>NC_139407.1:5071249-7681249 GCF_905368555.1 Meleagris gallopavo
CACCAGTACTGTACGTTATGTCCGCTGAAGGAACCCAATATTTTCCCAAGCATTTCAAGGATTTTCTCAGCACTCCAAGGTTTCTCGCCTGTTTTGCTCTCTTGGTTTCCATGCAGCTGCGCTGTCTGTGATCTGGGAAAGCAGAGAAGTGCTGAATGCCTCGATGTACCTAGAAAACGAGAGCAACTCAACCCATTCCTATTTCTCTTCTCAATTGTTAAAGGACTAGAACAATCCCCGCACTAAACAGCAATCTTCAAAATGATTCCTGCCCTGGGAACAGATCCGGTGATAGCAAAGGGCAGGGACCATCATGGAACATGCCACTCTTCTGGAGGTTTAAGGGCAACAGTGCAGGCCATTCAATACCAGCTAGTTGGTTTCAGAGCTTGGAAACATTCCTGGACATGCTTTACTTCCTTGGCTAGTACAGCCTATGCTTACAGCTACTACAGAAATCCTACAGTGCAAGTCGAAAAACAAATGTAAACCCTTAAAATAAACAGAATAGAAAACCACTTTGCAATTACTTACATCTTGCTTTTCTCATCACACTGGATCAGAAAGCCTGCACGAGGAGAAATTAGGTTGTGTCATAACCAGCTCTACCCAGAAAACATCACCCCAGAAGCTTTCCTAACCTACCGATGGGATTCAGTAAGATTTTCCACTGAAAGTTCGCCTTGCATTTGGTAAACAGCATGTGTCTTTTGTGGTTTTAATTCAGAGGAAGCCTGATTAGCAACTAAATACCTCCCACAGCCCTCACATGAGAAGGTCCTGACAAGGACCTCTCTCTTCTCAGATCTGCTGCCGCACTGCAGACCCAGAGGCCCCATTTCACCTCGGCAGCAGTGCTCAGCCTCTGCCTAACCTACATCAGAACAGCACTGGCCTGCAGCTCAGCCACAGCCCCACACGTCAACTGCACGGATCCAGACCCCAACTCAGGTTCTGGCTTCCCAACCTGACCTCACACCTGCCTCATCACTACAAACCCGCTGGAATCCCTAACGCTTGCTTGAACATCACCACCACCTCAGCGTGGCACTGTGGCAAGGATCTGGCCCTGCTAGCCACATCAGGTCCAGCTCTGCACCCGCAGGCAGCAGCAGCAGCCAGCCCTGTGCTCCCCAACAACAGTCATCAGCAAGCTACTTCTGGATAAAGGGTACAGCTCACTTTTTTTGCAGCATTTCATCTGAAGTTTTACGATGTACGCGTTGGCTCTATTCGAGGTACAAAGTTAAGGTGGCTACATCAGACAAATGGATCAGTTGCACTGAAGTGCACATCGTCAGCCTACCAAAGCATTGCCACTCGAGTTCCTGATGCATCTACTTGGGGAATAATCTTAATTCGTATTTCCACTAATGGACAGGGGTCGAAGAGGAGAAAGGCACTGAGCTTTGCTAATGACACTAAGTTGACAAGAATGCAAATGAAAGCAGGAATATGATGGGGAAAAAACAATAAAGGCGATCTGGGAAACGGAAATACAAACGGAGTAAGATCAAACACTATGCAATGCAAGCACAGTAACACTGCAACTTCTGACAGGGACTGCCACTTAAAAGCAAAAGTATCATCCATTCAAAAAGACAGAGCAGAGACCTCAGTGGACCACTTCAGTGCCTGGTGACTGCTCACCAACTCTGTGAAGTGACCGCAGAAGAAAAATGGGAACTGAGGCAGCGCAGATGAAATACCACCAAGGAAGCTAAGAATTAACTGCAGTCCTGTTGTACAAGGACTTTGTGGGACCTCATTCCGTCTACTCAGCTGCTCTTCTTCTTCCACAGTCAAGAATAGAAGGGGAGATACAGAAGAGACCTGAACAACACAGTCTGCTTTGTCAAGGGATATTACAATTACTCAGGTGATTAAAATGATTGCTGAGGCTAAATGCTGTTGCCCCCCCGCCCCTCCCACAGACACATAAGGGACAGAAAAACACCAGAAAAAGAGGAATATTTTAAACACAAGTTCAGTCCGTCACGGGTGTGTATAAATGCGAGGTTTCCAAAGAGTAACCTTCTGGAAATTCACCGCATTGCAATCACAGGAGGAAATCTAATCTGCTCCAGAGAGACCGTAATCAGATGACGACGGGATCGATGATGCAATTGTCTGTGCTAGTGGGGAAATCAAGGCAGTCACTTAAAGGTGCCTGGCTTATTAACTAGTGTACCCAGCTCAGGCTCCTAGCCTCATTCCTTTCCTCTTCCTGCACGACTAAGATGCAAAAAGCATACAGGTATGCCACAGCTGCAAGAACGTAACTTGTGTCACACGCACAGATATACCTGCACAGGGCAGGGCACCTCTTAGCCAGGCAAAGTTCACAGGTTAGCATCAATAAAGCTCTCAACTGAGCTGGAGACACACATAGGTCAGCCACTGACAGATGTGTTGTGGGAACATTCGTGTGGCCAGAATACAAGCCAGGTCTGCGTGAGCAAGCAGAGCTGCCCAACAGAAGATCTAACAGAAGAAACGAAAAATAAAAAAAATAGCTGGTGCTCAGGAGGACCTGACATTCACACTGAAAACATTCCAGGGGGTTTTCCCCTTCCTGATAACTATATTCCCACTCTCTTCTTACTCAAGTGCACTAGGTGCATTCCTGGAACTCACTGTCTAGTTAAGCTACCTCAAATCATTCCAGTTCATGTTCTGGAAAATGATGAAAAACAAAGGATGGTAAAAGGAGACAACCAAGAAATTTGCTTTAGAACCTCATTCTCAGTGTGACCTAACAAACTATAAGCAATACTTTGATACCCACTGTCAGTCTGAACCTAAGACTGCTGTCACTACAGCACTGCCAGCCTTTCTGCCGCATACAGCTCGGGATGGACAGAACTTACCTCCCCTGAAGCTGCTCTGCAACAACCATGTCAGCAGATGCCCCCACCTCCCATTCCTTACGAGGAAAACAGGGGGTTAATTCATCCAGTCGTGGTGAATGCACCATCCAGTCTAATGAAAAGCACAGCTGAAACACGCTCCCTCTTAACAGGCATCACTGTGCCTCATCTGATAACAGCTATGTCAGAATCATTGCCATCTTGCCCCACGCTCATTAAAAACAGGTTTAAGAAAGGAAGTTTCAAGGCTACACCAAACTGAACTTTACAGGGCTTTCGCGTCTGTTCTTCTTTCCTTCCTTCCCTTTTGACCATCAATAAAACATCAGTTGTGAATGGCTGATTTGCTCCAGTCCCAGCACTGTATTCCAGGCTCACCGCAAGGCTTTTTCTTTTGAAACTGGTTTTGACATCACACTGCTATGTTAACCATCTGCCTGAGTGACAAGTCCCACATAAACAGCTTTACTGGGATACCCTGGGTCTGCTCACACACCTATGCTGGACAACCAGGGGCAATCTCAAATACCTGAACTCCAAAAACAAACACTCAATTGCACTGTCTGCATGTATACTGAAAGATTCTAAGAGAATACGCAGTGTGAAAGACCCACACACACAGAGCCAAATGAAAAATATATACCATATTTATTATTTATTAACAACAAAGGGAAAAAAAAACCTCCAATCCAAGCCATTTTGTTTCTCCATCTCACGATGGATGTCTTGATAAGCTGCAAGCAAGGAACTCGAAAGACTTCCTCTGGACGTGGAGTAGGAGTCTGACAGCTTTCTGCACTTCACGTGACGTGCTGAAAGAGCAAAGGTCCTTTACTGCCATCGCCTGGAGTAAATGAAACCAGCAAAAGGAACTTCCTCTACAAGCAATCCACGCAGAACTCACTAAGTTGCACGCTGTGATGCGGACCAAATGACAGGAGAGGATAATTAAGGCTGGAAAAGAACACTAACGGAGATCTAGTCCAACTCAGCACCACCACGTCCAGTAAACCACGTTCCTCAGTACCACATCTACCTGCTTCTTCAACACCTCCAGGAATGCTGGTGACTCCAGCACTTCCCCGGGCAGTCTGTTCCTGTGCCTCACCACTCTTTCTCAGAAACTTTTGTCTCCCCAAATCCACCGGAACCTTCTCTGGTGCAACCTGAGCCCGTTCCCTTCTGTCCTACAGCTGGTACCGAAGAGAAGAGGCGGACCCCCACCTTGCTACAACCTCCCTGGGAGGGAGCTTTAGAAAGTGAAAAGGTCTCCCCTGAGACTCCTCTTAGCCACAACAATCCAAGTTCCTTCAAGGAGATCACCTTTTGTCTGTTTTGCTGCAGTGCAAGGGAGCCAAAGGCCCCAAGCACCACTCTTACATTCAGTACAGCTCAGCAAAAGGGCAACGTGTGCCTCACCCAAAAGCTCTGCCAGTAGCAACGGCTACGCAGCACTGCTCTGCACTGCAGTGGGATAATGGAACATTGGGTGCTAGGATAAGATGAATCTGCTGTACAAGTGTATCCAATGATGCCATTAATGAAAAAGTCTTCCCCAGGGAAACCGTACGTATCTTTCTGCCCCTTGGTTCAGGCGGCGGCGGAACCTTGGATCACATTTCCTTCTGTGATTTGCCTTATCCCAATTCCCTCATTATGTAGCTTAAGGGTGTGCCTCAGTCGCTGCTCCATTTGGACAGCAAACGCTCCCTGTCACTGTGACACAGCACGGTCACCATTGTGACCTTTGCCAACATTCCATTCCAACCCCCCCCCCCGCCAGAACAGGTGCCATTGCACTGCAGCCTGCTCCTGGGGAAGGACAAATCTCACTGCCTGGGGAAAGAGCCACGGACAACAAATGCTGCCAGGGTGAGAAATTTGTAAGTGAGCATGTCTCCGCTTCATCAAAAACATCACACGTTTCTATTCTAAACAAGCCTGCAGACAAAAGATTCCCTGGACTTGTCGAGCTGTTGGAGTTGTCCAACAGCAGGCTTTGAGACAAAGGGGAAGAAGCAGTCTCTGACACTTGTCATCCTGCTTCTTTAGACAAAACCTCTCTCCAGAGGGCTTCTCTCAGCCCTCTCTCTAGAGGGCTTCTTCCAGCCCTCTCTCTAGAGGGCTTCTTCCAGCCCTTTCCAGACCGGTCTGCTTTCTGTGTCCCTGCACCTTTTGGGTGCCACTTGTGACAAGAGAGTCACAGGCTCCCTTGCTGGTGCAGAACAAAGACATTTCTGATGGTGCCACAACCTTTTATACTCGTGCAACAACCCCTTGGTCACATGGAGGAGCCAGGTGCCCTGTGTGTGTTTACATCTGGCACAAGTAGCTGCTGAGCTCGCTTACTCCTCTGCGAGGTCTTCTGTTCATAGCATAGGTCCTTTGTCCCATGCCTTACTCGTATGATTTTCAAGGGACTAAAAGCTTGTGCAAGAGAACTGTCTGCTGCCTTGCTTTTGTGCAGCACGTTCTTAAGGGCAGAACAGAGGTAGCAGGGTGGAGGCATGTCTTGCAAGGAATGGCTGAGGACGCCTGGTTGCTTGCTCTGGAGAAGAGGAGGCTGAGAGGCAACCTCACTGCTTTCAGCAACTCCCTGAAGCTGTGCTCCCAGAAACTCACGGCACAAAGCTGTGCCAGGGAAGGACAGGAGAAACAACCCCTTTACCGGGGGGATGGTTAAACACTGAAACAAAGCTTCCCAGAGAGCTAGCTGAAGTGCCATGCCTGTCAGGGTTCAAGAGGCATGGGAGAATTCCTTCAATAACACACCTCAGCATTTGCTTAGCCCTGAGGAGGTGGAGGTGGAGGAGGATAAAAGCTCCAAGTACAATCTGTGGAGGAAGAGGAACAAATGCAAGAAGATGAAGAGCAGGTAAAAAGCAGTGAAAACAAAATAAGGAGGGTAAGGTGCAGGTGGATGTGGAGGAGAAGGACGAGAAAGGAAAAAAGCATTGATTACAAAATGAGGACGAGGAGGAAAAAAGCAGAATCTACGAAATATGGTGGAGGAGGTGAAGGTGGAGGTGGAGGAGGTGGAGGGGAAGGAGGAGGGAAAAAAAAAAACAGCGAAACTGAAATGAAAAGGATATAGAGCAATGAAACAGAAACCAAGAAATGAGGCGCAGGTCCAGGAGGAGGTGCAGGAGGAGGTGGAGGAGGAGGTGGAGGTGAGAGATAAAAGCTCCAAGTACAATCTGTGGAGGAAGAGGAACAAATGCAAGAAGATGAAGAGCAGGTAAAAAGCAGTGAAAACAAAATAAGGAGGGTAAGGTGCAGGTGGATGTGGAGGAGAAGGACGAGAAAGGAAAAAAGCATTGATTACAAAATGAGGACGAGGAGGAAAAAAGCAGAATCTACGAAATATGGTGGAGGAGGTGGAGGGTGGAGGGTGAGTGGAGGAGGAAAAAAAAACAGCGAAACTGAAATGAAAAGGAGATAGAGCAATGAAACAGAAACCAAGAAATGAGGCGCAGGTGGTTCAGGTGGAGGTGGAGGAGGAGGTCAGGTGGAGGTGGAGGAGGATAAAAGCTCCAAGTACAATCTGTGGAGGAAGAGGAACAAATGCAAGAAGATGAAGAGCAGGTAAAAAGCAGTGAAAACAAAATAAGGAGGGTAAGGTGCAGGTGGATGTGGAGGAGAAGGACGAGAAAGGAAAAAAGCATTGATTACAAATGGAGGACGAGGAGGAAAAAAGCAGAATCTACGAAATATGGTGAGGGTGGAGGAGGAGGTGGAGGGGATGGAGGTGGAGTGAGGGAGGAGGAGGAGGAGAAAAAACAAACAGCGAAACTGAAATGAAAAGGAGATAGAGCAATGAAACAGAAACCAAGAAATGAGGCGCAGGAGGTCCAGGTGGAGGTGGAGGTCTGAAGGTGGAGTGTGGAGGAGGATAAAAGCTCCAAGTACAATCTGTGGAGGAAGAGGAACAAATGCAAGAAGATGAAGAGCAGGTAAAAAGCAGTGAAAACAAAATAAGGAGGGTAAGGTGCAGGTGGATGTGGAGGAGAAGGACGAGAAAGGAAAAAAGCATTGATTACAAAATGAGGACGAGGAGGAAAAAAGCAGAATCTACGAAATATGGTGGAGGAGGTGGAGGAGGAGGTGAAAGGATGGAGGAGAGGAAAAAAAAGCAGCGAAACTGAAATGAAAAGGAGATAGAGAAATGAAACAGAAACCAAGAAAAGGAGGGCAGGAGGTGGAGGAGAGGTGGAGGAGGAGGTGTAGGGAGGTGGAGGAGGATAAAAGCTCCAAGTACAATCTGTGGAGGAAGAGGAACAAATGCAAGAAGATGAAGAGCAGGTAAAAAGCAGTGAAAACAAAATAAGGAGGGTAAGGTGCAGGTGGATGTGGAGGAGAAGGACGAGAAAGGAAAAAAGCATTGATTACAAAATGAGGACGAGGAGGAAAAAAGCAGAATCTACGAAATATGGTGGAGGAGGTGGAGGTGGAGGTGGAGGTGGAGGAGGAGGAAAAAAAACAGCGAAACTGAAATGAAAAGGAGATAGAGCAATGAAACAGAAACCAAGAAATGAGGCGCAGGAGGTCCAGGTGGAGGTGGAGGAGGAGGTGGAGGAGGAGGTGGAGGAGGAGGTGGAGGAGGATAAAAGCTCCAAGTACAATCTGTGGAGGAAGAGGAACAAATGCAAGAAGATGAAGAGCAGGTAAAAAGCAGTGAAAACAAAATAAGGAGGGTAAGGTCCAGCTGGATGTGGAGGGGAAGGACGAGAAAGGAAAAAAGCATTGATTACAAAATGAGGACGAGGAGGAAAAAAGCAGAATCTACGAAATATGGTGGAGGAGGTGGAGGAGGAGGTGGAGGAGGAGGTGGAGGAGGAGGTGGAGGTGGAGGAGGAGGAGGAGGAAAAAAAACCAGCGAAACTGAAATGAAAAGGAGATAGAGCAATGAAACAGAAACCAAGAAATGAGGCGCAGGAGGTCCAGGAGGAGGTGGAGGAGGAGGTGGAGGAGGAGGTGGAGGTGGAGGAGGATAAAAGCTCCAAGTACAATCTGTGGAGGAAGAGGAACAAATGCAAGAAGATGAAGAGCAGGTAAAAAGCAGTGAAAACAAAATAAGGAGGGTAAGGTGCAGGTGGATGTGGTGAAGAACGAGAAAGGAAAAAAGCATTGATTACAAAATGAGGACGAGGAGGAAAAAAGCAGAATCTACGAAATATGGTGGAGGAGGTGGAGGTGGAGGTGGAGGAGGAGGAAAAAAAAACAGCGAAACTGAAATGAAAAGGAGATAGAGCAATGAAACAGAAACCAAGAAATGAGGCGCAGGAGGTCCAGGTGGAGGTGGAGGAGGAGGTGGAGGAGGAGGTGGAGGTGGAGGTGGATAAAAGCTCCAAGTACAATCTGTGGAGGAAGAGGAACAAATGCAAGAAGATGAAGAGCAGGTAAAAAGCAGTGAAAACAAAATAAGGAGGGTAAGGTGCAGGTGGATGTGGAGGAGAAGGACGAGAAAGGAAAAAAGCATTGATTACAAAATGAGGACGAGGAGGAAAAAAGCAGAATCTACGAAATATGGTGGAGGAGGTGGAGGTGGAGGTGGAGGTGGAGGTGGAGGTGGAGGAGGAGGAAAAAAAAACAGCGAAACTGAAATGAAAAGGAGATAGAGCAATGAAACAGAAACCAAGAAATGAGGCGCAGGAGGTCCAGGTGGAGGTGGAGGAGGAGGTGGAGGTGGAGGAGGATAAAAGCTCCAAGTACAATCTGTGGAGGAAGAGGAACAAATGCAAGAAGATGAAGAGCAGGTAAAAAGCAGTGAAAACAAAATAAGGAGGGTAAGGTGCAGGTGGATGTGGAGGAGAAGGACGAGAAAGGAAAAAAGCATTGATTACAAAATGAGGACGAGGAGGAAAAAAGCAGAATCTACGAAATATGGTGGAGGAGGTGGAGGAGGAGGTGGAGGAGGAGGTGGAGGAGGAGGTGGAGGTGGAGGAGGAGGAAAAAAAACCAGCGAAACTGAAATGAAAAGGAGATAGAGCAATGAAACAGAAACCAAGAAATGAGGCGCAGGAGGTCCAGGAGGAGGTGGAGGAGGAGGTGGAGGAGGAGGTGGAGGTGGAGGAGGATAAAAGCTCCAAGTACAATCTGTGGAGGAAGAGGAACAAATGCAAGAAGATGAAGAGCAGGTAAAAAGCAGTGAAAACAAAATAAGGAGGGTAAGGTGCAGGTGAATGTGGAGGAGAAGGATGAGAAAGGAAAAAAGCAACGACTACAAAATGAGGACGAGGAGGAAAACTGCAGCATCTACGAAATATGGCGGAGGAGGTGGTGGTGGAGGTGGAGGAGGAGGATAAAAGCACCAAACACAAAATGAGGAGTAGGAGGAAAACAGAAGCAACCATAACACGAGACAGAGGAGGATGAGGAGGAAGATGTAGAGGAGAGAAAAAAAAAAAACTGGCGACCATGAATTCACAAATAGGAAATGGAAAAAAACAGAAACGAAGAAATGAGGCCAAAATAGCGGCAAAAAGGAAATGACAAGGAGATAGAGGGAAAAAAAAACAACAAAATGAGGAGGAGTAGGTGGAGGAGGAGGATAAAAGCAGGAAGCACACAGTAAGAATAGGAGGAAAAAAGCATCTTCGAAATGTGGCGGAGGAGGTGGAGGTGGAGGAGGAGGAAAGAGAAACAGCGAAACTGAAATGAAAAGGATGTAGAGGAATGAAACAGCAACCAAGAAAGGAGGCGCAGGAGGAGGAAGTGGAGGAGGAGGAGAATAAGAGCACCAAGTACAATCTGTGGAGGAGGAGAACCAAAAGCAAGAAGACGAAGAGCAGGTAAAAAGCAGTGAAAACAAAGTAAGGTCGGTAAGGTGCAGGTCGATGTGGAGGAGAAGGACGAGAAAGGGGAAAAGCAACGACTACAAAATAAGGACGAGGAGGAAAAAAGCAGCATCTTCAAAGTATGGAGGAGGAGGAGGAGGTGGAGTTTGAGGTGGAAGAGGTGGGAAAAAAAACAGCGAAACTGAAATGAAAAGGAGGTAGAGGAATGAAACAGCAACCAAGAAATGAGGCGGAGGAGGTGGAGGCGGAGGAGGAGGTGGAGGAGGATTAAAGCTCCAAGTATAATCCATTGAGGAAGAGAAACAAGTAAAAAGATGTGCAGGAGAAGGACGAGAACGGAAAAAAGCAACGACTACAAAATAAGGAGAGGAGGAAAAAAGCAGCATCTTCGAAATATAGCAGAGGAGGTGGAGGTGGAGAAAAAAAAACAGCGAAACTGAAATGGAGGTAGAGGAATGAAACAGCAACTAAGAAATGAGGCGCAGGAGGTGGAGGAGGAGGAGGAAGAGGAAGAGGAGGAGGAAAAAAAGGAGGAGGAGGAAAAAAACCAAACACGAAATGAAAAGGAGATAGAGGAATGAAACAGCAACCAAGAAATGAGGTGGAGGAGGAGGAGGTGGAGGTGAAGGAGGAGGTGGAGAAGGATAAAAGCTCCAAGTACAATCTGTGGACGAGGAGAAACAAAAGCAGGAGGACGAAGAGCAGGTAAAAATAGAGAAAACAAAACAAAGAGGGTAAGGCGCAGGTGGATGTGGAGGAGAAGGACGAGAAAGGAAAAAAGCATTGATTACAAAATGAGGACGAGGAGAAAAAAAGCAGCATCTTCGAACTATGACAGAGGAGGTGCTGGTGGAGGAGGAGGAAAAAAAAACAGCGAGACTGAAATGAAAAGGAGGTAGAGGAATGAAACAGCAACCAAGAAATGAGGCGGAGGAGGAGGATGATAAAAGCACCAAGTACAATTTGTTGATAAAAGCAGGAAACACACAATAGGGAGAGGAAAAAATCCGCATCTTCGAAATATGGCTGAGGAGGTGGAGGTGGAGGAGGAGGAGGAGAAGGAGGAAAAAAAGAACAGCAAGAACAAAATGTAAAGGAGATAGAGGAATCAAACTCAACAAAGAAATGAGGCAGAGAAGGTGGAGGTTGAGGTGGAGTAGGAAAAAAATGATATTCACGAAATAACAAGGAGGAAGATGAATAAATCAGAAACCAAGGAATGAGGCGGAGGAGGTGGAGGCGGAGGAGGAGGTTGAGGAGGTGGAGGATAGAAGCAACAACCACAAAACGAGGAGGAAGAGGAGAAAAGCAGCAACCACAAACTAGGCAGTGGAGGATGAGGAAGAAGAGCTAGACGAGAAAAAAAACCAATTGGCGACCACGAATTCACAAGTAGGCAAAGGAAAAAAAACAGAAACAAGGAAATAAAGCGGAAATAGCGGCGAAAAAGAGATTACAAGGAGATAGAGGGAAAAAAAAAACACAAAATGAGGTGGAGGAGGTCAAGGAGGTGGAAGAGGATAAAAGCACGAAGTACAAATTGAGGAAGAGGAGAAAGAAAAGCAGGAGGACGAAGAGCAGGTAAAAAGCAGTGAAAACAAAACAAGGAGGGTAAGGCGCAGGTGGACGTGGTGTAGAAGGTGGAGAAAGGAAACAAGCAATGACTACAAAATGAGGACGAGGAGGAAAAGATGACATCCTTATTAGAAAGCTTAGGAAGTGTGGGATAGATGAGTGGACAGTGAGGTGGGTTGAGAACTGGCTGACTGGCAGAGCGCAGACGGTCGTTGTTGGTGGTGCAGAGTCTGGCTGGAGACCTGTAACCAGTGGTGTCCCCCAGGGGTCTGTGCTGGGTCCGGTCTTGTTCAACATCTTCATCAATGACCTTGATGAGGGATAGTGGCCACCCTCAGCAAGTTTGCTGATGATACGAAGTTGGGAGGATTGGCTGACACGCCTGAAGGCTGTGCTGCCGTTCAGCGAGACCTGGACAGGCTGGAGAGCTGGGCAGTAAGAAACCGGATGAGGTTCAACACAAGCAAGTGTAGGGTCTTACACCTAGGGAGGAATAATTGCATGCACCAATACAGGCTGGGGGATGAGCTGCTGGACAGGAGCTCTGCAGAGAGGGATCTGGGCGTCCTGGTGGACGACAGGTTGGCCATGAGCCAGCAGTGTGCCCTCGTGGCCAAAAAGGCCAATGGCATTCTGGGGTGCATTAAAAGAGCGTGTCCAGTAGGTCGAGGGAGATGATCCTCCCTCTCTACTCTGCCCTGGTAAGGCCTCATCTGGAGTACTGTGTCCAGTTCTGGGCTCCCCAGTTCAAAAAAGACAGGGATCTCTTGGAAAGAGTCCAGCGGAGGGCTACAAAGATGGTGAAGGGCCTGGAGCATCTCCCCTATGAAGAAAGGCTAAGTAAACTGGGTCTGTTTAGCCTTGAGAAAAGAAGACTGAGAGGGGACCTGATCCAGGTTTATAAATATCTGAGGTGTGGCGGCCATAGTGTGAGGCCAGTCTCTTTTCAGTGGTACGTGGAGACAGGACGAGGGTGTCATGGTTTTATATTTTTTTTTTGTTTTGGTTTGGTTCTCAGTATTCCGCATCAATACATCATGTAGTATACTGGGAGTTAAAGTGTTAATGCTCCAATTCCAGGCACCTATCCCTATACGTTACAGAAGTCATGGGATCTGACCCTTCCGGGTGGGGCGGTCTCTTACTGCCTGGCAGTGGGTGCTGGAGGGTGCTTTCCTGGCCGTTCCAAGCTTTTCAGGTTTGAATCGGTATCGGGAACTCTCTCTCTCTCTCCTGTTTTATTTGATTTATTAGTCTCAATTTCAATCAGATTGTATTATATTGTGTTATCTTGCATTCCGATATCATAATTAGTAAAATAAGTTTTCCTCCATAGATTGTTGCCGCTGTTTTTTTTGTTTTCCTCCCTTCCTTCCCATTTTGTGGGCTGGGAAGGGGAGGGCAGGGGTCTACCGCCCCCTGTCACGGGTGTAGATTGATCTCGTTAACTCCGTGACAGAGGGGAAACGGACATAAGCTGCAGCACAGGAAGTTTCGCACGAATGTGCGTAAGAACTTCTTCACGGTGAGATGACGGAGCACTGGAACAGGCTGCCCAGGGAGGTTGTGGAGTCTCCTTCTCTGGAGATATTCAAGTCTCGCCTGGACGCATACCTGTGCGACCTGGTGTAGGGAACCTGCTTTGGCAGGAGGGTTGGTCTCGATGATCTCTAGAGGTCCCTTCCAACCCCTACAATTCTGTGATTCTGTGAAAAAAGCAGCATCTTCGAAATATGGCGGAGGAGGTAGAGGTCAAGGTGGAAGAGAAGGAAAAAAAAACAGCAAAAATGAAATGAAAAGGAGGTAGAGGAATCAAAAAGCAACCAAGAAATTAGGCGAAGGAGGTGGAGGGGGAGGAGGAGGAGGATGAAAGCACCAAGTACAGTCTTTGGAGAAGGAAAAACAAAAGCAGGAGGACGAAGAGCAGTGAAAACAAAACGAGGGTAAGGCGCAGGTATACAAGGAGGAGAAGGAGGAGAAAGGAAAAAAGCAACGACTACAAAATGAGGACGACGAGGAAAAAAGCAGCATCTTCGAAATATGGCGGAGGAGGTGGAGGAGGAAAACAGCAGCAACCACAAAATGAGGAGGAGGAGGAAAACAGCAGCAACCACAACACGAGACAGAGGAGTTTGAGGAGGAAGATGTAGAGGAGAAAAAAAGACAAGCGGCAACTATGAATTCACACATAGGAAAAGGAAAAAAAAACAGAAACCAAGAAATAAGGTGGAGGAGTTAGTGGTGGAGGAGGAGGATAAAAGCAACGACGGCAAACTGAGGAGTAGGTGGAACAAAAGAAGGAGGACATGGAGCAGGTAAATAGTGGGGAAAACAACATAAGGAGGGTAAGGTGCAGGTGGAAGAGGAGGAAAAGGAGGCGGCGAAAGACAAGAATGAGGAGTAAAAAAGAAGCAACAATGAAATGACAAGCAGGTGGAGGAGGAGGAGCAGGAAGAAAAAAATAGCGGTGGAAACAAAATGACAAGGAGGTAGAGGTAAAAAGCAGCAACCACGAGATGAGGTGGAGGAGGAGGAGGATAAAAGCATGATCTTCAAAATATGGCAGAGGAGGTGGAGGAGGAAAAAAAAATGGTGACCACGAAACAATAAGGAGGAAGATGAAGAATTCAGAAAATAAAAAATTAGATGGAGGAGGTGGAGGAAAAAAAGAAAAACAGCGAAAACAAAATGAATAGGAGGTAGAGGAATGAAACAGCAACCAAGAAATGAGGCCGAGGAGGTGAAGAAGGAGGAGGAAGGAGGATGAAAGAAACAACTATACACTGATGAGGAGGAGGAACAAAAGGAGGAGAATGAGAAGTTAAATGCATTGAAAACAAAATAAGGTGGGTAAGGTGCAGGTGGAGGAAAAAAGCAGCAACGATGTCATGACAAGCAGGAGGAGGAAATAAAAAGCGGCAAAAACGAAATGACAAGGAGGCAGAGGGAAAAAGGAGCAACCACGAAATGAGGTGGAGGAGGGGGAAATAAGGAGCAACCATACAATGAGAAGATGGAGGAAAAAAGCAGCATCTTCAAAATATGGTGGAGGAAGTGGAGGTGGAAGTTGAGGAGGAGGAGGAGGAAATAAGCAGCAACCATGACTTCAGAAAGGGGAGGAAGAGGAAAAAAAAAAGTGGCAGCCATGAGTTCACAAGGGCAAAGAGGAAAAAACCAGAAACCATGAAATAAGGCGGAGGAGATCAAGGTGGTGAAGGAGAAGGAGAAAGAGGAGGAGGAGGAGGCAGTAAAAAGCGGCAAAAACTAAATAAGGATGGTAAGGTGCAGGTGGAGGAGGATGAGAAAGAGAAAAAAGCGCTGACCATGAAATGACAAGGAGGTAGATGAGAAAAGCAGCAGTGACGAAATGAGGTGGAGAACAAGAGGAGGAAAAAAAAACAACGAAAACAAAATGACAAGGAGGTAGAGGTAAAAAGCAGCTACTGTGAAATGAGGTGGAGAAGGTGGAAAAAAGCAGCAACCACGACATTGGACAGAGGAGGATGAGTAAGAGGAGGTGGAGAAAAAAGCAGGAAGGATGAAAAGACAATGAGGAGGAGGAAGAGGAAGTGGTGGAGGTGGAGAGACAGGAAAATAAAAGCAGTGACGATGAAATGACAAGGAGAAAGATGAAAAAAGCAGAAACCAAAAAATTAGCTGGAGAAGGTGGAAGTGGTAGTGGAGGCGAAGGAGGAGGAGAAAGAGGATAAAAGCAACGACTACAAAATGAGCAAGAGGAGGAACAAAAGGAGGACATGGAGGTCAAAAGTAGCAAAAACAAAGTAAGTATGGTAAGGTGCAGGTGGAAGAGGAGGAAAAAGATGAGGAGGAGGAGTTGGAGGAAAAGGACAAAAAAAAAAAGTGGCTACCCTGAATTCACAAGTCAGAAAAGAACAGAAACCACGAAATAAGGCGGATGAGATGGAGGTGGTGATGGTGGTGGAGGAGGAGGCGGAGAAATAGGAAAAAAGCAGCAACTAAAAAATGAGAAGGAGGAGGAGCAAAAGGAGGAGGAGGAGGAGGAGATGGAAAAAAAAAAAAACAGTGAAAACAAAAGGAAAAGGAGGTAGAGGAATACAACATCAACCATCAAATGAGTTGGAGAAGGTGGAGGTAGAGGCGGAGGAGGGAAAATGCAGGAACAAAGAAATGACAAACAGGATGAGGAGGAGGTGGAGAAAAAAAACAGCGACCATGACATAAGACGGAGGTGGTGGAGGAAAAAAGCAGCAACAATGAAATGAGGAGGAGGAGGTAGAGACGGAGGAGATAAAAATAGCTGTGTACATGAAATGACATGGAAGAATATGAGATGGAAAAAAGCTGCAACTACAACATGAGATGGAGGAGCTAGAGGTGGAGGACAAGGAGAAGGTGGAGGAGGAAAAAAGTGGCGACCACAAAATGATGAGGAAGAGGTGGAGGAGGAGTAGGAGGAGGTGAAGGTGGAAGGGATACAGTGGTGATGATGTAAATAAAAGATGGAGGTCGTGTTGGCTGTGCAGGAGGAGATGTAGGATGAAATAAGTGGCAACGATGAAAGGAAAAGGTGGAGGTAGAGAACAGTGGAAGCATGAAAAGGAGGAGAAGGCGAACAGCATAACTACCGGAAGATGAGAATGAGGGCAACGGAAATGATGAGAAAAGGAGAAGGAGGACAATGGTGGTGATTAGAAGAAGATGACAAAGTGAATAGAAGATGAGGAGAAACCGTAAGCCACCTGTTCTTGTGACTATCCAGGCAGGAGGGTTGTTATTTCACTGTGAAACGAATGATCAGGACAAATCCCGAGTGGATCAGCAATCAGGCAGGTGGGCCACCTCGCCACTTAGGAGAGGGCTTGGCACTTAGCCCTTAACAGGTTACTTAACAGGTCACTGCTCTCAGGACACACTGAGGTGCAACCATGGCCACCACATTGGATGTGGAGACTCAGACTGAAAGCATGAATGTCCATGCTGCAGTTCAGGCTGCAGAGAATGCCTAGCCCTGTCTCTGCTATGGGAAGGCAGGTGGGATACAATCTGTGTGCAGTGTGAGCAGGTGGATGATCACCTCAGTCTGGTGGTAGAGCTAAAGGAGGAAGTAGAAATGCTAACGAGCATCTGAAACTGTGGGAAGGGGATTGACTGGTGGAGTTACACTCTGCCATCCCTATGGAAGGGTTTGGGGGATGATCTACAATCTCACAGTCAGGTGGGAAGGGGCAACCTCAAAGACAGTGAGGGGTGGAAACAAGTCCTTGTTTGATGCAACAAGCAAGCCTCCCTTCAGCCTGTCCCACCTTCCCAGGTGCTCTTACATAACAGGTATGAGTCTCTGTCACTGGAGATACAGGAGATGTGGATGACGGTGAAAGTCCATCCGTGTAGGAGAGGCTGCCCAAGGCTAGTCAGTCTGCTTCCTGTTTTGCTAAAATGTCAGTCAGGAAAAAAGAAGGGCTGTCATCATAGGGGACTCCCTTCTGAAAGGAACCGAGGCCTCGATCTGCCTCTCAGATCCATCCCCCAGGGAGGTGTGTTGCCTGCCTGATGCCCAGGTGAGAGACGCTGCTAGGAACATCACTCCAATTATTACCCATTACTAGTTTTCTACACTGGAAATGAAGAAGTAGGCAAAAGTAGTTGTCAGGTGATCAGAAGGGACTTCAGGGCTCTGGGAAGACTTCTGAAGGGACTGGGAGCGCAAGCTGTACTCTCCTCTGTCCTCTCAGTTGGTGATGGGGATCCAGACAAAAGGAGCAGGGTAGGCACGCTGAATGAATGGCTTTGCAAATAGTGTTGTACTCAGGGTTTTGAGCACTATGATTTGGGACACAGCCTTGAGAAAGGGGGAATACTGTCAGCAGATGGGAGCCAACTGACTAGTAGGGCCACAAATATTCTCAGGAACAAGCTAGCTGGGCTAGTTAGCAGGGCCTTAAACTAGATATGATCAGGGAAGAGAGTGTACTTGGTGACAGAAGTGTGTAACGCTGTCACCCTGGGAGGCAGTAAGGGACAACCCCACACCTGTCCTGGAGGTATTAGGGAAGACTCCGAGAAGGCAATGAGGCCAATATGTAAGCTGAAGAGCCTCTACACCAATGCATACAGGATGGGAAACAAACAAGAGAAGCTAGAAACCATGGCACAATTGGAAAAGTATGACCTAATTGATATCACTGAAACATAGCGGAATGAATCCCATGACTAGAATACCCCAATTAAGGATTACATGTGTTTCAGAAGGAACAGTCAGAGTAAGAGTGGTGAGGGAGTTGCCCTTAATGTTAGGAAGTGGATAGATTGTGAAGAGCTGTGTCTGAGGATCAGCCACAATCAGTTTGAGAGGTTGTGGGTAAGAAAAAAATCAAGGATCAGTCCAGCAAAGGGCATCAAGTGGCTGGAGTCTGCTATAGGCCACCTGATTAGAGGGAGCCTATTGATGAGGCCTTCTTGCTTCAGCTGCAGGAGGTGTCACACTCACTCTAATGTTATTTATCACAAACATGTATATATGGTTTCACAGCTGTTGCACCTTGGGTTAAATCTTTTAGTTAGTTACTGTGTATCAGGACTCTCCTTATGAGCACAGTGTAGATCCTGGCAGTAAAAACAGCAAGGTAAGGAAAATGGGGTTGGCCTTTTGAGAAGAACTAACATTTCACTCTGTGCCATGCTATTTCTATACTCATGATACAATGTCGACTGTGCTGGGTCAGCACTGCACACCTGGGACAATTGGTAGCAGTTGAAGAACTGTAAGATGATGAGGGGAGATGTGCATGAAGATCACAGTTCAGCAGCTGAGTGATCCTCAGTGTCAGAAAGCATGAGCTATCAATTTTGCTGAATGTCAGCAGTCAGCTGCTAACTATTGCACTGTGGACAGCGGTTGTCCACTAGAAAAGGCTCTGTACAACTTGCTCTGACTGGAACAGAATTAATCCTTCTTCCTTTAAAATAGTGCCATGGCTCTCAGACCTTGTCCCCTGACATTGAGAAGATCCTGTCTGCGAGCAGGCTAAGAAGGCAAAAAACAGTACTACGTGTTCAGTAATGAGCATCTGTTACTGTGACAGGGGAGTTCTCAGAAAGGACTCCAGTAAAACTAACAATGTATACATTGTCTTTCCCTGCTTAATCATCTGTGATAGCGTATTTGTCTTTTTAAGAAGCTTACAGAAGAATAAGTGAGTCTAATAAGGTAATTATGAAGTCTTACCATTGTATCTTCACAGAGTCATGACAGAAGCCAGGCAAACTGAAATATGAGTACTAATTGAGACAAAACAAAAGAGTTAAGAATATTTCAGGAGGAGAAAAAAAACTAACCACTGAATACTAAAACCCCTCTTATCCTGTGATTTCCCATTGTCTAGACAAGCATGGGGAGTTCCTCTACAGGACTGAAAACCCATGCTTTCCAGACTAAGAAGTTGCAGGATTGACAAAGCTGAGTTTTCTCTGTACTTCACACACCCTATCAGGTAAAGGAACCAGAGAATCAGCAGAAAGGTGCAATAGAAGCAGAAAGGAAGAGGAGAATTTCAGAGGCAGTGTCAGCCTTGGAGTAAACAGCACATTTCACAGAACCATAAAGTTGCAGCAGCAGGAAGGGACCTGTAGAGATCATCAAGTGCAACCTCCCTGCCAAAGCAGGCTCCCTAGACCAGGTTGCACAGATAGGCATCCAGGCAGATCTTGAACATCTGTAGAGAAGGAGACTCCACAACCTCTCTGGGCAGCCTGTTCCAGAGCTCCGCTGCCTTCACCATGAAGAAGTTCTTATGCACATTTATGCAGAACTTCCTATGCTCCCATCTGTGGTCTTTTCCCCTTGTCCTTCCACCACACACTGGTGAAGAGAGTCTGGCCTCATCCCTTTGCTTCCCACACCTTAGATATTTGCCAACACTGATCAGATCCCCTCCAAGTCTTCTCCCAAGGCTGTACAGATGCAGGTTGCTCAACCTTTCCTCAATCAGAGAGGTACTCCAGGCCCTTTATTATTGTTGTGGCCCTCTGCTGGACTCTTTCCAGAAGATCCCTGTCTTTTTTGCGCTGGGGAGCCCAGAACTGGATACAGTATTCAAGGTGAGGCCTGATCAGGGCAGAGTCAAGGGGGAGGATCACCTCTCTGGACCCACACTCCTTTTAATGCATGTTCCTTTTAATTGGGTAGCTGGCAAATTCAAAGCCTAGCTCTTATAAAATGCATGTGCATTACCATGACTGCATTACGCACTTTTAAGCTGTATTTACGCATCTCCCAGAACTTTTGTGCATCAGCTAGAGGTGCCCAAACATACCTCAATGGAGCAGTCTTGGCTGAACACAAACAACATTTGCTTCAAGTTTATTGAAAAAACCCTCTCCTAGCAAGAAAGAGAGGGAGAGATCACACGCACCCTGGTCAGTGATACATTAGCCTTCAGAGAACTTACTACACCTACAGGCAAAAGCATTAATGAACCCAAGTATCACCGCAACCACTGCAAGTTAGGAGCAGTGCTGGGCAGGCACAAGTCATTTCAGCAGTGCCAAGCACACGTAGCATCAATCACTCTGCAAATGACTGACTTCAGTGGTGTTTTTTAAACATTTTTTTCTTCTGAAGATCTAAAAATAAAGATATCCATCAACATTTTTTGAGAACTGCACGCATCCTAACTGAAAGACAAATGAGTGCTGAGAGACCTTTTTGTTCTAATAACCTGGCTTCAGGTTGATGACAGGACCATCATCTCTTATTCCTGTCCGCAGCTTTGCATAAAAGGAAACAAATCATTATCTGCTAAGCAGTGTAGGAGCCCGAGCTTGGAGAGAGGAAATACATATTCAGAAGCCAGAATCATGCAAACAGATGTCAAACTGAATTAAGAAATCAGCAGAAGAGTCAGCAATTTTTAAATATGACTCAGAGGAAAATTAATGGATGCTCTGTGACAGAACAATGCCAACAAAACTGATTTTTAACCAACAGCTTATTTTTACACAAGTCCTAATAATACCTTGAGTTCTTTTTAGCATAGCTATCAGCTTATTACCTGAGGAGTCATAAGTAGTCACAGGGTCTAATACAACAGATATTAGGAAGATCAAATATGAATCCTTACAATTAAAACCGTAACTTTTCTATTAGTTTACTCATGGAATTAATGTTTTTGATGTCCTCAAACCCACCTTTGCCAGAATTAACAAGTTACAAGATTTCTCAAGCAGTATCTAAAAATATTCTGAAATATCATTACCCAAAATGAAGTACTGGTTCAGTACTTCAGTACTTTTTCAAGACAAAAAATGAATGCATTTTTACATGCACTGCATTCATTTCAGTTCTTTTTCAGTTATCACTTAAGCATGAATTGAAATCTAATTGCCAGCACCATAATTTCACCCCACAGAGTCTTCTTCCCACAAAACTTTCACTGTGGCTTCTTGTGTTGCACTGTATTCCTGTATTAAAGGATACAAATCTATTCCTCCGTGTCCTGTCTGGCTTTATTACTTTGATAAAGGAAGTTCCACTGCTATGTATGTTGGAGACAGAAAGATGTAGAAATATCCGTAATCAAATTTTTGCATAGTTAAGGGTTAAAGATAAATATCAATGAGTGTATACACAAGGTTGTACTCAAACTACTGCCTTTTCTGTTAGAAGTTTCAATTGGTCAGTGACGAGGAAAATTTCAGGGTATGGATTCTGAAGGGAAAAATAGGTGACACTAAGTATTATTCAAAGCAAATGGCAAAAAAAAAAGAAACAGGCTGCAATGTTTACATGAGTCATCTGCACGTTTTGAAGCAGTAAGCAACAGAAAGGAGAAAAAGGTAGAATAGAGGGAAAAGATACACTGACTGCAATTTTTGTGACAAAGATTTTATAGAACTTGGTATGAATGCTATTGAGCTTACTGGTGGGAGCATTAATTAGAGATTTTGCACATCAACAAAAGGCACAAACAGTCCTGCAAGGTAGGTTTCCTTCTACAGACAAAAGATTAATGCATCTTTAAAAAAAGTCTTTTAGGAGGAATATAAGAGAGCAATTGTGAAGGAATAATCACAAAACATAGACGAAGTAGAAAAGATCTGACAATGGCTTTGCCAGCCTCATGCAGGAATTGCTAATGTATGTGGAGAGAGATTCATTAGAATTCCTGTAGGAACAAGTAAGCTATTTCAGTAAATGTAACTACGGATGTACACTGATTTTGCAGACCAGAGGCTATCTCACCTTTGAACGTGAGTGGAAATTAACTGTAATCTTTCAATATAGAGAAAAGTTCTATCATAAAGTGTTTTCATTTGCTTCTCAACAATCAAAGAAACATAACTCATATCTTCCCTATCACAGACATATGGAAATAGAGTTTATACTGTTTATTTTCAGACTAATATAGTCTTTATTTCCCTGTGTTTTGCAAGTTATATATATTCAGATTATTATTAATTGTATACCAGTATGTATGACTTCTTAACACTTTCCATGAACTGCATTTAAGTATCTTTATAAAAAAGGTATTATTTCCACCTAGAGAGGGAAGGTGGAACTGTACAGAGGTAAGTTAATTTTCCCATTTGTCAGCCCATTAAGCACCTCTGGAAGCACAACACGGGCATCTCAAAGTCCATTTTGTGGTTTTATTCTTTCTCACAAAACTGAAAATCATGACCTAAGTATAGAAATCCAAGCATCAAGTTACCAGAGAAAAAAAGCCATGCTCTCAACACAGTGGGGTTTTAAGATGTCTCTTACTTGTTATGAATAACTTTGGAAAGTCATAGCCAACAGCGTAAGTATACCTCTAAGCCTTCCTCCCTCAGCATAGTATGAATAAATATTTTTTCAGATAGAAGTCTATATGCATGTCAGTCTTATTCCAGTTACTAGGGCAACAAAAAGAACATAAACACCCAAACAAAACCTGCAAGCCAGATTAAATCAGCTCCTGTTTGTGCACGAGTTGTGCCTATCAGAGTTGGCAAAGATTTTCAAAAACATGAGGGGAGTTAGTTTATTAAAAAGGCAGCATTAATTTTACTCTTTCTTCTGCTGCACACAACAACTTCCATCACATTCCACTTACGCCTCTTGTAGATCGCTGCAAGCAGAAAATTATTCTACCTTAAGTATGGAAGTTATCATCATTCCTTCCATAGATGCAGGCATCCAAATAAATGAAATTTCAACAGTGCTTAGCATCAAGCAGCTTCTAGGCTTTAAGACCAGAAGAAGTGCACAAGATTAAAGGTGGCGACAACAGGCTTAACTGCCTGGAATAATGTTAGCAAAATGTAATGTCACTTTTATGTGTGGTAATTTGACAGTGAAACAGTAACAGTGAGCCCTTCATCGTACCCAATCAATACTGAGTTACAACATCATATCAAATCGTTATTAAACTCATCTTTGGAAAACGATTTGCACTGAAGTTGATTCACTCTACCAATAACACTTTAGTCACAGCAGTAGGAGCTCCGTTAAGCACTTGCTAATTCTATTTCTCCATCTTTATGGTGAAAGATGTGCTAACGGATCCATACAAGTCATCACAACAGGAAAATTCCTCACAAATAAGCCTCTCCAGATAAATCACAGCTGCCTCACACACAACCACAGCCTTTGCTTCCTTCTGAGAGCCTGAATGTGAGATGAGCAACAGCCACTGCTGTAAGTGGATGTGGCTCTGGGCAGTCTGGTCTGGTGGTTGGTGACCCTGCACATAGCAGGGAGGTTGAAACTACATGATCACTGTGGTCCTTTTCAACTCAGGTCATTCTACGATGACTCTATGACGATGATAAGTAGCACACCAGAGAGAAATGTTCCACTCTTGCCAAGATAATCACGCCTGCAGAATGGAAATGGCACTCTAACAGCATATCATACAAGAAATCAGACATTCATTATATTTTCCGCAGGTGTTTGTGTGAATCAGTGGTCTATAATCACAAATTCTTTGTATACTCTGGCTTTAGCATATGTCAAAACACAAGACAAGCCCTAGAATATTTAAACCACGCATCAGTGTAGAATGTTACAGTTATATGTTTGAAACACAGCTGGGCTTACCAAACTGCTTAAATTCACAGTATTTCATATTGTATTTATAAACATTTCATTAAATTATAAAGTGCTGTCTATAGGAGCATAATGACCATTTCATTATACAAATAAAGCAACCCTAACTGTTCTTCATAAAATGCACCGCATTCTTGAAGTGCCTGCAGTAAATTATGGATGCGTAATTATCTGAATTATTTTAAAACTGTTATCAGATAAATTATGTACAATTGGTCTGCTGTGAAGCTAATGAAGTTAGTAATAAAACACGGCATTAATCAGAACTGAGAGTTTATCCTTATATAACTATTTCTAGAGAACTACATCATTTCTATGGAATGCCACAGTACCAAGAATTCTATGCAACACAGCTTCTATGTACACATAATAGCAGTTGAGAAATGTAGTGATTTTTTCATTTTCCTTTTACAATAATGTTTTAGGAACCTTGCTATTTGGGTAATAATGTTGTTTATGACATCTTCCTTTTTTTTTTATTCCTTTTGGTGTGTATTTTCCTCAAAGGAATGCTTTGTTACTTTCTGTAACAAATCTCCAGCAAAAGTGTGTGTGGGGGGATTAATCAATCAAGGCATTTTAATACTTTGTAAAATAACCAGCAGAATTCCAAGCAGAATTCAGAACACTCCTGCTTAAATATAAGGAAACAGCTTCTCGGAGGACTCATTTCCACTTACTTGCTTACCAGTATTTCCACTACCACACTGCATAACTTCATTAACATGTCATAGATCCACTATACTCTGTAAGTTTGTATTTTCCTCATGCGTAGATTAACTCTCTGCACAAAACCTCCTAATTCTCCCATACCAAGAACCCTCTGAATAGCCCAACCTTTATAAAGTACCTTCAAAATAAAGAAATAGCTCAGTGTTGGCCAGCTTTTTTCAGTCAGTAGAGATCTGACTTTGTTCATACAAATATTTCCTTCCCATGCTGAACATATTTCAAGCTCAGTTTTCATTCTTACACATGCTAATTAATTTTACCTTCTAGGCTATCAAAGAAATGGCAAGAGGGAAATTGCTAAGACAAGAACTCCCAGGGTAAAGTTAAAAGAAAACACTTTCATACATTTTAATGGTGAAAGAAGCAAAAGTGATGCCTCTTTTTTTTCCATATGGAACCTTATGAGGGCTTCTCAAGCCTCAAAGTACAGCTCTATTTACTAAACCACTCTTTCAGCTCTTACAAAAGTTCTTTTATGTGCTTCTTTACAATGCTGTTCATTTCATTTTCTGCAGCAATTGCTATTTTGACAACTTAACACTATTCCTCTCTTTACTTGAGTATGCATTAAGTGCAATTGAAAGAGATGACAACATAGAGCTTAACAGTAGCTATGAACATCCATTCAAATGGAAAAAAGATAACAATGTGAACCATAGCTAGATAAGAAAAAAAGCCACAGAAAAGCTGGGCACAACATGAAGCAGAGCATGGCACAGAGACTGACAACACAGCACACACCCAAGGTACCTGTAACCACACATCTCAAAAGCAAGACAGTTGTTAGCACTGTGTTCAGCCTAAATTAGTAAGCATCAGAAGCAAATTAAAGCTAGTCCAGATTACGCTGACTAGAACATGTGGAATTTATGCTCAATTATTAGTTCATCTCCCCTGAGGCAGCCTTAATGGGATATACCTCAGTCAACACATCATCATATGATACAGTTTTCAAGAAACATAGCATACTTCACAATGTCTAGGAACAAGACAGGTTACTAATGAGATCTGCTCCTACATAGTTACTGTCTTAGTCACCAATTATTCCAAACTGAGTGGTATGGTAAAAAAAAAAAGTGTCAAGAAAGCATCTATAACACAGATTGTCCCAGTACCTGTCCATGACTTACAAATTACAGAAAAGCACCCATGAAGCAGTGCATGTTGATGCTGGGGAAAGATGCCCTAAGGACTTTTTTGGCCAGCTGCAAGTTACAAATGTTCTTTACAGAGTCAAAGTCACCCACAGAGTATTGCAGTTCTCCAAAAGCACTTGGCTGGCAAGTGGGAAAAGGAGAAAAGCTGACCTCATAGCAAAGAAAGCACAGAATGCCTGAACCTCGCTGAGGCATAAGGAACCAGACTAAGATGCTCCAAATGCACGCGTAGAAGGGAATGAAAAGCAAGGGCTGCCGACCTGGGGCAGGTGTAATTAAGCAGAGTACCTCAAAGCTTGTGAAAAAATGACTGATGGCATACAGAAATGGGGAAGAAAAACAACAGAAAAGGAGGCCCTGACAGTAATATCAGGGCACAACATTAGGACCAAGAAACACAAGAGCTTGGACTCTCCTGACAGCACAAAACATCTGAGCAATCTCACTTAAAAAACACCTTTGGCTGGAGTTAATTTAAGTCAACTGGACAGAGCCCTCTTCACTCTTAACACAACATGAAAGCATTGTGTTAAGCCAGAATAGCCGCTCACCCTAGCTGTAGGGCTTCCTTTGCCATCTTCCAAGAATCCCAAGTGAATGGCACAGAAGTATTTCCTTAATTAGTTTGCCCAAACCAACTGGTAAGAGGCAGCAACCTTCAGTCACTGTGTGACACTACCTGCTGACAACTTTTCCCAGGGAAAACCTGAAGTCATAAATGAATGCTTTTTTAGAAACAGAGCATGCAGTAAGCCAAGAGCACCAGACCTGTCACATATGTGAAGGCAGGATGATGCACTGATAAAAAGAAGTTGATTAAAAACTCTCTCAAATTTCAGGGTATTTTACTAAGCTGTTCTAAAATATGCAGAATAGAGCTCAGTAGGAGATACAAGCTGTATAATTAACTATGACTGTAAAAAGACCTTGCCTTTTAATTTGCTCGTTTGAATGTCTATCCTTTTCACTCATTAATCTTCTGCTCAGTTTTACTGTAATCTCGGGAAATACAACAGTTCAGAGATAAACAAGGGAAACAGGATTAGACATAAAATATCAAATGCAAAATAAAAAAAGGCCAACTCAAAATGCATGAGTAATAAATCAGGCAAAGCAGAATGGCTTTATTGTATGCTCAACCTTTGAGGAAATGTAAGTGCTATGCATTTGTTTGACAAATGTGTATTGTGTTTAAAATCATAAAAAACAATTACAATGACATTCCCCTCCATCTGTATTGCACAGCTTATTACACTATTCAGGATTAAACATTTTAAACTAACTTCCACAAAACACCTTCTGTGGACAGACACAAAATTAAGTTCAGTTTGTGAGCAAAATAATTCTTAATACCAATTACCAGTTGCCATGGCAATAATAGATTCAAGACACATGTATTTTGCTTGTTTGGCATAAGTAACCTGCTTTCTCAACAGAAGCACAGAGAGAAAGTCAAATGTCTGCAGCTTGGTCAGACATTCATTCCACTGACATTTGCACGTTGCCATTAAAGTTAGAAGTTAAAACTATTAATTATGCTTCACTGCATCCTTTTTCTAGAAAAAAAAAAAAGCAAATAATTGGGAAGTGTTACTGTAGTGAAAATTCCTTCCATGGTAGCTAGAAATAAATCTTTTGGAAAGAATGTGATTTTCCTTGCAGTATCAGGTTATCCACTGTCACTGTAAAACTATTTTTATTCATTCCAATGCTGTATATAAACTGCATGGGAAAAAAAAGACCATCTGTGGTGATTCGAATACAACCATTCCAAAACTGTCAGAAGTTCTGCTGAAATAACTGTATGCAGACTTTATAGCTTCTTAATGAAAAGTGTTTATAGGCTGGAATGTAAGGTTCTGTTCCATACAAGCTGTATGTAAATGCTGAGTCCTTAATTAACACAGGTGCTAAAAAATAACATGCATACAGATGATTCTGCAGAAGGTTTCCTGAACTTCATGAAGGTTCAAGAAAAAAGTTATAGGAACCTTAGAAATACAGATAAGCTTGCCAGCAGTAGTGAGGTCTAAAGAGCAAAACACTTCCCTTAAAATGGATTCACATCAACTGCTTGCATTCCCAAACAACAATTTACTGAAACAGTTTTCACGCTCTTGAAGCGATGCCCACAAACACTAGTACTGTGCTATGAAACAAGGAATCACTTAGAAGAGAACACAGCATCAAATTAGGTAAGCATATCTAAATCTTCTGCACTATTTATTATTTATATATTCTTCCATGGGAAGAAGCCGAGCTCTTCTGATGAGAAGTGCAAACCCATTCCCCAAATCAAGTGATCAGACTCCTACAAAACCCACAGGCAAGTACCTGCCATTATTTTAAACATAACCTGAAGAAGTTACACGAGAAACAAAAGAAGCTGTTAAAATGTGCAATTACAGAGGCTGAGTCTATAGTATAAGACAAAAACACAGAAGAAACTTCAACTACAGAATCGCTATTCAGAGACAGTTTAAACTGCACACACCGTGACCGTAAGTCCAAGTTTGCTTTCCCTTGCCCATCAGCAGATTAAATGAAACCTGCACACTGAGAGAAGACGACAAAGAAAAAACATTCAAGGAAACAACTGTGGGCTTTTTTTGTGAGGCAGCAGAGCTGAAGGCAAATTCTTCTACTACACCAGTCTGAGGTCACCAATCCTTTCAACACAATCAACAAGGTTTCAACCTCTGGCTGTTTTTTATAGAAACAAATACTTGTAGGTGTGAAATCTCTTCAAATTCCTCTTCTTCATTAATTTTAGAGCCTTCTCTTAAATCAGCGATCTGTGCTTTTGATGTGCTTCTTTTCAGGTATCTACACTTGCCCCAGAAGTCACCTAGATCCCTCTCTAGTTTTACACACCATAAAAAAAAAAAATGGAGTCTCTTTTCAGGTCCTTAATTTCCTTTGACAGAATTACAAAATGGCCAGGGTTGGAAGGAACCTCAAGGATCACAAATCTCCAACCCCCTGCCACATGCAGGGCCACCAATCTCCACATTTCATACCAGCCCAGGCTGCCCAGGGCCCCATCCAACCTGGCCTTGAACACCTCCAGGGACAGAGCATCACAACCTCCCTGTTCCAGGCTTTTAACTCCTTTCCCTTTCCACCTGTGCACAAGATCTCTATTACTGCACAAGATCTACTATAGATGAAAATGTCTATTTAAAAGCCTTTGAAGCGGCTAGGTAGAGATAAGCATCCTTACTACATGTCAGCTTCACAATGGAACAAAAAAAAAAAATCAAGCAGGCCATACCTGGAACACTGCATTCAGTTCTGGGCTCCTCAGTACGGACACAATAAAGGCAGTTTAACAAAGGCCATGAAAATATTTTAGAAACTGAAGCATCTCTCCTTTGAAGAGAGGCTGAGAGAGTTTGGCCTGTTCAGCTTGGAGAACAATACAGCTTGGGGACCTTTAATTTGCAGCTTGAAATAAAAACAGTGACACAATAGGCTGCCCAATGTACACCAGACACTTTGCTGTGGTATCACCTGCAAGATGGCAAGCCATCATTCCACACGTGTGTTTGTGGGCAAAGGTAAAATTCTGCAAGTGGCAGCTGGCAGCCACACTTCTAAGGCACTGTTTAGTAGCTCTAAAAGCCATCACAGGAGTCAGTACTGCCTTCAGTGTACACATACTCCGCTCAGAGTTGCTCTCAGAAAGAGAGCAGAACTTGGCCATGGCAGTCTTAGAAGGAACTGACTGCTAAGTGCCCCAAATTTCTTTTGTAATATAACTACAGACTTAGGAGTTGCAAGAGTTTAGCCTGACTTCACAGATCCTACAGCAACTCACTGTGTGAAGGTACTTACCATCATACACTTCATCTAATCCTAAGTCAGATTCTATACTTGCTTGTAAGCTCTCACAGTGAGTTTAATTCTTACTGCAGTTATTGCCATCATTTTCAAATACCCAAGACTGCCACTACTGCACCAGTGTTAGAGATCACCTTCCCACCACCACCTCTGCCTTTCTTTCCACTATACAAACCAAATGTTCTGCAGCACAGTTACAAGCAGTAATGTGCTAAAAGTGTGGGACTTGTCTCTGCAGTAGAAATGAACAAAAAGAGCAGTACAAATATCTTTATCTCCTATATTTCAGCTATGTAAAGAGACTTCAGAGTAATAGTTGAAGCTTATTGTATCAATAATGTGATTTCTGTTTTTAATCAATATAAAGCTGCTCTGCTAGAGCCTTATTTTCATGACAAATGAATAGATGATTTCATATTAAATCATTTTCACTTGAATTTTAGTTAAATCATTCTTTTCTAAGAAGTATATGGATTTCTAATTGGAAATTAATTGTATCTCATTATTTTTATTCAAGGTTTCCCTTTGAACAGGGTGGAAAAGATGAGCTGCAATTTGTACCTAAATCCATCAATGAGCAGAACAAAGGAAGCTTGAGGAAGGTTCTCACAGCACACTGTCTGGGAAGACCTGAAGAAGAGGAACTGACAAAATTCTCACCTTTTAATTGCCAAAGGTTAAGTATAGAAGAAAAAAGAGAAAAAGAGAATGCAGATGTTTTCACCTGTCCACCATGAACACAATGACAAATAATTCTTTCCCACTTGTCCTTGCAGCAGCTATTATTTTTATGGAACTGTTAACACCTCCTTCACTTTTCCTTTCTTCAGTCTAAACAAACTGTGTTTTCTGCCTTTCTGTACAATTCATTATTTTTGCTCTCTTCTGCAGCCTTTCCAAGTAGTCCAAGTATTTTTAAAAAATGAGGTGGCCTAAACCACTTGCAGCACAACCTCCTGATTTTCCCCCAAAAGACAGATACACCTACAAATGATTCACAGCTCTGACTGTTGGATCTTGAATAAAATACAAAGGTGAGATTAGGTTCACTATGTTCACTCTGCTGCGCAAACACTGAATCACTCTTGCTAAGCAATGTGTACACAAATGTATTTTGCATTTCTTTGTTGCAAAACACGCCTCTCACATTAGAGAGGAGATGGGAGGTAAGGACAGCCAAAGCACATTCACTGGGAAAGAGGCTGAAACTTTCCCTTCTGTTGAAGCCCTGTCCTGGCTTCCCTTGGAATTATTCATTAATCTAACAATCATAGAACGGCATGGAAGGGACCTTTAAGATCATCTAGTTCAAGCCCCCTGCTGTAGGCAGAGACACCTCCCACCAGACCAAGTTGCTCAGAGCCCCATGCAGCCTGACCTTGAGGGGGCATGCACACCCTCACCAGGCAAACTGTTTCAGTGTCTCACCACCCTCACAGTAAAAAATTGCTTCCCAATATCTAATCTAAATCTACCTTCTTTCAGTTTAAAAGCATTTCCCCTTGTCCTGTTGCTACATGCCCTTATATAAAGTCCCTCCCCAGCTTTCCTGCAAGCTCCCTTCAGGACCTAGAAGGTTGCCATAAGGTCTCCTTAGAGCCTTTTCTTCCCCAGGCTGAAGAGCCCCAGCTCTCTCAGCCTATCTTCATAGGGGTGCTCCAGCCCTCTGATCATTTTCATGGCCTTCCTCTGGAGTTGTTTCAACAGCTCCACATCCTTCTTGTGTTGAGGGCCCCAGCACTGGACACATCTAGTTCTGTAATCACCTGAACACTTCCCTCATACTATATGCCAGCTATCAGTATTCCACAAGACCACATTTTCTGACTACTTTTTTTTTATGCCTTGTAGCTCCTGGCCACTTCAGGCTTTCACGCAAGCAGATTAAAACATTGTAATCCTGTAAATTTAATCCATTTTGCATTGTACTGAAGATTAACATTATTACATTTCAATTATAGCACGGAAATGTGTGTAAAATTAGAGTGTGGAAAGGCTTAAAGTGTTCTTATACTCTTATCACTGTCTAAACATATGCATCATCAGGAGACTCAATCCTGCTTTCGGTACCACCTTGTATGTTTAGTCATCCAATCAGCCAGATCAGATTCTTCACAGATAATTCATCTTAGCTACAAAATGGGGCTCCAATCCCCAGCCATCCTTGTATGGCTCTGGAGAAGCAGAGATTAAAGCTAGTTGATGTGATTATACTAAACAAAAAGATCCACCGCAGCCCCAGTGCTAAAGCAAAAGTGTGCTTTTCTGCAGATTGCTTCACATGCATGCACTTCTCTATGGAACTCATCAGACTATGTCTGAGGACTGACCTGTAGATCTCACATCCAGCACACACTGACACGCAAAAACTTGTGTTAAAATCAATAGCACAGAATGCACAAAACCCATGGATAGCTCTGAACAGTTAGGAGAGCTAAGAAGATATCAGGGCTGAGAAATAAAATTGTCATTCTTTCTAAAGCAAAATTCTAAATGTAAGAAAAAAAATATTCAGCTTTTAATTAGTGCTACATAGCATTTGATGGATGTAATAATAAAGCCAAGAAAAATAGAATTCACGTAACTCAGATTTTGAGCCATGATTACTGCCCAACTATTGCAATCCCAAACTACCGTAATCAAATTAATTCCCCAGTAACATCTGCACTTCAAGCTGTACTAGAGGACATAGACTTTTTTTGTATATCAATTTTATATTCCTACTTTTTGAGGAAACTTATATTTTCTCAGCACTTTGACAGTAATAGCTATTATTAACAGGAAAAAAAAAAGCAGCTATGAAAAATATATTAGATTCTGCCTCTTAATAGCAAGGCAACAGAATTTTTGATCTTTATTTTCGCAGGATCTTACAAATTTTAGCTTATAGGAAAACATCAAGCAAGATTTTCAACTACAGGGAAGTTTGAGGACTTGCCCTAGATGTTCCAGGCAATAAGGTATTTTTCTATGCAAGCAAGGTAAAAATATGTATTTGAATAAGTAGTGAACTGCGTAGAGAAGAAAAGAAGAAAAAAGAAAGAGCTAAACCAGATCCAATTTGAAATGTAAATCATTAACACAAGCACTTGCTGCAGGTGAACATTTCATCCAGCTGAATTCTGGTTTTTAAAATCAACCCAGCAGAACAGAGGGTGTTGTGCTAATGACTCTATTTACTCGTGCTACAATCATATTTATTCACATATGATTAATGACTAAGTACACAACAAACCATAAAACCCGAGGACATGCAGTACCAAGCAGTGCTTCTGCTCCATTGTCACCTTGGAGCCCAAAGTACTTGGCAGCAGTTTGATTGGATGGCTCCTCTTACTTCTCTAACATGCAGGAAGAGTTCACTGTAACAATTTAGTTTACTAAACCATTAGCTTTATTTTAGGAAAGTTACTATTTTGATCTCAACAGAACTTGAAGGCTTGTATCACAATGTATTGTGGAGATTACGTGAGTATAATTATGATTCTCTCAAGTTTTTTTACAGTTTTATTGCTCCTGATTTGCTGACGCATGTTGGAACTCGTTTTCCTCCACTAATAAAAATTAATCTTGTAAAGTTAATTTGTGCTTTGTGTAATCCTGGTGTTACTGACAGTATACATAATAATGTGTCTGAAATGAAAGTATATAGAATTATCAGTTGATGTTACCTGATAGTGAGTCTCTATTTGTGGGTCTTCTATATTTGCACTAAGATGCTGGTACAAGGAGGCACAAAACGACCTGCAACCAAATTCTATGAAATGAGTTGTCCAAATGAGATCAGTGCAGGTGTATAAAATCACCAGTATTTTTCGGTGGGCCTCACTTCTCACAGTCTGTGTAACTGCCTAAAGTAACTAATTTCAGCACTCATAAGCATTTGGTTTGGTTCACAATGTGAAAAATATTTTAAAGCTAGCAAGTGATACCTGTAAAAGTGATAAAAGCACAGGAAAAACTACTAATTAATCATAGTAATATATTAGATAGTTTCATTTGAACTCTTCAAGAAAGTTCATACTGCAGTTTTAATGCCTCATTCTGAAAGCTACCATTAGTTATTATTTTCTGACAGCCAAGCATAAAATTGTTTTTTGCACCTGGGATACTGATAATTACATTCACTAAGGACTTTCATGTTCTTTCATTAATTATTAATAGGAATAATAAGTCATCCATCTCAAATGCTTTTTGCATATGCATTTTCAATACAATTACTGATCAATGCAGTATTTTCTAAAGAATACACAATTTTTATCCTTATTTTGTTTGAAAGCATAATTGCCTTAATTATTCCAATCTCACCAGTAAAATATTTCTTCCTATAAAATTGTGTTGAATATATTTGTCTTTCAATAGAACTAGATACTGAATGGGTTTTACTGATGTGTTTGGTCTTCTACAATTTGAGATATTCCACTGTTAATTAAGGCAGTTAATAACCAAAAAGGGATTTTCTTCTTTTCCATTCTCTCTTTTTGTAAATAACAGCCTTTTTCTGACAATTAAAGCAAGACAAGTAGAATCACCCTATCTGAAAAATGTAGTAGATGCATTTCAGCTAGAGTTTCATCTATTGATTTATCAAGACCAACTGTGTTTAAAGGACTGACATTCCATCTTCAAATGACATGCTGCTTGGTATTAAAGGTAGTAAGTGATAACTTCTAGGATGAATTTTCACTTTTAATTAGTAAACCATACAAGATAAAAACACTGCAATAGTCTGGTAGCATTGTCAGAAAATCTGATAAAAATGAAAATATAATGTGTGGGATGACTATCCCAGCTGCTTTAGATTTCAGTTGATATAATCACTCTGCATTAGTTCAGCTCATGAGACCGACTTAAGCAGACACAGAACTTAAGTTCCTAACATGATCCTTTAAATTTCACCAAAATACCCCCAAAATAAATGGTGAGGATGCCTATTCCACCTGCTTCTAAATATTTTTTCCCCTCAATTTCAGAAAGAAAAAAAATGTTAATCAAATGTAGACAATGTGGTATAACTCCATCCTACAAAACTTAACAAAATCTGACTACACACTTACTCTGGGGAAAAAAAAAAAAAAAGTATTTTTGTGGATTCTCAGGATAAGCAAGCTCTTACTCTTTATTCCTATTTCCCCAATGTGCTGTGAGCTGGGAAGAGAGAGAAATTAAAGGAGATTTGTATGAACTAGCTCAGAGGTCTCCAACCAGTACAGCAGTCTGCTGCTGGGGAGAAAGAATGGGGAGCACCCTCCCCTGGATGCTTGCTTGCTCTTCCAAATGAAGTCAGTTATGGAACAACACCTGAGATTCAGCAACAAAATAACAGAAAACCACTTCTCTAAGAGCATGAGCAAATCACAAGCAGAAAAAGCAGGATCTACAAAGGGTAGAGTGGGAGGCTGAGCCCATTAATTTCTTATCTATGCTCATTAAGCACGACCTTATATTGAGCGTAAGTCCAAATAGTACAATTAAGGTATTTTTCAAAGAATTCCAATATGCTAATGTGCCATTCATTTAGAAATACAAGAAACATGAAAAAGGAATTAGTAGTATTTAAAATGTAGTTGATTTAAGATTATCTTACTGCTTATGTTGTAAATATATTCGCATATGTTGTATGTGGAATACGAGATAGGATGGAGTCAACCTAAACTGAGATGTAGATAACACACAGCAGCAATTCTGACAGATTCAGCAGCACTGTGCAACTTCGTTATCAAAGACTACGTACAGGAAATGCCCTCTTCCCCCAGTACAAAGAGTTACAACTACCAGAAACTAGATAAGACATTTGTGTCCTCTCTAAAATACAAATACAGGAAAAGATGGGATGCTCTGGAGAAAGACTGAGTTTTCTACATTTAAATGCATCTCTCCCATTTGTCTCATATGTAATTCCAAAAACATGTAATGCATACAATAATTCTCAGAAAAAAACAAAATTATTTATCAACAGTTTTTTAAATAATAAAGCTGCACACGAAGGACATCACTGCAAAAGTACAGCTATAACATAGCATGTAGTTAGCTATTAAAGTAAGCATTTTATTTTAGTAGATATTCCCCATAGGAAACATTCAGACTAAATAATCTGACTATGATTGTTTGCTATCAGCAGAATGACCTAATGAATAAATATTATTAGAAGGCTGTTAACTTGAGATTGCCTTTCCCATCACAAGATGGAATTGCCTGAACTTTACATATCATACATTGATAAAAACAGCCTCAGTTTTAACGGATACTTTCGTTGAACTGCTTATGGCTTTGGTCAGGAAAAGTTGTGACTTCCTTGTACAGAAGGAAGCTAGATTTCAAGTACGATTTTTCAGCCTTAGTAAATATCTTACAGTTTCTTTTCAGTCTTTTCTCCATTTTGATTAATTCCACCAATACTGCAGAACCTGTACTGACCGCACAGCTGTTTTGGAATCAGTTCTTTTCAAAAGGTAAATGCACAAACACAAGCAAACACAGACATTTATGAAGTGCCCAATAGAAAGATACAATGATATACTGAGGTCCAAAAGAAGATTAAAATCCTTGAAGTTAAAACCACAGAATCACCTCTGGAGATTTGTTTGCTTTACTATTAAGAGCATGGACACTTTCTGGGAAAGAAATAAAATATATGTATTATTATAATGTGGGATGTTAGAACTCCAATATCAAAATTAAACTTATATTTTAAATTGTAGAATTTTTCCACATTATTTCAGTGAACTGTACCAGATATCTTCCCCCTGCCTTCTTCAGAAAATTTGGCTATCTTATAACCATCCATCTACATGTCCTTACCAGTAACTTCAAATTTGTTAGTGAATTTCTGTAATAATTGGCAGCTGAATGACAATTCTTTCTGAGGATTTGTGAGAACATTGATCAATGGAAGCAAGAATTAATTTGCTCTTCTATTTAAAAACAAATGGCGGGTAAAACTCAAATGCCATTTATGTCATTGGCTTACCATTAGTTACACAGTACAAAGTGAGGATTCAGCCAGAACAAAGCATCTCCTCTTTAGCCAGTAGCTAACTTGGAAAGGACCTGGATAGATTACATCCTTGTCCTAGTACAAAGGATGTTAAATGACCCAAAAAAAACATTCCAGCTCTTCTTAATCTATAAAAAGACTTCTGGTACTTCAGAATTCACTGTTCTTCTTTACTTCTGTAAGTCTAAGAACATAGTATTTAAAGGAATCAAATTCAGTGAAGGAAATAAATTACTTCAGGCTTCTCTTCTGACATTGAGAAAACCACAAAGTCACTGCTGCAGCTCTAGCTCTGACATGTAGTACAATTTCTGCTCACTGTAAATAGCAATATACTTCTCATTTAAATGTGAAATACTAATACTAATGATAGTTAATGTGAGCATGAATCCTAGATCTTTCATTTTTGTTCCACCTTTTGCCCTCTCGCCGATTTTATCAGTTTTGCATTTTAGCACCTACTCAATCAGTAATTTTTTTTTCCCCACATCTGTGAACCTCTGAATTACTTTTATTTGGCAGCCATAGGACACACTCAGATATATTAAACTTGGGTTCAGAGAAAGCACTAAGGCTTGGTTTGCAGTGCACCTGAGTGAGCAGAAGGGGTGGATCCAGGCTCCACCTCTCCTCACTCTCAGCCAAGGGAGCTGTATCTATCTGGATAGACACTGCACTTCTCTTGAGCAGTCGTCTGCTGTGGGAAGGGATGATCAAGTTTTCTTTCTTTATTGCCTCCTATCACTCCACAGTGTCTGTATCCTATTCTAAGGCACTGACCTCACCTTCTTTGCTATATAGTAGGAATATCACAACAGGGAATAATTCAATAATCTGTAGTGACCATTTTAAGCTGAACAGAAGAAAAACCATGAGATCACATTATTAATTTTTCTCTCCTTCTCAGGAGTGAGGGAAAGCAAAAATACAGTGTATAGGCAATGTTGTCAGAGATCAAAGGTCTCTAACCATGTTTTTTTCAGACACTCCCCATGTTGAAAACATGTTTAACATAATGTTTAATAAAATACCTGTCCAAAAGTGAATCTCACAGGATTTATGATTTAACTACACAAAAATATAGAAAATAACACAAAGTTACACTTACAAGAACACATCTATTGCAGTAGTTCCACAACCCTGTGACTATAGATTACCACAATCTATAATGTATTCCTACAACACTGAGCTTCATGAGCATATCCCTCTTACTCATCTCTTTAGAGCTTTCTTCCATTAGATGGATTTATTGGTCAATCACAGCTGACCAATAAAAACATATCAAGTGAAACAACAACCACAATCAGCTGTTAAATCAACCTTAAAAACACCTTACTTCAAAACAGGGCAGTAGGAATTCTCAATAGGTCATGGAAGCAAACAATTCCCTTGTAGTTACCTGCTCTCTGTTTAACATTCAGTCTGTTGTAATGTCATCCAGTAAACAAATGCTTCTACTGCCTGCCCTTTCAGAACACACAGTGATGATCCTTGCTGTTATATAAGCATCTGTCATATATCACTGGCATTCTTTGGTACAGAGCAGAAAACAAATGGTTACAGCACACAGTAACTAGTGAGCTGTTACTGCATGACCATACGGAATTCAGACCCAAAATCACCAGTTTTCTATAGGGTTTGGTTCTGATCCATTCAATGAAAACAGGTGAAATAAAGTTTAATAAGTTTAATAATCTCCTGACAGAGATGAATTAAGGGTGACTGCAAACTTCAGCCAAAAACCTGAAATTATGGAAGTAGTCACAAGATAAAACTGACATAGGTTGTGATGGAATTAATTTTCTTAGGGGCCAGATTGCATATACAACACAAAACAGCAGAGTACTTTCCTAAAGGTATAATGCAACAATAACTCTGTAGCTTACACCAATAGCAAGAAATCAAAATGCAGAAACTCTCTCTGAGGATTCTGATAGTGCATAAACTAAAACCTCAATCTTACTTGGGAGAACTGTTACATACAGGCAGAGCACTGAATTGGGTGGGAAACAACCCTGAAAATATAAAGATGAGGTCCACTGAAAATCCTCATCAGGACTAAAACTGGCACAATTGTCTTAGATGGGATGGATGACAGAGCCAATTACAACATGTACAATACAGGACAACACAAATTAAGTTTTAATTTGTTTAAAAGTGATTAACAGGTAGGTGCTTCCTCTCAAGGAGAACCTTCATATTTAATTTGATTCTACTTAAAAGAATTATGACTTTAATTGAACCCCTGGTAGGACACAGGTGTTTACTAGATTACATTTCATCTGCTAGTGGTAGACCTCAAACAATAAGATGGTGAATGCTTCTGAAAAGCAGCAGCAGCTCAGCTGAACTGTAAGAGAACTGAGTCCATTCAAATATCTATTACTTTACCTGTAAGACCTACTACAAGAGCTGTGTTTTGGGAGTAAAAACCTTAATAGCCTGAAAATCTGTATATCTGCAAGTATTTCTGCTATAATCGATTCCTCCATTATAACTCTGCAAATATTCGTTCAGATGATGCCTTTCTTCATTTTGATGGTTTCATGAAGATACAAATTCAAAAATGCAGTTCCAAGAACTACATGGGAATCCACTGTTAAAGCACTCATTTATTTGTGATTATAAATGCTGAAAAGATTGTTTGCTTTGTAACACTACAAACCTGAGTTTGTGAAAGGAAATACTCTGAAACAACCAGACTTTCTGGATATTGAACCTGTTCACAGCTGTTGCCAAAATGAAGAACCAGCACTGCTATTTTAAATTAGATTTGGATAAATACACACATCTGTTAGATTTTCTCTCCTCATGCCATCCTTCTGATCAGGAAGTACAGTGACGTGGTCAGAGAGTGCTTGAACAGGATGTCAGATATGTTCATCCTTCCTACCACAGGTTTATACTCTAAGCTAAAGGTCTTTGAATCTTGTATCTGCAACTCAAATTCCATTCACAACCTATCATTCTTTATTATCATTCTCATAAAAAAAAAATCTCTTTTGGCAGTTCTAGCATAATATTTGATAACAGTTTGGTTTTGGAATTATTTTCTCCTCCTCAAGATTGATGAGCTATTCTAGTGGCTCAGACGTTCTGAGAAGCATGAATTACAGAGGCAGAAAGCTAAATTCCATTTTTCTAACTCAGAGCATATATCAACATAAATTTTTTGATTCTGCATTCTAACAGTGTCTTCCAGCAGTTCTTTCTACAGTGATTTTGTTTATCAGTAAGTTTCAGGGTGGCTTGTCAAGCTACATTACCTATCAGCCAAAGAGTTCACGCATTCCTGCCTCCTGGGAGAAGTATCTGACTCTCAGCATTACTTGACATGCTAGCAAAGGAAAAGTGAAAATAATCACCTCAACTGGCACCTCATGTCCCACGTGGCCAAAGAGCACTCAAATTCCTGCAAATAGCACGTGCCTAGGAGACTCCTGGTGAACAACATCTTAAGATCACATGTACTGTAAGAAAACAGAAAATCACAAGAATAAGAATAATTTCTGAAGCTAATCTCAACCAACAGATGTGTTACATGACCAGTGAGACCCAAGATACATGGACTGAAGGGGGAAGATAGCATGGAAAATAGCTAGAGGATAAGTCTGAAATCCATTTTAGGTACAACATTATGTATCACCTTATAAAAATTGACATGGTCTCATCATCATCTCCACAGCCAGAGTTTCTCTCCTTATCTTCAGAAGATTTTTCTCATATATTCCCTGACTGTTTCTAATGAGTAAAGTGACACTACGAATTTTATGCTTGGTTGTAAATGTAGGACATTGTATTTAAAATGAAGAGTAAACCGCAGAAAGATGCCTGTCTATCAGCAAATATTTCCTTTCTTACATAAAGTAACTCCTTCAAAACCTTAAGTTTCTGATGCTACATTCTTTTCCTGACTTAGCCACCAATAATTTGTTTGCCCATACATTTGTTTGCTTGGTAGGTCTAAGTAAACTAAAGTAATCATTAGATAGATCAAGAAATTATATTTTCCTTCTCTTCAAACATATCCACTTTTTGCTTGTTGCTTTTTAAATCCTTCACTAAAACCGCAAGCCAAGGAAGAACATCATTAGTGGCCAAAAACTAAAGCAGTATGTGCATGTCATTACTGATGAAGGCACCACAGACAAAAGGTTTCAAGTGTACATAAAACAAGAAAATAAAGAGTAATTAATGTAATTAGGGGACCTTCTAATTCTAAGAGGTGTTTGTATACCTCATTTGTATTTGTAAATTTTACCCAATTTTCCATTGAAGTAAACATTTCAAGTTATCAGGTTCATTTTAATCAAATGTATTTACTCAGAACAGAAATCATTATAAAAGACAACTATTATGCAGAGTCTGAAAAGACAGGTATAATCCTTAGAGGAGCTGAAGGGGTTAAGTGAGTACAGAGCTAAGCAGCACTGAATCTCTGTTATTTTCATCTGTATGCAGATCTGTGATCCTATTAAAATGAGGAAATCAATTCTATTTACTATTCATAGATTTGGCAAAACATGAAATATTGTATGAAACAAAGTATCACTGGGAATGAAGTGAGAACAATTTAATCAGTTAAAAAGCAACCAGAAAAATAATGTTGACTTCCACATAGCATGTCAGAAAGATAGCCCACACTCCATCCCAACATCATTTCTTTCAAAATTACTGGCTTTGTAAGCAACCTACATACTTCATTATTTTCTCACCAGTTCTTTCAAATTAGAAATATCAAGACAAATTGAAGACTGACAGGGGTAACACAGATTAACTTCAAAGACAGAAGAATATTTTCAGAGAAGTTGGAGAAGTAGAAACAAAACTGTGATTACATTTTAATGAGAACAAAACACATTAATAACATTTTCTTTGTTCAAGCCTAACTTGAATACGCTCTGGCTTCCTAGGGTTTGCTGCAAGTTCTTCCCTGTAAATTAACATTTTTTTCCCCATAAAGCAAAAGTTTTAATCTAACGTGATTGCTGATTCTCACTTGAATCATATATGCAGTTAAAATATAAAACACTGCAATTAAAGGCTTCTTTCTCCTTTCGCAGATACAAGGAACAATTTTTCCAGCTCCAAATTTTAACCCCATTATGGATGCTCAGTTGCTAGGAGGAGCCCTACAGGGAATCAGTAAGTATCCTGGCATATTCTAACACATCTTTTATTACATCATAACACAAACTAAATGTATATATACACCCACAATAATAAAAACATCAATACACAGGTGTTGTTTCTTCAACGTATCACAGACAGTAAGATTCACCAGTGATACCCAAGCAAATCATGCATTTGCATGAGCTCAGAGCTAATTAATCTTAAATGTGTACCAACACTGATAATAGCAAATGTTTTCCGTGAGAAAATAAGAACAAGTTGTCACTACAATGAAGGTCAAAACTGGATTCATTTTTAGTTGTAATCCCAGCATTAGCTAGAAGCAGAGACTGTTATGTCTTTTAAAGTAACACTCATCAAGAAATAAAAATAAGTGGAGTAGAAATGTTTAAAGTATTGATTACCCTCTCCTCTGGACTAAGTTTTGCTTTCAGTCACAAAAATATGTTCAGCAAAACATTACTTTCTGTTCCAGATTTGTTCACAGCTGAACACTTCATATTGCTAAAGGTTCTAAGGATGATTTTTTTAAATTACCTTGCGAAACACTTCCCTCACATTAAGACTGTTGCCTGTATCAGAACTTTTTTATCTTCTAAGATTTTCACAAGACTGTATAGCACCAAATCTTGCATCCTGTTCAGCTTCTTTACCAGAAAAGGGAGGTTTTAGTCTTAATGTCAATCAAAACACCACAAAGTAGATATTATTAAGAACAGCACAAAGGATCTTTCTTAAGTTCGTTACAAATGAAGTTTTACTTGTTTTGCCAGACTTCAAGCAGCACTTTTAATGCAATGTTGCTAATGGGACAATACAAGGATGATTTTCTCTATTTACTGCTGTAAACACACATGCAGTAGCCCTTCTTTAAACTCGGCCTGGCAAAGAACATAGAATAAAGTTCTAGTCTCAAAGAGAGCTGGCAAAATATGATGCTGAGCTTACAGCAGTTCAAGTCTTCACAGTCTTTGCAAGTCCTGACATTCCCACGTCCTGCACACAACATTCATTCTCTTAAGGAGGTTTAGTCTCATACTGATACAGTTGGTGTTACAACTAGGAAGATTATCATTGTGAAAATAGGAAAAGAAACAAACAGGGAAGGAATGCTCACCTGTATCCAGCTCTAAGTTCACAAGAAAGAGCCAAAAGGAAAGATTTCCAGAAGAGACCTTTCCCCAGTGGCAGTCAGCCCTTAAATGGGATGTAGGAGAGGTGCAGCCAGGCTCCACCCCTTCCAGTCACACAGCTGAATTGCCTTCACCTGTGCTCCCAGGGCTGAGCCAGTGCTTGCCTCAGGTGATCAATCAGTGGTTCAGGCTGTGACTCAGCAGTTCCCATACACATAATCCCATTAATACCAGTGGTATTATAAAAAAAACAAGTAAAGTTATTTAGGCATTTAAACATTACTTCAATCCTCCTTAATTCTACGGTAGAAACTGTATGAACTGTACAGAATCTCAATGACAATTATCTTCTGAAAAGTAAAGCAAACCCTTACACACAGAGGTTCAATAACACATCCATTTTGTGAGTTTGATGGCAGTGAATCAAACTGATGTGAAATCAGTGTAGCACAAGAAGCCATTGTAATTATGGCTAAATGGACTACAAGAAAGAGAACTGAACTTACTGCATAATGAGCAGACATAGATTTCATCTGCAAACTTATTAAAAAAATTTAAATCATATCTCATGTCCAATTACATTTGTGTCAAAATGGAGGCCACAACTTGTAGATCATATGACAAAATCTGCCTAACTTGAAAAAGATACAGAACTTGTATCTGTAACATATCTATATGTGCATGTAAAACAGTGATTTGTAGAAGCATCAGAGTATTTTTCTCTAGTCAGATGCTAGCTGAGCTCCATGCTTTGTAGCCAAACTTATCTCTAAGTGTAATAAAATAAATTGATTTATGGAGACGTGTTTCTGCTGGAATGACACTGAAATGCTGAACCAACTGAAGTAACCAAGAGCCATCTTTTGGGATGGAAAAAGATCAAAAACGATAAAATAATTTTCAGAACATGTTAATCATCATCCTCTTTTTCCTGAGCAGTTAATACTGATGAGTTATGGAAGTTTACCTGTGAGTTCCAGGTACCCAGCAAAAAGCAGAGGTAAACTCCAACAAATTGCACTCAGAAACTGATTTTTAAAATAAAATATTATTTAAAACTTCATAATTTAATTTATATAGTTTCTCTGAAAATATGTAGCTTTCAATTGTACAACAAATGGCCTGACTGTAATTTGTTGTTCCCATTTAAGAGATCCCAAATCCTGAAATGACAATTTAATCAATAACAAGAAGGCATACAAGTATGGCTCAGCCACAAATTCTTTTATCGTGCCTAATTCTGAACGGATGAAAGCTGGGATCTGCTCCATTGATGGCTTCAAATCCATTTCACTTGAGAGAGATGGTGATGTATCCAATAATAACAGACTATTTCACTAATTGCTGGTAGTACACCAGCAAGTGAAAGGTATGTATGCAAAGCACATATAATTGATTTGGTAAATACCAGCAGAATATCAATTTGCTGGTCTGCTTTTTTCAAGAAATTAAGTTTATACTCTTGAACAAAACAGGAACAATCATAAGCCTAAGTAAATAACAATTTGTTAATTGAGAATCTGTGTCTGTTTATTTCCAGGTTGTGAAAAAGATGTGTTGATTGACATCCTAACACAGCGCTGCAATTCACAGCGGCTCATGATTGCTGAGGCATACAGAGACATGTATGGCAGGGTATGACAGAACCAAGCTGCACTTTCTTTCCTTCCTTCTGTCCCTTCTGTTTCCAGTACAGTTGGTCAGTCCTTCTCTCAGGTCATCACTAGAATTAGAAACCTGGCAAAGCGCTGACTGGCACCAAAAGGTTGGCACACAATTTTGCTCATGTAACTATGCATACATTTGAAGGTTTCTAAATGTCATTTACACAGCAGAGCATCTGCCACAAAACAAGGAAGAAAAAAGGATGTGCAAAGTTTCCTCTTCCATATGTTCTTTCTAGCAAGGAGTTTTGGAAAGACTGATTTCTTCCTCTGTTTTGGAGTGCTCGTCAAATACTTTTTTCAAGGCTTTGGAAAACATAGCAAGACCAAAATATTTCGAGAAAAAAAGAATAACGCATTAAAAAAAAAAACAAAAAACAGATGTCATTGCTATCTTTCTTTAAAAAAAATGAGCCAGTTCAACCTAAATTCCTCCTCTTGAGCGCAAAGAACAGAGACTTCTAGTAAGCTGCTAATAATTTTTCACCATTTCATTCCTTTGTTTTTCTTACAAAATGCTTTTTTAACCTTTTCTCTAGAATGTTTCAACTATACCTAGCATTTTAACAAAAAAAAAAAAAAAGCCCCCAAGTCATTTTTTTACTTTTAATTTCTTTCTTTGTTACATAGAGATGACCAAGAGGTATCACTAATGATGTGTTAGTAAAGAACTGCCAACCGTCCATCAGAAATGGAGTTAGGTCTGCCATTTTTCTCTGAGTAGAGAACAACTACTGATTTGCTCATTAATTATCTACTTGGGTTTACTTTTTAAATCCAGACTAAAAATATCACATAAATACCTAAATCCTTATGAAAACACATTATCAATAAATTTCTGTCTCCTTCAGCCATAGCCAATTAACCTAAATCCCTACAAAGCTAGTGCTCACAGACCTAAAGACCTGAATCAACTAAAAAGAATGCAAAAAAACAAAAACGTTCAGATTTTTAAGTATCACAAAAACAAAGAATACTAATAGAAGAGAAAAGTAAGTAAACTCTTCTTATACTCCAGCAGAGCACTCCACAGTCTCAAAGTCATGGACTCACTGTTGCACATATACCACACACAATTTCATTTAAGTGAAATCATTCTGTACTATGTGTACTCGACAGATACAGTCCAAATCAGTTTTAATCTAGCACTGAGACTAAACAAGAATGCTGAATTTGTCCTTTTCACTTGTGACAGTGGACATACTGAAATAGATAATCCTGTTAGTGCTCCATGCAGTCTGATTTATCCCTCAAAACTTTGTTATCTTACAGCAGGAACTGCTGAACAGGGATGTATCTTGCTATGAATTGCTGCAGTTTACAGTTCAGCAGATACTCCAGGATGTATCAGTCACAGCACTCATTTCAGCTCCATACGTTCAATATGGTAGCTACTATGGTCATTCCCTTGAAAAATGTAAAGCATGAGATATTAGAAGGAGAAATAGATATTAAAAAAAAAAGGATACAACCAGCTGCATGACTAAGATATAAACAAAGGCTTTAAGACCTTTTACAATTAGACTTCAAGAATTTGGTACAGCAGAGACAATTTGGGAAATACTAACACTGACAACTTAGGGTTGCTTTTCCTTATTTTTCAGTACTTCAATTCCCTTAATTCTAATTGCAGGGATAATCTTTAAATAGTACCTATTTGTACTATTAACCAATTTTCCCAAAGTCATGATGTTTTAAATGAAATAACTTCATGAATTAATTTCTATTCCATGTGTGATTCAATGGCTGTCAAATGCATCTAGTGTGCATCTAGTGAACACTGTGTGTTTCTTCCTCACAAATCCAATTTTTAATCTGTATTTGTCCTCCTTCATTCCCAGTTTAGCAACTAATTTAATTATATTAAGATATGCATCAATGGTAAAGTACAGGCTGAAAAAAAAAACCTCTCCAATAAATTATATCACAGGAATCATTCCTGGTACTCCTACAATTTCCAACTTAGTTTAGAGCCTATCTGACAGCTGCCCAGTACTGTATGAGAACCAGCAAAGTATCCTCTTAATTAGACACAGCAATCCTATAACAATCAAGTTTTTGGCATTTGCAGTGTTTCAACGGATGAAAGGGGAAAGTGGAGAGTGGGAAGGAAACTCTCTTCCATTAGTCAAATACCTGGCAAGTGAGGAGGCTTCCCTTTTACTAATCCAATGTTTATCCAAAGAAGCAAACTCATTTTGAATATTAGATGTATATAAACTGAAGCACATAGCCTTCCAGTAATCCAGAATAGGTATTTTTATGTACTGGGATGATTTTTTAAGAATGATTTTTTAAATTAATCACACAGCAAATAACCCAGAAGTAAGGAAATTGCCTGTGTGTTATGGGATTTAACTTCTGTGGGCTCAGCTCTTGCAGATTCAGACAGGGAATCTGCCATGGGGAGCTGCAAATGCTCTGCTGTGCTATTCAGGTTTCCAAGCCCTTAAGGAGCAGTTGCATTTGAACCCCTAAATTTTCTTCTGTATTCCAATGAACCAAAAATCAACTAATTTATATAGCTGACTTGCTTCTCTGTCTATTGCTATCTCACAAGTAATATTAAAAGGAGTAGGTTCTATTTTAAAAGATTTATGTTGCCTAATCTTAGGTAGACTTCATCTCAGACAACTCATCTTCATTCCTTTACAAAGAAAACTGCTAATATTTTTAAGCTGTTTTTCATGAAGTGTGACTGTTGAAATAATCCTGTGTATTTTTGTTCAGGATTTGATGACAGACCTAAAAGAGAATCTCTCTCATCACTTCAAAGAAGTCATGGTTGGCCTAATGTATCCACCTGCATCCTATGATGCCCATGAGCTCTGGCATGCACTCAAGGTATTGGCCTAATCAACAGCTACTCAGACACACAGTTTCTATTACTTAATATATGATAGAGTGATTTTTTTACATATTTAAATGCTTAATAAACTGCTAGAAAGATGTTTCATAGTACACTGACATTGAGTATAAGGAATTTTTAAAAAATGTTTTTTTTTTCAAACACCATGCAATTAAATGGTGAAATCCATTGGTGCATGGCAATATTGAAACCAAAAGCACAAATTGGTTCAAACTGAATCAAAAAGGACTTGAAAAATTCTTAGAAAACAACTTTGCTCTCAGTTATTAAAAATAAACTGAAAGATGGGAAGGCATATCCCAGAACTGGTGTTCTTATCCACTTCAGACTGCCTTGAACACTTCCTGGCACATATACTCAATCTTTGCATCTGATTTCTCTCAGTAACTCCTAAATTCTTATTCAAGCTCTAAAATTCTTCCCATTGTGTTTCTGTCAACAACAGTCTTGCTTCTTTCCCCACTTAATAACATATATTCTGGAATTCAAAGTAAGTAGGAACGTATTTGTTGTATAAGTTTCTACTATTAACTTGAAGTCAATTTCTTTTTAAACAGCTACACTATGCAAAGGCACACCATACACTGCTCCAGAAGAAACTGTCAGTCTTTTGTCACGTCTAATAAGGCATTTCTTTCTTCTGAAAGCTGTGGTTCCTAATGACTTCATATTTACTTCCTCCTACACAGGGAGTAAACACAGAAGAAAAGTGTCTAATTGACATATTAGCCTCAAGATCAAATATGGAGATATTCCAGATGAAAGAAGCCTACTTAACACGTAACGTATTTTACAAGTGTACAACAGCAGCTCTAATTTGTGTATTAGGCTGAATGTATTAGCATGAGTGAAGGAACTAAATTACAAAAGTGACTTCTCAGCATGGTTCCCTTCCTCTTCCTCCCTCTTCATAATTATATTTAAAAAGCTGAAGCAAAATGAATAAAGTTGAACGTATGTCATAGTACTTTGGAGATGTATTGCTGCCTATTATGTTTTAAAGAGCTAGCAGTCACATTTGAGGATTTTCATAAGCTCTGGCATCCCTTTTTCCAAGTGCATCAACTGTTTTTCTCAGAAGTGCTTCCTCAGGCTGAATACTCAACTCACCTTCCTTGAGGGGGTGCTTCTGAGTATCCCAGAATCATGCAGCTGCAGCAGTGGCAGGGCTGCCAGGCACAGGCAGCAGGATGGGCGAGCTGCTGAAGTGGCTGAGGCCTTGGCAGGGAGGAGCCCCTCTATGATTAGGTCCATGCAGAACCTGCATGAGTTCCTGTGGAATAATTTTTAATACCTTTAGAAAACAAGTGTGTATTTGCACCCCATGCGTTCACCCTTTGTTTGCTTATTTTCATAAGTAACATTCAGAGCAGGTTCGTTTTTTATTTATTTAGGTTACATATTTTTGTTTTAATCTAGAATACAACAGTGATCTTCAACAAGATCTTGATTCTGAGACTTCAGGTCACTTCAGAGATACTCTCATGAACCTCGCTCAGGTACTGTAAATATAATAAATAGTATGATACACATATAAAAAATTTAGAGTGACTTCTGATATAATTCAAGTGGTCTTAAATTTTAAAGTAACTGCAGCTAAAGTTAGCTCAACACGACTACACTTTTGAACAAGAGAGTGGGAAGAGCAGAACCAGAGTAACAAATAATGACAAAACTAATCCAGCAACACGAAATGCATTTACATTTCTTTACATGTTTGTCTGTTTGGGGAAAGTGTTTCTAAGATATGAACTGACATTAGGCATCATTGAGGCACAGACATTAAGGGTAAATGTTTCAAAGGTAGAAACTATAAATGGGAAATATTTTATCTAATATTGGAGGGTTTTTCCCCTAATAACGAAAATTCTTCCATGCTGAAAAAGTGAAGAGCTATAATCTAGGCAACTCCATCTCTTCTTATCTTTACCAAACCCATGAGAAATTTTTACTTGTCAAGAGAATAACTTTAAAATAAACAATGTCAGACTAACTTATTGCTCCTTATTTTCTATACACAAACAGACACCTGGTATCAGCAACTTCTCAGTTAACAAAGACTAACTGCTATTTAATAAAGAATGGTTGTAGGAAATGCCCAATTTTACTAACCTATACTGCATATCTTTGAAGACTGCTAACTGAATCATCCACATCTGAACAGGGTCTTATATTAAAAGTCAGTGATATTTCATCAGTTGTAGTGCTATGTAACTTATAGAAAGAAATTCTATAGCAACATTTCCAATGTATCCTTAGGTTGTTGGGGTTTTTTTGGAAACACATTGCTTTGATTTCTAGTAAATCTCTGGACTGATGAGGCACACATCAGAATGCAAACAGCAGTCACTGTGTTTCACACATGGGTAACAAACAACTCAATTGCTTTAGCATAGTAATTGTGGTTTTGATATGAGGCAAATTAGGATCTACAGAAATCTGCTACCAATGAATGTATACCAGCAAAATCCTCCGGATGGAAATGATTATGAAACAGTAATTCCTAAATAAATTTTACAGGTTGCAACTTCAGGTTAGTCAATGTTCTTGTATAAAAAGAGAAGATTTCTATACTGTTTGCTGTGTATGAACTGAAATATAACCATTTTCTAGTATTTAAAAAACGATCAAGGGTAGTGTGGGATTCACCAGCTAAATTGTGCCAAGATTAGTCACTACCAATTGTTACTGGAGGCAGTGGGCACTTACCTTATGTAGAGCAGTATGCATCTTACTGCCCACTTGTCTTTTTTTTTCCCCCTGCACCCATGTCACTTTATGTGGTCGTCCCAGCGTGATTTCCTTCAGGTAATTTATCTTGTTAGTAGGAATTCTGCTCTTAGCTGTGTGAAATTCTTACAATTCAATTACAATACAACTGACTATTTTTAACAGAAAAGAACCACAAATCAGTCATTCCAAAAGATGACAGATGACGCATAATTTCAATCCTCACTATCACATGCACAGAAAAACAATTGTAAATTCTAAAGTAAGTTGCTTCAAACACATATCATTAAGGCAATGGCTGCATATAGCTTGAGACTATTGAAGAGTCTGCAACCAGGGCTGATTCGTATCCTTACAAGAGAATTATGGTTAAAGAAGCAATTCCTGAATGTGTGTGCTTTTTTCTTTTTCTAACAACTATGTAATTCAGATCATAGTGTGTTTACTAAAACACATCATCTTGATTTATGTAATTGAAAAGCTACTAAATACATGGGAATGTTTAAGTGTTCTTTGGTTTATATAGCAAAGTTGTCAAACAGTTTTCTAGACTTAGATCTTACTTGTAGCCAATGATGGATAAAGGATTTTCCTGGCAATACACACACTGATCTGAAATAAGCAGTCAATGGTAAATGCTACCCTTTTGCTTGCTTTTCTCTCATAGTTACATGTTATAGTAAACAATAGAGCACTTACAGCACTGGGTGGTGGTAAAATGTCATTTAAAATCAGACTAATAATGGGATGGGTTTATGGGGCAAGTTTATCCTCTTCCACAATTTTTTCCTCTCATAACACAGTCTGCCATTTCAGTTTCCTCTGTTCAGAAGACATGAAGCTGTAAATGAAAATTCAAGGATATTTTCCATGGTTGTAAATTCAAGTATTTATTCTATTGATTCAGTGTAAAAAAAAAACTGTGTGATATCTCAAGAAATGAAACAATTTTTTTCTTCCCCCCCAGGGAACAAGAATGGAAGGATATGCAGATCCTTCTACAGCTGCTCAGGATGCAATGGTAAAAATAGGCAGACGTGGGCACGTCTCAGATGGAGAAAAAAAAAAAAAAAGCTAATGTTGAAAAGTGATTCAGAATTATTTAAATTCTTCTGCATTTTTTCTTTTTCTGGTATAATAGATTCTATGGGAAGCCTGTCAGCAGAAAACAGGCGAACACAAAAACATGCTGCAAATGATACTGTGCAACAGGAGTTACCAGCAGTTGTGGATGGGTAATCCAATGGTTCAGCTGTTTGACCATACAGCGTAAAGGAAAAAATCTGACTTGCTAATAAGGCCATGATTTATATATCAAGCTCAGTGAGCAGCAGAACATTAGACTGAACCGTAACTGTGAACACTTGGAGCTCTCAGAATCTCACTGATGTTGATGCGATTTTGGAATTAATGCAAGATTGAACTTTGCCTGATGTCTGCAAGTTTCAAAGATGTTTTGAAGGGAGGGACTTCCAGAGTCCACTCCGCTCTCTCTTAAAGAGCACAGACACACACAGAAACATAATGGGGTGCTTTTATTTAAAACTAGATAGCCAGGCATAATTACAGATTGGGAAAAAAAAAAAAAAAAAAAACAGTGAAATCTTCCACTGTAGTTAAGAAATTCATCTACTTGATGACATGTTTGAGATGTGTTTTGTTCTGCTTGGTGACAAGTTTATCACTGTGCAGGCAGTTGTACTTCTTCTGCCAACTTCTATCAGAAGCTCGGAACTACTTTGGTGCCATGAATCAACCAAGTAACTCTGTTACAACTTCTGTAAGGATGGTGGTCATGGGATCAACACAACGTAACACACCTGGCCATGCTAATACTTCCCTGCTGTACAAGACATTTGAGGGTTCTGCCTATAATGTAGTTTGCTGTAAGTTCTGTAGTGGGCAATGAACTGAAAAATCTCCTGCTTTCCTAAGGCTTAGGTAAGCATGCACTGTACTGGTGTGTATGTAAGTCCAGACAACGCCCATGTCTGGACAGTGACATGTTAGGCATATTGTGTGATGGCTTCTCATAATCTATGAGCATTTGGCCAGCTTTAGCCAAGCTGAGCATGGAACACTTCTTACTGACATGCAATTCTGACAAGTTCTAGAAACAGAGACTACAGGAGTATTTATTAATTATTATTATTATTCGTGAAAAATAGACTTCGCTGTGCATTCATTTTAAATTGTATAGTAGAGAATTAAAAAGAGAATGTCCTTGAAGCCAGGTTTCAGACCACTCATTTAGATTGCCTTAATTGCATGATATAAACTTAAGGAAACACTGCGAACAAATAGATAAGAAAAAAAACACAGCCAAGGGTTATAGTGAGGAGGGTGGGAAGGGAGAAGAAAGTTGATCACTGTTGATGAACTAGAATCAAGTGAGATTTCTTCTCCTCCAAGTTTTCCAGGAATTCCAAAGTATCTCTGGGCAAGACTTAGTAGATGCCATCAATGACTGCTACGATGGATATTTTCAAGAATTACTGGTTGCAATAGGTATACAAAAATATTATTTTACACTTAACATCTACATGACCTATCAGACATAGAATTTTCTTTTTCTGATACTCTTCTGCACTTCCCTATGCTGTTTGATTAAAAGTTCAGAAATCATTAGAAAAAAAGATATCTGAACAGAACTTCTGTTCCATGGCTCATGTAAATCTAAAAACATACATGTGCAGCACCAGATTGTGACTGAGCAGTACTACTATCTGTTCTTTATTTGATAACAAATTTGGTGTGATCAGTGATGGATGCATTAGCAACTGATTCCACACACCTTAAATCAATCTTAGAATCATAGAACGGCCTGGGTTAAAAAGTACCACAATGCTCATCTCGTTTCAACCCCCCTGCTATGTTCAAGTGTCACCAACCATCAGACCAGGCTGCCACATCCAGCCCAGCCTTGAATTTGTAAATTTTTCAAGACTTAACTGGTATGCAAACAAGTTCTAAGCTTTATGTGCTCATTTACAGATTAACATTTCTACATACGTGTCACAAGAGAGCATTCACTGATTTTTATTAAGCCCTTCTATGTAATGAGTGCTTAACTCAAGTACCAGACTTTTAGAACCAATACATACAGCCTTGGTTGTGAAAACTGGCACCTTAATTTTGAGTCGAGTTGTGGATAGCACTACAAAAGCCAACAAAAGTATTTTTACCATTAATTTCCTATTTACCTGTAGTAACATCTCTTTTCCAGTTCTCTGTGTCCGTGACAAGCCTTCCTACTTCGCTTACAGACTCTATAATGCAATTCATGTAAGTAGTTGTTCTTCTCCACATATCATAACAAATAGCTTCCTATTTCTGTTTGCTTGCTTACACTTAACCAAATAGTTACAAACCAATCTGTTCAATCCTTGAGGTGGGACTGCATGCTTTATAACTTTTGGCACCTAAATACATTTCAAAGCAGTAGTGCCTACACAATGGAACGTAACAGAATTTAATTCTAATAATTTAAATATTTAGATTCCTTTAGAGATCTGTCTGGTAAGTGTTTGGTGGGCTTTTTTTTTTTTTTCCCCTTTTTTTTTTTTTTTTTAAGTTTTTATTTTCTTTGGATTGTAGCTCCACCTGCTGTTCAGAGCTGAATGTGCACTTTTTGTACCACTCTTTTTTCCCACTCAATATTTAATAAATGTTACAAATAATTAAATTATAAATTAGTGTTACTTGAAAACAAATAGTCATATTTTCTTGTGTGGCCCTACGTACATCTGCAGGTTCTTTTATCTCTGCATATAAGTACTATCACATTAAATCATGTGAATGCCAAGAAGAAAAGGAGGTAAATGCAAAGAAACACCTACAAATTACTCCTACAAGAACCAAGTGAAGACATTCCCTTTGTTTTTCATTCATTAATGAAAATAAGATTTTATGTTACATAAAAAATAAAGTTCAACCTCTTACGTATAATCTTCTAAATGTTAACTACAGCAGATCACCATAAAAGTCAGCCATGGGTACAACATTAGGAATCATTTTAGAACAGGAAAGGCAAAAGATTACATTCAAGGCCAAACCATAGAGCAAAACTATCCAGCAACACTTGAGCAGAGCCCCATTGTCCTCTTCCAGTACTACTACTGTCAACAGTTTTAACTGAACCTGCAACAGGGTGACAGCAGAGAAACAAGGAAAATCCTGTGTGTACTGGGAAGAGGCGTAATTTGAATGGCCAAAAAGAGGATTCTGGCATATGACATGAAAAAGGCTTGCCAAGAGTACCAGCTACAGGAAAAGTGATGTTTCTCAAAGGTCCTGTGGAGACTGATTACAGATAACATGGGTGAAGCATTCAGGTAACTAGAAAAAGTTTTGAAGGATTAAGAATAAACATCTGCATCTTGTTTTAATTCGAATCCCTGTTTCCACAAACTGTTTTAGTGAACACAATTTCTGGAATAAACAAGATTTTAATTGTGTCTACTCTCTCAGACAAGCCATGCCCAGACTACAACAAAAGCTTTTTACACATGCATTGCAATACAACAAAATTCACACTGGATTCTCATGTTTGAAGTCACAGTCCATAATGGTTTACAGGAGAGGTTTCAATACAGCCATCAAACGGTCATCAAATTGTCCATATGCAGCTTTATTAGTATCACTTACTATTTGCCTTCTGGGTAAAGAGATATCAATGTGAAGGAACAGATCATAAAATTACCTGTTTAGGTTGTGTAAAGCCAAACAGGTCATCAGGACTTCAAAGCTGTTTTGATTACTTTAAGCACCACTGGATATCTCCATGCACCAAACAATTACTATACGAATATTTGTTTAGAAACCCTTAAAAAAGAAGAGCAAAATACAAGTTACATACATTCTGAATAATGATTTAAAATCCCACTCTATTCACACGGGGGAAAACAGATTGTGAAACAGATTAATGACTTCAGTATAGTTTCAATGAACTCCATAATGTCACAACAGCTAATTGTAGAACAGGTTATCTACAACTACTGGCAAAAGTTTGTAACTTTCCTTTTGAAAGCTTAATTGCATAGTTAAAACACTCATATATAGAGAATATCTCCTACTCATTGATGTGAATTCCATTATTCAGGTATGTGAGAACTGTAGAATAATGCCTCTGAACACCCAGACATTCAAAATCTTAAATATCTTTATGGATGGCCTAATTAATTGTCTATTACAAAAAACTAAAATAACCATATACAGATCGGCAACAGAGCAATAGATGCTCACCTAGTTTTTTCACTTATTCTTCTCTTTTTTAGGATTTTGGGTTTCACAATAAAACAGTCATAAGGATTCTCATTGCCAGGAGTGAAATTGACTTGATGACTATACGACAACGATACAAAGAGAGATATGGGAAATCACTCTTTCATGATATTAAAGTAAGTTTTTGATCATTTTTAGATATATTCAGCACATGCACTATTTGCAGAGCCCTCTTAGAAAAATCTATTAAATCCCTATGGATTAAAAAAAAATACAATATCCATAATATGCATTTTCAATGCCTTAGGCTAATCCAGGTAAACAAGCAATAAATTTTCAAGCCTTCATGATTTTGTCTCTCCTCAGTAGACAGAGTGGTACATAAAACAGAGCAGAATTGAATACTCTAAGAAATATTTTTCATAAAAAGTTTCTTACACTAATTGATACCATCTTTTGCAGTGTCCTGCAAGATTAATACCAGATCCCTGTTATCTATGGTCTTATCCTCATCTTTAAATCTCAGCCTTTAGAATAAGTCTTCCTCTAGTATTCCTGCTCTGCATCTTAAACTTTGGTACCGGTGAATAGTATAAAAATGACTCCTTCTAAGACGCTTTGCATTTTATGCTGCTATATTCCAGCTGCAAGCTGTGCAATAGCTGCAGGAAACTGCTCATTTTTTGCTATTGACCTTGAGAAGGATTAAACAGAACTGATCACATTTTTTTCCAAGGTAAATCACTTGTAAGCATCCAAGCAACCAAAGCCTGAGATATGTGAAATTAAGAAGTCCTGCCCCAGAATCCTTAGAAAAACATTGCAATATTTTAGAAAAATCTTACAACTACACTCCAATCCTTGCCACACACAGAAGAAAAATTGTAGTGAAGTTGTTGTGGTTTAACCCAGCAGCAGCTCAGCAACACACACTGCCATTCACTCACTGCCAATGAGATAAGGGACACAATAGAAAGAAAAAAAACACATACTGTGGGTTGAGCTAAAGCTTATTTATTAAGACAGAAGAACATGCGAAAAAATAACAGTAAATATAATTGTATTTATATATATATATATTTATATATATATATATATATTTACAAAGAAAAATGATGCACTTTCTCACAAGTGCCCAGCCAACTCCCTTCAGTTTTGTAATTCCACATGCTGTTGTAAGATACATCTCTGGTCAGTTTAGGTCAGAGCTGTTCCAGTTCTGTCCCCTCGCAGCTCTTTGTACCAGTCAGCATCACAGTGGCAGGACAGTACAAGAAGCTGAAAAACTGAGATGTCCTTGGTGCTGTGCAATACTGCTAAGCAAACAACTAAAACAGTGCGTTAAAGAAAAACACTTTTCCTTCAAAGACAAAACTCGGCATCATACCAGAATATGAAGAACATCAACTCTGTCCCAGCCGAAACCAGTACAGAAATACAGTCACAGATTATTTTTTTTTTTCTCTTGCAGCATTTTGCTTCAGGGCATTATGAGAGTGCTTTACTTGCTATCTGTGCTGGTGATGTTGAAGATTATTAAGAAAGAAGATTATGGATTTTGAAGGCTGTATAAATTGATCTTAAGTGGAAATTCAAGCTATACACAACACTTTGTAATTGTAGGAGGTATCTAATCTATTAAAGGAATCAGAAAAGTCAGTACCAAACATTTGACAATTTTAAATCTTTTTTGAGACAAGAAAAATGTAAACACATTGTCAGGAACATGGTTTTATCTCTATTTCAGATTAATGTTTGTTACTGTTATTATTGTAAATTAATGGAAGAATTGGTAAAAGTACTTTATGTAAACACGCATTTATGATTTAGTCACGCAACACTCCAGAACCTTAACACAATAGACTTGGTGATCCTTTAACTCTATTCACATCTGTTTTGATGAGGAAAAAAAGTCACTAGAAGATAAGGCATTTCATGGCTTTCTGCAGAGAACTCCAAAGGATTAAATTTCGACGTGTCATTTGCACCTTTGTCATTTAAATCATTGGAAGCCCCTTGCAGAGCGAGCTCTGAGCTGGCTCACAACGGCTAACACTTCACTCCCAAAGGTTCAAGGATGCAGTGCTCCTCAGAGAACATTTTGTGACAACTCATACCACAATGAACGAAGCGTAGAACAAAGTCATAAACCCAAAGATAAACGTAATGCTCCTTTATAAAAATCTTTGCAGCCTATCAGTTAAACTTGACACGTGTATTTGTATCTCCTACCTAGCTGTTCTGACAAGAGATTTGCAAGTATGGGAAAGTGAGGTAATACTACACTTCAGTGACATTCCAGTGTTCTTTTTACCTTTTGTTTTGCCTTATTTTCCTACAGATCTTCCATCCTGACATAGACCTTCGCTTTGTTTGAAATAGGCACTTTGACCTTCTGCCAACAAGACTCACTATAACAGAACAAAACACTACTATTAAAACAAATATGTCCTTGACTTTGTGCTGTCGTACCACCTCCAGTCTGAAAATAACGTATTTCCAGCATATCTTGGTTTTCACAAACACTCATACCCTAAACTTATCATAAACTTGAAATTTTAGTTGGGTCCCTCTTGAGTTTGAGGAACTTCAAAATACTTGAGGTAGAAAATAAAATTATCGAGGCAGAACTTTAGACTGAACGGTTCTAGAAGGGAAGCCGACTGCCCAAAAAGTAAGATAGCGATAAGCACGATACCAATATATTAGCATTAACAAAACGCTAAACTTGGGTTACGGCCTTGCAAGTGTAACTACGGGTAACCCACTCACCTCACCACTGTGCAGGGGAAAACATTTCACTCAACCGCAGCTTTTTTCCTCAGGCACTATTTCCCCCGCACCGAACCCCTCACTGCCACAGCCAGGACTCGAACTTCGCGAAGCCGAACGCTCACAAAATGGCGGTGGCATCACTAACGTTCGGCAGGCGTCGCAGTAAAAAGCCTCTCGCGAGCTGCCCAAGCCCTGCTCTGTTTGGACGGCGAGCCTGCCAATCTCCCGCCTCCCCCAATCGGCTCCGTGCCCCGCCTCCCCTCCGCCCCGTGCCACTTCCTGGGAAGTTGGCGGTTGCAGCTGGGGGGTGTCGCCGTTTCCCCCGGCCGGAGGGCGGCGGCGCCGGCGGAGCGGGGCTGCGGGCAGCGGGGAGAGCCGGGCTTCGCGGAGATGGATCCGCGGCCACGGTCGCTCTTCTGCTCGTCGCAGATGGAGGCCAGCCTGACGTGCGCCGTGTGCCTGTCCCTTTTCGAGGAGCCGGTGACGCTGCCGCTCTGCTCGCACAACTTCTGCCGGGGCTGTGTATTAGAGTGCCTGGCCTCGGCAGAGGCCGCCCGGCTGCAGCAGCGGGGCCACGGGCAGGTCCGCGGGGCGCGGGGGGGACAGGGGCAGGAGCAGGGACAGGGACAGGGACAGGGAGCGGACGGCGACGATGCGGCGGGGGCCCGAGTATCGTGCCCGCTGTGCAGGAAGCTCTGCCCGCTGCCCCGCGGCGGCGCGGCCGCTCTGCCCGTCAACACCACGCTGGCCGAGGTGGTCAGGCTGTACCGCTCGAACGCGGCCAGGGCCGGAGGAAGCTGTCAGAAACACCCGGGCCGGCTGCTGCAGCTGTACTGCCGGATGTGCCGCCAGGCGGGGTGCGGGCAGTGCGTATCTGAGGAGCACCAGGGGGTTTTCCACTCCATCAACCTGATCGACACCGTGTACCAGGAGGAGCAGGTGAGCCTGAAAACGCTGCTTGAATATAACAGAAGCACCGGGAAAGCAGTAAATGTTATTAAAAAGCAGTAAATGTTGTCAATGACTCACAGCTTTTGTTTATATGCTGTACCCCGTGATGTGGTTCTAGACAACTACTGTAACGTGTTCAGTTTATGGCGTCGAAGTCATACTAAGTGTTTCTGTTGCCTTCCAGTTGAACTTCTTCAGCAGTCTAAAACAAATGAGAATAATAAATGAGAGGCTGATGAATGAGATCTCCAGTCCTGCAGATGATACTGATGTGAGTTACATGTGCTGCTTTTGTAAGTTCATGGTTTTATGTAATAGCTTGATAGCAACACTTTGGTTCTTGTGATAGGATAAGCACAACCCAGAGCGTGCTGGTACCTTATGTGGCATAGGTGCATCCTGAACTTAAGGACTTTGCTCTGTGTAGTCATTGCTGTTGCATCTTCATCTATTTTGTTTTCATGCGTCTAGATGGTGCTGAATAATGAAGCAGAGATCATCGCGCTGGCATTTGGAGAAATTTCCAAAACTCTGGAAATGAAGAAACAGCAGTTGACAGAAGATCTTGAAAATCAAAGACGTAAAAAAGAGAAAGAGTTTCAGATTTGGAAGAAAATGAAAGAAACTCACAAGAAAACCATTGAGAATCTTTTGAACGATTGTGAGAAGCTAGTTCATGAATGTGATCCTCAGCAATTCCTGGAGGTGATGGTCTTTTTCTTTCTTTTTTTCTTCTCACTTGGTATCAGTCATATAGCTGAGTTCAAATCCTGTGTAGTGCTTGATATGTTACACAGTGATAAGGATTGGATCAGGAAAAGCAAATTTAATAAATGACAAAAATTACTTGCCACTCTGCTTCTTTATAATAGTACTTTTCATTTTAGAAACAGTTGAAAAGCTTTCTTTAAAGGTTATCAGTGATATTTAGTGAATTCAGTAGATGCTGTTTTCCTTACATTTGAAAGTGATTAAACTAATATTGACTATATAGCTTTTGATTTAACCCTTGCATATTATGCTGACAGCTATGAAAGTCATCCTCCTTCATGCCAGGAGGGAGTTATTTTGACAGTTTTACTATTGGACATGCAATACATTTTGACTGCTAAAAAATCAAAATACAGAGTATTTATATCTTAGTATAATAGCATCCTAAGAGGTTTCTCTCACCAAAAACTACAAAATAGTCTTTCATTAGAATATTTACAAGTGTCTGAAATGATTAGAGAACTGTCATTTTTTAATCAGTAATATATACATACATTTTTTTACTTAGATGCTTTCATTTGTCTCTGAAATAACTTTTTTTTTTCCTTAGTATAATATTAAAGGATAAACCATAGTCCAAGAAATATCTTTTTTGTATGTTTGGCTGCTCTTTTATTTATTTATTTCATGTTAATAGTTATGTCAATAGCTTTATTTCCTACAGTCTTGTGAAACGAAGGCAGGAAGTTTAATCTTTGAGCTATTTTAAAAACGCAGTAATCTTCTTTTGTGAATTGGGGGAAAATTCTCCAAATACATCTATGTCTTATGAATTTTTGTTTTATTTATAGGTGGCCTGTGGCTTGAATACAAGGTATATGAATTTCTTTTCATGCTTTGTTAGTTCTCCTATAACTTTAAGATTGAAAAGTAAGAAGGTAGTTACTCTGCATATGGTCAGATGTATCATTGTACAATGAAGAAGATGTTTATTAAATAAGACATCAATGCTTTTTAGACTTCTAGGTGCTCAGTATTCAGAATTCTAGGAAATCTGTCAAGTTCAGTGAAGGATTGTTTGTGATTACAGAGAATTGGCTCTCTGACCAAAATGAAGTATAGGAATTTGTCAGTGTCAGCCTAATTTTTGTGTTAAATTAAATTTCAGAACACTGAAGTGTGTCTGGAGTTCTTAGATACCCTGTACAGCTCTTTAAGAATACGTCTGGAGATTCCAGAGTGACTTCATTTTCTGTTTGCTATGCACATACCTGGAATATTTCTTTCTAAAACTTCTTAATTACATCTACTGATTATGCGATGGCTTTCTAATCAGAGTTTAAGCAGGAGTGTTAGAAGTGGAGTTCTCTAGAATGTCTTGCAGCACATGCTAGCACTACCTTCTGAAGAATAAGGTTAGATTCAGGCATAATGCTTTAATAGTAGTTTCCAATCTTTTTGCTGAACTAGAGGTACAGCTTTTTTGCGATTTTCATTGTGTATTAAGCATATTTCAAATGATCTGTCAAGTAGTAAGTTTTAAGTTTAAAAAAATGTGGGAAACTACATTTTACTGAAGATTTAACACTTTCTAATTTCTTTCTACTGATTTTTTTTAATACTTTTTAATTTTTATTAAGCAGCTGTAGTCTTCTTGTTGGCATATAAGCCTTAAGAAACAGGTGTGTGTTTGTTGTTTACTTTTCCAGAATGAAAACTCAGCTTGACCTGATGAATATAGCATCTAGCTATAAAAAACCACCAGAGAGCACTCAGAAGAAAATGGATATCAAACCTGTGGTTAATGAAATCTTGGCTTTGAAGTTAGTGCCACTTAATGTAGACATAAATAAAGGTAGGATAGAGGGACTTCTTAAAAGAACAAGATTCAGAACTTCCCTCTTGTAATCCGCAACTTGTTGCATTGATTGTTCAAAAAGAATTGGTATGGCTGGAGCATGCAAGAGTTAAGAAAGCATATGAGCAAATTAATGAAACATAAATTCATCAAGGACTTGCTTTTAAACGCACTTTGCAGATGTGCTTTCTCTAAAAAGTCCCTAATCTGTATTTCTGGAAGCTGGAGGAATAATTACTGTAATTTACCTGTGCAGCCATCGTTGCTGACTTAGAAATGACTTAAGTGCCCTTACCCTATCAGGACAGGTGTTTACAGGCATTAAGAGATACTTGTAAGCAGGCCTCTTTATATCACAGAAGTTTAGCCAGGTGCTAGGATTCTGATTATGACAGTATAATTTTGTTCTTAATTTGAATCTGTTTAGATACAAAGGAACCCTTCAGTTTATAAAAATAGGAATCAAATATTGATTTATGTATGACTCTTATCATTGCAGTGTAGGTTTCTTAAAAGTCTGGTTTTTTGTTTGCCTATGTCCTTTTTAATGCAATTCCAGCATTAAGTGCCAGTGCCTTTCAGATTTTACCTGCAGCCTATATTTCAGTCTGTTACCTTTTCAATTTAAATATCTACTGATTTATTTTAAAGGCATAAACTTCATATTAAACCAATATTCTTGCTGCTTTGTAAAAATAGATAGTTTTCAGTTGTAACTGTTTTTTTTTTCTCCTGAAAATGTTAGCATTATTTCCCATACTTTGTATGCACTCCATCTCTTGCTTGTTTGTTTGTTTCTGATAGACCTGCCTTCTGGAGGAAATGAGAACTCAACAGAAAATATCATGAAACAGTGGCAGGACCAGAAGAATATACCCGGCTCATTTCTTGTAAGTTGTTGACTATGAGGCAACAGCTCTGTATTTTGTTTTTTCTTATCAAAAAAGAAATACAATGTCTGCTGCAAAATGTTTTTCAGCCAGTAGCAGGACATGAGGAAGCACTGACAGACAGTGGTAGAATCTGTACTCACCTAATGTCAATATCAGAAATGCCAGTGTTTCAAAACTTGAGTCATGAGGTATGATTGAGCATCTGTTGTAAGTATGGATAAGTTACTGTTTGTTATGACACAACTTTCTTCCTGTACTTGTATACTATCTATCTTACGTGTTTTGCTTTTGATTGTTGTTGTTTTTAATTTATATCTGTGTATTTTTTATCTAACTCTTTTAATTTATACCTTTATTTTTCTGATACAAATTATCTTTTCTGTTGCTTCTTTGAAGAGGAAAAAATTTGCAGTCTTCTGTTTTCAGAATATAATAGCAATTCCTTATATTTGGACATCAAACTGAGTCCAATCGCTCTTTAGCATAATTTCCAATGATGTAATTATACAGAAGGATTTTTTATTTCTTTCCACTTAATAGCAGTTACACTTGGTTGGCTCAGTGTCTGTTGATCTGTACAGGAAGAAACTCGTTACAGTTAATGAAGTGTTGCTGGTAGTGAATCACATGATGTTCTGAGAATAACAATAATGGCAAATGAATTTTTTTTCTTTTGTTTTATTATTTTGGAGAACATGTACTTTCTAGACCCATTGCAGACATAATTTAGCATAGTTAGTTATATCTAGTAAAATACTAAATTAGTTTTAGAAGGTTGTTTTTCATGAGTTCTTAAGAAATTGTCAACATCTACTGTATTTAGCTATTCCTGGGTTTGGCTGTCACCTAAAATAACTTTTCCCATAGTTTTTTATTTTAATGCTTACTTTGTCATCAGGGTTTCATGCTTATCTTCTTCAATTGTTTTTAAGGATTTCTTTCTCCATAAAAAACTTGTTCAACTAGCAGCAAAGGAAAAATAAATCATAAGTACTTTAGAATATATTTTAAATACCCTCCAGATCAAGAGAATTTTATAACCTCTGCACTCATGAGTACTCCACTTTGCTTATTAACAGGATATTTTTCTGTACTTCTAGGAGCTGCGATACAAATACTACATGGAACATCAGAATCTTAATAAGCTCAAGATACAAACTTTACCTGCAAGTAAAAAGTATGAGTTTGTGGCTGCTGAGGCTTTGAAGAGTAAGTCCTCAGGAATTCCTGTTGTATCTTCAACTACCAAAGCAAATAACATGGATAGAGTAAAAGTGGAAACCCTGTCAAGAGAAGGTGGTATTGATAAGACAAGCTTTCCTGGAAGTAGTAATCATTGCATCCCATCCACCAGTACTAAATTGTCTGAAACAAATGGTGACTTAAGCTTAGCTCATGAGAGAAGTTCAGAGGAAGCAACCACTCCAGCCTTACCAGAAAACTCTAAAGACCAAGAAATTAAAGAAAATTTGCCAATGCAGTCATCAGCAGTTACAATATCCAACGAAATGGACGCAAATTCTGGTGTTTCATTGGGCTTAAAGCCAGCAGCATCAGTAGCTATTACTGTTTCAAATTCAAATTTAGATTTTTCTGCTTCTGGTGCATGTAGCAACTCATTACCTAGACTTAATAAAGATGCAGCTACATGTTCCTTGAAAGACAGTAAATATGCTTTCCCTAAATTTTATCTAGGAAAATGTGATCGTGAAGATAAAGCAGATAACCAGTGCGAAAGCAGATTTAGAAAATGTAGCTCTGTAGGCAAAACCAGAGTTTCTGATGTTTCAACCTCTTGTAATTTAGAATCAGCAGGAAGTCAGAAACCAGTTTATTCTTTTTCCAATGGCAGTTCAGAAAGAAAATGTTTAGCAGCATCGGAAGTCAGTGATTCATTTAAGACTTTGTCATTACATTCATTTTTTAACCAGTCTGAGAAGACATCTGACCTAAATGTACTATCTCACATGGGAAAAAACACATCTCTAAAGAAAACTGTAGATGGTACACTGAAACCATCTGTCTCATGGGAACAAAACAATAATGCCTCAAAGTCCATCACAACTGTACCTTGTGGTACTTCAGAAACCACCACTACAGCTGGAGTGAATGTTATCTCTGAGTCCTCCCTTCTCCCCAGCAGTTGTGTATTTTCCTTCAAAAATAACAGTTTTCAGTTACTTCCAAATGAAATTGCTGGTGAAGATATTGTCAAAAATACCTCTGATTCACTGACTTCCTCCTCTGTGCTTTTGTCTAGAAATGGTACTGACAAAACCGAAAAAGAAAAAATGAAGTCTCTTGGCAAAACACCTCTAAATCTAGGAAATTCTGCGTATCCAGTGTGTGCAGAGCCTGCTTCTAGACTCAGTCATCGAAAATGTGAAGGCTCTTCTCTTTGTATGAGCTCATCTAAGAACATTGGAAGTACAGACATACTTGTTAATATTAATTCTTCTTGTACTCGGCCTTTATGTTCAGCAGTCCTTCCTGTTAACGATGGGAATGCATCTTCCACTCCGCTTACTATTACTTCAACAAAACAAGAAATAAAGGTAAAACATCAAGAAAATAAAATTACTGCTGAAAGCAACTATTCCTGTCCCTGGAGGGAAGAAGAATTTGAGTCTGTGCCATTTCAGAATACAGCTTGTTCTGCTCCCGAAGCATGCAATGATTTGCCTTCAGTAGGTTCTGTACTTGCAGTAAACGAGGCCAGAGAAATGTCAAGTGACAGCGATTCTGACACTGAAAAGCTAACTCAAACATCAGTGTCTAGTGATACCAGCAGTGCATCAGAATATTTGTCTGTTACAGAAGACGAAGTGTCTGTTAGAAGAAAATCGGAGACATGAAGAGAGTGAAATGGAACACAGCTACACTTAGAATAGAATAAAATAAACACTGCATAACATATTAAACAGTGGGAATACCTGTCATTTTATAGCTGTTCTTTATGATAATCTTACCTATTAAGGTATGTGTTAGAAACATAGCTGCTTATTAGCAAGTACAATGTACTAAAGTAATTCTTTTCAAAAAATCCAAACTGAAAAACAATGAAAAATATCATGTCTTCCTAAAGACTTAAGAATTGACCACATGTGCTGTATCTTTCAGAAACAGAATTTCCAGGAAGCTATTTGGGTATTATGAGTAGTAGGGAAACTGATGTCTCCAAGAGCAGGCTCAGTGAAGACTCAGTAGCAGGAGAAAATATATTGCTATTTCAGTACAGTAGCACTTGCACTAGGGTTATGGGATAGGAGAGTACGGACAATATCATTCTGTTGAGCGTGGAAGAGCCTTGGGGAAATAAAGGTTGTAGAAGACATTAGTAAAAATCTTCTTTGATCTCCCTTTGACTGTATTCTTTTTCTATGCTGTGTTTAATGGATAATGAAGGTACAATTCCTAGTTTAATTTCAATAATTTTATCCATTTGAAATTGAAATACTGCCACATTTTTCTTGTTAGTCATGGAAGTATATCAGCTACACTACTGCAATGCTACATTTACAAAAAGTGATTTAATTTTCAGTTCCCTTTGGCAGCAATTTGGAAACTAGTAGATAAATTCTAACTTCTTGTTTTGATGAGATTATTATGAGGATATAGCTTTTAAAACAAAATCTCCTTCAAACTTTGTGCAACATCAGGAAAAAAGGAAATTGCACTTCTAACTGTAAGTATTAATTATCCAGAACTCATTGATGTATTTTTTTAATTTTGTGAAACATGATACATAGAGTAAAAATTTCTAATCTTTCTAATTTATTCACCATTCTTTTCTGATTTATTCACCTGTTTCCTAAGAGATGTGTATGCTTTAGCTATTAGAAGATGTAGATGGTAGTGCAGTGTTAAGTTAAAGGTCCTTCCTTTAGTGTTTGCTTTCTAGCAAGAACTAGTGCCAGAACATAAATCCCACGTTATGTGGATATGTCAACTGGCAAGTTTTAGATCATAAATTCTGAAGCAAAATATTTAATATCCCTTTGAAATTCTTCAGTGGCATCTAACTTGTTGTGTTGGGTTTTTTGTTTGTTTTCTTCCAAAAATTTCCAAGTTCATGTTTTAACTTCACTTATATTAAATCTGTGAGACTTATCCATTTACTTACTATGACAGAAACTTGGAAATACTTAAATTAATGTTTTCTAAACTAATTTTATTTTTTTCTAAATTTTTGGCACTCGTATCTTGGTGCTGGTGAATTCCTTTACTGCTGAAAAATAGTTTCTAGAACTTCCTTATCTTCCCTTGATGTCTGTGTTATAGTAAGGAAGATAGCAAAAATATTGTTAGTGTTATCATTCTTTATCTTCATCCCTTAAGTGTTTTTTCTGTTTTTCCTGAGAATCGGTCTACTTTTATCTCAAAATATGTGTATGTTTTTTTCAGAATGCAGAGGAGAGGTGTTTAAAAAGGTATTAAGCTAAATTCCTGTAAGGTAAGGCCATTATATGCTGATAGTGGCAGTCCTAGTGGATCTCTCTATAATGAAAACAGGAGCAATGGAGATATATAATCACTTAAAAAACTTGTTGCTAGAAGACTATATTTCAGAAAATGTGGGGTTGATTTTTTTTGGTTGTTGTTGTTTTTACATCAACCAAAAAAAAAAAACCTTTTTGACAGGAATATTCAGAAACCCTGCTGAGTGTCTTAAAATTATATATTTTTGTTGTATCATCTGTTAATTTCTATTTACAGATTTTCATGAGTTTGATTAAAATTAAATTAGATACTTTCCCTTTTAACGGAAGGACATAATTGTAAAATGGTAAAGTACATAAGCAGACTGTGATGCACTGTTTTCAACCAGAGAAATTGTTGGTGCACAGTTTCAGTACAGTCCTGAAACTTAACTTTTTAGGCACAGCAAATTGTAGTCTGAGTGGTTAAGTGACAGTTTGTAGGTCAGCACGTAGCTTTTTCAGGTGAAACAGGGCAGTACTTTTGTATTGACCTTCTACAATAGGTCATGGTAAAACTACAGCCCAGATAGGCATTAAATTAATTGACGACACATTTTTAATATTTTCAGAAGTTGATTCCTTAGTTACTTTATCACTTTTAATCACTTAATCACTTTTAGACTTAATTCTCTTTTGCTAGTGCACAAAGTCTCTTTGTTATAGTCATCAAAGAAGTGAGGTGTTTCTGACATGCTCTTGAAAGTAAAAAATAGACTGCTGTGCCTAACGCTGTATGAGACAGTAGTCTCCAGCATAAAATTAGTATTCTCTGATACACATAAATCTGTTTTTTTCATCCATAATTCACGCTGCCTTCTCAAATATGGTTTATTCTGACTTTATTATTTGGTCAGTGAATTGTGTGCTAGCTGTAAAGGTTACTCCATCAGGAAACATGCACATGGCAATATATGAATAAGGTCAGTTTTACTCTGGCAGTGCAAGACTTGCTTATGTAGAGCACGACTTGCCGCGTGGTAAAGAGTAAATTTTAGAGTAAATGTTTTTTTTCCCTCATAGAATTGAAGAGGTACCTGCCACTATGTTCTGTTCTAGTCCTAAATTTTATTTCACAGATTTTAAAAAATGAAAGAAAACTTTAGTCAGTTAATAGTAGCTCAGCAGCACTGCCTGTCTACATAGTTTCTTCCTCTCAGTATCCCCCACACAACACGTTGTACTTGAGAATTTAATGTTGTTTAGAGAGATTTCAAGTCAAAAACTTCGTCAGTGCTAAGCTTATGAACACCAGAGCTAGTTAATTCAAGAAAGGATTATGCATTGTTCTTGGTATATATGTTTTACTTATTAGTGATAGAGAATAGCTTTCATCAGTTTCTTTGTCATTGTAGAGGTTTTAGATGCCCCACCGTGGAGGCATTCAAGGCCAGGCTGGATGGGGCTGTGAACACCCTGATGGAGAGGGAGGTGTCCCTGTCTATAGCAGCAGGTTGTGAGTAGGTGATCTTAAAGGACCCTTCCAACCCAAACCATTCTATCATTCAGTGGCTATGAGGGATGCTATCAAAGCCAATTATCCCTCTGAACAGTGAGTGTATGTCTACCTGTAGTCTGATGTATGCACAGCTATATATTTAGACTGCAGGTAGACAAAAATGTGGTTAAACTGAAGAACTGTTAACACATGAAGAAGTCTGTTTTTTTTCCCCCCTGTAAAAACAACCACCAAGCATAGAAATAGAAAACACTTTAGTCATGTTTTGTTGCAGAGAACTTTGTCAAATACTATGTTAATGTGCCTTTGATCTTTCTTACTCTTAAGGGTACAACAGGTGAAAAATGAGGCAACTTAGTGTACAGAGCATTTTATTAAACTTAATTTTGATACAAACTTCTTTATACTTAAAGTTTTGTAGACTACAGCTGCAGTCAGAGTTAAGAGCTTCTGCAAACATTCATGAAGGTACTACATATTAAAACCTTATAAAATATATAGAAAATATTATAAAAATTAAAACCTTATTAAAAAAAACCTTATAAAATAATTAGAACAGTTAATTTTATTTTCATCGTGAAAGAAACGAGCTGAAAGTTTCTGGTGCTTTCCTACTTGCAGCTAGTGAGATTAGCTCCTCAGAATTCTTACATTTGTTCAATATATTTGAGAACTTAGTATAAATCACTGCTTGAAAAGAATCTGATTCCACAATGTGCAATTACCTACTTTTGAAATGTATTAAAAGCGATAATTTAATTGACATTAGAATTACTAAAACATTAATATGATAATATAATTTTCTGTGGTAATCTTTCATTTCTAATACTGGGTTTTACTAAAATTTTTATAATGAAATATATCTGAACATTCAGTCACTTTCTAATTTAAAAGATAGTTGATAATGTGTATATGATAAGAATATTATGTAGTACTGGTTTTTAGGTTTGGGTTCTTTGATTTTTGTTGGTTGTTTTTTTGTGGAGGTTTTTTGTGCGTTACACCCCATCCCACACACATAGTTAACACACTTAGTCATCCATTGTAACCAAAAGACTCAGACTGCATTAAATTTACTTTGGTAGACTTCTGCCAGTTTTTGAAATGCCAGTAGAACGTTATCATTTGGATCATCGCACAGTTCACTCAGTGATGTTCTATTTTTTACAAAAAGAAAAAGAAAAAAAAAGCATTATTTCACTTGTAAGTTTGTTTTTGTTTTTGTTCTTTTAAGATAATAAATATTGAAAGCACAAGTTGATCATCATACCGTATAGACTGAATGAGGAGTAGAAAGTCCTTGAGGAGGTAGTATGCATCTCCTTCATTTAGCCTGAAAAAGAAAAAATGTGAACTGGTTATCATCCTACTGTTTTGTTAAAGCCTGCCAAGTAAGTTGAGATGCAAAGAATGTGTTGCGTGGCCTCAAATTCAGACGTGCTAGTTCAGTGCGATTACTGTAGAGTAACTGTAAGCTTAGCATGTAATAGTGCTATGCAGATATGTGCTTCTGTAGTCACATTAAGCTGTCATGACTCATCACTCACGGTTGGAAAATAAATTTATTAATATTGGGAACATGGTTTCAGTTTCTGGAACAACTAAGCTATTTGCTTCAGATGAAACTGCTGACTAAGTTGAGTAGGAGACAAAAGAGTAGCTTTCCACTAATGTCTAAGATACTATACTTTACGAAGGGGATCACTACTTAGTGGAATACAGCTTAAGAAATCTCAGTTCCTAGTCATTAAGAATATCATACGAGTATTGTATTGAAAATAATGTATTTTCTTGTCTTTTGATAATGTGGCATTCATGCCAAACTTGTACAGAAAGCAATTCATGGAATTTATATTGCCCCGTTGTCTCAGGAAGAGGAAGCATTCACAAAACTTAATAGTCTTTGAGAATGAAGGCAAAATGAGAGAACGGTAATTGAATTGTAACGGGCAAGTTGCCAAGCGCTCAAAGAAGATTAAGAAAGGATGAAGTGTCAAAGCAACATTAATACTAACTGAATCATTAACAAGTTTTGCTTTGCTGGAGTAAGAGAGGCTTCTGTAATGATGATCTTCCTCTACACCAGAGTTTGTGGTTTTGATCAAGTAGTAGTTTGACTAAACTGGCGTAACCTCAAAATAACTTACCACTCAAGTAAAGACTTTGCATTTATGGTACTGTTTTGAAAATCCAGTTGGCACTTTACGGACATCTCATTAGAATTTACTGTTATCTGTTTTATATTCATTGTAACATTCAACTCTAACTGTATTTAACATATATTCCATTCCTAAATTCCAGAAAGAGAAGGCTTTAAAAACAAAAAGATGTACTTATACCACACTGAAAACAATGATACTGTTTTACTATATCAAAGATGGCAATGCATACCAGTTATCAGTTGCCACAACAGTCAAAGAGCCGTGCTTATAAAAGTCTAGTGCATATGCGTTGAGTGGCAAGCTTCTTCCTTGATTATCATACTTCTTCAAATAAAGCAGAGGGCAGTTTTTGACATTAATTCCAAGGGAGCGTAGTACAGCCTGAAAAAAAAAGCCTGCTGAATAACTTGGGTTTTTTGTATGTTCTATGCCAGAGACGTAGAAGCAACTACAGACCCGCAGCTGACATGCTCCATATTTCTAATCCTGTGCAAATCAAAATATCTGCACAAGTACACAAAGGCTGTAGATGGAAGATATTTTGCTAAATTCACTTACAGTGCTTTGCGATGATCCATGAATAATTTATCTAGTCTGCTAGATTTCTCTCAAGTTTTAGCTGGGGACTTGTATTCAGACTCGCTTGCTGATATTTTAAGCATATCAGGCTTACGCACAGCCCATTTTAAGGGTGAAAGTGAATTACAAAATCCAAATTGTAATAATTTGATTTTTCTTATTCTAATCAGAATCATGAATTCTGTGATAACTCCCTAATGCTACAAGATATGTTGAAGATCACAGCAAAATACAAGCTGACAGCAAACATACTGATTTATATTACAATTTACCTACTTCATGTTATCTAACAATCTCTAGACAAATAAAGAAGGAAATGGTCAATGCAATAATGCATGCCTTACTAAGCTTCTTGAAACCACTGCATGATTGAATTTATTTTTTAAAAAAAGCAGAAGAAGCCTGGAAATATGGTTTGAAGCTGAACTTTCCATAAACTTTAAGTAATTCACTTAACAGCCAAAAGAACAGAGGTCTTCTAACAAAGCAAACTTTTTTTTTTCCCCCTACACCAATGCGTTCTGTGTTTTCTGCATTGTTATAATTTGGTGCTAATCAGTGCTGGTTCTTCTGTGAGTCTGTAATTTGTTTTTCCTAAAGAGAAATCCTTGAGACCTGCATGCTGGACAGAGGGAAGAAGATGGTAATAAAATATTGTTACTTAAAAGTAATGAAATTCTGCCCTTTGTGAAACAATAACTTACATTATTAATGTTCTCCCCGTGAAATAGATCATCATCAGCCACTCCAGATAAGCATGCAAATGGTGAGACAGCAGATATGCGTTTGGTGTTGTCCATCAAGTAAGATGCTAGTTCAGAGCCATGCCATTTTTCAGATGTAAAATCTAGATGGGAAGTTTCAAACACAACTACAGCTACAATACAGACACAGGCAATTCTAGCAATGAATATTAAAATAAGAAAGTTTCAGTTTTATCTGCTAATGATAATAATTATAGGATTTAAGCTTAGAAGATTAACTTTCTCATGTTGGTTTATTTTGTTCTTAAGAGGTTCTAAGCAATTGATCACAGTGCATAAGAAAAGGCTTTCTAATGATGAGGGTAACTACATCTAAATTCTCCTCCCCTCCACATGATTTAACCTTACTCATTGACTCGTGAAATAACAGCAAAACCTAAGAAAATGCTTCTTCTAATTACTAGTTTCTAGGTTTTATTGCACTGTGTGTTGAAGAAAAACAGCTTGAATAGAAACTTTCTTTCCAAATAGCTAACAATTTTAATTCTTTAACGACAGCATTTTCTGGTATTTGTGATGCTGAGTATGCTTTTTTTTTTTTTTTTTTTTTTTTTACACTCTTATGCCATTCAAAAAAATTGCAGCAGTTTCACATTGTATTTTCTTTGCAGCATTGCCCCAAAGTTGGTTAAATACAAAAGTCTCTTCTGCTTCTTGAACTTCAGGACACAGTTCAATCTTGCATTTGTTTTTCAATAAATCTAATGCAGTTTTTATTGTTTTCTCTTAAAATGAAACAGCTTCAGCAAAATAAGGGGAGTGCAACCATGCCTGAATGTTAGATTTTTCATTTTAATAAGAAACTTTACCACGTTGGTAGAGGAGTAAATTCAGTTTTTATGGCTTGCATCTTAGATAAAAGTATTACTTACAAAAATACTCTAACTGGGGATGCTAATTTTATAAACTGATTTTTATAATGGCTTTTCATATTCTTTTGATCACTGGACAGCATTTATGTGTCCAGTTATTACAGCATAATGGCTTAATTAACTTATTTAACATATGGTACAGTGTTCTTTAATTGTTACTTCAATCTTAAGTCTGCTCGGATAGGGACAGTCTAACACTCTAAAGACTCTGAAAGCTATTCAAGCATTGCAAGCATTTCAGGATCTGCAAAAGCAGTCATTATTAGATAAAAAGGCATTAAATAAAATTCTGGTTGTTTTCATTTTAAAAATAATTCCCTTAAATATTTGTTTCTATAAGTTATTAGAACAATAGCAACTGAAGTGATTTTTTCCTGTGCAAAATTTCTACTATGTTCTAACATAATTGGTACAACAGAAGCAAAACAGAAACTGTATATCTTTATTAACATATCTAAATTCAGCTTTTTTTCTTTATAAAATGATTGTTTATCTTTCCTAATAGTTTCACAAATGATGATTATGCATTTATTTTTCATTTCCTACCTGTCTTTGAGAGTGGAAGTCTGTATTCTTCTTCCATATCTGCCAGCTTGGCTGTTGTCAGAAGAAAATGAGCAAAGTTTTCCTCAACTTTGGTGTTGTACTCATTTACAGCATCTGCAAAGTCTTCCGGCAGATCTTCTAGAAAGACCTGAAATAGCATGCACTTAATGCCTTAATTCAGGTGACTTCTCCAGATGTGTCACTTCTGCTTTGGCACAATTACTAGTACAGACAGTATGTGTTAAAGGAAAAAAGACTACCACTCTAAACTCTACCTGGTCTGTCTATAAACGATCCATCTAAAATTCATGAGTTTTTCCCTAAGATGCACATCCATTTCATGCAGAAAGAGACATGGAAAATAAGAAGCATACAATTCCTAGAATTTTTACTCAAGAGTAGTCAGCTTCATTAAATGATGATGTTTAGATAGCTAATAGGGTACTTCTGCAGGGCTACCTACCCAGATCTAGTTTTGCATATATCAGTGCTCAGCAGATTCCCTACCAACATGACAAATGCTGGTGCTTTGCTGCCATTCAGTAAGCCCTTTTATGAGTAGCCACTTCTCAGAAATTGATATTCTTTACAAACTGGACACAGGAGTATCTTTCATTGCAAAGAAGCTTTCTTTGTTCTCGGGTTGTAGCTGTATCCTCTAAAATTGAATTTGCACAGAAGAGACAGCAATAGGATGTTTCACTTTGTGAAATCCTGATGTTGGAGTTATTTAGTGCATAGATAATGCTCATCCTGGTAATACTGTCCTATTCTGGAAAAAGATGGTCTTAAGCCTATAGAGTCCTGCAGATTGTGCTAATATCCTTCTGGGTCATTGGTATGTATCAGGAAAGCAACAGTTTCTCAAGACAAAGAAAGAACTCAGTACTTCTAATTAAACAGGACACTCAACTGCTTCTTCTGTGCTTGATAAAACAAGGCTGCTCTGTCCTCATCCGGTAAGTACTTTCTTTGTTATTTTAGCAATTCGCACTGGGTACAAGTAACAAGGTTTTAGCAGTAGATGCCCACAGATGTGGCTACTTTGTGAAGAGGCCAGGGTTGCCTTATGATTCAGGTGGTTCCAGCCCACTTTGCAGCAGACCCAGCACAGGGCAAAGATGAGCCCAGCAACTACTGTTAAAGGTATTTACAAAAGGCAAAAGTGTCACACAGGCAGAGGAGTGAAGTAAAAGATGAGAAACAGCAATTTGAACATCAAGGACAGGGAGGAAATAGAGAGGAGATGGTGCTCCAGATGCTCGAACAGGTGATTCTCTACACTCTGTAGAAGAAACAGCAGTGAAGCAGGTATTTCAATGCAGGCCATGGATACAACAGATGAGCAATTATTTCCCTCCAGCTTGTGGAGAAGTTCATGCCAGAGCTGATATCCGCAGTGCAGCCTGCAGAGGAGCCCACAATAGAGCCGTTTATTTCTTGGAAGAACTGTGGCCTGCAGAGTGCCCACAGTGGATACTTTTATCTAGGAGTAACAACAACTCACAGAAGTAACCCATGCTGGAGCTGAGATGAAAATTGAAGAGGAAGGAATGACAACAGTTAGGAACTGACCTCAACCTTTCGTGTCCATCTTGGGTCAGGGGAAGTAGAATAGTTTGGAACGAAGGGGTGAAGTTAAATTTGGGAAAGCAAAGTAAGGAAGAGAAAGGTGCGTTGGTGTTTTTTTGGGTTTTGTTTGTGTTTCTTAAAACAGATTTGGGTATTAAGTGGCAATAAAATTATTTCATTTTCCACAAGCTAAGGCTGTTTTGCCTGTAATTGTAACTGGGTAAACAAACTCCTTGTTTCTGTCTTCACTCATGAACTTTTCAATCTTATTTTCTTACTGTTCTGTCATAGAGAAGTAATAAAGGAGCAGTTGGAGGCAGATAGCTGCTCAAACTATTGGACATCCGTACTGACACAAGTCTGACTCATTTAAACAAATTCATAGAGGCAGTACACAGACATAAGTTAAAGCAATGCTTTCCCTACCTTGGACTGGTAAAATGTGTGTTTAAATGCCTTTGAGCAGGCTGGAAGATATCTTCTCCCAAACAGATTTGCTAGAATAAGCACCAGCTTCTCTAGGACTTCATCTGAGAAATCAGTTGAGCCTATATCAAAACAGAAAGCACACAGGTTATTTATGAAAATTTAGCCCCCCAAAATTTGTTTAAAATAGCTTCCATTCAGGAGTTTCCCTCTCAGTTGCAATAGGCAAGAGTTTACTGCAAAACTACACTGGATGAACAAAAAACTCCATTAGGTAATTAAGCAAACAATCATATCCACATACTGATAGAGTGTGTACACACTTTGCATCTTAGTGCACAAAACAGATTTTACTCATGTAACAAGACAGTTACATGACAGTAAAAAGACTACTTTTTAAGATTTGTTTATCCAGAAATCATTCATGTTATTTTCTGTGTAACATTGAAAACTTGCTCTGGAGACAGAATTACTTTTTTCCTAGAATAAATGAACTTTTCTAACGTATAGCTTTCTTTTTTCTCAGAAATACAAGCACATGCAGAGTGTGCACAAGCAGAAGCCAACTGGGGATGAAGGCTAGGTAAGCAAAATGGAGGAGCAGCAAGGAGGCACATAAAGTCTCAGGACCTTTGGGGTTACAGAGCCTTCCACAAACTCTGTAAGATGCATGAAGTATTATTTACCTTCCTTAATTGGCTGGCACAGTTTGTGGAATAAACCTTTCACAAGAAAACTCACTAAGACAAAATTTGAAGGTTCGTGGTAGTTTAAGTGTGTCACAAGTCCAGCAAAACCTATGGGGTTACCTTCTTGATCCAAGTAGCCCTGTTTAAGAGCAAAATAAGTTTAGTTGTGAACTTCCGTTTGACAAAAATACAGAATGGTAGCATTATATATTATATATAGTCATTCAACCCAATACATATGTTAACATATTCAGTTTCTATTTAAAGCCAAAACTCTGTCATTCTCTGTCATTACTGGAAAACAAGGTACCCAAAATTTGAGATTTCTGTGGAAGATCCTTATCACCTATGCAAAGCATGAACATAGACTTCATCATTTTAGTACCAGTGTAGATCGCGTTGCAAATGAAAAGTGCATACTGTCACAAGAGTGATATTTAATGGAACTGTCACTCAAAAACATTTAGATCAATGTTTGATGGAATGAAAGCAGAACAAGCAGTGATCTGTCAAGTGTATTGTCACAGGATGTTTAGGTGCTAGAAGTACACACAATTTCAAAAAGCTGGACAAGCTCGTTGATTAAAACTCCATTAAGGGCTATAAGTTCTGGGACACCCCTCCTGGCATCACACCCCGTAAGGAAGTAAGGAATAGGTAGAAAACCAGACTTTTACAGTTGTTGTTTTTTTCCACTCTTTAGAAAAGTATGGGTGACAGTATACTATGTAACTGGGCCTGGTTTTGACTAGTTTTTATGCCAACTAACATTTTGGAAATGTTGTGTCTCCTGTATGCTGGCTTCAGATTTTTCTATTCAGTAGGAGTATCAGGGGAGTGCCCTCTACTTGATTCCCACATTTGAGATATTTATAAGCATTGATAAGATCCTTCTTAGTCTTCTCCTTTCCAGACTACAGTCCCCAGTCTCTCAGCCTCTCCAGGAGATGCTAGGATAAGGGAGATGCTCCTGGCCCCTAATCATCTTTGTGGCCCTCCACTGAACTTTCTCCACTAGTTTCTTGTTATTCTTGAACTAGAGAGCCCAGAAATTAAAATACATGGCTCCTAAATGAAAGAGTACTAACACAAGTTAGTAAAGTATTATGAGACTCTATAGATTTAAGAAAAACAAACCTACATTTACACATAGCCATTATCCTGAATGAATTAAAACCTACCTCTTTGATAAGAAACTGCAAAGAAAACATAAAATAAATTTTTAATACTCCAGCATATCTTTCTTTTTTGAATGACATCAATGAGTGCTTCAGCACTGACAATGCCTATACAAAAACAAAATAAAGTTAGAAATGCAAGGAAACGTGTACTGTAGAAGCAAACAAATCTAAAGATCCAGCTTTTTTACTCCAGAATACTACTATGCATGATTTCAATAAGTGAGTAATGCACACAATTTTCTCGTCATTTCAACTGAGGTCTCATTTTCATAGCTCTCTTGCTAGAGGAGGATATGTTCACCTCTTTTCCTCAAACAAAGCTGGAAATATTGGAAGATTTTCTGATTCTCCAATGAAGTGCACGATTGTATACAACAAGAGTCAGTAAAAATGCATGCCCAATAATAGCATTCCTTCTGATAATAAAGTTTATTGCCAAGAAAAATGGATGAAGATGGATAGTGTGATACCATAGAGAAGATGATACAGATACTAGAAGCAGTATAGCAGAATATGACATTTATTTTCAAGACAGATTGCTTACTTTTGAAATGCATAACTTTCTGCTCATGTTAAGGAGATATTATAACTTAAATTAACTTAGATATGATTGAATTCATATTAAGAAAAAATATGAAACCTTTGCTCTGGCATCCATTTTGTCATCAGCCTTTGCAGCCAACAGCATGAGTCTCAGTATTAAGGAAATAGTCAGAGGAAACTGGCCTTTCAATTGAGGTACATTGGATTTGATAAGTCTTTCAACCTTGGGCAGTGGAATATCATAAAAGAACACATCTCCAATCATATCTTGTCCCCGTCTTCCAGCACGTCCTGACATCTAAGAATATAATATTTGTACTGTTATTTTAATAGCATTATTAAAAAAGAAACTTCAGTATGAATGTAGAGCATTCAAAATGAATAAGGAGTAAAAGGAGTCTACCTAAGGGTGAATTCTTTTACTTCATTCATCCTTTCTTGCTCAGGTTTATTGTACCAGGACTACACCAGTAGTTGTCCCTTGTACCTGATAATGTAACAAAGCTGGAATCATATCATTTATGCACAGCAGAAGGGAGATGCACGTGAGTCCGATTACTGCACAGATGCACTCTCTTTGAGAGTTACCTGCCAGCTGATGCATTTGGCTGCTTTGATCCTGAGCCAGAGGCAAACTAGAAGTACTTCATGAGAATACAGGCTTTAAAAGTAGCAAAGAGCAGGAAACGGGCTAAAAAAAAAGTCTGAAGCCTATCCACTAAACTGTCAAATAGCTGGAGGCAAATGCATTACTGCGTTTGCAGAGTGCATTCCAAGATGGAATTAACTCAAAGGTCCCAATTAATTCAGTCAGTGCTCTTTATCTTCATCTCTATATCCCCACTGAATGTTCTTACAGCATTTTTTTTTTATTACAGATTTGTAAAAAAAAAAAAATGGCTCGAACAAAATACCTTTTGTTTGTGCTGACTCTTGTAAATAAAAAGAAATCTATGCATCTAACTTACAGAGCAATTGCAATGCTTTTATTGGTGAAATAGGTCTTGAGTATGCATGTTATTTGTGGGCCATCAGTTCTGATACATTAGTGAAATCATAGTAGCTAAGATTATTTTTGTTGCCAAGGTAAACAGCTAAAATTCAGTACATATCCAGAAGTACATGTAAAAGAAAAGACATTGTCTGTATTTGTGTGATGACAGCTATGCATCTATTGTTCTTGTAATATAAATAGCACATGTTCTATACACATACCTGCCTGTAATTTAGTGCATCTAAAAAGACAGAATCATCAGCAAAGACCACAGACCTACACGGCATGTTGATCCCTAGAGCTAGAGTTGAAGTAGCTGTGACTACCTGTAAAATATTAAATACAAATACATATGAGAAATGGCAATATCAGATTTTTCAAACAATCTGTAATATTCACCTTACATCAGTCAGTGCAGTGTATTTTACCACTTATGTATGATACACATATATTACATATATGGAGAAATGAAGCTTAAAAAAAATTAAACTTGATTTTCCAACCTTGATATATCCCAGCCTGAAAAGCATCTCCACTGTTTGTCTTTCCCTCATGGCCATAGCTCCGTGATGATACCCAATGCCCCTCCGTGCCAGCACTTGATGCAGATAACTATTTTTCTGAAACCTAAGTCGATAAAAAATCTTCCTCAAAGTCTACAAATAAAAAGAAGTGTTAAGCATTAGATATAACCAAGTGTTGACAATGGAAATAAATCTCTTAGCCATTAAAGTCCAAGCATTTGATAAGGCATTAGAAGAAGCTGCCCGGGGAAGCAGCAAAGTCACCATCCTTGAGGGTGAAACTTATACAGGTGGTTGACAGGGACGTTGTATAGTGGGCACAGTGGTGATGAGTTGACACTTGGCAGAATGAAAATTTCTCCATACATCTTAAAGTTATCTAAGATTGAGACCTGGAATCACATTCAGAATTCAGAATATTTCACAAAGTTAGCGAGTATTGTTATGAACAACAATTGCATCACTTACTATATGCATTTTATGATTTTTGCACAAATCCAAGCATTTTAAACATAGAAAACCAAAAGTGTAATTATCAATCGCTTACATCTTCATCCACTGCTTTAGGATCAGCATAAGTACACGTAGAAGGGATCGCAGTAAGCTTTTTAAGTCTTTCCTGTAGCTGTTTTTTCATAGACAAAAGCATCACCATGCTTTCCATTTTACTAGGCTTCACCCTTTTGGTATCCCTGTATAAAATATACAATTTAAAAAGATTTCTTTAACATATATATTTGTATTTTTATATATTCTTTGGGTTCTTAAAGATTCAGATGTGCCCTCTTTTGAACTGTAGGCTCAAAAATGTAGGTAGATCTCTTAACGTAAATTTACTTACAATGCTAACATCTTCATTTTAACTGGACCGGTATGCAAAACAGTGAATAATTGTGGGTGAAGGAGAAAGAAGGAATTGTGGCGATAAAAAAAAAATGAAAAACTATGAAGACAACAACTACAAATACCTTGCTTGCAAATTAGGAAGCTATCACTACTGCACAGTAAAAAAAACAACATTAAAAAGAAATGTTATCAATTAAATGCAAATAACTACATAGACTGTAAAGATCTGGGGAAGGATTTGAAAAGAAGAAAACCAGAAGCAGACTTTCAAGCCACTGAGTCTTAAACTCATACTGGATTGTCAAGTTTTAATTCATTACTACTAAGGTCAGATTTACATCCTATGATCAGAAAACAAGGAAGTTGAAGGCTAAAGCAAAGACAAGGTATAATCAAAGCAAAATGCTGTCACATTTTTGAAGAACATTTCATCGGTCAGGTGTACCCACACTTCAAAGATCCACCACTATAACCAGACATGGTGAAATTAAGCTATTAATGTATTCTTCCACAGTGGCTGACATCATACATTCAAATTTCTCTCTCATCCTCATGCTGTAGCACCAGCACTTTACCCAATGTCAGCCATGCTAGTATTTCCTTTCTCCCTCTATGCATTAGGTACTGCTATTTAATACCCGCTATTGCTAATGCAACTGCAACTGGCTGCTGTAAGGTACATTCCCCAGGAATAACTTACCACAAAATTTTACTCTGTTGTAATGTGTAAGCTTTATAATAGTATACTAAGTTCTAATACTTACATATTTTCAAATTTCATTAGTGTTTTATTCACTTTTCTTAATTTGTTCCTTATATCTTCTACTTCCTTCTCCATTTTAGGGTCATGTTCATTGAATTGTTTTTTCAGCAAATTCAGGAAGACATTCCTGGCTGCCTTTTCCACTGAATCTAAGCCAAATCTTAAAGCAATACAACGTCAGTTAGCACAACTCTATTAGAGCTCTTTATTTGTAAGTGTACATAATGAATGCTATTAAAATAATACTCAGCAAATTTTATTTATTTACAACTGCAGTTAATTCTAATAATTAGAAGCACATTGCTATTTGATCCTCGAATCATAGAATCAGAGTGGCCTGGGTTGAAAAGGACCTCAAAGATCATCTGGTTTCAACACCCTTGTCATGGGCAGGATTGCCAATCACTGGACCAGACTGCCCAGAGACACATCATAGCCCACATTCACTTCCAAACTGCATTTATTTCAAATCTGAGTGGTCATATATAAAATGATTCTGACACTAAATTATCTGTAGAAAGCATGCTCAATCCTCCCTTTTCTTAAGTTGGACATGTAGACGTACAAGTCAGATTGTACTTTAAATCATTTTAATCTTTCTCAACTAACCAGTTGAAAAAAATCAATGCCTGTTTCTTCTGGTCTTCTACTTAGCTGTTCTTCCTCATAGCCTTTTCAACACTGGGCTGTTTGAAGCTTAATTAGGATAAAGACTGTACCAGCTTCACCCACACTAAGACTTATCAAATCCTTGTTGCAACATAGCAGATTCTGTTGACTAACACTAAAAAGTGTTCACAAACACCTGGCATAAGGTTGCATCCTAGTCCATTAGAATACTCACAAGTCATTCAAATCCAGCAATCACTAAGATGATCAAAAACTGAAGGACTTTATACTTGCAAAGGCCAAACACAGATCTTAAGATTAACTTTTTAGCTTAAGCTTTCTTCATGGATGACAGAGCTCAATAACAATCATTTCCCATTTAGTCTTGATTCCTCTGAAGGGAATTCAGTTTATTCAGCCACATAAGTAAAAGTGTGGTGCCAGTATATTCCTTTCCCTGGTGTTTTTAAGAGAAGACAACTCCAAGTACTGTTCTCCCTACCAAAGGCCACAATAGCAATCAGGCTTCTACAGCTCTGATACCTGCTCTTTCAGGAGTCTCTATTAATTCCATGCTGACTTAATACCATAATGACTTAATACCATAATGGGTGATCACTTTCCAACCTAATTCATCAACAGCTCAAAAAAAAAAAGCTTACTGCCATCAACAAAGCACAAATACCAATCTACTTTTCCAAGTCAGCATCTACTTCTGAGGGCTCCAAATCCCCTTTTGTCTGCCTCACAAGTTCTCAGGACTTAAACACATTAAAAGATATACTTCTTTTAATCTGTTTAATGCTCATCCCTTGTCAGAATACAATACAGAGGAAGTCCACAAAGTGCTGTTACACTACAGCGACTCCTTAAAACAGCATCAGATAATAGATTACTTCATCTCCCATCTTCATGTCACTAGGTTATGCCTCCACATTCACTGGTCTGTAATGTGTTTTCATCCCAGTGATTATTTAGTTATAATTAGTTATTAATTAAAAAGAGGACTCGCACTCTACACACAGTCCCTTGTAAGAGCCATAAGTCACCAAAGATTTCTAAGGACCCATCATTCCAAAGCAGAAGAGAATAAACCACTTATTTTTCTCTGCTGAAGAGAAACACTTCAGAACTTCCTAGTGCCCCAAAATGATGCTGCAGTTCATAAAGCAGCTCTGAAATCACTCCTTATACAAAGCATTTACAAATATCTGAGAGTAATTTTGAAATCTATTGGTCTGAACTTGAAGAAGTCACAAACAACACTAATTTTCAACTAGACTGTCACTCAAAATACAAAAAGAAACAGTTACCAGCATTTAGAGATTCTGTCAACCTGTATATTCACTTTTTGCTTCTTCCTTTCTAGTGTTCTTTCAGAAACACTTTTTTAAATCAGCACAAACTTGTAAGAGATGAAATGGCAACTAGCATTCTCACCCAACTACTAAATTGCCCATTATGAGGAAAAGCAAGGCTTCATACTGGGATAAGAAAACATTCTATCTAATGCAACTGTTTCTTTGCACCGGACAACTGTTTAATGATAAGTAGCTTCTTTTCAATATTAAGATCAGTTTTAATGATCTTAATTAATGTACATGTCTATTCTACTGATACTTTCAATAGCACTGATAATTATGTCAGTAGGTTGTGCACATTTGATGCTTTGTGAAATTACATCTCAGATGTATTCAAGATGGGTTAATTGACCCATTTCACTGGATAAAAGACTATGTTGATTGAGGTTTTGCACTGAAATCATAACAAAATATACATTCATAGAAGCTCATTTCATCCTTTTCCCTATCAAATCTGTACCTACATACACCGTTCGCAACTCTAAATAAAGAGCACAAGTTTTACTTACTACACTGGAGCAAATCTATGGAGAATTCAACTCTTATTTTAGTGTGATTCAGCTTCTTATTGTTTTCCCTCATATCACTCACGGATTCTAACCTTTCCAGATAGTAATTTATTCACAGTTTTACTTCATTTAAATCCTTAGTCCCATAAATACAGATAAAAATAGAAAGTCCCACATAAAGATAAATGGGTTGATAGAGCTTGCTAGTCTTTATTTCATATGTTTTAAAAACGAAGCAAACAAAAACCAAATACATGGTATCTTCCAATTTCTCTCATTTTTCTCTAGTCAATGAACACAATATATGGAATGTAAATACTTACATAAAAAATATGGCAGGCAATTTACCCATTTCATGCAATTTGTCAACAAAGAGTGCAAACTTCTTCCACTTTTGATATTCTGAGCAATCCACAGGTTTGGGCTTTAAGTTCTCCAGTACCTCATTCACCTGACCAAAGCATTATTATTAATGATACTTTAATATCAGAAACTTCTGCCTGGAAGGCAGTTTCTATCAGTTCAGATTTTAAATCAGGCAGTACTGCCTCATGGTTTACAGACTTAAAAGCCCTGTAGAACATTAACTGACTTCAGCAAGAACTCAAAACAAATTCTTGGCTACCATCACTGTGATTTCACAAGTGATTTCTAACGCTTCAATTATGTTTTCCTCCTATTTAGGTGTCAAATCTCAAGAAGTTTGTTGTTGTTTTTTTCCAGATGTTCTTTTATACTTGTTTTTGATTCAAAACCTCCTTACACTCCTTTTTATGATATAATAACATATGACTGCCAAAGATTTGATCTTTCACCCACTGCTTTAATGTCTTTTACATAGAAAGTTTTCACAAAAGGTTTCAAATTAGCAGAAAAAAGAGAGGTAGACTATAGTAGCAGAATAATGGTACAGTACTGTTGCTAATTGTAGTGGGTACCTTAAGTAATCAGACCTTCAAATTTCATGTAAGTACCAGATATTTGATTCCCTGAGAAACTTGTGAAAACATAACCTTGAAAAAGCTTATTAAATTCCACTAATATTAGTGCTTCTTTTAGCACAACAGTAGTTAATATTAACAAAAAATTATGGAAGTAGAAGCTCCCATAATTATCGTTATTAAATAATTTCAATTATGTTATAATTACATTGTATCTGTACATAAGCTTAGAAATGCACTCCTCTAACAACAGTTACCTTTTGTCTTTGTCCAACTACAATCCAGTTGCTTAACTCCATCTTCAGTTCCTGTTCATATTTCCTCACATCCATCTTTTTTATCACTACCTTATTCTTGAAAGAGACAAACTCCTCAGGATCCATCTCCTTGAAAACAACATCATTATAAAACACTGCAGTACTTTATCTAGTTACTTTTTACATATTCTGTCTGCAGCTCTTTAGACCCACCTGTGCCCTTGGCCACTTCTGCCAGACTTTTACCATTGTGTCATACAGCTGAACACTCTCCCTTGGAGACAGGGAAAGATCTGAAGGAATACCATAGTTCTCAATCTGGAAGGAGTTAATAAAAAGAAAAATAATCAGCTTGCAATCTTGGATTCAGTGCAACATTTGAGAAACAATTTTGTCATCAGTGCAATACTTACATGATTGACTGTTAATGCAGCACAAGGGTGAAAATGTTCAATGACAAAATCACTGCCTGTTAGAGAACACACATATTTCTCCAAATCATTGTATCTTTCTTCATACAGGACTGCAAAGAGACAAAAATGTAATGATATAATTGTTTGTAAGTACTTGTTTTTAAAAACAACTGCAATACTTGTTTTTATTTGAAATATAATTATCTACACATACATGTACATTATTATGTTCATGCAGTGTGATTAAAATGTTTGCAGGAAGGACATTACATTCGTTTATTAGTTACATAACATTCCAATACACACCTAATCTAACACGGTATGATTTTTTTTGTTCTCTTACTGTAGATCTTCCTTTATATTTTCCTGCGAAGTTCTTCTCAGAGTCAGTAGAGCCTCCTTTTATTTTATTATCAGCACATTGCCAATACCTTTTCACAGATTGTAACCACCTTCAAGGATGAAATAAAAGTTGTTAAAAATATAGTTGTAAAATTTTTTTCAAAATAATAGAGGAATTACAACTTTCTTCTGTTTCTCCTAAAGAATTTTCAGTCTTTCACTATCTCAGAGGAATTTTCTCCATCTTATCCCAGGATGCTGCTCAGAAATGTGGAATAGCACCATCACATACATATATACACACGTATACGGTGACAGTGTCTTCCTTGACTGGTGATAGACAAGTATACTTATTAGGTTTTGCCAAACCAAATAGATTCAAAAGCATCCTAAATTCTTCTGCCCAGCTCATTTAAAGGATCATAAATAATAGGAATGCCTATTCTCACTGCAGAGAGTGAAGAGTTACAAAATTTAATGTCAATTATATGCAGTAAAGAAAAACCATTCCAAATACGTTGCCTCTCAATAGTAATTGAGATCTGTTTAAGACAGCTCAAATCCAATTTAAATAAGCTCTTAAGAATTAAAAATTTCCAAGCATACTCAGTCAGGTGATCTGGATTACTGATAGTAGCAGAGAGAGCCAAAAATGGACACCGAATTGTTACCAGAAGATGCTCCCAAACCTCTGCTCCAATTTCACCGCCAAGACAATGGATCTATATTTTTGGGAAAAGAGGAAGGATTAAAAAAAAAAGTTCCTTCTCAAAGTAAACCCAAGAAGAGTCGCTTCACTACAGTTCTCCTAAAAAAGAACTTTGGAAAGAACAGTAGTGAAGACTTAACTGTAGCTAACAACAGTGAGATACAAACAAAATGTATAGATCTCTCTTCAGATCTCACTGGATAGTTAAACAGTCTAAGTTTCAATACTATTTTCACAGTTTGCAGTCTAGATATTTACTCACATCTTTAGCAATTAATCTAGTATACAAGAAAGAATCCAGTACAAATTTTAATTCCAGCAAGATTAATCATCATTTTTGTCCTCAGAAAATTGGCAAATATCTGATAAGAAATATGAATGATCCCAGCCTGCAGTACATCCACATTCCAATTTCAACTCTAAAGCTACAGTGATGGCCTTTAGTTTTTCAAATGACTGGAGTGAGAGAAATAAGGGGAATTCCTGTTAACTTTCACTGAACCAAACATCCCCTTGAGGACTACTAGAGGATTAAGTTCTTGCACTGGAATACGTGAAGTCTATCAGGTAACAAGAGTAAGCAAGTCTAAAGTAATAGTTCTAAAGCTATCGTTGCCAGCTATCATGTATGTAATGAAGAATTGAATTGTTGACTTATTTCTTCTGCTTTTTCATTTCTTCTCATAATTGAGGACTATTCAAATATGCATACCTCATCAAATATAACGTACTGTATTCTTTTGGTCCAACTCTGGTGATGAGGAGACAGCATCAAAATTTCTAAACACTGAGGCACAGTCACTAGTATCTAGGAACAAAGGTTTGTAAAGTATTATTTTCAAGTAAATTGGCTAATCAAATATAACAGGATAGATTGCATATTAGAAAAAAAATTAAAAATATTTAGGTATTTGATTTAAAGGTAAGCAAAAAACAAATAATTTTTCTCTCCTGCCTTCTAGAACGGCAAGGAGAAAGATGCAGAGGACTCCAAGCCTGTCAACTTCATCTTGATCCCTGGGAAACCATTAACCCTTGAAACCACTTCCAGGCACATGAAGGACAAAGAAGTCATTAGGAGTAGTCAGTATGCATTCACTGTCCTTCAAGAGGAAGTCATGCTTGACCAATCTGATAAAATTATCTGATAAAATAACTGGGCTGGAAGGTGAGGAGATGAGGAGAGAGGATATTGTTTAATGGTGAGATCTTCCCTGATCCTTCTTCATGTATATAAATGTAAAAAAGTGTATGTAAAGAAGAGAGAAGTGGGCTCTTTTCAGTGGTGTCTACCAACAGGACAAGAGGCAATGTAAAATATTGAATGATTTGTTCTAACTTTCCACTGTGAGACTGACTAAAAAAAAAAAAAGACATGCTTCCACTTAAAATAAAGAAAAAAAAATCAGCCTATCATCAAGTTTTATAAATAACAGAAAATGAAAATAATGAAAAAAAAACCTCCTTCATTTGTCTGCATTTACATCAGATGTATGTTTGCGACCAAGGGATTCAGAGGTTGTTCAATGGCATATCCCTTAAGGATGAATAGGTACGTTTGTGTGCACCAAAGCGAAAGTTTCTGGTGAGCAGTACAAGCATTTTTAGATTTTTCCTGAGCTTTGTATTTAGGGATGGTGCAACTGTTACAATCAAAATTAATGTTTTCAGAAGCCAGATAAAGTGCAGAAGTCATTACTGTTCTGTGTTAAAGCACCCATAAAAATATACCTGAGAATTCATGACATCGTGGCGATAATCTCGTGTGAAGACTCCACACACCACCAATCCATCTGGAAGTTTCTTGGTGAATCGACTGTATACAGATCCAACCACTTGGTTTACAAGTGCCTTAAGTAAAGCAAGTCATTAATAAAATTAGTGAGTGTATGCCTAAAGGCATAGGATTTTATATAGAAGTATCTAGTTTGCGCACTGATGTCAACGTGCTAAGTTAACGTACTATGTAATGTATTATTAACTTTGAACAGATATAGTTCTTTCTGTTCAGTTATACTCATGCTTGCAAAGAGCTTTAGTGTTCCATGAAGTGAGTTATATAGTATTAATTCTGTACCATGATTTTTAGAGCTGCTAAAAAAAAAAAATAACTTAGTGCTTGTAGACGCAGCAGAATATCAACACCACAGTAAGTTTCAGAAGAAGTCAAGACACTTTCTCAGCTTTTACGTCAGTTTCTAACTACCAGCATAGAATTTGCATTAAAATAAAAATGTACCACAACAGGCAAGAGTTTCACAAGCTTTTTCTTGAGATTCTCTAAAAGTTGTCTCATTTGGAATGAAATTACTTGCTTGATCAATGTTCTATTCCAATATCTCTTTCACATTGAGTTTGTATGCTTTCACTACTCTCACCATTTTCTTAACACTCTACTTCTAAGCACTTTTGTACACACTGGTGTTTCTGACCTTAAAATAATTATATACTCAGCAATAGGCAACTATAAATCATACATGAACATAAATGTTTTGAAGATTTTATTAACGTGCTGAATTACACATTTATGATTTAAAAAGACATACATCAACTAAATTAGTGTAATAAGTTACTCCTGGTGGTTTTAGAATCATACTGAAAAATGTAGTCAACACAGAATATGTAGTAGGATGTAGCCTTACCTTTGTGGGAGCAACATACACAACTACTCCTTCATCACTTGTTTTCAGAACTTTCTCCATGCAGTAATATGAAGCATATGTTTTTCCTGATGATGTGGGAGCAACAATCACCGCAGACTCGTTATTATCTACAGCATCAAGAAGTTCTCGCTAAGGGAAAAGTAGTAATTTATGTCAAAGTGTCTTGTTAATATCTTCTCACTGAGTAAACCAGCTCTGTGAAAAAGTCTTTAATATACAGACTTCTAATAACAATTTTGGACTACTGGAGGTCAAAGTTAGCCTAGTTGTTTTATGACTGTATTTTTTCCCCCCTCAGATCATTAGCAGAAAAAGCAGAACTAGCAATTCTGACTTGCTTGTTTCAATTATTTGCTCTAAGATACTGATACCACAACACTTGCAGTCCAAAACTGGAAATTTTAAAACAAAAAATAAAGCCAGTTAACTCACCAGTGTATAATTTAGATTCAAAGAACTTCATTGTTCTTTTACAAAGCACTATTTATTGCATAGTAATAGTACTGTTAAAATCTCTCATGCCCCATTGTTTATTAACTGGTTTTCTTCTCTCCTATCTTCCTCCATGCTTTCTCAACAGGTGTGTTAAAGGATGGAAGGAAGAGTATTAAAAAGGAAAAATTAGTAGTAACATTATCTTTATCAATATATGCACTATCTTTCAAGTTGCTCCTCAAGCAAGTGACTTGTTTGTAGATATCACAAGTGGCAAATTTAGCTGGCCTCCCCAGCCTAACAATAAAAAGACTTCAATTAGATTTGCTGTTCTTTAAAGAAAAAGTTATTTCTCATCTCATACTATTAGCCGTTCCTTACAGACAAGTTAGGAGAACAATAGCTTGAACTAATCATCAGATACTCAGCAGAATCTCATGGACCTGGCATTTCTTATGTTGAATGCCTTCAGCTAAGCTCTTAGTCACAAACCCCTCAGTGCAAAAAACATTTCTAAAGTAATTTACTGTCTTTGATAAACTTAGTGAAACACTACTTTTAACAAATAGTACAATAATGTATATTTTTAAATGAAAAAAGATCGCTTCCAATAACTCTATGTACAAATGGATTTGCCTCAATACCTGCCATGTGTCTGGTATGAAGTGTTGCACGCGGGGATCCGGATCATTCCTCTCTTCTCTGAGCAAGTAGTAGTCCATGTATTGCAGCTGAAAGCGAGCTGGTCCCACCTCAACATCATAGTTGCTTCTATTCTGATCATCTCTTTCTTCTCTCATCTGTAAGGCCTATTAAATTTCAAATTGGTTTGAAAACTAGCAAGAGATTCAGAAAATGTTATGTTTTTCCCCCTCTGTGGAACTCTAACAGTTTTGAAAAATATATGAAATTGTAATTTTTAAACAACTTTGTCTGTCACAGCCTAATATTAGAGTTATATCTGGAGGCTACATTTTTGTAATTAATGTCTTCAGCAGCTATTATTGTGGTTGCTTTTGTTGTGAGATGAGCTAACAAAACCATCTAGCAGACAGAGCTTGGCTTCCTTGAGCTACTGCGAGGTATATACTTCTCATCCTATATTTCTGTCTCTTCTTGAGCCTGCTGTGACTCTGTGCAATGAATCCAAGCTAGAAAAAGAAACCTAATATAAAGACTTATTCTAAATTTTGTGAAGCTTTATATTTTTAAGTAAAGTGTGCATACCATACATTAAGACATAAAAATTCTATTATTCATAGATGTGTGTGGTTACATACTTGATCCTGAAGGCTGACTACCAAAGCATTACACATTACAATGTAGAATCATAAAATCATAGAATTACTCAGGTTGGAAAAGACCTTCAATATCATCAAGTCCAACCACAACCTAACCATCCTACCCTAACTCTAACAGCCCTCTGCTAAATCATGTCCCTGAGCACCACATCCAAACGGTTTTTAAATACATCCAGGGATGGTGACTCAACCATCTCTCTGGGGAGCCTATTCCAGTGCTTAACAACCCTTTCTGTAGAGAAGTCTTTTTTCCTGATATCCAATCTATACCTCCCCTGGCACAACTTGAGGCCATTTCTCCTCATCGTGTCACCTGTTACCGTGAGAAGAGACCAACCCCGCTCTTTCTGCAATCACCTTTCAGGTATTGGAAGAGAGCAGTAAGGTCTCCCTCTCAGCCTCCTTTTCCTTAAACAGACCCAGTTCCTTCAGCTGCTCCTCGTAGGCCATATTCTCCAAGCCCTCCACCAGCCTTGTTACCCATCTTCAGATCTGTTCTAGCAGAAGGTTAGAAAATCACATGAAGCTATATGAAGACTAAAAAGTTACCTGGCCAGACAGAGTACATGCCAAATTCTCAAATCCAAGAAGTTGTAGATATTGACTCAGCTTCTGTAAGTGTGATTTCTCCAAAAGATCTTGATATTTTTCAAGGAGTATATGAATTCTTCTCATAACTTGGACAGCACTGCTTAAATCTTCAGGTTTGTTTCCTTCCAAAAAAAAAAAATACAAAACTCAGTAGTTATTTGACAGCCAATTGTATCACTGGGAGCCTTCCTATATTAGGTATTTTTAGAACAGACCTTATCTATCCAGCCATGTTTATGGCAACTTAAAAATGCATTTAAATTAGAGACAACCAGAACATAACTCACATGTGGCAACCTCTGTCACTGAACACCAAGCATCCAAACAATTCTAACTCAGCTATTAAAGGAAGTTGCCTTCTTATATGTATTTGATAACAGAAGCTCCCCATTTTACTTCACTGACTCAGGTTTGTTACTCAATCCTATTAGCTACATATTTCACTCTAATGTTTACAGGTCACCCCAACATACTTCCAGTGTTGTATTTAGAAACATTCAACCAGAAGGATAGACTGGATAATAAGTTGAGATAAGTTGTTTCTAGTGAATCTGAAGACAGCAAATGATAGTAGCATGGATTTTGGTGATAATCAGCATTATTCAGATTGTCAGTTTACTTAACAATTCATCTCAATACAGTCACTGTAGTGTGCATAACTGATACTCATTACAGATATATACAATAAATTATGTATGTAATGTTTAGAAGGAAAAAAGAAAATTAGCTGAAATCTAATTTCAATAGATTCCTTGTGTCTCCTTTGAGGGATTTTGAAATTGCAGATGGGGATTAATACCTGTGAATACTTAAAAGCACCATTACTACTCCCAGGAGAAGTCCATATTTACATGCTTTTATTCCTACTGAGAAAGTCCAGATGCACTCACTTTCTTGGTTGAGGTGAGTGCAAGCTGTAAATTGAACATGCATTTGGTTACCATACCTTGTTTTCTGCAGTGTTTTTTCCATGCTTCTACACAGGCCGACAATCCTGACATTTCTACACTGAATTTCACAGATTTACTTTTAACTGTCTTGAGAAACTTTTCCAATTTATTTATTCCAACTGTCAGATTTGCTTTTATTTCCTTTTCCATTGGTATCTGCAAGGTTTTCCATTGCTCCTGTTCTCTCTTTTCTTCTTTAGCTTTTAGTCGCCTGTTGTTTTCCTCCATAATTATTTCTGCTTTGCTTTTCTATCCAATAAAATTTCAAAATTAATCACAGTTATGTGCAAGCATGATCTGGAAAAAAACTAATCCATAAGATCAAGATACATTATAGTTTGCAATTCACCTTTGTGGTACATCTTCATTTGAGAACTCCTTAAATTATTACTCAATTCTGAAGGAGACAATCTCTCTGAATCACAGCATGCTGCTCAAAAGCTTACCTAATCTTTACTCTAGAAATCAATAAAAAGTTTCATCACAAATAGTATAAAAGCACACAAATATGAAAAAAATAAATAGCAGATACCTGAGGGGTTTTTTGTTTGATTGTTTTGTATTTTTTTTTTTGTTTAACTTATAGATAGTAGTAATTCTAGTAAAGATTTTTTTTAAATGCATTAAATAAAATTAAGAATTCCATCTTACTTTAATAAATTATTATTTATATATGGCTTACAGGTGATTCAACAGGTGATAGTCTAAACCTTACAGTCTATTATGAAATATTATTCAAATTTATATTACTCACTCCTGTTCATTAGTGTGCAAGTACATACCCTGTGATATCTGAAAATGTTCTTAGGCAGAACTAATAGCAATATTTACAGAACCTTTCATGGTGAGCATCTCCAAACGATGCAGCAGAACAAGCAACCAAACAGTGGATTTCATAGTATTACCCAGTACTTTCTTAAAGTAAAATAAAATTGATGAACTCCAGTTTCCTTCATTCCACATTCTATTACCAGCCACGAGCCAAAACCCACAAGCCTCTACAAACTTGATATTTTTTCTTTATTTATGCCTTTTAAAATATAATTGCCAATATTCCCAAACAGAAACAATTTTTTTTTTTAATTAGACAATTCAATTTATAATACAAAATAATTAAGTTCCCCCAACTGAGAACTGTCATGCATTTAAAGCATAATATTTCATTGCTTGGATTCAAATAATAGATATGCTTTTTTTTTTGTATAATATAAAGTAGATTTGGAAAGAACAATTTGCATATACTCACGTGTATTTTAGTCTTTTTCATAGCACCATCAGCCTTTCCTGAAGCATCCTTTCGGCATACAATAAACTTTGAAGTGCCACCTTCCAAAGTGCTTCCATATAAACGATGAAAAGTCTGAAGCTTTTGAATTTGTTTTCTTCCATCTGCATCTTTGGACTTTGCTGCAAATAAGTACAATTGATTCAAAAATACACAAACAGAATTTTAGTCTAAACTATTTCCAAGAGAAGATAACTGAGCAATGAGTTTGCAGATGTTCATATAGCAAAAATACTTCATTGACTAAAAGACCAAATCATGTATCAAAAAAGGCTTGCTACTAAGACTCACAGAATGGTACTTTCAATTATCTGAGAGGTAAGTCATAGACTCAAATTCAGACAACTTCAGGCAAACATCAAAAATTACTGGAAAACTTAACAAGCAGGAAACAAGTTGACTGTTAGAGCAACACAGTCAAGGAAAGTGAGGTGTCTTCAAAAGGCAATTAAATAATCAAAGACCTCTGTGAAAGCAAGACTCTCTTATCAGAACATAAATAATGCTGCTGGAAGAAAACTTTTGCTACTCAATATTGAGCACATAGGTATTTCTGCACTCAGGTCATAGAATCATAGGACAGTTTGGGTTGGAAGGGACATTTAAGATCATCTAGTTCCAACCCCTGCTATAGGCAGGGACACCTCCCACTAGACCAGATTGCTCACAGCCCCATCCAGCCTGGCCTTGAATGCTCCCAGGGAGGGGGAATCCATAGTCAATCTGGACAACCTGTTCCAGTGCCTCACCGCCCTCACAGTAGAGAATTTCTTCCTAATATCCAGTCTCAGTCTCCCCTCTTCCCATTTAAAGACAATTCCTCTCATCCTGTTGCTACCTGCTCTTATGAAAAGCCCCTCCTCAGCTTTTCCGTAGGCCCCCCTCAAGTATTTCATAGAAACACTGAAGCACTAAGGTTGGACTAGACCTCTAAGATCATTCAACCTGAGCCTCTTCCAGCACAACTTAAGGCCATTACCTCTTGTACTATTGCTAGTTACTTGGGAGAAGAGGCCAACCCACACCTTGCCACAACCTCCCTTCAGGAGATCTCCCTTGAGTCTCCTCTTCTCTAGAGAAAACAATCCCAGCTCCTTCAGCTGCGCTTCTCTGAAGATACTCCAAGGCCTCAATGTCTTTCTTCTAGTGAAGGGCCCAAAATGGAACAGAGCATGGAAGCTGCAGACTCACCAGTGCCAAGCACAGAGGGATAATCATATCCCTGCTCCTGTTAACTACGCTATTTCTGATACAAGCCAGGATGCTATTGTCCTTCTCGGCCACTTGGGCACACTGCTGGTTTGTGTTCAACCAGCTGTTAACTAATACCCTTACATAGTTTTCGTCTGCACAGCTCTCCAGCCACTCCCAAGCCTGTAGTACCGCACTGCATATTTCTCTATGCCTTAAAAAAAAAAAAAGGAAGTTAAGTTCTGAGTGTGACGATCCATCTCAGAAAATCTTCCTGTTTTATGCAAGACTGAGATTATACAAGCCAGTGTTCAGAGAACTCATACAAAACATGGAAAAGAAAGGATTTCAGCAGTAGTGGACATAAACTTTCAGCTCCAACATCACAGAGGATGCTCTAGCTATTCTTCTGCAGGTTATGCTCAAAGTGACTGCTCTCCAAGTTTCTTGTTGGAATCACAGTGTAAATAAGAATGAAAAAAAACTGTCCTATCAGGAAGTGCAAAAACTTAAAAGAAACTATAATGTGTAACATTAATAATTAAGATGCAAATAACTTTTGCTTTCTTCTTCTTTCACGTATGTTTTCAAGATACAATTGGCTATGCATGTGCATTGCAAACACTTAAGTTGATTTTGCCCATATATGAATTTGCTTAATAAGCATTATGCAAACTAGAGATTTAAACATTAAATTGCAGATGTACATAAAGTTCGTTCACATATATCTGAGAAACAGTTTGCAACCACAAGGGAATGCATCATGAACAACTGAAGAATGCTCCATTATACTCCTTAGAGCTATAAAAAAATACATAACATATAGTGCATATAAATAGTGCACAAACTCATCAGTTTAAGTATAATTCAGCTATTGCAGTAGTTCTACTTTGGCACATACTTATATGGCTGCAAATATTTTATGAAATGAGAAGTCCTCCTTTAAAACAATGACACTCCTCAAAGTATTTTTCTAGCTCAGACAAACAAATGGGTTTTAGTAGCATTTCTTACCATCTGCATTGCATGGTACTCGTTCATATTCCTCAGTCAGTGGTCTGCCAGAATGCCAGTGATGAAGCTCATCAAATTCTTTGTATTTAGCAAGTGAAGTAACTACAGGATTATTGCTAAAACATTAAACAGTGCAGAAAATAAAATGGTTTTCTGGCATCTTTAATGAAATGTTCAAAACATATACAAACCCCAGATATTTATCAAAAGAATTTTACAGTGGCAGATAACCAGTATCCTAGTCCAGTTTGTCAAGATAGCCTCAGTTTCTCAGAAAGATTTGGTAACAAATTAAAACTGCATTTTTCCCCACTTACTTTCATACAGTTAAGTCACAATGCAATGTAACTACATAGCTCCCAGAAACACATCCGTTTTCCCAAACTGGCTAAAAATAATCATTGTGCAGTACACAACCCACCTTCATAAAGAGCACAGCAGGGCAAATCTTAAGAGAGATTATCCTTTACTTCTATGCAGTACTGTTATTCCACATTTTTCTGTTTCTGAAAGCAACCTGAGCTTTGCAATTTAGGATGCAACCTTTCAAATACTATTTGCATGTTTAAAAAGAAAGTGTTTAAGAATGTAGAATAAGAATCTTGAAAGACTAACACAAAAAAATAACTTATGAGAAAATAAGATGACAGATTCTTACTCATTCTTGTTCTGAACCTCCTGTTAATATTTACACTAGCACATATAAATCTTCCCTAGTCACAGCAAAAGCATTTCTGAACTTGCACAAATTAAGCATAGTATGGATGTACAGTGCAGGGGAGTGGGAAACAAACCCATACAATCTTACTACATTACAATCAAAATTCATATATGTACCTTTCTAAAACAGGTAGGTCTTTCAAAACATCACCAGCATATTCTTCAACAAGATCAGATTTCAATGGGATTAGTCCTATATCAGGAATTTTTTCATCACAGACTTTATAAAATAAAAAGAGAATGAACAGTATTAGATTAAAAATATGTACAATTTCATACCATATCTTCAAATTTCTGTCAAGATGCAGTAAAAATGAAATTCAAAAAAGCAAAACATAGAAGCAAGCAGCAATTCACCAGTTCCCCTGTTTCTTTTCTTTCTCAAGTACAGGCAAAAGGGGAAACAAGCAAGCACGACTGCCTCTGATTTGGTAGTCTCATAGTTTATTTTATACTCCTACACTACTTTCCTGAATGCCATTTAATTATTATCATTCATTATACCTTTACTATTGTATATCTTACACTTGTCATAATGTCTTTTACAATGCATGCAACAGGCTAGCAAACACTGGAACAGAAAGTAAGTAGTTGGGAAGTCAGTAACAATACTTGTTCTGTCTACAGTGGAGTCAGAATTTTAGCCATAAGGATGAAATCTGCCAGTTTTGCAAGTGGGATGAAAGGAAAGAGGAGCCATCAAGAATAGGTTAGATTTGTGATCAAGATAAAATAAGATCACTACTTCCAAAGCTCGCAGTGACAGTAATTAAGGTTGTATTTATAACTGTTTAATTTGTGGACTTTTCTGTACCTCTAAATGATGTCTGCTGATGATCAATAAATATTTGAGAAGTATTTCGTATTGGGAAAGCATCTCCAAAATCATAGTTCACAGTCAGTTTGGTTACGGTGTCCCATAAAAACCTGTATTCTTTATCCATTTCTTCCCCCAATTCCTTTTGGAACTCTAATCCTGAACATGAGAGAAAAAAAAAATGAATAGAAAAGAAAGAAGGGAAGAGGAAAGAAATTTGGAGCATCACAGCTGTAGTTTCCTTAAAGAGAACCTACTCATCCTCCTGCTTTACTTGTGCAGCATCAGGCACAGAGTTCAATTCCATTCAAGTCTTTAGAAATTGGAATAAATGAAAACAGGATATCATACATCATCAGTTTTTATTAGGACAGGGTATAAGAAACTGTATTTTGTACAGAAATCTAGGTTTAGGCTGTTCATGGAATTCCACAGTTGAAGAGTTAAACTTCTGTTACAGTTGATGTTACAGCTGGAAAGATCAAACATGAAAATAGGAAAAGAAACAAACAGGGAAGGAATGCTCACCTGTATCCAAAGATCATAGGTTCATAGGAAGGACACAACAGAGGAGGGATCTCCAGAAAGAAACCCTTCCCCTAGTGGCAGTCAGCCCTTAAATGGAGTCTAGGAGAGGTGCAGCCAGGCTCCACCCCTTCTGGTCACACAGCTGAATTGCCTTCACCTGTGCTCCAGGGCTGACTCAGTCCTTTCCCAGGTGATCAATCAGAGGTTCAGGTCATGACTCAACAGTTCCCATACACCTTTCTTTCACCTCCAGGTGAAAGATCCCACCTGCAGGGCAGGATCTTTAATTCAGAATTTTATTTTCAGTGCTCAATAAATATTAGAAATCATATATTCATGTTTCCTTTAAAACCTCTACCTTTGCTTTATTGAGGTGCATGCAGAACATCTTATGACTTGATACATAAAGAAAAAGTTCTCTTTTACTATCAGACAAACTGACTGCTAGTGCACTTACAGAAGATGTCAGGTAAACAGAATTACTGTGAAAGAAATTTTGATACAAAACATTTTTCATAGCCTCTTGCTCTGTCAGTTGTTTTGAACATTTTTTTTATTTTTAACACATATGATAATGTTCTTAAAGTTTCAGCTCCCAAATACATGTATGTACGAGATAATATCAGATTTTGTCTGAACCAATCTCATCACAAGATTAAAAATATTTCAGATATCACTGTGACAGTATGGATATAATCTAGTCTCCATGCTGAGTATGGTGCACTACAATTTCAGAATAGAAAACTGGCTTTAAAACAATAGTGGAGAATGCCCAATAACAGTGACCCAGAAACCTTATGCTTCCTTTCAGTAAGTATATTGAAGATAGGACAGGGGAAAGCATTCTGAATAAATTCTGGTGAGACAATTGTGTGTGATTTTTTAGAGTTGGCTATGAAAAATGTTTCCCTATTGTCCCATAAAATGTATCCATTATCATACAGATAATTAGAAAATTATGATCTATGCTTGTAAAAGCATTTTTATTTACATTCTGCAGCTTAATAAAGTTAGAAATGCACAAAAGAAAACTGCTTAACAAAGATAAATACCTTCAGAGTATTCAATCTCATAGTAATGTGCAAGATTTCTGAGCAGCGAATCATCATTTAAGTCAGGCAGATAAGTTAAATCCAGTTTCCAATCATTTGTATCACTTAGCTGTTTCAGAACAAAATGTGCACACAGCTGTTGCTGTTAAGATAGAGCCATCGGTTAATTGTTGTGGAACATCATTTCACATGGAGGGATCAAAGCATCTCTGAAATAAAGTTAATTACTACAGGTTTTATGGGCCTGCAAATCAACATGTTGTTAACGTTATTTCTCTGTAATCAGGGAGCAATTTAGTAGCACAGTTCTAGATAACTGCCTTCACAGCTCTCTTTCACAATAATACAAAGGTTGGCCATAAGACTTCCCATACTGGATAAGGGTCCATCTGGTCCAGTATTTTAACACTAGGACTGGCCAACTGCAGATGCCTATTCATTGGTCACTACACTGAGATATTACCCCAAAAGCTCTTAGCCCACTGATTTGTAGCTTACAAGACTCCTGAACCAGATGAGATTTCTTTTTAGTGGTTACATTAATCTGATCTCATCAGACTACTAAAACAACTTACAAAGAAAAACTGAAAACTGAAATGATAAATGCACCAGATGATGGGAGAAGTAAGACAGTTGTGTACGTACCATTTTTATTAAGGGTAAAACTTGTTTAGTCCAGCAGGATTTCATGATCCTAATCTGAGCTCTCTGAGAAAGAGGCATATGCAGAAGAAAAACTGTTGTAAGACACTGCATTCTACAGAGGTCAGTGGCTTCTTCCGGAGATAGTGGTTTACTTCTTTCCTGTCGAGAGATGATGGAAAATAAAATTGAACACAGTAATCCATCTGTGCTTATCACTAGCAGTTCAGCCATATTGATGTATGTGTCCTTTAGTCCACTGAAAATGTCTCCACACAATACTACTGATGTACTGCTTCTGCGTTAAAAAACAAGGCTTCTAGTATGGTCACAAAAGTGATATCATGACTCTTTGGATCTAGAAAGAAACCTTCCTCCTGAAATGCCTTGCTTATATGAGGAAAAGCATATTCTCCTGTGAAGTCTACTGGATATAAGGTAAACAATGACTTCAGCAATGTTCTACAGTAAAACATCCCATGGAAGTAATCACTCTTAAGGTATAACTTTCCCCTGGAATAGCCACTGTTGCATGGGGCACAGTAAAACCCACAGACAGATGATGCTCCTTTGCAGAAGCTGTGGCTCTACTAATTGTCTGAACCAGACTCCTAGTTGCAAGCAGAAGGAAGCAGATGGCCGTGTCTTTTTGGCATCTGGAAAAGGCATCTCTCCTGTTATCAACATGTTTACAGTCACAGTTTCTGCTAAGATGTTTCTAAACTTCTTACTCTTTCTGATTGCTCCGGTTTTGCTCCCAAGGAAGCATGTGCACTTTCCAGCACGTCACTGTACAGTTTTAATCCCACTGCACAAGTAAGAACACAGGTCACACGACGAATGTCAGATCCTTCAGGCCACAGCTTTTTCAACAGAAGGACAGTCTGGTAAACCTGCAAATCACCAAAACAAAGTGGACAACTCTTATCTTTTACAGAGTTCCATCACAGGTGAAAAACTATATGAAAACTACAGAGGAAAAATGTGCTGAATCATTGGTAAAAATAGCCTTTTTTGTCATCTCCATGAGGACATCAATGGCTCTGGAACTCCCTGCTGCCCCTAGGTCTCCCCCAACCCTACAAATGACCTTGGACTCCATTTCAGACCCCAGGGCCAGAGGCAGAGACAGGGCTAGAGTTGCCCCAGTGTCTCCAGCTGCCCAGCTCCTAGCTGGGATCAGAGGACAGGCCCCGGCTATAGGGCCCTACCTTCTGGCCCTTAGGGCATCTCCTGCAGCCTCCTGCACACAGAGAGCAGCTGCCTGTCCTCCCTGTGCCCCAGTGCATTCTTTCTCCCGAGTATCAAGAGCTGGCCTCAGGAAAAATATTTACAATAAAATGAAATAGCTGCAGCAGGCAGGCAGCTGTGCTCCTCTTGCTCACTTTAAGATGCCTGCAAGCAACATTTTTTTTCTAAACTGAAAAGTCAGCTTGCTTAACTCAGTTCCATTCCCTTTCAAGCCCAAGGAAGCCTTGCTGTTGCTCTCAACAGGAGCAGAAGAAGAGTCATAAAATAGTCAGGGGAAAGGCAAAGGTATATTATGCACTAAAATCAATAATCATTCTACAAGATTTTTTTTCTTTTTCTTTTTTTAAGTTAAAATATTCTAAGATTAGATTAAAGAATGAACTAGTTCCCATCTTCTACAAGACAAAAGTAGTTGCCACAGCAGCAGAAACACCCCACAAGCAGGATCCTCCCAGCCAAATTCCAGCTGAAGTATCCTACTTTAGTGAACATAAAAGAAGAAACAACTTCAAGCCACTGTGAAGAAGAGTGGGCACAGAGAGAACCTTCCCATCCTCAGGGTATCACTTCAGAATAAGAGAGCCCCCCATTCAGATAGGAGAAAATTTTAGTTAAAGGAATGGAGCAAGGCAGTCAACCTGAGGGGGGAAGAAAAAAAAAACAGAAACAAAAACACCACCACCAGAAAAAGGGTGAAAGAGGTCAAATTACCTCATTTTTTATGCTTTTCAGGCTCAGCTTGAGAGGTCCATACAGGTACATGGACAGTTCTTTGTACCTGACTATGGCTTCACAGGCACACTGCAGATCTTTTTCATACTAAGAAGAGCAGAAGGCAAATCATGTGCAAAAGTCAGCTGATACAGTGCATCAGGGACTTCTAGCCACACTAACAGAAGACATTCATACGTACATAAAGCCTCACCATCCAAGAAATACTTACTCTAAATAAAACCTTTAAACATTACAATTCTCAGTTAAACACTAGTCTGATATATTAAAAGTCAATTAAGACTTAAGAATTTGTGCCAATCAAAATATATTCCTGTTAAGACTTTCAAGACAATTAGATGAGCCATGTATCAACGCATTATGATTTTAATATATAAAATATAATATGTATAATGAGATATTTTAATTAAATCTGTTAGGTAGACCTAGCATCCTTATTTGCAAACCAACAATGAAGTTGTTTTTAATTTACCTTTTGAAAAAAAATTCTGTGTTTCCACATACTCTGAAGATGATATCCATAAACTCTAAGAGTGTCATATTCCTGTCCAAAAGCATGTACAACATTGATTTTCTTTGACAGTGAATGAGCAATAAAAATAGTCAGATAGTTGGTTTGGAGAGAGGTCAGACCTATGTCAGATATGATGATGAAATAAGGATAGGATTTCTTCAGAAAAATCTCCCATTGTGGTGAAAAACAATTGGAAAATTCTGTGTGAATGGTGATGCACGTGTTGTGCTTCAGATGTTCTATTAATGCAGTACGTAAGAAAAGAAACTGAGGATTCTGGAAGTACATTTGCTCTACATCCTGTGGAAAACAAAAGCAATGACATTATTCAGTACATTCCAGTAAATCACATTCAAATTCTGATCATATTAATACTATACAAGCATATATTTGAATTTTATTCACATTTTCCGAAGTGTTATAATGTTCTTTTGCATGACACATCATTAAGGTTCTTCTGTACACTGCTAGTCATTTTGCTCTAGTCTTGTCTAGCAAATTCAATCAAAATTAATTTTCAGACATATAAGTCTTTATGGGTTTCCAACGCTGCATGATGCAAGAAAATTATGGTGAAAATCATCTACAAGGCAATGAGTATAGGCATACCAGCCATTCTTGGAGGATTTAATGGTAGATTGCATAGTGAAAAATGGTATGAGTTATAATACTGATTTCTAAAATATTGCTGAAAAAAATCAAAACAAATTCCATACAAAAGCATGTGATGGAGAAAAAAAACTTGATGTTATTCCTGGTGAACGTCACTTATCTTTTTATTTGTTGACATACTCATGTTTCCTGAAACTGATTATAACCAAACAGTTGCTTTTGAAAGACTGTAGTGGTATAAACAACAAACAAATAATGTGACTGATAAATTACCTTGAAGAAAACAATAATGTATTTTGCTCCTTTTTGAGTGAAATCATGCAGAAAGCATTCAATTAGGTAAAATAGTGTTAGATGTTGTACTTCCTCATTTAAGAACATAAGAAGTAAGGAATCCCCATCTATCACAAAGAATTCAGACTCAACAAAGTCTTTTAACAGACTGACAAACCTGAAAGAAAAAGAAATAGTATGTATATGATGTTACCCCAAGTTGTGGTTACAGGATGGAAGAAACTTTCTTAATAATTGCTTTTAAAACAAAGATTTTCATTAATTAAATCAAGTATTAAATACATGAAATAAATCCGTGGAAAACCATTTTTTCTTGAGTCTAAGCCTCGTTCCAAAGAGCTTGAATTCCTTACAGTTATTGATCGTGTAAGCAACTCTCTCCTCTACAACTCTAACTTCTTTTGTAGTATCTGAAGCTTCTGCGACTTATGCAGCACCTCTTGCCCATGTTTGCTCTACAGAAGTTTGCTCTGTAAAGAAATGTCACCCAGTGTGGGATACAGATGGTCGTTGTATTGCTAATGAGTGGTAAAGCTCAAGAACAAATGGAGGCGGACCTAAACAGCCACAAGGTGCCTAGTCCTTACATGTTACCAGACTCGGTTGCGCAGGAAAACTGTTGTGATGCGCGGGTACGAAAGGCTCTGAGCACCTACAATAAAAGTCCTTTGAGAAAGTGAAAAGGGTTTGGAAAAAAACACAGGCTGAGGAAGGCAAAATTGAGCAAGGTGTAACAGGGATGTCCTTACCGAGAAGAAAAGCGAGGGATCTGGAAAAAATGGATTGGGAAACAGAGATAGCAGGGAAGTAAGGAAATTGGGAAGAACAATAGCAGCCGTTACTGTTGCTGCACTAGAACAGGGCCTGAGGACCCAGAGATTCCCTCTGGGGAGAGGGAAGGGAGAACCTGGAAGGGCTCAGGAAGAGTTTCCCTGGACTGAAAGCAGCTGGGAAAGCAGGGTAAAGAGGTTTATTTTCTGATATGGGTGCCTCTTACTCTGTGCCACATCAAGAATAATTCAGGACCTGGAAGGACCCAGGATGAGGCTATAACTGTAAAGAAACGTTCTGTATTTTGTTTTATAGAGAGATCTAATTCAGTGGTTTGTTCTATTTTTCAAGCAGGTGTTCCACCTGGGCTCTGTATTATGCACTGGCCATGCAGATGTGGAGCACAAGTGGAAAAAACCCTGCAGACCCTGAGAAGAATAAAAGCAGGAGAGAGTCTGCGATGGGTGATAAAGGAAAAATGCACTTTGAAGTAGGGGACACCCTGCTGGCACTGCCTACTGCAACCACATCGGCGTTTCTTCTCTCTCCTTTCAGTGGTTTGCCATCTCTCAATGGTCAATAAGTAATACTATATTAGCTTGGAAAGTTTCCATTTCCCACTTATGGAATTGCCTAAAATAAATGCCTGTGTAAGTGTGTATATCTTGACTCAAAAAACCGTGAGCTTCTATGTAACTCTTATGTTTAGTGCATTATCAGTTGAGGTTTTGATTGTGTTAAGATGATTATGTTATTAATATAATTAGTGCTATTGTTTTATAGTGTGGTAACAGATGGCTAATAAACAAAAAAGGGGGAGTGTGGGTATGACCCCTCAGGACAAAATAGCTAAAGCATGTTATGTTCTTAATTTTCTAAATCAGTGGATAACAGAGAGCCCCCCAATTTACAAGCACTTTGGTCAAAATCTCAGCACCGGCTGTAACGTGATCACTGCATTTCCAGCAGCTGTTTGGACACTCACCATCAAGTCACACCTTGTTTGTCAAGCTGCCTCACCAAGAAATCTTAAGATCTGGAATCGTCACGAATTGGTTAACACGGACTTAGTGTTTGTACTCTAAAGAGCCCATCGTTTGGTCAGTGTGTTAATTTTGGTTTGCTACTTGTTTGGTTTGCTAATTGTTTCTGAACTGTGCTTCTTTTTCTATTAATAGAAAAGGGGGAGATGTGGGATAAAGATGGTCGTTGTATTGCTAACATTTGATAACATTTGACTTAATAAGTCTTAATCCGGACAAATCCTCTTCACTGTGACAATGGTAGTACTAGGTAGGCACTATCTCAGTAGTTTTGAATACACCCTAGAACTGACTGCATTCTCCTGCTCTCTCAGTACCTGTGAAAGGCCAGGGATACTATGTTTTTTGTTGTTTTGTTTTGTTTTACCCCTGGACAGACCAAATAGGCAAAAGAACTTTCACAGGTCCAGATGAACAAGCAAGTCCTTCCAGTAAAGGTTCCCTTTTTTGATGTTTGTCTGTTACATATTACTATGTAATATGCAATGTAATATGTAAGATTACAATGCTACTACATATTATGGGAACAGCCATACTCTAATGGTAAGATTGTGCTTATTTTCTTCAAGGTTGTTAAAATTGCCTGATACACCTCACCTCTGATCCACACCTAAGGTACAGCTTGTCTTTTTGACTGGGATCAAAAGGCTCTGGTTGTACACCCTGACTGATATCAGATAGAGTGAGCAAGAACAAAGCTATGTAAACCTGTCTCATACATTTAAATGGTCTACCTTTAATTAATGCTAATCTCCTTGACATGTCAGCTCCAGAAGCAGAGAAGGCATTTCATTGTCTATATGGATTGTGCTACACTTAACTCTTTCCAGCACTGCAGGGAAAGGAATCTGGAGATGCAAGAGATCATGCATGAGAATAAATGCATAAGAGGCATAGCAGATATATATAATACAGAAAAATTTGTAAAGAAAAATGTATTAAATACAGCAACAGATGACAAAACATGCTCAAAAAAGCAGGATGGAGAATTTGAAAAAATAACAATGGTTGAAATTGTGGGTCAGCTCACAAAGCATGCAGACAATCTCTAATCTTTGAGAAAGATTTCTATTATATTAAGGATCTTCCTTCATGTTGCTGGGAGAAGTATTAATTCCTAAACATGCCCTAGACCTCCAGGTTTTTTGCCTGGTGACAATAACACTAGGGAATAATACACTGTGATGTCTAAAAAGTTCAAAGAAACTGTTTCTATTACATCTAACTCTATTTCTTTCAGTGAACTCCACTTACGATGCTTTTGATAGAGATGGCCAAATGTTTTGCTTCAGTTTCATCAGAATTTCACGATGTTTTCTTATTTCTAAAGGAAACAGATACGGTTATTGAGAGAGCCATAACCCACCAATTAACTGCAAAAGAGCCAAAAGGTAGGACACAGCAAGAAAAAAATTAGATCCAAGTTTAAAATGGCAGCAGCTCCTTACCAAGGTTTTGGGAATTCAATTTATTCTGGAAAACTCTGAAATCCCTGCCTTCATTTTGTGATTCATGCCGTATCACTTCATCAGTGGTCGAGATACAATAAATTTCACCATGATCCGGGTCTTCATCTTCTTTTTCTCTGTCTTCCTTTTCTTTAAGCATCTGCACAACAGCTGCTTCTTCATCATAATCGGTTGCATCCTCCTCATCACTGTCACTCGTACTCTCACTCTCTTTGTCTTCCTCAGTTGCAGTGAAGTTTATTTTCTCACTATCAACACACTTGCTATCGTTATCATCACTATCAGCACTCTCACTTGAATAATCATGAGCAGCCTTCTTGAAATTATCTTCTGCAGAATCCATCGCAGATCTTGATTCTAGTATCCACAAAAGAAAATTCTAAAGAATCAAGAGAGAACATTCAGGAAATATGGTAAACTCTGTGGCTTGTACTACTAAGTTATCTACTTCATAATCAGATTGGAAGAACATCTGAAAAAAAATCAGAAAGCATTTTATGATCATCCCTACGAGACATGTTTTTGTTTTAAAACTAATAAATATTTTTATAAAGGATATGGAAAATATCAGCTTTTGTCACTGCTGAAGTCTGCCAAAGAAGAGCAAGACGATTACGTATTTGTTTTTTCTTTCCATCTGAGGATCCTTCGTGAGGGTGAATCATAAATTGCTATATTATCTATAAGGGATGTCACGTACAGATATGGCATGCTCCAAGGAATGATCCCCATTTCTGAGTGACTTGTATACACTTTGCACTTGCTTCTCCACTCTCAAGTAGACCAACAATGTTTCCATTGCATGACACATTGATCATGGTTTGTTATCAAACCCATTTCTTTTACCTTTTCTTTCTTCTTTTTTCCAGTGGTAAGATTATCAAATCTCACATAATCATACAACTATACGAGTTAGGATAACTCTTCCCATTACAAGGTCATGGTATTCTATTCCTTTGAGCTAAAGAACAACAGAACAAAGAGCAGCTTTAGTTAACTTTGCATGCTCCCTGCATGTATACATGAATATGTGTGTGTATATATGTATATATACACATGTAATTATGAACACATATGTATATGTTATATATTAGTATATATATACTTACATATGCCATATGTTAGTATATATGTGTATATCCATGTAAATACATGTATATAAATGTAAGAAATATACATATGCATTTTTTCTGCATTTTACTGGTATCTACTTGTAAAATAACATTAGCACTGTGCTATATTATAGTGATGTGCTTAATGCAACTTGAATTTGAACTTTAACACCAATTTTCATTAAATGTAAGCTGTTCATATGCATACTTTTTGTGCATCTGCACACGTACTTTTTGTCAAGATAGCAATAAGCCTGATATTTTTCAATGTTTTATTATTTAAAATAAAAAGGCCATATTAAAGGCCTGAGAACACTGTTCTCAGAATAATCATATTTTTGATAGCTGAAATAGTTACTTACCTAGAAATTGTCAATCATTACTTCATGAGTTTCCTTTCTATATCTGAAAATGTAAAGTCAAATGTTTTCAAAGAAAGCAGAACTATATCTATATATAAACATGTATGGACTGTCATATTTCCTTTAAAAAAAAAAAAAGAGAGAGAGAGAGAAAAGAAAAAGATTCCAACACTTCACTATGCTAGCATTTTTCTATAGTGCACATGATTACATCTGAAGTGTCTGGAGCCATGGTGTGGGCAGACAAAACCAGCTGGCTCAGACCCTGCCTCTACCACCTCCATGGTGCTCCTGGGCATGCTGTTGAAAAATTTCATCCAGCTCTAAATCCAACTCCAACCACACTCCAATGCAAACTCAGCACCAGCTCAAGCTCTCACTCCCTGCCCCAAAATTAAACTCCAATCCTAGCCCCAGTGCCATTCTCAGCCCTTGAACTAACCATAAGCCAAACTTCAACCCTGTAATCTTATCCCCAACCCTAAGTGCAACCCCATCCACAGCCTCCAACAAAGCCCCTGCCAGGACTGTACCTGCTGCCACTCAGCGCTCACTGCACCACCAGCTACCTCCTGCTTTTAAAGAGTTGTCACCACCTATTCCACCCGCTTTCGGTTTCTATTCCCAGTGTCAGTTTCATGTTTCATTTCTTACGTGCTTGAAGGCTGGGTCACTGAATACAGCACTGTGAAGTATCGTTATAATTTCTTTGTTTGAGTTAGTTTGCACTTTTCAGATCTTGGTTGCTTCAAATATGGGTCCAAAAGAGGATGATCAGGGAACTGGAGCACCTTCCTTACGAAGACAGGCTGAGGGAGCTGGGCTTGTTCAGCCTGGAGAAAAGAAGGCTGCGGGGTGACCTCATTGCAGCCTTTCAGTACCTAAAGGCAGCCTACAAACAGGAAGGGAATCAACTCTTTGAAAGGCTAGATAACTGCAGGACAAGGGGAAGTGGCTTGATGTTGAGGGAGGTTGGATGTCAGGGGGAAGTTCTTTCCAGAGAGAGCGGTGAGGTGCTGGAACAGCTGCCCAGAGAGGCTATGGATGCCCCATCCCTGGAGGTGTTCAAGGCCACGTTGGATGGGGCCCTGGGCAGCCTGTTCTGGTATTAAATGTGGAGGTTGGTGGCCCTGCATGTGGCAGGGGGTTGGAGATTCATGATCCTTGAGGTCCCTTCCAATTCTGGCCATTCTGTGATTCTGTGATGCTGTGAAAATCCATTACTGCCTTACTTAAGAATATTGCTATGGTACATTGCAGTACACAGTGCAGAACATAGTGATTCCTATTTCTGCCCCTTTAGTTACTGCCATCTACTCCTACCAGCCTGTAAGAAATTGCATATAAAATAAACGAACAGATCTATTAGACATGTTTTTGCATTTTCAACAATTCCTTTAGCAGGAACAGCACTGGATCCATAATCCCATGTTTAAAATGGTGAAGCCTCAATTCGTGAGGGAATTTGGGTACCGAAACACCGTTCAAGATATCATTTAGGAAATTAGAGTTTATCAGAATGTCCAGGTGAGAGGCAAAAAACCTAGACTGTCTTCAGATCAGATACTTATACAAGATACAGCAAAAAAAAAATCCTCTAGGGTTACACACACATAATTTGTCTCCTTACGGATCCAGGGAACTTTGGAGCAGTCTACCTGGAGACAGCTGACAAATAGCACTTGCCTCATAAGCAGGATAGACGTCTTTCCTACACCCCTCTTTTCCTTTGACACTAGTCCAAAGATTGCAGTAGCCCAACAGAAAGATATCTTTTACAATACAGTAGCACAGTGCTCCAGTTGTGCTCCATAATTGTGCTGCTTAGCTGACAAAGATGACCTCCTGCTCCCCTTCCTCAGCATGTGGTTATTTTTTTGTTTGTGGGTTGTTTTTGTTGTTGTCATTGTTTGTTTGTTTGTTTGTTTGTTGTTTTTACAGGTAAGGATCTAGTAAATAATGAGAACTATTTCCTTTTCCCAGATTAAATGGGAAATTATTTTTCAACAGGTTTGAATTCCTCTGGATTATGTGTTTTGGCTGAAAAAAGTGCATTTTAGATCTGCCAAAAGATGACCCTACCAAAAGATAAACCAAACCTTACTTTTCTAGGAAGCTGGTTCATCTCTGCAAAAATACATTTAAGAAAGGGTTAAAAACTCTACACAAAACCAACAACAACAAGAAGAAAAAAAGCAGACACTATACTGGAGGAAGTAGATGTGCCCTAAAAGAACTGTGGTCAAGGTGCAAAAGATTATCCTAAAAGACTGCAGCCCATGGAAAGGGCCCACAGTGAAGAAAGGGAAAAGTGTGAGGAAGAAGAAATGGCAGAGGAAATGTTATTTTTTCTGTTATGTCCTGACTGTAAGCACTTGCCATCTCTTATGTACCACGTAAGGAGTCACTGGTAAAGGAGTGAAGTTGACCTGGGTAAAAGGAGGTTGGGGGGAGGGTATGTTCTTTTGTAAGGAAAGTTGTATTAAATAAAATAACAGATGAGGAAACATGCTCAAAAAAGCAAGATGGAGAATTTGAAAAACCAAATAGCAGTAGTTGAAACTGTGGGTCAACTGATAAAAGTATGCAGACAATCTCTAATCTTTGAGAAAGATTTCTATTATATTAAGGATCTTCCTTCATGTTTTTTTGTTTGACATCTATTTTAATTGCCAATAAATTAAAGCATTTTTTCTTAAAGTCAAGACTGTTTTGTCTGTAATGCCAACTGGTAAGTAGTTTCTCTGTCTTTTTCATCCAATTTTCTCTCATATCCTGTTGAGAAGGGGGAATGCAAAGCAGCTGAGTGAACAACTCACAGATGGCCAAGGCTAACCTACCAGTGTCTCACAGATTTCCTACATAAAGCATGAGATGAGCTGAGGCACAATTCATTCAAACATGAACCATGCTATAGCTGCACTTAAAAGAAAAAAAAAATAAAAACCTAGATACAACTTACAAAAGATCATTGCTCAGCAATTCAAGACAGAGAAATGACTTGAGCTGGCAGCAGGTAGGCCTAACTCCAGAACCGGGTTAAGCAGGAATGCCAGAGATCTAACTCCATGTGAAGGAGAACAAATCTTCTTGCTGGTAAGAAATGCCACAGTACTGACTTGTCACATTATGCCTGTTGCTGGGGCAAGTGCATATAGAGAATCAGCATATGCTGCATCTTCGTAGAATCCCTGTGAAAATTCTTATAACAATAGGATTCCGTCCAATATATTGTCAATTAAATCTCTTCATAAATAGAAACGTGGTTACTTTGTCTCAAGGAATACTAAATATGTTTTCCAACATTTCCTTGAAGCTGTCAGAAACCACCTACCTAAGCTAAGCTCTCTCCTTATAATAAATGCACATATTTGATTACTGCATAATTTTTGCCTCAAATGGCAATCTAGTTCTAAATTCACTAGCTATGGTGGAAAGATGAGTGCATACCTGAGTGGAGAAATTTCTGATCCAAACATTATTATGAAAATACAGGACAAGTATGTTTAGCAAAATGTAGTGATTGCAATACACAGTGCAACCATAATACCAATGTGATTCCCATTACCAGTCTCTCTAGAACATTCAGTCGTGACATTAGGCATCCTCTATTAGTGAGAAGTAATCTGTGTTGAAACCAGCTCAAGGCCATTTTTCTTTTCAAAATTATTTTTCTTGTTTAGTTTTTGTACTCTATGCTGGACTGAGCCACGTATTTACTCCTTCTCCCTTACCCCATTTCTCATCTGGCTAACCTGGGGACGCTCTTTTTTTTTTCCATGAACTTGAGCAGAAACATTTAAACCACTTAACTGTTGATCTCTGTTTGCCTACAACAAAGTCTACCTTCCCTTTCTGTTTGTGTTGAGGGAGTCTGATGATTTTCAACAGATGGTCAGTCCCATCTGCACTAGTTGGTGAGCTTCGTGGGCACATTGCCCTTGCCCATCTCCTCTGAACCTTCTTCTACTGTAGGGCTTTAAGACTGAGAGTCACTCTCCACACTTAGACATTTTCACATTTTTATAAAACAATCACAATCCTTGGCCAGGAACATACTTATTATATGAATAAATTTAATCTTGAACTATTGTATTAAAATCAGATTATTTTACTAAAATTATAAAGTTATTTATTGACTTTTAGTCCAAAGTAATTATTTTTTGCTGTTCCCAACAAAGCCATCTTTCCAATAACTGCGACACAATCCCTATCTACTATATCTTAATCTACAAAGAATATGATTCAGATGAAAATACTCAAACTGAATATCTGCTCTTTAATGTTAAGATTTATATTACATCCAGTGATACTTGAATTTGCTTAACATTCTGTGAAAAAAAATGCATTTCCTAAATGCTACTAGTTAGTAATGTGAATGCATCAAGAACAGTAGCCAAAGGGGTTTGCCACACTTCCTCAAATAAACATTCCTATTTAGCAAAGAGTAATAGGGCAAAAAAGTCACAGGATAATCAAGTATGAAAATTAATTTTATATGCAAATGCCTGTCAGGAGGGAAAGGGATTATGGAAATTGAGTAGAAATTAATATATAATGGAATATCTAGCCATTATGAAACATCAGTTTGTCAAATTGTGCAGTTACATCATTTAATATATGGATTTATATCAACATACTTCTATACATTTCATTTGCACATTTAATGTATGTAATGTTATTTTTATAAGGAACTGTGCTGTAAGGTCAAAGAACTAGCCAGTTCTGAGATAACAGTGGAGAGAACATGTGAATTAATTGAGAGACTAACATCACACTGGAAAATAAGCGGACTATGAAATACCATATAAATAACCATTCTAATCTACATCTGCTCTTTGTACTACTTTCCCAATAGTGCAATCGTCTTTATCAGCTAACGTGGCAGGATAAACATTTACATAAATTTGGTTTGAGGGCAACGGAGCAAGCACTCTAGCTTAGAGTGACAGAGTTGACAATGGTGTTTTTCCAGCATTAGTTGAAGATTTTGAAAAAGCTGAGGTGTGTTTGTTTCATGTTGGTAAAGGCTACCGTAACACCTCCCCCATCAATAATAATCTCTTTCTGCAGCTAATAAACCATATGGGCCATAAGGAGGATCTGGAGAACTACAGGCCTGTCTGCCTGACCTCGGTACCAGGGAAAGTTATGAGCAAATCATCTTGGGTGAGATCACATGGCATGTGCGTGGCATCCAGGGGATCAGGCGCAACCAGCACGGGTTCATGAAAGGCAGGTCATGCTTATCAACTTCATTTCCTTCTACAGCTGGGTGACCAGCCTGGTAGATGATGGAAAGGCTGTTGATGTAGTCTACCTAAACTTCAGCAAAGCCTTTGACACAGTCTCTCACAGTATTCTTCTGGGGAAACTGGCTGCCTTTGGCCTGGACAGGTGTACCCTTCTTTGGGTAAGGGACTGGCTAGAGGGTAGTGGTTAATGGAGTTAAGTCCAGCTGCGACCCATTACAAGTGGTGTCCCCTAGGGGTTGGTACTGGGGCCCATCTTCTTTAATATCTTTATTGATGACCTAGTTGAGGGGATTGAGTGCACCCTCAGTAGGTTTGCAGATGACATCAAGTTTGGAGGTGGTGTTGATCTGCCTGAGGGTAGGGAGGCCCTTCAGAAGGATCTAGATGAGCTGGATCACTGGGCTAAGGTGAATGGGATGAAGTTCAGCAAGGCCAAGTGCCAGGTCCTGCACTTTGGCCACAACAACCCTATGCAATGCTATAGGCTTGGGGATGAGCTTCCTGAAGGGAGGCTGTGATGAGGAGCGGTTTGGCCTCTTCTCCAGGCAGCAAACAGAACCTGAGGAAAGGACTGCAAGTTGTACCAGAGGAGATTTGGGTTAGAAATAAGGAAGAACTTCTTCTCTCAGAGAGTGATCAGGCACTGGAATGGCTGCCCAGGGAGGTGGTGGAGTCACTGTCCCTGGTAGTGTACAAGAGGTGTCTGGATGAGAAGCTACGAGATCTGGTTTAGTAGCCATGGTAACAATGGTGATGGGAGGATGGTTGGACTATATGATCTTGCAGGTCATTTCCAACCTTGTGATTCTATGATTCTATATCAATCAGCAGTCAGGAAAAAAGAGGATATAAGAGAATTTACCCTAATGGCTTCCATATGCATTAAATCTTTAAAAAGAAAGACCAGTATAAATCCTTTTCTGAACAGCATCTCTACCAACTGTCTTCCTTTGTGGTATGTAACAGCATGATGATACCCAATTCCTACTCACAGAAGTGTTCCAAGTGATTTGTTTTGTTTCACTGACTTCACTCAATAATCAATCAACTTCTCCAAAGTCTAAAATAATAATTTGAACAATTGATTTATTGTAACATTTTCCACAGGAAGAAAAAAAAAAAAACAACAATATCAAATAAAATGCCCAGACTGAGAGAGAATCCAGGCTCCCTGCCTTTCAATACATTTCAATCACAGAATTCTCTGATTTTACTGAAGTTCTGTATCATGGAATTTAGCCATGAGTATTTTAGTTAATTTTAGATATTCCTTCACTGAAGCAAGAACATGACCATTTTGCTACTGAATATTACCATAACAGCTTTTGAACTACAGCTTTTTAAGAAAACGAAAATAAAAAACGATGAAGAAAGAAATCAGTATGGGCTCTCATCCTCATTCATATTATGTGATACCTTTACAGATACCTCCCCTTCCACTTCTTTTCCACCCATCATTTACTCTCAGCCTCACAGCCTCATCTTTTTTCTGGTTTCTGTCACTCATTTTACTCCTTATTGAGCTGATTCAGTTCAATAAGTTGCCAGAAAACTATACACTTACTTATTGGTTTAGTTCTCTCCCACAGTGTCTTCATAAATTCCCTTGCTGTGGTGCCAGTTAAGTATCAGAGTCAGTGTCAGAAAGGGTAGGGCTATGTGGTTGGGACAGGAGAGAGAAAAGACAGAGGAGAAGACTGAAGCAAAACTAAGGTCATTGGGGTTTATTTGCCTTAGCAAACTTTTACAATGCTTGGCTCAGGGCCTCTGATGGCACTCTTCAGAATCTCTGTATTTGCAAAAATGGTCACATTCCCATTTATTCCAGTGATAACCTTGGGTACTACAGATGAAAACAAACATGCCATCTGATTCTAAATACAAAGTTAAGTGCCTAAATTTATATGCCTGTATTTAAAAAATAAAAATAAAAAAATGAAGGATTTCTTTTTTTCTTTTAATAAAGACTAATATTTGAATTAAAACTATTTTCACTTTCCTTGCTTACCAGTATCTTTTGCTTACCCACTGTATCTCTTCTTTACTGTCTTTGTAGTTTTCTATTTCTTCCTTATTCTCTTGGAAGATGTCAACAAACTGGAATTTTCTTCTTTGCTTTCAGAAACACTGAACTCACTAAACAGCACATTTTTATCAATTTGTTTAACAACCATTGGGTGGCAGACCATGAACACTATGTAAACAGCCTGCTGAGGCCTAACAACCTTTCTCATTTATGCCATTTGTGCCTGACCAGAAGGAGATTAAATACGTTCATCAACTGCTTTTAAGAGGTACAGTTCGCACAGCAGTGTTTGAACAGTGCTTTTAGAAAAAGACCATAGATACAATCCCTCATCTTTTTGAGTGCAATCACAATACAAACTTGTTTTGTTTTCTTTTACACATTTTTCCCCCTGGGTTTGTGATGATATGCAAATTCTGACAAAGAGTTCCTTCTGTAAAGATTGGTAACTATTAATATAAAATTATCAAGGTGGTAGAAATACGTTCACATAACATGCTGAGATCAAACAAACTAAGGTAACAAAAAATCATAGAATCATAGAAGCACTAAGGTTGGAAAAGACCTTAAGGCTCATCAAGTCCAACCACAACCTAACCATACTACCATAACTCTAACAACCCTCCACTAAATCATGTCCCTGAGCACCACATCCAGACAGTTTTAAACACAGCCAGGGATAGTGATTCAACCACCTCCCTGGGGAGCCTATTCCAGTGCTTAACAACCCTTTCTATAAAGGCTCATACTTATGTTACTTTTAAAATTAATAGAAGACAAGACAATTGCCACCAGCAATTCACATTTGACAAATTATCACTGCATTTTATATCAATAAAATACATGCACAAAAGTTTTAAAACTGAATAATGTAGTGCAAATTGTCAGCAATGTTGTGAATTTCATGAAGTCCAGTGGATTGAATCATCACCAATTCCAAGAGTTCCTGGATGCTGATTATTGGAACATCATTTACTTTTCCAAAATAAATGGATAAGTAAAATGTTTAAAAAATTGTTTAAAAGATTTATGATTTGTAAATAAAATCAAGTCATCTGTGGAATCAAAAGGAAAATTTGCATCAGAACATGAAGATTAAAAATGGCCCTACGATTTAGCATTTTTTTGTGGATTTGATTGCTCAATTAAATGACTTAAACATGCATCTTTAAGGTGAAAATGAACTCGCCTGTTTTCTGTTTCAAATCATAACAGCATTTGAAATGAAACTTAAATTACGGTGAGCTCAACCTATGGCAAATAATTTAATGCATTTTGATACACTGGCTAACCACAGTCCTGTGAACAGCAGAAAATATGCAGCCATGCTTTCCATTTTGATACAGGAATTTGAGAGTATGTGTCAAGATTGCTGAAAAGATCATAAATTGTTTGGTATATTTGCAACTTCATTTTCAGTTGACATGAATATATCACCTGTGAATCATATGGAATGTAGAGTTGCAATCAGATATTCAACTCAAAGAAAAATTTTATCTTGTCTCTTTATTAGGCTTCTATAAGACCTATCTTACCAGAGAAGAATATCCTTCATTTCAGTCACACCTTATTCATGTCATCACTTTTTGGCAGTACTTGTGAACAAACACTTCCAAGGATGAAGTCCAGAAAAAATAAAATTTCATCAGAAATCTCTGACAAACACTAAGAAAGGCAACCACTTCCATCAAATCAAACTGATGCATTATTTTCGCAAAAACATGGTCAAGTATCCCACTAGTTTTATCACTTACATACATTAATAGTAATATGTATTTCTTATGCAGCCTAAGACAATTCCTCATCACTCAGTGAAGCCAAGGCAAGCCAAAAGGTTGGTTGTATACCAATGATATTAGCCCATGGTATTAGCTCACAAATGCTCAGAGCAATTCTTAGAAAACTTAAAGCATTGTTACAGTATCAGTTGCTAGTAAGTGTGATTTTTCAAGAAAATGTTCAAGTTGTCTGCACTTCAGACTTCCCTTTCAGTTTTGCTAAGATATTCCACTGCTGTGATACTCGTACTCTTTCCTAATTCCTTCACACATATCCAGATTTAGCATTTAAATGGAGAAAATGTCAACAGCTTGTATTACTTAAAAATGGACCTCCTTTTTCCCAGTCTATAAATGCCACAGCGTTGAGCTGTACCTGATAATATTTGGTTATTGGCACAAGATCCATGCCTGGTAAGAATTCAACCTCTTGCTTTCGATGGAATTTGTGGGTCCAGTCTGGGGCCCCAAACTCTCTAAAATGACACCAAAGGAATTACAAGGATTTATAGTACCACCACACAAGTGTTCAGTGCCACGGAAAAGTTCTTACTTTCCCTCAACCCCTACAGCAGGGGAGTGGAACTACATGATCTTTGGAGTCCCTTCCAACCTAAACCATTCTATATTGCTCTGAAAAAAAAATTACTTTTCGTTTTAAGCCACTAAAAGTTTGCTATGGAACAACAGACCCCACACAAATGGTAAACATGGGTTTTTGTATTTTCAACTGATGCTGCTTTCTGCTTTGCCTGAGTCTTTTTCATTTCACATCAGATGGAGAGAAAGGAAAAATTCTGTTATAATTTCATATGATACAGCTTACCATAATACAAAAAGTAAGTTGCCATTGCTTTTGTATGTGCTGCTCACTACGTCTGGAATATTTCTGACACCACCTTTTTCAGCACCTGACTGTTGGCCAATCAGAAAAAAGCAAAGGGCCTGAAGTCTCTGCAACTCTATGGAAACTCTTTCCAAAAATACTCCCAAGCTAAGTGTCTCCCTAACAGAAGCTAGTGATTGACAAATCTCTCAGCAGTTCTTTCTAAATAGCCAGCTGTAGTGTAATTTTTTTAAAAATAAATTTAGTCCTATGGAGGTTAACAACGGAAGTAATCAGCTGTTCAGTGTTCCTCCTTCAGCATTCATTCCTCTTGCCAGAAGTATGCCTGCCACATACTTGCACATTTGTCTTTGTTTAGCACTGTGACTTCTGGCAGCAGTGTACAGCTGTCTACCCTTATCTTCCATCAGACGTTTTTAGGTGGCAGGCTGAGCTTTCCTACTCACCATAGGAATACATTTGGCATAGTCAAAAGACAGCTCACAGTAGCTGTTAAAAAGGTAAAGTAAGGTAAAGTAACATAAAGCTGTATTACGGTAAAAGAAAAAAGGTAAATATCTTCCTAGAGACCAGCATTTCACAGTTTGTTGAAAGAGGCACATTCCTGTTTCAAATCTAATCCTCATGATTATCCTCAGCAGTGTCTGTGCTTGCACAGATCAAACACATTTCACATGCTAAGAAGGAATTTGAGCACATGACTGGCTGCGAATATAAACACGTAAAATATGCACTATAGGCTTGCAGCTAAAATTAATCTAATGGGGATCGTTTTCCTAATGAAGAGGAAAGTCTAACTGAGCTGCATAAACAGAAACTTAGTATGTAACACAGAAAAAGATGTCAGGTGATTCTACAAAGCATTCATTTTTCTCAATGTGCAGCCTTGAGAACTTTATAACATTAAGTGCAAAAAGATCTTATATTAAAAGTATCTAATTTCTTTGAAATATTTTTCACAGAGGTAACAGCTAGCATGAATGTGACTGAAACACATGAATTTAAGCAGGAGTTCAAGACTATAAATGACATAGAGGGGTGGATAACAGATCAGATATGGTACAGAAAGTGATAATGTACAATTAATGCAGAAAATAAAAGAAATGGAAAAACCATGTGAATATGACCAGTGTTTATAGAATGCAGAACAAAATCAACTTAGAAAAAGAAAAGTAACAGTTGAACTGGTTAAGTTAAATGAAATGAAGCCAAGCATAATTACAGCTAAAGTATTGAATGCATAATCTTTCAGAAGAAAATTCTAAATTTTAACAGATGAATTCTTGAAGTAACCACCTAGGATTTACAGCTTGTTTTGCTTCTTTCAAACAATATATAAAGTATTCATCTGTTTAAGTTAGAAACTTACATTTATAACAGATTTTCCACTAGCCTGTTTTTGCAATAATTTATTTCAGCCTTTTTCCTTAGAAAATTATGTAAGACCGTGAGCTAAAACATAAAAAATGCAGCTTATGTGTTTTGTTTACCATATAATCTGAAATCTTTACCTGCTAGATTTTCCATTCTTGGTTATATACCATATGCTACACCCCCAGAAGTTATCCTTGTTTCCTCTAACCCTATGAGAGTGCATCAGCCTCATCTACTGATGCTTTCATAGAATCATACAATGGCTTAGGTTGGAGGGGATTTAAAGACCATCTAATACCAACTCCCCTGCAATGGGCAGCGTTGACAACCTCTAGATTGGGCTGCCCAAGTTCCCATCCATCCTGGTCTTGAAAACCTCCAGAGATGGAGCATTCAATGATGTCTCCCTTCCCATTTGTTTCTTAATTCCTCTTGCATAGACTTTTGATTTATTAGCTTCAATCCCAATTAATTTGTTTCTTTGCTATTATAATTTGTAAACTAAGTTTGTTTTCCTCTTCATACTGCTGCTGCTGTTGGGTTTTATTTTTTCCCTTGCATTTCCTTTCCCTTTTCCCTCTTTTTGGCCTGGTGGGCCTGTGGACCTGCTGTTCCCCTGTCATGGACACAGATTTACAGATAAAACCATGACAAAGCTAAAGTGTAAAGCTAAAGTAGAAAGGAATGGCCTTTCTACTTAACCACTGAAAACCATCATGACCTAGTACAGTAAATTAATTAAAAAAAAAAGTACAGAAAAAGTTTGGTACCTTTTTCTGAGTCAGGTTCACCAAATGATGAGAGGACAAGAGGGAATTTGATAGGAAGAGAAGGAATGGTCTCATGTTGCACCAGAGGACATTCAGGTTGGATAGCAGGAAGAATTTCTTCTCGGAAGGAGTGGTGAGGTACTGGAACCGGCTGCACAAGAAGGTGATGGAGCCACCATCCTTGGAGGTGTTCAAGAAATGTTCTGATGTTGTGCTAAGGAGCATGGCTTAGTGGGGAAATATTGGGGATAGGTGGACAGTTGAACTAGATGATCTTAGAGGTCTTTTCCAACCTTAATGACTCTGTGATTATGCAAAATTTCAGTTTCTTGGCATCTCATTTCCTGCCCATTAATACTATTCTGTATTATGCCTTGAATGTTTTAATGGAGTTAGGCAGTAAAAGGCCCTTATCTATACCTTCTGTACAGATGTGAGCCTATAAGGAGTATTATAAAAATATCAGTACCTGTACAACAGATTATCTTTGCACGTTCTCTATGCGAGGGAATAGAACACCTACTTGCTGCTATTTTACCCTGTCACTATGTAGTGTAAGATACAAAATAATCTTGGAATCATAATAGAGGTTTTCTGCTCTTGTAAATAAGCACACGAATACTAGCCCAATTACAAATGAATATCTTTTGGATCTAATAGCATCAGATGGAATGGAAGGCTTATATACCCAGAATAACTTTATAGCTTTGTATGACTTTGTCTGATTAGTATTAGAAGCTATTACTAATTAAGCTTAAGGAGACTTGTCTAGCAATGCTCTACTAAATTATCAGTGAAAAATACTGGGCTTATCAAGCTCTTTTCATCAGTTGAATGTGCCACAGAACTGCAATAGGAATAGGGTGAGCATCTGACAGATAACATCCCTTATTCTATTTGCTTGTTATTATTAATTTTTACTTTTTACATGCAAATGTTATATGGTTACATCTTGTTGCACGTTTATCTTTCAAAATGAATAATTTCTCAGTGTTCTCTCTGGCATTAGCTGGTTGTATTTTACCACCCTCAATCACTTTTGTAAGGGAGTACACATTACATTTGCAATAAAATCAGGAAGTCTTGATCAAAAATTCAGTTTTCAAAAAATTCAGGTCAAAGATTATAAGCATTTTCAAAATCTTAGTAAAATGATATCGGGAAAATGTATTCACAGCTTAATGCAGATGTATAAAGCCTTATCCTAATCAGTTTGCAAGTTATGGCTAGAAGCTCATTAACACTTGAAGGCAGTAGAAATGAAACGAACACAGGTCTTTCACTTTCTGGGCAAGTGTTAATATCTGTCTGTACAGAAAGGAATAGACAAACCTGATTGACACACATCACTAGTGCAATTGTATTCATTTAGACTCCGTCACTTTGAAAACTGTTTTGGCAAGTGTCTCCAGGCAGATATATATTTTCTTCCAAGAAATGACAGTTTAAATATATAATTCCAAGAACCAGGATTTCATCTACCCCTTCCCTGTAGAAAATGCTGAAGATAGCCCAAGGCAGTTTGTTGCTGTTTATATGCTGGCTATTTTTGACTCTCATGCCAAGGTGCCTAACTCTCAAGCATTAAGTGGAGAGGATAGCTGCCAGACACAGAGCTGGATTCCACTCTGCAGGATGACTGTTTAAAAGATAGGCTTACAATGGTTAACTGCTAGATGACCAGCTCCTTTTTTTGTTGGTGGTTTTGTTTTTGTTTTCCCTTGGGATTTTTTAGAATGGTGATTCTTTTCTTATTTCACACACTAAAGATATAGTAAAATGACCTGTAATAAAATCCTTTTTTATTAATTCCATGATAACACAGTAAGGATCCCATTGTATAAGAATAGAGTCCTTATACATTGCGAATAAACTATCCCTGATCCAACAGTGAATCTGTAAAGTTCTGATTAGGGGAAAGTAATTGCCAATATGATGATGCAAAAGAAATACAATGTGAAATAACTTGGTAACATGTAAATATGGCCTGGGACAAACAGGAAGGTGTGTCACAACAATGGATCAATTCTCTACAGGATAATATTGAGCTAAAAATGTGTTCTAGCCCACTGAAAGAATTTAGGTAAGAGAACAGGCAAAAAGGATTTTGGCATAAGGGAGAGAGATGTACAAAACATTTTAGGTATTTTTGCTCTAAATGACTTCTCCTGATAGGCTGCAATCAGGCAGAAGCAATCCTACCCCAATTATTTTTTGAAATTATGTGATAAAGTCCACAGATTAAACCAGCAGTCTTCATGTTTACTTCTTTATTTCACTGAGCATCAATGGAAATGATGTACCTGAAAAGGCACAAGTGTAGTTTAGGCAGAAAATGTTTCTTCCCTGTGCCACGGCTCAAAGCAGTTCTTAATGAGGTGAAAGCACTTTGGCAAGGACAACAAAGAGAAGCTGACTGCGATTACTCATTACACTTTACATGACTAGAGAAACAAGCAATGCACTTCGGTTGTTTCTGTGCTATTGTCTGGATCAGAGTTGTGGGGTCCAAAGTTACACAAGGGGTTTTGTGTCTTTTCAGATGGAGGGTGGTACTTATTTTCTCATGATAGGATTACCTCATGTAGGAAGTGAAAATTTAGTGGGTAAATTTATTTGTAATGTAATTGTGATTACAGATTAATAATTATCTATTGTTACAAAAAGATACCACCGATTCCACTAATAAAAGCTGTTTCTTTTTCTTTTCATGGAGGCTTTAAAGGTGTACAAGAAAGTTTTAAAAAAGGCTTTAAAATAATCTTTATAGAAAAAATAAATTCTTCAATGACTGTAAAAAAATTAATTTTCTTATTAAAAAATTGTTAAGACAACATAATGTAGAAAAATTATTTTTCCACAATTACTTTTTGCACACTGTTTTCTATTCCCTGTAGAGGCAGACATTCTAATATTGAGCAAAAATCACATCCTACATTTCAGAATAATAGTTTAAAGCAGCCTTTACTGTGTTCATTTAAATATTCATTTAAATGATTAAGTTATCTCAATTTCTGAGTAGTAAGTGCACAGAACTTTGTGTCACTTCCAGGCATAACATTGCTTCTGCTGGAATTCCTGATAGTGGCAGTCTGCTGAAACATGAGTTCAGCTACCAAATATAGATGAGTGGGGTAAGAATTACATAGTCACATAGGACAGATGGAACACACAAGCCACAGTCTTCTCGATGCTTACTGGGGACCAAGCAATCTTCAGAGAATAGCTGGAGCCTGCTTAAGTAAAGAAGGAGAAAAACAACGTTACCTGCTACTAATTATACTTGAAACTCCTCACATTGGCCCGTTCATTATAAGGTCTGTTTTATATTTTATGCCAACTCTAATTTAGTAAAGTAATGTGCAGGGTTTCAAAATCCAGAAGTTAAATATGTACTTTTTTTTTTTTTTAATAATCTTATTAGATACATTTCTTTTTTAATATTACTCTGTTGAACAGATTGGCTTTGGGTTGCATTTTTTTTAGGTAATTATTTTTCATCGCACAGTATCCCTAAATTCAGGATGCTTGTATCTGTCTCGAATGAGACCTTCGCTTTTCTGTTTTCCCATATTTTGTTCTTTATCTCTTGAATATCTTAATTTGATAAATCCTTCAAATGTTTTCCGAGATGCTTATAATCTAGTATGCTCAGCTATTTACCATATTGCTTCTTACAGCATCTACGTTGCTTTGTGAAGAAATATTTAAATGGCATGGCATTAAAATGCATGTTTACTTGTGAGCAATTTTAAAATATAGAGCAGATAGGTGTACATAAATAGTTCATATTTAATAATGCTGGAGCTATAGTTAAACAATCTGATCTACATGCAACATTGTATTTTATGTTTGTTTATGTCTTTAAATGATATAGTATGTGGCTTCACACATTACCTAATGAGTAATGATGATGAAAACTGTTATAAATATTCTGTAGTGTAACTTGGAGGAGATAGAAATAGCATTAGGTATTTCTAATCATCATCTTATATGCAACTTGATAGGGTTCATGATATCACCTCCAGTTTGCTGCAATTACAAGTCACTCTAAAAGAATAGCAGGCTTATATATTATAATTTGAATGACAAAAAAATCTTCATACAGGAAGCATTCATTCACTTATCTGAAGGAATACATTTAAATCTATTTTTGGACCAGAATTTCCTCACTGAAAACACTAGTCAGCACTGGAAATTGCCAAAAATGAGCATGTTTAAATTATCAAGTTCATCTAACTACTCAGCTATCAATTGATTTACCTGAATTTGAACACTGAAGTGATGGAAATTATGACACATGCAGCCAGTAAGTTTTTCTAATGAATGAAAATACAGCATAAAAAGAGTATTAGGAAATATTAGATATTCATTTCAGTCAGTCAGAGTAGCTAGTAACAGGTGAAATTTTCCATTGGCCCATTTCCATTGACCCATGGAAACAACAGAGCAAATTGGGTCTGGAAGTCTGAGAAGTTAATCTGAATACATAATATATCACTTGGAGTTGGCAGCATGCCAGGAAGCAGTATGAATTAGATTAAGATGAAGATATCATTTAAGCACAGAAATTTACATTAAAAAATTATCCAAATAGGAAACTAGTATATTTGTTCATTCCAATATAATGTTTTAAAATCTAACTAAGGTCTCCAGATTTAACCCTTTGTTTGCAGGCATCCATTAAGCTTATGCCCCAACAGCTGAGACTCTACACCAACTGTGCTCTTGGCTTCTGAGATTCATTCTTTCAAGCTGCAGTATGGTAATCAAGTGTACTGTACATCCTTTTTTAGATTATGTTAACAATGGATTGGCATGGTTGCTAAATTTCTCGCCCTGTGAACACAGATAAAAAGGAAGAAAGATGTAATCCCATCAAAGAAGATGCCATCAAAGAAGACACCCGTCAACATATTCTACAAAAACACATTTCAAATCCTAAAACACTTTGCTTTGCTTGTACTTCTCTTTTATGCATTGAGTTGTAATCTGTTGGCAAGACAAGTAGAGATATCAAGAAATGCATATGCCAGGCCAAGAATTCCAATAATCTATCAGTCAGTTAATGAATACATGCTGGATAAGCCCCAGGGAAGTGACTAAAGGTTATTGGAGCTTGCACAAGCTGATGTAAAATATATCTGAGTGCATCTCATGACTGCCAAGCCACCTGTATTTTGCTGAAACAATGCTTTGGAGCATTAGAAGGAAAAAATGTTTTTATGAAAATCTTGTGTAGAATTAATCTCACCTAAACCATCCTCAGAAGGGAATTGTCAAGGATAATTTAAAATACTGATCCTTGATTTAATTAAATAGCTTGCAGAAGAAACAATTACTTTTAAGATCAGATCATCCATAATTTAGTGACCAATAGGACACACACATTTCAGTAAGTGGGATTTCATGCTGACCTTTGCCTTAGGAGAACAGAGTTTTCTCTGCTGTATCATTTCTGCTGGCCTTACAGAAGCAGGCAACATTCATCTTCATCCTGAAATTATGTGAAAAACTGAAGATACTTCCATACTTCGTGAAACTACTGTAGAATACACCTCATATGCTCATGTGTGGCAGGATGATATATGGGTTGTGAAACCTGTTTCCACAGTGTTGTGCTCTTAGCATGTGGTAGTTTGATATCCCACTTAAGCGTTTAGAGGACGGATGTTAGGTTTCAATAAAATCCAGCCCATTTAAAAACGATAATACAAGAAGTACAACAGTATTAAACACATTGTCAGTATTAACATGTGTACATTCCTATAATGGTTTTGTATGGGAACTGCTGAGTCATGACCTGAGCCTCTGATTGACCACCTGAGGCGAGCAATGAGTCAGCCCTGGGAGCACAGGTGAAGGTAATTCAGCTGTGTGACCAGAAGGGGTGGAGTCCAGCTGCACCTCTCCTAGATCTCATTTAAGAGCTGACTGCCTCTGAGGAAGGATCTCTTTTGGAGATCATTCCTCTTGGATTCTTCTCAGTGAGCCCAGGATGAGGGTAAGCTTTCCATCCATTCTTCTTTAGTGTGATAACCTGGTTAGCCTAACTTTCCTGTATGTTTTTTAATTGTAACATCTGTATATTCACTGATTACACAGGTTTCAACTAAAATAGTTTTCTCTCAGAATTTGATAGCTAGCAGTCTCCTGTAAGAAAATAATAATAAAATGCACATTATTGTAACTAAACACTGAATAAGTATAATAGCATTGTGGTGATGGAATAAATTGCTCAGACTGATCTAGCAGACCTGAGCTTGTGCTAATGTACAGAGGAAGGATGCCTTTATTATCCTGAAAAAGATAAAAGAGAAAAAATACTCTTAGGAGCTTTCATTTCTACCTAGAAAACTGTATTTCTGTCTTGTTTGGAATCTGTAAATCCAAATCAAGGTTTACAGCAAGTATTACATGCACAACTAAGTTTCTGCTCTTTTCCCAGTTTTGTGACTAGCTTATAGGCTCTAGAATATAGCAGACTTTTTTACTGATAACTTCCATTGTGTTGTTCTTTTCTTTTGTTAAAGAACTGTTTGTGTCTTCCAGCATGCAAGACAGAAGCTATGGCCAGTCACTGCCTCTTCCTTTAATGCAGAAGGAGACCTACTGTGCAGAGAGGGACATCAATAAGGGATATCCTAAAAACATGACAGAAGCCTCATCATGCAATGACATTTTCTATGATTCCCTATCTGGCATACAGAATGGAGAATTTTCAAATGAACTTTCTGCCTTCCTTACCCAGGAGGAAATATGTAAAAGTCTTGACATAGCTCGGGAATCAATTGCCAATTCCATGAAGGAGGATCAGAATATAGCACCGGAGTTCACTCATTTCAATACTGCTGTTTCTAGTGCTTTAGAGCATGCTTCTTTTCAGGATACCAAACTGCATGAGCAAGGTGCTTTACCGAGGTCTCAAGCAAGCAGTCTGACTTCATCTTCAGCAAGTCACATTCCCCCAGTGAATCAGAAAGAACAATTTAACTCACCTAAAGTGGCAAGTGGTTTTGTCACAGTCTCCAGGAAGCAAGAAAGCATCTCACCTTTGCTAGCTGCAAGTCCCAGCTACGTTAGAAGCCTGAAACATTCAGAAAAGCGTGCTTCAGCTGTGCCTACCACGAAGTCTGAATCAGCATCCCAGGGAGAGGTTCCTTTTAGGAACAAGTTGTGTGACAAAGCTGCCACGTTCATTGAGGAACTATCATCAATATTTAGAGAGGCAGCAAAGACAAGGGGCCGAAGTCCTGATGGGGACTCTTCTCCAGACAGCGGATACCTGTCACCGAAAAAGAAGCAATCAACGCTAAGTACCTCAAGGAACAAAGACTATAACAAGCCACATCAAGAGTCTGAGCCTGGGCCAAAATTATCTGGGGTTGATCTAAATGGAGAGCCCCGCTCTGAAAAGGAGAGCGTCACACAGAGTGAAATGGTTCTCTGCCACCCTTTCACCAATGCAGAAGACCATCAGCCTTCACCACCTCAGTTCACTCAAAAGCTCCGGAGTCAGGAAGTTGCTGAAGGAAATAAAGTATTACTGGAGTGCAGAGTTGCTGGCAACCCAGTCCCTGATGTCAGGTAAGTATATGCCTTTAGCAAAGTCTCTAAGTGCAGAAGATACCTGAGATAAAGTATCAGTGGACTTGCTTGGAAGTTATTAATAACGTAAGAGCAGTATATCCTTCAGTTCATAAGCACCTGAAATAATAGATTCAGACCTCTTTAGATCTCTAGAATGTTTAATTGCTTGGGAAATAAGGTTCTACTTGAGTAAAGAGTCACATGGCAAAGTTAGAAACCAAAGTGACAAACAGCATCCTTTGTGATTTACTTCCTTAATGTAAGTGAAAGAATCCACAATTTTCCCTTGAAGAGCATGTATCAGTCTCTAAATACGTTTCTATGCTCAATTAATTAGAACAGTTCTAAGTTTCATACCAATGGAATTTAGTCTTTACTATGAGAAAACCTGAAATTTGCTAAATTTAGCCAACTTTTTTTTTTGTGAGGCATTTTCAGAAGATGCTAAGATGGTTCCCGTTTCAAAATTCCTTCTGATACCTTGTAGTGAAGTTTACGTGCATGTGGTTCTGTTTGATAATAAAGCTCAAAAATAGTCTCTACATTCCTTTTATTATTATTTTTAGACTCTTTGTTAACTTGTGTTTATAACAGTTAGAAAAGCTACCTTTGCAGTCGTAATGAGTGTTTAAGTAATACATAATATTCCCTGCTGTCTTGCTTTCCTTCTAAACCTGACAGAAATTAACTTTAAAACCAGCACTGTATGGGCTGTATTTGTCACTTTACAGTTCTGAGCCTTAATGCTAAATATGCTACCTGCTAATACACAGGTAGACTATATGTTTAGTTTAATATTCCATCACAACCTATTTGTGTTTAAAATCACACGAGCGCTTGATAGTCCCTTTGGTAGAAAGGGAAAATTGTTTAAAATCCTGTTTGGACAGGAAAGGATTTTAGCTTCTCCTTAGGAACTTTTTAAAAGATTCTTACATCTGAATATAATTTTTCAGAGGTTTTCAACGTTATCTTAAATGAACCTAGCAATCACTTTCCTGTAACACTTGTTCTGTTTTGAATTCCTTTATATCGTTTGCTGAGTTGTCTTTCAACACTTTGAAATAAATAACATTTTGTACTAAGCTACCCAAAATGGCCTGCAAATACAGTCAGATACATAGGCCTTGTAGCTTTGCAAGCTTTTATATCCATCACTGAACACTATCTTCATGCTTACCATAATTGAACTTCTCCTTTGAAATGTTTTTTTTTAAATTGGTGCCTTTTGGTGCAGGTTCACAGAGGGAATGAACAGTTATCATTTTGATTTTTGTCAACAAGGTTTTAAAAGTACAGCTTTGAAAAGTCAAGTTATACCTATATATGTCTATATATGCTTTCATTTCAAGGTAATAGAGGTGAAGAGTTTTCTTTTTTAGAAAATACTTTTGAAGATTCCCTTGACAACTGAAAACAACAACCTTTCCTTTCACTGAGTCTTCAGTGAAAATGTGTCCTAAACAAACTAAATATTGGTAAACTGAATTTTTCGCAGTCAAAAGATCACTTACATATCACCTAGTGTTTTTCATTGTTATTGTCTACAAAGTGGAAGAAGTTGTACCTCAGCACTTTGGTTATGTTCTTAAGCTAAAAGCTTAGATCATCCTACTAGTCAGTTGATCTAAACAAAGCAAAATGGTGCATCTAAGTACACAAAACAAAAATAATGAGCCTTGCAAACATCAGGACACTCATAGAAAAATATAATCTTCATTCTCCATCAAGCAATATCATAGGCATGTCGTCTCTCTAATAGTTGTTTGGTATTTTAGTTCTGTTGAGGCTACAGAAATCTTCCAGATAGATGTTTATTCACCATCAAGATGTCATGAAAGGGGAACTGTAGAAGCAGCACAACTAAGAAAGGTGGGGATCCCTCCTCTTGTGTTGTTTTTTTCTTTTTTTCTTAGATTCTTCTTTCTACCTCACAAAGAGTATGCAGCCTGCCAGTGGTTCTGCTATATGCTTTAGGGTAACAAGAAACGTTAACTTCAATGGAATCTTTTCTTGTTGCTGGATTAGATAATGTATTCTTACTAATATTGAGTTGTAAGGTAGAGTAATAGCAATGGACAGAGACACCTCCTCTAAGGAGAAAAATAATTACTATTAATTAATAGTAAAAGACCTTTCTACCTAATTTACCTGTGTATGCATTTGGTATTTAACCTGATTAAGTCATCCTAGATTCTCCCTGCAGTCACTGGAGGGAAACATATCTATTAAGAGTCTCCTATTTCCATTGTTTCCTACAATGGCAATAGAAAGAAGGCAAATCCTTGAGCCTGAACACTTTGTTATCAGCTGGCTATACAATAGATGAGGCAAATTCCACACATCCTCACTTCTTAATGCTAATAGAAGGCACACAGTTTATTTGCCAACTCTTACCCACAGGTAAAGCAACTATAAGAAAAAAAAAAAACAACTGAATTGCCTTTACTTGCAGGCGATATTCCACCTTGATATATATTTGCATAAAAAGAGCTTAGATTTTTTTCCTAGCATTTGAATTTGGAAAACATCTTCACTTCCATAACTTTAACAGCGAGCTTATAACATTTCTCACTATGAAAGTGTGAGGGAGTTTTAGATATTAGTTATCAAGTCATTAATAAGACTGCTTAAGTCCCATGAGTCAAGACAATACTTTATTACTAAAAAAACCTTCTTCTGTTCACTTGAATGTTACCACCATGGTTCTGTTATGCTTTAGTAGATACATCAGGCTTAGAGAATTATAAAGTGTATTTTGCGAGGTGAAAATGATCTTAGAATGGACTATAAATAAGCATGAAGGATCTTTACAAGTGACAAAACTGCAAAGGAAATTTACTAGACAGAGCATTGTGTCAACAGGCATTTATTTTAATAACATAGGAAAAAGTTCTGGTGCCACTCAAATCTTGTACTTTATTTCCTGCAATTGATATGAGAGCAGTTCTGATAAGGAATGATTAGGAACCATTGATTTCTATGAAATACAGATGGTGGCATTTATGTGAGTTTGACAGCAACAGTGAAGCTGCAGTTTTGTAAAATCAAAGACACTGCTGCAATGTTTTGGTATCTTATTGTCTTTATCTGTGAGTCTTCTGTGGTATGACTACAGAACTATAGTGGTGTGTAAACTGTGATGATTACTTGCATAAGTATTTTCCAATATTTTTAGATGTGTTTCAAAGACTAAATATCAAGATAGTGACAAGAAACCTAGAAAAAAATGGATTGTTATTCTTTCCTTTATTTAAAGGAAACCCTTCTTTTCTGAATCTTACCTCTTGCAGAATCCTTAAATGAGAAGGGAAGTATTAATGTCTGAGAAGAATGAGTCATGGGAAACATCACCAAGTTCATAGAATCACAGAATGGTTTGGGTTGGGAGGGTCAAAGGTGATCCAGATCATCTTTGATCATCATGGTAGGGTTGCCACCCACAAATCAGGCATCCCAGAGCCTCATCCAACATGGCCTTGACCATTTCCAGGCATGGGGCATTCCACACATTCTCTAGGCAACATGTTCCAGTGCCTCTGCACCCTCTCAATGAGGAATGCCTTACTTATATCTAATCTAGATTTACTTTTTCTAAGTTTAAAGCCATTATCCCTTGTCCTGTCACTATCAGACCCTGATACAGAGTCTCTCCCCATTTTTCCTGTAGGCACCATTTAAGTACTGGAAATCCACAGTGAGATCTCCCCAGAGACTTTTCTTCTGCAGGCTGAGCAAGCCCAGCTCTCAGCCTGTCTTAACAGGAGAGGTAGTTCAGCCCTCTGATCATCCTTTAAGCCTCCTCTGTATCCATCCTACCAGGTCCGTGTCCTTTTGCTGGGGGCACTAGACTTACAGTGAAATAGAGGAGGAGAATCCTCTCCCTTTCTTGCTGGTCATACTGCTTTTGATGCAGCTTCTTGAGCTTCAAGCACGTGGTGTTGACTTATACTCAGATAACAGTGCATGGTTTTTAAATCGGTAAGATTTTAAAGTAATCTTTTACATATCGATATTGATGAGTCTTGGCTTGTTTCTGTTTTTGAAAATGATAATTTTTGTTCATAGCCTGCATCATTGCTGACTTGAAACAAATCGATTCATTTTAATTTCTCAATATATTACAAAGCTTCTCGAGAGTTTAATACTCTAACTTTTAATAGTTCAGTAATTATTAATAATTAGCTCATCAATTTGTGAATAGGCTTAAAAATGGTGTATCTACCATCAAAAAGGAAGAATCGCTTTTCTAACTTGCCACTAAAAATACATTTTCCTTTAGTCTTAACGTCGTTGTGGTTCTTGCGGCAACTGAATAAAGCTGCCCTAAGGACTCATTGCAGTCCATAAAACTCTGCACCTCGACCTTGCAATCACTCTCACTTGGCTGAAGAGGTCTCTCTCTCACAGCACGGCCAGGCTTCTCACGGCCTGCATTGCTTTTGAGGGCAGAGCAGCGCGAGGGGGCAGCGGGGAGCTCTTCGTTCAACAAGGTTTGTGCAAACCTTAGGGCAAAAGGGAAGATTTACCCAGTGGTCACGATGTTGCACTAACCGTGGAGGGACAGAGCAAATTCCAAGTATTAGGAATGCAATCAGGTGAATTGGAAAGACTTAAATATCTATGCAATTGTTCAGTGGGAAAAAAAAGTCTGTATAAAAGACAGCAACTTCCTTTAATGAAAGCTGCTGGATAGATAGAAGGCAGACATGGATATTAATGTTCTTTCCAAAAAAGATGTTGAACAAGCTGAACAGTTCTGTGAGTCACAACAGCAGATATAAAACTTGCTGAAGTGGAGATGCAGATAGCGCACGAGCCATAGTCTGCACGTTTGCACGTAGCTATATACTCTGAAGAAACCAGGCTTCAGTTGTTATGATTCTTTCCAGAAAAGCTAGTTTTGATAACGTAGCCACTGCAAATAATGATTTTAGAATTCTTTCTCTGGGAAGGAAACAACCAAGAGCTATAGTAATGATTCTTAATTTTTTTAATAAAGCTTGAGTAGTGTGCATTAGTAGAATGTTTAACAAGACATTTGACGGCACTAAGTACCCTTAATTCAGAAAAGTATGTTCCTTGGGTGTGTTTCTCATGTATTTCTTCAAGCTTTTTAATAGTTGTCTTCAGAACTGTTACTTTCCCATTTGTAAATCTTGTATATACAGCTTAGTGTTTAGAAACACCTATCCAGTTGGTTCAGGTCCTACTTTTCTTCCAGGTATTTGAAATGCTTAAATTTCAGGTATCTGAATTAATTGAAATGCGTGTTTATATTGTTCAAGTTGGAAACATTAGTTTTGATTAGACAAGTTTCAGAACATTTGGATAATCAAATACTCTGTGTCACTGAGGTTTTTTGTCTTGGTCTATTGTCTACAACTATAGAGGACAGCGTTTCAACTGAGCATCTCAAGAAGCAGGCTCTTTCCTAGGTGAAGTAACCATTCCAAGTCCAGATAATGGTAACAGGATAATTTGGGGAAGCTTTACAAAACAAACAGTTTGCTTATTCAAGCATAGCTTAGGGTGAGAAGTCCACTGATACTACAAAATCAATGTTAAGGACTCCAAACCATGAATGGGTGGGAGTGTTGGGAGAGCAATATTTTGGGCATTTCTCCATTTATCTGGTGGGTTGGTTTGGTTTTTTTTTTAGAGTTATTATATATAATATTATTATTAACTAATATTTATTTATAAAAACCTCAGAATAGAAAAAAACTTTCAGATCACAGTTTAAATTGATACTATATTTGAAGAAAATATGAGAAATTTAGAGCAAATTACTGAAAATTACTCTTCTAATATGAGGAATGTGCTCTTATCTGCAGAAAAATATCCATATATGTGGCTTTTGACTTTTATTTACATAGGAATTGAATGAGACTTGGATGAATGACAAAATAAGAAAGCACTGTATGTCTTCTGAAAGCTCTTTCACTAACTTTGTCCATGTTAAATGTATTTAGTTTGTGGTATTTTTTGAGGTTGTTTTTTTTTAAGATTTAAAAAAAAAACTGAATAGAAGCAATTCTAAAATACAGACTTCCAGCAAGAGTGGCACAAAAGCAGTGCTAGAGGCAATATTCCCAAAAGCTGTTTTTACTTCATATTTCAGCATTTATTTTTATAAATCCCATGTATTGTCTCTGGACCATGCTATTATTGTACAAAGCCTCAACAGCCAAGAAAGCTTGACAGTGAGGAAATAAATTAGTAATTTACTTGTCACAGACTGATTGAAAGCACTGACCTGTGGAAAGTAAAACTGAATTTGGAGGCTGAGTAGAATAGAGGTGGGAATGTACTCACAGTTTAGGAATGGACGATTCTCTTTTGTACTGAAATGAGAAGAGAAATGGAGTAGAGAGGCTTTTCATAAAGAGAAGTGTTTGCAGTTGATGCTTTTGGTATCATTACCTATCAAAGTTCAACAGGTACACGGTACTATTCCAAATCCCATTTAAATCGTTATGCTTAACATACTTTGACATGTTTGCTCATTTGCCTAAAGGCAATACCACTTCTTGAATTGTTTAAGATTCTTAAGCTTAATTACAGCAGTTTAATAATGCTATTTGAACAGGACATACTTTCGTAAGATATAGTGTATTTCTTTATATTTATAAATAGAGTAAATACAATTATTACTTTGAAATGTAATGCTTTAAAAATTCTTTCATAATGCAAAACTTTAATCATATCTGGAACATGCTGGGTAAATGCATTCTTGTCAATGTGAAAGCTAATCTTAGAGACCTTGATGATGACATCAAGCAAACAGAACTTTTCTGCAAACATCACTGATGAAAGGAAGTATTAGAGTTCATTCAATTAGGACTGACAGGACCTTGGAGAAGATGGAAAATGCTATTGGCTTTTCAAATATAATAGACAAATATAATAGACAAAGCATAGAAGAAATACTGTTAAACAGTAGTGAAAAATTAGCTTATTTTATTAGTTCTAGAACCTATTTGATGTACTGCATATTGAAGTGCTTACTATGGAACAGGCAACAAGGACCTTATTTTCCTGAAGTAATATGCTACAGTTACTGTTCAGTGTAGAGGAGTACAAAACTCAAGAATAGTAGTGTGAACTTCAATACATTAGACTTCCTATGGGAAAGGGCAATAAGTTAAAAGAGCCTGGGAATTTAATGTAATTACTAGGTAGAATCGCTCAAAATACTACTCTTTTCTTCCCCTCAGCTACCTACAAGTGAAAGCAAGTAGAGGATTAACATTTTTGTGTGACAAATCCATCATGAAGATGTTTCATCTAGTCTAACAGTAACATGAATCTTCAAATAATTGGTTTTATTGTTCCACCACACTAATAATATATTGCACTGCATATATGCATTAATTTCACTGAAAAGATTACATTTTGTATTTAAGTGGAATTTCAGTGCTTCATAAAAAGCCTGCATAATATATGAGCTGCTTTAACTTATCTCCTTTTATTTCATAAGGATGTGCTTTTCAGATGGCCAAGGGAAAAAGATTTGACATACAGTTAATCTTTAGTTTATGTTGCAACTGACAGGTAATGTGGCTAACAGAAGTCTTTTAACGTTACAAGAGATTTAGCCCAGCAGTAGATCATTGCTTATGGGAAGATCACTTCAGTGTTTGCCCTGTGAGTAGCTGAGGCTGGATATATGTAACTGCACAAGCCTAAGCTGAGGGCTTCGTGCTTCTATAAAGTAGTCTTGACAAGTCTAAATTGATAACAAGCTTCATAGAAGACTACTTAACATTTGGACACAATCTAACATCCTTAGCAGTTTGTTCTTCCAGTATCTTTTTTCCCCTGTGACATTATGCTTTATCCATTCTACTGAAAATGCACTGATAATTAGGGGCAGCTATAGTGTCAGATGCTGTCAGAATCTCTTATCCTTGGCATATGCTTTCCAGATAGTCTGAATGTGAAGGTCAGTCTCCTTGATCAAATGTGACTTTGTATGTTATGAGAACTTTGTTACACAGAGCAATGCCATTCTCTCAAATACCTGCAACAGCAGTAACAAAAACTCTTCTTCTATCATATAGGCACATGTTCTTGTTCACTGTTGAGTTAGAGAACACTGCAAAAATAAGTGTTTAAGTTATCAGTCAGATAAATGCTTTCAGTGCCAAAGACAAGAAAACACTGTATTTTAGAAGAGAGGCTCTGTTTTTATTAGCTGGTTTTGGGATGTTTTGCTTTGTTTTTTTTTTTAAAGGCAGAATAGTTTACAGTAACTCACTGCTGTAATTATGTATTCTACATGCCTTATATTGAATTGTAAATGCCATTATAAATTGGCCTACAGGTGACTCTTCGTAATACCATACTTAAGCCCAAAGATCAAATGGAAACACAGATCTCATAATGACTATAATCCATATTTAAAGCTTTGAATTTGAACTGAGTTGGCTTAAATAACTTGATTGTTTTTTTATTTGTTATTGCCTAGGGATCAAGAAGGAAATTAACATGTAAATTTGCTTATTTTTAAGTGAGTAATAAGTTGGTTATTTTCAACTTAAGCATCTTCTGGAAGAAAAAAGTAATGCAATAAACATAGTTTAAGTTATTTAAGTCAATTTTTGTAAATTTTAAGGTGTTAGAGAAGTGAATTTTTCTTATTGTCTTATTATTTAACCTGCCTATAATGCAGGTTAAAAATGATACTGGGTTACAGTTCTTCTAGGATAAAATATCCTGTCCCTATTTGATAGAATGTGAAAGTCAAATTTTTTTCTGATCTTCTCCACTTTTCCTGGAAGCATATTCCTCTTCTAATTCTGAATGTCAATACAAGCTGAACCAATCAGTTTAGAAATTAATAGACACAGTTATGTAGATAACTAAATGAACAAATGCAATGTAAGTTTTATTTTCTTTACATTAAATATATAAAATCATCTTCTTTCTCTTAGCTACTTGTATTGGCAAAATTCATTCATGATTCCAGCTATATATTCCCTTATTCAGATTTTCCTACTTTTTAAACGATCAAGACTTACGTTCAGGTAACTGACATGTCTACGTAGCAAGTAGTTTGCTTACAAGCAACATAAACAAAACCTTTTAAAACTTGCAATGACCAGTTATGGGCCTGAACCAGACAAAAGTTACTGAGTTCACATTTCTGTGTTTTGTTTTTTTTTTTAAATGGGGAAAAAATCCTCCAGGGAAATCCTTAGGCAGAATTACGAATACTACTAAAAAGTGCTGAAAGGGTGTGTTTTTTAAGGATCTGCCCTAATTCTGAATAATCAATCCACAGAAAAGTAATTCTTGCAGTTGCCCTGTAGAGAGTTCTCATTCCCATAATCAGTCAGTAAGATTTACATTCCTAAATTCTTTCAGTTCTTTCATGCACCAAGCTGAGACATCTAATTTCAGTACTATGTGATATAACATTGTTGAAGATTACTATCTTCTTTCAAACTGATTTTTTTTTTAAAGGAAGTTGAGAGACTATACATTTCTTCACTTTGTAAGCCTTTTTAATTAAATATCAATTTTATGTCTCCTAAACTATAATTATTTTTAACTGATCATCACTGAAGCAAACGAGGAAAGGAAGATACTTCTCCATATGTCTGTATTAGTTTACTCAAGCTTAGAAATCACTGCTGCTAGGAGGAATTCTTCTGCAGGCATTAGAAACATAGAACATCCTGATTTGGAAAGGACTTAAAAGGACCATCAAGTTCAACCCCTGGCACCACACAGGAGCACGCAAGATTCAAACTCTGCATCCAACGCTGTTATCCAAACTCTTTCTCAATTCCAGCAGCTTGGGGCTGTGAAGAGCCTATTCCAATGCTTGACCACACTCTAATGCAGAACTTCTTCCTAATATCCAACCTTACCCTCCCCAATGCAGCCCCATCAGGTCCTGTTGATCAGTGCTGCTGCTCTGCTCCCCTGGGAGGAGGTAGACAGCCATGAGGCCTCCCCTCAACCTCTTCTGCTCTGGGCTGAACAAACAAACAGCTACCTCTCATCTACCTCTCATTCTTCTTGCTTTCTGACCCCTCACTATCTTTGTAGTCCTCCTTCAGATTCTCTCTAATAGTTTTATGCTATTCTTACACTTTGGCAACCAAAACTGCCCGCAGTGCTCAATGGGAGGCTGCACAGAGTGGGCAAACCCATCCCCTCTGGTGGCAGCGCTGGGTCTGATGGCCCTTTTCGTTGTCAGGACACACACTGCTGATTTAGAGAGAGCTGGAGCTATAACTAAGAAGCAGTATAATATAATCCAAACTGGAATGCTGAATTTAATTTTTTTTGCATCTTTCCCATACACTGCACACAGCATGTTACAGTCTTTTAATATCAGTATTGATAAGATGGCTTGATGTTGATACAGTCTTTTTTTTGTAGTGAAAAGTAAGGGAAAATGCCTGTAGCAATACAGAGGTAGATGTTACTGTCTGCTTTCTACCTTTTTTTTCCATGCCTCTTTTTTTCAAAGCAGTATTGCCTTGTGATGGCTTTCAAGTTTAATTGAGGAAGGTTGGAACAAGGGAAGACTTGATTCAGTCTGAGCTTCCTCAGGCTTGCCATATGGCTAGAAGGAATCTATAAAAGCCTATTTTCCACAAATCCTCTGAGATGTAATTTAGGTTGACTTCACCTACAAAGGAAGTAGGTGGGGACAGTGATTTGGAGTTCACTGAGGAATTGTTATAGTTGCCAAGAACTGCAATTCTGGAACACGCTACTGACTGCAAATTCAGTGGATGGTGATTCAGAGTTATAGACTAGCATCTCTCTTCAATTCTCAAAGGATATCTAAATCACTGATTAAAACAATCTTTTTATTAACTACAATACAGTCTAAGCAAGATTAAGTTAATCTCGCTGTATAGAGAAAACACCACTCTAAATACAGAAGTTTTCTAAATACAGAATAGGAAAGAAATGTTGATACAAAATTGGATATCAACCAAGTGTCTCTAGATTGAATTTATGTAGTGCTGTCCTTGACTTTTAGGCTTCCAGAAAGAGCATTGTAAAATATCCATCGAATCATAGAATAGTTTGGGTTGGAAGGGACCTTAAAGATCATCTAGCTCCAATCCCTCTGCCATAAACAAGGACACCTTTCACCAGATCAGGATGCCCTTATACACGGGATTAAATTTTAGACCCTTTGGAAAAACCAACCAGGGCATTTTGTAATAACCTCTCAACTTAGAAAGAAATTGCATGGGATTCTTCATGATTTATTCAGAATCCAGAGCAGTTCTGTGAGTCTCAGGTGCAAATAAAACTGTTGACTGACAAATTTACTACTTCAGTGCAGTTCTCTGGGTCTTAGAAAAAGTATCCATGTTCTCACCTTTTTACGGAAAAGTGTGGGTGAAATTGATACCTCAGTTGATAGATCTTTGAGTATTGACCAACCAAGTGGCTTCTGCCATGTGCTTCTCCCAGTACTTAAGTGTTCCACCACCCATTCCTTTCAACATAGTTTTTAACAAACCACTATATTGTTCAATTTTACCAGAAGCTGGTGCAGATAGAGATATGATAAATCCACTCAGTGCCATGATCTTGGGTTCAAGTATTTACTAGGGAATTTTTGAAATGAGTCCCATTATCTGATTCAGTTCTTTCTGGAGTGATGCCTTCAGTTGCTCCTTGTAAGACATATTCTCTAAGCCCTTCACCAGCCTTGTTGCCCTTCTTTGGACCTACTCCAGCACCTCTGTGTCCTTTCTGTACTGAGGTGCCCAAAACTGAACACAGCACTCGAGGTGAGGCCTCACCAGTGCCGAGTACAGGGGCAGGATGACTTCCCTGGTCCTGCTCACCACTCCATTCCTGATACAAGCCAGGATGCCATTGGCCTTCTTGGCCACCTGGGCACACTGCTGGCTCGTATTCAGCCAACTGCCCATCAGTACACCAAGGTCCCTTTCTGTCAGAAAATGACAGAAAGCCAAGATATTCTGTAAATTAACAGCACAAGAAAACTGCAGTACATGCAACCATACTATTTATAGGTGGAATAAAAGAATTGAAGAAATAGCCACTACTTGGGAGCGTTAAAGATGCCTTAGTTACTGTGCTTTTTTCCCCCAGTTCAGTTCAGTTTTGACAGCTCTTTAAGGACCTCCATTGTTGTAGGCCAAATTTTCTTATCTCCTGCTTGTAAGTGATGGAACTGAGGTGCAGAACTTCCCAAAAGCAGGTTTAGAAGGAATACCACAATCTGACTGCTTGCATCATTTACTTATTTCTCTTAATTAAACTAGAGATAAAACACTATGGGGAAGATGTGATGACCATCACACGCAACAGGAGACATAAAGTTTCCAATGTTTTATCTTAAGCTCCTTATCTGTGTTACAAATGGGCAAATCTGGTTTAAAAATTAATAATTCATCTAAAAAAAAAAATCAAGCAATAACTTGTTTTGTGGAAGAACATTCAGCTCTACTATCCATGCCTGTTCCCTTTTCATAAATCCTGTACAGGTATAGAATTTTCTTTTCATAGAAGAGCAGGTATCTTTTTGAGAAATCGTGTGACTTTGTCACTTAACACCTTATATCTGTCTACCAGGAGTTTATCATCTCTTCTTTCCTATCTTTTAGTTATTCAGTAAGCTTCATCTTTGTCATCGTATAATGATCTATCATCCCACCCATGTATGACATTCAGAAGGCAAATCTAGTTTGTTCGTTTATTTGTTGTTTTTCCCCGCAGTCTGGTTTTCAAATACAACCTGTAAATGAGAGCAGGCTATGGAAACTCAGCTGCAGGGGTGTCAATTAGAGCAGGGAAGTTTTTCAATGTGTTGCCAGATTATTTCACCGAGATATTTATTCTTCTTCCACTAGAATGCAAGTATGAATTTTAGTTACTTGTACCTTTTCTTTATCCTATCCTTTTGTTGTCTTTATTTTATTTTAAAATTTAAAACATCTACCTCAGCTAGTTTGTTTAGTCACATTTGCACTGGGGCTGTATTCAACTTCTATATAGCTACACTGAATTTCTTGTCTTCCCACAAACAGAACGTTTCAAAACATCCCTTATCAAAAGGAGGTGCCAATAGGCAGGAAGTTGGAAGACTGATTTCAAGAGTCTGACAGATTAATGTATTTTCTACTCACTTCTCAGTTCTTAAACCCTTGTATTAGGAAATGGGCATCAGTGTGAAATAACTTAAAGGCAAAACAAGTTACTGGATAGAAAAGAGTGTGGCCTTCTATCTGATGTGACCAGGTTACAGAACTAAAGTATTGTTTAGTTCAGTTGTTCTCAGGAAATCCTTTGGTAACTCACTCTCCTCATATAGCATGGAGTTAACCCAAGATGCCACCAAGGCAAGTATCTTTCAGAGATGCAAGCCCAAGGCAGAGTTAAGTAGATGGAGCTCTACAGATATGATTTTGCCCGCTCCAAACTTATGAGAGATTTGCAGTTTTCACTGGACTTTGGTTTTATTGTGTTTTGTAGCTGCACTGCAATGCAGCCCTGGACATCTCTCACAAGTGATGAACATTTCTTCCAGGGTGCACCATGAAACTTCAGAAGGGCCAGCAAGGCCTATAGAGATTTGTTTTGAAAAGGGAGTCTTGCAAAGTTTTTTATGCTTTTCCACAGAAATATGGAGAGGAATTTGAAGTGAGAAAAATAAAGAGCAAATAATGTTTGGAAGTTTTGTAAACATGTCTTAATGCTGGGTTTAGATTTTTTATGTAATACTTATATGTGATGATATTATTGCTATAAATGTCTGTTTGGGGCTGTGTAGGGGAACTGTTGAGTCACGGCCTGAACCACTGATTGACCACCTGAGGCAAGGACTGAGTCAGCCCTGGGAAGGCTGCAGACCCCATTTAAGGGCTGACTGCCAGTAGAAAGAATCTCTTTCTGGAGATCCCTCTTTTGTGAAGTCTTTTTTGTGAATCTAGATCTTTGGATACAGGTGAGCATTCCTTCCCTGTTTGTTTCTTTTCCCATTTCCACCACTATAATTTTCCAGCTGTAACACCAACTGTAACAGGCTGAGAAAAATAATTTTTTTTTTTTTTTTTTTTTTTTCCTTTTCAATTTTGTAATTTTCTATTTCATGAAACTGTATACCCTGAGAATCCTTTGAGGGTAGTCATCATAGATCTAACAGAATACTTTTGATTTTTATCACAGCATGAAGGCAAAATGAAGAAATGCTGAGATTCAATGCTGTTTTTCTTCAGAGTAGCTACTTAAAAACACCAATGGAAAAATGTTGACCTGTTTTAGGGCCAAACGTTGGTTAGAAAGGAAGTATTTTGATTACATTGTAATAACATGAAATATAGCCTAGATAATGAAAGGCAAGAGGATAAAGTCTCTTACTATATAATCTTCTTGGTCATCAGCCAGAGCAGGAAATTTTCTTTGTGAGAGTGAAGGTATCAAGTAACTTGAAAAGTAATATATTTTTAGAGACACTAGCTTCATTTCACACTGTTTTCTAGAATTAGATTGTCACCTCAAAGAACAGTCTTTTTATTTGAAAAGCAGTCTGTAGTTTCTTTCCTTTTCAAATATGCTTTAATTAGACAAGAAGAGGGAGGAAAAAAGGTACAGAATATAATTGTTTTAGGAAGGACTTGTGTACCTTGATATGCTGGAATATATACTAGAGAACAGTATGCCCTGTAGTTCATGACTCTGTAGAACAAATATCTGTAAGGCAAGCATAAAAATAACATATTTGTGATATTACACTTAATAGACTCTCAGTGCAATCCATGTCAGTAACAAATCCTGAAATGTATAGTGATTGCTCCTGTAATTATATTCTGCTTTTACTTTTTTTTTTTTGCTCCAAGTGTGTTTGTTAATTCTTTTAAGTCTTTGTGGAAAGACTGTATAGCACCAGGGGTCAGAGGAAGGGGAGGCCCTAGATGACTGAAAGGCTTAGAAATCCTTTAATCTTGAAAGCATTTTAGTTGCCTTAAAATACGTTTTATTTATTGTACAGAAAATGGTATCCTTTTGAATACAGAAATATGAAAACTGAAATATGTTCTTACTGAAGACTACAATTGTTGTCCACCATTCTTTTTATCTGGGCAAGTACACACTAAGTAATTTCTACATTAGAGAGTGCACTTCAGTTTATAAGGCTTTTGAAATGTCATTACCTTTACTGTGTGTACTATCACTTATGACAATTTTTTTTCTTATGACAATTATACTTCTTGTCAAAGTGAATGACTCAACTGTCACAAATATTCACAAAACTTTAAGAGGCAACTGTAGGATTCAGTGGGATGTGGGGCAATAAAGAATTAGGCCCATAACCATTCTTTTTCATCAAGCCAGTCTGATCTCACCTCTTGTTGAGGTTAGATGGATGTTGCAACAGAAGGTATCACTGATGGGATTATGGGTTCCATGCCAGTCCCATGCAGAGATCCAACCACGAATAAGATGGGAGAATCAGCATCTAGTCATGTTAGTACAGTATGCATTCTGATTCACAATGCCAGGTTCTGTAATGACATCATATTATAATTTTTTTCATTGGAAGCACATTAAATTGTTTCTACCTTCTGAAAACATGCTAACTATAGTGACATTATCTCTTTAACTTCAAAAGTTTCAACCAGTTAAAAGGTTTTGAGAAGGATTATGTGACAGCTAAGGATGTGAGGTAGGTTTCTCTGGGTTTTTTTTTTTTTGGTTTGTTTTTGTGGGTTTTTTTGAGAGAGAGAGGGGAATGAGAGAAAATTAGGTGTTTGGTTTGCCTAAATTCAAAGAAAACTGTTCCCAATAATGTATGTATTATCCTGCCAGTTCTTTAGGGCATAGTTTGAAATTTGATACAGGGCAACCTTTGTGCTAGAGATGAGCCTTTTGCCACACCTGTGAAAATCCATCCAGACCTAGCCAAGTTGCAACCTGCAATTCTTTCTACTTTTATATGTGGTTCCACGATTGAGGAATTTTGCCCTAAAGCAAAGATGATGTTTTTCAGATGCAACTAAGTACAGTAGAAATGGTGCCCTAAATACGTAATGCAGTAAGTATTCACTGAAAAAATAGCTCCTTGATATTTCAAATTCAAATTTCAAATTGTATATTGCAATCCCATTTTCAAGGTATCTATAGCACCTTTTATTTCACAGTATTAATTCTGAAGTTATGTATGAAATATTTGTGCGAAAGAAACAAGAAAATAAAAAGGCCATGAGATATCAATAATTCAATAATAATAATATCAAAAATTACTTCTAGTGGCATTGTAAACTAAAGAAGTCTGAATGTGTTTTTGGTGAAGCCAAAGTTGTGGAAGAGATGAAGATGAAACAGGAAGGGATGTATCAAGCTGAGGGCAAACAGACCTTTTCACACTCTCAGAACCTCACTCTTACCCATCCTATGGCATTAGTAAATAGGTTAATAATTGAAACCTGCTAACAGTCCCATTGTTTCTTCTCCCAAACATTGTTACCATCTCGGTGAATTCTCTTAAGCATAGATGTTTGCTGTTGGTCATTTTCTAACATCTGAGTGCTTAACTTCTTAGCAACGCTTTTTAGTGTACTAGGCTTATATGTAATGGCTTTTCTTTCCATATAAGTACCAAAAGTTCAGAACGCTAAATCATCATTCATGAGATCTATAAAATCAGCTTGTCAGACACACAGCTGCTCCAGCTGATTTAAAAAAAAAAAAAGATCATAAATTGTAAAACCATCTGAGAGCAGTTATTTAATCTGTGAGTTAAATTATAAAACTATTCATTCTTTGTACCCTTTGAAATACATGAGAAATCATTCTTCCAAATCTGCCAAAAAAAAAAAAAACCCAAGACAACAAAGATTACATGCAAATTAGCAAAAAAGTTCTCTGAAATGGTTGCAAGGCATGAATTTGACATTCTTCAGCTATGTAAAAACTATTGGTTTTAGGTGTGGAGATTATTTTATTGGCACGTTTTATTCAAACAATAACCATCCTTTCAAGCTGAACTAGATTCAGTCCTGTTAATGGGCTGAATTGGCAGTGACTTCTCTCTACATACCAACCAGCAGATATTGCTCCAATGATCCACAGTAGCCAATGAGATGCAGGGCATACTGAGGCACCCTTGCTCACACCAACAGCACTGTACTGTAATTCCTTCTCCTCACAGCCTCTTCCTTTTTCACTGACATTAACATTTTTAGAGTATGTTCTCATCTACAAATTCTAAGTCCTTGGCACTTTTTTAACAGGAAAGTATTGCAAAGTGCTGAGACTTGCTTCATGAATAATTTAGTAGGAAGCATTTTTAATTGTCTATTATTAATAACTTATACATATTTGCAAATTTAAGATATTTACAAAACTTTATTCATAACTACGCTTACTTATTCATTCAGAAATATTATATTATTGATACAGATTTTGGATGCAAAAAGTTGTTCATACCAAACCACTTTTATGCTATGGATTGTTGAATTGTGTACGGGCATATTATTGTTCTGATTACCACTGATCATGATGATCTCATGATTTCAGTAGGGCACTTAAGATAATCTGTTAACTTCATCAAAGAGCAGAAAGATTGCAATGATATTATGGTTTCTGCACATGGTCCTTAAAGGTGATCTATAACATTAAACTTAAAATTGAGCAGGCTTGAAAAGTTTAAAGCTCCAATACTTATGCTGTCACGCTGACAAGGAAAATCAGATTTTTCAGTAAAATTTAAATGTTTGTAAGCATGGGAATATTTGAATTTACTTTATTTGAACCTCTTGTCTCAAGTGAATGCTTCTCTTATGTTTTGTCTTCATTTGTGTTGAGTTTATTGACATTATTCTATTCTGTTTTTTTGTGCTTTTTTCCCCAGGATTTCTAACATTATTACATATCCAAAAATGTTTGAGTCTATACCAACTTTTACTTTGGATGTTTTCCAAAGAACATAAAAGTGTCATAAAATTTAGGTGTTTGAGTTCTGATGTGTGTGTTTCCTGTTTATAAGAATTCAGCCATTAGTTATAAATTCATTTCTCGAAGTGTTACCATGATATTGGCTATTTGGAGACTGTATTAAATGACTGTTTAAAGACAAGGAAAACTCAAAACATGTACAAAATCAAGGAGAAAGCCTCCTTTCAGGTAGATTAAAAGCACTGGTTACAAAGCAGCATATTCTTTCCTGAGTGCTCGTGTGAATATCAATGTGCTGCTGTTATTTGTACCAGAATTGTTTAAATATGGTTTCTATAACACAGAACTTTAAAATAATTACAGAAACGTAGAATCATGTAATGGCTTAGATCAAAAAGGAACATTAATGAACATCAAGCTTCAATCTCCTGCTGTGTTCAGGGTTGCCACTCACCAGATCAGGATGCTCAGGGCCTCATCCAACCTGGCCTTTAACACTTCCAGGAATGGGGCACTGGCAGATTCTCTGGGTGGTGTGTGCCAGTGCCTCACCACCCTCTGAATTTTTTCCTAACATCTAACCTAAATTTCCCTTCTTTCAGTTCAAAGCTACTCCCTCTTGTCCTATCACTATTAGACTGTGTAGAAAGTGGCTCAATCTTCCTGCTTATAAGCTCCCTTCAAGTACTGGAATATTGTAATGGGGTCTCTCTGGAACCTTCTTGAAGCTAAGCAAAACTTCCTCAGCCTGTCATCATAGGAGAGATGCTCCATCCCTCTGACAATCTTTGTGGCCTTCCTCTTTCTGGTGCTGGTGCCTTAGGTGTGGATGCAGTACTCCAGACTGGGACAATCCCTTCCGTTTTTGTCAGCTGCACCACTCAGCTTGGTGTGAGCAAACTTGCTGAGGGTGCAATCAATTCCCTCAACTATGAAAACAGTAAAGGTCTTAAAGATCACTGATCTCAAGATGGACCTTTGGGGGACATCAATCATGACTGGACTCCACCTGGCCACTGCTGCTGACTGCAATCCTCTGGCTGTGAGCATCCAACCAACTCTTTATCTCCTAAATGGTCTAGCTTTCAAATCCATATTTTTCCAGTTTAGAAGAAGAACGTGCTGTGGGATCACGTCAAAGGTCTAGCAGAAGTCCACGTATTACATCACTACATCACATAAGTGAGAAAAGAGTTATTTTATACAGTAGCAAGATATCAAATGTTTATTTTAATATAAAGCGTTGTCTTACGTAAGTGATTCTCTATCTTGCTATTTAAATCCTTCTCTGCCTTTGACATGGTTCCTTGTCACATCCTTCTCTCTAAATTGGAGAGGTGTGGGTTTGAAAGACGGACTGTTCAATGGATTAGGAACTGGCTGTTTGGTAGCAGCAAAGGAGTTGTGATCACTGGATGGAGGCCAATCACAAGCGATGTCCCTCAAGGCTTGGTCTTGGGACCAGTGCTCTTCAACATCTTCATCAATGACACACATGATGGCATTGAGTGCACCCTACGCAAGTTTGTGGATGACACCAAGCTGAGTGGTGCAGTCGATACATTGGAAGGAAGGGAAGTTATCCAGGGGGACCTGGACAGGGTGGAGAAGTGGGCCCATGTGAACCTAGTAAACAAGGCCAGGTGCAGTGTGCTGCATTTGGGCTGGGGAAATTCCAGGTATTTATACAAACTGGGGGAAGATCTCCTTGAGAGCAGCCCTGCAGAGAAGGATTTGGGGGTCCTGGTGGACGAGAAGCTGGACATGAGCCAGCAGTGTGCGCTTGCAGCCCAGAAGGCCAACTGTGTTCTGGGCTGCATTAAAAAAGGGGTGGCCAGCAGGGAGAGGGAGGTGATCGTCCCCCTCTACTCGGCTCTTGTGAGGCCCCATCTGCAGCACTGCGTCCAGGCCTGGGGTGCCCAGTAGAAGATAGATGCAGAGCTCTTTAAACTGGTTCAGAGGAGAGCCAGGAAAATGATCAGAGGGCTGAAGCACCTCTCCTATGAGGAAAGGTTGAGGGAACTGGGATTGTTTAGCTTGGCGAAGAGAAGGCTCCGGGGAGACCTCACTGTGGCCTTCCAGTACTTGAAGGGAGTGTATAAACAGGAGAGGGAACAGCTGTTCATGAGGGTGGATAGTGATAGGACAAGGGGGAATGGTTTTAAACGAGACTAGGAGGTTTTAAACTGAGGGGAGGTTTAGGTTGGATATCAGGAGGATGGTGACACACTGGAACAGGTTGCCCAAGGAGGTTGTGCATGCCCCATCCCTGGAGGCATTCAAGGCCAGGCTGGATGTGGCTCTGGGCAGCCTGGTCTGGTGGTTGGCGACCCTGCACACAGCAGGGGGGTTGAAACTAGATGAGCATTGTGGTCCTTTTCAACCCAGGCCACTCTATTATTCTATGAAAATTGTATCATTTTACATTGTGTCTGTAAATGTTTGTTCTTGACCTTTCTGCAGAACAGTCACAGGTATTCAAGCCTGTAGTATCCTATGGAAACAAACTGAATTGTATCATTTTAATTAACATTTATTGTCTATGATTTCCACATCTTGATGACAGATTAACATATCAACAGAGTGTTAAAATTAAATTAAAAGGTAGACAATCTCCTGTTATTAAGTCTTGATGTTACAGAAGAAGAAAGGAATTTGATCGTGGAATGTTGCTAGATTAAGGATCTTATTAAACAAACTTCCACGGTTTTTCTCTTAAGTTACTCATTATTTACCTTGTATGAGATTTATGACTTGCTACAAACATTGAAATCAGAAACCAGAAGATTCATTGCACAACTGGACATTTCTACTAAAACCTTTTTTTTGTTAATGAAAACTATTTCATTTACTTTTCTTAAGTTCCAAAAGCATGAATAGAGCTTGAAGGACTGCATCATAACAATTGAGAGTTTATTCACTTTATGAATAGGTAGTTAACAATTGTAAATCATCATCTCCCCAGGCACAGTAGGCACAGTTGACAGATTTTGGGAAGGTATATCTATGTTGTACATTGTTGTACAAACATTGTCTCCTTTCCAAGAAAAATTTCAGTTTGTTTCATTCTTTGGTTTTTTAACGTTGCTTTTTTACTTAATAAAACTAATTATAAATCATGCAGTAGCATCTCAGACTAAATGTTTATAATCTCAGAGACTAATTCATCCAAATTAATTACAGACATAAACACTGCATACATGAAGCAACCTTGTTTTTTTTGAAGCTGTGGGCATTTTAGTAATTTGAACATATATAATTTCTGCCATATTTGAAAATATTGGGCAAGCAGAGCTTGAAATTGAAAGAGAATTGATAGATAGCTGTTTTTATTTCTGGATATCCCCTCTTAGTAACAGGAGTAGCAGGTGCTAGTGAGCTGCAATGGCTTTACTCCTAGAAGATGATTTGAAGGGACTGAAATGTCACCTCTGTGCTTTTGTTTGTCTAGAATAAGAAAATACTGCTGTTTAATATGGTAATCCAGGTATTTGTTGCTTCAGATTTAGAAACAAGAAAACAAAGGCCTTCCTATGAGGAGAAGTACAAGCAAACTTGTAGAATAACCTGAAATTCAGGTGTAAGTGTAATTTCATTACACTGTGTAGAACAGACGTTACATGATGTGGAAAAAATTTACTATTTTATATTCATTCTTATTCCCATTTGGATTTAGAAACCAACTGAAAAATAAAAGATAAAAATCTCTTGACGGCAAAGCTACAGAGATTCCAGTGTTGGTATAAGCCCCTTTGTAGGATGAAGTCTGTGACACGAGAGAGACATAAGGCCTCAGCTAGAATGGTAGTGTTCATGGGTGCTCAAGAGGGTATTGCTTCTGATTTTGTGTTCTGTATATATAGAGAAATTTTGTGGAAGTCCTTATTCAGTAAATTTCCTGATGATTTTAACTATTAACCTGTTCTTGAAGCTTCTTTCATTGTACTTCTTGTGCACATGTGATATTTTTAATACCAGTATCTGTCATATCTACTAAATATTTAAGAGTTATTCCTAGTCACTTTTTTTCAAACTACAAATATGCATTCCAGAAATACGTGCTTTCTTTTCCAGAGGAATATGGAAGTCCCACTGCCCAGCCGTGCATGAGAGACTCTTTAAAGCTTGAATAATAACTTAGGACCTAGAGCAACCAGAGAAAACTTCCCTTAGAGAGCTGTCAAGGAAGAAAAACCATGATGGGTTGTGTGGGAGTACAAGGAATATGGGACAGTGTTAACTTGGTAAGCAGGTATTGGCTAGGAGTTGCTTACTTTGGCAAAATGTATTAAACTGGATGCTCCAGTGTATGGATGTATTTAGCCTGCTGAGCAGCTTTATAGTACAATAAGTTGTCAGATTGATTGGCTGTTATATTCTTGGTCATACCCAGGGTATTCCTGGTCATACCCTGGAATTTTTTTTAAAACAGATTGCCCAGACTGGCTGAGAAAGTATCAGTCAGCAGTAACTATATTGATAAGATCTTAAAAACCAAGTTTTGTTTCATTTTCACCAATGCTATGCAGTATAGCACTGGAATCCTCTCAAGGTGAAAGAGGTGGTAGGGATGTGGAATTATCAACATTGGAAATTACTTCTGTAGAGAGTCATAACAAATTTAAGACTGCATGGATGAGGCATGAATGTAAATGTATGTGGAAGCAGCAGAATAAGACTTAAAAATTTGGCCTGAAATGATATCAATGATCTTCATTCCTCATTGATCAAACTGAAGACTTGCTTCTATAAAACCCAGAATGCACACACTTTGGCTAGTCCATGGCATCGTGTCAGTGAAATACTATGAATTCTGACAATGTTCATTTGATGCCCGCCCTTCTGCAATCATGATCTTACAGCAAAGGCAAAACTCAGTTATTTCTCAAAGACTTTGAGGTAAGATACATCACTATTGAAAAACCTTAGCTAACCAGATCTTGCTATCATTACACAGCATGTATGACCATGTCTTCAGTGTTATGGAGATGTGTATGCTGACTGAATTTCTCACTGACTACAGGAAGGCATAGCAGGAATAAACTGCTTTATGTATTCTGTGAATTAACGAGGAATGTGTATTCACCAATGTTCATGTCTAATTGTATGAGAATGGGAAATAGCATTAATCATCAGCTGTAAACTAAAGTTCTACTGGACAGACCGTAGAAAAAGTCACATTGATGTAACTAGCAGGTCTAAGTCTGACAAAATGTGTTTGAAACAGTAGTTTCTATTATTTGATTTCATTCTTGATGCCAGTTCCCATGCTTCTCACAAGAGTATGTCAAGGTGTCTGTCACAAACTTTTGATTTAAGTCTCCTTCTACATGGAGATGGTAGGTGGTGCATTTCACGAGTGGTGACAGTGGGTCACTTCTGCTGGTGCAGATTTTTACGGGTGCAGCATGCAGGCTCTTGTTCATTGCCAGTGAAAAAACATAGCTAGAAGTGGTGACTTTGAGAAAGTGTTTTGTAGCTGAGTATTTACACTAGCAAATATTGTTATTGTGCTCACTGTATCTGTTGTAGTTTCAATGGAAATCAATAGGAGGCATTACTTCTGGAGTAAATTACTTATTTCCCAAAAGTTAAGATTTTTCTCTCTTTCTTCGAGGTATTCTTTGTACTTGAAAGAGGCATTTGAGAAAATCTCATTTTACAATTATATGAAGGAAAAATCAACTTGTAGAGTTAGCATCTGTGGGGTAAGAAAAGCTGATAACTTATGTAGCATGCTTATTTAGTGCCAGATATTTTATTTATGTGCATCTCAAGAGGCATCTTTAGTTGATTGTACGTTAATGTTAACAGCCCCTAAACGGCAATTCATTTCTAAACAAAAGCACATCAGTTTCAGGGAGTGTTTCAAGAATACTAAAACACATAAGGGCTAAAATGCTCAGTGTTAACTGATATGTGTAGGTTCCAACACCCTTGAACTGGGGAGAAAAACAGCATGTATAATACAGAACAAATATACATTCCATATGACAATATGATACATGATGTGATTTTCCTTCTAGCTAAGGCAGTCTCAGCCCATCTCCCTTTTGATGACCAGAAAACAGTGCTCTAAACTCTATATTTGTCATTGCAATTTGCTCGTGTTATGAGCAATACACATAGTAGATGACATCTCTCAGAAAGGAAAGGTACATGCAGGTGTACTGCGTATTGAATGTAGCTCAGTTTTTTACTTTCATCTACCTGTGCTAGTTTATGTTCATGAAGAAAACAAAGTGTCAGACTAGATTCTTAGTCCAAAGATGTCTTAACTTGGATGCTTATATTTAAAAAAAAAAAAAAGGTATTTTCAGCAGAAAGGTTCTCAGCCCTTTCTATTTTGCTTACATTCCTTATAGCCTTGATTTTCTGTTTTCTATAGTTTGTCTGTAGAAATGCAGAGGTTATGCTGTTTGTACTTAACATCTGTCTCTTTTTATTTTTCTCTTTAAAATTTCACTTGATATCAGTAAAATCCACCACTGCTCACTTAACTCTTCTCCAGTTCCAGGAGTACATCAGAGTCTTGCTAATAGCATTTTGTCAGCTTAAAGGTGTCACACCACAGGTCCTTTGTATGTACTGTCCATATTCAGCAGGGACATAAAAACTAGCTCTGATGTCTCTGTACTGTAGTCTATTGTATGGTCTGAGTAGTTTCACCTCCCTGCTCTATGGAAAGTCCTTCTAAAATTCTGGTGATTTTTGTTTCTTTACATAGATAATTACAAATATCAAAGCAAAATATTGAAAGGGGGTTTTAGTGACTTTGACTATATTATTTGGAACTTCAAACTGCCTGTTTTCAATGTTATGCTGATGCTTTTAGGAACCTAAAGCTGCTATTCAGAATTAGCCACTTGGAAGAAGAGTTTTTACATCTACATACTTACATATTTAGGTGGATCTGACATTTGAGTGGCCTATCTCTACGTTTCTGTGACTGGGGAATGGTGCCAACTGTACTACTAGAGGCTCTGCAGCAGTATCAATGGGGAGTCATCCAGAAAAAGCTGCTTAAGAATCCATATTAAAATGGGGTCTAAAATCTATTAGAAGATTGTAGCACGTGATGGAGTCAGGCTTACTTGTGCCTGCAGTCTGTATGTATCAATGCTCATTATCAAAAGATCCAGAGTGTAAGTAGCTACTTCAAAATGAAACTAAATCCAAGTTAATCCTGTCTTTTCTCTAGTGGTCTCTTCCCTAGTGGACACCTAAGAACATTTTTATTTCTTTAATTATTTTTAAAATAACAAAGTGGGATTGCAAAAGAAAAAAAAAATTGAATGTAGAAGTTATTGTGCTGTTTCTGACAAACAATGTGAACAGAAAGCCAATAACTTCTATTTCATATGAATGCTTCATGTTAAAAATTATGTGCAATTTCACAAGGCTTCCACATATTTAAAGGAAAAATCTTTCCTGTTTTAAGAAGTAGCGCAGCAGTAACTATGATGAGCTCACTGGGTTTTTAAATGTATATTTACAGGGGAGATATGCAACATATTAGTTCATAGACAGTATGGTGCTTGCAAAATGGAGATGGTGCAGTTTGAGATACTCTACATAGATCATGTCATTAGCTCTAAGTAGATCAAAGGTTTTACAGTCTTTTGTCCAGTGCTTCAACTCTACATGTATCTAATCAGATCATTCTTGTTCAGCCAATAGCACATGTTGAAATGCATCTTAATATAAATAAGCTTTTTGTTTCAATATGTAGTAGCAATTTTTATAAAAATATTGTTGTTCACACTTGTGTGTATTGACCTACTTGTTCTTTTAATTAGAACACTACTTCACATCCCCAGTAATTTTAATCTCCAGCATATGTCAGTTGACGCTCCATGTCATTCAGCAGCTTGCTGCTTTTCTGAAGAGTAATATGAGTAACATGAGAGGAAATAGAAAGTGATTGTCTAGAAACCGTCTTAATCTGGACAGGGTTATTCCCTTTTCCCAGATTAGAAGTGTGAATGAAGTTCAGCAAGCTGCAAGCTTGACAGAATGTTGTCTTTAAAATAGTCAGACTTCCTTCCCCTGATGCTTCTGTTGAAAGGTAGTTCCTATGCAAGTCCTCCTACAGGTAATTCATAAAGTAAGGCAGGTAATGTTTGCAGAAGGCTGACCTTGGAACTGGGAAGCTCTTGCTGGAACTGGGGTGATACAGACAGACTTAACTCCAGTTATGTGCACTTCTGGTTTTGTTTTTAGCTACTGTACAAAGAAGGTAAACTGCCTGCAAAAAATGGAGTACTACTACCTTGCAGGCTTTAATGTTTTTGTAAGGTTAAAGCGCATCAGTATTCTGCTGCCTCCACTGAGTTCAGGGCCCCATTGTTTGGAGTTGTATAAATACACAGTAAAGTTAAATTTTTCTATTTCCACATGCAGAGGTGCTGCGAGAAGTAGTAATAAGTCAGTATTAATTATATCAAATATAGGAGAAGGCAGAAAGCAAGAGAAGGGAGAGGTCAATTTTGCATTAATTTGCTACACGTATAAAATATCTTCCATTTTAAAGAAGGAGGTGGCATTTCCAAGCAGTATCCAAAAGGGAGGCTCTGAAAGAATTTTGGCAAACACAGATGCTCTGTCCTGATGTCCTGAGAGCCCTGCCTGGCATGTAGTAGAGGGATGTTACTTCTGGCACTGTGTGAGCTTGATGAACTGCTGAGTCCCTGGCATACCAAATCTGTGTAGCAAAGAGCTGTGAAGACATCAAGGACTTGGCAGCATTGTATGTGTCTTAGCAACACAAGCTTCAATTTGCCAACAGGTATTGCTGCATGAGTTCATTCACTGAATGCAGAAACAAAAGCCAGCTTTTCAGTGAGTGAGAGGGGAAAAAAAGAGCTTGCCAGCTGCATTACTCATTAGTCCTCTTAACCTAGCTTAACCCTTTTATGCACAGTGAAGCTGCGAGGAAGCACGGAGTGTTTGAATGCTTTGTGGATGCTTTCTGCATTTGTTCATCAACTGTTAGAAAGCAGCTGGCTATGTTGCAGAAGTGAAACTTTAGGAATGTGTTTCCAGATCTACTTGGGCAGCTTGCCCTATGGTTTGTGAGACTATAGTTTAAGGTATGCATAGATCAGGGATATATCACTGGAGAGCAGCAGGATGTCTGGTTAAGGCATTTGGGATAGCGTGTGCATGGAGTATCCATTTTTTCACAATAAATCCTGTTTACCATGCAGTTTACCAAGCACAGAGCTTGCTTTGCAGAACGATGTGAAAGGTGATCAGGGTCTACCATGAAGCACACACATAGTCTCTCTGCTTTCATTTCATATGGTGGTTAGTGTTGCTCATTCTATTCTGAGGTATTTTGACAAATGGACAGGGTGCAACTTCTCTTTTAAATAATACAGAACTGAAGGAAGATGAGAGGTTGACTGCACTTCATCCTCTAATGCAAACCAAAAGCAGTTGGAAGGTTGTTAGCTAGATTTAAAGAGCAGATGGCAGCCTCAAGAAAGGTATCTCAGTCCCTCCTGGATGGTTCTCAGTGTGCCAGAAGCACACTATAACTCTCTCTCTCTCTCTGGGTGTCTACCAGGACTGAGGATAAATGTCTAGGCAGAAAGCATTACCTACAGATTACTCAAGACCATCTCACTGGTGAGTGAATGTGAGCAGGCAAGAAGAGCTCAGAGCTCTCATGTTTTCGAGAGTCATACTATCTACCACAAAGAGAGAGCAGGGGAAAAGGCAGAGGTAAGATTTGTGCCTCAGGCGTAACAAATTAGAGGTAAGGCATCACAGTTTGTCTCATTTAATGTTCTCCTGCCTAGCCCTTGCTATGCCTATGGCTGACCTATAAAACTGCACCTAAGAAATGGCCCTCTGTGGGAGAAAACCATCCTCAGGTTTAAGCTTCAATTCAAAAAGCTCCTCTGATGTAACGTATTAATTACCCATATAGTCTTTTGTACGTGTCCTGATGTTTTCTTCCGTGTGAAACTTTGCAAATTCAGCTTTGTCACAGAGATATTTTATGTAGAGTGAAATTAAGAAAGCTTATTTTTACAACAAAGACTTGTGTGACACTGTTACTCTTTCACTGATTTTTGCTTGTTGTTCTTTCGTCTTGCCACCACCAAATATAAACAAACCTAAGTGAAAAGCCTGAGTTAAAAGAGCATGGGATTTCAAAGAGCTAGGGGAAAGGAAAGAAAGAAAAAAAAACAACAACAAAGAAAAACCCACCACATGTATGCTAGCTCAAAGTGAGTAAAACAGTGTGCCGGGAAGCCTTTTTGCATAGATGAAAATGCTCTTAGAGTATTCCAAAGTGTTCATGAAAGCTTTTTTTTTTTTTCTGGATTCAGCTCCACAGCTTTTGCAAATGATCTCCTTGGTGTGACCACACACACATCCTACTTGCCCTTCGAATGAATGTTTCTGCCTCTTTCTATCCCAGTAATTTTTTAAGAAATGGCAATCTATTCAAAAAATTTATCAAAAGTGGTGACTTCAAAGTAAACTATTTAAAAGTTCTACTGAGATAAACTGCATACACCTGCTGAGTTCCTGTTAGCACAGCTTATTATGCAAAATTATTATTTTGTTCATCTAGCTGCTGCTGAGTCAGCTACTAGATACCAGACCAGAAGTACTGATGTCAGTACAGTATGCCTTGTTCAGAAGGGGCATAGAAGGGACAGTAAGGTGCAAATTTGAGGATTGATGCTGACGATTGTTAAGGGAAGAGAAAGGAATTTGTGTAACAGACAGCTTTGTAAAATACTATGGAAATGAAAATGTAGATCCTGCATATCTGTAAGAAATCATCCCTGAAGAATAGCCTGAGTTTCACTGCTTGTAAAATTAAAAATTTGTATGTATTAGATTGATGAGATAGAGGTAAAAAAAAAAAAAAAAAAGAATCATTACTTGAATTGGCCCAAAAGAACTGGCAGTGTTTAGGGAATATTTATATAAAAGTCTTCTGTATCACAGCAAGTGAAGTGTATCTGAGGGAAAACTATGTCCAGGCTTTATGATAACTTAGATTCGCAAAGAAGCAAATCTTCATATGTGAGAGGTCTGCAAAAAAAAAAAAAAAATCACTCACGTTGGAAAAGACCTTAAAGATCATTGAGTCCAAGCACAGCTTAACCATACTACCCTAACTCTATCAACCCTCTGCTAAATCATGTCCCTGAGCACCACATCCAAATGGAGATGATGGCTTGGAAACCAGATATAACTTCTAAATGACAAAAATGATCTGCTACAGAAATAGTTGTTTTCGACATTACACCCAAGAAGCAATTGTGTTCCCTAATCATCCCAGTCAAATCTGGGAGGATCAGTTATTAAAGGAGCATATATATTTAATAAGAAAGCACAGTGATGCAATGTATTACTTCTTAAATTTTCTAAGAGCTTTAGGAAATAGCCAGATTTTTCCAAAATGCTTGAATCTTTAAATATATCCAAAATCTTGTTTTAGTGAGCAGAATCTGTTGTATATTCGATAATATCGGACATCTTAGGGTCTACAGAAAAACCATAATTTTAAAGTGCCATTAAAGATAGTGAAAATAAATCTTAGTCACAGCTTCAGCTACTGCTAGCCACAAATACTACCAAATGCATATATCAGTATGCACATAAGTTACCTCTCATAGCCCCCTTCTTCTACATTTCAACAATGCTTTAGAAGGGGAGTAGCATTTTCTGTTCAGAATGACTTTCTGTTTTTTATTTTATTGTATTTTTTATTTTATTTCTTAATCTACCTATGAGGTAATTTCCTGAACTGATTTTCTTCTGTATTCAGGAATAGAAATATGTGGTTTACCTCAAGTTACTTTTGAAGAATTACTGCTGCACAGTTAATCCGCCTGAATAGCATTTTTAAGATTTTTTCAATTGATGAAAGGGGATTTGTCCCAGAAGTAGGTGAAGCAAGCAGCCTGGTAAAACTCAGCCTCCACTCCACAGCTATCCAAACAGCCAAAGCAAGCTTGCTTCTATATAAAAAACATTGATTGATGTTCAAGGGAGGCCCATTTCAGGCAGTGCGTGAACTGGGACCCCCTTATGGTCCAGTCAGCAGACCATGCTTAGGTGATCTATTGGGAGCTTTCCCCCACTTGTCCTAATCCTCACTACTTGTGCCAAAAATATATTTTATGGAAGTCATTCTTAGAGACATTACATACTTAAAAATAAAAAAAAAAAAAACAGTATGACTCCAAAGTGGAATGATGTAAGGAGTACATAAATGAGTAAGATTTCACCAAAAACATTGCAACAATTATGTATGCTTTTGGAAGATTCTTTAGATTTGGCTTTTATTTCTTTTTCTGCTGATAACAATAATTCCTCGAGGACAAGTGGTAATTCCTAAGTTATTTCTAGTCCCTACCCTCTATATCCAAAGATGATCTTTTTTTCTGTTTCACTGATAATGAAAAATATTTTTAACCTTCAAGAAAAATACTATTTGCTTATTTAATGTGGTATAACTCAAAATTTAATGTTAGAAATATTTGAGAAGGAAAAATTCCCAGCATTCTAACTTGTTTACAGGGGGTAAACATCAATAGGGTTAGAGAGGATGTCTTTTTAAATAAGTAGATATTCATAATATGTCATCTTAGACAGATGTTAGTTTGTATGGTTTTTTTTACCTTTTGAAATGCTAGCATCATCTAGCATAAAGCCAGGAATTTATATTTTCCATTTGTAGTAAATCATAGAATCACGGGTCAGTTTTTGTTTTGTTTTTTGAAAGTTAAAAACAGTCTTGTCATCATGGCTGTAACATCTTCACAAATACTAGTGAATCTAGCACTGCAATCCAATACAAAGGGTTTGTTTCTTCAGCTTAGCTACTTTCTTTATGGGATTTTATAAATGCTGGCTAACTATCAACTCTGCTGAATGCTTCTGCTGCTTAGTAAGCACATCCTGAAAAAAATGCAGTGTTTTTTACTAGGCTTAAACCAATTGCTGTGCTTCATTAAAAGAAGGTTGCTCTTCTTATTTTAGAGCTGTGCTAGTTGTTCTCAGTCTGCTGTTTACTGTGAATAGAGGTTTGCTGGAGTGATGAGAAGGGCAGAATGGTTGCAGTTTTGTATGGTTTTGTCGTAAATAATGCAACTTATTTTTTAATAACTGTTGTGTAACTTTCAGAGGGTGCCAGTTCCCTTGCTCTCAATTGAAAGCTTGATCGCAGATAACTTTTAGGATATGATTAAAAATAAATAATTGAGGGTTTCCTTCTCAGTTTAGCTATGCTTTTTTTTTTTTCCTCCAAAATACCTGTTTCAATTTTAAAATATGCTTTTATTTTACTAAAAATTAACTAGTAGCTCAATTGCTTCATTTAACCTACTTTTACTAATAGAGACGTCAGGAACATATTCCTTCGCTCTCAAAATCGTTAGTTAAAAGCTAAAATGAGCTAAGTGTTTCAAAACAGAACACTTACAGATATTCTGATCTGTATGAGGGCTGAAGGGTTTTGTTACAGCTGTGGGACAGAGGTTACACAAATCTCTTGTTATATTGCTCCATTTTATTAGTAAGTTCCTGATAATTATTAGATTGTAGCATAAGGACTTTGACAGTGCTCATATTAATGTAATACATAAACTAAGCTAAGAACAAGGTTCTCAGACTGTGTTCTTCACAGATTCTTAGAATTGCGACTATATAGATGTGTGTATATAGAGAGAGAGAGAGAGTACAGAAAATATATTGCACAGAATTTAGCGATTATTTTGTTACTTTCTGGAAGAAGATGGTTTATGTACTTGTACTAATTCTACTCTGATTTCTTGTTTCTTGGCTAAAATGGATTTGTTTTTTTGGAAGACTGCCTGGGCATAAGTTTGCATAGAAAAGGAGATACTGGTAATGAAATACCAATGCTGTTTTTCAACCAGGCAACAAAGCCTGGTCAGTTGCCCCAGGATTTGACCTTGCTTCATGTGAAAGAGAAGTTGCTAAACCAGTGTGATTCCTGCTGCATTGGAAAGGCAACCATGGACATCTTATGCTGTGCTCAAACTACATCTTCTTTCTAGCACTCCTCAAGAATTTTCTGTAGTAACTATTACCAGATAATGGCATGAAATAAGGTTAAGAATTTTTTTTTTTTTTTTTTAAATGAGAAGGGTACAATAGGGGCGGAATTAGGTGGTCTTCAATCTGATAACTGTTTTAAAAGAGTTGCAACCAGTTATAGGTTTGCTCTGTTATTTTTACAAACCCAACAGCATTCTTTAGCGTTGAACTGAATTTATACTTCCTTATAGAAGAAGGCATGTAATATTCTACAACATCTTTCAGTGGTTAGTTTATTTGTGGAATCTTTGATTCTGACTGAGAATATGTTTTGGAAGAGACTTCTTGGGTTTGTATTTTGTGACAACAGATAATAGAGAATCATTACCTGTTTACACACTCCAGTCTTGTTTGTTCCCTCAGTGTGAGAATGAAAGTGAACTAAAACTGCAGATATACAAAAGCTTCAGAGAAGGCATGAGATTCTCAGACTTACCGTCAATTAAGAATAGCTCCTATGAGCTGTAGCCTCAAGCAGAATATTGCTATTGTATGAATCATATGGACAGTGCATGAATTGAATGAGTGAACGTGCTGGCTTGTAGAAATGTCTTCATGTCCACCCTACCACTATTACAGTTCAGGTATCCTTTTAAAGTGCTTTTTCATTTAATCACTCAACAACTTAAATTGAACCTATTTCAGAACTGATTAGTACATGCTTATTCTGACATTACAATGGATTTAAAAAGCAAGTGAGAGAAACAGGAGATTCTATAACTCTTTAAACAATTACTTCACTCATTTAACTTGTTTGGGTTTGGGGTGCCTGTATGTATCCCCAAACAGTAAACAAACTTTCACCAAAATCAGATGTAGTAACTGATTTGGAAAGTATCTTCTTGGGTATATGAGTCTTTGGGGAATTCCTGCTGACATCAAAATGAGATATGCATTCAACAGCAGTCCTACATTCGATAGACTTTCAGATTTAAGTTCAAATGATGAGAATTTTTATTGATATAATTGTAACAAAATAATGTATTTCTATCAGTTTATATTAAAATGCAGCAATATGACATTTGAACATATCCCTTTATATACATAAACTTCATGACTGTTTCTTATACCTTGCACTTACACATAAGCAGTAGAGATGCACAAGTGAGTAAAATTCTTTGTAAATAGAAATGTTACAGACTTCAAAAATAGTGTTGTGTATATTCTTTTCTCTTTCTACGCAGAAAGTTTTGATGTAAGGAGAGTTAGGATTTTTTTATTTTTATTTTTTAATTTCCTCTGATTTAGGTCATATTTGTTCTAAGGGTTTATTCAAGTATATTTGTTAGGGGAAAATATATTTCTCTTAAGTAACTTGCCTTATTCCTCTAAGAGAGGACTTTGGAAATTCAGAGTTAAATCTTCCAAAAATGTCTAAGTATTCTTTAGCCCGTTTGAAAATGAATTTTCACATCTAAATAATTTCAGAGGAAAAAAAAAAATCCTCTCTAAGCATCTACCTCAGAAATACTTCCCCTTCTTAAATGAAAGCACATCTCAAGAAGTAATGAGGATTATGGGGATCAGAAGAAATCATAATCAGAAGTTAAAGGAGCTGTACAGATATTAAGAAACAAACTTAAAAATTTTTCCTAATCAAAGCTGAGCTCAGAAAAGGTCATTAACGTATGTAGATACTAAACTAAGGTACTCAGATACTAAAAAGGACATATTTGAGCAATATATACAGACTGACCTCAGCTTTCCACCTTTTTCACCAGTCTTGCTTCTTTTATTAGATTATAGTTCTGGTCATGAGAGTGCTCCCTACATTTAAACACGGTGTGACCTTTACTGACGAATGTCAAATTTACATATGCTATATTGGGAACACATTTGTGCGTACAAAGTACAAGACTCTGAAGTTATTAAGTGGCCCAGTTTACCAGAGCTTGTGTCTAGGAAGTCATCAAAATAAGTGAGTAAAATTGAATTTTTCCCCTTAATATGTGGTTGTTATTTTATATTGCACTATTATTCTGGGGAGAGAAAAAATAGAGAGAAATAGAATAACTTCTTCATGGAAACAGTCTTGGAGGGTAATCTCTCTGAATAGACTTTATGATACAGCAATAAGAGAAAACCTTGCTTTACAGAGGCTACCAGGATTGACATGAGTTAGAACACTTTGATTGCAATTAAACAATCTGTGAAATCTGGATTGTATTTTGCTTGTTGTGATTTCTGATCCATGTTTCCAATGCTTTAGAAATTACTATCGCCACTTGGTCCAAGGAACAATCAATTTATGACGGCTGTATCTTACTAGACAAAGCACTATTCCCACCTCATTTCTATATATAATGAAAAGTAAGTTTCAATCAAAGAAATTATCATATGTATTTATCCCCTTATTTTTGTTTGTTGTGCGGTAGTTGAAAAGCAAACTGAAATCTGAGAAATGTTCATCAGAAATTGAAACTTTCAGCTGAAACATTTGTAATGCAGAAAATAAGGTGTTACTCGTAGCAGATCATCTGCAAATTAGCAGATGTACAGTTGCCATCATTTTCTTAACTGCAGTAGGATTATGTTATATTTGAGGAAAATAACAGTGGAATAATATTTTTTGCAACATGAAAAATTATATACTTTGTTAATTATACAATAACAAGTAATTCTAGATATTTTTCTGCTGCATGCCATCTATGTAGATTTCCGACAGTAACAAGAACATAATGCATATTATAGTAATGCCTTATTTGATGGATGAAGTTGTGGAATACCAATCACTGAAGTACTCAGTTGATTTTATTTTACTTGAGTTATTGTTTGTCTGAGTTTGAAATTATCCAAAAAAACCATTTTGTGTTGTTGGGTCTCTGGTAATGAAAGGAAAGTGCGTGACAGCTTCACAGTACTTTTTCATTTGCTTGCTATTTTGTGTTTACGTTGTAATTTTATACTTTCTCTGAATTCGTATTCTTCCAGGCTGGTGTTTTTCCATTAGTAGTCAGCAAAACAAACTCAAATGTCTGGACTAAGGTTTTGGACTAACATCTTTCTTCTGGAGACTCAATTGCAATGAAACTAGATATGGTCCTATTGTAGTCCACTCAAAGCATATGTTTTTTTCATGCTAAAACTCTAATTAGCCAGGTCAGCAAATTCAGTGCAGCTGATGTTCAAGATCGGATGAGGTGTGCACTAAAAGCCCCCAGGTAATCTTATCTGTTCTTGATCTTCCCTTGCATGTGAAGTTTGTCAAGTTGAATTTGGGCTGGCAAACCTTGAGACAGAAAAGGAAGCCAAGCTTTGTAATGCTTACCAGGGAGTAGAAGTACCAAGAGAAAAGTACATCACAGTAGGGCTCAGGGAACCTCCTGATACAGAACTAGGATTTACTGTAACTTTTTATGGCCTTAAAATATATTGAAATACATTCTCTAGTGAATATGCAGGAAGGCAAACTAAATCATCATAACTTCCTTTCATTCCAGATGGTTTCTATAGGCTTCTGAGACTTACATTTGACATAGAGTGTATTTGTAATTTTAAAATTTATCATAACAATTCTTTTTGCTATTAGCTTTGGAAAAGCACTATAGTTTCTTTAACGAAAGTGGAATGTAGGGAGGATTATTATATGGGTTCTATAAAACCTAAGCTCCTTATCCAAAGCTGCAGTCATTTTACTAACAGGTTAAAAAAAAAAAAAAAAAAAAAAAGACTGGATAAGAAAATCTCAATGTCTGATGATTGATCTATGCTGTCTTCCGCATTAAGGAACAAAGTCTTGTGTAAACAGGTGGCTCTTTTAATCTATCGTTGTCAAAACTAGCATACTACAGTTCAATTTCCCATTCCTCCTTTCCCATTTCTGCTTTGAGAACTGTTGTTTTGGAAGAATTCATTGTTGAAAGTGACCAGCATGCCTTTTCTAAAGCACTGGTACCATATTACTTAGTTCAAAAACTTCGGTTCAATTATTCTGTGTGAGATGAAATTAAATCCAAGATTGCTTTGTCCTTTCTTTACATTGTCAAGCTTTAATTAACCCCTTCAGAAATAATGCTAATCACTTCTCAGGAAGTAGTGTGATAAAAATATAAACAATATTATCTTTGTAATATCTCAAGAACACCGGCTTGAGATTAAAGCCCTACCAGATGGAATAATGATTCTTGTTGATTTCTTGTTGAAATTCTAAGTAATCACAGAGATTGTTTCTGGACATGCAGATTGCTTTAGTGGTTCTCAAATTAACGTGACAGAGCGCAATTAAATGAACCAACTGGAAAAATATGAGGCTATCACTAATGATTTATTATTCTTCCCTATATTTGTTGTTCACTTAAGATGACCATTTTTAAGATTTTTAAAAGCCCAGAATTATTATTGGAACCAATATTCTAAAGCTTTTTACTGCTGATAATAGTTACATTATAGATTTCTGATTACATGGGAAAGAACAACTCGTTGTTGTTTGTTCTGTGGTGCCTTCTTTCTTTTTCCTTAATTAACATGGTTTTCTTTTGCTTCCTATTGTGGAAGTTGATTTTCTTCTTTCTTTTGATGAAGTACTTGCCTGACTGTGGAATTTATTTATAAGAAACAATTGATGAAAAAGTAGAGGGAAATTAAACAATATAGAGATATCATGCAGAAATAGAGATACACTATAAATTTACAATATTTTCTTTTTGAACAATCACCATTAAGCAGTATCTAGAAAAACCTAGGACTAGAATTTATGAACTTCTGGAAAGGCAAATGCAATACTACTACTTTTTTTCTGACAGGTAGTAAAATCCAACAGTGATCTGTTCCTTTCTCTCTAGTTTGCAAACAAATGAAGACATACAGTGTGAAATGCACTTTGGCTTCAGTATCATCAAGCATGCTACTAAATCATGCTTCTGACGTGCCCTCTTAAGCATGGAACACCTCAGTTACAGTTTAATAGCACAACCAAATGACTTGCAAGTCACACTGGAATATTTTCTTTACCCACACTTGAGATCAGAATCTTAAGGTAGAGATACTCACCATACATGTGATGAGAGGACAGAATTGGGGGAGAGGGATCGCCGCATTACTTCCTTCATGTTATTTTTGGATATGACTAGCATTCCCTCCCCTTACACACACCCCCTTTTTTCCCAGCCCCCACCTCTTGCTTGCATTACAAGCTCCTACAACCGCTCTCACGTACTCTGAAGCAAAAGCGAGAGAGCAACAGCTGGACTGAAGCCACAGGACTTAAACTCCGCTTCCTCATTGCCAGCAGGCTTTGTTCTTTGGAATCACTCAGAACTGGGGAGAACGTCTTCATTGCTGACTGCGAGTGGCTGGAATTTTTGGCAACTCAGCTCTCTATTAATTTTTTCTGTGCTCTTCTGCAAACTAGGCTGAATTTAGAGCAGCAAAGCAAAGAGCCGGGAATAGTCAAGAAATAAAGAATCCAGAGACGATCAGCCATCACCTTCTTTGTGGGGGGTAGGGGTCCCTCTGTTCCACCACGGTAAGTGCCAGCATTAAATGTGTGTAAAGATGCAAGAAACAAAGTGGTTGTTTTACTACAGCAGGGGAGGGGAAAGAAGTACGTGAATGATTCACACTGTGTGTCGGAGCACTGCCTAGCAGGAAATTTTTCTTCATTGCTCATTTTTTGAAAAGCTGTACAAGAATGTATATATTTTAGCCAAATTCCTGAACACCTGTACAACTGGAAAGCTTTCCAAATTGTTTCAGTATTGGGTTTTCTGCACATCTGCTTTGTTTTGTATTGCGTAGAACAGAGTGACTTAAACTTGTGAGATAACCTCTTTCTTTTAAGAACAAAGCTGAGCCTGGGCAGTAAGGATCTTCCATCGTATAGGGTACGTATAGAACCAAAGTTCAGGGAGGAGGGGGAGTGAAAAAGGATAAGAGACTTCCTAAGACTGTTTATCTTATAGGGACTGAAAATAGACTTATTTCAAATGACTGGCATTCATTCAGAGGTCGTCCCCTTGTCGTGTGTCGTCCCCCCCTCCAGCCCCCCTGCTCTTAGGAGCTGAGTGGATCTGATTTTAAAAGCAAAAAGTTTGAGAGCCTTCTGGTTTAGAGCATGAAAATAAAAGCTAATGTACTGTCAAAGAGAGTATGTGCTTGGATAAATGACTATCATAGAAAGGACAAGAACTTGCAAAAAGAAACTTGGTGCTTTTCCAATAAGCAAAGTGATTTAGCTGTCCTTGCTTTATTTAAAAGCTTTACTACTGCTGTCTTCAAAGATTGCTAGCAGAATCGATTGCTTTGTAACTAAGATCTTTTTTTTTATTATTAAATTTTCTCTCTATATATTTTGTCTTCCAGAAAAACTTCATAACAATCAGTTCAACAGCAGGTTAATCCAAATGCCTTGCTTTCAGAAATGCTATCTAGCTGTCAAAATAAATTCACTATAGGGACCCACTTGCTTTAAAGCTACTGATAAACATTGCAAAATCAGTACGCTGAAATCAGTACACGGTTTTCTCTTGCTATGTGGGTTATCTTTAAGTGATATATAAGAAACTCTTGAAATCCAAATGTTAAAGTATGTAATAAATGTAGGGAAGGGGAGAAGATCAGGTGGTTGAATGTATTTAAGTACATTAAAAATATAAAAATAAACTTACGCATTACCAAGGCAACTGACCTGGAAAGATGAAAGCTTTTCTTTCCTTTCTTTTTGCTTAACTCTGGCTACATTAAGTACTTCAAGTAGTTATTTCTATATTTTAGAGGAAAGCAGTCCCTTTCCTCTACCGCCTCATTTACTACTGGTTTCTCAGAAACTTGTGGAGGTGAATCTAGTCACATGAAACAGATGCTGAATGTGCAAATGGGTGCTTGTGCAAAGTAGGGGAGGCACTGAGAATTACCTGCTTGTTCTGAGGTCTGTAACTTATGGTTATTTTCTAATTCAGAAACAGGTAAACCAATGTTCACCCATTCTGACATTCACATTTCTGTTTAGTGTGGTAATTGGTTTAAAAAAAAAAAAATCTGCTAAATTCTATTACTTTCAAATAATTGCAAAATAGTGCTCAGAAGGATAGTTTCCAATATGATACAATGTTGGTGAAGTTTAGTATAGATTTTATCTGCTGTGGACTAACGCATTTCTTTCTATGGCAGTTACTAGCTCTATTTTTGGCAAGTTATTCACTGAACTGGAATTGCAAACTAGAACTAGCAAAGATTCTTTTTCGGAGCTAAAAATGGAATAGGGTTTTCCAGTGCTGGGCTCCCCCCTGCTGATGGCACTACGTCAGGTTTTCTCAGCAGTTGCTTTCAGTTTCACAGTTTACATGGGTGCTATAATAACTTCGTTTTTCTTTTTTTTTTTTCCATTGATGTAGTGGAAGAATGTGACATCTTTATGTTGTTTTTCCTGCTTTGATGTGTTAATGCATAGTTTCTACTGACTGTGAGGTTTGGCAGTGAGGGAATTCAGAGATGGGCCTTAACCAAAACCCCTGGGTTCTACCATGTCTGCAGTATGAGAAGGTTAATATCTGGATCCAAACCTCTTGGCTCTGGTCTATTCCTGTTATAAATGCACTTCACTTTGGCCACATGTTTCAATTGCTTTTCGTGATGATTTAAGACACAAAAAAATCTTTCAGGCTGTAGACAGACTTTTAAAGAGGAAGTGACATTTAAGAATCTTGCAGTTAGTTAAGCAAGGCTTGCTTATTTGCTCCTTAACTTTGACTTTTAGAAGCCCCCAGGGAATCACATTCCCCTTCCTCTATTATAATTGTAGAAGTAAGTAACATTTTGGAACTCCTTCTATGAGGTCCTGAGAAAGCTAAGGTGCTTAGTTCCTCCTCACTAGCAGTGTTTATCCAGGTTATGCAAGTACCTCACAGGCTTTGTTTCACCCGAAGTGATCAGTCTGTAAGCTTTTAATGAAGCACCACATAAATTATTATCCGTGCCAAGAACTGTGGCAGCCCATGTTAAGCAATGCTGCAGTGCTTTGTAAAGGGGTGCACAGATTGTTCTGAAATCACGATTATTCTGCTTTCTTAATAGATAACTTTTCTGAGTCTGGCTAGCTTAATGAATTCAATACCTCTCTGAATACAATTACACATGTATCTGCCAGCTGCTTGTGGTATCTCTGTTTCAGCAAGAAAAGCTGTTCTGTGGCTGCACTGGCTCGCTGTGGCTTGTGGCTTACAGCTCTGATTTATTAGGCAGTAGTTGCATTTTTTCCTTTTTTCCTTGAATGATTCAATTGTGATGTCACTTTTTTTTTGTCTTGGCTTTCACCTTTTAAAGAATGTTTGGTTTTTTTTTTTCTGCTGCAGACAATTCTTGTAACACTAGGGAAGTGGGAGATGTCCCAACGCAGCTCTGTCTACCCCAGCACATTCCAGGGCCACCGAATCATTTGTGGTGAGAGTGATTCAGATCTGGTTAAAATGATTTAAAAGAGAGGTTATAGGCATACTGCAGTTCTGCATTTACGAACATAACAGGGAGTTTTTTACTGCCTGATTGAGACCACATGGCTCCAACTTAGACTTTTTTTTTAACGTGGAAATTGTTGGCTGAATGTACTCAAAAAGTTTTTTTTTTCTTAATTGCCTGGAGGCTAAGAGTTGGGATCACGGCATTCAGTGGTAAGGTCAGGGTTAAAACAGTATTTCGTGTTCCTTTGACTAAAAGGAGAGATGGCTTCTTTGAATATTTTGCATGGAATACAAACATGCCTCTCTCCTACGTTACAGCAAATGTACCCCAAAAATTATTTAGGATGCTACAGGGACCTGATTTGAAAGAGACAGGGAGAAGGACAAAGATGAGGGAAGATATCTCTGTCATAGATCACATTAAATGTGTTCTGTTCCAAATATTTATGGATGGTATGGAAAGTAAAAATGAAGGACAATGACCTTTTTGATTGTATATGGATTAATTACTTATTCTCAAAGCCAACATTTTGGACTGCTCTGAAAAGGAACTATATATTTAATGTACTTGCATGTATGTCAAAAATAACATAATTTAGTTTTCCCTTCATTCAGAAACATGATATGTATAAAACACCAGAGATAAATTGCAAGAAAAAATGCTTTTATTGTGGTCTGAATTAAATATACCAGTCTTGCTTACATTCCTAAAAAAATAAATAAAACAACATAAACCACAAAGACCTTTTCTACGTCTTAACTCCAAAACTCCCATTCTGAGGATATGGATATCTTAAGGAAAATTCTGACAAACTGAATTTTACTAAGTGGTTTTAGTGTAATTATTTAAGATAAAATGTATCCACAATCTAAAGGATGAGATTGTAATAATCTACATTGGATGTACCTCATACCATTATACTCTTCTTATACGTGTTATTTATTTGAAATACTCTCATTGTCTTGTTCTTCCCCCAGTGCTCTGATAGTTTTTTCTTCTGTTATGTCCCATCAAGTGATGCATAGTACTTAATACAAGGCTTTCCTTGCCCATGGAGATCCTCTGACAGTATGCTACTGCTTTTAAGCCCCTGTCTTCACTGCTGCCTGCCTTTGAGGCATTGCAATGTTCCAGCATCTGCCTGCTGCATTCTACCAATGGAGTCACTGCTTTTCTGAGTCTTTGTGTGTTTCCTCTGTGACTGTTATGAATTTCTGTAGGATGTGACTTCTAGATAATAAATGCATTTTTATACTGACACTTTATAACTGAGAAGTTTCTAATTTGAAACAATAATAATGTTAACATTAAAAAAAACTTTTCTCTGGTTGTAAAATAAAGTAAATATGAAGAGGATTTCTTAAATTGTTTAGGATCAGTATGCAACTATTACTCTGCAACAGCAGATGCAATAAAGAATTACAAGATTTTTGCTGTCTTTAGGTACTGGGATAGTAAATTTAGCTGGCTGAGACTGGAGAAAGACTATAAACCTTCATACAGTTGTGTGCATCCTTTTGAACTAGTTTCTCAACATGACTTCTTTCTCTAATTTCCATGTGTGCTTTTTTCTTAACTTTTTTTTTTAAAATGGTAAAAACTGGAGAGGGAAAAAAAAAAAAAAAGCCAGCATTAACCTTTAACCAGTGTTGACAAATCCCTGTATAGGTAATTTCTGCCTTACGTAAACTGCAATGTAAATGTTTAAAAGTTATTTCTGAATAATAGATTCACTTTGATAAGAGGTGAAATTTGTCCCTGAAGTGTTATTGTGTTCTTTCAGTGTTCAGTTATAGTGCATTAATGCACATATAAGTCATATAAATGAACTTCAATTGTTTATAGACCTGACAATTATAATAAAGATAAAACAATGCAGCTTTTATACCAGGGAAAAAAGACACACAAGAAAAAAACAAACAAAACAAAGAAATGGAAGGAGAGCACCTCAGTGAGAAGCTGAGAGAGTGAAACAGAGCTGGTAAAATTCTGCTGCATGATATAGGTGGCATGTGGTTTTATGGAAGGATCAGAATATTTGGTTCTGTGCAGCATTTCCAGGTCAGCATTGATAGAGCTGCTAAGAGTTAGTAGGTATAACTTGACATTTTTGCCAAACTTATGACTACTTGTATGGTGTTTTCTGACTGTAGGGCAATCTGGACTGAACTACTCATAAGCAAAATAGATCCCGTCTCTTTCTTCATTTTTTTAAACAGTGAAGAGAGGCATAATGGAAATGGGCTGGAAACAAGGATCAAGGAATTTTAAGGTTTACTTGGGCCATAGAAAGCATACGTAAATATTAGTCATTGCAGTAAAGTGTATACCTTTAAAGCAGACTTGAGCACTGCCCACCAACGTGTTGGATTCCTGTGGAATTTTCAGTTTTCCTAAAAGCGGCTTTTGATATTATTGAATATTTCATTTTTCTTAATGGTGGTGGAAAATACATGTGCTTTGAAACATGGCTGGCTGGGCCAGTGCGTGTCGGTGTATGGGAGAATTCTTGGATGTGATGAAAGTACAGTGCAAGTAGGCCGTGGCCCAGCCCAGATAGTGATTCAAGCTCATAACACTGTATGTGTGTGCTTTTGAATTGTCACTTTTGGCAGCTGGCAGCCATGGATATCCATCTAAAAGGATGGAAACCAAAGTGTTAAGTGAGAGCTATGCTGCATCTTGCAGCCTATGACAGTGCTTTAACTGTACACAGTAGATGCTGGACAGGCAGTATCAGTTAATCACTGTTAATTAGGTAAATGGGATGCCTAGGATACCTAGTCCTCAGGTCTGGTTTAGATAATAAATGTTGTCTTCTCCATAATAGTCTTGTAAGTTTTGAAGTGCACAGTAATGCAGGGGTTAACCTTAATGACAAGTATCTGTCTGCCCAGTAAAGCCAGTAAGTCAGTCACATCTTGCCTGTGCTTTGTAATTTCTGTAAAAGGATGCTGTGCATAAGGAAGGCTGCTGAGGAAATGGTGGCATAGGTTTTGCTGCTTTGGGAGAACTGTGGCTCCAAAGACAGTTTTCCTTCCCCACCCTTTCCTTCCTCTCATCTGCTGTCTCAACTAGTCCCTTTCATTTGGCTCACGCTGGATTATCTTAGGACTCCCCAGATGTCATCTGCAAAGTTATGAGTCCTGCTTTAGCTCCTGATGGGTGACTTTTTGCTATGTCTCTCACTGTACCTACCTCTGAGATAGAATATAAGGAAATAGCGTATCCAAGGAAAGTACAGTTCTGAAGATGACAACTGCCACATACAGATTAAGCCTTCTTTTCACCAGGAGCTGTGAAAAATGTGTTTTTGCTAATAATACATTATGAATCAGTAATCAGTATTGCTGATGTACTTTTTTTTGCTAGTTAATGTTGGAAATTTTAATTCAGAAAGATGCTGGTTTCAGTCCAGACCAGTAGGCTTAGAAATTATTTATGTTACAAATGCAGGTTTGCAAAGTGTCGGAACTGATCTGGCCCATCTAGATACTCCTCTGTTATTGAAAAGAAAGTTGATATTTAGGTTATGATGTAATACAGTTATATGTGTGACCTCAGCTCTGGCTTTAAAAATTTCCTTTTCTCAATTTCTCCTTAAATAGTTTTCTCACAATTCCAGTTGGCATTATATAAAGAAAGTAGTCAGTGCCATTGAATCTGAATTAGAAATTAAAGAATGTATTCATTATAGCCATTATAGCAGGTGTTAGCTGTCCAGATGGAGAATAGCCTATTTAGGAATTATTGCATCCAGAAGTTGAGGACTAAATTTGACAAAAATGTTAACCATTTTCAAGTAAGTGCAAACTAGCTGCATTTTCGCTAGGTCTTGACTATGTAGTTCCTGTTGACTTCTGGGTTGGCAAGCAAATGTGAAAACAACATAAAAATTCAATATATATCAAACTTTAACAAACTTTAGACTAAAACTGAACTGGAATAATCAGAATTCCTTCTTCTGCTCACTGTTTCAGGTCTTAGTAGTGAAAGTGAAAAACTGTCACAACAGCAGAATAGTGTTTGTGTACAAAGTTCTGGTTTTGTTTGTGAACAACAACAACAATTGTTGATTTAAAACAAAAAAACCAAGCACCAGAGTGGAAGTAGTTACTATTGATTTATTTTTTTAAATACACGAAGACATTAGAATTTTTTTCTGCAATTTTGTCTGTATATATTGTTAGATATGTCACACAAACCCTCAAAAAACACTTTTATTTTTCCAGATATTCTGAGGGCACTTGAATGAGGACTTTGTTTAAAGGCTTAGTGATCATCAAAGCTTCGATCTCCTAACAGAAATTATTATACGGGTCTCTGAGTCACATGCCCTTAACTTCAGCCAAACCATCTGTTCTAATTATATGATTGCTGCTTTTGTTATCTGTAAATATATGAAACAGAGTCAGTCATGCTTTGGCTGCATAGTTACAATCAAGATACAGGTAAATAGATCAGTGTTCTCTTCTGCCTTTATTCATTAATGTATAATGTTCTGCATGGATTATCATCAGTGTTTCTGCAACGGTCTGGGAATACAGATCATCATAATCTTGAAGGTTTCAGTCTTAGTAGTTTCCCTGCTTGGCACCCGAGACCTTCTGCTGTTACTGAAAGTCACCGTCAGTGAGAGCTGAGGTGCTTGCTCTCTGCAGTCTGCTGTTCTGCAGGACAATGCCCATCTCTGTAGCCTGAGTCTCACTGAGTGACTGCTGTCAGGCTTCATGCAAGGCACTGACAAAACTGCTGACAGCTTTCTTCCTTTGATCTCAACTGCTGCATTACTGACCTGACTCACACGAATTAAGTATTTTATCTTCCAATCAACCAAGTGTATTTACTGTCTCTACCTTGGAATTACCTACCACAAAGAGGAAGATGATGGTAGGAATAACACCCATATAAAACAGTTTTGTATTTAATCTGATATAGTTTAACTAATGTTCCAGATTAAAATAAAAGGGCTTAGCTATTCAGCTGCAATAAAGCAGATAATTCTTTAGGGGTCACTTAATTGTGCATTTAAAAAGCACAGAGGCTGCAATACGTGACATAGTTGATACACTAATTTTCTACCTTTCATAACTGCAGCAAGATGTTTGCCAGTCCTGAAGGTAAACCTGCGAAGTCCACATTTGCCATTCGTGTTTTCAGTGTGTATCAGACTACATACACTGGATGAAGGTTTCTTTTTTTTCTTAGTGTTGATCTGCAAATTGTTAACATGTCATTATTCAGAGTTTTTGTTGTTGCTTGCTGTTTTTTGTTCTTTTTTTTTTTTCTTCTTTCTGTGAAATATGATTGATCTAAAATTCTTCTTGGCTTCTTTTTAACTATTATGGTTTTGAGAAGTATTACTGCTTCTTGTGAAGATTATATTGCTAGCCATGAACTCACCACTAACTAACTCACCAGAATCATATTAAATGAAATGTACCTCATCTATAGAATTTAAACTGTGTAAGTGCAATTTCACCCTCTTTCTCTGCTCTCTTTACTCCTTAACTCTTTACAGTCCTTCCCTCAAAGTCCAAAATATTATCCCTAGAAGATTATTAGGCCTGGCTGTTATGTAAGAGGTTCCCTTCCACATGTGGCAAAATAATTACAGAATGATAGTTCAAAATTTCCTGTTCAAAGAAGTGTACAAAGAGCAGAGTTTCAGTTACAGACAATATGCATTCCATTTTAGTTAGACATGTAATTGTGTTAATCCTACAAGCCTCAACAGTTCCTTGGGCCTGAAAAATGTTCGGTATTTTACATGTGATTGTTCAGTATTTAGTTTATCTAACCACCTGTAACTGCTAATTTTCTTTCTTTTCCTCTCAAGTTCATCTCATATTGAGAACAAGAAGTGGTAACCTGATGTAAATCTAGGTCTGCATAACCCAAGGGATGGCATCTGCTATGTACGTGAAGGTAGCTGTGGTTATTTGGTGTGCAATCTGAAGACTTATGTACATAACTTCCCTTAATGCTGAGGGGAGTTGTCTACACCAAACCCTTTCTCACAACAGGCAAAGAGACCCCTAAGAATTAAGCTCCAATATTTCATTGTCCTGCATTGCTGTATAATAATTTACATCAGCCTATTCATTCCAATCTACTAGACTTTTCAAAGACTGAACAGTAATTTCATGGCTGATCTCCAGTCATGCAAGGCCAGAATTTCTTCTTATTCTAGAGACCTAATAGGTTTGTGGAAGGTGGTCTTAGACTTAAGGCAGTGGTTCTGACAGGGTTCTGACCTGGCTCTTATACATTGTGAGTGACCCTGGAGAAAGTGCTTAAACTTTGTTTCTTAATAATAAAACATATCTAATTTTCTCATGTTCAATTACCATTGCAGTGCTCAAAGTCCTGTTGAATAAGCTTTTTTTTTTTTTTTTTTTTCTAGAGGAAAGTTTTATTAGGCTACATCAGATGCAGGAACATTCATTGCTCAACTACTGACACACGTGGGTGAGTGGAAGGCATTGCTCTGAACCATTAGGTCCCACCTAGACTGTTATTACAAGATGGCCCAATACTTAGATGCAGTGAGATAGGTACCATGCACACCACTTCAGTAAGAACAACTGGGAAATTTGCAACTGTTTGGTTATTGTTCAGTATCTCTTATTTAATTACACTGAGAAAATAGATGTGTGTTTAATTAATGAAAATATCTATGTATTAATAACTGAATTGCTGATACTTTAAGCCAATCCTTTTTCTTTTTTTTTTTTCCACCTGATACTTGCAGACACTTATGATTAAACTCTGAAGTCTCATAATTGAAGAAGCTCATTTTAAGTGAATGGAAAGATATTTTTTTTTAGTTCTAGCCTTTAACATCTTGATCTCTTGAAGCTGAAGGTATTTTGCTGGGAGGCACTACTGGTTTAGTTCTGAAGGAGATTTATTTTGATGTCACTGTGTAACAAGAGCTTGAAAAAATCACATGTTCTCAAGCAATCCAAATTGCTGAGTGATTGCTTTCGGTACTGAAATACAGAGCCATAGTGGTGGTGGAGCTACAAATAAGAGTTCTTTTGACTCTTAAATTGTGCAAGAAGTTGCCCGTCTCTGACTTCTGAAGCAAGCAGTACTTCTCCCTTTGACTTACTTGATTTATCCTTCCTTGGCTTGGTTATTTCTGGGACAGCACAACAATTTCTTAGGCACCTGTAAAAACACTTGAGCCATCACTTCCCAGACAGCACTTAATCTCAGAAGCCACCTGATGGGAATTTTAGTAATTCAAAAATCAAGGCTTTTTTCCTCTGTCCTCAATGTGATAATGCATCTCATATGCTTTGAAAGCAGTTCCACCTGCAATGATGCCCATTTCCTGAGTTGAGTTGTAAGTTACAGCAGTACCCATACATGTGTCAGAAAATCAACCTCTGTCAGGCAGAAGGTTGTATAATACATCCTCCCTAAACCTGATGATCTCCAAAACAAAATAATGCCCATTAACTGCCTAACAATGGCATATGGGTGGGATATTTTTACATTAAATATTGTTAACCACTTGCTCTACAGTAAGTTAGAACTGAAGAAAATTACTGCTATAAAGAATCTCATTAAATTAACCTGCAGTACCATACTACTTACCTGATGCATGCAAGAGTTCTCAAAAATGTATCTTGCAGCTAAAACCTGAAATATTAGTAACTTAAATTTTCTATAAAACATTCTTGTTTTTAATATCTATATGATTACCTTGCTTTTCAAACACTCATTCATGCTTTTTATTTACATATATAAACAGAAAAAAAATTGAGCTTATATGCACAGAAATGCAGTAGTTACAGAAGTTTCTCTATGAAATGAAGAGGATTTGTTATTTGTAAATCACTGGCTGTATGGCCTGTAAACAATGAAGATGCTTGTAGTAAAAAGTTGTCTGCAGTTTGCATTGTATAATTAGTTACTAATTTGCACAGTATTTTTTCTCTTTCTTGATCAGATGATTAACCTGATCTAGGAGGAACTGAATTGTCTATCCACATCTATATTTCAGTTAAATACTGCTGCTTTGCCTGAAAGCAGAAAAGAAAGTTCTTTCTTTTGTTCCTTGGGAGGTTTCTGAAACTGTGTGAAATCTGGCTTATACCTACACCCAGTCAGTGCATTTGTCTTGAAAAAAAACATGCAATTAAGATCAAGAGTAATACACTACTTTGTGTGTTGGTGATGGACAAAAATAAGCAGAAAAGATCAGTCTTTTAGGCAAAGGATGGAGATAAAATCTAATGTGAGGCAGAGTTTAAACTTTGGTTTTCAGAAATGGATAAGGTGTTATTCAGTAGACATTCAGTAATTTTCTACATGAAGGCTGACTGCAGTCTATGCAGGTGTTTTTTTTTTTTCAGAAGTTGCTATATAGGCATATGATATTTGTTCATAATGATTGAAAAAGAAAACCTACAGACTTTTTCTTAATATTGATTACTTTTTTTTTTTTTGCCTGTTAAAGACTGTCTCCGTGCTGTTCTTACCAAATAAATAAAGTTGTACAGATACCTTAGTTCTGCGTGATCAAGCAGGATTACTTGAAGTATGGTATCTCATTTGGATGCTGTTAAATGCATTTGTGAAATGCTGTTTGCCCCAACGCCAGAGACCCATAAGTGATAAGAATTGCTTCCTTGATACTTTGCTTTTACAAGAGTTCAAAGCCACTTCAAAATAAAGCTGCTAGGTACTTTTCATTGCTTTTCTATTAAATTTTAAAATATTTTCCATTATAATCACAGAGTTTAAAAAAAAAAAAAAGAAAGAAAGTAACATATCCATTTTTTATAAAAGCTATTAAGGCAAGAAGTGAGTAGTCTGTAGTGAACAATACCACAACCTCTTGCACAGCCTGCTATGACAGACATGTTTATTAATCACAAATTTTTGGATAACGTATCCAAATAAGTTGCATATAGTTGCTATCTTTTTTCTGTGTGGTATATTCTCTCCTGTTTCTATAAAGAAAAGAATAATATTAAGCTTGTTCATGATAGGCATGGAATGTAATTTAATTTTGTTTTTTAAATCTCCCCGCTTTTTCCTTTATATACCAGTATGCTGTTACCACACCACATCTTGCCTATCTTCTCTGCTTTGATAAGAATCCAATCTTAACTCAGACTCATTCAATTTTTCACAAAATATTTTCCACTGAATTAGAATGGTTCTGTACCATTTAACTCATTCTTCTCTGTAGTTTTCCACAGTAGAGTCAAATTATAATAAATATGTTTAAAAATAAGTTTTATCTATTTAAATTACTGGTTACAGTTCTCCCACGCCAAAGCCCCATCTCAAAGACTTCAAGAAGAAAGGAAACGTGTAATCCAAGCAGGTCTGTAACCATTCCCTTGAAAATAAAAAGTTCTAAGCAAAGGAACAAAATAAAAGAAGAATTTTCAAGGGATGCAGTCCTAGTTCTAAATATTTTTACTGATTTAATTTATATTAAAATATGCACAATTGTTTTGACTAGTTGCTCAGTTAAAAATAGCTTGTAAAAATAGCAGAAAGGCCTTAGGAAATAGGAGACATGACACATGGGGTAAATTTGACTAAGTTTAGTAACTTCAGAATCATGCATGTGGGGAGCAAATGTTTATATTCTGCATAAAAATAGCTTAGCAGTACCAGGGCTGAAATTAGTGGCACTGAGTGAGAGAAATGAAAATAAGGAAAAATAACAAGCAAAAATACTGTGAAGACAATAACTTAAAATTCTTTTTATCTAAAAATCAAAAGAAAAAAAAAATATGTTTTCTAAAAGGCTTGGTGTAAGTTAAGCAAGTTAATGAGAATTATGAATCTTGCTTTCCTTCATATAGGATACATTCTTATAATTTTTAGCACTGCTGTTGTATTTTCTTCCGTAACTTAACCATTTGTTTAATTAAAAACGTATAGCATAAATATATATTTTTTTAAAACACTGTAAGAGTTAAAAGAACGATAGAAGCTACAGACAGGATCTCTGCTGTTTTGTCTTGTCTGGAGCTTGTCTTGTCAAATCTCAAACTAATCTCACTAAAGTCACCAGCCAAAATAATGAAGGAGAGCAGAATCCTTGCGGCACAAGTAAAGGTAATGGAGACTCTGAGAACTTCCACAAACACGTAGGAAAATAATTTTCTTAATGCCAGGGGAAGCTATGAATAAATAAACAAATGTTTGGAGTTACTGCAGCTTGCAAATGGTGACAGAGGCCGTTGGCTGCTCTTCTTGGGAGCTTTGTAGCCCATGGCCCAGCTGGTCACACCTGTACTTTTTTTCTTACCCTCTCTCTGCATCCTTGGAGGAAGGGTGATGGAAAGCTTGACTTCAGAGAAAGCAAAATTAACTTGTAAGAAATGGCAGGCTGCAATATTGAAAAGTGCCTTGGAAATGTGGCCATTTTTGTATAATTTGGCTATTTTATGTATTTCTGGCAAGACAGTATTGGTCCCTAGGTATCTAATCATTCAGTTTATTCAGCTGTATGTGTAGTCCTCACTCAAATTAGAGCTTGGAGAACACTGCAATACCTGAAGAATCAGTTACATTCTGAATAAGTAATAGACCTGTTTATTATACTACATATTTTTAATAATAAAATTGGCATCTGTGGCTTACAGTATGTAGGGCCATTTCTTAATCTACTTTACAGTGCATTCAAGCACAGCACCAGCTTTTTGTATCTACATTCAGATCTTCAAAGATTACAAAATGTGAATGTTTCAAGTGTGTTTCAATGCAAATGTGCATTGTTATTAGTTATTCGTGCATTGCCTATACAAATAATGGAATTACATATAAGGCTTGAAAATACTGCATTACATATAGAGCAAAAAATGAGCTGTGTGGAAATAATAAGCCTTTGAAATAATCTCATTACAGCGCCAGATTCTAAAATTTATATGGCAAATTTGATTTTGTGTTTCACAGAATTATAGTGGTTGAATGGGACCTCTGGGGATGTTCTAGTCCAACCCTCTGCTAATGCAGGCTCCCTAGAGTAGGTTGCATAGGAAAGTGTCCAGGTGAGTTTTGAATACCTCCAGATAAGGAAACTCCACGACCTCTCTGGGCAGCCTATCCCAGCACTCTGCCATTCTCACATTGGAGCTCTTCCTCGTGTTTGTATGGAACTTCCCATGTTGCAGTTTTTGCCTGTTGCTCCTTGTTCTGTCGGTGTGCACTACTAAAATGAGTCTGCCTTTTAAAATAATGTGACTCTTACAGAGTGATATTTTACAGCCTGGAAGTATTGGAGGTATATGGAGAAAATAAAAGTTAAACAGTGTAGTGATGGAAACATTGCCATTCACTATTCAGTACTGGAATGTTAAGGTATTTCATTTTAGCTTTTCTTGCTGGACATGCTCAACACCACTGATATAAAATTACTTCTTAATTTGCAACTTATCTCTCTCCATTTTTTCTAATGGTCAGAGTTCCCTCCTAGAATTCCTAAGGCTGTATCTTAAAGTTTCACTTCAGCTGCCATTTTAAATTAACTTTTAAGAGTGTGCAGAAAGGAAAACTTCTCTATTCCTCTGTGACTTTCAAAAAACACAAGTTCCAGCAGGATTATGCATTAGAGAAAACCCTGAGCTGTTTTTCTTAGGGCCCTGGTGCTCACTCAGTCAGTGTACTATTCAACTTTGTTTATATTTTCTTCATAGACATTACAATCCCAGATACATGTGTTTGTATGTATTTCCATACATGGAGAGTTGTGAGGGCATAAGGAAAAGAAGAATGAAAACAAAAGACGTGCTATATAAATTGCTGCTTCATGTTGTGTACATGAACTGCCACCCACCTGGCATCTAGATTTCTTTTGTTTGCTATCCTCGATTTGCTGTCATACAATAACATAGAAAATGGAAAGGCAAAGTAGGCCTTGAAGAAGGAAAAACAAGTATTTCAACCTTTGTTCACCTAATATCAAAATACCTCCAATTTGCTTCCTTGGAGAACTGACTTTCTAGTCTTCTGATTGTGTTTCAGTGCATACATCAAATACTTAATTGCTGTCATTTTAACATATAGTTGATACAGCGTAGTTGAAAAGTATGAGTTGCAGAACAGCAGAGGCAGCGAGCAGTACAGTGGAAATGCAGGCAGGAAGAGAAATTGAGAGAAGAGAATGAAGAAGAAAGAAGTAAAGAACAGAGAAATGCAGTATTATTTGAAATTTATTAATATTTACTGACTGATAAAAACAGATTCCATTTTTTTTACATTCCTTTTATTTGACTTTTTTGCCTTCCTCTGGCTTTATTACAATATTCACTACTATTTTTCAAGGCGATTGTTCTTTACAGTGGTTCATGAAGGCTTGCATGGCCTACAGGAGCAAACCCAGGATGCAAGCTTGAGTTCTTATTCTATGAACTGATATATATATATATATATATACATATGTAAAATATATGCGTTGCTTCTATCTGCACGCTTTATTTAGCATTGAGAACCTACAGCAAAGGGATTGGGAAAAAGAGCAGATCATTTTTGTACTCTAGTATCCAGAGCATGTGATACATCTTTAACTCCATGTCCTCCATAGAGAGAAATATCTTTTTTGTAAAGCATCTGCGATGGATTTGTTCCTCTGTTACTTCTGGTGTCTTCTGGTTTGGTATGAGTTGGGGTTTTGGGCTTCTCAAAAGCATTATTATTGCCCTCTCACACCTAGATAATAATCCTCTTATCCTTGCAAGGCTTGGCAGACTGGAATAAACTGGATGTAAGTTAATGCTGTGCTAGTTAGCATAAATTTGGAATTTTCAGTGGCTGTTTTTCTGTGTCTAGCCATCAGTCTTACAGGTTGCTCTGGCACAGTCTTCCTTTGGTAGGGATTTGTCAATTGCTTTGGTGATCCCTTTCCAGAAAGTGAGAATGCTCCAAAGACTTGATTTTGAATACTTTTCAGTTCTAAGGAGCAGAAAATCTTAACTTGGCTAATCCAAGCATAATGGCAGTAGGGCTGATGGAGCCTCTCACTAGGCCTGTTTTTTAATGCCCCATACTACTTAGAGATGAAAATGTAAAAATCAGTCAGTATTTGGCCAGGAAATACTTCATTTAGTTTTGCTAGCTGGCACTTTTCATTCATAAGCTTTGTTGAACTGAAATGGCAACTAGCAAGTTATTGCAGGATGAGTATGTTTTGTTCACTTAATTTTCATGTAATCTCTAAATGAAATTCCCATTAATTAATCTTATCCTGCTATTAACTTGGATCAACATTAAAAAGACTACAATTAGAAAAACAGATAAAATATAATAGAATATAATTAAATCTGTTCCAATATTCTGTGGCGTTGCCCATCATGAATGTGAATTGTTCTTCCCACAGCGTAGCCAAACGTCAAGCCTGTTTCCCAATTCATCAAGCATCACCTTAATGAGGGCTGAGATAGCTTTGTGTTGAACTGCATAGTTCTGTGTTTGTCTCATGACAGCCAGCATATAACGTAGCACGTCAGGACTTGCTGCCAGTGCTGTCACTGGTGTGATGCAATGGGTCTCAGTCCCGAGTGCTGAGGTGTAGCTCCCACTGCTTGAGGCCGGCTGTGTGTATGCAAAGAGCAAGGAATGGTGTAGAACTTGCCCTCTTAAGAAAACAGTTTTCTTACTGGACATCATCTGACAAAAATATGTACGTCGACTTTTCACTTTAGGCTTATGTGCTTATCACAATTTCTTAACCATTCTGTAAGCGCAGTATTTGGGAAGTAGTGGAAAGCCATTACAAGTCGCATGAAACTAAGATGGGACTGATCTGTGAAAATAATTAAGCTGGAGGAGAGGTTTTTCTTCACAGGATGTTTCTGGAAAGGAAAGAAAAATAGAACTAATGGTTAAGTGGAGCCTCGTATTACAGACTCGTCTGTGATTGTCTAGAAATTGAATTAACCTCTCTCCTGTGCATATCGTTTAAAATGAAGCTTAGGAGAGGCTGCCCAGAGGTTAGGGCTCTGATAGTCTGTTGAGCAGAAATAGTAGCAGAGGTCCTCACACCGGGAGGAGGGAGGACTCGTGACAAGGAGAGGAAAGGAAGGGAAGAGGGGGAAGAGAAATGTTAATTTTGGCAGTGGAGCTGACAGAATAAATTTGTCTCCAAGCCCAACAGTTGTAAAAGTAGGCCAGAGGGGTCTACTGAGTAAACAAATGGAAGTTTGTTAGTTCCCTCCAAAAAGGATACTTCTGTGCACTTTCTGGGCACAATAGAAGACAGAAAAGGAACTTACTGGTCTTTTAATTACGGAAGAGAATTACATATGGTTCTAATGCCACTACTAACATATTTTTTAGCCTTCAGGAATAAAAGGTCTGTTGTTGATAAACACAGAGAGCTTGCCCAGATTTCTGAGCCATTAAAGGGAACTGTCTTACGTGCTGGTACCTCCTAGGCAGCAGGGAAGGACTTGCTCTTAGACAGCATGCACTGTTTCATCGGCCCAACATAAATAAAATAGGCTGTGCTTTCACATAGCAATAGCTTACCCCAGGTAAATAGGCTCTTTTGTTGGGGCCTAAGTTTTTTGATAAAGGAACACATGCTGATTATATGTGTATGTATATATCATAGGCTACAGAACCAGCTTATGCTCCTGTTCTGAGGCAGGAGTTTGAAGTTCAGCAATACAGGAACCACAGGATTACATTAGATCAAGTGGATGTAATCTAAAGAAAAAAATCAAACACCTACTATGGAGAATCAGTGAAGGAAGGTTTATTTGAAATGGATTAGACTGCGCTCAAATAAGCCAGTACATAAGATAAGCAGGAAGCATTAATTCTACATGTATAGAACAGGGAATAGATCTAATTTTTAGGTGTGTACAATTTTCTCAAGATAAGAAATGTTCACTGCCTCTTTAAGAAATTTTATGCCACCAAGTTATTTCTTTGCAAATGCCATTAAACACTTCAAAGCACAATGTGCTGCTTTCAATAGCAATTTAGTTTTTCTCAGCAGTTGAAATATCTTCCTGTGTGATGAGCCTGAACCAATATTTTATGTTCTTTTTCTTCTTTGTCTTTCTAAATGTGTGTGGGCTACAGATGGTTCTGTGAAGGAAAAGAACTCCAGAACTCCCCTGACATTCAAATCCATTCTGGAAGTGGAGGACTTCATTCACTAATTATAGCAGAAGCCTTTGAAGACGATACAGGGCGCTATACTTGTCTGGCTTCAAATTCCCTTGGTTCAGATAGTACATCAGCTGAAATATTCATTGAAGGTAAGAGGTGAAATAAAAAGATTCTTGACTCAGACATGAAAGATAACTAAGCTGAAGTTTACTTTTAGTTCTTAGTTGCTTAGTGATAATTGTATGGTGTTTCTCAGCTTCCTTTTAAAGCAGTATATGACAATGGCACTGTATTAATTCTGATATTTCAGTGGATATTCCAAGAATCGCTGGCTAGGTTGCTATTTATTTGAGGCAAAAAGGAGATTAAAAATGGAAAAGGAGGGACAAGTAGAGCTTTTTGTAAACAGGTTTTAAGTAGCTTCTGCAAATAAAAGATTTAACTGGTTATATTAATAATGATTTTCAGAGTAGCAGTAATTCCTGTGACATTTCTGTACCTCCTTCCAGTGCAATTAAAGGTGACTGTCCCAAATAAGTCCTCCTCAGTCATGGGCAAACGTGCTTTAATTCTTCATATTTTACACCCTAACTTTAAGTCAGATTGTATGTAAGTCAGTAATGCAGTGTTGTTTTGTCCACAATCAAGTGACTGTATTTTAGACGCAGTAATATTAATTACATAATTACATTAATTGTGTAAATCCAATTTTTACTTTAGTTAATTTATCTTTCAAGCATTTCAGTAAGATCTTCACTGGTTTTGTAACTCTTTAACATTCATTTAATAATTAGTTGAAACAAATTAATGTAACAAACACTTGTAAATCAGAATAATATTATACTAAAATTATTAAATTGATCTTGATTAACAAAGCAATTTTTTTTCACTGCAATTTAGCTGAATCATAGCAAAATGCATTATTTATAAGGTTTCTCTTGTAATATTTTCTATGCTCAAAACTGTGTTCTTGGGATGTAATAGCAAAATCACCAAGACCTTTTCTGGATTTTATGGATTCTGGGAAGATTTTTTCTTTGCAGAAGGGAGTATGATTTCAGAAATGCTCAGATACAGTACAAATTTATAATTCTACTGGAAGTTGTAACAGTGGAAGCAGCACTGAAAACAAATAGAAAGGGAGATACAGCAAGTAAGAATTCATTTTCTGAGATCTGGCTAAGTTTTACCATGTGGAATTTCTGTCTTGAAGATTTACGACATTTACCTTTCAAAGAGAGAATTGTACAAGACATTATGCTCCTCCCTTATCATCTTTAAGGAAAGCAGATTGCCATGCAAACATTGCTTTGTACATTAATAATCTTGATGACAATGGTGTCTCACACCTTCTTCTGAATATCAAGCCCAGCCACGCAAGACATTTTTATCCTTTACTCATGAGAAATACTTACACGTAGACCCACTTTGCTCACCTGACATTGCTTCTCTTTTCTTACCCTTTTGTGCTACTTAAGGCTTTGACTTTTGTAGCCCATATTTTGTAAATAAATAGAGTCCCTGAGTCCCTGAGTTCAAGTTCTGTTTCAGTGTAAGTCAATCTATGCAATACTATGTATGTTAATATGATTTCTCTATGGTCTGTAATACAAATTCAGCTATGCATATATGTACAAATCCTTAGAGGAATTATCCACACTGCATAAATACCTAGAATAACTTGCATACAGAGGCAATAGCTATTAGAAAAAATGAAGACAGTGGGAAAATAAATACTTTCCCATCTTTTCTTCAAGTGGGTTCAGGATATTTCCAAACACATACATTATATCAAGACTTCCACTGGAAAGAAACATCACTATGTAAATGTCATGTGTAGATTGATAGAAATAGTCTGCAATGTGGAAATAGTGGGTAACAAGTTTAGTCTGGAAATGCCTTCCTACACTGAGTGCTCTTAATTATGGTTGAAGATTTATTATCTGTATATAAGACGTTTTCCTAAGATTTAAGTTTTAACATTCAAGTAAATACAACATTTCCAGTAGAACAGTAGTCATCAGCAATTTTTTTGTCATATTTGCTTCAGTACAAAGGAATAAAGCTAAGATCCTAGGAGGGCCATGAACATAATCAGAGGGCTGGAGCACCTCCCTTACAAAGGCAAGCTGAGGGAGCTGGGCTTGTTCAGCCTGGAGAAGAAGAGGCTGCAAGGAGACCTAATTGCAGCTTTCCAGTGTTGAAAAGGGGATTATAAACAGGAAAGGAATCAACTTTTACAAAGGAAAACAGTGATAGGACAAGGGGAAATGGTTTTAAGCTCAAGGAGGGAGGGTTCAGATTGGATGTCAGGGGAAGTTCTTTCCAGAGAGAGTGGTGAGGTGCTGGAACAGCTGCCCAGAGAGGCTGTGGATGCCTCGTCCATCCCTGGAGGTGTTCAAGGCCAGGTTGGATGGGGCCCTGGGCAGCCTGGTCTGGTATGAAATGTGGAGGTTGGTGGCCCTGCATGTGGCAGGGGGTTGGAGCTTCCTGATCCTTGAGGTCTCTTCCAACCCGGGCAATTCTGTGATTATATGAAAACAGTTTGAAATTAAATGGGCATGGACATGATTTCTGTAACTGTCTAAACTATATAGGTACAGTGTCTTAGCAGATAGGCTACTGCCGATTTTCTTATTACAGAAAATTCTCAACACTTGGAATGTCTTACAGTGCATATTGCAAGTCTCTTGAAGGGTAATGCAGAAGTACCAAAGTTTTTCCTTTGGAATTTGAACTTAAAGGATATCAGTAAAAGATTATTGAATATGCTTTCTTTTCCAGGTGCCAGTTCCACAGATTCAGAGAGTGAAAGTTTAATTTTCAAATCAAAATCTGGAGCTATGCCACAGTAAGTGTGTGAAATAGAACTAATGATGTTCAAATTTTCTTAATGAGGCACACTGGAAAATCTTTAGTAGTTTTAGAATTGAATAAGCATCTTGAATGTATCTGTGTATGTCTTGTCTTTTCTCCTTCTTTCATGTGATATAAATGTGCAGTATTATGACTATAGATTTTATTAATGTGCTTATTCTGAGTCTACCCCTACTTAACAATACTTTAGCAGTTATCAACTTTTCATATTTAGGAGTAACTTTTGGTTAATCAAATCTTTGTTTATAATTGCCTAGCCATGTGCTTCCAGAAAACTATGCAGTGGTCTAGAATATATATATATATTTATATAGAGAGAGAGTGTTTGACTCCTCTATAGGAAGAGATATAGTCAAGCTATAGTCAAAGATTGTATTCCAGTCAAGCTTCCTCCACAGTTGATCTTTCCACTTTTAATGATATATATAAGATGGTTATGCAGATATGAGCACGGAATGAACACCAGTTGAATAAAAATATTGAAGATCTGGAAAATACAAGGTGGCTTATTAGTTACAAACTAACATATTCTGATTTCATATCTTATAGACTATTGTACTGTTTTTCTTTCTCAGGGCCCAAAAGAAAACCACCTCTGTTTCCCTGACAATAGGATCTTCTTCACCAAAGTCTGGAGTCACCACAGCTGTAATTCAGCCCATCTCTGTGCCCAGTCAGCAGGTATTTCCAGACATTTTAAAATTAGTAGAAGTATTTTATAATTCATTTCAAAATATTTAAGTCCTGAAAAACTCTGTCATTTGAGGAACTATATTAATGGACTATAAGCTTATGTTATTAAGAGTAATGATTTAAAAAATTAGGTAGTTTTCTAGCAAATGAAGTGTGACAGTAAAGATACATAAGGATTCTTATAGTGTGTATCTCCGCAGCATGTGAGCAGTTGACATCATGACAATGAAAATTACAGAGGATATTACTTAATAGCAGCTTGTTCCAGTTCCAAAATAATGTAATTTTGTTAAATTAAATGCTACTATCGTTTCTCTGTTCATTTTACTTGGTAAGAGATAAATATAGAAGATCAGCATTCTTTAGTTTATAGAAAGTTCTAAAGGTGCTGTGGATGACTTAGAGTTCACATATAAATCATGAAATGTAAAAAAAAAAAATCTCTATTAAATTGTACATGGTAAATTACTTTCCCTTTCTTTGTTTAATATGGATAAATTTTAGATACTCTTCTTGATGACAAGATCAGTCAAGGGATATAATAACAGAAGATGCAAAACTGCTTTTGTGTGGAGGGACTTAGATGAATGATACGAACAAGTGTTGAACACAAAATATTTCAAGGCAGGTGCTTGGGTACAAAGTTCTCATGGAAAGTGTAGAAGAATTTTGATATCAGAAGTACAACCGAGTGAAATAGTGATGAGAATAGCAGATTAAAATCATTCATTTTTGAATTTGTATTATGGAATATGTTTACACAGATGATGTTATTCAAACATCATATTCTTTGCATTTCATAGTGTTGTTGCAATACTTTGCAGGTCCAAAGCCCTACTTCATACTTGCACCATCTGGATGGATCTAAGCCTATCAATTCTGCACTCATTTTTACTAAGGTATGGTTTATCCATCATGATTTTTATACAGTATTCATTTAGTCCAGAAGGAAATATCAAGAACTTATTATCATAAAGCAGGAGTCTTTGATTGGATAAAAAAAAAAAAATTGCAGATATTATTAGGTAAATACCTTTTCTGTATAAAGACATTCTAAGGTAATCTGACCACTGACACAATGATGTTCTTATGCCTTCTACCTTGTTAATATCATAGAGGAATTACATGCATATTCTATGTGTGACAGATGGCAGCAGAGGGGCAGTCTGACAAATTGGTGTCTGACATGGACATGTGAATGAAGCAAAGCTGTGTCATTGAATTCTTCCATGTGGAAAAAAAATGGCACTCACTGACATTATCGACACTTGCTGAATGTTTATGGACACCAGACAGTGGATGTGAGCACAGTGAGGTGGTGGGTGGTGCATTTCAGCAATAGTAGATAACAGCAGGACAAGGGGAAATGGTTTTAAGTTGAGGGAGGATTTAGGTTGGATGTCAGAGGGAAGTTCTTTACAGAGAGAGTGGTGAGGTGCTGGAACAGCTGCCCAGAGAGGCTGTGGATGCCCCGTCCATCCCTGGAGGTGTTCAAGGCCAGACTGGATGGGGCTCTGGGCAGCCTGGGCTGGTATTAAATGTGGAGGTTGGTGGCCCTGCATGTGGCAGGGAGGTTGGAGCTTCATGATCCTTGAGGTCCCTTCCAACCCTGGCCATTCTGTGATTCTGTGATAGTGACAGTGAAGTGGGTCACCTCTGCTGGCCTAGATTTTTACAAGCGTAACATGCAGGCACTTGCTCATTGCTGGCAAAAATACATAGCTAATGATAGTGACTATATTGATAAGTTGTGTTTTGTAGCTGGTATTTATTTTATCAAATAGTGCTGTTGTGCTCTTTGTATCTGGTGTAGTTTCCATGGAAATAAATAAATGGGAGGCATTACTTTCAGAGCAGCCTTCTGTTAATTACTTCACAAAAACAATTTGACTGAAAGATCCTATGGAACAGCAAATAGTTCTTCCTAAACTAAGAAAAAACCGTGTTCTCCACAATTTTGTATCTTCACCTCAACATATCCATTTTTCAAGGCAGAAAAGGTCTGATTCCTTTCACTGGAATTCTGCACTCATACTGCAGTTACCACAGGAGGGTGAATAAAGAAGGTGCAAGGAATTAGAGAACACAGTTGCTGCAAGGTAGGGAGCCAGGCAATTTCCAATAAGAGGAGGAAATACGAGAAGCCTAGCTCAGACACTCAGAAATCACCAAAATCCCACTGTTACCTTCCGGTCCTCATCTCTCTTATTCCTGAAATCCATTACTAACTGGTTTAAGCCAGCTGGCATATGCCAAACAAAATCCACTTTAATTACGGAAGGAATGAACCACTTATAAAGAACAACAACAACAAAAAAAAAGCTTATGCAGCTTCCTTACACAAATTTCTTTGTATATAAAATTCAGGGAACAACTCAAAAGACTTTAGGTTTCCTTATTATAAAATTCTTATTAATCTGATTAAAAAGAGACCTAAAAATAGTAAGTAGGGATAACGCTGAGCTTCGAAGTTCACGTGATGTTGCATCAATTCCTAACACTTTATCAAAACTTCATTAATAATGGGAAAGGGAATGAGACAGCCAGTAAAGAAGGCTCTTTGCTTCATAACTTTCTGATGGATAAGAAAGGCAAACATAGTGACTTTCTCCTGTCAACTCTGTTACATAAAGTACTGAGCTTCTCCTCTCTTCTAGAGGTCTTCTTGAAAGGTCCTTCATATGTATGCAGCAATTCAATACAGCCGTAATACTGCCTCAGAAACTATCCAACACATGCTAATACATCCTAATCTGTCATTTACTATTGCTTGGATGCTTATAACTGGCTCGGAAAAAAAAAGCAATTACACATTTTAGAGGTTGACCTGAAAGCAGCACAGCTATTTTCGCAAGACCATGTCAACCAATGTGTACCTAGTTGCAGATTTTCATTCTGTCTTGTGGAAGTAGGAGGAATGCTGAGAACACAACTATCCACTTCTTGTGGTCTGAGAAATTAAATGCTTCTACAGGATAGTATGCATTATATGGACTATTTAGTCCTTTTTAGGTGATACAATAAACGTAATCAGAGTGAAAGTAACATTCACAGAACACGACTGTTGAAAAAAAGAATACGAGATGGTAACATAAAGACATTTCTTAGAATGTGAAACGCTCCTGGTTCATTTGAATTGTGATTGCTTTATTTCAGGAACTACAAAACTCCACAGCATCTGAGGGACAAGTAGTGGTATTGGAATGCAGGGTGAGAGGACCCCCTCCCATTCATGTTAAGTGGTTTCGACAGGGCATTGAAATTCAAGATTCTCCAGACTTCAGAATTCTCCAAAAAAGTAAGGCAATGACTAAAGTCTTTTAAATGACTTCTGATATGGGGCACGCTGGGGAAGGTGGAATAATCATGAAATTTATTTTGGATAGAGTCCACTCTTCCTCACATTTCATTGATTATAATGGCTAAAGGCTAGTAGTAATAATTGAACTACTGCTACCAATATAACATTTAGTCATATTTATTTCATAATGTTTCTGCAAAGATTCTGTACTTGTCTACAACATTTCAGTATGTGTTCACTCAGTATAATGTTGTTTATTAGCATAATCTCTAATATCATTTTTCTTGTTTGTTTCCCCTTTTTATGATGTGATACGCAGAGCCACGATCTGCAACTGAACCTGGTAAGAATCATATTAAAAATATCTCTTGATTCACTAGCTCTTTGAGTTTGTACAGAAGCTGTAAATGTAAAAAGATTTCTGCTGAGCATTGGTAACATGAAACCCCCTTAAAGACAATGTTTCCTTATCACACCTTCCATACTCCACACTGGGCTTTACATCAATTCCTTTATAAGTTAAACAGTAAATTCCATTTAGACCAGTAAGGAGAGCCTCACAGCCAAAACTTTTAAGCAAGTTTTATTCTCAGAAAATGAGTAATTTGCATGCTGCAAAGGATGAAAAAAATATCCCACAAAATTCTATGACACCAATTATAAGTGTTTCATAACACCCAACCACTAAATGCTAGTTTTGCCAGTGTAGGTTGACAGATGTGAGCTGTCTTTCTTTCTCCAGAAGAAAGGCACATAGTTTTCTAGCCTTTTTATGAGACAAAAGTTCTACATTTCAGCAAGAAAGCAAAAAGTGTTCTTCCAACAACTGGTTTTCTCTGGCTGCTTCCTTTGCACTTACATACTGTTGTAGTTCCTTGAATAGTAGAGATGCTAAAAGACTGGGTGTGCTTCTCTTTGTGTTAGTATTCCTAAGTCAACAGGTAGAAGTAGAGCAGTGGTGTAGTCTTACTACACCACTTTATTTAAGAGGGTGACTGGTTGTGCTCAAATATGCACGGAGAGAGATTTAATAGCAGAGTAGAAAGATAAAATAGAAAGAATATTTTTAGATGTGGATATTCCCAAACAGTCTTTGTTCTGAAGGACATTAGCTATGTGTGCATGTTTTGAACTTTGAGGAGTTGCATTAGCAGTGTTGAGTGCAGAGAGAACAGACTCAGAAATGATATCTGTAAATTAGCAGAGCTGCTGTTGAAGGTATGGACTGAGGAAAAGCAGTGACGGGTTAATTCTAGAAGAAATGTGGCTTTCTGTAAGCACTCATGGAAGGGAGAAGAGTGAAAGAAGGGGAAAAAGGTTTCTCCTTTCTCAGTTATTCACTGATTTTCTTAGTGTGCCACAAAATTATTTCCTTGTAGCACCTAATTTTATTTGGTGATTGGCACATGCACACATGCACAGTCTATTCTGACAGTGGTATGAATTTTGTTCTGTCACCACTTCTATTAACAGCTGATGCCCAAAGTATATGTGAAGGAATGATTTGATTTGATGGACACTTGAAATGTGAGATGTGAGATGCAAAAAAATGGTAGCTTATAGTCTCAACTCAAAATTTAAGGTTAAAAATTGTAAGTTTCAGTACAGAACTCTTTTAGGAGAGTTTCAATATCCTATCAAGCGTTTGGATGTGAACAGAAATGAGAAGAATAGATTTGTGTTGCAGTATGTTCAATTCTGTGTCATTCTTGGAACATTCTCCCATAATATATACAATGAAATAAGCCTCCCAAATAAGCAATTTTATTTAACGTAATAAATAAATAAATGGGGTTCATTCTTTTCTCCTTCCCAGATAAACTTATTTCTGGTTCAAATAATGGCATCTCTCAGATCCACTTTTCTAGATTTAATCTGCTGATGCTGTGAAACTAGCACCTGGTTTACCTAGCTCATTGCTAATATTAGGAGCTTCTTCTCCGCACAATCACTTGGACTGCATTCACACCCTCCTTTAACATGATAGAAAACTATCTATCTGAAAGGATTTCAACTTTAAGCAAAAGTTTCTGTGAAGTCTACTAGCATATCTTGTGTATTTATTTTATTAAATGTCTACTTTGAAACTCGATCTCTAGAGGTCCCTTCTAACCCCTACAATTCTGTGATTCTGTGATTCTGTGATTCTATTTTCATACACATCAATAACATCAATAATGTTAGCTTATTTTTGGAAATTTTTCTTTACCCCCAATCCTTTTTACACATTATAATATTTGGAGTACTGGATGACCTAAGTGTTTTAGAGTAGGAATGCAGTGTTAACTAGTGGAGAGAACAAGCAGATGTTTACCTAAGACAATAGGTTCAAATTCCTTTGTGTGGATAGTTGAAAACAAGGGAAATTGTATATTTTGTCTCTTACTAGAATATTTTTGATGGTCATCTAAGTAATTTTCATTATTGTTAGTTGCAAGATTTCTATGGCCTACTGGAGATTACTGTGAAACAAGTAAGAACATTCATGATAGCTCACACAGCTAATAATATAGCAACTAACTGAAACAGAATAGAAGGTGGAATTTGGACTACAAAAAAGACCATAAGCTTCCTAGCCCTTTCATGTATTATCGTGTTGATTTTGCTGAATGGTGCCTGGCTTGCAGACTCTGGGAGAGGATAACTCATAGTTTTAAGTCTTGTAACATATAAGCAACTTTCAGCTATCTGAAATGTATGGATTTCAGTTTGGTATTTTGTTTTCCCTGGATTCATTGAGCTAAGTAAACTTTCATTTTTTGTGTGTGGATAGTTCCTAGTAAGCCCCATCAAATACTGTGCAGTGTCTTACATTCCATTAAAATCTATAACAGCACACTTGTCAGCTTTTCTGTGTAGAAGTTCTGCATGCAGATGGGATGCAAATTAATAAAATGCACAAAATGTTTCCTTCTGATGTAAATGACAAGCAGAGTCTTAAGTGTAATATTAGTAATAAGTTACACTGTTGTTTAGGATGTCATCAAGAGTCTTGAAATTTTTGCAGCAGGAAGTTGAATGGGTTTCAGAAACATAGTAGGTTTTCATGTTGGTACAACGCTGGTTTATAATGCAATTTGTATTCTAAGAAACCAGACAAAATAATACCAGCAGAGGAAATTTCTCATAAGCAAACACACCACTACTTTGTATAGATGGTGAGGATATATGCAGGACTGAGTAGAGAGATCAACATGCCTATGCTAGAAGAGTATTGATAGTTTTGAGAGATTGGTATGATTTCTTAAATTATTTCCAAGTGTAACATCTTCTGTTGAATTTTGCACAAATTATAACTAGTTGCAGTGTGACATTGTTAGTTGTGAACTGAAGTCCAGATGTCAATAAATACAATGTTAAAAAACATTGGTTATCCTTTCTTAGGTTGGTGTTAACGATTTAAAAGAGAATTTTTCCATGAACCCTCACAAATAAGAAATTAGGAAACAAGAGGTTTTTCTATTCTATGGGTTTCTGGAGTTTTTTAGGGTGGATTTTTTCTTTTGTTTTGTTTTTTTTTTTTGGTACATTCTATCTACCCTAATGTATTTTACACTCTTCATTCTGTCTAGACAGAAATCAGTTTGCATCACAAATCCTTGCAGACTGCTTTGTGAATTAATAGTTAGTCAGATTACTTAAAGCCAACATTGCAGTTTGTCTCATTACCTGCTCTGTACTTCTTTCTTTGACATTTTGACTTCATACTGATTGAATCCTCCAAAGAACTGGCTGCCTGAGAATGAAATATCCCATGGAATCATTTGCCAGCTGTTGATATTTTGACCATTACTCAGCTGTCTGGAGTCAGCCGCAAACTGTATTGAATTACATTTAAAACAATGGTCTGATGGCATGCAAGAAGAAAACTATGTGAAGTAATTTTTCTTAAGCTGCCAGGGAATTGCCACATATACGTGGTGTTTTTTGTTTGTTTTTATTTTTCTCAGACACGATTCCTGATGTGTTCACCAAAAGCATCTCAAAAGACAGTCATCATTTCTCTTGGATTGTGCTGCTGTGATTGTGTGTCTGGCTGCTGCAAGTTCCACCTCTAATAACCCACTCCCTTAGAAATCCCCCCTTCATTCTTACACAATGTTTGAAACTCAAAATATATGTTTCAGAACTCCTTCCCCCAGGAAAATGAGCTTTCTGATAGCTGATGGAATTCAATGCACAGAAGCTTTGGTAGATCAGCATACACATACAACCCTGACATAGTTTAGAGAACTGTGAATCTGTGCAATCTGTGAAGTTCAGTCTTAGCAAAGAATATTCTTCTTCACAGATTCACGAACCATTAAAGGATTACTCTGTAAAATGTAATCTTTCTGAGCAACTGACAAAATAGTCGAGTGCTTGCATGTCTAACCATTTTGCATGTTTCAGTGCACAGAGTGCTTTTGTATTAGTGTAGTCAAGTGGTAAATATGTTTTAAGGCCCTGAGAACAGCATTTCAGAGCTGCTTTCTGGAACCCATTTTTGTGATGAAATTACTTGTCAGTTGATGATTACCGGGAAGGAAAACAGACATCTTCAGATCATCAGATGCTACTTAGCGCAGCAACAGAAAGAAAACTGATTATATAAGTCAGGATCTAAAACTAGATAAGTACTCAGAGCATTATGTAGCCATAAAAAATACTGGTTTGACATAAAAATTTTGTAACATTATTTCTACCTTTTCCACAATGGTAAGCCTTTTAGCAAAGTCAGAAATTCTTGATTTGGGCATGATGGCAAAATGACTAAAGAAAACAGTGTTGTGGTGCTCCCACATGCTTTTAGCCTAATCTACCTTTGAATTAGTTCTCTCCCTCTTTCTCCTTTAATTTTTTTCCTTTTTTAATATTGCTTTTATTTTAGTTGGTTTTCTCATGATTGAGCAGAAAATATATTTCAGCTTGCTCATCCAGCAAGGTAGACTGAGTTTTAAGCTTTTCATTACAAATTTAATTTCATTTTGTCTCGCAGGTATTACTGCAGTTTACCTTGCATAATTTTCCAATGCACTGCTTCAGTAAACAAGCTATGTCACAGTTGAATCCATTAGAATTCTTTTATCACTGAAGAGTAAAGATCTGCTCATCTCACGTGGTCATACTTGCAAAACCGAAAGGACAGTACGCATTAGCTATGCTGAGTGGAAAATGGAAATTCCATTGGTTGTTACATTTTGTAGCACCTTTGCCCTCATTCAAATAGCAGTTCTTAGCATGGTGAAAATGCTTTTCTTTCACCCAGCTTTCAGAATTCTGTTGTTCATTTAACAGGAAACTAGAAGGCTGCACGTATCAGATTGCATCCCCAGAGCCACTTCAATCCAGGAGTACGCACGTGTGCTTAAACTGCTTGGGACACACTAAGACTAAAAAAAGCTGATCTCAGTAGTTCAAAAACTAGCTTGTGTTACTCATTACTTTCCTGATAAGAGCTTTCATGAGTCATTTAATCTTCATCTAGGTCAGATAAGATCCAGCATGCTACAGTATTACCATACATGCCTCTTACAGCTATACAGAATGACTGGTTTGTGTTGCCAAAAAAAAAAAAAAAAAATCCACCACCATGTTCTGCTGTCTGAAAATCAGCTCTGCGCCAAGTCTTTAGTCAATCATTCATTTTTAGTCCATTTCCAGTACACTAAGTTCTTGGATACATTGTCATTTATAACTGGAAATATTCCATAATTTTTTTTGTTAACTTTCTAAATGAGACAGTGGTTTGCCCATTCACAGTGACAACTAAGAATCACAGTGACAAAAGAAAAAAGAGAAAACCAACTCTAACAACAAAAAAAAAAAAAAGCTAGAAAATGTTTCATTGTTTAATCTAAAGGAAATGAGGCTATTCTTACTGAATGTCTCGTACAGAGTAATTTTCATCTGAAAATTAATGGAGTTTGAAGCATTTTACTGCACTCTTCAGTTTGCTTTTATTAGCTATTTTCCACTGATTATTTTACTGTTTTATAATATCTGGGATGCCATACGAATCTTCAAAACACTTTTTTCTTCTTCTTTTTTTTTTAATGAAGTAGTAGTTTTGTTAAACTTCGAAGTATGTTTTTAATCAAGTGCTTTTTTGTGATTGGTTTTGAGACTAGAAAATGAGCTTAATCAAAAGAAAATCCTGATTAATTAACAAAACATGACTTAACAGTGTCATGTTGTGTAAATTCTAAGATTATTTAGATTAGCTACACTGTGAGCCTTTGTAAGATTGGCAAACACTTAGAATTACAGATAAAATGAAGTGACTTCTCTCAAGAATCTGGAAAAATAATATGTAGGTAATTAAATATGTTTGTAATAAGAGCATGGAATGGATTTAGTTATAAAATATTACCTTGAGACTCAACCTGAAATATGAATAGCCCAGCTTTTGTGAAAGTTTTCTGAACAGAGCTCTGGTATAATCAAGACAGGAAGCATATATGAGATGATGGTGTATCAAAGCAGAACAAACAAATTTTCAGCAGCTCCATAATATGTCTATGTCTCTTCTGCAGAAATGGAAATCATCCTTTCAAACTCTTCATAAGGGGCATACCTTGTGCATGCAGAGTTTTTAATTCTGTTTACATAGAAAGTTCAATTGGAAATGATGACAAAGTACTTTCTGGCTTAACTGGGAATGTGATTTGATCTGAACTGTTTCATTAAATAAGAAAATTTAAGGGAAAGAAGCAATGATGTGATACTCATGCTAGTATCATACTAGTAATATCATCACTAGTATCATACTACCTACATTAGGTAGATCGATTCAAGGAGAGCTTACAAGTTCTAATTGTATAATATAGAAACCATTACACTGATTGGTATGAATTAGTATGTGTTCTGCATAAAAAAATATTCCATGTGTAAAATAACTTTGCAGACTAGTAACTGCAAAATTATTTTTCAAGACATGTTCTTTCTGAAGACCTAGATTGGTAGATTTTCTTGTTTTTCGTATAAAACGATTTTCACTGAAGCCACATCCTTTGGAAGCCCAGCATTTGGCTAAGGAGCACTTTATGATGTTCTTCTAACATGCAGTGCAAAACATTACATGGTTCCTTAAGCAGTTTATAATGTGGTTTATTTTTCTGCTTATTTCCAGAAGAGATATGTACTCTCGTAATTGCAGAAACTTTTCCTGAAGATTCCGGACTTTTCACATGCACAGCAACAAATGAATATGGTTCAGTAACAAGCAGTGCACAACTAACTGTTTGCTCAGGTATGTGACAGAAGGAAAGAGGAGGTTTTAATCGTGGGTCTTAGATAATTAATTTAACTGTGATGTCTACTTCGTTTGTAGAAAAGGACTGCCATAATACAGGGGTTCCTTTTTCAGATCTGCATCCCACTCTCTGAATATTCTCACAGCACTGACTGATTTAATTTGAATATATAGAAGTAGCAGTTGGATGAGGGATGGATGAATGTGATTTTATTCATTCTCAGATAGCATGAGATTGATTCCTAGAGATCTATTCCAAAAGTTGAACTACTGAAAGAGTGAAGCATCATCTCAGCACTGCTTACCTATAGAGGATAGCAAACAAAAGCTGTTAGTCAAGCAGCTACCATATTGCCAATAAGATGGATGATAAAACACTGCATCCCTTAAAAAAAAATGGATAGAAAGAAAATGCCATATAACTCCTGCAGATAAAAGGAACCTCGTGTAAATGCATGAAACTGGCTTTGTTTGTCTGTCCTAGACTTGCTATTCAGACAGTAGAAACTATTTGAGTCATGTAATTACAATGCTAAAAACTTGATTTCTCCTAGTGCTACTATTGGTGTATGCTATCAGCCAAGAATAATCTGACACCTCTTTCTAAGTTACATTGCTACCTATCAGTGTTTATATGAATATTTATAAATCATACTGTCAACCTCAGATTGTTCAAACTGAGTTTTTATATTGACTCACTTCCTAGTTCAGTTTTTTTATTCATGTAAAATGCATTTTAAAAGTGCCTGCTACAAGGTTGGCAGATGTTTAAGCATTAGGCTTCTGGGACTAGATGGCAGCGAAGGCAAAATGAAAACAGACGAAATTTTGCTACCGAAGGTGGCATATGCCTTTTGTAAAACACAGAACTTTGTTCACGTTATGTTTAGTTTTGTAGTATGTTTACGTACAGACTGCACTAACCCAGCTGCCATTGTCAATGTGCTATATATAAATACATCCTTCAGAGTTTTAAAATAATTTGTTTTTAAATTCTGAGACTCCAGGAGGAGGGAATGCTGTTTCAGCTGTTGTTGCTCCATAGGCCATCTCAATTAGCGAGTGAACTTATGGAAAAGATTGTTAAATATCTGCAAGGTTCCTTATTCAAGAAGTCCAAAAATCAATAGCCAGTCACCTATCTAATTCAGGATAAATTATCAACAGTTCTGGAAAAGTATCTCCACAAAAGCAAAGTGATGTCACTTAAAACAAGCTCATTGCACAGCATGTCTGAACCATCTATTCACTTCATGACTTGTCAGAGAGCTATTCTTTTTGATCTCTTTTAGCCAGCTCAGAAAACTCTACTCATGAGTCACTGACAAGAAAATCCAGCAGTGATGATTACCACCATTTCTCACCACTTCCTCCAGCTGAATTTAGCTCTCTTGAGCTTTCTCCTAAGAAACACATAGAGACCCACCAAACAAATAACACTGAATTGAGATCTGGAGTGACAGCCCTTCAATTAGATCTCAGTTCATCTGAGGAAAAAACAAATGGGATCCATCCCATTCATGGAGTAAATGGAATGATTAACAGCAAGCCAAATGGTGATAAACCCATCTCATCTCCAGCTGTCTTGCTTTCACCTGCTAAGGAGCCACCACCTGTGCTTGCCAAACCAAAGCTGTGAGTATTTTGCTTTGCTTTCTTTTCTTACAAACTTGTTATCTGTTGAAAATGCATTGTTGTATACCAAGTTCCATATGAAGTCACTAAAAGAGCAATAAGCATTAGTGTGTGTTGTTCTGCTCCTTTTCCTTAGTCACTGAGCCCAGATGTCAAAGTGGCCTGAGATTCTTGTATGCTATTCCTTTTTCAAGACTGTTTAGCCATATTTATGATGAATACTTTTTTCTTTTTTTTTTTTTTTCTTTTTTGGTAATGGATTTTCAGGAGTGTATTGGCTGTGTAATTTCTTCTATTATGTTTAGCATCCAACTGATTCTGCTGTCTACTGTAACTGAAAAAAGAAAGCCCAAAGAAGGGAGAAAGGAAAAAAAAAATCAACGTATCTTTTTTTATTTTTGCAATACATTCTTATGTAAAAGTGGGTTTTCACTGTTAATATATGGTTTTATTTTAGTACTGGGAAAATTCTACTTTTCTATTACCCTCAAGAATTTCTGCAGTGTGACAAAGGAGTAAAAATGCTATTTTATTTCACTTGCATTGATAATCAGAAGGGGTCATAAATTATTTAAAAAAAAAAAAAAAAAAAACCCTAAATATGGTCTTCAAGCTTAGCAAGGTCATTTGCAAAATTTCACGTTTTCACAGGATATCCTGCAAAACATAAAAACACTGTTCTTTTAGCAACTATTTACTACATCTCCTGATCTTGAGGACACAAAAACACACGCCTAAGGGAGAAATTGGCAGGGCTCCCTCTCTGCATTCACTCCCTTTTTCTTTCTGTTGAATATTATCGTTCTAAGCAGCCTTCGACAACTGCAGAAAAGGAATGAAAGAAGCAGAAAGACAGAATGGTGGAAAAATAGCATTTAGTGGAGATTGCATACGTGGGAGGTGTGGACTGACCCAGGTGGTCCTCTACCCATCTCATTCATCGCAAGACCCATTTGCCAAGACAGAAGATGGCAAAGTAATTAAAAGCAAATTTCACCCCAGAGCTTTTTGCCAGGAGTGATATTACCCTGGTAAAGGAGAGAAAGCCGTGTGATAGACTTTACATTGTATGATGTCTGCTCCTACTTTTTTGCTTTAAAAAGCAGAGTAAAATCACTGTCTAATGTTTCACCAGATCTATCACTGAACTTTCTCAAGCAAACACAAACAACAACAATTGAAGTAGTACTTTCTAGCAGAAGATAGTAGATATCTTAATCAAGTTGGAAGTAACTTGAGCTCAAGATAAAAGATTTTCTTGGTGTTCAACAAACAATCTTTATCTGAAAGAAGACAAAGCAGTTGGTGGTTTTATAAGGAGAATGAGTGGCTTAGGTGCTTAGTTTTTAGACTGACATCATGACTACTTGTAGCCAAACTTTTGACACAGACTAGAGATGCAAAGAAATGTGGATTTTGATTTCAGTTAGTCATTAAATCCTCTGTGAATTAGATGGCTTTTTACTGTTGAAGAGGAGGTGTTGGAATGGCTATAAGGATGCATTCTGAAGCACTGAAAGATGATATTACTACCAGCTCATGAACTTGGTTTTACCAAGAATTTAGCACTTGTTACTAAGAAAACAGTCAATATCAAGTGCTTTACTACTATGGAATTTAAAAGAAGGTAGTGCTAAATATTGGTAAAAGACACAATATTTTATCATGCCTTGTTTGCAACGTGAATTTACATAGAGAAGAGAGAAAGAACGGTTGAACTGACAACAAAAAAACAAATGTCTACAGTTTTGATCTCTGCTGCTGTGACTGTTTGAGGTAGTTGTGCAGCTACTGTACATTGGACTTTTCCAGGTAATAGTGGTGGTGAGCTTTCAGAAATATCTCTCCTACAGAACTGCAAATAATTTAAGTACAATTTATCTTATGAGAAATAAGATCTAATTTTCCAGATTGCTTATGCTTAGTATGTTAATATTTGCATGTAAAAATATACAAATATATACTGCTGATGTGAAAGTGCCGTAATTGAGTTGTTTCAAAATAAATCAGCTATAGTAAAACTACACAAACTTGAAGAGATAGAAAGCTGTTTCAGCTTCACCTCAAAAAAGAGCTTCCCATCTTGTACTAATCAGGTGGATCAGATGTTGTATGTTAGTATCCTATTTGTTTGTACCAGTTTTATGAGACAGCACTTCTCCCAGTGGCTTTCATGGTTCCTCATTTAGGAACTTAAAGCCACATGGCAATGGGACAACCATGTTTTTCATGTTCCTCAAAATATCCATGAAAAATATGGATATTGAAATGACGTGCTGGTCTGCTGGCTGTTGGCAGCCTCATCAGGGAGTAGAGTGCCATTTTTGTTTCCATTCCTAGGGGTGACTGTGATGAAAACATAACAACGTATAGGAACTTGAAATTGTACATGAAAATGACAAATCCATTTTTGTGCTGCTTCTGCTTTCTGTTGCTTCAATTCCCTGTTTAAGACTAAAGAATAACATGATCTAAAAATGATAGTAGTTATTGCTGAGAAATTTCCTTTTTGCCAGTGTCTTTATTAACATATTGTTAAAGGGTACTGAACAAACTTTGAGCTATTTAAAATCTGCAGCAACACAATTCTGAAACTCTTTTGTAATACTCGACAACCACAACAAGAAAGGTAAAAGGTAGGTGAGAAATAAGTTTTTAGATTTTTTCTTTCTTCTCCTGGCAGTGATGCTTCCTGACCCTTAGTAAATGGAGAGAACTAGCGAGACATCCTGCTTATATAAACACTAATCAGTGTTTTAACAGGAAGAGTCAAACATCCTTCAATAAGTTATAAAACATGAGTGCTCAGTGTACACCCCCCCAAAACTGTGCACACAGGACTTCTGTGTTTTTCAGGTTCATTTATTTTAGCGTTGAAAATAATCGAGGCAGTAGGATAAACAAGGAAACGGAGGAAAATTAACACAGGTCTAGCCATTAGTTTGTGTGTGGGCATTTTTAAGTTTTTAGTCAAACACATGCTGCAAGCATGTAAATTATTAGTACCTCCAAAAGGTGGTCTCCCATTCTTTTCTGCCTTGTTCTGGTTTTATTCCTTTGTTGTCTCCTTCATACCTTTGTTGCCAAAGTAGTGTTACTCCTAGTTTCTTCCAAGATGTCAAAACTAGGCTTTTATTTCTAAGAAGCAAATAGAAGCTCAGCCTAAGCGCTAAGAACTTTATTCATTTTCAGTTGGTGCTGAAAGTGTTTGGAATGCGGGTCCACAAATAACCAGATGCTGTTGGAGAATAAAGATGGCAAAGGTCAGAAGGCAGGGACTCTGTGCAGTTGGGTTTGTTTGCTTTTTTTCTGTAGCAAGGTTTAGCTCAGTATGAAAGGAGTTTATGATGCACCTTTGAACAAGAAAATACAGGAGGAAATGTACCATCTGTCTGCAGGAACAGCTTATGCTAGTCTTATAATAGCCTTGGACTAAAGACATTGAAATGAAGCATACTGACTTTTGAAACTTCTGTTATTTTCTTTGCTTCTAACTGAGACTGGATGGATTTAATATTTAGAACTGATTGAGCAAACCAAATCCAAGCGAACATAATAAGCAATGTTTTCTGTGAGGTTCTCAGTGTGCTTTTTAACAGGAAGTTCCTGCAGGGGGTGTTCGTGGATTCTCTCAGTAGTGCAGGATTTATTTATTTGTTTACTTCAAACAAGCTCATAAAATGTTTCACTGAATTCTAACCCTTACAGAGTTAACATAATGTGTACCTACTTCATATTTACATGGCTTTGAAAATGCTGTACAACCACATTTGCTTTGGTATTGTTATATTACTGTCCTCATAGCTATCCACTTTTGAAGCTGTACGGACTTATTACTTTTCATCAGGCTCTTTGAGTATAAAATTGATCAAGAATCCATTGAAATGAGGGGAAAAAAAAAAAAAAAAAAAAAAAAAAAAACCAAGATAAATCTAAGAGACTGAGAGAGGTATTGGCCAAAGTTTTCAGTAGAACTAAATTAGAAGGTGAGCTAGCACACTGAAGCAAATGCTAGTATCACTGCTCAGGACATGACTGACAAATGAAAGCATGATCCAAAACTGGCACATTCTAATTTTACTGTCCATGTCCTGCATGAAGTGATGTCAGTGTTGAAAGTGATGATTCTGTGGAAGGGGCCTGGAAATTAAACAACAAATAAATTAAAAATATGAGCAAGAAGAGAGGGAATTATTTTTAAATAAATGCTCAAAAATTTGGAATCATGGAATCACAGAATTGCTCAGGTTGTAAAAGGCCTTTAAGATCATCAAGTCCAACCACAACCTAACCACTGTGCCCTAACAACCTTCTGCTAAATCATGTCCCTGAGCACCAATCCAAATTTAAGAGCAAGGAAGTTACATAGCATTGTTCTTGGCAAATTCTGAATAAAGGGAAGAGCAAAAGAGACATTTCAATATGCTTGGAGTATTAGGGTAGATTCTAGGAACTGCTTGACACTCTTGTATGAAGGATTTTTGGTTTTGAGTATAATTTACATAATAAAAATGATTACGTTTATTTATAAGATTGTTATAAGTAACACTCAGAACTTTGTCTTGAGTAAAGTTTGGTTTCATAGGTAGGATTTACTATGTCCTAAATATGGAAAAAGGCTGGTGAAAACCTTAGTAGATGAGAATTCTTTAGCCGGGTAGGAGGAAAGGCTGTGTGTGCTAGTAATAATTTAGTGTTGAGCTGAATTCTCTCATCTGGATTTGTTAAGGGGAAAAAAGGTAACAAACCTTCAGAAAGCCTTGAATGTAAGAAGAAAGTTCAGCAAACAGGCAATTTCTATTTATGTCCTACTGAAGGGACCTTCTGTGATTCCCCTAGACAGCTGTGTTAGGCAGCTTAATCTCAATAGAATTCCCATATTTAAAACAACAAAAAAAGCCCCAACAAAATATTATAATATAGTATAATATATATATATAAAATACTATAATAATTCAAGTATCTTGACTAAGGAGATAAGTCAGTGAAACAGCTTTCCTATGAATCTGACTGAGTTTAAAAACAGTCTTTTTTGAGGAGAAACTCTTATTTATACTTTTAAGGAAAACATTAGTCCTGTGCATTGGTAGTTGTGGAAAACTAATAGTGCTCATTTCATCAAGTCCCTAAACAAGAAAATCTTGCACCACAGAAAATATTATTTAATCATGAAGCAAGCAAGAAGCTTCTAAGAAAAATAACTGAGATGTAATTGAGCCTTTTCTTGCATCAAGTCGAACTCTTTCGAAGAGGTACACCTGGTTTTCGTGAACACAAGAGGTGAGCGTTGGCATCTTCTGCCAGTGTTTGTTCTATAAAATATTTGGAACACATGTTCAGTAGAGTCACTGTAGCTAAGTGTACACATTAAGTTCTCTTTGATAATACAACTTCGGAGGTATTCTGGACACTTCAATAATCCTAGTAGGCATAAATGTAATGATGTGAATGTCAATTGGGCGAAAGACTAGGCGATTTACATCATTCAAACAGCAGAATTATATACAAGTGGAAATTCTGTCTGAATGGGACTCTGAAACTACGTTATATTGGGTTGAAATCTGCAACAAAATGAGGGATGGTTAGTAGCAACTACCATTCTTTCCTTCAAAAAATACAAAAACGTAACTTGAAGATTCATTTAACAAAGGTAAATCCTGGATTGCTTATTTACTGCTTTTTTTTTTTTTTTTTTTTTTTTTTGTAAAATATATATATTTTAAAAAAAATAGCAAAGCTAATGACATATGCTGATGTTCATATGCTGGCTGTCAGAGTTCCAGTACCTGCTGTTAGGGTGTCCTTTAACAAAACTATTTCTTGAACTTACCCAATTGCAGAAATATTTAACTACCTGCAATTGATCCTACCAGTCTATCTGCAGGTCTTTGCCCATGCTTTTAAAAACTTCTCTGGAAAACTAGGAGCTCGCACTTGGGCAGATGATTTCTTGACAAAATACAACAGCTTATGAAGTTTAATCATAACCTTACAGTTACATACCTACTTGTTTTTATTATTCCTCTGCTACCTCCTGACATATGCCAGATTTTTTACTGAAGTGATTTAATTGGCTAATGCTTTCCAATCTTCTTCCAACTCTGATTTTACTGCAAAGCTTTGTTGTTTCATTCCTTGTCCTCAGGTTCATCTTCTATTATTATATTTTGCATTTACTTACATTAATTGTGTTTTTCACACTCTGTCCCATGTCAAGAAATGTTCTCTGATAAGAGAAACAGGAGGTTACAATTCAGTTGTATTCACTTCTCTCTCATTCAGTATGCTTGCTATAAATCTTTGCATGAAGAATATCTTTGTGCTAAATGATCACCATATGCAGAGTCATTTGAAGGTATTGTGGTTTAAAAATACCGATCTGCCAGACAATTAAAGCCATATTCTTAGTTATCAATTCAATGCCCAGACTGAGTAGATCATAGGCCTAAGAGCTGAGCTAGAGAAGCAGGTACTGTTCTGCTGGCTTTATGAGATGCTGTTTTATGCCATAAACAGCCTTTTTGCTGTCACAGGGGCTTCAGTGGAGGTAAGAATAGGAAAGGCTTATCCAGTGGAGGGAGCTGTGTTGCTGGGTAAATAGATGTCTGTTCAGGAGTCAATTTAACCCTTCTAGAAAACAGACTATGGTGAGAACCAGGGGTACAGATCACTTTCAGTGAACTTGTTTATGCACTAGCAGGAATAATACCAAGGGGGAAATATGACTCTACTGTTTGATTATGGGAGGCAAGCTGAATTTTAAAAAGAATAGTAAGGATGGTAGAAAAGACCACGGTGCTCAGGGCATGATTCTAGCAATGTTTACACAACATTTCAAAGGGTAGTGTAAAAATTTCTCCAGGGGATTCTTGCCTTGACTGCAGAACAATTGTTTACTAAAGATACAATCACCTGTTTGGTAGACTTGATAATACGTTGTGTGTGTGTGTGTGTGTGTGTGTGTGTGTGTATTATATTTGTGTGTGCATGCAAAGATATATAAAATATAAAATTAGCACTTCAGAATACTTCTCCATGTTAGCTTGTGTCAAACTTTAAGTATCCTCACCAAATGGCATGGTGTATTTAGTCAGGAAAGCAACTAGCATATGTGAAGCTAATGGAATCAGCACCCTAGTGAATGTCTCAAATTTTTGCTCCCAAGATAAAATGTAGGCAACAGTCATATGACCTCTGTAAGGCACTACATTTTTTATCTTTCAGCTACTTTCCTGTTATTACTCAATAAAAATTTATTAAAGCAAATCCGTTTGATATATACATGCTGTATAAAATACTTTTTTTTTTTTTCCCCGGAAGTGTGAAGCATCAACTCACTACAACCTGAAACCCGTGGTTTTGTCTTTACTCCATATGTCTTTACATGGGCAAATTACTAATTTATTGCATTTTCTTTGAGATGTGCATTTTGCACCATGTGGTTTTTAAATCAAATTAAGACAATGCTTTATGTTTTCATACTCTGAGATCAAAGCCAGTGGAGTTCAGACTCAGCAATGAAAGGCTGGGTAGTACAGAAGTGTGGAAGATACAGATGTTAGCCCGTGATTCATCCTAGTGAAGGTGTGGGAACAGTCACCATCTGTGCTTGTAAAGATTATCAGGTTCTCTCCTTCTACTCCACTTGTATTTCTGGCACAGCCAGAAGCTAATCAGCATGAAGTGGTCTTACAGGGCCACCAAAATAAGATTCATTCCCAAATTATGCAATCCCATTCTTTTCATGTATTTTCAAAATGGTGCCTGACTCTTGGCAATGCATGGTATATGGACTCTTGACTTTGCAGAAGAAATAGAAGGCTCTTCTGTCAGGGTTCATAATAAATTTTAAAATTGTCTCTAGGACTATTGCCAAGGAAATTATGTGAAATGTAGTAGGGAAAATAACAAGTCAGATGAGAAAAACATGTCTGCAAATGAAAGTACACTCAAAAAGACCTTTAATTTGTTGACTCCTTAGTCTTCAGTTCTCTATCTCACTCTACTGAGTGCCTGTGTTTTTGTCTACTTGATACAGTTGATAAACATCAATCCATTTGAGGAATGCTGATTTGACTTCCAGAGGATGATAGCAGCAATTGGAAAATGTATTGAAGAAAATGGGTTGAATGCTGTTAAAATCTGGTTAACATTTTCAGTTAAACAAAAGCAAAATATTAAAGACTGAATGAAGAAGCTAATTCCATTAAACTTTCTTGATGAAGTTCACAACAATTTAAATTCATAGTAGATTCACTATATTAGTACTGAAAATTTGCAATTATTTAGTATTTTCCAGTAGTGTCCTTCATTTCAGTAAAGCAAATCGAGTCCAAGGGGTGGCTCAAATGCAGTTTGATGTATTTCTAGAATGAAAAATAGAGATAGTGATATACTAGTAACAAGCTAGAGGAAAAATTTTGCTTCCTTAAATTACACAATTGAAAGCCTTTGGTTTAAGAATTTAAAAAATGCTTTTAAAATGATCACAATGGAAAAAATAAGTTCAAATAACTAAAGCTTGAAGTTTCCCTTTCCCTGACTTGATGCTGCTCAGTGCTCTCTTGCTCACACGTGCTCTCTCCTGTTTCTCTCATTCCTTCTCTTCTGTCACTGTGATGAAAAGCCTTCACTAGTCAGACACTGAACATGTGTCTTACACAAAGTTCAACCCTTCAGTCTAAGCAGTTTTGTTTTAATTGCACGTTCATGTTTTCATGAGGCCGCTGAGGCTTCTCAGCCAAGTCAGAGAAGCACTCAGAGCTTATATTCCATTTGACATACAGGAGTGTAAGAGTTGCTGCAGTAACTCCTTTTTTTGTTTGTGAGTTCTGTTTTATAATTTAACTGTTGCATTTCATTTTTCTCTTTGAAGGATTTAAATATTTTGATTATCTGGACAGGTGTTTAAGATTGAGATAAAAATATTTAAGTTCCTAATGAGCAGAAGGGAGATGGTAAATTTTTGAGTTTTCAATTATTATTATTTTTTTTTTTTTACAAGGAGATTGCACTGAAGGCAAGTGGACCAATGACTTTGTGTAATATTTAATGGTTTACTGGTCTGTTTCAATGGTACTGACATTACAAGGCCATGTATTTAGAGTTTTATAGAAACAACAGCATTCTTTGAGTTTCAATTTCTTTCTGAATGAAGTGGGAAATGCGGTGTGATTTTTCTCTTACACTCACCTATAGTGTCCTTTCTTCCTTAATCACATTTGGTTGTTCTGATGTTTTCAGTTTGCACGATTGCTTATAATTTCTCTATATCTTATTGTTACATTTTACCTATGTTTATGAAACATAATGTGTTGGCCTTCTAAAAATATCTATTGCTTGTAGCTTCAAAATTGCTTAATTCTGTTACAATTTCCTAATGTAAAAATTCTGCTGCCTTTTCAGAATTGCCATGTAATGATTAAGACCTTGGTAAATGCAGATCTAAAAAATTTCAGGCAGGTAAATTTCGTGTAGAACTGGGTATGTTCTTATTGTATGTACGAGAAAAGTATAGCAGTAATTTTTGTTTCTCTGAATATCAAATAGGACGTTATCCTTTTGATAGTGTCATTTCACCTGACAAACTGCTAATGATAAGCTGATGATAATTTTTGAGCGTGAAAGATGTTTAAGATGTCAAACCTCTATTCTTGTTTAAAATATAAGTAAGTTGAGATATAACAATATTAAAAACATACTTGATCCCAGAAGTAATCTGTGAGATAAAATCCAAAATGTCCTTCTTACGTAGATTTCAAAAGGATACTTTCTCATCTGGCAATTTTCTGCTTATTCTACCCTGGATTCTGGAAGAATATAGATTTCTCCAATTCAGTATGTGTGCAGTGTACTTGCCAAACATCAACAGGTAGTGCTCTTATGCCAATTAATGTGGGTTTATCTCACTAACTTTCAGAAAGTACCTTGCTAGTGAATACATTGTGCGAGTCCACTGGAATTTTTCCCTTTCCTGTCCCTACTTGTTTTCTTTATGTATTTCAATCTGCAGCTGATTCTTTCAAACTAAGAATTACTTTGTCTTTCTTTCGTATTGACAACTACATTCCAGTATTATTATTGTTTCATTTGGAAGAGAGTGGCAAATGCAAACAAACTTTGCTAAGCTTAAAGCTTCTATTGTCCTAGTGGGGACCTTTGGTCGGAGTACTTGAAAGACAGCTTTTTGTAGTTCAGCTGCTGTAAAAGAAATCAGGTAAGCAAACCTTGTATCTCTGTAGAATCTTCTCAGGTTACCAGGAATAAGAAGAGGCTTTGGCAGCGGTCATCTGGTTGAAGAACTCAACTTTGTGGCTTGCATTTCTCACTGGTAGCTCAAAAAGCTAGAGCATCAACAGCAACTGCTGTCCCAAAAAGCAAAGTAGAATACCATGGTTTTCTGCTCTTTTAGCTCAGGTGAAAATGAAAACAAATTTCTGAATTCTTGAATTCAGTTGTGTTATCTTCTGTTGTTGCACTTTTAGACAGGAAAAAAAACAAAACAAAACAAAACAAACAACCTCCACAGAAAACTCAAAAACAAACAAAAAAAACCAACAAAAATCTTTTTAGTTATTACTGAATATTGAAAACCTGCAATACTGAAATGGAAAATATTATGAGAAAAATCTGGTTTTATTTTCTGACAGCTGATTGTTCCCAACATAAATATTAGCAACATCTTTGCGATTCAATAAATTCTTTCAGTTGCTTACAGGATAAAATTGTCATCGTTATCATTGGAGATTACAGTGAAGCGAGAAGTCCTCTGAAGTGCTTCATTTTTTATCATGTTCCTTTTTATTAATTTATGTGGTATTTTAAAGACTTGGGGAAATAGTTCTCATATTAGCTTAGAAGTTATTAGCTTGCTAAAATTGCTTAAAGATTGGGTACACTTGAACTTTTGTTTACTTTCATAATGGGAATTGAACCCTTCCTCCTTAAACTAATGTAAGATAAACAGTGTTTTCTGTCAGAAACAGAAATTCACAACTACCCTTTTGGCCCCATGCTAATCACGTTTACTTAACTCTCAACACAGTCTAAAACATGCTTCAGTGATATTTGCAGGCTTTGTTATCTAGTAAATGCCTGTCTGAGCAGAAGTGCCAATCAGCCTCAGGAGTCAGACATGTGAGCTATGTGCATCCATTGAAGAACATAAACAGGGTGCTGGGTAGCAGTAAACACCACAGAAATTTACAGCATCCAATATTCAGTCAGGAAAAACATTCTATCCGTGTCCATAGCTGGTGGCATGATACAGTAAGTGCCATTCTAGCCTTATCACAGTCACAGAAGATTTTTGGCACTATGGTCTGTCTAAAACACCTGCCTCAAAACAAAACATTCTTAGTATAGAATGGAGATGAGCAAAAACAAAAACAAACAAACAAATGAAAAAATGCCTTGAAAATGTCCAAATTTCAAATGTTCTTAGAATAACATAGATGCTAAAGTCAATAAGAAAGGGGCCTGCATTTGTAAAGCTGATGTGTGCACATTTCCTCTGTGGAATTTGCTTTTCTTCTATGAATTCTTCTTCCTGAAGTGAGATGAGACATGAAGGAGAACTTGACTTTTTCTGTTACTAATTCATGGGACTTCACAACTGACTGTAGTTACAGTAATGAGTATATAGGAAATAAGTTATAGTTCATCAAAAGTGGCCGAAAGATTGAGGAAAGGAGTTTAAAAGAAAAAAAGGAAAGGGGAAAAAAAAAAAAAAAAAAAAGGTGACGTAAGTACATGAGTGGAAAAGCTTCCCAGGCTTTGATGTAGCAGGGTTTTTATATTAGGTTTGTTCTGCCACTTCTAAGCAGGAGAGAACATGCATGTCAAATCCTTTTCCAAACAAGCCTCTCTCCAATTTCTGCCAGAGAACCAGCCCTACTAAAACAAGGCAAAGTTAACCCTTCTTTAAGAAAATAACTTTATGTAACTTGAAAGAAGCAAAGACATTGTAGCCCACCATAGTGTCACTTCTGACTATAGACATGGATTTAGGTCATTAAATAAATGATACCATAGTTTCCAAAATAAAGGAGAGATCAATTCAGGACAAACTTTTTAGTCACCAGAACAAATCTTAATTTCACAATCTGTCACTTTCCTGAAAGAAAAATGCTGAAAATTATTGAAATTTTTAAGCTTAAGAAAAGCCCTAAACTCACAGGTAAAATGTGAGATGCATGAACATGTTTTTTTTTTTTATATATATTCTTCTGCTATTGAAATATATTTAATACTGGGATAAGTAATGATGTACAGAGTAGAATGTAGAAAATACCTGCCTCTGTTATAAATAACAGTTGGTATAGTGTATTATGTTATTACCTTATGGCAAATTTCACTACAGAAGAATGGCTTTGAGAGATGAAAATGTGACCCTCTAAAAAAGGTGTGCACATATTCAAAACCCTTGCTGAAGCCACATGTAAAATCCTAGTCTATATGCAAACAGGGAAGGAGCAAGCTCTGGACTTTCAGGCCTGAGCAGGCAATATTTGGAGACCAACACTTAAAATAAATATATTCTGCAGTGCTTTAAGGGAGGTTAATATGTAGCAGCAGATGGGCACTGGTATGATTTTAGTGTCTTTTGAAACCAGTGACTAGGGATTTAGACAAGATAAATTTAACTTAAAGAAAATTTTGTATGTTTGTATTCAAGTTGTGCACCTCTTGTATATTTCATGTTTACACACCCTGGGAATGCCTAAAAAAAAAACAAAAAAAAACCACTGGGAAACTACATCAACTTTTTGCCAATGAAAAATGCATTAGAGCATTTATAAAGTTATAAAGAATAACATTTTTAAGAGTCTAGCTTTCAGACAGTAGATTTATTGGCCTTGCATGCTGGCTGTTCATTCTGGTTGTTGACCTTGATGAAAATATGTACCAAATTCTTTTAATGTTCTGTACCCAATGTTTCTGTGTGTATCCATATGCTTTTAAGCATTGTAACCAGTTCTTATTATTGCTTGCCACCCGCTGTTCTCCATAATTCAGAATCTATTTTTACGATCAAAGGATTTGGTGCGAAGTGTCAGAAATGCTCTTTGTTGAAAACCAAAGTAATTTACTTTAGTTTATGGTTAGAAAGCAGGTCATTTTTCTTTCCCAACAGTGGGAGAAACACTTAGTAAACTACAGAAAAAAAAGTGGATCAGAGAGAAAATGAGAGCAAAGAATTACAGAGATAGAATATTGAATCTCCCAGCTCTGACATAAATGCAGAAACAATTCTGAGAAATATATTTTTGTAGCTTTTTAGTAATCAATTTCAAATTTCAAAAATATCCAAAACATAAACTTTCAGATCCCCAATTTCATTTGTAGTGATCTGACTCTGATTTTCTTTGGCTTTACTAGAATATCCACTTAATTCCCTATATTTATGTAGCTTTTTGGAAACGTTTTAAAAAGCAGCAACATTATAGCTTGTTTTAGCCAGAAATTCAAATACATTTCATTCTTTGTTTGATATTACTAAATCCTTTTCTTTTTCTGGTTAAAGTGGGATAGGCTTTTATAAGACCCTTTGAAATGAACTATACATGTAAACATGAAAGTAAGGAGAAGGGGCTTTTCAGAGAGTAATCATTTCATCTCTTCTGAATGTTTGCAGATAGCTGTAATCATGCGATTGCAAGTTCCAGAAAAATACTTCAGTCTTGTGCTGGTTGGGGTAGAACCCAGATACATTCCTCACAAGTCCTCAGATCAGTGATATTACATAGATCTTCTAGAACGTGGAAATTGTGAGGTTATTACATCTTTTAATAACAAGAGTTCTCTAAAATGAGAGTTGGCTATGTCTATAGTTATGATAATGAATATCCACATATGCATATGGATTCCTGCAGTAATTCTTTTAAAAGATTCCCTTACTTAAAGTTATTTTTTTTAGTGCTCAAGAGAAGACCTCAGTTTTAGCAGTTCGCAAATGATGTATGGAAGTCATTGCGTTTGAAGGCATTTGACATGCTGAGTGTGAGTTGAGTTTGGGTTTTGTGGCCATTACTTGAAAAGGGCTTTCACTGTCATTTTGATGTGTTAATTGTTCTGAAGTTGTTATTCTTGTTTGTTTGTTTTCTTATTTGATAGTTGTGCTGGATACACATCCCTGAAACTGGTTCCAGGTTTATTAATGGAAGAGAGAAAGCATACTGCTACTTCAAGAGTATTGGGATGTTGTGTATCTTGCATCCATCCTGGATTCAAGATGATTAATTCTTGACTTTTCTCTTTTCCCTGTGATTAGTAAGAGCTGTGTTTATAGCTGCTGATGCTGCTGGTGTTAGCTGGCACATGATGTCAATATAACAAAGCTGAGATGAGTATTACTGGCTCCTTTCTTGTGAAGAGTTGCTCAGAACTTTGTAAAGGTACTGCAGTGAGTTGACTGGGATGGCTACTGACCCTGAGGCGAACTGAAGTAGCATGGTGACCTACTTCTGCAAGCTGCTTAAGCAGTTCTCAGCAACCTAAATATTATAACTCTCAGAATTAATTTTCCTACAGATGTTTCAAAAGAGAAAGCATCTTCCTGAAGTTTTCACAGCTCACTTAAAGAGACTGCAAAGTTTAATTATCAAGTGATCCTCTGTATGTCTTGACCGTGGGGCTCCGCACATTATGCTAGAAATCAGCCTCCATTCAGCCAGTTAAAAGACAGTTTGTAGGCACCTAATTAAGCTTGCTGAAATGGATTCAACTGTTGTGGTTTTTTGGGGGGTTTTGTCATTATTTCTTTTTTTTTTTTTTTTCCTACACATTGTTTTCAGCATAGGTGCAGAACTATAGTTATGCATTTATAGTTTCTGTAGTACACATTTTTTTTCTTTTTTTTTTTTTTGGTGGTTCATAGTTGCAATGTCACTTTTATATGAAAGTATTCTTAAGCAAAACAAAACTCTACAGCTCTAGATGCACACTAAATATAATTTTTGCTTGCACGGTAACAAAACCACTTTTGTTTTAACAAACTGCCAAGTTCTGTTTCAGGTAAAGTAAAGCTGCCCCTTTAAAACTGGTCTGTTCAGCTCAGGCAAATTTAGACAACCTGCCAAAGCCAGGCAGGTCACTTGAAATCACTGTAAACATGCTTTGGGAAGGAGAGAAGACAGTAGATGTTTCTTGACCAATGAATGCTTGCAGTTATTATTTTCAGTGGGTGGTTTTAATAACCCAGTGACCCACAAATAACCCATAGAAAGCTTAGAAAAGGATTCAGTCTCAAGGAAGTTTTTACTGTACGCTGTACAGCTTTGCTCTTTCATAGAATGTTTAATGCTCAGCATTATATGAGGGTAGGAGATCCCAATCATATCAAGTGATTAAGGTGGTTTGAAACTTGTTGCAGCAATCCAGTTTTCTTACAGATTGGGAATTCCAGGTTTCTAGCCATTTACATTGGCCTTCTTTGGTAGGCTTGTTATGGTTTCTCAGTAGTAGCCAATATTAGTGATACACATTTCTAAGGGGCATTTTCTGCTGTGGCTTGGCTTGCTTTTGGCATGCCAATTCTGAAAGATATGAGAGGATTAGCTCAGGCCCTGGACTCATGTATGCACTTTAAACAAGAAAGTCAATGCTGCAGTCCCCTTGTCCTGGCCTCACCTCAGCCAGTCCAGCCTTGGAGCAGACAAAAAATGCCATGCCACATCAAAATGCCCACAGAAATGTTTGTGCTGGCACCAGGGTGGGGACAGCAAGCAGAAGCTGGAGTGGATGGGATAGCTTTTTAAAGCTATATGACCAATTTAAAACATCTGCATGCAAAGATGTGGTTTCAAGACTGTGCAGTACCAGCGAAGATACCTCCTGCTCCATAGATATAGTAGGAGAAACATTTTTGTTGCTTTCCAGGTTTCGCTTATGACAGCGCAGCATAAGTGGGTTTTAGTTTAACAGAAAGGACTTGTGACCGAGGATATTTTTCCAGGAGATTATTTGCTTCTTCTGTTGCTTTGTTTATTTATCTTGAATTCTTGGGATCTCGTAAATGAGTACTGTGCAAAATGAGATTCCAAAGAAACACTTGCAATTGATTTATATGCAATTGATTTATACTGTTAGTGGATTTCACCCCATCCTTCAGAAAAATAGGAGGATACTCAGGGAGGAGAGCTGCAGAAAGTTTCATAGGGACTGAGAAGTGTGATATCACTGTTGCTTTCCTCTGGCTTTGCTGTCCCGTGTCGTGCCATTTCCTGTCCATCCCCTGTCCTGTCCTCCTCCCTCAGTTCTTGTCTTCAAACACAGCAGCCTCTCCCCAAATTCTTTCAATTTTTCCACTGTTTAGTCAAAGCCAGACAAACCCCCTGTCAGTGCAAATTAACAGATCCGGGTCTCCTTCAGGGTGATTTTATCTTTCCTTCTTTTGTGCGGTGATAGTTGCTGTTGGGAATCTTGCACTGTGTAATTTTAGTACCAGTTATTCATTTCAAAATTTCTCTAATGCTAATTTGAACTTCGTTTCGCAGGTCAACTAGTTGACTAGATTGAGGAGAGAATGGTAAAATGTATGCCCCTGATGTGACAGAAATAATTATCAGATTATCACTGAACAGAAATATTATTTCTGTCACTTGAGAGTGATAGATGAGCATGTCTGTTGGCACAGCAGAGAGGAAGGAAACTGTAGCATTGGTGCCTAGAGGGGTGAAGAAGTAACAGAAAAAGAAAGGGAGGAAAAGACACAATTCCTGAAATACTGATGAAAGAGGTTTTGTCTCGCTTACTCAAAGTTTCCATTCCCCATCCCCAGCCTCATATTCTTCCCTCTTAAGCTGGGAAAGATCATTTGTATGTGTGTTTCAGATGCAGAAATCTCTTGAAAATGTAATGAACATCATTTTAGTCTGTGAACATGATGATAATTCATGTATAATTATGATTTCAGAGCCATGCAAGCACCTCACAAAATTTGTCACAGTTTTCAATGAAGGCAAATCAATCCAACAAAAAAGAATCAGCTTATAAAACAAAAATAATACGGTAAATGTTATCTTGTGGGGAAAACGACAACATTTGTTTTATACCTATAATTTATCCTGATACTTTTGTTCTTTTTCAGCAACTTATATTTGCAGTTCAGTGTTTTCTAAAAAATTAGAAAAAGTAAACAAAAATAGATTTAAAAAAAATTATCTCAATCTATTGCATGTGCAAAAACATTCAGTTTTTTTGGTTAGCTGTCAAAGTTTCAAGCCGTTCTATCTAAGCTGTATGCGATATCCTGAGCTTCTGATGCCAATACAGTAAATCAGTCTTTATTTGTGTGATGTTTTTGTTGGTCTTTTTTTCCTAATCCTACCTCTGATTTTGGAAACAAAGTGCCAAATTTTAAAAAATGAGATATGTGCAGTTGTTGTGCACAGTATGTGCAGTGTTTATATTAGCATTTATTCTAATAAACGCCCATAAAACTGATTGTGGGGTATCTGCATTTGGATGCCTGTGGGTGGCTGCAGAGCAGAACTACATGCAGTAATACTAACTGTATACTGCAGCTGTTTTTTCTCTTTTTAAAGATTTGACCCTATTGCTGTTTGTTTACTCAAAGCAAAAAAAAAAAAAAAGAAAAAAAAGAAAAAAAAAATCTGACTAAATATGCTTCCACAATGGCTGTCTTTTACTGAAGTGGCAATGTGAAAATGGATTTTCTTGGGCAGATGTAAAACCCTGGGCACTTCAGACAGAACAATCGAGCATTTCAGAATGAGTCATTCTAGCTTGCTGAACCAGACTCCTCTCCCTGTGGGCATGTATCTGTTTGCATATATTTATCAGTCTGCTTGGAAACAGAATGAGGAGTATTCATGCATTGCCTTTTAGAGAAGAATCTGAATGGACTTTTTTTTTTTAACCGACTTAGAGAAAAAAGTATCAAGGGAAAGACTGTAGCCACTTACTGTAAACTAGAAAGCAGCTTTAAATGTTTTCTTCTCACTGATTTTCGCATACCATGAGTTGTTCTTTTTTCCTTTAGATAATTCCAAGCTTCTGCTTAGCAGTGAAGAATGCAGTAATTCCCTGCCTCCTTGTTTAATCTCCTTAGGGGAGGTAATTCAGGAAGCCCATATTTTCTTGTAATTTCTTGATTGTCAGGCTTTTGTCTTTCTTTTTTTTTTTTTTTTTTTTAAACTTATGACCACCCATGAAGCACTTTAAACTTAGTCTGATTGTTGAAGTCTCAACAGTGAGGCCAAATGGTTCCAGAATTAAACAGTTCTCGAAGTGATGAGTCATTCGTTGCATATAACACTGCACTTAGTAGCCAAGGACTCACGAAAATCCTAATGATTTATTTAAGTTGTGGCTTGGTGGCCTCAAAATTGAGTACAGTCCGAGACAAACTTAAAGTTGGTAGTCTAGGAGACAAGAGATGAAGATAGCAAGCACCACTCACCAACCACTGAAATTCTTGTTGTGACAAACTCCTGATCTAGCAATGATTGTCCCAATACTTGATGTCTAGCAAATGTTTCCCAGTTGTGAAAGTGGTTTCTTGCAAAGAAGCGTGGTTTGTTTAAATTGCTTAACACACAAAAAGAAACCTGCATCGGGAGGGTGGATGCACATCATCTCCTATGTGTTTTGTAAGAGAGGAAAATCTTAGAGGGACTTGTTTCAGATTACTGGGCTGCAGAACCTGGAAGGTCTTCAAAGTCCAGGAGCTCCATCAAATCATGTTACGATTTCAGTTCACAGGAAGCCCCAGAATGCACCATCTCTTTTTTTCAGAACTTATTTTCACATCAAAGAAGCCTGAATTTCCTCCTTTTTTTCTTCTTGTTTTCATTTTTCTTTTGATATCTTTGAAAATCAATGCGATGGCTTATCTGCTGATCACTGACCTAGGTTGCTTAAAGCTCTTACTCTGAAAACTCTATTAAATAGCAAAATACTAATATAGGTAACTTTAGCATAGCTTATGTCTCTTACATTTCTGAAAATAATTAGTTTGTTATCCACATTTCCATAATGAGGCAAATATCATACCATACATTCTTTCAGGATCTAGGTGTATATCCTTTCCATTTGCAGTCTCCCTTTCCCTGCAGAAATATCTATTAAGCAGCTAGAATGGCATTTGCACTATTCTGCTGTTTTATATTCACGTCTTGCTTTCTCATTAATCTGACATAGCCTATGTATTCCAAAGATGTCTTTATTATGAGTGTCTGCATGTCTCTTCAAAGTATAAAGATTTAAGGCAAGGCTACTTCCTTTCTACTGATGTTAGAAAACATTGGCAGGAGTTTTAAAGTCTTGGGACAAATCTGAGCAATCCATATCAACCTTTTTTCAGTGAAAGTGATCATCCACTTTCACCCATTATCTATCATGATTTATAAAAGCCAGTAGAACTTTTCAATAAGGAACAGTGCTGAACTACTAATTGGTAGAATCAGGTAACTAGTGAATAACACACTTAAAAGCCTTGCATTTTGATTTATCAACACTTTACAAGCTGTAATCTGCAAATTTACATCAGACAAAAATTGAAGATTTTTATTGCAGCTGCCATTTGTAACCGTAGCATGCCACGCTGTTTCCCCTCTCTGTGCTTCAGCTATTCATTTCCAGGGCCCCAGCAGTTTCAGTACAATAAGCTGTGTAGCATTTGATTTATTTTCATCTACTTCCTTTCCAGTTCTTCCCCAGACTTGTTTTCTGTACTAGGGATAAAGAAAAGGCTCAGACTGAAAAATATGAATCCAGGGGACTTCAAAGATAGGCTTTTGTTTCAAGCCCATCCTCAGTTATATGTAATAATGACTAAAATTTCCTTCAGTTCTTTTTCATTGTTTAAAAAAAAAAAATCCTAACATTTGACTCCCTGTGGCTCAATGATGAGGTGGGAAGAGAGATCTTCAGCTTACCTCAGAGAAACAACAACCGAAAGTTAAGAGTTGATGCTCCCAAAGGAAGTATCAAACAAGACAAGTTTGACAGTGTCCTGCAGAGTATCAAGACTGACATCACTCGATCTGTGTTCTGGACTGAATATAAAGTAATATTCCTGAAATTTGTGGTCGGTCAGTATTACTCTCGTGAACTGGCTCAGCATCATAGTTTAGTCTCAGTATATCCCAAAGCGTTCTTTGCCAAGTAGTTGGAAAGGCTTGGCAAAGCTCTTGAAAGCCTTTTAAGACAACTTCCCTTCCTCCTCTCACTTGCAGTGAGGCACAACCTGTCTTACGTAAGCTCAGTCAGACAGGCTGCCTCCTGGTTCTCTTGGTCCAATGACATGAAGGTGGAATAAGCATGGTTTAGATTTAAGGTGGTTACACACTAATTAATTTATTTGAGTGACTGAGATTCTTTTTGTTGAGATGAGCATTTTAAATACAACTGGATGCAGTAATTCATTAGTGAGAGGTTGCTCTCCACCAGTGTAGTTAGCAATGCACTCCCAAAGTGAAGGTGAAGAAAATTTCTTCAAGTAGGTGGGGTAGTGCAAATTGCCTCTTCCTGCAGTAAAAGAAATGTAGAAACTAGGTGGTTTTGCCAAGAAGGAATCTGGTTCTCCTTTCTGGACTCCTTGTTGGAGAATTAAAGAAGGAATAGAACATTTGTCCTGACCACATTGCTAAAGTTTCGCTGATGTCTTGTAAAATGGAAAAAAAATATGGTATTGGAAAATATCATGGCCCTTTTTTGGTACATATACAGAGAAAAAATTGAAAGGTACTGCTTACTGTTGAAGAATGGCAGTTATTCATTAGTTCATGTGAGAAACAGTTTACAGAAAAAGATACTGCTTAAATTCATATCTGTCTTCAAATGCTATTCATATTCGTATCAGTCTTCAAAGTTTTATATATTGCTGTTGTAACTTTGACGTGCTCTGTTGCCTTCACAAATTCTTCTGAATTCTCTCTCAAAAAAAATCATTAATGTAAACATCTGAAAAAGATTGTATACCTTTCTGGTTTTGATTTGTGAATCCAATATGTAATTAGTAATTAAGTAAACTATTCCGTATCATTTGCAGTGGGACTGCAATATCTAAGGAGCAGCTCCTGCTGTCAGAAGAGCTTTTTATAACTTCACCAAGTAGAAACAGAGAGCATATGTATCAATACACGTGAGAGGGGGAGGGGGAAGCATAATTCAGAAGTGAGCTGGCTCTCTGTAGTAAGACAGAAGAAAGGTTGAGGGAACTGGGCTTGTTTAGCTTGGAGAAGAGAAGGCTCTGGGGAGACCTTATTGTGGCCTTCCAGTACTTGAAGGGAGCGTATAAACAGGAGGGGAAACGGCTGTTTACAAGGGTGGATAGTAATAGGATAAGGGGGAATGGTTTTAAACTGAGACAGGAGATTTAGGTTAGACATTAGGAGGTTGGTGATGCACTGGAACAGATTGCCTAAGGAGGTTGTGGATGCCCCATCCCTGAAGGCATTCAAGGCCAGACTGGATGTGGCTCTGGGCAGCTTGGTCTGGTGGCCGGTGACCCTGCACATAGCAGGGAGGGTTGAAACTAGATGAGCATTGTGTTCCTTTTCAACCCAGGCCATTCTCTGAATGAAATACTTGTAGCCTGCTCCTCAGTCAGTTTAGTATTCATTGAGCTTCAGAGTTTCTTCCAAAGAACATCTCGGATATTACTGCGATGCATTATTTATCCAAAATTTTTATGAAATGAACTGCTTCTTGATTCTTCATCTGCAGTCTTAAGTCCTGTGTGTATCCTAGGTAATGTGTTTTACCCCAAAATCATAGTCCTGTCTCTCCCAACTCCTATCTTACCATCTTTTTCCTTATGAAGGCACTAGCAATGTGTGGCCAGCTGATCTGGTTGAAAAGCAGGTCCCCCAAAAAACCACAGGTTACTTTTTCAGCCAGATCACTGCCATTCCAGTGCTGGCCCAAATTTGGATCAGCTTAAACTTATAGTGAAACTATGTCCTACCTTGCTATGGAAAATGTGACTCTTTTAGAAAAGATGTGTTTGAAATACAAACCTTTAAGAAATATAACTGAGTGTCCTGTGCAGTGGTACAGAAGGAAACATTCTTAGAGGAATGGCTTACTAGCAATGCTTTATGGTAACGTTTATTGTGTTCATTCTGACATGGCTCCCTGCAGAATAAAAATCTGGACACAGATGAATGTCTTGAAAGCCTTCCAGGTATCCTTTAAATATTGCGCAGTACAAGAAACTGTACTTGCGAATGTAATGAAAAAATATGTTGGGAGAAGAGCAATAGGGACAGAACCAGCTCAGAGTTTCCTGGTTTACCTGGACAACTGTTTTTTTGATCATCATTAGCAAGCCCATTTGGATTTATTTCTAGAGTAATTGATCAGAAACACTGTGCAAGAATTTCAGAGTAGTACAGTCTATTTTGTGTAGTATGGGTACGTCTAACTTCACTTCTTAAAGTTGTTTGTTTTGTAAAGAACTTTCACACTTGGAGAATATTTTTCAAAGTTACACCATCAGTATAGAACAACAGATTCTTTCTTTGAATTTCCAGCTGCTCTATAATAAACTCCATCTGTGTTTTATCTGTATTCGTATTGATTTTTCAGCTATTTCAGCTTATGTCTGTCCTCTGCTTTATTGACCCTAAAGTCAACCAAAGTTATGGGCGGACAGCCAATTTCAGATGGCATTTGGTTAGTTTACTCCCTTTTAAAGTAGTTTAGGAAATGTAACTCAAATATTTCTGTTATTTGACAGGCCTGTTTAACTTTTACAATTTCACCCCCTTTACTCTGAATTTCCTCCTCATTAAAGTCTGTTTAACTTTACCAGCTTTAGTTCCTTTATTCTGAATTTCCTTCTCTTTAATGTTCTTGAGAAAGAGAACTGTACTCTTCTTTTCAACTGTACTTTCCTTTTAAGAGTTTTGGTTTTGTTCATCCAGCTATAGATTTTTTTTTTTTTTCCCTGATCTTGGGTTTACATACATTTTTCCTTTTGCTTCTGTGCATTTGTCTTTTATGACAGTTACATAATCCTGGCATGTGACCTAAACTCATAATTACTTTAAAGGGAATTTGGGTGTGCAAGGAATGCTAGATCAAGCGTTTCAAAAATGGTCCATTGGAGTTGCTCTTTTTTTTTTTTTTTTTCTTATTTTTGCTGCGCTTCTTAAACAATTTCCATGAGTCTTGGAAACTTGTTTCACTTTTCAGTTAATATGTGTTCCATTAGCATTTTTTGGCCTGAAGGCATTTGAGTCCACCAGGCTTTAAGTGTGGGTTGCTTTTTCAATTTTGCTTGGCTTTTTTTTTTTTTTTTTCCTTCCAGTTTTCTGTCTGAAATGATTCAGTCTTGATTTACTGTCTATTGTGAATGAAGTTGGGTTTTAGCATTTTAAAAACAGTCCCAGAATGACAGACTTACAGAATCATAGAACGGCCTGGGTTGAAAAGGCCCACAATGCTCATCCAGTTCCAACCCCCTGCTATGTGCAGGGTCGCCAACCAGCAGAGCCACATCCAGCCTGGCCTTGAATGCCTCCAGGGATGGGGCATCCACAACCTCCTTGGGCAACCTGTTCCAGTGCCTCACCACCCTCTGAGTGAAAAACTTCCTCCTAATATCCAACCTAAACCTCCCCTGTCTCAGTTTAAAACCATTCCCCCTTGTCCTATCACCATCCACCCTCGTAAACAGCCGTTCTCCCTCCTGTTTATACGCTCCCTTCAAGTACTGGAAGGCCACAATGAGGTCACGATTAAACAACAATTCACAATTTAAAAAAACAAACAAAAAACTTTCATTACCTTTTGTATGTATGTCGGACTGTTTCCTCATTTCACTGCGCATTGTGTTCTTTTGAATGTACATGTAAGTAAGAGAAAGCATACCATATTTCTTGGAGGAATGAAACAGGAAATAATGATGGATATAAATTAGTCAAATGCACACAGCTTTTTTGAAGATGCTAAGAAGTGAGCTAAAGTAGTTATCTGATAGTACCCAAAAAAGAATGCATGTTTTTCTCTGTTGTGGGACAAAAGAGCCTTAAAGGCAGAATTCAAGGAAAGGAAAGTGACCTGTGATACTAATGATACTGAGTTCCAGGTGTATCAGAGGAAAAGGCCAGCAATAAACTGAGGCTGTGTGCAGCAAATATTGCAGAGGTAGGTAATCTTGCTAGAGTTTCCTTCTTTATGCATGGAAAAGGTGTTTTTCGAGTTGCTTAAACACTGTTCTTGGTTGTGTGCAAAACTCTTTAGCACAGCGATATAAAACGCTTTGCTTTGAAGAAACAAATGTATATTGTGACCAACTTCTGAATTGGTCATGGATGATACCTGTTGTAATTTGAGCAGCAGGATAAGGATGATCAAACTGCGGTATTTCTCTCTTCACTCCTAGTCTCCCCCTCTGACTTACAGGCCTAAGGAGTTGCACCCTAGGGATATGCTTTGTGGGATCCTGAGTAAAGCCATCAGTACAAACAGCCAAGCAGCCATGGTAGAGACATCCCTTAATATAAATAACTTGTTCGTGTTTATTCATGACATAGCTAAATTGATTCCAGTCTCCCTATTTTTAAGATACTGAAAAGCTGCTTAAAACTGGTTCTGTAGAAATTAACTGAGGGAATTCAGCGTCATGCATCATCAAACTTTTAGCTTCATTATGTTTGGATTGCTGTTTAATTATTTTAGAGCAGCAAATCCTCACAAATAAAGATTACATGTGCTCAGTAAAGACCTATAATATGCTTCTTGCATTATATAACAAAAGTAAAAATAAAGTTTTTAATTATTATCACTTTGTATATAGGAGTTTATAATACCCAATCAAAATATATTTTCTACATGATTTACATGACTGATACAATTTTTATCTATAGTATTTCTAATTTCATATTTATGATGCATTCACCCTCCCCTTATACATAGATTGGATTCTTAATGTGGCTTTGTTGTTGCTTGAAATAATAGAAGCCTGACAAACCTGAGTATTAGGTCAAGTTGAAATAGAAGCCCTTTTTCCTGTTCTTCACAGCAGCTGTTTCATATGGCTAGGCCAGGACAGCTGAAGAAATTTTGCATTCACCAGTATTCTTCTCTGAATCCTGCAGCATTCCTATCTATTTAGGGGTATCAGAAACTTGGCAGAACAACCACACATCAACTGGGGACTCGTTCCCCGTGCAGCTAAAACAGCACTTGGGGGCCTATCAGGAAGGGAAGTATTTGTGTTGCTGCCTTTAAGTGAATATGGCTAAATCCTTTTCCCTATTGTTACTCATGGCAGTGCATTCTGCAGAGGGTCTTTGTTTTACAACCACTGACTGACTGAACAAAAGTATAAAATATTTCTAATATAAATGATTTAAAAATACATATTATGGGACTTGCATAAGACCTGTTTCACTGTTTAACGCAAAAAAAAAAAAAAAATTCTCATTACAGCTACAGACAGCTGTTAATTGGGGTGTCTTTTTTTTATGCTCCTTTAAATGTATAGTGAGAGGGATTACAGTTAAGTAAGCTACCTTGAACTGTTAATGGCACTATTTTGTTTAGAAATTTCTATTGATTCAATTTAGAGACAGTGGTATTCTCCTGGGCCCACACACTCGTTGGTAGTAGTCTTGTCAGTATACCTATCATGTGATACAGTTTTGGGTTTTTTTAAGTGCAAATGTTAATTTCATTATATTAAACAACTTTTTTTTCCAAGGTCTTCTAACATAAGCTTCCCATAGCAAAATCCTATCAACATCCTACAGCAAAAACCGAAATGCTCAACAATTTTACCTAACACAGTAGATTGTTAATTAATTCTCAGGGAGAATTAGATACCGGAGAATGAGATACCTCCTCCTCTCCTCCTAATAAGCATTCCTCCTAAGGAAGCATAGAATGACAGTGTGAAGTTGTAAAGGGAGCACAGTAGTCCTTTCAGAACAGACTCTCCATAAACTAAACAGACCTAGCAGCAAAATAAACAGTATTCCATTATGCAAGAAACCTATAGGGAGTTCTCATTGTGCCAAGCACAGAAAAAGATTTACATTGGATTCGTCAACGAAGTAATCCAAAAATATGTTTGGCAAAGAATATACTGGAAAAATGTCTTATTCCTCTTCACCTCCACTCCCCACTGTCCCTAATGAATTTCTAGTGTTCTTTTTTTCCCCAAAAAAAGATTCTGCAAGTTCTTCAAGTTTAAGGCAACCACGATAAAATGCTGCAAGTCAGCATATGTTACTATATTTAATCAAAGGGCTGCATTTTAACAAAAGGTGTTATATTTCTCCAAATATGAACCATACGTGTTAGACAGCACTGTAGCAAAAGCCCTGCTGTAAGCATGTTATGTTTCTATGTAGTTTAATCAAAATAGTACAGTTCTGAGGGAAAAAAATGCAGCTGTCAGTCATTCTTTACTGGCATTCACCCTATTGCTGGGGGGGAAATAAAAGGCCAAACTTCTTGAAAATCTGTTTTAGTATTGGTTTACTGATAGCAATCTTTTCCAGCCAGGAACATATAGTTGTTATGACATGGAAAAATCCTCACATGCTTGCTCTTTTGTCTGTTAGTATGTTTTGCTTGTTTGTTTTCTGCCCTACTATATGTACTAAATGATGCTGAAGTGCTTTTAAAATTACTCCTCTGGATAAGTGCATTTGTTAGGCTAGAAAGTAAACCCTTTGGCTGCAATCAGCCAACCTGTTCTTCTAGCAGCATGCTGTTGATGTCTTTAAAAAAAGGTGATGTGTGCTTGAAAGTAGCATATTACTACTTATCATGGAAAATATCACAGTGGGTTTCGCACCAATACCTTTGGCATAGGTGAGGGTTTGCTGTCTCTCTTCTGTGCTCATATACAGCATTTGCCAATGAAAGTACATTTTATTTTTAAACAAAGTACCATACAGTTGTGAAAAGGGTTCATTTAAAATGCATTATGATGTAGTATACAGTGCTGGTATGTTCTTGAACTGCTCAGTAAGAAGAAACAGCAGTCAACAGCTTTCTGGATACTTTAGAACAACTGCATTCCTTTTTCAAAGCAAAAACGTAGCCATCGCTATTATATAAACGTAAATCTTTCCCGAGAAGGCTGGTTCAGTTCCCTCATTTCCTGTAGCATGCTAACTTCTGCTTATTTTAGACTGTTTTCTTTTAAGCTCACAGAAAATGTAAATAAAACATAAAAATCTTGTCTGCAAGTCACATTATGTCACAGTGAACTTCCACTAGGAGTGCATTAACCGTAAGACTAGTTATTGCAGATTACTGTTGAAGTCCTTTTTATTTGTTTAGCATTCCGTAATGTTTATGCAGAAGAAACTTGATTTCTCATGGACAGAAGTATATATGTATGTAACAAGGGCTGACAAAGCACATGACTTGGTAATGCAGCATATACTTCTCTCTCAAACCTCCCTGGAAAGCGGTCATTTAATTGCAATTAACAATGTCTTCTACCATTCAATGCGTTTGCTCCATTGTGATAATAACATACTGCAAAATGTTTCCCAGACCTGAATACAATACAGTGGGGCACGTCAGTTATACATGGGGAGAGTGGTACTTCCTATTCTCATGAATGTGTGCCCAGCTCTCTATTAAATGAGCAGTCCTTGGCTGCTGCTATAAATGCAAGTCAAATGTATGAGTTTTTACTACTCGTAACTGCATTATATTTCAGAGTAGCTTTTATCCAGGTTTCCCCCAGGATACATTTTAGTACTTATGCAATGAAGGTTCTGGCAGTACTATTTCAATACTAAAGCACGTGGTTTCCATTCAGATGTATAATGTGAATTATACATTTGCTCGCATTTCTGCAATTGCTCACATGGATTTGTAATCAAAAAGGCACGTCTTAAGATTTAATGAGAAATCATTTCGAGCAATAAATTGATCTGTGGTACTGAAATATAATTGACCAATGATTAATTTTGGTTTCAGTGAAAGATGGCATCTCTTTTAGAATCCCACTTAAATATTTAGTTGACAAAACTCTCTGATGATACTTGAAATATATATATATACACATATATGAATACAATAGTTACAGTATCATGAAGAGCTTTTCTGCACAATCTCTGCTAGAGTTCAGGCATTTAGTGCATGATGCAGACTTTTTGCTATCAAGTGTCTGTTTTGTTTATCAAGATGAAAAAGCTGAGATATAAATGTTTTTTCTCCATCTTTCTTGTGATTTCATGTAAACATATTTTGATAAGGCAAACTGTGTAGATTAATCCTAAAATGTGAAAAGCTGTTCGTTGTGTTTTATGTGGCCGCTTATGGCTACTTGTGCATATAGCATCTGTATTTTTTCTGTGAATGTTCTGACAGAAGTTTGATGAAAGGAACCTTGATTACATTATCTTGGTTTCAATGAAAACATAGGCATCTTTCAGAGTATATAGAAATCTCTAGAAAAGGAAAAAATTATTAAGGCTACAAACTATATGGTGGCTAGTATAATTTGTGAATATAGTTTGATACGCAAGAAATTGCATGTTTAGGCAAATATAGTGCTAGTTGTAATAGGTTTTTGGGGAGTTTCAGGGAACTCTGGACTGGGGAGTTCAATATCTTTTGTGTTAGTAGATAATAGATCATACTGTTATTTCTATAAAATAAAGAAATCATCATATGTGACATTTGGGGGAAATGGAAATAAATTTTGTAAGCAGTGGTAGCACCTCACCAGTCTTTTCAAAATATTCAAAGGAATCAACAAGAACTATGTAGATAAGTGAAATCTAGTTGATACAGTCCACTGGATTTCCAAAGCTTTTCAACCTCCTCCATCTTGAATGGCTTCTGAAGAAAATAAGCAGCCAAGGGGTAAAAGCTTGACAAAATGCACCTTCTTGCCCAAAGGAAAATAAGTATTTGAAAGAAAGTAACCAAAATTAGAAATAATCTGTTAAATCTTTAAAAAACAGGAAATAACAAACTGAATTCCATACAGAGCTGTGCTGATGCGGTCTGAGTCTGGTATTGCTTATCATATATGCATCTTTTTTCAGATAATGTGTACTTTAAATACTTCTGTTTTTTAGGTATTTAGGTACAATAGGTTTGTAAGGAATGACTTTTATCAGTTACATCAATGTACATTCTCATACTATAGAGGGAGGTTTGTTGAAGTTATGTATTGAAATAGATCGTTATCGGTGTACGCATCTGTACATCCAGAATACAGCAAGATGTTAAGTCTGAGATTATATGTTGATTATGCTTTACAATATTACTAAATGTTTTTGCATTTATTTTACAATGCTCTTATTTTTAATTTTTATTGCAAGGTTGAGTGCTAACACAGAAACTCACTTTTACTTTACTTATAAAACATAATGTTTGTGTTTTTTTTTTAACTATTTCTACAATTCTTTTAATAACATTAAAGAATATTGTAGCTTATGCATTTGATATTCCTCAGCAGCAGGTTGAACCAGTTGTTGCTAAATCTGATAAATAGTTGTGCACCAGCACCTGGTATCTTCATAGTCAGATAATAAAACTATCAGCTTAAATAATTTCTGAAGTTTTTCTTTTTCACAGTTCCTACAGACCATTCTATTTTTTAACTTCATAAAGCTGCCACACCATTTAAGTCAGGCTGGCCAAGGCTCACACGAGCCAGTGTTGCAGTTGAGCTTTCAGAGGGCAACATTCCAAGCCCTTGGGAAAGACGCTGTCACATCTGATCGAGCTGCACCTGGTGCTTCACTGGATGCAAGGGAATAACTGATGAGAGTGAGTTCACTGAGAGAAAAGGAAGGATTGTGTTGTATGTGTAAAAATTGGCAGCTACCAGAATGAGAAGATGGTATGGGGAGCATATACAGTCTACTGCATGAGTGTCCGACCCTTTAGCTTGCCTGGCCAAAGTGAGTGGAGAGGAATTGTCTTGGCCTGCATATAAAATCTGTAATACAGGGCCAGGCTGTGGGATGGGCACGCTTGTTCTATTGGCTGGAATACTGACATTGAGGTAAATTTTATCAATTTAAGTACATGGAGTACTTAGAGAAATCTTGTATCTTGAAACTTTGATGAGTTGGAGAGGGATCTGGAATTGTCACTGAAAGTCAGATGAGTAATTTCCAGGCTGCTGCAAGATCATTCTTTTCATCTGGGAGGCCTAAACTGTGTGCGTTCTTTGAAGTTTCCACCTATCTTTTGTGGGGGCATTGCAAATACCACATTCGGCAGAGACAGTCTTGTTATTTGCACAAGCGAAACGCATCACGAGCAAAAGAACAAACATGCAGCAGTACACCGGGGGTCATACAATGTGTTCTTCCGCCCTGAGCCCACCCGTTCTGGCATCACTCACTGATGTCAGATGACAGGGACTGGTCAGTAAATTGTTTGCAGAATCAGCAGAGAGTTATTTGTCAGCAGCCTGAACACCTGCTGGGAATGATGGAGTTGTTCGGAAATAAACCAGTGCTGCTGCAGCCTGCAGGAATGGACAGGATGAACTCCAGGAGTTACTTTATTATTTGACAATCATATGTTCTTATGGATGGCTTTTGCTTAATTTATTCTTTTTTTATTTTAATGTAAGCATATTTCTTTCTCACTTAAACCTTTATGTTATAACTAAATTCATCAAGAAACAGTTAACTTGAAACAAGGAGTTTTTTCTAGAACCGTTCTACCAAGTTGTTCCTTTTATCTGTAGGCTATATATTTTACTTAAGGTTTATTTTGTCATTGCTTTTTGAGCTGAATTTTAGCATGTTTGTGTACGTAATGCAAATATGATGTGGTTGACATATTTATTATCCTGTATTTCTATTAAGCTGTTTCCTGATGTATTTTTAGAGTTTCTCACGAGCAAGCAAACTTGTTCAGGCCTCTACATAGAGCAAGAATGCAATATAAAAATACTGGGGTGGACAAGAAAACACAACTAGATCAGTATGTTGGGAGTTAAAGGAGTTTTAGAAGGTGGTTTAATCGTCTGTTTGGACTCTAATTATTTTTCTCAGGCACATGTGGTCAGGAGCAGCCACTGTTGCCCAGTACACCCGTGACTTTATGCAGTGCTGTCTTTGTTCCTGTATGCTACTTGTTTTCCACTTCACTCAGACATCTGCAGGAGTCTGTAGTAATGGAAAAACAATTAGCATCTTTTAAGGATCTCTTTTACTAAGGGATCTTACTGAGAAACCCAGGCATGCTCCGGGGCTCTCAAACAGAATCAGAAAGCCAGATTTTTAGCTGCCACTCCTTTGGTTTGCTGCAAAATATCACTTCTAGTCATGCTGCCTCAGGAAGGACTCATAAGACATGTACTGATTTTGAGCCCTTACTTAGAGAAGGGTATTCCTTTTAAGGAGTCACAGCTCAATGATTTCCTTAGTCAGAAATCTCTTTGAATATTCATATTGTTTCAGTTCTCGCTGTAGACGTAGTCAGTAAATATACTCCTGAAGTGTTATCATATTTAAAGAATTTCTATTTAAAGAAATAGAGGATACCTGGAGGTATTTATTTAAAATGCGACATTTATGTCAGTTTCTATGGTACATTAACAAGATTATACCTAAAAGACGTGAGCAGGGTGCAGTGACCAGCAAGGCAAACTTTTTCGTATCCTTCCTTGCTTGCTGCTGGCCTCCTATACACAGGGACAGTCTGACCATGAATTCTTCCTGATGGATTACCTCATGCACTACTAAGTCTCAAGGAAAAATAATAATAGTAGGAAATGTTCTTGTGGTGAATTTACACATACTTCCAACAGATAAGCTCTTTTTTATAATACTGAAAGAAAGAAAAAGAAAGCGTGGAGGGGGTCGGGGGCTTAGGGAGGAGAGAAGGCAGCACTGTTTAGGGATTCCTTGTTCTGTGCAACAAGCAGCAGTTACTGACATGCTGGAACCTGCTCTCGAGAACAAGGAGAGAGGATTTGTACACTGAGTTTTTACACGGGACGTGTGTAAATTCATTTTCCTCTTCTTGCCGCCAGAGGTTCGCACACGCTGCCGCAGGTAGCAGTCGGTGCCGCCGCTCAGACCCTCGAAGCGATGGGGCCGAAGCTCGGAGCGGCTGTCGAGGCGCCGGCGCCGCGGCCTCGGGCGGCTCCGCGACGCCCCTGCAGGGCCCGGCCCGGCCCGCCAGCGGCTCCTTACATGGGCATGGCCGCGGCTCGCCTGGGGCCCGGGCGGGGAGGCCGTTGGAGCCGAGCCGCGGCCCAGCTGGGGGCGGTGCGGCCCGGGGGGTTCAGGCAGACAAAGAACGGGGCCGGCTACCAAATAAGGAAGCGGGAGCGGAGGATTTCAGAATAGGAGCAGGGGAAGTGGCTGAGCGCCGCTCTGAAAGGGGACGGGGGAAAGGCGGGGTTTGGAGCTGCGAGCTCGTCTTTATCTTTCTGTAATCTCCTGCCGGCAGAATTGAAGAGCTCAAGCTGTATTTGTCATATTTTCTCATGTTTCTGAAAGTTATGGATTTTGTTTGTAAAGGAGGGGTCCTTGGCAGCCCCCTTGTTCAGCAGCTCAAAGATAAATGAGTCCTTGGGGTAAAAACAAAAAAAACAACCAAAACCACACAAACATTGTAGATATCATTGGGAAACTTATGGTGATTTTTGTTGTAATATGTGGTTCTAACGAATAGTTACAAATTAATCTAGAAATGGTGTGTACGTGTCCCCAAGAGAATAACGTGTAGCTGAGAGCAGTAGTAAAGAAAGAGAAAATGAGCAAAAAATAGTAATAATAAAAAAATAAACAGATCGTGACAATTCTGATAGAAAATGCTCTCATAGCAAAATGATCTGGTGGAAAAATATTTTGGGATGCAAAAATGCAAGTAAAGCTAGCATTTTAAACATAGGCATGGAATTCCCTCCCTGTGATCCTAATTCTCAGTGCCTTCGGACTTTTTTTTCCCTACATATGTGGGCCGAATTTCAAAGGTTTTATTCCCAGCAGAAGAGACAGAACACTACTCATCTTTTCACTTCATAACTTGCACAAAGAAGGAAGACTCAACAGAACAGAAACATTCAGTAAATCAAGGTACAGCTGTGATCTCTGCTCACTGTGAATGCTACAACAGGGAAAACTGAATAGCTGCGGGCTCAGACCTGAGTGATAATGTTTGCTCTGCTCTGTTTTCAAAATGTTTGCAATATAATCTCTCTTAAATTCGTAGCTTCCATAGCAAACAATTTTAGCAGTGTAAGTGTGACATACTGATGAAAAGAAGTAAGCTGTGCCTCCATCTCCTGAGTGCTACTGAAAAATGTTTACAGTGTTATGGGTGAAGCCTGATTCAGAAGACACAGCTGCTTCTTCTTTCCTGACAAGCGACCCCATCACAGCAGATGTAGGTTACTGAAGTTTAACTAATTGAAAAATATAACACACCCAATACGTCAGGAGTATTAAAGCAGGGAATGTAGTGCTAAAGTGTGAGCTGGAAACTGGGAATTCTGGGTGAGATTTTGGTCTCTTTAACCACCAGTGACCTTATGTAACCCTCCTAATGTTTTTACTGTCTGTAAGTAGACGTATCTGTCCCAAATCCACAGTGATGCTTGTGAATATGACATTAAGATCACAGCTGAAAAGTGTTATGCTAATTTTACTGAGAACTGAAGAAGAAATCATAGGTCAATGCTAATGAAACCACAGAGGGGAAGCCTGAGGCAAGGTTATTTTGCTCTTGATCCCAATGTGATGACTGAAACAGAGAATATATGACAATTCATTAATTAAAAGTAGAGAATCTGAAAAGTACAGTAGAGGGAGGGAAGATGAAAGTGCAAAGAAAAGCTGCAAGAGCTGGAAAAGAGATACTGAGCACAGCTGCATAGCTCGGGAGAGGCTTACAAAGCTGGACTGAAACTCAGTGAATGGTTCTCCTTTGTGGTGCTAGGGAAGCAGGCAGCTTAACACCTTAACTCTTTGCAAGTCGGAGCAGCGAATTGTTTTCCAGATTGTATCTTGTTATCTTTAAAGTAGCTATTTCCAGAGTTCATCAGCATGCTCTACCATTAGTCGTGCAGGCCAGGAAACTTCTAAGGATTACTCACAACCAGATACTTTGGGATGCCCAAGTATCTCGGTTCTTTGGAGGCCATTGGGATGCTTGGTCTGTGTAGACACACTTGTTGTTCTTGTTCCTTGCTGGCGAGTGACTGTAGAGTAGAGCAGGGGTTTTCATCATGCTGTCACAAGGGGTTGCGCAGTAAGTCTAATCAATATCATCTAAGCAATTTTGTGCCTTGAAGGCCTTTGCTATTTTAGTCCAAAAGATGAAGTAATCAGTATTAAAGCAAAGATGGCTTAAGCATGAGTCATTTCATCACTGTGTATGTTCATGTGTTTGTATATATATGTCCTAGAGTAGTAATCATCTCGTAAAAATAGTCTCGGAAATAGAAATTTTAAAGTCTTATTTTCTCTACATATATTTAGAAGTTTGTGAAAAGGCCCTGTTTTCATTTCATTTTTGTTGAATTGTGTTTTAATAGGTCAGAGGCTTTGCAGTGTGATTTGATTTCAAGCCACAGCTCTGGCTATAATTTCCTCTGTAAAAATGCAGGATAGGATTGGCAGGATTGAAAGTGATGGAAAATGTTTTCTCAGATAATATTTCTTGTAACAAACATGTGATATTTTGTTTTCCAGCAGTGCTGAGGAAAACAAAAGCCACAAACAGTTTGGTGCTTCTAGTTCAGACATTGTGGATTTTGATGACAGGAAATAATACAAAGTACTACCAGAGTTACCATCTCAGTGTCTGCCAGTGCCTGCTGTGTTAGCCAGTACAAGCTGCTTGTAATGTGGGATTAAAGAGACTTCTGAAATGGTGCTAAATGCTTTGGACTTGTTTGGCAATTGCCATTTTGGACATACAGTTAGTCCCTTCTGTTTTTTGTTTGTTTTTTTTTGGAAAACATAACTTTGCATTCTGACCTTGAAATCACAACGTCCTTTATGTGAGAAAAACAGGGAGATTGCTCCATAAATCATTGAAGTCAGTCAGCTGCATATGAATCAGTTTGAATGCTTGTCAACTAGTTCCCTCTTCTAGTCCTTCAGAGTCTAATATTGCCATTTCTGTCTGAACTTAACAGTCTTTGAACTATAATACAATGCAAAACTCCACTGTGGATGGCTGAATACTACCTGTGTTGATTTACAGGCGTGTCTGTGTTCTTGAATTAATTTACCATTTTTAAGACCGAATGAATCTTATATGATACGTCTTCTCCATGTAGAAAATGCCATTTGAATCTTAATTTCTTCCTACATTTAAGAATTCTTGGGTTATATTTTGTTTTCTTTTTGAAAAACATCCTCTTTTGATGTGAAGAATTGGAGATCTGATCTTAACTAGCCTAATTAGAAATTCTACTCTCCAGTGTAGCTTTTAATGTGTTTGTTATTCACTGGCTAGAGTGCTTAAGTTCTGCTTATCTTAATGAAGAAAAAAGAAGTAGGCAAATAGAAGGAAAAAAAAATAAAATTATGTTGAAACATTTGGAAATAAGCTATTGTGAATGACAGTGTTTATGTACTGTATTAAATGTACTTCCATCACTGCTGATAAACTGCAAGCAAAAAGATTACATTTAAATACAACACAGTATTCTGCAATACTTTAAGGACTGTCTCAAGAACTTCACTGAAATGTTTTATCTATACTTGTTTTCTTTCAGATTGCTGGATGTGAGGTCTTTGTGTAAGGTCTTTTCCTCAACATTTTAGTTTTTTTCTGACATTCTTTTTAGCTTTCATACTTCAAGCAGAAAAGCAATGGGTTGCTTTTCTCAACCCATTTCAAAAAGAAAAATGAAGAGAAAAAGTAAGTTAACTCAGAATGAGTTTGAGTTTCCCATGAAGCAAATGCTATATACACATGAAAAAATAGCTATTTAAATAATTTGATCTTCCTGTAAAACAAATGTCAAAGTTAATTGATACAGATCTAGAGATTAAGTACTCAACCATCTATGTTATAATTTCATGTGAAATGGAGTCAGTTATGTCAGTGCATCTTTTCACAGAATCACGTAAAATCACACAAAGTTTGAATCAATCCTGGTAAAAAACTGCTCAGACTTATTCTATTCAGTCACCTTGGGGCTCACCTGTTTTCACTGTTTTACTAACAGCATTTTCCATTATTTCCATTAGTTCCTAGAAATTAGTTCTTGCTGCTTTTGCTCTTTGCTGCATTTTTTCAAAAACAGCTTTTTATTATGATCATCACATTTAAAATGTTTCATTAGCACTTCATTGGAGTTGTATGTACTTGTCTTTTATAGGCAAATTAACTTACCTCATTTTAATTTGCAAGTTGTCCTCTACTACAAATATCTGGAAACTTCTTACACTAGAAATGAATCTTTTTGGAAGTGGAATTATAGGCAAAGTTGTTTACAAGAAGGAATAACAGATCATATTCATTTTAGCATATGGTTTTGTTTCCTTTCTCCTTGGATCTCTGTCTCCCATTGTGCCTTGTATTTGGTTCCCAGTAGATTGAGCTCATCTGCATGTTCCATGCTGAGTTAGACTAACGGAGTCATGGTGAAGCAAGTGTCTTGATGTGCAAGCTGATGTGCACAACTTGTCTTTTTGCTTTCATCTTCCATCCCCACAAAGTGAACATGAGTATATAGACATAGAGCTCTTTTTCAAAATTTCTGCAACATATGTACAAAATATGTGCAGTGTAAGAGCTGTGACAGAAGAAACAATATCAGAGAACTCAGAGGGTTTTGTTTTTTTTTTCAATATCAACTCTTTTATAAGCAAATACAGAGGAGAAGGTGCTGAAAAGACATGAGGTGCAGCTACTGTTTTTCTATACTAGGCTTTTCTTACTGTATGTCAGTTCTTTTTTCTGTATTAGATTATCTACAGCCATTATTGGCTGAATTTTGTTCTGCTTGTAGAAATGTATGTACCAAAATCATATAGAGACCTATTAGTAATGAGTGATAGTATTTATATTTTTATGCTACTTTAGTACTACATCTATGAGCTGTTTCGCTCTACAACTACCTGAAGGGAGGTTGTGGTGAGGTGGGGATCGGCCTCTTCTCCCGTGTAATTAACTATAGGACAAGAGGGAATGGCCTCAAGTTGCACCACGGGAGATTCAGGTTGGACATTAGGGAAAATTTCTCTGAAAGAATGGTTAGATGCTGCAACAGGCTGCCCAGGGAGGTGGTGCAGGTTCACTGTCCCTGGAGGTGTTCAAGGGATGCTTAGATGTTTTACTGAGGGACATAGTTTATTGGGAAGCATTGGGATGGTTGCAGTGGATGATCTTGGAGTTCTTTTCCAACCTTGGTCATTCTATGGTTCTGCCATGCTTCTTCCCTTAGCTGTGTATCAGCACTGGAAGCAGAGTGCAGCACCAGTTTTCTCACTGTCAGGATCTAGCCTGTCATTCTGTTCTAGCCATAGGGAGATGCTTTGTTTCTCCCTCTCTTTTTCCTAGTTGGCAGTGTACTTCTGATCTCCCTGGTGCATGCTGGAGTGGTCAAGCATGGTGAAAGTGAGTTCTGAGCCCTAAAGAGAGAAGGGTGGAGAGAAAGGGTAAGGGGCTTAGGGAAGCAAGGGAAGTTTCAGTGCCAATTTCTGCCTTGTTTAACAAGTGTAGAGTCTTGCACCTGGGGAGGAATAATGCATCAGTACAGGATAGGGGGTGACCTGCTGGAGATGAGCTCTGCGGAGAAGGATTTGGGGGGTTCCTGATGGACGACAGGTGGGCCATCAGTCAGCAGTGTGCCCTTGTGGCCCAGAAGGCCAATGGGATCCTGAGGTGCCTTAAAAAGAGCATGGCCAGCAGGTTGAGGGAGGTGATCCTCCCGCGGTACTCTGCCCTGGTGAGACCACATTTAGAATACTGTGTCCAGTTCTGGGTTCCTCAGTTCAAAAACAACAGGGATCTCCTAAAAGGAGTCCAGCAGATGGCCACAAAGATGATGATTAAGGGCCTGGAGCATCTCCCACAAGAGGAAAGGCTGGGTGACCTGGGTCTGTTCAGCCGGGGAAGGGAAGACTGAGTGGGATCTGATAAATGTTTATACATATCTAAAGGGGGATGGGATGCAAACAGATGAGGCCAGGCTCTTCTCAGTGGTGTGTAGCAATTGGACAAGGAGTAATGGCCTAAAACTTGGACATAGGAAGTTGTGTACTAACAAGCAGAAGAACTTTTTCAGCAAGGATGACTGGAACAGGTTGTCCAGAGAGGCTGTGGAGTCTCCTATGGAGATACTCAAGATCCATCTGGACACCTACGTGTGTGGCTTATTGTAAGGAACCTGCTTTAGCAAGGGGATCGGACTCAATGGTCTCTTGATGTCCTTTCCAACCCCTGCAATTCTGTGATCGTTCACTGTAGAGTGAAGTATCTCAGGTCCTGCTCATCTTGCGGATTCATACCGGTTGGAGAACTGTAGCCATGATTATGCTCTTGTATAAATCCAGCAGATTCCAGGCATCCAGAGCTAGGCTGTAATACACAGTTTGGGAAGCAGAGCTGAACAAAGTAAGAGAAGTACCCTAAAATCTTTTAACCATTGTCGAAGATATTTAATACATTTCTGTTCATATGCTTTTTGGCTGTCCATATAGAGCAAAATCCAAAGCAACACCACTGATCACTGCTGAGGATTAAGCATGGATTTAAGGATAGAAATTTTCTGGATATGTCTTCTGAATATGTCTGTCTTGTTTCAAGTATTTGTTTATGTAGATCTTGCTGATGATTTGTTGTATTCTTCGCCATGTATTCTGTCAAAAAGCACTGCAGCCCAAGTGCATTCAAATAGGAAGGGTGTGAAACAGCAATAGAAATCTATTCTTTGGTCTTTCTTCTTGTGGGGGAAAAGGTACCAAAGTATCTGGCTCTAAATGATGCTTTCTGGGAAGCAAGCAGTAGTAATTATCATCTGAAAAGCGAGTTGTTGGCACTTTGGGTGGGTTTGTGCCACTAGACTGCAAAATGGTTTTGCAGCATGTGGTATGTGTTCTCTGAGCTCTCATGCTGTGGCTGTTAAGAAGACATGGGAGATTGTAAAATAGGTGTCTAAAGGGTGCAAAAGACTGCTGTGGATTTTGTGAAGCTTTCTAAGTTTTAAATGCAGTTTCACCTGAAAGCCCAGGGATCTGATAGTAGTGAGTGGTGGTACAAGTGATATTTTAGAAGAACAAAGTATTCAAAAACTTAAAAGATCGATTTGAGATGTAGCCTCCAAGGTCCTGCATTATGATGCGTCAGCATCCCACCCGTTGTGCCACACAGACAGAAACGATACGGCAATCGGGGAATTTCTCCTCAGCAGTGAAGCCGCCCTCAGCTCCGTGGCAAACCTTTGTGCCGCTGTGTGGGGCGTCCCAAAGCGCCCGAGACCTGAGCTTTTTTACTTCGGCAAAACGTGTCAAAAAGGCCTCGTTAAAGCTCGGCACTTCGCGACGGAGGGAAAGACGCCGCCGCCGGTGATTCGCTGTGGGAAACCCGCCGTTCCCAGCAGCTTGGCAACGCCTCTCGCTCTCATCGGGCAGCTCGGGGCGGCGCGCGACTCTTATCGTGAAGCAGCCGGGGCGGGAAGCTCGGCAGTGGCTCAGCGGCCGCGGCGCACTGCCCGCCCGCCCTATATAGCGCCGTTACCTGCGGCGCGCCCGCGCTGCGCCCTGGCCGTCGGAGCCGTGCCGGGCGATGAGCGAGCTGCCGGCCGGAGCCGCGCAGGTGAGGCGGGGCGGATTTCTGCGGCCGGGGGACGGGCGGCGGAGCGGGGCTGGCCGGAGCGCGCGGTGCAGAGCGCGTTGTCGCGAGCCGCTCTTTGCCTGCCTCTCCCTGGCCCCTTTCAACAATAGGTGGCCACGGCGTCGGCGCTTCGCTTGCCGTCCTCGGCCGCCTGCTATGGGTTCACCCATACGGAAGGGATGCTGCGCGTAGTCGGCCGCGTAGCTTAAGACTTGGTGAAGTTTAGTCTGTCCTGTTAGCACCGAGACGGGAGCGCTGTGCGGGAGCTACGGCGGCTTGCTTGGTAGAAGATCGCCGGCTCCCGCCGGTGCTCCGGGTGGAAGCGGGGTTGGCTGGGAGAGGAGGGCTCGGTGCTGGGAGAAAGCGTCTGTGGCTTGTTACCGAAATTAGCCAGGCTAACCCTTAAAAATGCTGGGTTTTGCCCTGTAGAATTCGTGAGTTGGTGAGGAAGACATATTTGGTGCCTTAGGAGAGACCTACCCGCCCAGCTGGCTTTTTGGTCCGTGTTTATAATTGAGTGCCGAAAGGAATTCAGTGTTACCTAGGAACTTTGTAACTTATAACAGCAGCTATTTCGAAGTCTGCGGCAGACGTTTGTTTGAATTTTAGTAGTGAAGACCAAAAAAAAAAAAAAAAAGTGAAAGTTTCCTGGCAGCAGACACGTAATTAGAAAGAAGGCTGGGAAAAGTAAGACTGGCCTTCCTTATAATGATGTGTTTACTGAAACTTGGAAGGCAGAGATATGCGTTGGCTATCAAAGGGAAACCAACGTCTGCTGTTGGAACATTTGGATCAGCCTTATATTAAGGAATATGGTACTGCATAGCATACGTCTAAATATAGGAGTGGACACATTCTGTGTTTCACTGGGCTTTGAGGTCAAGAAGCTGTTTTTCCACAGTATTCTATGGTGGTGTTGAACTGAGACTGTGATTCCTGGGACCAAACCTTGATTGGTCCCAGGGATAAGAAGAATTTGTCCACTAACAGGTCCATTTGCACCAAAATCTGGTTGAGCTCTAAGGTGAGAAAGCAGTGATGTTTGTAAAGCAGCCCTAGTTTCCAGCCATTCTGTGATTCACAGTGCATACCAGACACTGAAGGATTAAGATATATAACTGATAACGGGAGGATGGAAAAAACATATAAATTAAATGGCTCTCAGGCCCTGTTCACTGATTGTATGTAAACCACTTCAACTATGATAAAATGGGGGCAAATACTTGTAAGAACAGAATTTGAAGAGAGATTCTGTTGCACCCTGCTTTTGGATGTTGAACAAAGCTGGGAAGAACTGTCTACAATATAATATTCTGGTACGCCTTTTTTTTCTGGGCTAGAAGGAAAAACCCTCTGGAAGAACATAGAATGTAGGATGGCTTGGGTTGAAAAGGACCACAGTGATCATCTAGTTTCAACCCTCCTGCTATGTGCAGGGTCGCCAACCACCAGGCTGCCCAGATGGGCATCCATGATCTCTCTGGGCAATCTGTTCCAGTGCATTGCCACCCTCTGAGTGAAAATCTTCCTCCTACTATCTAACCTAAGTCTCTCCTGTCTCAGTTTAAAACCGTTTCCCCTTGTCCTATCACTATCCACCCTCCTATTTATACTTCAGTATAGTATTGGAAGTATTGGAAGGCCACAGTGAGGTCTCTTCAAGCCTTCTCTTCTCCGAGCTAAACAAGCCCAGTTCCCTCAACCTTTCCTTGTAGGAGAGATGCTCCAGCCCTCTGATCATCTTAATGGCCCTCCTCTGGACCCGCTCCAACAGCTCCGTGTCTTTCTTGTGCTGGGGGCCCCAGGCCTGGATGCAGTGCTGCAGATGGGGCCTCACAAGAGCCGAGTAGAGGGGGACAATCACCTTCCTCTCCCTGCTGGCCACCCCTTTTTTAATGCAGCCCAGAACACAGTTGGCCTTCTGGGCTGCAAGCGCACACTGCTGGCTCATGTCCAGCTTCTCTTCCACCAGGACCCCCAAATCCTTCTCTGCAGGGCTGCTCTCAAGGAGATCTTCCCCAGTTTTTATAAACACCTGGCATTGCCCCAGCCCAAGTACTGCACCCTACACTTGGCCTTGTTGAACTTCATTAGGTTTGCATGGGCCCACTTCTCCATCCTGTCTAAGTCTGTCTGGATGGTTTCCCTTCCCCCCAATATATCGACTGCACTGCTTGTGCAGCGGTGTTTTCTGCAAACTTGCTGAGGGAGCACTTGGAAATGATTTTAAGTAAAAGAAAGCAGGAAGATTGGGCAGGATGTATATGGATGTTCATCCTAGAACTTTTGAAACTGTTACAAATACTCGGGTGGGATTTTTTTGGAGTTAGAAGCATTTCATTGGGATAAAAAATGTTTCCCTCATCTTTGAGATAGTAGAAACCATATATCACTGAGATATATGATCAGAATTTGCCAAGAATTTCTATATATTGGAATCTGATGCAGGTTTTCTAAAATCAGGATGGTGCATGCATGGTAATGGTTTCTTAACAGTTGATGGATGTGTGTAGCTTTTCATGCAGCTTTATGAGGGCCAATGGACCGAGGGGCTCAGTAGAAAAAACAGTTTTGCAAGTTGAAGTGTATTTTAAGTAACAATAAGCAGCTGGGTTATCAGGACACCATTAAAAAGCACTGCTGTAAATGTATGTTTTTGTGTTCTTGTACTTAATGAAGCCCTGGGAAATTCTCTATTATCTTAAAATTACTTTTAATTTCTCTTTCTTTATAAGAGTCAGGCAGTTATGTGTGTTCAGGTCAAGCTCATCTTGCTGAACACCTGTGGGCCTATTAATTTTGACAAGCACAAGACTACTGCTTTCTCTTTGCAGAGATGGTTGTCACATAGAAATATTTGCAAAATGTTATTCTAGAGCAATTATTGTTTTGTTTAGGCAGTGTAGGATGGATCTGCCATTCCAAGCAGAAGAAAGAATTCAGTATTCTCTGCTCTGTACTAAGAAATGATTCCAGCATATATGATGGTTGTATAGGGCAGGAAAAGACAACCTCTCCTCGAATAGGAGAGGAAAGGTTGCAGCTTTGTGATCTGTGTGGCTGCAGCAGCCATTTCTAAGAATTATGTTAGCTATATTAGAACAGCATGCCTCTGTTTCTGTAAGGACACTGGTAAATTTGATGAGTAATGTTCAGCTGTCAGCCTTTGGGCATTGTGAGAGAGAGGGAGCAGTGTAACTGGAACAGACCTGTGGGACAGGATGCTGGTCAGCCCACTTAAATGGAGAATGCCTTGTTTCTGACTATATAGAATTTCTTTTTGCTTCAAGACAGTCAGAGAGAGAATTGCATTTCCTGATTCTTAGGAAGCTGATGTGGTTTGTAAAAAATAAATATTAAAAAAATCATTTCTTTGGTGGAAAACTATTGTACACTTCAAATAACGAATTAATTCCTCTGCCAGCTGTGGTCTGAGTAGCTGCTTTGTGTACCTGCAAGCAGAGTAGAGCATCAGGTAATCTGACATCCTTTATGTAGATTTACTATGTATAGTACCATTTCTTGTAGATCAGCAATAGTGGTGGTCACTAAACACAAAAGACAAGAAAATAAAAACCTGTATTTTACAAAGCTAAGTTTTGAAGATGAATTTGCATAGGTGAGGGGAGTGCATGGGATGCGGTGAGAAGAAACTATTTGAAAGATGAAGATAAGCTTATGTACTACTAGTTACATAGTTTCCATCCAAAATGTTTTATGTTACTGTCATATGTATTTCTGTTTGCTGTTTACTCTCCATGAAAGAACTGCTTCAGTACTTAGGGGTCTACTAGACCTTTACTGATGTGAGGAGAGTTGGTGACCCTAAGATGTTTATTTTCCCAGTAAAGATTTCAGGGTAAGATATCATATATTAAGTGATAGCCCCATGTATTCTCCGTAACATAATCTTTGGGTGGAAATCTTTCATCTTGGGATTAGTCTTTAATAAAAATATGCCGATGGAATTTCATATACGTCAATCATCTTCTATCTTGGAAATACTCCCATATTCTTAACAGATAACATTTCAGTGCTAGATTCAGAACTAATCATCACTCTTTGGAGTGAAGGTCCCACTCTGCACCAGCAGTACCAAACCAAAGGAGATAACAGTGGCAATACATACACTTGGAGGCATTACGGAGTGTAAGAATATATACGGAGTAGTTACTAACCAAGTCATAGCATGCCTGGAAGACTCATTTTATCTTCTTATTCTGCAGAAAGTGAAAAAGTCGGTCTTCTGTGACCACAACTGTTAGAACATCCTAGAGCTTTACAGATAATTAAATGCAAACAAACAAACAAAAAAACTGTGCTACCACAACTACCTTAGAAGGTTAACCAGTAATTAAGGCATACTTTCTGAAGAAGCACACAAATAGGAAACTTAGGAAATATTTTTCTTACACATTGCAGTCTAGACATTTAACATGGTCATTCTCCTGCATGCTCAAGACATTCGAACATGTGCCAAGACGGGAAGTTTGTATTTCCTTTATTGAAGCAGAAAGTGATTGTAATTGATGTATTGTATATGGCACTCCCCTGCACTTTCCCTTTCCACAAAGGAAAGGAGTTCAAGATAAATAGTGTTTGGTTAAAAAATTAAAAGGAAGAAAAAATGCAGTGGGCTCAATTTACTGCTAGACCTTTTTCTATGTGGTACATGAGGTGAGCCAAAAAGCAAATGAATCTACGTATTGTGCTTGTTTTTCCAGGGATGGCTTGAGTAAGAAACCTTTGACTAACTTGGATCAACTTTTAGAACAGGGCATTGTCCTAAAGCCGTCCTTTGGAACCTATTTATTTAGACTTGTTCCATTCCTTCCCAGTGCATTCTTAGTGATGTTAGTGTTTTTACCAACTAACAAACTCCATCAAATTCAGAATGAAGGGCATTATTGCCTTGTATGCTCTGTATACATTGACAAAACAGTACCTGAGGCATGCATGTAAATAATGGCACAACACAAGGAATTAGGTTTACATCATCAGTGTTGGACTTAATTGCTTGTACGGTCTCAGGCACAATTGTTTTAATCTTCGCATTTCCAAAAAAGAAACTGAACTTTGCCTTAAAAGCATTGAATTTGATGAAGGTTCTGTTAGCTGCATTTAATTTTTAAATTGAAATTGAAAAAGCATTCCTCTGCTATGATTAGGAATCATCTGCTTTGGAGAGCAGGAAATGTATGCAAGCAATTTCTAGTGGTCTGGAGAAGCTTCATTATGAGCTCCCGCCTTAGGCTCTAGTGAAATAAAAAGATTATGGGATATTTTGCTTTTGTGTGTGTGTGTGAGTGTGTGTGTGTGTGTGTGACTCTTTAGCCAACTATTTAACACTAGAGAAGTTCAGCATCTTTGTTGGTGATGAGGAAAGTGAGACTGAGTGCACCCTCAGCGAATCTGCTGATGGCACCAAGCTGAGTGGTGCAGTTGATATGGTTTGGGGAAGGATTGCCATCCAGAGGGACCTTGGCAAGCCAGAGAGGTAGGTCCTATGTGAACCTCACAAAGGCCAAGTATGAGGTCCTGCACTTAGGTCAGGATAATCGTAAGCGTGAGTATAGGCAGTGAGTGGATTGAGAGCAGCCCTCAGGGAAGAAGAATTTGGAGGTGTTGGGTGATGAAAAGCTTGACTTGAGCTGGCAGTATGCATCTGCAGCACAGAAAGTAGACTGCATCCCGGGCTGCATCAAAAGCAAGGTGACCAGCACAGAAAGGAAGGGGATTCTTCCTCTTTATTCTGGAGCACTTCTCCTATGCAGAGAAGATGAGACATTTAGGGTTGTTCAACCTGGAGAAGGCTCTGGGGAGACTTTATTGTGGACTTCCAGTGCCTAAAAGGGAGCCTGCAGGAAAGTTGAAGGGGAACTCTTAATTAGGGGTTGTAGTAATAGGACAAGGGCAGACAACTTTAAATGGGGAGGATAGATTTAGATTAGACATTAGGATGAAGTTTTTCACTCAGAGGGTGGTGGGTCACTGGAACAGGTTGCCCAGAGAAGTTGTGGGTTCCCCATCCCTATAGGTGTTCAGGGCCAGGTTGGGTGGGGTTTAGTGAGAGGTGTTTTTGCCCGACGGCAAGGTGGTTGGAGCCTTATGGTAGGTAAGGTCCCTTCCAACTCAGACGGTTCTGTGATTGAGTAGAGTAGTTCAGTTGGAAGGGACCTTCAGTAATTGTCTAGTCCAACTGTGATTCTTCTGCTACAGAATCATTTAAGAAGTCTGACCCCTGTTCTGCAGCCAGACCGAATGCAGGAATCTGGTTTAAATCAAGGCCTGCATGTGCTGCTGCAATTTTTCTCAGGAGAGCCAATCTGTACTTTTTAGGCCAAGCTTTAAATTGGGCTTCTTTCTACCCATCTTTGCACCCTACACACATCTTGGAAAACTTATCCTTAAAAATAATCATGTTCTTTTAGTAGTTGGATTTTGTTGTACTTGTAAACATGCTTTGCTGATGAATTATTCTGTGAAGTCTGAATCACAGTGCAGAAGTAGTCACTAGAAAAATAACTGTTTCTTTCAGTTCCATTTCAAGGACTGTGTGCATATGTACATCTAGATGTATGCAAAAAGCATGTTTCTGCCTTCAAAGAGCGGTTAATGCAGAACTTTTTTATAAGAGGAGATGGTGCAAGTCTGTTTCTGTGTGCATAAATATATAGTGCATGAATATATATGCATGTGTGTGTCCATATACAGAGCACGAGTAAAAATCTGTATCTTACTCATGGGGATGATCTGTTTAAAGCAGCTATTAAAGTGCAAAACAATTTTAATAAGTCCAACTTTGGCTAGCAGAGCAGTTTCACCAAGGCAACGTAAAAAAGTTTTGCTCAAATTGATGGAGAGTTTCCTTGAATAGAAACCTGGCGGTGTTGTATTTCTTCCAGCCTACATCACTGTACTTATTTTGGCTATGAAAAATAAAGCCTTTCTTTTTGGAGTTTGAAGGTTTCTGGAGGACACCCTGCCTTATGGATTTATTATGTTGTGACCAAATATCTAGTGATTTTATTTTTTTTATTTTTTAGTGTAAGTAAAGTTTTGAAAACCCCAGAGGTAGTCATAATATTTTATGGATTAGGCATTTGCAGATGCTGTCTATTTGTGTGTAATCCCTGTTTCCTGTCAGAATTTTCACAGATTATGATGAAAGCATAAGTTACTTGATATTGTTTTACTGATGGTGAGTCTGTTGCAAGGTGATGCCGTTTGCAAATCTGAGGTGCCTTAAACCACAGATATATAAAGAAACATTAAAGGATGCATTAGTATCTATACTCTACAGAGGTGCTGATGCATAGCTACAGGTGCCTTTTGGACATTCTCAGGAAAAGTGCTTGGACTTCAGAAGTGTTCATCAGAAAACACTCAGTGAACAGTCTAACTTTATACTCTCTAAGCTGTTGATAATTTTTAGTGGTGAGCCAGAGATAATTGTGTTTTATTCTTCGCAAAAGATGTTTCCTCATTTGAAATGAGGAAATGAATGAATTTTATGGCTTCTCGCTTTCTAAAGCTACCTTCTAATTTATATATATCCACCATAATTCTCATATGCTTAGGTTCAACATCTTTGCCAAATCGCGTTTACTCTTACACATACAAATCCTGTAGCCTATTTTTGCAGGTACTAAGTAGTTTGCCATACTGTTTGGCTATGTTTTAGGGAGGAAGTCTTTATTTCCTATAAACGTTGAGAATCTTTCAATCATTATATAAATCTGGAGATCTGTATGTAATGTGGAAAAAGAGTGACACATCTTCTATCAGTTTCTACAGACGTGAAATACAATTTATAATGTGAGACGATGGAAGTTCAAACTGTATTGAAAGTACATTATGTTGTCTTATGAGTCTCTAGGATGTTACATGTGGTTTCCATTCTTTTATCTTCCATGGTTTTTGGACCTTCTGCTGGATATTTCAAGGTTACTGACTGTATAACATTTTCTTAAGTTGTTCATCAGGAATTTCTGGAAAATGATTGCTTCCATTCTCTGCTTTATGTTAAAACACTCTGTAAAGAAAGAAAGAAAAATGTTTTCTTAATGTAAGTTGTATTTCAGGAATCTTTTGTGCTCATTGAGCAGAGTTTTCAGAAAAAAAAGCACTGCATGTCTACTTGCCCAAATGAATGGAGAGACAAAGTGTGCATATAAACGTAAAACCATAATATTACGTCAGCATTTTCTCAAGCAGAAAATGAATTCAACTGCTGACTCTGAGGTTAGTCTTGTGGTTCTCTCTGGCCTATGAAGCAGCACCTTGACATGTTTCAGAGATCTTTGGAAACTACTACTTCTGAAACTCTTCTAAGTTTATTTGTTTCTAACGCTTCAAAATTTGGCAGTCATAACAACAGGTAAAGAATGCAAGAGTGTAAACCAAATCCTGTCTTGGAATGTAAATAACAACGTTGATCTGAATCATATGAAAAACCCTGAAAAAATGAGCAGAAGTCTCAGAAATCAGAATCTCTTTGTCGTATTGTCCTTGCTCTTCTCCAAGTAGTAAGACTGCAAAAAATGAGCCTTCTCCGCAGCCCTCACTGGAGCATGTTGCAGGAATCTGTTCTTGATGTCAAAGGCACGTCTTGTGGTGTATGATGGAACCATTCCCAGGATGGTGACGTTCAGTCCTGATCACGTGCATTGCAGCTAGACCAGTACCAAGGACTCTTCAACTTCTTTCAACACAGAGAAATCTTGCAAGGAGAGAAGCAAAGCTTTCTGAATTGCAGGCTGTCATTTTAAAGGGGTTCTGCAATTGCTATCCAGTTGCTCTGTGAGACCTTGCTGGAGTTTTCCTGACAAATGATATCAGGGATTGCACGAGTTTGCAGAAGTATCAAGACATTTAGACTGCAGAAATGCATGCGATGGTAGCAGATATTACATTTGTTACAGACCATTGTAATAGAGCATTTATCAACCCGTTGCACATCAGTTTCAGATTATTTCGCCATGCAAGTCTTGAGAGGAAGCAAGCCATTGCTACATTTCTTACAAGGATTTGATTATTATCTGTAGGCTTGATTCTTTGTGTGGTCAAATTTTTGACTTGGAAATGAATATTTTTAGTGCTAGATTTAATGCATTATTTTACTAGTAGGAATAAAGTGCTTTTGTTTACTTCCTTTTCTAACTGTAGAACATTCCTCCTACAAACTGCCAGACAAGATTATTTCAGAATCATTGAGGTTGGAAAAGAACCTCTAAGACCAAATCCAACCATCAATCTATTACCACCATGTCCATATAAACAAGTATATATGTTTAACTACATACAATGAAGCCTTTCATATAGATAAATTTTCATTCCTCACCTTTGTCCACCTTCAAAATCCGAGGGAAAAGCAGACATTTGTCTCCTTTAGCCTTTATGGCTCCCTAAAAATCTTCCTTTGGTCTATATTTTTTCTATGCTTTCTCTCAAGTATCTTCATGTTCCACTTTGAATGTTCCTGAAGATTATTTTACAGTACTTCTGTAGCTTTGTAAAGTTAGCATTCCTGGTGGGTACAAGTTTTGGACTTTGGTGGTGGTAGATTGTAACTAGAAAAGAGGAGTGACCTAGGGGCAGTTAATTAGAATGATTTACAAAAGAACTCCATCTGCCAGTAAGGCTAATTATCAGCTTGCAACTGAGACACTGCACTCACATTATGTCCTTTTTTGGATTGAGAAGATAGGTGTTTGCACTTTAAGCATTAATGGCTACCGCTGCAAAAGACAGGCCATTTGCTGAGTGAATTCTTGTGTGAGTGCGAACTAGAGAAACTGTTTGCAATGCTAATATTTACAGTAACGAGCTCATTGATAAAGAGCAGAACAGAATGGAATTGGAATGCATTTGGGCAGGAAACTGATCAGTAGTAGATGAAAGTTTTGAGAGAGAAGAGGAGTGAATTTGAGTGAATATAAAATGTTTTGTGAAGTATCTAATCCTTTTCCTCTAAGGTTTGTTAGGTCTGTAACGTTTCCAGTAATGGCACAGCAGAGTTGATTATAGAGAGTAGCAGCACTGTCAAAATAAGCAAAGCTATGATGTTTGGGAGATGTTTGTAAAGGTTTTGAGTTGTACCTTTTATTGTTAATGGAATTGTTTTAAAAAGCAAGGGCCTTGCATAGAGAGTAATATAAGGCAGAAGTGGCTTGTGTTAGAGATTAAATTCTTGAAACCATAATTGAATAATACCTAGTGTGCTTTTGAATTTGGGAAACTATCTCTGTCATCTCTGATGGTCGTAGTGATAGAGGAAGACTGAGAAATCTGTTGTCAAGCTTCCTGAATTCTTGATGTTAATCTCTATGGTTCATCATGGAGATTATTTTCAAATACTTTTTCATGATCTCAAATTCATCACAATTTCTGTTACAGATTGAAATTGAAAGTGTCTTTGACAGGAGTTGCTTAAAAAGGACGATTGATTTCTCAATTACTTACCCTTAGTGTTGGAAAAAATCAGCGTTTGCTAAAATCTCTGACATGGCAAAGTTTGTGTAATAGTTTAAGCTTTCATGAATGTTTCATGGCTGGTGGAGGTAGCTGCAGCATGTTGCTTAAAGGACAGGTAAGAGGTGATGGAAAGCAGCTTTAGATTAAGGGATTTTTGTAAGATGTGGGACATATCAAGTGAAATAGGTGAAAAACAAATTCCCCTAATCAGTCTGAAAGATTGTTCAATGTTTCAGAATTTTCCTTGGGCCCTCTTGAGTCTTTGAATCAGGTTTAAGTTGGTTGTCCTGTAAATTGCTGTCTGCATAATATTCTCATTACCTGTTATTGGGTCTTATGTTGTGCAAGTGCCTGTCATGAATATTTCACATTAAGGTGCAGGTCAGCATGCTGTGCAGACAAAAATATGTGTTTGAAATAAAGTATCATACTTCTGGTTCTAAGAAATCATTTCAGTTCCTTTTTAGGATGAGTAATTTTGCTGTGACAGTAGTATGTATTGTCCAGTGTTCTTGAATAATTGCCTTCTTAATCAACTTCTCATTTCAAAACAGTAGGATTTTTCTGTGGCCTGAGCGAATGCCTAAAAGATTAGGATTGCATATATTCTTGCAACTGAATTTTCACACTGGCCTAAAAAATTGGGTGTGTGACCAGTCAGTAATAATATAGTATTGTACATTTTATTCAAATAATGTAGTATTGTAGATTATATTCTTCACATACACGTGTGTGGTTGGGAATGGTAGGGAGTTATCAACATCGTCTCTAGCAAGTATTAACTTTCATTAGTTGTATCTCATTAGCTCTAAGTGTGGATGTTTCTAGTCCAGATTAGGTTCGTGCACATCTGTAGCTAGGATTATCTATTCTGGCATAATGTATCTGCAGACAAGCCCACTGATCCCTTTGCTGCTAGTTTCCTAGTCCAAAACAAAGGAAAAAACAACAGATATTTTTAGGTTGCAGTGCTGGAAGATAAAACTCCTGCAGAAAATTAATGCAAGTGTTTGGTAAACCACAGCCAATTAAATGATACTTTGTTGGTATCTGATGGAGATACCTGCTGTTTGTAGAATATTTCTAGATATTTTAAACTATTACTTACCTGGTAGTGGTACATTTTCCCTGAGGCTTCATTGCATAAAGTTACTCAGGATTTAATTTATTTTGGCTTCTGGTCTTTTTCTGATAGTTTTTGCAATGTAGAAATCATATTTTAATGTAAAATTACTCATTTTTTTTTTTTTATAGAGTTCTGCATACTGGAAAGAATTCATTAGTAGTTGTTTTTTTTTATAGCTCAGGCAGTCAAATAATTAGATAACAGTAATAAAGCAAGAACTTCAGAGAGTATGAACAATAAAAAATGCTAAATATGTTGACAGTACCTGAAACTGTAAGTATTTTAAGTATGCATAATTTTTTGTGAGTTGTGTACTTCTGTCTTATCCATAGTAGTCACTTAGCAAAAGTTGTAACTGGGAGTATTGTCTCTTTTTTTTTTCTTTTTTTTCTTTTTAATTTTCTTCAATGAGTTACCTAATGATATGGAATTCTGAAGGTTTTGGAAGAAAACTTGTCTGTATTCCAACAGTTTCCATTGAAAAGCAGGACTATGAACAAATTCTACTGATGTTAAGAAATCCAGTGATTATATCAGTATTTGATGTCATTGTTATCACAAATGCACTGCGGAGTGTAACCCACAGTGCTGACTCTCAAGAGCTGATGGAGGTTGAAACTAGACTGGAATTCCTCATTTGCCCAGGTTTCATGTGAGAGAAGCCCCAAATACATGAGCTGAAGGAGCAGTGTCATGGTCTGACGGATGCCCCGTCCCTGCAGGTGTTCAAGGCCAGGTTGGATGGGGCCCTGGGCAACCCCAGGTCTGGTATTAAATGTGGAGGTTGGTGGTCCTGCATGTGGCAGGGGGTTGGAGCTTCATGATCCTTGAGGTCCCTTCCAACCATTCTGTGATTCCTCAGGCTAGATGGTCAGGGGACCAGGCTATAAAGCATGCAGTCAAGTAAACCAGCCTTATGACCTATGTGCTGTTCAGGAAAATCAAATGTGGTAGCAATGTTACAACACTTTGTCATGCAGATAACAAAACTGTATCTTCAACAGCTGGAGTGCTTTCTCTAGCTGCTTTGCTATTGGCATCTTTTCTCCTTTCTTCTCCTTCATATAGAACAGTGTAAGGAGATCTGTGTAGGTATCTTCCACAGCGTTGGTAGGATTGTGTGTGTTTCACTGCAAAGATGCTTTGTCAGGAATAAAGAGAATTCTGTATTTTGTTCATAGCTTAAAAGTTCAGTTGAAGACAGCATGAGTTCCACGATACTTTCCTGTTCTTGAAGTAGGATATGTAATTTAAATAACAGTGATGAATGACCTGGATTTATATGTTGTTATATTCAGATCACAGGTAGTGTTTGTGTAATTGAAATTTCCAGTGCAACACCAAGGACATGCAGTTAACATCTGCACACCCCTTGCACACAGGGGCATTTTTCAGATGTGAAGATTTGTGTTTCTAGTGCTTACACTTGCTACATTGAGATGAAAGGTAGCACATTCAGCTTGTGTGACAGCTTTTCTGGGAACAGAACAGAGGCCGACTCTCTTAAACCATACCATCAAATTCTAATGAGATGTTTTTAATTTCAGTCACTACAGACTGGACTGAACTAAGGATATGGATATGTAAACCTTTGCATCTCCAGGTATTTCTGTGCTATGCAGATTGCTGAGATGCTTAATGCATCTTAAAAATTATTCCTAAATCATAAACCAAGACTTGGGACAAAATACATGGGTAAACTTCTAAATGTGAACTTTCAGATTTGTTTAAATGAAGTTATATTTACACAAAAGTTGCCTGAGTTTCAGAGATAACAATGACCGTTTTTTTCCATTAGAATTTCAACAGAATGCCTGTGTCCTGAACCAGTGGGCTATTGGTCTGAATTCCTGAATTCATTTACACAAGTTTGGAAACCTATCACAGCTCTTTTTTTCTTACGATAAACTTGAATGTAGTGAATATGATGTGTATGTGTCCGTCTAACGTGTCAAATCCTCTTGTGGCTGCTAAATACAGTAGGCAAAACTTGCATAATGGTAGTGTTCAGTAAATAAGCAAGAGAGGCAGACAGTTGAGTTCTTTTCTGTTGCAGCTGGTTTTCTCTGTTTGAAGAATGACAGTGCAATACAGTACAACAGTTCAATGAGAATTATAGTGATTTATTTAGCAAGAACTGCAGTACCTAATATGTAGGTCTTAGTGAAGTCTTATCGTTACCTGTCTTCATGTTCAGTGACATATAGGCCTGTACTGTGTGTTGGGAGAGAGTGTGCTAATGCTGCACAAGTACTTTCCATTTGGAATCTATAAATTGTTCCAGTAATGGAGCTGAAATTTACTCTTGGTTATAAGTTGAGCTTTGGCTTTAATGTAAGTAAAGACTTCGTTAATTTTAAGGCAGTTGTACTGTAAATGTGTGTGTGAATTGAAGATCTTGCTTAGACGATGTCATTCAGAGGTAAAGTGGACACAGATGTTCTTTCTTGTCCTTCATGATTACAATCTAAAGGAATGGCTTCACAAACCCAAACTGGGGAGGTGATTTCTCATGAGCAGTGTGACCTGTGGAAGGCCTGACCTGTCAGGTGCTTGTTCTACGTGTGGCTGCTCTTTAATCTGAAGCAGAATTCCCAGAATCACAGAATGGCCAGGGTTGGAAGGGACCTCAAGAATCATGAATCCCCCTGCCACATGCAGGGCCACCAACCTCCCCATTTAATACCAGCCTAGGCTGCCGAGGGCCCCATCCAGCCTGGCCTTGAACACCTCCAGGGATGGACGGGGCATCCACAGCCTCTCTGGGCAGCTGTTCCAGCACCTCACCACTCTCTCTGGAAAGAACTTCCCCCTGACATCCAACCTAAATCCTCCCTCCCTCAACTTAAAATTTAATGCCCAGTGGTATGAAATATACTCTGTCTTACATTTATTTGCTGCATACCTTCGCTTGATGGACGTTTTCTTTCCTGAGTGTCACTGATGTAAACATGGCAACGTTAAGTGCAAATTTTCAAAGATTACATGCAGCCCAGCTGCCACTAAAATCTGTAGGAGACACTCAGTGAACTCCTCTCGAGGTTTCTGGAAAAACAGAGAACAAAATGACCTACTCTGACTTTTTGTACTGTGGTAAATAGATTTTTATTTGTGTGACAGTGCCTAAATAGATTATGCTCTCAATAAAATTCCACGCCAGCAAATAGTCCATGCAGACTTGAAGCAGGATTTGGATTATTGCTCAGCAAATGCACATTTGAAATACAATAGCTTGAACTTACGTTTACATTAATTATGGCACGAGCATAAATTCCTCTGGGCACTTTTATTCTTCATGTACTATGTTGTCTGCTAGACTTTATTGTCTGTGTTGTGTATTGAGAGATGAAAATCAATCTCGGTAATGACTGCTAAGATTTGAGTAAAAGGACCATCATTTTCTCAGGAAAAAAAAAATATAGGTTTTATTCTGCATTTAATTTATTGTTTTTATTATCTACCGTCTTTTATTGTAGGCTGTTTGCTATTTATGCTGAAAAACTCAGTGTACATAGGAGGCAAAATCATGCTGTTGGCAAATGAAGAAATCAGTAAATTATTGTAAAATATCAAAATAATGTCATCCTAGAGATGAAAAAGAGTGTTTCTCTTTTTCAGAATCACAAAGAGTAAGCAGCAAATAAAAATGGAAGAGATGCTTCTCGCCTCTTTTTCCGCGTTTAATCAGTGGATTAGGTCTACTTTTGGTAACTTGCAGCTCTCTTAAGGTTACTAGAGGAAATCCTGAGCTTACTGAAGAAAAGTCATAGGAATTAGAACTTCATCCTTCGCTTTTGACTGGAACTTTGCATGTATCTTTTTGTAGCGCTGCGGTTGGTTAAGAAGTGAAGGGTGGTTTTCAGTAGAGGTTATCTTTTCAAGGTTGTGCTGAGAGCCCCTGCTGTATGTTCTAGTCTTTCCCAGCTAACTACTGGCCTTATATGATGATCCTCGCTGAAGACTTTGTGGACACTTCTAAGTGTTTAAAGCAAGACATTAAGTTGCAGAGAGGTTTCCTATTAAGGAAAAGTGATGTAATGTTCGTGGAGCACAGCCAACCTCTCTCCGCTCGTTTTATTTATATTAGCCACATACCAGAGAAAATGCCCCATAAAACATGAGTGCTCCTGCTATATTTAGCCAAGCTAATTTACTAATACCAGGATATTATGTTTATATGCAATGGAAATAATTATAAAAAGATTTGGGGGCATCTTAGTGAAATAAAACAGGTTGGACTTTGAAAAAGTAAATACCAAGTTTGTTCCTGGTGCATTGAGAGACCAGGGTCTCCTATAGCACTTATATTTGCAATATGCATATTCCTGTGCTGGAAAACATTGTTTAACGATCAGCAACACAGTACAATCCAAATGTTTAAAGAATTCCAAGTACAACCAAGTAATTAAAGTTGATCTTTTTATTCTCAGCAGTGCAGATACCCTCACGTTTACGCCATGTGACTGATGGCAATCTGGATGTACACATTTCATTCTGAAATATCTGCATTCATCTCCATGTGGTATACAGTGCAATGTGGTGCCATTTTAGTGATGTTTAAAATCAATCCAGAATGTCTTGTGTACCTTCTCTGACTTTTCTGTAGGAGCACTTTTTATTATTATTGTTATTAATATTTTTGCCTGGTTTCTATTCAGTTTTTTGTTCTACGACTGATGGTGCTGATAAATAATCACAGAATTTCTTCCTGTCTCTAACAATGTTACTTCATGATGCTTTTGAACAATTTGACCTTTTTATTAATTTTTCTCCTAGTTGTGTGTGATGGTATTGGAACTACAGATCTTTCCTAAATACTAGGTCTGCCTAAAAAAGTATTCCCAATCAAAAGGAGCAGGGAACCTTTATTAGCTGCTGATAACTAAGAGCTGTCATACCAATTATCTAAAGAGTGTATGTGAAAACTTAGAGGGTACTTTTAAGTTAATGAATCGTTAAACTTTGTGATTGCGGAACAGTGTGATGTATCGTGGGATCTGCAGTTGACTCATGAGCTATGAAGTTTTGGGCAAGAGAAAAAAATTGAGTGGTGTTATTTTTTTGCCCCATCGGTGAGGATGTGTTGGATATTTTACGTGTTTTCTACCTCGATGAGATTCTCCTTTCTTCATTTCAAAGCATGTGCTTTATTGGAATAATTTACGAAGATGCTTCTTTAGGAGGGCATTCATGCATTCTGATGTTCAGTGTTTACACACTGATGTGCACTCTGGAGGCTTTATTGATTATCTAGGAGGCTGGACTACTCATTTAAGTGAGATACCAAACATCAGAACCTTCCCCTATGTGTATTCTTTCAACTAGAAGAATTGGAGCAGCATGACAGCAAACTGAAGCACTGCAAGGCCAGAAAAATATCAAATTATTTTTCTTCAAGCCTATAACAAATTGAGTGTAATTCTTGTGCACACATGGAGCTTCTTTTGAAAATTGAAAGCTATTTAAAATATGGAAGATTTTAAAACGATTGCAAGACTCTGCAGCTATTTCCAAGTACAGAGATCTTCTCTCATTCTGAATGATTCATTAGGGAAGTAGCTCATTCTGCTAAATAATCGTGATAAAACTTTGAGCTGATTAAGGGTCAGAAGCGTTTCTTGCAATTATGAAATATGTTAATTGTGCCGGGCCTTTTGCCTTGCAGATTCCATTTATATAAAGTCTCATATTTGAAACAGTAAGAAAAATTTAAACAAAACAAAAAGCCTTGGATCAAGAGATGTCATTTCTAGCATTGGGCTCTTGAGGACCAAGTTCTCCCTTGTGTGGAAGATCAGACATAACTAATGTGTGAAGTATTGTCTGGACTGTGTACAACAAGAATTGTGTACTATCAATTCTTGCTTGACAAAGTTTATTTCCCCGTTTTTTTTAAATGAAGGCCTTGTGGATTAGTTATTATTCAAGTAACTTCAGTATTGATGTTTTGAAATCCACTTGGAAAACTGGAGTCTCTGAAGGTTTATGAAATGACCTAAAAATGTGCTGCTTCAGACAATATTGCCTTTAGGGCGTGAGAATGTAATTACTGTGGTAAGCTGAAGTGCAGAGGCTTGTTAGAGTCTTGGCATGCAGAAGAGGATGACTGTGGGGAACTGAAATTATTTTCCTCTGGACAATACTAAGCAGCCCAATCTTTCTGCAGATCTGGGTGCTCGCTCTCCCTGATACACAGCACAATTCACTAGAGAACTTAGATGTCTTGGCCCTTATTTTGCCTTCTGTGTCAAAAGCTATGTGCAGTAATTAAAAATGCTGCCTGGTGTCTCTGGCTTTTCATCATTCATTGTTTTACAACGATTATTGCATGACACATGAAGTGAGGTGCCACATGAAATCACAGGTCTGACTGTCTTACACTCTTGGTGGTGCTTCTGGAGCTCACAGAGGGGTGGTGGGAAATCGGGGGTAACCCAAGGGAAGAAACAGGGAGACAAGTGAGAAAGTTATAATTGGAAAAAGGAAGATCAGCAAGGAGGAAGAAGTTGAGACAATCCAGCACAATCCCGTGATCCAAGTATTGCTGAGAGGAGCAGGGGGTCATGTGGGATCTCACAGTTGATGCAGGAAGAACATTATGATCCATACTGATGCTAACCTAATGCTGCCAATGCTGAAGTTGTCAGAATTCCTCTGTTTGAAGTAACTTACTCCAAAATTACTGGAGCTTCATGTTTATTAAAGCATAGCCATATAGGATTTTTCTCTGTCTCTGCTTCCTTTGAGGCAAGGTCCAAGCTGTTATGTTTAAAGAGGAAGAGGCTTACATCTGCAGTGTTGACTTCAACATGAAAGATGTTACTGCTTTTACATCTTACTAGTGCCTAATGAAAAACTCATGGAAACAATAATAAAAACTTTAAATAAAATTGATTTATCAGCAGCTTGCAAGTATAATTTAAGTACTCCAGTTAAGTCAAGGAAAAAAATTGTGTGTATGCATATTGCACAGACTTAAAATGTCATGCTACTAACTAATCAAAATAGAAACATTTTTGGCAAGAACAAAGCATAAAATACTGTTGATCAAGGTAAAATAAATTTAGTTTGACTGTAGGAATAGATAAAACACTTTTCTCACCATCCATTTCTGAGTATTCATTTTAACGTAAAAATAAGTGTTTTTAATAAATATGTATATATGTATAAATATAAACTGTAAGTTGGGACCCTCAAGTAGGATGTCTGGGCCAATGTTTCTCTGAGAGTGATCAGTTCTAGTCTTAAGGAGCCGCAAGAGTGATCTAAAGATTGAGTCCATAAATAGGGAATCATCCCTCACAATTGTGAGACAAAATGAGTTTGAACCCCAAAGAACACTTTTTACTGCTGCCATGAAACAAGACTTGTTTGTTACATATTGGAAACTTTTATTGCAGGACAGATTAATTAATTCTGCATAGTGTAAGTATTAAACTATACGCATTGTAGCTAATTGTTAAAGAGATCAGGCATCAATATTCTATAAACTTCTGGGTTTTCTTGAAAAATGCTTAAATGTAGATACGAATTTTCAGCATGTTTGTTTAGCAAGACATGCATTTGACATCCCAGAAGTTGAGACCTAGACAAAATATAAAGCCAGAACCTCTTAAGCTTTAACCACCTTCTGAACTGTATGACTCAGCTAGATACCTCAAGGTGGATTATACAACTGCTGTGTAGGTATATGCTCACATTAGCAATCAGTCTATAGATAAATGTGTTTCCATAAGGTGAAAAGGCTGATGCAGAAAGCATATCTGCTCTATGCGTTTCAGATTCACTGAGTTTGAGCTTTTGTTCCTCCACTTTGGATTGCTCTCATAGACTGAATGCCCTCATAGTGGCTGCAAGCTGTTCAACCAGTTTCATCTGGCAGGAAGTCACTTCATGTTCTTGTGTGACTCGCCCAAAATCCAAACTTCAGAACCAAGTCAGTGGGGACAGGTAGAAGATTGGCTTCAGAAGCACATTTCTGTTCCAAGCTAGAACAGAGATGCAGAGGTGTCCTTGCTGTCCTCTTAGGAGAAGTGTCAGTTTGAATAGCCTTGGAACTGAATCTTCTTTATGAAATGTGTTCTTGCTCTAAAGTACCAAAAAAAAAAAAAAAAAAAAAGTTATTTGTCGTTTATATGTAAAATATTCCTTTTAATCTTTTTGACAGAATGCACTGTACAGCTTGCAGATGGAAAAAAAAGAAATTAAACTTGCACTTGTACGTTTCATGTACTTATCAGGAAGGTGCTATTTAAAATCATGCTTTGCCAACACAAGAACAAATTCAGCTTGAGCATCTGTGTTCAAATGTGTGTTATTTCAAGGTAATGGCTTTACTTTGCAGTGATAGATAAACAGAGTGATCCTGGTCAGGTCTGTTCAGTCTGTTCAGGAGCAAAGGAAGTAGTGAATATTTAAAACTATGGTTTGGCTGCAGTGATGCCTGCGTACTGCAGGTCTTTGCCTTTGCTCAGTCATTCTGCTGCTAGGTGTTCACTTCTTGTTTTGTAACAAGCAATGAGGAAGTTACAGTTAATGTGCGGAGTCCAGTCATGGAATAGGGCTGCAAGTTGACTTTGTCCCTAGGAATTTGTCTAAGAAATCTTAGTTATAATTGAGTTTATCGAGCAAGTGCTATGAATAGTAGTTCAGTATTTTTAGAGGTGCTTTTGTGATATTTTGAGACTCATTGTGATTTTTCTCATTTCTGTTATACATGCAGGAACGTGCCTTTTCAGTAAAAACAAAACCTTACAGCCCTGATAGAGCAGCTCTGTCTACAGAAGAGTGACAATGCCCTGTAGACTGTATTTTATTTTCAGGATTGGTCCATCAATTTGAACTGATATCTATGTCTTAGAAGATTGTTTCTGCTGCAAAACAGGTCACAGAAATATCTATCAGGCAGCTGAAACTGATGCAAGTTGCTGATAAGAAAAGAAACTGATGAACCAAAAAGATTCTATCAATCTACATGAGCAAATCAAGTTAGGTGTACTGCTGTAGCCAGGTCTACAAATTGTTTTCTATCTTCTACAAGCTTTAACTGCAGTAAAGTCCGTCTTGCCACACTGTCAATTGTTTTCCTTTTCCTGTGATACTCTGCTGCTTTTCTGCTGGTGTAGGCTAGAGTTCTCCTTCTTTCTCTATGACTAGTGGCCCACAAAAAATGTGGTGAGCATGAATAGACTGAACACTTGCCAACTCTTTGCAGAAGTGTTTGTGTGCAATGTTGCAATGTGTGCAAGTAGTGAGGACGCTTGAGGTGTTTTTTTATCCTCCTTTCCAATAAAGTGAGTAACTCTCTTAACCAGAGCTTTGTTATTTCAACCTGCCTGTTTGTGGAAGAAAGCTCAGGTCAGTTGTTCGTGCCTGAACCAACAATTGGTTCTGTCTGGAGCCAGGTAGGTAGGTGAGGTGTAGGGAATAGAAATGTGTTGCCAGTACCAGGTGCCAGAAACATAATGGCAGGGAGGCAGTGACTGCTGTTTCTCCAGATCCTGCATGGGATAGGCTTAACCATGCCTTTTTTAAAAGCCATCTAAGAGGGCATCTGGGAGAAATAATTCTCCCGACAGATCTTCAAATGCCTTTGGATTATACCAGTCCCTACTACAGCAGTAACTTTAGATACCCTGGGAAGTCTGCAGCACATAGAGTGACTACACAGTTGTTCATCCTTTTAAGTATCCTTTATAATTTTTTTAATTGTCATAACTTTCATTAAGATTACCAACCTAGATTGCATGACAGAGACATAGAGTCCCTTCCCTGGATCTTGCTTAAGATGTAATTGCATTAGGATTGCACTGATTGAATAAATGACATAAAAGCTGTGAGTAATGTGTTATTCTCATTTTCCAATACTCTTGAGAACCAAACTGATGGATTATTGCTGTCTTCAGCAGTTGTCGTTACTTCCTGGTGCCTGTTGTTACACCTGCTGCCTGGGGTATGTTGGTTAGAGGGTTATGTTTGTGTGTATGGAAGGACTTTAACCAAAATGGTATAAAAGCAGAAATTTGTGGAATAAAAGATAGTCCTGATACCCAAAGGGTGTCATGTTCTCATAGTAGGGGAGTCTCAGAAGCGTATTATTTATTTCATTGAAAACCACACCAGTTTTTATGCTTGGTTTTCTTGGCAGTGTTTTCCTTTCATATGGTGTTTTTTGATTAGAATGTCTCCAGTGAGTTTCAGTAAAATAGAAGACCAATATGTCATCTGATAATATCTGAGATTTATGTGAAGCAGTGACCTGCTCAAATGTCAGGACTTTGTTTCTTTGTGAATGTAAAATGCCAATTAAAAGGTCCTAGAATTTAGGCTCTAAAACCTTTATTTCTTCAAATAGTCTTAAAGCATGGTTTTCATTTTCCCAAAAACACAACTGATAGCAACTCTTTGCTCTAATGGTCGCTACTATTTTATTTATTTATTTATTTGTGGGTTTTGTTTGGTTTTTCTGTTTAATATCATGCTCATTCCTGCCCTGAAAAGTAGTTATTTCAATGTAGAACACCGATTGTCTTTCTATGTAACTCAAGGTATGGATATTTGGCAGATCTTGGCATATCACTATTGAGAGTGTGGAGGGTCAGTCCTAAGCCCACTGTAACTGTTAATAGATGGGCATAAAAATAAGTCAGTTTCTTAACTTTGGTGTCTGATGCGGGATGAAATGTGATGATTGATATCTCATCAATTAAATGTATAAAGTTAAAAAAAAAAAAAAGAAAGAAAAAAGTGCATGGTGGATGTGCTGTGTCAGCACTGAGAAAATCTATAAAAGGTAGTCTTTTTTTTTTCTGTTCACTTTCAGCTTTAGGCTAGTGAAACTTTTTTTGGTCTGTACTTTGGATATATACCAGTAAGCAAAGAATATAACCTTCCATTGGGATGGCACAAGAAGAGGCAGAAGTCTTGCTTGTGTTTTTGCTGGGTAATTCATTCCTGCTTTCCAAGTCATGATTTGGGCCAATTGAGCTGCAAATTGGCATTTGTGTTTGCCTCATTACTGATTTATCTCTTAATAACATAGACTTTCTGCTTCCTTTATCAGTAAACTTTGTTACCTGTCACTTTTCATCTGTTACCTCCATTAGCAATATTCCATGTGCTGGTTTATGTAACAATATTGAATTACCAAGCCAGACAGAATGTTGATTACCAGACTAATTCTTATGGTCTAATCCTAATAGGGGAATGAAGGTTAGGCTTTTTACTGGAGCTGTATTGTGACTTCATGACTTTTTGAAACAATGAGAGTGCGCAAGAGCATGATTTCCCCTCTTTCTGTGCTCAGGGTAAATATTATCTCACTGGTGCATGTTTTGAAAAATGTCCCTGTGGTGTTATAGAGATAGGAAAAATGGTTCCTGTCTCCAAAAGAATTGCCTGGAGCCGCCTTGTGTTCACTAAATACTGGCATTATCACTACTGTTGGCTTCCTTAGTACAGAAATTAACCTTGATGTCTTTGACAGATAATCAAACAATAATGGAAAATGGGCATAGGTACAACTGCCACTTTTTAGGATAGGCAGGTTTTTAACAGCCAAATTACAGCAGGATTTCCTTACAAGAGAGTTCACAAACAATGATGAAAATATTTTCCATTTGTCTTTTGAGTGTACAAAGCTTCTCTGATGGAAAGTTAAGCTTAGTTTCATAGTGCTCATAATAAGGTAACTGTGTCAGCTCTTACACCATGCTGATTTTCTTCAGAGTACTTCAGAGTACAGTGAAATTAGATGGGTGTAAACAGTCCTGTATATACAGGAAACATGGGAAGTTTCTTTTTGTGAATCTGCATTTGCAATTTGCTAAGTTTTAAAGGGCAAGTAATAAAAATGTTAAAAGAATGCAGCTGCTGAAGATGAATTCTACTTAAAGCTCTCAAGATGTGCAAAAGAAGTAAATTGTAATTACAAATACAAACCTGCATCCTCCCTGAAATCTGTCAGCATAGACAAAAAATATCTCTGAATTATTGCAGCATAGAACCCAAACTGATGCTAGTTTTTGTCCCCCCCTTTACCAGTTCTTGTTTCCTGATAATTCCACTCATATGCAAATGTGAAACCTTGGAGGATTTAAAACTCACAGTATTTAAATCTCACAGGATAGGGGCTGTTCAGTATCAATGAGCTTAGTGCTTGGGTAGGTGTATTTGTAGCATGAATACTTTGAATACTTTGCAGGTTTTCTTTTATTTTTAACATTTCTGAAATTGAGTAAATATTCCTTCTGTGAACACAGTTTAGTTGGAATTACCTTTGCATTCTAACTGGTTCTTTTCAGAACTCTACTAGTTTGCATTGGTGGTTTCATTTTAACAGCTCTCAGGTACTGACAGAACTGGCTGAGCACAGCCCTTGCCTCTCAGTACAGCATGATGGGGCATTAAAGAGACAAATGTGTAGGCTGGTTGCTCTTTTGTAGAGCTCTGGCATTATTATGAAACACTGATCTTGAGTTAGAAGCTAGCTCTACACTGGAACAAAGATTTTCTGGAGGTGAGTAGTTGTTGCCACAAATACAAAGGTTTTCTGGCACTTGTTTAAAATTTTAATTTAGAAAACTAGCTCAACTTTTTTTTTTTTAAGTTGTTAATTCTAATTACTTTCATTCTAAATAGTCTTGTACTTTCAGATGTATGTCTAGTTTTTATCCAGCTGTACCATCTGTTGCTCAAAGGGCAGTTACTTCAAGGATTATGAAGGGACAGGTTTGCTTTTGCTCAGGAATGACCTGATGCAGAAGTTCTTCCATACATATATATGACTTTTCTTACAAACTAAAATCATTTTTCGTGATCTGTGTTTCATTTGCTCCTTTTCTTTTATTAAGATGATGAGGAAGGGTGAAGGAGGGCCAAAGTTTGGAAATACAGAAAGTTCTAGCATTGAAAAATGTATTCAGATCTGTGATGGTTGATTTCAGTCTATATAAAACTGTGTTATAAAGCACTGAATAAACTTGAATACCCTTACTACACGTCCTAGACACTACCTGGATGGAGTTCATTTTGTGTGTGAATCCTGGCAAGTCTTATATACCAGGCCCTTATGTTTGGAGGAGCCTTCCTCCAAGACAGACTGGACATCAGTGGTTTCCGTAGAAGTTTTTTTTGTATTAAAAAAGTAGGCAGAGCAGATGGCCAGAGACCTCATGGTGACTTTGGATGCCAGGACTGGATGGAACAAACAGTATCAAGCAGTATGCTGAGCTGTGAACGTGTGGTAAAAAAAGCAAAGCTAGCACCAGCAAGTTCAATCAGGTGGATTCCCATTATCATTCCTTAGCATAGACAGCATTGTTGATCCAGACAAAGACAAAGCTATCTCTTTCTTCAAGATACAAAAAACCAGAACTGCAAGGAGCTGACTATTGCATTGCAAACAGTAAGGTGTTTCCCGGAAGATGTTTCAGGCATTCTTTCTTCTAGTAAAGAATGTTAATGTTTTTTACAAAGTCAGAGATACAAGGTAAACATAAGGTTGTTAGATATCCTCATGCTGGGAACCTGTGAATAAGACTGGCAGAGGCATTGCAATGATGGATTTTTTGCACCCTGAAAATGGCATCTGCTGTATAGTCTGCAATCCAGTGATAATTCCTTTAGAGACCATCTGTCTGTTTCCTGCACTTCCCCTGTTCTATTGTGCTGCCTCCTAGCAGTTTGGCCTGGGCTTGGTGACGGTTCCTCCCAGTTTAGTTCACAAAGACTGCTCTCTTTATTCTCAGAATAATATGATGCAAAGAACGTATCAGGAAGAAAAAAGAAATAATATAGTATAGAATGATAAATCAGCCAAGTGCCTACCTCAGAAAATCAGTCCTTGAGCAACAGTTAATGTAAAATATGCCATATTTAGTGGTGACCTTTGAGAAGATTCTGATCATCTGTCCGCTCTTTCCTCATGCAATCAGTGCTTTGCTTTTAAAAACATAATATTTTGTAGTTAACCACCGAAAATCTAAAGCATCTAGTCCTTCCTTTGCATATCTGTTTTCAAATGTTTCTCATGAAAGGCAGCATCTTGCTGAGCTAGTTCGAAGTCTTCAGAATGGAAGCTGTGCATGTAACTGTTCTGACAGGAGATGAAGGCCTGAAACCTCACCTGAAGTTTATTCCCCATATAGTTTTACATTTTCATCTTGAGCAATCAGACAACCATTTGCACTCCTTTTTTTTTTTTTTTTTTTTTTCCCCCCGCCCCACAGTGGAAGAACTAAATATTAATGTTTGTATGGCTCTGCTTTATGATGATCACAGAAGCGGACTTTCCAGCCAGCCTGTCACTGGCCAGACTAGGTCATTTTGGTAGGAAGAATGCTGAGGTGGTTAACACAGCCACTTTCCAGTTAACTGGCTTGCTATTTCTGCTGAACAAGTCTAGTTTCCACCAGAAAGTCTTGTAATATTTCACAAATGTCCATCTATGAAACATTACAAGAAAGCTAATTTAACTCCCGCTCTTTTCATAGTTCTCAGCTTTTTGACTGAAGTACTGTCCCACTGTGAAAGTAGAGGGGGGACTCGAGCCAAATTTTGCTGCCACAGAATAAAAGAGAAACAGAAACCAGGCTGGAAACCAGGCAAGCTGGAAACCAGGCAAGCTGCAACAAGCAGGCACTGACAAGTCTAAAATTCCTAAAAAGAAGTATAGAAATAATAACAATAATATATTATTATAGCTCTTCAATAACTTGAATTGTTAAAATAAGACTTATGTGTAGACAAACACTTCTAGGAGTAACTTCCATTTACTATCACAACCTTTTGTGCTAGTGATGCAAGCATAAATCCTCATTAACTGCTGAATGAGTTTTTCCTCTCTCCGTTCTCAATCTCCAGTTTCTTTGCACAGTTAGAAGTGTGTAGTAAGTGGAAAACTGAGACAAACTCGTAACTGAAGGTGAAAAGGCTGTGCCTTCCTAGCCTAGTAGCTTATAAGAAAAGATTAAGTATTGTGAACAGTAAATTTGTAGATGTTCAGACTGAAGATAATAACTGTATAAATTCTATTTTTTTCTCTGTTGCAACTAATATCTGCTTCAGTTAGAATATCACTGTTTTACTGTTAAGGCTTTTTTTTTTTTTTCTTTTTAATTTATCACTTCTATTAGAACATCTGAAAACTAAACATCTTTGGTGAGAATAGAATCAGCGAATCACCAAGGTTGGAAAAGACCTAGAAGATAATCCAGCCCAATCATCCACCTATGATCAGTAGTTCTCACTAAACCATGTCCCTTAACACAAAATCCAAACGTTCCTTGAATACCTCCAGGGTCGGTGACTCCACCACCTCCCTGGGCAGCCCATGGCAATGCCTGACCACTCTTTCAGAAACGTAGTATTTCCCCTCACCCGGTCTGAATCTCCCCTGGTGCAACTTGAGTCCATTTCCTCTAGTCCTATCACCAGTTACATGAGATAAGAGGCCGACCCTCATCTGCAAACTTACTGAGGGTGCACACAATGCCCTCATCCAGGTCATCAATAGAGATATTGACAGCACAGGCCCCAGCACCGACCCCTGGGGAGCACCACTCGTGACGGGTCGCCAGCTGGATTTAACTCCATTCCCCACCACTCTCTGGGCCTGGCCGTCCAGCCAGTTCTTTACCCAGCCAAGCGTGTACCTGTCCAAGCCACGGGCTGCCAGCTTCTGCAGGAGAATGCTTTTGGAGACAGCGTCAAAGGCTTTGCTGAAACCTAGGTAGACCACATCGACAGCTTTTCCCTCATCTACCAGGCAGGTTACTCGATCATAGAATGAGATTAGGTTGGTTAAGCAGGACCTGTCCTTCATGAAGCCATGCTGCTAGGCCTAATCCCCCAGTTGTCCTGCACGTGCCACGTGATTTCCTTCAAAACAATCTGCTTCATAACTTGGCACCAAGGTCAGGCTGACGGGCCTGTTGTTCCCTGGATCCTCCTTACAACCCTTCTTGTAGATGGAAGTCACACTGGCAAGTCTCCAGTCTTCTGGGACCTCTCAGGTTGACCAGGAATGCTGATAGATGATAGAAAGTGGCTTAGTATTGGAGTACTTGGTATTGAAAGTAATATTGATAAATATGGAAGCAGCCTTTTAAGAATGTTCATGGACTACTTAGGTGTGGTTTTCAGAGCCTTCTGAAATTTCTCTGTATCCTCAGTATTTGCTGTATCTTTAGTATGACTTTTTAATTAATTTCTTCTTTTTTACCAAAAATTTAGTTTTAACTGTTCATTCTTATGTTGTTATTATTCAGTAATATTGAAAAATCTTCATGAGAAAGTAATTTTTTTCCCTTAAGTTGTTTAAACAAGCTTGATGTATTCCCTGAAAGCGTGTCATTTAAAACTTGGATTACAAAACATATTTCAGCTAATTGGAAAGAGGATGTAATTACAGTTGAACTTACACATTTTTAGTTGTCTTTGTTTCAGTATGGATGAGGGCAGCAGAACAGACTGATTCCATTGCATCTTTCTGACACCTTTGCCCCTGTATATCTGTGATACAGCAGACGTGTAGTTGATGACCTACCTGTGTCAGAACTTCCACCTCTGGCAGTGTTATTACAAAGTAACACTGGTGACTATTATACTTCTCTTTTTTCTTTCTTCACAGTGACATATTGCTCAAGAAATTAGTATGTATAGGGCATTTTTTGCTGTTAAAAGAAGAGCTTCTGAGATGGAGAACAATCTTGTGCAAACAAGGATCGTGTGTTTCTGTCACTGGAATGGAAATCTGTTCTAAGATCTTTATTTTCTTGCTCTGTGAATTGATGTGATAATGATGCCTGCATGTTATTTTTCAAGCAGACGTGAGCCTGCTTTTTCTGGACCTGATAAAAAGCTTCGTAGATGGAATTAATGCTGTTCTGGGCTAGTAAACCCTGATTTACAGACGTGTATATCCTTGTGGCCTCAAGTTAAGCTTTGTATGAGAGCAGAACCTCATGTTTGTCTGCCGACCTTTTGTAGTCATACTCTGAATCTGCTATTTACTGCTGCCCAGATTGGTACAGCAGCAGCTTAGTGGCAGACACTTGTAGTAGTGTGCTTACCATTGGCAGGGCCATAGATGGTCATTTGTGTTGGGCTGCTGGCTGGGCGTATGGCCAAGTGACTTGGCAATGAAAACAAAAAGTCCCAAGACAAGACGCTCTAACTTGCTTTTAGTATATGTTAGGAAAACAGAAGTGATGGGGACAGATGAAATTCAGCACTTACAATACGAAATTTCCCAAATTTTTGTTTAAACCTTAGTCTCTCTGTTATAAATCAAAAGGTCTTATGGTGTGTGTGATTACGATAGAAGAGAAAGTAGGTATTTTGAAATAATTGTAGTATCGTTATACAGTACATCTGCTAACAGACTAAGGAAACAGAATGAGCTTAAAGTAGTAGTTTTACAGGACTTTCCTCAATTAGAAATGGCTTCAAGTATTTCTGCCATCAGCCAAGGCAGTTGAATGAGCATGCGACCTAAAAGACAAGACATTGTGTTGCTTCAGCCCATGTAGGGACTGGAGATTCTTACATAGTTCAGTAAAAACTGAAAACTTAAGTTCAGCTTGTGCCTTTTGAAGTGAAAAGTTGAACACATAGGAATTTAGGGTCATTATGCATTAAAAAAAATGTACAAAATCTGCAAGTGAACTGCAGCTTTTTAATAACGTAAATTTTTTTAAGCGCTGAAATATGTTTTGTTAGTGAGATATCTTAAGCAGCCAGAATGAACCATCCTTATTACTAAAAAGGAAAGAAGCAACTATTAAAAGTAAATAATTGATTTTTCAGTTTTCTGTCCTAAAGTGTCTCACTCCCCTATTTTATCTAAACAATGTCCTTTGGCCTGAGATCATAAGCAGAATTATTGTGGGCAAACATTTTCTGGGAAATATGAATGGCTGGAATATCAAAATTAATCTTAGAATGGAAAATATGATGACAGTACCATTTCTAGTTTTGTTGCTACCAACAAAAGTATACTGTTGTGCCAGAATCATGCATTCATACGCCATGCATTAAGCAGACAGCTTCTAAGATTTCTGCCTAAATGACCTAAATTATATATAAGCGGTGACACACTTGTATATAATGAAGGATTTATATGTCTAATATACAGGAAAGGTATATATTCATATGCTAAAGCTTTGTTGGCATCTGGAGTGTTGAGGTAAAATTATGATTTCCAGCTGGAACATGATCATTTTAAAGCAAGTCAGTCTGCTTAATTTTAAGATGAGAGACCGTGCACTTAAGCTTGATTTCCACTTTCATATAGACCTCACTTACATTGCACTCTTATTACTATAGCAGAACAGCAGTTAAAATAGGCTGCTACAGTCTCTTTAATGTTCTGGCCTCTTAGTTTATAAAGGAGTAATTGTTAGGAAAGTCACAATGTTGTTGCAACAACAGTATTGGAGAACCAATGTGTGCTCTGGTTTGCTTTACTCCTGAACATGCTGGGGGCTTTTGTTTGCTTGTTTTACTTAATCAACAATTTTGAGTGTTTCTCTATATTTTTTAGTCAGTTGTTTTGTCAATTGCTTTTTTAGTGAATGTCCACTTTTTTTTTTTTTTTTTTAAGGAAGAGCTCATTTTCCTTTGAGCTGATTCATAGTGCAATTTATAATTCCTTAGAGCTGTATTCAGCACCGACTAAGATACACCTCGGAATTTACAGTTAGTTAGAATAAGTCTTAGGAAAAAAAAAGTGGGACTAACTACATGAGGAAACTGTTTACTATCTCCTTAGGTTATAAGTATTTCCTGGAAGTCTCCTTTGCTCATCTATAGGTACACATATGGTACTAACATTAGAAGCTGGTCCCTTGTCTCCAAGTAATTCATTAAAAATATGGCCTTAAGTAGGCTTGTCTAGTCTGCACACATGGGCTACTGCAGAAATTAAGGCTGAAGCTGTCAGTGAGTAAATATCTGAGGCTTATTATGGGAACCGGGCCACAGAATGAAGTAGAAAAGTAGAATGAAATAAAACCTACTTAAGAACATCAACATTTTAATTATTACTTAGAGTATTTGGTTGCTCTTGTAAATATGCTAAATGTCTTCAAATTGACTTGCAGCATACCTTTTTTGAGAACTGAAGATTCTGTTGACTTCTACTCTGGATATGCTTTTGTAACAATGTCTAGCTCTGAAAAGTAGGACTATTCAATGTATGTAAATACTTTGAACTTTCCCTGGCTTCTGATTCTCCTACACCAATAACTCAGCGGAGTTTTTACCTCCTCCAGGCAAACACTGCGTGTCTGATCATCTTTTTGTCTATTTTTCCTTCCTACAGGGACCCAATAAAAATACAGCAGCTGCAGAACCAAATTCGTCTGGAGCAAGAAAGTGGCCAGTGGTATCGTCACCAGCAGCAACCTGAACATCGTCAGCACACTCCCTCATCTCCTTCCTTTCCTCCTCCCCCCTCCTTCCAAGAACTTGAGTCCAGCCAGTCTGTGGTTTCTCCTGTGCCAATGAGTATTCTCAACTCTCATACTTCCCCAAGCATGCAGTCTTCCAGCTCCTTTAACTACGCTCGGCCTAAGCAATTCATTGCTGCTCAGAACATCAGCCCTGCTTCAGGTTACGTGACTCCTTCTTCAGGATCGTCTACATCCAGCCTTCCTTCTCCTTTGTCTCCAACTGCTTCTCAAAAACAGTTTGGGAGAGTACCTGTTCCCCCTTTCTCTCAGCAGTTTGCTCCAGAAGGGGAGTATGGATGGTCTCCTTCTTCTCCATCTCCTCCCCCCCCACCTCCACCTGTCTTTAGTCCAACCCCAACGTATCCGGTGTGTGATTCCTTTCCACTTCCACCCCCTCCACCTCCTCCTCTTCCTTCCCTTTCTTCACCTTCCCACAGCCTGTCTCCAACTCCTAGATTGCCTAATTCTGGCCAGTCTCCAGCAGCTTTTCTCAGCTCCATGCTGCCATCCCAGCCACCACCCGTTTCTGTCAACGCATTAGGCCTCCCGAAAGGAGTGATGCCTCCGTAAGTATTAGCTAATGAGCACTTTGAGTTCTACTGGAGATTGTATGGAAGATTATTGCACTTGTTTCATTTTATAGTGTTTTAGGGTCCTTTGCTATTACTTGCCAGCTGAAAGAGATATGGTAATTGTTTGCAAATGCCTCTATGCTGGAGATTCGTTACGGTTTTCTAACCATCACAGAATTCAGATTCTGAAAGGGTGCTACAGTCAGAACAGCAGAGAGGGAGCATCAGTGGAGCTGATGAATATATGAAAGCAGCAGCAAAGGGTCTACATGCCCAGGGTGGTGGATCCAAGAAAACCTTTCTCGTGACTCAGTTTTAAGACACGTATTCAGTGATACTTGCAGTCTTACATTCGCATTGCATCTGGGCACAGAGAAAAATGAAGAAGAGCATTGTTCAAAACTCCCTGTAGCTTTGTGATACTTGAAATATAAGTTTTTGAAGTATATACCTGATAACAAAATGATCATGATGTATTGAATTTTGCCTAGAGGCTTATTTCCAAGGAAGTCTGGAAGAAGGTCTGGGAAGGGATTTCAAAAAAGAGTGCATAAAAACCCCTTCCCCTAACAACTCCAAATGCTTGTTTTCCCCTTTTGTCTACCCTAAAGGCCAAAATAGTATTTTGGAGCACATCAGTTCCCATCATAGATCAGTTTGTCTTTCTGCTGGCACTAGATTCTCATTCCATCCTTAGAGAACAAAGAGACATGCTGAAGAACAGAAATGAGAATAGTTGTATCCAAGGCTTATTTATAACTTTGTCTAGAAGTTTGTCTAAACATATTCACCGTAGCTAGGTGACTTACTCAGCTACATACTGTTGCAGTGGGAACTTCTGTTGTATCAGTCTCAGATATACAAAGGAAGAGAAGGAGTAAAGCAGACAGATATCAAAGTAATAAATCATATATATATATTAAAAAAAAAAACCACCAATATTTATTTATCTTGATTTCTGTCATATGGCCCATTATAGAATGTGGCCATAAAACAGAATTAAGAGAAAAATGAATAAATTGTAGAGTTTGCTCTTTTGCTCATAATAGTTATGGTTTTCTGTCCTGCCATGTCCCTTGCACTGGCTGTGTTTCACTGTTGATACTGACTGTTGAAATTTGCATGATTGATTTACTGACAGCTTGGCAGTAAGCGCAGCCAATAAAAGCCTGAAGTTATCCTTGATTTGTTAATACAGCAAGTACACATAGTTCTGTGTGCTTGTTCTGTTGCATTGCTTAGGGCAAAATATTGTGGGCATGAGTACTGGATTCTTTGTTGAATTCCATTCAGTGTTCTGTGATGGTGACAGCCACAGCTCAGTCTTCTACTGTGTTCCACAGAAATGGCGAACAGTATCTTCCACCATTATGCTGCATTCATGCACGTGTTCTTACTTGAAATATTTAGCTGTGTTCCTTTTCCCCATCCCCTTCAGTCTTTGGACACAAACAGAGGCTTAACTCTGCAGGGATGCTTCCCTCTTTACCATTTTTCTTGCTCCTCCAAGCCTAGCAGCCAGCCTGGGTATGCATGTGACAGTGTGCCTCTCTCTTAGAACAAGGCAGCAGCCTCAGGTTCTGAGCTGGGCAGGACAAGGAGATTGGTTCTGTTTGGCCTGCATTCCCCCTGGAAATGTAATCCAGGTGGAAGGTGGATCATGTTAACCATGCTGAGTGTGTGTGTATGTGATTTATGTGTCTGTGTGTAAAAATCTATTACATCTCTGTGTGTGTATATATGCACTCAAATAATGAGTATTTGCCATTTTAATTATAGCATTCAAACATGGGGAGGATGCACTGCTTGAGGAAGAAAAAAATCTGTTGTTACAAGTCTTTTGGTCTCCTCTGGTTTCTGCTGCAATTTCAGTGCTGTTGTGTTTTTTTTATCACTTTCACTTTTGCTTTGTCTTTTCCCTTGTCTTTTGCTCTACCTTCACAAATCCTCTTTCCTTGAAAGTATTTATTTTTCTCAGATGCTGTAGTCTCTGAGCCAGTATTCCATATCCTCAGCCTATATTCTTACTCTGTATTCCACACATCTCTAAGATCCATTGATTGAAATGGATGATATTGACAGCGTGCTGTAACAGACTGCCTGCAAAGGATGCATTGGTGGTATTCAAAGTTTTTGTTCAGCTTGGCACCTAAAACACTTGTCAAGCCATTTAGCTTTGTCTCTACTTCTAAATTTGTCATGTAGTCGTGATAATTGTGGGTTGCTGAAAGTAGACTAGCCATGGTTTGAAATGCCATTGATGTAAAGGAGGTGTGTGTTTGATGAAAGACTCCAATTGCAGTGTTTGAATCTAGCTGCCTTCAGTGTTTTTTGTGGCTCTTGTCCTTTTTTTTTTTTTTTTTTTTTTTTTTTTGGCATGTATTTGTATAATCTTTTAGTTGTATGGTCTTTTTATAATGGTTGTTTACCTTATTCTCACTCAGGCACAATTGTGTCCCTCATAGCCAAATGTGTTTTGTAGTAAGAGTAGAATATAGGTAAAGCAATAAACATTGCAGGGCTGATGTTATAGCTAAGAACTGAATTTTTCCTTGGTTTTGGGACTCTGTAGATAATGTACCATTATTTAAACCAGTTTGATGATATGAATATTCTCTCAGTTTATAGATATGGAAATATTTTACACTATTCTCCCAGACATAGCTTTACAGCCATCCCTGAAGCATGGGAAAAACTGCTTATGAACTTGCTACATTTTATCTGGACATCTGAAACATAGAAAGCAGCTGTGTCTAGTTAGTACATATTAATTCACTAAATATTCAAAGTATTTATTTGTTGTATGGTCAGTATTTCAATTGCATAAAATATATTTGGAATTTGGAAGTAAGCTCTAGCCACTTTGGAGTTACTGTCATTTTCCATCTGTGACCATGATGTAGCCATGTTAGCTGAACAGATTTTAGGAACAGCCATTTTTTTTTGTGATGGGGCAGATTTGATAAATTCATATCTTGCCAGAACATTGTGTTACTCAGCAAGACAAGAAGTACTGGTAGAGCACCACAGCTAATTAAATACTTCAGGGAATTATGAACACTCATCAGTTGTTTCTGAGATAAAACTCGGCTGGAGTTATGTTGTTTGGATACAGCTGGTAAAAATCTTGGCTCTCTCTTTCTACCTGAAGAAAGTTCTTTGGGTGTATAAACGTGTTGGACTCAGGTGAGCTTTCAGTTAAAAAAAAAGCTTGCTAGAAACAGGCCTGGTGTGTGACAGAAAGCAAGAATTGAGGGTGTTTTGTCTGCACTGAAATCTGTGGAAGCTTGAATCTGATCTTCACCATTCACATAAGAATATGAATTTATGAATTATACCTATATTAAATGAGTATACATTTTTTAACGATAGGAAAAGACAAATTCTGAGTAAGCACATGCATTGTTAATGTGTGTTAATGTGAACATAAGTGAAAGCAAACACAAGAGAAAGATCTACTGACAAGTTAGTGAGTAGTAAAATAAAAACCATGTAAATCATGCTACAAAAAAAAGCACCTTGAGGAAATCAGATTTCTTTTTAAACATTAAAACATCACATACCATCAGCTATAATATATATCTTTCTGAAAAAAGCTCCAAAAAAAAGTATTTTCTTGAAGTAGATGCTCCTTAAAATAGATATTTTCAGTAGTATTATCCTAGGCACAAACTGGAAGAAAAAAAAAGGTCTCAGGTTGAATTTTGGGTGGTGCTGTGTCGAGACAGGTGTTGGACTCAGTGATCCAACTCTGGATATTCTATGATTCTAAATCTTAACAGGAATTCTGTAGGAATCACAAGAATGGCAACATCAGAGAACTCCACGTATGTTTTTTCCTCTCTGAATCCAGATCTGTTGGTCTGTTCCTGAAGCTCTGTGCTGTGATTTGTGTATTGAATTCTTTCTCAAATAGCACAAAGAGGCAAAGTAATCTTTGTGTTTCCTTAATCAGCAGTGATGGTAGGCATTGTGAGGAAAAATAACACCTCTCCATATTTTTATCTTACAACTTCCAACAGGCTGTTGGTACAAATACCAACTTTCTTTTTTGACTAAAATGCATTGATATCCTATCAGACCTAGATTTGCAGCAATTTCCAGCAATTACTGGGGTTAACTTTTATTCCCAACTTCCAATCATCTAAAGCTATCGCTTGTGCCCATTAGATGATTTTTGTTTAAAGCTTTGTGATTTATTGTGTTGTACCTTCTTTCCTCATGGCTTGGATCTTACTTGTGGCTATTGGAGCAATACCTGTGTGATATCAGATCACTTCTTGTTGATTATGCTAAGAAACACCTTATTCTGGCAGTTTTGGTTTTGTATAATGTAACAATGTTATATTCATGCAACTAGTAATTGTTAAATGCATATCCATATCAGCTTTTTTGAAATATGATGAGTGTATATTTGTTTCATTTGAACTTTTAAATCCAGGCTGTGCCCCAGATCTAATCTATTAAAACTGCTTAGAAGGAGAAATCAGTGTTTTAACTTACACAGTAGCCAAACTAACTGAGCTCTTGACAACTGTTGCATCTGGAAAACTTAATTTTCCAGATATTTTTATCTAATTCTTTTTAAAATGACCGATGGAGATGCTTAAGATTTTTCCAAGATGACAAGTGAACTTAACTAAGAGAACTGGTACCTGTACCTTTCCACGGAAAAGAGAGAGAAGCTGTTTGTACCTATTCATTTATTTCAATATAACTTGCACAATTGTGGTATAGTTTTATTTGGCCTGGAGATTTTTTCCTTTTGGGGCCTTAGGTTTATAGTTTTCTTATTTCATCCAGATTTGGGTGCGACAGAAGTGCCTGTGAATGTAAAAGCAGGCACAGTATTTGGCAGCAGTGGAGACCTTAACCATAGCATTTCATCATGAGGAGTACAAGTTAATATCTTTGATATATATTACCTTTTCTCAAACCTGTGTAGGTTTCTCTTCACATACTTCTAGCAGTTACCTATTTCTTCTCAAGAGTTCAGGACCATAAGGGTAGTGCCAGCCTTCTTTATTTTCAAGTGCAGTTACTGCTTCTGTGATTTCTTCTTGACTGATGGTTCTCAGAATCACAGAATGGCCAGGGTTGGAAGGGACCTCAAGGATCGTGAATCTCCAAGCCCTGCAGGGCCACCAACCTCCACATTTCATACCAGCCCAGGCTGCCCATCCAACCTGGTCTTGAACACCTCCAGGGATGGACGGGGCATCCACAGCCTCTCTGGGCAGCTGTTCCAGTACATCACTACTCTCTCTGTAAAGAACTTCCCCCTGACATCCAACCTAAATCTCCCCTCCCTCAACTTCAAACCATTTCCCCTTGTCCTGCTGTTATCTACCCTTTCAAAGCTTTCTAGCATAAGGGTGATAGCAGTCTGAAAGACAGGTAAGATTACCAGTTACAAAAGAGTTATTGTTTTCTTCAGTCATTATCCGAATATGTGGACACCATTTGAAGAACAAACATCACTTATGTTTCTGTGGTAACCAATTCAGTGTGAAGCAGAGGACTCATTTTCTCAGATAGGAAAGAAGAAACCGAATAGGAGAATGAAAAAATGGTCATTCATTTAATGAGTAGAAGTGCATTTTTTAAGATAAGACTTAGAAAAAGTAAATTTTAGGTGGTAGTCGTGCACTTTGTAGGTGAGTTGTTCTGTGTTGTCTCATCAGGTTTTGTAATCGAGTCCTAAGGAAGGATCAGACTTGCTCACAAGTATATAGTATTCATTTCAATCTTGATCTTATCCAATGCTGAGGCATAATTGTTTTTTTTTCCCCCCCCAACAATTTCATAACTTCTTCTTGGGTGGTAGAAATTGAACTTTGTTACTCTTGTTTTACTTTGTACTAATCATCCTCAGCAGGACTCTGCCTTAGGCTTTCTCTTAATTCAGGTACATTTAATGTCACATTACTGAGTAGAACTAACTGGTAGTCTCCACAGTATATATGACAAGATCAGACTAAAATGATTTTTAAATACAGCTGCTACTTCAAAGTTCATGGCCTGTTACCGTGCTTACAGTAACTTTGTTCCTATGTTAAGTAAAAAATGTAGTAAAAAATTAAATGGGCAGGAATGAGCTGTATTTTTGGAAGACTTCAGTTTAAGAGGAAAAATCAAGTTACTGTTCATTACCTCAGTACCAGAGAATTGATTTAGATTTCTGTGAAACTGAGCCATGTTGGCTGCAAACGGGAATTTGTTCTTGGAAGGATAACAACAGCTAGTCTGTTACCCTTATTTACACTGTAAAAGGTACGTAGGAAAAGAGAGGGAATCACATCCAGTGTGCACTCCATGTAATTAAAACATGAAAATAACTGCTGGTTTGGTCTTTCTAAACAAATGTTAGGGCAAATATTTAAAACTAAGACGAGCCAAGCCAAGGTTGCAAAAGTCTTTACTGTCAAAAAACTGTGTGTGTGAATTAAGTTTGCCTGAGTTTTAGAAGTTTCTTTGTGCCCTTACTGGCTGAAAGAATTCATACTTGTGGGCTGTTATCTCTGCTTCTATTCAAGCACTCCATAACTACAGTGATGCACATTTCAGAGGTGCTTAAAATCAATGTGAATTTCAGGCTGATTCTCAAAGGCTGATTCTTGGCACATTTGTGGTTGCAATTGTGTCAGTGTCTTTAAATATGGCCTTTTCCAACTTTATTAATACTTCCAGTGTACTCTGCATCAGGCAAAGAATTGAACACAGAAATACGCAAACGACAGAACTTTTTGTTTGATATTTTCCCTAACAGAAGATGGAAAGAAAGCATGAGAGTAAGCAAGGGAGACACTGATTGCAGGAACTTCTTGCATCCAGATAAAGGCATGTGTGAATGATGAAGAATCTTAGCAAAAAAACTGAATTAAGTTTGCCCACAGGCAGTCTTGACATTCTAAACCATCTCCAAAGCATAGCCCTGTTCAGCCTGAGAGGTCAGATTCACCAAGGGCCTTCTATTTGTTGCCATTGTTTTGTAGACCTTTATCTCAGGCGTGCATGTCTTGAGAGCTAATGTGGAGTGGGCGTGTATGTATATCTGTATTCTTCAATAGATGTTTGTATGTATGCAGAATAGATATTTGTATTATGTAAAGAAAGAGATCCTGAAGAGGGAGTGGAAATAGAACATCTGCAGGAAGAATTATATGAGGTCTGCTCCAAAAGTAATGCCTCCTGCTTTGTTACATTGGCCCACAACATGAGAGGCAGATGGTGGTGGTATGGGAGTAGAGGCTGAACCTTCCCAACAACATCCCATTACATTTTGTTGCCTTGTGACAGACGGCAGCAGCGGGGCAGTCTGACAGAGTGGTGTCTGACTTGGATGACATATATGAAGCAAAAGACTTGTCATTGAATTCCTCTGTATGGAAAAAAATTGCACTCATTGACATTCATCGACACTTGCTGAACATTTCAGGAGACCAAACAGTGGATATGAGCAGTGAGGCAGTGGGTGGTGCTTTTCAACAGTGGTGACAGTGCCAGTGTGTCACTTCTGCTGCTGCAGATTTTTATGAGCACGATGTACATTCTGGTACTCGTTGCTAGCAAAAAATGCATAGCTAATGGTGGTGACTATGTTGAAAAATACTGTTTTGTAGCTGAGAATATGCTCTGTCATGTAGTTATTGTGTGCTCTTTGTTGCAGCTTTCATGGGAATAAATAGGAGACATTACTTTCACAGTGACCTATGTGTTTCTTCGCATACCTCTTCTTTTTCTCCTGATTCAAAGTATTTCTGAGGGGGGGGGGGGGTGTTTCTAAAGGTATTTGAAGACATTTTGGCCACTATTCATTTTTATAGTTATATTTTTAGACTAGCTCCTTGCTTAAATATTTACTTGTTAATGTAAGTAAAGAGAATAGAACCTATATTCATGCAAATTGCCTTGACTGTGTCTCAGATGACATTTCCAGCCCCACTGTGCAAAGTTCAGGATGTTCTGGCACACAAGGAGAGATCTGGAAGGTTGTTAAGGAGTATGCCACTTGTGTTAAATGCTACCAGGGATCCCTAGGTCATTGCTGAAACGTGTGCTTACTTTATTCTTTAGAAAAAATTCCTTAGCTTCCCTGCATAACTTGTTCCATTGTTTAACTGCCATTGTTGGAGAGTAGAGAGAAGGAGAGAGGAGAGTTGTACATTGTGTTTGTCAAAGCTAAGTCTGCCTTTCTTCAAATTAAGTTCTGTACTTGGCATTAACAGCCATGGGGAATTATTGAATGCCAGCAATTTTCTGATGTTTTATGTTTTCTTATCTCCATTCTCTTCATCTCCTGAATAAATAAGGAAAATTTTCCAACCTTGTCAAAAGGGCAGTGTTTTAAAAGCATTTTTCTTGAAGTGCTCTGTGTTATAACTGGACTTGGTGTCCAACAAAAAAGAATAAAAGGAATTAATGAATTTTCTTTGCTTGTGCTATAGTGTCCCAGATTATATTTGTCTTCCTTTTGAACCAATTGCATTCAGGTTTTAGTAACACAGATTCTTCTGTGAAATGAATAATACGTTAGTGTTAATTGTATTTGTATTGTTGTCAGGCTTTGAACATTTTTCCTGAATTTCATCATCATTAGATCGCTTCTAGACTAATTACATAGATGACAGCTGTGTAGATGACTTGCAGCCTCTTCCAGTTCAGTGTCATCAGCCAATTTGAGAAATGTGCATTTTTTCCAGTTGTGAAGGTTGAAACAGGAAGTACAGTACAGACCTTAGGAGGACCTCATTGGTTTCTGTTCTTCCAGACAAACAGTTCCACTCTCTGAATTGTGTTCTTAGATAGTTATGCAGAAAACAATTATATAGTAGAAATTGTATATAGAAATTTTATCCAGGCTGTGTTTGCCTCATTTGCTAGAAACCTCCTGAGGGCTTACTCAGAAGACATAAACTGAAGTGTATCAAAACTCACTCTTTGGTTGCCTCCTTGCCTGGCAGCCTGACAGGGAGAGGAAAGAGTGAACTTTGATTTGATACAGTTTTTACTGCTTTATTGTACTGCACTGCTTTGAAGTTGACGGTAATATTGTTTTCTTGTGATTAGTGTGGACATTGAACTTACTGACAGTGGTTATAGTGGTATGCGTTCCCCTTTTAAAAATAGATGTGCTTGCTTAGGGACTTTTTGTTTTCAGAGATAACTGATAATGCCTCAGAATTCTTTCACTCCTTACTTGAAATCCACTCCTGAGCACTTAGCCCACAGGGCTCTGACTTCTGGGTAAACTGTAAATTTTACCTTTACTATCTACCAACTGGAGGCAGAAGAAGGTTTGGTGTTTTGTTTTTTTTTTTCTGCTGAGACTCTTAATGCTTTTATCATACGAGTATGAAATTTCTAAGAAGGAATTCGGAAGGAATTGTTGACTTAGAAGATTGTTGACTGAGAAGATCTCCAGCTAATGGCTTAATACTTCTAAGATGAGGGTTGTGCTCTGCTTTCTGCAGCACTAGGCACATGTCTGCTCTTGTTCTGTGGTTTAATGTGAAAAATGAAGTTCTTTTTTACAAGAACTGTTTTCCTATTTTAAATTTACTTCCAGTAGCAGAGTATGAAATGTTTTAGGAATTTAGACATAATGTTTCCTGTTACTGTCTTCTCAATCTGTACATTTCATTTTGGTTTTGCTTTTGACAGTGTTTATGTATTGCTCAATTTTAACTATTGGTGAAGGTTACCATTGAAAATGCTTTCTGAGGAATAGGTTTCATCTGACTGTGAATGATAAAGAAACATAGTACTGAACAATTGCCAAGAAATGTTGTTATCTCCTTATGATTCTAGTTTAATATCTTCGTGCTGGTAATTAATTTATCCTGTTGTATATTGGGAAGAAGTTTGCCCCTGTCATACTGGTCTAAATTTTCCATCTCTATCATCTGTGAGTTCAGCAGTTTAGCTGACTTGATTCTATGTTTCACAAAAGTCATTCTTTTATAATGGGCTGACCCCTAATTAATCACTAAAAAAAGAACAAAAACAGAAAAACAAGCAAAAAACCCACTAATATTGAAGCTCATCTCCAGTAGAAGAAAACATTGTCGAGTATTTCCATCAGTAGAACTATCATAACATTATTGAGAAGCATTTAATAGTAGTGCAGACTGGAAAAAAATATTTCTTGTGCCGTTCCATAATATCCTGAAATACCATTGGAACTTGTAGACTGGTGTGAGGAATAATTTTGCCCAGTGAATACAAACTGCTACATGGATGCCATTCTGTTGCAGACAGTGCTGCTGAAAACTGCTTGAAGGACATGACACTAGTCCTTGTGAACATAACCTAGACTTTTGAATGGCTGTTCTTTCAGTAATAACGTGTTGCCTTCCGGGTGTGTGTTCAGAGATATGAAGAATAAACATGAAGTTATGTATTGGGTATTGAAAGTCTGAACTAAGAAATTAGTTAATAAATAGTATGGGAAATTAATGATTAACTACCTTGTTGTACTTCTTTCTGATCTTCTTCTACATGGTACTTAGTGGGAACCTAGTTTATCTTCTGTCTTTAGTTATTTGGTCACACTTTCACTTTCATGTTTTCTCTTGCTTTGCTTTCTTGCTGTTGTTTCCTCTTTAAGTATATGATGTTTACAGCCATGGCTATAGTACCCTGAGCCCTATTCTAACCAATGCTTTACTTTCAAATAAAGCATAATTTCAGCTCTGTACTTAAACTAACCATTGAATCAGTGATGTGAGTTAGAAGGAACAGCAAAGTAAGTAAAGATGCTGAACTTCTAATTTCAAAGACGCAATGACATATTCTTCTTCACCACTGGCAGGATTTTATCCAGTAATTCCTGAGTACCACTGATTTCTGGAAAGTTCATGAATTTGTCTGTACTGTTTTGCAGGGGATTTCCCAAGAAAACAGGCAGAACTGCTAGAATAGCCTCAGATGAAGAGATTCAAGGATCAAAGGATGCTGTGATTCAGGATCTGGAAAGAAAACTTCGCTTCAAAGAAGACCTTTTGAACAACGGGCAACCGGTATAAAAAATATAGAAATAACAAAAACAAAAAATACAGAAAATATTGTGGGGAAGGGGAGTGGATGCCAAGGGTAGCATCTTAGATAAATTATATATAAAGTAAATATGCATAGACTGTTTTTGCATTTTATATATTTATTCCTTTTAATTGGATTTCCAGAGCTGCATTTCTGTAAGGAATAATAATAATGTATATTTTGGATTGTCATTCATTCCCTCTGTGGTTGAGCAATTTTACTTGGACTTAACAAAGCAGTGGAGATCTCAAAGGCGATGAAATGCCATATGAAGCCTTCACAATCTGTACATCAGGGCATTTTTCAGCCTCTGAGACAATTTGCTTTTAACTGTTTATCTCTACTGGGCATCTGGCCAAACAGCATATGCATACTACTTGACCAGTCCAGCCTCCACTCTACCTTTTGCCTAGCTGGTGGACATCAGAGGGGAAAATATGGGTGGTAAGTGAGCATCACGGGGGACAAAGTAGTTCATTGTGAGAAACAAACCTATTAGGAACGAGCCATCCTTAGATACTGCAATTGTGGGGGACTATATTTGACCAATAGGGTATAAACTATCCTACAGTGCTAATTCACAGACTTTATCAGGCACTAACAATCTGCTTGAGGGACAAGAAATGAAATAAAATGAGGAAGCAAATCAAACCATTGAGATGCACAGGTGTAAAGTTCTCCATTATTTTTTGTACATTTTAAGATATGCATAAAAGATAAAATACTAAAATCTTCCTGCTCAGAGCTGATAAGAAGCAACTCTCTCAAGACTTGATTATTAAGACATTGATTTAAATTTCTTTGAAGCAGGAATCTCTTTTAAGAAGAAGGTAATGTAAAAAATGCAGACTGTCATCCCTGTTTTGCCCATGAAATGTTTTCAAAGGCATAGGCCTGGGAATGACTTGGATATCTTTGCTTCACTGAAAGGTAGTATGCTTAGGTTTCTTATGGCCATACTTAGAGTTTTGCTACAGTGTCTGACATCTGGACTACAGTGTTTAAGTTCAAGGCAACCTCTTGAGTCCAACTGTCTACTCCACAGCATCCAGATTCTGGTTCTCAGTAAGGTCAATGATGTGATGGGAGTAACTAGTGCTTGTATACTTAGCTTTATCCATTGACCGCAGAGGGTTTGGTAGTTTTCTTTAGTAGTTAAGCAGAGTCACTCTCATAGTGTAGAGGTTAATTTCTTTCTCAAAGGAGATGGGTTGGTGTATGGGAACTGTTGAGTCACAGCCTGAACCACTGATTGATCACCTGAGGCAAGGCCTGGGTCAGCCCTGGGAGCACAAGTGAAGGCAATTCAGCTGTCTGATCAGAAAGGATGGAGCCTGGCTGCACCTCTCCTAGACCCCATTTAAGGGCTGACTGCCACTGGGGAAGGCTCTCTTTCTGGAGATCCCTCTTTTTGGAGTTTTCTACTGCGAGCCTAAGATATGGATTAGCATTTTGTTTTGGATTGTCTCTTTCCAGCACAATAGTTTTTCTAACTATAAACCTGTAAAATACTATCCTAACTATGCTACTCTTCTAACCTTACATTTGTTAATTGTGCTGGCCATAACTATCAGCTGGCCATAACTATCAGCTGGCCATAACTATTAGGCCTATTTTGGAAAGTAAGAAAGATGCTTGTCCTGTACAAATGTATTGAATATCCTGAGAAAGCCCATGTGGCCTAAGGAGGGGGAAAAAAATGAGGTGATTAGATTATATGGGAACTTAAGCCAATATATTCTGTTTTCTTTCTTGCCTTGAAGCTTTTGCCTTGCAGATTCCTATCTAGGGTGATTCTGATTGTGTCCTCATGGCTGTGAGCACTTGGAGTGGTCACAGAAGAAATCAGAGTGAAGGAAAGTTCATTAATTGTGTAGATGCTCGTAAGATAGCTGAGATTAGTACTTAGTTTTCATGAGTCCCTATTTTAGCAACGCCACGTTAAAAAAACAAAAACAAAAAACTTCAGTAAGGCTTTTTAAGAAATGAAAGCATTAACTGGACCTAATGCTTTTTCCATTCTTTCATTTTTTCTTTGTATCCAACCACAGTTGTTTGCCTTTCATTCACTGGCTTATTTTTGTGATGTTTGTAAGGATGTATCTTGAATGCATGAAGTGTGTTATTGAATATAGGAGGAAAAATAGTAATGGAAAACTTGAATTCTACACTTAAGGTTCTCCTTTAATTTGTTTTACCTTCTGAATGTAAACTGCCACTCCATCTTCTGTAAGTTGTTTCCTTAATTTGTGAAAGACTAAGAATAAATAGAAATTAAAAATCTAAAAGAAATTACTTTCCTATAAAACTGCTGTTTTATTTCTGACAAAACAGTCAAATAGAGTAAGTGGTATCTCCTTGGCATTTTTGACAGAGTTTTCTGCTGTGTGCTTCTAATGTAGCAGAACAGCCAGGAGTAAGATTTGGGATGATTTGACATAGGCTTTTTTGATGGCCATGCTGATTTAAGTAGTTCGTTTTGCTCATTCCTGCCCAAGTTTCTGGCAGGAGAATGAAAGCAAATGGCAGAGTCAGGACAGAGGTTGCTTAAGCCAGAAAAGCTGCTTGTAATGCAAAAAAATAAAAATAATAAAAAAAAAGCATTGCAATCTGTGGTAGAAAAACTGCTGTTAAAAGCATATTGCTGCTCTCTTTTACATCACTTAAAGCATTGTTTGCTGGCTAACTGCCATGTAGTTCTTAATGAGAAGTAAAAACCTTTATTTCTTCTTTTCCCCTTAGTCCCATTGCTCTTTGTTTTATTTTGTTGTTTTTTTTTTTTTGTCCAGAGATTAACATATGAAGAAAAAATGGCTCGTCGATTGCTGGGAGCAGACAGTGCTGCAACTGTCTTCAACATACAGGAACCAGAAGAGGAGCCTGCAATACAGGTGCTGCATAACTCTACAAATATATAGGAAAATTAAAAAATAAAATTCTTTAATAGGCAGCAATTTACTTTTTTAAAAGTCCTACATAAGACAGTAAGTGTACTCAAGATAGGAGAGATTTGATTACAGAAGTCATACGTTATATATCAGCAAAGTAAACTGGAGAACCACATGCCTGTTGCTCAGTTTTTCCATGCTGAATAAGGTTGAGAGTTCTCAAATGTCTTCTGTCAGCTTTAAACTCTCCCATTTATCCTATTCTGTCCTGCCCTTTAAGTCTGTCCAGGCAAAAAATACATCTACTATCTTGAAACGGTCTTGTCTTTATGTGTGTAATCTGCACTTTTTGGATGCTGATCAAAAATGTAACGGAAAGTCTGCTTGGAAGGCCAGGTACAGCAGGCTCCCCATTGTTCAGATGCCAGAGCTGCAATTCGGAAACGTGTAGCATTTGTTTGCTTATGTTACCACATAAAGTACCTTCTCCTCATATACGCTCACATTTCCATGAATACCTCTCTGTCTTCTTTCTGCTTCTTGATCTTTTTTTCTACTCTTGCAGGAAGTTTCTTCTACTGATGCTTCTGTAGTGAGTCCTATGGATATTCAAAAGGTTAACATTTTCACCTTTTTCTTTCTTTGTTGTTGTTGTTGATTTTATTTATTTTTTTTTAATTATTGTTGTTTTTTTATTGTCTGTCTACTTTCCCTTTTACTGTTCTTGGTTCATAACAAGAGATCACCAACATTAATAACTGGGGAGATTTGGAATGCCTTCCATTTATGTTGTTAAAGATGATCTCTAAACCTAATTGATTGCAGGCAGCTTAACTGCAGTAGTGGCATGCTCCAGTATCCTTCTGCTCTCATGTTAACCTATACTGATACTAACAGCCTTGCATCTAAGTCAACTGCTCTTTATCTATATTTCATGATCTGATTTTATTCCTTTGTTCACTGGAAATCTACCACTAAAAAAAAAACCAGGTATTTCTCTCTTCTATTTACTGTGGGCTATGATTAGTTCTGTAACCAGCCAGCAGAAATGCTACATGTCATTCCCAGACTAGAATCAATGACAAAAAATGGGTACATGTAAGGAAACTTCACATGAGATGCATTTTCTGTCTTAAAAAAAATAAAGATCAGAGACAATGATCAAAGGTCATCTAAAAGAGAGCTTAATTTCTGCAGAGTGGGAAAGTCATTGGCTAGTAAATAGGTTTTTTTTCCTGCCTTGAGCTTTCTTGCATTCTGGCATTAGCTTTGCTATCATTAAGATTCAAAACTGGGCTGTTTTACTGAGTGAACAGTTCAAGAAAGTAAATAATTGTGTGTCGCAGTAATATTTCCCAGTACCTGGGAAATTTAAACAAGCAGTATTGTTTCACACTAGATGAAACTTTCTGCTCTTTGCAAATCTTGAATATTCTGATGAGTAACTTTCTTTCTACGGAAGAAGTGATACTTTTGGCCAGCCAGAGGAGGAACCATGGTAACAGGAGTAAAGAATGGCAGTGGTGCCATTTTCTCATTTTTACAGGCAACTGTAAACAAAATCATTTCAACCTTCTGGTGCAGCCTCTGGTATGGTTCTGTGCAAACAGCAGATGTGAACCATATGGTCTTCTGGCCATCTGGAAGCAAAACCCACCCTAAATCTGCCTGTACCCTGAAGGAAATATTACTGTGCTTCTTTTTGTCTTTATGAACTGCTTTGGAATACTTTTATAACCTTTTTTTCTTTTTTTAATTGAAAGCAACCAATGGCTTTCTTTCCCCTTATAAATTAGATCTTAAGATAACATGAAATACAATTTTTGCCTCATACCAGATGTCTTCATTGTTTCATAGGGAAGTTGTTGGAAACATGGATTATAGTTGCCTTCTGCAACTAGATACTAACGCATATCCCTTTATATGGAGGATCTTAATGGATTGTCAGAGATCAGTAGAATAACAACAACAATCACAGAAACATCTTGCACACATCATAGTGCAACACATCTTAATATGTTGAATCTTGACGTTAATATAAACCTTTCTTATTTGACAGGAATATAAAGTCTCCAGCTTCGAGCAAAGATTGATCAGTGAAATTGAATACAGGCTGGAGAGATCTCCTGTGGAGGAATCAGATGATGAGGTGCAACATGGAGATGAACCTATTGATAACAGTGCATCACCGTATTTTGAGATAAAGCTGAAGCATTACAAAATCTTTGAGGGAATGCCGGTCACATTTACCTGCAAAGTGACAGGAAATCCAAAACCAAAGGTAAGAGAAGAGAGTGAGCAGTTCTAGAAATGCTCTGCAGAGCTCTTTGTTAGTACCTTACCGTTAGCCCCTAGATCCTGTGGGTTGTGTCTTGCAGGAATAGCAGACATTCTCTTTAGGTAAGAGGGATTCCTGGCTGATAATCTGGCAGTTGCTTTTGTCATTGTGGAATGTATTTAGATTTATCAGACAAAAATCTACTATCAAGCTTTAGTTCTTAATCTCTCTTTCTTGAGACTTCATCACCATTATTTAACCTAGAAGTAATCACTTTCAGTTTCCCTCAGGGTACATCTGCATCACAAAATGTAGTGTGATTCTAGAAGTCTGCATCTGAGCTGGCACTGTGGTTCCAAAAGCAATCACAACAGGTTAACAAGGGTTAATTGACTTCAGTACAGCAACATGCTTATACAGAGGTATATTGCTTCTGGTTCAGGGGCCAGTGTGGTATCTGCACTCTTCAGCACTGCAGTTTATACCTACACACTTTAACAAGACTAAACTTTGTTGAAAGCTAGAGAAGGGCAGACTGAAATTCCATAAGCTCCCACATACCGCAATAGCAAGATGAGACATGATGGTGAGGTTCATAATGATGAGCTTCTGAAGGAGGGTTGGGCTTGGGAAGTGTTTCCTTTTTGCAAATGTAAAAGCACCAGCTGTATGATGTCAGTAGTCTGGAATAATGCCTTTCTTTGGTAGGTAACATTTAACCATTGCATAAATTACCTGGCAATTAAATGACTTGTTATGGATTAGGCAAACATCTCAGACTGCCTTGTCAAAGCCTGTGTGTTCCTCTGAGGTCCTTGCAATTCTTACAGTGACCTCTTGTGGCTAGGGGCTCTTTTTTACCTCTTGGATATATAAGAGGTATGTGAAAAGAATGAGAAGACCTTCCCTAGAATAAATTGTACAGGTGTTGAGAATCTTAAACTGCTTTTACATGCCCAATGCTATAGATGTATGATACTGCACAAACTGTAACAGGAGAAATCAACTTTGTCAAATAGTGGAGAAAGAACAACAGCTACAGCAGCATCTACTCTAGCAAGTAGTACAGACCATGAGAAGCAAATCTGCAGAACGAGATATCCATCTCTGCATGTATTTCAGGAGGTTTTACTTCAGACTGGCTCTAATCTCATCCTATGGACTGAAGCAGATGCAGCATATTAGATGTGTGCTTGGAGCTCACTTTCTGGCTTAGTTTCATCTGAAAGAGGTCCAACTCTGTACTCCAAGACCACTTCACAGCACGAACCACTGCAGTATAGTAGGGGTGATCAGTGTACTCATATCAAAAAAGCACTCCTGCTTCAAACTGGAGTAGTGTAAACACTGAGAAGTCTGACTGAAGCCAGCCCTTTGATGTCCAGCATTATTTTTGACATGACCATTCAGAGGAGTCTGAGGTGCTGAATAAGGCTGGAAGACAAATTGTTTCATTGCTGTTAGAGGTTAGGTGTGCTCTTTCTGCCTGGAGCTTATGACTAAGTTGCTGAATGACCTCCTATGAGTCAGCCTTAGTCAACTGTTACCATTCCCTTCTTTTCACACTTTTCAATTACGGTGCAGTCTCGCAGTTATCTCAATCTAATTTAAGACAGATGAAAGAGGATGCCTCTTCCTCTTTCCCTCACTCTCCTTGTTTTGGCATTAGCAGCTGCGCAGTCGGGAAACCACGCTGTTTGTATTTCCCTTAAAATGCTGCCCTGTGAAGGAGTATTTTGATGTGAACACAATCTGAATCAGATACGGCACTCTTTTTTTTCTGTGTTGTCAAAGCATGCACATTAAGTGATTTGCTCTTGCACCTGGGACTGTGACCCTTTATTCCATTCACTTGCAAATGCTTTGTGCAATTTGTTAAGTTGCTTGGGACGAAACCAACCTCAGGCCTGTTGCACAGCTACTTGTTAGTTGGACTAAGCAAATGTCAAAGGCTGTCTTCTCTTCCCTGACCGAGTGTGCCAACATAACATACTCAGTGGTTGAGGGCTGTCCTTCTGCTGTAGTTTGTTGAAGCTGGAAGTGTTGCCCCTGAACAAATTCTTTACTTTGGCAAATGAAAAGCTGGAAATAATTTACTAACTTAAAGCTCCTCCCTTCTAAGTATTCTGTCACCTCTGCCAAGGAACAGCTTTGGGGAGGACTGTAGTGTTTCTAAAATCTGGCATTCATTATGAGGGATTTTTCTAAAGAAGGGTTATTGGCTTGATTATTTTTTCCCCTGAACATGCTGTGTAAATTGAATACTGATGTGCAAATTCTGTCTTCATAAATATGACTTTTTAAATCTGAGGTTCCTTTTGTTATAACCATCCGCATCATGTAAAACTATTTTATCATTAAAATGAGAATTTGTGGTAATGCAAGAGGGATTGAGGAGTACTTCTTTTTAAGGGATAGTTCTCTTTGGAATTAGGAAAATGCCATACGAAAGGTTAATTGAGACTTGAATGTCGCATAAAGCTTGTACTGCTCTCTCTACATGAGGCTGAATATAATTCATAGTGATTAAAAATGACTGTGTTGCTTAAGATCAGAAACCCTTCTGTAGTGTGTATTCCACTGTATTTCCAATCATTACACATCAGTGTCAAAGATCTGATACAAATAAAAGCAATCCAGATGCTCAGTGCTTACGTAGTTTACTGCTACATTTATTAAAAGGGATCCTAGAAAGAAAATGCTTTACTACAAGGACCATTGTCTCCAATAGTGGTAGTGTTTTACCTATAAATTCCAGGCCAGATGAAGACCATGTTATAAGCACTTACTACACCTAAGTAAAAACAGTTTATGCCAGTGCTTTTAGATCCTAATGGAAATGAGTATGGGACAACATATGCATGATGTTTGGATAGCTGGTTCAGTTAATATTTGCATGCATTTCCGTGTAGTAATTCCTGGCACGTCTCCTGATATTTCTGATAAGTGCATTGTTATTGAATAATTACTGCTTAATGCACTAGATTTCCAGGCAGCATTATGACACATACAAAGCATGCAAGTTAGAACTCATTTTTTTGCAGCTCCACTGTTACCAACATCCATTATGATTTGTATATAAGTGATCAAATATCTTTTGCATCTCCAGTAAGTGCTCTGTCAGCAGATGAGAAGACATTACCAAATCTTTTGTTAGCACCATAGAGTCTTTGCAAGCCTGCTGACAGACAAAATGGAAAACAAGTATAACCAGCTATTGAGGAAATGAAATCATTTCTAGTTACACATAATGCTTGTTAATATAAAAAACATACACGGTAATTAATTTTTAAAGGAAATTTCCATTCATTCTCTCCCAAACGTTCTCCATTGTGTTTTAGTGAAATGTACTTTAGTTAATTTTATCCCCATGTGAAAGTAGGAGAGCTTTGAAATGTTGCCAAGTGGCAGCCCCCATGCTTGTGTCTGCTGCCCCCAGGGACGCCTGCAGCACAGTCTGCAGGGAGTGCAGCACAGTCTGTCTGCAGGGAGTGCAGCACAGTCTGTCTGCAGGGAGTGCAGCACAGTCTGTCTGCAGGGAGTGCAGCACAGTCTGTCTGCAGGGAGTGCAGCACAGTCTGTCTGCAGGGAGTGCAGCACAGTCTGCAGGGAGCAGAGGTCTGTCGGTGCCTGCAGGTACTCTGAGTGAGGCTCTGCCACAAAGCCACCTCCTGCAGGAGCTAACCCTCAGCCCCTCTCTCTTCATGCCTCGTGATGTGTGAGATCAGTTTTACTGGGGAACTTGATATCAACTAATGCTGCTTCAAAGAGAAGTGAGGCCTGCTTGTGTGGACAGGAGGGTTTCAGAAGTACACCCAGCACTAAGTGGTGAGTGGGTGTCCACACAAGAGGCTCTGGAAGTACAGAACGGTGCTGGCTTTAGGGAGAATGTGCTTCAGGAACGACAGTAAGTGCTGTCCTGTGCAGGTGCTGCTCTGGGGAGCTGACTGCACTTTGTGATATTCCTACATGCTCCTCTGTGAGTTTTCATGCTTTCGTGCATCTCTTATTTTTTTAACACACAGAATTCAGTTTAGGGTTTTCCTTGTTTTTAAAATATGATGCAAAAAAAAAAAAAAAGTCAAAATTGAACCTGCTTTGGCAGGGGGGTTGGACTCGGTGATCTCTGGAGGTCCCTTCCAACCCCTACGATTCTGTGACTGTGATTCTGTGAATCTTACTATCATTACTGCCTTAAGTCTAAGGCATTAAAATCACATATGTGGTCTTCGTATGTGTGTGTAATTTATGGATTACTGTTAAGATATTATTCTACATACATCATTTTTTGGCTCATCAAGATCAGATCTTGGGTCAGCCAGAGAAAAAAAATTATGTATCAAAAGCAATGGAAGAGACCTCTGTTTGAGAGGTTATTTAACTTTGCTGTACAACTTGGAACTCTGCTGTTGCTGGCACACAGTTATTAAGGGCTGTCAATATACTGAGTGACTCGAAGTATTTCCTGTTGCTTTGTAAAGCTGCCTTTTCCTGTGGATGTCTGTCACACTGGGGTTATGCTGTGGGATTTGGTCCTGCCACTCGGGAACGGGTGTTGTTGTTTGATCACTCTTCCACTATTTGTTTCAGCAGATAGCATCTAGGTATCTTAACCCAGCAGCACAGAGCAGCTTGCTGCTGACTGCCTCATGTGGGTGCAAAGGATGGAGCAGCACTGTGTTACAGCAGTGAGATCATTACTAATGAACTAATTGTTCTGATAATTACCTTGGATTAAGTTTTCCTTTTCTGAAAGGAAAGCAGTAGCTTTCTTAAGTTCTTCCTCCAGCTTCGTCGGATTTAAGTGAAACAAAAATGTGAAGTTATTAATCTGATCTGGAACTTTCCTTTGCAATGACATTTATTTTCAGCTCTTCAGCTGCTGCTCTGTCTGGGCTCAGCACAACACTTATGCACATCTAAAAACTTGTGAGACGGGTGCTCACACTCCGGCCTTTCTCCCTGAGCCACTGCTATCCTGGAACTTGGATTTTATAGGAAGTGGTTCTGGAGTTGTGGTTCTGCACCTCTGCAGGCTGGATCCATTCCTTTATTGCCAACCAGAGAAGTTTTCAGCAGCTAAGATTTGGTAGCGCTGTAAATTGAGAAATGATGATGGTGAGCACCTACCTCTTACCAGCCGTGCTTTGTTTTTCCCTGCAGATTTATTGGTTTAAAGATGGGAAGCAAATTTCTAAGAGAAGTGATCACTACCGAATTCAAAGAGAACCTGATGGAACTTGCTCACTGCATACTGCAGCCTCCACCCTGGATGATGATGGGAATTACACTATTATGGCTGCTAACCCACAGGTAAATGAAGGTTTGGCTCCAGAGCAAACATGCTTCTGAACATGAATCTTCAGAACCTTACGTATGCGTGATTTAATTAAATGATGAAGTCACCACCAAGTATGCAAGTTAGATTTCTGTTTTCATCTTGCATCAGTAGGGTGGGACCTTTCTATCTCCCAGAGATTAGCAACTCAACAGCGATTTTTTTTCTAAGGTTTGAGGTTTCAGAGGGAACGGGTGTTGTTGTTTGATCACTGTTCCACCATTTGTTTCAGCAGATAGCATCTAGGTATCTTAACCAAGTATGGATACCATATGTATTATACAAGGGGGGAAAAAAAGTCAAGTTTACCAGCAGTAACTCAATCTGGCTGCTAAGCTTTCAGTTTTCTTCTCATGACACCTCTTACTGACTGAGGCCAACTCTTTGAAGTGAATTGGAGTGCACTGCACCTCAGGCAGGGATCGCAGCTCTACAACAAACAATTCCCGTGCTTACTGGGGAAGAGTGCAGAGTCTTTTGTGTTGGTACCAGAGTCTTAAACACTGTGTTCTGAAATGCAAAGTGTTACTGGATCTGTAATATTCTTTGTTCTTCACAGACCCAAAACAAGAGCTGAGATATACAACAGAACTCTGTGCGTTGGAGGTTAACTAAAGTTGCTGTTCAAGCATCCTACTGAACTAACTTTCTCAATCCACTTTTTCCCAGAGCAAAGCAAATCAAGGAAAACTATTTGCATGTGAGAAACCAAGGCAGTAACATAACTTAGGGATATAACGAATTACTTTCTTCTGTAGCACCAAATAGCTTGCCAAGACCACGACTGCAAGTGGAATTACACTGTGAAATAACCTCCATCACTGAGAAGGAGCTTAATCTAAGAGTATTGTGCTGTGTTATGATGTTGCTAGGTTACATGACACTTTTGCCTTGCTTTTTTTACTGTCAGTCCTGCCCTTACTGCAGTGTGTTTTTCTATACAGAGACAAGAAAGAACAGTGTTTAGATCCCTGATTCTACCGACTGCACAACTTAAATCTAGAGAGTCTGAACATTTTTTCTATATATACTAACAAGAGAAATAAATAGCATATGGCCAGGGGAATTCTTCAAGCTGGGAACTTCTATGTATAAAAAAGCAGCATTGCATTATAATGCTCAGTGCCCTTTAAGTTGTGCAAATTCACCACAAGTTTTAAAATGACTTTAAAAAAAAAACAAAAAACAAAAAAACCAATTGTGCTCAACGTAGGATACAAATCCTACCTGTATTCCTATAAACGTTGTGTTAGTGCATGCATAGGGTTTCTCTCTGTAGTTTTACTGTGGGATCTAAAATCTTAAAGAAGCTGGTGAATAAAGTACCCTTCTATTTGGACACTGACACCTGTCCCTGAGTAACTCACATATGCATGTTTAGGCCTTAGTTTTTAAGCTGTTCTGCATAAAGCTCATCTGATGACACACCAGTGAACTAGCCTAAATCATTAGCTCTTGTCATTGGTGACACAAATCTGTCAGTGTTTTAATGTAAATGTGCTAACCTGAGATGTTTTTGTAATGACCCTAGTTTTGGGGATGGAAAAAACAGTTTGTGCTTTTCATTCCTCTTTGGGGAAAAAAAACAAACAACAGAAGCATCCTTTTCTAGATCCCCAAAACAAAGCCTGTCTATTTCATCAAGCCCATTGTATTCGTTCTTCACGGTGTGCTTCCCAAACGAAGATGCTCCTCTTCTGTTAGCTTGCTTTTACTACATATTTCACAGCACAGTGGAGGCAAAGAAGGGCTGTGAGTTCATGTACAAGCCTCTTGCACTAAAATATCTGGATTCCAATTCTTTTAAGTCATCCCAAGTAGAAATAGTTTTGGCATAGCTTCCTAAATCCTAACGGAAAGTTGTCCATGTCTCAAAGCTATCACAAAGTTAGGCAAATTTGGCAACCTTTCCTTAAGAAAAGCAGAATATGTAAACATAAGGGAGTTGACATCAGGGTTCTGATGGACTGGCAGATACTTGCTAGATGGTGCTGTGTTTTGGTCATTGCTATTAGGACTATCAAACTACACAGCAAAAAGGCATGTTCGTAGCTGTTAGAAATTAATTTATTTTATTAAAGCAAAGGATTTAATTCATTAAAACTCTGCTGGTTTACACTGTCACACTATCTGCATGAATACTACAGAATTTATGTATGCAAGATGACTTGCTGATGCACCTTAGAAATTATCTGTGGTAGTTAATGCTGCACTACTGCCTACAGCGTGAAGTGGAGCGAGCTGGAATTTAATTCTAATGCTGCTGGGGCTTGCAGTACAACTTGCCATCTAACTTGAGCCAGAGAAAACTGATCTCAGATCTAGAAAAATATAAAATCTTGCTTGGTTCAGGCAGTTACTTAAAAGTTGCAACCATTAACTGATCTCTTGCCATGAGCTCTAAGCATGGTCCTTATTGGACCTCAAGCCAGGTCCTTACTTTCACCTTCTTTTATTTAATTCTCTCTACTTCTTTGCAGTGTGCACCCAGAGGTCCCTTCTCAAGTTCCCTTGCTTTCTAGGTCGTCTTCCCATGAACCATTTCCCATATCCATTGCTCCTTCCTGTTCATCCCATAACTTTTCCAAATCTAGGGCTTCCAGCTGGTTCTTTACTATCCAAATTCCTTCCAGGACTTTGTGTTTTCATTTGTGATGCCTTCATGTGTCGAGATACCCAGAAGTTATTCAAAATAGGATTAATTCATCACCTGACAGAATAAAATGAATATACAGCAGTGCCTAAAATAGAAATCTACTTGTTCCAGGTGTTTTTAATGGTAACACAAAAAAGCTTTTGCATAAGAAATGTCAGGTCATGTGCAATGGTTTATTTTACAGTTTTTCTTCTGGGCTAAAGGGGTCATGGGAATGGAATTGGGATACGAGGATCACGTCTGACAGCCCAGCAGTGACAAAAAGGTCTTTGCCTTTTGAAGGCTCAGTCAGCTCACTGCACGGCTTACAGCCAGCGGTGCTGCTATCTCTTGGTGTTTTGTGCTGTGGTGGTGGTTTTTTTAAAATGTAAAAACTGGATAGAAAGTAGATGGTGGAATGTTTTAACGAGTCACAGTTATTTCAGTCTGTTCCTAGTTGCAAGCTGATAAAACAGTTTAATATCTGAAGGTATCTTGACAAATGATTTTAAAGGATTTTGTGAAAGAAGAGATGATATTCCAGGCTCTGTAACAGGTGGGCGACAAAGAAGAGATCAGGTTAAACGTGTATTAATATTACATGAGTTCAGTCTGAGTTAATTGTCTTCCTCTTCATCGTTATTACAGGGCAGAATAAGCTGCACAGGAAGGCTGATGGTTCAGGCTGTAAATCAGAGAGGCCGCAGCCCTTGGACACCTCCTGGCCAGCCTCATATCAGAAGGTACTTGATGCTTTTTTTTCTCTCTCTTTTAACAATATCTGATTTGCAAAATTGCTGTGATGAAGAATGTGAAGTAAGAAGGCAAGTTAGAAGTGTGGCATACAGGAAGAAGCCTCCCCACTGCTAAAACCTCTGCAAACCTTGCACAATAGGAAACTAGTGGGCAATGTCAGAAATAATATAGCTTTAAAGTGTCTTGAACTTTGCTTGTCTCCCTTGCCTTTCTTTGTGGTGTTCACTGTCCACAGGTTAGACTGTAAGCCGTGAGGAAAGCCATTGTTGCTTCTGTGGATGTTCAACATCTCAGTGCAGTGGGAGCCTGTACAGTGTGCAGTGTTAGTAAGCATTTTTTAACAGAAACAGCAGAAATAACCGTAAGCCACAGAGTTTATTGCTATTTCAGTGATTTCATTTCAGGTTCTTAGCAGGAATTATGAGTCAGATATAAAGCATTAAACTTATCTTTAGTGAGTTTGCAATTATTCACATACAGAGCTTCGGTTTACGTTTTTGGACCATATAAGGGAATTTTCCTCTCAATATGTTTTTTTTCGTTGCCCAAAGCATTTATGAGGGTATTTAGCACAGCTCAGACATCTTCAGACAACACAAAAAAATTCCTTTTGGTTACACGAACAGAGCTGCTTTCAAGGGAGCATGAGGGCTCTTCTTCAGGCCTTTGCCGTAACCAGGGCTGTGATTTGCTTAACGGTCACAACAGCTACAGAATCTCAGTACTGCCCAATTGTCATATGTAGGACAGAGGTAATTTCCTGCTGTCAGAGTGCAGCAAAGGAGCTCAGATGCCCCCTGCAACACTACGTCCTGCAGAGCTGCGACATGACATACAGGCATCCTCTGCCAGCTCTGATGACTGGGGGGTGTCATGAGATGAGGCTGCTGAACAGATCTCACCTGGCTTCTACATTGAGCAAATCAGACTTCCCCTGTCCTGAAAGTGCTGCCCACTGTCTCATGCACCTGCAAATAATGGGTACAAAAGAAAAGTCTGTGTTAATCCACGAAGGGAAAAGCTGCAGGGAAGAGTCAGGTTTCAGCCAAACTAGTTGATGCACAAGAGTGAGAAAGGGGAAACATTTTTAAAAGGGAGGAGTGGAGGGAGGGAAATAGGTATGAGCAAGGGAAAATGGAGCAGCTGACACTTCTGTGTCTTTGTGAAGGATAAAATGCAGACCTCCTCCTGCAGCAGGCAGAGCCCCGGATAACAGGGGGGAGCCCTGTTTTTGCAATCTTGCCAAATGCAATTGAAATCTGAGGCCACTCACAGCTGCTATTTTGCTGTTCAATTGCTGCAAGCACTCTGGCAGTTTTGGTTGGATGTGTAGCAGAGAAAGGAATTGTAGGACATTTGCATATAGCAGTTTAATTAAAATGAGAGCGAGTACTGGGAATTCTTATTTCCTGCACAGTTTCAGGAGGTCTGTTTCAGCACTGTTTCTGTCTCGTGGACTTTCCCACTGCTCCCATCATCCAGTTCTGCCCCAAACTGATGAAATCTGAGCAGCATGTACCACATTCCTGTGACAGATTCCCACCACCACAGCTTTTCTAATGGAACAGACCACAATAATGTGCTCTGCTCTACAACTGGTCACACATTTCCATACACTTTTGATAAGTAATATTCCTGTTACATTACAGCAATTTTTTTTCTGTAAGCTTTTTTTTTTTTTTTTTTTTTTTTTTTCTTAAGAGCAACAACAATTTCTATGACAAGTAATTATAGTAATTATTAATGAACATTCTTACTTTCTATGCTGCTGACAGGCTTTTTCCTGAAGTACTAGATCTCTTACAGAGTGTGTTCTGGCAGAGCTCTGGTTTTGTTACCTTCGCTACTTCATTGCCATTTTAAGGCATGCTTTCTTGACGTCACTTCATTTCTCACGTGGTATTTTTCTGAAACTTGCTCTGCTTGCAAAAATTACCTTCTCAGCCTTACTTGGGGAGTGGGTTTTGAAACATCTGAGGCGTGCAAGGTTCAGGCCCCCACATCACAGCACTCAGTGCTGCATCACCAGAGTGATCTCACAGCATGCAGCTTCTGAGTTCTGAGCAGATCATCTTAAAATGCATGAGAAGTAAGGAAGGTTTAAAAATGTATATATTAGGATTACTTTGTAAAAGATGTAAAAAAAGACACATTATTAGTTTCTGATACTAAAGGGTGTGCTGATTTAGCTTTCCTTTTCGACCTGTAATTTGAAGACCTAGTTAAGGAACGATTCAAGAAAAAGCCCCTACCGTTAAAAAACTGCTTTGATCACAAACTCAGCCTCTTTATTTTCCACTTCCTTGGGTGTAATTTTTTTTCTCCCCGCCTTCCCTCAGTGCTGCTGCCTTCTGCAGCTACAGCAGTGGATAGTGGCGTGCAGGAAGACTTTTACCCTTCAGTGCCACCTGTTCACCCACTCACTGTTTTCTGAAGGGTAAAGGTGATTGCAGGGGCAGTGTGAATGCTGCTCGATAGCAGAACAGGGTGGGGTTAAGCACACAGGACACCAAAAATGAGGAACTGAAGCTATATTCTAAAGCCTGCCAACTTTAATTTGTATTTCAGTGATTTAAAGACTAAACAAAACATTCTGTCTGTGTACAAATATAAGATTATTACAAGTAATTATTCTGTAGCAAGACTGTTTTCTAGATTTTTTGAGATGCCTCTTCTGATATATAGTGGGCATCAATATCTTACTGCTGTCTCCTGGTATTTTAAGGCCGCGGTCTCGATCGAGGGACAGTGGTGATGAAAATGAACCAATCCAGGAGCGATTCTTCCGGCCCCATTTTCTGCAGGCCCCTGGAGACCTGACTGTTCAAGAAGGAAAACTCTGCAGGATGGACTGCAAGGTAAGTGCCAGGCACAGGCCAGCAGCCACCTCTCTGTAACCTCGGCAGAGTCAGAAACCAAGTGGGATGAGATACTTTTTTTTATGTTATTTTACCTATTGTCAATAGGTTAATTAATCTCACTGCTTTTCAGCAAGAGTTGACAAATAAAAACTTGCATCCTCAGCAAGGGAATTGCTTCAGGCAAACCTGACAGCTAACAGAAAAATGAATGTTGGAATGCATCTCCTTTGGCTGCAGGGGGAAGCAGCACACACTACAAAGACAGCATGCTTTGAAGTCTTTTTACTACTTCAGTTTCCATCCTCTGTTACTTTCAGACTCTCTGTGACTTTAACAGAAGCTTCTGTTTACTCAGTGATGGTCTACTTGGGAGAAGCTGTTTTCACGCAGTACCCCACCAGGTGGCAGGGCTTTTAGTAGTGCAGGACTCACAGAAACAGACTGATACAATGAAATGGAGTGCAGAGCTCAATGGTTAGTCAGCTAACATCTTTTTGTCTGCAAGTTTTTGACAAGAAATTAGTTGAGAAAGGAATACTGTTTCATTCCAGGTGAAGAGCAAATGATGGGAAAAGATACAAGGTGTCACTCTACCTTTTGTTGCAATGAATTGTTGTTTAGATTCTAGCATATCTTAACACTGATCTTTTTTCAGTCACGCCTTTAAGACACCACGGGATTCAGGGAGTTGGCGAGAAAGCAAGCAAATTATAATGCAACTGAGTCAATGTGTAATTCAGATAGAATTAGTTCTTGAAATCTTGTGGTATACCTGCATTAGCAAAGAAAACCAAACTCTTCTGAAGTAATGAGTCAGGACTCCTTCACTGTTTTTGCATGGCAAATAATTTCCCATTATTCTGTTTACACTGAAGGTTAGCGGATTACCAACACCAGACCTGAGCTGGCAGCTAAATGGAAGACCCATTCGTCCTGACAGCTCTCACAAAATGCTGGTGCGTGAGAACGGGGTGCACTCCCTGATCATAGAACCTGTCACCGCGAGGGATGCGGGAATCTACACCTGCGTGGCCAGCAATCGAGCTGGAGAAAATACATTCAGCCTGGAGCTCACTGTTGCAGGTAACATCTTCGTGCTGAAAGTGTAAAGTAGAAAAGTTAAGTGCTGTTAAATAACGTGGCTGAGGGCTGGGGAATGGGAAGAGGAAACCAGTGACAGAGCTGTATCGTATCTCTAAGGTGATACATTTATGTTTTGTTTTGTGGCATGGAACCACTGGGTACGTTGTGAAGAAAAGAGGGTTGTTTTCATCCTGAGGCACAGCTGAGGCCACAAAGCTAACTGTTTACTTCCATGTGTTGTGTTTTCTTTTTTTCCCCCACAGCAATACGTGCAGACCCATATCTATGTCTGCTAGTATGATATGGTTCACAGGACGTTAGATTAATGCCATTCCAGCCAGCTGGCAGAGTATTTCTTCTACATTTAAAGGCTCATCCTTTTATGGAGGATGAAGGAGCACTGCTTTACAAGCACAGTGCAGCCAATGAATCTAGTTATCAAGCTCTACACTTTAACTATTCCAATGGCTGGAGGGAAGGAGGAGGAAAATCCTCAACTCTATTAGACCTCCCCTTTCTTTTATTAAATGTGACTTTTCTTCAGATGAAGTGGGGCTAGGCTTTGTAACTAATGAAAACAACACCAAATTTGCCTGCCTCTTAGATTGTTCCTTTATATACACAGAAGCGTCAGCAATACTGCAATCTTTATTTTCACAGCTAAGGAGGTACACAAAGCACCTGTGTTTATAGAGAAAATACAGAACACAGGTGTGACTGAGGGATTTCCAGTGCGACTGGAGTGTCGAATCTCGGGGGAACCATCACCTCAGATATTTTGGAAGAAAGAGAATGAGTCAATCACACACAATACTGACAGAGTGAGGTAAGGTTGTCTGAGAATTATCTTTCTATTCCTAACTTCATTAATGATTTGTCCTGGTATACAAGTGAAAACCTAAAAGGTCATAAGAATGCTTTGTGTGAGCAGCACAATATTAACTAGTTACTGTAGTACTTGTGGCCCAAAATTTTATTATATCCACTTGCATGGAACCTACTCCTCCATGAGACAGTGGCTTTATGCACACTTTTCCCCAGTAAATGCTAGTTCAGAGCAACTGCAGCATCTCACTTCCATCACCTCCATTCTTTAGCACTCCACTTTTCCCCTTTTCCCATGGTTTCTCTGGGAACAAAAGCAGCTAAAAGTTGAGCTCAGTGTTGCTATTACAACATGGGAGCTTCTGTGAAACTAGCTTTGGGTTAGCCTTTAAATCATACAAAAACCCCACACATCTTTACAGGGACATGCTATAGGGGTAGTGGAAAAAAGTCACATGTATATATATTTTATTTCTAAAATCTGTATGTTTGTCATCAATAGTTGACAACGTTTTGTAGGAATTTTTAAGAGAAAATTCCCGATGTATCGAAAGAAAAGGAACTCAATACTGACATGGCACTGTAATAAATTATTGCTGTCCTAAATAACTACAAATAGTTCAGTACTTCACTTCTCAAGTCAGGTCTTGTGTTCTGTCCCCACAAAGTCTGGATAAGTTCTGTAAATCTGCTTTCCAGATGTCCTAATCTGTCACTCTGAAAGAGAAGCTGCTTTGGGTGGTTTTTGCTTCTTTCTTTTTAATACAGGATATTCAACTGCCAAATTTCCAAGCCTATTGAAGGTTTCATTTACCACTTGCTAATTTCAGAGGAAGTTTTGCATTAATTAAAAGTAGAGTATATATTTAATGTCTAACTAGGATGGGGACTGTTTATAATGACAACTAAATGTCTGCTCTGTTTTTCAATTTAAGTAGTAATTTGCAACTTGCCTTTTGTTCAGCATGCACCAGGACAACTACGGCTACATCTGCCTGCTTATTCAGGGAGCTACAAAAGAGGATGCTGGTTGGTACACCGTTTCAGCTAAGAATGAAGCTGGGATTGTGTCTTGCACTGCCAGGTTGGATGTTTATAGTAAGTGACTTCCTTTTTCGTGACCTCATTAATCCCTCAAAAGCAACAGTTCTACAAGTGTCAGTTTGTTCACAGAATCATTTACATTGGTCTCTCTCTCTTTTGTTTATAGTTTCTCCTCAATAATAACGATCCACATCAAGACAACAAATGCTCTGTCAAAGTACTTCCGCCATCTTTCAGATACCAAAACAAAACAAGCATGCATGCATTCTGTTTTTGCTTAGTATATTAAATATAGCTAATTAACAACAGATAACGGCATGATTAGATGACTTGTGGATCATTATTACTGTTAGCACTTCCCTAACCTCTCGTATTCTTTTTCACCTTAGTGTACAGTACACCTGTGACAACTATTAGAACTGTTGTAGTTAGGCCTAAAGGCCTAACTACTTAGTGGGTTCCAAAGCAGCCCCTTACACAGTGAACATTTTCTTAAACTAAAATCTCATTACCAATCTCCTCATAACAGGAACAAATGAGTGGGAAAATGGGAAAGGCAGATGTTTTCAGGGGTGGCAGTGATAGGGAGACTTGGGAATTAGAACCTTGGCTCAACATTCTTCTGGATTCAGGGGGTGGCAATGGCAACCAGCTGATTTCCTTTCCCATTACAGCCAGTAACCCTAGAACAGGCTGACACTGTAATATGAGAGCACAACTGTAATATTAGAGCACAGAAACATACCTCGCTGTTAACCTTCTCACTGATACTAGGAAAGGTAAAAAGCAATGCCAAGAAGTCAAGGTAACAACCACAGATGCTTGTTTTTATTCATCACGTTTGCAGGTGAGACTAGATGCTGAGGAAAAGAATAAACGCACCAAGAAATGAAACTTACCTTTCATGTAGTCCTTTTCTGCTGCCCAGAAATGAGTGTCTCTTTAGAAAGGATAGATTATGAATCTGATACACACTGTTGCGGAGATGATGATGCCTAATTTTTATTCTTTCCTTTTTAATTTGCAGCTCAGTGGCAACAACCACCTCAGACAACCAAGCCAAAGAAGGTGCGACCCTCAACCAGCCGATACGCTGCACTGTGTGACCAAGGACTAGACATCAAAGCAGCTTTCCAGCCAGAGGCAAATCCAGTCCATCTGACAATGCAGCCTGGTTTGGTAGAGAGCGATGACCTTTAGATCCGAGCCACCACTTCCATCGTCTTCTTTCAAAGCAGAAACACTGAAAGCCATTGCCTTGACCAATGATACTCCTATGTCACTTTATGCAAGGGCAAACACCTTCAAGTACAAAAGATAAACAACAAACACAATAACCATGTATTCCTTATTCAGTATACCAAATTAGAAGAATAGGTAGATTATTAATAGAAATGTACACATTGCACAACAAATCACGTTCACCATTTCCTTATACCTAAGTTGCTTCAGCTCTTTGAATAACCCTTTTCATAAAGGCCAAAACGCATCAGTGAAACAGACTTTTCAGAAGAAAACACTATCAATCACCACGTGCCTTCGTAAGCAGTAAGCAGATGTTACACTATGCTAATGGTGCGAGATGTTTTGAGGCCATTAGATGACAAAGAGAACTAGGATGCACGTAATCTATAGTTCTAAAATGGCAATGCATTCTGGTAGCTACAGTGAACAAGTGCAATATTGTAATAAAAAAGGAAGAGACAAGGAAGAGAAATGTAAGCAAACGCTGCATCTCTGCAAACTGTTTTTTATTCTACAACGAAAATAATACTTTGCCTTAAATGCCATTAATATGGACAGTTCTATAAAGCATCGTTGAAGCCCCAGTTCTTAATTCTTTTATACTTCTCCTTTCTGCCACCTAGGAGGAGGCTTACTTACAAACGTACCGCAAAGATGGTTAAGCATGAGTGATTTAACCTCTTCAAACTAATGAAGAAGATAAGTAACACAGTCTACTCCAGATGATAAGTCTTAGTAACTAGAGGAGAAAAAGTGCCGACGGTATGAACCGCTGCAGTAGATTGCTACGAGGGGTGGGAGGGGGACAGGGCAAGAGGCTGAAACTCTCCGTGGATTTCCTGAAGACAGCCTGCAACCTCCTAACACTCTTGCTGAAGAATCTGAAATTCTGAGGTGAGCTGAAAACTGAGCAATGTATGTGAGGGCCATTTGACTGCTTAGCACTTGAGTAACACGTATGAGGATTTTAGAAATGCACAGTAAGTGAGAAATGGGTTGAGACTGCAGTAGGAATATCGATGAAAAGTAAACACCATAGGTGATAAGCTTGCAAATCTGAGGAAGCAGAAGATGATGGACAAAACAAGGAAACTTGCACCACTTTTTCTTCTTATCATATATGTTTCTGGATTTTTTTTTTCCCCTCATCCTTCCTGTTGTTTGCCTACAACAGTTCTGTGAATGAGTAGGGGCTGTGTGCAGTAGATGAAATGCTACTTTCAGAATGCAAGGCAAATCCACATCAAACTGGAGCTCTACCTCGTCAAGGCAGACAAGGTAGTTTTAAATTAGAACCAAATGAATTTCAGATGAAGGGGAGGGAGGGATGGAAGAGTTGCTAGGCCTGACAAGAAAAATGAGTGTTTGATGGTACGAGCATACTTTGCTATGAAAGGAAAACACTGTATTCCTTATATGAAGCACATACATGGTATCTTTCATTATTTATAATAAAAACGTTGAAATCTTTTATCCCAGTTCAGTTATTCAGAAGTCCTGTACTTAGTTGTTTTTTTTATTTTGTAATTGTGTACACCATATATTGCATTACTGCTATAAGTGTATTCTTTGTAAGTACACAAAGTTTGTTTGTTTTTTAGTGACTAATAAACTTTAGCACATAAGTTAGTATTATTCTATGCAAATTGGTGCAGGACATGACCAGTTCTGGGAATCGTTCCTCTAAATTAACGTCATGCTTTGTTGTATGGGAATAATCTGATTATATTCTAGAAAAAGTATGTCATATCATTTGCAAAATTTTTCCACAACTGTGACATGCTAATTTACTTTTTTTTTTTTTGTTTAGCTTCACTAGCATTATTTTGCCACTCTCTATTTGTATTTATAAAAAATGTACTATCATTACTTTGGATTGTTGTGCTGGTATAATGTGGGTTTAACGTCAATAAATATTACACAAATAGAAAGTTTTTCTTCTGGTAAAGACTATTAACTGTTTTGGTACAAGCATGCAAGATTTAGAAATTTAATTATTAGTAAATTAATGAAACAAGGTCTTTATGAAGCATCTACACTTGACTAGAATTTATTTACCATACTGTTATTCTTTTCGTCTCTCAGTCTTTTAATTTTCATCTTTTTAAGAGGAACATGACTCACTGTTCTGTGAAAATTTCTCATCATTTATGTGAAGATGCTTTTTTAGCCCAGATGTTAGGAATACATGCAGGTCTACTTCATGCCTCTTGTAATTGCTGTATGACATCACTAATAACTGATTCTAAGTAAAACTGTAAAAAAAAAAAAAAAAAATAAGATTGATTCTAAGTCCAAGTGCTGATAAATTGGTGTAAGAACAGACTTCTAAAAAGCACCAAAATTAAATGAAGACAATGCTAAGACTTACTTGTAAAATCCTGAACATTTCCCAACTAAAACTTCTCCCCCTTTCCTGTCTGTGCAAAAATACTGAGAAAGCTGCAAGATAATCAGTTTTTTTCTTCCAGGCTTACATTGCAAGCATTGATTACTACAGAGAGAATTATCATTGCAACCAAGTGAGTACTGACACTAATGGCAGTACTACAACTCAATGGAGTTCCATCTGCTTACAGTAAATTTGTCTTTGGCTATGAGACTGAAAAAAAATGAGACAGACTGTTCATGTGAGCTAGTTAAGATGAGATCATCATCACTTTTTGTCTCTGCATATATATGTACACACACACAAGTAGTAAATCACATCCCTAAGCAGCAAAGTTGTTCTTAAGAAAACATTGAACTGTGCTGTTCCTTAGTTACTGGGACTGTTTGCGTTTACAAAGTCAGAGATAGAAGTGTGGCACACAAAAAAATGACATACTTCTCAAGCCAAAAACTGACGTTCTTGGAAGCATCACGGTAACCTTCAGCAGTTTAATCTTCCTCCCTAAACTCCAAAGATACAAACTGTTATCTGAAAGTGCACTTTCAACACTTTGTATGAAGGGTAGCAAGCTTATCAGCCAGGCATGTTCAAAGCAATCCAAGACTCAATTCAACTGCATTTGAGGTGCTGATAGAAACCTGTCATAGAATCATTAAGGTTGGAAAAGGCCTCTCAGATCACTGAGTCCACCCCCAGACCACCAGTGCCACATCCCTCAGTGCACATCTCCATGGTTCTTGAACACCTCCAAGGACAGTGACTCCATCACCTCCCTGGGCAGCTCGTTCCAGCGCCTCACCACTCCTGAGAAGCAGTTTTTCATATCCCAACCTGACCCTCTTCAGCACAACTGAGGCCACTAGGAGTGATGTACAAAATTCCAAATCCATAAAGTTGGGTTTGTTTTTTTTTCAGTCCATAGAGCACCTTAGCACAGCACAAAACTTATCCTGCAACTTCCTTCATGACAAAAGCTATAATTAATTATTCCCCCCTCCCCCCCCATAACAGCCAGCTGCAGGTTGGGGATCAAATCCAAACAGCCAGTGTGAAACCCCAGCTTTTATATTATAGTCTCTTTCAAAGGCCATTTACATTCATTTATTTTCTATGCTAAGAACTGCCTCGATCCCCACAAATGGGGGGAGTTGCATCCCTAGCTCTGCAAGCAGCCCAAAAAGCTTTAATACAAACATCCTCCATGAGATTGTATGACTCACCATGTCACGATCCCGAAGGGATCAACTGCATGCTCCAGCTGTGAGACCCAGCTGCCAGGCACACACGTTGTTGTATAGTTGGAGTAATGCACAGTTTGGAAATGCCTGCTCAAATGATGCATGTTGACAGCAGCCTCAAGTCTGCCTCACCATTCAGCTGCCAGCTTCCATCAAGATGCTCATGCTGAGCACGAGATCTCCTTTAAGTTCAAGCTGGCAAAATAGTGAGAAAGATCAGATACACCAATGTAAAAACTGGAGATGGTGATGTGAAAAGTGTGACAAAGATTATGGAAAATTCAAAGCAATACATTAAGTGATCAGTTGACTTAAGACATCCAGTACAAAGGTGAAGGCAAATATTGGACTATCAGTTCTAACAAGGCTACGCGTAAGTAAAGTGAAAACCAATTAAGTTTTTATGTCAATATTTTAATTGTATGATCTGCTAGACCAATATCAGATTCATTACAAGACGTCTTAGAAAGCTCTGGAAACCATGGAAGCCTGGAGTATCATTAGCACTCCCTGCAACTCAGGCAGCCAGCTTATGGAAGCAGGATGAGGGAGGCTGAAGGAAAACAATCAGTAAATGAAGGGAGAAAGGCTCTTTGTCTTAACATTCTCAAGCCAGAAGAATGCACACACAAACTCGCAGTCCAGGATTAATAAGCAGATGCAACCAATAAAAACTTAATCACCCAAAGATAAAAATGAGAACCAGTAAGAAAAGGCACTGCAAAAGAACAGAGTGCTTCCAGTACCTACATCCTTATGTGCCCCTCACTGTGAAAGGCACTGAAGTACCTGCTGAACACACTGCTCTGAGCACAGGGCCTGGGAGGAAGGTCAGATAGAAGAGACTCAGCACTGTGCTGCTCCCACCTATCAGACACAGATGGCCTCCTGCTGCATGTATTGAACAAGAAAAATCAGGTGTGGATGAGATACAAATTTTGAGGCCAAACCACTTTTTTTTTTTTTTTTTTTTTTCTCTCCCCAGTGTGACTTCTTTAGAGGAGACTTTTAAACTTCTGAGTCATTCATTTGTTTGGCTAAAATCCTGATACTCATTAGTCTAAGAGATACTTCCTAAACTGCTTAATGCACCTGGTGGAAAATCGTATTTTTAGCACAAGTAGAAATGAGATAATAGGAACAAGTGTACGTACAACAGAGTAACATCAGTTAACAGCCCCATGCCTGTTTGAAATAGATTTGTGCCCAAGGAGCAGTGAATGTAATCTTCACCACGTGACAAGCCTCTTAAGTATACACTGATCTAACATTAGTTTAAGCAACACATCCCATCCCTTCAAAAACACCTGCAATTGAGAGGCCTAGAAATCAGAAAGAAAAAAAAAGAAAAAAAAAAAAAAAAAAGCTCTCACTGACTTTTGTATCTCATTTTCAAGTGCTTCTATCTTTTCATGTTGTAAATAGAGAACTCAGGAGCCTCTCAGTTCTTACTTTTAATTTGGGGCCAGGCAGCATCCAATGATAGCAACTGCAATTTCCTGGTTCGCAGGAACAAAAACAGAAAAGCAAACTAAAATCCCTGACTGTTCTTCCACCTTCTTTATTCTCACAAGAATTCTGACATCTGCCACAGTCCTTGGTTCAACCAAATCTTTCACTTGCTCTCCAAAACTCCTCCAAACAGCTGCAACTGGTTTGCGGCTTTAAAAGATGAAGTAGTTTCAGAACTCGCAGCATAAGAAATTTAGTGGATTTTCAATCTGAACTGAACGAGGCTCAAATGGTCATACAGGTTCCCAAGGTCACAAAATCAGAAATGAGCTTTGGTAAAGCCAACAAAACAACAACAAGTACACTGACATAGGTTGTATGAGTATCTTCACAACGCGGTCCTACTTTACTGAATTCATACCTTCATTCTTTAGACAAAATTATTCTCTTTTGTTGCTATATAGTATATATCATGATGCAAGGATTACAGGAGCTCAAAAATATGCATTGATGAACAGAAAGCAATTGATTAGTTTTTTAAATTCACAACTTTATTAAGCATTACAGCATTACAGATGCACAGCCTGGTATTAAATTTGATGAAGTGAACAAGAACAAGCATCTAACTCTACTTCATCCTACGTGGCTGGTGCTGTAACTGTCTCAATTTCCAAAACTATTAAACAAATAGAGCTAGGAACGCACAGTGGTGTTCATTTTCACAATTAAGCAAAAGCAGGTCTAAAATATCTCTTGCAGTTTAAATTGCCTATGGCTCAAAGCATACAGTCCACCCAAATCTGAACTTGTCTGAATGTCTGTTACCAATCACATCAAAAATTTGATTGATCCTTAGCTCTTTCAAGCATAAAAACGAATTATTCACTGCAGAAAACAAATATAATCTTGTAGGTAAAATGAACTTTGAGAGACAGCTCCTGTTAGAATATACCACATTCCTACCTTATTTTAAAATGTGCTATCTGTGATTGGCCCACCAAACTAAGCTAAGGCCCAGAAAGGCTTCAGAAGATAAAACTCCAATAGCCCATGTTGATATGGGTTGTAGAAATTAGGAAGGAAAAATGAAAGAGTGAATCCGTTAATAGCTTGTCAATGTTCTCACAAGCACGTTTTCAAAATCTATGCAATATTTAGCCATATTTTCCCCACACTATGTCACAACACAAGCTTCAGGTGGAGAACCCCCCCTGTAAGAGTGTTAAAATCACCCAAAGACAGAATAGATGGCATTACAGTTCTTGTATTTTTTTGTGTTATTTTTAATTGGATAACACTTAGATGATACATGATGAAGTACCAGACTTCATTAATTTGACCAGCCTACTTTTCTCTAAAGCATTTTGTCTATACACTGAGAGAGCTATTAGGTCTCTTCAGCAGCTCACTAAGTATTCACGTGCTGAGGGGAGAGGAACAGACAAAGTATTCTGTAACGACTTATGCTCATGCTCTTAAATTGCAACCCAAGAAGATACAGGAGGAGGAAAAGGAGGCGGTGAGCCTAACAAGCCTTCTAGAAAGAAGAAATGGAATGAAGATATATTAAATGTAAATGGAATTCCATTTTTAGCATGTGGCCAGTGATGTATGAGCTCGGAACTGAATTCATACCGCGTGAAAAATTGGAATGGCTGGAAATCAGCTGTGCTACCAAATGGAAAATCTTGGAAGAAAGCATGCTATTGCTCAGCTCAGCAGATTTACATAAGCAAGAAGACATCCTCTTTTAGCAACTTGCATCCATTTTCTCATCCTAGCAGTGCACATCCAATGTTTTAACTTGGATGCCAAAATCACTCAAAGTAGAAAATGTAGGTCCAAAAACAACAAAAAGAAATGAGAAGACTAAGATCATACGAGGTGCCTAAGATGCAGAAATAAAAGAATGCTCAGAAGTTAATTGTGTATTTGAGCATTTTAAATTAAAGAGGCATGTTTTAAAATGAGCAAACAAGTGAAAAGTTACCCGTAAAGTTAATGAATCTTGATTGGATTATGCAATGGAAAATGACAATCTAGATTTTGACCCTTAAGTACTTGGTCTGAAAATCTTATGGGTACATATTGCTGTAATCTTTGTTCTAAATTTTCTGGAATAAGCTTTACAGTAAGTTGTTGAAGTTTTTGTCTTGGTCACAGTTTAAGATGATCTTTTTAACTGGTTGTTTAATCTATGGATAATTCTTTATCAAAATATTCAGTATCAAGGTATTCTAATTTTACTTAATGAAAACTCATGTTAATAGTAGGGTTAGCACAACATTGAATAAATCCACCTGGCCATTTCATATTTAGCTATATCTACATTTCTCCATTTTTCATTATGAAGGTTGAAAGCGTCAGAAGAGGAATCTCTCTAAAAATCTATTTTATGTTGACTTGTTGCTCTGGATATCGCACCCAGGATAGAACTGTCAACTTCACTTTTCCTCTGAAAGTAAGGCTGAGATTTGACTCGACCCTTCATAGAAAAGTTATTTATTCAGTAACATTTATTGCTTTTTCTTGTGGATGATAGAGATGTCAAGCAAAGGCCACATGAAGTTCAACCACAAAAACCAACACACTCACCCCTAGCAGAGTGCATTTAAGACAACGTATATTAATTATCTGGTCTGCAAGTGAAGCCTAGCAACTCATCATACAATTCTGCTCAAAACCACATAAAGGGGACCCTCGAGAATCACCAGTGAGCTCTGATCTTTGGCCAACATCACAGACACAAAATTAATTCACACACTGTGTATGAAATACTTGACTTCCAGTTACTAAAGCCCATCTGTTGTGTTGTCAGGAACTTATTACCTTGTAAACTTATTACCCAGGAACTCCCAGACAGTTCAGCACTTATTACTTTCTTTAACATCAATTTTTTTTCTGTAAATACCAAAAAAAAAAAAAAAAAAAAAAAAAAAAAAAACACCAAAACAAAAACCAGTCATCATTTGTGATCATCTGATGGAAAAAATAAACTTCATATATTGAAAACAATATATACAATGTGTTATATAAATTAATATAAAATAAACAGCCTCAACGGGGAAAAAAGGTTCAAGTTGTGCCTTGTGAAGCTGTTATTAGAGATTAGGATGCCTAACGAAGTCTTTCCATTATACTGATTTTACATGCTACAGCACAATGCAAAAAAAAAGTCTCTTGGTGGAACATTTTAACATTTTGAAAGGGCTTTGATGCCTTTTTAGGCCACAATTTCTGCCCACTGCACAAATTCAGAGCCCATTTCTGAGTTATAAATGGTGCTTTCAGCACCATAAAAATGACATGTGCTGATTCACCTGAAATAACAGAAAGGAATATCACACAGCAAAAAAACATGGAAAGAAATGCTTATTTTTGAATTCTTATGCTGCTTGACAAAAATCAAATCTTAACTCATGTAAGAAAGCAGAAAGCTCAGTAAGAACATCTTTTAACAGTTTGCTATTTATTTACTCGATAGGGAGGAAGGAGAAAAATAAATCAATGAAACCATATGAAACTGAGGATTCAGAAAAAGGAAAAAAGAATAAGGGATGTTGAACATTACGCAGAAAGCCACTCAGAATTTAGCATGATTCTGCAAAGAGTCTCTTACATTATTTGACAAGCAGCTTTATCCACTTATAAGTCAGGTCATCCAGTCTCATCCCATAAGTCAACACAAGTAAGTAAACAGATTTCAAGTCATGCACATACATCAACACTCTGAAGCAAACAATTATCTTTTACACACAAAGTGGTGTCCAGCAGAGATGCAGGAAAATCTGCAGTAGTTAAAATGCAGTTTTATTCAGAAGTTACCTTTCAGTTTATCACTGTACAAGTTTATTGATCTATAAATTTCAGCATTAAAAATAATGAAAGCCCAACTGGAATACATCATTCTCATCTTGGTACATTTCTGACTTTCATGTTTCAGTCCAAAAGCCAAAGCTGTGACAACAGGAATAACCAGCCTTTGATGTAGAAAATGGGCTAAGTCAAATGCTAGATGATATCAAGTAGTAATAAAATAATAAAAACTATTAAGTAATAATAATGAAGTAATGATAAAAACATTTCAGTGGGGAAAACTGTGTATTCTTTTTGAACACAAAGCTAATAATAAGAACTAATAAACTATGTCACAGGACCCAAAGAGACCTTCCTTCTCCACAATTTCACACAACATTTCTCTCATCAACTCTGAGCTAATCTGCCTATGTGAGTCAGAAATAATTCTTTTTAAATTTTCCTGTAAGTTCAAGGATACGAAATCCATTTTCTTGGCACCTTTAACTTCATATGGCTCTCAGGCATACACAGATTATTCTCTGAAGAAATGAACGTCCCTTCAGTAAGTCAGAAGAAAACCCAAGCCCCACTTTGGATTCCAAATTCAGAAAGACTGTGTGATTCTGCTAAGCAGTGCGAAACAACGTATCGGTATCAATCTCGTGGTTCTCCTGCCAGTTGTGTCTCCGTGTTAAGCATCCATCTGCGATCTCCTGTAGCTCCGGCAGAGGGCAATGTAATTAAGCCATTCATAAGGCACTGCTCAAGGCAACCGCCGTGACCAGCTCCTACTGAATTCCTCGGGTTTTGTTGTTGCTCTGGGTTTGGGCTCCAGTGCTAAATGTTTAAAGTTGTATCTTCTTCTGATCCCAGAAAAGTTCACACTGCTTATTACTTTTCTTTTTTTACTGCATAAGTGCACAGGCACGTTCTCAATGCCTGGAAATATCTCTATGGAAAATCAAGATACAACACGCTTCACTACCATTTTTTTCTTGGTCTCTGCCAGCTGTTTGAATGTAAATGTTACACTACGCCTCACATCCATAAGAAATCTTTACATTAATGTGTAGCTTTCAAAAGGCTCAGAGGTGTCTCCTGAAATTGATTAACAAGCAAATTGGAAGCAAGTAAACTGAAGGTACATGATAAACGTTATTTATTTTTCCTTATGGCTTCACTATTCACACACTGACCTGTGTAGGTAGATATTCACATTCATATGCATAATGGGATAAACAGTACAGCAGTCATAGCTGAGTAACACAAGCTGAGACCGTAACAAATGAGAACAAGCCCAAATACAGCAGCTGTAAACACAGAAACAAAAGAAGAACTACTTACCATTAGAAGGCCTCCAGTAAATCAGAGATCTCTAGCAAGAAGCTTCACCTCCACTGCCAGCCCTTCAATGAGGTCTGGGAAGAGAAAGATCCTGGCTCTACCCCTCCCCATCACTCAGCTGCACTGCTTGCACCTGAGCTCCCCTGGGTTGGCCCTGCCTTCCCACCAGGTGCTCAATCACTGCTTCAAGCTGTGACTTAGCATTGCTGCTACAATGTGAAACGAAAACTCACTTTCAGAGTTTAACAACAGAAAACCTGTACTGAAATCGTTCGCAGGAAAGCATTATTTAACAGCATCAAAGTTTATGGATCATGAGAGATCATGAAACATCTGTAAAATGCAATGTAAGGTGTAAAAAAGAGTTTTATTCTTCTCTTCACTCCATTTGGCATTTTCAGCTCCCTGCATATAAAGTGGCAATGGCGTTTCCTATATCCATGGCTTGTGCAATAACAAGAGCTTGCAATTGCTGCTACAAGTCAAACATTCACAATGGCAAGACAGTCCTTGGTAGCATGTTCTTACAGAGAAAAAGTAGCTAAAACTTCATTAATTTATATGTAAATATATATACTAACATGTATGTGTATATACAGTGTCCAACACAGCACTGAGCTCAGCTAGTAGTATTTCAAAGGTATTGTGATATAACTAGATAATCGTGATATACAAGGGCTGCTCCAGACGTTGGCCATGACATCAGAGGCAGATTTTAGGGATATGACAGTAGAGGCTAAACTTTCCCCCCAGTATTCCATTATACTTCATTGCCATGAGACAAGTGACAGCAGAGGGGTAGTCTGACAAAATGGCACCTGATATGGCAGTGTGTATGAAGCAAAAGTGTGTCACTGAATTCCTCCATTGTTTGAAACAATTCCCCTTTTTCCTATCACAATAGACCCTGCTAAAGAAAATAATCTGTCTTCTGCTTTCTTATAGTCTCCCTTTAGATACTGAAATGCCAACATCTGCTCTCCCCAGAGCCTTCTGTTCTCCAGGCTGAACAGCCCCATCTTTCAGCCTGTCCTCACAGAAGAGGTGTTCCATCCCTTGAAATGCCTTTTTGAGGGCCTTCTCTGGACACACTCCAACAGATCCATGTCCCTCCTGTGCTGAGGACTCCACATCTGGATGCAGTACTCCAGGTGAGGCTTCACCAGTGCAGAATAGAGGGGCAGGACCACCTCCCTCACCCTGCTGGCCACGCTGCTTTTGATGCAGCCCAAGATACAGTTGTCTTTCTGGGCTGTGAGGGCACATTGCTGGCTCTTGTCCTGCTTTCCATCCACCAGTACCCCCAAGCCCTTTTTGGCAGAGCTGTGCTTAATCCTTTCATCCCCCATCTCGTACTGACAGTAGGAATTCCTGAACATGGGGGACCCAGGTGCAATTCTGCAGTTGGATTTGTCGAGGTTCTACAGAGCCCACTGCTTCAGCTTTTCTAGATCTCTTTGGATCACATCCTGTCCCTCAAAGGTGTTGACCACATCAGACAGTGTGCTGTCATCTGCAAACTTGCTGAGGACACGCTTGATCCCACTGTTGATGTCATTGATGAAAATATTAAAGAGCATTGGTCCCATTGACCCTTGAAGGACACCATTCATCACTGGTCTGCTTCTAGACATTGATTCATTTTCCTCATTCGTTGAACAGTCCAGCCATCAAATCCGTATCTTTGTAATTGGGAGAGAAGGATGTTCTGGGGGACCATTTAAAAGCCTTACCAAAGTCCAGATAGATGACATCAGTGGCTCTTCCTTGGTCCTTTTATACCCTTTAAAACTGTACTCTTGAGGGACAAGTACTGTTATGCTCCAGCAATGTGTTCTGCACAACCCTTACCATGTACTGAAACTCAGTTTTTATTTCTAGGAATGCATTTTAATCACTTTACAGGACTGTGAAGAGTGACTGAAACACTGTCTGTATCATTTTACCAAGCTGCGATCTTTAACTGGGATTTAACCAATTGATCTGACTAGGAGCAGACACAGTTATCAGTGCAAACAGCCATCTGTTCGTAGCCTCCCTTCTAGCCACTGTACAGAGCAGTCTGAAAGACTCACAGCAGAAGAGAGACTAGGTGGATACTCTAGAAATGATTCTCTGAAGTACCTTACCTGCCTTTCCAGAGAAAAAGGAATACAGACTGAATCCACAAATCACATCTGTAGAGAGATTTGTAATTAATTTCTTTCTGCTTTACCTTATTCTGTTCAGTTGAAGCTGAAATACAGTACGTGTTGCTATGTTTGTTTCATTTCCCATTCCCAAACCTAATGAGTAGATGCAGGCAGCCATCTTAGATTCCAAAATATCTTATCCATGAACACCTGTAAAAAAAATACTTTGAGATTTTTTTGAAGATAGATAATTTTCACATGCAAAAGGGTTTTTTTTGTTTGTTTTTTCTTTAAATAGGTGTTATGTCTTTATTGAATCAGTTGTGTCGCTAAGTGTAGAACAATCTCGAGTCTTTTCTGGTGTCATGTTTGAGGGGTGCCTCACCCTTTGTGGTTTTTAGTGACAAATGAACTTGTGGGTATACCTCAGAGCCCAGAATAACAGTTAAAAAACCATGGGCAGCAATTTCATTATTGACTGGACTAGGAAGTCATTCAACCATTGGTCTTTATAATGTGCTCAGTGAACAGGAATAGAGGAGTCTGATTTCAATCACATTGATCTTTTTTATCTTTTCTAAGCATGGATGAATAGGGAAATTTTGCTGAGATTCTGAGAGAAAAACACTGGAATAAGGGGCAGGAAACTCAGGCAGAGTACAAAGAAGTTCCTAAGGTATGCAGAGAGAAAATTAGGAAGGTAAAAGCTTGAACTCAACGTGGCCACTCTAGTAAAAGGTAACAATATATATATATATTTAACAAATACATTAACAGTAAGAGCAGGGCTAAGGAGAATCTCCATCCTTTACTGGATGTAGCAGGGAATGTGACCACTGAGGATAAGGCTGAGATGCTCAATGCCTTCTTTACATCTGTCTTCAATAGTCAGACTAGTTATCCTTGGGGTACTCTACCCCCTGATCTGGAAGCCTGAGATGGAGAGCAGGATAACCCCCCACAATTCAGGCTGAGTGAGTTGGATACCTTTTACTCCATGTAGACTGTCACAGGTCCATGGGGCCAGATGGGATCCACGTGAGGGTGCTGAGGGAGCTGGCAGAGGTGATTGCCATACTGCTTTCCACAACTGATCAGTGTTCCTGGTCAACTGGAGAGATCTCAGAGGACTGGAGGCTTGCCGATGTGACTCCCATCTACAAGAAAAATTGTAAGGAAGACCCAGGGAACTACAGGCCTGTCAGCCTGACCCAGGTGCCCGGAAAGGTTATGGAACAGATCATTTTGAGTGAGATCACGAGGGATATATGAGACAAGTGGAGAATCAGGGCCAGCCAGCATGTGTTCATGAAATGCAAGTCCTGCTTGACAAAACTCTTCTCCTATGTGACCATCCTGGAGAATGAGAGAAAGGCTGCTGATGTGGTCTACCAAGACTTCAGCAAAGTCTTCAACACTGCCTCCCACTGTATTCTCCTGGAGATGTTGGCAGCCCATGGCCTGGACAGGTACAATCCTTGATGGGTAAAGAACTGGTTGGAGGGTTGTGCCCAGAAAGTGATGGTGAATGGAGTTAAATACAGCTGGTGACCAGATATGAGTAGTGTTCCCTGGGTGTCAGCACTGGGGCCTGTCCTTTTCAGTATCTTTATTGATGACCTGGATGAGGAGATTGAGTGCACCTTCAGTAAGTTTGCAGATGACACCAAGCTGGCAGGAAGTTCGATCTGCCTGGGGGTAGGAAGGCCATACAGAGGGATCTGGACAGGCTGGATCACTGGGCTGAAGGCAGTGGGATGAGGTTTAATGAGACCAAGTGCCAGGTCCTGCACTTCAGCCACAACAATCCCTGGTAACGTTACAGGCTTGGGGCAGAGTGGCTGGAAGACTGTGTAGAGGAAATGGACCTGGGGGTATTGACTGATGCCCAGCTGAACATGAGCCAGCAGTGTGCCCAGGTGGCCAAACGGCCAATGGCATCCTGGCTTCTATCAGAATTAGTGGTGCCAGCAGAAGCAGGAAGATGACTGCCCTCCTGTACTCAGCTCTGTCAAGGCTGCATCTTGAGTCGTGTTCAGTTGTGTTCAGCTTTCAGCTCTTTACTACAATAAAGACATAGAGGCCCTGGAGTGTGTTCAGAAAAGGGCAATGAAGCTGATGAGGAGTCTGGAGTACAGGACTTATGGGGAGCAGCTGAGGAAACTAGGTGGGTAACTAGCAATAGACCTAGAGGGAATGTCCTCGAGTTGTGCCAGGGGATACGCAGGCAGGCGGTTGAGTCACTGTCCCTGGAGGTGTTCAAGAAACATGTAGATGTGATACTAAGGAATATGATTTAGTGGACAACATTGATAGTAGATGGATGGTGGGGCTAGATGATCTTAGAGATCTTGTCCAACCTTAATGGTTCTATGACTCTACTTAATTCTACAGTGCAGCATAGGACTTTATCTGCCACTCGTGCCAGGAAGTATTCTGTATGGTACATGCTCAGTGAATTGAAGAATAAGCTGTTTCCTGTGGTGGTAATGTCTTTTTGTTCTTTTACGTGTACAGACCCACTGCACTAAAAAGGGAGGCATTACTTTCAGAGCAGACCTTGTGCACTGGAACTCAGAGAGACAAGGCCCAGGATCTCAAAATGTCAAGTTAGCACTGTGTGGAAAAGGTGTTTGGGCTAGGTGACCTCCACATATTGCTTTCAAGCAAAATCTTTTTATCAAGTAATTCCTCTCCAGTCATTCTCACCTGTTCCTTACACCAAATTAATTCTGGCTATGCATGGCAGGACTGTTTTTTACTGCAAAATGATTCAGAAATGGCCTTAGATTTCAAATCAGAAATTTATCTATTTTTCCTCAGATTTTAGATCCCTATGGCTCCATCTCATAAGTCACTCACATTCATGAAGTAGCTGGATTCTTGTCTGCTTTCCTGCACCTGGGGTGAAGCCTTGCTCTGGAATATGAGCTCTGGAGCTCAAGAAATTAACAATTATTAAAAGAAGCTATTTCAACCCATAGGCCAGTTCTTCTCTAATATAAATCCATCATTTATTTCAATGTACAGTAGTCTGAGATCAAAACAGCAAATGTTTCTTTAAGGTAGTAAAGCAACAGCTGTATTTCTGGCTTCCTTACTGGGAGTTAGTGGCTTAGGTAATTGGGTTCATTGCTATTTGGAGCATAATCAGCACGCATTCATTCTCTGTACAGCCAGCGTATAAAATTTGCAAGAGCTGCATAGAGTGCATGCTCAATCAGTGTAAATCTCTTAGCAGCCCACATAATGGACATCTGGCTACTGGACTAAAAAATGCACTTGGTAATACAGGCAGATGAGTCATGGACAAGTTTTCCATTTATATATAAATGATTATATCCGCAAGAGACTGAAGGCTGAAAAGACCAGCTTTCCAGCCAAAGGAGGGGAAGATGAAATACTCTTGCAATATTTTCTTGTATTTTTTGAATACTTTCCTTTAGTGCTAAGGTGGCATTTTACATCAGTTAATGATTATTATGGACACAACCCAGTTCTAATCATCCGAAGGACCAGGCAATTCTGTTCCTTTGAATGAGGGTTTATACCGGTGACGAATATGTGTAAAAAATCCTGTACTGAAATTATGTTTGGACTTTTGAGCAGGGCTTAACTGTTGCAGAATCCTCCCCACCTGAACTGGAAACTAGGAAATCTTCATTTTGCTTGAGGAGCAGTACGCAGTTGTGGATGTTGGAGCCTCAGCTAATAATTCAACAGAGATTTCCTGGGATTAAACTGTCAGTTAGGGTATGGTCCTCGTTTAGACCACTGACATCAGAGTAGGGGTGTGTAGGCTGAGTATCAGCAGCTGCAAAGAACGCAGATGATGAGCTTTGTCCTTGCCAATGAATGTCGAATCCCTAAACGTTTTCACTCAGTTAATATGTATTTGCCAGTCAGCAAATGCTGCGAGCAGCAAAGCATAGACTTGAGCTCAATTTCTTTCCCTCCTTGAATAATGCATGCGTAACAAGATAGGATTGCTTGTTTCCATTGCATGTCTTTCCATTTGCATTTCAATCTCACAATATTATGAATCAGTTTTGCTGCTTCTAATTTGAAATGAAAACTAGCCTTTCTTAAAACTCTTCCAGTATTAATTATCTTACCTAGATTTTCCCTAGATTCTCACAAAATCCTCTTCTCGTCTGCGTTCTTCCATCCACTCTCCTGTGTTTGTTGTGTTTGTGCACCCATGTCACAGGTTAAACAGACACGTCTTTGTGAGCACAACCTTGTAGAGAAAAGAACGCTGTGGACTAACTCATTGATTTATAGCGTTTGGGTTGTCTCATTAAGCAGCATTTGGCCCCACAGGTCCTAAATAAATGGTTACTTTTTGTAATGAAATTTTATAGGAGGTTATTTTGGCAGATGTTTTCATCTGTGTGCCTGCTTTTTCTTTCTGGGTGTAGCAGAAATTCTAACTCATGGCTTGAACCAGTAATGGAGCACCTGGTGGGAAGACAGGGCCAACCCAGGGGAGCTCAGGTGCATCCAGTGCAGACCTCTTTAAAGGCTTGGCAGCAGAGGCACAGCTATCTTGCTGGAGGTTGCTGTCTATCTGAGGTCTTCTCAAGGTTATCAACTTCTTTACCAGGTACTTGTTGTGGAAGAGAAGAACTACTGCATTTCCCAGAGGACTGTTTGCTCTTCTGTTATCATTTCTGCTCAGGAGGGCAGATAAAAGGCCTTGGTTGGTCACCTGACAGCCCTTTTCTTCTGATAGTCAGGCTTATCTCTGTTGCAGATGCTGTCTCATCACAGCATTAGAGTAAGGCCTTCAGCTTTTGGATACTTTCATTATATTTACTAGCTTCAATTCTAATTATATTGTAGCATATTGTATTATAGTGTGTTATCTTGCATTCCAATATCTTATTTAGTAAAATACTTTGTTTCTGCTCAGACCTGTTTTGGTTTTGGGCCCATCACTCTATCCTTTTCCCTGTTTCCTTTTTCTGGGGTGCAGATCTGTGGTTCCCTCTATCCTGCTAGTCATGGAACTGGGCTGAATCAGCCCATAAACCACTGACACGTTGTTACATTGGTACATTAGGGAGATGTGTCCATTAACTTCAACTGTCTAACACATTCTGATTCAATAATTGCTGTATCTTCTGTTTCTGAACTGTTCCTATGAGTTTATTGCTGCTCAGCAATATCCAGCCACTTAAGAGAATGCCTGCATTACAAAAACTAGATGTCTTCACCTGTGGCCTAGTCTGAAGTGTGCCTGTGTGAGGAAAATCCTTGTAAGGCAAGTGGATCTGAAAACTAAATCCCATACCAGAACATAGCCCCTGTTAATTGTACATCTTAAAACAAACAAACAGAACACTAAACAGTTGTTCAGCCTCATACAAAAGAAGCTTAAAGCATTGGAATAAATGAGATTGCAAGAGGCTGGCAGAGAGTCACTAGTCAGATTCCACAGAGCTTAATTTCACAGCCCATTCTCTTCAGTATTTCTATAAATGATCTGGGTACAGGACTGGGATGTGAATTAAGTATGTTTACTTTATGACACTAAGTTAGGAAGAGCAGTTGACTCCTCACGGATAGAAAGGCTTTGCAGAGAGATCTCAACATTTTAGTAGGCTGTACAGTCACCAACCACATGAAGTTTGATGAGAGCAAGTACTGGATTCTGCACCTTGGTAGGACCAACCCCAGCTATCCGTACAGACTGGAGGATGAGAGGCTGGAGAGCAGCCCTGTGGAAAGGAATTTGGGGGCTTCAATCAGTGGCAAGTTAAATTCAAGTCAGTCACATGCCCCAGCAGCCCAGGGAGCCAGCCGTACCCTGTGGTACATTGGGCCTGGCCCTACCAGCTCAGCAAGGGAAGGGATCATACCGTTCTGCAGCGGTACAGCCTTGCTTTGAGCACTGTGTGCAGGTTTGGGCATTGTTGTATTAAAAAAAAAATAAACTTCTTAGAAAGTGTCCAAGGAAGGGCTACAACTCACTCTCTACAACTACCTGATAGGAAGCTGTAGTGAGGTGAGGGTCAGCTTCTTTTCCCAGATAGCTAGTGATAGGATGAGAGGGAACAGCCTTAAGTTATGTCAGAGGAGGTTCAGGTTGGATATCAGGAAAAACTTGTTCTCAGAAACAAGTGAGTTATTGCAACAGGCTGCCCAGGGAGTCAGTGGAGTCAGCATCCCCGGAGGTGTTCAAGAAAAGGGAAGGTGTTGAGTGGAGTTACATGGTTTAGTGGTGTGGCAGTGACAGGTTGCTGGTTGGACTAGGTGATCTTAGCTGTCTCTTCCAACCTTAATGATTCTACACTAGAAGGTGTCGAGGGGCCGAGGGGGGAAGACTTACAAGAAGCCACTGTTTGTTCAGCCCAGAGCAGAGGAGGGCTGAGGAAAGGAAGCGGAAGGACAGCACTGAGCACTGCTCTCTGGTGGCAGCGACAGGAGAGAATAGCATAGAGCTGCATCAGGGGAGGGTCAGCTTGACCGTAAAAAGTTTCTTCCCCAGAGAGCGGTCAGGCACTGGAACAGGCTCCCCAGAGTCACAGCCCCAGGCTGACAGAGTTCAAGAAGTGTTCAGACAGTGCTCTCAGACACAGCGTTTGAATTTTGGGTGGTCTCATGCAAAGCTAGGAGTTGCATGTCCCTTCCAACCCAGGATGCTTTGTGATTCTGTAAATGAAAGAAAACAGACATTTCACTGAATATGTGGGGGTGTTTTATAAAATTCTCAAATCTTAGTAATATACAGTTAAGGCACCCCTCTAGAAAAAGATGTTCTATGTATCATGAGTTGTGGCACCTTAATTACCTGCAGACGTCTTCTTGAGGTAATGAGTAAAATAACCTAATAACTAACTGAAACTGATGAAGTCAAGTCATTAGGAAAGCAGTGTCACATCTAAGTAAATTAACTCCATTTTCTATCCTGAATTAACTAGCTGTTATGCTTTATCACAGCTGAATGGGATCATTAACTAATTTACAGTGAAACCAATTATTAACTCTTGAATAAAAACACAATACATTATATGCAAACATCTAAGGCAAAGGCAGAATCCAAATGTGGTTTCGCTTATTTTGTCAAGAAAGTAAATACAGAATAGGACATTCTTTTGTCATTTGTGTTAAGAGTTCAGCCTCAGTTTGGGATGAAGGCTCACAGGAACTAAAGAACCTACCAAGATTTGACACAGGGTTTCACTGAGAAGCACCAGTTTGAGTTACCTAGCTAGAAACTAGAGATAAATCCTAGCAAACTAACCCTAAAGAAGGAAACCAGAAGGTTTTTTTTGTGAGACAGTGGATGCTGCTCCACTCTTGGGATAGCATGCCTGCCTTCAAGCTTGGAGAGCTCTACCGAAATCAAGAAATGCTACCATTGTGAAATTCATTGAGAAATTCAGCTGCAATGATACAAACACCTGATACTAAAAGCTGCTTTAGCAAGGAGTGGGATGGGACGATATCTAGAGGAACCTTTCCAATCGCTACAGCTCCACGATTCCAATCTCATTGAGGATGATGGCTGCAGCACAGCATTTTGTAGCAAGGATCGGCCATAGAAGATGGCTGTGGGCAGTTGAGGAAAACAGTGAGTACAGACAGCCACCCAAGACCTGGAAATCATCCCCACAAACTGCCCAGAACCATCTCCTGCCTCAGAGCAGTGCTGGCCCCAACCTTGCAGCATCAAATGGCTTCAGCATGCCTCAAAACTGATCCCTGCCACAGCAGTAGGCCGTGGTATTGCCTGAAGTACAGCAGGATGACGATGCTGATCTTACACGTCTTGCTAGTTATTGGGTACACATAGGACATGTAGATGGTCAGCATGCCCCAAACAAGGTCTGACAAGGAGGAAGAAAATTAGAAGAGAAGGATGAGGAGCAGGATGAGGAGGAGGAAGAATTAATTTGAGGGCAAAACAACTTTCTCTTCCTGACTGCAGAACTGCCATGATAATTAGCAGGAATAGAAAGAGGACTAATGGCAAGGAGGAAAGAGATTGCACATCTGTCTCTTGATACCAGCCTACAAATAGCAACCTGCAGTACACCTCAGGTGAAGGTAATCAAGGAAAATCTTGAGCACCAGCTTGTAGCTATGATTTTTCTATGACACTGTTGGGTACAAAAAAAAAAATTGCTTAAATAAAGACAACACATAAAAGGCTGGAAAGGACCTCCATCTGTCAAGGTTTAATTCTAATCTAGCTCCAAGTAGTCCCTTCTTTGTAAAAGTCTCAATAAAATAACACGTAAATCAAATCTCAGGTGGACAGTGGTTAACACCGTCCCTATCAAAGGATATACCTTGGCACTTTTAGTCTGCAGTGTTTTGCTCAGCCCCTCAAAATTCTCTTACATTTCACTTCAATTTTAAAAATCTGTCATTCAGCATAACATTGTGTTCTCCACATAGCAGCAGATGTTAAGAAAGCTGTAATTTTAACAGCTTTTTCTTTTTGTTGAAAGCCTTGTGCCAGTTTCACAAGAACTTACAAAACTAGAATTTCACCTGGACAGAGAAAAGCCATTTGGCCATCACGTCCATAAGCATTTATCTGAGGAAAGCAAAGAGGCTAACATGGCTTATAAAAGGAACAGGGCTATAGGTGGCCCAGCTTGTAGGGTCACTAATAGCAAAGTTAGCAACTGTCAGGGAAATATGGGAATATGCATGTGGCAGGGGGTGGAGATTCATGATCCTTGAGGTCCCTTCCAACCCTGGCCATTCTGTAATTGTTAAACCTAGAAAATCATTCCTACAGTCTGCATGCATCCTATTTAGTGACAAAAAATCTTTGTGAGTTATCAGACCAAAATTACAAAGAAACTTCCTTAAGGCAATTGGTTTTTAACTTGCATCTTCGTTTCTAATCTCAGCATCTTTTTTCCGTCTATGCACTCCTATGGGAAATACGTCAAGAGGCTCGATTTCTCACCTGCACTTTCTTCAGGCGGAATGAAGCGCCGTGGGTACAAATTACAGACAGAAAACAGGCGAGACCTCAGGTTGGAGTATTTCGCACCGCTATGATGCAACCCGAAATCGGCATGCCGCGGGCTGGAAAAGCGGCGCCCCCTGGTTGAGGGCGGGAGCTACTGCAGGCCCGCAGCCGCTGGGCCGCGATCGGCTGAGAGCAAATCGCGGAGTAACCGACCTAAATGTTTCCCTGGCCTTTGCTCTGTGCCACGAAGCACAACGCCGGCAGCCCGAAAACAGAACAAGGTTACGTTCCAAGCAGCACCGACCCACCTGGCGCTTTCCCGGCTCGTTCCCCCATTAACCCGAGTTTAAAATAAAGAAATAAATAAAAAATAAAGGGGGGGAGGGGTGAACGGCCCCTCGCAAGACTTGGGCACGCCCCTACGCAGCGGCAGAGCCCCGCGCCAGCGGCCCGCCTCCCGCGGCCCTTCTCCCCGCCCACCCGCCGCTGCCCGGTGCGGACGGGGTCTCTGCCGGCTGTGCGCCGTGCCGCCGGTAGGTGCGAGCGGCCGCCCCGCCAGCCGCATCGACGGGGGGGGGGGGGGGTGCCGACCTGACGGGACAGGGCATGGTACGGTACGGTACGGTACGGCAGGGCAGGGCTGTGCTCCGAGCGGATCTTCGCCGTGCGTGGGGTCGGGGAGCGCCGAGACGGGCGCACGGAACGGCGCTCCGCGGTGACGTTGGAAGCGGCGCTTTCCCAAAGCGCGGCCGCCCGAGGCGTGATTCCAAGGCGTTGTTGCGATAGCCGAAAGCGGCAGCTCGGTTCTGCTCTTGCTAGAAGGACAGGCCGCCAGCTATCAGTCAGAATCCATGCCTGGCTGTCCGGACGGGCGGTGGAAGTCCTGGAGACATTCAGAGTCAGGCTGGGAGCGCACGGTCCTGCTGTGTGTATCTATCCCTGTCCGCTGCCTCTAAGGTTCCCCTCCAACTCAGACGATTGCAGTCCTGTTGTATGCGATCGTAGCAGCAGGAGGGAGGCTGTGGCCCAGCCAGTGCACGTGAAGAAGAAAACTGCTTCATACCAAAAAGAAAAGATCCAATACTGACCCTACTACAAATTGACGTGATAGAGCCTAGCTGTGGGCAGGACCGTTTGGAGGTGCTACTCGTGGCAGGTGCACGTAGCAGAAGCAGGAGGGTTTCTGTTCATCTTTCTCCTCAATGCTTGACTAATTGCTCTTTCCCCACAGACATGAATTATTCTCGGTTTCTCACAAGTGTGAGTGCAGCAAGAAAAGCATCTCCAATAAGAGTTCTGAGTGAGTATGCGCCCGTTCTTGGCAGGTGCTCTTAAGAGTATCATCTCGTGTTCTAGACTTTATAGAGGTGCTGTGATGAAAGACTTGAGCAGGCTTGAGAGAAAGCCTGCCAGGTGCTCACAGGGCCAGTGAAACATGACTTCTTTAATCTAGAGAAGTCAGGTACATATAAAAAGAACAGCCTTGAAACATTCATTGCAGAAACTCACCCAGACAAAAGTAGTGTTGTTGTCACTTAAACAAGTGCCTGAAAGTCTCTGCTACCGTTTCTGCAGCAGGGGTTTTGGCACAGCTTGCTGTGAATTGACACTCGTTGTCCAATTGTCTAATAAGTAGTGGAGAACAAACTCAGTATTGGAAGGCACTGAGCCAGACCTGATAGCATCCGTCCTCTCACATCTGAGCCAAAAGCATCAAGTCAGCACAAATTCCATATTGTGAACAAGTTCACTTGCCAAGGTCCAGTCTGTGCTCCTAGCAGAGCACAGATTGGATGTGAATGATTGTGAAATTGCATTTAAAAAGCAAGAGTTATCAACGTTTCCTTCGTACCACCTTATTTACACAGTGCCTCTGCCGCTAAAGCCACGCTGCCAGAAACATTCCCTCTCTCTTATTTAAAAGCTATAATCAGATGTAACTACCAGTAGTAGTAAAACAAAACAAACTTAACCTGGGTTATTATTAGATAAAGTGTGTGAGCAACTGCTGCAATGATCAAATTGTAATCAAGGTATTTTCCTTTTACTGTAGCTGAATTGATGCAAAAGTCTCCTCCGTCTCTCATCTCTCTGGCTGGAGGGGCACCAAACCCTGCTGTTTTTCCATTTAAGAAGGCTACTATTGCCACTGGACATGGAAATGCTGTTGAGATTGGGGAAGACTTAATGAAGAGGGCTCTTCAATACTCTGCCTCAGCAGGGTATCTGCAAAGGCTGCTTGCACTAAAAGATGGCAGAGTGAAAGAATCCCGAAGTTCTCTATCACTGCCTTTATTGATCTTTACTGAAACAGCTTTAACTTCTTCAAATTTTCCTCAGTGTTTATATTTCAGTTTAAGCAGGAGGTTCTGAGTAGATGAGCATTTTTCTTTTTTTTAAACAAGCCAGAGATTTCCCAGCTATTAGTATCTGATATACTCCCAAGTCAGTAAAAGGACTCATCCTGTGTTTTGTATTAAGCTGTTCAGTGAATGATTGTGATGATGACCTGCAGTTTCCAGATCCTGGAGCATTCATTTTGCCTTTATTTGGTACTCTAAAGAAGTCGACACGTAGCACTTGTGCTTGAACTGAGATTTTTATAGTATTGGTATTTTTAGTACAAAAATTGCATATATGCTATGTTAGCTTAGCATTCTTATTAACTCCCCCATAGGCAGCACCAAGTCAGGCTTATGACAGGCTTGCAAAAATATGCATGTACCTACGTAGTCACATAAGGCATTAATCAGTGCAGTTGCAGCTTTTCCTAATACTTAAGTGAACACAACTTTAGTAAACAGGCATTTGTAGATGTATTACAAGACCTTATCTTAAAAACAGTTTTTAAAAAAAAACTCATTTCCAAGTTTCTTGCTCGCTGTACCTTACTTCCAGAAGTGCTTTGTCAGGCAGCCACATCCGAGTATGGAAAGATTGTTCCTAGGAGCAGATCCTGTTTAACCTCCACCCATGCTCCATCCTCAGTGAACCATTTCTGCCCAGATTTCTCAATCGTCATTTGATGTGTGTGGACTGTAGATGCTCACTTTTGCTGCTCTTCCAAAAGAAAGATTGATACCTTTTCCATTATTTGATAAAAAAAAGTCAAATTGGCATCTGGGTATAGTTGTGAGACAGTTAAAGCCAGACTCAGGACTGTGTGCTAGATTTGACAGTGATTTAGAGGAGCAGCCTCTTCTTGGCCTGTGTAAGATGTTAGATGCACCTTACCTCATTCCTCTTTCAGCATTCCAGAACTGTTGTCGTGGCTGAAGAATTTTCAGAGGAATCTACACAATCCCCCCACAGCCAACTACAGTCCTGAGGGAGGACAAATGGAAGTGTGTGTCACAACTGGCAGCCAGGAAGGCTTATGCAAAGTAGGACCAAGAACTCAGTATATTAAAAGTACTTCTTTCAAGATGATATTTTCTTCCCTCAGTTCAGCTATACCTAGCATTAAGCATCACTTCAAAGCTTTGTGTAGAGTACTTGTTAAACAAACACCTCAGGCTATCCATACAAGGTAACAGAACTTAAAACACGCTGGGCAGTCTCATGACAAACATACATGAATGTTCAGATATAGCAAAAAGGCTGTCAGAAAATATACTAAGATAACATTTCTTGTTACTCAAGTAATCAGTAAAGCCTTATTGGCTTTACTGTAACATGACAAACTGTATTAATCTTCCTTGAATAATCAACCTGTTCAGTCTGCTCTGCTGCTTAGTTGATACTTTCTGCAAATGAAATGCTTTCTGTTGTATAGAGAACTGTTCCCATTTCAAAACTGTTCTTCCCAGCTCTGTTTTGTTTCTAAAGCTGGTCGTTCATCTGTTTTCCCTACAAACAGCAGTTACTTAATTTTTTTGGGAATTACTGATGTGTAACCAAGACTTACAGTCTCACTAAAGTCAGACCTAGGAAGCATATGTAAAATATTTCTAAAATAGTTTTCTTTCACAGGTGTTTGAAATGCTCATTAATCCTGGGGACAACATCCTTTTGGATGCCCCCACATATTCTGGGACACTAGCAGCAGTAAGTATTTCATCAATAGCTGTGAACATCAGATTTGAACAGCACTTTAGTACCTGATCTACTCGCTTGTATGCCCTGTATTTACAGCAAGAACGCATCTAAGAGTCACGTTTTTACTGTAAATCCAATTAAGTTCATAAAGATTAATTCATAAAAGCTATTCCCAGCACACAGCGTCCTTTTCTAAATGCTGTAGTTTGTTCTGAGACTGAGGTCATATTTGGGACTTGCAAGAAAGTCATCACAGCAGTCAGTTCAGAACAGATTTTAAGCGGGTATTTCAACAAATCATCGTGTTCTACTGAAGTATTTTATAGTCTGATTATGCTGTACCCATAACTAGAGTTTTCAGATGTAAACTAGTAAGGACTGTACAAAAATAGCAAAGTTTCCTTCTGAGAAATTAATTGCTATGTAATTAAACATCAAATAAAAATACATAAGAGTTGTAAAAAGGGTTAGGATAGATGATGTACCACTTCATTCCAGTTTCCCCTTGCACTGACAGGAATTCTGATATCGTTTGGCTAATCAAAGATTTCTTGTTAAGAACATACCTTCAAAATTATTGCATCAACTTAGATTTTCACTTAAAAATGCTGAGCTACATGATACAGATTGAAACCCCATGGAGGTGAGACAGCATGCTGTTTTGTTAGTATTTTTCCTGCAACTCTTCACATTGCCGTCAGTGTGTCGTTGCAGTAGCATCATTCTGTTCTCCCAGGTATTGCTGAATATATTTCTTTCCCCTTTGTCAGTAGTGAGTAGCTTACAGTTCTGGCACTAGTAGAATGCAAATGATCCACTGGAAGTAGAGTTGCGCTAAACTTACTGTCTGCGTTGAGAGCATGAAGAGAACAATTCAAACTCTCCACATGCCTTTCTGCTTGCAAAAATGTGTCATTTCCTGTAGAAGAACAGCAATTAGACATTAGTTGCCTTTTTCTCCTCACGTGGCTTAACGGGGCAAATAAAGAGGAATGTGGTAAGTTTGACAAGCTACATAGCAAACCTAGACAAGCTTTGATTTGAATCGTGAGGACGTAAGAATTTGGGATAGCTATAAAGTCAGAAAGGATCATGACGGTTCTGTTCATCCTATCAACAGCTGAGACCTTTGGGCTGTAACATCATTAATGTTCCTAGTGACCAACATGGCATTATTCCAAAAGCTCTAAAAGAAATTCTGTCCGCTTGGAATCCAGGAGATATAAAAAATCATAGCCGCCCTCTCCCCAAATTCCTGTACACGATTCCAAATGGCTGCAACCCAACTGGAAACTCTCTGACCGCGGATCGCAAGAAGGAGATTTATCAGGTATGTAGGAGGGGCCTCATGAATGTTTTAGGTAGAAATGGGTAAATGTCCATCCTGTTGTAGCTGAAGGTACTCCGCATGTAACGTTTGGGCCCATTGTTGCTCCAGAACAGGTTCTAGCCAGAACTTGTATCTAAACAAAGCCTCTTTCATGAGGAGTCTTCAGTAGCATGAGGTAAATTATTTTTTGCAGTAGTAGTACATTGCTGCTGGTGTCAGGAGCTTCAAAGTGGGTTTACCAGAAGTGTACTGTACCCTTTGAACACACCTTTAGTTATGCACCTGTCCTTGCACTGCAGTAGCGTGTTTATTGTTTAGACTGATGTCTGAATTGGGGATTTGAAACCTCCTCCTGACACAGCTTCATATACAGTGAAGGAGCAACCTGTGGGATCCTAATATGGTCCTGGTAATAGGTCCAGAGTACACCAAGAACTGAATTTACAGTCTTTATGTTTTAATCAGTCTTTGCATTGAATTCATTTCTTTCTTTAGCTAGCAAGAAAATATGATTTCCTTATCATAGAAGATGATCCTTACTACTTTCTTCAGTTTGAAAAGGTAATCTTCCATGCTAGGTAGCATCTTCATTTCTGATACCAAAGAACTGAAGTTTGAGCCATAAATCTTCTTGGATAGTCTTCATGTCCTTCTTCTAAGTTAGTTATATGCTTAACAGTCTATTGCTACTTTTACTTGCCCCCTTTGCATTTTATTGCATCAGCCTTTTAATTGTGGTGGTTCAAATTCCTCAAGCCTTACACAGGACTGAATTTCCCTCATTACTAAGAAAATTGCAAAGATTTTGCCTGCAGAACAGAACAAATATACCACCAAAGCAGTGCCTGAAAATAGCAGCCTCTTGCTCTTCCTTTCAAACCAGTCACTCCTCCATCCAGAGGAAGATGGTCTATTCCTATAAGCTATTACATCTCATTTCTACCCCTTTGCCTTTTGGCATCCAGTTATCCCAAAAGCCATAGGAAGTAGTACTGGATAGGCAGCTTCCCTCCTTCCCTACAGATCTTCCTCCTGTGGGTAACAAAGTGTTTAACTGTCTTTCCTAATGGATCTGCAACAGCACAGTCTGCTCAAGCACCCAACTTCAGGAATAAAAAGCTGATCTTGTAAGGAAGCAAAACATTGCTAGAAGATAAACAGCAGTATTCAGTATTCTATTTTGAAATACATTTTTATGGGAGGAGGCAATAACAGTGCCTCACAGACATTGAATAGCATTGTTTAGCTTTGCTAGAGAATGAGGGGAGGATGTATAAAGGTAGTAGGATATTTGATAAGGAAAAAAGCATGCTGAACTCAGATCAAAATTTGGACATATCTTCTAACTTCCCTTTGTTTGGTTGTTTTTTGTCTGTTTGTTCTTAAGTAAATGTTAAAGCTACTGTTCCATCTTTAAAATTACAATATCCTTCTGTATACTCCTTAAAAACCTTGACAGAGAATTTGTTTCCCCTGCTTATGGCATCATATCAAATCTTGAACTGCGCACTTGTGTGCTGATCAGTGGGCTAAAAGAAACAAGGCTGATTTCTTGATAGTTTTCACAGAATATTACATCTCAGACAGCTAGTTTAAATAAACATTTGTCAGCAAGTTACTGCCCTGGTCCTTTGAATGTCCATCACTAAAATATTTACTATCAAAATATGTACTTTAAGAAATAATTATGTCTCCATAGCAAAGAAAGTAATTCCACCACAATCCCTACTAGAAACTTGAATTTTCTTTTTTCTTTTTCTTTGAAGCCATGGGCTCCAAGTTTCCTCTCAATGGATGTGGATGGCAGAGTCATCAGGACTGACTCATTCTCTAAAGTTCTCTCATCTGGGTAAGGCCCACTTCAGACTCCTCAGTATTACCTCTTGATTAAGGCACAAGACTAACATTGCGTACAAAAGGATCAGATGACAGTTTTTTCACCTAATACCTGGTCATTTCTGGAAGGTATTTTTCTTCAGTGTACTAACTTTTCCTGTCATCTCTTGAAGGTCATTTATAATTCCAAATTCTGATTCTCTTCTGATTCTGATAGCTATGTCATCCTGCCCAGACAGGCCAGTCTTCCAGGCGCCACATAGGCTGAGAGACTGAGATGCTGGCCTGAAGCTCTCTTCCTGGAACTTCTAGTAGTCTTTTGCCAGTTTCCTGCCTGTTACCATTTCTGCAGACTCTTCCAATATATAAAAGAAATGATGACATAATTCTCTACAATCAATCAGACTTATAGTGATGTCTTACCTTCTAGCTTTATGGTTCTTTCAGGTTATATCTTCCTGAAAAATTAAGCTGGATACTCTCACACAAACAATATATTTGTGTTTTAATTTGCTTTTATTATTCTAATAGATATAAGAAAGTAATGTGAATTTTGCACTGGCAGCTAGTGGGTTGTGACCCCATCCCCAAGAAAGAGAAGAGACAGCACAATGCCAAGTGTGGTGACACTTCCAGAAGTGACACTACAAAAAGGCATGATGCAATTTTGTCTTTGCCAAGGACATATTTGAGCTTACTTTGATAGCTTTAATAGCTGTTTGAAGAAAAACAGTCTGAGTAAAGACAGGTCATAGCAATGAAACATGAATAAGAACCTATTTTATCAGCCTGACCTCCATTTATCCTGCAGTGCTAAAAGAGCTAAAGAAGCAGCCTGTTTGCCAGCTTGCATATTTTTCCATGAAGCTGAGCGTTCATGACTTTCAATTATGTGAATAATCCATCTTTCCTTTCCTTTGATTGATCTTAGCTTGTAAGTTGTGTAAACCTGGGGTTTAGGGCAGTATTAAAGATATAAATACATACAAGAGCCTTAGCACATTAGTGAAATGATTATAGGTTTTCTGGTTACAAGTTGAACCATAACTCACATAAAGGCTTTGCACACTGCATTTCCTGTTCTAATCTTTTCTTTTTCTTCTAGGTTAAGAGTTGGTTTTCTGACAGGTCCCAAGCCTCTTATCGACAGAGTTATTCTACACATTCAGGTTTCTACAATGCACACCAGCACTTTCACACAGGCAAGTACTAAACTAACAACTGAATTGTATTAAAGAATCAGATTCCAAGTCAGAGGAAACTAAGAACAAGCGTAGTTGCACTACACTTTTTCAGTTTTAGTTACAAGAACAGATATTGAGTCACCAAAAGGAACAGATCACCAAAGAAACTGCAGCCAGAACTAGAGAGCTTAGTGCATGGAAAGCACTAGTGCTTCAGCTAATATAATATTAACCATCAGATTTCAAGAATCAAGATTTAAGATGTTTTATCTCTTGCCAATGGGATCACTTGATAAACCTCAATATAAAGCATACAGTGGAAGTTCTTCCCCTCCTCCTCCTCATTTTTCTTTATGCTTAGTATCTAAAATAATACTGGCAGCTCACAGATATCACAAAGGTGCCATCAGCAGCTCCTTTATAACTGGTAATAAGGAAAGGAGACATCAAGCATGTCTACATACAACTTTCAAATCCATTACTTCATCATAGGAGCAGTATTAAAGAGAGACTGGAAGGAACTTCCATAAAACAGTATATATTGCCTTCATTTTTTGCCCAGATTCCCATATTCAGCTTTCTATCCATTCCTCCAACTACAACTTCCAAATGTTGCCACTGTCCTTGAAGGTAGCAGTGACAGAGACTGCAATTGTCTGCTGCTACTGGCACCTCTGTTTATAAAGGGCTCTGAGAGACCCCACGTGCAATTTCTTGCCCAGGTGGAATTCTGAATAACACACAGGGCAATATGTAACACACAGGGCTGTGGAGCAGCCCTGTATTGATAGTGCATTTTATTTCTTTAGATGATAATATCACAGCTTCTTCAGCAGTGGGGAGAAAAGGGTTTCTTGGAGCACACAGACAGGTAAGGTCATGTCATATTTTGAATGCCCTCATCTGTCATGCTGCTTCTTGCTACCTACACAAAACAGGTATCCATGTGAGTATTCATGTTGCATTTCAAATGTCATAGTCAGATCTGTGCCCTAAGCTTCCTACAGTAATGGGTAACATGTTATGGTTTGTAAAGGCTTGTCATAGGATTGTAAGAGAAGCATAAGAAAGGTTCTTATATCTGACCGCAGCAGCCACTCCTGCCCCTGAGCAGCAGGCTGCTACCCATTCCATAAACATCGGAGCAGAGATACTAACCCTGGCTTTGTTTTGTGTTAGGTATCACAGAATAGGTGTAAGAAACAGGAGCATAAAGATAGATTTGTAGGAAAACTCAGACTACACTTTATCTCAGCTTTCAGCAGTTAAGAAGATGTGTCTCTTAAACATATCTCTTCTCTTACCTTCTTCCTGACAGGGAGGCAGCCTTTCCTAGGCCAGATATATTCTTCCTCTTTACCTAATGAAAATAATGCTGCAGTAGGCTACCCGCAACCTTTTATAACTCCTAGAGACTGTTGTCCGGTGACTTATTTTTGATTAGGTCCTACAGCTGATTACCATTTCCACATGACTTCACTGGGATCAGGTGAACTTGTTAGCTTGTGTTCTTGAGTCAGAGTAAGCCTATTGTTTATAGTGATTACATTTCTGTGAAAGTTTTGCCTCGCACTTAAAATTCAATTCCAACGTGAAAGTAAAATAACAGCACAGAAAAGCAAAGAAAAAAAAAAGTTACCACAGAATTTATGATGCAGTAAAAACTGCAGAAGTAAAATTTACCTTTTTTTGTAGAGTATAACAACTGTCATAGGCAGAGTCGTTGAGATTTGTAATCTTTTTTAGTTAGTATTTGTCTGTTGTTAGGTTTCATGAAATACATTTGGAAATCAAAGCTCCGTGTTCCAAGAGTATCAAAGAAAAGTGAAACTACTAAGTCTGGTTCATATGTAGAGAAGGGAGCCCTTTTGCACCTGATCTATGCATTCTGCACCATACATTTTTGTCATGTCTACCTAATGTTGCAGAATCACAGCTGCTTCATTTGATACCAGTGAGAGTAGTCATTGTACAAGGCTTGTTTCTCTTAGACCTTGGGGTAGGGTCATTTTCCCTAGTAAGTTATTGTATTGTTTTGAAGTTTTAGTTGAAGTATGAAGGCAGTAGGCTCAAAGGGTTAAAACAAGGGAAGCTGTCAGATAGTCATGATAGGTTTATCATATGATCTGTTTTTATCTCATGAAATATTGTTTCCACATGTACCTATTACAGAAATTTAACCCAAATGCATAAATATCACATATGTACTTTTGCAGGCATGCAAATACTTAATTTACTTCTGTATGCATGTTTTGTGTGATGACTACTGCAAACAGGGCTTGTATCCACAACATAAAATAGAATGGATATCACTTATAAAGTGTTTAATACTGAACTTTCTCAGACATGTAAGGATTAAGAAGCAGCTACAAATGCACTTCCTCTATCTCATTGATTTTGTTGTAGACACCATGAAGCATTCAAGACTTTTCTAATGCATATACAAAGTTTCATATACACAGTACATTGTATTGTGCTGATCTGGGATGTGTTCAGATTTCTGTTAAGTGTGCATTTCGGTTGATAAGTAGAAAAGCTTTGTTTCTGCTTTTGGAACACAAATGGACTCTGAAGCACTATGAGATCATGGCTTTCAATTGGTAATGTACTTTCAGAGTTGTGGAGTTCTACAGGACCCAGCGGGATGCAATGCTCATTGCTGCTGACAAATGGTTAAAAGGTCAGTCAGTGCAACACAGTTAATAACTTAGACCTTTTTTCTAGCCATTATTATCTTCGTGATCAAGAAAAATTGCTGAAGGTCACCCCTTGACCAAAGTGATAGATGATCACTGAGCAAATCAGTGATGTGAAATACTAAGCTTAGGGTGAATTATCTAAGACTGCAGTTGTCCTGCTTTTCTGGTGGGGGACAAGTTAATGATGATGAGAAAAAATCTCACCACATTATCACATATAAAGCAACTTTACAGACAGAATGTATTTCATTCCACGACATTCTTTTCGTGTTTAAAATCTCTGTCTTTAAAATCTCCATCTGAAAGTGTCAGATTCTGTTGCATAAATTTAAAAGAAGATATAAATATGGTAGTAGTGATGGTCATTTTGTCCGAACTTAATTCCAGACATCCACTTTTATGATTAATCACAGAGCACAGAACAAAGCTGCTCAGCAACAGTGGGATTACAGTCAGTGACTATAATTACTCCTTTTTGTCAGTCTGCAGTGGAATCAACAATAATTATTTAAGAACTGCTCACCTTCCTGTTCCGTCAGCCTGCCTTCATAGGAGAGGTGTTCCAGCCCATGCATTATCTTCATGGCCCTCCTCTGCACGCTCTCGGGGACCTGGACGCAGTGCTGCAGATGGGGCCTCACAAGGGCGGAGTAGAGGAGGACAATCACCTCCCTCTCCCTGCTGGCCACCCCTCTTCTGATGGCAGCCAGGATACCATCGGCCTTCCAGGCTACAAGCATACACTGCTAGCTCATGTTGTATTTTTCATCAGCCACGACCCCTAAGACCTTCTCAGCAGGGCTCAGCTCTCAAGTAGTTCTTCTGCCAATTTGTATACATATCTGGGGTTACCTTGACTCAAGTGCAAAACCTTGCACTTTGCTTTGTTGAACCTCATAAGGTTCACAAGAGCCAACCTTTTGAGTTTGTCAAGGTCCCTCTGAAAGGCATCCCTTCTTTCTGCTGTAATCAACCGCACCACTCAGCTTGTAGTCGTCAGCAACCTTGCTGAGGGTGCACTCAATCCCATCATCTTTGTCACTGGTAAAGATGTTCTAGAGTACCAGTACCAAGACAGAGCCCTGAGGGACATTTCTTGTTATTAGAAGTTCATTCAAGCTCATGCAAGCAATAGATTTACATCACTTACTCTATCATGTACCAAATTACAGGAAGAACAGAAGTTTCTTTATTGATTCCCTTTTCTTTTTCTCTAGGCTTGGCAGAATGGCATCCTCCTGCTGCTGGCATGTTCTTATGGATCAAAATTAAGGGAGTTTCTGATACACAACAGCTGATCATGGAAAAAGCTTTGCAAAAAGAAGTATGACCTATGGCTTAATGGCTTATGATATTAAATGAGGAAATGATGAAATAAATCTATGTATCTATCTGCACATAGGCACAGATCTATGAAAGCAGGGAATCTGTATCCACAATCATCACTGAGGCAGAGGCATTGTTCTGTAATGTAGTGTGTCATTAGTAAAATATTTTCTTATATGTATTCAAATGTTGATATTTAATCAGCTTAAATTTATACCACATGTATGTATTATATACAATATATTCACTATATATCTAATAGTATATTTTTGGTAATGTATATGTAACAGAGTGGGCAGTCATCATTATAGACACTTTTTAGTATGAAAAATTGTGTGATTTTATTTTTAAAATTTAAAAGAGACAGTACAGTGCACTGAGTACATCCCACTGCACTTGTACTGCTAAACACTGACAGTAAACCAAACCTGGTTATGAACCTGAGAGCCCTTTGGTTTTGTTACAAAAAGTCTGATACAAGTTTGCCCTCTCAAATTTAATAGAATGTATTGTTTTCTACCTTGCTTATAACTGAGTGATTCACTGCTTTTACACAGGTGTTACTGGTTCCTGGAGGAGTGTTCAACATTGATAGTTCAGAGCCCAGTCCTTATGTCAGAGCTTCTTTCTCTCTGCCTTCTCCAACCCAGATGGATCTGGTAAGTGAGACTGGAATTATTCTTTTTTAAACATTCTTATCAAGAACAGTTTCTCATGTAAATATGTGATATAATGATATTTTTACTTCTCCTTGTGTGATTTCTTATTTGTGTATTTATATATATTTATATATTTTTATATATTATATATATTTATATAATGTATAAATATGTTATTTATATACATTATATATATACATATAATATTTATATTTATATATAGTGTATTTATTTGAGTACGTAGGCACTAAAGCAGTACTTCTGAAGCAGCTGTTTCTTGGCCAAGATACTTTTATCCGAATTTCCTGCAATGTGCTGAATTTATAGGACTCCTTAATTTTTTTTCTGTGTATCCCATACATACAGATTCTTACACTTAGTCATCCCAGTTATTAGTCAGAAGAGCTTCGCTGAGGCCAAAGTTTTGCTATTTGTTCTAGCATTAGCAAACAGCATGTATTTTTATTTTCCTTATTTTCCATTCCTGAAACTGAATTACTTTTTTTGTGTGCTGTAAGGAAGAATATTGATTTTCTTTCCTATGATTCACGTACATGTTGCATTTCATTTCTCAAGAAGTAACCTGTATTTTACAAACAGTTCGGATGTTATTTGGCTGTATCTGTAAAATCAATGGGGAGAAAGTCTAGGAGATAACTTTTTGTGCAGATTTAGTGATCCTCTGATGTAGGTGCTTGAAAGCTCAGTATCTCTAGTTTTACTTTCATTCAGCTACTCAGGTCTGTAACAGATATGTGCTTCTGTTGTCCTGTATTTCTTCTTCTTTGTGAAAGAGGAAGCAATTCCTAGGCATACTGTGGACAGTCAAATCGTACCTTGCTGCCATTGTACTTCTGTATGCTTCTCTTCTGAATTTTCTTTCTTTTCTTTCAGCTTTGGCGTCTCTAGGGCTCTACAATGGGTTAAAAGAGATACTTTTCCAATGATCACTAGTTCTATTAAAACAACTGATTAGCTTCATTTCAACTGCAGATAATCATTGAGCATCCATAAGTGTGTTTTTCTGTTTCAGAAAAAAACTGCCTTTCATTTTTTTATCAGATGAGTGGAAGCTTTGTCTTGTCACAATATGATTTCAAGCCAATGCATGCTGTTAGAGAAAAGGAAAACACACAATATCAGCAGAATTTTGTAGTATAAAGCAGTGAGTTCATATGCGAGTGTTAGGGTAGTTTTAGTAGACTGTGTGTTTAAGTAATGCAGGTATATGAATTTAAACCATCTTCTATATCATTGCAGGCTTTCCAGAGACTGGCGGATCTTATAAAAGAAGCTGTAGAGAAAAAATGAATAGAGCTCACACAGCTAACAAAATCATCTCAAGGAAATATATATTAACATTGGGAGTCAGAACACTTTGAAAACAAGCACAGTGCCATGGATGTTTCCATTGATTCAGCTAAAAAAAAAAAAAAGTGAAAAACAAATTGCTGATTTTTTTTTCTTTGTCAGTACATCGCACTGCTAAATTTATTCTAATCCAAAAATGTTTGATATGCTTAAAAACAAAATGTTCTGCTTCCTGTCAAATCCAAAGTATTGTTAGAGCTTGATTTTGGCTTTTTGCTTTCTGTTTGGGTTAGGAAGCAGGGAAATCAGTCACTTAGGAAGTTACACCTGAGGTAGTTGTAGGCATTCTTAATCCTAACTGATACATTCTGCCAAGACCTTTTGTTGGAATTGCTTTTTTATTTTGTTTTCCATCTTGTCCTTCGGTACATTGTCTGGTTTTGAAAAGATCAGTATTAGGTTTTACTAAAGTTTTGTCAGATAAAAATGAGGTTGGGATGTTTTAATTTGGAAACTGACATAGCAAAATCAAGCCACAATTACAAATGCTGGCTTAAGATTCTTTGCAATTAGCAGTGGTCTTGCAACTAATTTTTCTAGTTTTTATAGGTTTTCTGTTTGCTTGTTTCCACTTTAGTCTGTGAGTAATTACTCTGTGTGTTAGAAAATGGCTGGTAAGCAAAGATATGTGGATGTGCCAATAGAACTGCTGCCTTGGTTAACTGCAGACATCTTTTTTAATAGAGAAGAGCATAAGTAACTGAACTGAGCACTGGAATGAACAATACCTTGACACAGATGTACAAAGCAAGCAAAACACAAAAATAAAGATGTTTTGATCTTTGGTCCTTTGATTATTATCATCCCAAATGTTAGATTCTTGGCACCACGTACAATACTTTCAGAAAGTTTTAACTGTGTAGATTATCCTAGCCTTCTCAATGCATCACCCTGTAACCCAACCCACATCCCTAGGTTTCTCTCCAATCCTCACTGCAGGCAGGCAAGCTGGTTCTATGGGCGCTGCACCATAAAGTTGGACTGGGCTTGGGCACAGCAAGGACCCTTGGGGTGGTTGTACAGCCCGGGAGGAGGCTGTAGTTATGGTTTTCATCCTGGTGGATGAGAGACTGATACGTCTGTTGTTTTTTCCTCTGGATAAATGGTACTCCAGTATGGTGACCAAGAAATACTCTACTCTACAACACTGCATATTATTTTCTCCCAAGTAGAACTCTATTCTCCCAAGTAGAACTCTAATCTAGTCACATTGCTAAGCCCCTAGACAAACCAGCAATCTCCACAATTAGAGGTACCTTTTCATGGCATTCCTAACGAATCCACTTTTCTCCTCAGTTGAGATTTATTAAAAATAACATTAGGTCTTTTAACTGACCCCAAAACTTATTATCAGCGCAGTTCTACAAATGCAGATCTCAGAGACATATGCTGGGACTTTTACACAGGTGAGTACCCATGGGAAAATAAGAATTAGACAAGTTTCCATTTTATTCATACTAATTCTGCTTTCTTGCATGAGGTTAAACAGGAGCAGGTTTACAGAGCTACCAAAACAGAAGAACACGTGGAATTAATACAGTGCCAGTAAAGGAAAATGTTAAGGGAACAAGGCTTTTTCTTTGTAAGCTTTACAGTGTTAAAAGCTTGGTCTGTATTAAAAGAGCATGGATACGTAGAGCCTCAGGGCTCACAATAAAAGGAAAAATGGTCTGGAAAGCAATGAATGGTTTCAGGTTAAAGGGGTGTTCAGTACTCCAGCAAAGAAGCAGAAGGATGAATCATTTTAGCTAATCTCCAGGAGATAATATTTAGATGGAGCTTAATCCACAGAACTGCTGTCCTACTGCTCAAAATGTGGACAAGATCACTGACTGGCAAGGCAGCACTCAAATTACTGAACAGGAATAATGATACTTCTTTCTTGAATAATGTTATCCCAACTTCTTCACACACAGAAATGAGATTTCCTTAAGCATGTAACCAAGTGATGTGTTTGTATTACTATATAAACTATCACTAATTAGTTAAAAGACAAGGTAACAACAAACATGGAGTTAGACTTAAACTTCCCAGTGGGGAAATCCAAGCATCTTCCTCTTGGAGCATTACCTGCCAGACCAAGAAAGGAGAGCAGAGCTACACAGTTTTCCTTTGAGTTTCTTACAAACACTGCAGCACCTTCCTGAGGTCCAACTCCCAATAATAGCAAAGTCCCTGGAAGTCCCACGTGTTGCTGCAAACAAGATGGAGCAAAGTAACAACGGTCATTGCTATAGCTGCCTATCTCAGAAACATTTAAACCAATGTCAGTTGTCCAAAAGTCTTAGCCTCATGTACTTGACAGATTATTTACAAGTACGCAGTGTGAGCTTTAATATTAACTATATGACTTTAAAGTGTGCTACCCAGTTGTTTCCTCTCGTGGGCTGCAGAGCACATTAGAAACAAAAGATTTTGTTGTTCTGGTTTCAGTAATCTGGAAGCTCTTACACAGTGTTTGAGATGCAAACCAGAAAATTGAAGTGTTGAGGTTTGGAGACTTTAATAAAAGTCTTCTCTGTTTTCAGAACAGGAAAAGCAGTGTTATTTAGTTTTGTTTAGAAGTAGTGTTTTTCATCGAGAGTTCCACCAAGCATCCTACATGTGTAAGTGTAAAGGGCTTTGTGATCTCTTTATAATTTCAAATGATACACAGTAAGTTAAAAATCCAAATGAATGTCAGTAAAATATCTTAGTAACAACCAAGAGATTTTGAGAAAGAAGTGTTAACATATTCATGCTGACACAGAAAAAAATCTTAGCAAAAGAAAAATTATCCAGTGCAATACAACAAGCAAGCTATTCTTATGTTACACTTTAGACCCTGGAGCTAATGCCATGCTACTGGAAAAGAATGAAATTTTCTATAAGGATTATCAGCAACATTTGTGTTTCACTAGAATGGTTACATTTCCACCAGACTGCTAAAACTGTGACACGCTACCCCTAACTGTCCATAAGCCTTTCCATATTACATCATTTAATGCAAGAGTGCTTTAAAATGCATGGATTAAAAACTGCAAGACACTATTTCTAAGAAACTGGTTACATTTTTGTCTTGCATGCTTTCAATTACAGGCTCAAATTTTTGCTTGCTTTGATTCCCACCAAAACTCACACACACAGATTTCTGCTCCCATCAATTCATGACGGTGTAAAAAGAAAACCCTTTTTCAGGAACTCAGTGATCTGAAGAGGCACTGGAAAGACCACCAGCTAAGAAAAAAATAACTCTATGTATTTAAACTACAAACAGAAAAATGGGAAGTAAAAAAATATCTGTTGCAATGTGTTAGTTCTGAAGTACCGTCGTTCTCTGGTCATGCATTAATGGTAGCACAGATCCTGTTTGTTTTGTATACGTGGCTTTGGTGTGCATCTTCAGAGCAGATGGACCAACATGTGTAGTGCTAGTAAATATGAAGTGCTCTGGATGAACGGATGCATCTGATAATGCTGTTCATCAATAGGTGTTTATAATGTATACTAGGCCCTATTTTTTCACTGAAACTTAACTGCAAAAGAAGATTTTATTTTCTCCATAGGACAGTATCAAACCAGATTTGATTTGCTTTGGTTTGAGATAGTAAATAAGTCGAATTCTGCAAGAGTGATAACTTAAGAAAGATGATTTTGCGCTTGTGTATTGATTGCCTCTATCATTCTCTGAAGCTTTATGTCCTCCTATTTGAGGCTGCCTCATTCCAAGAGCTTTTCAAAAGAATTTACAAGCCTCTTCCTCTGCTTTTTGATGCCACGGTCTGGCAAGTATCATCTGTTAATATCAAACAGCACAAGTTTTAATTAGAATGCATTTTGGGACCCAGATTCAACATTTCTAGAACAAGAACTCCCAAACCACATGTATCACTGTTGCCAGCAAAAGGATGAGGTGCTTCTCTATCTAGCTTACATTGGAGCAGATGGAAAAAAATGATCAAGATAAGGGTGGAGATAATCCAGGAAAGAGAAAACGTCATTAAATGCTTTATTAAATCCTGTGCCTGAAGAGTAGGCCCTCTGCTGGCTGTGCAGCCTGGAAATGGGATGTCTGCTGTTCACATTCAGAATCTCACTCTCCAAAATATTTCTCCAAAATGTAGCAGGTGCAAAACTTTACACCTTTTCATACTACACAGCTGATCGGGATGAAAGTGTGTGCATGACGTAATCTATGATTGCTAAATTTCCCTATGACCCATAGAGATGAAAAATTCCCTCCTGGAATATGGAGGTGATTAAAAATTATTTTTGACAAGAGGCTTTTTCTGAAGCACACATTCTCCCTCTGGTCTTTCTTCTGACTCATCCCTCTTGGCTTGTTTTCTTCTTAAGCTGTTTTATGACTGAATTGTTTGTAGTGTTTTTCTTATTGTGGCGGCTAAAAAGAGATACTGCAGTTCCCATGAGCTGATAATTCGGTTTATAAGCTCCTTTTTAAATTGAGACACGTGATCCAATCCCAAGGTGTTTTTGTAAACGTGGTTCTTTGCTGAAATTTTCCCATGGTAACTGTGTTGTTGGGATCTTTTCTAAGCTCCCAGCTATTTGCTTATCTGAGTGAGTTTCTCTAATCCATACACAACATAACCTTGCTTAGACTGTGGCAAAAACTCTTCTAATGTCTACTGTCATCTCTCAGGACAAACTCTTTTATAATTTTCCAGCACGATCCTCTATCCATTATTTTTTTCTTTGCAAAAAAGAAGATCCTCTTCTGCCACTGTATAAATTCTTTGTAGTCACATCTAACTCACCCAGTGAATTGAATAGCAGGAAGGTGGGTAAAGAAGGGAAAGGTGGCCAAAGCACTGACACGGGAAAGCTGCCCACAAAAGTCACCACAGCTGGCACTGAAATTTGTGTACAGCTGCAATGCTAATCTGTGCCACGGGGTGGGAGAACAGAGAGGATGCAGGAAAGGAGGAACCCCTCCACTTGCTGCGTATTGTGCTGCCACACGGATGACTGGCAGCTGAGTGCTTTGCAATGGGTCTGCTGAGAGGTCAGTGCTACACAAATTAATACTGTACTTTCATAAAGCAAACAAAGAATTAAAGCATGGCCTGATCATACTTTTTTTTTTCCTTAGAATTAAGAAGGAAAAAAAACTCAACAAAATCAACCAGGTGATTTCATTTTCTGAAAATCTTTCTTTCTAAGGCAGTTGTGCAAGAAAATCATAACCCTCCAGCTAGAAAGCAATACACAGGATGTCCAGAAAAATAAGGCAGATTTCTGTCCCTTAGGAAACTTATCCCTTCTCAAAGTTCCTAAGTAGAAGTGTTGTCTTGCACTTCCTCATAAGGCAAAACACAATGTTTTTGTAACATATAACACAGTTTAAATTGCACCATGTCAAAAGACTAGAATTTAAAATGCCATGAATCTCCTTTCTCAGTGTGTATAGGTGGTTAGATATGAGACACAGGGAGGACTCGACCTCTAAACATCAAGAGATGGTTGCTGGCACTGCTGAATACACAACTTTCTCCAGTAAGTCATGTCTGCCCTGGAAAATTTCGCTGCTATAAATTTCATTGACTTTCAGTTTTTGATAACAGTAGGTGAAAGCATACCCAACTCCAGCATTGTGCCACAAGACACTGCTTTATTCTGACAGCCAAAGCCCTCAATTTGCTGAGTCACTGAAAACTTGCAATAATGAGCCTGTCCAAATGAAAGGCATCTTTAATCAATGGCAAGATCGTAATAAAACTTCAACTAGATGTAAGTTTCTCCTAGGGGGACCTACTCTCCATCACCTGCACAGCAGCAAGGGCAGCAAACAGCCTCCTCAGATCTGAGAATCAATCGCAAGGTGCAGAAGGGGATCCTACTGCAGAGGAAATAGGATCTTATCAACACTGTGTGCATTTGTAAATCTGAAATCTCCAGACAAAACACAGAGGATCTGAGAAGCAAAATAAAAGCATCCATTATGTCAGATTTCAGTACACCACATAACTCGCATGCTGAGTACTTGCTGCTAGATCTCCCTGAAAATTGTTCTGAAGTCTTCCTTTTTGTTGGGTTGCTGTGTGTAATTGAACACACAAAGCAAAAACTCAGTTATGACAGTGCTATTCACCATGCTTCAGAAATGTATCAGGCTCAAACTGAAACACTTTCTTTTCCAAAGATAAATTATTTTCAGGTGTTTACCAAACGATACACAGAAAGCAAAGTTCCCATGCACCCTCAAAGAGTGGCAAAGCATGGGAGTATCACTGAGAACTGAGTGTAAACAAGAGATACACCAGGTGCCAAAAGGGAAACTCATGGCAGAGTTTCACACAGGAAAAGAGCCAGTGAAATGAGCCATAAAATAATTTATAGAGACAGAATAAACTCAGGGAGAAAAATATTTATTCTGCAAATGCAGGTGGGAGATATTCAAAACCCATCTGGATGCCTACCTGTGTGACCTACTGTAGGGTACCTGCTTTGGCAGGGGGTTGGACTCGAACTCTTAAGGTTCCTTCCAACCTCTACGATTCTGTGATTCTGTTGAAAACCCTCCTTCCAGCCCCAAACCATTCCTCAGTCTTCACAGTAACTAGATGCTGAGAGGAATGCAAGGGCTCCAGGGGCAATAAAATTTAATTACACTGTTTCTTGCTCCAATGTCATTGGTCACACTACCTCTCCTCTGGGGAATTTAAAAAATAATGCAGAAAACATTTATTTATTTTTAAGAATAGTTGCTGCCTGCAAGACTTTGATTTTCCTATGATATGAGATGATCTGTATCAGATTCTTCTGTAAGAATACATTAAGTGTTTGCCTGTGGATCTTAGTATTCCTGTCATGAACAAATTTTCCTTCACAAGAAGCAATGCATTTGCATCTGTGCCAGTTAAAACACATAAATACTCAAATACTGGAAGAATCCTTTGCTTTAAATATATTTTATTGTTTAGAGAACAGAATTTGAGCCCCAAAACCTGCTTATACTATCACAAAAGTGAAACCCGTTTGCTATTGTATACATTCAAATTCAAGGGCTGCTTAAACTCATCACTGCCTAAGTTTGGAAAGCACGACTTACGTAGCTCTGCACTGAGAAAACTAGGGAATGGGTGTTGATCCTATCAGGCTGCCCTGACAATATTCATCATGAGTGCTTCTTGCAGCCCAGGCAGCACTCGACAGTGAAGGGTTACATGCATTGAGGGGAATGCTGAATTCACCGCTCCCTTCCTCGGGGATCCAAGCAGGCAGAGTTGGCCAAGCTAGATGCAGAAAAAGAGTGTCCATAGAGTCATCACTGGACTTACCTTTGATCATTCCATGCACAGCTTCTTGGGATATATTTAGCAATGAAATTCTGAATGTTATGTGGTTCTTATGGTTTTGGAATTTTATCCTTTTATGTGTACAGTATTTATTTTTTTTTTCCCATGTACTATAAGAGTAATGCCCAGAGTTATCCCACACATAGGAGTAAGTAAGCTAATTAAAATTTTAAAAGGCTGTCTCCATTAAAAGCTGTTTTCTGTCTTGATGGCAATTACTTTATTGCTTTAAAAATGTGCTTTGCTTCAGTAAGTAGATGATCTTCCTCAAAACATGACAAAACGTGCCCAGCAGATTCTAACAAAGCAACAACACAGCCTAACATAAACTACTGCATTATTAAATTTACCACATAGCTTAATTATTTTTATTCTGCAGCTTAGAAAACCGAGACACAAAAACAGTGGCTTGTCCAAAGTTTCTGAGGAAGCCTGTGGTGGAAACCTAGACCTTTTGCCTGTCAGGTTCTCTGATTCAATCACAAGACCTTCCCCACTATGTTACTAGTGGTACATTAAAGACCAAAGTCTGCTGTAACCAGTAGTTACAGAGCACATGTAATGGATAACAGAATTTGGCATTACCTTTTAACATAATTGTAGATCACACTACGAGGAAGATCTATCAGATCTATCCCCCAAAGGCTGCATTGCTCCACTACTGGATGTGAGCAAGCTGGGCTGTTGCAGATTTCAGATTTTCTGGTGATCAGACAGTGGTTATTTCAGCTGCATTCAATAATTATTCCATCAGTTGCCACTGGTCAGCCACTAACTTTGTTGTTTTTTTAAAGCTTGCATGAAAAAAACATGAAAGTTCCTCTGAGATAGCACTTAGGATTGATTTCCAATGAAATTATAGCTGAGCACAACAGGCAGGGTACTAAAGAATGACATCTCTGTGACTGACTCACGTCTTTGCTGTTCTTTGAAATCAAGAGCCCTGATTTGTTTATGCTTCTGCTTGGGTTTGCGTCCAACCTCCTGGGATTCTCCTGGGCCCCAAAAGATTGCTTGACATGAAGCAGATAGCTGAAAGGTCAGTAAGCACAGGACATCTCTGCAGCATCTATGCTGCTGCTGGATTTGCCAGAACCCAGCAAATGCAATTGAGAAAATGATTTTTGAATAAGTGTTCACCTGAAGTTCTAGCTCAGCCTTGTGGAAAATACTGATCGGTGCTAACTTCCATTTGTACATTCATATGGGACAATCCACATCCCTCTAGGAAGCATCTTATTCCTCCACTCTTCCTTCTATGGATTTATGGTGAGCACAACCCCAGGTTTCTCCTAACCTGGTGATTCTGTCCAGTCCCACATCTACAAGCACCAGTGACGCAGCCTGGCCACTCACATGTAACCAACCTGTTAGCAACACTCTATGCAAAGTTTGTTTACTCTCATCAAGACACCTAACCTGAACTTGGAATTTATAGCAAAATTAGCTTATTTCTCCTGTAGCAGAGCTACAGTGATGCTTTAGAGATGAGACAGTGTCTGCTGTGCACATGTGCTGCCTCATATTACTCTGGATTCTATGCTTCCATTTGTGTTATAGCATCAGGGAACATTACTGACCGACTTCAAAGTTACTGGAAAGGTTTCATGAGGTAAAAGTGTTATGATTTGATAACAATTTGTTTTTGTTTGTTTGTTTTTGTTTTGTTTTGTTTTCTGCTTACATAATAGCAAATGACTAGCAAGACTGAATTGTAAGTTAGAGCAGCTGGTAACAGCTGCAAATGTAATCAATTCGCAGCAGTGATGAGCCACAAAACCAAGCAAGGGAAAGAGGTGATGCACCTCTCCTGTCCTGCTGTCTGTCAAAGGCCAGGAACTGGAAGCAGTTTCAGTGAAATATTTTGCCTAATGGGGATATAAAAGCTAATTTAGGTATTGCTGAGAGCTGGGGCTTTATAGAGAGGGAAGTGCCTGGCAGGACCTAGCTTTGGAGGCACAGTGGTGATGGGGAGGAACTGCACTTCACTACATATCAAATATTCATCTCTCTGTGGATATGTCATGACTGTTCCAGACAAAGCATGAGCTACTTTAGATAGACTGTTTTAGTTGTAAATCCAAACTACTGCTTTTGGCAAAGAACCGATGAGAAAGAAATGGTGTACCTTGCAAACCCCACAGCCTGTGCTCAGAACAGCAGGTTTGTGCCTGTCCTGCTGCCCTGGGACACACGAGCTGCATGCCTCAGGGACCATTTCTGTGATGAGAAATGGCTGTAATGCATTGCTAAGACAACTGACCGTACAAGGTTCATTTCCTTCAGAGAGACCTTTATCCCACTGAGAAAGTCCATCTCTAGAGCTTAATAGCTGAAGAAATACGTTAGGCAAGGCATGTCTCACTAAACCTGCTGGATTTTCCTATTTTAAAGTTAATACAAATATTAAAACTACTTAAAAAGCTTTCAGACTGCATCAAGCAGCCCTGCACTTCAGGTTTACGTTTGGAGTGTGTGTCTACTCACAGGTAATTATATGAGACACATATGTTTCCAGAAGTTGTTTTGTAATGGTGTCTGTTCTATTTTAAAAACAACTGCCTTGCAAAATTGACCCGGTAAGCTGGACCCTCTATAAAGCCTGTTCAGCTTCTTTGGCAATGAGCATAAAATGGGCAAGAAGGAGATAAGCTGTCTGAGGGAACAATTATTTTCCAAACAGCTGCATAAGCTGATAATCAGAAAGCACTGCCTATATTAAATTGCTTGGAAGGATAGCCATAGATAGGGGCCTAAAGTTCTTTCTGGTCCGTTTCCTATGACTCTGTCAATGAGCATACAGCCCACCATTGAAGCAATTAAGTTGTTTAAGAGCAGAGAGCAGCAAATGAAGCTAGCAGAACTTTAATTGAAAGTTGCTGGCTGCAAGCAGGCTGCATGGAAGCTTTTTCAAGATGACGCATATCATCTTGTATCAAAAGTTTTCATGGTAAAATTCTTCATAACCTGCTATCAAGATGTGCTGCAAGTAAATGATTTAGCAGCAGACACATATCACATAACCAAGTGATGGAAAAAGGTGTACCAAGCTGCCAGGCTCTGAATATGAGCCTAGAGGATCTACACATGCACAGATATATGCTGAGCAGAAAAGGATGAAATTAGCACGACCATTCCTCATGCAAGAGAAGCATTCCTGAATTTCCTTACATTTTGTGCCAGTGTACATCTAGCAATAATGGAGGATAAGTATGATTATTATTATTTACTATTTTTAAAAGTATTTAATTAAAGTAAGTGTTGATTAAGTTGTGCTGAACTGTGCACATCACTGATTTGGAATGATCACTGATGGACAGAGGGAAATCTAACCCAAACGATCACCAGAAAACAAGAGAATTACTTGGTCATCACACAAAACACAGCCACAAAAATTGCGTAGTAAGTTACAGAACTGGAGAGAAAGCCTCAACCATCTCAAAACTGCTTTCAGTATCACAGTGTCAGAGTTCACGATCAATAAAACAACATTTGTATCTTCTCATTTGCTGGGCTTGGCAGAGTGGAGCTGTTTTTCCACTGGAATGGTTTTGTGGAGTACAGCTAAGTCGATCATGGAAGAAGACATGAAAAGAAGAGTAAGTAAAACTATTCAAGGAAATGTTTCTGTTTTTTTTCTGCAAGATATTTTGCCTGTATTGTGATGTTCTTTTGCTTTGAGTGTGTTGTGAGCGACATGATGTTGGTTCTTCAAAGATCAAAAAAATTCTTTATTGATTATTTTTTCTTCATAAATACTGGGAAAGTTATACAGTTTACAAACAGCATGAAGGAAAAAAAAAAAGAAAGAAAAAGGAAAAAAAAACACAAAAAAAAGTGGAGGGGGAAAAAACAAACATCTACTCTATAATCTAAGAAGTAATCTTGCAAAAGCTTTAGCTACCTTGTTACCAAGCAATTGTCTTTACAACTTTCTTGGACAAAACTACACACACCTTCTTAACCCTATAGTCACCATGGATCACTTTTCAATTAGCAGAAAGACTTTACAGGATCTTTTCATCTACTATACATCCTCCTTCACTGCTGTACTATCACAGAGCTGTTCATACAGTAAACAAAGCACTACTCCTCCACTACAAACAGGAACGATGCTTGCACAAAATAGAAAGACTCCGATTATTTCTGTAAATAGTTGTTACAGCTGGAAAGATTATCGTGGTGAAAATGCAAAAGAAACAAACAGGGAAGGAATGCTCACCTGTATCTGAAGATCTAGATTCACAGGAAAGATTCCACAGAGGAGGGATCTCCAGAAAGAGATCCTTCCTAATGGCAGTCAGCCCTTAAATGAGGTCTGCAGCTTCACCTGTGCTGCCAGGGCTGACTCAGTCCTGTCCTCAGGTGATCAATCAGTGGGTCAGGCTGTGACTCAACACTCAACATTCACATTACCTCTAAATTTGTTCTTTGGATTATACTCATTTAAATGAAGTAATCATGTTCTTTCACAGCCTCTGCTAGCCACACTCTCTTCTGCAGTCCATTAGCCTAAAAGCAAACAGCCGCATCTGTTTCTGCAGTGAAATAAAGTAACAGATGTATTTCACAGGCCAGTGTTAAAAGTTTCCCACACTTAAAAAAGTTAAATGTATGATGTAATGCATAGGTGTCCCTGCTGCCTTGCAATGCAATGTTCAGTTCTGACAGCTCACAGCTTGGCTCTGAGCTGTGAGTGCTCCCTCACAGCTCCCCCAAACCTGATGGCTCTTGGTGAGCCCATTTGCCCTCTCAGTTTTTCCCATTTTGGAAGACATAAAATACCCATTTACTTATCAACTGTAAGACTGCAGAAAGCCAATGATGAGCAGAAATCCTCTCCACCTTTTAGCAGCTGAAAAATAATTTCTGAGCGCGTGTATGACCAAACTTAGTATTCCTGGCTCATTTTTCCCTGGTCCCTGGTAACCCTGTGATTAGTTATTTATTGCCTACAAACACACTTGAAGTGTTACAATACTGTAGCCAATTCTGTTTACTTTGAGCCTGGATCTGTGGAAGGAAAGATGCCAAGTAACAGTGAGATTATCTCTTGTTAGTAAAACCTCTCTTAAAAGCTTAAAGCTAGTATGTGATCCTGCAATTACATGAAGATAAGTCAGAAAGATTTAAGAAGCAGCATCTGAACAAAATGAGGAGCAGCACTGCTTCTGCTTGTTCAAATTTGCCATAGTATTGGAATGATGGATATATAAAGCAGATATTTTTGGAATGTGCCTATTACGTAGATTCCTTTTTCAGCTGGGAGCTTAAAGAGCAAAATCCAGGGTGGATTATGCACTCCTAGGAGCATTTCCTCTTCGTTGCACAAAGGGGTCTGCCAGTATTGGTGTGGTGGTTGATTCCAGATGTTAGAGACTGTCCCAGGCAAGTAGAATTGGCGCCCATTTCTCCTCTGCTGCCTCAGACTGGATTATTCATTTCATTTTGGAGCAGCACTGTTACACAAGGGAAATTTTTCAGACACTGACAAATAGCTGCATTAAAGTATAAACTCTGAAGCACAAGACATGAACCTATGGGCCAGCCTAAGCAATCAGTTGTGACACAGGCTTTGAGACCATCAAATAGAACAACATGGAAAGACTCAAGATGGAAAGAGTGCACAGTGCTTTTAGTACATGAAATGATACTACTTCTGAAAGTCCTTACATGCACGGTATTAAAGTTTGATACCAGCATACAGTATGTTAGTTGCTGATATCTGGACTAAGTCAGCTCCAGTTTGTCTTATTTATGCAACCTGGTATCAGCTGGGACAGAGCTGATGTCCTTCATAATGTCTGATATGATGCTATGTTTTGGCTTTGGAAGAAAATGTTTCTAATTACTGCTGAATAATGCTGTACAGAGCCAAGGACATTTTAGTTTTTCAGCTTCTCATACTGTTCTGTCAGTGAGGGACTGAGGGGCACAAGGAGCTGGAAGGGACAAAACCAGTGCAGCTGTGACCTAAACTGGCCAAAGGGATATTTCATGTCATATGACATCATACAAAAAAACTATAAAACTGAGGGGAGTTGGCTGGTGGAGGTATGGAGGAGGGGTGGAAAGGAGTGCTGCCACTGCTTGGGAACTGGCTGGGCGTTGATAGGTGGGGGGTGAGAAATTGCTTTGTCCATCACTTGTTTTCTGTATACATATATATATGTTATACTATCATTACTATTATTTTTCTTACAAATTGGCATTGTTTGAAATGTTTACTTATTAATGAATAGAAATTCTGATTTCACTGATATATTAAAAATGAAAGAAAGAATCTCATATTCAGTAACTAAAGTCCTGCATGAAAGCTCCAATCAGCAATACCTTACACAGTATCTGCAAGCAACAGGACATCCAGCAAAGCCCTCCAAAAATTACTCTATGATCCATGAAGTTACTATCCCCATTTTACTGATGTATAAAATGTAGTTCAGGGGAAAAGTTGAAGAGATTTGCTTCAGGACATATCAGCTTTCTGAGGGCCCAGTCTTTCAGAGCACCCAGCCCAATGGATGTATTAATTAAAACATATACAGGCGTGGTACCAAAATTTAATTCCAGGTCTTGTTGGAGCTGAGGGATGTGTGAAGAGAAACAAATCTCACATTCCCAGTTCCATCAGCAAGGGTTACTGGTGGGAGGCTGGGCAGGTGGGTGCTTTGCTCTGTTCTTCCTGTCTTTCAATCTTCTGTACATCCATCTATTCTGAAAAGTACAAACAAGTATTACCCAATATAAGTCTGCAACAATGAATATTTTGACAGCCTACGAGTCTTGGAATTTCTTGCAGTTTCATTTATCTTAGCAGATGGTACCACTTTCTCCCTCTTAGACAATCTGCTAGTATCTGCTATAATTTCTCCTGCCATGACTTGCTGATACAGGACTGGGAACAATGAGAGTAGGCAGTAAAATCAAGCTAGGTCACAGACAAAAAGAAAGACTTACAAAAAAATATCAGAATGCTGTTAAATTGAATGTGAGAAGGAAGAAGAAGCTTTAGTGAGTTTTTAAAACCATCAGAAGAGAAGGCATGTGAGGAAAAAAAATGTTCTGCATAGGGTCTGCATAGCTGATCTATGGAGCAGCAGCTTGCCTTTTAATCTAGTTTTAAAAAATATAACTAAAGCAGATCCTTGATATACTTCATTTGCAAGGCTGTTTACAACTTGAAAAATCACTGAGGAGAATCTTCAGCCTGCTAGTAGGAATCTGTCATGGTTGCAAAGCCAGTTTTTTTTGCATATCTGCACTGCCAGGTGCTGGCACATCAAAACTGACTCCTGCTGGAAGCCCATGCAAATACGATACACTCAATGCCTGGATGTGAGTCTGGTCAAGCATTGTGTCCTGACCAGCACAGCTAAAGTCGCAGCAAACTTTATTCATCAGCACTGGACATCATGCTAGCACACGTGGCTGCAGATGAGCTGGTGCAGTTGCATGTACTTGGCTAAAGGGCACAGATAAAACTATCTGAAAATCTCTGCATGGCAGTTGATTAAGCAGGGATATAGCCTCCAGTTCTTAATGCCAGATGATTTACAAATTCCTTTGACTCTTTCATGTGACAAGTTTTGGCTTGGGTTTTGTTCCTCTCTCTTTCAGAGGAAATAATCCCTTTTGCTCTTAAGATTGATTTCTACACAAAGCTATAGGCTTAAATTTGAGCAGAAAAAAAATGTCTTGTGGAATAACAAAAGCAAAACTCACCTTCAGAAGTGAGTGTGGGAAGAGTGTGACATGGAATGGGCCTGTGGCAAGTAGAGTTGTTGGCTCTGATGCCTTCAATGCATGATGCTCCCAGAAGCACAGACAAAACAGTGTATATGACTGACCGTGCTGAAGAAACTGCTTTGTACCTCTCTGCTACACAGATATAAATGGAGATAAAAATGTGAGCTTAGAAAGCCAGAAAGAGTATGTTAATAGACTGTTTCCTGATGCCAGTAGCCTACTAGCTGTGAAGTAACACAGAGAGGACAAACTAACCTTACTTGAGTCCAGGCAGCCCCAGCACTTCTTCCACATTATCACCCACAAGTGGAGATGTGCAACATGCACCACTTTCCTAGGACAGCTTCTTCTTGTTCTATCCAGATGCTTGCTTCTCCCATCTCCCCAGATGAATACTTCATGAGCCTCAGGGTCCACACTCAACTGGAAATCAGACCCACACATGTGAAACCTCCTGTCCATAAAAGCAGCTATGCAGCACCAGCTGCCCACCGAGCTCCTGGCTTTTCTGGCCATGCAGAGACCTGGGAGGCCAGAAGACTCCCCAGCCATCCCTCTAATCCTGGGGCATGACTGAAAAGGAAACTGGGAGAGGAATGACAGATTCAGAAAGTTTCAACAGAGAAAAGGTTGGTGGTGCAAGAGAGAAAAGAAAAGCCCTTTCGTTTTACACATTTGATGCCTTCTCCAGTAACTCATCATCTGAGCGTTTCAGAAGTGCACCTCCCCTGAACAACAGGAAATCATTCTGTTATTTTCAGAAGAGAGAAGGCCCTTTCTGTATGTAAATAGACATCCCACTCCCATTCCCATTATAGAGGCAAAAAACTTTACTCCCAGTAGATGGCAGGGTTACCTTGTGACAAAGCCGAGTCTTAAGTTGAAAAGGCAGCTGGATGAAGGCTTCAGTACTTAAGTATATTTAATGCACAGAATGAACTAATTAATATCAGAGAAGGGTTAAACAAGTCCTGCAATGATTACTACAATATGAGCTAGGAAATGTGAACATTACACTTTAAGGTACTGAAAAATCTTGAATCTCAATGCGATATTAAAAATGATCTTTGTTAAAAATGAGCTTCTTTTAGATAACTGTTAAAACCACAGAACAGCTTATCCAAGACAAAACCCACAGCATTTATTCTAGGAATTCACCGGATAATATGACTACTAGAAGTGTCTTTCAGGATCTAAAGCAGTTCAGCTGATGAATGTTCACGTTTTTCCAGGCATTGAGCAAAAGAACACCCCAGAAAGGGAATTCTGCGTGACTGAGAAATGGTGAATGCAGCAGGTGAAGAACTTTGCCATATGTAAGGAGTTCCCTCACAATCAACTGGAAGGAAAGCCAGATGTTCCCCGAGGAGCTCAAGAAACATTTAATTACCTGTCAAAAACCGAACTGTACAGCCCAGTGTAACTTAATGACAGGTAGCAAATGGACGAGGCTACAGCTTCTTTGAGAAGATAGCTGTAGGTTTAAGAATCACAGAATCACCAAGGTTGGAAAAGACCTCTGAGATCGTCCAGTCCAACAATCACCTATCACTTATACTTCCCACTAAACCATGTCCCTCAGTACAACATCTCAATGTTTCTTGCATACCTCCAGGGAGAGTGACTCCATCACATCCCTGGGCAGCCCATTCCAGACTGACCACTGTCGCAGAGAATTATTTCCTAACATCCAACCTGAATCTCCCCTGGCACAACTTGAGGCTATCACTAGCTACCTGAGAGAAAAGGGTGACTCCCAGCTCACTACAGTTTCCCTTTGGGTAGTTGTAGAGAGCGATAAGGTGGCACCCAGCCTCCTCTTCTCCAGACTGAACAATCCCAGCTCCCTCAGTCGCTCCTCCTCACCAGCTTTGTTGCCCTTCTCTGAACACGCTCCAGGGCCTCAATATCTGTCTTGTTCTGGCGGCCTAAAACTGAACACAGTACTTCAGGCGGGGCCTCACCAGTGCTGAGTACAAAGGGATGATCACTTCCCTGCTCCTGCTGGCAACACCATTTCTGATACCAACCAGGATGCCATTGCCCTTCTTAGCCACATGGGCACACTGCTGGCTCATGTTCAGCTGAGTGTCGACCAACACCCCCAGCTCCTCTATACAGCCTTCAAGCCACTCTGCCCCAAGCTTGTAGTGTTGCCTGGGGTTGTTGTGGCCAAAGTGCAGGACCCAGCACTCGGTCTTCTTGAACTTCATCCCGTTTGTCATGGTTTTATGATGTTTGGTTATCGGTATTCCACATCATAACATCATGTAGTGCACTGGGAGTTAAAGAGTTAATGCCCCAGGTCTGGGTCCTGTCGTGGAAGAGAAGAACTACTCCATTCCCCAGAGGACTCTGCTGTTCTGTTATCTGCTGAGGGGGAATAGACAAAAGGCCTTAGTAGGTCATTGCCCCTCCCTTTTTTCTGGTTTCGGCAGCATGTGAGCTCTCCTCCCTTCTACTTGTCCCAACCACACGTCTCACCTGAGTATTAGAGCAAGGCCTTTGGCTTTCAGACACTACCTCTCATTATATCTGATTTATTAGCTTCAATTCTAATTATATTGTATTATATTGTATTACAGCATGTTATCTTGCATTCTGTTATCTTATTTAGTAAATTAGTTTGTTTCTCCTCAGATCGTTGCCACTGTTATTTTTTGGGGCCCATCTCTCTTTTTCCCTTTATTTTCCCCTTTCCATGGCATGGATCCACAGGTCCTCTCCACCCCGCTTGTCACGGAACTGGGTCAAACCAGCCCAAACACGGTTGATACCATTGGCCTCAGCCCAGGAATCCAGCCTATCCAGATCCCTCTGTAGGGCCTCCCTACCCCCAGACAGATCAACACTTCCTGCCAGCTTGGTGTCATCTGCAAACTTACTGAGGGTGCACTCAATGCCCTCATCCAGGTCATCAATAGAGATATTGACAGCACAGGCCCCAGCACCGACCCCTGGGGAGCACCACTCGTGACGGGTCGCCAGCTGGATTTAACTCCATTCCCCACCACTCTCTGGGCCCGGCCGTCCAGCCAGTTCTTTACCCAGCCAAGTGTGTACCTGTCCAAGCCACAGGCTGCCAGCTTCTGCAGGAGAATGCTTTTGGAGACAGCGTCAAAGGCTTTGCTGAAACCTAAGTAGACCACATCAACAGCTGTAGAGTGTTTCCATGGTGGTATAACGTCTGACAGTCAGTTCATGCAGTGAATGGTAAACACTGCTTTTTCAAAAGCTAATTAGAGGTGCAGATTTGATTTTTAGTGCCCTCTCTCAGCTTATTCAGCTTGAGAGCTTAAGAACAGCTGAGCTAATCAAAAGTGATGAGAGAAATGATCATTGTTTCATGCAATAGAAACTTGAAATAAGTAAGATCATTTGGTGTAGAAAGGAAAAGAATTAAAAAGTGTGAGGCATCTGACATTATGAAGGTAACTGTAAACCAATTGCTATGACCCCTAGGCCTTGGGCTTATCCGGGGTCTCCAATAAACTGCCTGTCATCCTATATTGGTCTTTGAACACAAAAGCTCTCTTAAGCATCAGAAGAGTACTGAGATCATTCCATCGCTAGGTCAGTGACTCTTGATATACAGCCTAGAGTTTCATCTCATCAGCATCCTCTGAAGCAATGTTTTTAGCCTCTAGTTTTTAGTAACTAAATGGAAACATATAGGAAACTGGGCGCACAGAAGGTGGGGGGTAGGAGGGCAAGGAGACACAGAAAAGGGAGGAACCAAAACTCTTTTGTCTATAATGTGATCTCAGCTGCCCCAACTTACTCATGGCAAGGTCTTTTAAGCACAGCTAGGCTTTCTGCTGCACACATCATCAAGGCACTTGAGCAGTAACACCTTCAACACAAGTACACACACACAGAGAACCTTTCGCATACAATCTTTGTAAGATTTTCTTACAGTGCCCACATAATCCATGTTTTTGGTTTACCTGTGGACTGTGTCTACATCATAGCTCAGGAAGGAGCTTCCCTCAGAAATGAGTGATGAAAATGGATCAATGCAGACACAGTCTGTCTTAGCAAGAATTCTTCCTCCTATGAGAGGTACTAAACCAAGTTATTTCTGTGATCTTACATGTTAAGACATAGGGAGGAATAAAATATAATTGGTCATTCCCATCCTTACCTTTGTAGAAGACAACGGCAAAACCAACAAAACTGGAAGGTAACAGATACAGAATGTCAGGAGAGAAACAGTTACTGCTGCCTGATCTTATGAGGTACAAACAAAAGCCACCGTAAGACCAAAAGTTTGACCCTTCATCTTTTTTAACTTATTTTGAATTATTTCAAAAGGCAGAGAGAGGAGGAACAAGAACAAAACACAACCAATGATTAAGCCTCAACACTCTGGGATGTAGCTCAGACCAAGGTATTTCCAAAAGGTCTGGTAAAAAGTAAGCTTCCACAAGAAGCATCTCTGTGCACAGAGTTCACATGGAAAGGTGCTGGCAGCAGAGGGGCTTCAACGGGGCCTCCTGTGAGAGGAGATATGGTGCTGCCCTATGTAGGACAAGGGCCTCTCTCCTCTCCTGCTCCCAGTGCCTCTGCATGCCCAGAATGCCTGGGCTGCTCCCAGGTGAACACTGGCAGTAGATGAGAGCATGCACTTGGCACTGATGACAGTGCTTGGCTGGATCCTGGTTTTGAGCCTTGCAAACATCCCAGAGACCACTCTGGCCAAGCCTTTTGATGAAATCCTTAGCCTCAGTGACATCCCATATGTGCCCCTCTAGGCAACAGCATCTCAACTCTTCAGCCAGATCCAGACCTTAAGCCAGAGGGCAATACCACAGGTGTGGCTGTGGGCAATGGTTACCCACCTTCCTGGCTGGATTCTGGTGCTGTCCCAAAGGGAGACTGCCTGGATGTGCTCATAGGATGGGTTTACCAGCCTCCAGTGGCTCCCTGTATTAGAGCCCAGCTGGCTAAAGTTCAAAAGATGATGGAGAGCTGCAGAAGTACAATATCCCAGTGTCTGTGGTGACATCAGGTATGCTACTATCTGAGGTTGTGGTGCTTTGCATAGTGAACCAGAGAGAAGAGCAAGCATCGGGACAAGCCAATACTGAAACATTTCCAGAAGTCTGCACGTTCCCTGGTCAGACTGGGATTTCAGAGCCGAAGTTGGCTTCTCTCTGTCCTCCAAAGAGGGCCTTCAGTTAGTACTTCCTATACACAAAAGACATCAAACTTAGCCAGTAGGGTGCACAGTCAGTTCAGAAATCACATCAACCTCACAGTGTTTGAGGCACAAAGGACATACCAGGTGAATGTATCTAGCACTGGCAGCACGGGCAGGATTGGACCTTTCAGAGCCTGGGGAAGACAGCCTCACCTGTGGGAGGGCCCTTTCCCACAGCAATCAGTTTATGGTCAGACAGCAGCCATGCACCACGGCTGCAGGAAAAGGTAGTTCTCCTTCAAAGCTCAGCAGACTTCCTTGGGGCTGCTATGTGTGGGCTGCGTGAGTGGGAGTTGGGGAGAGCAGAAAGGTAAAATGCATAGGAAGCACTGAATTGAAGGAAATTGCATGATATCAGCATGCACCACTGCTTTTAACCACTGTGGTGGTTTAAGTCCTTGCTGCCTACCTGCTATTGACCACAAAGACCAATAGGAGACTTTGCGCTGTAGTTCACATCTGCCTTTCGAGTAACCCACAGAAGAGCTACAGGCATGGGGACCACGTAAAGAGTGGAAGATGGTGATTTCCCAGGAAGGGGCACAGATCAGTGTTGTGCTCACAGCCAGATGTGGAAGGGAATACAAAAACCCCAGCAAAACTGCTCTCCTTCTACTCCAGGTGCTGGTGGGTCCAAGTACCAGTCCAGCTTCCTTTAGTCAGCCTTCCCCGTGTTTTCTGGACCACTGCTGCTTTCTTCCTCCACTTTTTCTTATGTGGGCTTGAGACTTGCCTCTGTGTGCACCATGGTGCACCACACACACACCCTGCCCCACAGAGATGCAGTCCTAACTCAGGTTTTCCAGCAGTTCCAGCAAGCGCTCTGTGATCTGATTATGGGAGCGGAGGAGCTCCCATTACTACTACCTGGAAGCAATCCGAAAAGGATATCAGGAGCGGGGGCCAGACAGGGCTGTAGGAGGATTACAAGCAGGTGGAAACAACCTCACGTAGCTTATCCCACTGGCTTTGATGCTCAGCCCTCCAAGGTCGGGGAGGTGGTACAGCAGAGGTGATGGGAGGACAGCAGAGGCGCACAGCTGGTCCCGCCGGCCTCCTGCTGCTGGCTCCCGGGTAGCGACATCCACATCCAGGCAGCGACAACCACTTCAAGCTAAGGGCCGGCTTTACCCTCTCGCGTTACGGCACTCGGATACCTACGGAGCCAGTCGGCCACCCGCAGCCTGGGACCTTCTCAGACTGGATTTCAACCGGAGACAGGTGCCATAATCCCGCAGTCCCGTAGCCCCGAGCGGAACACACACACGCCGTTTCCCCGAGTACGGCGTTCCGCTTTACAGGAGTACCGAACAGGTTGCTCTTCCCCAGCCTTGCAGTCCTTCCTCCGCAGCCCTCCCCGGCAGCGATGCGCCTACAGCCACCCTCCGCGCCCCCGGCGGGCACCGGAGCCGCCCCCCGGCCCGGCCCCGAGCATGCTCAGTGCCGCCCTGACCTACTTTCCCCTGCCGGAGCCGGCGGAGGAGCGGCGGTGCGGAGGACGGCGCTGCGGCACGGCGCCCCGTGACCGCGGATTGCGGCAGCGCCGCGCTCCGCCCGCCCGCCCGCCCGCGCGGCGCGCCCCGGGCCCGGCATGGTGCTGCGCGGGGCGCGCTGAGGGGCACGGCGGCGGGCGCTGCCGCGGGGCGGCCGGCGGGCAGGTGAGCGGGAGCGGCGCTTCGGCGAGGGGGGCGGCTCGGCGGGCGGCGGCACCTGCACGGCCCTCTGCGCCTCGGCGAGGGGAGCCGCTGCGGGGCGGTGCGGGAAGGCGGCCGCGGCGCTGGGGAAGGGAGCCGCCGCGGGGAGCGGGAGGTGCCGCGCTGGGAGCGCTGGACGGCTGCTCGGGAAGTAATGCCGGATGGAGCGTGAAAGTTCAAGGGATGGATTCGCAGCGGGACCGGGGCTTTCGGGAGGACGCGCGGCTTTAGGCAGGAAGACCTGGGGCTTCTGCCTTCCCGCTGCTCCCGGGGGGTCGATGCCCGCTCCGGGCGGGAGAAAGAAAGGGCGTTAGGAAATCCGCACGGGGACCTTTTCTATGGAGCTGGCCTCTTCAGAGAGCTGAAGTTGTGTTGCCTTACATTTAAAATAAAGGTGACCCCCTGCTTTTTCGCCGTAATTACCTTTTCATTTCACAGCCTCATGAGATAGAAGTCAATTTCCAAAGTGCCCTGCAGGTACTGCAGCCTGGCAGAAGTAGCCAAAGCAGAACCTGGCAGAAGTAGCCAAAGTCGAGCAGCAGCAGCAAAGCGGGCTTAGAGATCAGAGCGCAGCGCTGCTGAGCAGGCGATCGTCCGGTGCGTTTATCTGGGCGCCTAGCAGGAAAGCGTGCTTCCCAGCTGTCCTCTGAGAGCTGCTGGCGTGAAGCTCCCCTGCTCCAGAAACAGAAGTACCTGCAGGGCAGGCAGTGCCAAATGCCACATGCGACTTCATTTGGTTTGGCTGAAGAACAGCGAGGTTAGTTCACGGTGAGAAACACAGAGGAGTTTACAGGGGAAAAGTGGAGCGGTTGAGATGTTTGGAGGCGATGCGTTATGGAACAGTTCCTCTCTTCGCTGCAGTAGGACAAAATCTGGCAGATCTCCTTTCAGGGGAGGTGATGTTTGCATGGCAGAATCTTTTGTCTGGCTTAGTGTGTTCAGTTAGCAGCAGCACCATTGGAGTACTTGTGCTTAGTGCCGTAGGGATCCTTTTTTTAGTAGAAAGGCTTCTAGTTCAGACTGCAGTGTGCCAATGTCCGTCAGTTAGGAGCACAGTTCAGGCAGCATGAGTGCACAACTGTATGTGTGGCATTTCTTCTGAAGAATTTGAAGCTGAAAGTCTGGACAGACAGCAGACAATCCACCAAGAAAAAGCTTGCTTTCCACTTTAATATTTGGTATTAGTCCAGCACAGGCAAGTTTCCCATTGTGAAAGCTTGTAGCTAACACAGATGTGTTAATGTGTCACCAGAAGGCTGTGGTGTACGACCAAGCTCCTTAGTACTTCCTGGGATATTTCTTCCTCTTGCCTGGCCTTGGAGCTGTGCACCTTTGCAAAGCCATCTCTGTAGCCTTAATTCTGTTACTTAGTTGTGCTGACTGAAGCGTTGGCATTCTTCATCCACGTACAGACCCACCTCAGAAACATCATTTCCATGATAGTGGGCGTGCTGTTATTTTTTCCCCAGTTAATATGATTAAAATAAATCATAACAGCATTTTAGAGCATCGGATCTTCCGTCTACCAGGAAAGAGGTAAGAGGCGGACAAAACTTGTCCATGTTTGTATAGGTGCAGGATAGAGCAATTCAAAGAGGCGTTGTGATTTTTACTTAGCTAACACAGCATTAGACAGAGGACTGTCTTACTTCAGAGTCATTACCAGGAGCAGTGCTTATCAGAAATCAGGAGCTCTGTAAGGCACATAATTCTCTTACTTTGGAAGGAGACCACAACACGTGGAGGGATTGCATTAAGAACAGCCTTTCTCGGCAGGCTTAACATTTAATTAACACATTCTGCCACTCCTGAATGTGTTGTAGCCACAGATGATTTCTGCTGATGTTTTTAAGTTGCACGAGGACAGGGCATCTGTACTGCACTGCAACCACACTGCTGTGCGTGCAGTCCCCACTCACACACACACAATGTGTGGCACACAGTCCTACCAGCACTGCTGCATTTTGATCAGTGGGTTTTGCCTGTGGCTGGTGGCAGTGGTGTGATGTGATATAGCAGATTGCTCTGTAAGGGTTACATTTGTAAACTCATTTCTGAATGATGTTGCTACAATTAGTACATTATCTAATTGTGATGAGCTTGACAAAAGATGCTTAGAAATTTCTTATTTTGATGTTACTTTTTTTTAGCCCAGAGCAGTTAAAATAGCAGAGAAGTTATAGAGGTCCTTCAGTAAACTCTTGATGAATTCTACCTAGATTATTTCACAGCAGTGGCCACATGAAGACACACTAGGAGGGGGCTGTATTGAATCACAGAATCACAGAAACACCAAGGTTGGAAAAGACCTTCAAGATCATCCAGTCCAACCGTCCACCCAAACCACCAATAGTTCTCACTAAACCATGTCTCTCAACACAAAATCCAAATGTTCCTTGAACGCCTCCAGGGTCGGTGAGTCCACCACCTCCCTGGGCAGCCCATGGCAGTGCCTGACCACTCTTTCAGAAAAGTAGTATTTCCTGATGTCCAGCCTAAACCTCCCCTGGCGCAGATTGAAGCTGTTCCCTCTAGTCCTAAATTGATCACATTCGTGTACAAGCAAGGCTCAAGTTTCTGTCTGGTGCAAGGCAAACTCCTTTGAATAACACTTGCTGTTCCTTCTGATACTTGTGGAGGAAATAGGCACAGCACTTTTAATCTGAAGAGATCCTTTTCTATTGCACTCAGCTATGACTGGCTAGATTCGTTTAAATTCCCCCTTTACAAGTTTAATCCTGTCTTAGTCACAGCATCCACATATAACCTCTTTGCACTGAATCCCAGCAGCCAATACAATGCTTAAGCCAGTCATTAAAAATGGGTAAATAAAAGCATCTTGCAGTTCTATGAGGACACAGATGAATTAGTCATACTCTACACTGTTTTCTTCCTGTTTTTTATTCTGTTTTAAAAATGGGAGCCTTTTGTTAAAATACTGTTTCTAATGAAAACTGTATGCAGTGAATTGAAAACACTCAAAGCACATACAAAATTTAGAATTTAAAAAGTAGAGATCTCTTGAGCCCTGCAAAGGGCTAAATTCCCTACATTTAGACTTTTTATTCATCATTTGGGAAAAGAAAACATGCAGACGTATCTAAGGGATGGTCAGCTTTGCCAAACAGCTCAGTTGAAGAGAAAGCAAATGGAAATGAGTCGGGCCCCATTCCACATTGCTGTGTTCCTAGCACTAAGAATAGATAAGCCATCCCAAGAGCATATGAGATCTGTTGTTTTAGCTGATGTTGGTTACTTAAGCTGTTAGTAGTCATACCTGCAATGTGCTGGTATAAATAGAAGGTAAGAGATGAGTAAAGAAAAGGGAAGATAACCCAAAACTTGGTGAGGCCAGGCAGTGTGCAGATGCGTGTGGAAGTGTGGGACAGATCTCTGCATCTTCTTTGTTCCTGCCTTCTCAACAAAGGGAACTTCTAGGCATTGAATCATCTGCGTTTATTGCCGACAGTAAAACAGCAGCTATGCTGAAAGCTTGCAGGGAGTTGAGCCTCTTAAAGCTGTACAGGTGTTTCTGGAATAATAGCTTTGTATACAAAACAAGGTTGAGTAGGAATTATACAGCCTCCAAATAGATACAAACGCTAAGTAAATCTAAATCATCATCATGAAAGAAGCACTTACTTGGAAAATCCTGACAAGAGCTCATACCTCATCAAATGTGAGCTGGGCTTTAAAAAGTCTCTGCTACTGATAGCATTCTATCTGCTGTAGGATCCAGGTAGCCCACAACTCAGTAGAAGGACATTTCCATCGCAGTACTTGTGTTGATTTAAAAACAGCAAGCTTCTCCACTAAATATAAAACATTGTTTTTACTGCAGTCATTAAAATACCTCCAAGAGAAAACAACTGAATTGCTCATTCCGTATAAAAATGTGCACATATACTACATCTTATCTAATGAAAAGCTAAACATCCAAGCTGCCTCAACAGTTTTGTTTTGTTTTAATTTGGTGTATTTCTTAAGAACAAAAGATTTGATCCTGGGATTACAGGAAGTGCAACATCAGAAGGGAACTTTTCAGAGGTTTGGCATTCTTGAGGTACTTTTAAATAATCTCTCAGTAATTGCCTAACAACAGCCTCCGTCTGTTCATTTTTAGGTTAACGGATTAGGGTCTTTGAGCATTTGTTGGAGTGAGGGGAACAGCCACCAGATCACTTAAAAACATGGCCAAATCAATGGAACCATTCAAGTGTTTAGAGTGAGGAGGGTTCAAATTCTCCAGGATTTCATATGCTGCTAGTTTTGCAATACCGAGGCATGAAGTAGAACAAAGAGGAACGATAATGAGGAGAGCTTTACGGTAAAATACTTACTTGCAATAAGGCTTCTAAAATATTTACAGGCTTGTGAAGGCATAATCTGGAGGATATTTTTACCATCACTGAATAGAATGACATATCCTTCCTTCCCTGCCCCAAGAGTCTGGATTTGCCATGTAGGAAGTGTTTATAGGATATTTTTTATCACAAATATAGAACATGGGGTAACCACATTGCTTATTGCTTTCTTGCTGCAATTAATTGTATGGTGCGTGATCTGTGGGGAAATTCTGAGCGCTCAGGCTTCCACAACCCTGAAATAAATAAGCAGTGTCTCTCCTGAGTGTGTGATGATTGACATTGCACGCCAGGCAATGAATGCACTTTTCAGACAACAACATGAGTAAGGTGTGATTGTGAAATGAGGGGGTCTCCCTTCACAATCATCCTGTGTTACTCTCAGTCTTAAGGAGTTCTTGCAGGAGTCTTCATTTTAGTCTAGCCATTCTAGCTGTTCTCTGGTAGGAGAGGCTTACGGAAGTCTGGTAAAGACACAATCACACTTTAGAGTTGAATGTCTGATTGCAAATCCATATGTTCCATCTGAAAATCTGCAGGTGATGTGTTTATACTGACTGAAAATGGAGTCGCAAACATAAACTGTTGATTTTTTTCAGCAATCTTGAAACCCATTCTCAAATTCCTGTATCAAAACACAATGCAAGGTGCATATTTATTGCTGTTCACAGGACTGTGTTTAGCCAATATATTAAAAATGCATACAATTATTTGCCATCACTTGAGTCAGCACTGCACACTGCCCCATTCTGGGCCTTGATTGACCTCCCAGTTTAAACATTCTACACAGATAGCCATAATTTCTGTTGCAGCAGCTTGTGTCCCTTGTCTGTAATCTGTGCTCCTGTGAGAGGAGCCTGGGTCTGGGTCCCCATACCCTCACATTGTGTGCCTGAAGGCATAAGTGTGACACCAAGTGGCACTGCCAGTACGGCCAGGGCAGCATCATGCAGCCTTGACAAGAAGTTTCTGAAAGCTTCCCAGGCAGCTGCATTCAGCCAAAAAGATTGAAACACACCTAGCTGGGAGTTGCTGCCCAGCTGGAAGCTGCAGTCTGGATGGGCAGAAGGAAGCTCTTCAACCTACAAATGCTGCCAGCGTGTCAACTATTTGACACAGTAGCCAGGAAAGAGGAAGACAGTGAAGTTAGGATGGACTGAAATCCTCCCAAAAAGAATGAAAAACAGCTTTTTGAGAACCAAGCTGCAGTATTTTATCGACTAGCAAATAACTAGAGATACAAGTCAGGAAGTTGCTGCAAGATGTACGTGAGTTGTAGTTCTCTTCATTTGCTATCTGGACCCTAATAGCTGAATCGTTTCATTGGGTAGTTTTCACTCTCCTAGGAACTGGCAATGAACTTTCCAGCTTGTGTGTCATTATGATGAAACAGTGTTCCTTCATTTGCATTCCTGTTCCAGTGGTTAGCTTTTACGTTGCCCACTTTGAAAAGGCATTGCCCATGGCAACTAAGAGATGGATTGGCCTGAAGAGGAAACGTAATATGTAGTTAAAAAAAAATAATTAGCATTAATTTTGTTTTGTAGCATCATCCTTGATTGTTATTTATAAAGTGAAAATCACTTCATTTTCTTAGTCACTTAAAAACTAAGCAAGACAGCATTGAGATGTTAAAGTTGTAGGACTATAATTTATGCATTGGAACTGACTTCTTGTGCTTCACTTCTGAATCGAATAACCTCACAGTTAATAGGATTACACGTTATTCCAAGTACAAGAACAGGCAAGTCTTACAGGAGCAAGCAAGCCAGGAAAAGGTATGCATCACTGACTTCTGTTCTTTTGTGCTGTCATTGTGTCATTCTGCACAACTGCTTATAAATGTAGCACCTCACTCACAGCACTTTTCCTTGGCAGCAGTAATACTGGGAAGCAAACTCATCTGGGATGTGAAAAAGCAAACGGTCAGTCAGAACATTTCTCTGAGTCATTTGTGTTTCCAGCCAGTCTGAGCTGAAAGTGTCTTCTATTAAGACCATCAGTGGTCTTAATTAGAGAAGTTTTAATCTCAGTTTTGGTCCATTTCACAGTCAGGACCAATACCATCAGCCTGAGGCTGTGCTTGCTCTCAAGCCTATTCCAGGCAACTTCCCTAGATAAAAAGGCAGAGATAGCACCACACAGACAGCTGTCCTGTCACTTAAAAGAAAAGCCTGTTGCAGTTCCATCACATAGCTCATCCTGTGCTGTTTTTCTTGGAAGTTAATCCTGTGAGCAGCCCTGTTACTTTCAGATTGTCGTTTTATACCATGTGGAAAGAAAGAAACAGAATTATTTAATGTAAGGACTCCTGGCAAACATCTTGCAGTAGTGAATGTTGCTACAAATACAGTATGCCAAGGGAAGATATCTTTGTATTAGATGATGGTGGAGAATTTGGACATTCCTCTTGTATCATATTAGAGGTAGGCCTGTCCCTCACTAGCTTTGGGTGGAAGAAGTAGTTCAGGGTAGCTAGGGATGCTGCTTTTCCTTTTCATGCACCACAGTTTAAAAAAATAAAATAAAAATAAAAAAAAAAGAAGGAAAAATAAGTGTATGTAAGTATATAAACTTACCATAAACCTTTAGTTTTTCAGACAGCTCATGTTTTTTTTGTTTCTGGGGGACAATAGAAAAGAATGCATCCCTCCTTTCCATGTCCAGAAATGTAACTTTATATTAACTCCCATTCTGTGGCAGAAGTGCTCCCAGAGATTGAGTCTGTTCCTTCAGAGCAATACCCTATATTATAATGTCTCCCTTCACAATCATCCTGTGTTACTCTCAGTCTTAAGGAGTTCTTGCAGGAGTCTTCATTTTAGTCTGGCCATTCTAGCTGTTCTCTAAGAGTGAATTTAAAAGGTTATGAATTTGGCAGCCTTCATAGTTTTCATTATGGGCCACAGTTCAGTAAAACCTGTCATGGCCAAGAACCAGAGTGATTAGCACTGAGCCCACTTCTCCCACACCCTGGATTCTCAGGTGTCTTTGCTAGAAGTGGGCTGACATCACTAGCAATCCTGTTTCAATACTCCTAGCCTGCCTTTTAGTTGTGTAACTGAATCATAACCCATTGCATCATTTATGTTTAAGAAAGCAGCTGACTCCCAGAGTTGCTTTCCTTAACATCCTCAGCTGCTACTGCGTGTGAGGCAAAAGCAGGATGGAAACTCTCAGGACATCTCCCTTTGCACCACAGTCTGGTGTCAGCACATTTTCTACTGTTTCCAGTTCTCCTTCCTGCTTTCCAAACCTGACTACAACGTTTTTGGTCCTGCACAGCAGCTTAGCAGAGGGTCCAGGATGGATAGCTACCCAAGTGGCTACCCTTTAACTTTCTCTTATTAGGTGGAGCTGAGAAAACCTTTGGTTTCTTCCATATTTTTTTTTTGTTATCCACTAACAGTGCGTAGGATGCACACCGAAGAAAAGATTTCCTATTCTTCGTTGCCTAGGAACATTTGTCTAAACTAGCATCTTAAAACACTGTTCTTCAGAGAGATTTCTCTTAACTCTTCAGATAAAACCAAATGACCATCAATAGCCCTTCCCTGGCACATGAAAGCAGCAGCCACCACTCCCAAACGTTCTGTGTTAAGATTCCTGCCTGGTTATTGCTCATAGCAGCCATCAAACTGTGTTTATTTCAAGCAGATATGCACCTGTGAAGGTATTAAGTGCTTTCATAGTAGAGATTTTTCTGCCATCAGAAAATATGCTCAAATACAACAAAAACAGGCTGCAGTGAGTAATTAGCAATAAAAGCTTGAGCAGTTTATGTTGTTCCTTTGCCCTTCCCATTGTCTTGTACCAGCCAGTCTTTGTTCCTCCTTCCCTTGCCAAGAAAGTGTGACATGTCTTTTGGCTTTTCTCTATGGTGCAATGCAGATCTATAACACTGTACACAAGCATTTTATAGACTGAATCTGTGTAACCATAAAGAATGGCTGTCTCCAAGGTTAATGGAATAGTAGAAATTAGATGTAAATAGTTACTGAAGTGAATAAGCAGATTTGAAGGACTTTTTCCAAGGCAGAGATTTAGACACACTGTGCCTGTCTATAGAGAATGTCTAGAATGTAGACCCTTCACAGTTTGCACAGAGGGAAATGGATTTCTGAAGTGACTGTTCATATGGCTTTATAGGACAAATGAGATTTGCATGTTAATTTAAGGTTAAAAATTATTCTGCCTCATCAAGGCAGATATTTCCACGTTCAGTATTTAGGAAAACTGAGAGAAAATGAGGGCAGACTTGAAGCAATGACAAACATCCATACCATTCATGCAGCTTCTCTGAAGAAAAAAAAAAAACAAACATAGCTTTTTGTTTCCACTAATGATCCGTCCTACAAAATAGAGGAAACTAATTTGCTCTTGTAGTAACAGCTGTATCCATTTGTACGAAATCAACTTCATTGCATTACAGAGAATAGGGAATGGAGAAGAAAACAGCCTAAGACAAATAGAATCAGTGAAAGACAGTAATGTTGTTTTCTTTTTGAGTAAAGAAGAGGCTTTTATTTTAGTTTTTCATGTTTATATGTTATTTGCCTAACTTTGTCAGCAGTCATTTCTCCATGCTAAAGCAGATGAGGTACCATGACATCAAACAAATCTTCAGTATAATGTAAACTGTTTTGCAAGTGAAATGTTCACTTAGGGCAAGTTTGTTGGATACTAACTGTGACCTATGTTTAGATTTCAGATAGATTGCTCAAACTAATAATCACAGAATGGCCAGGGTTGGAAGGGACCTCAAGGATCACGAATCTCCAACCCCCTGCCACATGCAGGGCCACCAACCTCCACATTTCATACCAGATCTGGGGCTGCCCAGGGCCCCATCCAACCTGGCCTTGAACACCTCCAGGGATGGACGGGGCATCCACAGCCTCTCTGGGCAGCTGTTCCAGCACCTCACCACTCTCTCTGGAAAGAACTTCCCCTTGACATCCAACCTAGATCTTCCCTCATTAATAAGGTTCACTAAGTTTCAGTTATTTACCTCACAAAAACGTGAGCAAAAACCAATGTGGTTAGCTATTCTGATGTGATTTTAACATATTTTGCGGCCCTTAGACTGTGAGTGAAATTTTGAGAGGTGCTCATCTTGAGGCCAACATTGTGCCATCAGTCAGTAGCGAATGCCCGTTGTGTTCTCTGGGAGCATAATAAGGCCAATAGAGAGCACATTTGTAACTCCCCCTCCTCTGTCTACACACTGAAGTCATTGCTAAAGAAAGGGCTCATTGTAGATGATTAGTTGAGGAAAAATATTGTTGTGAGAGCGTGCAAAAACTGAACAAGCAAAATACTTAAGGCCACATAAGGAATGGAAAAGTCCCAGCTTCATTTGTACCTCAGAGCAACCCTGCCCATAAGTATGTCACTAGCAAGTATTTTTCTTTCCAAATCTGCTCTAAAAATGACTTCATGAACTATAAATACCCTCTTTTACATATCTCTTCCATGTTACGTTTTATCTCAGCAAACCTGAAGAAAAAAAAAAGAAGAAGAAAAGTGAATGGTTTTAGATGTTCTGTTCTATGCTCTACTGTATTCAGACAGAATTGTGAATGCTAAGGGCTCTAAAAGCAGCACCAAAACCCCTTCCTGGAATGGTTCTTCCTTCTGACACGTTCCACATTTCAACTAAGGCTGTGCATGACAGAGCTGCAGCACTGAACACTGAACTGGTAGTGACAGCTTTAATGTGCTGCACCTTTGTTCGCCTGTTGATTTTGCAGGTGCAAAAAAAAAAAAAAAAAAGAAATTCTGTAGAACTTTTGGTCTAAAATTGTAGCTGCTGCTGTAGCTAAATTGCTGCTAAGTGTCTAGGTGATAAAAGCTTTCTCCTACGCCTGCCACTCTGAACAACAGGAAAATGTATGCATCTTTTTCCAGTAAGAAGAAGGACTGTGATAACATTAGCATTTAGACAAGACGTTGAGCTGATGATTGTGAAATGCATTAATGGATGTGTCACTGTTTTAAAGGAGCACATCTAATGGATTGTTTATACAGGCCATCTCATTATACTTTTTTTTTTTTTTTTAGGATATTAAAAAAAATTGCATGGATCAAAATAAGGCTCTTTTGTGACCTCCTCACCTCAAGGGCCTACATTCTACAGAACCAACTCCAGTTTCCAGCCAGCTGCGTATAGCAGTGAAGGAAAATGAACATACTGAACAGCCACCACTCTTTGTGCTTTCTGCCTACCATACGCCTTGTCATCTTACTAGCAGCTCTGACAACTGCTGAGGATGTGACTAATAGCACTTTCAACCGCACTGGCACAAACACAGGATCTGTGCCTGTGGTCATCTCCCACATCGACCACATCATAGTCAAGGAGGGGTGTAGTGCCTTGATTGACTGCAATGTCCAAGGTAGCCCTAGTCCACATTACAGATGGTACAATTCTAACGGCCGCCTGCTCCAAGGGGAAGAGAATAAAGGTAAGATTTTAGCATTCTCAGCAATGTAGCCTGTCCTGAGACACTTCTGACTTCAGCAGGTTCACTAAAAGCCTTAATTTAATAACTGATATTTTCCTGCAGGAAAATATGTGAATCGTATCAGCTATAAATGGTGTGTACATCTCAGAAGAAAACAATTTTTTTTGTAGTGTGTTATTTATAGCAAAACATAGCAAGAAGCTGAAATGCTTATGTTGTAGGCAGGCTTCTTTTCATTGGAAGACTTCAGGTTTGATTCTGTTATTCATTCTCTCCTCTTTGTTCTTCTCTGACACCAAAGAAGACAGAAAAGCTGTTTTCCAACTCAAGGAAAGATTCTCTTGGCATATGGGAAGAGTTCATTGGCACAGTTTCAAAGAAAATAACTCTCTGCTAGCCCTCCCCATCTTTATGTACCTTGACATATGTGAGAAACAGGAGATGCCCTGAATAACCGATGGAAAAGTAGGGGCATGTTACAGTTGGTGTTACAGCTGGAAAGATTATTGCGGTGGAGATGGGAAAAGAAACAAACTGGGAAGGAATGCTCACCTGTATCCAAAGATCCAGGTTCATAGGAGAGACTCCACAGAGGAGAGATCTCCAAAAAGAGATCCTTTCCCAGTGGCAGTCAGCCATTAAACGGGGGTCTACAGCTTCACCTGTGCTCCCAGGGCTGACTCAGTCCTGTCCTCAGGTGATCAATCAGTGGTTCAGGCTGTGACTCAACAGTTCCCATACAGGGCAGCAGTTAGATGGACAAGCCAAGTCTGAGCAACTGTGGCTGCACTAAGACTGTTGTACTTGGCAGAGACCTTCATTTCACATGAGCTTGTTTTCCTTAGATAAAAGGAAAGTTTGGTGAATAATCGTAGTTATACTTTTAGGGAACATTTAGTGGGGGGAGATGGAAGATGTTTTGTTCATGTAATCCTTCTGTATCGACTGCTTTGTTCACAGCATGATGAAATAGACTCTTAATAATTCACAATAATTGCAGGACAGCTTGTCTAAATAATAGCTGAACTGAGAACAACTCTATGGAGTTATGCAATTATGGAAATGATTGACCCAACTGTAAGTGCTACAACAGCATATCTATAACAACCTACTACAGAACAGATTATATTATACATTTCAATATTTTATCTTTTTTTTTTTTTCTGTAAAGCTAGAGAAAGAGGCTGCTTGACCTAGTTAAGAAGACTTTCAGATATAATATGTGCATGGTCATAGGAACATATAGAGAGTTTTACTAGGGCTCACCAAGAGAAGTTTTCCTGTTTAGCTAGGCATCCAACTTTTGGTCTTTGTGTAGCTGACAGAGAGGTAGCTGCTAACACAAGCATTCAGATAGATAAGCAAAAACTTTGACCAAATCAATGAAAATGCAAATGTGGCATAAGAAAATGTCATTTTATCTTAGACTTTCAGCACTGCACTTCTTTAAGAATACGGTTCTTTTCATGTAAGAAAGCACAAGATGCATATATGTGGTTAGGCTGAAAAAGGTGTTGAGCTGTTATAAAAAAAAAAAGCAACGATACCTTTTCTATTTATTGTGGCTTACACTGTCTGCCAGGGTCTTTGAATCACAGTTCAGTGCTGTTATCTCATTTGTAATAACTGGAGCCAGAACACATCAGCAAGATGTCTTGTCATTTTACAGTGAATAAAGACCTACTTTGCCAACATTGCAATTCAAAGAAATACACAGCAGCCAGTACTGTACATCTTAACCTAGAACTGGAGAAGGAAGTGTTACAGATGTTGACACATCCACTGTAAGACAGTTTTACTCACAATTTCCCCATCTTTAACTGATTGGAGTGATTTCTTTTATGCGAAGTTCTGGTTTAGACTAAAGATTTTATTTATTCTATGCATGTTTAATTAGGGAAAAAAATAAAAAAAACCATGAAAATGATAAAAGCCCATACCTGCTCTGTATTAAAAATGTTTTTTTGGACTATTGAGTCTCAAAATTGCCCAAAGATTCTTCCTGGAAAGAAATAAGGTAAGAAATAGGAGAATCTTTTGAACAACAACAGAAAACTTTGATGAAAAAGATGAAATAAATGTAGATATAAGATGTGCAGCAGCCTACAGCAGGACTGCAGTCCTTGCAATGTGAATTTATATCCACTGCTTTGGGGTTTTGTGTTATTTTAGTCCTTTCATCACAGATTTGCCATCTTTGGTCAGCTACTTCAACAGATTTAAATTGCAACAAGCTAAGTTAGATTTAAGGAAAAACAACTTTCTGATAGTAAGGATAGGCAAGCACCTGAAATCTCTTGCTGTGGAAAATAATAGAAACTCCATCACTGACTTCAACAAATGCCTATCAGGAATGGCTTGGGGCTGTGTTAAGGAGGTGGAAAATACTTGAGTCTATATCTCTGGAATTCTTGTTTTTGTAGGTTTATATTAAGAAAATTACATAGCTTACTGTAACAAACCACCAAAAATAACCCAATGAAAATCAATAAAATGCACTGTCATGGAACAAAACAAGGAGAGTTTAGTAAGTTTTTCTGTCTCATAATCTTGTTGCTATTGTTCTTTGAGTATGTGGGGCATGTGTTTGGGAGGCTCTCTGGGATAAGCTGCCATCCTTTTATCTGTCTATAAGATGTCCACAGATGTCATACGTATTGTCTAATTTTTATGAGACTCTTTTAAGGCATGAAATATAATATATTTGAAATCAGTGTCAATGATTTGTTAACAAGCTAGGATCTCAAGGGGAGAAACCCCTTTATGATGGCAAATTCTTTGTTTTCTCATCAATGTTATTTCCCTTTTCCAAAATCTGAGGCCAGTTTGACAAAGCTGATGTTTAAACTGTGCTGATCATGTGAACGAGATGCCTCTAAGCGAGTTATTCTGTTCTCCTTTCCAGCAGGAAAATGGTGGTTTCTTGACAACGGGCTCCTAAACATTACCAGCGTGTCTTTTGAAGACAGAGGTAAATACACGTGTGTCGCATCTAATATGTATGGCAGCGTTAACAATACTGTGACTCTGAGGGTTGTCTTTACTTCCGGAGATATGGGAATCTACTACATGATTGTCTGCCTTGTAGCTTTCACCATTGTTATGATATTGAACATTACGCGGTTATGCATGATGAGCAGTCACCTGAAGAAAACGGAGAAAGCAATCAATGAATTCTTCAGAACAGAAGGAGCAGAGAAACTCCAGAAAGCCTTTGAGATTGCAAAACGTATCCCAATTATCACTTCAGCCAAAACGCTCGAGCTTGCCAAAGTAACACAGTTCAAGACCATGGAATTTGCTCGCTATATCGAAGAGCTTGCTCGGAGTGTGCCTTTGCCACCTCTCATCATGAACTGCAGGACTATAATGGAAGAAATTATGGAGGTTGTTGGTCTGGAGGAGCAAGGACAGAATTTTGTACGGCAGACAGCAGAAGGCCAGGAAACTACTGAAACAGATGAGCTCTACACGATCCCGAACGCTTTGAAGCGCAGTGACTCTCCCACAGCTGACTCTGATGCATCATCACTGCATGAGCCACCTCAACAGATTGCAATAAAAGTGTCGGTTCACCCACTGTCCAAAAAGGACTGCGTGGATGGTCAGTCACAGGAAAGTGTGCAGTTGGACACCAAGGAAGAAGACCTTCCTCAAACACCAGCACTTCCAGCAGAGCCCTCTCCTGAGCCTTCTGCCGAACTGACTTCTGATGACACAGCATTGGCAAATGACACGTGTGTTATATATGAAAGCCATGTATGATAGTTACTCCTGAATCTATGCATAGCAGGAAAATCAGGTGGAGCTCTTTTAAAAATACATATTGTACTTGCCGCTAAGCCTTACCAGGAGACTATCATAGCAAAGCATGTATGTGGATTATTGGCACTTTCTTCTCGGTTTGACTTTAATTTATCATGATGTATGGCAGAGTAATTGCTAATACATTAATACTATTTGCTCTTTTGGATTAGGAGTATTTCCAAGAAACATTTACCTCAGCATTTTCTAGGCTGGAGTTACCTGTATGGCCACCTGGAAGTCACTGGTAGTATTTGATGTAGGACACTTGAACTTATTGAACACAAAACCGGTTTTCATTTTCCTCCTTCACAGCCATTATTTTCCATTATTTTGCAAATATTGTCTTGTGAATTTGAATTACTGCCCAAGAGGCAGCGCTCCAGTAGCCAAATAAAATCCTAATAGATTACTTTTACAAAGCCTGTTTGCTGAGCTGCATTGTGATTGAAGAGGCCATTAAAGAAAGTTAAAATGTTTCCATTTCATTTGGGACCAGCCTGCTTAGGCACAAGGGAAATAGTTTTCCCTTTTCCACTGAATGAAGATGCCAATGAGTGGGTGGGTTTTTTGTTTGTTTGTTTGTTTGTTTTGTTTTTCTTGTCAAGAAACAACTTTAAGGTGTATTTTAAAGATAGGAAAGCCCTTAAGCATCTTATAAAAATTTGCAGTCAGAGCCCTGCGGGTTTTTTCTTGCATTTGTTTGTCTGTCTCCAACTTCGTCTGTCCCCGACCTTGCCTGAAGTTTGTAAGGAAAACAGTTGCAAATATGCAGGATGTCTTGCTTTTTAGTAATTTGGCAGGAATGCACAGTGTTCGGCAGAATGCAGCTGCATTAACAGTCCTGCAAACTCCAGTAATCAGATGATGACAAGGGTGAAATGCAGAAGGCACCTATACTTGGATTCTCAATTTTGTGCAGATTTTTTAGTCGGGGATCAAGTCTAAATTTATCTGTGAGCATAAGTTGGAGGACGTTATATCCAAATTAAATAAAAAAAAAGAAGCGTGCTGTGAAATTACAATGACAGTCACACAAACTGTTTTACTGCGTTATAATTTCTTTGATATTTTAAGAACCTCCCGCATACGGTAGGATGTTTCCTACTTGAGAACATGTGATTCTATACCAGTAAAACTTAAGTATTACAGCAATTGGGACATATTAAAAAAGGATAAACATTTATGCCAGGAGTTGCAGACAGACAATAAAAAGGACCTTCTTTGGAGTAAGCCTGGAAAGAAAGCACTTAAAAGGACGAGTTTCTCTGGGGTTAATAGCATATTACTTCATTATCTGACACATATTTAATTTGGAACTAAGGAACTTACTATCACCTAGTAGATTTTAAGGAAGACTGTGGTGTATGTATAGATATTCGAATCTGGAATCTGGTATATTGCAAAAAAATAAGTCACTTAGGTCTATGGAGAGGTGATGCATGGATGGCTCTCTGGATGTACTACTGAAGTAGTCACGTCTACATAAGGTGTCCTTTGGAGGTAATCAGCTATGTTGGCTGCACAGCTCACCGAGACCAAGCAAAGTCAACGTGGCAGCCATCTAAAAAAACACACTGATAACAGATTGAGGTTATCTTCGTATTAAAGAGCAGAACTTCACTAGCAGTGTAATACAGGAACACCTTGTAACTTGCCTTTCCATGGTTACTAAAAGAATATTTGTTTAATAAAGACTTGAGATTTTGTGATAAACTCATGAAGATGACAGCATTTAGTTGCTTAACATTTGTGCTCACCACTGTGGTAGGCATCTCTACAAAATGCATTTGCACATATCCAAAAGGAGAATGCAAGGGCAAAATCCCTTAAGGAATATGGCTGGAAACATTTTAGAGAGAAGCAATGTAAATCTAGAACGTGGGGTAAGAACAGCATGAGGAACCTCACACCTGACTGGTGTGATTTCAGACACTTGTGATGCAAGCTTATTTCCTTGTCTGAGTCCAAAATACGTTTCTGTTCACTGCTCATATCAGTTTTTCTTCAAATCACTCGCTTTGGTTCTAGTTTGAAAGAGGGTGAGGGCAGAAAAAAAAAAGCAGGAACTTGCATTAAATTCCTTTCATTCACCTTGATCTCCTGAAAAGAGGCATCTCGATTTTTCTACCTGCCCAGTATTTACAAATAATGGTAACACACTTAATAAGTTAGCTGCTTGGTGCCCAACTAAGGCTGATCAGATGATAAAGGATGTTCTCCTTCAATAACTTTAAAATTACACTTAAAAAAAAAAAAAAGTTTCAAAATTAAACTACAGGATTTGTTTGCTTTCTAATTACAAATTTTTCCAGTGGAGACCAGACCCTTTCATGTATTCATGTGGTGATTGGTACTAGGCCATTCTGATCCTGACAGTGCCTCTGTGTAAACTTTCTTGAAGATACAGCTCCTATTTTTTTCCAAAGACTGCCCAGGAAGAGCATGTGTTTATATACAGACATACCTTGGGAATCATTTGTGAGCAACAGTAACTTGGAATTGATGCATGTAATAGGTATGGTGCTGAATTTCTGCTGTTGCAAGGTCAAAGGGAACTTCTCAACTGACTTTGCTGGAGCTGAAGTCACTGATTGCCAAGTCTTTACAGCCAGGCTGCTGTAAAGCTTTTGGACACAGAGCTTGGTGGTACTACTGGAATAAAAAACAGAACAGTGCTGTACTGAAAGAAAACACAGGCTGTAATTGTTTTGTTTTATGTATTTCTTCTCTTTTATGTGTCTACTATACTACACCTGAAAGCACAAAGCTTTTTCAATGCTTTCAGGGACTTCCTTTGTGGGAGGTATGTGGGCTGCAAGATCCAAACCCAAACCCATCTTTTCTCTTCCAAATTTTCTGGCTTTGTTTTCATAAAGTAATTATTTGTTTTTATTTTTTTGCAGAATTTCCAAGGGAATGGCTATTTTATGTCAAAAGAGCAGTATTAACAAATATAAAATTACTGATGGTTTGAAAGAAACATTAACATTTGCATCGTTATGTATTTTTGTTCACTCTAAGTACTTCAGGGACATTAAGTAATCTGTTGTCGTATTTGGACTCTGCACACCTTTTGCTGTACTGTTTTATTTATCAAGCAGCAATTGTTCTTAAAGTGCTCAGCACTTGGAAAATCCTGTCCAAGGACATTCACATTTTAAAAGCATAAGGAACACCAGGCCTGCTCAGAAAGGAAATGAAATTTGCAGAATATATTTATGCTATTTAAAATGTTTTTGCTGAAACTTCATGAAAGATGACTACATTTCTGCAGCATAGCAAATCAGCGTTGGATTTGATTTTTTGACACTCACTGTTCTTTTTGCACTAAACATAAGATTGTATTCATCAGACCACTTGAACACTGTGCTCACTATTTACTGACAGCATTTTCTTTCTGATCAGCACTTGTTTACTGCTGACCCTCTTCTGTTTTCTGAATGAGTGTGCTTGTGAGTAAGTCTCTACCCTTCACTCATTTTTAAAGACTGTCATTTCAGAATTGTTAGAAAGGATAGATCAGCATTTTATGCAGGTTTGTTGGTATTAGGTGAGGCATAGCAGTTTGCTCCTTAAAAATTACTGTGTTATCATCATCAGTCTTGCTGAATGGCATATATGGGCAGATGTTGATTTTTACTTTTTTTTAACAGTGCCTGTTTTATTCTAACGTAGGTACAATGTCAGTTCCTCGATTTGCAGTTACCTTTTGGCAAAAGTACTGTAACGTAATCAGGGCTTTCTGACCTTCAGTTTGATTCAGAGCTCAGTTTGATTCTGAGAAGTATTAAGTGTTGAATTTTAAAAGTTCTCATGGCCTATCTTGGCAGCATGCTATTTTAGAGTATGTCATACTTTGTGGGACAACTGAAAGCTTCTTAGATGGAAAGGAAATGTTTGCACTAAAGTATCCTGTTATATTTCATTTGTTATGAAATCCTTTTTAATTTAATGAGAAATATAAAATAACGATGTTCTTTGGAGAAGCAGCTACTGTATTTTGATTTAAATAACTGCTACAGTTTTATAGTTCGCAGCCGTAAACCACAGAGACCAGTTCATGCTCTAGTGGCAAAAAGAATTGTGATCCAGCTTGTAAATTGGTCATTGTTTCAATAAAGAATTTGCACTGACTATGCTGAGTTTGTACACACTCAAAAAGATGGCAACTGCCTTATATGAGTACACCGAGGCTACAGTTCAAATGAAAGTAAACTATGGCTTTCATTGTACATGTGCTAATACATCAGAACTTTGATCAGGAGAAACAGTTATTTGTCTAGACATGAGTTTTAATAAAGCTTTGAAAGAGAGCTGTTGTCATTATTCAGAATATAGACCCAATTGTTGTATTAATAGCCTTGACTGCTCACATTCGTAGCATTTTCCCTCTGGAAGCATGTTGGCACTTCTTTATGTAATCCAAAGGACTTTATGTCAGCTGTCTCCTCTCTGAGCACTGTCATTGGGCCCTGCCAAAAAGTCTTGCTGTTCTTTCAGAATTAAAGCTAACAAAGTGTCTCCTCTCCCAGAGGAGTACCGTACAGAGTACTAGAAGGAAACAGAAGTATCGATTGCCATACTGCTGAGGTTCAACAAGGCCAAGTGCAAGGTGCTGCACTTGGACTGGGGCAATCCCAGGTGTTTATATAGACTGGGCGAAGAACCCCTTGAGAGCAGTCGTGTGGAGAAGGACTTGAGGGTCCTGGTGGACGAGAAGCTGGACATGAGCCAGCAGTGTGCGCTTGCAGCCCAGAAGGCCAACTGTGTTCTGGGCTGCATTAAAAAAGGGGTGGCCAGCAGGGAGAGGGAGGTGATTGTCCCTCTGTACTCGGCTCTTGTGAGGCCCCATCTGCAGCACTGCGTCCAGGCCTGAGGCCTCCAGTACAGGAAGGATGTGGAGCTCTTGGAGCGGGTCCAGAGGAGGGCACTGAGATGATCAGAGGGCTGGAGCACCTCTCCTATGAGGAAAGGTTCAGGGAACTGGGCTTGTTTAACTTGTGGCCTTCCAGCACTTGAAGGGAGCGTATAAACAGGAGGGGGAATGGCTGTTTATGAGGGTGGATGGTGATAGGACAAGGGGGAATGGTTTTAAACTAAGACAAGAGAGGTTTAGGTTAGATACGAGGAGGAAGTTTTTCACTCAGAGGGTGGTGAGGCACTGGAACAGGGTGTTCAAGGAGGCTGTGGATGCCCCATCCCTGGAGGCATTCAAGGCCAGGCTGGATGTGGCTCTGGGCAGCCTGGTTCAGTGGGTGGCGACCCTGCACACAGCAGGGGGTTAAAACAGGGTGATCATTGTGGTCCTTTTCAACCCAGGCCATTCTATGATTCTATGATTCTATGATCTTTCTCCATTCCCTCACCCACCCTAAAGGACATGGTGAAATGGCTTTCCTTTCCCACAGCAGCTGGCCGGCTTCACTCCTTAACTGCCCCAGCAGGACTTAATAAAAACAGACATGCCTTGCCTTGGCTCTGCTGGTGTTATGCATGCAGCAGCCAGTGACAGTCACTGACGGAGATGGAAATGATGGAGATGGAGATGGAGATGGAGATGGAGATGGAGATGGAGATGGAGATGGAGATGGAGATGAGATGGGTGACATTTGTTCTTTCACATAGAAAGATTTGATCTTGCCAGATGCCTGTCTCCTATGCTGAAAAACACCAGCCAGTGCCAGAACGGGAGCTGTTTATTTCATGTGTTTTTAGTCTACAATCTTTTCTGTTTTAACTCTGCTCTTTGAAAGGGTGTTCCAATTTTGAAAAAATATTTTCAAAAAGCATTTTTATTCAGTGGTTTCAGTTGAACTAATGAAAGACATCCACAATTTATCTACAGTTATCTATCAAAAAATAGTGGAGAGGTCATAGAATAGAGCACACATGCCCAGAGCCACATGCTATTTTATTGTCCCAGAGTGGAGCTAGCTCTGTCTGTAACTGGGGTAGATTGATAATGCTGTGACTTATTTTTAACACAGATCGGCACCACCTGAGGCCGCTCCTGTTCAGTGTGCTGAGCTCCTCCAGCATCTTGCTCAGCGTTTCCCAGGAAGACGTACCACCACACCAGTTGTCCCCACTGCCAGACCACAGTTAAGCTCCTGAACACTGTCAAACAGGCTCCTCCCAGACCCCGATGTTTCTTGTGAGGAGAAGATGTCTATCATGTGGAAGAAGCTGCCTTCCATGCATACCCACAGAGGCAATCAGAAACTAAATGCTGCTGAGGGGCAGTGTTTCGACAGAGAAAGATGGGGATGGAGGGAGGGGGATGTCTCTGCTCTCCTGGATTTGGAGCCAGGGAAAGCTGGTGCACAGCTCAGGGCTGCAACCCCTGCTATCTGTAGTGCTACCGCTCCACTTTCCCACAGAACTGAATATTTTTGAATTCATATCCTGCACCAGTGCCTGGAATGATCAGTCGAAAGATTTCAGTATCAGTTCCTTAACAGTGTTTATTTCTTCCATGTTTTCCTCTCCTCTCCTCCTGCTCTTTTCTGTGTCCCCGCCAGCTCTGTAGTGCTACTTCTTGGACAATAAATCTCAGAACAGAGCAAATGTAGTGACTGGGGCAAGAGTTCCTGCATTCCAGGCACTTTTGTTCCAAACTGGCTTTTTCTAAGTCCCCCCACTGGCATTCTTCCCCAGCTCTAATGCAATGCACTACATTTAGCCCTCCTGCTCCCAGGCCTGTTGGAAATATCCAAATAATTTTGCCAGGATGGTATCTCTGATAAAAGTAGATTTTATTCACAATTGCAATGGTGGGTGTCCTGCAAGCAGGAGTGCACCTATGGTTGTAATAGTACAGCTTTTGTACCTTGTCTTCCCCATGCCTTGCCCCTCTCCCTTGTTTTCCCATTGGCTGGGTACCCCAGGTTCATAATCTTATCAAAGATTTGCATTTGTTAATCACGTTCTGACACTTGCTGATTCATGTGCTATCTTGTGCCAGTCAGTCGCCATCAGGCTCAGAGGTATTTCTGAAGGCTAGACAGACAGGAGCTGCAGTCTTTGTGCCTATAACCTACTCCATCTACCTAATCTCCAGGTTCATCTAGTGGATAAGTGATGAAAACTATCAGAAACCCCCCCAGTAAAGTAGAAAGACCCTCAAAAAGAACTATGGCAGAGGAGACCATGAAATAAAAATTCTTATCTTGTTCTAATGCAGAATCTACATTTGATTCCCACATGCCCAAACTGAGTCATTAAGCTCTTACAGTAAAGGCTGATCCATGATATCATGTACAAGTCTATAAGTTGGTCAAAGATAGTGACATAATCTGAAGCTAAGATACTAGTTTCTTTTACAAATTCTTAGTGTATGACAGCACCAAATAAATGTGACATATATAGGGCACTCAAATTCTATAACGAGAAGTTATTTCGTACCACAGCAAGAAGAGAGAAGAAAGAGAATTTGCAGCCGGCCTTCTAGAGCATTGAGGATATCTGCAAAACCTTGCCTATGATTTAGGAGAAATTTAACATCAGTGTCAAATAAATTTGCCTCCTATATTGAGCACAGATTCTTGTCACATCTGCTCTGTCCGGACCTCTCCTGTGTGGGCAAGCACTACAAGCAAGACAATACTGTAAGAGTTATCAGAAAGAGCTTGCTTCCTTCATCTGCCATATTGGAAAGTACTTGCAGAAGATTTTAGCTACGTGCTGGAGGCCAGACACAGATAGCCCCAGAGCTCCAGAGCTCCCAGCCAAGGTGGGTGATTTGAAGAAGTAATTACACAAAATATTCTGTTAATGCTTGCTTGCAACACCACGGTAGTCTTTAGATGTTGTGGCTGACAACTGTGATGTAATATTGCAGATGCAATGCTTTAAGACTGTTCTGATTGAACGAGGCAAAAGAAACAACAATGGAATGCCTACAGTATGACAGACAGCATCAAGATGTTCCCCTCTGCCTTCCTTCTGTGTGTGTGCAGACTCCTCTGATTGTCCTTGTTGTCCACAGCAATCCTTGGTGCAAAAGGAGTGTTGGGAGGAAGTAAACAACCCCCAAGGACTAATAGTGAACTATCACGATGCTAAGAAGCACGCTAGAGGACACTGAAGATAGCCAAATAAGGGCTGTGTCTGTTAGGCAGCCATTGGGGGTGGTTAGGATAATGAATATTTGAGAATGTAATGAATATGTAATACATGCAATAGCATACAGCTTCAGGAAAAGATGATAAATAAATTGATTTATTAATTAAAAGAAATTTAAGATTAAGATGGAAAACATTTCTCCTCTCTCAAAAAATCCGGAGTTGTTTTTATCATGGAAGTACACCAAATTCTAACTCATTTAATCATTTTTTCATTTGTTTTTAAAACATACTCAAAAGAAAAAAAAGTAGATTCCTGAAATGAATGATATTTTCACCCCCAATCCCAAAGTAAATCATGACAAGAAAATGGAAAACGATAGCGTGAGAGTGTCTCTCAGAACGGCCTGGATCAGCAAGGTAATGCTGGTTCCTTTTTTTGGCTTTGTTCAGGTGACTGCAGCTATCAGGTCTGCTGCAAGCACGTTTCTGTTCTGGCACCTTCTTCTTGGTTAAATATTATCTGCCCCTTTCTGTACAAAAATCAATATTCCACCGAAGGAGATTTATCTTCCTGCCTTTTTCTCCCAGGGTAACACTCCATTTTGATACCTTTCTTGTGTTCTGCTTTATTTTTTGTATTCTGTTTTGCTTGCTCTGAAATTCCTCCCTTTTCAAAATAAGACGATACGAATAATTTCTTTTTCAGTTTGCTACTTTGAGGCAGGATCACTCATATCCGTCTGTATAATCCAATGTTAATTATGCAGATATACAATTAACTACTGCAAGGTTGGTGCATGCTGACCTAATCAATAAATGGAAGTACTTTTGCAGAACAGCATCGACAGACCAGATGAAGACAGCATTCCCAAGGTAGATGGGAAATACAAGTATCCTCAGTCACATACTGGCATTGAATATGCTATCTTTTGTTTGCTCTCTTCAAAATCAGTCACATATGATACATCCCTACCTTAAATAACGTTTGGTTTTTCTTAGCCTCCCATCACTGATGGACTAACACAGCTCTACAACTGTACATCAACCATCCACTATTTGTATTGGTTTATCTTGCTCACAAAATAGCTTGCCAAGTACAAAGGCCTCTCTAAAGAAGAGACTGCAGTTTGTTGATACTACATAAATGATGTGCACTTCATATGCACTGCTAAATGCTTTTTTTTTTTCCTATGGAGGCTGATATCTACATTTTAAGTGAGTTTCTTTTTCTGTACCTTTAAACCAGAATGTTTTTCATAAGGATGCAGTAAAATGACAGTAATCTGCTGCAGAATAAAGCTGCTTTTTGGAACTACAGTTTCTACATTTTATAATCCCTGTGTAATCTCTACTGTGATGTGTAAGCATACAGCACATTCTTTAATATATATGCCACAAATTAGGTTAAAAGCTCCAAACCTCTTTTATTTGTATAGTCTGCATTAGAATACTAGTTACTTATTAGAATATATAGTATACTTACCTTGATGCTGTAACTCCTGTTGCAGACAGGAGCACTAGCCAATGTTATATGATACAGCATCACTGAGAATGATGCTCCTACTATACATCAGTTTCAGAAAAGTTGGTCCAGAGAGAACCCATCACTTCTCAGTAGAGAATGAGGGACTGAAAGCCTCTAGAGTACACGAGTGTTTTTCAGAAATAAAGAAAAAGTAATTGTTGGGGGTCTTCCTTCTAAAATTGATGCACGAGCTAAAATATCACCAAAGACAGAGCTCATCACAGCATGGAAACTCATCTCTCCCACTAATTAGCAGTTTCTTATCAGACAGAAGCTAAAGATGTTGCTCAGGGTAGCCTGTGATACTATAAGGAGGCAAATATTACACCAGCTCATGCAAATTGGCAATGTAAATGTGATTACAGATAGTGACACATGACACAGTCCCCAGACTGCACAGTTCAAGTGATAGTACTGCCTCTGAAATTTGAGTCTGAGTTGCAAATGTAACTAAAGACTCTGTGTTGGGCTGGTAGAGTTGGAGTCTTTCCCTAAAATTCACTTTTTCCTTTTGGCTTGATACTACGACCAGTGTACCCTTCTTCATTTGTTCTAGCACTTCATGTAGTTCTTCATGGGACACTCAACATTGGTTCTTCATGAGGCTACTGCTGCAAACCCACAGCAGCAGAGATGGGCAGCTCAGCAGTTCTGGCAAACGGGAGCTTGCTTTTACACTGTACCCGATAAAGATTCTCCCAGAGGCCTGCCAGCAGTTAGGTAGAACTATTCTGTTCTAAAGAAGGATGTGCAGAAGCTGGATACCTCAACATAAATTAATAGATGAACAGGTTCAAATGCACTGTCTGGTTAAGTCCTGTGCCCTTTTTCAGCTTCCTATTCCGTAATGACAGGATTCTTCGGTTTATGCCTTGACCTTCAAGCTGCACTTGAAAGTACAGCTCAAAGAGATTAGATTAGGGTTAAGAGAGTAGATTCAAGCTCGAAGAGGGTAGATTTAGGTTAGATATAAGGGAAAAATCTTTGACAGTGAGGGTGGCGAGGCTCTGGAACAGGTTACCTAGTGTTGCGGTTGCTGGTCTAGATGGCCTACAGAGGTCCCTTCCAACTCTAAGGAGTCTGTGATTCTCTGATTCTATGACCTGTTGTTGTGTTGTAAAAGAAAGTTTTAAAAGATTTTTTTAAAAACCTTTGAAGACTGAGCAATGAAGGGTTAAGAGAACACAAATTCCACGCTTAATCACAACGCTTTCTTCTCACAATGACTTAAATTGTATTCGCAACTTGCAGAACAAACACAGGATATCCTAGAGCAATCAACATTTTCTCAATGAAGGTGTTTGTCCTCAGCTTGCCTCGGGTAACTACACAAAAGATTTTAAGGCCTGTCAATTAGCTGTATTGATAACAAGTGATTTCGTGAGTGGGTGACCTATTTGGAAAGAAATTTCACTGGGAATTCCCAGTTTGTAACTGAGGCTTCTTGTCTTTGCATTGACACCATATAATGGATTGTGAAAGGTCATTTTTACTAGAGCAGAATCACTTAATCTTTTTGACATCTGGCCTAGCGCTGTGCATTTTTCTCTTCAGAATTTGCTATAGGACAGAACATATACTAGAATACTTTTGTGCTCTGTCCATGCAATTTGAGAGATTTTATTCAAACACAGAATCGGAAAATAAGTCTTCCTTCATACTTCTTCACTCCAGAGATACCATCAGAGCAGCTACAAACACTGAGAGAGATGCTGGTAGCATTTCTGCCCACTTCAGCCTAGACCACACCACTTCATTAGAGTGCTGAGAATTTGCTGGCAACAGAGCAGCCAAAGCACACATTCTCAAGGGAGTGAAAGGAAAATGTTCCACAAATGCCAAGCTGGAACTTGGCACCGTGGTCACTTGGAAAATGAATGGCACTATACATAATAAACAAGCAGAGAGAGGGAGCTTAAATTCTAAACACCCTCTAGAGAAAAGATAGAAAACAGTTCTGAAGAACAGTGAACAAAAGCCATCAGAAAAGTAAGACATTGATTTTTGTCATGAATGACTTATGATTATGGCTATGAGGTTGGAAAGAGAATGGAAGATTCTGCAGTACAGAGCACTGCATTCTTTAATATATTGTGTGATATTTTATTTACACTTATCAAATAAAGAACAGTGTCACATTTGTTAGATCTCTCGGACTCAAAGATTATGTTTTACACATTAATCCAATTATCTGCTTGTTTCACTGAGTCCTTAGGTGACATTAATGTGCCATCAATTGATACATGCTCCTTTTAATTTCATATATATCTGCGTACAGAAAAATACAGTTTGGAATACCCAGGAAAGAAATTTTCTACTCAAATGACCTGCTTTAATACGAAACAGATCAAACTGCGATTTTGTTTCTACATCTCTCATATTTTTATTATGCAACACACAAACATTATGAAAATATGAAAATATATGACACCAGGCTACCATGTAGCTACCTGACAAAAGAACAGATTAAGCAAGGTAGCAGATTCAGCAGATGAAGAACCCTCATTTTGCCTTTTGCATGGCAACACTGCTTGAATTTAAAGAGAATCTGCCAATGACTTCTATACATTTTAGTTCTACCCTGCATAGCACTCAGGTTGTTCACCAACCCGTTGTGCCTCCTCATGCCCTCAGTATCCTTCAAACTAGTCATCCTGGGTTTCTTGAACACTAAGGAAAGCTTTCCAGACCTTACTCTGCACAGAAACAGAAGTCATCATTTTAAAAAGTCTCTAGTCCACATCCAGCCTCATTTGCTTAAAATAAAACTGAAGATGGATAGAAAGCAGAGAAGCTCACCAAATAGATATCTTCAGTCTTAAATGCTAACACGAAACTACCACTGTGCAAAGACACAAAGTCTGCTCTCTTCTGTTTTGCAGGCCTTTTGCAGTTTTCCTTTTTAGTACTTGCCTTTCTGATTTGGAAGCCCAAACTGCACCACTAGCAGAGGAATCTGAGTCCAAGTTTGTCTTCTGCTTTTTCTTGCACTTACTTGACGCTTGAAAGAAAGCCAATTGAGCAGTCAGGCCCAGATCCAGAGAAACACATAAACATGTGATTTATATATATGAATAGTACCATTGTAAAAGGTGTTGGCTCTTTCCCAATATTTCCCATCAGTCTTTTCTCTGCTGTTGCTACTTCGTTCCACGTTACTGCATGTTACCTCTCTGTTTATTCCATGATTTGGAAATTCAAAATGTGTTGCAGGCTGTTTATGTGACCACCTCCAGAGCTCAGAGGATAAGGCTCTCTGGGAGGCAGCACTCGTATACAACTGTGTTTGAAATAAGATGTCAGAAAATCCTCAGCACTGCTTCTCATCTCAGTCGATTGGCATGGATCAGAACAACTATTAGCTAGCTTGCTTGTCCAGCTTGAAATGCTAGGAGATCTTAGCAGTTACTTAATCAGGGAAATAACAGTACAAGTACTGAAGATTTGTGTGTTAAAATACAGTTGGGGTTTTAAACACTAAATGCTCTAAAACTGCGTAAAATAGTGTGGATTTTATGGTATGATGAACCTATTAATATTCACTCATCTATGAGTAGTGATGCATACTTGGAGAAAAGACCAACATGTTTCTAACAGTCCCACAAGCAAAATAAACACGTAGGGGTAAGCTTTATAAGAGACTTATCATTAACATGAATTCCCCTGGGAACAATTTCATACAATTGAATTATCTCAATTATCCTACTTCAAGTTTAGGAATTTGTGTTGGAGATTCTCACATATTGAGGCAGACCCATCCCATCTAAGATAAAACATGCACCAGCATCAGTCTGGCTCTCAGAAAAAGGCATAATGGTTTTTCTAGGAACCTTTGCCTCAGCGAGGCCTACAGGGTAAAGGACAAGGAGCTGATCTTAGTGTAAAGGTATATTCAGTGCTGTTGCCCTAGTAAAATGAATTCTTATTTGCTCAAAACCTAACAAAGCAAAAAACCAACCAACAAAACAAGCAAACAAAACCCAAATCCTTAATTCAATATCCTCAGGGTGTTTAAAAAACAGACTGCTTTTGTGTTAAAGCTCGTTCTAGATGAATCTTAAATCAGCCTGTATTATAGAGTTGACAACTTACTAAATGTTTCTAGGCAACACAAGAAAATAGCAAAAAGGAAACAATTTAGATATGCTAAGGGAGAACAAACTGACACAAAATAAAACCAATTCTGGGCTGGAGCTCCTCTCTTCTGAGCAACATTAACTCCTTTCATTTCGTGGGTAACCAGAAGTACAGCATCTCACAAAACAAAGTGCAGTGCTCGTCAGAGAGCTTCTTGATTGTGTTATTTTCACTATGGGCTTTCTATTTCTTTTCAACACTTGAGCAGACAGTTGCTTCCAATTTCAGTCAATCCATGCTCACCACCACCGAGTCTTCAGAGACTCTGCAAAACCACTGAGGCAGAATCTGAAGGCCTGCCTCTGCTACACACGCTTCTGCCATCTACATGGGGCTTAGGCGTTTCCCCATTACTGCTCCTGTGTGGTCTACATATTGGAGGGTAAAATCCAGCTTTTGATTCTTAGATGTGTATTTCTTAATGCTATGGTAAAGTAGAGGTGCTGAAATTGTAGTTCATGCCAGTCAGGAGCAGTTGCTGACTGTAGCAAACTCCTCTTGGGCCACCAACTGTAAGAGCAGTCTCCAGGTGTTTTTTTGTGGTTATCAGCAAGCTCTGTTACCAGTTCTAATCTACCACCAGAAAGACCTCTTCCCCTCCACATCCCAATAGTACACTCACCATGCCCAGATGCCCCCAGTAACGGGTTTGAGGGCTTTAGAGATGCCAGGGTATTGGGTGAGGAATGTCTTATCATCCAGCTATTTGGAAAACACTCTCACCACAAAATAAGTTGAAGAAAGATGCAAATAAAAGCATCCTTCTACCTACACCGAGTTTAAATCACAAAGGTTTCTTTCTTTCATGGTACAGTGAACAGGGGTAGATTTTTCCTGAGAAAAGGTTGCCTCTTTCAGTGACACACATGTGAGCTGATTATCATCACAGAATGTTTTACCCTGCTGGGGAATTATAACCTCCATAAGCCGCCTCCTATTTAAAATCCTGCTGGGAGTCCATAAAACGTATTTTGTTTCCTCCTAATCCAGTATGTCAAAAGATCATTTCCACTTTGCTAAAATAAGCTCTGTTTTGTTCCTGTAGAGATGAAAAATATCTCTTTGCTAGATGAGGTACCAGGCTCCGTGCCTGACTAATTAACAACAACTTTTGTCAACAAGAGGTAAATATTTTCCCTTGCCCCTATTGATAAATTACTGCATGTTTCAGTTAAAAGCATGTCTCTGCTGAACTATACAGTCCATAATACATACTTGTAAATTTGTTTTAAATTTCTCTTATATTGCTTATTACTAGCAATCATGCTAACAATGTCACCGCTTTGGGCTGGCAATTGGTTTGGGCTGATTAATCCTCATCTCCCTTCTTCAAACCATCCTGTAAAATAACAGACATGTTGACCTGGGATACAAGAAGGCATTTTTCAGGATTTGCTTCCCAAACCACTATGCTCTTGCTCAGCTTAATGTACGTTGAAAATGAGTTAAGCTAAATGTGAGAAAGTCGTGCTAACCATGGAATAAAAATATCCACGTGTGGTGTTGCTCAGGAATAGCTGGACTTGAATGACGTCATATAAGCAAGCCTGCAAGATATTTTTAAGGCTTTCTTTACAATCACGACTGGTAAGATCTTGGGATATTTTCTTTTAATTAAAACAAAAATTCTGTGGCAGAGAATTGCTTCAGAGAAATTGTTCAGAAAGACTGTGAGTATTCGTATCTCTTAGTTTTGCCCTAATCTTCTGGTAAAAACATCTCCACAGCAAGGCAGCTAGAAACCCAGAACGGTTTTTTGCACATTTCTAAGAGCATAGGAAGCCACACAGTGTTAGTGGCAGTGCAGGAAGTCAGCACACATAGGAACAAGTTGTTGATGTGAGCTTGGTGACTCAGGCACCATGGCAGGATTTCCTTCTCTCTAAAAATTCTTTCATTGGTGTGGATGATGAGGTGTCTGCTCCCTCCCAGTTTGACTCAGTGCAACCCTTATGGAAAGATATAACTGTTTTAGGAAAACAGATAATGGAAAAGCTTTTTGACAGAGTACAAAAGACCAAATCTGTAGGCAATTTCACTGTGGCCAAAATAATAGCAGCCTGTGCACCAGATGCTCCACTGCAAACTAAACGCATCGGAGTAACTTCACTGGTTTGATTCATAGAAGCACAGAAGTACTTAGGACATCTGCTCGAGGGTTTATGTTCCACTTCTAGGAAAACACTGATAACCTTTTTCTTAGGAAGATATTGGTTCTTCAGCCTTCCTCCTCTTCTCAGGCCCTTCTGAAAATCCATTTGTCCAAGCAAAGCATGGAATTAGATTGCTACACTCAGAAATGAGTGTTGAGCTTATGTTTTGCCCAGGAGTCAGGAGTGTTTTGAGGGGAGGTGAGGTGCTGCCATTCTCTCAGGTTCTAAAGAGACAAGAATTCACACACGCACTTTATTGGGCCACTCAATAAATGCTACAAATCATCTCCCTGAGCTGATCAGAGGTGCTCATATTAAAGCCACTTTGGACCTTATTGCACTAAAATACGGAAATTATGTTGTCAGATGAGATCTTGCACTGAAACTTGATGATGAAAAATGTGGGGACAGTGTTTTGCAAGACATATTTACAGATTGATTCTAAGCTCAGGAGAAGATTTAGGTTGGATGTTGGGGAATTTCTTCACAGAGAGGGTGGTGAGGTGATGGAACAGACTGCCCAGAGATACTGTGGATGTTCCATCCCTGGAGGTGTTCAAGGCCAGGTTGGATGGGGCCTCCTCAATTTGGGTTGGATAATGTCCTCCTCAACCTCCATTAGGAATTAATGATGCCTCAAACAATATTATCTCTCAGAAATTTCTTTTTACTGCTGCTTCTTGACTACTATGGCAACATCACAGCTCTGTCCAGCCCATGTTATCAGGGCAAGTGATTTGCAACAGAAACAGAAAGGCACCAATTCCACGGGGACATCTTACTAATCCTCATAGTGCTTGATTCCATTAACTGCATATCTGGGATTCCCAGACTTTAACATTCCCACGGAGCACTCCACCATCCCTAAAGCTTGGAGAGGACAGCAAATATCAACCAAACCTCCTGAAAACACTGACTTTGTTTCCCTTTCTGTGGGACGTGGGATTCAGGACTAAAACTTTAATTGATCCTAGATTGATTCTGTTAGCAAAATATTAGGTTTTTTGGACTAAATGGGTGAGAAAACTTTGCAGAATTAATGGAAGCACTCAACCTCTTCTAATTATAAACTGCATTAAACTTGTATGAGGGAAATCATACAGAAAATGCTTCACTTTGAGTGTATTCTCAAAGCAGCTAATTTAGTTTGGTCAGTTGAATGGATCAGGCAAACAAAAACTTAACCTAACAAAGCAAAACCATACATGCAAGGGTAAAATCCCACGTTAATCTCCAAGAAGAACAAAAATAGAGACAAAAGCTTAGTACTGGCTTTAAGAGCTAATAAAGAACATGCTGCTGTTTCATTTAAAAAAAAAAATCCTAAAGGAAAAGGGTTGTTCTAATGTACTATTTCCAAGCATGCATATGTGTCCTTTGTTCAGTTTATTTATCTGCCTTTGATACGTCAGCTGATGCTGATTTTTATGTATATTACTCCATTTATTTATTCAGTCCGAACTCAGATCCATGTCCCTGCTGTGCTGTACAAGCAGGTACAAGATAAAATATTAACTCTGTTCCAGAAAACAAAGAACTCAAGGGCTAAAAAGGCGAGGCAAGAAAACTGGAAGGAGACTCTGAACACTCATTTCACATGTGGAGGATGGAGGCACAAGTCTGATCTTCGCTGGTACACTACAGGGATGTTCTGTCTCTGACATACGTAGGGACAGGGTTGCATTTTACGCAATGTAACCAAAGGGAAATGGAACATCCATTGCAGAAGGGAGGATAACCACAATCTGCTGCACACTATTCACAGATGCTGCCACTCTTTCTCTGTTTATCAGGACAAAAGAATTTCTATAGCATAAACAGACACATTACAGACACGCTCTGTTACAGTACATAATGTAATGTATGATTTATAATAGTGTTTACAGTCTCTCATGTATAATATACATTACACTTACATTAATAAAAAACATCAAAGCCAGTGGTTTTGATGCCTGCAAAGTATTTAATAGAAACAAAAACAGCCAACAGTAATTTTGTTTGAATATACACCAAGCAATTTCTCAGTGTCACCTGCTGGATCAAAGAAAAATTTGCTGTTGCTGCTTTGTGATGCTGTGAGGTTGGTGGGTGGGCAGCCACCCCTCCAGATGTGATTTCATCATTTGAGAAATAGCAACAGTAAAGGAGAACATGGGCTCAGCTCATCTGAGCTCCATCCTCAGATCTGATACTTAAAGAGGTGGGTGTAGAGTCAAGGGACAGCCTGCCTCACCAGCAGCCACTGCCATGCTGGGCAAACCCTGTCACAGGTTTCTCCATTAGCAGCAAACAACAACAACAGAACTCCTTATTCTAAATGTGCCAAAACTTGTCTGCTCATTTTCAAAATGAACATGGGCAAAACCAATTTTTCAAAGTCAGTATCACCCAATGCCCTCCCCACCAGCTCTAACAGAAACACCTACTTCTGTGTAATTCTTTCAGACCCACAAACAAGAGGTAACATATTTGTGTGGCAAATAACAGTAGTTATTTCTGTAGTGAATGGATTTTATGCATTTTGAGCTAAGCTAAATTTTAAAGGAGAACTCCAGAAAAGCTAGACTAACTTTTCTTGTGTGAGGTGATTCACAAAACCTGGCTACAACACCCAATACATTAAGTCCTGCAGCTCTGAATCAAGGCTTTTCATGACATTTTGTCCTTATTTTTCTCTTTCATTCCTGCTAATTGTTTTCTGGAAAGCCATTGATTTATTGTTAGCATCGGGGTATATGTTGCAGTAATTATTTTAAGGGATGCACTGAAGCTTCAAATAGTATTTCTTAAGTACTTACCTAGGCTTATCTTCCTAGTTACATTTCTAAAAAGACATAAAACAACCTCAAAAGGAAATGGGGTAGTGCAAATTATTTAAAGATCTTAGGCTGCAGCATGCAGTCTCGCTAGCCATATTGTTTTCTTCATTAATATTCCATCTTTTACTCATCTGTCTCAATGAAAACACTTCTTAAGACGAAAAGATCTGCTTCCTTACTGCAAACTTGGCAGTATTAGGAACAACTTGAATTCAGCTCTGGTTGAATATGTGTAACTCCACTGAGGACAAACAAATCATCCCACTGACATGGGAGAACCTGGCTCCATGCTAAGCACTAGCTGGCCAGGTTGGTTGTTAGGAGTCCTTCCATAATCCTGTTAAACGTCCTTCTACCTGTTGCTGTAGGCATACACAGATGATAGGGCACACAGTCAGATGTACATGAACATCTGCCTGAGTATTTACAGGACAGTATTTCCTGATAACAGTCTCTTATTTTTTCCCCTACTTGCATAGCGGTCACTACCTCTGATGGCTGAAGTTTCTCACCAACTAATTTTCAACCAGCCTGCCAATGAACCTTGCTCTTACCTGAAGCAGCATTTGCAAAAAAATCTAATTAAATTGTGTTTTCACATATAGCTTTTCTTTTCTGTTGGATTTGCTCTTCAAAAATCACCCTTGAGTTCAGGACAAGGGTATGGAAGTCAAGGCGAAAAGAAAAAATTCTGAGAAGTTAGGAGTTCCTAAAACAGAGGCACAGAAAGACAGAACTGGCTTTTTAAAAACTATTTGCTTACCAGAAGTCATGTCAAAATACAAGTAGATGACTCAGTGACAAGAGACTTACGTGTGTAATTCAGTGCCTCATGTACTAGATTTTCTCCCTAGGCCAAACAGGTGTTATCATGTCACCTAGGTAACAGCCTCAGAACACAGATTCTACACAACGACAGCAAAAGCTTATCCCAATTTCACAAGTCCACACAAATATATACTTACAAATGAAATGGGAAAAGACTGAAAAAAGATCAATACATCAAATATGAGCTTTTATGAAGTTCAGACGGTACAAAAGCATTAACAGTAGGCACTTCTGCTTCAAGCGCAGAAAAAAAAGTAGTTTTCCTCTATATCCAAGTTTTATAGTTTTCCCCAAGCCAGTAAAATCTATTTTTATATACATAAAAGAATTACATTAAAAATAAGTGTTATTTAAGGACTATTTGTATAGTTCTAACATTTCTGTGCGTGCAGTTCAGTACTGTAGCACTTGCCAATGCCAGGAACTGGGATTTAATAAAGAACAAAACATTCTTGATAAAGAAATCAGTGGTAAAAACAGATGGACTTCTTCTGAAAAGGATTTTTGGTATGTCTCCTATTAAAATCCTACGTCCCACCATTTACAGTTGCTGTGAGTCAGAGATGGGAACTGGGCAAGGCAGACCTCACAGAGTGAAAAATGACTCACCAAAATCTGCTTAGACTGAATTCCCTCGTCCTTGTAGTGAGAAACAATAGTCACTGAGATACAGAAGTGATCAAATGAAGAAACAAGGAAAGAAAATACAGATAAAAGGCAAAGGTCGTTGAAAAAAAAAAAACAGCAGTTACTTGATGGTCTTAGTCTTCACTAACTGAGAGAGAATGGTTTCATATATGGCCACTATTTGTGAATAGCAACGTTTCCTGCTGTATGACTCAAATGCCTTACTGTGCTTCAATCACAGATGTCCAAGTCTGGTCTTATGCTTCTATCCCCAACTCAACAGCAATTACATGAAAAAGCGAATTCATCTTGGAAGTATAAAGTGTCTTTCCAGAGATGCACTCAGAACAAGAGTCCTTCAAAGCAGTTATCAAAACACTCAGACCAAATGAAGGCATCCACATATAGCCTTGACAGAACCACAGAGTAGGACTGACAATGGATCAGTAAGTAAAGAACCCTCATCACACCCTATTCTAGACTAAATAATGTCTGGAAAAGGGATACTCCAAACCAAGAGTTCCTTTTCAGGTCACCATTGCTGGGTGGGGAGACTGCTGGAGGGCCTTGTGGGTGCTTAGCTAGGAGCTGCCCTGAGGCTGGCTCCTGCATGCCACTGCTGTGAGTCATTTACCATAACAGAAACAAAAGTTTCACTCCTTCCCAGGATATCCACGTGCAGTAAGCATAACAATCCCCATCCCAGGTGGATTTAACCAGTCATCAGGAACAGAAGGTGTGTACCTTTCACTACTGATGCAAATCATTGTTTTTCACGTTTTGCATAAGGTTTCCATCCTATTCTATGTGCATAAAGAAGTAGAAATTTGATTTAATTCATTTAATGTGAAATAGCACAGGGTAAATGAGTATCTCATAATGGTAGAGCTTTCGTTAATAATAATAATAATAATAATAATAATAGTAATAATGTACTTTAATCTTGGTGCAATCTCACTCATGTCAAATACTACCCTTCCCTTGTACTCCCAACATTATTTCTTTCCAGGGACATTACCAATTCCTCTGCAACTTCCTATTAGGAATGTTCTGACCATAACTAGAACTGGAAATATGAGTGAAAGGCTTCCAGGAACCCATGAAATCATGTTCTGCAATGATCCCTGCCATCTTGAGAAATACTGCACATTTCAAGCTGCCACTCAGCCCTCACCAAACCCAGCGCTGACCTTTAAGCACACTTGTTTCTTTACTATATACTAAATATATTTATTTGGGCTGGTTTGCTGCTTTGTTGTTGTTTGCTCGCTTTTCTGAAACAATCCACAATTATTTATACATTGCTTGCAGGGCTGAATGGCAGCTTGTTACATTACCAGCATTAACCATATGTCACGGTTTTATGATTTTTGTTATCGGTGTTCCATAACATCGTGTAGAGCACTGGGAGTTCAAGAGTTAATGCTCCAGCTCCATGGATTGACAACAGTTCTTAGAAGAGAAGAACTATCTATCCCAGAAGACGTTCATTGTTCCCTTTCTGTTTCCTGTAGAGAGGGAAAGATAAAACTGCTCACAAGTCACAAGATGTCCCTTTTTCTTTTACTGCTCATCTCTCTGCAGTGTGTGTTCTCCAGCTCTCTTGCCTTCAGCACTAGAGCAAGGCCTTTGGTTTTGAACAAGCTCATTTGATTTGATTGATTAGCCTCAATTCCAATTATCTTTCATTATATTGTGTTACCTTGCATTTCGATATCATGTTTAATAAATTAACTCTTTTCCTCAGATCGTTGCTGCTGTTCTGTTCCTAGGTCCATCTCCCATCTTCCTACCCTTCCTCTTTTCCCCCTTCCCTTTTCCCAGGGTGTGGGTCCGTGGGTCCCCTGCCCCATTAGTCACAAAACCAGGCTGAACCAGCTGGTAAACCACTGACACCATACTACTTGAATTTCCTGCTGTTTAACAGCATCCTAACTGATCAAAAAGGGGGAAATGAGCACACCCAGTGCCTCTGCAGGAGAACTGCCTGCCCTGACTGAAACTGTAGGTGGACAGCTGCTGAATCTCCAGCTTTTCTGGAGTTGTTCATACAGGCTGTGCTTAAAGAGCAGTGGTTTGAAATGAAAATGTTTCTTACTTGCTGTGTTAGTTCATCCAGCATCTCTCTCCCTGTTCAGAGGTCATTTGCAGTACTTCCTTTTAAGTCACAATTAAGAATGGTTATTATATTCCAGCTAAAATTTGAGTTGAAACTGAGACAACTACGAAGCTTTAAATCTAATAACAATAATAACCTATTCCCCAGAAATACAAGTGGCTCTACAATCCAAGTGTATATATCACCATTAAAATGAGCAAAGATGACACGAGGATTAAGATACATTTTATATGAACTCATTGCCACACGCTGCAAGCTCTTAACAGCAGTTAAAGACGTAATATTTTCTAGGAGATAGTCTGAAATATTATGGCTTTGGTTTACATCTAATAAGTTTTCAGTAACACACCAGAAATTTACAGTGGACTGTTGTCACTACCAGTTATTTCTTACTGACATCACCATAATAACCAGCACCTCTTCTGCTAGGCAAAGAGCCATGCAAACTTCCGTAAGAATCCAAGAGTTAACACCCAAAACAACAACTGACAAACCATCAGGCCAAAACCAGACCTGATTTACAAATTCACATGGATTAAACCTAAGAAAACCAGCTGCCAGAAAACAAGTGGCATTTGGAAAACAGCACTTCTTGAATTGATTTGGTACCGAGCAAGTACTCAGAGAAGGACCTCTCTTTGCACTGGTATTTTCCTAACGATTTTCTTATTTTCTCAAGCTTCTGGAACTAATGGGTAAATCACAGCCATTTTGTATTGCTGCCATATAAGAAATCTCAGCAAGTTCCATGCTTTTATTGCTCTCTCATGTATTTCCCAAATAATTTATACTTCATGTTTAACTTCTTGCACATCGCCGCTGAAGTTTTACCCTTCTGACTGCCAAAATTAAAAAGAATTATGAAGGCCGTTAATTTTAAAGTATATGAATCCATATTACTTTTGTTTTCGTAGATGACTTGTTATTAAATATTTTAATTACATCCAACGTTTTTATTTTACATCACAGAAAACAAAATTGAATGAGAAAGATGGATGTAGTGGTAACAGTTCTAGGTTATGCATCAGTGTGGGAATACATCTATCAGTGTGGGAAAAAGCTGCCTTTATAAAGAGATGATGTTATTGTTACAATGAAAAAAATGAATTTCGAAACATTGGACACCGAACATCTCAGCATATTTTTTTCCTAAGCTATTACACAGCACATAAATTGATTTTATTTGGCAGCTGCTCAAACCAGTTGAATGTTTCAAGACTGATTATGTTCTCATTTGCACTAATTTGCTCTATTTATAGCAACAAATCCACTTCTGTTTACACCAGTGAGAGAAATATGAATTCGTTTTTCCCTTGGTATAAGTTGCTTGATTTGATTTTGAAAGACACTGTGGGTTGTCTTCTTGTTTTTATTGACTCATTGCTATCAACATCATTTTATCATAACGGTATCAATGATATTATTGCAAAGGAAAATGACAAGTGAAAGATTAGTGAGTTATTTAAAACTTCTTGTAGGATACCCGTTATACCTAAACCTATGGATTTTATTTTGGTAGCAGAATTTCTCTTTAAATAATAAAAGCTGTGAATGAGAGATAAAGCCATTGCCAGTAACCATTTACAACTAATATTAGAAGTCCCGGAAAGTAGTTGTGTGCAATCTTGTTAGCCTTTTTTTCCACTCATCACTACAGAAAAAGACTGTCTTGTTATGCGAATCTTCTGTTGTGAGAATGATATAGCATGACACCTCTCCTCGGAGGACAGACTGAGAGAGCTGGGGCTGTTCAGCCTGGAGAAGAGAAGGCTGAGAGGTGACATCAGAGCAGCCTGTCAGTATCCAAAGGGGAGCTACAGGAAAGAAGGGGATAGACTCTTTAGCAGGGTCTGTGGAGACAGAATAAGGGGGAAATGGCTTCGAGCTCAGGAGGGTAGATTCAGGTTGGATATAAGGGAATAATCTTACAGTGAGGGTGGAACAGTTTGCCCAGTGATGTGAATGATGCTCCATCCCTGGAGACTTTCAAGGTGAGGCTGGATAAAGCCCTGGGCAGCCTGATGTAGCTGTGTTGTCCCTATGCACTGTTGGGGTGTTGGTCTAGATGGCCTTCAGAAGTCCCTTCCAACTCTAAGGATCCTACGGTTCTGTGAAAAGTTGCTCTTAATTTTCAGTTCTTCTCTTCCAGAAATTGCATTTGTTTGAATAGCCAGAAACTGGAACTAGTCACTGAAAGATGGATTTTGGATTGAAAAATAAAATCTTTCTGTGCGCCTTCCAAGGTCAAATTTTAACTTCAGTTAAAATAAGATATGGAGTAAAGAGAACTGAAGTAAAAATACAAATTTAAGTAAGGGGCATATCTCCAGGAATCTTCATATCAAGAAGCAGGTCTGCATTCAAATAATATTTAACTGGACTGGGGATTAGCAAACAAAAGAATTATTTGAGATGATCCCACACAAATGAATGATAACAAAGCCAAAACCTCGGCTTTAATGAGGTATGTAAATCTTATCATGTCTCTCAAAATTAGGGAGATTCTCGATTTGTCCTCATTTCTTTACACCTGAAATGATACAAGAGGATTTTAGCTATACCTGTGAAATTATGTGTACCAAATCAGCTATCGAGTTGGTAGCTGAGAAGAAAAATAAACACCTCAGCCTGAAGTGTTTACTTCATTTTTCTCTAGAGAAACAAGTGAGTCTAAAGAGTGCTGCCACATTGGAAAGGCTAGACTTCCTTACTGCAGCCTGGAAATACGTGTAGATATAAAATGTTCTAAAGCACTTACTGAAACAAAAATAATTTTAAAGTACTTTGAATTTTACAGACTCTCATTCTTTCTCCTGGAACAAGCTCTCTGGTACTTGATGAACCCACAAGCCAGTGATGAGAGAGAAGAAAGGACGTGTCTATTCATTTCTTCTTATCATGTAGATTCGATCAGTCTTTCTCCTTTCCTCCCTCTTACTCTTTCTTTGCTGACAGGCAAAAACAAAGTTGTTGTCACTCCTGAGCAGCCTTCTCACTGTCACACGTATCGACCAGAAGTTCGTATCCTCTTATGTCTAAGCAGTTGAGTTGCTCACCAGTGGGTTTTGAAACTGGTTTAAAAAAAAAAGAAAGGGAAAATGGTTTCTCTCTGATGGATATATCAGATCAGCATCAAGGAGTGGAGGTGAGGAGTCTTAGAGAGCTAAGTATGTGAAGTTGGGAATTGTTTTGTTATGTAACAGATTCCCACTGGGGGAAGGAGGAAAAGGACAACTGTGCTTAATTCCCTTCACAAAAAGAGAGGTGCATTAGGTATATGTTACCCTTTTAATCATAAAATTATTTAGATCAGTCAGGGATTTTTTAGCATTCAAGGGCTAAAAGTGCTAATTCACAGAATGTGGGTGTTTCCACTTGTGAGCTAAGCATCTTCACTAGCCTCATAAAAAGACTAAGGGTGGATCCTAGAGCTGTTGTTCCAAACTGATTGTGATGAGACACAAAATGTGACACCAGTCTTAATCACTATTAATTACATTTATGCCAGTAATACACACTATGAAGCTTGGTGGAGAACATGGCTCTTAGAACAGCCAAAGGCTTAAAGGCCAAGTTACAGTCATCTTTTCCATGAACGAGAGAGCTCCAACCAGGGAAAGCTTTTATGCACCGTTTGAGATTCTCCTGAAATAGCACTGGAAAAGCTCCAGGGAAGTCTGTAGAAATTACACAAGGGATTCATCAGTTTGACAAGCCTCAAGGTTTAACATGGCAAACACAAAGACAGCATCAACAAAAGTAAAAATCTATTTTCAAACAGGACTGTAGTAAGGAAAATATTGCCAGTCCCACGCCCTCCTCCCCCCCCCCCAAAAAATATATAAATATATATATCACATTTTGGATACTTATAGATGTCTTCCGATGCCAAGGCATTCACATTGACTTTGTCAAGGTTTTCTTCACAGTCACTATGGCAAGAAGCTTTCTTTAATTAAAGACTAATGCTCTCATGTTGTATCTAAACAAAGCAAATTTTATAGCCTGGAGCCATAGCAGTGACCCTAGGTGTGCCTGCCAAATGCATGCAGCTCGTTTCAGTCCCACAGCACACTGAAGTAGAAAGGAGAAACAGTGCAAAATAAAGTCATAATCCAGCATGGAGCTAGGCAGGCACAGAATTCCTGTGCAGGCCTTGGAACTAGGAAGTGCTCCTCTCAAGAGCACTGTTAAAACTGCTGCTTCTAATAACAGAAAATGAGGATATGAACTGGCAAGACCCGAATTATTTTCCTACGACATATTCATGAAGCCTTTGCTGTGCTCCATATCTGTGAAGTGCAGCTACTTTGTGGGAAAGCTAAAACCTTCCACTACATTTGGGCAAGTAATTCCAAATTTACCACTTTTTGCAACAACAAAATTTGATCAGATGACTCAACACATCCAGGAAAACTGAAAAACAAAGGAGAATTAAAAGGAACAAATGTAACTTTAGGTTGTATCAGTTCAAGTCCTGTATTCTTCCTATACTTAAGCAAAACTCCAGTCAACTGCACCAATGAATACAACCAGCTCAGGACTTCATTGGAAATGTTATGAGACACATTGAAACCTTCTGAAGAACTCCAAGCTATACAGCAAACCTTTAACTTAAATGATCTAACTGTCAGTTATTGTAGTATTCCAGAGAGAAAGAAGCAGGGGAAAAAAAAATAATCAACTCTCTCAGTTTTCTTCCCTGGGGTGCAGTTATATGGCTTTTATTAACCACATGGTAACTCAGATCTGTTGTTGTTAAGTTTGGTGCATCATTAAGCAAGCTGTTAATGGAAATGGTTTCTTACAGTTTTCTATTTTGGAAGAGAAAGAGTTGTCTTGAAATTCATTAAAATGGATATTTAGCAAAAGCTCACTACAGATAACTAAAGTGTTGCTTATATGTGTCCAGATTCTGCAACTTCTCAATACAATGGCCAGTTAAAATGTTGCAGGTTATGCTCAGTTGGTCTACAAAATAGACTTGACAGCTACATTTGCAAATACAACTCAGCCTCTTGAATCACTAGCACTGTAAAATTCCACTTCCTAATACAGACTGATATTTTGTGGTGATATTTCTTTCTGCTTTCAAAGATTAATCAAAATCTAAGGAACATATAGAAACTATCAAGACAATAAGGAAATCTGCCTGATCACTACTACTCCTCTTAAAGCACTCTAAAACTCCAGTTTCTTTTCCTGAGGGCATCCATGAGCTACATGGACCAAGGGCTGCTATAATTCACCTTTACAAATGAGAATGACTTGCAAATGTCCAAGAGCTGTTTCAAATAATCCTTATGTGACTTCAACAAAACAGCCTAAGTAGGACAAACTGATGGCACTGTTCTAATACAACTGAGAAATAATAATGGTATCCATAACTGTCAACAGATTAAAATACAGTCTTTTAACTACCCACTGGAAAAAGTCACCGGGATATGGAAACAACCTCCTAGTTTGTTGAAGAATCACAAAAAACCATACTGTACAAAAAACCCATAATCAATTGGATCAATTAGATCGTCCTTTATGGGCTGTATGCAGTCACTAGTCTAACACTGTCTCTATTGCTCGTCCTGCATTTATGTCAATCCACTTACCTGAAGTAATAAAACTCTTACAAATTTCAATAAGTTCAGAATAAAGTTCCATTTCCTATGAAAACATGAGCTGAAAGGCATTTGTAGACATTGCTGCATTACGCATCACAGTACCTCTATTTACTACAGTAGCTCGAATTTTATTAAGCTTTTCCTGACTCCTCCAGAGGAAAAAGTGACACATAAAGGGCGGTAATATTTTCACCCTCCTGCTAATAAAACATCAGCAGATGCGTATCGAAGTAGGAACAATATGCTTGACTTTTGTGATGGTGAGCCAGTAACACATAAGCTGTGTTATGAAACAAATGAAACAGAACTTTTATTTAGAATGTCAACAACGTGAATAAAATGTTCCATGTACCAAGCATTAAGAGTCCAGTCCAACTTTCTCTGAAGTCAACAGGAAAATTCTAGTAACTAAATGTTATAAAACCCAGAAACATGGCACAAGTGTGGGAATGCCACTCGTAAGACACAGCTCTCTGTCTGACTTTGATTCTTACTGAATGAGAACAAAACTCTCTATGAGTTAATATTGTTAAAAATCAGAGCACTGAGCATTAAAACCTATTCACACATACCAACCAGCTGAGACTGCTTTCATCAGATTCCTGGTAGTTGGAACTGAGATGTAAATACACACTTGAAGATCTTCATCTCAGCACAGTACTTCAATAAAAGTGCTTTGGTTGTCAAAATAAAACTTATTCTAAGCAAGTTATCTTTACTGCTTTTTTTATCTTCTCCTTTTCTGCAAAACAGGCAGTTCTTCAGTACTCCACGCTGTTACCTCTCACATTCTCATCATTTATTGAAAATCTGCCTGAAGGCTGAATTCAGAAGAATGGCAGCAGTGCTGGTAAATAACTAGCCTCTCTTATTCAGCTGTTACAACTGCAGCATTGGCACAATCTAAATAGTTTATAGACCAAATCGAGAATCCCAGCTCTTCCAAAGGTGGGACTGAAAGCAGAGATACAAATGGCTCATGACCCAGTGGAGGATGTGTCTGAAGTGTGGCTGCTCACGGACAGGCACAATCAAAACTGGCTGCCTTATATTTCTGCTCCAAATAAATGCCAATAATATCCATCACTTAATCTGACTTCTGAATGTAAAATGTTTTGGGGATTTTTTTTTTACTGTTTTTTTTTTTTTTTCCCCCTCCACGTTATTCTATTTCTGAATCCAATAATACAAAATACATTATTCTTCTTTGCTCTGGAGAAAAGTCCTAAATGGCTCTAAAGTCCATCAGGGAATAACTGATGAGGAGTCCACATATTAAAGTCCACAGATACTGAAGAATTTCAGTTAGCTGGGACTACAGTGAATTATTCACATCCTTCTTTCTATCTTACTCTTCTCCTGAGAAATAAAACTCCACCAACACAAACAAAACACTCAAAACTCTGTTTCTTTTTTCCTGTTACTTTTTCTGCTGACAATCTATGAAGGTACCCATATAATTTCACAATTTCACCTATTTTTTCTCCCTGTGTTCCCCATATCCCCATTATCCCATATTCTCCTCTAAACCAATCTGCAATTTGACATTTCCAGGCAACGTGGATGATAGCAGTGGATGTGTAGTCTCAGGTGGATGGTTGGACTCGATGATCTTCAAGGTCTTTTCCAACAGAAATGATTATGTGATTCTAGCATTTTCTTCCCTTTCATTTCTATTCATCTTCCCTGCATTTTCCTTATCAGCTAAGTCAACTGTATCATTTCAGAGCTTCAAGACCTCAGCTGGGCCCAAGCAGCCTCCCTGGTTAAAGGTTGTTTTTTTCTCTCCTTCCAGTTATATACATGTGATACTGTCTGAATGCCTATTTTAGTGATGTTTCTGTAAATGCTTCTTATTGTACCTTGGTTACTTCATTTTCCTCTCCTGTCAGGATATTTATTTGCATTTTTAAACTACACTACCTGCTTATATTTTTTTTTCAGAGGATTAATTTCTATCAAGTTGTCTTAATTCAAGACTCCTTCTCATATGAAATCTGCAGTGAGAAGACTACCTAACATCTTTTTTGAGCTTCCCTTTATAAATGCAAAGTCAAAGAAACACACCTTAGTAAACACAAACTGGGACACTGCTACGAGCTGCCAATTTGCATTTGATCTTGTCATGCTCAAGCAAGATTCTCACATCCACTGAATTATTCAAATGTATCCATATGATATAAAAAACCCAGGTGCCCAGCACCAGAAAACCACTGAATTGAGACAGAATGAGCAAAGACAAAGAGAGACTCAGGAAAAAGAGAAGAAAAAGCAAACCTGAGAATAATAGATCCCCAAGCCTAAATAACAAATCTGAAAATGCAGATGCATTTTATGTGTAAAATGACTGAATTACTAATGGGAATATGAAATGCTGCATTAAATATAATTGCTAGGTTACAAAACGTCATGTATGTGGATAACATTTTGAAGGCTGCCCTCATTTTTCCCCAGGGAGCTGAGTTGTGGTCACTAATCATCAAACAAAAAGGAGGCACAGAGGGCAAAGTGCATGTTCTTGGCTCACACAGGACGAATCCCCCTGACTCAGGCTGGTGTCTGCATTTGCTCTGTGCAGCACACAGCAGTCACAACAGCAGGCCAAGCAGATTTACCAGGCACCATAAGCTTCCCTGCCCATGGTCAGTGCCTTTACCTTCCTTTCTGTATCTTGAAAGTTAAGTTTTCTTGCAGCCATCTGAGACAAAGTACATTTCTCCCTGGAGATCAACGAACACACTAAAATTAGGAATTTAGGATTTTCTACAGTATGCAAACAGTATCAGAATATTCAGTGACACGTAGCTAGCAAAGCAGCCATGACCAAGGTACTTTCTGATTGAAATGGAAGGTTTGCCCTTTCTAAAAAACGTATTCAGACTTTGTTAAATATGTTCTCCATATATTGGATATTAAATAAATAAATGTTACTACTCATTATTTTATTCAGCATGTAGTGAAAAGAAAAGGAAGCCTGAGTGCAGGGCAGTAAGTTGCACTCATGCAGGAATTTGTTTCATGGGAAATCTCAGGGAGGGCAATCTTTGCAAAAACAGCTGCCATCACACCTCCCATCTGCAACCTGCTTTCACCCCCAGAGGCATGACTGCCAGCTACTCAGCCTTTCCAGGGGAGAAAGAAATGATTCCACAGTTCCACATGGTAAGTTTGATCTGTATCCTTCACTCGATGCCAGGCTAAGCAATCAGTTATCTGTACGAGTGGATCTTATTCAGAGTGCTGTGAAGATCAAACTACAAACTCTGGGAGAAAGAGCAAAGAACAGATGCACTACAGGAGACTCCTTTTAATACCTTTGCAGAATTAGCTATAAAGTCATTTAAAATCAGACTCCATTCCACTTGAAAACACGTAAGAACTCATTCAAAAATTTAAAGATATGATCGGTTTTTCACATATATTGTAGATTCCCTTATCTGAATATATTATCATTTTGGATAACAAGCTATTCATCCTTTTTGGAGTGGATAAAGTTGAACAAATGGCTGCTCAAATTCAGAATAACATCTTTCTAGAAAACCTAGATAAAATGAAATAAATTAAGGAGCATTCAATCATTAGATCTCAGATTTCATTTGTATTATTTTTAATATCCACTTTCTGCCACTGCTAGTTTTTACTACTTTTCTGTATTTCTACCCATGACTCATGGTTGTTTGCAAACCTGAAGCACTTCCTTTTAAATGTTTGTCTTCTGGAGATCAGTCATACACTATGACTACAGAGACTGACAATGTCTTCAGCAAAATGTCACTTCCCTTCAGAAACATGGGGTTTTATTCTGCACTCTCTTATCTTTTTGTTATTCCCCTTAGTTGGACAAAGTTAGTCTTCGTTCTCATCAGCCTCGATGAAGAATCAATTCAATAATTTCAATGCTTGGTGATGAACATCACTTGGGAACAATGGATTGCAGACTATTTGCATGTGATATAGTAATGGTATGTTGTCAGCAAATGCTATTTTAAGGGAACTTGCAACTCCTGCAACAGAAATGTGTTCTTTGACTGAAAAACAGAAAGTATCAGGCCGCAGGAGTAACATAAAGAACAAAAATAGTTTTATATTTTTTATTTTTCTATTTTAAAAGGAGAAGCAAACTTCTAAGCATGGGTTAAATGTGTGCACCAACTGCTCTGAACATGTGCATATTTGTCTCGTAAATCAAAACACAGTTTTCTATGTTGGTTTTTTTTCCCTTGCTTTGATACTGAGCCAGTGACTTCCTGCGTTGCTGTGATGTCCAGCAAAAAGCCTGCTGGGATATCACAGCTATTAAAGAGTGAGCCCACACAGAGTGGCACGTGTCACTGCCACCATGTGAAGTGATCTGGATGGCTTCAAAAAGGTACATTTTTATCACACTGCCCATGTGGCTTCTTTGGCTGTAGACGTGGTGGTCAGGCTGGGTACATGAATACTTGAGTGTGAGAAGAAATAGAACTCTATGAAAACCAAGCCCAGAACACACCTTTCCTTTAGGTCCTCCTTATACTAGCAGAGTACAGATGCACCTGCCTGATATACTGCATCCTATTTGTTGTTGTTGTTGTATTCCTAAAAATACAGAACTGTCCTCATAATTTTACTTAGCAGCTTAAGTAATAACTTCTCTGAGACTATAAAAGAGGTTTTGCTTCATGACAACCTGACTAAAATGTAAGCTTTTTCTGTTTATTTCAGCTTAATTACTTGATGGCCAAGAACTTGATAGTCTATAATGAGAGTGAATGGACTTCCAGTCTGAGATCAAATGTTAGGTCTAATAGGTGGTAATTTGAACTGAATATCAGATGGGACCAGCAGATGGGAGTTTAACATTAATTTATCTTATGGTTGCAGTCATAAAGCAAATTTAGAAACAAGTGCTCTTTTAGCTCATAATTCACTAAAAACAAGTGGAAAAAAAACCCCACAGCTTCTGAGTCCATTCATCTCAGCAATGCTTACAATTAGACTTAGGCTACTGCCTAGAAATTTCATGTGATCTGCTTAGGAGAGGTGCTGATTCTACAAAAGACAGGCACTGGAACACAGAGCAAAGTTTTCCAGGCTGGGAAGTCCATTTAACTCACCATAACTGGATGTGAGCATTGTCACTAACCATTAATTTCTCTTCAAGTAATTCTTACTCGTTCTTTACCAGTCCAAGGAGAAGGATAGTCTGAGCATATCTGGGCTTCTTTCCTACTGTTCAATCTTACTAGCTGTGAACTATTTTGCAGTAGCCATTAAGCACTATTCAGTAGTGAGTCCAGAAAGCAGCTCCTACGGTGAACTTGTGGCTGCATTATCTGAATGCTGGGTATCTGAAAACCAGAAAGCAAAAGGTAATTTGGATGTCTGTCCCACAGACAAGAGAAGAAACAATAAATATGACAGAGTAAAGGAGCAACAGTGAGAATATGAGAGCCATGGAAGACAAGAGAAGAAAAAAACACATCTGAGGGGCTAAGGGAATGGCATCACAGCATGTCTGTTGAGGTGTGGATCTTCTGTGGCTGCAGATACCTACTGATCAGAAGACACCAACAGTCAAAATGGTGAAAAAGGAAGAGAGGGCAGAGGAAGGTAGACAGAGAGACTCTTGAGGATGGGGACAGTGGAACACGGGCAAAAAGAGGGGGGAATGTTAAACAGGCAAAAGAATTCAAGGCAGGCAAAATTACAGGTAATGGGAAAGAAATCAAACTGACGTGGGTTAAAACAAAATATGGAAGGAAAAAAAGTATCTTTAGGAAGGAAAGACTGGGAAGGGGAAGAGGGCGAGGTGCTCTGTCAGTGAGAGAGCCGTGGGAATACGTGGAGCTCTGCCTAAGGATGGATATAAACCAGCTGAGAGTTTTCAGGCAGGGATTTGATTAGAATTAGTTTCCAGTGCAGACTATCTTGGGCAACATTGCAGTAGGTATCTGCCAAAGACTTCCTTATCATTAAGAATTAGTAGATGAGGTGTTCTTAATGCAACTAATAGTCCATGTGAATACCTATAAGCTCTCCAGAGGCTCTGGGTGTGTAGTTTTGCTACCAGAGTATGCTGAAACTTCCATTTTTGTCAGCAGCAGTGGTTACATTCAAGTTATAAAAAAGAATGCTTGTCAGTCAATAAATATGCCTCTATTTTACCCAGTATTCAGGCACACTAAAGGGAATCTCAGAACTGATCCTAATGGTCCAGTTCTGATCCTCAGAACCTCAGAGCCTAATGGGAATCTTTCAACTGGTTCCAGAAAGAGATGACTAATAAATACTGCACCAAAGATGCACAAGGCAAGCTCACTGTGCAATATTCTCATAACTGACATTTTACAAATTACAAGGGGCCATGAGACATGCACTGACCTTAACAACAGATTCATGCACGTAACCATTACGTAGCATCACCTTTCATGACCAGAATCCAACTAGGTCTGACTCTGCCCCACATTTGTAATGTTTCAGAAGACTGACTCCACCCATGATTCCAACATCAACTGGAACACCTGATCAAGGTCAGCCAAAAGACTGATACATGTGTTAAGAACAGAAACACCACTGGACTCCTGCCTACCACGATGTCAGAATACTTGCTACCTTATAACAGAACAGATGTCCTGCTAAAAGAGGACAAAACCACAAAGTAATGTTATTATCTAATTATTAATACTATCATGAGATCAAGACAAACACTTTTGATAGCTTCTCTCATAGATTGTCCTGCATTATGTGGAGGAAAAGTAATGAACCTTTTTGCAAGGACAGACCAAGCTCGTGTATCAGAGAGGAAAGGCAGCACAGCACAGGTGTCATTTCTTACATTTTTTTCTTTATTAAAATAAAGTACTTTTAAGGCTCTGGGTGGTTCCACGTAAATGCTTGCAGAGAGGACAGATTCCAAGAAGCAAAATAACATATTTTCAGTAATTCAAAGCCACGAGGCAGAATGATTTTCCTAAATAACAGTGTGGAAAAGACAAGTGGTAGATGCTATGACAAGCTGACAGGGATCCAGGTAGATGCACATAAATGTGACTGGGACTGCTGAAAACCTGAAGCTCAAGTAACATACCAACAATTCTGACAGGGAAGTCTGCCCTCATCAATCTCTGCCCATCATTACTCACTCTGACCCATACATGTTGAGAGGATAGCACCTGCTAGCTGTCTCCATTACTTTCAGACACTGACTTGCTCTGCATGGAGTATCAGTTAGGCATAATGAAGGAAATGAATAGAAGAAATGTGAGGAAGGTAAGGAAGAGGCAAAAGGGAACACATTGATTTGCACTGACATGGGAATTAGTCAGATGAGGGGGAAGACTGAAATGACTTCTGGAAGATTCCATTTTAGAATGTGTCTTGCCTTAATGTTTTCATTCATGATGTGGGCAGAAACTGAAGTTTGCTGATGAAGATGGGAAGCAGCACCAGCCAAGATAAGAACTAACACGGAAAAACAAGCTCATCTCAATATACAGTGCTTTCCTCAAAAGCAAACAGGACAGGCATCCCTAATCATTTTTTTAACAAACCATTTTTTGAAGATGAAAAATGTAAAAGTGAATACACATCAAAGTAGGTTCCAAAGAGAAAGAGACTCCTTTAGACATACAAAGCAGTGCAGAATTTGCAATATATATAGAAGTATGGAATTCTATGGTAATTTTCAGTCATGGTATCATTGTAAAATCATTCACTAACCAAGCCTGTCTTGGAGGGCATTTATCTGACTTCTGGGCCATAGCTCCAATTTATTACATTTATTACTTGCTTTTACCTCATTCAGTTAACAGAGTGGTCTTTAAGTAGGTTTTAAACCTGATACAACCTTCCATTCAGACACCCAACACTCTAATATTCTGGCCTAAATCTGTACTGAAATGCTATTTTAAGGCTGGGATACTCTCATCTCACAGATTCTTTTTTGTCCTCCAAGAAGTATTTGAAGCATTGCACAAAACTAACTCTAAACTGATCTTAAGCTAGAGGCCAAGCAGCAGGAGCCCAACCCTTCGGTCAGTGAAGGTAAGTGTTAAATTTCCATTTCATTCTGTAACTACACAGGGATTTTACAGAAACTTTGGGCACTCAACCTGTGCTCTTTAGGGAGACAAAAACTTTCACACGTGGGCCCTGGTCCTCAAAAGAAAGAAGTCTTGGCTGAGTTTGTGGTGGTAGCACTACTTCACATCCAGCTTTCACACAGCTTTTTTCACAGATCAGATTCCTGTTTTCACCAAGTTGATATCTGCTTAAAGGAATTTTATTTAAGGGGGCTCACAGAGAATGAACCTCTTGACTAGATCCACTGATGTGCCTCATGCATGCAAGTATTGGACCAAAATTGCAAATAAACTTTAGCTTCCTTATTCAGTCTGTGAAGTCTTGAAAGCTTCCATACACCTACATTTTCAGTATTTTAATTCTAAAACACTACATTAAGAACAGATTTACCACGTAAAAGAGCTGCAGCTCCTGCTTGAGCCCATTTACACTGCACAGATTGATGTGTTCTCAGTGTCATATGACAGAAGATACGTTGTGCTGTTCAATGGCACCCTTATTCACATCCTAACTGCACCCAGGCCTGATGTATAGCAGTACTGTGTGAACAGATTGCTTTCGTGACAGTTTTGAAACTAAGGAGAAGCCAGTTTGAACTGCAATTTTATTTTCAACCATTCTACAAGTGATGCCTACAGTCTGTGACACAACTGACTCCAACACGGTGCTGATCACACCTCTGCTAAAGTGTCAGTGTAAATAAGCAGACAGTTCTGAATGGTTACCTCATATAAACCACGTGGCTTTAAAGGGCAATTCACGGCCACGGAGAAGTTTAGAGTCCTAAAAGTGAGTTGGCAAACAATCGAGCCACTTCTTTTCAGTCCTCATCTTCTTTCTCAAGTGGTAACTGCATAAAAACATGTCAAATTTAACAAACTGCCCCAAAAAATACATCAAGGACAACTTAAATTCTGGGCTTCTAAATAACCAGAATGGTACTACCCAAACTCTATAAGCTTTCCACTATTTAACAAATACAGCTGAACTAATCTTTTAACATTTCCAAATACAAGCACATGATTATTTTAGCCCTTTGCATTTGCACTGTGAAATACTCAACTTAAACAAGACTGATGACACATCCCTTTGACACAGGACCATACTTAAGCACTGTAGTTTGCACTTCTGTTATGTGCACCCAGTGTAATGCAGTAATGCACAGATACTCACACTAACAGGAAGGAACAAGGTCATGATAATTACTGCAAAAATGCAGACAATGAGGAATGGGGAAGAACTTGGAGCTAAACTTCCCTCCAGAACAACATTTTCTTCAAATAAAATAATGACACTAATTAGTATTGTGATAAAAGACTGATTTAAGAATTACTGATAATTACTTGTTCATCAGAGATGCTGCTGGATCATACAGTACTTCATCTGCTCTAAAAAAAAATGAAACTTCAAGAGGTTAGTGTCTTTTTTGGTTTATAGAAATTTAACTACTCATCTCATATTCCCATTATCAGCCATGTGATTGAATCACCATGATTTACTCTAAAGGAAAAAAAAAAAAATAGCAATTCCTATAATGATTACAATTCTGAAGGTCTCTCAGGACAACAGCTGTGTCTTGTGGACATTTTCAGTTTTGTCTCATACCACAGAAAAATACTTGTATATAACACTGTGCATGTAGTTGCTAATGTGATCACTGTGCAGTCAACTGTGTGTTTTATAACTGCACACACACCAACAGTAGGTTGATGAGCTCTATAACTGTATTCAAGCATACGTACACACATTCATAACAAACCTCCTGTCTACTTCAAATTATATTTCTGTTGGCTTAGCTGTCTCATTCTGGATGATGATTATTTTTTTTTAATGAATGATGTCAACTCAGAAAGTATTTTACACACACTGTTGACTAAACAGTTATGAAGACACAGATTTGGGGTCAGAAAGAAGGAAAATGGCTTTGCCACACTGCAAAGCTATTATGTTGATGGTGAATGTGAAACAAGAAACTGCAAAATTGAGCAGTGGGTTGTAAGAACACACAGATGAAGGTTTATTTACCCAATTTTCTTATTCCTCTAGCAATTGCTATCAGCTATCACGTAACTGGCTGAGTTTGGAGCCCACTTTTCACAGGAGTTTTAAGAAGATCCTTTGCTGCACATCCAGCTCTCCCATCTGAAATGCAAATCTGGATCTTTATGTTTACCTTTTTTTTTTTTTTCTGACATACATAGGAAATAATACACTGCAGGCTTCTCAGCTCTTTCACTTTCCTTTGGATTCTTGGTTATCAGCCCAATGGGTGCTTCTATCAGAATCTGACCCACATCAGAAAATACTTTTATCATATTAAAAAGGCTGCATAGTATGAAGAGGGCTAAACTGAGAATTGTAAAAAAGTAACTTTTTTATTTAGGAAACCAACCTCATTGCTCCAGTCCTTGTCTTTGAGGTGTGCGTGGGGGGGGGTAGGGGGGGGAAGAAACAAATAAAATAACCAATCTTTGATCTTTTCTTTAACAAGATCTACATAGCAGATGCTCTCCCACGACGTTTCTGAAATGTCACAATTATAAATAGCCACAATGTTTGACAAAAATCTGTAGCCTATTTCCTCCAATGGCTTAATCTTACCTGCTCAGCTGAAAGTCACAGGAGTCTCCACATAACAGAACTTGCTACGGTGTTGTAAAGCTACAGCTGCCAACATTTTTTCTGAGCCAATTACGATGAGTTCTGGTCATAACATTGCATTTGCATACAATGAAGTACAGATATAATATAGTTAGTAACTATAATAATTACTAACATTTGCAAGACAGAGGCTTTGACTATTTTTTGCCGTATCATGTGAAAACTGCTTAAGGTTCTTATTGTGCTGATCATTAAGTTGAGGCTTATAAAGCTGATATGCTACAATGTGCAGGTAATGAAAGGCAGTTTCAGTGTATTTATGAGTATCTCTCATCCCTTAAAAGCTGTGTTTGTGAATTGTGAAAAGTAATACATCCCAGTACAGACAAACCTTAACTTTTCTGAACAGCAAAGAGCAAAGCTACTGAAGTCAAAATCCTATTGTGAATGAAGCATTCACCAGCTTCTGGCCCATTAACCTCTTTTTAAACCTCATTGTTGATACTAAAGCTGTCTAAATTGCTCATATATCCTTACATATCAGAACAAAAATTGCAGGCTCTAGAGAAATGAAGTTGAGAAATAATGTTGGCTCCTCAAGGTTGAGGAAGCATGTCATTTTCTTCCTGTGGTGTGAATGACTGCAGTTTCCCAGTGATGTCTGCTCTAGGTTACTGCACTAAGGTCACCTGGTGTGAAAGGGGTGGTGAGCCCAAGGCTTCAGTAGGTCTGCATCAAAGGCAAAGGCCAGACACTACCTCCTCCCACTGTCATCCTGGTGAAAATAGGGTTGTTTCCTGCTACTGGGTGTAAGCTTGCCTTAGGCAGTACTTTCTATCTTTCAGTATGCCTTAAAAAGCCCATGGGGATGGGCTTTTTTTTTTCTACCTTGGCACTTGTTGATGGTAGCTCACCATATCAAGACATGAACAGGAAGTGGGATGACTTAAAACAGAGTTGGATGCATTGCCAGTGTTGCAACATGGTAATCACAGGCAAGCATCAAACTTGCCTGGTTCCAGAACTAGAAACAGCAGAGCTGTGTCAGCACTGTGCTGCACTTGAATTGATTAAGCTTATAGCTGGAAAGCTAAAGTGTTTGGGAGTGAACTGTGCTGATGCTACATATCTGTTAGCTGGGAATGGCACAGTAGAACACCAGGTTCTGCACTGCTTTCCGGAGATGTTTCAGTCTGTTGTGTTGTTGTGTTGGAAGCCATATGGAAAGGAAACCTCCAAGCAGGTCTGAGAGTAGTGCTTTAAATATGAACACAAGTCCAAAGCCAAAATTAGACTTCAGTGCTGTTTTAGCCTATGCTAAATCTAGCTTTTGTTCCTTTTAATCTCTACTGCTTACGACTAAATATAATTGGATTGCTCTCCCTTAAGCATTCACTAAATCTGAGGACTGAGCATGGTAAGCTTTTGCTGACAAGATGATAGCTGCATAGTTTGTGAGTGGGAAGTGTATCTGTGGGAAAGGCACCAAGCTGGTCTGAAACTCAGTCAGGTCAACACTGAAGGCACCATCAATCTCAAGGAGGCAGTGATAGATGAGGCAATCTGCCCAGTCAGCCTGTTGAGGTTTGTGTAGGTGGGATCCTCGATATCCAGCTTGCAGTTGCAGATGTTAAAGATGGCCTCGTTGTCCACCATGAAGGAGCAGTCAGTGTTCCAGAGAGGTGTGGGTGCTGAGGATGAAGTTGTAGGGCGGGGTTGGGTTCAAAGAGAACTCCAGCTTGGATTTCTGGCCGTACTCCAAAGAGAGCTGCTCCATAAGGCATGAAGTGAACCTCAAGCCTTTACCTCCTCAAAGTTGTGAAAGGTTGGGGAACTCTTGGAGCCTCCACTTGTCAGCCATTTTACAAGCCCCGTCAACAACAGAATTGCTGACCTCCTCACCCATAGTGTGGTTGTCCCAAGAATAGTTAGTAGAAGCATCTTCTTTGCCATGGATGAGATGCTCCAGGTGGAAGAGTGAGTAATAGGTCCCAGTCCTGATCTCATCAATGAAGATTTAACTTCCTGGGATAATACATTTAGCTGGACTGAGCCTGATGACAGTGCTGAATATACACTGCTGTGCTTCACAGTAAACCAGGTAACTTATAATAATCAATTTGTCAGCTATAAATCTTAACTGCATTTGCTTAATTGCAAATGATCTTGCTTGAATTATAGTTCTGTACAATCACAGGACTACAAAGGAAATTAGTAGGACAGATGGTAGGGGTCAAATTGCACACTTATGTAATCAGAATGGTTTTCCTATACTCAATTCAGAGCAAAAAGGGAGGCAGGTTTGGGGTTGCAGTAAAACCCTACTGCCGACTTAAAAACCATAGTCTACTGCTAGATACCTGATCTAAATAAACAGTGGTTCAAAATGCTGGATTACAACAGTACCAAGCTGTGAGGTTTACATTCCTGTCAAGAGTTGTTATTTTAAGGCTCTCTGAGTTGATGCCAAAATAATGTTAATCACTACACTAAAAGGTATATGTGATTCCAAGCCCTTCTCAACCATCTACTTATATCCTCATCCATGTTCTATTCCAGACATTCCCAATACAAAGCAACACGAAGCCTCTAGGATTTCTCAGGAAATAGATGGCCTGCAACATCCTTACGAATTTTATTCCACTGACAAGACTTTTTTTCTCCTCCCACCGTGTTTTCTTCTCATTCATCCTGATGTATACAGCCTACCTCACAGAACTGCAAGGAGAGCTGGCAGCAACCCAGCCCAACCTAGCAGCCCAGTCAGCAGAGAGGTGGTGACTCAGCAGAGGCTTTGCAGAGGTCTTTGCAGTCTGCTGCAGCACTGCTCACTCACAACCTTCCCGGAGGCAGATCCCTCATCCTTGACACTGACTGTGTACACCACAGTTCTTGCTCATCCTTGGTTTTTTATGGGAGGGAGGACACGTTCTCCTCTGAACTTGAAAACATGGAGCTGTCGTACAGAAGCTAATAATGCTAGGACCAGTGGCTCTGTGTGACCTAAGGATTATTTAAGGCATACATGTCCAACCCACTAGTTATACAGTTTTGTTGCCCTCTTTTTTTTTTTTTTTTTAATAATAAGAAAAAAAACCATAAAAGGTTTGTTACTTACACACACCGACTATATTATATTTTTATACACAGCTCAGGTAGGCCAACAGGTTGCATGCCCATGATTTAAGGCTTAACTTGCTAATTCTGTGAAGTAACTCATTAAGAACCAGACTTTCACTCAAACTGTACTGTTAAAAACTAATTAAAAATAGCATAATTTCACAGTATGTCCATACAGCCACACAAAACAGACAAACAAAAATCCAACATACTTGGTACATATGCTGAGACTGCGTAGAGTAAGACTAGGTTATCCGAAGCTAAGAAGCAGCTTTTCTCCCAAAGGAGCTGCACTGAATGGTGTACAAGGACACATGGCCTGGCCAGGAATGGATTAAGATACTTCTTTGTCTTTTTTTTTTTAATGATAAGAATTTTAATGGCTCCCTCTTGTGGCAAGTGAAGCACAGTAGCATGTTCCTCTGCAACAGAATTTGTATATTTATATTGCATGGTCTAATCATCAGTACATTGTGGAGACCAACGAGAAGACTGTGCACACCTATCCCTTACTGCTTAGGTACCCTGTAAATTATCTAAAAATACGCTTGAATGTAAACAAAAGGGTGGGGAAAAATAGATGAATTCTATGTGTCACACAATTAAATGGGTAATGCAGAGCAGATTATATCACGCCTTGCAGGAAACTCAGCTCTCAGGACTCTGGAACACCTGAGCACAGACTATCTGACAGCAAAGACGTAAGAGTCCGTTCATCAGTAGGAAGGAGAAGGCTCTAACATACTTCATTGTATATTCTGCTTTAGTTGCTTATGTTTTGTGAAAAGTCTTTTATGTTACAGCCTTACAAGTTGTTAACAGAAGGAATGCCAAAATAACTAGCAATATCAAGTTATACATGTTTTCCAAGTCCGTGACTTTAGAAATCAGAACAAATTATTTGGAGGTAGATACAGATTGAATTATTGCTTGTTTACAGGGAGAAAAAAATACAACGGTGTTCTGAATGATCATTTAGTATTTTAAACGTTTTTTTCTGCTGTTGTTTTCTTTGGGGAGAGGACCTACATGGTGTAACTGTGGGATCCCACAAGCTCTCTATCTCTAAAATTCAAAGAAGAACTGATGAGGATAAAGACTTTACAGAGGAGTAACTGCAAGAGTTTATTAAACCTTAAGTTCAGAAGAGTTGTTGTGAAAACATCTTCTTAGCTACTGCCTGAGAGTAGATACCTCTGACCTCAGAAATGCTCTTTCTATCAATCCAGTCATTCAGAGATAGATTTCTGAACATACCACCAAGACGTTCTCAGCTGAACCAAGCTAACTGCCTCACAGCTAAAGCCTGATGGGGTAGGATCAGGCAACTGAGCCCATTTCTCCTGAGGTACTCATTCCAAAATTGTTTGTAACATTTATATAAAATGCATGAGTTACACCACACATATATACGTCTATAAATGTATACATCCACAGACAACATGAGTTCTCATTTTAAATATGACCAAACACTGTTACTCTTACTCAATAATCTAGTGGCTGCAGCACCTGCCTGGAAAGCATGAGATGATTTCTTACCTTTTCTCCTGGATACTGTGCCTTTCTTTCCTGCGGTATCTCTGCAGACTACTCTGGAAGAGAGATGCTCTCAGGCTTTTATAGCTTCTGCGGAGAAAAGAATGAAAAACAAAGTGATCTACAACGTTCACAAGAGCTGCATCTGTACTACAGAGGAAACAGCCCTCCCAGTCAGGCTTGTGAGGCCTCTCGCTATTAACACTATAAAATGCCCAACTACCAATCCAGGTGATAAGCATTTTTTTCTGGTATAGTTTTGCCTTGTGAGGTATTGGCATACTTCAAACGTGCCCATCACAAGTTCACTTTACACCTGTGTTACATCTCACTCAGTGCTGGAATGCAAAATATTCTAAGAGGCAAAACACCTAACTGAGGTTGTGAAAAGGTCCTACCTTCTCCTCGACTCAAAATGCGGAAGCTCTCACGATGACTTCCTTCACTTCTTTTGCAGCAGAAGACTAACACAGCAGGAACACACACTTCAGACTATGGGCTGTTTGAGCTACCCTTCCTACGTCGCTCTTGTGTTCAGCTTAGAAGTGTTTTACTTGTAAAACTGAGGATGGTTATTTGGAACTTCATTTTAGTAAAAACGGATGAGGAGGCTTGAAAAGTATCCGCAAAACTGTAGGTTTGGAGGTGTGGTAAATTAAGGAATTGAGTCCTTAAGGCTGTGTCCTGAAGTAGCTATTCTGAATGGCACAGAATCTCAGCCTGGCCAGTCACGTGTTAAGAAGTTTTTCCTTGGTTCTTCAAAATTCTTTGCTTTTTAAATATCTAACGAATAACAGCTAACTCCTTAGCTGACTTCACTTTGCAATCACGGAAAGCAAATCCTGAAACAGTAACGGATGGCAGAAGTTAGCAGTCGTTAGATTTAACACCGAAATGGGAAATACAGACATCTCTGGCGCCACTGCATCATTCCAGTGCTTGAGGTTAGAACACGGTTGAGCGAAGCTATCTAACGGATAGCGACGTGAGGGGATATGGAGCTTTGTTCTCCTGAGAACCAAGACCCAGGTCACCTCCACCAAGCTGCTGGGGAAGCCATTCCTCCAGGTGCCATTCACCCAGCTTCCAGCACACCTCAGGTCTGCTATGCTGCAGACTGCAGTGACAGCTAAATCAGCAGCACCCTGCGTCTAACCGCCTTCCCGCGCCCTTCAGTTCCCGCCCAAGGCGGAGCGCGAGGAGCGGGGCGCGGCCGGTCGGGGGGGGAGGGTGTGCGCATGCGCAGAGGCGCCGCGAGCGACCTCGGAAGGGGCGGGGCGGGGCGAGGCGCGATGCGAACGGCGGGAGCATGACAGGTGGCGGGAAGCGGCGGCAGCGCGCGGCGGAGCCGGAGGGAGAGCAGGTGGGCGCTGGAGAGCGCGCGGGCGACTGGGAGCGGAGGGTGAGGCGGGTGAGGGGCTTGGAGTGGGGCTTGGCCGGGTGGCACCGGCGAGAGGGCGGACGAGAGCTCTTCTAGGCCTGACTGGCGGCCGTGCTGCAGCCGGCCCTTGGTTAATGGTACGGTGGCTCCGGCGAGGAGGGCTTGTGACGTGTGGCTGAGTTGTATTCCCCTCTAGGAAGACAGGCTGAGGGAGCTGGGCTTGTTCAGCCTGGAGAAAAGGCTATGAGGGGACCTCATTGCAGCCTTCCAGTACCTAAAGGGAGCCTACAAACAGGAGGGGAATCAACTCTTTGAAAGAGTAGATAACAGCAGGACAAGGGGAGATGGTTTTAAATTGAGGGAGGAAAGATTTAGGTTGGAAAGGAAGGAAAGTCAGAAGGAAGTTCTTTTCTATGAGAGTGGTGAGGTGCTGGAACAGCTGCCCAGAGAGGCTGTGGATGCCCCGTCCACCCCTGGAGGTGTTCAAGGCCAGCTTGGATGGGGCCTTGGGCAGCCTGGTCTGGTATTAAATGGGGAGGTTGGTGGCCCAGCCTGTGGCAGGGGGTTGGAGATTTGTGATCCTTGAGGTCCCTTCCAACCCTGGCCATTCTGTGGTTCTGTAATCAGCCCATAAGGGCGCTGGTCCACTGAGATGACAGCAGTGCTTTGTGCTCTGGTGTGTGAGTACAGGAGTGAGGTGAGGCACTGGTAAGGGCCTCTGTGCAAAAGAGGCACTCTGATCTATGCGTGTGCTTTGCAGAGTTCAGTGCAACCATCAGGAAGCAGCCGTGTGCACTTTTCTTTCTGTGTCTGCAGTGCGACAAAACCAGGGACACCAAGAAGAGACGGTCAGGCCAGGCAGAGGCACGCGATGCCCTCCAACAAGAAGCAGAGACGTGCTATCAGCTGAGGCTCCCTGAGGACTTCTACCAGTTCTGGAAGTTTTGTGAGGAACTAGATCCTGAGAAACCAACTGGTAGGCTGTGCGATTCTCAGTGGTTTTTGCCTTTTCCCTTTCTAACAGCTAGAAGGGAGGCGGACGGGGCTGTGGGAGGCATCCTCGTGCTGCTCTGTTTTCAGTTCAGATGCGAGATAATTCCGGAATTGTAAACAAGAATGCTGGGCAGCTCACAAGGACGTCGGTCTGCTTCAAGCTTTCTGAAATAAAATGACATAATGCAAAGGGACTAAATGTTGCTTAGTTCTGCCTTTCTTGCAAGGATATCTAAAGTATTTAATGGGGAATTAAACCTTCCTCACATCAACTCAGACTTCAATTTCCCCAAATTGATTTTATTATAAGAGGATATGGTGTCTCTAGGTGCTCTAGAAATGACACTTTGTTTTAATATGAAAAGAGTAATAATCTAGCTCTTGAATGGAAGCTGTCTGTGTAGACTATCACAGCTTTTCTCATCTGCTGAACAGCACGTCTGACTGTTATTTGTGGAGGCTTTTGATACCTGAGTGACACAGGAATGTCTCAGTTTACAAAACAGTTCACCCTCTGCTTTTCAGATGCACTTGTGTCAAGTGTTGGGCTTACACTAGTTGGACCTTATGACATTCTTGCTGGGAAACACAAAAAAGCAAAATCAACAGATGTGAACTTCAGTCTTCACTGGAGATTCTTCTATGATCCCCCTGAATTCCAGACTATACTTGTTGGGGATAGCAAAACACAGTATCACATGGGATATTTCAGGTATTTGATTCAATGTATGCTGATATAATTGTGTTGTAACTTTGTTTTCTCATCTTTGTTTTCCACAAGACAGGATTTGAGAACTGCACTATCATCTCTCTCCTGTAGTAGGATATTAACATGTGAATTGGTATTTTATTAAAAGAAGATCAAAGATGTTGAAGATTGAAATATTTATTAAACTTCTCCCCCCAAATCCTCCAGAGCATCTTCACTCATTGGTCTTTAGTTCTAATTTTATTTAAAAAGTTGAGCATTATGAAATAAGGGGAACTGCATTCTCTGTATGTATTGATAGGAGTTCCTTTCAAAGCCACGCTGTAAGGTTCTACAGCTACCTAACTCTGATTTTGTTAGCTTTCTGAAGATGGCAGCATGGCAAGGGGGGAAATTAATCTCACTTTGGAATGGGAAAAATGGGCACAGCTTGAGTATTTGTATGTTCTTTTTCATAAACAGGGATGTGCCAGATGAGCTTCCAGTGTGGGTTGGTGCAAATGAAGCAAGGAAGAGCTGTCTGATTTCACAAGTTGGTGATAATGTATTTGCTGCAGTCAAGTAAGGTTCATATTTACTTTTATTCATAAAAAGTTGTATAGAAAACAAACTATTAATAATATCTTACCATGCCTCTTTCTTCCTCAAGAAACCCTCCTTTACTCCTGCTCTGGTAACAAGCTTTAAGCTGCCCTGAAAATCTTCGTTAGGCTTCTTGAAAATGTTTTCCTTTTATAAACAGAATGCATAAGAGTCAGTTGTCTGAATCTTAAAATATACTGGAATGACTACGAGGGGGAAAGTCTCTTAAGAAAAAACTGCCCACTTCATGTGTCAGAAAACTTTGTAGGTAAAGAATAAAGCATCTCAAACAGTGGTGAAGAAAATCTGATCATACTAAATGAGTAAGGTGTAGCTTCTTATTTCTTGCACACTTGAAAATACACTTTATATTCTAAAAAGAGTAACTACAGGAAGCCCTGTTTCTGAGCTGGGGCATGGAGATAGAATTCCTTGATTCATATTCTTTACCATATCCTGCATCATGAACTTAAACAGTGGAAGTGTGAGTAGTCTTGTCAAATGACCTGCCATTTAAAAATGGAAAGCTCTCTAAGGACAGATTCGTGTCAGTAAGTGAAAGCATACTAAGAAAAACTCCTGTAAAGAACTCTTAGGTAGTGCAGAGTTAAATGATGACATTTGTGCATGACTTGGATGAGAAAAAGTGTATAAGGCACTGAAGCAGTAAACTAAATTCTTCAGATAGCAGCATGTACAGTTGAGTTCCTGAGAATCTTCAGCACCTGCAGATTGCATAAACTATATTGTAATACAGCAAATGCAGATAGGACATAGCAGAGTATGCACTGTGCCAAACTCTTTGGCTGTTGTTCTGGTTGTTAAGAGGCCTGAGTTCCTAAGTCTGTGCATAAATAAATCCATGACTGCTAATCTGCATTGTAAGATTTGAAGGTGCAGTGATTAGAAGGCTATTCATTTGTTTGTTTTCTGCTAAGCTCTTTTAAGACGTGTTTCTTCTGTTTACAGATTATTTTTGTCAAAAAAACTTAAGGAAGTGACTGATAAAAAGAAAAATGCTGTTTTGAAAGACATAGATGAAAAGCTAACAAGGACAGCAAAAGAATTGGGTTATTCTCTGGAACAAAAAACCATGAAGATGAAACAGAGAGATAAGAAAGTATGACTTTCCTGATCCACTGGAGACAACTGAGTTCTGTTAAACTGCTTTTTTTTTTTTTTTTTTTTTTTTCCCCCCTTCTTTGGCCTCCTATTCAGTAAAGAAGCATCACTTACAAATTTCAGAGCAAATCATCTCTAAAAATTTTCAGGAGAGGGAAGATGAATAGAACTGTTTTCCAAATGTAGGATTGAATTTAAATGCTTTATTTTTCTAAACTGTAGCTTAGCAAGTAAGGCATTAAAGGGAAAACAAACACAAACAAACAAAACAACGGGGGAAACAGTTCGGAAACTGAAACAAATGGGGAACCTAGACATAGAACCATAGAATGTCTTGGGTTGGAAGGGACCCCAAGGATCATGAAGCTCCAGCCCTTCTGCCACGGGCAGAGCTGCCATAACTGCCTCATTATTGAAGATTAACTACAAACAGTAACATGAAGGATGATATGTATTAATAGTGGGATTTTAATCTATTTTCTGAATACCTATCAGAAATAATTTTGGCAGATGTGTGAATCCAAGGATTCCTACGTTTCAGAACATCATCGGAGTTTTCAGTTCTGTTAAACTTCAGTGCTTAACAGTAGCTGCTGCATAGTTTAAGGTGATGTCCTTGAGGCTAGGTGCTGCATTTGGCTGGACCACCAGAAGTCAGGTGCTAACGTTGCTTTCATGAAGTGAATGGTTTTATGTCATAGCAGTGCCTTACAGTACTACATTCAATTTCCTGGCTCTTTTTTTAGGTGGTGGCCAAAACATTTCATGGAGCAGGCCTGGTTGTTCCTGTAGACAAAAATGATGTTGGATACAGAGAGCTTCCTGAAACAAATGGTAAGAATCTTGTTTTCTGTGTTCTTCCACTTTCATTAGGCAGCCTCCAGGCCAATCTAGTCTGCAAAAAACAAACTGCAGTCAGATTTTCTACCTGGAGAAGATGAGTAGCTGGGAGTAAAGGGCAGAAGCTTTAACCATTGTAATGTAATTTATATATTTTTAATAAATCTGATAAGAATCAGTAAAACATACTACATACTACTACTGAAGTAGCAACTAAAGTAGTAGTTTAGTCTATGCTGCTGTATTGGCACAGCCGTATGGGAAGGATTCTAAAAGAACTGATCCACATTCAGGGATGTTTTGGTTTTATTTCTCATTCTGCCTCTTCTGGTGCTGTTCTAACCTGAATCAGTTCCTTGATGCAAGTTTTGATACATGAACACCCATCTCTGCAGCAGGAACTGAGATAGGGTGGATACAGGGTGAGAAGGAGCTGCAAAGGGGGACACTTTTTCACCAATAGCTCAGGTTGTGTCCATTTAATCTTCAGTTGAGACCCATGGGGATACTTTTGGCAGAAGCTGCTTTGATGCAGTATTATTTATTTAAACATATTTCTGCTTTTATTTTTGCAGCTAATCTTAAGAAAATATGTAAGGCCATTGTTGATGCTCCTACTGATGATGAGAGACTGAAGGCGTTTGCACCCATTCAAGAAATGCTCACCTACGTTCAGTTTGCTAATGATGAATGTGACTATGGAATGGGATATGAACTGGGGATGGACCTTTTCTGCTATGGCTCACATGTAAGTACTACAGAAGCCATGCATGTAGCAGACAAACATTATTTTTTTGTGTAGATCAGGGGTTGGTGTGTATCACAGATCTTTATTCCGAACTCTTTATCATATACTTGCTAGGAATCATGGAAATCTGTGTGGATATTCTTAGTGTGGGAAAACAGCTGAGAAGTCGTATTTGTGACACTATTCCATGTTAAATTAGAAACAGCTTCTATGAAGCCATGATCCTCCAGGTCAGAAGAATTTAAATGGCACTTTTGTGATTTGATGTGCACATGACAGTGAGTCACACTGAAAAAATGCAGAATTCTTAGTCTAGATATGCAGGATAGATACGAAGCTCCCTCTCCCCACCTGCTTTTATGGGCTTAAGCACTCGTGCTGAACTTGATCAAGAAACAGGCTGATGTCTGTCTGCAGTCACCCCAGGGGGGCAAAAAATTGACCCTGGGGTCCTTTGCCTGAGTACACCTCCCATAGGATGGCATAAAGCCCTTCCACCAGCCTGCTGTAGCCTGTAGGTTTCCAGATGTTTATTTCTGGCTTGCTGATGCTGTTGACTCACCGGCACTTAATCACACCTAAAGACTCAGTGTAACACTCCTTGTTCTCTATTCACCATCGCCCCCCTTCAACTGAAAAGGATCATGGCTGCAGGGACATCACCGCTGGCTGTGTTTCTCACTGCATGCTACCAGCCACTGATGGAACCGCTGCAGTCCCAAATAGAGGTGCCTGAGCCCTGGGGAGAGGTGGGCCTGGTGCAGGGCTGCGCTTAGGGCTGCTGTTCTCTCGTGCAGTACTTCCACAAGACCGTGGCCCAGCTGCTGCCGCTCGCCTACAGCCTGCTGAAGAGGAACCTCTTCGCCGAGGTGATCGAGGCGCACCTGGCGGACCGAAGGCAGGAGGGCCTGGACCGCCTGGCGCCCTGAGTCGGGGCAGCACCAGGGCTGTGCTCGTGTTGTGGGGTGGGGGCTGCTTTGTTCGTTCTGTGCTATTTTTCCACGTGCGAACGCGTTCTGTGCTGTTAATAAAGCTTTCTTAAGGACCGGCTGTCTCTTGCTCGCCTTGGAGACCCCTGGGGCGAGGCTATAAAATGATTCCAACAAGCATCAGTAATGTCAGTTGGTGCCACTCATGGAGGAATTTTCAGTGACATCACTTTGCTTGATACGTGCTTCCATCTCGGACACCGATTTGTCACGTAGCCCCTCTGTTGCCACGTGTCACACAGCAACAAAATGGACTGGAACGTTGGTGGGAAGGTTCAGCCTCTACAGTCGTTCCAACTGGTGGTGTGAGCTGACATCATAAATAGGAGGCGTTACTTTCAGAGCGCTCCTTGAACCGTATCACTCAGTTTAGTTTAACACACTGCAAAGCCATAGGCCATTTTAAATCATAAAGCTATTTTCAGTTCTCAGTCATGCAGGATCTGCTTTTCTAAATCTGACAGCTCCCCCCCTTTGGATCAGCATACAGATGTTTCATTTATTCAAACATCAGCAAGCAGACATGAGCTGTTTCATGGGCCTTCTCGTTTCAGGCTCCAAACAGAAGACACTTCCATATCAATGCCCTGTAAGTCACACAAGCATTCACCTTTCGCATTATTATTTAGTTCTGAACATCTCTGAAAAAAACGGGGATTTCAGTATGTACTTTCATCTGTTCTTCTCAATGTGAGATTAATGACTGTAACACTAACTGGAAAAAATACCAAAGTGAAATACATGGCAAACAGGCATCTAACAACCTTACCATGTTCTTTTTAAGCAGGACTAAAAATGCACTGTAAAGAAACTGTTTCTACCTTTGGGACGATATAAGCATCACCTATTTTTGAATCAGGAAGCCAACTACTCTGCAATTACATGATTGAAGCAAATTTGAAAACGTCTGTTTCAGAAATGTGTGATTTTTCCTAGTGTTGTATTTTAAGCCTGTGGCTGTTTATCTCAGGGAAATTAAATGCAAAAATCAACAGAAATACCGTTTGAGAAAAGATGACAGAGTCGAAGCGACAAATGGTCATATAGAAGTTTTTAATGTTTGATTAAGTCATCACAGTAATGGGAATTTTTACTGTAATGATACGCAGCTCTACCACACTATTATAAATAAAAACATTAAGATCAATCAATATTAAATACAGCTCTAGGCAACATCACAGATTAACAAAGTATGCATTCTTCATCAACCAGTAACTGAATGGTTTAAAACAAAAAATAATAATAATGCTGACACTTTCATCCTCCCATCCACCACATTTTTTTTTTCAAATCAGTAACTTGAGTAAGGCGCTGGAAGCTTTACATTAGAAAAATTTTGTTGAACAGCACAGGCACACATACTTCAGTATCAGAATTTCTAATGCATGTTTACGAGACGTTTTGCATGTCAGTGGAGAAAGCTTAGCAGGTAAGAACAGTAACCAGAGATGCACCACTTATATGCAGCACTTGGGATCCATACTAAAATGATAAAACACAGCAGGGGCACGGACTGCACTGTATTCCAGACAGTATGGTCTGTAGGTGGGGTCAGGTGCAAATCAATACACTGCAGTGTATTAGGATGAGGAAACCATCAGAAATGGCAGAGGCTTCAAACTGGTTTAAAGCAATTTTTTTTTTTTTTTAAAGCTGTAGTGCATTTATATCCTTCCACTACAGAAATAATAATAATAATAAACAGCAGAGATCAGCCTCAGACAATTTCCTGAGCTGTCCTCCTCGGATAGACCAAACCCTGCTCCTTATAAGGTTTCTGCAAGCTCACACAATGTAACAGAACAAGTTTGGAGCTGGTAGCACTGACTCACTTGGAAGAGTACAGCTAGTTGCTGCCACACAGCAACCATAACAGCTCGATTCTGTTTCAGTTCCAAAGCTGCTTTCTGCACAGGGGCTGACTGCAGCCCACCAACACATCAGGCTTTCCCCTGGTTCCAGTTGATGCAAGAGGTGAGAAAGAGGTGACTGCAGTTTTATATTCTGAAAACAGACAGCAATTCAGTGGAGCACTTGAAGCGCTGGCATTGTTATGGAGCTCGCCAATCCTGCCAGAGCACTATTTGGAGCACATCACCGCTCTTCAAGGTAAGATCGTGCTGAGCACTTGGCTGAATAAAGATGTTTGAGGTAACTGTGATGACAGCCTTAGAGATGCCCAAGATTTTAGCTGTTTCATCATTTAAACTTTTGCAGTCTTATGGGCGAAATTGTTAATAACTAAATTTTATTTCACCACATACTGTAAAACAAGATTTTGTCAACCACTTTTCTTAGCTTTTTTACTGCTTACTTACAGCACGCTACCTTTGTTTCCACACTTGTTTGTGGCGCTTTGAAAAGCTGCAGAAAAATTAATCTGGTGGCTGAAAGGAGAAAGACGTTAGGAATGTGTCAGCTCACCTTCTGGCGCGTGTGGTGCTGCTCAGCTCTGAAGTCCTGCCAAGCTTTCAAGTACTGGATTCGATTCTGCCCTGCTGCTCATCTTCTGTGGCTGTGTATCATTCACACCTCTGTGTACTCAGAAAAAAAGTCTAAAGCAATCTAATAATTATAGTTGCTTCCTATTCGTTTTAAAACCCTGATTTTTTTAAATAATGTTTTTAATATTACTGTTCCAGTTATCTGCTCAGGAAGGGAAAAGGAAGTCTTAAGGTAACGGCAGTGAAAGTTACATCTGAAGATCATCTTATATGCATGTTGGATTGTAAAGAAACAATTTTGTTTAAACCCTTCATCTAGTTGTAAACATTTGCTAATCCTCCATCACTCGCAGAGGATTACGAATTATTATATAAAATCACATTAAAAAGGTAATTAGTTATGTGAGACATTAACTGATTTGTATTTAATAGATTTTTTTAATTCATAAAAATATAAATAATGGTAAAACCTCAAGAAAAATAATATACATTAGTGCAAGTTATGAGTTACGTTTCTTCCTACCATGTCAGCAGTGGGACGTCTTTTGTTCAGAAGAAAAAAGAAAACTGAGCGATCTCAAACTTTACAGAGGGGAAATATCTCCAGTGTTGTAGCATGCATTTTTCCAGATACACGTATACAGAATTGTTCCAGCTCTTAACTAGTAGAACAGCAGTACTTCTCCTGATACTGCACAACATTGGTATATACCCTAGTGTTTCGACAATACAAAAATTGCATAAGATCAGGTCACATTATTGATATTTTCTGCAGCAAAACCAGTATTTTTCTCTGCAACTCTACTTTCTTTTGTTTACTTTTTCTCTTACCACGGCAGATGGGCTGAAAGATGTTTCGCGTGGCTCTTGCAAGGTATTTCCTGCTCAGTCTGCTCTTGTCGCAGTAGATCTGTACTGCCCCAAGCACTTCACGATGTTCAACCTTACGCATTTAATGGCACAAGCAAAACCTCCCTCCTTGTGATCCAACCTCAGTAACTCACAGTACATCTCAATATGAGAAACAACTACTTCAAAAGGGCACACCAATTTAAAGAGGCTTTGTTACGGCTCAGGAGAGAGAGAAATAAAGCTCTTCTGGAATGTAGAAAGGTGACGTGTAATAATTATACATTTCATGAGTTAACACAACAGTTTTCAATGGTAAAAAGGGCAAGACCTTTCAGTCTCCATAAGATGGCTCAATTCAGAAGGATCCCTCCAGAAATAGGGACTAGTAACACATCTCTTTGATGCTGAAGTACCAGGCTGGGGCTGGAGAATTGTGCCACCTCGCACGGCTCTCGCACTGCACTATCATGGCAGACCGGACATCTCAGGACGCATCCAGTGCAGGACAGCAGCTCCCACGCTCCCAACAGCCTTCCTCCTCTCCACATATTCCCCCAGACCAACTCCTGATTTCCAGCAGCACCGTTACGCAAAAACCCAGCTCTCATTTCTGATTTTTAGAAGTATCTCCCAGACTAAAGTGTTGTGCTATTCAACAAATGAACCTCCTCTTCAGTTTCCTCTCTCTCCTCAGCTATGGGTTTCAGTTGAACATTATTGAGGCGGGGTCTTGGTTTGCCGTCTGGGCCATATGACGGAGGATATCTTTTTTTGTTATAATGCCAAGGAGGCGCCTGGAAAGGATAAACAAACATCACCGTTAACCCGAGCGGGGAAACTAGTCAAACAGAACACATCTGTAGCCAAGTCCTTTTTGTTGACAGGGACAGAGCGAAAGTAAACAGCCTGATTTTCTTATTTAAACACAAGCATTTTATTAATCAAAATATTTAGTAACCACCAGTTTGTTAACAGACAGCAGTGCTGAGACACCACACCTGGATGGTCTCTGACAGCTGTAGTCCATTTTAATTAAATATAATTAATGCAAGTAAAGCCCGTGACAATTTTTATTTAACATTTTGTTTCCAGAAAAATGAAATTTGGTTAGCTATGCCAACAAAAAAGTAAAAGAAAAATAAAATAAAGAAGGACAAAGAAAAAGGAGGTATGAAAAAGAAGTGATACCGATCCCATTTCATAAGGGAGGTGTGTTTGGGCAAGTCACCACAAGTGACACACTGCTCGATGGCCCCCAAATCCTAGCAGCAAATCAGACTCCCCTCCCCTTCTTTCTTAAAATCACAAGGGTCTTTCCCATCTGACACACTGGCTCAGACTGAATATATTCATAGGAGCACACTGTATTGCCCATGAAACTTTTGCAAAATAATGAATAGTTGACTAGGCTTTAGAGTTCACAGCTTCAGAAAATTAATTACGAATAATAAAAGTTTTCATTTTCAACTTTGGATACTGTGCTCTTATGACAGCAACTGAATTGCTTTTAAAAGCAAAACTTTGTGAAACATCAAAAAGGGTGAGACTGTCCAAAAGGATAATATCACAGGAGAAGCAAAGAGCAGAATGAATGAGCTGCTGCCCTTGTTATTTTGGTTAGTACATTTTGGTTTGGGTTTTTTTATTCATTAAAGGACGCATGAAATACTTGTGAAATATTAGCATAAAATGAGAACATAATTAGCATGTTTTGCACATAAGCAGCTAAACTTGGTGGCTAGGTTTAGCAAAGATGCAGCTATTGCAGAGCAACCAATGTCCAAATTAAGACAAAGTCTATCTTACAACTAAGGTTAGATCACAACATCGTACTTAAAACAGTATGAAGTCAACAGTAGATGCATTAGCGTGCCATTTAGTAGCTCAGGGTCCCACTGGAGTGCACTAGTTGCTGTAGGTAACAGCAGCAGAATCACAGGACTTTGGACAGAATTAAAGGACTTCACGCGATTTTTAAAAATGCTCTTATTTCCCAGTTGATAAATGGGGATTACAGGGAAGACCTGATGCTGCAAGACATTAAGAACTTTGCTCCTCAAAATGTACGCTGCTTAATTAGCAACTTAACAGCTATTTAAAGCTGTCAAAATCAGCATATGGAAAAAAATTAAATTTACAATGAGGGGGAAAAGGTATTCCTAGCTGTGTGCTTTCCCAGTGAGGGAAATCAAAAGGTGGATCTACGTGATCCAAAGAACAAAATACCAGATTCTGTTTTTACCTTCCTTTAATGTTGTGACTAACAGACCGTCCATAGCAACTGCTTAATTTCTATACGAGGATTTTGCACACATTGTTTTCTGTTATAGTTTCTTTAATACAAATTTTTAATACAGGATTATTTCTTTGTTCAGCCGATGTCATAAAAGTACTGAACAGTTCACAAGTTTCATGCTTCCTGACTTCTAACGTGTCTAATTATGAGATCTGATATATCTAATCACCAAGGGTTCGACGTGCTGCTTTAGTTGCTCGAGATGCTCTAATATGTTCTTCTTTGTGATGATCCCCAAGACAATCCTGAAACAGATCATGTTATGCTAATAACTGCGTGTGAAATCAAATCAAAAAAGTTCTAGTCACAATGAAAAAGGTTTAGAGTAGTGCAAAACTAAAAAAGAAAATGGGTTGCAAGAAAGTTAATGAGATAGTTAAATGAAAATGGTTTGAAACTCAGCACCCTTTCCCAGACTTTTTTTTTCCCCCTCCACATGTTTGATCTCCAACAACCCCACAGCAATATGTTTCTCTATCATACACACTGGGGAAGCATACTTCAGCTCTTCTCGCCACATCCTAATTTCTTCAGATTTTAGAGGCACTGAAACTAAAATCTACTTTATATCCTTTGTTTACTAGTTATTTCTCCTCACAAATACAAATCACTATTCGCATTATAACAAGCTACAGTAAGTGATCAAAGCAGTATCTGTAAAGTCACAGAAATTGAGGTCTGAAGCTTCACTACAGAGCAGGGTTACCCGGCCCCAGGAACAGACAAATTCAAACCAATTTCTCATTTATCTTAATATAAATAAAGAGCAGCACCTAAAAATGGACGCTGTGATAAAAGCTAGAAAGAATCAGGCTCAGTCTTTATATATCTCTGTATCTATCATCAGCACCAATTCCTGCACAATTCCTAACTGTAACCAGATTTATGTATATCTATCTAGCTATATATCTCTATTCAATGTGCATGAAATTTGCCATAATTTAGACAAATTCTCTGGGTGGTGCATAGCCAACTGGACCTCAGGGATTAACTATCCAACCTTGCTATGGACAGCATTCTCATGGAAGATCACAAGCTTATAAACTGAAATGGGACAGCAAGCACTGAGTATCAGAAAACAACAAATCAAAGTCTCCCATATTTGCAGCTACTTTATCATCAAATAATTAAAAACTTACACTACAGTTTGACATACCTTTACAAGATCAATCTCTCTTTAGAGCCGTTTTTCACATCAATGTTAATGTTTGAGCACTCAACCACAACAGAAACTAAGACAAAAACCCATAGTAATAAATATTTATCACTGAAGTTTTACCAATTCAAATTTCCCTGCATAAATAGGAATAATTGTATGCATGTCTGCACTGATTTTTAAGTGGCAGATCATGATGGCCTTTTCCTGGCAGCTTTTTTTAAGAGCTATTTATGCTTCTAAAAGCATCTACTTGCCATTCCACACAAAGATGAATTTAATAAAAAGCAAATTTAAAAAAAAAAATCAGAAAGCAACAACAACAACAAAAAAAACAGGAGCACATTTAAGATACATTTGTTTTAGAAGACATCTTAGGAAACAAATTTGGAAGTTTGCACTATTTCAATATTTGCCACTTAGAGCAGCACTCCTTTTGCCCACAGCAAAAATAAATACCATCTATGTTTAAGGTTTCTTAGCTTTTTCCCATGGACACTGGTACTAAATAATGTAGATTAGCAGACAGTGCTTCACTTCTCATGTGATTTAAAAAGATGCTAGAGAGAAAGCAAGATACTGTGGTAGAAGCTGCAGTGTTAAGTGCAAGTGCTTAACACAAAAGATACAGGGAAGCAGAATGCTGAAGTAGAACCATACTCAAAAGATCTTGTAAAAAAAGAAATAGTTCAGAGGCAATTATAACAAACAATTTTCTGTTTCCACACTTAGGGCTGATTTATTAAGTGGCGACCACATATCAACCCCCTATAGTCACACTTACAAACACTCTACATCTTGAAGTTACCCTCTTGAAGTATTTTGAATTGTACAATCGCTGCAGACTGCAGTTTCAGAACTAGTAGCAGTTACTTAGTTTTCAGTATTCCAAAACTAATAGCTTGGTGGTAATTGCCATTCATGAACTCCAGAAGAGGAGAAAATGAATGGATTTTTTTTTCTCCTTTGCTTTTTATGAACCTAGTATTTGTAGAAGTTGTACAGCTGATGTATTCCACTTTTTAAATTTTTTTTTTAAAAAGAAAACCTTTTAAAAAAAAAACCAAACACCCAGAAACTACCTGCCTGCTTACTTGGAATACAGGGAGAGGTAAGAATTTAAGAGACGTGCACCTTCTTGTCACTGACATACTGCACCAAATGTATGGGTTCAAATTCCATCAAAGCTTTGATCCCAGAAGTGAAAGATAGTATACCTAACAAAAGAAAACAGAGTTGCTCCCACATCACTCACCCATTGTGTGTCACAAGGCACTGCCTCAAACCCAACTTCCGGAAAATATCCACCACTATTTCCATAGGTGTGTGGTCTGTCACGGTGAAAGGGCTCATGTCAAGTATGCTTCTCAGTTTCAAAGGCCGAGGGCTTTCTGCTGGAAGTGATGGGGTATGCTGGGCAAAACAGACCCTGGAACTGCCAACAATCCCTTCCTGCTTCTTCCTTGCACTTTCTTTAAGGGGAAGAAAAGAAAAAAGAGCAGGAAAACTTACATTTTTGGAGTAAGATCATTTAGCGCAAAGTTCAATCAACACTACCAGGCTCTGATGCTGATATGCTGACATTGTGTTTCTATACCCACTGCTTTATTCCTGAGATGTGTTTGTGCAGAAATCACAAAAACTATTTATCATACAGCTTTAGCCATCCTTCAGCTACTGCCTTTCTCAATCCAACAGCAAAAATAAAATTTATTTACTATGGAGAGATGGAAATACTGAAAAGCTAACATACAGGAAGCATGCAGCAGCTGAAGCAGTTGTCAAAAAGAAAGCTGATCTGATAGTTCCTCTACAAGAACGACAAATAAATGGTTTCAAACCATCAGTGATTACAAACTCCTCATTTCTGATCTCCTTGTGATTACTGTCTTACTTATGCAAATGTATTTAGCTTTTTGTGAACTTGATCTGTACCCTCTTCAGTATTTGGCTACATGAGCGACTCTCCCTGTACCCCGAGCTACCTCACTGACTGACTCCAAGACAAAGCACCATGCACCATGCACCATGCACTCTCTGTAACTCAAATAAGTTTTAACTGTGGAAGTGTTTTATCAGAACAATGTTTTGCTATTCCTCCTTCTAGTCTTAAGTAAATACAAACTTAAAACCATACAATATCTGTAATTCTTTTCCCTAAAGAGATATTTGTCAATATACAACCTTACAAATTATGAAAAAATATGAGTATTTTAAGATACAATTTCCGTCACTGATTTTATGTACAAGTATTTCTTAAATAATAATTCTATTTCCCTTTGCTGGCGATTGTAATTTCAAAATCCACATTTCTTTTGCCAAGGCACAAAGCACAGCCCTAGTTATCAGACAGTTTCTAACAGCCACCCAGAGACAGGGCCCAAACAGAGCACATGCCTGATGCCAAATTTCACAGCACGCAGACAATAAGAAATGTAAAATATTTCACTCATCTCTCCACAGTACAATATTAGTTGGTGAAAAAAGAAAATCAACAAAAAGAAAAACAGCAAATAAAATACTCCCAAAGAGAAGCTTGATGCTCATTTACATTTTACAATGACTTTGACAGTAACTCTGACTGAATCCCGCTTTTCCAAATGGGAATTACTCAATTTTGAAGATGGTTGAGGATTTTGAGGAAAGTTGAATGCCCTTGAGGAAAAGAACCGTCATCAAATACTACAAAACAAACAAAAATACTGGACTAGATGCCAGTCTGGCCTACAAGTATTGTACACAAAGGCACAAAGATATTAGCATTTTATTTTATGGTCTGCTATTGGACATAATCAATATCTTCAGTAAAGCAATAGACTACGCAAGCTAACTGGACCTTAAACCTGAAATAAGTAGAAACACAGAGAGTAAGTTCTCTTTTAAACTTTACAATAATTTCTATTAGAATATATAATCATAAAATATTGGGAGATAATTACCTATTGCAATAGTTAAATCTCTTCTTAAAGCAAAGCCCACTAGTCTCTGCGATTCTTTTGACATAATAACAGGAAAACCATTATAGCTGGTTTCGTTGATCAAGTTTTCTATGTCTTCAACTGTCATATTATCCTGTGTTAAAACAGCTAACGGTGGGTCGCTTCTTCGAGGTCTCATAACATCAGCAGCAAGTGTTGTGTGAGTAAATTCCTCCTTTGCATCCAAGAAGGGATATCCATTCAGTCGGATGTGTGCCTCATAAATGCCTTCCCTCCCAAAGGCATCTCCTACCCACTTACTGGTCATGACTGCAGCCATTAAGGGCACAATATACTCCAGCCCTCCTGTTAGCTCAAAGACAATAACTACCAGGGACACAGTCATCCTTGTCACACCACCTGTAAGAAAAATGGCAGTCAGTAATGCTTCAGTGTCAAAGAATACTGAACTTGTATTTTCTGCCTTCCTGCTGAGAACTGCAAACATAACTTTGCCATCTGACAAACATTACAAAAACAGAAGCACACAAGAAAAATGAACACAGACTAAACAAGTAAAAGAGCCTTAGGGAAAATTCCTGAAGATCAGAAAGTAAAAGGATTTGAAAAATATGTGCTTGTCTTTCACATAACTTAAGAACAACTGTATACTTTTTCAAGCAATTCCTAAGTTAAAAATACTGAGAAATTAAGAAATCCAAACCCAGTAAGATAATAATTTGGAAAAAGAATGACACTAATGCAGGAAAGGAACAGATAACAACTCAACAGCTATACTGTCCAAAATATCATGAATATAATGCTGCTGTTGAATTATAAAAACTAAAGAAAACTATAAGCTGGTGAAAACTTTCTTGAACAGAAGAAAGGAGTTACGTTTCTCCTTTGCCAGCATGCAAAATGTTTGTACTACAAACATTTCTGATACCGTGCCTTCTTTCAAAGAAATCGTATTCTTCCTTCAATGCATTCAAAGTGATTTTGATTGAACCATCTAAGAAAAGAAAAAACTTCCCCCCAAAACAACGGAACAACCTCTCCAAGAACCAGAGCCATTCCACTACTGTATATGATAGTTCTTAAGCTAGGACAAGACCTCCATGAAATCTCTCCTAGTTTAGGAGCGCAATCTTCTTCCAATGAAGCAGATTTTCAACAGTTTGTAAATCAGGCCTCATATCAGACCTGTAACCAGACTCCCCAGATCATTATGGGCTTCTTAAGTTTCTGTTTGGATTAACGAACTCCAAGAACATTTATTGCTATTCATGTAGAAGTGCCAGCAGATCATGTCACCTCCTTGTAGCAACTTCAACGTTTTCAACTCTGTTTTATACATTTCAATGCATATGACACCTATAATATGTAATTACTCCTATTGATGCCGAAAAGAAATAGCAAACTCCTATTTAAGTTACTCTCTTTCCCACCACATAGTCACTTTCATATTATTCCTCAGATCATAAGGATCTAAAAGCTTACACAAAGATATGTGACTGTATTCTTCTGAAGAAAGAGAAGTCCACATTACAAGTGTTCCTATACAGCACATTTATACCTATCCCCACTTCTCGTTGTTACTTTGCTAACATAAAACAAAATAAAAATCAGATATTTGCTTTGTTACAGTTTAGTTACCTAAGCAGGCAGCAGCACCAACCATGGCATAAAGACCAGGCGTAATACAGTCGGCTCCAACTTCACACCACTCCTTGAAAATGAACCAGTCGTGATGATAGTAAGCCAGCTGCTCCACTGCAATTCCTACAATCCTTCCTGCTATTGCTCCAATTGCCATACTGGGTATGAACAACCCAGATGGAACCTACAACAGAAATGGAATAACTGCCACCACGCTGATGGGAACATATTTGTTGCATATTTTAAAAAGAAATGCAAATACTCAGACTGTCATTAAAAACGCTACAAGGTTAGGAAAACTTAATGCAAATTCCTAAGACAAAAAAGCAGATTAACACTTTACTGTTAAAAAACAACAACAACAAACACATGTCTATTGTAATTTTAGTTATTTGATCTGTTTTTCTGTTACTAACTTAACCCAAATAGGCTAGATGGCATTGCAATAAGATTTAACCAAACCATTCTGGTATGACAAGTCTTGGTTAGCCTTGTAGCTGCAAAAGGAGTGAGGATTCAACAGAGACACTGCTGTTGTGCCTCTTCTCCTCCTTTTCAAGAAACCACCAGGAATAAAATAAAACAAACAAACAGAAAAACACCAAAACCATACTGCATCTGAACATCTCATTAAACTGGAAATGCCCGTTGTTTCACCTCATAGCAGTTGTTACTATCAGAAATATATTCCACCATGACCAAGGCATGAACCTCAACTACAATTTTTACTTTTGTCTAAACACACCTTTGTCAAAATAATTTCATTTTAAAAAAACCATACCATTGGTGTCAAAGAAAAAGCCATTTAATTTTTTTTTCCACTGTAGAGCTGGGAAGCGTATGCATTATGCAGCTTGTAACTAGATTCTGCCATGGAATCCAGTAGCTGATGCAGAACTGTATTTCAGATTCTATTTACATTATTATTATATTGACAACATGTGTAGTTGCAAAGAATTTCTAACAGGTAAACCAAGGACAAATCAATATTCCACAATTTATTTCAAAGCCATCTGCATTAGTTGTATTGAAAAGGTTTAATAATCCTTCATTCCCATCCTAATTTTTACCTAATTACTGAATTACCTAATTCAGTGTTGACAGCAGTAACTGTTCAATGCCATATTCTGCTAAGAGTAAAATTGTGCACTGACATCACTAATGCTACTTCCTACAATTAATTGTGTCTGAAACCCTTTTTAATTGTTAAGTACTTTTTTCTTTCTTTTTTTTTTTGCTTAGTGAAAATCATTCTTGGGGAACACTACAGTAACACCTGAAAACATATATTATAGACACAGAAGTAATAGAATGTATTTTTGAAACTGCTGAGTTTCTAGTATGCTACACTGAGTATGTCACAGTAATTCAGTCTCCAAATGGAGACTACATTCAAATTTCTGGTCCTTTGTTAACATGAATTGTTCATGAATCTCCTTCTCTTCATCACATGTGGATAATAAGTCAAAGGTCTAACTATGATTGCAATTTTACAGGTGACTTTTTTAGCATAAGCCTCTGACTCACATGTCACAAAGCAGAGAGGAACCTCACCACAGAAAGAGCAATGAAAAAAAATCAGGTTTTACCTTCTTTCTTTTCCAGTGCATAAAGTGCCCAACTCAAGTTATACTTTAGAGAAAATGATTTATACTGTGGCAAATGCAACATCTTTAAGACAAACAAGGAATCAGGATATACACGCAAACTTCTCTAGCAATGCAGTTGCCCTTGGCACTTGTAAACTGTAACAAGTTTACTGAAAATAAAATCCTGCATACACACAACCTTTTTACTTTTGCAGCATAGTTGTGTTAAGGCCTGGAAAAAAATACGTTGCCTTATCAGTCCCCCTGGCAATCTCTGATCATGGCAGTAAAAGCAGTTGGAATCACCGTATCCTATAGGCAGCTGAGTTGCTTTGCCAATAATATCTCCAACAAATTGCGACTGCTGAAGTTATGAGAGAAGGAACCAAAAACAGATCAAGAAGCTCTACCTTTGTGTAACTTTGTGAATTCTAATACACAGTGTTCCTGGGCTGACAACTTCGTGAGACAGCTAGATGTACATGAACAGAGGAGTGGTAAGACACAGTACAGGTGTTAGAATGCTTAAATGGTAAGAGGTATCCTAATGCTTAGAAGGGCAGAGTCCTAGATATAAGTGAAATGCTATACAACAGAATTTGAGAGTGATAACTGAAATTCTGTCTTATGGAAAGCTAACATTTAAAATATACCTAACAGATTTATCTTACCCAGCAACTAGTAATCAACAGTAAAGTTTTTTTTTTAAGAGATCTAAAACCATTTATGGAGAAAGAAATCTATAAACAAAGCTGCTAGCTTTGAGAGATGGAAAAATAAAAAGGCAGTAACAAAGAAAAATAATCACAGTAGACGATGTAGCCACTGCATTCAACTTACCTTAATACCAAACGTGAAGACTGTCATGATTATTTTAAATATGAGTGCTAAACACAATTGCCATATAGCTGAATAGACTCCAGTGCCTGCTGGACGATCAGGAATATCATCTACTATTTTGCTTGCATTCATATCATTTCTGTAGTCACAGAGGGAGGAGGACTCTAATGGCCCACAGTCTGTGAAGAGCTCTTTAATAAGCTCACTAGTGTTTAGCCTCGTATATGGATTGGGAAATGCAATGACAGCTGTTATTGCTGCAACAATGATGACCTCCAGGACAGGGTACTTCCCAAATTTTGTAGATTTGCGTCGACGACACCATGCAATGTTTGCTCGGATGAAAAATGCTCCCCAAAGCCCACCAAATACTCCCAAAAGAATGAAAGGTAGCAGTTCAAAAAGGTACCAAGGAGTGTGATATTCCACATAAAAAAGAACTAGGCGGCTATTACCAAAAGGATTGATGGACCTTAAAACAAATGCAGCGACTAAAGCAGCAAAAAATGATCTCCATAAAGTTTTCAATGGGAAATAGTAACTGACCTGCAAAAAGAAATACGTGAGAATTATTTGTAAGTCAATGAAAACAAATCCTGGAAAGACTTAAAAAATAAAACTAGTACGAAACATTTCTCGGTGAAAAGAGTTTGATGGCCCTTGTGGTCAGTTTCAATTATTCTTGACTTACTAATCACTGATGTATTCAATTGTGTTTAGCATCTGAAACATTAAAGAAAAGAATGTTTAAAAACTTCTTTCAGAGAACTGTCAAATAGGTTTCTAAAGTCTCCTATGAAACGAGAAAAGCAGCCCAACAATTTTTCTTTTTAGACTGCATTTCTAGAGTGAAAAACTGGTGCATCTCTATGTAAACTGTAATTATTAGCTGACTAGGCTGAACTGCAGCAAAGTTGACATTCATCTAAAGTAAGTAAATAAACAAATAAATAAAATCTTTTACAGTTTGCCAGTAACAGAACTCAATTTCAAAATGCAAAATTACATTCTCTTTCAGGTAGGACTCTACAACTTAACGGAGTCTGAGATTTTTCACACTAAAAGAGATTTTTAAGCATCCTTCCTTTAGTGCTGTCTCTCGACATACCTCCTCCAGACTGAACAGGACTCCACCAATTGGGGCACCAAAGGCTACAGACACTCCCGCTGCTGATGCAGCTGACAATACCTGGAAAAGAACCATGGTGAAGGTTTTTTGCACTCTGTGGTGTGTTTTAAAATGAAGAACAGAATCTCAGTACAGTTATCAACTTTCCCAGGAGAACTTTCTTCATGAGGTCAAAGACACTCTGCTGCAAGCAGAGAAACAATTGGAGACTACTGTCAAAATGAATCAAGAAGAGAGAATGTAAGGAAAAATCAAATGGTTTCTTATGAGGTAGGAGAAAGGCAGAAATGCTCCAACGTGGAAACTATTTACCTTGTAGAACACTAGGGATAATATGTTGTTTTTAAGACAAAAAAAAAAAAAAAAAAAAAAAAACCTATAAAAAATCCAAATCTAAACACAAGCTAATAGAACAAATGTAATCTTTTAAGAAGCCAGTATTTTGACATTTTTTACTAAGCACATGGATAATCAATACATTCTAACTTACCTCTCGTTTTTTAGCTTCATTTGTGCTGTACTTTGGAAAGAGGTAGGAAAAAATATTCCCACAGCAGCAGGCAACATGTACCAAGGGACCTTCTTTTCCTAAACTCAAACCTGATGCTACAGCCAAGACTAAAGTGATGGTTTTTATCATCAAAGTCCACTTCCCCAGGTAACCTCTGATGATGAAGCCACTCAAAATAGTTTTTATCTGAAAGAAAACAAAATTGGTACTATATATTCTACTTCCTTTGGTAAATAATTACTTATTAGTGACTTTAGACAAGTAACTCCAAAAACAACCCTTTCAAATGAATAATTGTCACATGTTAAAATATGTATTCTCAAATAGCCACACTGGTTGCCAGAGGATTTCCATTCACCAATAACTGTAAAACGTAAAGTGATAGCATACATCAATATCATCATATTTAGTAAAAAATATATCTGCAGCAGCTTCTAGAACTGCATTCATTAGTGTATTATGTAAATTCTAAGTTAAAGTCAGAAAACTCCTGAAGGAAAAACACATCTGCTAACACTATACCTCAAGATCTTCTACTGTTGACTTACAACCCTTGTACCAATTTATTCCCTTTCAATTTTTCCCCCCTATTTCCTTGCTAAACAAAAGATTAACATTGACTTAAAAATGGAAAAATCAGCCTTTTTCGCTAAAAAGGATACCTCAATTTCCAAGGACATTACTTTGCCTAGAAGCATTATGTCATTAATCTGCAAAATACACCCATACATGACCTGCACAGGCTTAATAGGTGGGCCCATGACAACCTCATGAAGTTCAACAAGGCCACGTATTAACTCCTGCACCTGGCTCAGGGCAATCCCAAGCACAGATACAGGTTGGGCAAAGAACGGCTTGAGAGCAGCCCTGAAGAGAAGGATTTGGGAGTGCTGATTGATCAGAGATTCAATATGAGCCAGCAGTGTGCGCTTGCAGCCCAGGAGACCAACCACATCCTGGGTTGCATCAAGAGAAGTGTGACCAGCAGGTCCAGAGAGGTGGTTCTGTCTGTCTACTCTGCTCTTGTGAGACCCCACTTGGAGTATTCTGTCCAGTTGTGGAGCCCCCAACACAAGAAGGACATGGAGCTGTTGGAGCAGGTCCAAAGGAAGGCCACAAAGATGATCAGAGGGCTGGAGCACCTCTGCTATGGGACAGGCTAGAGAAGTAAAAGCTTCGAGGAGACCTTATAGCAGCTTCCTGGTACCTGAAGGGGTCTACAGGAAAGCTGGGGAGGCCATTTTATAAGGGCAGGTAGTGAAAGGATGAGGGGAAGTGGCTTTAAACTGAAAGATGGCAGATTTAGACTACATATTAGGAAGAAATTCTTTACTGTGAGGGAGGTGAGACACTGGAACAGATTGCAAAAGGAGGTTGTGGATGCCCCTTCCCTGGAAGCACACAAGGCCAGGCCGGATGGGGCTTTGAGCAACCCAGTCTAGTGAGAGATGTCCCTGCCTATAGCAGGTGGGGTGGAACTAGATGATCTTAAAGGGCCCTCCCAACCCAAACCATTCTGTGATTCTACACTGAAAATAACATAGTTACCAAAATAAAGAACAGTACGTGTATAAATGGGATCTACACAAAACAATGGCCAGCTGTTTCTTGAAACTGAAGGCGAGCTAAATTTGGAGATCAGTTTGGGATGAAATCTTACGTAGAATAATGGCATGGAACTCCAGGCTTAATATAAAGGCAAGATTTGTCCTTCCATTTCCACAGTACAAATACATGAAGAAATATTTACAGACTGATGGGAAAAGTGTGACAGTCCAAAATTTTCTTCTGTCCCCACCTCTCACCACATTCTGCATATAGCTGCAGAGAGCAAATGTAGAAAGAATGAGTTTCCAGGGTTATTAAATGAGTTTCCTTGTTAGCTTATGGTCTGATTGTCCGTGCTATTTTAGAAGACTAAAGTGAGTGCAACAGAACATCAATTGCTGTCTCTGAGGACCCGTATTCTATTAATGAACTGCTATTCTCTTATTACTGCAGGATATGGATTAGAGATGTGGAGGAAAACCTATGAACTCAATACCTGAAGTTTCAGAGCTCTTTTTTCAGCAACAGTTAGCAAGATTACTTCATTTAAATTTTAATACTGGAAGTATTTCACAGAGGCCACCCTCTTACCTCTTCTTCTGGTCCTGTAGGGCAGCAGGAATTTCCACATTTATATGAAACATCTATAATGTAACTGTTAATTAGAGCTCACCTCAGGTATTCCCGAGCCACAGGCATATGGAGCAAACACCTTCACCAGACAAACTGCTAAGAAGGCAAAGCTCAAAGCCCAGAAAATGTACATTATGTAGTTCATTATGTATGAACCTGGACCCTAAAGACAAAAAGAAAAACCCAAAATGTAAGAATACAGATATGGTGTAGGAACAAAGTCACTGCTTAAAACAGCAGAGAAGTACTCTTCTTGTAATGTACTTGCATGTACACATTTCAAGGGACAGTAATTATTACCAAGCCACCAGAATGTTGGTTTTGTCTGGAAAGCACAGCACAGACTAGATTGTATGAGTTAAAAAGTGTTCTAACACTTCATATTATGAACAGAAATAAACATTTTAATAGCTATTAGATGCTTAGATTTACTGAATACCAAGAAAGTCTTCTATATTAAGAATTGGTTTAGAGAGAAAAATAAAAGCAACATTCATTGTTTTCTAAGGATGAGAAGCTGAATTTCTTTTATTTTTTTTGCTTCTTATGACCGTGAATAAAAATTCTCATGTTATTAACAGCTCTATACTCTCCTTGTAACTTCCTTACATCTGCAACACTCCAAGTCCTCTTGCAGTGCATAAAAGACACACTTATTAGAGTATAACTAATTAATTAATTAAAATGCTGAGAGCTGAGCAGAACCCAATCCGCAGTTTATTACCCTAGCTATTCTTTTCTGTAGTCAGTAGAGCTGTTGAGCAATGATTCCACAGAACAAGTACACACTTACTTCTGCTTGCCCAATTATTAGTTCTGCCCAAGTTTTCCACTGTGGACATTTATCTCTCTCTTCAAACGTGGTCTCATTTGAACCCCAGCAACATTGTTCATGGTTAAACCACAAAGCACTAAGGCAAATGCCTTCCTTTAAGTCCGTCATCCAGTCAGCAGCAATGTCAATTAATCCAGCCAGCGCCCCTGTTGTAGAAACAGTTAGACATTAATTCATATAAACTGAAATTACAAAAAACCTGAAGAAAGAAATGTTTAAACGTCACTGATTTCCAGAACCACATTATATTAGCAATACAGTGAGATTAGTATTTCCTAACGAATCTAATATCTTGCATATTTCTCAGGATAATCACACAGTCACAGGATGGCTGCAGTGGGCAGGGCCCTGTGGGTCTATCCGCTCCAACCCCAGCTCCAGCAAGGCCACCCAGAGAAGGCTGGCCAGGCCCACATCCAGGCAACTTTTGGAGATCTCCAATGACAAGATTCCACAGTTTCTACCTATTACCACTGCTCCATGGACTGTACAGTAAAAAACTGCTTCCTCGTGTTCAGACAGATGATCTTCTGTTCCAGTTTGTGCCTACCATCACTCATCCTGTCACTGAGTACAACTGAAAAGGGTCAGGGTCCACCTCTTTTGCACCCTCCTTTCAGGTATTTACAGACATTGATGAGATCCCCCATGAATCTCTTCTCCAGGCTGAACAGGTCAGCTCTCTCTGTCTCTCTTCACCAGAGAGGCATTCCAGTTCTTTCCCCATCTCTATGGCCTTCTGCTGGACTCCTTCCAGCATGTCTAGGTGTCATACTTGGGGGGTCCAGAAAAAATGATGTCTCTTCCCCTCCCTTTTCCTTTTCTCTCTTCTTTTACCCAAGCTATACTTCTCCAGTAGTCCACTAAAACAAATGAGTTAAGAGTCAAAAGTGGACTCTCATTGTTTTCTGACAAAAACCATAATGCACCTTCTGACAAACAACCTGATCACGCTTCAAAGGACTCCTTAGCTATGAGAGCAGAGTTTGTACAGAACAAGATATTTTAAAACAAATAATTCTTACCATGCCAACAATAGTGTTAGAACATCATAAGTAAATACCATATAAATGTCTCAGGGTAAACATGTAAAATTCCTACTGCAGGTAACAAGCAGTATAGAAAAAAGTAGCTCTCCAACTCAAAGCTTAAGAGGGATTCTGTGTGGCAACTATATGCTGAAAACCTACTGAAGAGCCCTCAAAAAGGTATTAGGTAGGAAATTGCTTCTAAGGGTTCTTTAAGAAGTATTTAAACAACCTTATTTAAAGGAAAGAAAAAAACAAAACACTTTTATGTGACAACAATATACTGAAAAAACACATCTAAAGTCATCTCTTTTTGTGAACCTGTACAACTGTTAATTAGCTATAGTTTCCTATTTTAAGGTATTAATCACTACCAGAAATAGCTGTCAAGTGTCAGCCCCTGAGCTTACTTGTGTAAAATCGAATCATAGAATGGCCAGGGTTGGAAGGGACCTCAAGGATCATGAATCTCCAACCCCCTGCCACAGGCTGGGCCAACAACTTCCACATTTAATACCAGCCCAGGCTGCCCAGGGCCCCATCCAACCTGGCCTTGAACACCTCCAGGGATGGACGGGGCATCCACAGCCTCTCTGGACAGCTGTTCCAGCACCAGACTGAGTTCCAGAAACATTTTCTCCTGATTTACTCATCTATATTTACTAGTTTCCAGAGACCCTCAGTCTGGGCCAAACAAATTCTAACACAGTGTTTCTGTTGAGTAGAATTTAAATTAAATCATCTGAAATACACAAATGTAAGACTTCTCCATGACTGAAATCAAGGCTATACTACTTAAGACTCACTGGACACATACAAGAGAAAATAACTGAGACTGAAAAAAACTGAGGAATGTCCATGGACAGAATTTGCTAGCTTTGGTGAACAGAAACACTGTAGTGATTTTAATATGCACTGCAGCTTTGGAGCAGGAGGAAGAGAAAAAAAAAAGACAAGACCTAAGCCACACAAAACCACAGCACTTTGTCACCCAAATTAACCAAATTAACATAAGCAATTTCCAATAATTCTACACTCCCAGTTTGTATATTCGGAGGTATAGACACACTTTGCATATACATTAAACTATGTGTGATTTGTGAAAGTGATTACGTATATACGTTAAGAATTATACACTTACCATGCCTTCTTAATAAGTGTATCTGTGTTATGCATTATGATCAAATCTTCCTAGGATTTAATCTAACAATTCTGTTTAGAAACATCTGTTTGGAAAAACTGGGCAAAAAGTTTGCATCCTCTTACTACTGCACATTTTGGTCACTCCAAACCACGACGATGGAAAGCAGCATGGCAACACAGTGAGGCCACAAACTATCAAACATTATTAGCTGTAGAACTCACCCCTAAAAGAAATTCAGTGGAAAAAGGTTTTGTTTCCTATTTCATTAGTAAATCCTTCCTGTGAAATGCTTTTACCTATAAATCAAGATAGCCACTGTTTTCTTTCCCCCATGAAATTAAAGTGCAAGCCTCAACCAGCTTTTGACAAAGTTGGTAGATAACACACAAAGGAAGAGCAAAATAAAAGAATATTTTTTTTTTTTTTTAATTACCTGAGGCCAAGCCAGTAAGTGTGACTACGAGCCATCCTGACCATGCATCATACAAACTTTTTGTCATCTCCCATGCTGATTCTTTCTTCTTGCTGTTAATCTGCAGAGAGAAATCATTACACATAGTTGTGGGGTTTTTTTTCCAATAATGTGAGAAAACAAAAACTATAAATATGTTATGCACCTAGCTGAAATTTGTCCTTAGCTTGTTCTTATGATTATCCAAATGTCTTAGGATTTTTCATACTGTTAAGGAAGAGACAAACTATGTGCAACAAACAAAGGGACTGAGAAAGAAAAAAAATACAATAAAAATAATGAGAAGAAAACAGAATAGTAGGCAAGGAAATCCAGACAAGAATTACCATCCCTAAAAGAAATGCATTTATTTTCAGAATCTCCCCTCTCAAATCAGCTTTCTGCAGTAGCATGTCTTTCAAAACACATCCTTCCCTATCTTATATCTCTGATTACATGGCTAGACATTCTCATGTCATTCAGGGCATATTTATAAATTTCCTAGTAGTTCCGTAACTGTAAATCCTGTCAACTGTAAATTCTGTCCAACTTCTCCGGTCTCAGATGTTAAAATAAATAACAGTTGTGAGACTTCACTTTACATAATCTATTCCCAGATGTGATCTGTGTCGCCATGACTTGGTGAGTCCTATCATTCTGTCCACTTGCATATCCACTAGATCTTAACAAACACATCTAGAAATGAAATTATGAAATAAAGCATTGCACAGAAAACACCTTACTTAAAAAAAAAAACAAAAAACATTCAATCACAGTACTTATGTGCAGAGATCCATTGCCCAAAGATCTTCCATTCCCACCAGAAAACTATAGACCTGCAGATGCTTTGCTTTTTGGACTGGTGTTAAGATTTCTTTTTCAATCATGTCAGAGTGAAAACACTGCATTCATCCTACATTTGCTTCCAGAAAGCTAAAAATGGATGTCCTCAAAGAAAGCAGAATAACTACAGGGTGTTGAATGTGAAAAAGTCTCTTTCCTGACTCCTCCCTGCAATTATGACTCATTTTTAACTATTCATTTTGATCAGCTAAAAATATTTCAGGAGAGATTTCATCTCCAAATTTATTTTTGTTTTTGGGGCAATTTAGTGTAAGCATTCCAAAAGTTTTGCAGTCAGGCTCCAAACAGTGTATTTCCTCCCCAAAGATTACTAAACAAGTCTGTTAAATGACTGATGCTATCTTGTCCAACAGTAATACAGCCAGAGCCCACTTCATGAAAGAACTCATAGCAGAGAACACTGAGGAGGGTGAATGGCCTCAACTTAGAAGACCTGATTAAGAAATCAAGTTTTGGGATGGGAGGGTGGAAAGAACATTCCCTATTTTGGGTCCATCTTTTTTTGTTAAACATATACATGCTCATAAGTGCTTTTAGATATGAGAATTTTCACTTTTCACAGTCAAAACAACCACAGCACTACATAGCAGTAGCACAGACACACTTGTACAGTACAGCTATCACCACAAGCACTATCAGACTACCGCAAATTCGTCTATGGTGGAAAATAGCCTTAATACACAACAACTGCAAGCAAAACAGTCCTGTAAAACTGTGCTGGGGGATGAGACATGGAGAGGAGGGAGGTAGAGCATGACTATTCCCACTCAGTTAAATTACTACTTCCTTTTCAAGTCACAGTGCTGTTGCAAGATTGCAGGGATCAGTGAATCAGTGCTTTATTTATAGTGTGAGGGTCGTTCTAGTTGATATAAATACTTACAAATTTAAAGTCTGCCTATATTTATATCCATTACTAACCCAGACCTCAACTCTATCACCCAAATAAACACGTCTTCCATGTATTGTTATTGATCTCATGTACCCGTCTGTGCCTTTCTCTGTCTTTGCACTTCTCTCGAACCCAGTCAATGGTATGGAAGTCATCGTACGTTCCTACTCCAGGAATTGGTTCATCCAGAAGATCCAGTAAATGTGTTGAACTGTTGATGCTTCCTCCATTTGTCATTGTATAATGAGTTCCTGTGGCAGAGGAAAGACAAAAATTCTGTAATAAACGAGTACTGTAATGTTCATGACATGGCATATAAAATTACTGTGCAGGTAATTAAGACACTTTCTGTAATATGTGTATGCTACTTCATCTAGCTGTTTTCTTTTTTGTCATTCAACTGTAGGTTAAATTTTCCCATTAGCAACTTCATCTTTTATGTTGTTTAAATAGAAATTAATGTATCACAGTCAAATTATTGTTCCACTTTGTGTGCAGACTCCTGAGAAATTTCAGTAGAACCAGCTGAAAAAATGAGTGGCTCTGACACATTTAACTTGAAATTTATTTCTGTTTATGAACTACTAGAAGAAAATTTGACGAAGGGAACAAAATCAGATAGCAGATGAAGTTGATAGCACCTCAAGTTACTACTTATTTCTCAGTATTCATACTGTTGTTCATCACTCTCCAACATGTCTGAATTAAACCTAAAACATTATCAACAGATCATGTGAATGCAGCTAGAAAATAAGAGCAAGTCAAGCAAGCAGGTTGATGGTTTTTTTTCCTCATTCCTGGCAACTCACAGAACAGATCTCAGTCATGAAAAGTTGGAAATCTTGTAAATAGAAAATGTCTTCTACCAATTTATCATCCTAATTCCTTTACAGCCAACTTACACAGCAAAACCCCCCAGTAATATTTCTTTCAGTGATCAGACTAAAAAGAGCATGAGGACTAGGAAGAACTTCTCCTTCCTCCAAAGTGGACCAAAAGTGTTGTTTTTTTAAGCTTACATATGTCAGTAATTCTGCAATATCTTTTGGTATTGCAGATGGTATGGTATATTTTGAGTTCCTGGGGTACATTTACAAACTCCAAGTATAATTTTCTTCTGGATATCTGTCTGAACATTCGCACGGCTTTCATTCTCCCACCCTGAGTGCTTCTGCAGCAGTAAATGCTATAAAGAGAACATTTATATTGAGGTTAAAACAGACAACAATGATTTAAAGAGTGGTTACTCTCACTTGTTTGACCACAAACAAAATAATTTGGCCAATGCAAATGGTACACCACAATAATGTCTATTCTTAAAGATGAAATCACAAGTTGGCCAGCACTAATGTCAGCTCAGATGGGCTCAGCCTCCTGGTGGCATTAGGATTTTTCAACACATCAAAAAAATCTTCAAAGATCCAACCTGGAAACTGCTTCTAAAGGCTATGAATGCCAAGTTCATCAGCCCCAGCCGAAGCAACAACTGCCAATAATGATTTATTTAGAAGTAAAACGCACTTTTTTCCCTTTAAACTTGTGAAGTCTGAGCTCTAGCAACGACAGCACAACACACAGCATTAAATTCTTCCACGTCTCCACCATAACCTCAAAGTCTCTTCCCAAAGCTGCAGCTGGTGTCTCTTACAGCAGATATGAAGAAGCATCACCTGTGTTCCAGTTAATAAAAGTTTAACAACAAGAAAAAGATCAGATTTACAAATGGATGTGAATGTGAAAAGCTTGCTCTAGGATAAGAGATTCCATTCTCTTGCTATTTCCAATATTGGTAACTAGGAAAGAAATCTAACATACAGACCTGACTCCTCAAAAGCGTAGGAGGATCTACTGGATGGGACAGTAAGCAAAGTCACACTGCAATGATTAGTTTAGCCCTCAAATTTTGAGAAATTAAAAACAAACAAACAAACAAACAAAACAGAAGTCACATTGAAAGTATTATTTTTACATGAAATTAACCTTTCACAAAGCAAGGGGACATACATTAGAATTCACATTGTAATTCAGCCACAGCTTAATTATTAATCTGTAACATTTCACTGAAATTAAGCAGTTTCCAGAACCTGGGTGAGCACAGTAGAACAAAAAGCTTGCCTTTGCCCGAGAGCGTGGTTTTATGTCCTGCTATACATGAAACAGTATCAGGCTACAGGGAGCACAGCCTTGGGCCATGTAAGGCAAAGGGCAGCTGAGAGCTGGAAAAACCTCACGAACAGCAGTGTCTGATCTGACACATATCACAAGGTGTGGAACCAGGTTCCTTCCAGGGAAGCCATCAGGGATGGCACCACACACTGCACAGACAGCACTTGAGCAGGATAACAATGAATGGCTGTTGCCTGGACACACTAAAAATGCCACTGAAATTGTGCCAATTTCACACTTTGCCAGCATTTGCTAAGTCACAGGATGGGATACATGTGGCACATCAAACACTGGATTACAAATGATTACTGAGTGATGGTGAGGAGATGCAGAACAAGATGTGAAGCTGAAGAGGTGATTTCCTTGAATACAGAGCTTGAATGCACTATTATATAGTGCCAAATGAGAAACAGGCTGCAGTGACACTCTGCACTGGAGTGTGGTAGAAAGGCCACTCTGTAGAAGAGCATCAAGAGGACAACTGTGTAAGAGCCAACAATCAGTATGTAAAATACAGTCTGACAGAGGTAGGACAGGACATTCTCTAGCTAATATGAGATATATTGCCTAGAACTATTCCAAAGCAGAATTTAGAGAAATGTATCTTTACAAGATTCAACCCATTTCAAATGTCTGCATCCCTTTCTTTCCTTCCTTCTCTAGCACTCCACTCTACTCCACTCTGTAAGTAGAGTTCCTTCCAGCTATAACAATTTTCACAAGCATAAACACATGCAAAATTTCATCATGTCATGCCACCTTCATTATTTTATTTTCAGTTTAAACACTGTGCTTAAGTCCTTGCCATTCATATGTATTTTTCAACACAACAGTCTAGCCTCCAAGCGGGAAATCATCAATTACCACAGAAGGTAATTAATACCTTGCACAGCCTCTAGCTATAACAACTCCATTTTCCAGATGCACATACCTAAGCTGCCATTTGGCTATGAAGAAAGTAAAGCCTTATTTTTTTTTTTCTTCTTATGCATGAATTTGCATAAGGCTTTATTAGATTGGGAAGCTGATAGCAAAAATGACAAGCAGAACTTTTGTTATTATAGTTATTCCAAACTAACTCATGTTACTACAGGGAGGCAAATAATATGCTGTTTCCCTCAGAGCCTCAGTGTAACTCCTTTCAGAGGCTCAATATAACTCATAGAAAAAGTTACGAAGCAAATCTGGCACAATCCTTCCACACTACACAAAACTTTAGAAGCCAAGGTAGCTGTCTCACCTTAGACTTCCTGTCCACCAGCGTATTCACCAATCCTGTATTCTCAGCTCGCAGCTAGTGAGCTTCTACAGTCACACACTGCAAGCTTGCAGACCTTAAAAGCTTTTAGGCAATGAAAGGAATGTGCTTCTTCTGAGAAATGGGATTGCCTTTTCCAGGTGGTCCAACTCCTGTTGGTTTGGCCTGACTTATTCCCAGGAAGGTAACTGACCTCTGTTATCCTTCCACGTGCACAGCTCCAAGCCTTCAGCACAATCCTTACACAGCAACCAGATCTGCCAGTGATGAAGCATTGCTTCAAGTGAAGTGGAGCAACAAAACAAAAGCAACCAACACATGTAAAACTGACTAAACAACTTCATATTTAGTCACAACTCCCAAACAAGAAACTCAGCTTTTTTAACTGCTGCTATACTTGCAATAACCTGTCCATATTAAAGATCAGAATCACAGCCCTGAGGAGTATTTTACACAGCCTACTGAAGGAAGTATTTTGTAGCATCTTCACCTCGCCACACACAAAAAAAAACTCAGACCAACAAACACACACATACACACACCCACCAAACAACCCCCCAGAGCTCTCCACAGACCTCACCAACAACCCAACAACAAAATAAACAGGAATATGAAGAGACAAATGTTGAGACTGTCTTAGTTGGATTCCAAGTTCCCAGTTCCAGTAGTTTCAATGAAGTATCTTGCAATACGTTGGAAGAAAAAACTGTAATAAGCACTAAGGAGTTGGACTTGATGATCCACGAGTCCCTTCCAACTTAGGACTCTGTTGATTCTGTGATTCAGGTGAACTGTAAGACACTGCATCTTGGTAGGCCTGACCAGAACAACATATAGAAAACCATGGACAAAAAGAGAAGAAGGGAAGTAGATTCCAACAGCATAAAACCACTCATCTCTCAGGAAGTGTTTCCTTTGTAAATGAGAATGAAAAAATACCATCCGAAATAACTTGTGCGGATGCTTGATGGAGAAGGCAATCCTTGCAGGAACTGACATACACCATGCTGTTCCTCATAGTTTCCCTCTAAACATGAATGGATATAAAACAGCCATTGGTTCCAAACACTGATCCAACTTACATTTGTCTGACTAGTCTCTCCTCACATAAGGTAGGAGTGGAGAAATTACAAAATGAGTATTTTATTACACTCACACAAGATGTTTTAGATGTTACAGCTTTCTCCTTGCCTTTCGTCCCCTTGAAGCAAGGAATCTCCCTTTCCTTACACTCTATACAGGCCTCACAAAAGCTGTTCACAATCTTGACTGACATTCAAACTATGACAAAACACATGGCTAAAAGTTGATTTTTGTAGATTACAAAGCATTTGTCACGTGCTGTGTAAGGCACTTTTACCTCCTACTGTAGTGATCCCTTATACTCTGGCAACTTCACAGATTTCTTTCCAAAGATTTGAAAGCAACACTTGGCAACATGCAGCTGATGGAAAATCCTGGATTTTGTTTGTCTTTAAAAGAAGATAACCTGTAAGTCTTGAGCTACTTCATTTAAAAAGAAAAAGGCAAAGACAAATGCCTTTAGAACAAGAGCAAATCATTACTGACTCATTCACTATGACACAGCTCGAAAGTTTCCCAGATAAAGCATTTCAGAACACTAATAAATGAAAATGTTAGTGGCTGACAGTCACGTGAGGTTGCATTTCTCATTTCACATATCTCTCAAATCAAGTGCTCAGCGAAAGTATCCATTAGATCATAAACATCTTCAGGGTGCTCCTATCCTTGTCCCTGGTATAAAGAACTGAAAAGCCAACAGACTTGGCATTCTCTCCTCTAGGAATGCACCTGGTTCCAGTTTCCACATTATGATTCAATAATCCCACTGAAGGTACAGTCAAAAAACTTTAAGAAATGAGGGATCATGTGCTTCAGTTATGTAAGTATACTGTTTCACACGAGGAAGGGGTTTTATAACATACTTGATGCTCCCAATTCCTGCTCAGCTGTTCAAGAATCTTTCCTGACTGTTTCCTCGTGTGCAGTATTTCTTCTTGTATCGTAAAAAAAAATGAGAAGTGGAACATCGATATTTAATACAAATACTGTTTCCTGGGTAATCAAACAGTGCACAATAGATTTTTATGAGGTTCTGAATCATATGTTTGCTTATCTAAACAATTACCCAATATTGTCTATAGAAGAAATGTACACAGCTTCCACAGAGACCGGAACCTGGACATGAATAGGCACAAGAGGGTGGCTGGCAAGCAAGAGACCAGAACTTCATCATAAATTCTAAGACCCCCTACATATGCCATACAGCATATGATCTGCATCTTCTGAATGCATATCACAAAATACTCAGCTTGCATCAGCTTAGAGCATTTTCTGATATGAAACATCTCTCAGGACACAGCAATGCAGCAAGGCTGAGCTAATCTTGTTCAACCCATTTCTACCTCCCATTCTCGGGCATACACTTCCACTCTCACCCCTGGATCAGCTCTGTCACACCATGAGTCTGCACAAAAAAACAATCTAAAATGCTGATACAACTAAGCAGGCAAAAGCATACTCTGCCTTTAAACAGACCTAGAGTCAAGGCACGGTGCTTTCAGCCAAGAACAGAGAGAGAGAAGAGATGGGGAATGGTAAACAGGCTCACTCTTTTCCACAGCAACAAACTATCAGACCAGTTACACCAAAATACATAAACGGATCCTTGGGGTCTTGTTAAATTTTAATTATGTCTTTCTGCTGGAAACAATTCAGAACTCCTATCAATACTAATATTAATATCCAGCTAGCATACAGCAATATCTGTTACACAGAGCTCAAAATCCCCAAAGATGACTGTTTAAAAAGGTTTCAGAACTGTGAACACAATAGATAAACAATGTCAAAAGATTCAGGTTAGATATAAGGATTTTTGTCTTTTACAGTGAGTGTTGAGGCACTGGAACAGGTTGCCCAGTGATGTGGTTGATGACAGTTTCCTTGGAAACTTTCAAGGTGAGGCTGGATAAAGCCCTGGGCAGCCTGATGTAGCTGCGCTGTCCCCGTGCATTGCAGGGGAGATGGACTACATGGCCTTCAGAGGTCTCTTCTATCATTAGGAATTCTATGATAACGGAACCAATGTCAGAGCAAGTACAGGACTCAATTTCTCCAAGGTGTTTCTCTGTAATCAACTTAATGCTAACACCTACAATAAGAATTCACTAGTTTGCTGCAGCTCACACATCCCTTGCTCCAGAAGATGCACAACTACACAGTACTCTGCTCAGCTGCAGTCTGCCTGGCTGACATCCATGCAATGTGTTCTATTTGTGTTACTTTAAGCAGTGAGAAAGGAGGAAAAAAAAAAAATGCACTGCTGTGAGTGAAAATGAAGCTAATCAGTTTACACCAGAGGCTGGAATAAGCCCTCCTTGACATGCCCATACAAACCTGCTGAGTGCTAAAATCAGCAGGGGCTGTATCTTTCCAGATACTAATCCAAGGCTTTGCTTCACCCGTGTCCTTGGGCATTAGGCAGCAAGGGGAATGAAGGCAGGGAAGAGTCCGGGTGCAACGTACACCATAAGGATTGTTTACACTCATAACAAAGAAGGTTTGTATGCACAAGGTACGTCGCAGTGCCTGAGCTGCTTTCCGTATCAGTATTCAGACTTCAAAATAGAAGGCTTTCAGTGAAAGGAGAAAAAAAAAGAAACTACTGGCAATTTATTTAAATTTGTCAGTAATCGCTCAAGAAAAGGCATTAAGCATTATTGTCTTTTCCAGACCAGAAATAACTTGTAAATTTCAGAATGAGAAGCACAAATACACTCCGCTGGGTGAAACACTGGCTGGATGGCCGGGCCCAAAGAGTTGTGGTCAGTGGAGGTAAATCCAGTTGGTGGCCAGTCATGAGTGGCATCCCCCAGGGCTTGGTACTGGGGCTGCTTCTATTTAACATCTTTATTAACCATCTTGATGAGGGGATTGACTGCACCCTCAGTAAGTTCACATATGACATCAAGTTGGGATGGAATGTTGATCTGCCAGAGGGGAGAAAGACACTACAGAGGGACCTGGATAGACCAGATCAATGGGCCAAGGTTGACTGTGTGAGTTTCAATAGGGTAAAGTGTCAGGTCCTGCATTTTGGCTACAACAACCCCATGCAACCCTACAGGCTTAGGGAAGAGTAGCTGGAAAACTGCCTGATGGAAAGAGACCTTGGTGCACTGATGGGCAGTTGGCTGAATACGAGCCAGCAGTGTGCCCAGGTGGCCAAGAAGGCCAATGGCATCCTGGCTTATATCAGGAATGGAGTGGTGAGCAGGACCAGGGAAGTCATCCTGCCCCTGTACCAGGCACTGGTGAGGCCTCACCTCGAGTGCTGTGTTCAGTTTTGGGCACCTCAGTACAGAAAGGACATGGAGATACTGGAGCAGGTGCAAAGAAGGGCAACAAGGCTGGGGGAAGGGCTTGGAGAATGTGGCCTATGAGGAGAGACTGAAGGAACTGGGGCTGTTTAGTCTGGGGAAGAGAAGGCTGTGGGGAGACCTTATTGCTCTCTTCCAATATCTGAAAGGAGCTTACAGTGAGAGCGGGGTTGGTCTCTTCTCACTGGTGTCAGGATGAAGGGAAACAGACTCAAGTTGTGCCAGGGGAGCTTTAGGTTGGATATCAGGAAAAACTTATTTACAGAAAGGGTTGTTAAGCACTGGAATAGGCTCCCCAAGGAGGTGGTTGAGTCACCATCCTTGGATGTGTTTAAAAACCATTTGGATGTGATGCTCAGGGACATGATTTAGTAGAGGGTTGTTAGAGTTAGGGTAGGATGGTTAGGTTGTGGTTGGACTTGGTGATATTGAAGGTCTTTCCAACCTGAGCAATTCTGTGATTCTATGCCAGAGTGTATCATTCACTACCACTGATAATCAATGACCATTAAGTATTTGTAAACAAGTATTACTTTACCCTTTGCACACAGTTATAAATTTTCTGCCTCTTTAGATTGATTTCCTAAACTGCATCAAATCATGTGTTTCACAAGCTACAAACTGCTCTCTGCTTTACAACCAAAATTCATACAAAATGACTACAATATAGCACCTGAAGAAAGAAAATCAGCTGCAAATCTAAAATACCAGGAAAACTCCGAACAAGATTTAAAGAACAGGGAAAATAATCAAAATGCTTTACAAAGGGGTGAGCGATAATCCTCTCCTATCATTCCTTCTGGGAGAAAAGAAAATTTTGTTAAAAAAAGTCTTTAAAAAGTGGGAGCTAAGAATGTTGTATGGGGGCACCTCATAGTGAAGCAAAGACTTCTGATGTCCTGAATGCACTGTAAGCACACAGGAATCTGAGAAAAAGGCAAGGTGATAAAATAGTGCTCATTATTTAGCACATGTTAAAAAATACAAATAGCTTTAGCTTTTTCTTCAGGTAAAAGAATCAGTTCTTGTTTCTTAGATGCACGAGGAACAAAAAGGCTTTATTATTACAGATAGCTTTTGGCTTGAATTACACGGAGAGTAGAGTCCATGTTGTAACAAATAGTGACTTTAGGTACACAGGTGAAGCATTATAGGGATCCTTATGCAGTTAACTTTACTGATTAAAAATGAGATGGACAGCACAGGAAAGAAAAAAAAAAAGCATGAAGACATGTGAAGTTCTGTACAGTAAACATTACAAAAGGAAAATAATGTAGCATCTAAGGTAACAGAGTCAAGACAACCAAAATCTAGGTAATTAGATTCCTAAATGCTGCTGCATGTCCGTAAAGAGCTACTTAGATATTCCTTTGGAAGGAAAGACAGGATGCAACAAAAACAAGAATTCTGCTAATACAATTATTCCAAGTCAGGGCATGCTCAGGCCCAAGAAGAGCATAATATTGATTTCCTCATTAGCTTTCCAGACACCAGAACATGGCAAAGATCTCCCCACAGCTAAGGGCGTACTGTGAGCAGCAGGATATTGTGACCCCCACTTTCATGCAGTGGTGATTGGACCTTCAGCACCAACAAATGAAGTATATTGCCAGTCGTTTTGTTTGACAAAAAGATTACTGAAATGTAATTCAGTATGCTGCTCTTCACGTGCCTGTTTTAATATCTTAAAAAGGCTAGCAGCTCAATTGCAAATTAACAACCCCCAAGCTTGCTGGAATTCCAGTTTTACCACTGACAGCCTGGCTGCTAGGAATGCACTGCTACTGCTCATGTCTCAAAAACTTTTAAAGGATGATAAAGTGAATGTTTATTTACGAGGGGAGAAAAAGGGAAAAATAAAAGGGGATGGAAATCTAACATGTCCATGAATGGCTGGAAGATCAGCAAGATGTTGATAACTGGACACTATCAAATGGGTCCAGCTAGGAAGAATAATGAAAATACACCCAAGAGGAAACAACTGAGTAACATAAAGAAAAGACATATTTATAGAATATATACTACACTAAGTGGCTTATATTACAAATTCTTCTGAAAATGTGTACATCAGCTAATTCTCATGTATGCAAACCCAAATCAGGACTGCAAAATGCTTTCTAAGAAGAAAAATAGTACTTTTAACTACCAAAGACGAAACTAAAATTGAGTTCCTGCAGTTATATTTCAGTGTATCACAGAGGGTAACCAGGTCCAGACTGAGGTGCTCAGTACTACATAAAGTATCAAGACAGAGCAAGTTAAAGGGAGTCTGGATAAAAAGTATCCAGTAGTATCTTGTGAGGCCCCACATGCAGCACTGCGTCCAGGCCTGGGCCCCCAGCACAGGAAGGACACGGAGCTCTTGGAGCGGGTCCAGAGGAGGGCACTGAGATGATCAGAGGGCTGGAGCACCTCTCCTGTGAGGAAATGTTGAGGGAACTGGGGTTTAGCTTGGAGAAAAGAAGGCTCCGGGGAGACCTCATCGTGGCCTTCCAGTACTTGAAGGGAGCGTTTAAACAGGAGGGGGAATGGCTGTTTATAAGTTGGATAATGATAGGACAAAGGGAAATGGTTTTAAACTGAGACAGGGGAGGTTTAGGTTGTATATTAGAAGGAAGTTTTTCCACACAGAGGGTGGTGAGGCACTGGAACAGGTTGCCCAAGGAGGTTGTGGATGCCCCATCCCTGGAGGCATTCAAGGCCAGGCTGGATGTGGCTGTGGGCAGCCTGATCTGCTGGTTGGTGACCCTGCGCATAGCAGGGGGTTGAAACTGGGTGATCATTGTGGTCCTTTTCAACTCAGGCCATTCTATGATTCTATATGTTGTTACTTTTTTTCACCCTCTCCCATTTACTACTTGCTCTTTAAGGAAAAGATCAACAACTAATCAATATATATTCTAAGAATCTCCACATTTTATCTTTCATGGCATATTTGCACCAAGAAAACAAAATTATCTTCCTAATGAAATCAGTGGGTCAGACATAATAATACCTTACATTTCACTTCATCAAACGGTAGTAAAGTCTTTTAATTAAAACTTCAAGCCCCCTAATGAGTTAAACAGTCATTTCACCATGGTTGAGGCGCAGCACTGTGGGCAAGGCGCTGCAATCAATTAGTGCAACAAATGCTTTGCTGTTACAAAGCAGTTTTGCAAGACATGAACGTTACTCCGCAGGACTTAAGTAGTGTCAGGATGTGAATAAAGGAAAAAATTCCACACGCTTGAACAACTAGGCTTGTTCTCTCTAAGTATCTGCCCATTTTCTCCTAGTTTCTTCCTCAACGCTCTGAGAGCTACGTAAGTAGAAACACCTTGATAGTGGTCCATTCCAGATTCATAGGTAATATAAAAAAAATGTTAGGAATACTTTAAGTTTCTGGTTTTATTGTTGGCATTTTAAGCCTTGTTTTAGCAGCTAAATGACAGTAACAAGAATTACTGTGGTATTATAGAACAGCAGGAAGTACAAACAAATTTTAATGAAATCTGTTGCACAAACTGTAAGGTGTGGAGAATCAATTTTCTTATGAGTCACATGCACTTGACAAATTCAGATTTGCAAGAAATTATGGCAAAAATTACAATTATGGAGTTCTGTTCAGTTTTCCTCTAAGTTTGCTACAGCAAATAGAAGAAGAGCACCAGTGAGACTGGTTTTGAAATACTGTGTTGGATTATTAGAAGTGCAAGCCTTAAGAGAATTCAATGAAGCTGCAAAAAGTGACATGTCACAAGGGGCAGTTCTCTTGCTGGCACCAAGCGTGAACACTCAGTCTGGCCCCAGCTGTTTTCATTACAGAATCTATAGACTATTTAGAAGCTACGTGCTATTTAGACGCCAGATCACATTTCAGCAAACATCAAACCATAATCCGCAGAGCTTTGATGTGTAACGACGTGCTTTGCAGTTTGAATTGAATTTGAAGACGTAACTGTAAGCCATCCTTACTGCAATTTCTCCCCGCTACAAAGCCAAACATTTCGGAAACGCATTCCGCTCGAAATGCGCAGTAAGGAACAAAAGGCAACAAAAGAGGATTTCTCTCCGCACTGCTAACACCGGCTTGCTGCTAATCGGCTTCCTGGCCAAGCAACACCGTGAGGAACCACCACAAGCTCCGGTTCCGTAAGAGCTCAGCACCGTCAGCACAACCGACGCGCTGCAACCCCGCGACGAGTCGAGCCTGCGAGCACGCAGGGCAGCCTGAGAGGCGGACACGAGCAGTGCGTTTCGGCTACCGGAGAGCCCGGGACAGATGCCTCGATACGCTCCCGCCGCTGCGGCCACAGCTCCGCTCTGCGCGACGAGACGGCAATGGCCGTGCAGAGCGGCCGAACGCGGGGCCGCGCCCTCCGTGCAGCGCCGGCTCCCGCCGGACCCGAGTGCCTCCCCCGGCAGCGACTGGAACCCGCACCGCTCAGCCGGGGGCCCCGTACCTCTTTTATGCAGCTCCCGGAGCGGAATGCCGTCTCCTCCGCCATCGTAGGGTAAATACGGGTCGGAAGAGGCGTCCATGGAGGCGAGGAGCTGCTCCCGCCCGCCGACGGAAGGGCCGCCGGGCGCTCAGCGCGGCCCCGCCGCCATGTCAGCCGAGCCCAGCCTACCGCCGCCGCCTCGGCGCAGCGGCCGGCCGAGCCCCGCCCGCCTGACGTCAGCGGGAAGCGCCGCCGCCGCCCGTTACCTGAGGCCGCAGGTGCCGCACACGGCGGGACGCTTCCCGCCGCTCGGGAGGAGCGCGGCTCCAGCACTGTCCCACCGGTACCACCTCTGGTGCCACGGGAGACCCCAGACTTTTCAGAGTAAAGGCACCTCTCGGCTCTAAATTATTGATCTGAAAATGCAAGAAATCTTTGCGCTTCTCAGTTCCGCACCTCAACAGTAACCAGGAGTCAGTAATCCTATTACAAGGCTCTAATAAAAAGTCATTCGCAGCAGGAAAACTATGGCAACAGTGTTTGTAATCTGAAAAAAGAACCCTTACAGAATGAGCTGTCAGCGCATTTACGATACGTTGATTGCAGTTCAACTCCACATCGGAGTTACATGAAATAAGGGTTACAAATAACTCACCTAACATAGTCTGGAAGATCATTGCCAGCAAAGGCCTTTGAACTGACAACAAGAACAAATTACAGCAGAGCAATGGCCAGCCTGTCAACCTGAACTTATTCACTGCCCTGAGGCACAGGCAGTATTTCCACAGAAGTCTAAAATTCAGTCTAAATTGGTAAAGACAGAAGATGCGAGCAGCTAGAAGTTGTATCTGATAAACTTCAGATATAGGGGAAAATAATGACAAAGTCTTCAATGTAAAACTGATACAACTTTGTGCTTGCTTCATAAATTTTTTAGACCCTACCTAATACTAACTTGCAAAAGCCCTCCCAAGGTCACTGCTAGTAGATAAGCTGCTAAATACAGTTCTCTGTATAGTGTTAAAGCAGAACAGTCATTTTCCCTTCTCGGTTCCCAGCAGCCTGTGTTCTCATTGTTTATAGCCACTACCATGGCAGGTATTATTCCATCCCCTACACAACAATGAAAAGTGTTTTATTATTTATTATTTTTGTTTTAAAGAAAAAAAGCAAAACAGAAAAAGACATTATGCAAGTTACCCTGATCTAAGAAAGACAGTCTTTTTCCTTCCACACTTCTGTAAGTCTATACAATTTAATACTTCCAAAATATCTTTTCTCTACCTGGTTTGAAAAAGTGCATCAGTTATTCCCATTGTGAAGTCCAATAAAATCCAGAATGGCAGTCATTGAAATGGTGTACATAACATTAGGAGCACTTGTTGCAAAGCATACATTTAGTTTTACAATCTCCTTATTTTCAGTGACTGAGACCCCTTAAAATGGCGTATCTGGGACCCAGAGCAGCAGGTTCACACAGCAGCTTGCTTCAAAGAGATTTCATCACAACAATTATATACTAAGGCCTCTATCCCAGAATACTCCTTGCTCAAATAACTTCATACACCCGAGTGCTTCTATTGTTCTCAGCAGGCACTTATTATTGTTAAACATTACTTGGATGCATCAATCTTTGCAGACGAACTTTAAGTCCATTGTTCTGGAAATATCACAACGTATTTGGATGACACGCCTTTAAAATACACTGAGAATGAAGAAAATTGCCTTAATCCTCTTCCACATTTTTTTTTTTCCTCTTAAGAAGAGAGAGAAAAACACACGTAAGATACAGGATCTGAATACATACGAACAAGTTACAGGTCAGCCAGATCAGACTGACCCTGGAAAAGGTGTTTTCAGCTGACAGACCAAGGTCGAGAGAAAGAAGGGAAGTATTACAAAGCTGCAATAGCTTCCTTAGGCAAGGCTGGAGAGAGAATTTTAATTGTGAAGCACCATTCCACAAGATCATACTAAGAAGTCAGCCAAACACCTTGCTACATATAAAACATACATTTTCTTTTCCCTCAATTATGTCATTTCTTCTGGTCATAGAGCATGTAATTTCATTGCATCAGGTAATGAAAATTAAAATCATGTCTTTTTTCAAATATGTGGTGTACGACTAATGCTGATCTTAAATAACAAGAAGTAACAAAAATGTGTCAGGTAATTACAAATGTCAGTATGACTGATACAGAAGATTTTTGTGACTGCTGTCATTTTCTTCCTTATTACTCAAAACAAAAGCTTCTCCTTCAACAGCTAAAAGATAATGTTATCTTGAAAATGCTACACAAGAGCTACTTTGCAAAACAGCTACTATTCCAGCCATTTTGAAATTAATTTAATCCATATACACTCTCGGTTCACAGACACATATGAAAGCATCCACTAACAGGGTACCTAAACACACCAAGTGTCCCAAACTCTACTGTTTCCCATTCTTTTTCTTTCCATTCTTTCCTTCCTACTTTATTCTCTTGCCTTGTTTCTAATTTCCTCTTTCATTCACCCTTTTCTCAATCCATGCGACAAATCTAGCCCAGATCAAATCACTCTGCCATCTTGATGTCTCCTTTAACCTAACTTGTGTCAGTGTGCTGATCCTGCAGCCCCCTCAGTCTGTGTTCATTCTGTACAAAACCACGAAGCTTTCTTATCTGGGTCACACAAGGACAGCAGGAGGAAAACTAAAGACAATACAAGAAGGACAAACAGCCTCTTCCTAGTTCCCAGACAGATCCAGGGAAAGATAACTTAAAGGTACAATCCCAAGGAAGGAAAAACAGAAAGAAAAGGTTCAGTTGCATACACTTTCAAATCAGACACAGTCATGTTTGTATTTTTTTTTTCTTCCAAATTACAGAGACCCAAACTTATTTCATTCATTATAAAACCGGCACTCAATCACAACAGTATTGGCAAAAGGCTCCCCAGCTCTGTATCAAGCCACAGTACACAAGACTGTTATTATTTCCACTGCCACCTTATCAAAAGCCTCAATGAGAGACAAACTAGGGCAGGAACATTTGAGACTAAACATAACGCAAATGTAAACAAATTTATAACATATCCTGCTACGTTCTTAAAGGCAGATGGGGCTTCAACAAAACAGAAGTCAAGGAAGCCCAGAGGAATGTGTTTAATGGTAACACATTCCAGGTTTTATACTATTTGCATTTTATTACACAGAAAGAAAATCGCTTGTCTTCTTCATTTGCCTTTTGTTTTTTCATAACTACTTGTTTCCTACAAATTTGTTATTTAATTCTGCTCACAATCTTTTCACCCAGCAGAGAACACTTTATTCCAGGATTGAGCCTAACAGGCTTGCTTCTTCATTGGTCAATCACAGATACCTGAATTATGCTTTTACAGCATGGTATAGCTTCCAGTTGTGCTTTTTGTCACTCGTCAGACACAGAAGACAATTGAAGTCAAGCCCAACTAGCAAACAATGTAGTAAAACAGGTCATACAGCCACAAGCACATTGTGTAATGAATTCTGAGATTGACTCCCCTCTAAGGACAGCTGAACTTCACTGCATGGCAGTGAAATATGAGCAAAGGCTCCCGTTGCCAGGCAAAATGTTAGAGCAGAAGAAAGAAACAGATTTAAAAGAGGTCAAATAATGAAGACGTGGTGCAGCATTAACATGTAACACCAAAAATAAAACATACAAAAAATAAGCCTTCAGTCCCTAAAAACTATTTTGACATCTCCACCCAAAATACAAGACTGCTCTCTTCAGGTTTCTTTACACTTCTTTCCATGTTTGTCCATCACACTGTTCATGATCTACGCCCCAGTGACTGTGGAAGAAAACCCTTGTGATCAACTATATAGAGCTATCAGCTATGATACTTTTATTTTTGTTTATTCTGTTTTTTTAAAATTGGTCAGCATTAAATTCCCATAAAAAATATCTTGTTTTAGTGTACTAATCATGCAAGGAAGATTTTTAAATGAAAGCACGCTATTTTCTGTATACATAAGAACAAATTGCTTTCATTTCCTGAGTTTCTTAGCTATTAGCTATTTCCTACCTTTTTTTGGTTCTTTTCCTCTACAGGATAGGCAAAGATAAGAAAACAATGCAAAGGTGAAAAAGCAGTGGGACACTTCCCTTCTTCACATTTCAATCTGCTAAACATGTAATTACAACTCACTTGTTAGAAGACATGGCATCTGAGTAGGAAGATGGTCTGACCAGCTTAACACCTTTCTGTATGTTTATTTCTCCATCCTGTAGCAACAGTGAAAATTCTGCTACTAAAATCATTTTCCTCTTACATAAGTGCATATAAAGATATTGGCTTTATCTGCTAGATTGCTTTTTTCTGCCTTAGGGTTGTTCACATTTGGCCAGTACTTTCATTTTGCAGTTTGGTTTCCACATTTGAGTTGCACCATCAGGTATATATCTCCCTAGATGTGCCACATATATATTAAGCTTACTTCCTATCCTCATGCACATTAAATCTTCTCCATACATACATAAGCTGTATGAACACAGATGCAGTATCAACACCATTTTTGTTGAAAAGAATACCGCACTATTCCAGGCATACTTGAATTTCATGAAATTATGAACTCAACACCCAGTAGAAGTCAGAACAAAATTGAAGACCTTCTACTTTATTTCCACAACATGTCTATCTTCCAAATGCTCTGTGAAGTTCTGATCCCTTCCTTAAAGATATTGGAAAAGGTTCAGAAAGAGGCAATACAAATGATTCGAAGCATGAGATAGCTGCAAGGTCCAGCTAAGCAAACCAAAACCTAGAACAGAAGTAAGAGAGGAGGGAAGAAAGTAAGTAGCAATGGAAAACAGTTTTAACTTATTTTTAACCATCTTCTCTAATAAGAGCTACAACGTTGGAGGATCAAGTGCACTATAAAGAGAAGGCAAGGACAACTAATTTTTCCTAACAAGTATACACTGTACACAGAAAGAAAAAACATTAGCTACAGCTGGTTGGGATATTTCAGAGGTCATTAATACACTGTTCATTGCTTTGCCCCAGTTAAATGATTGCTCTAATGTGCTTCTTTTTGTGGGAGACATGGAGTTTTAATTGATGATTCTTTTCTCTCTGACCCCTTAAGAGAGGACTACCACCTTTCACAGGGACAGCACTGTGCCATCCATGCACTAATCCCTGTGCCAACAGATAATAGGCCTCATCACAGTGCAAGTATTCAGCAAGACAATCAAGACGTCCTAGTTCCAGGTCACCTTGTCCTAGTTTCATATCAAACATTTTGTATCAACATCAATTTCATTTCAATAAGCTTCATAACATCTCTTAAAAACCCACTGTCTCAATAAAAGGTTTTCCACAGCTGCAACTATCAACAAAAAGAATAGTTTAAGCAGTTGGGTTGTACAAGGATGAATGATGAAGCCTGTGTGTCAGTCCATGTTAATGCACAGCCTGTGTGAGCCTAGCCAAGCCAAAACTCTGGCAGTTACAGCTGTTCTCAGCAGTATTTATACCTAGATTTACATTCAAAATAAAGAAAAGGTGATGGTTTTCCAAATAAGATGTTGAAACTTGTCAAAGAATGGTGTGCATGCAGAAGAATTACTTCACAAAAAGAAGTCACTGGTAAAAAGATCCCCAGATAAGGACTAAAAACATAGAAACCACCACTACGTATAGAAAAGCCCTCAACCAAACAGGACTGCAGTACAAGCACTCAGAGAGAGGAAGGAGCACTCACACACCCTGCTTTAACTCTTCCTTAAGTACTCTGGATCTCTGTCAGACAGAATGCTGAGCTAGGTCAGCCTGTGGTTTGACCCAGTATGGCTGCTCCTGTATAACAGATATACTGATATTTCCTTCCAGGGTGCCACCCATGCATTTGAAAGGCTGTAAGTAACAGTTGTTAATGGGCTAGTAAGCACAAATATTCTCCTTTGTAGAAAACATTGGAGTCTGACACTGACTTGGTTAAAATTGTATCTACATGCTTTAACTCATCTGAGAGAACAAAGCAACAGTGAAATGAATAAAAGGTCATTAAAGCTGTTATAAAACAAAATACGTTCCTTACCTAAGAAGAAAAGTGAGTCCTCAAATACAGTGAAAGCCCATGCTAGTACTGAAAAACTACTACAGACTGTTCAACTAGAAAAGGATGAAGTGAATTTTCATTTTGGAGAATAATCATGTTAAAAAGTAACGGATCACAGACAATAATCATGCTAAAAAAAAGAAAAGTAACATCACAGTATACACCGTATTTCATAATCAAAAATCTTATGGATCAATTGCAAGGCATGACATTTGAACTAAGGAGAATCACCATGACAATGAACAGGTAAGATACAAAAGATACTTCAAACACCCACATCTCACACATCCAATAACTAAGATCATCTATTTTTTTTCCTCCTTAACCCCTTCTCCCTCCAACCCAAGAATCTTTCAGCTAACTTTTCTGTTACTGTTTTCTGCCAGGGATTTCTGAAGTCCTGGAAGGAAGAACCTTGTTAATTAGCTAGTTATCCATGTAAACACAGCGCATGGCTACTTGTGTTCCTGACAGATTAACAGAATTAACTTAATGTGTTATCAGTAAAAAAGGTAAAAGCAAGCATGGTTCTGTCTTGCCAGATATCCTGTTTTTGGCCTCATTACTAATACAAAAAACAGGCAAAGAGTCTGCAGCTCTCACTACAATTAGATAGGAAAAAAGTAGATAAGTGATAACTGCACATTTAGCTATTTCAAAGAAACCAGCTGTGTCTCATGCTTGCTCTTATGATTGCTACCAATTATTTCACGCTCCCTTTTGTATGTGGGAGCAAATGTAATCCTTACCTAAAAAGGTACAATGAGTCTTTTAATGCAAGTATTACTCACTTGGAAAACAGGGTGTATATAATTTCAAAAAGAGGTATGTCAAAGTCAGTTTTATACTACTTACAGAAAAGAAACCACATCAATGGTGCAAAATGACTTTGAAGACTTTGCTTGCATTTGTGGAAAACAAAAATAAACAGCTAACAAAATTATGAGAACTGAAGTTCTTAAATGGAAGAAAAGTTCCTTTTCTTTGTATTCTTTATAAACTGTGATTGCCAAGTAGGAAAAAAACATACATATCCATGTGTTGCTGGAAAAGTAAACAACCTCTAGATCTTTCTTAAACATTTAACCTCTCGTGTGATAATATTTTCTTTTTATATAGAACCACCTGCACTTGCTGAAAATTCCATTCTGGTCTCAAATAATGACAACGCTAGCTGACAATGCCACATTTCAGTGCTAGTGATTAGAGCCCCTTTAGGAGGCTAAAAATTGACTGCTTTGGTCTTTCACCTTACTTTAGACAAAGGATTCCAAGCTCACAAGTAAAGACCGTTTTGGGTGTCTGCAGTGTTTAGCATTATTATCTGCTGGCATACATTCTTCAGCAGTGCTGCTGCTATCACTGCAAGCAGATACAAGCTACCCTAGCAGCAGCTTCTGAATTACCAGTTTACAGGTTGTCATATTAAGGTTAACTATTGCCAATTTTACGTTAACACCATATGCCAGACTGTAAACTGTCTTCACACTGAAGTCACAATATAAGCAACTCAGTTTTCTTCAACTGAAACAAGAAGCACCATAGCTATTGGAAAGAGTTCCAAGCCCACTAAGGACACAGACTCCACAGGGACAGATCAAAGTACCCAGGCATGGAAATACCAGTAAGATCACTTGTTTGTAAATCATTTTTAGTTCACATAATCTGATTTCAGTCAGTGCCCTGAAAAAACTGTAGTCTGATAACATTACAAAAATCGACCTTCCTGCTGAATTTGCCTACACTTCAGCAACAACAGTTAAAATTGATGTAGTCTTCTTTTATATAATATTAATGAATCTCAACTCTGAGTAAAACCATGGAAACCTCTCAGCTTCACCTCGCTGGTCGTTGAAATCAGAGTCATAAGAGGAAAAAAAAATTGAACTAACACACAATCTTCAGGCCCAGCCAGTGGCCAAGAATTGAGCCTCTCTCGATTTTAAAGAAAGGCAAGGGAACTGCAAGTAAAAGCACATTTCATCCCCTAATCCAGCTACCAGATGAAACAGTAATCTGGTAAAACATTTTTCTTCTGGAAATTTCACTTCTGCTTAGAGACAGTATCTTTTACCCATGTAAAATGATGGAAAATATTGAACTACTCCAGTGGATTTTTTTTTTTTTTTAACTAAATACTATAGATCTCCTCATAGCATTCCACTATGCCTCCTTCTTTTCCATAATGCTGCTGCTAAATCTGAAATTTATGCAGATGTAACAGCTTCTGCATAACGTAACAGGTCTACAACAAACAGTGCATATAGTCATGATATGACTGCTATACAGACATGTACAGCAATACTGCACAGAATGGCTTAGGTGGAAAGGGGCCTGAAAGATCAACGAATTCCAAGCCCTGCTAACTTCTGTATTCTTCTCAGGTGACACAGCAAAGGATAGTTAACATACATACTTACAGATGGCGTGATGAGAAACAGGATTGCTGTAAAATACCAGCAGTCAATCTCCCATATGGAACTACATAAAACCATTCAAACTGAAAATCAGAAGTGACACTAAAATAAGGGACATCTCTGCCAATGAAGTATTAATAAAGATACCCACAAGTTTAGATGCTAAGCCTTTCTGAAGACTACTTCCAGCTAACGTTCACATGTTTAGGCCTATATAACATAAAGGAATTTCCCACAAGAGGCAAGTAGAATATATCATTAGTATTCTTTCCCACTATCATCCCATTCCCACATGCTTTCACCACTCATAGCCTCACTGGCTTTGTAAGCCACAGTTAAGTGTGACTGTTACTGAGAATGGCAGTACTGAGCAGGCTTTACTGAATCACTGTTCTGATGCTGAAGGACCTACCAAGCCTACTGGAGAGGCTTGTTGCATTCACTTATTACCCTATGAACAAGGAAGGAGAAGACTACAATTAGAAATTCCACAATGTTTTCTTCTGTCAAAATGTACTTTTTCACTAAGTGAAAAAGAATTTCCTAGTCCAGTATTTTCCCTTTGTTGCACAGACTTTTTAAAAAAAATCTATCATTTTGTATTTTATTACATTAACTGTAAAATTACAACAAATGCTTCATTGTCCATGATAACTTCTCCAAGTAGGGTAAATATATGCCTAAGCTCATCTGTACTCCAAGCTCTCTGTGGCAATGCAGCCATCAATTTACCTGTATTACTTCACAATCACTTTAAGTAGAGATACACTACTGCCATGTTCCACAAGTTGCAAAGAAACCAGGCTCACAGATTCTTCCAGACCTACAGACTTAATGTACAACCAAAACATACATTTTTGAAATTGGGCTGGGGATTTTGGCAGGGTTCATCAGCTAAAACACAGCATTAGACTTAAGGGCCGAATGCACACGAAGTTCTGAAGGGCTTGCAGTGCTGAGAAGCATGAGATGTTCCAGCTACCAGAACAAGTCACTCCCTGTATGATGAATTCTGAAATCTACTGAGATTCAACAGAACAAAAATAAGCTAATAACAGGAAGATTAAAGAATGAGAGTATGTAACAAAACAAAACAAAAAACTAACCAAAACAACAACAACAAAACAGTTGCTGCTAAAGTCAGTAACGAAGTACAGGAAATAAAAAAAAAAAGACATGTAGTCCATCACAGAAGTGCTTGCTCAGTCTTGTCAATGTGATTTGCTGAATTCAAAACACACAGAAGAACCACCTCACATGTCTAGAAACCTAAGGAATGAGAATCACAAGTATTCATTTCCTGCATTTACTTAAAGCTTTTCTTGGAGATGTTCTTAAACATCTTTTCTTAAAAAAGAAAATTTACAGCAGATTCTGATTTACTGCTGTTCACCATTATTTACTCTCTAGAGTACTATTTACCATTATTTACTCCTTTCCTTGCATAAAGATAAATCACCATTCATGTAGGTACAGTGCTTATTACTACTGCAAAATCTTGCTATATGACCAGAACTGTGGCAAGCAGATATGCCATTAGCAAAAAAATTCAATTCCAGTAAAGAAAATAGATTGACATTTACATTCCAGTGCACATTCCAACACTTCAGAATCACAATAAGGTAGGAACTGCTAGCATACACAGCAATTAACATTGCTGTTGATGGTGCAAACAAAACTATCACCTCATCTACCTATCTCAGTTTATGGATATAATTTCACAGCAAGTAAGGGACAGAATACTGGCTCTGAAACTGTTTATTCTACTGCAAATTGTATTTCTTGTTAAAATCTGAAATGATACAGAGGGTTTATATAAACAATAACCAAAGTATTTTCAGACTTTCTGTACAGAAATATTACATTACACAAGCAAGTGTACATTACACAAAAAGACACATGCAGTACACAAAGAAGACAACTGTTCACTTTGATTTATAACTATCAAGTACTTGACTTCCTAATGCTGATGTTTTCCCAAGTAATTCAGTAGAAGGGATTTTTATGCATATAGAGTGTGTCAGGCCTTTTCATACCTGCATCACTATACAAGTTAAATAACTGCACATTCAAGACACACCTGATTGCATATAAAGACAGATAAGAAGGATGCTTGCAACGCTTCAACAACTCTCAAGTATAATGGCAAGATCAAAGTGTTAAGTATAGCAAAGAGGAAAGAGCGTGCAGAGCAGAAACACCAAAGTGTTAATGGGAGAAGAAAGGGTGATATAAAAATTAAGAGGCTGAGTTCAAATTTACATAAAACAAGAGGAAATGAGAGAAGCATATATTTAACTAAACTAATTGTGTTTATCAGAAATTACCTCCTTTCCTTTCTTTATATTCTTCTCTTTGATCATTGCTAAGAGGATGTTAAAGCTTTCACTCCAGTAACTAATCTATTTAAAATAAAAAGGCAGACCTTCTCAGTTCTTTCTTCTTTCTACAACTTCAATGTTTTTGCCAATATTCTTTTCTTTGCAACTTTTCACCAAGTCAAAACTTCACTCATGGTGTTTTGCACTGCTCCTAACACCTCTGCTTATACAGTTTTTGTCTCTGTTTTGCAGATATGAAGCTAAATCGAGCAGAAACAGATTTATCTGTTGATTTCTGTGCAAAAAGAAATACTGAAGACAGTAACGCCTCAGAACCCCCTTACAGCTAAGCAAACTAGGCAACTGCAGAATAGTCACCTTTCCCCTTCTTCACAGGCAGTTTGTCATTTGTCAGAACTTATTATCTGCCTTACATCAGACGTAGTTCCATATAATGCAACTGTCGGGCAAGAACACAGGAAAATTCTCCACAACTTTCAACTTTAAAGCATGCTTTTGAGGGAGAGATTAAAAGGCAATTTTGAGTAGCTATTAAAAAACAGTTGGTTTTAGTTACATAAAAACAAAATCCCACACACAACCAATAGCAATTTTAAGATTAAATTAACATTAGCTTACCAATTGATGCATCACCATCCAAGAGATTGTCATCTTCAGAGGTCTGAAAGTCCATAATTACACCTGCTCCATCTAGAAGCTCCTCATCGCTGCTTGCACTGGTTATACTGTTGTAGCTGTTTCGATAGTAGCCTCTATGAAACAGCTGCTCAGACTCCATTTAGCTGCTTTATAACCTATGTAAAGAAAACGTGTTATTTGATATTTGAAAATGCAAAGAAGATTGAGGTTTATATCAAATGAAACAACACTATGATTTAAACTTACAAAAACGTAGCAGTAATAGTATTATATAAGCATTTTAAACAAACATTTTCTGACATTTAACTGGTTGATGCTTCTTCACCCCTTTTCTTGGGCTCTCCTATGTTTAAGAAAGTATTTCACTTTCAGTAAACGTGGCTGAAATGTGCATGCCCCACACAAACGTGCACTGCACCACACCATGGTGCTAGCACAAAATCCACTCAGTGCTCAGGTTCAAAACTGATTTTATCTTTGTGCTATGTCTCCTTAGTCTGTTACCTGTTTCTCTCCAAACACTCCAAAGCTGTAGTCCCACAAACACAATTGTACACATTATTTTGCAAGGAAAAAATACCAAAAGGGACAACAATTCAAAATCTGCACATCTACACAAAGCTTTCAAAACACATACACACATGCTTTGTATACAATCCTTTGCCTTGCAAATTGAGAGCCACAGAAATCAGATCAGGAAGGAGTTAAGTCACGACTACATCTTGATTCCATGCTCTTATTTACCCCAAGCATGTCTTGCGTTTCTCATTTCTCAAACATCATCATACTTTATTAGCTCCCAGCAGCTCAACCTCAGGAAAGTCATGGAACTATGGAACTATGCAACTACCTCCTTCACGGTATCTTGGTTTCCAAAACAGAAAGAAGTTTCTTTCAAGTAAATGCAGAGGACAACACCTGAACAATGAGTACTATCAAAAACATTTCTGCAGTTCTCTTGAGAAGTCCTCAGTTTGCAGAACAGGGCTTTCCCTTCTCCAAGTTTCTACTCTAAGCTGGATTTTCAACTGTAACTTGGGGGTAGGAATAAGATTCAATCTTTATTCCGTATCTTGACTGTGATCTTTTCACTCAGATGGATATTTGAAAAGCAAGAGTTTCCCTCAGACCACTTGGATTAAGGGCTATAAGGCTTCTGCCTTTCCAGCAAAAGCCAAAGACTTTCTAGTATTATTTTCCCAAGAAGATATATGAGGAAAAGAAATTTTCAATTAAAACCACTTTAGCAATGGCTGTGCTATATAAAGCAATATATTATATATAGCAGTGATTGCTTTTTAATAAAATATTTTGTATTCACAAGCAGTATGAGACAAAGCATAATCTACCTTTTTTCACTAATAAGAAATATCTCATTCCCTCCAAAGGAAGGAGATGCTCCCCCCAAATCCAGGTCTTTTCCTTGTGCGCTTTTTCTTCTGCTTATCCTCACATTCTCTAACAATTCACTGTAACTGCTAGAACACTAAAATATCCTCCGTAAACATCCAGCCAGCTGGCTGCTCTAAAAGTAGGTGATAGGACTTGTAATTCCAATCCTTCTCCTCTACCCAGCTGTTGGGTCTTGTGAAGTATACCTAAAACTGGTTGGCCAATGTCAAGAGTTATTTCCAGAGTTGAAACTCTGCTTTGGCAAACTACTCAGTCCTCTAAGCAGCAATCGAGTTACCATAAGAAGGAATGAAAAGTTAAGCGACAGAGTTTGCTGGGTAGCTGCAGATAGAACTGTCAGCATGAGCAGTTTGGTGATAACACAAAACACTGGAGGCTGAGCTTTCTGGAAAAGCATATATGCTTATTCTCTTCTTAAACACTTCCCTAGAAATCTGCTGTTGGGCAAGACAAAGCCCTTTGGTTTGGCCATTCTAATTCTTACAATTCTTATAATCCTTATAATTTAAAAAAATAATTTTTTTCTTCAAAAACACCTTCATTCTTCTTAACCGCCAGCCATTGTACGGACACTGAGAAAAGTTCCTTAATGAACAGCCAAGAAAATTTCACCCTATCATGTGATGAAGCATATCCTATTTAAAAAGGACAACTACTTACACCTGGACACAGTGGAAGCATCTCAATTTTTCCAACAAGTGCATCAAATCATGACTTACAATTTATTCAGAATCTATATTTCAAACAAAGCAAAACACGCAGTTGTACCTACAAAGAGCAAGCCAAAAAGAAGTTTCACCACAAGCAGCCCAACTGTTTTGCTATTATGCTCACAGAAAGACCTGTTAACATCACCCTGTCTTTTATCAGTTGGGCAGTATCATGAATGGAAGACATCCTGCACAGCTGAAACGAGTAGGTGCACACCCACTTGCTGCATTGGTCACTGCATTCCTCCAAACTGGAAGAAGACCACCATAAATCTCAGAGGAAAGAAAAAAAATTATTTATGTTAAACTTCACAGCTTCAGTTCCTCTTACCACAAACTTGCTACTCAGAATAAGAAAGCTTTTTAATAACATTGCAGAAACAAAGTGGTGTGTTACAGATATTAAATCGTCCAATAATTCAGGAAATGCTTTCAACCTGGTCTAAAATAAAACAGAACATTTCATCGGTCAGAAATTGACAAACAAAACCAACAGGCTCTCAGAGCCATATCCAACACGCTGTGAAGAATCCCTGCATCAGCTCCACACAAACATCATCCCTCACACCAGCACACCCATGCCCTCAGACACACAAGAAGGTACAATACTAAGGCCTTCTGTCCTTGTTTTGAAGCACTGTGTCTGCTGCTGACAGAATTCTCCATCAAGCAAGCAAGAGCTCTAAAACCAAAACCATTCAAATTGAGAACTGTAAGGAAGATTCTTAAGAAGTGTTTCTCTGCATTCCCAGAGTCAAGTACCTCAGCTGCCTCCTACCTGACACAGTGTTGCTGCCCTAGAACAGCAGGCAGCAATGGCGGAAGGCAGGAAAGCAAGAACTCTGAAAGTTAGCAGACTACAATAAACTTTACTCAGAACTAAAGTTCTACTTCCTGAGACTGTAACAGTCACTACTTTCTCCACCACCTCTACTCACAACTGAGGGTGTGAGAGAAGACAGTTTAGGTGAACAGACAATCCATTACCCCTGTGTGTCTGAAAAGAAAAAAAAAAGCTTATTTAACAAACTAAGACACATAGCTAGGGATGCACTATCTTGAGCTGTGTAGATGAAGGAGCTGAGATCATTTAAAGGTGCTTGCTCATGTGACCTTCAAATGCTGTTAAGCAAAAGAACTGCCTCACCAGGGCAAAGGACACGGAGGGATGTGGAGAGGACAGGACAAGCCATGAAAATGGTCTTTCTATGGCTCCAGCTGCTGGAGAACCAGTATCATGACTGACCCAGGTGCAGGTAATCGATAATCTGCTGAGGATACCGAAAGGTTGCTCTCATACACGACAGCAATGCAAATATGTATGCAGTTGTAAAGAGGGAGAATAGAAAAGAGGGATTGAAGCAGACAGCTTGCTGGTTTATAATGTCAGATTCAGACTGCAGATTCCCCGCTCTATCCAAATTGGCACGATGAGGCAAGTAGGGAAAAGATGGAAGTTACTGTAGAGAAATTTCAAGCAGGAAAGAAAAAGTATTGTCTGAATGCTAGTCAAGCTCAATTCCCCAAAAGGCAAACAAAAACACCAGATTCCCAGCAGCTACTAGTCACAGTAAAAAATTTACATAAAAGACTTTTTTCAACTTAGATTACCATGAAAATCTCAAAGTATTTATGAAAATATTATGATATTGCATTTGCCATTTTTATGAAGCATCATAGTTTTCATCAAGAGCCTGATCCAGAGAGAAAGCAGACTAAAAATCCTTCATATTATCTCTGAAAGAAAGAAAATTAGAGAAGTAGTGCATTGCAAAGATAATGAAAGATGTAGGCAATGATCAGGGACACGAAGGATTCGATGCTGCTCACGTACTCAAGGTTTCTATGAAAAGAGTGTAATAGGAAAAAGGTGCAACTAAGTGGTCACACTATCACATATTTCCACGATGCCCATCACAACTCTTCTACAGAGCAGGTTAACAGAAAAGCCTCTGACACTAAACAAAAAACAGAAGCTAATTAAAGCTGTACTCTCACTTGCTTCATCTAGGGAGAGGGAAAAAAAAACAGTGAGCATACAGGTACAGCAAGTTATGCAAGATTAATCAAACACAACGCAAGCAGGAACTACACTGGTAAAGAGGAATTGCACAGAATCAGCTACATCTCTAGCAGTCACAGCAGATAGGGCTATTGCAGCTTTCTGCAGACACAGCCCAGTATCCTCAGGCATTTTCCTTCCCTCAAACACCAGACATCCTGCCTATCTCTCAGGCCATGCAATGAAAAGTCAAGCAGAGAAGCAAGTCAGCTGAGGGAACCATTTCCAGTGGTGTGAAGTGTCTCTGGAGAAGGTGGAGTAGGACAGGAAGAAGTCTGATTTGCAGGACATTTGTTGTCAGGCAATACGTACAATCTGCGAATCTTTGCTATGGGATGTTGCCCAAAAATAAGCATAAACACACTTTTTTGTAACTTAAAGGGTTGCAAACAAAAAGCATCTTAAGTTTTTTAGTCTTTTGGGAGGTTTAGAAGGAGGTGGGTGAGAAGTGCTCTTCCAGATTCCAAACATGCTTCCAAACATGAAATAAAAAAGGAACAAGAAAATCAATAATGAAAGGCCCAAAAGCACAATGGCACAACATTAACAGAAAAACTCTTTCCCAAACTCAGAAAAATCCCCCCCAAAAACCCAAACCACTGTAATATTCATTTTTCCTATCGCTACCAACAGCTAAGAGCTAACCAGCAGTCAGCCATCTGTCCCTTAACTCAAGCAAAGCAAAACTTACATGAGGACAGTACCTACTGAGAAAGGTTATGCAGGCATAAAACAAAAGCAGATAAAATAAAAATGTTGAATGTGATCTTCACACATATGAATGTGTTCTATAGTTGAGGAAATGTAACAGCAGCAACAGAGGAGTCATTTGCTGCAAGTTTAAGATGAAAAAAAATATATAGAATTCTAAAGAGTTTACATGATAAGAACCTTGAAATGTGATCTTTGGTATAAACTAATCAGAAATTCCAAACACAACATATAAACAAATATATACACGAATACATATATCTCATATGTATTAAAGAAAAGAATAATGTCATTAAAACCCACGCTTACACTAGAATTTTATCATGCATATATGTATGTCAAAACAAGTGCCTAAGAACTGGAATCAGTCAAGAATGTCTTTGAATACTTAAATCCAAACCTTCTGTATTGCTTTTTTTATTGTTGTTGTTTCCTTGTTGCTATGTAAGAGCACCCTTCATTAAGAGTTGGGTTCAGGTGTTACAGGGCTGTCACAGCAGTTATAAAACAAAGGCTGAGCTGGGCTCACTCTGTCATCCTTAGGCACCAGCATTAAACCTGTATTCCTATTTCCATTGTGGACTGAGCCCCTGTTTGCTCATTCTGTCACACAAAGAGAGCTAGCAAGAACGTGGTACAGCTTCCAAACTTTAGTTTTGGAAAAGGGGTGAAAGAATTGAGAAATTTCTCGCAGCGTTTTTCTTATAATTAGCAGAATATTTGTTCATGAAAATGGCTTAAAAATTATATGCTTCAAGCCAAACATGGGAGATATAAGAGAAGTAGCAGCATTCCTCAAGTTAGCACAGAGTACAAAAATTCTTAAGGATACACAAGAAGCCAAATTATGAAGAATGTGACAAATCTCAGGAACAGGAAGGCTCCTGTTGCAGTCCTGCAGTGAGAAAGGATTCTGGCAAATTACAGGTTATATTTAAGGAAATAAATCAGAAAGCCAGTTGAATAAAGTTCCTTAAGTGAAAAAATATACTGGTATTGATTATATGTTAAAAACTAATTCAATTTATGCTGTAGGTACTCTCAGAGTAGAAGAGATTTCAAAAAATATACATATATAAAAATCTCATTGTGGTTCTGTTCACTGCTACTTCCAGAACAAAATTAATCTTGATGGCATAAAGAGACACAATCTCAAGTGTTCTCTACACAAGAAAGCAAGCAGGGACAAGCAGAGAATCACACAGACAAAGCTACACTTCTATGATACGTACCAGTACAGAATATCACCACTGCTTCTGACCTTCACAAAAGGGGAATCAATACCAAATACTCATCCTACAGCACTTTTTATCTTCCCAGCTTTAAGAAAGAAAAAAAAAAAACAACACAACAGAGAACTGACAGCTTACACAGTAGATGAATACTGAACACATGCTCCCAGTCACATGATGAAAAACATTAAGGCTATTGACTTAAAGTATTCAAAACTACCTCATCTCCACTCTAAAGTGTCCTAGCCCCTCAGGCTATGGCTACCCACAGTAGCCGAAGAGTTTCCACCACCTGGCTCAAGCACATGATCCAGCTTGCTGGAAGGGACTGATTCTTTCACATTCACCCAATTGCTGACATGAATACTGTTTGGTTGCTTTCAAACCAAAATGGCTGAACTAGCTGAGAACTCAGATTTAAACCTCACCTCATTTACTGATGCATTAGAAAAATCTCCACTGTCAGAATCAAAGAGAAGTTTTCTGCATTACTGTGCATTCTGTACAGTAATAAGCAGTGAAATAAGTGGTAAAGTCTTTCAGTGCTTGGGTTTTGTTTAAAAAATAAATAGAATATAATCCCTTTGTACAAACCTAAACTAAATATAAAAGCAAATGTAACTCATAGGCTTAAGCTTCACAGCAAGTGCTGATCCTTAGCTGAGTCACGATAAAGAAATGCTCCTTGGTTGCCACTTGAGATACAAGCCTAAAATGCATCTAAGATTTGGCATTAGTTTTTAAATTAAAGGCTCAGTACCTACAGCTATAAATACTCCGTCCAGGAAAGAAAAGAATTTGGATTCTTCTTGTGATCACATGAGATGAGCATAAAACTGAAATTTGTTAGGGGAACTGAAAGGCAAAACTCACTCCCTTCTTCAAGGACAGGAACTATAACTGCATGTGCCATTGCAGACAACACGTTTTATCTGTTTAGTCTTCAGCCATCGCATCTGTTTGATGAAAAAGGACCAGCAACAGTATGCAATCTTCTCTTTATTGCTTCTATAGCATTTTGTTCCTTTTGAACATGAACTTGTATTGCAATTATCTGAGAGGCACAGAAAAAAAACTGAGCAGAGCTTTTATACAACACCACGACTACCTGAAGTTCTATCATTTATACCACCTTCATCTTTCCAGAGAAATGACCGGACAGCCTTCAGCTATGTGCTCAGACTCACAAGTTCAGGATCTCATCTGAACTGACTGCCTTCCAGATAATTTTGCTTGAGTTCAATGCATTTATATCTGAATGATCTGAAAGTAGTCAAGGAAGTAAAAGAAAACTTGACAGAAAGCAAGTAAGAGGCCATCACAAAAAGAGGCTCTTGGAGCCAAGACACAAAACCATCAGAGTGCTGACCCCAGCAGAAAGAGAATCGCACAGAAAGTATTCAATCTTGAGAGGCAATATTACAAATGAGGTTTATGAGACTGGAATCAGAAAAAGCAAGGTGAGGAAGGACTGAAGAGATGTGCAACCAATAGCAGGACTTAGCTGATGGCTGCCCTTCCTGGCTCCAACAGAAGTCACCTGATTTCTGTCAACACAGCATTTCTGCCCATTACGATGATCAGCATTCCAGCCTTCTTCAAAGGATAAAAAATAAAACAGATCTGTTAAGAAACTTGTTATGTTAATCTCTGGTATTTTTATATCATAGATTATCAGTTGCTTCTTTCTTTTTCCTTTTTGAAATACAAACATACAGGCTAGCCCCAGGAGGTATATCCATCTTAAAAAAAAAGAATAAAGAAAGAGAAAGGAAAAAGAAACAAGCAGCAAAGCCCCAGAGGCACTGACACCACCAGAAGTGAAGCATGCACTACATCAAGCACATTAACAGTTCCGAATGCAAACCAAGTTCCTCTCATCAAATATCTTCTCTCCAGGTGCAAAGCTGAACTGTCAAGTACAGCTTCTAAAATTATGTCTACTTTGTCAGGTCCTACACATGGATGACAGGTTTCCGGCAGGAGAGCCTAAAGTGAAGTTATAACTGTTAAATAGAATAGAGGTATCAAGTTGAAAGCAAGGATTAATGTCAATTATTTTAGGAGAGAGAGGAAAAAAAAAAAAAAAGTGGTTCCTTGAGAGTTTTTTAATTTTGGAAATTACAATGAAAAAAAAAAAATTCAGCAATCCACAAAATGGCATCCAATACAAGAAGAGTCTAGATGTGGTGAGAAGGAATGTGGTCAGTGGGGCAATACTAGTGGTAGGTGGATGGTTGGACTGGATGATCTTAGAGGTTGTTTCCAACCTTGGTGATACTGTGCTTCTATGAACTAAAAATGAGTGTTTGGAAGCGTATGGGGAACTACATTTTTTTCCCAACATGCACACAGGAGACAAATTAGTAATAGAAACCTCATGGGAAATACTGTAGTAAATCAAGAACTACAGATAAATCAGCAAAACCCAACTAATTTGGCAGAGAATACTAATTGGAGACAGGAGTGGAAGGAGCTCTAAGAGAACTATCATTCTGGAAAGGGAGAACTTTGATTTTAATTGGCAGGATGACAAAATCAGGAGCTGCACCTGTAATTTAAATGCATTATTGAAGTGAAATTGTATTTTTACTATTTGGATTTGGAAATATTTCTTCATTAGACTGTACTGTGGTATAAACACTCAAAATGAGTATTTGAGTACTCTCGGTAACTTCTAGAAAAAATTATGAGAAATAAGCAAAAAAATGAAGACAAAAAGTAACCACAATAGAGCACAGTCTAATTCCATAACTAGAAAGCCTAAGCAAAATGCACAACAAATTAAAAAGCTAAACATCTAGAAAGTTCAAGAGGAAATAGCTGATCAGACTCCAGAAGTCATTAAAAAAGTCTAACCTACTATGAAGTTACACATTCTCTTATTTCAACTCATTTCTATAAGCATGTATTCAAGATTATTTGCTACATGATACAAACAAATGTGGATCCTACAGCTGAAAACATTTACAGCTACCCTAATGGCTTTGTTTAGAATCGTTTCTATTATGCATGAAGCCCAGAAAACACTTTGTCAATTCTATTCTCTGACAACAGCAACAACTATTATTGTGCCATTAAATATAAACATTATCTCCAAGTTCTATGCCAATTTCTGAGTTTCTACCTTTTTAAAGCAGAATACGTTCCACAAAACAGCATTATTTTTACAACCTGTATAAATCTCTCTATTAAAATCAATTTAAATGTGTTGTTTTTTTTTTTTTCTAATCATTCTCAGAGATTATTTTACAAAGGTTTCCAATGTTCAGAAACAAGACTCAAGTTAAATAGCTATGAAAGTTCGTAATGGTCAACTTCCTAATATTCTAATGTTACTGAAGCCTGGAATAGGAACAAGCACAAAACACTGCACACACCTCATTATTCACAAGGACAAGTAAAGAGCTGGCCTGGCACACGAGCAGCTTCAGAAGTTGGCCAACACAGAACCTGTGTTTTCACATTATAAAGATTGCTGCGGGGAGCTCAGGTACAGGAATGTGCCTTCAGAGCATGCAGGTGTAAAGCTGAGGTGTGAGTTTGGGGAAAATGAGCAAGGAGGGTGTATGAGCAGACTTGTGCACACGATCACTGCTGCTGCTGACCCTGTGCAGGTTGCTACAGCTGCTGCCAATGAGGTGACTAAGCAAGAAGTTGAGAAACATGCAGCCCTAAGAGCTATGAAACTATTCAAACAACTTCAACAGTAGAACTTACATTATCTTTTTTTTCTTTTAATTATGAGCAGGTTACAAATATTCCTAGTACCAAATAAGCCTCTAGTCTGATCTGCACACCTGATCTGCACAGAAGCACCTACTCACATGCAGATGAAGTCACATAAATAAGGCGAGAGGAAAAAAAAAAATGTGAACGTTCCTAGAATGCCCTTTGGCAACGTTTGCCAACTTGGAACAGCAGTCCCAGCTTTTGTGCTTACATTCAAATAGCACAACTCTGTTATCCAAATATCAATGTAAGGTGCACACACACACACACAATCACAGAATTGTAGGGGCTGGAAAGGACCTCCAGAGAACATCGAGTCCAACCCCCCTGCAGAGCAGGCTCTCTACAGCAGGCTGTACTGGTAGGCGTCCATAAGGGTCTTAAATATCTCCAGAGAAGGAGACTCCAAAACCCACCTGGGCAGCCTGTTCCAGTGCTTTGTCACCGTCACCATGAAGAAGTTGGTAAGCAACTTCCTATGCTCCAGGTTATGGCTATTTCCCCTTGTGCTGTCCCCACAGACTGCTGAAAAGAGGTTGGCAGTACCCCTTTGTCTCTCAAACTTAAGATATTTACAAACATTAATAAGATCCCCTCTGGGTCTTCTTTTCTCAAGGCTGAACAGACCCCATTCGCTCAGCCTTTCCTCATAAAGGAGATGCTCCAGCCTTTTATCATCTTCGTGGCCTTCCACTAAAAAAAGATCCCTATCTTTTTTGTACTGAGGAGCCCAGAACTGGATACAGTACTCCAGGTGAGGCCTGATCAGGGCAGAGTACAGGGGGAGGATCACCTCTCTTGAACTGCTAGCCCACTCCTTTTAATGCACCCCATTATATCACTGGCCTTCTGGGCCACAAGAGCACACTGCTGGCTCACGGCCAACCTGTTGTCCACCAGGAGCCCCAAGCCGTTCTCTGCAGAGCTCCTCTCCAGCAGGTCATCCCCCAAACCATACTGACACTCACCATTATTCCTTCCCATGTGCAAGACTCTACATTTGTTTTGTTAAATCTCATCTGGTTTCATACCGCCCAGCTCTTCAGCCTGTCCAGGTCCTGCTGAATGACAGCACAGCCTTCTACAATATCGGCTTCCCAGTTTTATATCACTGGTGTACATGCTGAAAATGGACACTATCCCCTCATCAAGGTTGTCGATGAAGATGTTAAACAAGACTGGACCCAGCACCAACGCCTGGGCAACACCACTAGTCACAGGTCTCCAACCAGACTCTGCACTGCCTATCACAACCTTCTGAGCTCAGCCAGTCAGCCCCATTTCTTAACCCACTTCATTGTTCACTTGTCTATCCCACACTTTCTCAGCTTCGTTATCAGGATGTCGTGGAAGGCAGTATCAAACACCCAAAACCCTGAAGCAAGGTGAGAAAAACAACACATCACACCAGAAGTGTTTATTCAGAGATTTAGACAATACTGCACAACTAGACCCAGCTGTTAACAGAACAGACAGGAGTGGATTCTCACTAACAGGTGGCCCAAACACCAGTCTATGACATTCACAAAGAGCAGAGACCAAAAGGTGCAAAAATCTTTCCTGGTTAAGGATTTGGATAGGCTTGTTCTTATTATAAGTCAATAAGTAACACATATATAGAGAGAGAAGAAAAAAAACCTACCACAGTATTACTTTTAATTTGAAAAAATATACCACAGAAAGAATAAAAATAGCAGTACTGTAAACCACTCATAAAAATGAAACTATAATGATCTGGGGAAAGGCATCCATGGAACAGTGAAAATATGTTCTTAGAAACATTACAATGCATGTTACACTCAACATCTACTATTGGCTAGCAAAGAATTCTAAGGACTAACATACCACAGAATCACAGAATGGCCAGGGTTGGAAGGGACCTCAAGGATCTTCAAGCTCCCACATCCCTGCCACATGCAGGGCCACCAACCTCCACATTTCATACCAGACCAGGCTGCCCACGGCCCCATCCAACCTGGCTTTGAACACCTCCAGGGATGGACGGGGATCCACAGCCTCTCTGGGCAGCTGTTCCAGCACCTCACCACTCTCTCTGGAAAGAACTTCCCCCTGACATCCAACCTAAATCTTCCCTCATCAACTTCAAACCATTTCCCCTTTCAAAAGAGTTGATTGCCCTCCTGTTTGTAGGCTGCCTTTAGGTACTGAAAGGCTGCAATGAGGTCACCCCGCAGCCTTCTTTTCTCCAGGCTGAACAAGCCCAGCTCCCTCAGCCTGTCTTCACGGGGGAGGTGCTCCAGACCCTGATCATCAGTGGCTCTCCTCTGGACCCTCTCCAACAGCTCCCTGTCTTTCCTGTACTGGGGGCTCTATACCAACAGTAAATAGAAAGAAACAAAAACCACTTCTCATTTTCTTTGCCACAATACACATTGCATTTTCCAAAGCATTGCAGGCAGATGCAAAGTCATTTTGTTTCAAGCTATGAGATCCAGGCTAGCTGCACTTTTCTCAAAGCAGAATTGCCCCCCTGACAGCCCAGAATACAGAGCTGCAAGTTTAGGTCTGTCTGCTAACAAAAAAAACATCAAATTGAAAGCAGTTCTCCAGTCTAAGATTTTTATCTTAGAAATAAATGATAGTGCCAGTTGACAGTTTTCCCCATGGAAATCAGTTTTCCCCACGGAAAGCTTGTTTTACATTTTACATTACAGTATACTGAAGTTTCTTAAAACAAACAAATAATAGGTAGGGATAAGTATCTGCTCTCAAATCTGCCGTGCCAACACGCTTTGCTATTCAAGTAACTGCTCTAGCAGAGAAGCATTTATGTTGCCACGGGATACAGAACATAAAACCCATCACGGGTCCCACCAAGAAGAGAGAACTGAACAAGAAGCATCACCGCTCGCTCCTGCTGTCACGGCCTCGATTTACCTCGGTTAGCACTTGAAAGTGTGACACAGCACATTTATTATCCCACACAGAACACGTCCCCACCACCGGCACGACTTCGTGCAAAGACTTGGGCAGTTACGTGACGCCGGGCACGCGGTTCTTCAACCTCGTTTCAGGATCACCCGGGCAGGGTATCCGCAGGGCACCCCTCCCTTCCCGCTCCACAGGTAAACCGGCAGAGCCCGCGCCGGCCCCCCGCTCCTCGCAGCACCGAGACGGGGCGAAGAGCCGCTCAGCTTCTCGCTCGGCCCTCACCCGGCCGCAGCCGCCATCTCGGCCTCGCCGCCAGGGAGCACCCGGCGCTCCCTCGCATCACGTCGCGCTGCCGGAAGGCCCAGCCCTACCTGCTGCTCCTCGGGGAGGCGCTGGCGCATCCTCCCGCGGCGGCGAGGCGGGGTGGCGGAAAGGCCACTCACGGCGCCTCGGCCCCCGGCCCGACGCTCGCTCCGCTGCCCGCAGCCCCGCCCCCGCAACCTGGGGGCGGGGCTTCCTTCCTCCCTCCCGCCCGCCCGCCCGCGCGTCAGGATCGGCGGGACGGTCTGCGCTGCGGTCTCGGCCGCAATTTCCGGTTCCCGCCTCCAGCAGGAGGGAGTGACTTCCGGGAGGCCGCCTGAGGGAGCGGCCGGTGAAGGAGGCGGTCCTGGCCCGGCGGGGTTGGAGCGGAGATAGCGGAAGGGTTGAAAGCAGCAGTACAGGTACTCGTTCTCGCTCGGAACTGTACTGTGAGACGTGTTCGTGAGGAGATGAGCGGAGACGAGCCGTGCCGGGCGTGCTTTGCGGCCCGGTGAGGCAGACACCTCCTGCGTGTCCGTAGTGACGCCGGGACTTGTTGCACAGCACTTGACCGCCAACGCCCTGGCAGCGCGGATGGCCCTTCGCTCTCCCTTTGATCTCAGTTCTCAGAAGATGATGTTGATGTTCCTAGTGAGGTTTTCTTAAAAGTCCAGTTTCATCCTGAAAGATTTTTCCTGTGCTTACAGAGAAAAATAAGCATCTCCAAGCTGTAAGGCCTGTCATTTTACTTGTTTTCTTTCCCAGTAATTATCCTTAGGACAGGATAAGGGGAAATGGTTTGAAGTTGAAGGAGGGAAGATTTAGGTTGGATTTCAGGAGGAAGTTCTTTACAGAGAGAGTGGTGAGGTGCTGGAACAGCTGCCCAGAGAGGCTGTGGATGCCCCGTCCATCCCTGGAGGTGTTCAAGACCAGGTTGGATGGGGTCATGGGCAGCCTGGTCTGGTATGAAATGTGGAGGTTGGTGGCCCTGCATGTGGCAGGGATGTGGGAGCTTGAAGATCCTTGAGGTCCCTTCCAACCCTGGCCATTCTGTGATGCTTACTTCTGTTTTTCCTCACTTCCAATTTTGCAGTAAAGATTAATTAAGGTCTCTTGCTTGTTGGCTGGTTTAACTTGGTTTTCTTTTTAAGTGTACTAATCAAGCTTTTGCCTTTTAGTGTGTTTCTGTGGTATGACTCTTTCACCTTCCTGAGACCTTGGCACACTCCATGTGAGTACCTTCCAAAATAATGGGTTTAGTGTTTATTAAAAATTGACATGTATTAATTTCCACCCCTACCTTAGTTCTCCTAAGTAGAGCTTAATGGAAGATTGTTAATTAGATGCTGTAGCACGATACAGTCTCCTCTTGCTAGCTGAATCAGAAGTTACAGCACTGACTACTTGCGTCATTTCAAGGACTGTTTTTTTATACTGTCTATTAAGATGAAAGATTGAAGCAGTTCTGGCAATGCAGCCTTTTTTCTACACAAATTGAGTAAACTCTATGAAAATAGAATTGAGATTAAGATAGGGTAATGTAAAGCAAAGTTACAAAGCATATAAGTGTAGTTGAAGAGACAAAGGGATCGACACATTGAAGGTATAAAGAAAGGGTTGGAGATTCATGATTCTTGAGGTCCCTTCCAACCCATTCTGTGATTCTGTGACCTCGTATGCTGGAAGACTGACTAATTACAGCAACAAAATCTTTACTGTGTTTTTCGCCTAGTGCTTGAGTAAGAATGCCTTAAGAAGAAAACTATGGATAAATATATTAAAGTGCAAAAAATTGGAGAAGGATCCTTTGGGAAAGCATTTCTTGTGAAAGATAAAGAAAATAGCCAGCAGTATGTTATTAAAGAAATTAACATCTCTAAGGTGAGTGATATTATTAATTACTGATCTATTGTTTTTATATTCCTATTTTCAAAAATCGTTATTTTCCTTTTGAAGATGTCAAATAAAGAGAGAGAAGAATCAAGGAGAGAAGTTGCTGTACTGGCCAACATGAAACATCCAAATATTGTACTGTATAGGGAGTCATTTGAAGGTAAGATTAATAAAGTAGAGCCCAAGTTGATAACGACTGTGTACTGCATATGGTGTAAAAGTCAATGTTTTCTCTCTGTAACTGTTTTTCCATCCTTGTATCTCTTCATTTTTTATTTTTTTTTTTCTGCTTATAGTTTCTTGCAATTGCCAGGTTGCAACAGTTAAATATTGAATAAATATTCCTATCGCTTCCTTACGTGATTCTATTTTGGTTGATGGTTAAATGAAAGGATTGTGCTTTTTTTTGATTTCTTGAGGATTAATCTCCTTAAACACGTGTGTAGCTTATTGGATGCGTGTGTGTGTTAAAAATGCACATGGTCTGAAGTTGGTTACTGACAAAGTGGCAAAAGTGATGTTATCTCACTATCTAGTCCTTGGTAGTTATAATCATATCATTACTTTCATGGGTAGAAGAATAGTGGTGATTGCTTCATAAGCTGTAAAGGAAGGAGAAATTTAATTCTACATTGTTTTCACAGTGACCGTTCTGGGGAATAAGCAGAATAGGTAAAAGATGGCAAGAGCCTATCATCTAGACTGATAATCCTGCTTTTTAAAAAGCCCTGAATATTATTTGAAATGCTGCTTAATGCACTGCTCTTGTATCCTTTTGTTCCTTCCAGCTGATTTTAAAAAGCCTTTTGATTTGGGGGTTTTAATTTTTTCCTGTTCTTTAAGTGAGAATTGCGTCATAAAGAGCAAAACCAAGGTCTTCTGATTTATAAATCTGTATTTCTCTGCTCTGTATATTTGAGGCCTGCTCTTTCGGACTGATTTTATTTGATTCTTTGCTTTTTACGAGTCGTGTAGTTCACTCAATTTCATATTGCTTCTTTCTTGCTGAAGCATGTTGACTTGGAATGATAAGTTAATTTGGTTTGTGAAACAGAACTATTTCAACACCAGGTCTGCAAGGAATCCAAACTCCTAGGATCGTCTGTTAAAATAATTCATATCAGAAATCTTAACAAAGATACAAACATCCGTAAGCTTAAAATTCCCACTTCAGTGTTTTCAAGTCTGAACATTAGAGGCGTTCTGTGGGAGACTTATGTGACTCTACTTGGACTTTAAAAGTTATAACTAATGAATTTTCTTTTGAGCAGCACGTGATGCATATATTCTTCTCCAAATCGTATCTGATCTGTGAGTGGTGCAGGTCTTGAGTTTTAGCAACATATTTGGGTTTATATTCATGAAATGTTAAGATTTTCATTGGTATGCTGGTAACTTGCAATGTGTTCCTGCCTTGTAATTGGTTCAGTAGCAGCTAGGAAAGATTGCTTTGGGAACAAAACCATAGATTTTTATCAGATGTATTATATGTGTTAAACTCTCATAGTGACAACTTGCATAGGATTTTGGAAAGTTTCCACAGATTTCAAGCAAAAATGAGACTTTGACTGTTTCCATCATCATTGCCACCTGAAAGTTTTATTACCAGGCTTCAATCTCTGAAATCACATTTATGTCTGAGATGAGAGCTGGTGATTGCCACTTCATACAAGTGATACCTTATCCAGGTAGATCTGCATGAAAGAATTAGGAAGATGGAGGCAATTAACTGAATTAAATTTGCAGTTCTCTGTTTTTAGGGTAGAGTTTCTTTGGGACGTTTGCATCAGCAAACAGGTTTGAGAATTGTCTTATGATTTCATAAGGTGATTTCATAGTAAGTCATAATGTATTATAAATGGATAAGTGTGTATTTTTTATTATAAGAGTTGCAGGAAAAAACAAAGACAAACCTTTGCAGTAAAAGTTGCATTAAAGATGGGTAATTTTCTTTTCCTTTGCTTGTAATATTTAGTCTTATTTTGCAGAAAATGGTTGTCTGTACATAGTGATGGATTACTGTGAAGGAGGAGATCTCTTTAAAAAAATAAATGCCCAGAAAGGAGTCTTATTCTCTGAGGATCAGGTAATCAGCAAATTGCTTCTGTAGTATTTTGATGCATGATTTCTTTTCTGCATTAGTTCTAATTTTGGCTCAATTTGGTGGGTACTGCTTCTTAGCCTATTTAGAAAGTTTCCAAACTGTGCTGGATGTTGCCTTGGCCATGGCATTGTTTTTTATGTAGCTTTTAAACCTACAAGATATTATAGCATAGGATTTTTGTTCTTTAATACTGATCTCAATTTGTTAGAATTGGTCATTAGTTTATAAAGTAAAGTAATAATATAAGTTTACACTGTAGGACAGCATAATCTAGCAGTATAAGGGCTGCATAATTCCAAGTATTTTTTTCAGTATTGGAAGTACACCAGCAGACTTTCTTTCTTCATCACTCTTGCTAAGAAGTCACTCGTACAGTAACACACAAGATATAAATGTGCAGATTGGTTTCATCTAGGTGAAAATAGATCATGTGGGATTCAGGTTTTTGGTCATATTTCGTGCTTCCTTGCTTACAGATTATTTTTGTATTTTTTTTCTTGTTCTGTATTTTATTATCTGCAGCCAGTAGGAACACCTCAAACTCAGTTTACCTCTGGTTGGAAAGGCTTGTGAGTGTTAGATCTAGATCTGTTGGTGGAATTTAGAGCAGGGTAATCGTGAAACTTCTTAGGCGTCAGTTGTAGAACTTTTCATTTGCTGCTTTGGACTCAGTTACAAGAAAATTTAAAATGGGAAAGTAGAAAAAATTACCTTTAGATTATACTGTAATTTTGATATTTATGTACTTGTAAGTTGGGTACATGGAAGCATAGTTCACATGAAAAAAAATTCTGCTGCTAGACCCCTTTGTGTATTGTGATGTTTACAGATTCTTAAACAATGTGAAGGTAGCTGCTTTATTTATGATCTTCTAGTTGTATATTGTTTGTTGCTTTTCTCAGTGAAATCTGATTTGTACAGTTTTTCTTTTTAAGGTAGAATGCATAAAATATACTTGCACTGATGAGAGCAAAAGTATAATCTTTAAGATGTAAGTTCCTTGTTGGGAACACTTTTTGCTAATCTAATTTGTATTGTATGCATTTTGTTTGCTACTCTATGTACTGAAATATTAATTTGAGGCTTCTAACTTGGCTACCACACATTTTTCATTTAAAAATCTGTATTATGGTGTCAGTACTGCTAAGGCCTCAATGGTAGCATGACATAAATGAAAACAGGCTTGTGGGAAGAGGGTAAAAATCAGATAGAACTGATTTGATAATGTCTTCAGTAATACGACTGGAGAAACTTGTAGATAAATCAGGTTGCTGATGTTACCTTTTCTCTTTCATATGTAGATTCTGGATTGGTTTGTACAAATCTGTTTAGCACTGAAACACATACATGATAGAAAAATCCTACACCGCGACATAAAGTCACAGGTATGCAGGCAATCTTTCTTGAAAACTGAATTCACTTCTTAAGTGATTACATCTGTATCTTGGTAGTGGAAGTTGGCAAGTAATTGAAAATAATCTTTTTACATAAATGGTTTTAGTACTGGCAATGCTTTTTTTTTCTCAGAATTGTACAGAAGTGGTTTAAATGGTATTTTTACAAACTGAAAAGAAGCTATTTCAATATTACTGGAGTAGACTTTTTCTATCTCCCCAAGTAATTGTGTTTTAGAGTGTTCAGCAGTGTTTTCTATAATTATGGTAAAGCAGGACAAGAATAAGTCTGGTGTTTTACAGTCATTAATGCCAGTGACTTCAGTGTAATTGAACGATAGAAAACATTATTTTTAAAACATGCTGAGAACAAAAAGTGTGCAATTGTACGAATGTTCTGATTAACAGACTTCTTAAAATTTCTATGCCAAGAATATATTTTTAACCAAAGATGGAACAATACAGCTGGGAGATTTTGGAATCGCGAGAGTTCTGAACAGGTAATTCTTTTTTAATGCTGATTTCTCTGAGATAATCTAAATTGCTTTGATTTAGGAGAACATAATCAGTGCGTTGCATGTGAGTTAATGTTCACCCTTACTTTTTCCTTAGTACTGTGGAATTGGCTCGCACTTGCATAGGAACACCATACTATCTATCACCTGAAATATGCCAGAACAGGCCTTACAACAATAAAAGGTACTAATATTTATTTAATATTTGTGGTGAGGAGAAGAAAGCGAGTCCTTTAGAAATACACAGCTCTTCTATTCATATGATGATGATAGTTCCTCTCTCACCTGAAAAGACAGCCTCACCATACAGGCAGGACCTTAGTAGATTTGTGTAATGCAAAGCAGCATGATGTTGAGATGATTTCACTTAATGCTTTGGCTTCTAAATCTAAGCTGTCATCTTAATTATGACTCTGCTTTTGTCTGTGTGCACATTTCTGCCTTAATTTATGAACGTGAAACCACATTAAGAAAGAAATATGAAGGCAGTAATTGGATTGCTTTTAAGCACATGCATGGGTAGTAATCTTTCAGGTAGTTTGCTTATACATTTATTACCTTGGCAAGTATGGTAATGGTATCCCTAATGTAATGCAAGTGTTCAGTATCTGGTTAGTCTGCATTAAGCTACTAAAATAGGTTCACTTTTGTTACTGTTTGCTAAAAAGATAAAAATGATTCTATTGCCTTGTCTCTTAGTTTCTTTTACATGGGATTTTTTGTCCAGTTCTATTCAAACTAAATTCTGCAGTCCTCTAGTGAGTGTGGGTAGTGTAACCCAAATGTCAAACAACTTGTTTAGTTGAATCTAAGAATTGTGTTTGCCACATAGAGTAGTGGGTTGCTTTTTCTAAATTTCAAAGATCTCAAGTAAATGTCTACATTTAGAGAAAATAAACCTTTATCCAGAGTTTGTCTGGTTTCTCTGATCTCAGTGGTGCAAATGGAAAAAGTATAAAACCTGAAGCTAAAAAAAACCCCGTCTGTTTTTTCAGGTTGGCCTCGGTTTTGATTGTTAATTTTTGGTTGGTTGGTTGATGAGGTTTTATGCTTTGAGGAATAGAGGATGTACATTCAAGGGAGACTAATTTATTCAGAATATCCCGTTTTCTTTTCAAAGGTCAAGTGTTTGGTCAATAAGTTATTTGGCAGTGCTAATCCCACAGCAAACTCTAGGTTGTGTTCTTTTTGTTTTAGTGATATCTGGGCCCTTGGTTGTGTTCTCTATGAAATGTGCACGCTTAAACACGCAGTGAGTAGAAACTTCTTGCTTCTTTGAAAGGCTTCCTGCTGTTCTGCAGATGTATTTCTGTTGATTCAGGGCTTTCATGGTGACTGCTTAAAATTACCCTTCAACATCTAAGTTTTTTTTTCCTATACTGACAAACAGTTGCTGTGTTTTGATTCGTGCTGATCTCTTTTATTGTTTTGGTTTGTTTTTTTTTTTTTTCTGCTTTCAAGGTAGATATTCAGTGAGGTTGAGGTAGCTGAAAAGTTATTGGGTATGTTAACAAATAGTGTTCTTTTCTTTTCGAAGGCTTGACGTTTTCATTGTAACTGAGAAGGACTAAATTTAGACTGCCAGCTTTTGTGTAGGTGGATTTGTATGTTTCCATTTGGAACACTCATAGTTTTTAGAAAGAAACTCTGAAGTGAAGAAGTTGCTTTTTTTTTTTTTTTTTAAATTTGTTTGTTAGTTGTGATGGGAAGAAAAAAACCCAACATTTTAATAAGCCAAGTTGACAAAAAAGAAATAACTAGTTTTACTAGAAGAAATAAGATTACAACATGTCAATTTGAAGGGGAAAAAAAAGGTTAGGGCATAAGGACAACATTGATTGCAATTTCTTCTTACATAATCTTTTCTGAGGCAACAGTGTTGACAAAGTTGCTTCTCTGAGAGTTGATAGCAATTTGTTTTCTGTAAGCTGGGTGATCCATGCTGTTTGCTTTTAACCGTTCAAAGGAATTGAAGTGGTGTGTGCTGCCTGCTGAGCTCAGGCTAGTCTAAACATTCCTTTGGATTTCACACTGAATGACTGTGAATGCTTTACATTCTTTCATCTGAAATGCACTGTTCTGAAAAGAGCAGAAGGTGGAAAGGTTCAGGAGATCAGAGAAGATGGAGCAGATACTGTCATACCATTATACTTAACTGCGTATCACTATTCATCCAGATCTGGGGGACAATAAATATTTGCTTGCAAGATAAATATAAATATGGTATGAAGTAGCTGTAGTGTAATACATGTATGTAAAAGTGGTGGCAACAAATTATTTTCAGCTATTGATGAAAACTGTTGATGACCTTGGGAATTGACTTTGATATGCCCAGGCAGAAGAAGCTGTGGGCTTTTTGACTGTATTTTCTTTTTTATTATTTCCCCTCACCTTTTATTCAGCTTTACATGTAGGCAAGCAGTAACGTGTTGTACCTGTCTGGTTTTCTTACATGATACAGTTTGAAGCTGGTAACATGAAGAACTTGGTACTGAAGATAATCTCTGGATCTTTTCCTCCTGTTTCTACGCATTATTCCTATGACCTACGTAATCTACTCTCACAGTTATTTAAAAGGAATCCTAGGGATAGACCATCAGTAAACTCCATATTGGAGAAAAACTTCATAGCCAAACGGGTTGAAAAATTTCTCACACCACAGGTATGGAGTTTGTTTTAATTTAATTTGGCTAAGACATCTTAGGACTATTCTTTATTCCAGTGTCTATATAGAGTATGAGAAGGTGGAATAATGGTATTTCCTAAAGCTTTTGTGCAAACTTCTTCAGTTGAGAGAAGAAAGAGTTGTTACTATGAATTACAAAAAAATAAAAATGAACGCAATCTCAACTTACTGAAGTATTTTGGAGATTTCAAACAAATTTCAGTTGACGTTATCTTAAGGGAACTATTTTGTATGTCTTTGTATACAAAGGGAAGACTTTTGAGTCAGATGTCCATTTGGTTATATATGCACCTCTCTCATGAAATGGTATTGTCAATGTCTTCAGCATCAAATCTTTTTTATCATTTCTTCAGTCCTTTTGTTGTTTGCAATTTGGAATTGCCTGAAAGCTTGTTCTGTAAGATACTGCTAAGTAAATGTGATGTTTGAATTTCTTATATACATAACATAGAAAAAAATTTTCAGTATTTTGTTTAGGATCTATTGATATATTTTGACAACTATTCAAGCTATTTTAATGTAAATCTAATCAAAAGAGATCAAGAACAATGAGCACTGATGTATGAGGTAAGTAAATACAGGAAGAGAAAGGACATGGAGAGAATTAATGCAAAAGATAACCTCATTAAATATAAATAATTCTGGCGGACTCATTCTAACATAAAGAAATTTTGGGAGAAGGCCATATATAATTGGAATTTCATCTGTATGTGAAACAGACTTTCAACTAATGATAGTTCATACTAAAGTTCCAGTGAAAGGCCAGATTCAGAAGTCTTCACAGCAGGCTTGTAAAAATAGTAGAAAACCTGTCTTTTAAAAAATTAAAGGCTTGATCAGATTTTACTCCTAGCAGCTAGAACAAAACTTCTGTTTGTGATTAGTTGGACACGGTATAACTGGTAATAGACTGCCACCTGATAATGTCAGTATTTTCTTAGATTGAGTACAGATATTTGCACAGCTTTGACAACTAAATCACTCGTGCTCAGAATAAAAAAAAACTTAAAAGATGGAGAAAGAAATGACTGGGAAATGTTTCTTATTGAATGTGTTGCTGACTGGTGCATACGTGTGCTGTTGTCCTCTGCTTTTCCTGGTCTGAGTTAAAAGAGGTCCTTTGTGGTTCTGTCATCTGCAAAACATTACAGCTGTTGCTGAAATGCTGATCTTAACTGCTGGAAAATCAGTCTTCCATGTTTATCTAAGTTCTTTCTTAATTTTCATAGTCACAAGTCTGCTGCCTGTGTCAGAACAGGTACACATTTCATACGCAGCTTTGGTATTGCTTATGCTAAACCTTCCTTCTTGTCCTTGGTTGTATTCTATGCTTTTTATATTGGGATTATCATTTCTGCCCTTTTGTATTTCTTTGCATAATCTCTTGTAGTATTCCAGACCCTTGTTACACTGCATGACATCGTTTTACAGGCTGAAGAGCTAACTTATTCTTTGTACTGAAGATTTTGTATGCTGTTAATTATTCTTACTACTCTTCTTAGAAACTTTTCCATCTTTACTACATGATTTTTGAGATAAGGAATTCAGAACTCCATGCAGTATTCAAGATGATGTGTGAGGATAATCTATTTATGTTTAAATATTTTGTCAATATGTTTATTATATACAATGTCTTTAGTCAATATATTTATTTCAGTAAGGCTGTTTTCTAAAGCTTCTTTATGCTAACTTTTTGTGTGTGACTAAACCCCATGTATGTTATTCCTAGATAAAGTATGTATGTATGTATCTCATATATATCTTCACATCTTGGAAAGCATAGAAAAGCTAAAATCTGCAGAAATCTGTGAAGGACTGTGTTTTCACACAGGCTATCTGAGAGAGTGAAGTGAAACGTGAGAACTATACAGTAATCTAGAATAGACTGTTCATAAAACATGGTGATGAACACTTCAACTTTATTCTAGTTTCTTAGTTAGGTCATAGTTTGGGTAACATGCAACCTGAAAACCAGACTAAGTAGTTAATTAAAATGATTTTATTAATATTCCTACTTTCAATTAAAAATTCATTTTGCTTGGAGAAAAGAAGGCTCCAGGGAGACATGATAGCAGCCTTTCGATATTTAAAGGATACCATAAAGAAGGAAGAGGACAGACTCTGAGGACAGACTCTTCATCAGGGTCTGTTGTGATAAACCAAGGGTAAATGGAAAGGGGAGATTTAGGCTTGGATAAAAGGAAGAGATTTTTTTACAACACAAGTGATGAAGCACTGGCACAGGTTGCCCAGAGCGGTGGTGGGAGCCCCATCCTTGCAGACCTTCAAGATCAGGCTGAATCAGGTTCTGAGCACCTAATGTAGCTGTAGGTGTCCCTGTTCATTGCAGGGGATGACCAGGTGGTCTTCAAGAGTCTCTTCCATCTCACATGATTCTATGATTCTGCATCAGAAATGGCTGAAAATAACAAATCCAACTTCATTCCAATGCTAGTGATGCTACGTTGAATACATAGTTTAGTACTGAACTTACTGTTCGTGTAGGGTTTTAATGAATAGTAGTAGTTAGAAATTTAACTGAGAGAGGTATACAGACTTTACTGAAAATGAGTTCTTTCTAGCTTTGAACGTAAATATTCTTGGCTAACAGTTGAACTCTTTTTCTAGCTTATTGCAGAAGAATTCAGTCACAAAATGTTTCACAAGTTTGGACCACATGCTGCACCAGGTAAGTAGATGTATGAAATGCTTTAGCTTAAGAATCCGGCAAGATAATTTGCCTGCCTTTGTTCTTGTGTTGGTTTTGGTGTGTTCTTGTAACTGATTCTAGAAATCTTGTGCAGAGAAAAGAGAGAAGCAGTTTAGTATGTTGTTTTCTTTTTTTTTCCTCAGTGGGGAGCTGGATGTTCACAGAGAACAAACCACGGTGATGCAGTCCTTGAGCTTTTGTAACATTGTAGGTTTACTTTTTCCTCTTGCGCTATGTTGCGCTTCTAAAATTTAAGACAGTGGAAACTGCAGATAGTAGAAACATGTTGTTATTGTACTTTTTTTTTTTTTTTTTTGGCCTTATTACTGACACCTGGGTAATGAGAAATCCCAGATCTTATTAAAAGTGGGAGGCTTTGAGGTTTTGTTGGAGACTCCAAGATTACACCCTGACTTCAGCCCAGAGCCAAAGAATTTTTGCTATTGGTGGCATACTAGATTGTGGCTTACTTTATCACAACAGTCTTATCGTGTTTTTCTACAGCAGTTAGTTTACACTTTTTTTCTTAGATTTCTTTTTATTTGACTTTCTTGAAATTATTTGATAGTATATTTATGTACCTCACTGTTGTTCTGCTAGTTCTGTAGTTATGAGAACCCTCCTAACACAGAATCAGATTCATCAGATGTAATTGGCTTATTTTCAGGATCTTCTCAAGAGAAACAGTATCCCTAGAGGCCACTAAAACTACAGTTGTTTTAAAACTCATCTTCTGCTGACCTGAATTTTGCAGGTTGCAGTCCAGTGCCTCTTGATTATGTTGGGAAAACTGTCCCCTCTGTTCATAGCAACTGGGTAACAAAAAAATCTAGCAGCTTGAGTATGTTTCAGTCCTCCAGTGTAAAATGGTGAAAGTGAAAAGCTCAGGGATTGTGTTCTGCTGTTTGTTATTAAACATATTAATTAGAAAAGCTGTTTTGGATACCTGGATATGTTACATTTATACAGGCAGCTCACGTGAATGAAATGTTAGCAGTTCATCTGATCTCCTCTGACTGCTGTTCCAGTACGTAGGGAAAGGGATATACAGTACTGACTGGCCTGGATATAACTGTAAAACAGTCTCTTCTTGTTAAGCTAAAAGACCAGCTCAAGGACAAATCTCGGCTTCAATTGCACCAGCTCAGAAAATTACCAAACCTGCTGCAAAATATGGAGTGCCTTTAGCGATGAAGAAGTGTTATGACGCACCCAAAAAGCTTCATGAGAAAAAAACATTGATTAAACTTAGGCAGGTAACTAAGTTACTTGAATTGAACTGTTTTGCTAATGCTGTATTTGAATTGTATGAAAATATTATATGTTCCTTTTCAAAATGTCATTTATATGAACAAAGCATCTAGAGAGGAAATAGTATTGTAAGTGCTTGTCTTGCACTGTTACTGATTTTTTTTTTTGTTTGTTTGTTTTGGAGGCTGCTACTTTAGGCTTGCTTTCTAATTCCAGTAATGAGTTAGGAGTGCTTTGCATACATGGTCAACTTCTCTGATGTTGACCACTCTTAGAAATGCTGCTAGCTGGTTAGATAGACCAACAGCATTGGCGCAGCATAAGAATCTTGGCATATTTCTTCAGTGTTCAAAAACTATCTCCAATTTTCAAACTGAAGTAGGCTCTAGTTGTCAACCAGAGAAATTGTGTAATCAGAAAAAGAGCTAATTCCATGAGCTAATGAGGAATGGGTTTTCATACAGAACTACTGATCTTCTTTTTTCCAGTCATCTTTCTCCACATTCCCTATTCTGTAAAGCTGTTTATGTGTATTCCTTAAATACTGAATGACTGGCAGATATTTCATGATACGACTGGTTAGGCACATTCCAAGCAACTAGTAACCAGGGAGCTCCCACGTCAGCATTTTCTGCTGTAAGTGAAATAATTCAGATTGTCTTCTGAACAAATGATTTGCTGGTTTGTTTCATTCTTGGCCTTTTGGGACACATAGCACTGAGATTACTATCTATGAAATTTGGTGTCATATCTATAGATGGACAGAAAATGAGCCCTGAGATAGCGTTCCCCTCCAGTAACCTCTGAATCATTTGAACTTGTACCAATGATCCCCACAGGCTTTATTTGTTTATCATGTGCAGCTGGAAAAAGAGAGCAAGAGTAAGCAAACACAAAAACTTGTGCGTCCTTATGAGATCAAGATGGTTTTTCCCATTTAAGGCTTGGTTGTGCAATCACATGCTGTTCTGTTGCTGTTTATAATCAGTTTCACCAACCAGCGCTGAAGCAACTTGTACAGAGACTGAAAGTCCTTGTTATGGCAGGGTGAAGACTGAGGAAAAAATCTTGCATTGCAACTTTAAGATAATCCTTTGTGTGGAGTGTACATAGTAGCAAGGGGTAAGATATAGGCTAGAAATAATGGCTACAGCATAATACAAGTTTTATCCTCCTGACTGTTGTTCCAGGCTAACTATGAAGGTCACACGTGGATTTCTAATGAAACGTGCAACTTCATTGCTTGTTTAGTGTCATTACATGAATGCACAGTAGTTGAATTTTGAACTGCATAGAAGCCTTTTAGAGACTTAAATCAGTTGTTTGAGATATTTGAGAAGTACTAATCTGATAGAAATTTAGAGTGTCGGAAGAAAATTCTTACAAAGCAAACTGTGTTCTTAAGGGGTCAGGAAAAAAAGGTTTATTATGTATAACTGCTTCTTCACCAGACATTTGATAGTGTGGCTTTGTTCCTATCTTCCGTGGGTAACAAGACAAAGCCTAAGGATAACCTAATAAGTTAGTTTTCCAAATAAGAGACAATCTTAATATCTAAAGACCATCAAAGACGATGAAAATATTATAATGTGGAATGATGCTGCCAGAGAAGAAACTTTGAGATGAAACAGATTTTAAATTATTATTTTCAGCCTTCAAGATGGAGCTCTTAGCAGTGGGTGAACAAGTATGGTAGTATTTACAACCTTCCAACTAATGAATTATTTTAAACCCAATCTTGCACATGTCAAAATGTGGGTTTAAGATTCTTCTAGTTTTTCTCTTGTTCTAGCATTGCGCTATCTAATTTAAGTTTCACCTTTTATCTAGGCCTATCCGACTCCAAAGAAGAAAATTATTCCAGGAGAAGAAAGGAGGAAAATGTTTGAGGTATCATGAAATCTCATGCTAATCTTCAATCTAAGCAAAAGCTAAGTCCAAAACTTAAGAATTTGGACTTTTAAGAATGACAGAATGAAACCTTCGAACCTTTCCTCCTTGTCTTTTTTTTCCAGTCATTATCTAGCAATGATTTTTGTCTTCATGGACATAACCAGCAAGTGGAATACTAACCAATCTTGACAGATGCTTCACAGAACAATGGCTGAGCAATAAATACCAAATTATATGCTTATTTTTCAGGAACCTTCAAAAAAGAAAAGGTTAGAATTGCCTGAAAAAGAAAAACGCCAGAGAGATCAGGTAGACAAGATACTTGGGACGCCCTTTTAATTTTTTTTTTAAACACCCATAGTAATTCTAGTAACATGTGTTGTGTTGCCTAGGAGATGGCAGTAGTTCAGTTTCCCGGTTCTAAATATGTTTAATCCTTATGCATTGCAGATCAGTTTACTGAAGGCAGAAGAAGTAAGAAGACTGGAAAAAGAAAGGGTAAAATATGTTTAAAATATGTTAATAGTAAACCTTAATTTCTTACTTAAAGTGATTCCTTGAATTATGTTTTCCTTTATTGTTTTTTTTTTTTTTCCTTCAGATGGAACGAATAAACAGAGCCAGGGAACAAGGATGGAGGAATGTGCTTGGTTCAGGTGGAAGTGGTGATGTTAAGGTTGGCAGCAGATGCAGAAATGTGACGTAGTGTGCTCCTCCCACCTTTGGTTATCTGGCATGATCTTCTCTTTTCAGAAAGAATTGCTCTTGGATTCAACTCTTGAAGTTGCTCTCTATTAAACTAGTGATAACTCAAGAGAGAAGTATAACAGACTGAACTTCTGGCTTTTTGGAGTTCATGTGCAATTTTCATTTTTAATACTTAATGATTTCTGAATCTCCTCTCTTTCTGCCAATAATGGTTTTCATGCATCGCTTTTTTTTTTTTTCCAATTCTGCTTTTGCTACTTTTCCTAAGTAAATGCATGAAGAGCTTCTTTCATATTCCAGTTTGTTCTTGAAACTTTTTGCTGAAATATCTTTCCAGGTTTTCATATTATTATAACGGATATTTTCCCTAGTATTGAAAACATGTTTTAAGCTTTTGTTTTTAGTTAACAACATAATTGACAGTTCCAATATCTGTGTTATGTTGTCTATGATAGGTGAGAAAATTTGAGTAAGCATATCTTTTGTTCAAAGCTGTGAGCCCCTTAGTTGTTCACTTTTATGGAATTGAGTTGCATAATTTCATGCTATTTTTGTGACAGTTTCTTTGTCTGTACGTCTCTTGCTTCCATGGAAACATAACTGTTCTGAAAAGAAGCATGATGAAGGTATTTGAAGACAAAACTCTTGGTCTCTACTTTCATCAGACAAGAGATAGTGAAGAAATTCAAGTACTGCAATGATGTAAATCTATCTGACAACATGAAGCGGGTTTAAACGCAGCTATTTGTTATGGTGCTAGTGAATCCTACAAAAATATTGGGCTTAAATGTGTTTAGCACAGTTTTTATAAACAAACTCTGGCTGAACACAACAGTCAAAATGAGAGGAGGTTTTGTATGAGAAAATAGTAAGGAAATGGAAGTACTTGACCAGGTTTCAGTAGCTGCTTACCATAACTGTATTTCAAAACAGACATCTCATTTCGCTGCATGCCATGCATTGTTTAATTAAGCTTAAATATAAAACAAACATAAAAGCAAACATAAAAGTATCAGTTTCAAAGCTACCAGGCTCTGCATTAATGGGAAACTGAAAAAAGTTGTTTGTTTTCCACACCATCATTCTCTCTGTCAGAATGATGTTGGCAGTCATCCACGCAAGCCTCCTTTACAACATGATGTATAAGCAACATGATATTTGGATTGGAGATCTAATATGTTCCTGAAAATGACCATGCCTTAGATTAGATTGGAGAGTTTTATTGCAAGGGCCTTAGACGTTGAAAATATAAAACATTCTTTTGTAGCTAAAGTGACATCATATATATACATATAAATATGTAACTGTTTGAAATATGTTCTTTAGGTTAGTTTTACACAGCCCTTACTGCAGGCCACTAAGTTACTGTCACTCGTGGTTTTCATGTACTGTCAGAGTAGTTTTGTTTTCTTTCTTTCTCCTGCACATAAGCAGTGCAGGCAGTGACTCCCTGATGATGCTGTTAGTTAAGAATATCAGTGTTCAAGCACTCTGAAACTGCAAGCCACATAGTCCCTGATGAAGGCATAACAAGGTCATGCACTGCATTATTTTCTCCTCCTATTTTTTTTGGAGTGGTTCCTGTTTCTGAGGGAAAGTAGGGAAAGAGATGTCAAGGACTTGGCTTTGGATTCTAGTAGAGACTGTAATTGTTCTGCACATGTTGATGAAGACCTGCTTCTTAAGTGTTTGCCTAGAGATTGATCGTAATATTTCCTCAGAAAATCCTTTTGAAAACATACATAGTAATTATAGGTGAAACTCTCAACAGTGTCTAAGGCAAGGCTTTGCGTTCTATTTGTAGAATTGGCTATCTTCTGTAACAAATTATTTTTTTACCTAGAGCAACAGCATACCAGCATACTTACTTCAATGCTTGGATTGATCTGTTTGCATTTTATCATGTGGGTTATAAGGAACCACTAGTGTGCATTGAGCAACTGAAACTCAGTGTGTGAGCAAAATTCCATTATCAAATACAGGCTGATGCAGATCTTCTAGGTGGACCATCCTAAAACTGTCACATGTGCACTGTCTTATTTGAAATGTGAAATAATTTGGAACATTTATAGTATTGCATATGCCATAGGTTCACAACCATTGACCAGTTACCCAGGTGTAAAGGGAACATTTCTATGCATGTGCCGACAACCTTATCTTTGTTTTGTCAGTTTCACACTTTCTGTATCTACCCTTGACTATTACTATACACAGCTGCTTACAACATTTTCTTGATTGCTTTTTTCACATGATGTTTCTCCAGGATTCTCATTTTGAGGATGACAGAGATCATTTTCATAAAGCTCTAATCTGTGGTAGATGTTCGCCTGGTCTGAGCTTTACTAGGGAAGCATCTCAATTCTAGTGATGCAACAAAGTTACAGATTGCTGAAAATGAGGAGTCTCAGATAAATCTATTACTGTCCTTCAGCAACCTTAGAGGCATACTTAACCATTTGTGGCATTAGTAAAATATGAATGTTTGGATAGCAATCATTCATTAATACTTCAGTTAGTACTCTATCACTTCTCACTTTTTGCACTGAAACTTATTTTTTTGTTGTGTCGAACATCTGCTATTTCCAGTTATGCTTCAGCAGGTTCTTTACTGATAACTTGCAAAACATGTAGTAGATGTCTCGTGTAATAGCTTAGAGAGAGAAAATACTGTGTTATTTTAGAGTACTAGGTGAAATGTAAGTTTTTAATTTATCAGTCTTGTAGTAGATTAAAACAGGTGAATGCCAAAATTAAACTAGGACCAATTCAGAATGATTGCAAAACATATTCATACTTTTACTGTGCTGGAGAGGAGAAAAATTGAAAGGGCTTGTTAAAAGCAGTATTTGAAATTTTCAGCCTACCTCTTCTGATTTTCAGGCACCATATTATGGCGGTGGAGGTGGTGTTGGTCCTTTTCCTGCCTCTTTGAGAGGACAGTATGAGCACAACGATGCTATTTTTGACCAGTTGCAAAAGGAAACCTTCAAAGTAACTAAAGAGAGGCAAGCCAAATGGAGGGCAGAAGTACAAGGCCAAGAAGTTGTTGAGAGGTATGGCTACCTTCCATGTGATATTGCATGTGGTCTGCTTCAGATGAAAGTAATGAAAGTTACTGTACGTATTTATCTACAGAGGAATTCCACCTGGAGTTCGTCCAGGAGTTCCTAAGGGGCCTGCAGGTCATCACCATTTACCTGATGCTGATGCAATTAGGAAAAAAGTGAAAAGGTTGAAGGAGGTGTCTAAACAAGCCAGTGCAAACAGGTTGGACTACAATAATCCATAAATCTGTCCCTGCGTGTTAGAATTTTGTTCTATCCTGTTCCATTTAGTAGTTGGACATGTCTCAGAATCATCTTTATCCATTGGTAGTGTGCTGTCTGTTTTTGTGTTGGTCCCTCACAGACCACAGTACTTTCAACACCAATGGAAACCTTGGCTCTCCCAATAGGGGGAAAAAAAAAGGATTACCAATTACCTAAGCTAGATTTAAGCTGAAAGGACTGGCTTAATGCAGTTACAGTCTAGATAAAACAGCCTTCTTTGCTTTTTTCTAGTTCTGATTTCTGTGTTACGTGCCAAGATGCTTCCTTGTCCCGTCATCTCATTCTGACTGCCTTTTTTCCATCCGAGCATTTTTATTTTATTTAAGAGTAAAAAGCTCTTTCTCTGAAAAAGCTCTCAGCACTTTTAGCTTCTGTGTATTGATCAGTGGAAAACTCTTTGGAGCTTTCTTCATCAAGAGGTGTGAGTGCTAGATGTTACAATGGTACACAGTTTATGAATTCTGTGGTACTTACTCTTTTCAGTAACTAGAAAGTGAGTGTGTGTTGTATGTATTTAAAAAAAAAAAGTCATTATCTACCACTTTCAGGTTGATTGATAACATCTTTCAGACAGTGGTATTCTTTGATTTTTTTTTTTTTTGTTTGTTTGTTTTCCAAAACTATATTACTTTCCTTGAAATCTATTAATAATTTCCCAAAGAATTGTCTCCACACTCTGGAGTGGAAAATGGAGAAACTTATACTTAAAAGTTCAGTACTTCATCATTGCTTCAACGTTGTTCTAATGTTCTTAAGGGGAAGCTTTTTTCTCATGAATTATTTAAACTTCTGTGCATCAAAAATAGTATCCTTTGGTGGGAGAAATGAATAGTGTTCATGTGAGGAAAAGGAAGTGGCCAGAGAAAATGTTTTCTTTAATTTATTCTAAATTAATTAATTCAGTTTGACATTTTATACAGTATATATTTTGCCTTCCAGATTATATACTATATATCCAGTCTTCTACATTTTTCTAGTTTATATATTGCAACAACAGCATAGCATACTTAACACTGATGATACAATTTTGAAAGCTGTAAAGTGTATTCCATTTTCTTTACAGTAATTTGAGCAATTGTGAGCTAATTGAAACTCTTCCTTATATATATATATATACTTTTTTTTTGTTGTTGTTGTTGTTTTGTTTTGTTTTTGCTCAGGGGGCACTTCTCCAAAACTGTAGGATAAACTTTATCTATGTGATGTATTTTGATAGACTTCTTTATCTACCAGTTGAGTTCATATATAATGAATGTTTACAGTCAAAATCATGTAGGGAGTCAAATAGATGGTTAAAAAAGTTACCAAGTGGTTCTTTCTTTACCAGTGGTACAGTGAACCACTTTGCATTTCCAGAACAACTACAGGATTTGTTCTATCGAAGGAATTTTACCTCCCTTTCAATTCTTGAATTTTGGCATATGGAAATCTCATTTCATTTCCTCATTTGTTGTTGGGTAGCATGGTGGGGAAAATAAGATTCAAAGGTGTTTAATGAATGTGCTGATTCATTTATGAAATGCTAACAGTAGCTTCTGTATGGCAAAATATTCTTTCTTTAGCTGTTTCAGCCTTATGGGTTATTGCTGTCAGCTGTTCTTGCTATCTTCCTGCCTTTTGTTGGACTGATAGTACTCTACGTAGAATCAGACAAGGCTGGGGGAGCCTTGGAAAGGGGATTGTCTCATCATTCTATGATTTGTTAGGATTTCTAACACTGTTCAAGAGCTTTTTTGTTTGTTTGTTTTTCACTTGTTTTCCTTAGAGTTTTCTCATTAGTCTCCTTTTAACCAATTCTTCTAGAAACTGGTTTCTCTACCAAGTGATTGTATTTGTGCACTAGGAGACTTGCCAGGTGCTCAGTTACAATAATGTGAATGCAGCTTTCTTTCTAACCTAACCGGTCTCTGACATGGGGCAGGATATGTGAAAAAATATCTGTTCTGGTTAATTTTGTGGCAGGAAAGCTCACAAAGCTCACTTTAAAAATAACTGAACAAAAATCCCACTAAGTTAACCAAAATGCTATTGGAATACCACCATTGAGACAGTTATCTATTAGGTAGAAGCTCTTGCTCCAAGCCTAGATCAGACTTGCCAAGCTGTTGGATATCTTATTGGATGGCTTACGAAGACTTCTTGCCAGTCTCTAAAGGAAAGTCTTGAAGGAATTAATCTCTTTACTTTTTATCCATGTTTACTAGTGAGACAAGCTGAGAAATCTCCAGAAATAACTACACTAAAATCATGGTTTGACATTCATTTTTGCTTTGATGAACCGAATGTGGAAGAGAGCAACACTGTTTTGGAAGGGAATTCAATTGTACTTCTCATGTTGTTGAGTGTATTTTTCTCCATATTGTGAAAGTCTGACTTGAGCGTTTAGGCTGATAAAAGGCATTCTTCTGAAGATATGTTACGTACAGAAAGTTAATTTCTTATTTGTTTCCCAGTTAAGATAAATGCACTGGTTGTATGAATACTGTATTTCAGAAGCTTAGAGCTTGCTGTGTGTTACAATTATTCAGGCAGAAAGGATGGTTACCTGCAGAAAGAGCAAAGCAAGTTGAAGAATTCTGGCAACGAAAGAGGGAAGCCATGCAAAACAAAGCTCGTGCTGAGGGACACATGGTATGAAAAATGCAGTCTTTGTGTATTCTTTGTTTCAGAATGCTTTACAGATCTTTAAATTAGTATCATAGCCATGAAATACTGACTGAAGATTTTTCTACATATTAAAAAAAAAAAAACAAAAAAACAACAAAAAAAACAAGGGGGATACACTTAATAAAACCAACAAAGGCACCGGAATTGTGCAGACATTTCTCATTTTTGTAAATTCATGATCAAAGGGGAAAAAATACCTCTTCTGTGCATGTCTTACTTGATATTGTAAACTTCAGAACAGTATTTTGCATTTTCTGCTGGTCATAGGCGTAAAGTTTTTGGTTGAAATTGTACTTACTGTAAACTATACTCAACTATAGTAGTGTTTTCCTGAAGACATGCTTTTATTAAGATACTTTAGCTTTGATGCAAAAGTATCCTTAGGTTAGTATGTTAGTTCTAAAGCATGAGTCTTATGTTTTAAAAATGTGGTTCTGTTTTAAAGCCTTTGAGACCAGTAAACCATTCTGATAGAAATAATGCTTTCGCAGTCTGCCTTGTTGTAGATGAGTCAGTCACAGTACTTTGTTTTTAACTTTGTTGGCATTAATGTAGTTGTATATGATTTCACTAATGCAAGTTACCCAGGTATTCACATTGCTATTTCTCTGGTGTATTCAGCTGAGCCCAAATGCTTTACACTTAACGGGCAGCTGTAATAAAATGGGGAGGCTCTAACTCTAAGCCAGGGCTCCATATTAATGTATCAGTTACCACTGATGGCAGAAGCTCTCAGCAGCTTTCTCCTATTTGTACTGGGGAGGGAGGGGTGACAACTTACATGGCTTGCAGTAATTTCTATATAAAGAGTTGCTCAGTCTAGAGAAGAAAAAGCTCCAGGAGGACCTCATAGTGGCTTTTGAGTACCTCAAGGGAGACTATATGAAAGATGGGGAGGAACTTTTCACAAGGGCGTGTATTAATAAGAGAAGGGGTAGACTTGAAACTAGATGAGTGTAAATTTGATTAGACATCAGGAAGAAATATTTTACCTGGGGTACCTCAGCACTGGGCCAGGCTGCGCAGAGAAGTTGAGGAATTCCCTGGAGGAGTTCAGGACCAGGTTGGATGGAGCTTCAGGTAACCTGGTCTAGTTCAAGGTGTCCCTGCCCACAGCAAGGGATTGGAACAGGATGGTCTTTAAGGCTCCTTCCAGTTTGAGCCATCCTACGATTCTGTGACATAGGGATGATACTGTCTTCTAGACCACAATAATCTAAGAGGAAAAATTGATAGGAATTAGATAAGATGGAGCTTTTTGTGTGAATCCTAAGTCAAGTGAGTTGTGTTAATTTATCCAACCTTAGCTCAATATGTGGTTACATTTGATTTTTCTGTTTAAGTGACCCTACAGTTCAACTTGGTAGTTGAGTGGTATTTTCAATGTTACAGTCTTTAAGACAATTGCTGACTTATTTTTGTGCTTCTTTGTAGCTGTGGGGCATTAGAAGACATTGAGTCCTGGTCTTTGAAAATTTTAGTATGTTCACTTGAGTAGATGAGTATAAATGATTAATACTAACTGTCTGTATTAAGACCAGTTCTCAAAAGTCTTGCTTCCAATTCTTGTTTAAGATCTTTTACCTTAGATTGAGAAAACTTAAAACTCATGCGAATGCCACAGTGAGGAACAGGACAAGGGAAAATGATTTTAAGTTGAGGGAGGGAAGATTTAGGTTGGATATCAGAAGGAAATTCTTTTCTATGATTTTCTATGAGAGTGGTGAGGTGCTGGAACAGCTGCCCAGAGAGGCTGTGGATGCCCCATCCATCCCTGGAGGTGTTCAAGGTCAGGTTGGATGGGGCCCTGGGCAGCCTGGTCTGGTATGAAATGTGGAGGTTGGTGGGCCTGCATATGGCAGGGAGGTTGGAGATTTGTGATCCTTGAGGTCCCTTCCAACTCTGGCCATTCTGTGAACAGTAGGATTACTTGTAAAGTGCCAGTTAGCTTTTGAAAAGATCAGGTACATGCATAAAATAAAACTTAATTTTAAAAACTATATGTTTTCTGAAAAGTAAAATGTGGAAAATATAGTGGTTTTTTTTTTTTCTTTTGAACTTAGTACTCAAGCTGAAACTAAAATTCATAGAATTCTCATGGTTGTATGCTATTTCTTCTCTATGAGAATAGAGCTATTTAATTTATCCCTAGAGACTAAACCAGGGCTGTTTTAGAAAAAATATTTTCTTGAATTACTGATTTTTAGCTGAATCTGAAAGAGTATGTAGCCAGAATATTTGGATTTGGTCCACCTACTCAAAAAATTTAACTGCAGTGTTGATGTACAGGCATTTCTCTATACTCAAGCCTGGGAAAACAAAATACCAAGTGTTTTAAAAGGCAGAAGGTCTATGTAACAATCTTACATGCATTTACTGTCATGATGTTTTGAAGACACTTTTTAGTGAGTTCAGCAAGGACAGAATATTGTGACCAAAAGTATTTAATTTTAAACCAATAGGGAACCTTGGGTTAAATGATTCTTGCACTGTCTTGAGTTGAAACACTAACAGAAGTTCCATGAAGGTTGAATACTTTTGGTTACATTTGGGATTCTGAATAATCACACTACGTAAGATTATACACTTCAGATGCATATGCTATAGAATTCTTGAATTTGCTACTTCTACTGTGTTAAAGATACGTATTATGATGGGAAAATGCTTAATGTACATGTGAAGATTCCACTTTCATTTTAGGCTTTGCTCAGTGGTGGCAGAAATACCAACTGTGTGATGCTGTTTATGTATATTCTAGATGTACCAAAACTGCTGCTCAAGAACATTTTCTAGCACAGCAGGGGAAGACAAGCTGCAGGGAAAAGACCTCTACAATGTTTAAAACTAGCTTCTTTGTGGCTACTCAGGGTTGTCAGCTATTACGTCAGATATTACTTGTAAATGAAATCAGGTTATCATTTAACTGAAGAGCAGCTGCAGGTCATTGATGGATTTGGTTTCTTCTAAGTGATCAGTTACTGGATAAGTCAGATTAATTTACTGCCCAAGCCATCTTAAATTTGATACCATTAAATGGCAAACAGGGTACACTGCAAAACGTGGCAGATATCTATGGAGGCAGGCCCATGTCTGCAAGAGGAAGGAAATCCAGAAACAAGGAAGAAGAGGTATGCTTGCCGCATGTTTGCCACTTCCATCACAAAAATAGCTCTGTTTTGAACTTCACTGTGCCTTTTTTCCTTGCATGGTTCATCATTGTAATACAATGAAAGGACTTCATAAATTCCTAGGAAATAATTTATTCCTGGAATGTGGGTGTGTAATTTGTTTATTATTTTGAATAATCATAAAAACTGTTGTCTACAACAGTTATGAGAAAATGTCTGCCTAGAAAAGTTTCTTGAACTTGCATACATATCTGTATGATGTAACTGTGTTGTAATGTATGTATTACCATTCCTGGTCCTTGATTATGTCAAGTACAATAGTAGCTTCATACTGAGGAGTGTAAGTTTCAGTTTTATTTTCATTGGATGAAAGTTCTTCTGGGAATTATTAAATGTTACTATAGCAATAGTAATTGTGTTGTTTTTCCCCTCATTTTATTTGACTTTTTGTGGAACCTTAACTGGTATTGTAAGCTAACCATGCTACAAATGGTTTCAGTACAATTGAAAATTGTTTCCTTTCTTTGCCTTAGGAATATTTGGCAAGGTTAAGACAGATACGACTACAGAACTTCAACGAACGTCAGCAGATTAAAGCGAAACTTCGTGGAGAGAAGGTCAGTTTGAAAAATAAATAACTTAAGACGTTGGCTAGGAGATATAATCTTCTATCCCTGCAGAAACATTTCTCTCAGAAGCAATTTTACATATATTTCTACCATTTAACTGTGGAACAGAATTAGTGTACTTCCATCTCTTCTTTTGGAACTAACAAAATTTGTTGGAATCCAATGCTTGAGCTTCAGTACATGTAGCCTAACAATCTTTTTAAAATAGGACAACATAAAGTTACATCAGAATTTGACACACACACCTCCCACTGGAAAAAAGTTACCTAAGATTTTTGCTTGGGCTTTGTGAAATCATTTCTACTTGTACTCCTCCTTTTACTGCACGAAGCCTACATAAATAGGCTTCTAAATAGTTTGTATTAAATCAGAGGTCTGTGCAAGTTCATCTTTAACAGTTCAAGGCTCCTGTGAGACTTGATTTTTACTCAACTCTGCCACTCTGTTCTATAAATTGGACTATGCAGAAGTTATGGAATACGAGTTATTTGAAAACAGAGATTTCAGAAGTACACCTTACATATTCTTGTGTCCATTCTTCATCACCAGCCATCCACCCATTCAGTCTTCCCAGTGTTGCTGGGTCAACTTTCACTGCCTGTGCAACTTTAGGCCTGTTACATTCTTTCTTGTTTGTGGAAACTTTATATCATAATAATCATTAATTTCAAAAAGAAAGTTTAGACCACTTGGGTATTTTATTTAAGTGAGAATTTACCGTGTAAAATCCTGACTTGCGTTAGTCAGGTGATCAGTCTGAATAATCCCCTCGGTCACTTTTGTCTCTCAGCTTTTAAAAACAGGTGTTAATGATAATTATTTGAGAACTTGTACTTTGCAGAATGAAGCTCCCAGTTCTGATGGACAGGAGTCAAGTGAAGAAGCAGAAATGAAACGCAAAAAGATAGAAGCACAGAAGGTAATTGTGGGGAGGGAGGAAATGGAACTCATTGTTTTTAAAATTGCCTTCTTAACTTAATAGTTTCTTGCTATCAATATCTGTTCACACATTCAGTAATAGAGGTTTCTGTCTCTTGTAAGTCATAGTTACTGTACTGAGGTAACAACTCCATTCAACTGATTTATCTTAGTTTTAAAGTATGTTGTGATGTAGCATAGCATATGAAGATTTTTTTCCCATCCGTTCCTTGGAGATTACCCCCTAGACTATCTGTAGTCCTAAAGGCATTTTAGTGTAATAATTAGGATAGCCTTTCAATGGTGAAAGGGAAAGGAAAATGTAGCTTAAATAACATCTTCTAGTTTAAAGAATAAGTGAGTCTTCACTTGTGCAGACAGGGTCACATGTGGATTGTAGGATGGGCTATTGCATACTACTTGAATTTTGTTTTGTTCAGTAGTTTAAAGCAAGTGTAATTCACAGGAATCCAGTTTTTACTTTGAGCTTTTTTCTCTTTGTTCTTTCTATATTAATAACCACCTCTACCACGCTACGTAGCAGGTATTACTCTACCTGTTCACTTTCTCCCCTCATCTTCAAAGAGCAATGTACAAACAAGCTGACCTCATGCCTAACCTTAGAATTAGAAGAGAAACAGCAGCTGAAGCCTTTTTCATTTGTTGAATAAATATTGACAGTTTAAGCTGTATGTTTAATTGTTTGTGGTTGATGTTCTGGACGATGAAAAGCTGGACATGAGCCAGCATTGTGGACTTGCAGCCCAACAGACCAACTGCATCTTGGGCTGCATCAAAAGAGGCACCAGAGGGGATTGTTTCTTATACTTTGCCCTTGTGAAGGCCCCATGTGCAGTACTGTGTCCAGGCCTGGGTCCTGCAGCTCGGGAAAGATGCAGAGCTGTTGGAGTGGGCCCAGAGAAGGTCACAAAGATGATCTGAGAGCTGGGGCACCTCTCCTGTGAACAAAGGCTGAAGCAGCTGGGCTTGGTTAGTCTGGGGAAGAGAAGATTTCTTCAGGAAGACTTCATTGAAACCTTCCAGTACTTGAAGGGAATTTACAAACAGGAGGGAGAGCAACTTTTTACATGTTCGTGATGACCTGATTACAGGTTTGGGGGGAGGGTGAACAGTTTTAATCTAAGAGGGGAAATTTAGGTGGAAATTGTTCATTCGGAGATGAGGTACTGGAACAGGTTGCCCAGAGAAGTTGTGGGTGCCCCATCCCTAGAAGTGTTCAAGTCCAGGTTGGATGATGGGCCACTGGGCAGCGTGATCTGGTGGTTGGCAGCACTGCGTGTGGCAGGGAGTTGGAACTGAATGATCTTTAAATTCCCTTCCAACCCAAGCCGTTCTGTGATTCTCTGGTTAATTCATTTGGCTTCAAAATAAATTTTAAGATTATAATTTTAAATTACTTCTATTGAAAGTTGCTGTCTATTCTATAAATATAATTTTGCCAATCAAGAGTCATTAGTAAATTTTGAGCTGTGTTAGTGTGTATGGTGATTCTGGTCATCAGTCGAGTCTATGCATCTGTAAAGAATTAAGTTAGAGAAAACAAGATTAAATGATCCAAGAATGTTTCTTTGTAAAATGTTCAGCAGAACTGTGTACTAATGCTTTTATGTTTATAGTTGATCTTTTTTTTTTTTTCTTGCTTGCTTATTACAGGCCCAAGCAAATGCTCGAGCTGCAGTTCTGAAAGAACAGTTGGAGCGAAAGAGGAAGGAAGCATATGAAAGAGAGAAGAGAGCTTGGGAAGAACATGTAAGCAAATGTACACAAAGTATGTAGTGCCATGTCCTTGTATGAATCAAGTCTTTCATTGTCAATTTCTACCTTGGGCAGGTTTGTCTTCTGAAATAGGGGAGTGCATGAGCCAGTCATCAGGATTATGTTTAGTATTTTATTGATTATCTGCAGCTTACCAAAATGTATATAATCTTCATTTGACTGTGTGTGCTGTGGAGTGACAAGTTCAACTAGTGATAACTACAAAAAATACAGAATGTTGTGAAGCTGATTAATTGGAAGTAATTAACATGTGTAATTAACAGTTGCATTTAGTATGAAGATGTGCGACGTTGCTCTTTCTGAAGGTTTACAGGAGTGTATCTGAGCATACTGTGTTGAATGTGCAGTCTTTAATTTGATTTTTCTTTTATCTTTTTAATTGAATTTTTACAGCTGATAGCAAAAGGAGTAAAGAATCCCAATGTGCCTTTTCATGTGGGAGCAGCAGGACACAGTCCTGTGTATGGAATACAAGAGCCTGGAGTATCTCTTCCTAAGCAACAGCTTCCAGTTAAGCCCATCTCCATGACTTCTGCTTTGAAAGAAGTGGGAGTGGTAGGTAGTCCTGTGGGAAAAACTAAAACTCGTGAAAAAAAATAGACAAGCATACTGAGTTGAAAAAAGAATTTTTAGGAGAATGTGTTTATTAGGTAGAAGAAATACTGACTGCTTCAAAAAAAAAATAATAGACTAAATACCAATTTTTAAGCTGCTGAAATACATCTGTATTCTGAAACTCAAATCTGGTCAATTTTGGACAAAATAGCAACTTCATTTTTGATGAATGAAGTCATGGTTAGAGGAAGAAGTGGTTAACTAGACACGAAGCCTCTTGAAGTCAGGTGTTAATGAGTTTGTAATCTGTGTCCAAGTGGAGTGGAACTGATAAGTGTTAAGTCAATCCATTTTATATCCTTGATTCTTTTCACTGACTTTGAAAGTATATACTGATTATAACAGGTCTGGCACTCAAGTGTGACAGCATGGTCTGGTTTTGTTGTTTTAAGACAGTATTCCAATTTTATATTTTCTGTGGTCTTTGGTCCCAATAGTGTTATTGTTAACATGTTTGTTTGTCATTTGATTTAAGCAATAGCATAAAAACTCAACATGTGACTGTACAATTTGTGTTTTAAATGCAATCTGTTAACTTGAATGCTAACCTTTGTATTATTACCTAGGTTATAGATTTAATTATAGTACAGGGTTATATACTATGTATAAACTTGGGTATGACAGTTTTTTAAGAGTAAAGTATGCTTTCTGAAGGCAGCTCATTTTGAATGTTCCTAAAAGTCTGATAGGTCTTACCCAGTAATTCAAACTTACTGCTCTTGTAATTGAAGCAGATCAAGAAGGATGTAAAATGTTTCTCTGAAAAATGCTCTGCATAATGCAGTATTTGCCTTGTCTTACTGTAATTGTTGCCAGTCAGCTTTGTCCAAGCAGGTTTTCTGTGCATTCTTGAATACTAAGGCAGTACTATTCTTATTTTTACTGACTTGATAATATACGTGCTGTCATTAGTAAAATTGTCTTTTCTCCCTTACACTTTTCTTGATAAATGCTCCTGGATTCTGTCCTTGCAACTTCTTTGTTCTCACACAATTACTTCTTTCTGGCATTGGAACTGAGTGTCATTTTGCTGTGTGTGACATATTTAGCTTTATCTCTGCCTTTATTATGCTGTGAATTTTTACTTGTCTGCTTAAGATTCATTTGCTCACCGCTTAAGACAGCAAACAGGTCAGACTTCTGTCCTTTAAAGTGCTTGTGAAGCACCACAAAACAAGAAGTGTTTGTCATAACCTATCTATGCTTATCAGTGAAAAGGTCTTAGAGGTGACTTTTCAGTGTGTTGATTAATATTCTCAGGATTATTTTTTCTGCTATACCTTCTACATTATATTTCCTGCTTCTTGGATTTAAAGGATGGAAATGTAACCACTGCCCAGGAAGTTAAAGAGGAAATAAAAAAGCCAGATCTTGCAGTGCAGGTATGTCAGGCTGCGTTCTGTTTAATTTTCTTTTCCTTTTTAAGAAAGATGCTCTTTTAGGTAATTATCTATTGATCCTTATTTCAGAACAAGCGGCAAATACTGAAAAGATTAAATCAAAATCTTAAAGCTCAGGAAGACGAGAAAGAAAGAAAGGATGATAAAAATATCTCTGAGTCAGATGGCTCTGAAGATGGTAAAGAAGAGCAAGAAGATAACTATCCACTTCTAGGAGATCGCAAAAGATGGGCATCAAGGGCATCAGATTTGGTGGTTCCTTTAGCTCAGTTATCAATGGAAGAGTCTCTCTCTGGAACAGACCGTAAGTACTCTTGTCATGATACTAGTAAATCAGTTTGTAGTGTGTAATGCTTGCTTTTTGTCAAGTACTCATTTATTATCATCCTTTTGTTATCACTTATCTATTTGCTTCTTAAAAAGGTGGCTATGTATTCAGTTGGATAAGGAGTAAGGCATGTGTGTAGTAGTTAAATAACCTGCAGGAGATGTAAAAAATAAACTCAACAAATAGTTGCCTAATTAAATACATAGTTTATTTCTTCAAGCTGCCTTTTAAAGTGTCTTTTAAATAGGCACTAGTGTAACAGAAAGAACGGATGCAATTAAAATAAATGAACTTTATTTTGCTCTACCTTTCTTTGTTGCCACTTGTAGCAATTGGACGGATCAATACAGTGGAAAAGGTGTTTCACTAGAGGTGTAATGTCAAAGGAGTGGCATGGTAGAAAGATGCTATAAAGGAAGGGCAGAAGATTGCTCACCCCTACAGGAAGGTTCTAGGTTCTTCGCAGAGGAAAGCTCCACAGAGGAGGGATCCCCATAAAGAGTCCCTTCCCCAGTGGCAGTCAGCCCTTAAATGGGCTCTACAGCTTCACCTGTGCTCCCAGGGCTGACTCAGTCGTGTCCTCAGGTGATCAATCAGTGGTTCAGCCTGTGACTCAACAGTTCCCATACACCACTTTTTATCCTCTGTTTTCCTCAGAGGGAGAAATAATAAGAAAAACATGTCCTGATACCTTATGACAAGGGATTTTCTGGTTTTTTTTTCTTTTTTTTTCTTCCATATGAGCAAGCTGGTAGAAGTAGAGGTGAAACTTCTTAATCAAGTGGTATTAAGTCAGTCTTTGACAACTATAAACGTATCTCAAACGTTTTCTTCTGGAGTACCTGAATTGCTGAAATAATCCTTGCTTTTCCTATGAAGTAGATGATGTTAATTGTCATTTAATAACTTATCATTAAAAGCAGTTGGCAGAAGAGGAACTCTAGACTTTTCACCATAGTCTTTAAACTCTCTCTTGAGGTCAGGAGCATGATACTGAATTTGTAGTTTTTAGTTTTATGAAGGTTTTTTATTATATATAAAGTGAACGGAAGTTTAACATGTTTTTGTATCTTGACAGGGCAAACTATGGGGGAAGTAATTAGGCTGGATATTGGTGAACCTCGCAGGAAAGTCTGGGGCAAAAGCCCCACTGATTCAGTCCTGAAGATTCTAGGAGAAGCAGAGTTGCAGCTACCAACTGAAGTACTGGAAGAAATAGATGTAATAAATGGTAAGCACAGCTGGTAACTATTTATGCTGCAAGTGTGGGAAGTGCCAGCTTGACTGTCTATTGAGAACAATTTTGAAGTGATAGGAACATATTCTGTCCATATTCTTGTTGCGTCCGTGTGTTGCCTCAGTTTTAAATGTTCCTAAACATTCAGAATGGCAGCATAAGCTGATAGCAAAAGACGCTGAACTATTTCACTCATTCAAGTAGTTAGAAATTAAGATGGATGTGCAGCAAGGCAAAGATCTTCATTTTGTCAAAAACCCATGGAATTGACTTGCTAATATAAACAAGTCTTTTTTTTTCTTTTTTTTTAATAATGCCATCAACCAAATATTGTATTGCATAGTTCCTACTGCTTCCTGTTGGTGTGTGACTTAGCATACTAGTAGAATTTCCTTCTGGACTAGTACACTTTGTCCTGGCTGCAAACTCTGTTACTTCTTTATCCTTCCTGTCTTTGTTAAACAACTTTCTTACCTGTTCTTTTGTTATTGCCATTTCTGTGTTCTTTCCTCTTTTCTTCTGCTTTATAAATGGTAGATACAGGAAGCTTTTAGAGCTTTAGTATATTTTTGTCTTTGTCAAGTAGTTGCTTTTAATAGAACTGAGGATGGTGGTATTTTGCTTTAAAAAAATAAATGTAAGGCTTAGTTATATTTTTATATATATACTGAGAACGTTGGCTGTTAGCCAGCACCATAGTCTGTTTCATGTACCTTTTCATCTTATGATTTAAAGCAGCAAAACATGATTATCTTGCCAACTTTGGCTAAAATTTAAGTTAAAAATATTAGAGAACAGTACAAGTTTATTTCAAGTAGGTTGCTCTGAAAGTAATGCTTCCCGTTTATTTCTGTGAAGATGACAACAGATGCAAAGAACACATTAATAGATAGAGCAGATTCCCAGCTACAAAACACTGTCCTTTTTGTTTGGGATTTGTTTTTAACAAGGTGTGACTTAATTTTAGAGCCTGATGATTTGGAAGCAGAGATGTTGAAAGAAACTGAAGAAAATAAAAAGCACCAGAGCAAGGAATTTCCCATCTCTGTTAATGAAGTGTGGGTGAAAGAAAAACAGGATAAGTGAGTTATTCCTTTATTGATCTCTCTCTCTCTCTCTCTCTCTCTCTCTCTCTCTCTAGTTCAGATAACTAGCTACAATAGTTACATGATTAAGCTTAGCTAAAGCTCTGTTGCTTGTCTGTACTTCCTGACTGAGGATCTTTTCAGTGGACTAATGACTACTTTAAATTTTGCTTTCTAATAGTGCACAACATGACAGAAGAGATGAAGCAGTGTTTGAGAAAGCAGAGCTTGATGAAGTGCAATCACAAAATGAAGCTCCAGGAGGTCAGTCAGTGTTACAACTGGTGGGACAGAATACTGGAGCTACGCCTTCTCACTTCTTCACTAACCCTAAAAGAGCAGATTTTCTGTTTTCATTTTATTTTTTTAGTTCAGGACAAATTTGTTATGAATTAGGAAGATGACTTGTGGGAATTATTTTTGCCGCTTCGGAAGAAAAGATGTAGCAACAAAGCTATGTTATGTATACACAGGGAGAATAGCCCATTCTTTATTACTTACAAGTAAATATCAATCACAATAACAAGTAAATATCATTCACAAGAATGTTGTGACCTTCTATCATGATGATCCTAAGTGTTAAGAAGCCTGGTGGTTTTACTTGGTAAAAGTGTTGCTTTGCTTGTTGACTCGCTAATATTAACATTAAAATGCAGCTTGGATAAAAAGATGAATTTTAAACAACTGTTAATGATAATCTGTTGTCTTTATTCCCTGGAAGAGTTGCTTCCTTTCGGGGTTTCTAAGCTAATTCCAGAAAGTATTTTATACTAGAAGAGAAAATACATCTACAGTATTGTTGGTGATACTGAGAAATTTATTAATTTCTCCATTAATCAGTCTGTACATTTTTTCCAGTGTTGGAGCACATATGTTGGGATAAGTTTGAAGAAATCTAGTATAAGGCAAGGAAATAAATGAAGATGGATGATTCCATCATTCCAGATACAGATTGGGCCATGATAAACAAGAGGGCATAAGAATGGAATAGACTGTGGCTAGTAGTTATGGATTCTCAAAAAATACGTGGGAGAATCTTGCATTATAATGCTTTTACTTAAGTAATCCAAATCCAAACAGATTTTAATACTCTGATGGTGTGATCTGTTTTTCCTCTAATTGCACAACAGAAATTGGTTAGCTCTGCTCATTTAAGTTTCCTTTTGCACAAGAGCTTGGGTTTAGATTTGTAATGGACTTTCTTATACCATCTCAGAAACTTGTTCCAGTGACTCTCTGCAACCGGAACCATTATTCCAGAGGGTAATACAGCCCCCAGCTGTACCTACAGCCTCACCAGTTCTATCATCTCAGTCTTCCCAGGAAGAGCCTTTTGTACCTCGTTCTCGTTCCATATCGCCAGCAAAAAATAAAGGGAAAAGTTCCTTATTTTTTGGACTTTCTACAGGGCTGTTTGATGCAAACAACCCAAAGGTAACTTAAACTTTCATTTCTTTAGTAATGCTTTTGAATCTTCCTGAGTCTTCATGAGGCCAAAACAAATGGCATAATGGCTTGTATTTGTCTAATTGTGTCTGCCATGCAGTATGATTGCACTGTGTTCATTGTGTGAATAAGGCTCACATTGTGTTTTGAGTCTCTGGTTTCACTGTTCTGCATTCTGCCATGTATAATCAATGAATATACAGATGTTATAATTAAGAAATATACAGGAAAGTTAGGCTAACCAGGTTATCACACTAAAGAAGAATGGATGGAAAGTTTATCCTTGTCATGGGCTCGCTGAGAAGACTCCAAGAGGAACAATCTCCAAAAGCAGCCTGGCTCCACCCCTTCTGGTCACACAGCTGAATTGCCTTCACCTGTGCTCCCAGGGCTGACTCATTGCTCGCCTCAGGTGGTCAATCAGAGGCTCAGGTCATGATTCAGCAGTTCCCATACATGCTTCCAAATGTTTATGGAGGAATTGACCTCACTTGAGGAATGATGTTACTTAGATACAACTGAGGAAATTCTTACTCTCTACCTTTCTCCCTTTTTACAGTTTTACAAACTTTGTACTACTTTGCCATCATAAAAACTGAAAAGAGCAATGAAGGCATTTCATAATTTCTGGTAACGAGGCGACTGGGTTTAACATTCAGAGAAATGGGGTTACATGTGTGGTTACATGGAATTTAAAGTATTTTAGCAATAGGCATGGAACCAGTAGATGAAACAGGCCTAAGACTGTGCAATTCTTGGATATATTCTAAAATGCAAAGTGCATAGAAGAAAAGCTACTTTGTGGGGAAATATGGGTGATAAGGGTTCTTTGGAAACTTGCACACCTGCGAATTTGATCAATATATGGAGTAAAGATTTCCTAGTTGATGAAATGCCAGATCAAGAAGAATGTTTCTTGTGACTCTGCTATTCTTGTGAGTGCATGAATGGAAGTTGCACTACTGGATTAATAGAATACTGAAAGATACCTGTTGGGTGATGAGGAAGTTTGTTACTGGAGCTGGTGCTGTTGGCATGTTCAGAAGAATAATGCTTCTAGATGAGCTGCAGAGAGACAATTTTCATAGACTTAGGGATTTACAGGAAAGTTGTCACTTAGCACAGAATGAACATTGTTTGTACCCTTAAAAGATGTAAAACAGTGGATATGCTTCATAATTGAAGCTCTTCAGTGTGTGACTATGAATCATCTCAGCATGCCGTGTTGCTGTTTATTTGACACGTTCTTTGGCCATAAGTGTATGTCCTAATTGCTAATGCAGTACCAGATGAGCTGTACATAGTAGCAGAGAATTTGGAGAAAAGCAGCAGATGTTTTGTTGTTGTCACAACAGAGAGACCAGAGAGAGCAATAAATTCTCTAAATTCACTTTTCTTGTTTGATTGCAGCCAGAGGAAGTTCAGAACTTCAGTGAAAATTAGCTTCTGCTTCTTTTTATTATTGGGCTGAATATTTAGTATTCTTTAGGAGTTCTTAAATTTCCTGAGAGATCTCAGTGGATCACTGAGGCAAACAGTTTGTTTCACTGTTGCTTTATTTCCACTGCGAACAGACTGGTATTTTAAACTTCTAGTATTGAGGAAATGCTTTGAAATTTTTGTTTTCAGTATCCAACTTTGAGAAATAAAAGCTGATGTTTAAAAACACACTGAAGCAACTTGTAATCACAGACTCATTGTTTCCAAACACAAGGCTTTGTTACCTTTGCAGATGTTGAGAACATGTTCGCTCCCGGATCTTTACAAACTGTACAGAACCTTAGTTGATGTACCCAGCATAGCAGATGTGCAGCATCAACACAGTCTTGAAATAGATGATACAGAAGATGAGCAGGCCAAAGAAGGACCCTCTGATTCGGAGGATATGTGAGTGCAATAGCATTATCAAGTATTTTAAAAGGCGTCTTACATCAGGAATATTTTTGGTTATACATAATTGTATACTGCATACCATTATATACCAGAATGGATTCGTTTGGCTAGCCAAACTTCAAAACTCCTGTATTTCACATTTGTTTGGTTTGAATCAACGTTCAGTCTGAGTGTTGTTCAGAAAATGGCACAGCTGATGGGATGTCCTATTTGCAATATCTGTCTGAACTGTTTCCAAATTCCATCTCTGGAATTGCTCTGATTATCGGAGTGAGAGAGGAGATTCTGATATACTCTGAGTGAGAATGAGATGCAAGCGAGGTAGATGTTGTCTGACCAGCTTGTTATCTAATTAAAGTGACGGGGAAGGGACAGGCTGGTCATTATTACTAATTAGGGCGATGGGGAAGGGAAGGCAGGTGATAGGAAAGACAGAATTCTTGCTCTTTTCCTATAAAGCAGGGATGGTCAGCACCAAGGATGCAGCAGTGTCCCATTGTGTGCCGTTCCAACAGTCCAAAGCTGATGCAGGAATAAGGATGTAGAGGCAGGCAGGCAGGCTGGCTGACCTTAGGCAGCAAGCAGGTAGATGGCTCAACTGACAGTGGATCTAGGAGGCAGGCAGGTCTCAGGTAGCAGGCCCAGGAGAATCAGGCAGCAGGCAGGTTTCATGCCACAGGGTGTCCGATACCGAGCACAGTGTTCCTGGTTTGTAGGTTCCTTCTGTATCCCTGGGCACTTAGGTTAGAGTCATGTGCAGCACCTGTGGGCATGGGTGTCCTCTGGCTGGTTATCTTGCTTGAGATGTGCCCACAAAAGTCAGCTCATTGGCAATGCAGCAGCTGCTTATCTCTCATTGCCTTTGGCCTTCAAATCTTCAGACAAAAGATTTCTTGGTCTTGTCCATCTGTTGAAGTTGTCCAACAGCAAGCTTTGAGACAAAGGAGCAGAAATAGTCTCTTAGACCATTCAAGATGCTTTTCTGTCTATCTTTACTGTTTATATTCCCCTGAAACAGATCAAAGTTGATGACTACCATTCTTCTGAAAATGAAGAATTCTTTAGTTATACCCTTTCTTTTCATGTTCTGGGAATCTCTGCTCATCTGTCTTCCTTGCTGTGGTATTGGGATGTCCTTAAATTCCCCCAGATTTTTCCAGGGGCCTCAAAATCTGACCCTAGTCTGACTGTTCCCCACAGCTTGAGTAGTCTGCAGAGATGAAAATCATCCAGTCTGTCTACTCTGATGAGACCTAGATCTGTTTTGCTCCAGATAATTCTATGTGGTTTCAGGTTTTCACTTCTTTGTAGCATTTCCTTAAAATGCATTCATTTTATTACTAATTCCTGGACTCTAAAACCTAGCTGTTAGTTGTCCTTTGTTTCCCTCATCCTAAATTTTCATTTGTTCAACGTGACTTATAAACAAGACAATCATCCTCCCTGCTGGTGTAAATTGAGCTGAGGTCTTTGTGTCCAAACTATGCCTTGTTGCTTTGTTGTTGTTCTTGGTGGTGGTTGTTGTGTTACTAAATGTAATGTCTGAGAGAATATTTGGGGTTCAATATCAGTTTCTTGCTGTCTTAGGACTGGGTACATGATATTTACTTTTATCAAGGCTAGTGGATAAGGTATTTAACTCATACCTGTACATTGGGAATGTTAGTACAAATATTATTTGTCTCCTCATTTGTATTGTGCTGTTTTTATTTCATTAACAAATGCAAAACACACAAGTTATTTTCTCTACTTCATTGCTTATCCTCAGCCCATTTTCCTTCTGCTTCATTTTTAAGCTATTTCTACTTTGTTGGCTCTTACTGCCAGTTCCTATTGCTCACATACTAAAATTAGCTGACAGTCTTAAGAATGGAGGTTTTTGTAGCAGTTGTCCCACACGTATATAGAAAGTGCCCTGAAATCCTACATTTGAAAATGAACATAAGATGAAACAAATAAAGCAGAGGTACAAATTCTGCAGTTTTTCCTGGTGCTGAAGTGCTGCCCCTGGCACACGTGCTGCTTTTGTCTCACGTTTTCTGTTTTGTTTTGGATAAGTGAGTGTTCTGATGTGGAATTAAATCAATCTTTCCTGTTCTCTTCTTGAAAAGTGATACCTGCAGTTTCTGTAGCATCAGTTGTGCTTAGCCAAATCCATCTCTACCTGATCTTTAGTTTTCTCATCTCCAGACTTGAACCTCTTGAGCTGTGTGGAAAGAGAACTCTGCCCAGTTTGACTCCCAGCTTACAAACTCTTAGAGATAGACTGAAGAAGAATCTTAGTATTGGTTGTCTGAGTTGGATTAATTATTTTGCCATAATTAGTATTGTTGGGCTTGCAGCACAGGGTTTTATAACAGAGCATGAGTACAAAGATTGTTTGAACTGATCTTACTAATAAAGCTCAACAGTTCCTGTCTCATCATCCTTCTACAAGATGCTCTAGTGTCTGCTTAGGCAGATCTTTATTCCCTGTGTCTGGCATTGTATAGTGGTATTAGGGCTGTCATTGTGATGAGCTGTGGATGTAAATATCTACAGAAAGTTCTTGATTAACATAGTGGTAATATGAAAAGAATTAGTCTGATATATACAAATGCTTGTCTCATTTTTCTTCTCCTAAAACCTCTGCTGCCTTTAGTTTGTTGGCTTAACAAAAGATATGAACTCTTCCTAGAGTTTGTCTTGAAAAGCATTACTTTATATAGTCTTTGTCACTTTCTTTTAGCATGTTTGGGGAGGCTGATACAGATTTGCAGGAACTCCGGGCCTCAATGGAACAATTACTTAGGGAGCAGCCTGAGGAATTAAGTGAAGAGGAGGAATCTACTTTAAAGGCTAACGTCATCAAATGCATAACAAATGGTACAGAGCTGGATGAAGCAGATGAAAATAACCCCAGCAGTGAAAGTGCACTTAATGAAGAATGGCAGTCAGGTACAGTTTGTTAGACCTGTTTCATAAGCTATTCATTGATGTTAACAATAAAGACACAGAAGAGTTTTGCATTTTATAAGGGAATAAAGTTCTGAATAATAGTTTTTCTAGAGACTTAAAAAAAAAATTTCTGATGTTACTTGAAGTTTTCTGAGCATGAAGCATCTAAGCACATGTTCAGCTGCAAATTACATAGCAGCTATTTGTTAGGCACTGATCATAAATCGTTTTTTCTCTGGTTGCCTGAAATGTGTTTTTAGGGAAGATCAGGAAGATCTTTTTTTAATAATTTAATAGCTTTCTGATGCTGGTGGTTTTATTTCACTGGTTCTTGTTTACTGTTGTTTTCTTTCTTTACAGATAATAGTGATGGAGATATTGCCAGTGAATGTGAAGAATGTGATAGTGTCTTCAGCCATTTGGAAGAGCTGAGATACAACCTGGAGCAGGAAATAGGCTTTGAGAAATTAATTGAAGTTTATAATAAAATAAAGGTTTGTGGAATAAACTCAACTGGAAGCCGTTTTAGGAAACAAGATGTGTATGTAGGGCTGCATATTGTGCAGTAACAAATTGCATTGCGTGGCTAGAATTAATGCTTATTTCTTGAGTCTTTTGTTTTGTTTCAACATACCTAAAATATTAACACAGAAAATTCCAGTGAGTTAAAGGAGGAAAGCTTTGGGGTTAACAACAGACTACGTGGAGTAAATTTGAACTGCTTTTTTCTAAATCCATTTTAGATTTCACCACGTGGATTGTTCTTTTTCCCAGGCTATACATGAAGATGAAGATGAAAATATTGATATTTGTTCAAGCATAGTTCAGACTATTCTGGGAAATGAACACAAACACTTGTATGCCAAAGTACTTCACCTAGTCATGGCAGATGGAGCCTACCAGGAAGGTAATATCACTGGCAATGATGGATTGTCTTCATGTTTGTTCTTGCTTATGTAAAGAAGATCTGAAAAATACTTTTAAAAACAGATGCTTTGTTACACAGCTGATCAGCAACACAGATTGAAGTTTTTTTTCCCCACAAACATCATTTTTTATTGCTGCAACACAATGTGGCAAACTGTCAGTGTGCTGACCACTCTGGTTTAACATTACATGCGTGTGGAATGAACTGTAATAATAGATGCCTTATAAAATTACTTTCTGTGAAACCATTCCGCAGGTTGGGAAGATGGAAGTCTAGAATAAAGATCTCAGAACAAAAAAAAGATTCTGTTTTAGGAATTAAATTGTTAATAAAGTAATATTTCTCTTTCCAAAACTACTTTTAATGGGTTCTGGTGTTGAAAAGTAGCAATCCTGATTCAGAAAAGGAAGCTCCAAGTGGTTCTTTATTCTATAATTGCAATTTCCTGAAAGACCTTGCTGTGGAGATAGAATCCATCTTAGTTTTACGGTAGCTCAGTAATACATGGAGAGCATTTAACTTGCTGGGAGCCCCCCGTGTGTTTGCACAGTGTGCTGGGCAGGCAGACAGTTCCTGGGTACTCAGAGTCACTCAATGAAATGCCACCCAGCCCCCTGTCTGTGAGAAAATGCTGTTGGCTTTTTCTCTCGTGTCAAAAAATTAATTGCAGCTATGTAATATTTTCTGATGCCAAAAGACTTAACTGGGGAAGAAAAAATAGAAATCTAAAACATCAATTATTTTTACAGAAATCAGAAGATCACATTAGTTTTAGAAATTTGTGTAATGATCAGTATTTGCTGATTTTCAAATTCTGAGTATTTTAATGCATGTTAACCAATGTTTGCTATCTGCATCTTTTAATTTCTCTCCCAGTTATGTTGCAGTAGCAAGTGAATAAAAAGTCAAATAATGACAACTTGCTAAGCTATTTATACAGAAATGGGAAAAATAAGACTTAAAAAGCAGTTCTAACACGATCATTAAAAATAAAAATCTCTATCTGGGACAAATTACTCTTCATGTTTCCTTTCTTTGCTACTGATACAGAGTTGCTGAGTCAAATGGGTCAGTGTTGTTTTAATTCTGTGTTATGGAAGGATGACAGAAAAGCATCAAAAATATTTTTTCAGCCACTTTCAGTGATTGGAAAATAAACTGCAGTTGTTTGTCTGTCAAGCATCTGGAGGGCTGGCAATGCAGAACAGGAAAAAAATGGTAACCACAGTGTTACCCATTTCTTTTCCTTGCCATTTCTCTGTTTAAGGATATTTTAAAACTAATCCTAAAAGGCTTAAATGCCAGTTTGCTGAAAATATGTTGGCATACAAACGGTCAGCTTTTGTCTGAGTGAATAATGTTAAAATGAGCTGATTTTCATCTTGTGAAATGCTGATTAACAAGTGGCTGTTCTTAATAGCTTCAGTTCTAATTCTGTATTCTACAAATCTATGATACCCTAGAAACTGTAAGGAAAAGATAGTTCTACCCTTTTGCAATTAAAGGAAAAAATATGCTAATAAAGGCAAATAAGGACAAAAGCGTGTTGAGGAGCTTCTATCTCAAAAGTTTTGTACTATTCAAGTACTCTGACTATTGTTCTGTAAAACCAGGTTGTGTTTTGCTGTGTTTTATGGCTTGTTTTCTCTTTTGTATCCTTTTCACCCTGCCTTTCCCTCTCGTGGTTTTTACAGATAATGACGAATAAAGCTGACTCAGGAAACTCCTTAGTGCTGCACGACACATCAGTGTTCAAAGTCTGCACAGCGGAGTAACAGACTGTAATGAAAATGTAACGTGGGGCAGGAGAAAGAAGAATTGGAAAAAGAGTGCTGGCTGTATGAAGCAGAGAGGAAAAACATGCCTTTTACACTAAGATATGTATACACTTCTCTTGTCTGTCTTGCATACGTGGTCATTAAGTAATAGATGCCTACATTTGAAAAAACAAACTATCATCTCTCTCTCTCTCAAAAAAAAAAAGAGTAAATGTAGCTGTTCTGATACGAAACCAATACTTACAAGGTAAACCTGAGTTCTTGTCATATCAACAGCTGGCTGATAGAGTTATGGAGCTGGAAGGATTACTGTGTTGTGAAAGCCATCTCTAGCTGTTCATTTACATACTTAAAGTAGTCCTTCTTTACTCCTGCATAAAGAAACTGTTCATTTTTATTGACCTCTGTGTTTGTATTTTATTAGCATCTTAACCTGGTGGTCCAGTTTGAGTATTTCACTTTTTTTCTTAATAAAATGTATTTTGAAGCTAAAGACTTCTGTCGCTTCTTAAGTTTCATCTGAAAAATCTTACAGGCATTGTTTCTAACTCAAGGCAGACTGGTATTTCAGTCAGTGAAATACTTGAATATTTTATTTTGGAGGCAGTGGAATTAACATGGAGCCAGAAGACTTCCCTTACATTCTTCCTCCTCAAAATCCCAAGAACTTACACTTGAAGTTTTGCCATCCAGTCAATGATAATGCAGTATATTGTTGAAAGATGTTTTCTCTCCTGTTTGTTTTTAAATTCTTACTGTTATTTTCCTGGCCTCACAGCCAGAGGGGAAGGTATGAAATGTTACAGGCACGAGTGCTCTGTGATTTGTCATCTTTTGGGCTATGTTTCATAGCTTTATATCTTCTACCCCTGAAAATTAATTACCTGACCCACATTTTTGTTTCTCCTGTCAAAGCAGTGCTGTACAGAGCCAACATGAGCTATATTGTTCTCACATCATCACTGCAGAGGTTCAGTTGGCTTACCCATACTAAAAGTCTCCTGTTGCAAACCCAGTGAACCGTCAGACTTCTAACTGTGCTCTACTGAAAGAAATAAAATATTTTTTTCCAGCTCCTGCAAAATACAGCCAATCTATAACTGTCAGCTTTTCCACAAAGTACCATCAGATACACATGGTTTAGAACTGATGTGTACTGTATGTTTTTTTTATAATTGTTTTATGGAGTTATGATTGAAGTTTCACCCACTGAAAAGTAGTATTTTTTTAAATGTCTGATTTAAGATAGGTCAAAATGACTCTATTTCCATATTATTTTCCTTTTTCTGTATTGCTGTTCAAATTGTAGCTTGCACCCGTTAGGAGGAAGAAGGACTAAAATTCTTTAATATAGAGAGATTTTTCTCAAGGAAATACAAGCTGGGGGTTAGGTTGTGTTTAATTGCTTTTCTGTTGAAAACATCATTATTGACATCCTTCATTTCTTATGCAGGTTGCTGGCTTGCAGACTTAAAGCTTTACAGACGTAGAGCTTTTTATCAATGAATGATTTGAGAAATATGCATAGGCTGTGCACAGCTTTTCAGAGATTAATATTCAGACCTGCCAATCAATACTGAATATCCTTGAAAATCCCTCAGGAGCTAATTTTAATTTTACACAGTAAATAAGTTTGTCTGCTAAAGTAATACTTTCCTCTGAAATTTTAAAGCCCTATTTAAGAGCCCTATTTAATGTACAGTATAACAGTGTCGGTGATTTTTTTTTTTAAGGGCAATGCAGTGATCTGCTTGTAATAATTTATTTGAGTTGGTTGAGTATTTGGCTTGCATTCATAAAATTGCACTCACTGTGGGTAGTTTTCTGCTACAAATCTAGTAACAAACAGATACAGAATGATGGTTTTTGGCTCAGAACATCTATTTTGTGTTGTGTCCCTGTCTTCTGGCTTTCATCTCGACCCCTGAAACCAACTGTAGCTGAGAGAAGGAAAAAACAGTTAAAATATATATATATATATCCAAAACACAACAATAATAGATCTCAGTACCTGCCTGCATTGTGTTGTCCTGCAGACATGATTACAGTCCTTGACATGAGACTCTTCTGGCAAGGCAAGCTGTGATGTTTATAGCTATTTGTGTGCATTGAGCTTCCTGATGCTCAACAAAATGGAATCAAATGCCAGCAGCAAAGCAGAATCAGAAGGAACCTGAGCTCATAGCCTGTGGCAGGAAGATGAGTCCCAGCTGCCTTTGTTCTGGGTGGAACAGGAAGACAGTAATCCTACCTAAAGTACTGATGCCTCAAATCTTATTAGAATCATAGAATCACTCAGGTTGGAAAAGACCTTAAAAGATCATTGAGTCCAACCACAACCTAACCATCCTACCCTAACTGTAGCAGCCCCCTGCTAAATCATGTCCCTGAGCACTACATCCAGATGGTTTTTAAATGCATCCAGGGATGGTGACTCAACCACTTCCCTGGGGAGCCTATTCCAGTGGCTTTTTTGAAGAAATGAGACTGAAGTGGCTTTTGCTCTTTGTTTTGCCTTACTTTGAGAGTGTATTTAGAGTTACTACTAGCAGGTACTTCAAAAAAATGTATTACCTGGTCAGCCAATGCAAATCAGAACCACAGCACAGCACTGTTTCTGTGGTCTGGAAAGTGAATGGCTGATGAAAACAAAGTTAAGCTTCCCACATTCTGTCTTCTCATGTGGCTGTTTACAACATTGATTAATTTTTTTTGGCTCCTAGTACTTTTGTCTCCCCCTTGCTCTGATTTGTGCAGAAATGCTGTATGTTTATCCAAATATGCTTCCTCAACGTTTCCGAAGTTTTACAGCCTTGCATAAATCTGCTGACAACTCAATACTTCTCCAAGATTTCTTTTTCCACACTTGTTTGTAGGGTAATTACACTCTTCAAAAACTGATGGTCCTCAAATCCATGCTGAACTGTGTGTTCTTAGCACAATATTTAGCACAATCATTCCGATGTTCTGTACATCTTCTGTATGTTTTCTTCAGGTTGGAGAGCTGGGTGGGAGAAGAAGGGGAAGCGTAGAGCAAGCTTGTTTGCCTTAGTATTTGCTGTGTATTGCTTGGTGTTTGCTTTGTATGATAGATTCATTTAATTGCCTCTACGAGAGCTGAAATATTGGGATTAAGGTTATGTCATTTAAAAAATGCTTCCTGGTGAGCAAAGGGCTGATTTTCAAAGTCAAGATTAAAATGCCTGTTACACACTTGAAAGTTATGTTTTCAAAAAAATAGGTACAATATCTAATGATATCCAAGTACAGCAAATATCTAAATTATTTCTTAAATACTTCTGTGTTTCTTGATGTATTAAATAATGTGCCTCTATGTTTTATAAATCAGCTATTAAATTTGAAGCAAACAACATCGGTTTCATTTCTTGGTGGGTGGGTTATGGTGAGTTGGTGGGTCGAATTATACTTATTTTCATTTCGTTCTTGTACGTAGCATAGCTCATTTAAGCAAGCATTTAACAGAGATCTGATCTCTTTTAATCAGAGCAATTAAAGAAAACAGGGTTCTGTCCATCGACTGCTATTCACGGTGCCCTACTCACTAACAAGAGGTGCTTTCTGTTCAGTGCAGCACTCGGTGCGAGCGCCTCAGTTTCTGACCTTCGTTGCAGAAGTACAACAAGAAGTGTTATTTCACACGGCGTGTGTATTTTATGGATCTGAAGCCTTGGGAGGACGCGAGCGATCGTACGATTCTATGATCTCCGCCTGCCTCCTCCTTTTCCCTGCCTGGCAGCGGCCGGGCCCTCATGCGCCGCAGTTTCGCCGCGCTGCCGCGAGGTGGCGCTATAACTGCGGGATGCCGCGCCGCACACGGGGCCGAGCTTCGCGCCTCAGGCGGCGCTCGTGTTGCCTTCTTCCCCGCCGCAGAGAGCGCTGTGAGGGCAGGAGAACGCTGCGGGGACACCCGGGGCTTCTCTGTGGTGAATCTGAGCCGGTGTGAGGACTCAGCTCTTGGAACTTGTTACAGTTCTCTCTCCTTGCACGTGGCCGTGCTCTGAAAACCTGACGCGTACACAGTGCGTTTGTTGGGTCCTCCCTGGGGTTGGCTCTGTCCTGCATCAGGCACTTTTTGCTTGGCTGATGGATGGTCTCTTAGGGACTGCCAGGAGAAAAGAAAGTTCAGTTTTAAATAGCACTGTGGCTCAAGCTGATGCAGATGTGCTCCGAGTGTAATGGAACGATAATCCCCTCCTCGACGTTCCCTGTCTTTTGCTGTGTCCTGCAGACAGTCCTGACAGTAATCTCTTCTCTAGGGGAAGGGATGAAGAGTGCATTTTTGCTGATTTCTGAACATGGGATAAAACTTCCTTCTATTCACATTTGAGGCAAAAATTCTGCCATCCTAGCTCTGCTGATAAAATGTGAAGCTTCAAGCAGTGCTTCAGGGCTGCTATTTTTAATGTCTATCAGTTTCCCCGTCAGCAGTCAGGAGCCCTCATTGCTGTTTGTTTCATTGCTGCTCGAGCTACTTTCAATGTTATCAAAGTAATTTTTAAGCAGTACAGAGCCTTTTCTTCTGAAGAACAGAGTGATCTGATGGGGATATGGAAAAGAAAGAAAAGTCGAGGTACCACTAATGATTATCAGAGCTTTCTCCACTGCAGGGCTATGCTAACATGATCACTGCTCAAGTCAGACAGTCTCCTTATGAACTGCTCTTGCTGTCACACTTTCTCACCTGTTTTTTTCCTTTGTATTAACCTGTAACAACTGCTAATAAAGATGTCTAAAGGACAGCACGCGTCTTATTTGCCAGTACTGTAGAACACTTTGTTCATCCTTTCCCTCTGATGTTAGTTTTGAGAACTTAAACAGTATCTTGGAGTACTTTACCATTGTTCTTCAGTCTTTTTAAGGGAAAATTAGAAGGTGAAAATGATCGTGGCAGTTCAGCTTCTCTGCAGCAGCATTTGGACTTATGCTGGACATGTTGTCATGCGTTTGTAATTGTGATGTGTTAGTGTTTTCTAGTGTTTCCTGTTTAACAGATGTAAAGCCTCAGAAAAATAAACCTCCTAAATACTAGTAAACATCGATGAAGAATTCTTTCCACTGCTCTAAAGCACCTCTAATGCAATCCTTAGCCATTACCAATACAGTATCTTTTTTCAGCTGTTGACAAGCCTGATTGCGCAGTGTAGTATCCTGTTCTACCCTGGACCTCAGTATGTCAGTGCTCACAGTGCCCTAAATAACTCAACTCCCTGTATTCACTTAATTCCCCAGAGCACTGCCTTTTCTCAGATGTCCGCTCTTGCTTTCCCTGCATTGGGCAATCTTGTTTGTCCAGGAAGGGGCTCCAGCAAACGCTGCCTGGAACAGACAGCAGGGTTAAGTGTTGCCAGCTGGGAAAGGGAGCGCTGTTCAATCCTGTCCCACAGCATTTGCTAACCAGGCGGTGATACTACAGTAACTACTGGGCTTGGATAGGTAGTGGTTACATTGTCTGCTATAAATACCAGTATCTAGCCATGCATGCAGCAGTGGAGCGTGGATGAGCACTGTGATAAAGCTTCCCCTCCTCACAGTAAAACTTAAATCAGACTTAAGAGATTAACAGCTGAGTTCTGTCAGATCTCACTGTGACCTGTAAAGATTCTTTGGTAGTGATTATTGGGACCAGCAGAACGAAACGTGTGCTTACCCTCGTGCTTGAGCACAAAACACATCCTTGATTAAATTAGATGGATTTGAGCCAAGTCACCCGACTCCGAGCTGCAGTCAGCGAGGCTCTGAGCGCATCTTCAGTTCTGTTTATTGTGCTGATTGGAAAGAAATATCCATCAGAAGGGTGGGGTAGGACAGATGGAGGCACAACCTAAACCACTTTGTAACAGTTGCCGAAGCTCATCTGTTAAGGGTGATCTAAGGCTGTAAGAGAAAATTGTGTGTGAATACGAAGTGAAATAGGCTTGCTTGGGCAGCACAAGGTGTGCAGTGCAGAATGTTTCTCTTGCATGAATCAAGTCGTAATGGATGTACCAAATACTGGGGTGTTTTTTATTCTTTACTCAATTTCTAAACTAGAAGTTTGCTGTTACTGAGGCCTAAAATTAGTCAAATAAAACATCAGGGAAGCCTTGTCTGCTTGTCTTGCATCCGTTTCTTCCTAACATTATTATAGTCACTCACTCACTCCCTTTTCTGAAGGCTGAGCACAGCCCTAATGACATGAAGAAAAACACAGAAGGAAGCAGCAGGGAGGCCAAAGTTTCAACCACTCTTCCCCCTTTACCCAGGAAAATTTTGGTGACCTCTTGACACCTCCCATGGGAACCTTTAAATTGACAACAGAGCTTGCCAAGTAAATACAGAAGATTGCATTAAAACAGTATTGTTTCTGATTTAATCCTCCTGCAGTCAGTGAAAGCAAGTTCAAGATCCCGCAGCAGCTACAATGCACCGACCTCATCCTAGGTGGCAGGAAATGTGGATACATGGCAGAATTGATTAGTAAGAATAAGAATGCTCGCAGACTGATGGGAAAGCAGCACACAGGAAAACACCTAGCACAGGCCATTCGCTGGCAGCTGTTTTGACCACAGCTGCCTTGCCTATATTTAAGGACTGTGGCATCCTTTGTTTCTTGTAGGTGTGTCCTTAGAAGAAGAATGGTGACAGAACTGCATCAGCAATTTGGAATGATGCTTGCTAACAGGTTTTGGCACGTTTATATGTTGTTGGTGCCCCAGTCACATCCATATTTGTGTTTTCTGTCACGGGTGAGAAAATAATTCCATAAAATGAGTTTTACTGCAGCTTGTATAATGTGTATATTCAAGCAGTATTTAGGGGCTGATTCTTAGCGACAAGATGGAATCCAGCTGCCTGTTTTCTTTGGCCCTGAGAGTCAGATCGATATGATTTACATTCTCAGAGCTAGAGGGCTCGTTTTGAGGGATTTTCTTCTTTTTGCTTGCCTTAGTAAGTAAATATTTTACAGACCAAATTCCCAGTTCCACAAAATCAGTGACTCCAGGCTGTGGGACAATATAAGTAAGCACAAAGGCTGGAATTTATTGCTAGTAATGATCTATGAGATAAGATTTTCAACTGAACTAGTGCAGAGAGCTCAATTGCCAGATGTGTGGGAGTGAAAGTGACACAAATTCACAAACACACACAAATCTTTGGCAATCCCAAAGTGGTTCTATAGGCCTGTAGCGCCAGAAGCCTCAAAGAATTCATTTTGTGTCTCACTGTCTTCATCAACTTAAAAGCCAAGTCCCAAGCTTTATAAAAGACACCCAAAGTACTGCCATGAATACTTCATACATTTATCTCACTTTCTAAATCTTATTATAGACAAAGAAAGGGTTTTTTTGGTCTGTATTTCCCTCCTTTAGGATATCCTAAGAACCATAGGAGCAGAATGACAGTGACTCTGCAAAAAATTACTGGGGAGTTTGTCCTTGAACTCACCCACTTTCATCTCAATGTAATCCAAACTTTTACAGTGCTCCACCTAAGCAGCTTTTCCTTCAGAGTCATTTTTTCCCTTGGAAACTTTTGCTTTTTGCTTGTAACCGATCACCTATGTGAAATGACTGCTCATGGATGGTATGCTGTTCACATCCCAGCCTCTGCCTTAAATCTTTCCTCATGTACCAGAGACTGCAGATATCTGAATCTATAAAAAAGAGCTTCCATGTCCTTTAGACAATGCAAGATGTATCACTTGTGCTAATGAGCGTGCAATTTTCCTCCTATCTCTATGTTCCAACAAAGGATGCTGCAGTCAAAGAAAATGCTTTACTGTGGGATAAGACCTCTGCTTTCACTGGTTTCGGATGAAAGTGATAGAGCATTTTATATGCTGTAACATACCATCATTTCTTATACTTCAGTAAACAAACTCTAAGAAAACCCACTGCGTCACTCATATTTTGATATCACAGCAGAACTGTGTAAGTGTGGCAGAGATGTTTGAAAAGTAAATGCACTGATAATTCTACTTGCTTGTCAGATAGCTCTGCACAGCAGGCAGTTTTAGGAGAAAAAAAGCTATTTTAAGGAAGTAAATCTTTTTGAAGAAACTAGCTGAGCATGCTTTTAAGAACTAGCATTACAGCTCAGATTTTTTTTTTTTTTTTTTTATTTTTGGCAGGCTATCAAACTATTGCAGCACTCATAATACTAAAATGGCTTAATTTAGAATTTAAACAAGCTACATGAGTTTCATGTGGAAACTCTGTTTGTCCTGGAGCATCTTACAAGTCTCTCCTCCTAAGCCTGGGAGTGTGGCACAGCTCTGTACATCAGGACTCAGTCCTGGGATGAAATCAGACCAACCAAACTCCACATGCGGGTGAAGGGAGGGCGGTGTTTTTTGACAGATCTCCTGATTTGAACGATAGGAAGAACTGCAGGAGGCCTAAAATGCACATAAACAACATTACAGATATAGCCTTACTGTTGCTATGTATTTCTTCACGGCAGGTTAAGTATGCTTTAATGAGAAAAGCACAACTGGTTTTTAAGAGCTGCTCCCCTGTAACTGCACGGAAGTCTTGCAGTAACTGAATTAGACACCTACTATTAGGTGTTTGTTTAAACCTGAAGAAATGTCTGGGTTTTCATATGATGTCATGCAGTTGCTCAAATCCCATATTGGGCATGTGAATAGAAATAACATCCCTAAATTGTCTGTTACAGAGCCTGTGCTAAGAATGGGCCTGAAAACTTTGAGTTGAGAAAGACTGATAGGAGTGCTAACAGCACGTTCTAAAGATGTACCTAAAGGTGTGTGAGTGTGGAGATGGTCAGAGGCACTTCCTTGAGGGTGGCTCTGTGGCTTTGGCCAGGAATGTTTGCTCTGCAGGGGTTCATTTTACCCTACTAGATAAAATAGTGCAGTGCTGTGGACTCTTTCCAATTCATAAAACTTACTAACTTCATCCATCTCTCAGGATTTTAGAGAGTGGAGCTCTAATGCTTTTCCAGAAATATAAAATGTGATCAAAGACAATATTTAGGATCTTTAGACCTGATGTAGCAAACACAGCCTTCACCCAATGCCCACGACAAACCTCTCTCTGCACAGTCCACATGCTTATAAAAGCTCTCCTCAGCAGTTCCAGCTCCTGATATCCTAATTTTTGCTTGTCTCCAGACATTTAGCTCCTTTCACATGCTACAGTAATGATGTGATCAGGTACGGTAACGGCAACTACGTAAACTTCTGTGAACACTGAATATCCTTCATTGTGTTATCTTTTTGCTTATTTAAAATTAAAAACAAAAATAAGTTGCGTGGGCTTTACAGCTCATCCCATCCGTTTGCATTTTGAGAGCCCTGAACATTTGTCACAATGTTCCTCAAGGGTAAAATTGGAGTTCACTCACTTGAACAATTACTCAAAGGGGTTGATTATAGCTCTGCCTGATCTCAGACTAGAGTGGGTAACACAATAATTTTACTTAAACACTTATATGATTGTGAATTTGCTTGTCCATATGAATGCAAGTGTCAGTTCTTCAGGAAGTTTTACTCTATAACTTGTATGGAGTATTTTAGATGGGGAAAATATTAATAGCTTAAAATTTGCTAACAGTGTAGCCAACTATGAAAATGGCATGGAAGTGTTACAAAAGGTCTAGGTTTGTCACATAATTCTAAAACTGCAGCCTGATACACTTGTAAATTCTTAGGAGGGCAGACCTGAATCAGATTGGGAGATAGCTAGGAAAGGAGTGAACAGAGCATCTGGCATGCTGTCCTCACAGCAATCTCCCCTGTGGACAGAACACCAATTCTAGAGAAGCAAAGAACTGTTAGGACTAACTCTGTGGCCTCACCGGATAGGTATGCAGTTTATCAGCTGGATCCCAAGGAGGAAAAAAGCTTATCAAATACCAAGTTCTAACATTTCTATTTGCTTTATCTTTTCTAAAATCTTCACAGCTGTGTTGTCTAGCGTGATTTCTTTAAATAAACATTCTCCTTTGCTTCTTCTTTAACTTTGTTTGTAGTAAGGGCAATTTCAAACTTGCTGGTTAATGAGATGCAGGCACTACATTCCCATCAGTGTAAGGATCATTCAAATCAAGTTCTTGACCACCTACACAAAACAGCTTTGCAAGATAGGGCAGTGGATGCTGTAGCTTAGGCTGCATGGATCATAAATACCCATAGGCCCAGTAGGCATCCTCCAGTGATTAAACTGGGGGAAATGTGAGATAACTGAGCTCACCTAATTTGTAACACATTGATTCTCCAGTGGCACATCCAATTTTTCTTTTGTATATTCCTTCACTGTGACTCAAAAGTTATTACAAAAGCATCACGTATGGAACGTGTGCATAGCTTCACAGGATCCCAGCTTCATGGTGCCACAGAGAGCTAGCTTACAGCATTCATAAACAAACAACGCTCTCCTCGAGAAAAGAAATAGGAAGCTAAAAAGTAATCTAGATTCAAATGATGTCTGTGTTTCGTCAGGTCTGAGATACAGCCAGGTGATTTTTGTCAATACTCCAAGCTAAATGCCTACCTGGATACAGAATGGAGTACATAACAGTAAGCAAGACAATTTAAAGCTAGCACTGACTGCAGCATGGACATCTCCTTGTTGTCCAAAACAAAAACCAAATCAAACAAAAGTACACAACACAGGTGAGAAGGGAATCGAAGAACAGCCCTGCTCATTTGCACCAGAGACTGGAGAAAGCTGTCTGTGCTTTGCTGTGTGTTGTGCTTTCTGCTACAAAGCAGCAGCGTCAGCATGGACATCAGTGGTAAAATCTCTTCATGTCCCTGTGAGTCTTGCCTGGCCTTTGAAAAGAAATCTCCACTGCGTCTCCAGGGGTCATTTTACAAGGAAGTCAGATTAACCTTTTTGGTCCGCACTTGAGATCAACGTGGCATGGGAAAAATAAGCTAATGTGGAAGATAGAAATAATGAATTGACCTTTCTGAAAAAATTGGCTATAAAAATAATTTAGTATGAAGAAAAGTATCTTAAAATGAAAGCATGCTTATTCTTCTCAGTAGAAATAACATTGTTTAAATTCATTCCTGAACCCACAAACAAACAAACAGAATTCAGCCCATTACTTTCTCGAAACATCATCCTCTGTTACACATTCTTTTTAGTAGGACATAAAACCTCTTGTTCCACTATTCTTACTGCCTTCGTGTTAAGTCAACTGCAGTCATCTTAAGACACTGAAGATGTAATTCATAAATTAACTAAAATAGGTATCCATGTATCGATTCCCTCAGTGCAGAGTTTCTCCTATTCAGCCTCCATTTAGTCAGCTCTGTTTTATGACTGCTAATACAGTGTTCCAGGCACGTGGGTTATTGTGTTGTTGGGGTCACAATCTTTAGTGAGATTTTGTAATATTCAAATGGAGGTTGGATCTGGTTTTGCTTTGCAACCCATTACTGTATTTTAGTGCATTCACTGCTTTTGCTGTGCATTTCAGAGGATTTTCATGCCAACAAACAGAATTCTCTTCTGAAATATCTTAGTCAAATTTCCTGAGACACTAGACATAAAAGATGATATATAGAGTGCATGTCAGCCTCACTTCTCAGTTATTTATAATTCATTGACAAAATCCTATGGAAGATTTGTAAAGATATTAAGATTCTGCAGGCTTTTGTGGAAAACTGGTCATGGCCAAAAAAGGGGAAAATTGAGTGCTATCTTCTTGTTGGCTTGCCACCTTATCAGATAGTCTGTGTTGCTAAGATCCAGGTGCAGCTTAAGCTGTCTAGCATCATAAAGACAGAGGAAGAACTAGGGGTACTTGGAATTGTGTTAGAAAAAGGAATTAATGCAGGAGGGTTTGGGGATAGAGGAATAGAAAGTATGACTGTTGGCAGAGAAGGCTGAAGTCATGGGAAGGTCTGTAGAAGACCTACAGAAGAACAAGAAGAGACCAGCAGGAGGGAAGGAGAAGCACAGAGGATACAGGTTCCTAAGAAACTGGGTTTTACCAGTCATGCTGCTGACATTTGGTCTTTTGCAGTTCTCTTCTGCCTGTTTCCTTTCACATCCTACTTTTGTTGGCTTCCAGATGAAAAGAAACAGCATATACTGAAGAGAAAAAGAAGTTCGAACCTGAAAACCAACTTCCAGAGCACACAACAATGAGTAAAATGAAAGAAAAATAGAAAATATCATTGTAGAAATCTAGCTATTTGAGTAACGGGAGGGCCTCTAAACTCAAACTGCAGTTGTTCTCCACAATACACAACCTCTTTTTTGAATCAAGCAGAATCTAACACAACGTTTGCTAAGTACATGGAAACAGAATAGCTTCAAGAATAAGGAGGGGGGTTGTTTCCCTGTGAAATATGTGCAGGTGTACAAAGCAGTTCCCTGCTTGTGGCTGCCAGTGAGAACGAATAAACGCCTAACTGCAGTGGGAATTCTTTTGGCCTGCTCTGGCCAGGTAGAGCCTAACACTTCATCCATAAGAGGGCAGTGCCGTACACCAGCATGCCTACCCACTGTTTTGCACGTAGATCACATTTGTTTGAAAATTAACTCAGTAAGTAACGTGTTCATCTGACGCTCTTCAGAGCGTTTATTGCTCTGGCCAGTATACTCAAACACATGTAATATTTTACAGACTTTATATGAAACATTACCAAAGGCCAACCCTGATAAAAAGCTAATCTTTTTATCCCACTCTGAACTTTCATCTTCCTTCCCTGGTGCCTCACCTGCCATCTAAATGCTTTCATTGTTTTAGTAGACACTTTGCATTCCTGAGGCAACAAACTGAGCTCAGACAACAATAACTGGGTTGCTTACAGAACAGCACAGTGCTGGAAGGGCGAGAAGCAAACTGTTACCACACAGCCTTGATGAGGTCTTTTGGAAAGACCATGGCAGAAAGTGGCATCGACTTGTGAGATGGGTTTCTGTTTCGATTCAGCCAGAACTGATAATTCTTCCTGTAGTGGCCGTGAATGATGGAGGAATGCTGCGAGATGTGGCAATACTCCAAAGTATCAGCTGTTCATACCCTTCTATTTACGTTACAGTGCTCCCTGCAAAGCACAGACAGAGCAGAGCCCCATCTGTATCAGTTTCCCTAACCTCCAGAACGCATGGGGGAGGAGGCCTTATTTCTTAATGAGCTGCATATATTTATAACTTTTGCTGTTTCTACTAGGGAAAAAAAAAAAAAACAAAACAAAACCTCCTAACAGTCACAGAATGCGATTTCCACAGGAAGCAACCCAGAGGCACTCTTATAAACTGTGCAACCTCTGAATAAAGGCCTTCATCTGCACGCAGAACTCAGTGAAGTGACAACAGGTGCGTCTGGTGAACCCAAGCAGGGAAACCTCCCGATCATTTCCTTTCCCAGTCTGCAGCAAAAGAGACGCTGAACGTGACAAACACAGGGTTTGACTGGCCGGCTTCCAGCTCCTCGGCACCTGGCGAAGGAGGAGGAAGGGGCGGCCGTAATGGGGCGGCTCCACCCGCGAGGGTGGCGCAGCCGCTGAAGGGGAGCCGCCTCGCCGCCGCGGCCCCCTCGGCGGGGCGGTGCCGGGCGGGGCGGAGCCGCTCCCCGCGTCAGCCCAGCGCGGCGGGCGGGAGGGGCCGGCAGCCTCGGCGCTGCCGCGGCGGGAGAGGCGCCGGCGGGGTCGGCGGCTCCTCGCGGGAACAAAGCGGGGCCGGCGACGCACGGTGAGAGGCCGCGGGGCGGCTGAAGCGGCGTGACGGCTCCCGTCCCGAGGGCCGCTCCCCGCGATCGGGCCCGGCCGGGGCTGAAGTGGGGGAACGGGCGGGGAGGGGCGCCGAGCGGGGTGAGAAGCGGCGGAGTAACATGGAGGTGCGGCCCGGCGCAGGTTGGGGCGGGCCGGCGGACCGCGAGGGCTCGCAAGTTCGCGCCGCGGCTCCGCAGCTCTGGCGGCCGCCCTGGGCGCCGCGCCTCCCGCTCTCCTTCCCTCCCTCCCGCCCGGCGGCGCTGCCCGAGGTACAACCGATTGCCGACGGCTCGGATTCGAACCCCCGGCTGTTAATGTTTGCCGTGGTATTTGTACTAATCGGGTGCCTAAATGTAGGCTGTGGTTGTTATTTAGTGCTATTTCGAGGTTCCTTTCCTATATTGAATACGCAGCATTGGATTAGAGTCTAGAGGTGCAACGTTTGGCTCGTTGTAGGTATATCTTAAGGGAAAGTGGACCCGGTGAGTCTTTTTCAAGCTTCCTAATGCCTTTCTCCCTCAAAAAATTTCAGAGCGCAGCCAGAAGAGGAATGGATGTAACATGATAGCCCTGGAATCCTCAAAACGCACTGTGAAGATTCGGTTTTTTGGTTAAGCGCTGCGAAGAAAATGGATGAATCAGCTCTGCTGGATCTGTTGGAGTGCCCTGTGTGCTTGGAGCGCCTCGATGCCTCGGCGAAAGTCTTGCCTTGCCAACACACGTTCTGCAAACGCTGCCTGCTGGGTATCGTGAGCTCTCGGAATGAGCTTCGCTGCCCGGAGTGCAGGACTTTAGTGGACTGCAGTGTTGATGAACTTCCGAGCAACATTTTGCTTGTTAGACTACTGGATGGCATCAAACAGCGGCCGCGGAAGCCTGGCACTGTTGGTGGGATGGGGGGTGCAAATAATTTAAGGGTCCCCATCACCGCTAATTGCGGATCCAAGGACCTGCAGAGCTCTCAGGCTGGGCAACAGCAAAGGGTGCAAGCACGGAGCCCTCCTGTTAGGGTAAGTAGGAGGGAATGTGATATATTTTGTTGCAATCCTTTTCCTCACGGCTTCAAAATGTTATTTGCCTTTGTTTCAGGATAAGATTGGTCAGTAGGTAGTAAATGTGGCAAAACAAATTATTTTGGACAGTTGTTGCGGATGTCTAGCATCAGTTCTCTTATCGGTGATGGTTTATTGCTGTGTAAATATTGATGAGTTAGGTATAATACTTTCATACTGGAGATCTTACTTTGGCTCTTGCCCTTTCTGGTTATCTGTACACTTCCTGCAAAGTAGGTACGATGAGTATTAAAAATGGGAGGGAAGTGAAGTTCGTGTTGAGGATGATGAAAGTTTTGCCTTTGGCTTCTAAAGAGCTAGGCTTTGACTTTGAAAAAGAAGAGATCTGTGAATTGCCATGGTCTGGTAAGTTCGTTTGTCCTTTCAGTCCTCATCCTGTCAGTCCTTTTCTTCTTGAAAGTATTTTTTTAAGCAATTAGAACAATCTGTGTGCTGTAATTGGCAAACATTGTCTTAAGCCTATGCTCTGGTTCCTTCACGAGATTCATGCAACCTGTGAACTTTGTTGTGCTTTATAATTGAGACTGCAGTGGCCTTGTTTATGGTTATCCACTCTAGAGTCCTTATCAGGAAATATCCATTTACAAGACTACCGACCTTGCTCTGTTACGTCTTAACAGCAAGGCAGATTGGCTTCTCTGAAGGGTCCTGCTGCCCACCTGGGGATGTTGCCTGTCCTGAGTTCCCATGATGGAAGTGCAATTTCTTAACGACTCATGTTTTTTCCTTCTTGCTGAGTTTAGCAAAATGTCCTATGGAGTTTCAAGGAGAGGGTTTAAACGTGTATTTGGCAAGACTAGTCTATCTTCAAGTACATCTGAATGTTTTTGTTTACTTACCAAATGAGGAAAAGCTTATAAATACTTCTGGAGATAAATAAACATGACTGGCATCTCTAAAACATCTTCTTAAGTTTGCATGAGAATTTCAAGCACAGGTGTTCCTCCATTAGATTGTGTTGTTTTAGCTGCTGGGTAATCTCATTAGGTTCTTCTCTCTAGAATATAACAGTGATGAATGTCATGCTGCTTCCTGCTAATGAGTTTTGATCTGTGTGTATATGTTGGTAAGGGAGAAGAGGTCATGTACTTCTGTTTCAGAAGCTAAGCCTTAAAAAAAAGTTCTGTAAAGAAACACCAGCAGAATCAAAACCAATCATCTGGTCTCCTCCATAACCTTAAGGAGTTTGCTATGACATCTTGTGTTTTCAGAAGCTCTTCAACTCAAAATAAAGCAAAAATATCCATATAACTTGTTTTTGTATGGTTGTGTGTTTTCAGGGATGCCTTTTTGGAGGAGAAGACTTGTGGTGTAGGAATGTAGTGCACATGCAAGTGAGTGCACACCGGAGTTTCTCAAAGCCTCACTAGAAAAATATTAAAATGGAATATGGAATATTCTTTTCCGATGTTGCACAACAGGATATTGTGGAATGCTTACATTTCCAGATGTTGTACAGAGTAGAAAGTGATAACGTATGGAATGTTGCTTCAATTCATGAGCTGTTCTATACCATGTGCCATTAAAATTCTGACCATGTGGATTCCTCCTGTAATTAATTGATACTCTGTGTCTGCTAGTGGTAGATGTCAGTGTTTTACAGTAAGTCTGAATAAGTCTTTGTTTCTGGAGCTTCAAAGCTGTTTAGAGTAACACAGGCATTCTTGTGTCTTCTTTCCTTTGGGAGAGAGGAAAGATGATCTCTCATCCTCTGTCCACTTTGTCCAGAGCCTTCTTTTAATGAGGAGGGCAATGCTTCTAAGAATGAGCCTACTCTGAGGCTCATAATGGGGATAAAGGAACAGTATTTCCTTTTTCTACGTTAAAGTGTTTAAAAAAATAAAGTTCAGAAGACAAAATGCCAGTTTAATGGACGGTTGAAGTGAATGTTGTATTTGTTTTGTGAACTATAGCATCAAGATGGTTTCAAATACTGTTCTTCTCTGGGAGCTGGGGAGGAAAATCTGTTTCTGGATGACTGGCAGAGTCAGATTTCCTGAACTAATTTTGCTGAAGGGGAACTAATAAATGAAAGTTGCTGTTACGTTAAATGAAGTGAATGTGGATGAAGGCTGTCAAGTCATAAACATTCTGCTTATACCCTGAAGTAATACTAAACTCAGAAACGCCCTTTCAGAGGATGCTATAGTTGAGAGAAAAGGTTAATTCAGCATGTACTGCAACGCCATTTCCTGAACTGTATCAATGGCTATGAGACTGCCAGCCCTGTTGTTTTAGAGTTCTACCTATATTGCATTCTCTGAGTCTATGTGGTGACACATGGCAATAAACAAACAAATGATTCCTTGTGCCTTAAATCTAATAAAGCTGGGGGTGATGGAGGTTAATGTTACTTGCACCTCATATTCCTCCCTCTGCAGTCGCCCTGTTTCTTTCTGTAACCTGTATGAGTTCTTAACCTGTATGTGTTCCCTTCTGTCTTGATGCAGAAAGCCCTCTGCACCTTTCCCTGGCTGCCAGTTGGACAAAGGCAGCACAGTGCTATGCCTGATGGAAGTTGCCTTAGCTGGGTGCCCAGCTCTGATGTTCTGAGTAACCAGCTTGCCTGGGAGATCAAGTAGCGGTTGACCTTTTTCTTCTTGGTGTGGACAATAATTTGGTGCCTTTTTAAGTGAAAACTTTCAGCTAGTTTGGCAGTTGGACAGAGCTTTAAGAAGTGCAGCATGCTGTTGGATCTGCCTGGGTCTGGTCATCAGGAGCAACAAACTATTTTGGTCTACTGTGAGGGGCTGTGTGAACAGTTTGCTTTCTTAAAAGGAGCGTGTGAACATTTGAAGATGCTTGCTTTTAAATTTCTGCTCTTATTATGCATCTTGTCACTTCCACAAGGTATGTCAGGCAGGTATTATCTTAAGTTCCTTATGGCAGATTTACGAGGGCATGCTTATTGCTGGAGGCTTAAACCCAGCTGTGGGCATAAGTTAGGAGGTGCTGGAGAATGTTCTAATTGCTGTAGCAGAGGATAGGTTTTAAGTTGGTAGACGTGTATGTCTTGGGCAGTACAAATTCAAGGGGGAAAAAAGCTATACGTTTTCCTGCTAGTTTATTTATGGTCTGAATAGTTAACAAAGTTAGGGCTGTCTTTTCCACAGAATCTTGAATGGAGCTGCCTAGATGGTCTGAAAGCTGCCCAGAGAGGTTGTGGATGCTCCATCCCTGGAGGTGCTCAAAGCCAGGTTGGATGGGGCCCTGGGCAGCCTGGTTTAGTATTAAATGAGGAAGTTGGTGGCCCTGCATGTGGCAGGGGTTTGAAGATTCACGATCCTTGAGGTCCCTTTCAACCCTTTCATCTATTTTGCCTAAACTTGGTCCAGGCAACAGATAAGTGAGAGATTAAAATGTTTTTCCTTCCCAGAAGAAAAAGTATGAATAGCTCAAAAATTGGCCAAGCCTGATGGAGTTGATGCTTATGCTGAATGATGGTGTAATCTGAGTGAGAAATGTTATAGAGAAATCTTACAGTGCAGAAATTGGAACAGTCAGTCATAAAGCTCTTTCCTTTTTTTCTTCATTTTCATCTTAAAAGCAGAGTCTTCACCACAGATGGTAATGTTTCTTTGAAACAAGAAGGTAAAGGAACATTACAGGCTCTTAGGAAGCTCACTTAAGGTGCTGAAGGGGCTTTCTCATTTCTTTAATAAATTCTTGCTCTGTGCATTCCATTTTTCTTAACCACTAACATCTCAGCTGTTTGAGATATCTTCTAAACTGAGGAGAAAAGAAGCCCGCAAACAAAATCTTATTCCACAGGCTTCTACTAATGAATACGTGGCTGTCTGGCATTGTGTTGTGACCCCACGCTTCCATTCTCATGTGAGTGTACCCCAGGTTCAAACAGTACCCCAGGTTTAAGATTTTAACAGTCAGAGCTTAAACTCCGTGTTGTTACTACAGCAGCAAACATTGCATTCTAATAGGAACTGCTGAAGCAGCTGTAAGGCCAAGAAGGAGAAGAGAGAGATCCAGACTGTCTTTTCCCAGTGGTTGTGTCTGAACTGGGTGCTCAGCTTTGGGCAGCAGGTATGATGGGCTGCCTTCTTTTCTGGTAGGGCCTGGGAAGTGTGACCTGTTTATCTGTCAGATTTGATGGGTGGTGTTGGCAGTCAGGTTTCCTTTGTGCTCAAGAGCTCTGAAGGAAAAGAGGCCGTGCTGGCAGCCTACACAGCTGGACTTTTGGGCAGGATTCGTGGACCTGCAGGGAGCTCAAGTGAGTGTTGCAGCTGTAGGCATGGTGCTCACTGGTCAGCTGATACCTTGGCAAGTCTTTGTTTATGTCAGAAGAAAACAGTGGGATTGCAAATGTGCTATACATAGATCTGCAACTTTAACAAAGGATTGAAAATAAACATGAGGTCCACTTGGGGTTTTGACCACGCATAACAGCAGATGTTGAATGGAACATGTGTTTAAAATCTGCTCAGAACAAAACAGTACTCAGAAATGCAGATGTTTACCAATAGGACACTTGGAAGAGGCCCCTATTGTGATGATAGACCAGGTTGTAAAGTGTTCCTCTTAGAAAAAATCCACTGTTTTAGAAACATGCAGTTAGTTTCATGCCTGGTATTTGTGCTGATAAGTTAGGAACTCATTACCTGGCAGTGCTTGATTTTTGGTGTCTGTATTTGTACCAAATCTGCTTCCTTTTTTTTTTTTTTTAAGAACAGTTTACTGTTGTCTGTGCAGTTTGAATCACATTTCTGCATGTGTCCTTCCTTAGAAAAGTAGGAAGAGGCAAGGTGCAACTCAGAGGGGCTTGCTGTGCTGACTGCAGGGAGAGGTGCTCGTTTGTATTTGGCAGACATGATTAGGAAATATTTTGAGAAGTCTCTCTAAAACATGCACATGCACTTCTGTTGCCTCTCACGCTTTCTGAAACAACAGATTTTGATTTTACATCTACAATTGCTTGTACCATTTTAATTACTTCTTTGTAAGCCTTCTTTATGCCTTGTTAAGCCAGATAAAAATTTAACGGAGATTATGAATATAGAAGGATAGCAGATGATCTCTTTATTAATGTGTCTGGCTGCTAGATAACTAATTAAGTAGAGAGAAGGAGGACGAGCAATAGGAAGAATTGTCTCTATCTGAAAATACTGGGCTAGGAGTCAATGCTTCCGGGCTCAGTTCCTGGCTTTCCCACAGATGTCTGTTATAACCTTGAGCCAAGTCATCCACAGCCCTTTGTGCCTCTGTTTCCCATCTGCAGATATGACTGATAGTACGTCCTTTGTCTGAGCTGGTATTTAAACTGTGTACTCTATAGGGCAAGGATTGACTTTTTATTTTGGATGGATGTATAGTGTTTTACAATGGGTCCACAGTCTCAGCTGAGGTCAGTAGATACCACAGTGCACTCACTAAATAGTTGACTTCCAGATTACTGAAGAGCTGTTGATAATCCATTTCCTGGACCAGAGATGGTCCAGTGCCTAGTGTTGATTTGTAAAAAGGATTTCCTTTTGTATTTGGGTGTTTGATAGCCACGTAAATATCTGCCTTTTCTTCACTGAGATGCTTAAAAATAGCTGGAAGCTGGTGTTCCATTCTTTATCTTGGGAAATTTGTATCTGACTGGAAGACTTGTGTGTAGACGTGAGTGTATTTTGAAAGGAATGAAAAGAGAATATCTAATGTGAATGACACTGCTAGCGCTGAAATATTTAATTCCATGCTTTGAACTTTGATAGCAGTCTTTCTCTGCAAGCTAACAGTAATCTGCTTGACGAAATAGGTGAGAAACTGCTATGGTTCCTTTATTATACCTAATTAGGTTTTGAAGTAGCTTGACCTAAAAAAAAAACCAACACCAAACCAAACTCAAAAACAAATCCGCAGTGTTTATTTGGCCCTTAAATCTTCTGGTTTTGTCGCTCTCTTACATTTTTGCATGTTCATAGTAGTGTTGAGTGTGTGAGGGCTGCTCTGAAAGTAATGCCTCCTATTTATGATGTTGGCCCACGACACCGGGGGCAGATGGTGGTATGGCAGCAGAGACTTCTCACCAATATTCTGGTCTGTTTTGTTTCTGTGTGACAGACGGTAGCAGGACAGCCTAACAGAATGGTGTCTGACGTAGAAGTGCGTATGAAACAAAGGTGTGTCATTGAATTCCTCCATGCAGGAAAAAATGGCACCCGTTGACATCATTACTGGTGACAAGATGTGGTGTTGTGTCTGTGAGATGGAGTTAAAATTGCAGTCTGAGGATTGGTGTGAATTCCCCATCAGTGGAAAAAGTTCAAGGTGCTGCCCTCTGTGTGTAAGGTGATGTGCACTGTCTTCTGGGATTGGAAAGGGGTGATCCTTATGGATTTCCTGGAACCTGGACAAACCGTGAGCTCTGACATCATCTGATTGTGATGCTGACTAAGCTGAAGACTCAGACTTCCAGAGTCAGGCCAGAGACGAGAACCTCTCTATTGCAACACAGGAACAACATAGCAGTTTCAAAACAGTAGTGTACATTGCCTGTATTGGCTGTACTGTCCTACCACACCTACTGTGTAGTCCAGATTTGGTGCCTTCTGGCTTCCAGGCCAATGAAAGATGGACTGTGTGAGCAACATTTTCCTAGCAACACCGCTGTGATAGCAGCTGTGACACTGGGCCAGCTCTGCTGGTGCACATTTTTTTTTTTTCACAAGCACAGCATGTAGGCTTTTCTTCTTGGCTGGCAAAAATGCATAACTAATGGTAGTGACTGTGTTTAAAAAGTAGTGTTTTGCAGCTGGGAGTTCCCTTATCAAATAGTGTTATTGTGCTCTTCGTATCTGTCGTAGTTTCCGTGGAAATAAATGAGGCATTACCTTCAGAGTGGCATATCTGTAATTTTTTTCTCTTCAGGAAGAGGAGGGCCTGTCTTAATTTCCTTTCATTTCCTGATTTAATATTGGTATTCCTCCATCACTGTAGATATGTTTAAAACTTACAGTGATATTATAGTGTCTTTTTTTTTTTTTTGCACTCTAACTTGGCTATTTACAGGTTATTGCTTTGATCATTCGGGAAAACATAAACTTCTGCACAAAAAAGAAGCTTAAAGCCTGTATTTTTAATAGGTTTATGAAGGGCAGCAGTCTTTTTTTTTTTTTTAAATGATATAAAAATCTTCTTTTTCTCTTTATTACCATAGAAATCAGTACAAATACAATTATACAATTGCTTTACATAGATGGTCCAGGTTCTAATTTAAAAATAGAAGTCGCAGTAGTACTATTGCTGCGTGTCTTTCAGCATTTTGCTGAGCTTTTTTATGATTGGTGTCTCTAATTCTGTGGCTTAGTAGATGCACTGTAAGGTAGGAGAAGCTAGAGGGGGTGATTAAAATGGGGCTCAGCAAGAAATCTTTCTTCATCCCTCTCCTTTACCTGAGTGAAATGGTTTTTAGGTGGTATTTCCTCTTCCTCATTTTACACGTACATGTAGGCCTGCTGTTCTCTGCATTCCTAAAACTGCAGCTGTACTAATAAAACTTAGAATTCTTCTCTTCACTTGTTTGTCTTTCAGAGGACTTCCCATTGCAGTGCCTTCTTTGTATCATATGCTTAGCTTCTTCCTTTGGCTCCATCGTTGTCCTTTATTCAACCACATGATCTCTGATCTTATGTAGTGTACTTCTTCCAAAGAAAAAGAAAACATATCTTGCTTCCCTTTCCTGTCCAACTTCCCCTGGCCTGTGTCAAACTTAAGGAAAATAAAATAAGCAACAAGGAAAAAAGATACTCTGATGTGTCTGGACTGCAGAAACTCGCATGGTGTTTATGATTACCTACTGAATGAACGAGGACTATAAAGCATAGGTTAGTGCTGCTATGTTGATTAGCCTCCTTCAGTTGTGAAATGAGTGCCTTCTCCTTTTTATCACTGGCTGTGCGTGTATCTTGGTGTGGATAAAAATGTGTCTCAGTAATTGAAGCTGAAATATCACCTGGTCAGCTCTGTCCACACATTACCCTTCTTACACAAAGGGAAGTGTGCATCTGTTATGTCTAAGTCCCAACCAGATGCCTCTCTTCTAGGCAGAAAAGCTTCATCTTGGAAAATCAACAGTGAATTCTTGGGTCAGTTGTATTATGCTAATTTCTTTGCTTTTCTTTTAAAATACCCCAGTTGTCATGTTTGATCATTGGGCTGGGGGCATCATCCCAGTGAAAGCCTTGCTGCATTGTGCTTGAGTCACTGCTTTCATTTGTGCTCATCCTGTAGGTACTGCTTGGACTGCGTATAGGTTGGGCCCCTAGCTGGTTTGGTCAGCACAGAGGTGAGCAGTTAAGTCGTCTCTTTCTCTTCTCCATCCTCCTAAAGTCAGGAAATTATCAGGACTCAGGTGTTTTTCTAAAGCGTATGCATATAATCATCTTCAGTTTTCTTAAAAGTACTCCCTAAGCAGATAAGTAATACTGTTGTCTCTTCCATGAGTCAGAAACTTTAAATGGTGCAGAGAGGGGATTAGACTGGGTGAGAGGGGGGAGGCTAAGGACACCGTAATCCTGTTTGCACAGATCTCTGTGGCTTCTCTATGGCTTCCTGGTTACAGCAATGAATGTGAGATGTGTACATTCTACCTGTGAAGGACAGGTCAGTCTGTATGGCGTTCTGGCTTGCTGATGCTAACATGGAGAGCAAAAAAAAAAAAAAAGGAACAGAATGGTCTCTGCAGTATTCCATATCTTTCTCTAAAGGAGATAAAATACTTGTCATTATCAGTGCAGTGCTAAAATGCCAATAAAAACAAATGTCTGTTCTACTCTTTCGTTTAGCAGCTGTACAGAGTTGTGTTTTGGTATTAACAAATTGCCATGTAATTTCCTGACAGGATGAGTCACTTCTTTAAGAAATAAAGCCAAAACAACAGCTAAAAAAAAAAAAAAGCAAAAACAACCAAAAAAACATAAAAAGAAACTCGATCAAAACCAAAACATTTTAGTTCTGCTGAGATCCAGTTGAGGCTACAGATGAGCTGGTCATCGTTCTGGAGATACTGCATAATCACTTCACATAAGCTGAGTTCAGCATTTGGAATTCTTTGTCTTCGTGATCTAACAGCTGGCAACCCAGCTCACTGCAGAGGTGTTGGAACTGAACGATCTTTAATGTCCCTTCCAACCCAAACCATTCAGTGATTCCACGATCTGATGCCTATATGCATAACTTCAAAATGCCGTTCAGAGTTCTGTGGAAACATGCATGTTTGGACTGTACAGCTGAAGGGAAAATGTTACACCACAGTTCAGCGGAACTCTTCGTGTTCCATTTACAGACACCATTGCTAAGGTGGGAATCTGAGCTGCTAGGTAGGTGAAAATCAATTGTGGCAAACATGAGCAATCCATTGTGGAAATCACTTACCAGTGTACCCTTATGAGCTTATGATTGTGACGCTCATTTGACGCTTATGTGACACTCAAGCATGTGATTTTTATTATCCAGCATGAGGTTTTTGTAGCACAGGAATGTCAACACTTCAGAGTTTGAAGTAATTGAATTTATTGGCTGGGTCTTCTCTGTCTCAGGTGACCCTTGATTAATTTTTGTTTTTCCATCTGCACTGTAAATGCTTAAACTTGGAAGTATAAAAACAGCCTGTGTGTCTCATCCTCAAAATGGGTACGTGATTCCCTTGGATGCATTTATATGCTATTTCTTTCACACAGTAATTGGGTTTAAAACTGTACTGATAAATTCTGCCTTCCAAGCAGAAGTTTTAAAATGTGGTATAAATGTATGGATGTAGTGTCACTTGTTAGCTTTTGAAATGGAAGGTCTTAGAGGGGGAGTTTAACTGTTCTTACTCCGTTTCTTTAGAGCTAAGTGTGGGTTGTCCATTTCTACTTTCTGTAAGTGTGTGAAGTATAGCTTGATAATTTCAAGTTGGGAAGTAAACTATATATCATAAATGTATTTTGGATTACAGGTGAGCATTTGAAAGGTGCTTAAAAAAATTAATACAAATATCCTTCTCCTCTTAAGAGCAAGTGCTGTCAGTGTTGCACAGCAGTCTTAATTTTTGGTATGAGTGAAGTCTGACACCAGCGAATGTTTTGTTGAACTTCCTCACAGCTGAAGCACTCAGAAGCAGTGGAACACTTTCCTCATTCTGTAATGTATTTTCATTAATAAAACTAATTTTGTTCATGTCATTGACATTACAGTAAGATGAAGTAACTATTCCCCTTTTAATAAAGGAAAGACGTATATATTACCTCTCTTGAATTCCTTTTCAGTACCTAGACTTTGAAAATTCACATGGACATTAGAAAGGTTTTTGAAGAACAAAAGCACTGTTTTATCTTGTGTGAAGCACAATTTTCCAAGACAAGCATTTCAAAAGCTCTGGTTACAGACAGAAGTACCCGCTCCTACCAGTCTTTCATACTGCTGAACTAAAGGAACGTAGTCTTGCTTGCACAGAGATGGGAGAGGATCAATGCTGAATAATTTGAAACAGGTCTTTTAAATTATTCTTCATTAGTGTGCTCTATTACTTTAGGTTATGTAGTTTATATTTTATTTGTATGAAAAATGCAGACACTTCTGACTGATTTACATGTTAGAAGTATTCAGAGATGATCAGGTAACTGACTTGGCACGCATAGGGCGTAGCTATTCTAGAAACTTATTTTAAACAGAGTAAAGGTGCAATTGGTAATGCACCTTGGAGAAAAGATGAAGCTTTTATTTTGAAGGTTGGAGATTGCCAGAAGAAAACAAACTTCTCGAGGACTTTCACTTGTTTGTGTCAGCGTGCTGCTGTCTCATGTGGTCGTCTTTTTCATGAGCTAGATAAAGATCTGAAAGGAGACTCTTAAATCTTATCCACGCTAGCAGAGTTAAACCATTTTTGAAACCTGTTTAATTTAACACAGTTTTAAATCCATAGCCTTATTAAGTTAACAAGCCTTCAGCCTTGCCACTAGGTTCTGTAATCCTCTTAGATCTTCAGTCTAAGCAGGACAGGCATAGTCAATAAGCAGATGAATAGATAATCTTTCAAAAGACATATAGGCCTTCCTGAAATAAGTCTTGGGGTCTACACTGGTTTTTGAAAGTTGAGAAATGCCAGTTTCAGCTGCTATTTAGTATAAGATGAGCTACCACACTGAATAAATATGAGAGGAAAAGACTGAGAGGTCTATTGCTTATTTGTTGGAGGAGGAAGGTAAAGAATTTTCCTGTGCTTTCTTTTACATTTACAGCACAAAGCAGTTATTGCATTGCAAGAGATTTTCAATATAAAATAAGGTAAATAAAAATAAGATTGTTTCATTGCCTTTGTCTGTATGCAAATGAAAACCTTCTTTGTGGTTGTTTCATGAGCTATCTTGTAAATCTTTCAGGCAATCGGTAATCCACAAATCACAATTCTAGAAACAGGAATGCAGATAATGTGGTATTTGCTACCACCACAATCTGCACATCTGTTCAATTTTGGCTCTTCAAGGTGTGTCAGACTTAAGCTGCATCTATTTCCTGAATTGGGCTGTGGGGGTAGGTTATGGAGCCAGAGAAAGGGGCTGGGAAAAACATGCTGGGGAAGAAGTCAGCCTAGCCATGGGATCTATGCCTGACACATCCACAGTGTGGAAGCAGGAGCATGGGAAGTACATGTGGGGTGCTGGCCAGGTCTGGGAGATGCCAAGAGTGACCTTGCACTGGGCGAGCAGAGGAGCTAATGAAGCACAAAGGTGGTCACTCATTTCATTGGGGGAATGGAAGAACACTTCAGAGTGGAGGTATCTGATAAGAAGAGAAATTTCAGTGCCAATGAGTGCTAAAGAGCAGAAAGGTCAATTAAAGTGGGGTGATTGTGAATTGGGATGAAGGAATACGAACTGCATCAATATATAGCAGTGTATCCATCAGCGATGGACACACTGGAGGAGAAATGGAGGGGGAGGAGACTGGATCAAACAGATGACTCTTTACTTGCTGTAATTGAACTTGAGACCTGAGGAGGAGGAAGTACTCTAGAAACAAACTGTAAAGGTAGCCCTGATGTTTTAGGAAGGTTTTGAAGAGCATCGAAATAGAAAAGCTGCTGTAGAAAACCTGAGTAGACAACAGGTGAGAATGGGAATTATGTTGACTCATATGTCCTCTGTATTCCTCTGGTATGTATGTATTTTTACCTTAAAATGCCATGTGTTGTTTATTTTGAAATAGTTTCACGTGCTGTGTGGCTTTAGAATATTTCAGTTCTAACACATGCTGAAGGTGAAGGAACTTCGTACCTGAATAACAATTGATAGGACTGAAAAGATTATTTAATACAAGTCTCTAAAGCACTTTGAGATTCTTCACAATATTCTGAAAATAGCAGCTTCATTACTAATAAACTATTCTCACTGTTCTTGTAGAGGTGGTAAAGCCACAAATTTCAGTTCTTCATCTGTTGAACTCAAGAATACTGGAAAAGGTGTGCTTAGGAATTACCTGGGCTGGCACGAGTTTTCTTGTTTGCTTGGAGAAAAGGAGTCAGAAGAAAGAAAAGAAGAGCACATTTCCAGCTTCTGATTTGGTTGTGTTTTTTTTCATCCTCCATATGTTTCCATATCTTCTGTGTGGTCCTTCTTTAGTGGAGAAGGAGAGGGGTACAACAAACCTTTTGGCAGAATATGGTCTGTTGACTTAAAAAGGGAGACCAAGCTGAATGCCAACCTAGATTCACTTGAAGTAGCACTGCGGCGTTGTGGTGCTCTGGGTTTGGGCCCAGGGGTCAAATACTGAAGCCCAAGCTGAGTGCATTGCTCTGTGAGTGAAGTAGCTGGTTGGTGCTGTGCGAGGAGGAATCTTTTGTGGATTTCTTTCTTCTATTCAGCAAGTTAAGTTTATTAGAAGAAAGGCATCCAAAGTGGTTTTAGGTAAATACTCACTGTATTTTTATTTCAGTAGCTTCAAGACCTTGAGGAATATAAAGGCAGACTGGAACTTTGTTATTAAATTATGCTTTGGAAAATAAACTGTTGGAATGCAGAGGAGTGTTAATGGCTTCCATGAAAACAGATGTGGTAACAATTAACAAATTCAGCAGATACCCTTCACTAAAGGGACACTGGTGTTGGTGTTCCTGAAAGAACAGCAGCTGCTGCTCAGGGCGCTGATCAGCACAGTAAATGTACAGCAGGGGAAACTACTCTGTGAGGCCTGATACAAGTGAGCATAAAGATAGCGGGCTGGTTGTTGAGTAGTGCCTGAGGAGAACCATATTTAGTTGGGGAGGGGGTAAGAAGGGAAAAAGGAAGCAGAGATGCACAGGAGCCAGAGAGCACGGGAGGTGCTGGTTAAGCCTGCAGTGGTAAGGTGTGTGAGCCATCGGTTGTACTATTTACAGAGTCATGATTTTATGAGTGTTGGTAAACAGTGTTTTGAGTTCTCTGTTGGAGGTAGGATAGCAAGGACTGGCCATTCAGATCTGCATGTAACCAATACTTTGCATTTTAGCTCTGCTTTTTGTCTTCTTTGTGCGCAGTATTTTCAAAAGGCACCGAAAAAAACAGCGGTGCTTACAGAAGTCCCGTGCTTTCTGTGTTGTCGTTCTGTCAGGATGCATTAAATCTACCTTAAGTGAATCACCTAAATCAGCGTAACTCAATCTTCAGTTCACTATTTAACTTCCTGTGCAGATGTATAGTGGAGATAGTAGTAGCCCAGTTATGTAGATTTATGGTGTCTCTTACTGAAGTTGAAATTGCTCCGCTGTGTGAAAATAAAGCATCCTTTGGAAAAGGGATTTCAACCCAACTGTCCCCATTTCCAAGTGAGTTCTTGGGCCACAGAGCCAGAGGACTGCTCTGCTATCTTTCTGAATGCTGCGATAGAGGCTATGGGAAATTCTTGTCGGAATGTGGTGGTTTGCTCAGTCAGACTGGGGAGAAAGGGGAGCTGTAGGTGAGATCTCTGTGTCCTGGGTGAGTGCAGGAATCCTTTTTGTTACAGGTGAAACAGAGTATATTGCAGATACTAATGGCAGTCTTTATGGAAACTGTATCTTTGTTGTTTTCTCTTAGCCTGCTCCTTTATGGCCCCGGTGATGTTCTTGCTGAGGTGAAATGATTTTATTTTGTCTAAAAAAGAAAACAATTAAGCGTGAGTAGAGTTTTTCATTTCAATTTTTAGCTATCAGACAAGATTTGTTAGCTGTGAGACTTCTTATTTTCCTCTGTGATGTAAAGATAGGGTTGTTTTTGGAGAAAATTTTCTGGCTTCTACGTTAAATGAGAAATTAATATCTCTTGAGATAAACTTTCATATGATGGAATATTATTGTTTTGGAAGGAACTAATGGTTATCAAAGCATAAATTAAGATTTTTTTCTCTGCTCACTTTTAAAAATACAGTTTTAAAAGCATACATAACTTTGAATACCCACTTCAGGTCATCTATATGTCTGTGGGGATTGTATAACTTTTGTCGAATTTGAGAGAGATAGATAGCAAAAACAATAATTTCAATGTAGCCTTTGCCATTCCCTTAATAACAACTTGCAAATTACATTGAGGTGTGTGTGGATCTCAGTTTTTTTGTATGGTGTTGCAAAGTACATCTAGCCCTTTTGCTCTTAGCAATGCAACGTTCTCGTACATGAGATCAGTGTGAGGTACGTTCTTTCTAAGTGGTAGAAAAAGATAATTAAATTTTAGGGGCTTTAAGTTATTGCACAAAGCGTTCGAAAGCCTCGCTAGTGAATTTGTATTTAAACTGAACTGCTGAGCAGCGTGATACCACGGTATTCTTTTGTTTCCCTTTTAAAAACAAGCAAAATAGAACTGCAGTCTTCTACCTCCTAGGCAAGAGAACAACGAGGGCCATACAAATGTAGTGTTATTGAGAATTACAAGTGAGTACTTGTCTTACAGCTCCAGGTGAAGTGTAACTGTTGTACTTTACTCATGCATGTGGGGGCATAATAGCGACTGTGATGCTCTATATGAAATGTTGGCACTGGAAAGCTGCACTGCTGTTGTGTGGAAATTACCCCTTTGTTCTCTTTTCACGTCCTCCACTTAACCTATGCAATACTTTAAATAAAAATCAAAATGCGAATTTTCGTGGGTTTATCTCGTTATGTACATAGTTATGTCTCACTTGATTATTTCTTTAAATGTAGATCGTGTTGCTCGAGTTGATTTTCTTACTCTCTTTTGACTTCAGGGTGCTTCACTTCTGACTCTTCTCAAACTGGTTGCAGTTTGTCTTGGTGTCAACTATTTCTTACAATTTTGCATTTAGAAGGACGCAGAATGTGTAGGGAGAAGGCTGTTGGGCTGGCTTCGCACTCCGTGGGCTGAGTTCCTCAGGAATAATTAATACAAGTGTTGCTGATTGTTCCAGCCAGGCTGCATTAACACCAAGTTTCTAAGGAACGACCGCTTGCGTCTAGTTTTGTTTCATTAGTATTGGCAGTGGCAGAAGCAGAGGAGCGTGCTGCCAAGGTTATTAACAGTGTATGACCCAGACTTTTCCTTTTTCTGGGGGTGTGTGGAAGATGTTAAAACAAACTGCTGGAGCCATTGGTACTATCCTTTAGATATAACTTAGGCCAAGGATGGCAAAATCAGGAGATTTTTCCAGGAAAAGGAAGGCCTATTTTTGATCCAGGAAGACCTAATGAGTTTAGTATTGTCCAATTAAAAATGTCTCCAAATCAGCACGAGGGTTACTATCCTGTCTTCATTTTCCAAAGGCAAAATAAAGGTTGGTTTGTTTTACGCTTGTGGGGAGGATATTAGGTGACTCTGGAGGCGGTACACTACCATCCTGATATAAAACTCACCAAACAGATGTAAGGTAGTAAAAGGAGAAGCCATGAACCAGCACAGAACAGCCCCAGTTCAGGATCCTGTGCAGGCAAAGTACCATGCTGTAGGTCAGACACAACCAAACTCATTCACAGTGAGAAAAACGCTTTTGCTAGGCTTACAGGGTTTTTTTGTTTGCCTTTTTTGCTTCTCTAAAAAATATGTCAGTTACATTAGAGGGCAGAGTTTTAAGAAAACAAACCATAAACAAATGCCTCACAGTGCTTAATGTGAATTTTCCAAATGAAAATCAGTTGGATTACTTCAAGTAGAGAAAGAGAAGAGCTATCAGCATTTTGACTGAGCAAACACGAATTGCCTTCAGTCACCTTACTATCTTCATTTATGAAGATACTTTTTGTTTTATTTTTGTCACTTTCATGTTCAGTCAACAGTGACTTTCAATTTTGGTATTCAGAATTGACCTAAATCATTGTATTTAAGTATATATTTAATATGGATTTTTAAAATGAATCTTATATAAAATAATGTGAGATGTAATAGTCTTTGACGAAGATGCTCCGTGCTGCTGTTGGTACTCAGCTCTCTTATGAAACATGAGGGAGAATCCCTTAAAAAATAAGATCTGTTGCACCAGAAGTTTTGAGAGCATAGGGAAAGTACCAGTAGAATGAAAAATATGAGGAAATTTATTTTGTCTGAAGGCATATTTTCCTGCTCATGTTAATTCGTGGTTCTAAAAATGGGGGGGATAACTGCACCATTTCACTTGGGGTTACCTTTGTGCTGGAACTATTGTAATGGAATTGTATTGTAACTGGAATTATGATTTCTTTTTTAAAGAAGTTAGGAAAAACCTTTAGGTGAAAGAGAGACTACTGTTCAGCTCCTTTTAACAGAGGAAATAGTCCTTAGCTTTGAACAGCAAGTACCTTTTAATGCTGATGCATGTGTTGTATTGGACAAATGAGGCAAAAGAATTTTCAGTATGATGTGAAAAACTGTTTTGAGATACTTTGTACAATATTTTTCCTGTCATAATTTTCCTGTTGTATCAGAAAGTAATAGTTCTGACTTGGAAAATGACTGTGAAATGAGCTGTGGGCTGTTCTGCAGTTCTTGCCCTGTGGTTGTGATCAGCTGAGTATATTTTGCCTTCTTAATTTTGAATGGAATGGTCTCATTTATTAATTAAGATGCAGTTAAAGGAACCAAGAATGATAAATCATGGACTTATTGGTATGAAAAGGAAAGAGCCAAGACTTCAGGTCTGTGTTACACCTTACGTATCCTAAAAATGTCTCTTAAAAATGTATAACCTGAGTATTAAGATTAGGAGAGCATTTAATTTAAATGTATGGTGAGACAGTGTTTCCTGTTTTCTGTAAGTATAGTGAAGATACTGAAAAATTCTTTAAGTGCACAGGTACTGCACACAACTGTTTAAAAAGGTCACAAGAAGGTGGTATCAATTAAGAACTCCTATTTTTTTTTTATTAGTATTTCACATGGATATATTATGGCAAATTATTTTGTTATAACAAAAAGAGGTTATGTGAGTATTGCTAGCTTTTAGGGAGGAGGAGGGCAACAAATAGTATTCTAATAGTTTAATATAAATATATATCTATTACTTAACAATCACTGCGTTTTTCTGTTATTATTTTCCTGTTGAAGGATTTGGCACGTTAGTCTGAGTCCTTGTTAAAACGATTGTATTACGATACTGAATTATTTTATGGAGTATATTATTTATGAATTGGATTGCTTTTTAGGTCCTGTTCCCAGCATGGGGAGATGAAGTCCATAATTCTAAGCAAGTAAATTTGAGTGGAACAAAGTTAGACTGAATCCAGTTTGCAAGTCCTATAATCAAGATGCATTTAAAAAACTGGGTGATGTACATTTCTGCTTTGCTGAAATTTTTGAGTGGTTTATCTTACTGTCAACTGCAGTAAATCTGGCAAGCTGTGAAAATAAGGTGGTATTTCCAGAGTTCTGATTGAAGCCCATTATTTCCTTTCAGACAAATAATAGGTTGTGTGAGAAAGCTGTTTTCACTTCCATGTGCATGAATGTGCAAACACAGACCAAAATATTGGTCTGTGTGTTCAGCTGTGTGTTGCATGCAAGGTACGTTATCTCCTCTCCACATCTTTATTTCCTACCAAATGGGCAGTTTTTCTTCCATGCTTGGGTTTTGTGGACTTATGGAAACCCTCCATAAGTTGTTTTTTTTTTTCCTAGACTTCTTTCACTGCTTTAAAATTAACAGTATGATCGTCATCTCCCATATTCTTTCTACTCTGGTGAGCTCAAGTATTTGTATTGAATAAGCATGGCAGGTTTTTGAAGCAAAACATGGAATACCATGTCATGAAGTCATGAAGCTTGGCCTGTTTATCAGGAGAAAGAAAATTAAACTTTTGATTTCATAGTTAAGCAAAAAAAGAGAAATAGGAAGCAAAGTTGATCTCAGTTCATTGCTGTGGACAGTTAGCTGTATTTGTTTTCAGCTAAAGCTATTGCTTCTTTTGGGTCTTTTATTTCTCATTTTTCTTCCCTTTCACTGATTGACTCCTTTTTTTGAAAAAGAAAGACAAAGGAAACATTACTGTGGAGAGAAATGTGGAGAGAAAGAGATGACCTTGTATCACGACTTCAGAGTGAATCTGTTTAATTCAAATTCATACCGTCAAGGTTGCTCCCTAGCTCAGCTGTACAAAATATATGACGGTGTATGAATTAGAAAAAAATCTGTTTTGCAAGAGATAATATTCTAGATAAACTGCAAAGTTTTTGTATTTTTTTGTATTCTTTTGGAGTTTTTTCTTGGTCAAAGTTGTATGTGATGGAATGGAAAAATGGAAGCACTTAAAAAAAATTGGAAAAATAGAGGATGAATTCAAAAACTTCATCTTTTGCCCTCAGCAATAAGTGTGCTAATGAGCAGTATCTTGCAGATAAGGCTAACAAAGATACTGTGAAGTTCCAGCTCTTAAGCTGTGAATATGTGATGCTGGACAAATCGCTCAGTCGGTATGTGAGCTGAATCAGGATCTTTGACAGGTTTATCTGAGGCAATTTCAGCTGTTATCACTCCTGCCTTCTGCTGAAGGTTGCTGACACAGTCAGTTGAGGCTAATCTGCAGGTTATGAGCTGGCTGCCAATGAACTAGCATGCAGGTTTTTCCTGTTGTCCTTGCCAAAGGGACAATAACCCAGTGCTGGAAAGTAGGGTAGAAAATAGAGGCAGTGACATCTTATTTGCTGTAGTGATGTCTTCTAGAGACATTGAATTCATCTTCAGTTCTTCCAGTGACAGCATGAAAAGGTGTCATATTCATGTTTTAAAAACTTTATTCACTGTTTGCCTTGTAGATCTGATTGCAGGGGGTGGTTTTAGCCACTGGATTGTACATCAGGAAAGTTGTGCCTTTCTTTGGTTTGTGCTGTTAAATCTGTCAGTTTTGGTAATCTGCAAAAAGCTTGCTGAAATCCGTGATGTGTCATTTATTAAATACACTAAATGTGCATTTTTTCCTGCTAAATAATTAACAAATACTTACTACCCACTGTTTTGTTTCTAGCACATTTTGATCTTTGTGTGTGTAAGAGATAAGAAATCTCAAACATGGAAGTACTGCATATTGATGGTGTTTACTCTAGAATACTGTGTGGTGTTTTTCGGATGATACATCTTGCTCTTGAACTCTGTAACACGAGAAATTATAGGTGCTTACTTGCAGATGTGTTCAGCAATTCTATGTACATGCTTGTTGAAATGGAATTCATTGTACTGATGAAACAGAATGAATAGCAATTTCCCAATGGCGAGCAGGGTATTAAAAGAACACGTGCAGCTCTTGGCAAAATTGGTTACAGAACCCCTGTGGATTATAGCAATATAAATCAGATATTTTTTTAGCATAAATTAGATTAACTCTGTAATGTGCTGTGTTTGTGAGTGACTTTATTAATGTCTAAGTACTCTTTTATCCATTCAGTAAATGGGAACACGGTGTGTCTCTGTTGCTTTACTAATGGTTGCGTATTCACTTCAGAAAATTGCACTTGAACTAGCACAGAGTCTTGTCTTTAGCCTTTTTCACATGGGGTCCTTAATTACTTTCATTATGCCTTCTTTTAATAGGGTTTTTAAAACTTTGGATGTATGCACATTTTGATCTTTTTAGTTTGTTAGAACCTTAATCCGTATGCAAGAGAGCTGGAGGAGGAGCAGCTCTGTGCCCTGCTGGGCTTCAGGGAGACGAACGTGTGAGGCTGTTTGCTCCTCCTCTGAGCTTGATGACATTTTGAGGAGTATGTAGGAGGCTATTTAGTTTTTTTCCCCTGAGGACAGTAGTTCACGTGCCTGCATAGCAGTGGGAAGCGGTGCCCTCTCCCCTGGCTGGCGCTGGTGGTGGTTGCCCTGTGGTAGAAGAGCAGAAGAACTGGCAGCACCTCGCTGTGTGTATGACTTGGTGCCTTGTTTTGCTCTTCCCAATGGTGGTTTTCATGGCACAGCATTTCAAGCTTTTGGAACTGTAGGGCTACAAATAGAAGGAAAAGGGGGAAACAAAGACTTCATTTTCCTTGCTAGCACGTACTGCAGGCGCAGGGAGAAATATCTGGTGAGCTAAAAGAAAAGGAGCAGAAACATTTCTCCCTCCAGGGTTGCTGGTTCACAGTAGATAGTTGTAATTTTGGCTACCAGCGTCTCTTCATCTACATCCTCCAGACAACACCCCTTGTTTTTTTCCTGCAGAGATTTCTCATTGAACAGCTGTCATTGTGAACAGCGTTGCCTTGTTAATAGCAATGTTTTGTATCATTTTTGTAACAATAAGTTATTCATAACTGTTTGCATGTAATGCTTATTATCACCAAGAGTTGTTCACCATGCTTATTTTACTCAGTGTATTGCTGCTTATATTTCTGAGAGTTAGGCTCGATTACCAAGGTATGTTTTCATATGTAGAAATTGTCAGGAGCATAAAATGTTGAACTTCTGCAGCTGACGTGCTCCAGCAATCTTTGGATGCCTTCATTTTTTATTGCTGATGTCTTCACTGCTCTTAGGCAAAGAGCTGTGGCCAGGGAAAATTGTTTGTACTGCAGGATGTGAAAATGCCATTGTCATATACTAGTGAGGAAATTGAATGGCTCTCTTGTTTTTCAGCTCTGAAGATGGAACAAGCTTTTTCAGGTACTTTTTCAGAGGCGCGTTCAAAGAAACGTGGTCTACCTCTGATGAGTCTGGTAATGCTGGCTCAGCCGCATGAGTATGTGAGGAGGTGGGAGGTCTGCCTTTGTCCTTTGGCTTCAGAAGGAGCATTAGAACAGTGAAATATTTTGTGAAAACTACTAGTGCAGGCAAGGGTTATGCCTCTACTAACTAAGATTCCTAAGGAAAGGTCTTCATCGCATGAAGGATGTGCGTGGATTGATGTGGGATGACAACTCCTTTTCCATTATCAGCTAATGTGTGATGAGATGTTGTTGTCTACACTTAGTTTAGTAAGTCACTAACTGCACGTGCTTTTGGGTAAAGTTAGTGTTAAAAACAGTGCAATTACACTGTAATAGAACTTGAAAAATTGTCTGGGAGCGCTCTCTCAGGTCCTAAGGATTTCCTTCTCTTTTTTTTTTTCTTTTTTTCTTTTTGCCTTCAACTGAGAGTGTATGTGTGCTCTTGTAAAGACTTGAACAAAAGTGGCAGGAAAAACTAAGGCAATAATGAGTTGTAATGTGCTACAAAGGGATGAATGACATTCCTAAGGGAAACAAAGTAGGAGGGCAAGGCAGAGGTCATTTAAACGCTGGACAGTAGCAGCTATTGTCTGCTGGGAAAACAGAGGGCCAACAAAAAGCATATTTCTTCTCAAGAGCCTATATTCCCTATGACAAACATTCAGGGAAAGCAAAACAAACTCTAATCTTCAGCATTCTCAAAGTGCTTCTTTCTAAGAGTGGAGGCTTTTTGCATAGCTGCAAAACTTACACCTATTCCAGAGGAAGTTAGTTATCTTTTGACAGTGTGCATTCATTTCTCTAATTAGGCTTTGAGGGATTGGAATGGAGAATCATGTGTTTCCTAAGCCGTGTGTTAAAGTAGTCCCTTTTTGGCTGTGTCCGAACTGCTTTGTGTTCAGATTACATAGTAAGTTTTTATTGCAGAAAGCTTCTATTCTGCTTTTATTATCAAGCTACCACTGAAATAGTTTGTGCAGAAATGAGTACTAATGCATTTTCCCCTTGTGATAAATGTTTAGTATGACTTTAGTATCCCTGGCTGACTTCTAAACTGATCTGATATTTGCCCACAAGTTTAGAGAAACAGAAAAATAGTTGATTTTTTTTTTTTTTTGTATGAGTAGAAGTATAATAAATGCATAAAACCTGCTTTAGTAGGGATGCTGACTACCACTGTCTAACAGGCAGTTTTGAAGATGAGTCTGTAAGCATTGCCATGGGTGTAAAGGTGCGTTTTTAAATCATCATTTGTGAATTTAGAAAGCCTTTTACAAACTGTCTTAATGTAGTCAGGAACTATTGCATTAAATGTTTTTGAGGTGCTGATTATTTTTTCTTGGATTTCCTGACATAATTTGTCTCTCTTTTTTTTGGTGTAACTGGAATCTCGCTGTGCATCTGGAGGTAGCTGATTTCTAATTCATAGATCCTTTGAAATGCAAATATGCAAACAGTATATAGAAAATAGCTAGCTGATAGGCATTAACTTTTCCATTTTCAGTTGCCTGCCTCAAATACTGTAATCAGTGAGTCAGACTTCAGAATACTGTCGGAATAGGAGAGTATTTGGCACAATGAATGTAAGTGGCTCATTTGAAAGAGCTTTTTTATAATATTAACTGAGTAGATTTCTTTTTTACTATTGAACATCGGGAAATACATCTGTAGAGTACAGTTTGTCAGTGGTCTTTGCTTTAAAAAAGAATGTGGAGGATGAAGGGAGAAATAGGGACATTCACTTTTCATTTAATCAACATGAAAGTGTACCATAGTTAAAATTTTTTATCATTTTGTACTTCATGTTTGTAATTTGGATTACACTTGAGTCTGTACTAATGAAGTACAGGTGACAGTGGCATATAAGGCCAATCAATTCAGTCTGTTCTTCCTCTCCATTTTGAGGAAGGTAAAAATGAAATTGTCTATGAGAAAAGTGAAGAATCGTGGTAGGGCAAGGCAAAGATACAGACTGACAATAAACACATTTTAAATGGGTAAAAGTTAATACTGCAGCCAGTTTCCTCTGGGCAATTCTCGTATTTATATCAGATTATCTACAGCTAACTAAAAGTGCAGTTTAAATCAGGAGTGTATAAATGTCATAGGTCTTAAAGTAAGAGATGAATTCTGTAATCTAATGCACATCTATGGATATAAATGATGCTTTGTTATAAAAAACTTGTGTTGGAGTTACTTTAATCATATGTATGTTTGTAAACCTTCCCTCCTCCAGGACTACTTAAGCTGTTATTCAGCTGGTCTGCTTAGCCAGCAGAGCCAGGAAAAGACTGAAAACCAGAAGTGAAGGGAAGGAGTTTCTTTCCTCCAAAGGCCAATAGTTTTGCCTCTGTTATCAGAGAAGATTGAATCTAACAAGCCACAGACATTAGCGGTTGACATTGATAAAAACCATGCTGCTTAAAGTGAGACCCATCCAAATCCCAACTAAACTATTCTAGATAAATACTTCTCTCATATTTTGCTTATGAAACTTTGGAAAGGGAAATCGTGCTTCCTCTTTATCTGTAGGTGTAATATTTGGTCTGTTAGTATCCAGCTGAGGGCTTCAGGTGTTCTTTTTAAAGTAGCGGTCGCGTGATGTCGTGGTATCAATTCAAAAGCACTGGTAGTTTCCCATTTGGAAAAACGTGTGTGTCTTTGCGCAGCCATGTCTGCTACCTGTGCAGTGAGAGCTTCAGCGACTCATAGAGCATTTTCTGTATCCTGGAAAGGAGAATTGGAATAGAAAGGAACAGAACAAGTCACCAGAAAGGAGCGAGGGCTTGTGTTGTTGGCTTTTTGCTTCCATGTATGCAAAGAAAGTTACATCACTCCCTCATCTCATCAAAGCATTTATGAATTTTTATAAGTAATAAGACTTCACTTAGCATAATTGAAACCTTAGTAAGGTAAACTAAGGCTTAGTATTTGGGATTAGTCAAATGAATAGGACTTGGAGACTTAAGACAACCCAACCACTATAAGAAAAGGATATGACAGTCTCTTCTTTAAAAGTTAAAGCAGTGATCATGTAATTGAAGATTATATTTCAGAGGGATAAGGTAAAGTTCTTCAGGCTCTCTCAGGTCAACATTTCTGACTGTGAGGACACGTCTCTCATATTACTGATTTTAACGTAAACTGCAATTGAGAGGAAGAGCCTGTAGAGGAGTTACCTTGTGCCTAAGTGCAAGTTCCACTAAAGAACTACTGAGGCTATTGTTGGAGGAGTTGCTTTGTTTTGAACTGAAATGCTTTTTATCTTTGGATCCCTGGTGAACACCAGTAGGTATGGAACAGTCTGCACTACTTTTCCATCTCTCGAGGGAAGTTATGGCTTATTACTTTTTTTTGTTGTTGTCTAGATGGCTGAAGCTAGGATTGGCATCATATGGATTTTGCTATATTTTTAAAAAATGCCTTTGGTTAAAAATAGGTCGGATAAGGAGTGCTACTGAGATCCTACAACAGTCTGACCCTTGTTGAGCTGGCGAGCAGGCTGACAGGCAACTTAGCAGTCTGATTTATAAAATTCGTTAAATAAAAATTATTCAATAAATGATTTGTATTTCAGGCTTCCTCAGGCAAATGGGAGAAGTTGACATTAGATTCAAATCCTTATTTTTGTTGCAATGTGTCTTTTTTATAGCTTTCCTCTTAAATACGAAATGGTGTATTACCTTGCAGGAGAGATCTCTTAATTTACATAGGGCAGTGCCTCTCTTACCTTCACTCTCTAATTTGCCATACATCATTTACCTGCCCTTCATTTCTTTACTCAGGTGTTGGATTAAGTTCCGTATTTGATAGGCTTTCTGATGAAATGCTTTAAGATACTGATTGGCCTAAAGCTTTCTCTGTTCCTAGTCCAGATTTCCTTGGCTCTATCGTGGGTGCTTCATTGTTGAACCAAACAAAAATGAACATCTGATGCTTCTGAAAGGGATGAATGTCCATCACTTCATCAGAGAAATTGCTGAACTCCCTGAGGAGTGGATTTGCTCAGGTAATTTGGGAGGATATAGGCCTGAGAATGGGATACTTGCTTCTCGGAGGCATCTTGTTCCAGGTTCACAGAAACCACTTTGAATCCTTTCCCACTCCACTTGGTTTGATCTGATGGAAACGAGTGAACTTTCAAACGATTGAAGTAATAAATGTGGGCAGTAGTAAATAAGCTACAGTAGGGATCAAGTAATGTTTGGAGAGAGAACGATTCAGAACTGTGTTGTCTTTGCCTTAAGAATTTGTTTGGCAAATGCTGCAGGAAAAAATAAAGAGGCCTTGATCCACACCATTAAAATGTAGAGGGCTACACTAACAGTTTTAGAAGTTTAATAGTATTTTTTTTATTAACTGCTTTTTTGGAAGCTTTATCAGGACAGGATGCCAAGAAAAGCTGTTCTCGCTAGAAGACATTGGAAAGAGCTGTTAATGTTAAGATGATTAGAGGATGAAATTGCAGACAGGAGAGATAGAAAACCCTTACCTTAACTATAAAGACATTAACTGCTAGGGAATAATCGGAGGAAAAAGAAAGTTTGGCCTGTACTTGCATTCACTGTGAATTTACAGCCTCTGAAATGGAGTTATGTATGAATAAAATTTTTCTTCTACTGCACACCAAACAGCCATGGAAGCAGCATCTTTTTGCTTGTTTGTAGAGTTTTAAAACTCTTAGGGAAAAAATCAAATTATTTGATATTGATTGCTGTGAGTGTGTAAAAATAAATAAAAGAAGAAATCAACATGTTGATAAACTGGTTGGTGGATGTGTGTTCTTTTTTGTATTATACAGGCCAGCTATATTCAAAGTTACTCTGAGTCATTTTTCTTTTGACTGTTGTTGGTGTAATCTCAGAGGATTAAAGTTGGAAAATATAATAGTATTAGATATACTAGCATGACTTCCATTTCTGTATACAATAAAACAAGGCTCAATAATTCAACCTTCAGTCCTTGTTTAAGTAGGCTAACTTGGGTGTAAAAATTCCAAGAAGAAAAAAAACCCAAATTTTCAATAGGCTTTTTAGTAGAACCTGTGTTAATGCAATGTGAAGCATAAGAAGGCATCATTAAAATGATCTTTTAAGGTAAGATGTGATCATTGTCTGTGCTTACATAAAGCAGCTCAGTACATTCTGTGTTCCAAAGCACAAGCTGTATATTTTTTGGAAAATCTGGACTTCGTATTGTGGATGATGTGATGGAGTTGACTCCTTTGAAGAGAAACTGGGTTGGGATCTTTAGTCTTTCTCATTTTGATGCGAGGCTTTCTTTAAAGTGGCTTTTAAGTATATGTTTTATGTAAGATTCTAAATGCAGGGTTTTTTTCTGTACTCGTTCTTGAAGTTCATTGGTATGATGAAAAATGATGCGTTAGATAAGGTCATTACAGTCTGTCTGGTATTTCTGAGACGTAAATCTGCTTCGCTGACTGCATGTTGATGTGATGGAAAGTAACAATTCAGAAGAAGCAGTAAATGATTTCCGTGGAATGACTTTAGTACTGCTTTAGAAAGCATTACAGGTTGAAGTCAGTTTGATGTATTCTGTGACAGGAGGTGGGCTTTTATGTGACAATAACAGGTTGTCCTCATCTGTGTTGAGAGCCGAATGAGTAACTAGTGACCCATGGGGCTGCTGGGCCCCTTGGAACTGTGCAGGTCTCCCAGTCTGAGCACTGTATCAGAAGTCCTTACTCAAAATGGTCACCATGTTACACATTACAAGTTGAGATTTGCTTCGTTTTTTTGTAGCAAATGAGTTCTACTGTAAGACAGGAGAAGCGCTGTTTATCTCATTGATGCAGCAGTGAAGCAGTTACTGCTCTGCAACAGTATGGCCTGAATCTTGGTGGTGGCCTTATGTGTTGGTGACTGCTCCTGCCCACCTCCCAGCTCTAATACAGACCCAGTATAATTCTTCTGGGAGCTTCCCTGAGTGAACCCGCTGTGTCCAGCAGCATGGGCCTCGTCCTTCTCTAAGAGACATGGGGTGAGCTGCAGTCCCTCAGCTGGTGCTTTTGTCAATCTCGAGGTGTGCTGTAGTTGTCTCTTTGATACCCTGCCCCAAAGCTTTTGAGCAATTTTCCGTTTACTTCCCGGTTTGTTTTTTTTTTCAGTATGTTGACTGTTAGCTAATGACAAGCCACAGCCGTCACATTGCTGAAGCTGAATAAAAGAAAGCACTGCTCTTATTCTTAGCCATCTACATTATTTCTTCTATTTCTACACACTTGACTTTCTGGAAAGGCATTTACGCTTTCAGTCCACTCTGGTTAAGAGATTTGCTCGTACCAACGCTGTGGAAAACTCTGATGCCTCCTCGTGTCCTGAGTTGCTGCTACTGCAGTATTTTGACTGTGCTGGCATTCCTTATCACTCATCCCTTGCCAGCAAGTTGGAGAAGAGATACCTGTGACTGGTGCCCAGCCGTGCATGTCGGCACCACAGAGCCAGCAGCCACGGGGAGCATGGCATGAGCACGGCGCTCGGCCCTTCTGCGTGCCTGCTTGCTTTAATGCAGCTCAGCGGAGAGGGGAGCAGAGCTGGCCAAGGCAGCAGGGATTCCTTTTCAAATGTAACCAAGCTAAAAATTGCTTTTGGCTCAACAGCAAGCTTGGAACGTCTCAAACAAATTGGAATTTTTCATAAAGTCATGATCGGAACGTGGAATTTTCATCCATGTTATTAAGCTTCATACTCTAGCTCATGCTTACAGCACATGTTAATAAAAACAGTCATTGTTTACAACAAGTTCCTGAAGTATGTGTGGCTTTTACTATTATTGTCTTTAACTTTTAAAAAGAAAATGAAGAACATGCTTTTGAAATACATTCTGATTTGTCATTACGACAATGCTGATTTGTAAAATATGGCTTCAGATATGTTTTTATGCCAACCTCTGTACAGGGATCAAAGACGTGGAGTTTAAACGGAACAGTTGTGTGCGATTAATTTTGGGGTCAGTGTTACAGATGTACACTTAATTGGTAAGGAATATTTTTTAATGACTTCTTGCAATTAAATAGCATTTCACACAAGCTTGCATCAGCTGCAAGGAGAATTGAGGAAACCAAACTGTACTGTATGTTACACATCTGGAAAGGCTTTTACTTGCAACTAGCTAGTGGTCTATCTGCAGAGGCCGTTTAAGCCAGGGATGTGTTTATGCTCACAAAACTATTAAGTGAACTCCTAGACATTTCAAAGTAGTGTAAGGAGGACTGGAGAGCATCGTGTTGCTGAGGTTGGCCATTCTTAGGTAAAACCAGTTATCTACTGTTCATCTGGATTTTATACTAACTAGAAGCTGTTAGACATAAAAACTGCAGGGAAGTTGAATTTGGAGACTTGAATAATTGGACAATAGGTTTGATTTCCTTTATGCAGTGTATTAAAGTTGCAGTGTGTTTTGTCTGATGCATAGATGATAAATGCCAATTGCAGAATTGTGTGTGTGCAGCAGAGCAGCATACCTGGAAGAAGTGTGGTGTCATTTTTTTCTGAATTCTATTTGTGCTGCAGGATGGTCATGCTGCTGCCTAAAAAGAAAATGCCTTCATATGTCTAAGGAAAGACTTTTCTTGGGGTTCTAAAGAAACTTGTAAATAAAAAATGAAGACGTGCTTTGGAAGTTATTTTAGTTTTATTCTGTACAGGCTTTCTTACATACAATTTTAGAAAATAAGGATTCCTGTGTTAGGACTGTTATCACAGAAGGCTATTCCTTTGGCCTTTCGTAATTATATAAAGACTGTTAATGGATCTATTGAAAACTCATTTAAGGATATTAATAGGGAAGATTGGAGTTTTCCTGAACAGGAGACAAAGCGTGCTTTGAATACATTTGCTACTGTGTGGTTTCTGTCATGTGCTCCCAATCTTACTTAAGAGACATTAAAGACTCAGCCTCCTTTAACCGGCAGCTCAAACATTCAGAATAGAGTTGGAGGGGCCTCCAAACTCATGCCTAAAGAAAAGGAAAAAATCACATTTGGAGGTAACAGATTTTGAAACTTTTTTTTTTCTTTTCCCCAGAGCTAGAAGAATTTTATCTTTATTTGTGAATACATCTGAGTATGGGTTTAAATAACAGCCCACCGTATTGAAATAAATATTAAAATCGAAAGAGTGAAAATCACAGAAACTGGAGTAATGTGCTAATTTTCTTATGCTTCTGTAATTCATTTGCAGTGTTTAGAGTTACTCACGTGTTGCTTGTGTATAAATGCTGCAGAGCTTGTGCTGGTGTGGCTTGATCCTTCTCTTTTCATGAAGAAAACTTACTTTGCAGTACAGCAGTGATAACAGCAATGTTGATGTTAGTGGTCTGATAATCAGACCGTTCTGACCTGATAAATCCTAACTTCCTAAATACTTTCTCAGGATTTGTTACTAATACAGAGAACGGGGAATTGCCTGCAGATAGCTGCAAACAGCAGCTTGTTGGATTGTAAGCATTGTTAAAGCATTTAGGAGTAGACTGTATTCTTACAGTCTGGCTCCTATCTCCTCCAGAATTCATAATAGATATATATATTATGAAATAGGATCAGCTTAACTTTGTATTTGAGAGAAGTTAATTTGTTGGGAAATTTGAGAACATCCTAAATAGTATTTGAAGAAAGAAGAGAACAAAGAGAGATTATATGTAATTAGCTATCAACTCTTTAAATCGTTTAAAAAATATATAAAGGAAATTAAAACTGAATTTTTTCAGGATAATAATCTCATTCTGAAGACCTTATGCAGCTTGCATTAACTTAATTTTAGTTTCTTAATAATATTGGTAATTATTTTTCTTCACAGATTATAGTGAATTATAGAAAATATGATTGAAATATAACTTCGTAGTCTGGGACCTCAGTCATTTTTGTCTGTCATAATGAAGTTCAAGACAAGAAGCGGTTGCTTATGAAGATATTAAATTCTGTACAGTATAAGCAATTCCTAATTTGTTAAGTCAAAAGAGCTAGTTCCCCACAGCTGGAAAAAAATTGAAAGTAGAGCCAAACTAGTCTTCTGTAACAAGTGAGAGAAAGAGATTGTGATTAATAGAGATTACAGCTTTATGTAATCAGAAGGGTGATGATGAAGAATGGGTTAGAGCTAGCAAGAAGTTGTATGAGTACATGAAGGACTGCCTGAACCTTTGTTTGTGATGTCCTAATGGCCAGCTTTGTTAAGGTCAGCAAATTTTGGACGGACTGCTTCATGGCATTTTGATATTGTACTTCCTGGAGCTGATCAGTTCAAATGCTTGTCCTCAGCCTTGCTAGAAAGATGGAACTGAATTGAATGAATGATGAGAATGATTTGAGTGTCAACAGAATTTGAGAGAGAGAGCAGTTAGGAGGAATGCAGGAGTTTTACTGCATGCAAGTTGTTTCACTTGGAGCTAGTTGGGGGGCATTGAAGAGTGCTTCTTTTGCAAGAAAGTTTAATGTATGTGACAACTGCATGTATGTTGGCTTCATATCACTGTTGTCATACCATGTAAAAGTGTTGCACCTACAAGAAATGTATATTCAAGGCTTTTTGTTCACTACAGCATTTCTGTATCAACAGCAATTCACACAAGTGTGCTGAGTGAAACAATTACCAAGTGTTAATTATTGTAGTTGTGATCCATAGGGTTTTTATGTATGTTTGTGGGTTGTTGGCATGTTTTTTTGTTTTTTTTTTTAAAGAGTAGTTGATCAATGTGATTCTGTCTAGATGAGATAGAATCTCATGTAAAATCTGAGAAAAGCCAGTTCTGGTAGTGGTGGGACTGCAAGCTGTTCTACCGATGTGCTCAAACCAGGGACAAGAATTCACTAACAGGTTGTGGAGTTCCAGTCAATTTGAGCAACCTGCTCAAGGAGTTGTCTTGCATCAGGCCATGCTGGAGTTAGATCAGAGACCTCAAGGGCAGCATGAACAACATCTGTTTTCCAAATGAAATACTAAACTGTTAGTAGCATGAGTAGTTGAGAGAGAATTAAAGAGCTGTCAGCCTTTCATTATCCTATCTGATCCCTAACTCTTGGCTCCAAAGCTGTGCTTTCCATTATAATGCATTACGATTGAGCCACATAATTAAAATACTTTTTATCTAAATGAGAGAGTTGTATGTATTCTGAGTTGTTCTTTGGAATTTATTTGTGGGACATAATTATTCTGTGTTCCCTATTAAAGTAAGTAGATGGTTATTAATTTTGCTTGCTACGGAGTCTCAAAGGCCGGAGGTGCTTAAGCAGTAGAACTTTACAGGCTCTGTAAAGTTTTTTAGAAGTTAAAATTGCTCAAGAAGTGGCAATGTCCAAGTGCATGGTCTTAGCCCACTGGAAGAGCTTTCTGTTTCCTACAAAAGAGTTTGACATCTAGTTGGTTCTTGTTACTATTTTATCTGAGCAGTTTTACTACCCTTAGAAGGCAGGTTTGGGGGAAAAAAAAGGTCTGGCTATCATGAAATAAACTTGTAGTAGGGTTAACTTGGTTGGAATAAGAAGTATTTTAATTATTTCAAAGAAAACCTGGAGATCATGGCATGTATCGCATCCGACAATCAGAGGACTGAAACCTTCTTTAGGTTGAGAAAATGTTATCAACATTAGCAAGTCATTTATAGTGGGAGTGGGTCCATAGAGGAAAAACACTGAATGCAGAAGACTGTGTGGCTGTAGCCCATATTTTTCCAGAGGCAATACTCTTAGCCAACTCTGCTCTGTTTTCAGTGAATGAGTACTCATTATGTTGATTGTTGGAGCATGTTTTCCATTTTATTTTCATCAATAAGTAGTGCAGTTTTTGCGCTTTAAGATTTCTCCAAAATGGAAAAAAAAAAAAAAAAAAGATAAGAATGTTCTACTTACAAAGCTTTATCATGCCAGAGCCACTTGATTAAAATCATTATATTTAGAGAGATTTTCATTTATGGCATGAATACAAATGAAAGCTACTAGTAGATCTGAGACAGCTAATAGTATTAAGTATGAATCTACCTTTGTTGGGGAAGAAAAATTGTAATTTTCATTGAGCTGGAGAAGGGAATGACTGTGTTTATATCACAGGCAAATTGGAAAAGTTAACATTTTCAAGTATTTGAGGCTTAAAAAAACCCAGAACTTGTATAAACTTGTTTTTAGTAGATAAAGAGGCTGATAACCAAGGGTTATTTTGGACTTTATTTTACAAAAGGCTTTCAAGTTCTTCTAACATTTGGAGAGAAAAGATTTTTAGAGAAGCTTGACTGACTATAGGTTAGTGTTGGTGTTAGACTGCTGTTTGGAATAGTAAATATGTATATTTTGTAAAAGAGGGCTGCTTCTAAGGAGAGGTTTTCTGCACATGATACGTAGTGCACAATTCTGAGGCAGTATCCACCAGATACAAAAAAAGATGGGTGAAGATTTCCAGATGAAATAGTCTGTAAAAAGAGATGTGATATAATCTGCATTGAAACACCACAGTAATGATTGACTTGTTATTCTTGAATTTCCTTTACTTTCTGTAAATGTAAACTGAATGCAAATACAGTTGCTGAAAAACAATTCATGTAAATAGTTAAAATCTTTCTAATGTCTGTGGTGTTGTGAATTCTGTCCTGGTTGTTGTTACCAAGAAATAATACAATGTCAACAATGCAAGTGCAGTAGAGGAGCAGAACTTGTGTAAGCAGAGCTCCTTGGACTAAAATTCTGGCAGTGTTTCTGTGGTAAAATACTGTGAGGTAAGCAGGTTGTCCCTTCAGTGTAGGCCTAATTTCTTAGCATTTCTAACTCTTGTTCACCTATAATGTTGAAAACGAAATCTAACAAACCCCTTTTATATAAACAACTGCATTTGAATGCAGAGTGGCAAATCCTTTCGTGTCTGTGCTGAAACACCCAATTCTGCTTCATGGACCCATTGTGTAACTCTCCTTGCTTTTGTCCATGGAGTAATGAGTAGTAATGAGAGATTTTGCTGTATGTGAGCTGATTTGAGTAAAAATAGAATAAGCACCCCTGTGCCATTGAAGACATTCTAGAGATTTGCAATTTGGAAGAAAATCTGGCCATATTCCACTGAATTAATACCTTATTTAGGTATTAGCTCCCTCCTGAAATCAGTAGCGGCTCTCAGTGGAATGAAGTGTTAATGGACATTCACAGCTGGATTTTCTGCCATGCTTTCAGAAGTGGTCAGGTACTGCTGGAAATGGGTTTGCGGGGTGGCACCAGGGCCCAGGAGAGCAGGAGATCTGGTCCAGGCTGAGGCAGGGAGTGGAGTGGGCCTGACGGGAGGTGGAAGGAACTCCCCACTGAGCACCATTTCACAATGGAGGGCGTGGGGAGGATGGGAACGGGGATGGATTGAGTTTGAGGGATTTGGCAGCACTTAGTGTGTAGGTATGGAAATGAGGAAGCCAAAGCCTGCAGACCTGCAGCTGGGGAGGCTGCAGAGGGCAGCAAGAAGGGCTTCTCCAAAGGTGCAGGAACAGCAAAAGGAGAGCATGGTGATGCAATGCAAGTCCAAGAAATGCCTGTGTACCAGTTCAGACTTGATAAACTCGAGACACATTGATTGGTTTTGCATTCTACATCATTACTTCCGTACTAAAACTGTTCATTTGAACAGTGTGAAACATGAAGTGTGGTGCTGCGTTTCATGATACATAATGGATTCAAATCTCTTCTAGGAGGACTACACTCAGCAGAAGGCACGTGATAGCTGGGCCATTCATTTACCTTTTGTGTCCTAGCTGAAGTGATTGTGAGGTGCAAGCTCTAGCTTGTCACTGCACAAAAGATAAATGTTAATGTAGCATTTTTCAGGCTCACTCAGCTCTTCTGTTATAATAAGGAACATTTCTCTTAAGAAAACTGTGTAATTTGGCTAGGATTAGTTGCCTTTTCAAAAGACCAACCAGCTGCTTCAAGGAGAAGGCAATAAAAAATTGAAGGATACATAAAAAAAAAATTGCAAATTGAGTTTGTCACTTACGCTGTGCACACAGCATACATACATTCGCGTGTACGACAGAGAAGACTAAAATTAGCACACATCTTTGCTTTTTTGCTGTAGGCACAGGGCTGTTGGAAGTCAGAGCATTAAAAGAAATTAAGCTGGTTCCAAAAGAACTTCAAGGAAGTGATAGAGTCTCAGGAGACATTGTGTTGCTTCCAAATTGAGTTAGGAGAAGTCTCTCCTGGCAAAAGGTATCTATCTGACACCAGACAACAACAGTGTGTGACAGAAATGTCGAGTTCATCCAGATGATTTGACAGGCAGCTGAACATTTACAAAATACTGAAGGTGACAGGAAATAAACCTTAAAACACTTTCTCATCAGGTAGTAGCATGTCAGATGCTATTTTTTTTTTTTTTTTTTAAATCCAATTCACATAAGAGGGCTGTATATGATTACTTTATGTTCTTTTTTTCAATTTAGTTGACAGAACAATTTTAATTTCAGTCCTTATGTTGTTTTGGCTTTAGCACCTAAACATGATGAAAAGCAAAATATGCTCAAATAAAGTGACAACCTTGATAGAATTTCATAAAAAAGATGCAGCAACCTCCTCATTTGCTGCTGCTTTTTCCCATAGCCCAATTTTAGGCTGCAGAGTATTTCAGAGATTAAAGGTATGTTTCTTCATGCTGAGCTCATCAAGAGTGAACTTATAAAGTCACTCGCTAGTTCAGAGTCACTTGCTGGCTTTGGTTCTTCTGTATCATGTTCAGACTCCTCACCTTCAAAGCTCAGTAAGACTTTGCTCTTGGCAATCTAATTTTTCTTTTCTCTTTTTTTTTTGTATGTATGTCTTTACGCGTGGAATTCCATCTGCTTTTCTTAGTGCAGTAAGTAAACATACTGATCTTTGTATCACAGCGAGCAAAGTTTGTTTATGCTTGTATTCAAAGTGTAAAACCTTTTAGAACCATACAGTGTTACTCTCAAATTTTTACATTGTGTTGATAAACCCTTTGGGGCTTTTGATACTTAAGCTGAAACACCAGTTCCCTCAAGCAGGGACAGGGCCTCCTGTGTTTCGGTGCTCTGTTGGTAAATCAAATGTTGCAATCTCTTCTGCATTAAGTAGATTAACTTTTTTTTTTTTTTTTTTTTTTTAATGTGAGCAAATAATATGTTTCATAAAGTAGTGGAAACATGGACTTGTGAAAGAATCTTAAATATGCTCAGGAAGCTGGCATTCTGAAGACACTCAGTTTTTCATTTTAAAAGAAGTTTACAAAAACACAGGTATTGCACAGAAACTGACTGAGTGAAGTGCCTTTGGGAAGCTTTGTAAATGTCCCTTTCTGACATTCCATGCTATTAGTCTGATTGTTTTGGCCCTAAGGCAATATTTTTAAATTCCTTACATTCTCCTGTATTCCAGCTTTTAATTTCAACACCTTTGTGGGAGACTGATTCTCATACTTACAGTAAACAACATTGTATTTATTTCTTGACATCAGACAAGAAAAAGATGCCGAAATATCTTCTTCTGTGTATGCTAAAAACAGTTAAGGCAGAGGAAGCAAAAAAACCTGTCACAAACCAACCCTGTTACTTTGAGTTGCCAGTGGTAGTTTACTCCAAAAGAAAATATGAGAATTGTTCAAGTAAGGAGAGATGCAACCTTTCTACAAAGTGCAGGGTTTTTCTGATGCTGTCTTGTGGAGTCCTGCTGAAAGTTGCCAAGAGTTACGGGTTGTTAACTGGTAAAGACCTTGCAAGAGTTGGGCAGCCAAAGGGCTCTAGCAGTGCATGCCACTCCAAGTTGTTAAGTGAAACCTGAAATCCAACGTGCTTTCCTTTGAGCAGTATTCTGATACATCTAGTACTGGGATTGGTGTCAAGAATCAGGTTAGAACAGAAAGAAATTACAGTGTTCTGTGGTACTTAGCAGAGAAGCTTTGAAGGTCTACTTTAACTTGATTGTTGAATGAAATAATAGTAAAAATAGTGTCTAGTTTCTTCATTAATCTAATATTTTTCCTGTTTGATTTGTTCAGCTCCTCCAAAAGTATAAGAACTATGTTGATGTGATTGTACTTCTTATACTGCATCATATTTTTTTTCTAAAGTACATTTGCTTCAGAGTTGTGATGTAGAGCACTGCTAATTTGCACAAAAGTGGTGGATTTCTAGGGTAATCTGGCTAGCTATTTGTTTAAAAAAGCTACTTTACTAAAATAAAGAATTGTACTAAGTTGTGACTAACCATCTTTAGATACGGCGTTTCAAAACAATTGTAAATCTTTTTACTTTTTAAAATCAAATGTGTGGTTGTTTTATAACTATACTGAGAAGAATGAAAACTAGTACAGCTATCTCATTAACTAGTAGAAATGAATGTAGTTGCCAACACTAGCATTGCCTACTTCTAGTGAACTGTCATTAGAAGAAAAGTGAACTGTCAGATACTTTTTCATGATGTTCAGCAAGAGTAATTCACACCATGGGAATACCAAAGATTTGTTTTTATGGATACTGCAGCATACTGACAGCCTGGTAGGACCTCCTGACATAGAAGTATCTCACGTTTTTATCATTTACACTGCAGTTAGTGCAGAAGCTCTCTAACTAGAAAACATTTCATTTGCACTCAGGACCTCTGCAGTCTCCAAAAAAGTTCTGGTAAAATTTATTCCACTATTAATTTAGTGTCGGATGCAGGTTAATAGTGCTTCACTGAGGCCTTTCTTTGAACAAATCTGACCTGGTTTGTGTTATTCCTTGAATAAGGGGGAAAAAAAAAAAGAGCTTTTAAGATTCTTCTTGGACAGTGGAAATGCTTTGTGTTCTAGAACTCAAAAAGAAATGGGGAGATTTAGTTGAAAATGTTAAACCTCTAGGTTTGTGTTTTCTGTAAATCTGGCTGTTCAGATAGGATGATTTTGTGGTTAGGACTGAGCCGTAAATAAGGCAGGAAAGGAAAATTGAAAGATCTGAGGCAAGATAAAGAAGGAACTAGAAAATCAAAAGGAACAACACTCTCACTGAAAAGTATTTTTTTCAGTAGGAGTCAGAAGATGAAATCTTGGGTATACCTGCATTTGCTGGAGAATGTACATGCAAAGAATTTGCTCAACCCAAATCCGCCTTCAGAACAAGCTGACTGTATGTTTACTGTAGCACGTTAACAGCTTTCTTATTTTTACTGATGACTGAGTATGTCTTACAATACTGGTTCTCAAGGCAAAAAAAAAAAAAAAAGTTGCACCAATAAAAGTACCTCTTCAACACTAAAATTATTGTACTTTCTATTGCTGTGTAATTGGAGATTTTCAGTAATTGATTTCTCATCTTGTGTTGGATATTAATGTGACTTAGTTTGGTTTAGGAACTCGATGGAAAAACAAGTAAAAACATAGAGGAAGAATATGTTTCTGCCTTTACCTGTAATAAAATCACAAATAACTGTTGATAATTAAAGATCCTCTTATAATATGGACCAAAATGAGTGTTGCAATGGAAAGGCAGTGGTTATATAGGGAAGCTGGGCATAAAAACTGCTGCTGAGTTGTAAGAGCAGGCTATCTTTTTTGGAGGTAGACAGTGCTTTGGTTTTGCACCTAGGCAGTTCCAGAAAGCTTTTTTTGTCTGTCCAGTGCTCTGTAAAAAGAAGACAGCCTGCTCCCTTGAAGGCACTCAGTGTCTGGGAATGTGGGATAGCTGAAAGCTCTGTACATAGGGTGGGTAAGTTCACCTGGTTGAAAGGAACTCCCAGGCCAAACTGCAGCCTGGCAGCAGGAGAAATCCATCCTGGAAAGGGACGACTGGCAGTGCTGCAGCAGAGGCTGGTGAGGAGAACTGCCTATGGAACAGTCTTCCTGTTGGGCAGGAGTAGGAGGTCATTCTTGTGCTCCTTCAGCTTACGCTGGTTCTCCAAGTGAAAGGAGTTACACAATGAACTCTGTTTTATGCCAGTGTAAGCATATTTACATTTGGGCTTCTGCCACAGAAACTTCTTTTTGAAAGGAAATCGGATCTCGTGTTTCTGTGGCATAAGTTTCTCTTGGCTTAAGCTCATGAAAAATACATACAGTTGCATACTGTCTGTTAAAAAGGTAAAAGCAAAGTTAGAAATAAGGTGACTGAAGAGAAAGTGTAAATCCAAAGGGAATTGCAATGAAATTCTGTAGGTTTCTAAGGGGAAGTATCTGGATGGGAAGAAATACAAGGAAGCTTAAGAAATCCTAGCCTCATACAAATAAATATATATGCGCTTCTTGATATTCTTGTTGTGCTGTTTGTTTTGATGTCACCATTTTTCTTCTGTAAAGGAATCTCGCAAGTGAAAAATTATGTGTATCTGTGCCTTAGCTAAAACTAGATTTAAACTGTTTATATGTAAGCATTTTTAATTCCACAGAGATGACTAAGGGAATAATTCTAAGAAACCTGTTTTGCACGGTGTCTTTCTGGGCTTTAACTTTTAATTTCCTAAAATGTTTTTGTCTGTACTTCGGTTGCTTTCTCAAAGAGCTCCGGGGTAAATGGCAGCTGTAAACCTCAGGGTAGGCTGCAAAGTTTTTCTTCCAAAGCCTTCCTTTCAAGTGTAGCCAAGCGAAAGGCAGGGAGTGAGCTGGAAAGTCTGGCTCAGCGTTATCGCCGCGGCCGGCTATCCTGGTGAGCAGGCCGAGAGGCGGAGGGGAGGCCGAGCAGCGAGGCACTGGGGCTGTGGGCTGTGTCCTGAGCACGTGTGCCTGTGTGCAACACGTCCCTCCCGCTTCATCCTTTTCATCCTGCTTCATCTATTGCAGAAGGCTGTTTCTGTCTTTCTTTTTCGGATTGCTTCAGCGTTTGTGTGTTTGGAGCTTCATTCATGCGTGACTTTGTGATAAGCTGTATGAACGCAATACTGAGTTTACTTTGACGTAATCTGTTCCACTGGCACTCCTATTCTGGTTTTGTTTGCGTATCCAAAAAGGTATTTTTTTATTTTTTTTTCCTAAGCAGTCTTAAAAGTTCTTTCCCAATATAGGGAGACAGGTGACTTTATCATGGGACAACTCCAGTTATTCTCAGTGCAAGACAGTGACTGTCTTCTCGTAGCCATGACTTCTGGGTGCCCTTCTTCTGCCAAGTAATTCTTGGGATCATAATCTGTGAAGTGCAGCAGGTTTTTTTGTTAGCTTGTTTGCTTTACTGGGGAAGGAAATGGATGAGCAGACAGTGCTTCCTTTGTTATACAGATGCATGCTGTTTCTGTGGCCATGAATTTCCTCTCCAACCGTTTAGAGCACACAAATTCTCTAGTTGATATCTTTGTCTTTTTCCTTATCTGGACTCATACAGAGTATGCTGTTACTGTTTATAATGTGCCTCAGTGCAGTTAAGTGTGATCGTGGAAGCATATCTTGTTTTCATCAGTCTGAAGATCTCCAGACTTTTGTGAACAATTACATGAATAGTGATAATATAAAGGATTTAGTGCCCATTCTAGCTGCAATAGAACAAACTGTGGCTTGCCTTATTCCTATATAAATCAAGCTCATCTGTGCATCTGTTTGTGTATGTATATATGATTATCCTTTGACTTTGATATAGAAAGAAAACTGTTTAATAAGTTTACAAATAAATAATACCTTTAAAATAACATCATTACTGCGATTGTAAAGTCATGCACAGAACCTGAGAGAGTCCAAGGAAACTGGATTCCATTGAAAGATAAAATTTCAAGTGGTAAATATGAAATAAATTATCAAGTACTCTGCCTCCTGTCTAATTACACAGACTCTGAGTGGTAATTCCTTCTGAGAATTTCCTTGCATTGTGTTCCTCTTGAGATAGATTGCAAACTGCAATTGCACATGCAGTGTGCTGGTAGAAGAGAGACATACCACAGTGTAGACCTTTCTGAGTAATATTGCCAGTACTGAATTTCATTACAATTTATCTTTTACGTTAGATCTTCAATACAATTCCATAAAGAAAAAAAAAAAATATTGTGCTGTAGTTGACTATAAATGCTATCTTTTGCATGGAAAAACTGTTTTGGTAATGCGAGTTACTGCTGCTTACATTAGCAAAGGGTTGCACCCTCTTCTGAATATTCATAATTAGAGAAGAGAGTTTTGAAAGAAGTATCTCTAATGCTAGAGTTTTATGGTTTACTCTGTAAGGAGGGATTACAGTATTGTTTTGTAATTCTCACATGCATTCAAGAGCAGCACTAGTTACCTACAGTTTTCAGATATTCTGGAGGAATTGGAAGAAAAGCCAAGGGTAGTCACTTTGGACTGATTTTTTCAGTAATTCTTTTCAGCTGTGTTTGAGAAATAAATAAAAACAGTCGTTCAGGATGAAAGCTCTCATCTTTAATAAAGTGAGATTTGTTTTTCAGGCTGGAAAACACCTCCCTTATGTCCTCATCCTCATCATTAATAAGCAAGCCAGACAGGCAGAAAACGTGCCTCAAAGGTCTCATAGCAAATTTGTTATTCTAATGCTGTATTTTCTTGCAGAATTTTTCTGTCATCTCTCTCAAGTGGTCGAATAGTTTCCAAAAGTGCTCCTTCTCCTCCCCCACCCTTTTATTTTTATATTGAACTGATAAAGCCTAGTGGTCTTCTCTTATGTATAATTTTACTTTCCAATTTTCTATGTTTACTTTCATTCATCATCCCCTGGAGAACGTAATATAAATTCTATGTAGTGATACTTCACTAATTCTAACTGGTCTTTTCTTTTTCTTCTTCTTTAGGGTGTACCTCAGTTACCATGTGCCAAAGCATTGTACAACTATGAGGGAAAAGAACCTGGAGATCTTAAGTTCAGTAAAGGAGACATCATCATTTTGCGTCGACAGGTGGATGAAAATTGGTATCATGGAGAAGTCAATGGCATCCATGGCTTTTTTCCTACCAACTTCGTTCAGATTATTAAACCTTTACCTCAACCTCCGCCTCAGTGCAAAGCACTTTATGACTTTGAAGTAAAAGACAAGGAAGCAGATAAGGACTGTTTGCCATTTGCAAAGGTAAAATATAAATACAATAAATATTTTCTTTGAATAATTTTATTCACTTCAAAAAGAAATAATAAAATGTATGTAGTCTTGTCTGCATTTCTAATGGGTCTATACAAATATGAAAAGGGCAGATAATTTTGTGGGTATTTTCTCTTATGTAGATGAGTTTTGCCTTCCTTTTCTTTCTGAGTTGCATACAGTTTCTCTAAGGTTTTATTTTTGTGGATGGAACTTTTCATAATTGCAGGAGTTGCATTCTTAATCTCCAAGAAATAACCTATGTTATGAATTAAGTGTTCCATCTTCTAAAGAAATTCTTGATATTAATTTTCAGCTGTACATTTTGTGTGATTTTTAGGCTCTAGATACTAAATACGAAGCAGTACTAATCTTTGTGATTCTGTAATACTACTAATTGCCTTTTGGAAGATGTGACATTCTTAAATTGTTGTAATTGTCCATCTCTTAAGGCTATGTTTTAAGAGAAATCAGAGCTGTCCCATTTTTTGTTTCTGATTCTTTATCAGGTTGCACAAAAATGTTTCAGGATGAAATGTGAGCTAATTGCATTTTCATCCTTGCCTACTGAAAATGGAAAGGATGGCTACAATTCTAAAAGCAAAAGGTTTTATCTCTTTTTGTGAAATTAGCAAAAGTACGTGTGGTCAGGCCGTGGTTTTTACTACCCAGAACTTAATGTTGAGGATAATTGTCATTAGCTTGCATATTTTGATTAGATTGTTTGCAGACTGTATGTTTTGATCTACACTCGTGCTTGAATTGGCATCTTGTGTTTCCACATGCTTTAACTTACCTACAAAATAAATATGAATCTCAGTGTAGCAGTGTTTAATATGCACGTGATGCAGTTTTTGTATCGTGCTCAAAGCCATATCTAGAAACACAAGCTTGGGATATATCTGAAAGAAGTCATGCCACTTATCAGTGCTACTAAATGTTTAATAGAGGAGCAACATCTATGGAACATTAGATAATGAGATGTAAAAAAAAAAAAAAAAATAGAGTTCCTGTGGATGAATGCCAACATTTAAAAGGGAGGTTGACAGAGCACTACAAACTGAACGTGCCTGGAAGCCTGTTATGAAAGACAAACTAGGCAACTGAGGTTAGCTGTGGACGGTTTATCAAAATAGGAAAAGGAACACCTGGAACTGACTTCAGCCCCAAGAATGGCATACTTGTATTACAGAATGCTTTCTGTGAGGTTCTTGCCTATGTAGCACCTTCTCTGATTACCTGTGCATTATGGAGGGAGATTTAATTAGAAGTTTAATTAGACTTGGGAGACGTAATCACTGCATGTTCCCACAGGATGATGTTCTGACTGTAATTCGCCGAGTGGATGAAAACTGGGCAGAAGGAATGCTAGCTGACAAGATAGGAATATTTCCAATCTCATACGTTGAGGTGAGTTGTGCTATCAGTAAGGCTGTGCCCACTGTGCACTTCGTCTTCTACAAATGAACTACTGCAATTAATGAATAGCATTTCTAAAATAATTGGTACTGTTGATGATTCTAAAGTAACCTGAGATAGATTATTCTAGGTCTAAAGTTATTTATAAGATCTGTGTGCTTAGTTTGGGAAAGTTCATGATTTCAGCAGTTGAATCAGTGATTTTTATGTAGTCATTTGATACTTGTTTTCATCAAATGAAATCAGAATGAAAGTATTGGAGGCAGTCACTGTGTTTTCTTATTAGCACCGTGAGTCAATCACAGACCACACTTAACCACAAAACGAAAGCAACCAGCAAGTCAGAAAGTAGTAAGCTTTGCACTGTCCCTCTCAAACCAAATCAGCACAACTAGGAAGTTAGAAAATATAGGCTGCTGTTAAGCAAGTAAAGCATTGTATTTTACATCAGATAGACTGTTACGTAAAATTTTCTGTCTTCCTTCATTTCTTGAGGTAGTGCTTGAGAGAGTCTCCCCAACCTTTTAGGGTGTCACATTTGAAAGCTATTATCTTCTATGTAGAAGTGAGTAAGTCATTAAGAATAGCATCTACAGCTGCAACAGTTGTTATTGAAATTTGCATCGCTGGTAGGTATGCTTGAGGATATTTTAACATAGACTTCTTGGGCCAAAGTGATTTTGTTTAAATAAATGAGATAGATGGATGAAAGGAAGTGTTTTCACATTGTAGTTGGCATGAGAAATTTGTACCTTAGGTCACGGGAGAAATGTGTAACCATATTAAGCATTCAGTCAGGTGCTGTTAATGCCATTCTCGAGTGTCCTGCAGAGATGGGAACTTGCTATAAAAAAAAAAAAAAAGAAGAAGCCAACAGAAACACATTGTTTTCAGACAACATGGAAAACTTTCTTTAAAAAAGGAAAGATGTGTGTATTCATGTTTATAGGTTGGTCTTAGAATCATACACCTGGGGATAGAGAACTTAAAATGACTTAAAAACAATATTTCTGATAATAAAACAGAAGAAAAACATAAACATTTCAATCTGCTCAGTGCAATTTTGTCTTCTGTTTAAGAAGATTTCAGAAACTGATCTAAGAAGTTCTTGCCCCTGGCTGTTCATTCCTAGCTCCTTGCAGTTAACTGTCCCTTCAGCTCCAGTCAGTACAGCTTTTTCTGGTGCTTCTTTGAACTAAATCACTTAATTCAGGCAAGTTAGGGAAAAAAACATTCTCTAGGGCTGCCGTTTGGGCTAACTAGCTAACCATTCAGATCCCATTTCTACAAAAATCTGCAAAATGGAAATTTACTCTTGAAAACAGTTTATGTAAAAACAATAGTCTCAAAAAATATTTCACTTGAAATTTTCAGATAAATTCCATCAGCTAAGAGAATGTTTTAAACTAACCCTTTTAGATAAATTCACACGTTTAAAATAGGCACAAGCACTTTTATACGTACACTCAAATCCACAGTATAACGATGAGCATCTAGAACAATATAAATTAATCACAGAACGATGGAAGTTGGAAGGGGCTGCTGGAGATCAGCTGGTGCTGTTCAAGTAAGAGTGCCTCAGAGCACATTCCCTAGGCCCAGATGGCTATTGAAAATTTCCAGGGAAGGAGATTCCACGAGCTCTCTGGGCAGCCTGTTCAGGTGTTCAGTCACCCATACAGTAAAGTTGTTCCTCACATTCACATGGAACCCAAAGGGTTACTTCAGATCATGTAGATGTTTCTTTTATTTATTTTTTTCAGAGTATACTGAGCTACCTGTATACCAATTACTACTTACATACCTGAGTACTGCACTTGCTCTAGTGAAGAGCAGTGAGATATGTCAAAAAATAAATGTTTGGATTTTGGAATTTTTGTTTTCCGAGATTATGTAACTGTTCTTCCTGAAAATATGCAAACAGCTGATGGAACCAAGTAAATTGAACCATTCTTAGGTACATCATATTTATTATATTTTGAAAACTAAATATATATATATATTTTTAGTTATTTTGATATGTTTTTTTTAGATACATTTCCTAATCCTGTGATCATTACCTGTTTTTGTCATAATGACAATGCATCTCTGCCTTGTACGTCAGTACACCTTTTATTTTTATTTTTTGATCAGACAGTAGCTGCATTTACTAGAGGTCTTATTGGCTTCTGTCACTAAGTTTAAGATTAATATAATCTGTCCTGTTTATTCCTGAAAATTATTCTTGAAGTTTATTCTTGAAATCCTTGAAAAACTCTTATTGACTGTGTTTGTGGTCAGCTTATTACCTGGAGGAATATCCCCAATTTAATGGTTGCCTGTGTGCTGTATTCATTTATATAGTCAAACATATTAAGTCTGTGATAATAATAAAAGCTAAGACTGACGATGTTTTGAAAGATATTTTAATAGTGATTGCATTAAGAGAGTAATTTGCTAACTGACTCGCAAAACACTGTCTTTATTTGTAGACGTGTGACATTGTGAAATAATCACTTCCATCTCCAAGTGTAAAATAAAGTGTGCAAAACGTTACAAGAAAACGTCTAAGAAGGAGAAATGCTGAAACCGAAGACTAGAAAAAGCCCTCTAGCTGTATTAAAGTAAATCCTAGCTAATATTATCTAAATGACTAAACTTTCAACTGATGGAATTTCAACATATTTGCTTTAAAAGTAGATACAGTCCTGAGTAGAATGTAAATTAATTAGAACATCAAATTTGATACTTTGATATGGATGAACATTTAGTAAACAGGCTCAGAATCTAAAAGCTATTTATATTATTGCAAGAAATCTTAAAAACAAACAAACAAAAAAAAACAGCTAGAAAAATACAAATATCTAGAATGGAAAAAAGAAAGACTGGAAAATAAATCATTATTCAATCAAAATGTCAATAGAAAATAATGACAGCTCCTGTTTTCTCAAGCGAATGTGAACAACTGGAAAACATCTCTTTATTAATCCATCTCCTCTAGTTTTATTTATAAGCATTCTTTCGGAAATACAGTGAAGTATTGTTATTCGTATCTTGAATGCTCATAGTTGTAGATCATTTTAAGCTGCTTCGTCCATCAACCAGTGCAACATTTTCAAAAATGGTAAAATAAGATTTTATGTACCTACTGTTGGTAGTTTTTGTTTGTTTGTTTATTATTATTATTATTATTATTAGCATCTTTTCCAGTACTAAACAAGAATGTTTCACAACATTTTTTAATGTGTCTCTGCATTTCACACTGGATTTTTAGACTGGATTTCTAAACATATTTTTTTAAACATCACACTTACTAGACTCAACTTCCTGTCACTGTTAGATGATGTGATCTAATGGAAACACTTCTGTAGCAATACTGACTCAGAAGAATACTTCTTGACTGTTTTGACTAACCAGAACAGAAAATCTATGCAGAAAATGGATATTGTATATTATGCTTGAAACCAGGGATAGTTAGGTTTTAATAGAAAGTGATAGTCTAATTCACATTGTATTTGAATGTAGTAACCTCAGTGTTGTTATTCCAATAATAATTGCCAAGTGTCATAATTTTAATCAATTTTCCTTACAGAAACTGCAATGCAGAACTACTGAGTTAATTTCAGTAATTCATATGAACACAGCTCTCCTTCTGACTGTCAGCTGTTCAGGTTTTCTAAAATGATTGTTCTGCTGGTTTGAACAGAATATGTTCTGAAACCTTAATTACAAAGCTGAATTTAGATTTCTAAGCTATTATCTGTCTTCCAGGGGGATGTTTAGCAAGAGTAATAATGTCAAATAAGGACAATATTTGCCTCTAGTTGCACTTACACTTCGTTTGAAAATATATTGGTGAAAGTGAAATGCAGCTTAGGAATTTTTGTTTGACCAATAACAGCGTTGGTGATGGGAGAAAAACAGCTTTTTGATGCGTGATAATGGAATAAAGTTTTGTAAGTAAAAATTCTGGATGAAGAATAATGAGGGTAACTGAGAGAGCAGGTAGTGTTTTGACTTAATTTCGGAAAGTGATAATATTTGAATTCCATCTATCTACACGTGAATGAAAAAGGCCAGAATTCATTTGTTAAATAAGTGCAGTAAAGCGTAAGCAGAAGGCTGGCAGTAGCCATTTGTGGTGGTCTGCTTGATCATTTCTCCAGACAGCTGCAAGGAGATGGAAGCCCAAGAGCCCTGCAGGCCCATTGAGTTGCTTCGAAGCCAGCTGACTGTGCTGTTACCATCTGGGGAGATGTTCTATTTCCTGGGGTTTGCTGGAAAGGGGTTTCAGGTGACCTGACGCAACGATTATTTTATTAATTAAAAAAATAAAATTATATCAACGTGAAAGTTAAAGAAGTTTCAATTTAAATGTGTCTCCTCAGGAAAACCTGCAAAATACTGTGCAATGCTGCTGTCCTCAGGTTGTTTCCTTGGAAAGGCCAGCCATCCATTCACAGCCATCGTTAGGTTGCACGTTACCATCCTGTGCTTGTTTCTGTCTTTAAGAAAGCTCAGTATATTGCTCATATTTGAATCATTCCCATGTGCAGGCTTTAACTTTTCTCTGATATGTTGTTTGCTTTATAGAAGAACTGGATTCTGTAGGCATTTTTAGTTTGAGGAGGTAAACAAACATGATTAGCTGTAATTGTGGTGCCTCAGGATGCTTCTGGCAGTGAGGCATTTTTGCTTTCATTTTGTTTTTTACTCATGGGCGATCCCTTAACTTTTCTGATTAGATAATTCATATTTTAGAAATGTGTACTGCCTTTCTTTTTCTGATCTACATTATTTGTGAACAAACTGTTAAATGAATGATAGAGAATGGATTGGATAAGTTTGGTTGTGGCCAGTGTTAGAAGACAAGGTGGAATGCACAACGGGTTCTTAGGTAGCGTGTGAAGAACTTAATTTTGAGTTGAAAAATAGAAAATGACTACCAATACAAAATATATTAAATTGTTAGTCTATGAAAAGCCTGCCTGTTCTTCCAGGTTGAAGAGTAAGTAGCAGAAAAGTCTGTCTTTGGTCCTGTTTTGCTGTTTGTTTCGTATCCTTCAACCTCCTATTGGTGTTCTGTGTTAAAATAATTTTTTCACTAGTCTACTGACTATGTATGTACAATCTAAATTAAAAATTTAACAAAAAAAAAAGTAAAAATCCAAATGATGAATTTGTAAATCAGTTGCAGAAAGCTGTATGGATGCTTTATATACTATATAAATATGGTATAAAAATAATTTGTTTGTATGATTCATATCCAGTGGGAGGAAAACCAAGTGTTTACACTTCTTTTAGGAGAGTTTATTACTGTGCCATTGTTCTCTACTATTCTGCCCTGTCTTTTCAGCTACGTTTTAAAGAACCAATAATAGGAACTTGTAGGAATTATTTCTGTGCTGTCATCTTCACGTCATCTTTTTCAAATCCTCCTTTGTTTCCCTCTTCCTCTGTACTGTATTGTGGGTCCTTTTTCCTCGTTAAGGCCTTTCAGTAACTTAATTTTTCCTGCCTTTATGACCTAACAGGTTTTTGTGTCGGTTCCTCATTGCTCAGTAATTGCCATTTTGATCCTTGTTTATTTCTTCTGTCTATGCATGTAATTTCCTTCCAGATCTTGTCTTTGAAATGCTATTTGAAAATCTTATGTTTATTTAACAAATTTGTGTGTGTGTGTATATATTCTACCACTTTATATTACCTACTTGCTGTCAGAGCTCAGAAAGTGTTCAGAATATGAGCTACTGATGTTTCTATGAGACGCACTTCAGTGGATGTTGATATAAAATGATGAATAACGTGTAACTTGTGTAGTAAAGTTTTGATGGGACAACATACTTCTTGGTGTCTTGAGACTTATAAGGAAATGATTACAATAAATAGAAAAAAATATGCTGAAAAACAAAGGTAGGGCTTCCACAGTTGCTAATTTCATTCTTTCACAGTGGTGTTCTTGAGATAAGGTTTTTTTCCTTTCTTCGTAATGGATTGAATGACCTGAGTAACATTATTCGTATTTAATGGAACATATTAATTTGTTTGTTCAAAAGACTGGTGCTTGTTTACATCAGCTTATGAATAAATGAGAGTTCTGATGCTATTATTTATAGCAGCTTTAAAATATTGATGAGATGAAATCAAGGTTTTGTGAGAAATTTAGTTTTTTTTCTCCCTTTCTGAGTAATCTGTTGTAACAAGAATGTGTACAGGATTCCATACTTTGTTATCAGAGAGGAAGGACTTGTTTGCATTTTCTGTCATCTTGTTAGAACAAATCAGCAAACAGACTGCTCTTCTGTGGGCAGGGGAAAAACCCTATGAGATAAACTTAAAAAAGAAGAATTGATTTTATGCTCTTTTGCACAAATATGCTATCTCAGCATTAGAGAATCCAGAGGCTACAGATTTTTTTTTACAGCTGAGAAGATGTTTCCACCAGGTTCTCAATTTGTGTTTCTTTTCCTCTTATCCTGTTCTATTCTTATCCTGTTCTATGCTACTTGTTGTCAGGTAGTATAAGGATATAGCTGAATTTGCCCTACTATGTAATTAAATTTGTGTTTAGGAAGCCTGTTTTTCACTTTTGCTACTGTTACAAGTGTGTAAGTAGAAAGGGATGCTAGGAGGAATGTCTTCAGGAATGTGCATGTCTTCAGGAACCTGCATGCAAAGGTTTGGGTTGATGTCATAAACAACAAAAAAGGCTTAAAATGAAACTAAGTTTTTAAATAACACAGATGTTTATATTATAAGGTCAAAGGAGGCTGTTGTGATTTAGTCTGACTTCTAGATAACACAAGCCATGAGTATTTCTGAATTAATCCAACTTTGGACCAGTTCATATCTTCCTTTCTGCGCTGAAATTATACCTTCTGTTGCTAGCCCACACCAGTCTGAATCTAACCATGCTAAGTTTGTAGTGAAAGCCTCATCAATCTGTGTCGACTAATTTGTTGGTCAGTGTGGCACGTTTTTGAGTTTTGAGTTGCATAGTTTTAATTTTACTATAATATGAGTAGTAAAATTCATGTAATTAATTAGTAAAATACGAAAATAGAATTTGGTTGTCTGTAGGTGATCTTTATAAAGAAAAAAATACTAATTTTTCATGTGTGAATATTTTTTTTGTAGTTCAACACAGCAGCCAAGCAGCTGATAGAATTGGATAAGCCCTCAGGTTCTGCTATAGACTCTGGAGAAGGTACCTCTGGGGCAGCCCTCAACAATTCAGTCCAAAAGCACAGCGATACTAAGAAAAACACCAAAAAACGACACTCTTTTACCTCCCTCACTATGTCCAACAAATCCTCACAGTCTTCTCAGAATCGCCACTCGATGGAAATTAGTCCTCCTGTCCTCATCAGCTCTAGCAACCCAACTGCAGCAGCACGCATAAGTGAGCTGACGGGACTTTCTTGTAGTGCCCCTTCTCAGGTAATTTACGTGAAATTAAGTATAAATCATGTTTTGTTTTTTAAGTAACTATAAAGGCTTCTTCTTGCATTGTTTACTCCAAATTACTTCTTATACGCAATTAATATCATGATGTCACAAAGCTCATCTTCAAAGTTTACGTTTTAAAGAAAAATATTTACAGTGGTCCTTCAAAAATGATTGCAGATATTTTTGGTCTTGCGAGGTTCTTTTTTTACTGCTCTTAAGTAGTTATCTGGCTTAATTTATTTGTTAATCCCATGCTTCTTCAAAGCCTTTACTTACAAGTGACAGCAGTTAGTGAGCAATTGTGTGCTTCACATAAAGAATACATTTTGAGAGTGGACATAGTAATGTTCAATATGTAGATCAATCCATCTCCAAAATTTCAGAAATATCAGATTTTTTTTTTTTTTTTTTAAATGAGAAGTGTGATCCAGTATCTTTTTCATGAGTATCTAACCAAAAATTATTTCTGTTGTAAAATTTTGGGTGGTAGAATGCTGATGGTTTTGACCACAAAGCTTACAGCTGTGTAAAAAACTGTTCCCATAAAGTTAATCAGAACTGACTCTGTTCTTTGTTTGTTTGCTTTTTTTTTTTTTTCCCAACAGGTTCATATCGGTACTACAGGGCTAATTGTGACTCCACCCCCTAGCAGCCCAGTCACAACAGGGCCTTCATTTACCTTCCCATCAGAAGTTACCTACCAAGCTGCTCTTGGTGTAAGTACTGTTTAAGGAAACTCAGCTTTCTCATACATCTTTGGTCTGTATAATCACTTTTCCTTCTGGAGTTCTGATACACTGATTTGAAATAATGGTCTTATGATGGTGATCTATGTAATAGATGATAGTATCAACTACAGCAGAAACATTTTTTATAAAATAATTATTGCATCATGTGATCTCTATCAATTTCTCTAGTTTTCCTCAATCTGTTAGACTTCTTTGATCCCATTGTCCAGAAAGTACTTGCAAGCACTGGGCAAACAAATTCATTGTTGATACCCTTGTTAGGCAGAATACAATTCTAGTTAATGTATTTGCTGCAAGCGTAAGATATTGATTTGATTTGTGAGCAAGATGCTCAGTTTTGGAGACGATGGGTTAGAAAGGATCTGAAGCATAATTTCAAATTTTCTATCAGAAGGTCTTTTTTTCCTCTTAGTGACTCTTTTTCTTGTTATTAAGAAGCAGTAGTTCTTAATTTGATACCAGTGTGGAAAAACATTTTATTTTGGTGTTGGTGCAAAGTCATTAAACTACCTTGGGTGCTTTAGTTGCATAAGCTTGTTCAAAAGCAATCTCACCATCAGTACCCATAGGAGTTAAATTACAGTGCTAAATGCAACGTGGAGTGAACCTTTGCCACATGATTGTCCTGTATCCTGCAGTGATGCTTTCTCTTTGTGATAACTAGGTTCCTGGTTAGATTTCCAATTAGGCATATAATTCCCATTGAGAATCTAAATTATTCTCAACCACCCTCTTTAAAAGTCAATAACCTTCTGTACATAATGTTCCATTTCTTAACTTGTTTTCAGCATGGTTAGAATACAAGCTAACAGCTCAGGCTATGGTCAGATGGTTCTTTTCCAGTAGATGATATTAGATGATATGTAGTCACAGGCTGAAATTAATCTTTTCCACTTGCTTCAGAAACGTATTTTAATTTTAGAACTATGCAGAACAGCTCTGATAGAGAGAAAGTGATGATATTTTCCCTTTGCATATTTTTTCCCCTCTGGAAACACCCTCCCTAACGTTTTGAGCATTAATTTTAAGCTACAGAACAATTGTGCTGTATGATACAATATTCCAGTGATTGGCCTGAGTCTTTTTGCTTTTGTGTTTTTTTTTTGCTTGAGTATAAGCTCTTCTCAAAGCTTCCCTCCTTAACTTTTCTCTTCATTTATGAACGCTATTCAAATAACAGGAGGGCTGGGATGGAACGAGGAGCATTTCTCTTTTGCATGAATATGATTTTATTGGATATTGCACCTGTGGATCGTTTTGGTGTTTATGTCACTATTTAAAGTAATTGATTGTTCTTTGAAAGCAAGCCATTTGATACAACTTGTTTTGCTTCGTGCTGAGCTCAGATAAAGGGAGAAGGAAGAAATAAGAAAGCATGTGTGTAATTCACAACCAGGGATGAACGAGAAGCTATATTCCTTTGCTGTAATTAAACTAGATTTGATTAGGAAAGGGATGTACTTCTGTGTGAAAGAGAAGCCAGTGAGCACTGTCACTTTTGGCAAGCAGCAGGGGAGAACCTCAGATTTGTCCTGGAGGAATTTGGGAGGACTACTGCAAGAAGGTAATGTGGCTTATAGCCCAGCTGAAGTGCCTTTGTACCAATGCATGGTAAATAAGCAAGAGGATATGGGTACCACGGTGCAATTAGAAAACTATGACCTAATTGCTATCATAGAAGCATGATGGGAAGAATCACACAGCTGGAATACTATGATTGAGGGCTACAAGCTTTTCAGAAGGGATAGGCAGGGTTAGGAGGGGTGGGGGATTTGACCTCTGTGGATAGACTGCAAAGAGCTGCCTCAGAGACAGCCACAAGGTTAGGAGCCTGTGGGTTAAAATTAGGGTCCGGGCCAATAAAGGCAGGCCACCTGATCAGGGGGAGCCTGTTGATGAGGCCTTTGTGCTTTAGATACAGGAGGCATTGTGCTTGCAGGCTCTCATCACGATGGTTGATTTCAGCCCCTTAGATGTCTGCTGGGAAAGCAACACGGTGAGCTACAAAGTAATCGAGGAGATTCCTGGAGTCCATTAAGTATAACATCCTGGTCTAGATACTAGACAGACCAACTAGAGATGAAGCACTAGTGGACAGTGGACCAGGTGCTCACCAATGCAGGAGAGGTTCTTAAAGAAGTTAATATTGAAGGCATTTGGGGCTATAGAGACCAACATTGAGTCAATTTGTGATCTCAATGAATATGGGCCTGGCATTGGGCAGTCAGGACTTTGAACTGGCCTCAAGTTGCACCAGGGGAGGTTTAGGTTGGTTATGAGGAAAAACTTTACAGAAAGGGTGTTAAGCACTGGAATAGCCTCCCCAGGGAGATGGTTGAATTACCATCCCTGAATGTGTTTAAAAACCATTTGGATGTGTTGCTCACACCAAGAATACAGGGATGTTGTCTAGATGTGCAGTGGAGACAGGCTGAGGGAGTTGGGCTCCTTCAACCTGGAGAAGGCTCCAAGAAAACCTCACTGCAGCCTTCTTGCATTTGAAGGGAGATTATAAATAGGAGAGAGACCCAACTGTTTGCATGGTCTGATAGTGACAGGACAAGGGAAAGAAAGGGGGGAGATTTAGGTTAGGCAGAAATTCTTCACAGCTTGCTCTTAACTTCTGTAAGACAGATGTGAATTTTTTAGAGATGTTTTTACCTGTCTTGTTTAGGTAAAAAGTCACTCTTATTAAGATGGTTGAGATGATTTCCTATCTTCCAAATCTGTGACTCTTGTATCTGCTTACAATTACACTTCAGTTTATTATGTTGCTTTTTACAGTAGTTCAGAAGATGCCAATTGCATTCATTTTATTTTGTTCCCTTTTGTAGATGATATTTGGTACCAGAAGTTGTGTGAGTTGTATGTTACAAATTTGTAGCCAAAATTGACACAAATAACAATTGAGTGTTTGTGTTGAATGGCCACATATGCTGTCTGCTGCATGGATCTCATCAGCACATTTTTATTTGCATTAAGAAAGCCTGTGGTAATTGAAGTTTTATTTTACAGCTTTAAAATAGTTCTTTTGCCAGCAGCATGAAATCTCATTTTGAGGTTTGGTTCTTTGAAATTGAAGAAGCTATGAACTGAGACAAACTTCTCATAGCTGAGACTTTTGATTGATACTATCACTTACAGTGTTCTCTGGAACTTCAAACTACAGCTTTGTCCTTAATAAAGACATTAATTGGTCTTCTCTTCCCGGCTACTGGTGTTTTTGAACCTTGCAGACAATTAGTATATTTGAAGTTCTTTATAAGATATATATATATATATATAGCAGATGTCAAGTTCAATAGTTGTTGGGTGAAAATAGGCACATGCAATTATGTAAAGCCACATTTACTTGGCAGGGAGCTCTTGGATGTAGTTTATAAAGCAGTTATCTAATGGAGGAGGTCCAGTTGCCATAGTCTTTGCCAAAAAGAAATATTAGGGGAAATATGTGACTCAAGCCGTGATACAGAAGAAAGAGATGAAATACACCACAGCTAAGTTCATTACATTCATAAGCAGCATAAGAAAAACAGACTAACAACAACTGATAGCTTATCATCCTTTCATTCTGTCTTTTATATTCTCTTGAGATGTGGAGTGTGTTTTGGACTGCAGCTGCCCAGATATCCACACTTCTACTTATTCAAGTTAAATATGTTATATTTGAAATAGCGGTATATGCAAAATAGATGGTCTATATTTGGATGATTTACATTAATTTACGTGCTGAAGGTTTCTAAACTTAAAAAAAAATCCCTCTTTCTGGTTCTGTTTGTTCTCTCACCCACCCACACAAAAATTGCCCTTCTGTGCTAAAGTACATAAGATAGTCTGATCTGTTAGTGGTGAGACACAAGCTGTGAGAGTTACAGTATACCGATGACTTACAACTCTCTTTCATGTTGTTCCAGCTGATTCAGTTGTGTACATCAGGAGGAGGTTTAAACAAGAACTGTCTGAGTTTAAACCAACAGATATCCAAATTAACTTTTGCTGCTAAGAGGAAGCAGCTGAAATGATGAGGTTTTATGTGAGAGGCCTGCTCTTGATAATGCACAGTTCAGGAATTTTGTTAAACATGAGCCTTAATTTGTTAGCTCTCAGGGGATTTTGTGAGTTGTATATTTTTTCCTATGCCTTGTGGGAATTAAGGTAGTTAATTAATATTTTTTCCACCGCTTTGCCTTTTGTTTTTCTTTTGGTGAGCTGATTGCTGGTCTGCAGCTGAACTGAAACAGGAATGAAGCCTAAATATATTTAAAATCAGAAATAGATGTGAGTTTCTAGAACACGCTTAAAAGTGCATTTTGAAATTTTTAACATAATTATCAAATTGTATAGTGTTCCATCTTTCAATTAAGAAACAATCATCATGCTTCAGAGATGCATGGAAGATGCCATTTTATGCAGAAAGTACATTTGCTGTCTGAAGAGCTGTTGCAGAAAGCTTCGTTTTTGTTACCAACTCAACTGCCTGATACAAAAAATACTTAAAATTATTTTGAGAAGTATATTTTATTAAATCATACGGGACTTGCATATATTCTTTCACAAAATGCTGACTATGGAGACCATCAAAACTAGCTTGTGCTACAGGTAGGTATGTTTCTCAATAGCTACAAAAATAGCTAAGTGTTGGAAAACTTACTGAAAACTTAAGTAGAGCATTTGGGCCCGTTTTAGTAAGTTGTAGCAGCGCCAGCAAAGAAGCAGTTGTCTTCTAAAGCCTATCAGGTAGTCTGTTTAGATTCCTGAGTATTTGCCCAGTCTTCAGGGGTTTAATTGGGCTGTGGCTCACTGCAGGCTTCATTACCATAGTAATAGACATGGGGAGGGGAATGGAGCAAAATGAAATAGAGCTGGGAACGTGCCTTTATTGCTGCTAAAAATTCTATCTGTAATATGCGATCTGATAAGTACAACACCCAACGTTTATAGCTTTGGAGATGCAGGAAGTATGAAATAGCAATGCTTTGGTGCATGGATAGGTGTAAAGATTTCACAGAATCACAGAATGGCCAAGGTTGGAAGGGACCTCAAGGATCACGAATCTCCAACCCCCCTGCCACAGGCTGGGCCACCAACCTCCCCATTTAATACCAGCCCAGGCTGCCCAGGGCCCCATCCAACCTGGCCTTGAACACCTCCAGGGATGGACGGGGCATCCACAGCCTCTCTGGGCAGCTGTTCCAGCACCTCACCACTCTCTCTGTAAAGATCTTGAATTTCCAGCTTGTCATCTCTAATGTGCATTTACAGATTCCACCATGCATAACTGAATCAGCATTTCTCAGAAAAGATTAGAATTTATACGATTTAATAGAGTTGCCTAGAAGTTAGTGGCTTACATTCAACTTGGATTCATATACAATGTTTGCTGAAGTTGATTGGCAGAGGAAATTCTGCTGTGAAGCAATGAAAAGAGAAATGCTAATATTTCAGTATGGAAGATATTTTAAGAATATTGAATGGGTAGGAGACTAGAACGTGAAGCAAGTGTATCTACAGCTCTTGTGAAAGTTGTTAGTATAAAGCTCACAGTTATTTTTCACAGCTCTTTTGTTTTGGATACAGTTGGTCTGGTTTAGAAAAAGAAAAATGATGCAGGATTAGAAAAATAAGGTATTTTGCAATTTACCTTTCTATTCATATCTAATTTATTAGAAGTTTGACATAAGAAGTTTGACAGAAACTATGGTTGCTCTAAGAGACCATCAGTTTTCTTTAGGTTTTGTACCATTGGATCATGTAATACTTTACTGTGTCTTGATTCTCTGTACTAGTCTTACATTGTCATCTTTTTATTAATGCTCACACAATGCAGTGAGGTACTAATCCCACAGTGTAGAACTACTTCGTCTGTACCTTTTTTTTTAGGAAAACAACAAGCTTTTAGAAGTAGGTTGGTTGAGGGGAATTAAAATTACTTTCAATGCATTTATATGCAGATGTACCGAGTGAGCCAGGCAGCATTTCAGTACATTTTGTTAATTTCTATTTTTGTGGGGTTTTTTTAGATCTCAGTTGGCACAAATTAGAGCATTAAAGATTGATTTAAGTCTGAGATCATGTATGAAATGAATTGTGTTTTACATTTTGAAATATGTGAGATTTTTTTTTATTTGTTTGTTGTAATACAAATAATTATTTTTGGAAGGAGGAAAGAAAAATTCTCTTTTCTGAGATAATTTTCCCAGGAGTGTCAGTACACAAGCTCCTAAAGAATTGTCTGAGGCTTTATAGAGCAGAAGGTAACAATTGCTCCTTTGAGTCTCAAAAGGCATAGAATCCTGTAGGCAGAACCCCTGTTAATATCTGCCTGGAAAGGAACTTTGCCTTTTTACTGGAGTGTTTGTTAAAGATTACCAATCTCGATAATACTGAATTTCAAAAGCTAACCCTTTAAACTAGAAGAATAAGTGAAAGCAGTAACAATAGCTCAGTGGCTATGATCTCATGTTGTGCTTGCTTTTTGTTACCCGTACATCAAAAGAAATTCTCCCCCAAAAGGGGTGATTTGGGGTGCACTGCTCTCGAATGGTATATTATGTTTCAGCTTCAGGTTACAAAAACAGTAATGGTTTGAAGTACAGTCAGCAGTAGGGTGCAAAATCAGCCTCCTGGAAGGGCTCTGAATTTCCATTGAGTCCTATCCTAAAAGATGTTATAAATAGAAAAAATGCCATCAGTTTTTTTTCTCCTAGATTACTCGTCCTTTGCTTACTTAGCTGCCAAGACTTCAAGATTTAAACTTGAAAAAGCAAAACGTAGGCAATTCAAACTTTATATTTCACCAGGCAGTGGAATGTTGAACTCGACTGTTTTTTCTTTGTTTGCTTCCTTAGCATATCATACTTCTGTTTGATGAGTTGACTCAGCTGAAAAAAATATTTCTCATTTACTGATTTTTTTTTTATTTTTTTTTTATTTTTCCCCTCAAAATATCAGAATATGAATCCCCCTCTTCCACCACCACCTCTGTCTGCTGCAGTTGTTGCATCAGCCTCTTCTGGACCTCAGCCCGCAGGTGTAATTCAGAGGTCTGCATCAGGATCAGCTGACCAAATGGCACATTTAAGACCACAGACTCGTCCAAGTGTGTAAGTAAAATTGAAACATTCTGCCTGTCAGAAAAATGCAACGTGCAGTAACTTCATTTTGTAATTACTTCGTGTCAGCTGGTTATGTTCTGCTGAAATTCCCAAGAGCCACACATACTACTTTAAACAAAAGCCTAATGGTGATATCCTCAGATGGCCTCAGTACTCATATGTCATAAGTAAATATCAGCTGATGCCATTTGTTTAAAAAAAAACTCACTTCAAAAATATAAAGCATTTATCATGCAGAATATGAATGAATCCTGAAGTTAGTGATGAAGACTGTATAGCTTGCAAGTGGCAAACAGTGGAGTGAATTTATTCGAAGTTTTCTGTTATGAGTGGAATGAAAAAACTGTTCTCATATGGAATAATTCATGCTAAAACATAAAAATACTGTTCCTCATTTAGTCTGTTATATTAGCAAGTCCTTGTCAGTCTGCTTGTGTAAGCTGCAGTTGAAATCTGATTGAGGATTCTACGGTTCTGTTAATTACTGGGTGTCAGTTTGAAATAAAGGCAGAAAGCTGCTAGTTTGCATTATGTTTTCACGCTTCTACAAGCAAGTGCATGATCCTTCTGGTTGAAAATATTTTGTATATTAACATGTACTCGTGACAACAACATCTTTCTTGGAAACTTCACTGTATCCAGTTTGGAGAATAAGAAAAGGAAAAAAACCCAACAAAATTAAGGAGTGATTGAGCCATCTGATAGGACACATTTGAATTATGCAAGGATCTCTATTGTCCTGTCCTGTATTTATTGTTGTGCCACGTTTCCTTCCTCTCCAAAAGAGTACCCATCTTGTGTAGCAGGTGCATCTGGATTTGGGCCTTTTCTTTGGTGTCAAGCATTTTTAACACTGCTTCTTGTGGATCATTATTGCTTAGTGCCATTAATCAAGTTCCATCTCATTTATTCCCATTCTCCATCTTCAAAGGATTGCTTTATTTGAGGATACTAATGAAATTTGCAATGATTTAACTAAAAGGGAAGTTAATGAACACCAATTAAAGCACATCATTTGCTTTCCTGCAGAGGTTCATTACAGGGCTTGAGACGCAGTTTTCCACAAACATCTTTCTTAAAAAAGGAAAAAAAAAAAAAAAAAAAAGTAAAACGTTTCTCAACTCTCACTGTGATTTAAGTTGTGTTGTATTATGCAGTAATGCTGCTTTGCAAGGAAAAAAAAAACTGTAAAAGGTTAATAACTGCTAGCTAACTTACCTACGAATGTCAAGTTCTTGTAAAACTTGGCATGTCATGTATTAGAAGCAGGTGCAGTGAGAGAGGTGGGTTTTGGAGGGATCTGCAGCTGATCAACACCTATTTAATTAAGAACACTAAATTAAGAAAGTGGTCATTCTTACTGGAAGTAATGTACATTACAGTAAAGTGCAATTAGAAGAATATTTTTTAATGGTCATTGCTTCCAGTGATACTGTCAGACTTCTGCTTTAATATTGCAACAGTGTGATGGATCAACTATCACATAGCCTTTTCTACCACATCTTCTCATTTCTGACTCTGTTTTTAACTGTCTTAACAGTTTTTTAACTGTTCTAATTTTAACAACTACATCTACTTTGCTGTCTTTCAGATATATTGCTATATACCCTTATACTCCTCGAAAAGAGGATGAACTGGAACTGCGGAAGGGAGAAATGTTCTTAGTATTTGAACGCTGCCAAGATGGCTGGTTCAAGGGAACCTCCATGCATACGAGCAAGATTGGTGTTTTTCCTGGCAACTACGTGGCTCCAGCTACGAGGTATATTTTTAAATGGGTGTCTAAATAGTTTTTCTAGTTTCAGGTCCAAAATGATTGTGTATTTAATCCTAACGCTAGGTACTGGAGGAGCTGCAGATGAGTGTCAGTATGCCTTGTGTTTCAGTATTTTGTTGTTAAATTTTGACAGGACAGTGACAAGTGCATCACAAACGAAAGTTCCCATGTCTACTGCTGGTCAAACAGGACGAGTGGTAACTGTGGTCAGCCCTTCCACTGCTGCTGGGACATCTCAGAAGCTCCAGGGGAACGGTGTGGCAGTGAACTCTAGCACCGTACCCACAGCTGTGGTTTCTGCAGCACATATCCAAAGTAGCCCGCAAACCAAGGTCCTTATGCATGTGACAGGACAAATGACAGTCAACCAGGCTCGCAGCGCTGTTAGAACAGGTAAAAAAAACAAAAACCAAACAATTGAACAAAAAGCTTTGTATGTGCAGTAGTATCTTTGTGGTAGACAGTCTGTAGGGTCTGTCTGAGCAGGTGGTTTGAGTCAGGATGTGTATAAATATGGTAGCATTTTTTAAGTAGCCTTATAGAGCTGAATATTTTCTAGAATTCCCGTGTAACTCTGAATTTTTGAATCTTTTATTATTCTCTTCCAATCAATTGCATGCACGTACATAATCCTCCTGTTGGAAACTTATATATAGGTGCTTTAGTTGGAATTACTTTTCTCTTCCAATGGTACCTGGAATGGAGGCATTATGTGATCTCCCCTGCTCATATGCAGTTCATCTGGTAATAAAAATGATAGGCACAAGAGTCATAGCTTATTTTTCATGTTAACAGTGTACAGATAATTACATAACTTCTGATTACTGTACATCAGAAGTACTTTTAAATTATCTCTGATTATCTTTGAAGATGTCTAGAATTTTTTTTTCTCAGGGCTCAGCATTGGTCCTTAGGCTTTCTAGTTTGTTGTCTGCAATTGACTGTAACTTCATCCAGCTTTGACTCTGAGACCCTTAGGACTGTACTGGCTTCAAGATGCACACCATCCATGTCATAAAATTCAGTATTTCTGATAGATATGACTCTGCCTTTTATGTATAGGACAGGTCATGTGATAGTGAAACATGCCTTCTTATTATTTAAACCCTGATCTTAAAAGACTGATAATGCTGTTTTCAGGAGTTTTTGTGTTGTTCTACTGTGGATTTGCCAAGCTAGGAAAATAGCATGCAACTGGATCCTAATCTGTTTCAGTTGTTGGATTTTTTCTTTTCTTTTCTTTAGAAGAACAAGTTCAAAAACAACAATTCAAAACAAACAAAACCCCAAAACACAAAATCAGCTTCCACTGAAAATTATTCTAGTATTCCATCTTTCAGCCTCTAAGGTCTCTTGGCTGAAAGAGTCATGAATGGAAATGTTTCTGTTTTTTTGTTTTTTAATTTTTTTTTATTCACTAGATTCTAATTGGCAGAGCAGAAGAGAAAAGGAATAGCAAATGGTATAATCTGTTATCAGTTTAAGCATGATTGCTCCTTATACTCTCAAAATCTACGGACTTGTGGAGCCCATCCTTCCTTCATGCAGCTCCCCAGACTTCTTACATATGCTCAGATATCAGCACTGGGTCTGTTTTTGAAGGCAGGATCCATGTGTATGTCTTCAAATACTATATTTCCTTAATTGGCCCATCTTCCTACAGTCTGATCTTAGGCTGGAACAGATGCAATAATCTTTTGTTACAACTTCATTCTTTACTTTTAGATTAAAAAAAAAAAAAAAAGAGAGAGAACAACACCAGGTGCTATTGGCAGGCAGTAAGAGAAACTAAGCAAAACATACTTTCTTGCCTCTCAGGCACAGGTGGTTCCTACTTTAAATCCTTTCAAGCTCTCTAGAAGCTTGCAAGTGACTGTGCAAAGGAGAAAGCTCCTGTGGGCTCCAAAGGCTTTTCTGTCTCTACATCTCGATGCTTCTGTCAAGATGAATAAGCTCTTACAGTTTATTCAGCTGGAAAACATGACAGCATATTGCCCACCAACTTCTCAGGTCCCAAATGGAAAATTCAGAGCAGCGGGACTCTCTTCATTGGGAACTTAACATTGGATTATGGTGTAGAAGTGTACTGTTCAGTCACAACTATAGATCTGTTCCTTGTAAGGGCCTGTTTAACTAGTACTGAAGCAATAATGGCTGCTTTATATTCAAATGTTGGAGAGAACTGTATAGTCAGCATCTGAAATGTGATTGTCTTGAACTTCTGCTGTCTGAGTATTACTCTCTTGATGAGGCTTCACAGGCTAATGCTGCAATTTGTAGGGCTCTTCTTCAGTTTCTGTTTGTCTTAGGGCTTTGAGTATTGTTCTTCATATTTTCTTAGTGCCACTGAAGACAAGCAGTGTTTGAGGAGTTTGTATTCTTTCTCTGAAAGGAACTGGGAAGGAAATGTATATTATACCTGTTTCATTAAAGGATAAACTGTATGGAAATAGAGGGACTTCAGGTGCCTACCTGCAGTTTCCATTACAGTTCAGAAAACAAAGACAGGAAGCAATCCCATACTTCCACTCCATTGATTGCATACAAGCATAGACATAACTTGCAAAACAGCAGGTACTTGCAAGAAAACTGGCTTTATCTCACAAACAAAAGATAGTTAATAATTGTTGGATTTCTTCTTCTTTTTTTTTTTTTTGTACTTTTTTTTAATAATCAAAAAGCTTGCACTTTTGGTTTTAGGCTATCCTGCATTCTTATCATCTTTTTTTGAAATGTTCTTGATACTGAGAAAGATCTGATATGGTGGGAGACATCACATATCAAAAAGTATACGTAGCATTTAGTGCTGCTTTATAATACTTACTGTAGTATTGTTATATCAAACTTAGGAACTGTGTATTAGAGAAGACTGACACTATTGGTACAATCCACCATGGGAATTTGTAGAGGAGAGACTGAAGAGAGGAAAGCACTAGAGGCTTAGTTCCAGGATATTACTTCTGTAATAAGCCTGAAACTCTTAATTTGTATCTGAAAAATCAAAATGAATTGATATATTTGAGAAGTGCATGCACCATACCAGAGGGTTTACCCCTTCCTACATATTGAGTTTCAGCATATTTGAAGGAAAGACCCTGTGCAACAATGGAATGCTGCATATTTAGCCTTGTATTGTTCAGGTGAGATGTCTGCACTTCATACCATCCGGTGGTACACAGACCTCCAACCTGTTTAAGTGAGCTAAAGCATGTATTCTTGACAGTATTACTGTAACAAGCAATGTTGCTTCTTGGAAAGGATAAATTCATGTAGAGATCTGTGCTTTGCAGCTGGGCTGCAGCCCAGGTTAATATGTTCATCCCTATGCTGCTCTCCAACTTTGAGTGTAAATGTTGCTTTTATTCACCAGGGGTATGAGTAAATCCATTTCTATATTTAAACATCCCAAGAGACAATAGCATATGTTTTCAGAAGAACCACTCATAGCAGTAATTGCCACTGTACTTACTGTTTGAAAGACCCACTAAGTCTGTTGTGGATTCTGTTTAGGGAAAACAATCCAATTATATTTTTAGCAGCTTCTGTAAAGGAGTGTTTCTTTCTGCATTGTTTTATGTGCACTGACAACTACGCAGCATATAATAAGGAACAAACAAATTCCAGGCAGTTATTTATCTAGCTCTTGTGAACATGTTTTTTGCATGTGAAGTACTTTGCTTAGCAGCTTGGACATCTCCACAATAGCTGCAGTGCTGTTAATCTTCCTGTGGCATAGTGGTGCAAGTAGATCACCAGGCATATGCTGCTCCACTATTAGGCTGAGATAAATTTGGTGCTGTGTAAGATGTTATTCTGGTAATATAAATGGAAGTGATACAGTAGGAAGAAAACTTTTTAAAGTCAACTAGACAAGTTGATTTTAAAAGACAGACAGTCTTTTAAAGACAGTGACAGTGCCTCATTTTTTGCATGCCTTATGCAAAGTTGAACTCTCTCATATTATCCTTTTGTTCTAGTTGCTGTACACAGTCAAGACCGGCCTACAGCAGCAGTCACACCCATACAAGCACAAAGTCAAACATGCCTTATTCCTGCAGCTGTGATCATTCCCCACCATTCTGTTGCCTCTCAGCAGCTCCAGTCCCAGCTTCCAAATACTGCTGCTTATGTCACAGCTGTGAATGTGAACCGTTCAGCCATCCCACTGGCATGTGCAGCAGCTTCTTTGAATTCTCCCAACATTGCTGCTTCATCTTTGGAGGGAGATATAAGTGGGAGAACTGTGAACACTCACCCTGTAGCTCCTGCGTCTCCAGAGAACTCTTTAGCAGCTGGTGGTAGTGCTGCTGTCAGTAAAACAGACAAGGATGTCAAGGTGCGTAGAGAATCAAATCACTCCCTTGAATGCTCCGATTTTCTTCTTGCACACTTCTTAGAGATCTATGCTTTTTTCCTACCTTTGCTGAATAGCCACGCTGTAAGGTTAACAAAGCTTAACCTGAAACTCAGGCAGCCATTTTGTGACTACAGCTGCAGGCAAGCCCATTCGTGGCCATTCAAAAATACGGATATATAAAATACAGAGCAGACGTGGGGAAGGGTTAAAACAAAGTAGGTGGTTCATGCTGTTATTTGGATGAAAAATGGTGAGTTGAGAAAGTTCAGAAGAGCTGACTGACTGTTGGGATTTTAAATAATTTGTATTCTGGACCTGAAGCCAGGTTGCTGGGTACGTAAGGAAGTTGCATGGTTAGCAAATGTTATCTGTAAGTGTCTTGAAACTTACATATTAATGTGGTAATGGAGGGGAAAAAAAAAAGAGTAAACAAAAAAAAAGGTGATGAACTTACAGGACCATGAAGAGTTCAGTCTAATGAAATAAAATTCATATTTAGTGTTAATCAATATTCCTTTAGGTGGGATAAACGAGTGGAAAAAATAAGCTTTAGAAAATTTTTCTTCCTTGTTAAGCAGACTGGTCATGGAAAATGTTACAAGCAGTGTTTGTTGCACAAAGAAAAAAAGCTGAAAAACCAGACATGTAACTGTCTTTTTGAAATGAAGGTCAGTCTAGCAATTTCTTTTCCTTCCCATTTGAAGTACTTTACCCTGCATCCAAATTCATTTTTACTGTCCAGCAGTGTCTTTATGTTACGTTGTTGGCAGAAACATTCCAACAAATTTCTAGCCATTTTTGTTCTACAGTTGTGGAGCATTTGAAACCTTTTTTCTGTTTTTTTTTTTTCCACAACTTCCTTTAGATCTCAAATGTTAGGCATTACCTTACTACTTTTCACCCACATACTCTTCTTAATGAAGTTTATGAAAGTTTTAATCATAGGCTGTAACAGTAATCTCACCCACTTTTTAATTATTTTTGTTGGTTATTGTTGAATGGAGAAACGTAGAACTTCATTTTTAAATGACTTTCAGTTGTAACCACTGAAAACAGACCAAGGTGCCTGTAGAAAGGACTTTTAAAGAATAGATTTAGAGTTTAAGGTGAAAGATGCTAATGCATTTGGACTATGCTAATTCCTTTGGGTTTCTCTTTTTCTTTCCCGTTTCGTAGACAGCAGCTTTTTGCTGAAATAGCTTGAAGTTATTGGAGACTTGGAAAAAAGACAGAGGATTTTTCATTCACAGTTCACCAATTCCACCGCATCCTAAGCTGTAATAAAAGTCTCACACTGCTGAGCTCTTCTCTTTCTGTGGTTAGCTTATAGCTTATTTTTGTCTTCAGGGCTTACAATCTGGCACTTCTCCTAAGCACTAAATTCACTTAGTCAGGGAGTTGGTGAGACAATCGCTGCCACACCCCTTAAAAAAAAAAAAAAAAACACAACAAGAAATACAAAAGCAGCTTAAATAATTCTCTTCAGGGTGAGTCCCAGTCTTCAGGGATTCCTGTCTGGGCAAGCAAAAAGAATGTTTACAATTCTCCCTTTAGCAGAGCAGCAAAACACAATACATTCCTCTTGTGGCAAATTTTTGCTAAATCGTGAAGGCCTTCCCTTACTGAAGGAAAATAAATAAAATACACTTATCGAAACAGCAGCCTCCAGGGCAGACTTTTCTCCCTGTTTGGTCTTAGATAACATGGAAGTTTCTAGGAAGGAATGGAGAGTTAACTGTTTTACTTCTTGGATTTCCCTTTGTGGGTCTCTAATGACTCCCCCCTTTTTGTAGACAAATTTTTGGTCCACTGACATTGGCTTTTAAGGTTAGCCTTAACTTACCTTAACTAAGCAAAAGGGCTTAGCTGGTTTGTGATCTGAATGAGTTACTGTCTTTCTCTTCACAGTTTTAGTAATTCTCTTTCTCTTTTAAAATTTTCATAATTGTCTCTTGTAATGATTTCATCAAGCATTTCCTCATTACTAAGTCTCTTCTGGACAAGGTGGTATCTGTAAGAAGGAAGTGTTTAACTCTTTGTAGAATACCTTTGTTCTGAAATGAAGCACTGCCCTTTGCTTACAGAAAGAAAAAAAGGGTTTGCTGAAGCTGCTTTCTGGAGCATCCACTAAACGCAAGCCACGGTTGTCACCTCCACCATCTCCAACACTGGAGGTTGAGCAAGCAGCCACAGAGTTAGCCCTGCAAGGTGCAGTTGGGCCAGAGCTTCCATCAGCAGGAGGTCATAGCAGAGCTGGAACCTGTCCCACTGACTGTGAGGTCTCTGTGCCAGCACAGGAGTTGTTGCAGCGGAAGACGAGTTCCCTGGATTCTGCTATTCCGATAGCACCCCCACCACGGCTGCCTTGCTCGTCCCTGGCTCCAGTCTTGAACGAGTCCAGACCTCTTGTCTGTGAAAGGTAAGTTATCCTCAGCCTCAAAATTTAGGCAGACCAAAAATAAAAATTGCACTCTGTGATGTTCTCTGTATATTAGAACTGCTTCAAAATGCTGAGATCTTGTAAAAACTAAGTTTGCTCTTCTAACAATGCTTTATATACTTACCAAGCAACTTTAATATTTAGGCTTGTTTGCTTTTTTAAAATGTTGGTGCAAATTCATGGTAAAATACAGTGATCTAGCCTTGGAATGAAAACTGAGGTAGAGAGAACAGGTCTCTTTTGCAAAACACTAACATTACAGTTTTGCATATAAGATTATCAGGTTGCACGTTTAAGTTTACTAGCAGTACTTAACTACCAACCCAAATCTATGCTGAATAAGTAATTTATCTCTGTGTCAGATTAATACATGATTTCTTAAACTGTTGCAGAGATGCTTTTCCTACATGAATTCCTTGTTGCTATACACTCCGCATAGGAATTGTTAGGATAGCTTCTGCATCTTGACAAGTGAGACTAGAAAGTGTGCAGTTGTCTGCTCTCTGAAGGAGGCAGGCAGTTACTTTAAGGTTCAATCACTTTCCCTTTGTGTCCACCCAATATTTTCAAATTTCAGGGTCATTTGTAGTTTGTAGTGACTGGGAAGCAGGAGGCAGTTTTCTAACTACTGTTTCTTTTTATTACCCTTGAAAGTCGACAAGCATTATGAAGACTATTGAAAGATATTTTTTTTCATGGTAGCTACATGCAGAAAGAACCAGCAGAGTTGCAGTTTAACAGCTCTAAACTGAATTCTGCTGACTAGTGTAGAGCTTGTTCTAGTGCTGTTCACTCCTGATACATGAGCAAACCATTGTACTTCAAGTCTCGTTGATCTTAAGCTACATCCATGTATTAACAGCCAGACAGTATATATGTTTTTACTTTCTTTTATTTGACTTCTTTCATACCTTCAACATTATTTAAAAGTTTATTACTCTTTCTATGCAGTTTTCTTTGAGGAAATTTCTATCTCGTACTGAATTTCTGAAGTAAATTTACACTTGTAGATGGAAAATAAGAAAGGATTTTTCTTTAAAAATAACTCATTTTTGCAAAATCATGAGTCAGTTTGGCACAATAGTATGTTCTTCTGCTTTGAATGCAATAATAATATCAAATTAATTCTAGTATGACCAGTGAATATTTGTATAAAGCTATTTGCATCTTGGCAAAAAATAGATTTTTTACTTTTATGTTGGAGACTCATTTCTTGGAACTACTTGTTGAGAATGATGCTGTATACTTCTATTAATCTAATAATAACATGAAAAAAATCCTTTTAATATAATTGTATCCTTAATATTTAGGGAAGTGATAATCAGTACCGGAGAAATGCTACCACAAATTCATTCATTATGTCAGTGTATTTAAACAGAATTTCATATGGATTCTCTTTGTGCTTTTCAGGGCAGTTTTAATACCTTTCTTGCTGATGTGCTCTTGTCACTTTTTCTGTTTCTTTAGGCCACATTACTTGTATTGCTTAATAGGACTATGTACTTATGTCTTACCTTCTATTCTGTCTTCAGAGTATCTTGTGAACATGAATCAGTGTTATTAGTTCTAGGGAGGGATGCATAGAGAACACACTGTATCTTCTGTTAAAATTTTGGGAGAGGGATGGAAAGTATTAATGAAAGAAACCTCAAGAAGAGGTAAAGAACAGAGAAATCCCCTGCAAAGATTGTTTTGCTCTTACATATCACAATTTCAATCACAAACTACAGTCTGTCTGGAAAAAAACCACAGCAGTACTCTACTCTGACTTTGGAGAATAATTATTAGCATTCAAGTTCTGTTTACAAAGTTCACTACAGGATTTAGGAGTTATATTCTGCTGATGTTCTGCATGAATAAGAAGCAGAAGTGCCTGAATCAGCTCTGAAAAGCACTTGAAAATATTTGTTTGATACAGAGTTTTCCCCAGAGTCTTGCCTTCGTTTAAGACATGGGAACACATTCTTCATTGTAATCCCACTGTTTTTCCATTCAGTAGCATTGCCAAGTTCTCTTACAGTATATTTAATGTGTGTTCTGTAGAAAATTGGAAGTAAAACTCAAACCATTACAGAGCCTGCTTCCATTCGTACAGAATAAATGAATTAACAAATTTGAGTGTACACAGGCTCTTTGTGGCATGGATTTGCAGATAAATATTTCAATACCTGTAGCTATTTCTCCAAAGGAATGGAAGATGGTGGCATTCCCTTCCATCTCGCTGCTGCAGATCTTAGTAGCAAACCAGCACTTTGCTTCCCATTACTATACTTACTCTTCTCCCGTGAGCTAAATTGCCTGTTGGCATCCACTCTCCTTCATATCTTCATTGAGTCGTATTTGAAAAGTGATTTTACTGTGAAAAACTGGAAAAATACATTTTTATCAGCTGAGTGCTGAAGGAAATTGTTGGGTTGAACGCTTCTAAAAATGTTTATTTTTAGTGAAGTAGTACACAAATTGTGCAACTGTTTAATTAAGATGACACGCGTTCTTTTCTTGAAAAGCTCTAAGATAAACAAAAATAATTAAAACCAAAAGCAAATTAGTAGATGTTATTTGTTGCTTATTTTTGTTCTATGCACGCTTCCTTAAGAGCGTTCCCTGGGATAACATCATATTAAACATACAGTTATAAAATTATGCTCAATTTCTGTTCTGAATGCTTTGATTATAGTTGAATTGTTCTACTGGAAGAGTCTCAAACTTATCTTCAAAAATGTGCTTACAGTTTTCTCCTGTTCCTTACCTTTTTTGTTTATTTTTACAGGAGTCATAATTTAAATAAAATCATGATAGGAGATGCATACTTTTAACTTAAATTCATTACAGTATTATTATTTTCTGTCCAAGGTATACTTAACGGTTTTAGACAGTTTCTTGTTAAGTTTGAACATGCATAGGGGTATATTAAAAGCACTGGTTTAAAAAAAAAAACAACTAAATTTTGGGTTTTTTTTCCCCTATCAAACAGGTACAGAGTGGTGGTATCCTATCCTCCTCAGAGTGAAGCAGAACTTGAACTTAAAGAAGGTGACATTGTATTTGTACATAAAAAACGTGAGGATGGCTGGTTCAAAGGCACTCTGCAACGAAATGGAAAAACTGGCCTTTTCCCTGGCAGCTTTGTAGAGAACGTTTGAGAGAATTGATTCCAAAAGCTTCAAATCACTCCGTACTGTAAAGTAGCACAAGTATTTTATCGGAAAAAGCACAGTCATGAAATGTTTTCAAATGACTGTAATGTAAACAAAAATATACATATTTTTACAGTGTCTATAGCACAATTACACCAGCAAACAAAGAAGATGAAGGCATCTGCTGGTTTTATCACTTTTGATTCTTGAGTGTGATGTGTGCCTTGTACTGTCTGATTTATTATATAGAAGAACTTTTTTCCCCATGTATGTTACATAAATGAACAATTGTTTACAAGGCTGTAACTAATTTATTGTTGTTTTTTTTTTTTAAACTTGAATTTTGTGTAATAGTTAAAAATCTTGTGACTATGATTTTAACAAATTATTAATTTATGAAAGAATAGCTAAGGGGAAGCTGGATTCTCTCCTTATGAGCAAGCAATTATATCTGATAAAGAGCCTGCCATTTATCCTCTGGACATCTTTCCCCTGCGGTGTTTAACAGTGGAGTAAGTCTCTTGTTTTATGAGTTAATATTGAATGGTGGTGATGTGATGTCAAATAGAATTTGCCAAGTGGGGGAAAAATGTGTTTTGTTCTTTGAATGGAGGAAAAAAAAAAAGTCAGTGGTGTTCTTCAGTCTAGTTCTACTCCTTCATAAATCACACAAGTGGAGTAATGTTTCCAGGAGGCAAAGATGTATGTGAACAAATGATTGAAATTCAACCATGCCAAGGTTAGAGTAATCTCAAGGTTAGGAAGGAAGGAAGAAATTTAAGAGCGTCAATGACAATTTCCCTATACCTTCTGATTTTGTAATAACTGGGCTGTTTGAACAAAGCTTAGCTTTGTATATTTGGCCTTTTTTTTTTTTTTTTTTTTTTGGCATTTTGTGCTCAGGATCCAACAAAATTGGAGGGAATGTTAAAGTCCGGTACTTAGAAGAATAATGTCTTGAAAACACCTGTTTGATAAGACTGAATATGAAAATAAAATTATAAGTTGTACTTACTGTCTAAAAATGCCTAAGAAGTATAATTTGCTGTTTTCTTCTCAAACTGATGTGCATGGCCAAAAGATGTTTTACAGTGTCTGAGCAATAGTGGTGGTAAGTGATACACTCGTGTTAATGTAAAGGCTGTATGAAACACTGGGAAAATTTTACTAACGTCTTAACCATTTCTACTTTGGTATGTTCTGACCTTTTCTTTGTCTTGCATGTGTTACTCAATTCTTGCAGTAAAATAGCTGTGCACGATTCGCATTTTCCTTTTCAATTACCTGTTACTGGGTTATTTTGTTCTGAAAGTTTCCCAAAAGCCACTTGACCAAAACTAGTGATCAGCTCACTTTCAACCAGAGAAGGTGTCCAGTGTTTGAATCATTAATAAAATATTTTATTTCCTTGCAGCTGATGGATATAAAGAATGCAGCCTGCAAGAAAAATGTTAGTCTTTGAGGGTTCTGTTAGAGATTTGACACTTTCATTTTTTGGTTGTTGAAGTTCAATTGTGATTTTTTGCAAGATACTGAGCACCGTCATCTCCAGTAAAATTTGATGTAATTTGGCTGTTACTTGGCACTTTACAAAGGGAAGCCAGTAGTGTGATTCAGTATCACACAGTATATAGAAAGCAATGAACAAATAAACAGCAATGTGTGAAATCCTTACTTTATTTTTTTTTTGAAGCTATATGTTGAAAAATATCAAATGTTAATGACAAGGATTCTTTGCCATTATCATGTAGTATCATTGTGATGGTCTTAAAAATAAGAAAATATATATATCTATAAATATATGTAGTTGAACATGACAGCATTCCCAAATTAACTATCTCTCTGAAACACTGTATAATTCAGTTTTTGTGCTTTTTAATATTTTTAAATAGTTTACTTGAATATTCATGTAATATATAAAGGTTTTGTGAAACAAATTTTTAGTTAGAAAGGAGCTGATATCAGCTTTTGTCAGCATAAATTGGCACTAGTGTGTCATAATATTCTTATTTTGAAAAATGTAGTGCATTTTATATTAAAGACTACTAAAGGTTAATTTTTTCTATTTCTGCTCTCCATATTTTAAACTAAGCGACTAAGTTACCTCTGTTAATAGATTTTCATGGTGTAAAGTCAGTAAAAAATCAGCTGTTAATCCAATAGTTCTGTTAGATGGAATACGGTTTTGATTTTTTGAACAATAAATGTTTGTAGAAAGGGCTTATTACATAGCAGTGCAATGACAAAATGCAGTTATCCTGCCTTTTTTGTGATCTTTTAGGAGTTATTTTTTTGGTATTGGCTTGGGATTAATTCAGTGTCGAAACAGACAAACCTGTGCATTTGCTTTGTGTAATTCCATACAAAAAAATTTTGTAAGGTATTTTATATCTATGTTTGAAGTTCAGTGAATGTTAAGTGTTCGATTTACTATGTTAAACTTCCAATCGTAATAAATATTTTCTTAGCAAACGTCTAAATCAAAATGTGTATGCAAACACTGAACATCAATTTCTTGTACAGAATTTGACAATAAAATTACCAGAACTTAATTTTAGAATTTATAGGAGAATATTTCTGCTCATAGAAGAAGTCTTCAGATTCCATAATGTTGGAAGCTTGGAATGATGAATATTATGCAAAAATTGTAAAGAGAACTGATCTTTTCCATTTCCTTATTTCTGCAGGCAACTTCAGAACATGTAGGTAACTTCCATCTCAGTCTGATCATGACTGACTCATTTGCTGTAGGTCTTGTTATATCAGGCACAGAGGAGTTAAGAAGTGCTTTCCCTAGAGTATGAAGTGTTTAGTGTAGTGTGGATGTTGAAGGAGAGTCCCCAGCTCTAAGGTTAAAGCAGCTACAGTGACTTTCTCTGAGGGCAGAAGTGTTGGGTGGTAAGAGGCTCCTTCCCCCTAAAGAAGTTTGCAGTTGAACAGTAAAGCCTAACTAGACCTTCTTCATTCAAATGAGTTCACCTGTCTACGTGTAGCTGATGGGGGAACAAATATATGGGGTATTTGGGAGTGAAGTCAAGAGGAGACAGCATTGCCAGAAATGGAGAATAGAGATTATTGAATAACAGCTTTTTTTTTTTCCTCCAGAATTGTGATCAGGCATCAGTGTATCCATAGGAGAAAAAAAAAAAACGCATAAAATCATGGTAAGAAGTAAAACCATTTCTTTGGGTGTGAGGGATTTTATTGTTGTTTTGCTTTTGTGTTGTACTTACTGAGTAATTCTAACGTGTTCAACACTTGGATTGCCAGAGGTGCCTGCAATCTTATTCGCTCTCAATTTGTTTTCTCTGCTTTAAAATAGTGATGCCAGTAGCTTTGCACAGACTCAAGAACGTGGCTTCTGAGCATCCTAGCTTTTTTGATAGAGCTGGCAAAATGTTTTGACTGGATAGCTCTGTCCAGTAGCTTTAAACAAGAGTGTTCTAAGGTGCATGTTGACTTTAACGAAACAGAAGAATCCATTTGTCTATTTAGAAACCTTTATTTTTAAAAACTGTGACAGTATGGTATCTCATCCATATTTGTACATTAGTGCTGTTTTTATAGGACATGCCAATGCACCCATCTTTTGGGGATTCTTTACCATGATTCTCAAATACACGTACATCTCAAATCACTGTGAAGTGCTTTTTTCCTCCATTGTGTTAGCCAGTTAATGGTGAATCTTAAACTGTGTGAAGCTTGGCTTGAGCAAAACCAGTGTCATCTTTCTTTTGAATGATTTAATCATTTATCAGCTGGTGTACTCGAAATACAGTTATATAAAAGAATAAGAGCTGAGAACGGTGATGGTGGAAGATGAGGACCCAGACATTAAGCGTGAGGAAGGAGTTTGAAGACCTGTATGTGGCACCTGCATCTTCCCTGACTTGTTTGTGGTATGACTTCTGTTATCAGAATCCAGCTCTGTGAAAGGAATTAAGAGGCACTTGAAAGTTTAAGAGTGGAAATGCATCCCTTGATGTTTGCACAGTCTCGTAAGCTTGTATTTGTTTGCCTATGTCTAAAGCTACTACTATTCCGGTTGGCCTGAACTGCATAACTGTTCTCTTGTCAAAACGTTTCTGAAATCCCAAACTAGGTATCTGTATTCCTCAATTATACAAAAAGCACTCTTTTAGTGCTTTGAGTATATGTATTACACTGAGTACTGACTAAAGTTTAAAAAAAAAAAATGAATAAATAAAAAATCTGGCTACAAAAGACACAAGAGGAGTCACAGCTTGTCGCTAATCATCAGTGGTAGTGTTTGCTTATGATGCAATCTATATTGGTATACTGATATTTGCCTTTGGAAATGGTATGGATATGATGAAGTCATACTTCACAGTGTTATCCAAATTCCTCTTACTTTCTAGAAGACAAACTTGTTGAGACCCATGGAGTTAGCAGCTGTTCTTAAAAACCTGAGGGCTCGTATTTTGAACCTCAGTTTTTTCATTTGCCAAACTGACAGTTCCAGATCTTGTGAGGTCTGTGATGCTGAGCCTGTTTTCATTTCTTCTCTGCTGTTCCTACTCAATGGATAAAGGCAACTTAAACGCAATAACATTAGCCCCAGATTTCAATTACTTACAGTTATAATTAGCTTGTAAAAATTCCTCTTAGCACATTTAAATGAACAGTACTCACCTGCACTCTGCAACCAACTTAAGTGCCTGTATTATGGTCCTGTTTATATGGCACACAGAACCCAAAGGCCTTCAAATGTCTGCATCTGTTAAATCAAAACCAATTCAGGAGATGTGCTTAAATTGTAGCTACATTTTAATTTCAGAGTGCTGGGAACAGCGTGTACAGACCAAGAAGTAGAAACTGGACACAGAAAGAAAAAAAATACACTGTATTACAAAGGCAGAAAGGAGAATGTCAGGGTTTTAAAATATCTGTGCAGGTGTTTACTGTCCCTGCTGTCTTAGATGGAACCCCATTCCACAAATCAAGTGGACTTTGATTCCTCCTGCTTCAGGTCCCCTACCCCCACCCTCTACAAACACTTCCCAGAAAGGAAGGCTGCATAAGCCTTTAAAACATCCAAATTCTTTGGCACTGAAATATATGGTTGTACTCTCAAATTACTGCAAATCAGTGCTACTTCATTGATTTCGTTAGATTTTGCTGGCATACACTGAATATGCCCCCTGCTGTTAAATAGTCAAGGAAAATATCTTCCCTGAAGAAATGACTATATCTGAAAAGAAACCGAGCTTTGTTGATTGTCATACTTGGAAAATAAGAGCTACTAGGGCTGTGTTATTCTTTTCTCAAAAACTGGCTGTCCCGCTAATAAGGAAAAGGCACTAGATCAAAGATGAGGCCATCTAGCTGCTCTGTAAAGCATAGGAGATTGGTTACTTTTCAGTCAAATTATGAATTTTCAGATCCACAATTACAGAGCAGGATTTGGTTTGCAGACAGCTGCTAGCCCCAGAATCTTTTGTGGTTAGCTCGTGCTGTATTTTCTCATGGTATGTCTGTGAATGCTTGGAAGAGAAAGATGAGTCAGCAACTGAATGACTTTAAAGTGGTCACTGACATTGTTTTCCACAGAAGGGATGTGACCTAGGTCAAATATCTTATTTCAGCTGGTTGAACTTCTCAATAAGTTGAAGAATGCTAGCTCTTAAAAGTTTACAGTTCAAAGAAGTTTTCCCCACTCTGGTAGTCAATCTCAGTGTGACTTCTGAATGCATGCAGATCAGGAAAATCTGCTGGTTTTCTGCTCCATTGTAAAAGCTTTCCTCTGTCCAACTTCTAAGTTAGCAGTACACAAATAACTATTGTCCTGCGTATCAGTGAAATTATTTGCATATAACAATTTGCATCTAATATACATGATTTTTTTTTTTCCCCTACGTAATGAAATTTAATAATGCTCATCTGTGTGAAGGTCAGACTTTTCAGGAAGGATGAGAAAACATAGAAATAGATGAATGTTTTAAAACTCTTTGTAAAAATAATTTTAAAAAGAGGGTCCTCACTCTGGCTGTGTGTTCAGTATTCTCACACCAAGGGCATATTCCTTAACACTGAGTAGGTGGTCTTTGCCAAAGACTAGGCATAACTCTTAAAAAGCTGGAGTGCCTTTTTTGAGAATGTCTCCAGTAAGTAAGAGGAGAGCAAGACTGATGTGGTGTCTGTTTTCTGTCTGTTACTGACCCAGTTGTTTATGCCACAACCACATTTCTATGTGGGGGCCTGCTATAGTTTTGCTTAAGAAAATGCCGGAAAATACTGATTTCTACCTGTTCAGATGCAGAATATTCCTTGATAAGGAAATCAATGTTGACCTCATATCAAATCCTAATAAGATTTGGCAATATCCACAAAAAACAAGAGTACTCTTGTAATTTTTCTCTCATTTGATGTAGTATTAATGTATGTGTAAAATACTTGAAAGGGACCTGGAAGGATCATGGAGTCCAAGAAAATTTAAATATTAAAATATAAATTTCTGTAGGTAACATTCCTCGACTGTTCCTGCAGCACAGGATCCAGCTGGGCTTAAAGAGCAGTTTTGAGTTTGGGAAAGTTGCTGCAATTCTCTTGGCATGGCAAGATGGGCACGTCAGCAGTGTGTGAGTGGGGAATGAGTGGGAGGAGAACAGCCCTGGAATTAAAGAGATCAGTGAAACATTGTCTGGTTTAACCACAGTTGTTTCTTTTTTTGTCTCTAAGCTATCTCTTCGTAAATGATTCAAGTACTCCCACCATAGGGCAGTGTGGTTCCTTACTGGATATGACCATGTGTGTGGATGTCTGGGATATAAGGGCCACAACAGAGCTTGATTACTGTCATATCTTCCTCTTAGTGAGGCCCCTGCCTTAATTCCCCAAGTGCTGGCATAGGCTAGGTTGCATTGGTGGTGGAGCTCATAGCATCCTTGGATGGCTAAACCAAGCCATGAAAACTCTCTGCTTCCAGAGCAGTTGCATCTCTGCAGAGGTTGTGCTGGTGAAAAAAAGATCAGTTGGCAGGTTGTGTCTGTCCTCACACCATAGTGTATTTATGTTGGCAAACCTTTGTTGTGTACACTCAGCCAAAGCTCATTACTGATGAACGAGATGATGTGGGAATTTTTCCATCTGCTGTCTTCCTGCTTTTGCTGATCTATGTAACAAGTTTGCTTTTAACTGTGAAGTATTGCACTCTCATAGCTGATAGTAATAGAGCATGCTCACACAGCTGTGATTTGATTACACTACAGCCCTGTTTTTGAGTAATAGCTAAATCCATCAGAACAAAAGGTATCTTCTGCCAAGTACAGGAATTAATTTAGAGAAAAATTAATGAACTTGTACTGAGCTTTTTGAACTTTAACATCAGACAACACTGGCAGAAAGAAGCTGGGTCTCTTCCTAGTTGTGTGCAAGTCTGAAGGTCAGTCCGCGTTTTATCTGCATGTTTTTTTTTTGTTTTAAAATCAAAAGCAACATTTCCAAGGAAATAGTTGAAAATGGAAGTAATTTTTGCAAAGGGCAAGTACTGGATTCTAGTTCACTTCTGGTTGATGTTTCTTCATAAAAGTCAGTGTGTCAGCCATTGTAAAATAAACAGATAACTAGTATGTCATCTTGCAATTAAAAAGCTCTATTGATGAATTTACAATAGCTTATAGCTGGCTTGTGCTATCTTTTGTGCTGTAACACAGTATAATATTTTGGGAACAGATATTGTATGCAGAAGTACTGATTCCAAATATAAAAGAGGTCCCTAAGGCACAAATGCAATTTCTTGCTTCTAACTCTAAATTACTTTTTTTGTAATTAAAGCTAGTATGTCTAACAGCTAATTGCAAAGTAACCTGATGTTGTGCCCAGCCACCTCTCTCACACGTCCTTTTCTCTTAACTTCCTAGGCCTTTTTGTCATAAAAGATTAAGTGCTTTGGATTCATTGGAACAAAAAAAGCAAACAAAATTATTATGCACTTTACAGAACAGGAATGAATTTAGCATGATTTTAAAAGTTAAATATATGTAGAGGTGTTTTGCTGAATCAATTTGTTTCTGTTTGGACCATCCCAGAAATAGTGTTGCAGTGTGAAGCATCTGATTCTAGGGAATAATAATAATAATAAACAAAACCAACATTATGTACAAATGGATGTTATTTATACACCTGTGAACCAGCAAAAATAAATATAATGGACATTTCAAACCTGTAATCGATTTCTTGGGTGCTTTAATACTTAGATCTGAAGGGAAAGTACAGCACTTTGGATAACTCAGGGAATTTTTTCTCTTTTCCTGTTTGAGATGTAATGGTCACGGTTCACTGAGTTGGCCCAGAATACTTTCTCCCTTCCTCCCACATTATGCATTAGTCACTATGACTGCATTTGCTGTAATCCTTTGGTGTGCACATTAAAGCTGCACTGATTCCATTGGCAGTTTTGGGTATTTGTGAGCTCTGCTCAATCAGAGTCTTAAATGATGTATTGGATATTGGACTACACTTAAGCAGATGACCCCAGAGGCTTCTCCAAGTGGGTTTTCAGACCCAAAGACTTGTCCAACTGGATCTGCGACATAAACATTAAGAGTAGAGTGTCTCCACAGAAAGCAAGTTTGGAGCAAAGGCCTTCAGTGCCGTAATCAAGCAGCTCAGCACATGGATTGAGACTTGTTCCAAGAAATCTTAGCAATGCTGATGATAAATTTGATCTGTTTCTACACGTCCCATGTTAGTCATGTGAAGTCTTCTCTACCACTAGTGCTGGAAAACTGCTCATGTGTATGATGAGAAGTTTTGTAGGTGCAGAGTTAGAAATTAAGAGTGCAAATGCTTTCTTAGGGAGGAAAGCAATGAACTGCTAGATTTCAGCTAGACATTGGCTCAGACATTTGTAGTATAGGTATATAGCTTTGGTTCTGGTGGCAGGAAGAATGCCTGAGGTGCCTGAGAGAACTGCTTACTGTGGAGAAGTTGAATATTGTGTATGCTGATAACTTGAACGTGTAGAGGTGGCAGAGGAAGGCCTTTTTCTAGAGTAGATGTGGGAAGCTCCTTAATTTCAGAGTAACCAAAATCTGGCTTATTTCATAACAGCTTCTATCTTCTGTGTTTTAGGAGCAGATTATGGCTTGTCACATTCAATATGTCCACTGAGCTGGATGTATGTGCTTTTCTTCAGTCCTTTTTTTGTACTTTTTAGAAGGGAGATCATTGGGTTTGGGGAAAAGAAAGATTGAGACAAATAATTCCTCACCTTACGAGTGAACTTACGGGGGGCACAGAGGGAAGAAGACCTAACAAAGAACTGGAATTGTTCTTCAGCAAGGGGCAGCAGTAATTCTGGGTTTGGTACTGGTACCGGTGCTTGGTATCAGCTGCAGGAAGGGTTGGAAATAATCTGACAAAATGGCTGTACCTAGAAATTGAATGGCTGCACACCTTACTAACTAAAAGATTTATGCTTACATAATGCGCTAAAGGTATGAAAATTATTACAGATGTGCAGCCTGTATCTGCCAAAGAGAGCTGCCTTTCAAATGATGCTATAAAATGAAATTAGGACCTGTAGCATTGCAACACTTTGTTCTCAAAAGGAAGCTACATGGATGAATATTATGCCTTTAGTATTTGTATGGCTCTAGTTGTTTTACTTCAACATTTCTGTGCTAATGTGAGTGCTTTTCTGAAAGAACTGAATCATGCTGTAGCACAATAAATTGTAGTAATTACAGGAAACAGGGCTATAGAGTAAAGCTGTGATCCATGCAGAGTTCTGCTTAGGTATTATTTTGTCTACTTGTTTATACTTTGTGTAATGCATATCTCTGCTGGGAAAAAAAAATATCTTATTTACAAAATGATTATATTTAGAGACATAGGAAGGACAAAGTGTAATGTTACAGTAAGAGAGCTTTTGTCAGATGGTTGAACTGGGCTTTGTGTTTTCCATTTTTCAGTCCCATGAGTGTAATACTCCCAAGTTTGGAAATAGTTGGGATGCAGATACTGTTGGGGAGAATAGTATCCCGTGTGTTTTTTATTTTTGGCAGAAGAAATGAACTAATACTTTACTAGACTGATAAAATACACATAAATGGTTAGTATCGGTGACAGTTGTGATTTCTCAGCTGGTGTAAAGATCTTCAAATTTATGCTGCTTTTTGAGTTTCCACAGGTGGAATACCTAACTATGTCCTGCTCTTCCCAGCATATCCGTTTCATCATAAAATGAATCTCTGCATGGCTGCTTTGCCTGGAGATGTTCATCAGGAACCCAGCAATGCCTTGTGTCTCTTTAACATAAATTTGCTAGCACAGACATTGCATGCTAATTCCACATACATGGGTTTTCTCATCCCTCAGGGAGCAGACTGGCTTATCAGAAACAGAATGACCTTCCTGTCAGCATAACAGATTTATTAACTTCCAAGAATCTTGTTTTGGAACCTCCTGCTGTGTTGTGAAGTTCCAGATGGCAAAGCACAAGAGCATGGCAGCAGTTTTATTTGCCTGCGAGCTCCCCCCACATCTATTATCTGACTTGTCTTTGTTATAATTTCTGAGTGTCCAGGTACAGAAGCTTTGCAGCAAAAGGCTTCCTTTTACAGCTAAATAATGGCGATCACTGCCTTATTTATTTCTCAGTCTGTCTTTTTTTCTCCAACTGCTTAACAAAATAGGCAGCTTAGGTTGGTTAGAGATATGAAGGATGTTGCAACTGGATGTAGCACTGCAGCCAAAATGGGTTATAAAAACACTGTGCAGAGTTCTGCTGCTAAAAATAAGCATGCACTGAGTTGGGGAAAATGCAGAGAGGCTGTATAAGGTCAGTCAACACAGCTCTCAAAACAGGGAAAATCTACCCACTGTGCCCACATGTTTTTCAAGAGTGGTGTCCTGCTGTGTATTGGGTGAAGCTTTTCTGATTTTTCCCTTCTTGGCCCATTTGGTTTTCTGCTGTGCTTTCCTGTGTTCCCCAGGCTGTTTCTGGCAGATTCTCAGCTTGTTCTTCTTTCTTGCATCATTCTTATCAGGCAGTGTACCAAAATGTCATAAATAGAGTTGCCTAACACATATTTAGCAGATCATTTATTTATACATATTTAACAGCAGTTCAATCTAGATATACATTACTAGAAAAGCTTTTTTTTTTTTTTTTTTTTTTAAGAACATGTTTCTTCCAGAAAATGGAAGTCGAGAAATGTTTAGTAAATAGGATAAATCTTACTTCAAAAATCACAGAAAACATAAAGTTATTTTTTTGGAAATTCTCTTACTCTTCACTAATGAATTTATTTTTGTTTCCTATGAAAAAAAAAAATCACTTACTTTCTTTATAAAAGATAAATACCTTTCCAAATGGGGCTTAAGGCCTATATCTGGTGATTCAGGATTTTTTCAGTTGCATTTCTATTTCTACATTAAATCCTAAAAGTGCTTCTTCAAAACAAACAAGCAAAAAATGCAGCCCTGTACACTGAGATCTTTTCCCAGGTCTGTGACAATAAGGGAGCTGACAACCATTCACCTCAATTAAAGGTGGGAGAACGCTCAGAGGGGAAGAACATTAAGTGGTTTAGCAGATCTTAACAAAACTTGTAACACGTCCTCTGAATTGCACCCCTCCCATTAGCAACCTAAAGAGCTTTTGCTTCCCATTCCTCTGCTAACTATTCTTCCTTCTTCATTTCACTGGGAAAGTAAAATTGGACCGCAAGCTTCTGGGAATCAGAGCTGCTATCCTGCTTTGTTCTCTAAAATGGTTTTTATATTCAGAGTTGTAAGAAATTGAAATTTCTTCTATTTTCTTGTTTTCATCATATATTTGTAAGTGGTGGTTATTATCATGTGATGTTAGCTTTCTTAAACCTTCATACTGCAGTGGATTTAATGAGCATACAGGAGCCAGATGGCATGCCATATTTTTTTTTGAAAACATTTTAGAGCACATGACAGACAACTGATGTTGACAGGAGTACTTCAGTGAGGTGTCTGCAAAGCAAATGTGTGACTTGTTGCTATTAGAGCAGAATAATTGTTTGCGAAAGGCATTCTCAAATTGAACAATGATTTGTTAAAGTAAACAGGAATGAGTTCTGCTATGTAAACATTGCACACTGTAGAAATGTTACCCGCTTGTATACAGAATGCCTAAAATAATTGTGATCCGAGTGGAAATGGATGATGCAGAGTTGTATGTTGCAGTGGTAGTCAATCCCGATTTAGGCAATTTTGCTTGAAAATCTTCAGTCTGTAGGCAATATTATGGGGGGGGGGGGGGGGGAAGATTGTAGATGATAAATAACTGCTTCATTTTCCTGTAGAACAGGAAAAGGGAAATGTTCTTTTTCCTTCCGCCTAGTAGGAAGAGGGAAGTAAAGATAGAAAGCAATGAACTTTCACTGTTCCAGTTAAGGTTGGTTGGAGCTGCAGACACATCATAAAAAGTCTTGTTGCAGAGAATAAGCTGGGAGAAGCCAGCTATCTGGTTTTGGGAGATAGCAGGGTCTCTGATAAACATCTGGTCATTGCTTATGCATCTTCTCTAGCACAGCAGCTAAACTGAGACAGTCAGTAGAGAAACGGTAGCTTGATTTTTCTCAGAATGTGCATTATTTCAGCTAAGTAATTATGTGATTTTAAGTTTTCTTAAGAAAATAAATTAAAACACGGAGAAATGTGCTTTTTTTCTTTTTTCCTTTTTTTTCCTGAAGATGCATGTTATTCATGATTTTTTTTCTGTGTAATTTTCAGTGCTCTTCAGAACTTTTCTTTTTGCAAACATGTAGTTCCCTAAAAAAAAAATTTTTCTCTGTTCAAGCAGTAGTATTTGAATGTTGTGTCTGTTGAAAGAAATAGGATGGGCAGGGGGAAACATTTCCTGTGTTCAATAATAAAGAAAATGATGTCAAGAAACTGGATGATGAGGAGAGTTGAGCTCTGGCAAAGAGTTTATCCACAGAAGGCTGGGGATAATCTTATCATTGTCATTTGTGGAATACACTATATTCTGCATGTACAGTATAAAAACAGTACAAAACCTTATAGAGAAAGTTTAGGCAAGCAAGGATAAAAACAAAAAAGTACTTAAAATACATAAGTGAAATTGTTCTGTTCTGGAAAAATAACTCAGATTCCTGTAGCACCCTGCAGGTGCATCAACTCCGCATCACGTTTTCACAGCCAGTAATAATCATAGTGTGGTAAATTCATACCTTCTAGACTCATCTTCTAAGTTACTCTTTTTTTTTCCCCTTTGCAGTTAATATTTAATATTTTCTATAAAATGAGTAACTATACATATATGTACTTCATAACATTTCCTTTTGGGATTTCAGGACAGTAGTTTTTGCCATCTGCAGGCTTCTGTAAGCCACACATCAATTGTGTGGCTGGGCAGGGGTGGTCATTGGAAGCTAGAAGAACATGTTGGACTTCTAGCAGAATTTTGTAATGAACTGTGCTCTTGAAAATCCATACCTATGAGAAGTGATTAAAACTGTTGAAATAAGGTATGCGTTTTATATAAACAGCCATCACTTCATCTGGTATGGTCTAGAGTGAGCAATAGGTTAATTCTTGCCAAGGATTATGCTAATTGCTTACATTTGGGTTTTTGTTTTTTGTTTTTGAAGGAAAATATTCACTATAATAGATAAATTAAAAAATGGTGTCAGCAGTCATCTAAAAATAGCTCTTCTCATCTTTAATAACCTACTTTCTACCTCATTAAGCCAGCTGATTGGGTATTATTATGCTTTACTACTCTAATGCTCAATCACTGGAAGGAACTACAACAGCAAAGGCTTCTGTATCTCTCACAAGGAGATGAAGTCTTCAGCTGCTTAATGAAATGCATGAACAGGATGAAATGACAACAACGTATTTCTGTGAGGAGATGAGATACGAAACTAGATTTATTTAGGACAATCTGATAGAGAAAATTGAATGTCAGGAATTGAGTTCCTTGAAAGCTTTCCAAGTATTACTATATGTGTTTCAAGCTGTAAAATGGGTAACAGCTGTAAAGAATATTGTCTTTGACATTTCCTGTAATGCTGGTGAAGATAAAGGAGGTGAGCAGTCTGTGAGATATGAGTGATTGTTGCTATCACTATCACAGTTGCTATTTATTATGGACCATGTTCAACACTCAGTGCTGGCAAATCATCAGCTGAAGTTCTGCCAGTGTAAGTCCTGGTTAGGATCACAGCTATTTGCAGTTCTGGGGGAAATGGCTGCGTAGTCCCCTGGCTTGCTGCTTTCTGTCAGTAAGTAGATGTGCCACCTTAAACCAGGTATTCCTCTGCTCAATTAATCTGTGCCTCATCAGTGCTAATCTTGCAAACACTTTCATGATCCTACACTGAACAATCCTGCAAAATAGGTGACGCTATAAAAAAAATTGCTTAATGCCATTATGCCTTCAGTTTCCTGGTTTCCTGCTTCAAACAGCCTGTGGTCTCTTCCTATTCATGCATGCTGCAGATTTCTAAGTAGATAGTAAGGGAAATCATGAAAACATTTCACTTTTGTGTCCTATTGAGTTCAGTCTAAATCATCAGTTCAATTTTCTCCATGTTTATTAATCTCTTCTTTCTTTTTGCTCCTTTCTCCTTGTCATCTCGCAACATCCCAGTTTCTTCCCTTTTCCCAACAAAACAAACTTGAAGACACAGTAAATACAATGCACTAAATATGAATAGATGCAGAAATGAATTTTGCTGCATTACAGGACCAGAGTGGGCAACAATGCTAAGTTATCCATAGCCTGCGTGGAGATTCTATACTTGAGGTTGTGATTAGTGTGATGTGGTCAGGGTAGGAATAACTCAGCATCACACCGTGATGAAAGTGTTGGCTGTTCAGAACGTTTTGCTGTTAGTTCTAATGCTGACAGCAATTTTTTGTAAGCATATGAACTGAAACCCAGTTGTGTTTGCTGATAAATACTTATCAAAAATACTCGTTTCATCAGCAATTGGAATGATACCCCAAGAGGTTTTTGCAGGATAAATTTTTGGCATCACTGCCATAGATGTTATCGTGCAGCAAATATAAATATGTAGCGAACATGAGTAGGGATGAGGCAGAAAGTTGAGACTATAAAGGAGAAGTGAAGGAGACTGATGAGCTCCCTGGTACTGCATTCCTCACTGTGGAGCTGATATATTGAGGGAGGCAAGACATTTCTGGAGGCACAGGAGATGTCATCTCTGCAGTGCTTCCTGAATACCTGCTTTTAAGACCGGGTGTGGCAGAGGGGAATTGTTTTTATTTGATGTGTAACGTGCTGCGTGACAGCCCTGGGAGGGGCAGAAAGAAGGGATGCAGCTCCTCAATGCCTGGGTGGAACTTCGGCACAGACCTCACGCTCAGGTGTGAAATCAGTGGGTTGCTGTGGGGAAACCTGTTTGGTCAGGAGAGCTTGAAAATAGCAGTGACTTGCCAGAGCCTCTCATAACTTTGTTCTGAGTGTGTTTTGTTTGAGATGTAAGGCTTCACAGAAGCATGGCAAATAAGGGGAACGTAAACATATACTTGTGTATATGTTGAAAAAGTGCACCTTATCGTATAAAACCATCCAATTTTGGAATGATAAAGCTCACTCTTAGAACACACTGAAAATGTCACAGAGGTTTCGGGTGGTCTGAAAAAAAAAAAAAAAAAGCAAAGCTCTCTTCAGTAGTAAAGATGACTTAAGAACAAAAGCATGGTAGTTTGGTCACCCAAACAGCTCAACTGCTGCGGCTGGCAGAAATCCTGCGAGCAACGTTTCATGAATATAAGCGGAGACCAGGGCTGAGAGCAGCGCCCACCCTCAACCTTCAGCCCCGCACGGCACCGCCCCCGCGGCCTGTGGGAGGGCACGTCCCGGCGTGCCCCGCGGCTCCCGGGCAGGCTGCGCTCGCGCGTGGGCGCCATCTTGAGCCCGACCGCCGGAATCGTGCTGCGGAGCCCCGCCCCGCGAGGTGAGCGCGGAGCTGCGCGGGGGCACGGGGGCGTGAGAGGGGAGTGGGCGCTGCGGCGGGCTGCGTGCTGGCCTCGAGAAGATGCTGTTCCTCGGAGGAAGTTTGGTCTTTGGGGATCAAGTCGCAACTCCGAAGGATATGGTTTTTTTTTTTTTGTGTCAAAATATGCACGCCTCCTGTAAATAGCTGCTTAACGCACGAGGATATGAAGCGTTCCTTCTGAAAGCACAGAGCCTTTTCCTTTCCCACAGGAAGAGCAGGATGATGCAGCTGAAGAGGCTGCCTTCCAAAGACTGGAAAAAAGCCATGGGACCAGCTCCGGGGGCTCTGTGCACTCAGACATCTTCAGAGTTGTTTTTTTTTTTTTTTTTTTTGGAAAATAGCATATGTGTAGGTCTGGCTGTAAAATATCTCACTGTAGTTAATCCCAGAACTGATTGTGGAGAGCTGTGGGTACAGTGAGTAAGGTGACACTCCTAAGTTGCTAGAAGTTTTTTCTTAATTATGGGTATCCATTCAGAACTGACCTCGGCAAGGCTCCGAGTGATGAGGCACAAACTGGCATTGCTTTGGGCAGGGGAATTAAATAGGATGGCTTCCAAAGGTTCTTCTCAATCTGTGTTATTTCCAGGTTTCTTGTGTGTATAAGAGGGTGGGTAGAACATGGATGAAAAGAGAACATTGTTGCAACAAAAAGACAAGAACTTCCCAGAGTCTACTTGATTCTGTGAAAGAATGGCTCAGATTGGAAAAGACCTTGTAGATCAACAAGTCCAACCAGGACCTAGCCATACTACTCTAACAACCCTCTGCTAAATCATGTCCCTGAGCAGAATGGATCCTTCGTGGTGGAAAATGCAGACTGAGATTTCATTTCTAACAAAATATGTCAACAAAATACAGCTTGGTTGTGCCTCTAGTCTGCTGAGTCAGTAAGAGCTACAGTTCTTGGGTGCACAACCTCTCGATTAGTTTGTTGCAGGCTAGCTACCTAATGTGAGTACTCAAAAGGTTAGCCTTCCTATGAGCCTATAGTAGCTGTTTTTCTCACTGAGAAGTTGACTTTGCACAGCACATCTTTTTGTATGTGTTCTTGAGATAGAAGCATCTATCTTCTTCCTGCTCCTAGGAATCCAACTTGCCAGCTGGGAAGCAGGCAAATGGATTGATTTCAGGCACTTATGATCATTTTCTAGTCTGTGAATGGATGGGCTAATCCCTCTGGCAGATTTCAGTCTTCTGTAACCAAAATCTGTCAGAGCACCCGGTCATTTTCTGGTCTTCTGTGACTAAAATCATTACACAATTATAGGAATTGATAGTGTCTGTGTATGTGCATGTGCAGTTTTAGTTAAAACACATCAAAAAGGGCATAATAGAACTAAATAAGGAAAAGGGTAGGGTGACAGGATTTCTACAGTCTTTGGTAGAATATGGGATGGCTTCCACATGTCTGAGAGTCACTAAGTAGACCTGGAAGAGGATACAGGGGATATGGTAAAATGCTGAAGTGTAGTCTCTGAAGTTATGGGCAGAAAGGGGAAGACACAAGGAGCATTCTCTAATCAGAAAGCAATTCAAACACAAAAGGAAGTACTTTTCCACAAATAATGAAACCCATTGCCTCAAGATATAATAAAGGCAAAGTATAACTGGGTCAAAAAGGATTTATTTAAATGTATGGAAGAGAAATTCATTACTATTGCTTGTATCCTTCCTTTGTCTCAAGAAGTCCCTAAGCAGCTGATGATTGAGTTGTAGAGATTACAAATTAAAATCTCATTCTACAGGAGCATGTTTTTACAGTCCTGCCTATACATCTAAGCTAGCTATTTCTGAGTCATTTCAGATTTCAAAAAGCATTTTCTATCTTCAAATGCAGAAAATCAAGCAAACAAACCTGCTGTAAATATAGTGTTATCAAGTCATGCTCCAGAAGCATTTGCAATTTGGATGTCCAGCACAGATACATAGGATGGAGAGAGACCTTGAGCCTAAATTTAGTACTAGAATAGAGCAGAAACAATATAATTACATCTACTGTTTTGTTTTTGAATAAAAAGCTGAGTGATACCTTTTGGTTTTAGATACGTAAATCAAGTATTTCCTCAAATTCTAGACTACATGATTTTTTTTCAGACATAGTTAAAGTGGTATCTAATTTACTTCAGCTATTTATTTTTCCATGAATAAAATAAAAAAACTTTTATAATCTTGTATTACAAAATGCTGCAGACAAGTAAGGATTGTGATATTGACAAGAACAGTGGTTGTTCTCTGCAATGTTGGGCCTGAAATTCATGCTTCATTTGCAATTTGTGAATTATTTTTTTAGGATGGGCAAGGTTTGTGCCATTTTTGGAGGATCCCGAGGAATAGGAAAAGCTGTTGCAGAATTATTGGCACGGAAAGGCTGCCACCTGGCAATTATTGCTAGAAATCTTGAAGTAGCCCAAAATACTGCATGCGGTCTTGGTGGTATGTATACTGCTGGCTTGCAATGATTTCTTCATTGCCAAATGCCTAGGTAACTTGTGAAAGTTGTAAGTCATTAAATGAACTGTATTGTTAAAATAGATGAGGAAACTGGGAGCAGGGGGGAAGTTATTTCATTACACCTTTGTTTTCACAGTACTCTTTGGGAAAAGTGAATATGTTGCAATTCATATCACGCAGGTAGAATAGATTCAAGGAGTTGTTCAAGGTTGCAGCAGGGAGTTGGTAGGAATTGAGTCATCCATGGCTCCTGACCAAGCTAAAACAGAGACCAGTCAGATCATGCTGAAGTTCTGACTTCAAAAGGCCGAAAGTATGATGAGAGTTGTCATGTAATGAATTAATACAGTTCTTGAAAATTGTGCTGATTTAATTCTCTGGAGATGAAATGGATTCCTCAAGTTATAACTAGTTCAACATCTCTTTTTTTTTTCAGTTGAGTCTATAAATTCTTAAGATTTATGAATTACAAACTTCTTTCTACTGTTATCATCACGTGCCTTTATTTCAATGCAGCTGGCCATTTGGCACTTAGCTGTGATATATCCAGAGAACAAGAAGTCCATCGTGCTTTTGAAGAGATACAGAGGAATTTAGGTCCTATAAACTACTTGGTTAATGCAGCTGGGATCAACAGGTAAGTTATTAGTGTAATATTCTGCTCATTGATCACGTTTAACTATGAGTAAATGTGATCATTGAGGCTGTGCAGTGAGCTCATGTGTGTTTTTCGGTCTGTTTGTCAGGGATGGCTTGTTACTGAGAACCAAGACTGAAGATATGGTATCCCAGATTCACACAAACCTTTTGGGAACAATGTTGACATGCAAAGCTGCTGTAAAAAGTATGATTCATCATCAAGGAGGTGCTATTGTTAATATAGGTAAATTGCTTGTCTCATCCCATGGAATTATATGGAAAGTACTTTTCTAGAATGGTCTGGCATGTGCAATGTTGAAATGTTGCTTTTTGCAGTTGACTGTTTTCTTTATATTTCTTCCTATGTTTAGCATTTCTTTATGAGTGCTCATTCCTTTATCGAATTTCAGCAACTTCTGAATGTTGCTTGACAGCTTGTTTCAATAATAAACACCTAAGAGTTTAAATATTTCTGGAAAAAAAAAAAAAAACCAAACCAATGTTACCTTATCAGGGGATTTTCAGTAGCTAAATCTACCAACTTCTGGTTATAAGAACTAAATTGGTGTGGTAATTCCTTTTTTTTTTCAATGATATTTTTCCATTTTACTTTCCTGATACATGTTCCTCAACATAGATATGCACTCATCGTAAAAATCACAGATAATTGAGGGATCTGCTTATTGCAATAGACTGTAATGTGCTTTGAGTAATATACTTTTAACTCCTTTTCCTTTAATCTCATTTTCTATTAAAAATTTAAAGCTGAAATAACGAACCTATTAGGTTCTAACCTCTTCCAATGTTATTTTATTTTAGGAAGTGTTGTAGGACTTAAAGGCAACTCTGGTCAAAGCATATACAGTGCTAGCAAAGCAGGAATAGTTGGATTTTCACGTTCTCTTGCTAAAGAAGTAGCAAGAAAGCAAATTCGAGTCAACGTGGTTGCTCCAGGTTAGTTTTTGGGAAGTTTGTAAATTCTTGACTACTGCAATCAGTGAGTGGCCTTCAAGCCTGCTAGATATTTGGTGTACTCTGAAAGTACTTAAGACAAATTACTATTTTTTTCTTCAACCTTTGTAAGCAAGTGGGTTTTTTTTTCTGTTTTATTTTCTCCCTGGTTTAAGATATTATATATTCTTTTACAAAACACTGTAGTTTTTCCGAAGGAACGCTGAGAAATTCAGGAGCATGCATCTACCTGTTCCTCTATCCACACTTACATAAAAACCAGTTTTTTTCCTTTGTTCCTCCTTCAAAACCTGCCATCCTTAAAGATGGAAGAATTAGAAATAGCTATATACAGATAGCTACCTTTGTGTAAAGAATGCTAAAGAATTCTTCTAAAGAATGCTTCTAAAGAATGTTTATTTGTTATTAGAGAAACATTAAAGAGCATAAGAAGCTGTCTTGAAAACATCCCTTTCTTTCCCTTTAGTAAACAGAGATGGTCTGGAAAGAAAGTTTCTGAGGATGGTTTCACAAGACAGTCTGTTCCAAGCAAACCACCACCCTTAAGAAAAAAGCCTCGTATGTCTTTTCTGACATTCTGTGCTCTGAGTTATGTGTGTACTCTGCTGCTTGCCTTCTGCTGCTGTGTCTTTCAGACTTCCCCTGTTCAGCTCATGAACCAGGCAGGAAAAATACCTTTCCTTGGTTAGTGAGTTGAACAGTTGATAGGGGAGATTTATACAGCAGAAAGTAAAGCTGAGACAAATTCTTAGTGGCAGATGGACAGTAGATCAGATTTTTATGAAGCTGCAGCTTTTGTGAAGGGAAATGCAACAGTGGGAAAACTAAATCTCAGAAAATTGAAGTTGTGAAGTGTTGTCCTTCAAAATTGTAAAGAAATATTCCTCAGAGAGTTCTAATAGAAGAGTTATAATAGAAATTCTGAAAGTGCTGGAATAAGCTCTGAAATTCAATGAAAGCACCTGCCAGCACTAGGTGTTTCTTGTTAGGGATTTCATGCCCATGGGTTTTTTTTTATAGTGTATGTTTTGATGGCATGTTTATTTTTTGTCTTTCAGAAAAGTCATAATGTTTTTTGAGTGCAAAAAAGTTACCTTTTTTTTTTTTTTTTAGCACGGATCTCTTTACTTCAATGCTTCCAGAACTATGTTGTTGGTTAGGTAAAAAAATTTGTTCTTGGCTTCAAAATGATGCAGACTGACTTCTAAGACTTTGGAGGATGGTTGCTGGGGATGGTCATGTTGGATGTTTCAGGGGAAACTCCACTGGGAAAATTTAATTGGAAATTAGGTTACTCTTCATGTTTTTCCTTTCTTAGGTTTTATTCACACAGAGATGACTGCTCATTTGGAAGAAGACAAGCTGAAGAAAGCAATTCCCCTTGGAAGATTTGGAGACCCTCATGAAGTTGCACAAGCTGTTTTATTTCTTCTGGAGTCCCCTTATGTTACGGGGAGTACTCTAATTGTGGATGGAGGCTTGCAGCTTTTGATTTAGATATTACCTTGAATACCTGCTTAAATGTCAAGATGGTAATATACACATGCTAATTAAGAAGAGGGAAATTAGTCTAAGATTCATGTATATAATTGACTTATATTGTTTAATCAGATGACTAATTTGTTGCAGTAAAGTCCAACAGGTATGTTTAGCTACCTGAAAGAGTCCATTTGGTTGTATGAAGTTTGCATATGTAACAACTCTAAAAAAAAAAAAAAAAGGTCTACCTTTGGTATGGTGATAATTATAAATAACTTCCTGATGGATTTTTAAAGCACTGTTTTTATCAAGTCACGTTTTCCAGTTTGGAAACAGAGTAGAGATTTTAATCTGAATTATTGTGTTACACAAAGGTGAATAAAATGTTTATTTGCTGTCAGTTACGATTGCATCAAATTTTTCATGTATTTGAAGATTGTGAACCATATGATGTTTTAATTCTTATCAGTCAGTCCCTACAAAGTGGCAAAGAGTTTCCTTTGTTTTTTTTTGTTTATAGCAGGAACTACAAAGGTAGAAGCTTCTTGGTCTCCAGCGTTCCTGAATTCCCTTTACAAGGTGTAATTATATGCAATATATTTTTATGAAAACAAAAACTGTGCACTTCCATCCTTAAATGTATGTACAGTGATTATTTAATTCAGTAGCACTTAATTAGATTAAAGGACCATTTGTTGGTCAGTAGAGTTGCTAATTCTGTAATTTTCTTAGTTCCAGCTGCACAGACACTGGTCACTGGTGAATGGTATGGTTGCAGGCCTTGCTGCATGGAAGCCTTTTCACAGTCTCAGTGCATGCTGAGAAGACAAGTATTCCTTTTGAAGTGCAAAGTGCTGCTGTCTGTCTTCTTCAGCTCAGTCCAACTGTGTTATGTTGACACTCTTTAATATGTATATATAGTCAATAAAATAGCCATTTATTTTACTCAAAGCAGCTTTTGAAGCAAGGTAATTATTCAACTGTAAATGATCTTGGATGTTCCTCTCTGACTGAAAAATTACCAAGAGGTTGACCTCAGGCTTTTCTATTGAGATCAAGTAATTTTTGGTATTTGATGTTTTTATCTTCTCTGAAGAAAACTGCAAATGTGGTTTAGGATTTTCTCCTAGCTCCAATGTTCTTTGCATCGTGATCCAGATGTTGATTCAGCTTTTGAAATTCCTTCCCATCTTGGCACAAACTGAAGTACAGAAAGAAGAGATCTCACTGATGATAACTTTGAATCTTTCAAGTCTGAGATTTTCTTCATTTGTGTGGCTGGGAAGTTTTGTCTTTGTGCCAGAAGACAGCGCATTTTCAAGCTTCTCACAGGTATGTACTAAGAAATAATAGAAGGAATGGTTGTGTTTTCAGGGAGTTTTACAATTGTTTGTGTTGCTTTTGGAATGTAAAATATCAATAAACGTTGACCTTTTTGGAGGCCTTATCTTACTGATACCTCTGATGAGAGGTGGTGTTACTTGCTGTGAAAAGCTGTGTGTCCTATTTGTCTCTTCCAAAAATCTAACTGCTAATTATGTTTCTCTTTGATAGGAGGAACTTGCCAGAGAATAGTTGAATTTCTTCAGACAGCACTGAAGGTGAAGGGCAGCTGGTACTCCCATTTTTACTAGTCAAGCCATCAGTCACATGTTGGTAACTTGACTGCTGCCCATACCTGCCCTTCATTTTTTACCAGCAAAATCTATGTGGTGGATCTTGTCCAGAAACCAAACATAAGAGACTTAAATTAATTTCCTGTTAGTGAGTTTTGGCCCTAATTATTATTACTATCTGTTGTTTCGTTTAATAAAGAAGATGTTAAGTAAGTTAATAACAATAGCATTTTTAGTGTGTGATTAAAACCTGAATTCATAGTTTTAGAAGAATCTCAGTATGCAGCTTAATAATTAATTAATTAATAAAACAGAACACCCCAATTGTTCTGTTGTTTTAAAATATGATATAAGACCTGACTGAAGTGTTGGCAGCCTTTTTAAAATGCATTTTTACTCTTCAAACTTGGAATTCAGAACTGAAGACCATATGAAAACAAGAATCCATTTCATAATTTACTGTGTATGACTACTCTGAAAAGCAGTACTTGTATTGGTCAGGCTGAGTTTCTGTCTGGCCTGGTGTGCTGTTTCAGACTGTGGAACTAGTGAACGTGTAGGGTAGATAACAGGTGAAGTCTGTGGTGATGTCCCTGTAGAAATCTCTACTGAATGTCTAGAACATTCAAATTTCCCATTTTGGGCATCTAGCATTTATGCCAAATTGTATAAAAATATTTTGGTTTCTCTTTTGTGTGAGCAGTTCTTAAATAGGACAGTGTGCTTGACTGACTGAGCATGATTTCTCATTTGAATTTGGAAAACTTCAGTCTACTCTCTTACTAGGAATACAAAGTTTCTCTGATTCCATTCCTTCAAGTGGAATTGAATGATTTATACTCTGATTCATGTGGTATTTTTTCACCTGCTGTATTTCTTAAAGCTCTTTATAATCTTTTCATGTAATCATTAAGGTTGGAAAAGACCTCTAACATCATCTGGTCCAACTGTCCACCTACCACCAAAATTGACCCCATTTACTTAAGTACCAGTATTCTTCTTCCTTGTTGGTTTAGAATGAACTCTTATAGAAATTCCCACTATTCCAACAATTTCTGCAGTTTTCCTCCAAATCTCTTTTTTTCAGGCATGTATTGAAACTTTGCCTCAGCATCTGATTTTGGGAGTGCTTTAAAGCAGGCTGCTATCCAGGGCTCGCGTTCATCTTATCCTGTGTTTTATTCCAGGTCTTTTCTTCTGCCCCAGTGACACCTTTGTGTCACTGATGCCTGCATGGCCTGTCACCACTTCCCCAAATTTCTAAACAGACCTCTGAGACATGTTTTGAGGGTGGCTGCTTTTGTAGCTGTCATTTAAGTTGCCGTGCAGTCCTCTTTAAATGCAACCTGCTTTCTGGCTCGCCCATAATTCCTGCTCTCTGATTTTCCTTTGACTTAGGTTACTGTTTCAGAAAGGATAGATATCCTTGCTGAAGGAGGGTTGTGTATTGCAGCATTTATTCCTTTATAAAACTGCTCTTCTATTGCCTTTGCACTTGATTAAGTTTACGTTTTGTATGTGATCTGCATGTTCTCTGTTTTAGTTGAACTCTGGAGGGCATTGCAGCCTAGCATGTTAATTACTCTGTATCTCTTCTCTGCTTTAGGGAAGATAATGGACTAGTTGTATTTTTTTTTTTTTTGTTTTTTTTTTTTCCTAGCTCAATCAGTGAATTCTTATTTCCACTTCTCTCTTCAGAAATGTGTTTGTAACTGTCTGTCTGGCCTTTGCCTGATTTATAGGCACATATTGCAATGGATTATCATCAGCAAAAGCTTCTAACAGGACACGTAATGTTGGTGATGGTGGTTTTTTTTTTGTTTTGTTTTGTTTTTTTTTTAACTATTGCAGCTTGTAAATAGGAGATGTAGGGAGGAACAGCTTTTGCTTAGTACATTGTCCACTTGTGACATCCCATGAAGATACCTCATTTCAGCCTCCTGAGGGCAGTCTATCCCAAGGTATTATTAGGTTGGAATTTGGTTAATGTATCTGTACAGTTCTAGGGGAGTGTAGATACAAAGACCTGTGTAGATACAAAGTTGATACTGGTGTCACTGTTACCAATTTTGTAAAATCCGTATCCTGAACTTTTCAGGGATGTAAGGTGTGATTTTGAAAAATAAATTGCAGGTTATTGAAATTGAATTATTTCAGCGTTGAGTGAAATTTGAATAAGGAGTGGATATCTAAATCCCTACTTCCTAAGTATCTTGACTACATTATTATCCACAGTTAAAACACATATTGCAATGATCCTCTCTCGCTGTTGATCTGTTTTCTTCTTTTGATGTGTTGCATAGTTTGAGAGCTTGTATTGCATGAAACTGAGGGGGATGTTGCCTGTTGCAGTTATGTGGCTGGTTTTTTTCTTTTTTTTCTTCTTTTTTTTTTTTTTTTTAGGTATAATGCAGTTCATTTAAGTAAAGCTGATGAAAACAGAACTTTTCAATACCAGCTGCACCACAGGTAATGAATCAGTGCTTGAAAAAATGGGGCAGATGTAGTGGTGGAGAGAAGTCTTTGGCTGTGCTTATTGCTTGAAGTCAGAACTCTGCTAAAGTCCCAGAGTATGTTGTATTTTCATCACATTATGCTCAGCTTCTGACTGTAGGTAGGTTTTATTGAAAGTTCCTTTTTGCTGTAGATGATAAACTGAGCAACAGAGGTTACCTGTGCTTTGACTGACATCTTTAGGTGAGCGTGACCACATGTTCTAGATGATTATCATGCAGTGAGTTTTATTTGGAAGAAGTGTTTAATTCAGTAGTATTTAGCTGAAGCTGTCCAGGAAGAGCTGTTTGCATTGCAGAAGTAATAAGCTTAGTTTTCACCTTAAAAGGACACTGCATTTGAGCTCCCCTTATTGTGTTATCTTTTGTAAGCAGGAGCTGCATTTCTGCTATAGTAACTGCTGAGCAATGCTCTGCTACGTCAGCTTTCTCGACTAACAAATCGAGCTTAACGCCACCTACAGGAGTTTGGTTCTGAATTCTGACTTGACATCATCTGAACTCTGAAGCAAGAGCCCTGGCAATGCACTCATCAGTTTATTTTTTTCCATTTACGGTTCTGCGTTCTTGTTTCATCTTAGATGTGAATGCTGCTCGCCCTGCACAAAATTAGGTAACTGATGTGTTTGTCCTTGGTATTAGTGATGAGAAACAATATTACAACCCATCTCCATTCTTAAGATGCATAGGCTGACCTGAAATTCATTGTTCCAGAATGAAGATAACTTCCTTTCCTTGTACCTGTTATACTTTACAAGTGTTTAATAAGTTCAGAATTGCTTCACTCTTCTGTTAGACTTCTTAACTATTTCTGAGGGAAACAGCTAATAGAACCTTTTTAGATTTGGAAATTAAAATTGTGAAATTACTTTTTTTTTTTTTTTTTAATTTCCTAGTGGAAAGTGAATCTGAACCTATTTCTACTGCAGTTCTCTCTTGTCCAATATTTAAGATTGGCTGGAATATTAAAAGTTATTATAGGACAAGGGGTGTCTAAAGAGATACCAAAAAGATCCCCTGGATTGTATTTTGACTCACTGGAAAGATATTGCTGGTGAACCAGGGGGAACACTGGGGAAGAAACCAGGAACGTAAATAAAGTAACAGGACCAGAAAGGGTTAAGGAAAAAAAGTGAGTTTGAGATGTTAGAGCCTGTGATCTGCTGAGACAGATGGGTGCTGGCATGAGAACACCCCCCACAGAGATCTAGGAAGCCAAATATCCCAGTGTTAGCACTGGAAATCTTGGAGGGGGGTGAAGCTGAAATATGTTAGTTAAGTGTTTAAATTGTCAGCAGCTGGGGACTTTGGTCTCGTCAGACTTTTTTTTTTTGTGCACAAACTGTAAGGAGTGGTCTCTACAGCTGAGGAAACCACACTTCAGTGTTTTCAGTGTGATAAAAGACGCTCATTAAATATTGTAATCGATGTCTCTGTATGAACTAGAGAGCAGGGAGAAATGGCCCGTTAATGACACTCTGAATTATAACACCCTGTTGCAATTAATGTTATTCCTGAGAAGGGAAGGTAAATGGGATGAAATGGAGTATGCAAATATGTTCTTTACCCTTAAAAACCACCCCGAATGACAACAGGAGTGTGAGCTGGGACCTCCCCAGGACCCTACAATATTAGCCCTGGAAAAGGAACATGAAAGAGAAGGATTTGACCAGCTCTGTGATATTGCTCTGTGTGCAGTATAGGACACAAGGTGTACAAAATTAGAGAAAATGAGAAATCGCCAGAACATTATAAACCTCCAGTGAGAGTTAAACAGAAGGATGAGGAGAGTGAGCAAGAGATGGGGACCCCTCCTGACAGCCCAATGTCTGCATGAACAGTCACTGAAAGATAACTCAGGCTCCACTGTGGGAAGCAGTGGGAGCAGAGGGGAACCCCCATTGTAATCAAAGTACAGTTTTCCTCCTTTGACCTGGAAACATGGAAAGGAGTGGCAAAAACATACCAAAGTGATACCGTTAACGTAACCCCATTGCTTTCAGTTTTTGATTAAGCAACATAATCCCGACTGGGCTGACATCCAATTGTTATTAGGTCATATGACAGAAACAGAGAAACAGTTAATTTTAAAGCCAGCACAAGATTTGACCAGTGACAGCTTGAAGGAAGAAGGGCAGGATATTAAGGATCATTTTTCCCTTTGCAGGACCCGCATTGGGATCTTAATTGAGCTGCTGGATGGGATCTTTTGGTAGCTTATAGGGGATGGATTGTGAAGGGAATGGAAAGAGCCATGCTGAAAATGATCAACTGGTCAGCCCTGTATGCAATAAGACAGGCTCCATGGGAATCCCCATCTGACTTTTTGGACAAATTGCGAGCTACCATGAGAAGACATTATCCTTCAGACCCAGGGTCAGAAATAGGAATACAACTGATTTTCTTGTTCATCAGCCAGGCTGCAAATGACATCTGATGAAAGCTGCAGAAATTGAAATTATTAGAGAGCAGGAATTTGAAAAATTTGCTGGATTGAAGCATGGAGAATGTATAGTAATAGGGAGGAGGAAGAAAGGAAAAAAGAAAAAGATGCTGGTGGTGGCTTTACAAGAAACTAGGGAAATGAGAGCTTAGACAGAGGAGGTCCCTGAAGAAGGACCAGAGCGCCATCTATCGACAGCCAGGACACTGGAAGAGCCAGTGTCTGGCAAAAAGGCAGGGAAGGAAGGGAGGGCGGGCTCAACTGCAAGCCCCTATTAACGAGGAGCGATGCGGACCTGGGGAGTCTACCCTCGCGGATCCACTGGTTAGAATAAGGCGAGGGGAAAAACAACTGGATCTTTGAAACTGCAGATCCAAAGGCAGCAAAATGGGCTCTTGTATTTGTTGGAAATGTAAATTTGAGAAGCGTGGCTTTTGACACAAAAGCTTATGTGTCTCTTGTGAAAAACATTGCAAAGTATACTAATATCGGTAACTGCTGGGTATGTGGTCAAGTCAACAATTTCAGTTCTCCACTTCTTGGAGTCCCTATGAACAACTGGATGGAGGTGAATCCATCTGAGATACTCAATACCTTGTACCAGTGTAAAACAGGAAATTCCTCCCTAGAACGCATATCTTTTAGGATGATTTTGGTAAACTCTTCAACGTTGTAATACCTCAGGAACATGGTTAGGACAGCTTAACAAAACTGGACTGAGGTAACTGTGGTTGAAGGTAGAGTGGCTGAGGGAAATCAGCCAACAAATTATAGAAAAGGAATTGAAGATAGGCAGACTACCTGTACAGCAGGAGCACTACCTATGTGACACGAGCAATAAACATGTCATGTGACTTACCAGATGGGTATTGGTGGTTGTGTAGAGATTCAAGAACCTGACCAATGCAATTGGACGGGATTGTGCTACGAGTTACCTGGCTCCTCCATTACAAATGTTTCTTACCAATAGCATGACTGGCATTGCACGAGGTGGTTGGAGGAAATTTAATAAACGTTCTGTCTCTAATTCCCTGATTCGATATAAGACTGGATACCATAATTCTGCTAGAGCTTTGATTCCCTTTTTAGGTGTAGCACAGCTGGAACGGGCTACAGTGAATATTTCAGCAGAAATTTAGGTAATAGCAAATTCAATAGCTGGAGCTCCTTATCTCTTGAACTGGAAGGTAAACTCATTGAAAGGGATGGTCTTTCAAAACAGAATAGCTTTAGATATAATAATGGCTCATATAGGAGGCTAAAGGAGCTATGTGTAGCAGTAGTTGTACTGATTATCCTCATAGTTCTTTCTGGTGTTGTTGAAAAAGCCTACGTGATTATGCCACCTGGAAGAGACATCATACGAGCCACCAGGTGGAATCTGAGAAGTACTTCAGAAAGGCGTAAATGGACAACAGTGCTCCTTGATTAAAAGATTGTCACGGTTTTATGATTTTTGTTATCGGTATTCCACATCATGACATCATGTAGTGCACTGGGAGTTAAAGAGTTAATGCTCCAGTTCCATGGATCATCAATAGTTCTGGGTATAGCTGTCTCAGAAGGGGAGAGGAACTACATATCCTGCAGGACCTTGCGTTTCCATTTTCCCTCAGAGAGAAAGATAAAGCCTGTCTGCAGGTCACGAGATGCCCCTTTTCCCTTTCTGCTCATCTCAGTAGTGTGCGTTCTCCCTATATGGCTCAGCTTCAGCATTAGGGTAAGGCCTTTGGTTTTCGGACGCTCTCTCTCATTTTATTTGATTTATTAGTTTCAATTGTAATTGTATTATATTGTGTTATCTTACATTCTGACATTATATTTAGTAAATTGGCTTTCCTCCTCAGATCTTTGCCGCTGTTTTGTTTTTAGGCCCGCCTCCCTACCCTTTCCCTTTTTCCCCTTTTCCCAGGGCATGAATCTCCCTGCTCCATTAGTCATGGAGCCGGGCTTTTTTTCCCCCCTCATGTTTAATAGGAAGAACTTCCCTTAGAACTTGATGTGACCAGAATGGAAACCAAATGGCAGAGTAGAGCTCATCTTCCTTGGGATTATTTTCCACCAGGTACTAACATGTCCACGACATTTGCAATTTATGGCTCAGGAGAATGGAGAAAATATGAAGCACTTTCTTTTATTATCTCATGAAAACTTGTTACTCAACATAAAGTGGTAGCTAGGTAAAATGCAGAGTGCCTGTAATATCTTTCAAGAAGGGATTCTTTCTTAAAGTACAGCTTCATGAAAATCCTGACTTTTTCAGAGATTGATAGCAGATGTATTTATGTGAAGAGATCGCTCCTTGCTGCTTTAATTGCTTTTGGTTTGTCTTCATGTTAGATGGGCACTACCTATTTAGAAAATTCCATTTACTTATTTAAATGATTAATGGTTTTGGATGTTCTGCTCACTGTTTGGAGGCTGTTTAAGTATTAATAAAAACTTAGCCTCAGTCTTCTCTCAATTGTTTCTGTTTGGTAATATAAAGGAGAAATTCATAGCAAGAGCCAGTTCATAATGTTTGAAAGCAAATGAGATGCAGTCTTAGGGGAAACAAGAATGCTTATTAGCTTCATAGTTTCATTATCCTGTTCTGTCTTTCTGTTTTCTGTAAGGAGTGGATATCCCTGTGATACGACTTTTCAGCTGGTCAATAGTTGTAAACAGTATTTGGCTGGAGTGCAGATATGTTGTAAAGCAGGGTATCCTTTTCATTCTTACTTCATTTTCAGTCAGTGTAAATTGACAGTTTAGAGGTCATCTCTTTAACTTCACTTCATACTGTGTTACTTGTTAGCAGATAAGGATTTTGCCCTCTTTCCAGTATAAGATTTTCAGAAACAGTGTTTACATTCCCAGAAAGCATGGAAAAAAACATCAGTTAAACCTACTGAGAATGTTTTAAGACAGTACTAAGAAACTTACATGTGTTTTTTTTTTTTTTTTTTTTCTCCTTTACCTATTGTCATTGCCTGGAACTTTTCCAAGAATTGAGCCTGAAAGTACTAATGGAATAAGATTGGAAGTAGCCTGAATCTGATATATGGAATTCTTACACTAATTAGCAAAATGGATTGGGGTTTACATTTTTGATAGCGTTAAGTTTCAACGAAGCTGTATAAGAACAAATTATTTGGTGCAGAGTTCATAAATAAAAGCTTTTATTGACACCAAAAACGTTAATCAATCATAAAACCAACAGTAAAATATCTGGACCAGTTCCTTTTAAATTGTGAAGTGTGCAACTGCCAATCTGTCAGTTCATCTGGGTCTGGAGCTTTTAATCTATGCAGCACAGATAAACTGCCCCTTCAAAAAAGGGAAAGTTGTGCTTAAATTACAGTTGAGTTTCCATGAGAGCTCTAAGACTGATAAGACAAGTATCTGGCTTGGAATTTGTTTCTTGCAGTTGCTGCATTTCTGCTGTATTTTCACCATGTTTTGTTTCTGCTGAATGTGAACTTGCATGCCTACATCTTTTTTTTGCAACCAAGACTGAGAATGCCTCCTTCAGGAACATAATTGTCATGGCTTTTTGTAATCCAGTACTCACACTGCAAGATGCTTTGCAGGTACAACATTAGCTAGCCCCATTTCCTAAACTTTTCACTTGCATGTTGCTGAAGGGGAAATTCTTTCTGTTACTTTGTGTCTGGTTCTAATTCTATGTGGAATTTCTAGCAATAATTGTGCACACAGAGTAGTCCTAAAAAGGGTTTCATGCAACCCAGGCAAAGTTTCTGGGGAAAGTCATGTTTACTAAGACCTGAATACTGTTGTATGCCTACAAAAGCTTGGCTTTTTCATGTCACCTCAAGGATTCAGTGCAGACTAACAAATATTGTTTGCCATTTAACCCCAGAAGTATGCAAATGTGTTGTGGATACCTACTTTCCTCCTTAATAGCATGAGTATTTTAACACCACTGAGTACTGCTGGATTTTAAGATCTAATCTGTGAACTTTCACAGAATTTAGTTGTTCCTTTCTTGTCCTTTACAAGGTGTTGCTTAGAAAACAGGAAGCTTTCCCACTGACCTGATTCTATGTTTGAATAGTGGATGACTTCAAAATCAAAATTCTTTGGTTTAGTTCAGAATGAGAAGTATTTGAATCAAGACATGGTTCTCAGTCTGTTATCTGAGGGTTCCCTGCATCCTGTTGAAGTGTCATCATCACAGAGTGGAAGTTGGTCATATTACAGGCAAGAAGGATTCTTCTGGGAGTCTGAGAGCACATGGTTGAGTCAAGTGAAAGATTTTGTTTCAGAAGTTACCCCGTACAGTCCTGCAGTTTCCTAGAAGAAACTGCGTTCGTGTAATCTAACATGTTGTCCAAAGCAGGGCTGTCATTGAAGCTAGACCAGTTTGCACAGGGCTGAGTTTTGATTAACTCCATAGATGAATATTCTGCAGACAGGCTGCGGGTAGCTTTTTCAGTGCTCAAATGGTTATATAACGGCAACTTTTACGTGTTTTCCATTTTGCAATTTGGCCTCATTGCCTTTGATCTCCTGTGCATCTCCAAGAAGAGTTGTGCTTTCTTCTCCATAACTAATGGTTATGTAACTGAAGACAAGAGCTCGCCATGGGCTTCTTTAAATGCTGCCATTCTCAGTTTTCTTTTTATGCATTTTGTTAGTAAGCATCTTCCTGTCAGATAATACTGAGAAACAAAAGTGTAACTTGGGTTGTAATCCAGAGGCAGTAATGTTCCCAAGCCTTTTGTAGTTAGATCATAAATGGTTTAAAAAATCTTATGTCTAGCTCTGGATGTCAAAATGTTTGGTACTTGATGATCCTTGGGGTCCCTTCCAACCAAAGCCATTCTATGATTCTTTGATCTGCAGCTTCTCTGGGCAACCTGTTGCAATGCCTCAGTAAATTCAGTAAAGAATTTCCTCCTAATATCTAACCTAAACATCCTCTCTTTTCATTTACAGCCACTTTCCCTTATTCTGTCACCATCTGCCTGTGTGGGGAAAAAAGTCTGTCCTCTTCCTCTTTTTTAAGCTCCCCTCAAGCAGTGGAAGGCTGCAATGAGATCTTCCTTGAGCCTTCTCTTCTCCAGGTGCACAAGCCCAGCTCTTTCAACTGTTCTTCACAGGAGAGGTGCTCCAGCTCTCTGAGCATCTTTCTTGCCCTCCTCTGGATCATGGGACTTCAAGTTCTGATAAAACATTCCTGGTCAGAGTAGGCAAGCCATTTTATTACTATATAGACGTGCATGAGTTTAAAAGGGTTAGCAAAGACCTGTGTAATCTGTTTAATTTATTCTGTATCTTTTTTGTGATATCTGAGAGGATCATTTACAATTAAAATCTGTTAAAAACATGTTGGATGACCCTATTGTACATCTTTTCTGCCCTCAGTCAATGAGGGTATTAACTGTAGAATTGATTCTTATCTTACTGTATTTTTACTGTTATCTGTTTGTCAGTGCCTGTAGCTCATTCTTTCCCTGCCTTTTTCATAATATGCTTCAAGATATCCTTGGAACGAGAAACACTTCTAAGATGCAAGCCAAAGTCTGAAGTTCAGTGCTGTTGTTGGAGAGCACCAATGCTTAAGTTCTTTGTTTGCTACAGGCCTCTCTTGCTTCAGTTCTGAAAATGTCAAAGGCAAGCCTGACAAGCAGCTGGACATAAGTGATGTGCCCTATAATCTGTTCCAAGCCTCTTGTACAGTAACACTTCTGTTTCTTTGAGACCACAAATCTTTTTGGTTTGTTTGTTTGTTTTTAATTTTTGATGGATTATGTTTCTGGGAATTGCCAAATTTTTTTTCCTTTTTTTTTTTTTTCCTTTTTTTTTTTTTTCTCCTCTTTGTAGTATATAAGTTTTTCTTTGTGTGTGTGTGTGTTACTCACACACTGATTGAGAATGCTATTAGTTGAATTGTTCTGTAGAACAAATTGCCCATGGAAATACTACACACTATAATGCCGTTGGGATATACCATATAAGCTTTGCTTATTTTATATGCTAATTATACTATTTTTTTATTTTATTTTTTTTACATTATGGCTCCCCTAAGGCCAGTGAAGTCACATAATTCAGAACTACTAGGACATCCCAAGCAGTCTGCAAGTTGTGAACGGGTAGGCCAGCTCCTGAAAGTCATTTTCATGGGAGACCTATCACAAAACTCTATGGGGAAAAATGCTGGCAGTTGCTAATGCGTGGGAAATGGGTTATTTAATACGTGGCAGAGTTAAAAGAGCCCAAGGAGAGCATTTTGATAAGAAAGGGAAGGAAACAGCCTGTAGGCATGCTGAGGAACTGGAGGGAGGAAGTATTCCCAGTTCTCAAAATATTTTGTCTATTTCTGACTGTAATTCTTTTCTCAGGAAGAAAGGTGGAGTGGTTGGATAGGTGTTTGTCTGCAACTTGCCTGCTATCATCTAAAACACTTGTATTTATCTACTTGCACATTCTTTTGGAGCAATTCCTTTGAAGTTATCATGTATTAAGCATTATATGGGTAATTGTAGTGAATTTTAGTTTGTAATGCTTTGAAAGCTAAGTAAAATTGTCTCTAGGACATCACTGGTATTGCTTCTGCACTACGTAACAGTACTTTGCTGATACAACCCCGACTAAAGTGAAATAATGCTATTTCTGCAGAGTTTAGGTTGCAGGACTTAATCAGCTCGTATTTCTAAACTTAATCTTGAAGATAAGAACAAGTATTTTTTCTGATTTGTTTTATTTTCTTGAGCAACAGCTTTTGTTTGTGTATGACCAGTACTGCTCAGTGAGTAACACCGTCCTGCATGTTTTACAGCGCTGTCACTGTGGTTAAGGAAACTGTTAAAAGCATGGCAAAGGATTGCTGCTTATGGCATGCTACCATGCAGCACTGATCTGTAACAATAACTCAGTTACTGAAGTACTGGCAAGTGTACCCATGGCTGAGGTAACCTAAGTGTAGTGTAAAGGTAGCAAAATGGTAGGAATCTTGAGAAAAACAATAATATCTGTGTCTTGCTGAGAGTGCTGGTCAACTCAGGCTTGTAAGATGCTGCTGGATACTTTTCTACTTTTCATCACCACAGCAGTGAAAACAATTGCTTTACTACTTACACGCATAGTAGTTTTGTATTACAATTTCAATTAGTTTAGTTTTAATGACCTATTAAATTTTACTAGCAGATACAGTAAAAAATTAAAAAAAAAAAAAAAAAAAAAAACAACCCAAAACTTCAGGGCATGTTTTCAGAGGTTCATATTCTTAAACTTGGGGAAAAAAGTTCCCTGTTCCTGATCTTCTGTGCAGAAGCTCTTGCACAAGAGATAGTGGGTTGAGTTTCCCCAAGTTCAGTGCTAGAGTTAACTGAAAGCCCAGAAACACAGGTCTGTCACTGCTTCTGAAACTGCTCTTCTATCTGTTCTCTTTTCTCATTCACTGTGTTCTGTTGTGAGAATGCTGATCCTGAAGGAGAATATGAGCTTGAAAGTGCCGTGATTTGAAATTACAGTTGATGTAATGGATATATTTCTGTTGCATACGTAGTGCTTAAGACAAATAGGCTTTGTTTGTTTGTTTGTTTGTTTTTCCTACCCACGATGGTAAGATAATTCAGCAGAAACTTTTAATAAGCTCTTATATTTTACTCCAATGCTGCTGTAGGGCAGTAGAAATAAGCTGTTTTATGTAGTTTACACTATCTGTGGGATTAGATCTGCAGAATTTAATGAAATTCTAAAATCCAAGCTGTCTCGCTGTCAAGCTTCTTATTTTTTTGCCACTAGGTGGAGGAAGACGGTTAGCAAAGCTGAGTCCTGGCACTAAGAGACCAGTTTATCCGTGATCGGATCCACTCCTTGCCTTCCCGAGCAGCATAGTGCCTAATCTGCCACAAATAACATTTAATATTGTTCTTCCACGCTACCCAAGCCTTTCCTAAAGTGGACTTCATTGCAAGTAATTACACTGCATTTATAATGATACTGTTGAAATTGGATCGTTCACCTGTATTTCTTGTACTGATGGTTCCTTCATCCTGCCGTCAGTGAGTGCTTTGGTTTACTATCTTGTCTCTGAACAGTGCTTCAGCAAAAGCCCTAGGAAGTGCTTTAAGCCTAATTACAGAGCCCTTATTTACACTGCTTGTATAAACAGCTATACTCGTACTCCCACAAATAGTCCCAGTGAGATCAATGCAACTGTTAACACGGGAAAGTAAATCACAATCATGTCTCTTTTCCCCTTACTTTTCTACCCCTTGAAATCAGGGATTACATTTCTAGAAGCTAGTTCTATATTAGCATAATGCTGGGCACTGCTTTTTTTCTTTCCTTGGGCCTAAAGCAAGGAAAAAGCCTTGGCTGCACTGTTCATAGAAGGGTTTAAGTGGTGATGCAGAAGGCTGATTGCATCTGCATTCACTATGAACATATCAAAATGTGCTCATGATTTACTTTCAGACATGTTATGGAATACCACAAAGTACAGAAATATTCTCTGCCACTCACCTAGTACATTTGCAAATATATTGTTGCATATTTGGTAAACGAAATCTAAATAAATAGTGTTAAGATAGTATTGAATTATTGTGTCTTCACTGCTGCTTTAAAACCACCCTGGCTAGACCAATGTCTAATTGCTTTCATGGCATACACAACATAATCTTAAGGGAAAAAGGAGTTTTCTGATATAACTGATATATTCATTGTGATATATGATTTCAAAATACGGAACTGCCCTGCAGAAAAAAACATTTTTATCCAATTTAATCTTATATTTTATTTCATGATTCCTTCTTCAACTCCATTCATAGCAGGCAATGAAGTTTATTTTTTGGAGGCTGTCATAAAATTATTCACCCCTTTAATTCTAGGCAATGTAATTGGTTTACTTCCTTCTTAATTTCGAATTTGATTTTGTCAGCAAATGATACATTTTGAAAGCTTTTTCTCAGTGTCTTATAGTTTATGCAAGTCCTGGGTTTTATTTTTGATTGTGTAAGAGGGGCATTTCATGATATCAGAAGAAAAGAACACGTGGTCTTTTACCTACATGAGGTTTTTGTGACAGCACAGAATCTTGAGGCTTGGCAAGAGGAGGAGTCTTTTGTAATCCCTGTGAAACAGCTTTAAGAAACTGTTCTCCATGTTCTAAGAAGTATTTTTTTGCAGCATGATTTCTCTCAGATCTTGCTAGAAGTGGGACGATACCATTGCTGAGTAGAATTACCAAGCTTTGACTTACTCCAGGCCCTCTCTTCCCTTGCAGCAGAAAGCTTCCAGGGCTGTCACTGGAGCAGTGCAAAATAGGGCCAGTATAGGGGGCAATAGAGTAAAGTATTTAAGATCAGGAGGTGTAGCATTGTGTATTTATAAGCACTTCTGGTTTCTCTGTGTGAAAAGGAGGGTTAGCATAGGAAGAGGTTCACAGAAGGTTCTATGAAGCTAGTGAGCGTCACACTCAAAGGAGAGAAATGTAGTACTTTTCTTAGCAAATGGCCAGAAATAGCACGTGAGGATTTTCTGTTGTTTCAGTGGGAGATGAAAAGTGTACTGAATCTTTAAAATCCGTAAGTAAATAAATAAAATTCAGGTTCCAGGAATTCTCTCAGCTGAAAATAATTGGGAGTAAGGAGTGTAGTAGAGCAAGCATATGCTTTTTTTACTTTGTATTCTCTCTCTTCCTTAGACATCTACTTACGGATAAAAACCACTGTGCAAGGTGGATCATTACTCTTAAACGCAGTAGCTGTTATCTCTGGGAAAAAAAAAAAAGGCTGAAGGATTTGTTATTTAATTCCCCACAGTTGTTTCTCATTACTTACAAATTATACCAGAAGTGCACATTACAACCAGGGGACAAAGCCACTGCTCTTGTTGATGTTCTTAAAAAATCTCCTGCTGAACCAAGTGAACAAGAAATGAACAGAGCACTAAAGCAGTAGAGGTGGAATGTGGCTTGTGGTAGACTTACTCCTATGGAACGCCGTGAAAGGATTTGTGTTCATTCTTCTCCATGCAAAATGGTTTGCTTAATAAAGTTTTTACATGTTTCTTGTCATAAGCTGCTTCAAGATGAAAAGTTTGAACAGTTGATAGTAGAGCTTTGTAGTTTGTCACCTGATTTCTTGCAGAATAGCTGTTCTGTGATGCAAACTTGTTTTTGTAAGATTTCCAAACCACAAATCACTTATCTCATGCCTTTACAGGCTTCATTTAATTCATCTTGCTATTATTCTTTCTTACATGGCATTATTTTTTGAATTATCAAATGGTGATCATGGATTTGTGTTAATGGTATTTGTTAATATCATCTACCTGGAGATGTGGATATTCTGGTGTGTTATACAGTGCATCTGTACTTCACCCTGCAAATAATGCCTCCTATTTTATTCTGTTGGACCCACGATGTCAGGCCCCCAGAAGCCCACAAACGAAATCCCTAAACAAAAATACATTTGCAAGCTGAATGAGTGAAATAAAAGGGACACAGACATCAGGCTGAAGAAGGAGAGCACTGCAGGCATTTCCTTCTTTGGAGAAAGCTTTTTTATTTTGTGGTGGAGGTTCCTTTAGGTAAGTCTGCTTCCATGTGTTGTGTCTCTGTGTTGTCACACTTAGTGAGATTTAGCCCTCAGGACTGAACAGAGCATCTAAGATAACGAGAAGTGGAAATCCATTTCTTAAATTTTCTGTACATGCTTAGTTGATTTTAATAGGGAAGTAAATGGACTGCTTTCCATCTGTTAATCTGTGGATTTGTTGCTTGGGTGAGGCTCTCCAGATTGATTAGCAGCTTTAGTAAATGATACTGTAATCACATTCTGCATGTGCTGGTGTCACTGTGCCAAGACTTCCTTTTCAGCCTCATGAGTCCACTGTACCTGAAGTGCTTAGAATCACGGTAGAGTTGCTTTTAAGATGTGTAATTTGTCTTTTAAAATGGAGATGATTGCACAGATTGTCCTGTTGATTATTTCTCCCAATGTCATGTTCACAGTAATGTAAAATACTGAATTCCTTTTTTTTTCTTCTTTTTTTTTTAAATTATCTTCCCACTCCATGGTTCTTGAATGTATTCTGAAAGACCTGCATGGTTTCCACCAATATCTATTTTTCTACTGAGATCATTTTTTTCTAGATCAGCAAGACTACAATAACACACTTACAATAGAACTTTGTCCAAAAACTCTGTGTGACTTCTCACTCTTGTTTAGCTTGTGTATCAGCGTTACTAACTCAAAACATTGGTTTAATCATAACAATTGGATATATAAAGTTGTCTACAGTGGTTTTAAACCTCATATAACCTACACTGTATTATTTCTCATTGAATGATGAGTTTTTAAAGAAAAGGTAGTGCTAATTCAAAAATGTCATGATTATTATATATACTGCTCTTGAAATTCGGCATTATGTGGCATTTAAGTTAATAGCTAGCTTATTAGAACTCCTCCTAATTGTATGATTTTTCCCTACAGCTATATTGTAATCAATTTTGATTGTAAGGATTTGATTATTTTTTTAAAACAAATTCCAAAGATGATATAAAATGCCTTTTTTCAGATTTTGATATGAAGGTAGGCCACTAATTTTTATTTATTGATTGATTGATTTTTGGCAGTTGTGGTCTTTTGCAACTTCTTTCTTAGTTGTAATGTTCCCTAAAACACTTGAGAATGGAATACAGGGGCTGCTCCAGAAGTTATGCCTTCTATTTTATTATTCTGGCCTATGACATTAGAGGCAGATGTTGGTATGGAAGTACATTTGACATGGAAGTACATTTGACATGAAAGTACAGATGAAGCAAAGGTGTGTACCTGAAGTCCTCCATGCAAGAAAAAATGGCACCCATTGACATTCATCAATACTTGCTGAGTATTTATGGAGACCATGCAGTGAATGTGAGCACAGTGTTGTTGAGAGGTGTTTTTTTAGCAGCAATGGCAACAACAGTTGTCACCTCCTTTGGCACAGATTTTTAAGAGAGCAACATGCAGACTCTTGTTCATTGCTGGTGAAAATGCAATGCTAGTGGTGGTGACTATGTTAAAAAACAGTATTTTGTAGCTGAGAATGTGCTTTTACCGAATAGTGTTTTTGTTCTCTTTGTATCTGTTGTAGGTTCTGTGGAAATAAATAGGAGGCATTACTTTCAGAGTGACCTACGTAACTGTGGCCTGTTGTCTTTCAGCATCTAATCTAAGAGCATATCAATTACAAACTATTCTGTAAAACCTAGTTTCCAGTGTATGGATATTCCATATTCACATGATGCTTATCCACACGAGCCCTTCTATTTGCACTAGAGATCACTTGAAGATCTTATGTCTTGTTAGAAGAGAGACAGTCCCAGAGCATGTAATTGCTGTGGCACTCTGAGCTGAGTATGTCATCTGTTTTGCACAAATGCAGACAACAGGAATATCTATGTTTATTTTTGATGAAAAGCTAACTGCTTCTTTCCTTGTGTATTGTCAGCTTACAGCAAAGTCTACAAGTTTGCTTTTGACATTTTAGGAATACTTTGAAAGCAGAAGATAGTGTGAAGCTTTACTCTTTGTTTACACTCCGTTTGCACTGATAATGATTATTTTAAAATCTAATGGTTGAAAGCTGGCAAAACCTGATGTGAGATGTGGGTCTAGAAGGCTGTGTGCTGGGAAACATTGCTCATTGGAAGAGCTATACTGAATGAAGAAATAATCTGTTGGCATCCATTACCCATTCTTGTTTGACTACATAAGTTGAGCTATAAATTGTAATGGGTGATATTATACAGCCCCAGAATGCCTATTTGAAATTAAGTAATCTAAAGTGCAAGCATGTTGGAGAACATGACATAGAAAACTCATACTGCAAGTGATACTATGGAAAAAAAATCAGATTTATTTGCAATTTCAGATGTCCTTTCCAGCTATGTTAAATCAGCACTGTTGCTCTCAGAAAACCTGTTGGAATTTCCTTACAAAATTATTTTCTCCTTGGCTGGATTTAAAGTATTTAAGCATCCATAGTCTGAATCGTAAAATTTGTGTTCAATTCTGAGATTTGCTGAGCAGCATCCGTAAGATTGTCATTAGCAAGAAGTCCAGTGTAGTATTCCAGGTGTCGTGGATGCTTCCTTTCTGGCAGAATTAGAGCCTGTGACAATATCAGAGCTGTGCCATTTGGAACAAAAATCTTACACCCTACTGATCCCAGAAGAAACCCACGGCACAAAACACTTAATTTGGTAGTGCCTAGTTTTTTATACTTTACTTTTTTTGTGCTCTTTTTGTCCTTTGATGCTTATCCAAATCAAAATATAGCTTCTACCTGAACTGTGTATGCACGAGTAGTTTGGCCGATATGCTGGGTGTGTGCATCAGTTGACTGATTAGCTGGTGCTTATTAAACAAAATACAAATGACTGGAAATTGTACCCCTCTTTACTTAGATGAACAGTAACTGAATCTCCTGTCTACTTAGACTTCTGTGTGAAAATGGTAAAAGTTTGTTATTGTGTTCATACTTTCCCTCCTGTTTAGATGAGATTTCTCTGTGGATTTGTGACAGGATGAAGGGAAATGGTTTCAAACTAAAAGAAGGGAGATTTAGATTGGATACAAGGAAAAAGTTTTTTTTTTACAATAATTACAGTGAGGCACTGGAACATGTTGCCCAGGGAGGTGGTGGGTGCCTTATCCTTGTATGCATTCAAGGTCAGGCTGGATGGGGCTCTGAGCAATCTGACCTAGCTGCAGGAGTCCCTGATCATTGCAAGGGGTTGGGAGGGACCTTAAAGGTCATTCAATCCAACTCAGAAATGATTCTGTGATTTAAAAGTAATCAGAACAGGGAGGATAGGAAAGTAGTGCAGCCACATACATTTTATTTTCATGGAAAACCAGACAAAAGGCTGTGTAGCCAGAAGATGGGGACATCAAAAAACATCCAGAATTAAGAAGCTAGTTGATCGTTTGTTTAACTATAATTTGTTCTGAGTATGTAAAGTCATAGCTTATTCTTTTTTGGAAGAGACATAGCACTGATTATGAGGTTGTTGTTTGCTCAAACTTTAGCTGACTTTAAACCTTTATAGGTTTAATCCTTTATAGGATTCTTTGTCAGTTATATACGGAGTGAGAAATTAATAAAAGGAGTGCAAACATCTGGTTCTTCAAATTGTTTCCATGCCTAGTAATTAAATTCAGAGAAAACAAAAATGTTAGCTGATGAGGTTTTGGTTTATGCTTTGTGTGTCTCTGCATAACTTAAATGTGGATTCTGTTTTCATTTGTAACTATTGTAAACTGCTTGCAAGAAGATAAAAGCCCATTGTCTTGAAAATGTGTGACTGCATACTTATAAATGGTCTTCAATACTGATGGAAAACTGGAACAGGAAAGTCAAGTTACTGTCTGAAGAAGATGCTACTTTTCTGTCTATCTACAGCATCACAAGCACTTTTAGGAATACAACGTAAATAAAATTGGACTTTGCTGTTCTGAGGTGCACATAAATGTGTTTTGTCATCTATCACTTTCTGTCCCAGTCAGTAGTGCTTGTGTTGCTGCAGGTATTTTAACACCTAATGATGCTATAACCAATACTGATGAGTAATTTTTTCTGGTATGACTTGATTTTGTATATTGACCTGAAGTTAGATAAAGGGGTTGGACAACTTCAAAATTATCCTTTTATTTTTAATGAGTCTCTGACAAAGCTATAGAGGAAATGACTAGTGTCTCATAAAAGCAGGAGCACTTACTGCAGGTGGTAGGCAGATGCACATGAAATCACGTTTAACTTATTTTTAATCTGATGAAACCCTTCTACTTGTGACATCTAACATTGAAATCTTGTGTGCTGTCTTAAATGATTTCAGTATTGGCATTATTATTCTTTGCCAAAAACTGAGAAATATGAACTTTGTTACAGAACAGATATTCCAGTTTGGAAGAAAACTAGGCTGCAGTGGTGTATAGGAGAAATCAGCAAGTGACTAGGTGAGCTAACTCTAACCTCGCTCCACCTTAATTATGAAGATGAAACAGGTTGACTTGGATAGGCAAAGCAAATTACAGGCTCTGGGAATGATGAGAAATGAAGGGTCTTGTTGAGATCAGTGCTTAGTAGAAGTACAACAGACTATAGAAATTCAAGATAAAAGCTACAGAATGAGATAATTGATAGACTTTCTAATCTTATGAAGAATGGCAACTTTCTGTTAAATCTTTCAGAAGAATAAGAAATGCTGTATTTTTAAACATAAGTAGAATGCACGAAGAGGAGAGGGCAAATGATAATACTGCTGATGCATATAATGTGCAATAGCAGGAGAAACTATTGTACGAAACTGAAATACTTCTGCATTTAAAAGTAACTGACTGCCGGTCTCATAAAAGATCAACGTGCATATGATTGCAATTAGGCATGTAAAAGTTGCTGCATTTTTTAAGAGGTCCCTTTTTTGGTCATTTTAGATTCCTGCCAATGTCACTTGTTAATGTTGGCTGGATTTAAAAGATGTCACCTTGAAACTTTACCAATACCATTCTGATAGAGGGACTCAAGCAACACTCCAAAGAACAGTCCTATTACCACGGTAGCGTTAAACATTTTTGTCCTAATTCAAAATTACCATACACCCTGCATTATAATTAAAATTAATACATAGGAACTAATTTATACCGTTACAACAATGCTGAAATGAAAAATAGATTGTTTTCAAATTCAGCTTATGTGTTAAAGCTGAAAGAACCACTGAGTACTTTGATAGGCCTGCATTCTTCTGTGCACATATAAATTTATAAAGGATGTAAGACTGGCTTATACAAGGAATGAGAATGTTTTGAATGCTACCAATGTTCCCCAGGTGATAGAGATAATGCAATGCATAGGTCAGTTTTCCAAGTGTGACAAAAAATGAAAATGTTGAGACAGTGTATGTCAATGATCTTGTGTGCTACAGTTTGGGTCAAGCCTTGCCTTGTACACCCATCTTCAAGTCAGATCTACGACTGAATGTACCTTGAAGTCTTTTAAAAGGATTCTATGAAATTCCTTATAGTGTCATTTATTAAATGTAAGTTTAGGAACTTTAATTGAGAAAGTGCTTTCTTTGCAGGGTGTTATTAACAAGAGGGATTCTGGATTAATTTATCAGCCAGGTTTGTTCTTTCAGCCATAAGCTGTGCTGTCAGGGAAACTTAATTACACTTTAAGTGGGATGCAAATGAGTTGTGACACTACATCATTTCACATGAAAGCTTCATTACTTACATTAAGTGCACAATGCTCTCTTCTAAGCATTGGGCTCATTACAATTTTTCTGTTTCTTTAACATGGCTACATCTGAGCTGGGCTTTTACTTTTATTATGTCTTTTCTCACTGCATGTCTTTCTTTAATCATTTAAGCTTTAAGCTGGTGAGTTTATTAAATGAATTGAGCCTGAGTTGCACAGAAGATACTCAAATAAAATCAGACTTTATAGGTTTCCCAGATTATCATTTTCAATTCATTTTCCCTCTTGTGAATTTTCACATGCAGAGCTTTTCTCTTTGATATGAGTATGTATACTATGACATGAGACATTTTCCTTAGTAGCACTGCACATTTCTCTTTTTTTTTTTTACAGAAAAAATATTCTTGATTTATCATGTTTGCTGAATCATGATAAAAATAATGGCTCCTTTATAATGGAATGTAAAGTATAGAGGATGACTCAAAGCTAAGGAATTTTGATTTATTCCTTGTCACTCCCTCAAATGGAAAAATAACTTCTGATGAGTCTTATACTTCCTAGACTAACTACACAGGGCTTTGTTGGGTTTTTGTCAAAGAAGGAGAAAAAAAAGCACTGGTGAAATAGTTCAAAGGAATTAGTTGGAAAGCTTTTGAAAGTACAAGCAATTGAAAGTACTGTGGAAAAAGTTGCCCATTCTTAGGAATTCTTGCTCATGTGTTTAATCAGAAAATAGATCTTTGGACTTGTTTTTATTACCAATAAACTGGTTTTGTTTGCAAAGTTCACACTATATGGGATTCTAGTTAAACTCTATATTGCTGCTTAGGTGAGGTCTTGAAGGCAAGTCTCTCAGTGTTTATTCTCACTGGCAATTTCATAATTCGTTAATAGGACACATTCTGTTTCACTGAATCCTGTGCTCTTGGAAATTGCCAACAGGACACCCTTGAAAATATCTGGCAACCCAAGGTCAGCATTTATTGCACCTCTTTTGTGCAAAGAGCAGCTTTATTGCCAATTCTCTTGTGCTCTTCAGGAACATGCTGTAACCCTGGCTACAGAGGATGAAACAATGATTCTTTGCCGCTGTCTCCTTGGTCAGTTCTCAAGTGTGGAGTTTGTGCTTTAGTAGCATCAACAGTCCTCCTGAATTCAGTGGGGTCACTTTGGAATGGAGTATGACTGTCCCTTGAAATCAATAGGCCTTCCCTAAGTAAGGATGATATCTGAAAAAAATGTACTAAAAAATTTATTAGGTTAGCAGCCTTCCATCAGTCCTAATATTATGCATCTCTGAAGTACATATATCAATGGCTCATTAACTACAAAACCACAATTTTAAGCATAATATCCAAGCTCCTAAGCTATGTTTGACATGCTGCTGTGGACCTACCTTGTTATTCTGAGAGGATGTTTGGTTATTATCAAGCTATTTCATATATTGACCTCTTACTAGTTTAGAACACCTGAGAGTTGATGTTGTGAACTTCCCACTGTTTGAAGCCATGTCTGAGGTAGCTATGTGAAGCCTATCAGAAGAATTACAAAAAATGAACCTGCAAAACAGCTTTTAAGTAGAAATGTATTTATAACTATTTGCTAGATTAAAAGTTGGTTCAAAAGATTGTCATGGTTTTATGGTTTTGTTATCAGTATTCCACATCATAACACCATGTAGTGCACTGGGAGTTAAAGAGTTAATGCTCCAGTTCCATGGATTGTCGATAGTTCTGGGTATAGCTGTCTCAGAAGGGAAGAGGAACTACATGCAACTACACTTTCCCCTCAGAGAGAAAGATAAAGCCTGTCTGCAGGTCACGAGATGCCCCTTCTCCCTTTCTGCTCATCTCAGTAGTGCGTGTTCCCCTTCGATGGCTCAGCTTCAGCATCAGAGTAAGGCCTTTGGTTTTTGGACACCCTCTCTCATTTTATTTGATTTATTAGTTTCTATTCTAATAATATTGCATTGTATTGTCATATCTTGCAATCTGATATTATATTTAGGAAATTGGCTTTCCTCCTCAGGGCGTTGCCGCTGTTTTGTTTTTAGGCCCATCTCCCTACCCTTTCCCCTTTCCCAGGATGTGGGTCTGTGGGTCCCCCCACCACATTAGTCATGGAGCAGGGCTGAACCAACCTGTAAACCATTGACATACATGAATATTACTGTAGCAGTAACTCAATCCACAGTGAATAAAGGTTTTACTTAAAATAAGTCTTCAGAGAATGAGAGCAAATCTTTTTGATTAGATTATTCCTTCCTAAAAAAAGGTCTATATGTATTTTAAGGAAATGACTTAACTTGTCATATGCCTTGAATTTTCTGAAGGTTGTGTGAACAAGCTGACTACAATTACATTCTAGAAAAATAGTGCACAAGCTACAATGTCTACATACCTTCATTAATGAAAAATCACAAAAACGCAAATATTTCACTGGTTCTTCTCTAAGGCAGAACAGATTCATTAAAACATAAAGGAGAAACTTGTGCCTGTTTGTGGATATTAGTATCCTCATAGCCAGCAAGAGGCGATTTCAGTTTAACAGAAGAGTGTATGACTTAGCACTGTTCATGCACAACATCACCAAAATCACATGTGGTGCAGTCATGTGAGTTTGACAGGACAAAAGAAAAGCTGCGTCAGAAATACTACTGAAATTTTCCATGGGTTTTATTCTGATCCTTGAACAGAGACTTCCAGGTGCTGTCATCTAACGCTTAGGACTTCTGACTAGGTTAAGTCCTGCAGTGGAGGAAAACGGAGCTCAAATGGAATCACTGAGCAAAGCCTAGCAAGAAATGTGGAAGCTAGTTATCTGTGAGCTAATAAACTGAAGATGGAAAGGTGTTTTGATGTTTTTGGTGGACTGCAGATTTGAAAAAATTGCTTTTTTTGTAAGTGGATGTGTTTCTCAAAAATGCTTAAAAGCTTATTTGAGTGAAACGAAACTTCAGGTTCCTTCAGTAGGATCCCTTAAGAACAGCAATATTCTAAAATATCAAAATAAGCCTTTAAAAGCTCCATTGGGCACTACCTTTTTTAGGTATAATTTATATAATTACACTTTGTAAAGTGAATTATCCTCGATATTTATTTAATTTTTTGTAATATCTATCTCTTTTAATAGAAAGTCAATGCATTTTTCATCCCTATCTCCAGCTTTAATGCTACTTCTTGGATGACATATGTGCAAAAAGCAAGGGGCAGGAGGCCTGCTCTAGAGTGGAGGAGACAGTAGTGACTTTGAAAATGTGTGTTTCAGTTTCTGGATGAAACCTGACCTTAATGGCTGGTACATAGGAGGCTGGGCTGCAAGAGGGTGTGGACAAAAAAAAAATTCTTCTCTTTGTAGTAAGAGAGAAGTTAAGAAAAGAACAGAGATGTAAGGAATAACAATAAATAATTTAAAAACTTTTTGGGACATAATTACTTCTTTTCTTCCCGTTTTGGTCTCTACGGGGTTTATTTGCAATAGATTGTTTTTTTTGTTTTGTTTTGTTTTGTTTTCCCTAGGTTTATCCTGTAATAAGTGTAGATCAAAGAAATGAGACCATACTGTGTATTAAGGAAATTGAATGAAAATTGAAATTGTTACAGAAGGTCTTACAGGATAAAGAGAGAAGTGGTGTGATTGAATGAATGCAGGCAAATACACAAACTAGGTGTAGTGAAAGAGATACTACAGTAATGTAGCAGTTGTATTTAGGATTGCTCTTTTAAACAGCGTGCAATGATCAACATTACTTAAACATGTCTCTTCTGAAGGGGCAATTGTGCTGGTAGTGATACAAGTAGAATTAAAGAAAGGAGGAGATTGTTAAATGGTACAGAAGTGACTCAAGGTTTCTGCTGGAAACTTGAGGATTTTGACCCTGTCACAGCAGGTGTGAATTTTAAGTTTTATACTTCAGTTTAGTACTTGCTGATTTACTGAGAGGCTGGGCTCAGGCCAAGCCTATTTCGTTTATGCCTACATAAATGCTAATAGGAAGATATTCTCTATATACTGTAAATAATATTTCAGGGAAAAGACCTTGCACTTTCATTTTTTGCGCCTGTTAACAGTGAAACTTCCAATGAAGATAGTTCAGTTTTTGAATTTTGTTCTGCAATAAGCATTGGTTTGTTATTTAACTGTCAGATAATTAATTTTAGCTCAAATATAAAAAAGCCTTTACAGTACCAGAAAAGAATGACTCTGGGAACTGCAGCTTGTCGTGTGTTAACCATACTTGGATTTCAAATACCTTTGCTCTTTCACTAACTATTTCTTTTCAAATCATTAATTTTTTTTTTCTGGAATGCTGTGAAAGGAGAATTCCAGAGAAATTTTGGAAAAAAAAAAAAAAAGCAACTTTGATTCTCTTGAAAATGGAAAATGGTTCAAGGTGATCTTGAAACTGAACTAATTTGGCAGTATTTGTATATAATATCTAAAGTTGGTTATTTGTATTCACCTGGCTAGTGACCCAGAGGCCATCTGAAATGGCCCAGTGTGAGTTATGCTAAGCTGCGTGGTAACAAAAATTTTGATAGAGGAGTATTCCTTTCTGATTATATCCTGCGTAATATTTAGAGATACAGAGCACTGGTAAAACATCTGTTATGAAAAGAGCCAATTTCAAGATTTTGAAATCAGCCTTCACACGTTGTAGTAAAGCAACTGTAAAAAGATCTGGGGAAAAAAACGGACTACTGTAGTAGGTTGTTAGCAATTAAATATTTCTAGTACTACTGTTCAGATAGAATTAGAAATTTGGTACAGCTATGGAAAAGATTAGTAATTAAAACAGTTTAGAGGAATAGAAAGTATAAAAAAAAAGTGTAGGTGGTAGAATATGGCATCATTTTCAATCAGCTAAAACAAAGATGATACAGAATTGTTTACTCAAACAGTATGAACTTGCCAGAATATTCAACACTTACTTCTATGATTGCAGTGGCCAGAACACTTGAGGGTAAGGGGGTTGTGTGGTCTTCAGTGCACTCTTTCACATAGTTGATTTTGTCTCTTCCCCGTTCCTGCTCCATTCTGTGAATGTCTCTTTTACTGGAAGAGGTGAGTTGAGAAAAATGAGGAATAGGCAACACTTAGATTTTTGACTCTGCTGTGTTGGCTTCATATTGGAGCACGTGGAGTGGATGGGAGCTGTGAAGAACAAACCAAATATTGCAAGGAAAAAGCTATTAAATATTTCCAAGCTCCTTCCATCACCTCCTGAGGTAAAAAAATTCACAAACTCCATTGAACTTGTACTGCACTTTTGTAAATATAATATTTTTCCTGGATTTTTATAAGTTCTGAAAATGGTGTCATGGTATTTAGTAGCAGTAGCAATAAATACATCTGTGCAACATTTGAAAGACAATGGTTATAGTTGGTATTAATGGAAGAAAATATTTACATTTGAAAAGAAGCACGAGTGTTTGTACACCTAATAGTCTGTAACCAGAAACAATATTGTAAAGTAGCCTCTGTAAGCATTTTTTTCTGTCATAAAATTGTGCAGAAGACAGTGATCATTGTAGATTAAAAGTAAATTGCAGGAGACAATTGAGACTAGATGTTACAATTATATTGGGTGATATTTTGTGCTATATTAATTTAAATGAGATGTCTGGGGATGCTTATCTCAATGTGTTTTGGAATGTGAAGGGGGTTGCACTATGCCCACAGGGGCTGCTATTTTCCTTTTTTACCTTTGTGATTTGCTTTGAGTGGGACTTCTTATACTCTTTGATGCCGTGGATTTTCTGCCTTCGTTCAGGGAATCTGACCCCTTTGCTGTTATTGGGTGAAAATTATGACACCTTTTTGGTTACTGCAACCTCACGCAGGGTTTTATAAAGCAAGGTTATGGGAGTATTAAGCTCTCCAGTGTTGTTTCCACTCAACTTCATGTGACAAGGAAGAGGCTGTCTGGTTTAAAGGTGTCAGAAATTGTGATTTTGTATCCACACTGACGACCAGAACTCTTTTATTCCGTGTATATTATCTGTTCCAACAGCAGCGTAAACTGTAGCAAAACTGCTGCTGCACTTCAGGATTAAACAAAAAAATAAGACAAAGCTTAGTTGGAAAAAAAGGCGAATTGACAATACAGAGTGGTCAATGGAGTGTGTAAGCGATGTTATGGACATGGATGTCTGAAAGCTTGAAAGGCCCTTGTTACCCTTTAATCAAGATGACAAAACCAGCTTGATATGGTTAGTATTTCATTTTCTGTTGCCCTTCGGGACATGGAATACACATCTCATGGTGTGTTCACTTTGAGTAGTTCACTGTATCAGTGTTGTGGGGCCTCTGCTAATATTATTCCCCTCGTGGATATGGAAGTGGAAGCATAAGAAAACATTTAAATCAATGAAGCCAACAAATAAACAGTATGTGGCTGATGCATGGCCTGTCAGTTAGAAAATACCACGTGTAGGTCGTATTGATGTCTTCTGGTGTAGAACTGCTCTGATTATTGACAGCAGAAGTCCGTGTGTGATGAACATCTAATTGGGATTAAGTTTACATGGAACTGTAACCAGTTACAAACGGTGAGAAAAATATGATCCAGCCTCCCATTATGAAAGATTTTAACCATAATGGAGTTGATAATGTGCTCTAGAAACATGATATAAAACTTAATTTCAGAAGTATAGGCTATATGAGCACTTTATTTGCCAATTCCCTACGAAAAGTTGATGTAAATTGTAGAAAATTTTCTAAGGAATTTTCAGCTTTGTCTCTAATTTGGCCAGTTTAATCTCTTTTCATCTTAATTTTAGGTTTCCCCTGATTATGAGTATTTTTGGTGCACAAATATTAATATTTACATAAACTTGTAGAGAGAAAACAGAAGAACAAAGAAAAATAATCAAGAACTCCTTCTTACTACCTGAACAGGTTTTATTATAGCATGCCTTTTTGATGGTATTTTCAGGAAATTTGTCTGAGGTCCCAGAGTAGCTGGCTATTTCTGTTGAGGCTACCGTGGAAGTATTTTCCTGGCAGCTGAGTCTTTACTGAGAGCAGTGCTTTTATCATGGTAAAATTTATTGATCTGTACTGAAATATTGACGCATTCTATACTATTTTCTGAATTTTGGGTTAAATCTTGTCATTCTATGTAAATGCATTGCACTAAAGCTAATGAAGATTCTTAAATTTCATATATGAAAAAATTCATATAAATTCATGGATGAATAAATTACTTCTACCGTGTACAAATAAATATCTACTCCAAACTCTGTTCAGGTTGAAAAGCAAGTGAATTCCCTCTAAAATAGAGGAGAAGTAATCATATCTTTTGGATTCCAAAAGTTGAGTATAGTTCAATATTATTGTAAACACAGTCAACACCTATCTTATTCTATGCATTTTTGTAGCTCTGGTATGCTTGTAATGATCTTACTGCAGGAAATCAATGAAATTCATATTGCTCTGCTATCCACTTTTTCTGGCAAGATTATAACCAAGTGCTTTAGAGGAACTCAGTGTGTACGTGCTTCATTCTGTGCAACCTTAGTTAAGATGAAACATTCAGTGTAAGAGATTGGATTGATGTACATCTTAAAGCCAATCGCATTTATAACGTTAATATTCTTCCAGCTAATTATTTAGTGGAGACAGAGTCAAATAGCTTATCCTATATATGTGAACATCTTGAATTTTTTTGGCAAGTTACTTCATCTTTAATGTGGAAAGATGTTGTTATGTTTGCTTCCCATTTGCAAGTTCTTTGTCTCAAAAAAATGTCGAGGGGAATACTATTCATGCAGAAGCATTTCCTGGACATGATAAACCTTGCAAACTGTCTAACTGAAATTGCACACCTTGTTTACATTTCACTAAACTTGTTTTGTGGTTTCTGTGTATAGTACCTATTCTGATGTTAATGGAGAAAGAATGTAGCAGTGCCTAATGCAGCAGTGCAGACCATTTGTACCGTAGATGTGGTATCTTCATTTGCCTGTTATCAGGGCCTGAAAAATCTGTAGTGTACACTCATGACAAAGGAGCTAGGCTGCATACTGTAGTTCAGGATGGGAAGCCTTGCAATAAAAATGGAATTCTAGCAGGATAAGAACTAGTTTTCATTGAATCCTTTTTTTATTAGAAGCTAATTCCAATTGCATCTCTTTCCTTCGCTGCTGTAAATTATGACTTCAAGATCAATTGTTTTTAGAGATTAAAAAAAAAAAAATGCATAGAATGTCTACAACCAGGCTTTACCTTCAGTATTTTTTTTCAGTGAGTACCGAATCTTTGAAAGAGGGTGGTAATGAGGTATATCAGGATTTACTAAGTGCTTTATCATAGATAGTTAGGAAACTGACTTGGCCCAGGCCGAAATCATTAGCTAATGAAGGCTGCAATGTTGTATGAATGACTCAAAAGCTGGTTAGGCAAGCAAGGGATGGTTGAAACTGAGTGTAGAAAAGGCAAGTGATGAGCTTAGAAGTGACTTTATGTATAGATGGAAATGCAGTGAACTCTTATCAGTGCGTTGTTAACGTAGGTGTAGTTTGGTATTGTGACCAAGTGAAGATGGGCAACGTGCAGTCAGGAGAGTAAAGGAGCAGAGTACAGTGCAGAATCCTTAAAACGTCAGGAAATGAAGCTGGAAGAAAAGACTAGAAGAATGGAAAGATTTGCATGGGGAAAAAAAATTACTGTTGTACTTGACTTCTATTAAGTAGATATTACTAACTATATAGCATCTTAACAAATGTTGAGCTCATTGGGTTTTAGTCTTAATTTTATGGCAAGTTTTTCTCTAGTCTGATGTTCACGCCTATGCACTGTGATATTTAAACTTCATTTTTTTTTTTTTAATGAATTTCTTAGTGATATTTGTTATTCCATCTACTTTAACTTGATTCTCTCATGAATTAAAGAGGACAAAGGTTGCCATTTCTACTCATTCCAGAGGATTTTGAACTTTTGCTTCATCTGCATTCATTATCTGCCTTTTTTCATTACCTGTGGACCCTCTAAGGGGTCCACAGTCTGCCTTGAGTTCCCTACATAGTTAAATCCCAAACCTGTGCAATAGTTCTTTTTAAGAACAGTTTACTCTGTTTTCCTCAAATGATGCAGAATAACAATCACAAAAGAATCCACTGAAATAAATGTATGCCATAAATATCTTTTTAAAGCCTTGCCTCTGTAATTTAACATTATGCTAATTAGGCTATTATTTTAAAGTACCACTTTACTTTCCTAACAAGTAGCCTGCAGCTTCTGCATCTGTAAGCCATCTTGACACCCATGCTTGCCAACGTTGTTTGCAAACAGACTTCTGGTGAATTTATTAATGAAGCTAAAGCCATGTTTACCATCTGAAATATTGTACCTCAGAGCAAAGTAACTTTTAGTGGATTACAGGGTTTTTTTTAGGCTTTTCGTTATAACCACAGAATCCTGGAGATGGCAGCAAAGTACATACAAGGAAAGTAAGATGGCGTAAAATGAACATTAATGCAGAAACTAGCAAGAGATTAATGATGCTATGCAGTACTGATGACTGACTGAATCCATCAGCCTTTTCTAGCTTGAAATGACAGTGTAGGTAAATAGAGGGGTAATGTGTTTATCTGTTGTTTTTTAATTATACTGGGTTTGATATCAATGCACTGAATTCCTTAGAGGCAGATGGAGATTTTCTTTCCTTTTTCTCTCCCAGTATTATATGAAAAAGAAACAAACAGAAATAGCCCTTTTTTTTTTTCCTTTTTCCTTTTTATTGTTGTACCCCTATGTAACAAAGTTCAAAACCTGTCTTTGCTCATCTTCCTATATTTTCAGATAGCTTTTCATCATTTGGGAACACGCACTTTTCAATCCCACTTGGTTTTCATGTCTTCAGCATTCTTAATGGTATGATTAACTGGCAAGGTGATTCATACTTTAATAACTGATTACAAAGGACACCATATTAGACATCCTAAGAGCCCTCTTTACTCCAAAGTATACATGCAATAATGACCCAGCAGACATGAGTTATAGCTGCTGTACCTTGAATAGCAAGAACAATGAGCGCTGGCAGAAACATTATTAAAATGAAAGGGAGAAAACTCCTGGCTGCCAAATTGCAACTGTTGGTTTCAATGTTGAGCTTGTTTGTCAAAATACTGTTGGGTAGAATCAATAAAATGCTGCAGTCAGAATGTGCTGCAGGTTAGCAGTCTAATGCAGGAAAGTTCACTTCAGATCGATCTGAATGGGGATGTTTTTGTAAAGAATATAATGTAACCTTTTCGAAACGTATAGCTGGGCTTTGTTGATTAAAAGAGAAGGCCTTGAGCATGGAGCCATTTATTTGCAGACACTCTGCGTGGGCAGTAATGGAACAATTTCTCCATTCCCACTTAGCTGTATGCCTAAATCCCAGCTTGTGTGAAGGCTTCAAGGAATCAAGGAAGATTTCACATTCAAGGGAAACTTCATGTTTAGCCTCTCTGAAACAATATGCAGTCTAAGATTTTGCATGAAGTGGTTACTGGGAGAAGGGATAAATGTGGCTGGAAAGTGCAAACAAGCTTGAAGATCTTGCTTCCATCCTCTGGCTTTAGTAGTGAGAGCGGTGGGCAGCCATACCATTCAGCTACATGGAAGTAGTGCTAATAGGGCCAGCACTAATATGAGGTCTGCTCCTGCCAGACGTGATATCTGCAGGAGCTGGACATAAGCTTCAGTGGAAGCTTGAAATGCATGTCATTTTAATATACACATATATTCCTAGCACTGACTTGAGGGTATAGAAAGCAGAAGGCTTGACATCTTTCTGATGTTAGTAGGAATGTGTAAGACTGAGGGCTTGTAGGAGACATTGCTTGGCAATGTTGCTTTCTGGCTGAGTTAAAGAACTTGCTGTCCAGCTCAGCCATTTCTCTTCTGTCTAAGTTTCTGTTTGGCAGGGATAGTGATGAAGTGATACTAGATGGCCAACTGTAGGCCTTATGGTGGTGATGAGAGGCTCTACAGAAGGATCTAGCTAGATTGGAGCAATGGGTCATCAGCAAAGGCATGAAGTTCAGTAGAGGAAAATGCCAGGTTCTGCATTGGGATGGAGCAATGCTGGACACTGAATATTGTGTGCAGTTCTGGGCTTCACTATATAAAAGGCACGTTAACGTGCTTGAACACATCCAGAAGAAGGTAACAAAGCTAGTAACAGGGCTGGAGGGCATGTCTGCAAGGAGAGGCTGAGGACAGTCCCTGTCAGTGTTCAAGGGCATAGGATAGCGCCCTTGGTAATCTGTTCTAACTTTTGGTTAGCCCTGGAGTGGTCAGCCAGTGGAAATTCCTTTCCAGGCTCTGTTACTCCTCCATTTGAGTTTTTGCATGCTTTATCTAAGCGCTATTTATCCATGCCTTTTTGCCAAATAAATGTACCAATGAATGTTATCAAGACAGTTTCTACATATAGTTACAACAGCATAATTATCGCAGTGTAACAGGTAGTTATGTTATGGCTAATGAGCATGAGCAGTAAGGAACCTGTACATTTTAAGCCATTGTAATATTTCAGCTTTCTTTTGGAGATGGTCACTGTTATTGTTCAGGCAGTGAAGAGCTGAAAAGCTACCACAGGCACATTCCCTGATCACGTATTTGTTCCAAAGATAGGGGTAAGCTACAACATTCTGATAATTCTTAAGTCTATAAAAGAGCGGCTTTGTTGTTCACTCTCCTTCACAAAAAAAAAAGTGTTAATCTGTGTAAGAAACATTACATGGATTTATTCTGACATAGGTATTTCAACCAGGTCATTCACTTCAGGGAGGCCTGACAATCTTGTGAACTCCATTTTTAATTAATAAACATTTAGTTTAGCTTATGTGAAGCTTAACCAGGACTTGCATACTTTGTCAGTTTTGCAGCACTTCTATTTAAACTACTTCAAAATAAGATTCAGTTTAATCCCAGACAATATTTTGCTAAGTAAATGGCCATAAATAACAGTATTTTGATCCCAAGTTTTTATATTCCAACAGATTTCTAGTTGAGTTTAAATGTTTATTTTGGGAAGACATCTACACTTTTCCATCATTTAAAATGTTTATCAAATCAACTGCATGGTGTCCCAAGAGCTAAAAATGATTACTGTTGAAGGGGGGAAAAAATAAAAAGAAAAAAGGCATTTTTAATAGCAACTTTGTCTTCAATCCCTGGATTTGTGCTTTAGTCTGTTAGATTGAGTTGAGGCTGTTGTGGTTTGAGCTACAGTACAAAGTATTTGATCTGAATGCTGATATGACAGTCTGCCTTGCAGCATGCTAATTCTTTGATTGAATTTTAGAAACACGTTTTGTGTCCCACAAAAATAAAAATAATATTATCTACTGCTAATCATGCAGTCTCCGACTTTTTTCTGCTCTTATGCATTTTGCTCTCATCCTTTTGAACCCAGTTGTTGTCTTTTCCCTTAAGAGCTCAGATATTTAGTTTGATAACTTTGCACGTGTCTTCCCAAGTGCAGCAATGGGCTCTCTGTGCATTGCAATTTGTATCTCTATTGTTCTGAAGATGTCTTTGAACTAATGGTTTTTATATGCAGGTGGCCAAAATCATGCATGTGCATTGTGGCTGTAGATCTACAGATTAGTAATTCATTAAGTGACAGGAATGCATCTGTCTTTTATCTTTGAATTCAAGACTGATATCTATATCTCTTTTTGCTCTGCTTTGGGCCTTCTTTCCGCACTGAGCTGCGCATACTCCTAAATATGAATAACTAATAAGTGCAGGGGTTTTTTTTTGTTTTTTCTTTTTTTTTTTTTTTTTTTTTTCATTCTAAAGATCAATCTAAAGATTCCCTTTTCTATTTCTTCTGCATCTGTTTTTCTCACTGGGAGTGATGAATCAGACGTGACAGCAGGAATGATTGTTAGAGGTTAGCAGGACGGTTAGAGTTAATACAATGAGCTGAGATAAGGTAAGCTGTACCAGTTATGGCCTTCCTAACAGACTGTTTTGTATGGGTAACTATTTCACTTGTGAATGACGATTTAGTGAAGCTAGAAGAAAGCAGTAAGTTGAGAAGCAAATAGAATGACCTGTCAATTAAGCAGGTAGAATGGCAGACCGCTAATGCAGGCTGAAATGAGGACTGCAAATTCTTTGCAACTTATTTGCAGCTTTCAGAAACTTTGAAGCATTAATCTTCTGAACCTCAATCCTCTGACAGATAGGGCCGTCTTAAAGAAAATAAACTTACTAATTTAATGAAAATATTTTTAGTAATAGATGCCACAATAGCAGTGGACAATAAAACAATCTTCATTCCATTTTTTACAAGTTCCATTCCATTTTTGTAGTATTATGATGATAATACTGTTGTGACATTCCTTGGATAATGAATGAATTGTTGCTGTTGTACTCCTGTTTAAATCCATGTACTTTTTTTTTTTTTTTTTTGAGAGTCATGCAGTTGAGTTTTCCACACTTTTATTAAATCTGTACTGATTGTTGCTCTGAATCTGAAGAAATCTATATTATCAAGAAGGCAAAAAAAGGGGTATGCTTTAAGAAGGAAGGCTTGTACTAGGAGTGTAATCATTACCACTCAACAGGTTCATAGCTTGCAGCTTATTAAGTCCCCAGCCTCCCAGAGTGGTGGCTGATGATAGAGCCCTGTGATAGTCTGTTATTTAGCCAGGGTTAAACCCTCGGGGAGTCTCATGGATTGACTACTACCTTTCACCATGGATAGTCACATTTCTTTGAACTTCCCCCCCCCCCTTTTTTTTTTTTTTTTTTGAGTTCTTACAGATCCCATTTACTGCAAGATTTATCACAGAAATTTGTAATGCATTTCTTGTCTATCCTTTAAAAGAAGGAAGGAGAAAATTTGTCTCAGATGTAAAGTCATGACATGCAATGTATTAATAAAAGGTAATCAGAAATAAATTTTCATCACATTAGGGATTTTGGTGGGGTATTTATTACAAGTAGCTCTTGATGCTTTGACTGTGTGAATTTCTATTTGTATATAGGTGGAATTAATGCTGGATTTCAACTTGAGATGGACTCATCAAGGTAAATTGCATCTCTAGTTTTGAAGTGGGTTGGTTTTTTTTCTGTTTGTTTGCTGTTTTTAAACTATTCCAAATCAAAATAAAGTTTCTATAAAGTTGCTTCATTTCCCATGAACTATGAATCTCAGAGATATCCAGGCTGGAATGTGAGATACAACCAGTGAAGTTACTTTAATTTTCATGTTGATCTGCATAGAGTAAGACCTTATGACATTGTTTCCTGCTGATATAAATAGAGGTTGTCGCTTCAGTGGAATTTCTCTACTTGATGCTAACACAATCAAATATTTCTATTCAACTCTAAATATGTTTCACTGACATGGAAAAACACTTGGTGCAATTTTATTTCAGAGAAAGAAAATACAAATACTTTGAGAACAAAGCCAAACACTTACAATGCTTTTCCTATCACTCCCTTCTCATATAAATAAACGATCAATCTCTCCTCAAGTACAAGTGCCTAAGGGCTTTTATAAGATCATTCTGTAGCTGTTACTTTTCCTTTTATATTAGTAGGTGTACCAGGCTGTTCTCGAAGACATGCTGACTCTACTTCAAAAATCAGAAATAATACAACTGTTAGTGCATGAAGCAAAAGTGATAGTGTCCTAGAATCAGTAATCAAGGCAGAAGGATAAATATTACTATAAAGTGTTTGTGAGTTCTAATAATATTTGAAAATGAAATGAACCTAACCAGTGTGCTGACATGAGATTTAGCAGATTCTTCCAGACATGCTGTAGGTCTCCAGTTGTTTCTCCAGGTAATTTAAGAGACTCTCTCTTGTTTAATAAACCACAAGTGCTGAGGCTGTCATCCAAGGCAATTACATATTTATCTATTATGGTACCGTAGACCTCACATAACCAGTGTTACCTTATGTATGCATATATATGAAATAATGTTTTCCAGTGATGACCCATAGAGACTCTTCAGCTGTTTTCGCCCTTTTACTGTCACTTCTGCTTTCGTCATCATCTCATCATTATATTGAAAGCATGGGATTCACTTTCTATCTCAATTTCTTAGCTGTGAAGGTTGCTTCACTACTAGATTTATTTCTATGGATTTTCAGCTGATGTATCTACACAAAGGAGTCTAAAGTAATATTGACAATGTGAGACACTCTAGGTAAGATCACTAAGAAACTGAGGTGGTTGCAGCAATGGTACTTGTCTCTGGTGGTCTGTACCATCTTTGAGCAACACTGATGTGGTAAAAATGTCTGTCATAGTCTGGAACATCATCTGGAGTTTTTCTTCAATGAAATTTACTTAAAGGTTTTATCTTCCAGTCTTCATGACAGCAACTATCAATCAAAGTCACTTCCTCTTGATTATCTGTGTACCCTTTGAATAGACTAAAGAAATCTTTAATTGCTATTAAACACTTGCCAAGAGTGGACATAAGGGGAAAAAAATCTGTCAATCACGGGGCAAGTTTGGTGTAGACAGTGAATTATAATGAGAGGACATTTGAGAGAAGCAAATAAAGTAAATGAATTGGAAAAGCAGAAGTAGTTCACACGAGAAAGGGTTTGACTGAAGAGTAAAAACTTTATTTTTATGTTCCCTTCCATCTTGTGATCTAGTGTCCCAGCCTGTAAATTACACTGTTTGCATCGGAGGAAGGGAGGTTACAAAGAGAGGATATTTTGATTTACTTTATTTTGGGGCTTTTTGGTTACAAACAAATGGATAAGGCTTTTTATCTTTGATTTTCATTACGGCTCTTTCCTCCTTTTTCTTCTTAGATTGAAGCATGTTAGGCTGGATTGTTTTGGTAATAAGCCTAAGCTGGTTGCACTTCTTCCTTCTTTTTCTTTTTCTTTTTTTCCTTTTTTTTTTCTTTTAATATCTTATTTATTTATTCTAAGAAAACTACAGAGATGATCAGAAAATACCTAAAACCTGGTATTTAAGGTTCTCATTTAGACTGTAGTTTCTTCTCCAGGGAATGTATCAATTCAGTGAGTTATATTTCACATACAGAAATTAGATTTTTGAACTTTTTTTCTTCTTTGTGTTCTCCATGTCTTTAAATGTGTCTTTTACCTCAGGTTGGATCAAGAGATGCCCAAAAGGAATGGAAAAATAAAAACTAAATGAGGTTATAGGGAAAAAGCAAAATGCAGAGTAGGATATTAATAGATCACCTGATTCCTAGAGTGCTGCTGACGTACCATTACTTAGAAGTTATAAATAGAAGGTTACTGCTGTGTGCTACAAGGAGCTAAGTTATGCAACTTGGCCAGAAAGGTATCAAATGTAATGAGAACCAACTTGAAAGCTATTTGAGACTTTGCTCCTTTGCAATTTGGAGTGAAAGCATATTCTCAGTTGTAAAGGAGCTCCATAAACATAACTCACTGAAATGAGAGGGTGATAAAAGAACTTTTCGTTCTCTTTTTTTCCCCCCCTAGGATAAATTACACTGAAATCTACAGAAATGTTCTTTTCTAGTTTGAGAGTAAGTGGGCTTCTATAATAAACATTTCTGTAACATGCAGCTATTTTAGCCCAGACAGCTCAATTAGGGTTGTGCAGTAAAATGCAACTTCTGTGCACTTTGTGAGCACTTAATGTGACTGAAAGCCTGTTAGCAAGAAATCTCATAGAAAATAGGTCCTGTCGAGTGTTTAAGGAAATTGAATTGGCATATATTTAACTCACAGGTCTGAAAAGCAAGAGATTTCTGGCTGCTGAGTAATTTAATTATATTGTCATATTTGACTTTTCCTGTTTGAGCCTCCTTTATTCATTATTTTTAATACATTGAGAGCTGTGCAAAGTGGGATGGAAGCTACTCATGCAAGATGATAAAAGTGGAAAATATAAAATTAAGCCTGACAGCATTTTTCTCATTTCATAGTTATCCATAAAAATCCAGTCTTCTCATGTAAGCAATGGGCTAATAGTTGTGAGCCATGTGTTCACTGGAAAATATAGCTTTTTTTCTATTTCGCTCTTTAAGAGAGTCTCTGATAACAGAGAAAAAAATATCCAGTTTGCATCGTTTATACAGTTCCTAAATAAACAATAATTTAATTATCTTTAACATACCTTTAACTAATTATAACATTCTTTGTTCTCTTAAACTTTTGCTGGCGCCCTACAGTTACAGTCCAAGAATCCCTGACTGGTTATAGCCCACTATGGTAATGAATGTTGTTTCTGGTTTGCTCTTGCTGAGTTGCGTGCCACACTGGACATACTGCTCTCAAAGAGGAGTTACTCATCCAGTGTGAGATATCTATAAAAAGCAAGAATCTCATTTACTGAGCACTTACCAGAGAGGTGTCAGTGATTTAGCTGCATCAAAACATTTGTTTTGGGATGGGAAGAATATCCATCTGGAGGTACCTGCTTTAATCTAATGACTCTAAGTAGGGCCTACAAGGCTTGCTTAACCTATCAGAATAACAGATAGAATATATATATAATATACTCAAAGAAAGACATATCAGACCTCTCTGGTTACTTATTCTCAAGACAAACTAGGGGGTTGGCCCTTTATTTGTGGAGTAAGTATTTCTAAAACGTCAGATTAAATCTTTTAAAAAAATAATTATGCTGCCAATTCTCGGAGAAGGTCACTATGTTATTTTTGCATGAAGACGACAGTCATAAATCTGCACTGGATGCGTGTCTGTTAGATGGGATACAGCAAATGAGGTGGCTTGCTATCTTGAGAATTCCATCTTGTTTCACTAAATACACGTTTAATTTTGAAGAAAGGCGTGGGCAGGCAGGCTGCTGTTTCTACTTTAGACAAGATTTATTCTGAATGTTTTGAATGATCAAAATTGAAATGACATTTTTGGGCATCCTTATCACCATTTGTAACTGATGATTTACTCTCAAGGGTCTCTATAGTTAAATAAGGTATCTGTTATCTGTCTCTTACTCAGGACAGATTTTACACCAGTGACAATAAACAATGAGAGGACTCAATTTTGTTATGGATCAAATAACCATCTGCAGGCAGCCAATGTTACTTTTGTAATTGCCACTGTAGCATAAACACTTAAGAAACTGTATACAATGTGAGATGGATGCTCAGCAAGTACTGATGATAGTTCATGCTGGTATAGCTTGAGGATGCCAGATTCATCTTGTCACAGTGAGAAATTGCTATTTGCTTAAGGGCAGAAAGCAGACAGGAAAAAACAAAGTTTGGGATGCTATTTTGAAACAGTAACACTTGCAAATGTATTTGCAAGTTTACTTTTTCTGATGCACAAATAATAGAAAGACAGAGAACATTTTGGCAAATATTATTTTTTAAAAGAAACACCAAGTGATTATGAAAGCTCTTCTAATTTTCCTCTTTTATTTCTCAGCAGGGAAATCATCAACACTTCTGAGTAAAAGTAAATATTGAAATGCTGCAATTTTCTTTAGAAAAGCCAGTCAAATATTTACTGCTGTATATAGCGCCCTGTTTTCCATTACTTGCCAGAGTATCTTGTTTATTGAATGCTTCAATTGTACATTGAGGAAGGTGATTTTGTGTTATGGTAAGTAGTTTAAACATTGTATTTTTGAAAATAGTTGAAGGTTAATAGAAATGGATTTTAAAATGGATCAAATAAGCTGATCTGCTGCCTGCTAGTGCCTCTGTGACTCACAAATGCTACTGTTGTGCTAATGAAGCTTGGCTGACTTAAAATAATGATTCTATTTCTTAACAAGAGATTAGGCACATCACCACTTTTTCTTCCCAGTGAGTTCACTTTACTGTAAACATCAGGTGACAGTGTAACCTGTAACGGTTTCATTACAGTTAACTACATTTGATCTTTTTCAGCACATTCCTGAAAAAAAGCTTGCATCACTATTTTTACTTGCATATCCTACATGTTTTAAAGTGTGAATAGGGACGTATTACTGTTGGGCAGTTAAATCCAGATGTAGGTGTTAAAGTGGGGCTAGAAATTAATGCATAATATGAGAACTGTTATGAGAAGCCCTACAGCGGATATGTGAGCTCTAAATGAGGTTAGGATGGACGCTTGCTGGCTGCTGTACTGTCTATAGCTCAATTACACAGAAGAGATATTGTTCAAAGGGGCAGGATCTTTATTTTTAGTCCCTTCATTCTAACCAGTATTTGATTTGAGAAGAGAAGCATGTGCACTGTGTTACTTTCATCTAGTGTAACAGTGCAGTTGAAAACAGCTTGGACCTTTCAGCCACTCAGCTTTTAGTGCTATACTGATAGACGCCTGAAATAAGAACTTTGTTGCCTCAGGCTGCCTCAACAGCCACTGAAAGGAGATAAGCACACTCCAAAATTCAGTCATGCTGTTGAAGATCTGAATTGCTTTCTGAAAGTGTCCTTCTTTAATGATTATAGAGGGTGTGTAAAGTAATTACACACCTACCCTTGGTACCTCAGTTAAATGTGCTGATTCTGAACCTCAACTCAGTAAAGCTGATGCTGAATGATAGTCTCTCATCTAAATGCAATCTGAAAATCAATGGAAATCCACAGTATTTACTAGAATTTGATGGAGAGGCTGGGAGATTTTTGCGGAGTAATTTGGAGATGTGGTTTAATTCTGCAGAAAATCAAGTAAAGATTGTATACCAATCTAGTAAAGATTCTATGCCGTGAGGGACATTTCCAGGAAACCATTATGAATCTTGTAACTGAGTGTGTGTACGTGTCTATATCTGAGAGTAAAATGGTGATATGGATAGGCTTGAAATGAATTGTCTAGGGAGACTAATAGTAAGATGGAAGGTTGAGAGCCTAGCTGTTAACATCAACAGAGACTGTGGATTCTGTGATGGCGAAAACATCATAACACAGCTATAACCTCAACAACCAGTGTTCAAGAAGTGTTTAGATGTTGCAATGAGGGACATGTTCAGTGGGGAAATATTGGTGGTAGGTGTACAGTTCGAATGGATGATCTTGGAGGTGTTTTCCAACCCTGGCGATTCTGTGATTCTAACTAAAAACATTTTAGGTGGTACTGAGGAAGATACTAAAGAAATTGGCTTCAAGGTCTCTGACTGTGAATGGAGATTGGGCCTCTTTTATTTCTGCTGCTTTTAAATTTTTAATTCATGTACAATGCACTGAAAAGTGAAGATTTCCTAATTTATTTTACATGACTCTAAGTGTGGTGGGCTAGGACCACTCTATTAGAGGAAAGAAATGATGAAATATCATTTCCCCAGAGTGCAAACGAATAGAAATCTGGAAGTAGAAAGATATGGAATTATTCGAGGAAAACATAAAGTACTGAGGCTTGGATAACTCTTAGAAAGCACAAGGAGATGTCTGCCGAAGGTATTGTTGTATCCATTATCAGAGGAGTGAGAACAATGTTCTGTATGGTACAGATGTCCCTTATCAGTTCTTACAATGTATTTCTCAAGGTATACATTTTTAAAGGAAGCTCAAGCTGTAGTAAATCTTAAAATGTAAGCAACAAGATTTGTGATTCCCTAACAACACTCCCCGTTGACCCTGCAGATTTCTTGGCAGGAAGCTGATGGAGAATTAAAGCTGCTTTAAAAATAGCACTGACTGCCCTCGCTTGCTCTCCTCCATGGGAGAACTCTGCCAGTGGTGGCTAAGGGATGAGGGAGAGAGGTAAGAGACTGACATACTTCTGTGCCAAACCCTTTGTGCCACTAGGGCGAGGTTCCTGTCCATAATTTAAGGCCCTGCTAAAAGGGCTGGTAGAGCGTGAACTCTTCTGTGGTTTCAACAAAGCCTAGTAAAATCATGTTTGCCTGTAACCGATTTCTCTGATGTTTTTCAAAAGTACCTTTTCAAGTGAAGACATTCCTTTTATGGAAACAAACAGAGCATCCACTGAGAGAGAGTTTTCTGTAAATATGTGCTAAGATGATGCCACATTATAAACAATTATACTAGATAATTGATAGTTTTATACATAACCAATACTCTGACAGAGCTATACGGAAATTGAACAAAGCCTGTCAGGAATTAAACAGAAGCAACTGCTTCATCACAGTAGAAAATTGAACAAGATAGGTTCAGTTCCTAAGGGTAACCTAAGATTTGAGTTGCAGAAGTATGATTGATGGAACTGATTTTGATTTCAAATAAATAGCTTGATCTTTTAGAAGACTGCATATATAGATGAATTCTCAGTCTAAACATTTGGCTAAAACAGTCCACCTCAGAAGTGAGATGGATGTGAGTGCACCAAAAACTTGGTTTTGAAATCAAATTGCTTTGTTTAAATTAAGGATTTGTTATTGAATATAATATACATACATATTTTACAAATGTTGGAAGTTCCTACTGCTTCAATACCTAGAATTCAGTTGTAAATTCAGTTCTCGTGTCAGTCATCTCCATGACTTGTTCCATTCGTCTTGAGGAGGACTAGTGGCATGTGTAAGCCCATCAGTTTCAAGGGATTTAGAACAACAGAACCCAAATTAGAATGGATCCCAGTTGGTCCAACAAAACAGGTTGCTCCAGTCAAAACTGCATATGTGTATATACTTGAAGAATACAAAACATTTAGAAATACTAGGGCAAGAAACAAATAATTCTTTAATGTGACCTGAACTCAAGATACCTTTTCTTCTTCTTGGAGTTGCTGAAATAAGAAACTCTGACCTCTAGGAAACCTGATTCTTTGCCCTTCTTAAAGGATGCCATTCCATGTTGCAGAGGAAATCAAAGTCTGCTGCTCAGCAGGTGTGGAAAATTTGTTTTTGGTGTACTTTGATTCTCTGCTTCTGGTGGTAGAGGAAAAAATCAATCAATACCTAAATCCAAACGTGGAAATTTTAATGATTTTTAAAGTCTGAACATGAATTAACTTCACAGTCTTCAGAAAGAATCTACAGATAGTCTGCCTCCAAAAGTAAGCTGGGAAATACTTAAAGCTGTGTGTAACGGTGTAATCTTGTTAGAATAATGATTTGTGATTCTTGCCCTACATGACTGTTAACTTTTCAGTAAATACTTAGAAATCTATAATCAAAACCTGTTACTGATCCTAGAAAATTAAGTTGTATCTTCAGAGATTTTTTTTTTTTTTGTCTTCTGTAAAAGGTAAATATTAGGAAAATATCCTTCTGTAATTAAGCTAACTGGAGTTCTGTGGATGGAAAGCACAAGACAGACTTGAGCCAATGGGAAAACTAGATGCAATAAGTAGATGCAGCAGGCTTTGGATTTGTTCCTCCAAGTGCAAAGCACAGCTATTAGTTGTCAGTAAATGGAAATAGAACTTGCAATAGGGAGTTAAAATCATCGGCTAATTCACAGGTCGCTTTAAGACCAATTTTAAGGGTAAATAGGATTCACAGGCTCAGAGATGTCTCCAGAATACTGAACAATTTATTCTGAGCTCTGATTTTCAGGAGAGAAGGATACAGCAAACAGGTTCTTTATGGTAATATATTTTATGTTTTCTATAGTATTACAAGCTTTTTTATTATTTTGAATTTTTGAACATCATTTAAATTCATATAGAACAAAGATTCTTTCTTAGAGCATTTATTTATTTTCTGAACTGGCTGAACCGTTTCTCTTGACATGTATCAAGCTGATTGAAAAAGAACATTGAAAATAAAACCTCTGTGATTTCATATACCAGGATTAGAGGCAGAACAAATAATGCAGTGCAATGCAATCAAAATTAGAAGGGATTTTCACCTGAGACTAGGCCAGCAGATGGCAAATACGGCTCAATGTAGAGAAATGTAAGATAATTAAAGTTGAAGTTAGGAACTAATCTGGGGGATACCTGCTAAGTGGAGCAATCATCCAGCACAGTGATCAAGAAAAAGATTTGGGGATTAATCTGGAAGAAATTGTTGAAACCATGAGCCCACTGAACAGTTTCAGTAAATAGGCAAATTTCATAATAGGTTGTATGAGCAAACTGCAAAGATGTAAGCTTAAGGAAGGGGACAGCAGACACTGCTGAAGCTACTGAAATGCATAGGATCATAGAATGTTTGAGGTGGGAAGGGATTGTTTGGGACCATCTAGTCCAAATCCTCTACTTCAAACAGGGTCACATTGGTCTGGGATCACAACCAGGAGGGTTTTGAATATCTTCAGAGAGGGAGACTCCACAACAACCTCTCTGGGCAGCCTATTCCATTGTTCAGTCAACCTTACAGTGAAAAAGCTTTTTCTCATGTGCAGACGGAACTTCCTGTACTCCAGTTTGAACCTTTTGCCTCTTGTTCTGTTGCCAGGCACCACAGAAAACAAGTTGGCCCCACTCTGTTGATACCCTCTCTTAAGATATTTGTAAACATTAATAAGATCCCCTTTCATTCTTCTCCAGGCTAAATAAGCCCAACTCTCTCTGCCTTTCCTTCTAAAAGAGTTGCTTCATCTCCTTAACCATCCCTGTACACCTTTGCTGGACTTGCTCTAGGATCTCCATGTCTTTCTTGTACTGGGGAGCCCAGAACTGGATGCAGTGTTCCAGATGTGGCCTCACCAGGGCAGAGAAGAAGGAGAGGATCACCTCCCTTTTCTTGCTGGCAATGCTCTTCCTAATGTACTCCAGAATACCATTGGCCATGTCAGCTATGAAGGCACACTTCTGGCTCAGAATCAGCACAGTGCAATATGTTTATTAAAATAAATATTCTGAAAGAATCTTTGCACCAATGTGCCATGAGTAGATCAGTTAAAAGCTGATCATACCTGATTGTGCCACTTGCCGGGGTAAATTTGAAGGAGGCTAGAAAATAACTCATGTGCATGTTTTAAGGCACCTCTGGAAGTCTGATCATGTATGAATTTCTACTTGAGACCTTCCTTGCATGTAACTTCATAAATGTTATAAGGACTGTTCTCAAGCTTTTGCTGAGGCAACCTGAGAGGATTTTTCGATGTCTCTGTTAAATACCTGTAACAAAACACTCTGCAGCATCAGGGACTGGAGGAATTTACAATTTTAATTTGAGAGCCTCACAGCAAAAAATTCCCTAATTTCTTAAAAATGTTGCACTTTATTTTACCTAACTACTCAAATAGCTATTTATATTCCCAAGACATTGCCACAGGTGTATTTAAGAAAGCTTTAAAGCTTGTCAGAAAATAAGGATGATTGCTGGCAGGGTACGTGTGAAAACTTGTTCTGTCTGAAACAGTTCTAAATCTTAGTAGGTTCTCTTGTGAGAGGTGGTTGCTACCAGGTAGTGGTTTTGTACTTTATTAAGCAACTTGTTAGACTTTGCCTGACTCTCAATTGTCTCTGATACAGCACGCTGTATCAGAGCAAACTGAACTACACAAATATTTTGAGGAAGCATTTCAAAGTTCTTCCAGAGGAATCATGTGCCAGAAACTACTCAGCAGTTCTAAATGGCACTTCACTGTTTAATACATGAGCAAGGGAAGAGGGAAAACAGAAAATAGTCTTATATAAAATAACATCTTGATTGGTTCTGTTGATATATCTAGCTAGTTTTGAGTTAACTCACACAGAGGAAGCCAAGTGTAAAACTGCCCTCCATCTAAAAATAAACACAATTGATGCCTGTTTTAACACTACCTGAAGGATAAAAATCTGCTGAGTTTGTCTTGCATGAAGAAAAAACCCAGCCACACTTTTTTAATACTGCAATTATACTGAGGGATGGGTGCATTCTTCCATGTGTCCTGGGGGTCTGGTGAAGGGTCTGAAGTGCTCTTCTGCTGGTATCCTCCAGCATACAGTCCTGGGCCTCTCTCCTGCTGAGGTCAAGGTAGTCAAGGTACAAGTTTCATTACAGTATGGGAATGATTGCTAACAAAGTATCTAACTAGACTGGAGAACTTATTAGGGCTCCTATATAATATGTAATGTATAAACTCTGCCAGTTCAGATAGTCACCAGGGTCCTTACAGAATCTGTATCTAAACTGGAAGTCAAGATATTGCCCAAGGTGTGGCTGGAGCATATTTACTGTTGGAAATGCTTAATAGTTGTATTTTACTAGGTTCTTTGTTACTAGAATTTTATTTTTATTTTTTAAGGGCACACTACACTCTCTGAGACCTAGAAGTACAGCCAGTTCTTTCCAGGCTTAAATTAATAATGAAAGTACAAAACTGATGCAGCTCTGCTGAAGGGCAGTGCAGGGCACGTATATGAGAGATAAATTTATGGATCCAGTTTCACAAATGCTGAGATAGCTGTGATTTCTGTACCGGAGGCAAGTGGAAGCAACCAGACCTGAGGCTGAGGGTTACTGAGTTAGCAACTTGAGGTAGTGAGTAAAGTTGTAATTTTTGAGGTCTTGCAGAGAGTACTGTTATATCTTTGGTTGGGGTGTATTCAGCAACTTTAAAGAAAGCAAAAGAAAGATCCCTTAGCACATCAGTCTCAGAAGAAAGGCCGCTTTTCCAGGGATCTTTTGTATACAGTGGGAACTGTATCATATTGTCCTTGCCAAACATTAGATGGCCTGAATGACAGGAAGTATTACTTCACAGGAGGATTTAAGTGAATTTCCACCTAAACAGATCTGCTCAGTCCCATTCTCAGTCTTCATATGAGTATATGGCTTATAAATATGAGAGTACGGTTTTGGTTTTGTCCTGGAGCAATGATGGGATGAAGGAGGGCTTCAGAGTGAAATTACACTGATTTCTGTTGCCAGTTATGACTCAAGAATGATGACATTCACTATTTTCTATAGTAGTCCTTTAAACAGTAGTAGGCTTTAAAGGTTTGCTCACTTAATGCAAACCTGCTGGCTGCGTGGACAGCTTCCTTGCAGCTCCCTCAGGAGGTGTATGAAGCTATACAGTCCTCTATCCTTGTCTTCTGAGCACAGAAGAGTCTGCATTCTAATAACTGCAGAGAGGATGGAAAGTGTGTTTCTTCTCTTCCATAAATGTGTAATAGATAAGACTCACAGAACAGTGAAACTCATTGGCCAGGTTGTTAGTTCAAGTCCTCTTCTTGATACTGAGAGATTTAATAAATCTATGCATGGTATGTGTTGTACTTTCATTTCTTCTGTTGTTTCAGGCTAGCAGCTCTAACTAAATTAGATGTCAAGTACCTGCTGTTTTCTCCTCATCTTTATTACAACATTATTTGACATTGAGACATCTCTCTAAAAGTATTCAGAAATGAATTATTATCATAATTAGCTTGTCAAAGACAGTGACAGTCTTATGCAAAAGGGAAGTAAGTCAAACAGAACAAATCAAGTTGGCAAGGAAAAGAAGAAAAATACCAAATATCTCCCTGAAGTTCCAAAGCACAGTGGTTTGGCTGCTCCCTGGCAGGGGAAGCTCAGCAGGACCTTACATTCCAGTTTCATTTAATCACTGCCACTGCTGTCACTCCACAGAACAGAAACTGCTTTCAAACCAATTGCAAAGCATTACAAATAGATTGCTACCACACAGGGATCTGTACAAATGTCACCAGAGAATATTCTGAGAGGGAAATGAATTACACATGTTTTAATTTGAAGCCTTCCCCTCTCGTGGGCAACTTTGCATTACTACCACAGTCAGGCAGCACAGTGCTTTCCCATGACTTTGCAGCAGCACCTGTTTCCATAGTAGTCATTAGCAAATGCAAAATTCAGCAGAGGAAGCAGTAAGATGTTTTAACTTTGCAGCATATGGCTTGCATCTGTGATGGAGATGAGAATGGGTGGCTCATTAGAATCTTTGAATAAGCATTGTCACATAGCTCAGAGCCAGCAACTTTCTATCTGGGCTAATTGTAAGGTTAAAGCATATTCACATTAAAAACTGATATTCACACTAAAAGCATTATTTTTCTGAGTATTATTGAAGCTACTACTATTGGATGAAATGTTACAAGTTGCTTTAATATGCTTTACCACAAGGTTTATCATCATGAGTATGCACTGGAGTTGCTTCTCTCCTCAGTATTATAGATACATACACACATACATATATATACTTTCCACAGTCTCTCGGATAATTTTCCCACTGTAGACTTTAGAACTGAAAAGTGACAGATCTTAAGCTGCTACTGATACGTTATGCTGTGGTCTGTTAAGAACTTCTCTATCCTTACGTTTTCACAAATTGAATTCAACACTTCAGAGGGGTTGGAAATAGGGAAGAAAAAGAGAGAAACTCAAACCCTCAGATTTTCAAGATTTCTGCTTGTATTGTAACAGTGTTATTATGCACTAGTGGAAATCTCTTGATTTCAGTGGTTTCACTGTTGCACAGCTGGAATAAGCAGTGACTTTCTGTATTAGAGATAGATAAGCTATTACTGCTCTGTGCAACTCTCGCCATACATTCTTTGCTGGATCCTGGGGAAAATGAGCCATCAGTCAATGATCCATGCATTAGAAGAAGCTTTCTCTATAAGTATTGGTGTACAAATGTGAGTAACCCCTTTTTTCAAACTGATATACAAGGTAACTTGTATAAATTTTGCTGAGAGAACTGGTGGATTCCTCTCAATTAGTCAAGAAATACAAAAGAAGCCATTGATATTTTCTATCTGGTCAAGCAATAACCACGTGCTCCTAGCTGGAATTGTTGCTTAGGATTATTATTGTGCTGGAAACAGATATGAGACTTCCAGGAAACACCATTTTTCTGTATCTTAAGTAATGAAAAATTATATTTAAAATTGTATAGCTCAGTATTTGATTGACTGAATGTTCAACTGGATGAAGCATTACAGGACCAGAATTTATTAATCAAATTTATATAGTGGAAACCTTTACTTTTCAAAACTGGAGAGTAGTGGTTGGTGTGAAGCACGAGCAATAACTTGGATAGAAATAATTCTTGTCAATCATAAGGAAAAATGGGAGAATAGCCAGCAAGAGAGCACTGACTGCTGTACATTACATGTGGAAGAATTTTTGTAAGTCTGAAAACCAAGAAAATCTGGATTGTAAAAGGAAAACTTCAAGTGAGGCAGATTAGCCTCAGTACAAATTTACCCCCAAGTTTTATGTTTTGGGGCATGCAGTCCAATATCAAGTATGGTTAATATTTCCTTCAAACCTCCAAAAATAACACATTGCTAAAGGCAATTCTTGTATTCTAGGCAAAGAGTGACAGACTGATGTAATCAAGTAATTGGTAAAATCAAGAATTGTCCTTTGTAGACAAAAGAGGAAAAAAGGGTAATGGTCCTATCTTAAATTCTTGATTATTAAGGAATTTGAAACTATTGGAGAAAAAAAAAATGCTGGAAAGGGGATGAGATATACTGAACATTGGTCTGGTGATGTGATACCTATTTTGTTAAAAATAATTGCTAAGGTGGGACTCCATTTTTATATAACTTCCCACTTCTCAACACAAAGCTTCTGTATATAAGCTGAAATATCAGGCTGAAGTTAATAATGTGTATTTATTCTGGAGTATTGACACCAGTATCATTGGTCAAGTTATCCTTGCAGCAAAAGTTGATGCAAGTTTTGTGTTGCAGGGGGCATGTAATGTGTGCTGCTGTTTCCTTGCTTGAAATAAGGCAGTGAACTGAGTGTACTTATAATCTTGGCCAGGAAAAGAAATCTTCCATTAAATCACTTTGATTACTGTGTGCTAACAAGCAAACTTTAAACATGCATCTTTCTTAAGGTTATGCCGATTACGAAAATCCGATGAGTTCTGATGAAAGACAAAGAAGACCATTAGCTTGTCCCTCTCATTTGTCAGGGTCTATCCTTTAAGTCCAGATCTTGGCAACAGCAGAATAACTCAGAACCAGTTGGAAAATTTTTGAAGAAGAAAGCATGTTTGAAAATCTTTCCCAGAAGATTTATACCAGTGCAACTCCATTAAAACAGAATCAGGAGATACATAAATCAGCGATTCAGGGATCACATGATGAATTTGTGCAAGCACACAGACAATGAGAGATGAAGTAGCAGGACTGCTATGAAAGAAATGTCTCATATTTTATCATGCTGGCCCACAGTGTCAGAGGCAGATGCTGGTGGTGCGGCAGTAGGGACTGAACCTTCTTTACAATATTCCATTCCATTTTGCTGCTGTGTGACATAACAGCAGAGGGGCAGTCTGACAAAATGGCATCTAACATAGAAGTGCAGACAAAGCGAAAGTGTGTCACTGAATTCCTCCAGGCAGAAAAGAATGGCACCCACTGACATTCATGGATGTTTGCTGGATGTTTATGGAGACCAAGCAGTGGATGTGAGCACAGCGAGGCAGCGAGTGGTGTGTTTCAGTGGTAGCCACAGTGAGTCAAGCTCTTTTTCATTGCTGGCAAGAATGCACAGCTAATGATGGTTTGATTTTTTTTGTATTGTATTGTATTGTTTTGCAATAGTTCTTGGAGGTGAAGACCACAGTAAACAAAAAGGGAAAAGGCAAACTGTTATGTGTCAATATTTATTGTAGTCTGCTGGGTACCAAACTGCATCTGATAGGTTTAGCATTTCCAGGGTTGCCCATTTAACTCCCTGTAAGCTAGTAGAAAATGTCAGCAGCTTTTCCTAGTAATTATTTAGAGTCACAGACTGATAGAATGGTTTAGGTTTGAATAGACTACTAAAGATCATCTACTCCTGTCTTCCTGTCATTGCAGGGACCTATTTTGCTAGATGAAGTTGCTGAAGCCCATCCAGCCTACCTTTGAACACTTTCTATTCAGATGCATCCTGAATGCCCTCAGTCAAAGCACGATGTCTGTTTAAGGTTCTAAGTGCTGCTAATTGGGTTTTGTTCTGTTCTATAGACGACCACTGAAATCAACAAGACCCTTCCTGCTGACTTTGCTGAAATCTGAATCACGCCATTAACGGATAATGTAATGTTGTGAGAGAAAAATATATCAGTATATATTCAGTATATCAGGAAAGGGCTGCTTAAACATTTGAAAACTCATAAACATTTCAAACCCGATTCAGTAGTGGAAGATTAGAAGTTAGAGGGAAAAGAGTGAAATATTTTGTACAGCGCAAGTCAAAACTTGGAGATATTACAGAACAGCTCTGTAGGAATGGAATGTTGTTTTAGATATTGAAAAGGGGGAATCGATCTGAAGAAGTAGGGCACAAAGTATTTGTATTTTGTAATTGTCCTTAGAAATAGCTGGTGTGAAAAAGTACAAATACCATATATGTCAGTAGCATATTTTAGAAATATAGTTGCTGAATTACATGATTAATACTCACTTGCAAAACTGCAATAATTTTTAAATGCTGCAAATAGTATGTAGTATTATGGACAGGAAAGCATGCTGTAAGGCTATTCTTTTTGGATAAGAGACCCTCAGCAAAAGAAAAACACACTTAACAAGCATCAAAGAAGCCAGGGCCTCCACACAAGGCTTGCTCTGTGAGTAGGTTGGGATGCAACAGGCAGGCATCAGGATATTCCCCTCTATCCTCCTTCCAAGCTTATCCCTATGCAAGGATGAGCAGATGTCCAGAAATAATGGAAGCAAACATTAGAGTTTAAATAATTAGCAACACATAGGCTTAGGTTGCAACAATTTATGTTTCCGTATGTTTAGTTAAGCGTCAGGAAGATTTGTGAACCTGAAGTACTCAGCCAATGAGGAACCAGGGGAGGAAAAGATAAGTGTTGGGTAATAGGGCATAAAAGAAGTAACGCTGTTTTCTGCAGGTGCTTCTGCTTGCAGGACGCCCACTACTGCAATTGCAAATAAAATCTGCTTTTATCAGAGATATCATCCTGACAAAATTATTAGGATAACTGTCATGGACTTATCATGATCTATCTGTGTCTGTGACAGGAGGACAGCATGCCCACAGGCCTGAGAAAAAGAAAAAAAAAAGGAATGCAAGATAACACAATATAATACAATTTAATTGGAATTGAGGCTAATAAATCAAATAAAATGAGAGAGAGAGGGTCTGAAAACCAAAGGCCTTAATCTGAATTGAAGGCTAAATGGCTGGGGAGGCATTGTACTCCATACAAGGTGTAGGGCAAAATGAACCATCACCCAGAAATGTGCAAGTAAACGGAGAGCTGTGCATTTTGGGATACCTGCAAACAGCAGAAACAGCGATCATAGAACACGAGTATGAGTACACAGATCTTAGCGTTGGTACTTTTTCCACTGCAGTCTGGTTGGCTGAAGAGATAGAAGTTGCAAGTATTGTTGTTGGTAGTAATTGCATGGTAGACTGTTCAGCTGGAAGTCTTTTTGCCCTGAGGTGAGCACTCAGAATAAATGTTCCCTGCTTTGAGTCCCCTTTACTGCTCTAAACTGTGTGCTAACTATTGTATTGAAAGCTGAACGGAGAATAGATTGACTACTTTTCTCCTCGTTCTTGCCCATATTTTACTCTCAAATTGCTATAATTTTTTGCCTTTCTGCTAAAATGAATCTTACAGTACACTTGAAGCTTTGGAAAAGGGAGTGGATTTCTTTAGGGGGCCTTTGTGGGAAAAATACTTTGCTCTATTTAGGTGCTGAATTATTTTTCAGTGATCTTATTTTTTGAAATAAAAGATGTGTGTAGTATACATATAATTTTGCCTTGAAAAGTTATTTTCTCAGTTTCTGCTGCAATCCATTCTGAAGTTTCATATACACAGTTCTTCTATTTATGTATTTTTACTTATTGTTAACAGGTATTTCCTTTGTACACTGTTAGATTTCCCCAAAAATTAATTGACATCTCAGGACAAGGTCGAAAGGACATTACTGTGCGTGATCCTGCACGTGTACAGCTCTCATTTAAATTAATGAAAGAGATGCAAATGTATGACTCTAAATTTGTATGTCAAAGACCAAATCTAATTTATTTATTTACTTATTTATTTTTTAAATAACGTAGGAAATGGCAAACATACAGATTTCTGTTGCTTTGCAAGCACCAGAACAAATAGAAATCTTGTAGTAGTGGTGTTTCTCATTATAACGTGCTTATCCAAAACCTTTCCCTAAAAACAAAGATGTGGATTCACCTTGCATTTATCCATTATGCATGTAGCATAATGAATGTATGGTACAGCTGTAAAAAAAAATTGCTATGTATGAAATTACAGGGTACGGCATAAATTGCTTAAATTACAATTACTGCCTGCTGTATTTAGAGCAAATAAGAAGACTGCTTGCCCTTTTTGATGCTATCTGGAAATGTAAACACTGGAGAGACCTGTTGCTTAGTTATTTACAGGCTGATCAGGCTTCATATTATCTCCAAGGATGGGTACCCAGACATACAGAAAACTACACCTGTGCCTTACACTCCCCACTTTCTTTGCCAAAGAGTTTATCATTGCTCTAGTAATGAGCAGCTCAAGATGAAGATTCAATTTTTTCCCTGTTCTTTGCTTAGAAAATGCAGCAATTTTTGCATTTAATAATGTGTATTTCAAGATCAGAATGTGTACATTAAATTTCTTTCATTAAGCTGTGTTAACATAAAGAATCATTACAAGAAATCCTTTCGAGTGATTGCTTGCTTCCAATGGAATAACTATTCTCATACGTAGAGTTTCCCTCCACATGGATTTGGTGTACAGCTGCCAAGAAACTGTTTTTAAAATGTCATTCCTTTACATGATTGCGTTTCAATCTGGTGTTCTACTAGGGGCTAATGGCCACAATCAGCCACGAGGGGCCAGCTGCAGCCACCAGCAGCCACAATGCTGACCCAGGGGCCAATGCATAGGATGAAGGCAAGTGAAGAGAGAGATTTCCTTGGGTCCTGGAGAGCTGGCGGGAGGTATGCGGTGACCCCAGGAACTCCAGATGACAGAGCCAGGGAGGAGATGTGGAAGGGAATCACAGAATCACAGAATGGCCAGGGTTGGAAGGAACCTCAAGGATCATGAATCTCCAACCCCCCTGCCACCTGCAGGGCCACCAACCTCCACATTTCATACCAGCCCAGGCTGCCTAGGGCTCCATCCAAGCTGGCCTTGAACACCTCCAGGGATGAACGGGGTATCCACAGCCTCTCTGGGCAGCTGTTCCAGCAACTCACCACTCTCATAGTAAAGAACTTCCTCCTGACGTCCAACCTAAATCTTCCCTCCCTCAACTTAAAACCATTTCCCTAGGAACAACTCATCAGGCCCATATCCACCTGTTGAAGGGGCAGAGCAGGCCTTGTGCTATTTAAAAGCCTCCCAGTGTAATTTTGGTTTGAATAATGCTCACCTTCCATGTTCAGAGCTCTTGGCACATCTAGTCTCGGAGGAATGCTAGTCATAGGGTTTCCCTTGAGCAGAACCTGTCTCTAACAGGACTGTTTCCTACCGCTCTCACATATGCATTTGGGAAATAATGTGTAAATTAAAAATGATGGGGGAAATGGAAAGAGGGAATGCTCATGGAGGAAATAACACTGCCCTGGATGCTTTCTTTTTTTTTTTCCCAAACAATGTTGCTGGCACTGCAGCTGGATCACTGTGGTGCCCTGCCTGCATGCGTCCCTTCAGGTCTTCAGGTCAGGGCTTAGCTATGTCCTAAGGTGAGGACAGGGAGTGGAGAGTGGACACAGACGGGTTTTGTCCTGGGGTGCAGCTTGAATGGAGATTTAGTATATACTCTTTATGGATGCAGCATCTATATGCTCCTATATTTATGTTTATTTATTTATTTATTTTCCAAAGCTCTATTCCCAAGAATGGGCTTCTGTTTAATCTTAGTAACCACACTTGGGCTGGAGAATGATTGTCTGTGTGCATTGGGGAAATGCTGTCTTTTCTGTGATTCTTTTATAAGACTTGAAAAAACCGCAGAGATGGGAGGAATGCTGAAATGAAGGAGCTGGGCTTTGCCCTTTTAAAGTTTGTACAATGCCAGTCTTTCATAATATCCAGTCTCATAGGGATGCTGGGTATCTCATAGAGATAAATGCAGTTCCCACTGCTACTCAAATCCATTTTACACCACCTTGCATGAAAATGGGGTCATACTGTATTGCAAGTAATAAACTAGGATGTTATTTTTAGAGAGTTCTCCCTGTCTCCCTCCTAGGGTTTCTTCTACACGGTGATATGTGGCATTTATATGTCCACATAACTACTTTATCTTATTTATCTTACTGAGTTACAAATAATCTTGTAGTTCTTAAAATTCTTCCTTCTTTTCTTCTCTTTCCTTCTTTCCTTTTTCACGGATTTGAGTTCTACGGATTATTTTTTAAACTTCATAATTTTAATTCCAGTGACTTGGTTCATCTAAATTTAAATAGATTTTTTCTTTTTTTTCCCCATAATAATTTCCATTTGTATGGGAACTGTGGAGTCACAGCCTGAACCACTGATTGATCACCTGAGGACAGGACTGAGTCAGCTGTGTGAGCACAGATGAAGGCTGTAGACCTCATTTAAGGGCTGACTGCCACTGGGGAAAGATCTCTTTCTGTCGATCTCTTCTTTGTGGAGTCTTTCCTGTGAACCTGGATCTTTGGATACAGGTGGGCATTCCTTCCCCGTTTGTTTCTTTTCCTATTTTCACCATGATGATCTTTCCGGCTGTAACACCGGCCGTAACACCATTTACACTTCTTCATCACAATTCCTAATGTCTGCGTTGAATGGCAAGCATATACTTCTTGGAACAGAATTAGAGGTTATCCTTTAACATAAAATGCCTATTAGTCAAAGGCAATTACATTTAATACTTTTGGGGGCTAAGTTACAGCAGGTCCTTGATGCTTAAAAGCTGTTAATGTGTTTTAGAAATGTAGTGGCACACCTTTGCGAAGTGCTTCCTTGTTTTTACTTTTACTAGGTGTAATTCAGTTTTTGAAAAGGCCTTGAGTGTCTGCTGAATATGTTTCAGGCTCTTTTCTGTAAGTGAGAAGTCTTTTTTTTTTTTTTTTTTTTTTTTTTTTTTTACTGCTGTAGCAGTAAGTGCAATTGAATGAAAAGGTAATGACTTATCTCTTCTTATATTACATGTGGATGCTTAGAAGTTGTTCTCAATACTATTTAAAACTATATAGTAATATGTGTTTATCACTGAGCGTTTACAAGAGCTCAATAAGGAAGCAAGTTTTCCCTGTGTTTTAGCATTTGTGGAAAGAAAGAAAGAGAGAAGGAAAAACAGGAATTTCTGTAAAAAGGATTGAAGAAGGCAAAATTCAGAGCTTAGTGTTTGGATTCATATTCCAGGCCAGCCTAAAAATCAGGTGAGGAAGCCACGCCTGCATTTGACTTTTTTTTTTCCTTTTTTTTTTTTTTTAAAGAAATCATTTGCTATTCACAGATTCCCACAATGTCTTCTGTTTGTTTGAAGTACAACAAGAGTAGTTCAAAGTGTTCTAATGTAATCCAACAAATGCATCCTTGAGCAACAACAACAAAAATTGCAAGTACAGTCTGTGTGGCTGATTTCATTAATTTCTTTTTTTATTTTTCTGCTACAGGTTGGGCATCTAGAGGTGGCTTTCCTCTATTATTTATTTTCCTGTCACACATCCTATCAGCTTACACTAGAAAGTGTCCCTTCTGGTAGTCGCCAAGCACAAGGTCTGTTCACACAGAAGTTCTGGAACACGTGCAGTGTTGGTTGTGCAGCTGATTACATGGGAACTTGACAAATTATAATAATTACATTCCTGTTCGTGAAGTTTCTGCTTTACAGAGAGTTGGAGCGGGTGATACTCATTTGCAATTACCTTTGTGAACCGCTGTAATTATGCACTTGGAAAATGACAGCATTTTACTTTTCCTCATTGTTCAAAGAACAGATGACTGTGGGCAAGAAGTACCTTGCAAAGGCTCTGAATTACACTTAAGTGTTTGCTGTTCAATGATACTTAATCCTGTGTTATTACTTTTACTATTTTTAAGTATTTAGTTGAGTTGTGTGTGTGTGTGTGTGTGGTTTTTTTTTTTTTTTTTTAACCACTGGAGTGTCTGATTGCTCTGGCTTCCAATTCCAGTTAATGTACTGACTGCTGAGTTATCAAAGGTATTGTGTATGTACACATGCCATATAAACCCATCTCTGCTTACATACGCACCATACTGTGTATGTGGAGACAAAGTGGATTTGATATCTTTATCTTATGACCACTTCAATTTCAATCTTTCTCTCCGGGACTTACAGTGGCATTTCAGGGGTTACCATTCTCCTATAAACTTGTGTAACTTTCAGTTTGTAAAGTCAGTGTATAACTACAGGAAGTGTGAGTGTAGACTGCAGGTTAATATGTATTATTTGCTATTAAAGCATTTTTTTTTTCCCCTGAAGTTTCAAAGACTTATTTGTTCCGTTTCTCAGGTTATCTTCACAAAGTTAGTTTTTTAGTACATGGCTATAAACCTTCTCTCCCAAAAGAGACAGTTTACAGGAAGAGCTTGGAAAATTTAGGTTTTCGCATACAGTCGTACAGTTGTCTGAAGTGATATCACTCAGATAAAAATAGCAGCTACTCCATGCTGAGGGGCTTTGGCTTAGAAAACATTGCTATTCTTTTTTTCCTGTGATATTTATAAATACATTTTGTTTTCTCTTTGGTCAAAACAACGTTTTGAAACTAAGTTTAGTGGTTAACCTGGATGCCTTTCCCACCATTTGTGGTAATATTTTTTTTTATTCATAAATTTACGTTTAAAGATGTCCCCAGCATTACAGCCTTTTGCATACTATAATACTGTACAATAGTCTAATAATATATAGTCCTCCTGACGTAGGGGATAATTTCAGTGTGCCTTTTCCTAGATGTTTATCTCTAACTGAAATTAATTTGCAGCCCTGTGAACTTGTGTAACGTGGATCACCATCTCTCACCAAAGGATGATGTTGGCTGCAGCTCTGCGTGTGCTGAGAGCGGCTGCATGCAGTACCCAAGGGACAGGTCCAGAGCTGTTATCCATTTGGCTTAGAATTATGAGCCTGGAGACATAAATCTTGATGTCTTTGATGATATCTCAGATATAAATATTCAAAAATTTGGGATGATATAGAGTGTTTTATGAAGATTTTGAAGTGAAGATGAAAGGTAAGCATCTGAAGACCACTTCAGCTGCTGAGTAGAAATAAGAAAGATGAATATAATGCCATTTCTATTTGGATGCAGCACAAGACATTAACAGTAGAGTGTTTCCAGCAGCATAATGAGCTGTGAGAATTTTGGAGGGTGGAAATTCATATTACAAAGTCTGGAATAAATGTGCATGTTGAAAATACTGAACCCCCTTTCCTTTTACATAACATTTGTTTATGAACTTCGGTCAGGGTTCTGGGCTTCATTTTCCACCATACTCTTGACAAAATTTGGGCTTATCGAATCCCAAATCTCTGCAGTATCTATCAGAGATGTAAATGAGCAGTGGCAGTGCCATGTACTCTGGATTGCACTGATGATTGCGTTGCCATGGTGATAACAGAGCATACAGGTTCCTAAGGTGGCATCAGTAATGTGGCAGTTTGAAACTTAATCAATGTTCTGCTACTTCTCTGTATTTCAATATCACTTCAGGAAAATTGAATTCTAGGCAGTTGTCAGTCTGGTTTATTTCCTGTGGATTTCTTCTACGAAATTTCCCTCTTTATTTTATACTCTGATCATAATACAATAATTGAAATCGGTGTTGGTCTGTCATACTAATTAAATGACTGCCTTGAAGAAGGCAGCCTCTGCCTGTTGTGTTCAGCAGCAAACCCACGTGAAATATTTTGGGCCAAATACTTCAGTAATAATTTTTGTGCCAAAAAGATACTCTTTTCAGAAGATTCATCTTGGGTTGGTTTGTTAATTTTGAAGAACACTAAGCACCATGTAGGACTGAAAGATGATTTTGCCTATTGGTAGTTAAAGCTGTCAACAATAGGCAAAAGGATGTCTCCTAGATCTTAAAAAATACATTGAGTAAAAAGGTATCTTGTCCTTATGAAATGTTAATATATTTACAGCAACACTTCAGTGTGTCTCAACTCTGAGAGAAATTTGACTTCTAAAATAATCTCAACAAATGATTATTGATATTAAGGATTATATTGATAGTATAATTAAAGGCAATCAGTCAGACAGGGATCTACATAGTTTTAGAGATGAATTTTGGTAAGTTTAAAAAGAATGGCAAATTCTTCCCATGTGAACAATCTTCGTTCGTGTTTGTTCAAAGGTAGGATAAAAACCTCTATGTTTATTGCATTTCAGTACTAAAAATTGTAATTTTTCTTTTTTACAGCATCACATTAGTGACATTTATCATGCAGAGGTGCATAAAAGTGAATTTATGTCTAAGGGTCATAAACCAAATAAGCTGTTCTCTGAAGGTCTGTGACATAAGAGGGTACTGCAAATGTGTAATCCAAGTGTTCTGAGACTGAACGTAGGCCTGTCATCGTTTTCGGGGTCTTTTCTTATGCCACAATTATTCTGAAACAGTTTTTATTGGCTTATGAGGAGCAGCAGACTGTGGAGGGTGAATACGTTTTGTTAGGCCATCTAGGGTGGCTTCTAGAAATGGCATGTCAGAAGACAGCGAAGCTGAAATGAGGCTATACCCAAATATGTCAGCTCAGAACATTATCTGTCTCTTTCTGTATTTAAGCTGTACCATTTATACGCAACCAATTCCAGTTTTATAGTAGCAATAGTTTAAGAGTTTCTAGCTCTTTTTATTTTATTCAGATGGATTTAGTCCTTCATTTGTTAGAAGCGAACCATCTTTTTTGACTGAACTAGAGAGCCAACTAACAGCTATCATTGACAGGTTTCAGACTGGAAACTGGGGCACTGGGGAGGGATCTGTCTTTTTTGGGTTATTCTAAGAGTTGTCACCTGCACTGGAAGTTGACCTCTGAAGCCTTTGCTCATGGTGTCCCCTTTGAGGATGCTTGTTCTTTGCGCCTGCATGGCTGACAGAGCCATGGTTCACAGAGATTACAAGAGACAGGATTTTTATTTTACATATACTTGCCTGCTTTATATTAAATTGCCAAGCTAAAACTAATTGACGTTGATTGTTTCTTTTTTTTCTTTAAAAGTTGAAAACGTCTGTTTTTGGAAAAGCGGAGATTAAGACCTTTAAAAACATGTGACTGACTGCAAGTTCATGAACTTTTTTGGGCAAAATAAGTCTTACTGACTCAAAATTAATGTATCGAAAGTGCAGTATCTATTTCTTACCAACTACTTAGCGTGTAAGATTTCATAATGTTTTAGCCTTGGTTCTTTAGTTTTTCCACCCAAGGAAATATCTTTCTCAAGTTCCATTGCAGGGCTACATTAACTTGTGGTTGGAATCATCTGCAGTGCACGGTGCCCTCCAAACTCCTAACTCATAGACTAGCTTGTAAGAGATACTGAACAAATACCTTCCTTTTAACCTCCTGCTGAGCAGGAGGGATGTCTGTAAGAAACCTTTATCACAAAAGCAAAGATTTAGAGGGCAGAACGCAACCTGATGGGAATACAGGACAAAAATCACTCTGAGGCAAACCTGCAGGTGCAGTTGTCCCTGAAGTCTGATTTCAGTTGTCCAAAATATCTCTTACGAAGCTACAAGTAACTGATTGGTTTGGGGCCAGACCTTCCCAGCTGAGAGAGTGAAGAGCTGTTACTTTTCCTTTGCTCTCCTGTTTTCATGCATGGCTACTGCCAAAAATCTGCAGGGCAGTAATATCTCTTTCATCTAGAGAGTATGAACAAGCCATGAGTACAGTTGGACCCCTGTGAGTTACAGTAACTGTTGTTTGACTCCTTCAGGCCTCTGAAAGCCAAGCAACCATACGCTCTGCCCACTCAGATAAGCCTACAGTAGTTCAGAAAGTTTCTCAGGGAAATGCAATTAGTAACAAGATTTAATAAAAGCAAAATAACCAAATATGAGGAGTAGAGTCGCTATTCTTTTGTTCTTCCTATCTAATGCAAGATAATAGTGAGAAGGCAATTACATTACAACTAAATGAATTAAACAAAGCTCCAAAACATAAATTAGAATTTAACTGTGCCATTAAAAACTAATTTAATTTGCAAGCCATCATTACTAGATAATAAAGACCTACTGCAAAATGTACAACAATCTCTTGTGAACACAAGAAAAAAAGCTAGCAATAAATCTTGTTGAGCAGATGAGTTTCTGTTACATTAGTAGAGGGGGAAAAAGTGCTGAATGGATGTTTTAGTGCATAATGAGAACTGGGAAGTAATGGAACAATTGGGCAGCTTAATTTTAGCCATAAGTGGTTTTATAGTTAAGGAGTGACCCTGGGGAATGTTAGGAGGAAATGTAAACACTGTTGATTTTTTTTTTTTTTTTTTTTGATGAAGTGTTTTGGAATCAAAATATCTTATGAATTTACAGTGGTGTTAGGTTGCTAGCGTATACTGGGTGTTATCCTAAGTTTCAGAATAGGCAGTGAGTTGAAGGCCCTACTCAATTTCTTATATGGAATTGTATCGTGTGGAAATACTTAGCATAAATATGTATCAAAATATACTCATTTTCCTCAGTAAAGAATATTCTTCAGGCTAATAAATTTCTGTCTTGCCTTAGTTTCCTTTAGTTTCTACAGTTTTCTTTTAATTTAGTTTGCCTTACTTTCAGTGCATACTAGCTGGGGTAGAAGCTGCTTCCAACTTTGCTGCTATGAGCAAACTTTTGCCTAGTTTCTGCATTTTCCCTTTTCTACGTTTTTCCCTTTCCTTTTGATTTCCTCTGTAGACTTCTGCTGGTCCATCTGCAGTCCATGTCAGAAATCATCCAAATCTCGGTATTTCTTGTTGCATTTAGAACAGTTGCTGTAGGCAGCACGTGTCTTGGTGGTGCAGTTATTTTGGTACTGTATCACCAGCAAATATGCCAAGAGCCAAGTCCTGCAGGGACTTCCTAAAACTCATTTTGTCGCAGCACTTTTATTACTCGGCAGTGTCAGCAGATGGCAGTCCAGTACTTCTAGTCTACTAGTGCTCCGGTTTTAAAATTAATGCAATTATTACTGCAACTTAGAGAAACGCTTTTAGCTTGATTATTCTGATGATTTTGCTGTCTTTTCTTTAGCAAGAGAAGTTTTGCCCTTTGCCTTTTCTTCTGTGCAATACCACCATCCAAACTTTATCCCTGAAACATGGTTATGCAGAATGAGTGTAGGTCTATGGAAGTTGCTGTGTAGTTTGTCCCCGTGGCATTGGCAGGACTATATAATTTATATGCTTCATATTTTAAGACTCCTTCCATCTGAGTAGTTTTAATCAGCCTACCTGCAATTCTCCCGGTGGTATCGTAAGGTCAGACATTCCCTTGTCTCAGTGGCTGTGTTGTGTTGATGTCTGAAGGTAAAACAGCTGCCATGCTTGATCAGGGAGGCATGAGGAATGTAATTTGTAATTTAGGTCCCACTCTTGCAAATGCTTACGCACACGCACAACTTTAGGCATGTGAATTGTTTTCTAGCAGTTAGAGCTACTTGGGGATTTAGTTACCTGTATTCTTACGCATGGTTGCAGGATTGGGGCATTGCTTGTAAATCAGCATGTGAAACTGGTCTGGTACTTTAATCACATTGGATATGGGGAAACTTTTATTCATGATAGTTGGTGTTATTTTACAGAAAAATCTCTTTTCTCTCATTGCAGCCAGCATAATTAGAGTTGTCATAAAGATGATTCTTATCTCTAAGCTCACTGTTCATTTTATTTTTGCTCTTGTTTATTATTTATGTGTTCCCATAAAAGCTTCTCATGCTACTTCTGTTGGTGCATACATAATACTCACCTTAAGAACATCTTCTAATACAGCAGTATAGACCTTGTCTTCTTAGGGATATGACTTTTCCTGACGAGAGAACGTTTGGGAACTCTAGGGATGCTGAAAGCTATGGCTGCGCAGAATAATTATCCAGAATCTCCTGGGCTGTCATCTTCACCAGCTTTTCCCGAGGCAGACTTGTGCAGAACAGTGGAAAGAAATAAAGATTTGACAAAGGTTTTCTAAAGGAACTTGAAATCCATCAACACACATGATTGCATTTGGGGAAAAAATAATAATAAAAAAAAACCCTCTAACCTTTGTCTAATATCACTTCCCGTTGTCTCTAAATGTGACATCACAAAGTCAGTGAAAGGCATTTATACACTTTGAGGGTAAATTAATGTACACAAGTATGCTACTCGTGAAATGAGATGGCTAACCTCAGTGACTAGTGAACAGACTTGCTTATAATCTGATCCCAAGGCCAAGGTTTTATAGCTCATACGGCTTTTCTTCTCTCCAGACTGCTTTAACTTTGAACATTCAGATAGCATTAATCTACTACCACTGGGTTTGCTTGAAATAAAAATTAAAAAAAGCTGAACACGGGCTAAGAGAAAGAGATTGAGAGGTTATAATATCTCCACGGGATGAATCTTAGAGTAGGCTTAATAACACTAGTAAAGTGCTGTTATAAAAAGTCTGGGAGTGGGTGAGAATATGTATAAATGTACTGTTCTGTACTGTTCCTTCACTCTTGCTGTGACACGAGTCCTATCTGAAACAGCGCTAGGATCAGCTGCCCCTGAATTAAACAACATCTAACCCTGTAATTAGTGGTGCAGAAACCAGTTGAGCTTCAGAGAGTATAAAACGTTGGCTTAATTTGACTCAGGATTAAGGTGTGGTGTAATACATTCTCACCACTAAGTTGCCTTTACTGGCACAATTCCACCAAAAAAATAGTACTGCTTGTGTGACTGTGAGTACTATTGCAGAATTAGTCATTAAATTGTTCTAGGGGATTGGGTAGTTTATATAATCTGCAACTATAACGCAGAGTGATTAAAAAACAGGTAATCACCCATAATGCTAATGGGCCTGTTGCCACAGAAAAGAAATGTCAATTAAAATTCTTATGAATTATTTACACATTTGTGTCACCCCTATAATTTGATTCTAAATTGAGTGTTAGCTTTAGGTCAGAACTTTATGCAGGGATCTGTAACCCTTCAGAGCTGCACATGCACTTGTTAGCTATAGGCATATTTGCAAGTGTGTTGGAGTTCTTTCTTTTAACTGCCAGTCTATTAATAAAAGGTTCCCTCCTTAAAGCCCTGCTGCAATTTTGCCTCCTACAGGAATATACTTTACATAGTTCTAAAAGCTATCTCCTCCCAAGGATCCTTTATCAGATAGATATGAAGAAATGACCAGCTGTCAAACTAACAACTTCTTATTTTACTTTGATTTTAGGTGATTAGTATTCAGCCTCTAGCAGTAGTGTAATTAGACAGAAAATATTAAAAAAAAAAAAAAGACATTCTGTGTGTGTGTAATGCCTTCCTTTACCTTTATGTTTTGTTTGAAACAAATATGAGATGTAACTATTTTACTAATCTGTAAGGTGAGAGATTTCATAAAGGTCTGAAGTGCCTACGTGCTTCCTAAAAGGTGTTTCTTGCTATATTTATGAATATTGGCCCACAGTAATATAGGAGTGTAATACATGTTTCAATTTCTAACACTGTGACGGTAGATCAGATGAGAGGCTGGGGTATCCTGTATGTGTTAGGAACACATACAGGAGCATATAGTTTAAAAAAAAAAAAAAAAAAAGTGATAACATAACATAATGGTATTGAAAATCACATGATTTGACTGGCTGATGGTTTTTCTTCTGTTGGCTACTGTGACTTCTTTGCGTGCCAAAAAAAATTTGAAGATACATGAACAATGCTTTTCTTGTTAGATATTAATGGACAACTGGGTGATTACTGTGAAGACAAGCAGATCACTACTTGATTTGATTCTGTGTCCTGTCTGCAAGAGAATGTAGTTTGTTCTCTCATATTGTGTGCCCTTGTGGCCAAGACCAAAGTTATCTTGGGTACATTAAAAAGAGTGCGGCTTCCCCCTCTAGTCTGTCCTGGTGAAGTCACATCTGTCCAGTTCTGGGCTCCCCAATTCAAAAAAGACAGGGATATCCTAGAAAGAACTCAGCAGAGGGCCACAAAAATAATAAAGGGCCTGAAGCACCCCTCCTATGATGAGAGACTGGAAGACCTGTGGCTGTTCAGCCTCGAGAAGACTGAGAAGGGATTTCTCAAAGCTTATAAGTATCTAAAGGGCTGGTGTCAAGTAAGACCAAACTCTTTTCAGTGATGCCCAGCAAAAGGACAAGGGGCAAAAGGCACAAGAACAGGAATGCAGGAAACTCATATGGACTTGAGGAAAACCTTTTTTACTGTGATATGATTCGATGCTGTCACATCTGTTGATTGTTTCTATTATTACCTTTATTTTTTTTTACTAGCAATGATTCAAGTTTAACAGATTCAGTTGCAAGTGTAGAACTTACCAGTCAACACTGGTTGGATGGGTCAGGATCATGTCCAGGTGATACTGGACAACAGGACTGTGGGCTGGGCTGTAGGATCAGTCTGACTGTAACGGCTTAGAAAAAGACATGCACTCCTGATATTGCTTAGATATTAAATAGAAAGACCTCAGACTGTCCCTTTGCTTCAGATGGACTTAGCATGGTTGGAGGTAAAACCTCCAACTGTGTGTGAAGTGGAGAACTGGTTTGTTGACCATGGAAGCTTGGACTCTTTTGGTCTTGGGGAATTCGGTTGGTATTTGTTATAGTTGATTTTCCTTTTATCCATTACTGAATTTAATGGAAGAGTTCATATAGAATATCCACCTGTAGCATGGGAGAGGTGAATTCAAATCTTCCCTCTCTGTCAAGCCTGCAGTGGGATCCAGGTTTGAATTGCACAGTGCAGGTAAATATTCTACCTGAGGAGATATTGTGAAGCGAAGGGACCTTTAAACTCTCACTAATTTTCTTTCACTTAGTGATGCTTCTCAATACTTTCTATCCTCTCCTTAGAACAGGTTTTCATCCAGAGGACAGTTAAACAGAAGTCAGAAGCCAGTCTATTGGCACCTGAATGATGCTACTGAAAATAATGGCTTCTTATGGTTATTGGCACGTCATTGAAGGTTTGGAATTTGTGGCCTTGCCAATGCTTTGGGCACCCTCAGCAGTACCTAAGTTAATGGGATAAGCCTGACAGCTCTGATATTTTACATCTTGTCTCAGATGACATGGTATTTTGTGTTTCCATGCAGCCCCTCCCTCCTTCTTTTTTCTTTTTCCCTTTAACAGTATTCTTAGATGTTTCACGGTAGTATGCTGGAATTTTTACTTCTGTAAAGCCCCTCAGAGTGATGTGGCTAATCTTCCTCACTGCTTTCCAAATGTATGCTCTGTTTCTGACTTCATAAGTATGTATTTTGTCTTAGCCTATTTGTATTTCTCCTTGTCTTCTTCTTCACATCCTACTTATTTCATTTTCTTAAGAAGAGTGATATTCATATTATAAATGTCACTTTCATAATACCTAATCTAAACCAGTATTAGAATGATCTCCTTTAATTTCGTGTTTAAGGGTTTTTGTTTTTTTAAATTCAAAAATAAGTAAATTGACCAAAAGCTGAAGACGTTCTCTCTTTAATTGTCTTCTGGTTAGTGATTTCTTTTTTTTTTTTTTTTTTTTCTCCCCAGACCATACAGCAGCAACTGGTGGGTGGTGGGGAAAGGGGGAAGCCTGCAGAATGAGCTTTTTTAGAGAAACCTGTGTTTACTGCATGCCATTTCCTCCTCCATTGAAATGTTAAAATGCAAACCTTTTCAGCAGTTACCCCTGTCCATTGAAGATAGTGCTCTCTTTTCTTGCCATTTTGTCCAAAGATTCATTTTCTTACCTTTTTTAAATTGAATTGCATAAGTCACTTATCTGCCCATGATTCCAGTCTAGCCAAGTTGTTGTGAATTTTATTGCTTTCCTATTGTGCGTTTGTTGATTCACCCATTTTGTATCATCAGCACATTTCATCAGTTTACTGCATTTCCCTCCTTTCAGGTTTGTAAAGTAAACAAAATCAATACTAACGTCAGGATATTCCACAAGTCAACTCCATTCATTCGGAACTGCTTTCTCGTTGTAAGTACCTTCTGGCTCTGGTGTGTGAGATAGTTTGTCACCCATTCAAGCAGCTCACCTCCTATAGCTCACATGTAAAGTGAGTATGAGACAGTTTGCAAGGCACCTTACGGAGTTCTTCATTAGAAGTGGAACATTGGTTCCAGTCTGGTTTGAAACAGTCTGACCAAAAAGTTGTGTCAACTCTTTAAAAAGTGAACAAATTTAGGGAGGAGGAGGTTACATACAAACAGCAGAAGAGCTCTGAAACACTCAAACCTGCTCCTCTTTGCTCATTTCTGTGTTGTAAAACTCTTCTGTGGATCATAATATTACAAGACAGCTTTTTAGCTGGTGAAAATTGGTGAAGCTTGACTGGTCTCAGTGGTGTTACAGTGATTTATGCCTGACTAGCACCCAGATCAGGCTGCTTAAGTGATGAATGACATTAATGCCCTGCCACGATGATATTTACTATCCCTGAATACATTTTTTGTGACTTTGATATCAGATATCATGATTACATGCACACATGATCTTCCATCATGATGAGCCTCAATATATCCCAGATGGAGAGGATGAGTCCCTGACGTTTGTGCTAGAAGGGTAACTGTTGTCATCTAGTAAGTTACAGGCTGTTCTAATGTTGGCCACTGAAACAAATCAGACAACATTAGACTTTTGCTTTTACTTTCTTCAGAGCAGACCTAGGTTATTCTCCAAAATGTTTACAATCAATATAAAAACAAACATGTCTTACAATACAAAGCCATAAACTGTTATTTACTCTGTATCAGTACCAGCTGTGATGTGCTTAGGTGGCATTTAAGGAGGAGCTTATGCAGCAACAGACATCTGGAATGATATTCATCAGTCAGTGTACCTGTGAGGAAAGAGCTCATGAGAAGAGGAGGGAATGAAAATAATCTAGGGGATTTCATTTTGAACAAGGACAGAGACATGACAGTTAGCTTTGAAGTGGACAGTAGGTTTCATTGTACAAGTCACCAAAAATGTAGTGAGGAGCAGTCTACCCTTAGAAATATAGAGTCTCAAGCAAGAGAAAGACTGGAAAGGGATGGAAGCATCAAGATGTGAAGTAAATTGATTACAGTTATACTGCAAGTAAGTACCTTCAAAGCAGTTTTATTTATATCCCTTGAAAAATAATACATTGTAAGCGAGCCTTCAAAAAAGCTGAGAGATTCACATCTTCATGAGGCCCATCCTATTATCTCCAGTGGCATGTACAAATAAAACAGAATTTCTTCAGTGCCCTTTGACTCCACAATAAATTCCAGACAGAAAAGAGATGCTATCCTTTCATTTCTACAATATGAATGTTATCTTTGCTTCCTATTTCAAGTTCATGTACTTGTGCCTGACGTTAACAGTACTGTCTGTTGGCAATAGTGCCTACAACAACTTCTTAAAATATAGTGGACGAAGGGCTGGTCTGCATGCTGCAAGTACTATAAGCTGTATTTATTTGCCTTAAAAAAATAGAAAGAAAAAAGTGTATAGTTCTACTTCACCAGAAAAGTGCTACTGTATCTACTACTGTCTGGATTTTGACAGTTACCTAATTCAGTTTTAATGCTCAAGTGTTGCAAGGTGAGCTCTCCCTCTTTGTCATTGTTTCAGGACTGTTTTCAAGGTCTTTTGGCAGGGTAAGAAGCAGGGTAACAGCACAGAGCACAGTCTAGCCATGTTCGAATCTTTCTCCTTTCACAGTAACTATTGTTATGTCAACTGTTCTCTTCCCTGAATTGCACAGCTTAATTGTTTGTCAGCAAAAAGGACAAATTGGGTTTTAAAGGTGCACTGGGGCTTTCCCTCCTAACAAATCTGTTGGTCGTAATGAATGGAAGAATTGCCTTCTGCATTTTACAAGGCGTTTGGACTGGAAGATCTATCTGGTCAGTCACCCACTTCATTCTTCTGTATTCAGTGTTTCCTAATACTCCATTAAGGTGGTCGCTGCTGTGTCCTCATAAACCCATCACTCAAAATTACTATGTTCTTCCATCCAGGAACTTGCCAGTGTTGCCACTAATAGGAATGAGAAGACAACCAGTCACCTCAGCGAGACCAGTTCTTGGCTTAGTGAACCTTATGGTTTGTGTAATAGATTCTGTGGGCTTGATTCTTCATTGCTTTCACCTTGAGTAGCCACCCATGCCCATATAAAATGAGTGTTCAGAACGGTCTCATTTGGTATCCAGACAGGGCAAATGTCAAGGACTGCAGAGTAGTATGGAATTAAAAGTCTCTGATTTCAGTATTATTTCAAATTAAGAATGCTTTTTGTAGGTTTAATTTCCTGTTTTGAGGTCCCATTCTTAGTCAGGAATGAAGAGCCTGAATAATTCAGGCACTGCCTTTCATAATTTTATAATGCAGCGTGTTTTACATATTCCTAGTTACAATATAATCACTGTCATCTTTTTTCTCTGCAGTATTATTTCATTACTTCTGCCACAGTGGGCAAATACCTTGCACTATCATGGAGCACTGCAGTAGCTAGCTAAGAAGGTAGTCATAAAATACTGTCTTTCCAGATCTCAAGATACTCAAGCCTGATAGAATTACACTAAGGAAGTAAACGAATGTTGTGCTGCAGTAAAAAAACAGTATAGAAACCACCCAGAGGGCATTTAGTAGTTGCTGCTGGATTCATACTAACTAATAATCCTTGGGCCTCAAATGGGCTTTGGCATTAAAATTTTCAGTGAGTGAATAGACAGGGGACCTGTGGACTACTGTCATCTGTTGCAAGTCCCACAGTACGTGTTATTTAGCTTGTAGGTAATGGTGGTGGTGACCAACAGGACCACAATTCAGAGTGAGTGTTTTTGTGAGACAGCAGTAATGAACTCTCTCATTTAAGGTGCATTAATGACACAGTTTCAATGTGTGCTGACTGTACCCTGAGCTACAAATTAATTTGTTTTGTTCCAAATGCAGTTAGCTGTACACCCATGTGACAGCTGTCTTGAGAATGTAACCAGGTTAGGTGCTGGTGGTGAGGAACACAGCTCTGGCTTTCATAGCAGCTGACCAAAAGCGTTTGCTAAATGGAGCTCAGTTGATTTTTGAACAGAATAAATGAAATGGGCCAGATTAAAGTAGACTGCTCGCACCTTTATTGTGTGCCTCCTGCTCCATGTCTGACTTGGTCTCCATGAGGCTGCTGCATATCAAATGCTCAGAAAAGACAATTTTATATATTTGAAAGAAATAAAAAATCACAGCCTGAAATAGCACATGGGTTGTTTGTAACTGACAAGCAATATCATAAAGGCTGCTGCTGGGAGCAGAGTATATCTGTCAAAATGTAAATTGTTTGTGACTGAAGCTCCCTCTGCAAAGATACAGCACCTACCTCTTCAAAGACCTTCTGAGAAACAAAAACCGTACATTTATCATACCTCATTGTAGAAAAGCATATGAGTGGACCTTTAAAACTATCTCCCAGGGTTTCTTTAGAATTCATGGCAAATTATATTCCAGGACACATTATTTTTTAGTGCAAATTGTAACAAAGTTGATTTAAAACATATATAGATGCAGTGAACCTGAACTAAGCCTCCACTTTTGCCCTAAACAGCACCTAGAATGGAAATATTTTGACTAACAATCTGATCCTCCCTTCATAAAACTATCACAGTTTCTCTCTAGATGGCAGTGAAGTTCTTTCAATGACAGAGATGCTTCCTTCCCCCACCTTCTTTCCATTTCTTCTGGAGACTCATTTTCAGCCATACTGCGCTATGATTTAACAAGGCTTTGATGCTGTAAGATGTTGGCAGGCACAAATCAGATTTTTTTTTTTTTTTTTTTTCTAAAAGGATAATATACTGCTTTTTCAAAGTCAATTAACACTTAGGGCAAATGAAATGGGGAGAGCTAAAGGTCAATTACTAAAGGATAGCCACAGAAACCTTTCTGGTTTATACAGAGTTCATCCAGGAATTGCAGATCACTGGGAAAAGAAAGGAAATAGTAATTAGCTCATTTCATTTCTTGATGGTTACCAATAAGATGCTTTAATACAGTTTATCTGTTTTATTTTCAATCAAGTGTGACTGGTGCTAACAGTCATTTTGACCAGCCTGAGTCTGTGCTCTTTCAAGACACTATGCAGTCATCGCAGTCACTGGGAAACTGTTGTGGCAATTAATGCACCAGAGAGATATTAGCATTAAAATTTCAGGTCGGGAATGCTCTTAATGAGCTTTATGTAAAAGAAATATTGTAGCTGGGCTGTCCGTCCATTGAACAAACAAGGAGATGAGAGAGACTAAGAACAAGTGCCATTCTTACTGTCATTCATCATCCGGGTTAAAACAAGGAGGTAAGCTGATGCTTAGCCTTTGGAGAAGTGTGGTGTTGACTCACTGACTTACCTACTGCTGGCTTTTTATGTCATGACTGTGGTGCTGTTCTGCAGGTGACCTGCTACGGTTATAAAGATTTAATCAGACACAGCTCCAGTGCCATCATAGCCTTCGTGTTCCTCATGTCAGTCACTGACATCAGTGAGGCAATGCACCGAAGTACAAGCGATATTTGAATTCTTTTGAGATGTGTGCCTTGTTTGGAAAAGGCAGATTCATGTCAAGAGAGCATAAAGCTTTAATAAAACTAATAGAAAGACAAAATTCAAGGACCATCCATAACAAAATGGGGCAGCAGATTAGTGTCTGGTAAGTTTAACGGTGAGCATACGTGAAAATGGCCAGACTTGACTTGAATCTGTGCTTTCCGCTTGCCTTTTGTAAGTCGAACAGCTTTCCAGGCAAGACTCACACTTAAGATTGCAGTCACAGTTCATTTCTATCTTTTTTAAAAATAACTCTGCTGAGTTTAATAACCTTTTCCTTTTTGAATAAGGAGTTTCTGTTTGCAGTCACATGAAAAGAAAAAAAGGCCAGTGCTACAGGCAGCAGGAGATTATTTCATGCCTACCTACTCAAAGAGGGTTTTACAAGAGCACGAGGGCCAGGGAAAGCACATAATGAGCAAACTCTTGTGAGGTAAATTATTATTTGGGATTTTGAATGGGTCCTTAACGTGTGGGGGAAACTGTACTGCCAACTAGCTGTGTGTGGCACTTGACTTTCAGCTAAGTAGTGACTTATCAGATAGCTGTCATCCCTTGCCTCATTTCACTGTCTGTGACAGCAGGAAAAGGAGGAAAAAAAAGTGCTGGGCATAGAAGTCGTGCTCCGTTATATGCTGCTGTGTCAGAGAGACAAAGCTTTTTCTAGCCATAGATGTGTGTGTAGTGCACTAATTGTCTGCCCCCACCTACGCACAGCCAGCAAACTGTCCTTTTGGCTTGAAAAGCACAGTAGTTAGGCTCAGGAGCAATAGGCACCCAGGCTCGGTGCTTAATTTGTTTCCTTGAGTTACAAAGGGAGTGAGGATTAATTGTGGAGCTACAGGGCATGTCCTGCTTTAAGGATATATGTAGATTTTTCCCATAGCACCAACCATAGTGTGGTGACAGTTAAGGTAACTGGAGAGCTCAGAGGCTGTGGGTATATTTACATTGCACAGTTTGCTCAAAAATGAACCACTTCTCTTAAAAACATGGTAGTTGTGTCAGCATAGTGTTTTCTGCAGACTGATCCTTGCTGAAGGGTCTCTCTGGTACTCATCCAGGGATGTGTAGCATATAGCACTACATTGGTAGTGTGTCTGTGGTAGCAAAGCTCCTGCCCAACGTTTTGGGCAGATTTTAGAGCACTTGCAGAGCTACGTAATGTGTGGGGCTGTGCTTTGCTTACCTTTTACTCTGATGTTTGTGTTTTTCTGCCTGTATCCACTTATTTTCCCACAGATTTTGTTGAATTAGAAAGCAAGCATCCAGAATATTTAGAGTTATGAATGTCCAGAACAACTGAGCATGTTCACTGAACGTGTCCACATCAGCTGTGCTGTGTGTACAACTGATGTTAGTATGTTGTGTAGCTCATTGCAAGGGTCAGCCTCTGTTCACATGTGGCGTGTGCATTTCTTTGTATATGATAAACAACTAAGGCTATTTCATGTTTGTTGCTGTAATGACACTAAAAGAATTTTGGGGATCACTCCTTAGAACGTGAGCCACTTCGCTATGGTATCTGCTTTATTAGCCACGTATTGGAGAGCAAGATGTTCCAGCAGACTGTGTCTGTAGTGACACGTCCGGGGAGAAACATTCCCACACAATCAGCATAGTAGATTTTCTCCCCTCCCTGCCTTTTTTGGACTTCTATTTTGTTCTCCTTTGAATGTGATCTTTGCTATTCTACTTAAAATAAAATACAATAAAGGAAATTTAGATGTGATGTTTTTCTTCACAGCATAGAATTGGTAAGCTAGTGAGAACAGCTGTTCTGTGTTTCAGCAAAATAAGGAAATGCAGAAATGGGCAACAGTATAAAAAAAAAAAAATAAAAAAATGGAGTGATCAAAAACAGTCCCTAAAGCTTTGTTTGTGTATACCGTCTTTGCATCTGAGCCAGCATCCATAGAAATCAATGATACCTTCTTTTCTTTGTTGTTGATAGAAGCAGCTTCAAGCAGAATTGCCAAAGTATGTTAGACTAGTTTCCCAGTGTGTTATGTTTTAGGGAACCTACTCTCCCACCGCTTTATATACTGTGCACTCCACTGTTTTACAATGGAGTAAGCACGTGAGAGAAGTATATATTGCAAGATTTTCAATTGTTAGTTTTTAATATATGAGTTCAGCAAATATTTTAAAAATATATTTTCAGTACATCTTTATCTAAGTGTTAGAAAAAATATAATTATAGTTCTTTTCTGCAGTAGTAAGATTCTTTAAAAAAAAATGAAATCTTTTTTCATGAGCTGATGTCATGGTTTGTTTGAAGCAATCTAATTCTCCGTGTATAAAACAGGACAGCATGTGACAACTGCCATATGAGATTGCTTGTGGTCCTGCTTGTGAACCACTCAGATCAGTCAGAAGCTTTAAAAAGCACGCATTTTGTTCTGAAACCCAAGTGATCAGGTAGCTGGAGAGAAGTCATTTATGAGAAAAGATTAAAGTCTCCCAATAATCATTCAGTAATGCATCTGCATTCTTCACTGTTTTGATTGCTGTTGATAGTACTATCAGAGCTACTAACATATGTTTGCTGTGGATATTCCCAGTATTCCAGCATTTCTTGTGGATTGTAAAAAGAGTAACAAAAGTGAATTTAAAACAAGTGAATTGACATTTAATGGCTCTTGATAGAGAGGTGTTGGTGAGATAAGCCTTACTAATTCATCTGTTCTTCTGGGTGGTAGATACTGTTTTTATTTTCATTCATGCTATAAAATAAATTTAACTTTTCTTTCTTGACTTTCTTGGAATCTGTTCACTTATGATTCTTGCTTAGTAAAAATAGGGTTTGTCTTACTGGAAATGATTTTCTGAGTCTTTTGTTAGGCACTGGGCTGATGTGACAAGGTCGATAGGAATTAAAAAATGCAGAGAATTCGTATCTCTTTCATTCATCCTTTGTATAGGTAAGGGAATAGCTCAATTTTGAAGTAGCTTCTGGACTGAAAGAAAAGCAAACCTATGGCACTGAGATAATGCATTGATATCATCTCTCTGTGAACTTGGAGCTAGAATGAAGTCTTAGGATGTTACACACCACATGGAAACACAATATGTTAAGGACTGAACAGGGTTTATCAAGACTCAGAATATTCACTTGCTTTCCCAGTGTCTCTTTCTTTTTCACGCCCTGAAGTTGTAGGCGTACCTATAGAATGCTGAGGTAACACATCTTTGAGGGAGTAGGCAGAAAATGTAGAAGACCATAGATGGCAGGAGCATTTGTGAAGCATCAGTGTTAGAAAGCTTACAACAATCTCCATTGCTTGGACAGATCTACAAGAAAGCAGAAAACTTTCAAGATTTTTTCTTTTCAAGCTCCTTTGCAGTCTAACCTGAAAAAGAAAAGACTGTGATAGAGATCTTCATCAATGAGGAATTTAGCTGAAATATTTTGTCAGTCTCATTTGATGCAACTGCCAACAGATTGTGATTATCTGTACAACATTTGAATGCTAAAGGGGCACTAAAGATCCTTATACACTATTAAATACTTTCTGAATAAATATAAGCTTCTTTGGTTCAAGCTGTTCCCAGGAATGTTTTCTCACCTATGTAGAAACCAAGTCTTGATATATCATGTATTTGTCCTATGTATGGGAACTGTGGAGTCACAGGCTGAACCACTGATTGATCACCTGAGGACAGGACTGAGTCAGCCCTGGGAGCACAGGTGAAGCTGTAGACCTCATTTAAGGGCTGACTGCCACTGGGGAAGGGTCTATTTCTGGAGATCCCTCCTCTGTGGAGTCTTTCCTGTGAACTTAGTTCTTTGGATACAGGTGAGCATTCTTTTTCTGCTTGTTTCTTTCCTCCATTTTCACCACAATGATCTTTCCAGCTGTAAGACCAACTGTAACAGTCCTGTAACCAAGAAATTCCTAAAATACTGTTGGAATTCAGAGCAGTTATTTAATTGATCACAAAATTGAGTTTGCTGTGAGTTGACATTTTAACATAGTGCTAATTTCATATTCCTCAAAAGTGAAATAAAACCTCACCTCATTCTGTTTCCCATTGTCAGACTCAGAACAGTAGTTGTCATTAATTTTGCTACTGGAAAGAATGTACTTTAAAAAAAAAAATCTTGTTTTCCAGCTCCTTCCTGAGAGGAGTAATATTACACTTTAACTTTCTCTTATTTTCAGCAAGGCTTCAATTCGAATGCTAATTAAGCAGCATATATTGATTGATGCTGAATTTGTCTTATGCCTGGCATATGTATATTACATCCCATATGAAAAGAAGTTTAAGCGAGGGTAATAATCATATCTTTCTTGTCAAGAGGATACATGTAGATTTTCTGAGGGTGTGATATTATGTTCTTGCAGTGATGAAGTGATCAGTGGCCTTATTTCTTGAAACACTTGAGAAAATCTGTGAGATAACTCATTTGTGTTACTCTCGAGTGTTTCATACTTCATCGTGTGATTCTAAACCTGTTTTATTTTAAGGGAGGAGTTTGTTTCTTTTTCTTATTTGTGTACTATAGGGATGATGTGCAAGGGAATATAGAGTGTGTCAGAATGCTTTCAGATTCATCATTTCAATAATTTCTTCTGCAACAATGGTTTAATTAGAGGAGTATTCTTTTAGTAAGGGCTTTTGTATATTTTTAATGAAATTGAAGAGCATGAAATGTGGTTTCTCTGATTTTAAATGAAGCCACTTTTAGAGAAATAAAATGAGAAATGAAGAAATTGTTGAAGTCACAGTGCATGAAATTAAGAGAACCCTGACTATACTGGCAACAGTTTTTTCTTTAGTATTTTGATGACCATAGAGCTAAATAGTTGTGGGCTAATTGCTAAGAGATTTTCTTGTTTTGGTTCATAGGCCTTTGACAGTTATATTGGCTTACATTCATTTGAGCAATTCATGATCCCATCCTGCAGTTTCCTTGAGGCTGGTGGAGTCTTGTGCTATGGTAGAGCTTCACAGAGTCTTCACAGAAGACACACAGCCTTCTGTGCATGGAGAATACTTTTGTAGGCAGATACATTAAAATCAATGAGAGTTTGCATGACCCTTGTCTTTTCTTGACTACAAAGAGCTGCAGAATCAGAGCTATTAGTGGGATTTTGTAAGTTCAATGTGGTTGCAAGTTCCTAGTCATCTATGGAAAAATCTAATCTCGTGCACTGAGACTTGTGAGTTAAGCTTGTCTAAGGGCAAAAATCAGCCAACCAGTCTCTCAACCCACCTCCTCAGTAGAATGAAGGGAAAGAAGGATGAGAAGGCTATGGGTTGAGATAAAGACAGGGAATTTGCTTGACGAGGAGGGTTATGGGCAAAACATACTAATTTTGAGGAAAATTAATATATTGCAAATTAAAATAAATTATGGTAGCAAAATACAAACACTAAAACAATGACCGTTTCCCTCCCCCTCCCAACTCAACTTCATTTCTTTACTCCCAATCTCTCTATCTAGCACCGAGCAGCTCAGGTGAATGAGAGGATACAATCAGTACACATCATTTCTCTGCAGCTTCTTCCCTCTCACATCTGTTCCCTGCTCCATCATGGTCCTCTGCACAGGCTACAAGACAATCTCTGTTTCAGTGCCTGATACACCACCTCCCTCTCCTTCCTCACTGATCTTACAGTTTCCAATGCAGTTTCTCGCTCTTTATTCCTTACTTTCCCAGCCTTTTTTTTCACTTTTTCTTTAACACTCATGGGTGCCAGCAGCTTGGCTGATGGGCTCAGCTATGTCCTACAGTGGTTCCAATGGAGCTAGCTGTGCCCAGCACAGCTTAGCCTTGTCGATCCTTGTCTCTTCTCCCTTAGGCCACAACTGCAGCCATTCACTGCCTCCCCCTGAAAAATAGCCCTCCTATGCAGTGCAGAGAAGTATGCGGTTCATTCTGGCCTTCAAAGAAAGAGTATAGGATGATATATAGCTGTGACAAATGTGCTGATCATAGTACTTGAGCAATGGTTTTAGGGATGCTCTACTTTCAGAGAAAAATCATTAGATCATTAACATATTTAGACTGTATATTAGCCCCTGTTTCCAAATTGTTCCTTAAACAATAATCAATCCCTTAACAATTACTGCAGGTCTTTTGGGGTCAAATTTTCAATTAATTTTCTTTAGAGAAGTCCCTTTTGAGTAAGTAACTTGAATATGAGGAATGTAAAGAACATGACTGTAATTTTGAGTAATAGATCTATCCCCTGACTTAAAAATATTAGATTCACCTGTGTGTGCCCAGTTGAACTGTTGTTTTTTCTGGTAGATCCTGACCTGTTCTGTAACCTGGAAATGTTGCATGGGAAAGATGTTTGGAAATGGGCCTGTGCCCTTTGTAAGTGCTCCCCCTTGAAGAAATTCTGCTTGTTCTGAAACAAGTTGATATTTCTGTTTAAAAGCAAGATCCCTTTTCAATGATAAAGAATTCCTTTGTTTTTGTTCTCGAGCAGACTTGACCAATAGTGTTCTCTGTGACTCTTCTTTTTCTTGAAAAATACAATTTCAACTAAATCAAAGTTTCACAGATACTTGCCATTCTGAATAATGAAAAGTTCTAACAGCAAACACTCAATGATACCTTTATTTAGATGTTTGGTAATAGAAATCAATGCAGCATGTGTGAGAAAATGCTTAATACCACCTGGGTAGGAACATGCAGGACTGCAGTCAGCTGATGTGCTGCAGGCAGTATTGCACTTTATCTATTTCTTATCTGCTCTCTTTTCTGCCAATCAGTCATGAACACACCCCACAAGCCAGAGAATACCTTCAATATCATCTACTGACTTTTCCAGTTTCTGGATTTGCTGTATGAGATTGTATTTCATTTGGAGTCAGTGTAAGAAAGCTGGCCATCTCCAAATGCTCAGAAGGCTGGCCTATGTTGTTTTAGGGGGGAAATGAAAAAAGGTAAGCATTTCTTGATGAGGTTAGAGTGGGAATCTGCGGATTATTTAATAATTTAGCAGAGAAGAGTATTATTTCAGCATGTGTGTTTGCAGAGACTGAATGGCAAGTCACTAACTCCTGTCAAAAACAGTGGTTTTTTTCTAGTCTTGGAAATTAATGATCAGTTCATGTAACTGAGAAATGATGGGGGATCAGAAATACTGTTGCATGAGAATGGAAATAATTGTTTGCAGTTTTCAGGAGAAGGATTTGGACTGCATGCAAACTGTTACTTTCCATCTCTAATTGAAGATGTGTTATTTGTGGGAAGAGTTGACTTGACATTGACAAACTTGAGTGGAATACAAAGCCAAGAAAATGGGCTCAAATTGGCCTTGTAAGTGATTAACTAGCTCATACTGTGATACTCCTATTATTCCTAGGAATTCCACAGGTTGCTAAATTTTTGTCTAAACTTTTGTCTGTACAGATGCTAGTTACACAGTGGCAGTTGAAAGAGGTGTTGAAGCACAAATGCAGAAAGACTTTGATTTCTAAAAGAAAAATCTTTTATTTTGGAGACTAAAACAAGTACAAAGGGTAATTTTTAAATGATGGTGTCTATGAAATTTTTCTTAAGAAATGTTTTCTTAACAAATGTTCCATAGATATTATTATTTAAAACTTGATACTCATTAGATTAGGAAGCCTGTATGCATATAGGAGAGTTTCATCCTGTATGGATGCAATTGAGGAATCTCTTATGTCTGTTCTTAAGAAGAGGCAAAATCTGCTTGCTTTTTATCTTTAGCTGATGGTGAAGTGGTACTCTATTTTACTGCAACTATGCTTTGGTACATATGTTGCTGCTAGGTGAACATTAGATTAGATTAATGTATTTGCCATAGATATTTAATAAAAATAATGTGAAATTATGTAGTTTTGCTAACTTTATTCAAAATGATGTGAAAAGCACAACTAGATTACAGTAACTTTTTTTTTTAGCACTTTTTTTTTTGGTGGGTATAGAGATTTACAGCAGGGCTGCTGCATACAGGATATAAAGAATAGAGCAAACACATTAGAAGCCATTAATACTCTCTCCTAGAAAGCTGACTCAGTTCTCCTCTAGTTGTTTGAGAAAGGCAGGAGATCAGCTGGGATTTATGACCTCACCTGTATTTTCAAGTGGCATTTTTTGAAAAGTGAATGAGATGTTGTTAGAGACCATAAAACAATACAGATTTCTTAGGGCTTCTAGAGTACATCGTGCAATGAACATGTTTCCTCACCATAATCTTGAGATGTTCATTGCTTCTTTAATCGTCTTGTCTGTCTGCTTTTAAAAAGAGATAGAAATTGATGTATGTATAGCAGCTTCATAAGGAATAATAACATCTGACTGTTTGCTCATCACAAGCGTTTCAGTCTGGTCGTACTTATGAATGAATGAGCTTCATTCATGCCTCCTCTTAAATAAATTTGCATGTATGAATTGTGTCACGATTAAGGCAGGAGTGGACTTATTCTCTGGATGACTGTTAAAGTACCTGGTACACCACCAAGGACTTGAGTGACTAAGCTGTCAATGGATGTTATCATTAAATCCTGGAGACTAAAAAGCCTCAGAGAACATTGTTACAGTTTTCTAAGACTAGATTTGTCTTCTTTAGCTGAACTGGCTTGCACCACACTCTTTGTTATCCCTCAATTTCTTAGTTTGCTCAGAGTAAGATTATCTGAAGTGTGAGTGGCCCTAAGGATAAGGCTACCTTATTATTATTGTAATCTGAACTTGACCCTTGATGCCTGTCCAAAATGCTGCTGCTTTTTTTTTTTTTTTTTCTGTCCAGCTTAAGAAAGAAAGAAGTGCAAATTTCTAGTGCAGAGAACCTTACTTTGTTGGTCTTGTGAACACATTTTTGTGTTTATTAAGTCTAAGTAAAAAGAGAAGTCATTGCAATAATATTGTGCATTTCAGAAAACTATTTAAAATGTTCAATAGCCTTGCAATGTATATGTCAGTACATTACATAGATTCATATTGCAATATCTTAGTGGAAGTAGAGATGCTCTCCTCTGAATTGAAAGGTTGCTAGGAGAGACAGCTGCTGGCTGCACAAAGAACTTTATTTTATGAAGTGAGAATGCAGCAGCAAATGGTATTCCAGCCTCTCACAGAGGAACCATGCATGTAATTGGGCCGCCTACTGTAAAATAAAAAAACTGATTTTCTGTGACTATATACGTTTCACAAGGAAAATTTAACATTTTCATTGTATTAATCCAGATGATCTTTATTTAAGTGGGGAATAATTTTAAATAATAGGTAATTAACTCTTTATTTATTTTCCTTTCCTATTCTTTCTTTTTCCTCAAGTAATATTAATCATTTCAGAAAAATGGCAGTGGTATTTTCAAAGAAAAAATAACCTAAAAAATGAAGAGAGCATTCTTTGGAGCTACAGTTCTGTTGCGCACACACACACAATCTGAACTTGTCAGTGTTTGCAAGTGGGAATGACTGACTTTTAAAGAACAAGAACCATGTGTTTACTCTTCATTGTTCCTACCCGGAGATACAGCCTTGAATTTGAGCTCCTGTAAATCTGTGTGCAGCCTGGGTGGGATATTTAAAGCCCTTCTCATTTGCCTTCATCTGCTGTGCTGGTTTAGGATCAATCTTTACTGAATTTAATTGAAAAAGAAACCTCTGAGAGTGGTTGGTAAGCCTGGCTAATTTGTACAACAACAATGTTTACAAAAACAAACATATAAAAAATAAAAATAATAAAAAAACTAAAAAATCCCACCCAAAACTAAAAACTCTCAAAATGAAGTAAATCTGTTTATTGTAAGTAAGATTTCATAAAATAATTTCTATTGACATCCTTCACACATGAGAATGATAGGACTTAATATTCAGTTGACAAGGTTTTTGTGCAGCTATAGATTTATTATGTGGCGTACTCATCAAATATGAGTGACTTCTATCAAGTAAATAATAATTGTAACAGCTTTCTAGGCTACGGAACTATGGTGTAAAATCATTACTTTCTCTATACTATTATGTTAATGTGACCCTTTCCAAGAAAGTACAGCTCAAGAACTCCCTGTAACAACTTTGGATGAAATAGATTCCGAAAACAAAACAGGACAAAACTGTTATGAGAAGAGAAAGAAAGAAGCCCATCTGTCACCAGATAGGATTTGCTTCACTTACATCTGAGAGAAAACTTTGGCTTTTTGGAGGTAAGAATTAATCATATGCTACTTCTTTCCCATTCCATTTGAAACTGTAGAACAGCCCTTTCATTTCTGACTGTGGCAGACCTTCAGTTAGGTATACACTTCTTTAGCTTCTTTGAAAAATAGCTTGTTTAACTAAGAGGTTTGTCTGGATGTTATTTTTCAAAAGTGACAGTAGGTTCTTAGAAGCTTTTTGCTCAGAGTTGTTTGGGACTTGTTGACGTTAAAAAAATGAAGCTGAAAAGTATCAGTCACTTTTTCATCATTCTTAGGCTGTCTGTAGTAGTGCATAGGAGGATCTTTATATGTATACCATGTTAGACACTAGCTGGTGCCTAATACATCAAGTTATAAAGCTAGTCTGTACCATCTTACCCTAGCTTATAGATTCAGTAAATTAGTTATAATGCATGTCACGTGCACAGTGAACCTTTAAGTGAAAGTGAATTTCAGATTCAGGAAAAAAAAAAAAATCACCAAAAAAAAAAGGCTAGTAATTAGAACCCAACTTTCCTTGCATTGACAGCAGTTGAGTCATTTATTAACTCAATGTACCACAGTAACAGAGCAACATCACACTTGATTGAAATCTTGGCCAAGTCTGACAGATGTTTTCAACTCATTGTCAATCTCAAGTATGTTTTAATGAGTTTCAAGTGGCTGGAGCTCCCCTCTGCAGATGCCACTGTTACTGAGACCGTGAAAAGAATCTTTAGGGCAATGACAGCATGGAAAATTCCTTTGAGTAAATGATATATCAGAAGAAATCCTGACTAGCAACACAAGTGTAGTTCTGGAGAATGATCTTTACATTTTGAATCTGATGATTTGGTGCAAAATCATTTGAGTTTAGGTGAATATCCCAAGTAAAACTGAAATTTTGGAAGGGAGCATTCTTTAAGGATTACTTATAAATCCTATTTCCAAGTAACTGCTGATTACTGCTATTTCTGCTTATGCTTCTAGGTCTGGCTGGGAGTCTGAAGAACAAAAGCACATCAGAATAAAACCCACAACAAATATTTAATTCAATATTTTATACTGGGAGGAGCAGAAAGGCTGGTGACTCTAAAATTTGAAAACTTCAGACTGGATCAAGTGCAAAGATAGTGATTAAAGCACTGACTGAAAGCTTTACCTGTTTTGATGACTCTGAATAAAGTCTCTGAATAAAAAAAACACACATTTCACATTGTTTTTGCTGATATTAAAACAATCTAAAGCAGTTTTTCAGACTCAATATGTGTAGACTGATAATATATAGAAATTCGTAAGGAAATTGTGCGTATAGAAAGAGTTGAAATCAGATTATGGGTCCCAAAATATAGCGAAGAGTACTCAAATTTATCAAGTGATTAATTTTAAATCCTCAAGTAACTAGAATTTGTAAGTGCAGAAAAATCTAATTTATGATATTATGATATTTATTATTCTACACAGGTGATTTAACATACACATTCTGTTGAAATACCTATGAAAGTAAGAGCTTCTTTATAATGAAAAGATTTATATGGCATAAGTAAGTGGCAAAAGGTTCACATTTTATATAGCTTTTGCACTGGCATCTGAATGAATGATGTGTTGGAAATATTGTTTCTGAATCATGAATCCAGAATTCCATCTATGGTAGGGTCTAATGACTGCATCTGTTCAGAAGAATCCCTTAATCTCTAAAAGCTGCATGGCAAACAACAAGCAAAACTGATTTTGTGCTAACTGCAGCTCATTTTTATTCTTTCAGAAAGATGGAGTTATGTGCTCCAATCCAGTGTCGCTGGAACTTATACCTTTATCTCACTGAGGTACATGTTAAAATTGAGCCTTAGAGCAGCCTATAAAAGAATTCTCTGATATTTGTATAAACAAGTGAGATATCACAATTTGTGAAAGCTGTTGTTCGATCTGGCAGCTCCTGGGATCTGGCCGTTTTGTTGTTTCTTATGTTAAGCTTGTTGAAAGTTGCCTTTGAATTTTCTTCTTCTTCCAGCTTTACTGTTATCATATGGTATACTCTATGCATTGATGGGGAACGTGAGAATGAATAGTTTATGACCAGAGGTACTATTGAGATCCGGGATAATTCCTTGCAGCCATCTGCAAGGAATGCAGATGTAGGGAGTACAGAAATGAATGCTTATGTGGTTGCAAGTTTGGAGATAAGAAGACAAAGTTGTCTGAAATAGGGTTGTTTGGAGCAATTTTTGCGTGTAATAGTCTAACGTAATGTATGAAATGAGGAAAGCATGTATGCCTGTTCCACTTTCCAGGCTATGGCTATCAGGCCAGACTTCAGAACTGGAAAATGTTCTGGCTGTGCACCAAACCAAAGATATGCTGACATTTTGTTGTAATTAGTAATGCCACTCTTTGTTAATCACAACCTGTTAAAATCAAATATGCAGGTTATCACCTACTTAAACTTCATTCCAAAGAAGAAAGAACAATACTTTAAATCTGTTCCAGTTTGCATAATAAGAAACATTATTAACTTGCATTTATACCACTGTAATTCATTGACAGGATTTTCTTGTTCATTCGCTGTGAAAGTAGATCTCTGAGAAACCCAGCATTAGAAATTTGGATTCATGTTTTCACTGGAATAAATCATACTTTGGGTTTCAGCTTATGAGGAAAATCAGGGGTTTGCTTGAGAAGACTCTGGTGACTCTCAAACACGTATGCTGATTAGTACTGGTGTATCACCAGCTGGAACTACTTAAGCTGGAGGGCACTTTAGATTCTTCCCATTTCCATCTGTAATTGGCAAGTGTATTTTCTGCCTACAATCAATTGCTTTTATATTCTGAGTAATATCCGTAAGTAAGAACAAATATTACAGCAGCTACAGAAGCTATTGATTGTAGGCAGAAAATGCCCTTTCTAAATGCCACTAGAGATGACTGATGTATGAAGAAAATCTGTGACATCATTAACATGGGCAATAAACTTGTCACTTGGCAAACCAAGGAATGAACACAAGTAAATGTGATTCTCTATGAATCATGGCATGCAGACAAGGGAAGGATCAAACGAGAGCATCATGCAAAAAGACCAACCTATTGAGCTAGTAAGCTTAAAAAAAAAAAAGACAAAAAATTCCAATGGATATACTGCATAGAAAGCATCAGAGGTCCTGGGTTTTTTTTTCCTTTTTTTTTTTTTTTTTTTTTTGTTAGAAAAGAAACTGGAACAGTATCCTGGAGGCCAACAAATGGCTATCAGTTCTAGATTCACAGAAGATGTATTTTCAGTCCTTCAAGTATTCACCTAGATGGCAGTCATCATGCAGAAATAGAAATATAAAGATCATAGGATTTAGACGGTTGTTTTTGTTCAGCATGTATTTAAGTTATGATGTTGCTTTCTTGACAAACTTTCTGAACACTATAATCTGTATCTTCAATGATCCTTGCTAATAATTGATAATTTTAACTATTAAACTGTGTTCTGTGAAAGATGGGGAGATGAGAATTGGGAGAAATTTTTTTCAGTTTTTTTGGTTCTAAAACATGAGCTTGAGGAAAATATTACTTCCTAAACTGTGGTATCGGGCTAGGGATATTAAATTCTGCAATGACAGATCCATTCTTACAAATTACAGAAATCTCAGATGAAACTTTGTGATGGGAGGGAAAGCTGAAATTAGTCAGAGCTGCAAGTTCTTGAGAACAGCAAAGCTCAAGACCTAGATTTTAAATCATCTTACTCTGGAAGTCTGCTTACCAGTAAGTACACAGAAATGGTGGATTAGCATTTCCCATGTCAGCAATTGACTGTCTGCATTTTGAAGTGTTTGGCACATATGCTGTATCTTCTGTTCCACTCTTTATTTCTGTAGTATTTTAGGATCATAACAAAAGACTCCCCTTGTACTCCACTCTCTATGTTTAATAGTTGCTACTCCTTGAATTAGGAAGATAAAAAAAAGAACTAATGTGTATTCCTTCCCTTCAGGTAAAACTACTCACAGTGAAAATTATATGAGTGATAAATAGGAAAAGAAGTACATTGATAATATTCAATGTGAGTCAACCTCTGTCTGCTCAGAAGAGTGAAAGAATGAATTGTGAATTGTTCCTCTGTCATATTAACAAATCTCCCTGAGGTGAGTTGCTGGCAAAGTTATGTTTCCTTCATTATCTGTGTTCTAGTTACTTATGCATTTTATAAGATGGTTTTCAGTATCACAAGGTGAGTAGTTCTTCCTGATGCCTTTTGTACATCTGCCTTCCAAACTAATGTCATTAATCTTAAAACAACATCAAGAAAAACAATAAAAACAACAAAAAGCAGTCCACGAGTAAATGGCATAGTATTGTGTGTACTTTTTAACCAGACCAAAGTAAATTCACTGAGAAAGTCAATTCATTTTTAAAATCTTTGTAAGGTCATTGGGATTTCCAAGTTTTATACGTCACTAGAGATCTATCTGCACTGCTGCTGTCAGAGAGCACTAGTCTTTTTACTGCAACAGTATTACGTCTTAACAAACTACCTACAAAAGTCAAGGAAGTAGGCCAGCCATTCTATCCCAAACCAGCTTGAAATGCTACCTGTGCAAGGCCTTTTTGGGTGGAAGAGCTAACTGGAGGCTGAAGGGGCTGCTTGTACCTCCCCATAGAATGTGCAGCTAAAGTCACAAAGCTGTGGATTAGTGCAGTTGCCCTGTTGATACATTCCTTCTAATATGCAGTGCCCTAGTGGCTGGACATAGTATTGTTTTGAATGGGAATCGCTGTGATCTCTTTTCTAGTTGACTGTATCTTTGTCATTTTAAATTTTCAAATTTTCTGTTGCTTTGATATATTAGCTTCCAGCATTATCAGCATTCTTGTTCTCAATGTTCTGTTAAATTAAATGTCAAGAGGTGATGACTCATGCTTCGCTGGTACCATCTTTCACTTTATCATGCAAAATATACATTATTGACTACACCATTCTTTTCTGTAGTTCTTTGGTACGTAGTGACACTGTTTAGGATTTCTGAGAGTTCAAGGCTATGTGCCCAAACCTTCTTTACTTCTCTGAAAAGACAATGTGTTTACCCAGAACAAACGCAGCTTAAACTCTTGCCCTTAAGCTGCAGACTATTGCCAGATGTTTGCATCTGTGATGTAAAACCAAACTTCACAAAAAGTTCTGATGCTATTATCTGTGTTAGTATCAACAGTTTGAATGGCAGATGTGGAATTTCTACTTAGCATAGTTTGCACAGGTGGCACTAGGGTGTTGGCATAGGAAATAGGGTGAACCCAGGAGCAATGAAGTGTCATTTTGTGATCCACAGATTCCAGTAGGACTCTTGTTAGACTGAGTAACCAGGTAGAGTTAGCAGAATCAGGTGGCTGCTTTGCTCGCTTCTGATCAGACTCAGCATACCTGCTGCTGTGCTAAGCAAACATCTTGCCCTCTAATCAGCTGACCATTTCAGGTTTAGTTTTATTCTAGTTCTTAATCTTAATATTTAAGAAGTCATGAATTACTGTAGATAAGGATGGGTTTACGTGTCTCACTAAAACTCCTTTCCATTTTCCCATAGGTGGCTGTACTAAAACAAGATAAATGTGTTTAACCTTAATTTAAAAGCTTGGCTAGTTTGAAATTAAGAAAGTATTCCAACTTAGGAAACAAAGTCCCCAGACAGCAAATAGTCTCAAAATGTCGAGTGGTAAGAAAGTAAAATATCTTGCCTTAATTCTTTGGCTCTAAGTAATATTTTATTTGGAACGAAGTTGAAGTAAGTAACTCAGTAAGGTAAGAACCTGCTCATGACATTTCTTGCACCACAACCTGTGTTTGAAGTAGGCATTTGATGAGATTAGAATATGTGACCATCTTGCATGTGTAGATATTAAAGCTAAGAATTAATGATGCTTCATAACCTCAGTGGAGAGGAGCTTCAGTGTGCTGTACTGAAAAGTCTTCATTTGATAGTTGAAAATGGAACAGCTGAAGAAAGATCTTTAAAAAAAAATTACTACAGGCTTTATCTTGCAGGCTTTTATGAAAAGGTGACATGAAAGACAGCAGATGGATTTATCTTTTCACTTAGAAGCAAAACTACGAATGAGCTTCACATAAACAGATCTCTCAGCCAAATATAGCTTGACAGTAATTCTATAGGATTCATCAAGTCAAGGGAGATGATTATGTGTGATGCCATGAAATAATGTGAAAGTAGGGTATCTCATATGATTTCAATATTTCAAACCTGAGTACATTAAATACAACTTTTTGATGAAAATGCTATCCTGTGCTGCAACCATTCTCATCTTCATGTATTCTTTAGAATGATGAATAGATCTTATTTATAACTTTCAAATTCTAATTTCCAGTAATCTTAAGCATTACAGAAACACAGAGAGTACGGTGACTTTTGACTACTGTAAAATGGTGAAAGTGAGTTTTTAAGCTTTTAAAACAGTTTTCCAGAAGATCAGTCTAACAGGTATGTTTTACGTATCTTACTCAGGCTGTCAATATAATAGTGGCTTCAGCTACAAAAAACCCTGGCAAAACACACAGTCAAAAAATATAATGATGAATTGAAGTCTTGCTTCCTCCTTTTTGTAATATCCAAAGGTGGATCTATACTGCCATGGAATAAACTGAATAAACTGCCATGGAATTTCCTTAATTTATTCTAGTGTAATGTAAATTTATAAATGGCAAATTTTGTAACAATTACTTCTGTAAAATGTACTTAAAATGTACTTATTATCTCATCAACTAAATCATGGATAACCAATCTTTTGGCTTGCTTGGGCCATATTGAGTGAAGAGGAATAGTCATATTCATGTCAACTGAAAAATGAGTCGTGACTATGCAAAAAAAAAAAAAAAAAAAAATGAGGTCCTTTTTTGGAAATCTTGAAGCCTGTTATCATTTCCTTTATCAAAATTGAAAGCGAGGCTGTTCACGGGACTGTGTTTTGCCAACACATCAAAGTTCATTAAGTTATTATTTGTATAACTTGAGCTTGCCATAATTTAAGTTTAATTTCAAATGCCATTATGGTTTGAAACCTAGGACAGATAAGTTGATTTTTGCTTTGAAGGTGCATATGTAACTCCTTTAAATGAGTAGTTAAATCCACTGAAAATGCAAAATCTGGGAGCCATTTTTCATCTTCAGGTTCTGGTACAAATTTTCCTTTGGATTCCATAAATGACTTGATTTCAATTCACAAATCATAAAATCTTTTTAGCATTTTACCCCAACTTAGCCTCCTTCCTTCAGAAAAATAAGCGATGACCCCATAAACAACATGGTTCAATCCACTGGACTTTATGAAATTCATAATTTGATGATGATTTGCGTGACATTATCTGCTTTCAAGCTTTCTCACATCAATTTTCTTAATGTACAATGCAGTGATATTTCATTGAATGTGAGTTGCTGGTAGCAATTTCATCATCTTCTATTAATAAGTCTCTCTTTTTTACTGACCATTGTTGAGACACCATCAGTAGCTATACCAGATGTGTTGACAAGATTTGAAAAAAATTGCTTTGACATAGTGTTTATGGCTCCATACAAATCAAGAAATTTAGTTTTGCCTTTCAGTAGCGCCAAAGAAACCATTTCTTCAGTGATGTTATATTTTTATCAGTACCTTTAATGAAAATGGCAAGTTGAGCTGTATCTGTGGCACCTGTACTTTCACCTGTTTCCCAAGCATAAAATCTGAAATAAACAGCTTTACTCTCCAAATTTACTTTGTTAGATTTTCCTGTTTCTTGAGTTTGCCTGTCTACAGTCTGGTGAGACAAACTGATTTTGGAAAAGTCTTCCTTTTTATCAGGACACATTATATCTGTCATGCTTTCCATACATTGCTTAATAAATTCACCATCGGGAAATAGCTTTGATTCTTTTAGCAATCACATAACAGAGTCTGTTTGAGTTTTAACTTTTTGGAAAAGATTTTGTTGAGATGACAGATTTGTTTTCAGTTTTGCTATTTTGTTTTCAACAAGAATTCCTTGATATGCATCAAATTTGGCAATGTTTCTGCAGATAATGTATTTTTCAATTGTGATCTTTGAAAATTGGCGCTGTTTCCTTACAAATTAAGCGTAGTGCCATGTTATTTGTCTTGACAAAAAATTACTCATCTGTCCATTTTTCCTTGAACACTCTTCCTTAATCCACAATTTTTTTGGTTTCTGTTTTCTTCTGAGATGCCATGATGTAGATTGAAATGTTAGTACTGGCAGTCACTGCGTTTTTCTCACCTAGTGGCCCGAGCGCATGCCACGTGTACATGATGGGTACGAGAGGCAGTCAGCACAGTTGTGCCCTTCCTGTCCCTTGGCTCCAGCACAGATAGTGCCAATCATTTACTGATGATTCGATTGCTCCTGAGTAATGGGTGTACACCAGGACAGAGCCACCACCATGATGGTACAGAGCAGGGAGTGGCTGCAGTATGAGCTTCCAGGGATGCATGTGGCCCAAGGGCTGTAGGCTAGATAGGCATGTATGAAATCTTATAGGCTCCTAACTCGCATGATTAGGTAAGAATCAGATGTCTAAAATGCCTCTGTAGGTTTGGATTTACAAGTTTCACTACTTATAGGATCCATTATTGACGCTCTATTTTCTGTCTTAATAAGTGCCTCTTAGTATTTAGACACTCTATAGATTCTCAAGATCATGTATATACCTAAATGGTCTTCAATCTACTAGAAGTCAGGTAGTTAAATGTCATCTGGTTACATCAAATTTTACTCTTTTTCTCATTAAAAACATGTATTGAATATTATAAGAGATGCATGCAAGTGTTCTGTTTGTTTTGTTGAATTGGATAATTATATCTTTTTTTCTTGCACTGGTTAAAGCCTAGAGGTTTTTCCTTTTTAAAAAATCTTTACGTGGTTTCTGTACTGTTTGATTCAGCTGTCATATGTCTTTGAAATGATTAATTGGTAACCCAAAGCACAACACCAGAAGAGAATATCCTTATTGATGAGTCTGGAAGAGCATGTCTGAACACATACAGTTGGTGAGTTGTTCTGCAAAATTTCATTTTCACAAACAGATGGCATGTAGAAATGGCTTATGTATAAGAGTAGTGGGCAAGCCAAAGAACTGACACTATAGGTTACAGGAATTAAACTAACTGGGTTCACAGACACAGCAATCTCATATGTTTGCCCAACTACAAGAGCTCTAACAGATCTGTGAAAAATTGGATTTTGCTGGTATTCTACTGCCAAATAGTGGTTGTCCAACTTCAGGCTAAAGACTGAATTAACAAGAAAGAAAAGGATACCAAAGTTCTCTGCCAAGTTCTATGTAATTACACTGATCTCAAGCAGAATAATCCGTTCCCTAGTTGCACTGAAGAATAAAAATCCACGAGTTCTATAACGAGTATGAAATTTGTGAGCAAACGAGTAAGATTAGTGATGTTGGCAGTGTTTAATGGAAGAAAATGATTAACAACAATCTTTCTTAGTGAACTCTTTCCCACTGCAGAAGAGGTTAGGTGTGTTTTTTAAGGATGGATTTAAAGCAAATTTCTCTGAGCAGGTTTCCAAATCGGGCTCTTAGGGAGATGGTATTTTTTGAAGAGGATATCTCAGGTTAAATGTCTGACTGCATTGTTAGGCTCTTAATTAGAGTTCTCTTCTATACAGGCTCTAGGGTGAGGGTAGGAGTCACTCTGCAGGGAGCTCTGTGTAAAGCTAGCTGTAAGTACCTCAATTTTCAGGCTTCGCTTCTGTGAAAGAAGACCTGAGTAATATGGAATAGATTAAATCTGGTGAGTCTGTTTAGAAGGCTTCTAGGGACCTTTTAAAAAGTGTTATAAAACTGAAGAGCACGAGTAAACAAAATGTGAGAAAGAATATAGATTTCTTTGAACTCTTCTATATCAATTTTCTGTTTGCCAACTGGATTGTTTTAATGGCTTTATTTTGGAGTTATTCCTAAGGTAGTAGCAAAACGGTTGCAGGATGCCTCCTTAATCCACCAGAAGGGTCCGTACTAGTGTTTCTGCTGTTGGGTTCAATTACAAAAAATGTTCAGAGTGTAACAATGCTCCAGGCATTGTGTGCTTATAGATCAGGCGCGAGAGCTGCCTTCATACTTTTGAGATGCTATTTCCTTAGAAGAGTGAGTGTTCTCTTGTATGTACTGGCTGGGCTCTCGGAACTCTTAGGGAAGATTTTCTGAAGTGGCAGTATGTATATTAAACATGTCCATTAAAGAGCTGCTCTTAGGTCTCCCCAGAGCCTTCTCTTCTCCAGGCTGAACAGCCCCAGCTTTCTCAGCCTGTCCTCCCTGTGGAGCTATTCTCTCCCTTGGATCATTTTTGTGTATCTCTGGACACACCCTGACTCTGTCTCTAACATTAAAATTTTAATGTTAGAATTTTGATCAATTTTCTTTCCTTAATGTTTGGAGAATTTCAGTCATTGTAGTGCAGCAGACAATTATCTATAAGTTTGCTAGTAATAAGTACTAATTTTTATTCCAGGTAAAACACTAACAGTCCATATTACTTCACAGAGCAAAACCTCTCCCCTGCTTCTCCTTTCTTTAAGGAGATTTTAGTGATAATGGCAGTAAGGTTTCCCTTACAATAGGTTTCCCATGTAATAGAAATAGTTTTATAGAAATAATAAAATTACCTGCAGAACAAGAGTCTAATTGCTTTGGTAGCACATGTAAAGTGGTCTTATTTAGGTAAAACTCACTGAAGAAGTTTGTCTTGGAGTTAATTACAATTTTAGCTTCCTGATATTTATTTCTATACTCTCTCAGGTGTGCAGGCTCTCTGGCTCTTCTCCTTTCGGGAAAATCACCCATTACCTATGCAGATCTGAAGTGAAATCAAGAACTAGTCATTTTACTGTGTAGATATATCAAGTAAATGAAGACTTTTGGGCAACGATATTATTTTATAATACAAAACATTTAGCTAAGTCACTCTAATATTTTCCATGCTTGTACTGGAGAGTGAGCTGATCCTGTGAACTTAGATATATGTTTGTAATTGCTTCAAGATGTCTCTTCTGTGTTGTTTTAAGATGGAACAGAAGATTGATTAAAATGCTAAAAGCTAATGAAGTCTTAAGTGAAGATAAGGACTTTCAGCCAAGATTGGGAAATACTTTAAGCATGAACTCAAATTTATCAAGTATACTCAGTAAAGTGATTTTTTTGTTGCAGTGTTGTATCCATAGTACAACTTAGAAAAGTACTGCTACACATTTAAAAAAAAATACCTTCAAAAATACTTGCAAACAGAGGAAAAGATTTGCTACTTTCAGAATGTTTGAGAACAAAGTAACAAATGATCTCTAGTAGAGATTGTAAGAGAGTAATTAATGATGTAATGTTCTGAAACGAATACATGACAGGCTGCAAATGCATTCACAAAACTTTTGCGGATGATTCTTACTTGGATCTATGCATTAACCATGCTTCTTTGTTTTTTTTTTTTTTTTAATGCCACATAAACAATTGACTTAGTTCTCAAGAGCATATGGATTCTTATGAATGTCATTTCATAACAAATAATAATTTTCTGGAGATAAAAGATGGTGATCATTAATTAAGTCTTTAAGACTTCATGAATTCCAAATCATGCATGCAGTAAATGAGTGTTGGTAGTAGGCAGTGAGTTCTTGGTATCTGAATCTGTTATCCAGGAATTATATTGCCCTAGATGTTTGCTGGATTATAAATGACACATTTACTTCAATGCTACCTCAGAGTATTTTGTGACTGAAAAGATAAACAATTTTGTCAATAGTAAATTGTCCTGTACTTTATTGATCTCTTAATAACTTACAACTGTAAAACAGGTAATAAACCACGGCAATAACTTGTTTCCCCTAAGCAATACAGGGACCAGATTTTGAAGAGTAGTGATTCATTTGTATCAGGGAGTGGATTACCTTCCTTTATTTTATCTTATTTCTTAAATTCTCATGCATTTCTCTGGTTGCCATGGAAGAACAGGCTCCCATTTATCCATCGCCTGCAGTGCCCTGTTAATAGAGAAGTCAGAAAGTATGCTTGCCATTGGTCTATTATGTTGTGTGAAAGTAGCTGGTGACAGAATGCACAGCTGCTGCTGAAAATGACATTTCTGACTGTTTGTGACAGCTTGAGTACCTGACTTCTTAAACAGTATTGAAAGACTTTGTGAATCGCAGTATATATATATATATATATATCTAATATATATGACCATATCTTAAAAATTGTAATTCCATTTCTATTTATATTTGTTGAACTCAAAGCATTTATTAAAACATACAAAAAGGATGCTGAAAACACAGAAGTCTCCTTTCCAGCTCATTATGGTTCTGCTGATTGCTAATTGAACTTCAAAACGTCACACTATTTGCTTGAGAAAAATGGTCTACTATATTGTTATATAGAATTTTCATAAATTAACCTTTTTTTTTATTACTATTTTTTCCACTTCAAAACCTGCATGTTGAAGTCTTAATTGAATTCCAAGTGTGATAAAAAGATATATACTGAGCAGGGTGGAATGAGAAATGTCACTCAGTTTCTGTGTGAATGCTATGTATTCAAGTAAGGCACCTTCTTGATTTTGCCTAGCTGAATGTGTGGTGTTAAAAAAAAAAGAAAATTTTAATTTCAACTTGTGAAGAATATTCAGAGCTAGTTACTAGTATTAGAGCACATCAGTTAAACCTACTATGGATCTGGTTAGCAGATGTGTTTCTCTAAGATAATTCTCTGCTTTCTTTTGACTTACTATAAACATATCCAGAAAATATTCTACTCTGATGTGTTAAGATTGCTTTGGAAAAGACAGAAGCCTATTTAATCAGCATAAAAGAAACAGAATGCTGTAGAAAGTATAACACAAGATAGTAGCTTCAAAGTATCTAGTTTTGTTCCTTTAGCATCTCCCTTGAAGTATAACATAGCTTAAAAAAAAATAAAATCAATCAACTTATGTCTCTGGGGAAATCGATCTGTGGAAAGTAGATGACAATGAAATGTGTAAACTGACAGATATTTTTACTCAGCAGAGGGTTTTAGAGCGAGAAGGCATAAGAACTTAAAAAGAAGCCAGCATGTCTCCTTCCCTATGTGATGTTATGAAGGAAAGTAGGATAATTTTCAAGTGTCCTACAGTGCTAACTGTATGATACATCATAACAGATTGAGATGACAATTTACATTCAGCAGAGACACTGTATGACAACGCTGCATGTAATTCTCTGCCTATTCTAGGAGCAGGTAGTGCAAAAATGAGATGGCTAGGTGTCTAAATCACATAAATGACTGTTTTGTCTGTCACTGTTATAGATAAAAGCCAATAACAACAAATAAAATAAATTACCTGAAATTGAATTTTAAATCAAATAACTTACTATTTCTGTATTTCTACCTATGGCATTTATTAAGAAAGCTCCAGTAACAACATGTGGCAACTTACTGAAGCATGCTTTCACAGCAGTACAGTGGAGAATGTCTTGCATTAGTTCCATTACTGCTCCCAGAATTTAAGGCATTATTCTGTACCCATTAGTTTGGCAATTTCACCCCATAGTGCCTCAAGCATTTGAGGAACAGAAGGATGTCTGGTAACCATAACCTGAGAAATGAGAACTACCAAAACCAAGCGTCCAGCTGCAAGACAGCTTTCTCTAAATAAAATGGCTATAGTGTGTGGCTGCTCAAGTACAGGAGTCTCTGTCCCTTGAATAGGATTGATTTGAGTGGATTCTTTTTTTAATAGGGTGTGCGCTACACAGAGAAATTAAATTTTAATTCCATTTCAGAGACTTCATATGCTGGTTTACAGGTAGAAATTAAATGAAAGGCTTTAAAAAGTTCTGAACTCTAAAAGAAGTGGAAAAGTTAGAGGAAAAAAATGAAGTGATTGATTTTCTATGTTTAATATATCCACCTGACTTGTTTCGCTTATAGCAGAAGCAAAAATTAACATAAAAAAAACCTTAGGAACGTGCAAATCAGCATCCGGCAAAGCAGCTCAGCAGGTGTTAGCTGTAAGTACTCATTCAATCCCATTGAACTCTACTAAGTTAGTGATAGACTTAAGCAAATGCCTTTTAATGTCCTTTACAGACATATTCCAAAAGTATCTGCCTTTTCTTTGTTCCTTTTAGGATCTGTTTTTCCTAAAATAATAAAGTTAGGATGAAAGTTTTAATCTGTTTGATCTTCCGTTACTGTTGCTTTCAGTAGTGCCTTAAGACTTTACAGCTTGCAAAGATAATTATTTGGGTATTTTTGAATCTTTTATATCACAATATGAATTTATGAAACTCTCATAGAAAAGCATTTCGCTAAATTCAAATTATTGACGTTGATATTTAAAAGGAAACCCATTCTGGAAAAGTTTCATCACTCAGTCTTTTGTCTGCGTATGGCATCATGCCTCCATGCAAGGGAAAGATTTGTTACTGAGTTATGTGGAGAGGTGTGTGTATAAATTCAAATGAATTTACTTATCAGGCAGTGGCTGTGTTTTTGTAGTTGTGCCTTGAATTTTTCAGGCTAGTCTCTGATAGTTCTGAACATGACTTTAGCTTAACTAAAACTGTGATTAAAGCCCATTTCAGTTTTTCCAAGCTGGTTGCTTGGCAAAACATCAGTATAATATCAGCAGCTATTGCATATAAAGTAGCCTGTTTTAAGTCAGTGCTGTACAGTGGCTCTTATTCAGCATTGGCTTAGCGATAATTTACTCACTGGAAATGCACCCAGATTTATGCTGGCTCATTATTTTAAGAGAGAATTGCAGGGAGGGCTCTGTAGCATGTAACCATGGAAGCACAGCTAGTGAATGGCATCCCACTAGACTGAACCATCCAGACATTTCTTTTCCCCTAGGAGAAATTCACTAAATGTGGTTGATTTTTAAAGTCCAGCTGTTGCATTTAAGGAAATTGTGTGCATCTCAACAGCGTTCAGATTCCATGCAATTGATCTGTCCAGTTTGAGAAAGAATCTCATCCTTATATGCAGTCCCCTAAATTAAACTGTGTTCTTTGTGGGAAAAGATATGGAGGGATACGTTTGGAGAGCAATAGCTCGTGGTCTACATTTTATTGAAATGTGACTAAGAGCAGAGGGATAAAAGACTTTAGCTACTATATGACTGTTGTTATCAGTGTAATTGAAACATGCTTAAGTTTAAAAGTATGACTGCCATATAAAATGAGAAACTTGTGAAGGATTAGGTTTTATACATATTAATTTCTAATTGCCAGTATGATTAGGTAATAACCAATGGTTTTGTATGAAATGACAATATAATTATTTTAGTAATTTTAAATAATATGTTCATTGAAAAACATTAAGAACAGTATTGCCATGGCTTTAGTCATCATTTTCAAGTCATGGCACAGTCAGAGAGAATTTAAGACAGAACTCTATTTTAAAGATTCTTATTGTTTTAACTATTTTGATATGGGTTAAAATTTCATCAATAATTGCATAATGGTAATTGTTTAGTGTATCCCTGTGGTGATGGGTGATGTCTGCTTGTTACTTTGCAAGCAGTTTGCTGGGCCATTTCACGTATTGCTCCCTCTATTGAAACATTTTCTGTCTATGGCTAATTGTCCCTGTCTTATGATAACAGAACTGAAAAATAAACAATAATGATGCAGTGGTACTTAATGACATTGCAATGGTCTGAAGCCATTCTAAGTGTGCACCCCAGTTAGATGCAATTAGACCCCAATTAGATTAGGAAGATAGGGATGCCTGGATATAGTGCACTGAAGTCTTGGGAGCAGTAGAAGTACATGTTTAATCATAGACTCCTAATCAATTTTTCCTTAATTACATGACTTGATGACATGAAGCCTATCCTGGCCTTCTATCTTTTGCAATATGTATCATTTTCTGGTGATCCCCTAATAAAAGAGACTTGCAAGGGACTAGCTATGATTATTTTTTTTCCGTGTTGATGCCCTCTGAGCTAAGAGGGAGAAACATGAAGCTGTTCATTTTTATTTTATTCACTAAGGGGAAATGTTTCTACAGTGTTTATAATGATACCATTTATTTTGCAAGGCGAAATGTTTCCACACACTGTTTTGAATGACAGTGATAGTTCTAATAGTAATGTTCTTTACTAAGTGATATAGGAAGTAAGATTGTCAGCCCAGAAAAATGCTAGCAGTATTTTCCTTTTAAAACAGAACAGAACAACCACCCCCCAGGCCCCAAACACCAAGCCATGTGAATAAAACTAACCAAACAACAACAACAAAAAAGCTGTAGAAAAATTATTTGACTCTTCCAGACTCTATTCTATTCACCAGCCTTTCACCAGAACAATGACAAAAATGACGGATACCTTTTATTTTCCAACAGATTTATTCAGGTTAAATTTTGCTAAGTGGTAACCACAGAACAATGGGCAAAGCTGAAAGCCGTGAAAACTTGCAATGCAACTTACCTTTCACTAGGAAGAATTGTCAGGAGATCCTAAAAATATATTTTTGTTCTTCCTGTTGCCAGTGTGACTGTCAACTGAAAATTCAGATGTGGCAAAGTACTCTGAATGCCAACTAGCAGGATGCATGTTTTCTGACAATCTCTAGGTATGTCGTGGGTCATAGCATGAGAGTCTGTGCACACACTCATTTCAGATACCTTTCCCTCAGTTGGTCTGGTATATGTGAGAGCTTAGTATTGCTTGACTTTTCTGATGATGCTGTAGGATCTTACTGTTTCAGAACACCACTTGTGAAGCAGGTTTTATACTGGAGCTGTGTGCTACGCTTCTCTAATACTGATGAAAACAGTGACAGCAAAGAAGTGAAAGTAATGCTTCTTCTGTCTTCTGCATTTGCTCTCTCTCTGCAAAGTTAACCATGGTTTCAACTTGTTAGCAGTGTTCCCTGGTACTTGCTGTCACTACAGAGACCTTTGTGATGCAAACTGGAAGTGGTGCATAGTATGCTGGCTGTGGCCTTTTGCAGTGGGTTGCATGTGCTCACAAATGAGGGCTGTGCTGCTGGAATATTTCATTTTTGCTATTAAATGTGTCCAGTGGTTCACTGCATCCCCTACTTACTTCTACCAGGGGTTTAGCCTGCAGGATTTGGTGCTGTAGCTCTGTTGTCCTCGTGAGTATTAGCAGCGTATTGAAATATTCAATTACTGAAAAAAGTAGAGTTTGGATGTGAGGAATACTCAGTGTGATCATAAAATTTGTTAGTCAGACTTATTAACAAAACAGGCCTTATAAAGTTGTTTATAAGTAGGTATTGTGAAGAATGTCATTATAAGCACTGATCTCTTGCTGTAGCCTTTTATGAAGTCAGCTAAACCTGTTGATAAAGCAAGCTGTCAAAATTATGGAAGGACAAAGAAAAAGAGGTATTAGATATCATTTAGGTATCCAGTTAAATAAAATAATGGAATGTCCTTTAGTATGTGGGAAGTTGGAGAAAGAGAAAGCTTTAAAAGAGCTAAGTAAGGACTTAGTGAAAAATTAAAAAAAAATCTGTTGTTGAAACAATGCCCTTGTTTTATCAGAAAGTTTGTTAATATTTATTTCTGAATGCTTTGACTTGGAGGGACATTCATTAGAGGACATGGTAGGAGGGCAAAGGAATGAGATAAAGATGGTGTTTTTGAAAATGTTGCAAATATTTGTCTGCCATTTTAGACACAGGGAGATACAAGAAGTAGAAATGTGCAAATCTTGGGCATTTATAGAAATGAAGAAAATGTGAGTTAGAGGAAAAGCTTATAGTTGTTTTCTGTACTGATTTTCATATATCACTAGCAGCTAACAAATCATTTAAATAGCATCCATGGAATGCTGAAGTCAATTGTTCAGCAACAACTTGCACATTTTTTTTTTCGGTCTGTCTACGAATGCAGCACCAGTTGAGTACACTGCAGGAAAAAAAAATGTATACTACTGATAGAACATTAGCTTCAGGGAATCATTAAAGCATACTGCTGGTATACAAACTGGCACTGTTTAGTTTTAATGCTTTGGTCTTTGCCTAATTTGTAATTACAGTGCTTAATCAAGGCTTGAATTCATGTTCTTACCAGTATATTTTTTTTCTTTTTTTTTTTTTTTGTAGCCTTTCATACCTTCTTTAAGATTCAAGTAATTTCTGCTTTTATGTGATTGCTCAAAGGGCAATAACTGTGTTTTTTCTCAAACTAATGGAAACTGTGCTAAAGCTTGAGACCAGCTAGATTTCATTAGGTACAGTGAAATGAGAAGCTGAGGAGGCCAAGTTCTTGCCTTAATGTGAGCTTCCACTCTCCTCAGTATGGCGATAGAAATATAATTTAAAGAGAAGATTGTTTTACTGCTCGGTGCAATGACTCAAAGTGCACAGTTTTTCAAGCAAGAACATTGTATTTTAGAGGCTGGAAGATACTCTCCCATACCAGATCAGATCACTGACACATTTGGCCTATTTTCATTTGGCATGGATCATTGTATTTTTGAAGAAGGGTAACTCCAATTCAATGTAACCTGACACAAGCTGTAATACTGTTCATGGTTCGATGGGTTGGATCAGATGATGTGCAAATAATTATCTGATTATTTTTATATTACCCATTATGCAAATGAGCTTTGCCCTCCTTTTTGTAACAATCGGTTTTAAAACCTGACTTAGCCAGTCTTGGAAAACCAAGTAGTAATTCTCTGATTTCTCTGGAATAACTGCACAGTAAATCTTCAGCAACAGAAATCTGTATGAAAGACTGAGACAAGCCCCATGGAATTTAATGGCAAAGCTCCAGTGTGCTTCCTGGAGCACAATGTTACTTGAGATAGTTTCAAAATTCATCCACTGAGATCTAGTGCAGAAATGCAAAACTTTGATTTATAGCATTATTTTCTCTTTGTTTGAGGCATGGTTGTGTTCTGCCATTTTGATATCTTCAGTACATATTGAGAAAGGACATGGATTTTTGTGTTTTTTTTGTGTGGCAAAGTTGGCTACGTGTATAGTTTGAATGTTGTTACCCCAGGAACAGTATCTGATCCTGCAGTTAAGTGGTGCAGAGTGATTTATATTCAAGATCTTTGAGACAGGTGGTGAACTGGATCTATCAACACTTTTGCCCATGTCTGTTCTAGTATAAGACATGACAAAATAATATTTTGGTGTCTTTTTATTGCTTCCTGTATATGAAGCAATATAGAATAAGAATAAACAGATTACCAGAGTAGTGTTGCGTGACATGAATGTTCAAGGGGAAGTGCAAAACCAGCTGGCATTGTTTTAGAGGCCTGTGTAGCATATCAAGGCTAATGAAATTTTACCTGTGCTGAGTTACAGGAGCCATTCCTAGTGGAATTGCACCACACAGTCAAATGTGGTGCATGTGTTGGTGTGGTGTAATTTTTTTCTGCTTGCTTGTTTTGGAGGTTTGGGAGGTGGGCTTTACAAGGGGTGAGATATTGATGTTTTTTTTAATTTAGAGAAGTAGTTCACACCACCTCAGAGAGCCCAAGTCTAAAGTAATTAATATACATCACACAGACTGTCAGGGGATCTAAACCCAAGCACTAGCCCATGTAGCTATCTTAACTCTCTGTTTATAGATGTCCAAAGTCATCTAAGCAAGTACAGTTGTGCAGGTAGTTTTTAAAACAAGTCTATCAACGTTAGTTAGTTTGTGGGAACAGGATAGATCATTAACAACTTTTGAGTGCTTTGAAAATTGAGATGTTTTTTGCATTTATCTGAATAACATTAAGCTGTTCATTTGATGAAACAAGTAATTACACAAAGCTGAAGGCTGGCGAATATCTTTGACAAGTGCTAGTATAGATGAAGTGTTCTGTAGACCCTAGTTTGCATTCAGAGCCCCTAAATGACTACCTTCACTTTCTTGAACGTTATGCCAGTTTACCTATACCATCTCTACCTTCAGTGTCCATTACCAATGTGTTTGTGCTGTGGGATGTTGCATATGGTGGCTGGTTCCCTGTGTGCTGTGTTTTCAACCTGCTACTTTAACTGTCTAGTTGCCTGCTGTCTATGGAAAGAGGCACCCTTAGTGGAGGTAATAACAGGCGATCTGTTCTCTAATCAGCAGCTAACTGCTGAAATATTCTGCTTCTGAGATCATTGTCTTGTCTTCGTATGTCAACCATGTCGTACAAGTAGATTCTGAACTTGTTGACAATCAGGATGGCATAGTACTTTTGCTTTCATTAAAAGACTAGCATGAAAATTTGCTCGCAAGAGAAAATAGATCTCTTTCAGCAGTAATTTTCTACCACTGATTTTTAATGATCTTTTCTGTCCCAACAGTCAACTTCCTTTTATTCGTCTTCTCTTTTTTTTTTCTGAAAGAAGCCAACATTTTGTTTACTCCGGGGGCTGAACTTGACTATTTACATTTAGAAGAATAAAAAGAGAAGGTGCATCCCTTGGAGTTTTATACAGTAACCTCATTAGGAACACTCAATTACTGGGACTAGATCTCTTTTCTCCTGTTTGACTTCATGTTTCATGGCATTTTCTCTTTACAGTAGCTGGGAATTTAAATCCCTTGATAGAGAAGCTGAAGAGCTATGTGTTTGTGGAGAAAAATCCTGTGTTTCTGCAGCTGGTTATTACTCCAGTTTTCTTAGCATAACCAGGACCTTGACCAGGCACTACACATAGGCAAGATTCTGGGAATAGAGATCAACTAAGATGCATTTTTGTTAGTGCATCTGCTGCATGAATGTCCAACCTTTTGGCTTGCCTGGACCACACTGAGTGAACAGGAGCTGTCCTGGGCTGCATGTAAATTAAGTAGGTCACTCCAAAAGTAATGTCTCCTATCTGTTTCCATGGAAACTACAACAGATAGAAAGAGAACAATAATGCTATTTGATAGAGCAAACTCCCAGCTACAAAACAGCATTTTTCGACACAGTCATTACTATTAGCTATGCATTTTCACCAGTGATGAGCATGCCATACTCATAAAAATCTGCACCAGTGGAGGTAACCCACTGTTGCTGTCACTGGCGCATAACATTATCAAAAGACCATAGGATGACTTAGGTTGGAAGTGATCTTAAAGATCACCTTGTTCTCACTCCCTTGCCATGGGCATTATGCATGAAAGGAACTTGCAAACCCAACATTACCTAGCATCAGATTCTTACTAGGATTCTATGCAGTTCACGTGTTTCAGATTAGGTCCATATAGCTGAGAATTACGTGTTTGTTTTTACTTTTCTGTTTTTGGAAGCATTAGATAAAGTGCATTAATTTTGTTTACAGTGAGCTCAGAATAGCAGTAGTACTAGTACAGTCAGAATTTGGATTGAACACCAGTGTATCAGCTGCTGAATTCAGGTCTAAGTTGTGTACATACCTTTGTTTGTTTGTTTTGTGACATATTTGTTAGCTGTCAGGGGAATTGTAATTCTGTAGTACCTTCCAAAGCAAACGTTAATCACAAAATTAAAATTGCAGTGTCACTGGGGTAAAAAATGTTTAAGACTGAAACTTTAGAAAAACTTTGCAAATAATACTCTTTGCACAAATAGTTCCAATCTTGACACAAGACAGTCAAATTACAGTTCACACTCAGAGAAGAAAAGGATGAAATATAGTTCTGTTGTGGTCGGTAGTGAAGCTTCTTTGGGCCAAGGGAATAGGCAGACTTCTTTTTGCCCTACAAATACAGATTTACAGGGAGTCTTTCATTTCTTGTCTGCTCCATGCAGAACAACAGAAAAGAAAAAAAAAAAAAACACAAAACAACAAGGAAGCATTCACAGGTGAGAAATGTTACATTTGCTGAAGATCTGAAGCTCAGTGCCTATGGCTAGCTTTTGGTTGCATCAGGTTGACAGAAATCATCCAAAACATTGGCAGTTACAAGCTGCACTGGCTTTTCAAAACTTTTATTGGGAAACATTGATTGAAAGATTAGATAAAAAGAATGAGGGAAGGGGAAGAGAAAAAGTTTATCAGGTGTTCTGTGGATTCTGCTTATCTGGTCCAATGCAATCATCTATCTGTGTCCTTCTTTTCCTATCTCCTGTCATCTGAGTTCTTATTCATCTATTTGCTCTAGACTTCTAAGCTACGTGCTTTTGAATTGTATTATCTCTTTTCTGCACCTGTACCATGTCTAGTAGAGTGGGAATCAGGCCTATAGATATTACTGGAACAAAAACAGATAATGAGATTAAAGGAGTAAAAAATTTTTTTTATTATTCCTCAAGTAGTATTTTTCAGCTGATGTGTGAAAGTGTACAGACTCTCTGTTTTCATTAAATGATCAGTAAATTATGTTAAAATAAAATGAAGGAGGGATGGAGGGAACTTATGCGTTGTGATAATCCACAAAAAAATAATAATAAAAAAAAAATTGGAGTGTCCAAAATTCCGTAAGCGCATAAGGTATGAAAGGTCAGGAGAAGCAGACAAACACCATTAAATTACAGAACTTGTTTTTAAACTTCATGTATTTCCATCACTCTTTTCAAAATACCTTATGCTATCCAAAATACATAATCTTTCAGTTTAGGTAACATGTAAAATTATGAGAGCTTATAGTAATTTCTAATAATTTGCAGCTCATCTATCTGTAGTATAATTAAAAATGGAATTTGAACTCTGTTTCTTATGCTCCTCCTAAAGACATGAATTTGGAGCAAAATTTGCATAATAACATTTGCTTTTGTCGATGTTCCAAGCAGGAATATAATTAAAAAGGTGAAAGGCTTAAGAGATGATGGTTCATAATGTACTTATTAAAACTCTGATTAAAATAAAATGTCTAAGGAAAAAGGATTAAGCTTCTTTTGTGTTTCATTTTTGATTTTTCTCATTATGTGTATGGTGAGCAGATAACTCAGTAGTGCTATAAGAGAAAAAGCATCCTAAGCTACTGCTGCTTGGGCAAACCTATTCAACTGGAGTTTTTAACAGCTGCTCCCAAGCTTCATTAAGGCTCATTATGAGTTGTCATGTAGTGGAGAACTTATATTTTCAGATGATCTGTGCACAGCAGTGAAGATAAAAGTCTATCTTAAGGCTGTACTAAAAAGAACAGAAGATGGTACATATTAAAAATAGATTACTGAAATTCCCTAATTAGCTAGTGTAGACCTTAAAAGCAAAGCACAATCAGAGCTTTAAGGGTAGATGGCAAAAAATGACTCATCTGTGGTTGGACTCTTTAGCTCAAGCGTGATGTACTCATTAATAAGGATTATTTACCAGTTATCCTTCCATAACTTATGTGTATATATATACATGTTCATGAGTTTTTTGTTTTCCCCCAAAACGTAATGACCAGGTGGTCTGTTGAAGAATCATCTTCAAAACTGGTTTCCATGAAAACAGACATAGAGATTGTAATTCCAGTCTAATTTTTCCTTGAAACTCTCAAAATATTAGTTTCTAGACCTAAAAAGAATCCAAATACTTAAGGTAAAGTAGAGCTTCAGATGTGAACAACTCTGATTTCTATGGAGGGCAGCGTAGGGAGAACAGTAATAACAGATCTGTTTTGCAGCAGTGTAAGATAGTGTGTTCTGATGCAATTAGAAAAAGATCTAGGCAGTAAACTGCTTTGCATGAAGACTATTGTTTTTACAGGGACACATGATGTACAAAAGAAAAATGAATATTCTGGGTAAAATTCATCTGCTGCTGATGGTTTGCGTCACAAGTGCTATTTAGCTTCAGCCTAAAAATAAACATTTCCAGACCTGCTCTTATTGTTCTGCCTGTAACGATAAAATTCAGCAATAAATAGGTTCAAAGTTGGATACTAATGGGAACAAAATTCTGAGCTTGTTGTTCATCTTCATAAAAAGAACAGTTCCCTACATTTTGCAGATGTTTTTATTTGGTGTTTGCAGGTATTTTCTTGTCTCAACTTATTTGTACTTTTGAGTTTGCTTCTTGTTTGGATTTCAGTACATTTGCCCCACCAGCCCTCTTAATTAGTAATGAATTTCCAAAAGCAAAACTGGGAGGATTTAGGCATTTGTGAATCAACATTTAAATGTCGTTTATGTACTCCTGTGCTATCAAGTACAAAATTAGAGATGAGACATTTCAACAAGGTGCAATCTATCGTGGCAAAAATTAAATATAAACTTTGAAACTGGAAATGGGGTGGTGGACATTAGTGTGGCAACATCCATGTGCTATCTGAATGTCATGCTATGTATATTTAGCAGAGGGGAGAGGGGAAGAGACACCTGCCTACCCTCCCTTTCAAACTCCATGGTTTGTCTATTTAATTTGCTGCAAATTGGAGGAAGCTCTAGAAAAAGTGGCTGGTTTAACTCACTGGTGAATTTATACTTTGCAAATAGTGATGTGCATTAAGGTTCTGGTTTATTATCCATTGACTTGCATCTAAGTTTGTGATAAACTGAATGATAGTTGCTCAAACTGATATTTCACAGACAGTGTACAAGCCAAAAAACTGCTGGCAGATGCCTGGAAAATTGGTATAAGAAATTATTCAGGCGTAAGCATCCTTAATTTGTAACACATATTGTGCAACAAGTAATTTCATAGACTTTGCTTTACGATCATTTTGTAAAACTGGCATGCAATCTGGTCTAACAGGTCACTGTCATTAGGGAGAGACAATCTGATGGCAATAGTGATGTCTTTTAGGCCAAGACCGACAAGTGTTGGCAGAACAACATACAGTGCTTGCACATTGCTGTCTTACAACACTCCAAATTAATGGAGTTGTTGTCAGCATTAAAAGTCCTGCATAAAAAATCCTCCCAGATTAAAATATTCTGTGAGGCATGTATGGGAAAAAAAAACATACAAACAACCACGAAGTGCTGTTTACCTTCTGTGCAACTAGGGTTTGATCAAACTTTACTTCTTTTTGGAAGTGTGTGGTGGAAGGCATATGAAAGATGTCTGAAGCAGGTGGATATTGTCAAGTGGCAGCCTTTCATCTGGGGAAGGAAAGCTTACAGATGCTCAGACATCAAGCTCCACCAGGACAGAAGGAGAATGTGCAGTGTGCCTGGAAATGCAGTTTCTAACAAAAAGGTCTGGAGGAGTGTGGTGAAAATGTCCAGCAGGAAGCTGTGAAGGGCACAGAGAAGAAAGATACCCACAAGGCCACAGAAGAGCATTGTATAAACGCCGTCAAGAGACCTTGTATCAAAGATTAGATGAGATGTAGAAAGCTAGAAGGGAGAGAACGTGCAGGAGAAAGACAAAACGAACATTTTGTACTTCTTGGAAATGTGTTCAGACAGCAGTTGCTTCATTTATAAAGAATCTTCTCCAGGCAGTTAATTAGCTTTGTCAGTCAGCTGTCGTAAACCAGATTATTGAACTGTTTCATATTTGAAATTCTTTAAACTAACATCTTGACATTGCCAGTAGGTGTGTTAATAATCTGAAGACATGAGAAGAATTTATTAGCTTTGGTGTGTCTGTCTGTGTTATGTAGTAGAGAGTTAACTTCATATTATCCAAACACAGCGTGAGCTTTCTCATGAAAGGTTCTAATTGCATTTTGAAAATGCTATTAGTTTACTTTGAAGTGGCAAATAGCAATATTGTTGTGTGGGAGGCTCTGTGTACATAATAACAAATCCTAATGGAGCAAATGGCAGCTTTGCAAGCGCTGCAAGTGCTAAAGAGAAGAGTGAAAGAAGGAAGAGTTTGCGGTGTTATTTCCAGCTAGCAGCTTCCAGCATTCCCTGCAATGAGTTGACTGCAAACTTGAGCTGTTTTGATGGCTGTCCAAATGCTGAGTTGGGCTGAAAGCATGTTGTAAATGGTCACATGTGTCTATCCGCTTGGTGTAAACATTTTAGTAAAGGTAAACACTTTCAGTAAAATGAAAGTCTTTATTCGAAATAGAGCTATCAATTCTAGCAACACCTATTACATAGGAATATCCAAAGGTATGTGTATATATTTGTAGCACTGTTTACTGCTTAATGTGAAGGGTTTTCTTCCCCCACCTGGCAGATCTGCCAGATAATGATAGTTTCTTTTCACTATATTCACTGTCATCTTAAATGTTTGCTAATACATCCTATTGCATGTCTCAAGAAGTGTGCATGCTCTCTAAATTAGAGTATGTTAATTTTATCACTGTTTAGATGCTGGTGTCTTATCCTGTCTCCTTTTTGGCTACTGACATTGTTCTCAACCTGCAGCTCTGTTTCCCACGGTTACTGCCAACTGCTTTGAGCTTCAGTCTGCTTGCTGGATTGGTCCTTGTTTTACTCATTTACTTGAACTTCCATTTGCTGCACTTTGTTTTCTTATTTCTTTCTATTCATATATTTAATATTTAGATCTTGTCTCATTTATCTCTTAGATCTGACTGGTTCCTCTGTTCTGCTGACTTGGTTCAGTAGAAGAGTCATCATATAAACCTTGTGGTCCACAGCAATGCAGAGGTGCAAAATGAAGGGAAATTTTGCTCAGATCCTGCAGCTGCAGGAGCATGCCTAGATTGGCTGCATAATTCAAGAAATGTAATTTGTATCTATTCTACCATGTTTCAAGTCATTTTTCTGATATCCTTTAACTTGGCCAAATTTTCCCAGGGATACTGTTTAAGACATTCTGATCCAAGCACAGGATCATTAAGGCTTTTTGAAATCATCTTTTTACTTTTGACTTGGAGCAAAATATTTTTCTTTGATTTCTCTTTCAGAAATGGATGAAGTTTTTCTGATTTTTTTTTATTAAGCCTGAGGCAAGTATGCATGATAGCCAGAATTCTAATATTTGCAAGTATTATTTAATAAAATAAACTGATGGGCAGTTCTGATGAGTAGTTTTAGAGCTCACTTTTTCTTTCTTTGTGTGATATGTCTCATCAGTAGTGCAGCTGATGGAATACTGGCACATGAATCAGAGCACCAGAGATGCCTATCAGGACAAATCTGTATTCTCAATCTTGGCCACCTCCTGTTCTTCATAATTTGTAATGAGAGAACTGTCTTCAAGCATTAGGAAAAAAAAAAAAAGTATTTTGTATTTTTGAGACACAGATGTTCTCACTTCCTGACAGAGTCCTTGCTTGTATTTCCAGTGAAATATTTTGTCATACTCTAACCATGCTTATAGTCTATGATTCATAAAGAATAACAAGAGTGTTAAAATATTATGAATTTTTCCTCTTATGTTCTCCAGTGTTAACTGGCAGATGGTAGTACTGCTTGTAGATCATTCTTTACAGAGCAAGCAGTGCTCAGCTCTGCCAACATCATCATGCTTTACTTCACAATTCTCTCTGGCCAACTTGGTATCCACATTATAACTAATGGTCTCTGGGGCTTGGCTGTGCATCAAATAGTTTATAGCTTCCTGTCATTGATCTTACCTCTAGTTATCTTGCATTAACAGCCTATTCCTATGAGGTAACAATTAAGTTCTCAGTTTCTCCTTTTAATCTTCTTCTGACAAGCCACTTTCATCTTTTTTTTTTTTTTTGAGAATTTTTGTAAAATTCATTGTCCTTCTCCCAAGTTGCTCCTACAGCATATCTATCTTGTGACTTGCCTGTGCTAGGAGCATTTGCTTTTGAATTTGTTTGAAGATCTATTTGGTTCATCATTTTTCTTGCAGTTTATTATTGCATCTTCCATTGTGCTCTTGCTAGTCATCTGCCCTCTTTCTTCATTTTTTCCATTCAGTGTAATGTCCATACTCTTTTCCAGTGCTTTCTCCTCCTTCCATTCAGTTTCACATACAAGTCTTTTGAACTGTAGTGAAACAGTCCGTATTTAATCATTCAGTAGGATCTTCAAGTAAGCAGGTAGTCAAGACAGAAGATAAACTGCTAAGATAGTTCTAGTGTGCAGCAAGATTTGGATCACATCCTTCTTCTTAAAAACAATAGCTACAATAGTGTTTGAAATACATGCATGGTAGATACAAGCAAGTTGCTTGGAGAAATATATGAGTTAAATCAATGATATATTCAACTGTAAAAATTATAATGGTGAATCATTTTAGTGTGATCGAACTTTACAGCTGCCATCGTCTTCAGTCTTTAAACTAACATTAGAAGGTATGCACACTGGAGAACATAAATCTTGAATTTTTACTGTGGGTGGAAAAATCTGCTCTGGAGAGTGAATCTTAGAAGTAAAACATGTAAAAATAACTGCAAGAATTGAGCATTTATAATTCAGGATTTCCTTGCAAAGTGGAAGGTTGCAATCACATTCTTGGGAAATAATTCATTGTCCAATGAACTGTCACACAAATTCTGCTAGAAATGTCAATGACTCCAGGATTTTACCTTATATTTTTGAAGAGATTTTCCATATCCTTTGTCACTTTGCATATCAGCCTGGTTGATAAATGATGGCATTACTCTGCAGAAAAGGTACCCTTGAATTTCTTCCTCTGGCTAGAATTAAAAAAAAAAAAAAAAAAAAAAAGATTAAGATAAAAAGAATTTTTTAGGCTTCACTTTGCAAAGCTGCCTGTGGGGTTGATTACCATAGTTTAATGTAAATCATTTTGAAAAGCTCAGTGTCTCTTTCTCTTCCTTCACTTTGTCCTTGAGACTGTAGAAATATTGATTGCTATTTTTGCCAAATTATTTGTAGTTGCAAGAGACTCCCACTCTTATTTTGCAGACTGGCATGCTAGTGCCAATTCCTGTGGATAGGAAAACGTTTCTCTTTATAAAGTGGGTATATTTAAATAATCAGAGAGTAGCATAGCGTTGTAAATAAAATCAAGGTATTGTACTTATAGTTTGCTCACTATCTGAAAGCTTGGATGCCCCTACAAAACAAGCTGAGCTGATCTGTTATGAGAATGGAAATAAGAATGGTTACCATCCACCAAGACAGAAAACATGAGGAATAACTTGTAATGGTCTACAAGTGTTTTTTTCGTTTTTTTCCCCCTCCTTTTAACTTTTTTTTTTTTTTTTAAAGTTTACGGCAGAGAGAGTGTTAATTGCATAGAAAAATGAATAATTAACTATCACCAATAAGCACTATTCTAGCAATGCATTAATTAGTTGCACTTCAGTGCCTAAAGTCAATTCTTTATGTGAATTATTTTGATTTGTATAAATTCTTGGTCTTCAATGGATTTTTCTGTTAGCAAGAAATGCTTCAAAAAGACTGCTTGTATGGTATGTGCCCACGTATAGTATACATTATGGTAATATGTAGTACATATCAATTTTTCATCCATAAGCTTTGCCCATGTGTCTGAAAAACTCTCCTTATTAAGCAGTAAATCTTAACATCTGAAAGTTTCTCATGTGAGAAAACTTCATGCCATCAGTACGAGCCAAATAATCTTAACCTGAATCAAAGCAAATTAAGTGATTTGAAATGAATGGTGTTTCACGGATTTTATCTTTTTGGACCCACTAAACTTCCATACTTGGATGCATCATTTGTAAATTAATTAGTAACTTGTAGGTTTACCATTATATGTTTACCGCTATATGCTAAAACAAACACTTATTTGTTTAGGAAATTGAATTTACTGAGAAAGCTGTGCTATTCTAAACCTTCTCTTAAAGCTATTTTTAAGTTTTTCTGCATTGCTTTTTTGAGTAACTTCATTATTCTGAATAAACTTTATTTTATTTTATTTTTGTTCAGAAACAACTCTGAGTCTTTCCTTTTTTTCCCCTTGTGATACATTAGGTGAAGGACCCAACTTTGGCTTTATGCCTTCATATTGCAAGCAGTTCTCAGATCGTAAGTGTTGGTTGTCTAATTCTAGTGAGTCATGTTATCAAAATAATGCAGTGTAAGACCAGTTAGACTTGGTCTTAGAAACATAAGTTTTGTTTCATAGTTTTTGTGAAAACATGGGTAAAGGATGGATTTAAAAGCAAATGTTTTCTTCAGCTGTCTTAGGTACTGTAACATTAAGCAGTCTAAGAAATATTTGCTACTGGTGTTCATTCAAGGTTATTTCAGTTATGAAGAGAATTCAGTGAAATGATTGGTGCATTTTAATGCTCTTTAACCAAATAATGTAAGCATGTCATAATTTTAATTGAACTTGCAACCATCATCTGTTTTTTAAAAAGCTCCCAGTTCCCTCACAGGAGTCTCTCTTGGCTTTTTCATAGCTACGTTTCAAATGCTACTCTGGGGGCATTTGTGTGGTGGAGGCCTTTCCAGCTCCTTTCAACTAATTGGCACAAGATGATTTCCTTCCAACTCAATCCACTGTAGGATTCTAATTACTTTGGAAGTACAGAGATGGAATTAGGTAGTAGCTATGTACATCAGTGTTTGAGCCCATATCGGCTTGTAAATCAGAAGTGTGCTCGCTGAGCGTCACTCTAAATCTAACAATATAATACAAACAAATTAAATATGTTGAGTCACATTGAACTAGGATGTAGCTAATCTGTAATTTTCCCCAATATTTTGGTTGTAAATATGAATGAGCAAGCTGTACTGAAGAAGTTCAGTGAGGAAGGTCAGAAAAATCAGTGCTGCTGGAGATCAAAGTGCATTCTCTGACTCAGCATGGAATTTAAGATTGTAATTTATCTTCTGGGGACAGAAACAGCTGATATACACAAGCAATGATTTTTGTTCTTCTTTTGATATTCTGTTACATGTGCTGTTCAGTGGTGAGGTAAACCCATATACTTGAAGTTGTATGTATCCCTTAAATAGACAGGGACTGTAGGAACTAAAAATACATTTTTGGGCATGGTGGGAGTTTGCTACAGAACTGGTGAAATTTTGGAGCGTTTTCGGAGCATTTGCACTGCCTTAAAAAAGAAGTGTAAAGTTCTAAATTACAGAATGGCTTGGGCTGGAAGAGACCTCAAATATTATCCAATTTCATCCTCCCCACCACCCCCTTGGTGACCCACAGCCCCATCCAATCTAGACTGAACACCATCAGGGATGGGGCAACCACAGCCTCTTTGAGCAGCCTGGGCCAGCACCACACCTTCCTTTCAGTGAAAAATTTCCCTGATGTCTAATCTGAATCTCCCCTCTTATAGTTTAAAGCTGTTCCCCCTTGTTCTCCTGCTATCCACCTGTGTAAAAAGTTGATTTCCCTCCTATTTATAAGCTTCCTTTAAGTGCTGGAAGGCCATAATGTGGTCTCACCATACCCTTTTCTTCTCCAGACTGGACAAGCTCAGCTCCCTCATCCTCTCTTTTTAAGAAAGGATGTATCGAGTATAAAACACATAAAACATCTGCATAAATTAACTGTTATTACAGATATAACTTCAAATTCTTTTCAGAAAAGACCATTCATATGTATACGTATGAATTTTATATGTAAAAAAAATCACATTCTATATAAAGAATTGGCATGCTGAGGGAGGGTGTAAAGGAGGTGGTGGCATATCTGTAGCGTGGAGAAATTCTTCACACAGATTCTGCCCTGTATGGGACGAAAAAGTAGCAAAGTGTCACAAAGAACAAAGAGCCTGCAATGTTGGAGAAGAATTTGGACCAAATTACCGGTCATGTTGGCATTTTGATACAAAAAATATCTTGAAATAGCTCAGCTTCTCTAAGGACAGAAAGCAAAAGGATAAAAGTTATTGTTCTTAGCGGGTATAAATGGCAGGTCATTTACAAAACATACAGATTAATATTATGTCTTTCTTATTAACTTTAGGTTTAAATGACCTAGAAAACTGCAAAGTTGGAAAGTGGTTAACTCTTCGATAGAGCTGAAAAGGAGAAGTCTAACTGATCTCCAATACAAATATATTTAGACTATTTAAAATGTGTTTTTAGAGAGAGGAATTTGAGGAACTCTTGTAAAGTGAAGAATACAGAAGAGTAAGTGAGGTTTACCACCAGCATTCTGTCAAGGAAAGGTTTGTTTTTGGGCTGTGACACTGCAGCAAACACAGTCTGCAGGGGTGCAAAAATCCTGTCAGAGCTGTACTAGAGCCAATCCATCAGAGCCCTAACCAGGTCTCTGTTCTGAGTGGTCTGTGCCAGAGGCTCTGATCCATACAGACTTCAATAAAGGCACTACATGTCTCCCTCAGGTCAGCATTCTCCTTTTCAGTAAATGTTTTCCCTCTATGGATTTTATGACTGGTTTTATTGATTAGGCGGAAAATCGTACCTGGCAAGCTGGGTATAGAAGTAGATCTGGAGAGGCCTGGCACGGCTGCCTGGCTCAGATGGGGATTCTTTTTCCTTTCAAGTCTTTGGCAAATCACTTGGTCTGTGTCAGTTTCCCAGGTGCAATCTGCAGAGAAGATTGTAAACCTTGAAATCAGCCTAAATCTGGAGCTGCTTCTCTATGTGGAATAAAATCAATGACCTCTCATTCCACTGTTCACTTTCAAGGCAGAGAAAGTAAGTAGATAACAACGCTAAGACTTTGTGGACTGATCTCCTATGTCTTCTATTGCTAGCCTCTCTTCTGTTATTATTAACAGAAAATTTATCTCCCTATCTTGGCATACACTCATTCTCAAACAGCTATATCTAATTGAAGTTTTGTACATTAAAATATTTGCTTTTTTTTTTTTTTTTTTTTAAGCTTCAGGATACAGCTGGTAAATACTTGTTTCAGTGAAAATTCACAACACTGGTAGCAATGCACCCTTCTGTCAAGCTGAGTGTAAGTCACCTAGTATTTGTTGCCTAATTTGAACTGTACATGCCCAATTAGTTTCTGTCCGGAACAACCCATAGTTCTAATATATTCCTGCAAGCCTTTTACTGAGTGCTTCCAAAGTCCAAAATGTTGAAATTAATGTATCTCTGTGGACTGTTCTTTAATAGTAATAAATGTATGGCAATGGGATACTGTGCTTTTCATTTAGCTGGTGCTATTGGTAGAAACATTGATTGAAAGCTGTTAATCAACCCACTGTAACATGAAAAAGGTTTGGAGTGTGAGGACCTAATGAGCTAGACAAGGATTTTTAATGTCTATTTCTTTCTGATTCAGTATGAAAGAAGTCCTTTTCCTTCAGAAAATAAAAAAGGAGAGAAGAAAACAGATCATAGGAAATGTCAAAAAGATATATAATTCACAAACTTCATTGCTCCATCCAATTCTCTTTTATTTCTCCTTGCAATTAATTTAGTACCAGGAAAATAATCAGTGAAGGATACCAAGTTATTATCAAAAGATGAAAACTGAGTGCATCATTCTCTTGCACTGTTAAATCTGACAGTAAATCAACACATAATGATTCCAAAGAATGTCCCTTTTCTCTTGTACTCACATAGATGCTAACTGTATCTTCTGAGTACTGCAGAAAACAAATGATTGAGACGTGTTACTGAAGCCAATAGTCAAGGCCAGTGATGTCTGTGTCTCTGTAGGTAGGCTATTGTTTATGCATAGTCAAACCCTCATACTGCAGGCAAAGTCTGTGACTTAAAATCAGCCAACTGAGAGGCAAAGATAACATTATCTTAAGAGAATTGAATTTTCTTTCATATGATTTTTGTATGTGTGCATTAAACTACAGACAAATTTTTTTAACTCATTTCAATTCTGGTTCAGCAAATGCTGGATGGTAGTAGTCTGGAGTAAATTGTCTCAGGATGACATAGGATTGAATGGCTCTGGTTGTCACAGAAATAAGGGCTGCAGGTTGCTAAATTGGCAAGGAAGGTCATACAGGTTTGGGACTCGTTTCCCAGCTTTTCTCAGTTGGCAGTGCTCTGTTTACTTTAGAGCTGCACTCATAAACCAGTTGGGGAGCTGGCTTTGAGGTGGTGTCATGCCCTTCATATCTGCCCATGCAGATCACTCATCGTGCCACTGATCATGCACAGCAGCTTATCTTTGTGCATGTGGGAAAATGCATTGGCTCTACCTTAAGCGTCAAGATAATGTGTGCTTAGTGTGGAGATGGAAGTGCTGTCATCCCATCAGGGTGGTCAGATTATCAAAGGAATCCATGCTTTATATTCTGTTTGCATGCTGTCTCCATGCTTACTACAGAAATCAAGGTTTTCCACACAATAGCTTTATGTGAAGTTTCAAAATGGGATCAAGTAAATGTAGCAATTGATTAAAAATGACTTTATAGCACTGGATGTGCAACTATTCATTTCTCTGAGTTTTCTCCAAGCATATTTTGAATAGATATCTTCAATTTCCTTTCTGAACAGATTCACATTTCAGCAAAAAATGTGAACTGTCTTTTGGCAGTCTTACTTAACCTAGGAGCAATATTAGTATCTTTTTAATTGCATATTCTTGTACGCACTTTCTATTTTTTTATTTTTATTTTTTTAATACAAAATGTGCCCATTTAGTCATGCTGTTTTATTTCTCTTCCTGGATCATTATTTTAAAGGTGGAATGCTTGCTCTACTAAGAGTTCAACCTAAGTTAAGTGGATGTTAAGGCACATAACCTTCCTTTTCTTCCTTCAAAATTTGATTTATCAAAAGTGTATTTTTTTGAAGTTAGTTATTTATTTTCCTTGGAGTGAAGTCTTAAGGGACTTGCCTGCATACCTTAACAGGTAATACAAAAAAAAATCAACCTCAATTTTGCTTTTTTTTCATGACCTTATGCTCCTCTTACTTTCATTCTTTTAAATATTACGATTAGGTTAAAAAGGACATTCTAATTTTATAGCTTTATAATTGCTACTAGACCTAAATGAGGACCAAGAAGAGTTCACCTCATGGATGTTCTTGATGAAAAATCCCTGAACTGCTGTGGAAAATTTTTTGACTATTAAGCTCTTGGCAAATCCAATATTACTGGTACTGAACCCTGAGGCCATTTGGTATTAATGAAATTGAAGAAGCACCTCGTGGCTCTTGCTTTAATCACTGGAATGTGTAACAAAATGAGATGGATTGGATTTGAGATCACCCACAAGGAAAAAACATTTTTTGCATAGGAAGAACTGACCATAGTACATATTGGAATTGTATTGTAAAATGTAACCATAATGCATATTAATCAAGATTTATAGAAATCGAATGCACAAGAAATCTTCACGCATCCGATTATTTTCTTTGTACAAATGTGGTAATTTTTTTTTTTGTTGTTTATTTTGAGAGATCATGAGATGTCTTTTCTGGGGAGGTGAGGGGAAGGGGAGTTGAGTGGGGAGAAAGTGAAATCCTTTCAAATTTTCATAGTACAGTGCTAATGAAGATATCTGTGCCATGTGTGTGGCTAAATGATACTGCGTTCTAGCTTCTGTTCTGCAACAAGTGTGACTGGAGTACATCCTATTTTCAGTATGTGAAAACAAACCTTAAAGATCAGCATGTACAAGGTGCTCAGCTGTTCGTTTCTCTCAGAAACTGAGTAACTGTGCATATATGCCCTGATTTCATGTTACTGAGGAGAAAAATGCCAAGGCTGGTTGCTTTGTTTAAGCCCTAGCAATGCAACCAACCTCTGTCTGTCTTTTTTTTACTCAACTATGAAATTCACTCTGATGTTTTTTCAGGTGATTTATAAGATGATTTCAAATCTTATACATATAAAGATAAGACACTTGAGCTGAGATTTTAAAGAAACCTTCAGCAACTACAGACCTGGAAATACATTTAAAAAAGTAAAAAAAAAAAAAAAAAAAGTAAATCAGCCTGAACTTATGTAATTACATGCAGTTAAGGGCTGAGGAGTTTAAAAAAAAACAAAGTAGGCTGAGATTCTTTCTAATTTATTTAAAAAAAACCCAAACAACAAAACCAACACTATGTTATCAACATTGCATTTAGATTATTTTGTGTAATAGTTATTTCCATGAAGTTAGTGTGTAAGTAAGCAAAATGCATTAATTCTTGCTATACCTGAGATGAATACTACTGACATTTAATACTTCTAAATAGAACAATGTCAGAAGTTTTTCATACAGATATTAAGTTAAAATCCAGGGAAGAATTGAGTTCAGGATGCAGGAGGAAAATATAATTGTTAACACCAGTTTAGACAACTCATATTGCAGAACAAAACCGTTTCATGTTTTTTGTTTCATGTCATAAATTGAGGATGAAGAGGTTGGGTGTAAAGACTGGTCTCATTTCAGATGAAAGTAGTAAAATAGAAATATTTGTTGCATATGGTGACTAGTTCAAGAGCAGTGAAAACCACTCTGGAAGGGAAGGAAATTCAGCAGCAGTTCAGTGGTTGTAGTGCACAGAGCTGATCTTTGAGCTGGTGCTGACATTCACTGCTACTCCTGGTGGCATCTTCTGGCCCTTCAGTCCCACTGTGCAGGGAAATGGCCCAACTGGCATCTGCCTCTGTGCTGAGATACCATAGGGACGCAGACACCTCTTGGTTGTTTGCACATATCTAATGTTATTGAATGTATTAGCTGGCCCATGGGATGAGAGTAGGACGTGTTTTGCTAGATATTGGGTGATGATGTAGGGCTGTGCATGTGCTTCTGTTGCTTTGAAAGGGGTGTTACAAACAGGTTGAAATCAAACTGTGAGGCTGAAGTGAGGCTGCTGTTAAGCACTTACCTGCTTTTATGAACCCAAACCTAGAGGCAACTCTTCATTCCAGCTGGTGTACTTAATATTAAAATAGTTTTCCTAGCTGGTTGAAAAGTAGGGTGTAGTCTCCAATCGACATGGCTTTGTGAATAAAATCATAGAGATTTTATTCTCTGTTCACTTGTTGGCAAGGAGTCAAAGACATATGTCAGCATTTTTCACATGACTTAAGTAAAGGTAAGCAAGAAAGTGAGCAGATCTGAAATGTAAGCCTCCAATTGCAAATGCCTCATGTGAAAGCAAGGCTGTATTGTTTACTCAAAGGATTTTCTCCTTGCCAAAAGACTTATGCTTACAAGACTAGCTGTCCCAGCAGCATATGATTAGAATTTGTGATGGCATTTCGATGTCCCTTCCAGAGCTAAAACTTCTAACGCTGCTTCTGGCTTCTGTGTCATAAAATTTAAATGAGAACCTCTAATTCTTTCAGAGTGCCAAAAATATTTTGTCAACAATGTTATTTTCAGTGCAGAGCCTGGGCTTCTGGGATAATGAGATAGCTTAACGATAGACAATATTCTGGTTGTAAGCCAACCTATTAAGAGGTTATAACAAAAATATAACAAATTGAACTTCTTCCTATTATACGTTAAGTAAATTTTGTGAGCCGAAGCGATACAGAGCAGCTACAAAAAGTGTATGCTGTGATGTGTGCAATTGTCCATACGATGCTGACAGGAAATTGTTCAAATACATACAAGACTTTGGTCTCAAGTCTGTGAATTTGATTCCCTTGACAGTAAAAATTTAATTTTTAATTTGAAAAAAATCCAAAAGCTTTTCTCTGTTTTTTTTTTTTTTTTCATAGCAAATCAAATTCTCTCCTTTTTTTTTTTTTTTTTTCTTTTCAACTCTACTTACAGATACAGAAAGATCTCTCTTAACAAACATTTGCTGATGCATTTCAATTGCTATTTTGATATCCTGAGAGAGGAAATCTCAGGATATCCTATTAGGATAGTAATCAGGAATTTAATTAATCTAAATCAAATAATAATTTTTTTAATTTATTTGTAGGTAGCTTGAGAATAGCTAGGTTAAGGGCCCAACTGTACAAAAAAAAAATATATATATATATTTATATTTTTCAGTTTAGGAATGGAATGTGACTTTTACATTCATTTACATTTACATTCAGAGTAATTAGGATACATATTCCTGATTTTGTTCCTGATTTCATCTGGTTAATAAAAAGTCTACTTCCAGTTGAAAAGGGGTGGAAAAAAGAATTTCTTTGAGAATTTGGAGGGAAATGTTGCATAGAGCTTTTTTCTGGTTTTGTTTTGATGTTTTAGTTTTGTTTGTACAAATGTCAGAGAAGACTTAAGTGCAAGTCGTGACTCCATGGTGTATCAAAACCCCATTACATATGCTTATTTTCAGGAAAAGTAGTTTAGAACTGAAGTACAGATTTATTTCTCTGCTTTTAAGTATATCTAAAGTTCTTGAAAATTCATGTGTTCAATTTCTTGTTTCATGGGCTTGAAACAGTGCATCTACTCAACTGTTTTTCTAACTTAGGGTCAAAATGAAGACAGCAGCTTGTGATTCTCATTGAAAATACGTAGATTAAAAAAAGTTACTTCTAAATTTATGCAATAATATGAAGAGTAAAGAAAAAATGCAACCAGCTAACCATTGAAATAGGGGCAAGTGTCTCACAAAAAGGCATAATTAAAATGTATGTTGAGTATATATATATCAGTAAAACGCAAAGAATGACTTGTGAATACTTACCTGGCATTTTAACATGCAGTAGAAAGAAAGTAATAGAATTCTGATTTTAAAAAAATCTCAGACTATTAGGTATGTTTCAGAAAATTGCATATAAGATAATGCTGTGCTGTATTTAAAAGGAGTGAATTCAATGACCAGGATAATTACAGGATTGTCAGACCTATATTAATCCAGTAAAGATAATGGAAAGCCCAATACAAGATTCATTTGACACAATTAGAAGAAATTGTAAGATAATTAATGCCAATTGATATTCATTTATAGATGATAGATTTTTCTTAAACTAACTTTATCTCTTCTGATAACACATTTGGTTTGCAACTGTAGCATTATTGATGCAGTGGAAGTATTCATAGCATTTGACTTGCTAATATCTGGCTTTTCAGCTAAAAAAGCAAGCAAATGTACTGCCATCTAGTACATATTAAGTGGATAGGAAGGACTTAAATTCTAAATTAGGAATCATCTCAGATTGTGTTTTAGTGAGGTTTCTTGAAGCCCAGCTTTCTGCTATTTCTTTCTGCTATTTCACACTTTCTAATTGCTGAGCTATGTGACCTTGCTTACCCTCCTTGATCCCAATCTGTGGACTTGCTGTTTTGACCTTGGATGACCTGCCTTGCCACCACGAGCTTGTCTTATGATTGAGACCCTTGGCTGAACTTCACTACTGCCTCCGAGCCAGACCCATGCTGGGGCTGTGGGACAGGGCCCTGGCTGGTGAGGCCCTGCCCTGCAGGATGTGGCATTGTGCCTGGCCACCCATCCCTTACGGAGCAGCAGGCCATCATCAGTGCCATGATTCAGGTCTGGCTCCTGCAGTTGTTGAGAATAGCCTTGCTGCCATGTGAGAAATACTGTTCATTGGGAATATCTCTCATGTAGCCAAAGGGCAGGTGCTGAATTCCCTCTGCCTTTTCCTTATGTTTTCACTTGTGTTTTACACGAGCTGGTTGGTTCTTGGTGTTTTATGGCATGCCTAGAGATGTAACTTTTAGGTATTCAAGGCATTTAAAAATCAAATAGTGTTCTTATTCTATGCAGTTTACATGAAGTTCACCACAGGCTGTGCAGCCTGTCCTCTCTGGGAAGTAGAGATAATTCCCAGTTTCCAGGAAGACAGCAAACTAGAGGGATAATGATAAGGTTTTTCCCCAGTTGAACTGGGGAAAAAATGAATAATTTGATAATGCATTGCAGTGAGATGTTGAGTTGGAGCGTGTACTGTTGAAAAGAAAGCAGGATGGATTCAAGCTTAATTGTCTGAATAGGTGTAAATGAAATCTTTTCTTTAGTAAAAGTGCAATCTAGTTTCCCTTGTTTTAATAACATTCAGCTTAATTGCTTTGATTTCTAGATTCCATTTTGTAAGAGAGTGCTTTCTATACAGTGATAGTTTTCTACCTTAGAGATATTAAAAATATCCACTATTATCCTTGGGAAAAAAATGGGCATATTAAGAAGAATGTGCTTATGGAAGTATTCTCCATCATGAAATAGATTTTTCCTTTATAAGCAGTGTGCACTGTTAAAATATTTGTATAGTAAATCAAATGAGCTCCATAGGAAGATAAAATGTATTGCAAATTTAATACTAGTGGAAGGGGTAGGTCTCTAATCACTAAATCCAGTATTTAAAATAAGTATGAAAAAAATTCTTGGGAAGGCAATAAACTTAAGAATATTCATTATGTTTGAGCTTCTTAATTGAAACTGAAGTGTTTGTCGTCTTCGAATACTGACTTAAAAAAGAGATGAGAAAAAAGAAAAGCAAGCAAAAACGAAACAAAAGGATTATTTGAAAACACTGCTTGAAAACAGAAGCAACTTTCTTCCTTAAATTCACAGTCTGGACAAGGCTGACCTTGTTATCCAGAAAGTGGTTTCTATTTGTCATTAATCCTGACTGATTATAAAAATTTACTTTGACCACTTATTTATTCTGCTGCTGTCATTTAGGTCATAACCTTGTAGCAATGAATTTCAGACTAATTGCCCTATGTTAGGAAGAGAGAATGATTAATGGGAGTTCCTTTGATTTTTTTCCTTTTTTTCCTCTTATAAGTGGTCTTGCTTTGCAAGAAAAGTTGAATAGAAATTAATAAATTATATTTTCTGTGCACTTTATTATATTTCTTTGAGAATGTCTTCCTTGCCCTATCATTTGGGTGTAGAGCACTTTTGATCACATCTATCACCTGTCTCTGAATTCATCAAGTATCATCTGTGCTTATGAAATCTATCTTCATGCTGACACAGTATACCACTTAAGTGTAATGTTGATTTATATGATGACTTTATAACATTTCACCTTATCTTCTACCTTTTAAAATGTAAAATAGCAATGTATAACCTTTTTTGGCTGTTACAGTTATTGAACAGAATTAAAATAGACACAAAATTCATTCATTTGGGATTCATTTTCAGAGCTCACTGTGTCTTTAATATGTTAGTGATTCATGTGTAAATGTTAATAAACTAACATATCTGCTTCACTGCAATTTGTTTTAATTCTTCAGCTATTCTCTCAATACCAATTTTGGTATCTGGAAGACGCATGTGGTCATGCTAACTTTATTTCATGCAGTAAACACAGTTTTATAGATGGGATTTTCTTTTAATGCAGTCCAGTGTCCTTTGAGAAATCATACAGAGCAAAAATGTTGGACCCTAGCTGTTCTGTGTACATATTACTTGAAGTGCAGAAATAAAGCTCCAACTAGCTATTTGGGACGATGACATGCAGGTTCCTTTTTCCATCTTGGCCGACGCCAGGGAAGCTATTTCTGATTTTGATTAGCTACCTACCACGACTTTAAGGCTAGTTGCTTTGGAATGACCTCTACTTAAATTGTGAGGAAACTGAGTTGATTTTCAGCTGCCCCATGCTGACTGCCACTCTGGACTCTGCATTTCTCACGGATGACAGTGCAGTGCAGCCTGTAGTGAAGGGGCAGGACCTTCCTGTTACTTGTGGGTTTGAATTTGCTTTATGTTATCTTTCTGTTTTGTCCAGGTGAATCTGAGGCATCTGTGGGTCTCTAATGGGGTTAATAGAAAGGGTGAGCTTGGTCAGCTGTGCCTTGGTAAGCCTGAGGGAGATGTAAGATATAGAGATAGGAATTTGGATTTTGCTATTCCTTTTTCATCTGGGAATAGCTCTGTAGTTTCTGCTGAGGAAAAGTTCCTCTAGACCAGCTGCTGTATTCCTGGAGAAGAGCAGGCCTGATACTGTGTCACAATTCAAATAGTTTTTCTTTGAAGACTTGTTGGAAGGAAGAGGATTTATTTGTGATCTGATGCTTTGATTTTCTTTGCCCTATAGGCAATCCTGAGTGGGTGGGTTTTTTTGCATTCAGATGGAGGGTGGGACTGACAAAACCAACTAATCAAAAAACAAACATCTGTACAATGGGCTAGGAGGAGGTTGCATACCAAAATTTCAATTACAGTCCCTTATTGTTCAGTCTGTAGTTAAAGCCTGGGAAAAAGAATACTTTAAGAAATCCACAAAAATTTGCAGAAGCAGAAAGGTCGTCAATTGAAGTAATCCAATCAAGGTTAACACCTTCATCTTGCTCAGAATGTTGTCTTTGGGAATCTGCTGAAACAGCTATATTGTTAGCTGTATAGTTCTAGTACCAGCCAGTTCTTCCTTAGACTGGCGTTATTTATTTATTTACTTACTTACTTACTTTTTGTTTTTTAAACTTGTACTTGAGATTCTTCAAGCGATTTTTCTCCAGAGGTATTAAACAATTGCTTTTAGCGTAATATGTTGTGCAGAAATACAGCTACACAAAGCATGATTTCTTCTGAGGCACACAATCTCTATAGAGCCTTTTAAGTAAAGTTATCTGCTGTCCCTTCCATAACTATAAAACCTCCTGCACGAAATACCATAAAAATTAAAATATATGCTTCCACGATAAGATGATCATGTGTACAACTGCCTTTAGGGAGAGAGTGACATAACTATGCCAGGTGGTTCAAATACTCTTCTGAGAAGTATTAGAAGCTTGCTCTGTGAATTGTGGCAACTGAGTAGCATTATAGTATTTTACTAGTACCTTCTTTAATGTAGGGAAATATTTACAGCGAGGAGGAGTGACATTTGAAAGTAGATGGATGGAATTTTGCTAACTAATCAGATCTTGAGAGTCAGTAGAGATACAAAATTCTTGCTGCTTTAAGTTGAAATGGGAATTTGATTGTCATGATGATATCAGGGAAACCTATCATGAGCTCAGGTGCTTCCCATGTTTTCCCAGGCAGGAAAAAGATTTGTCTTCATTGCAACTACTTTATTTCCTCCTGCTAAAATTCCAAGCGCCATTAAGAAACTAGTTCAGAAAAGATAATCATCTTTAGTTATAATGAACAAGAGAGATACATTCAACTTCCTCTCTTAAAGGGATTAATGGAAAAATTCTGCCTTAGGGATGTTTTTGAGCATGAGAGTTCGTACAGTGGTCTGTGTTATGTAACTGTTAGGTTCTTGCTGTGTCCTTCCTCAGAGAAATTAGCTAGATCTGTTATAACCATAACTTTTGCATGAAATTCTTCCAGTGATGAAATCTGTTGTCTGAGCTGCTTATCCTTCTCAGGATTGCCACTCTCAGTAAAATATTTTTCTGTATTATGTCTTCAGGATTGTAATATGACATAATATACTATGATAATGTAACTTACAATTGTGAACAAAATGTTATTTTTGATTTGTGTCCATTTGGTTTAAATGTAATTAAATGTCATTACAATAAAAAAAAAAAAGTTTGTGTTGTATTCTTTAGCAAAAGTTACTATTTACCGAGCTAACTATTATCGTAGTGATAGTACAGGGATTAAACATTCTCTAAGTTGATTTAGTGCCTCAGTTAAAACATCTGTGATACTTGTGTAATATGGGTAGAAATTGAACAAGCTGAAGTGTATACTCAGACCAGAATTAGTTTTTTAAAGTAAAGAATACTATAATCCAGAAGGCTGGTTGTGAGTAGTTGGGAAGACATGTGTGGACTCCATATGAAGTTATGTTATAGGAATTCTAAATAACATATTCATTGCAAAATTCAAATGCTATGTTCCAGATGTATTCTTGTCCTCATGGAATAGATGTCTAATGGTAGCTGTCTTTTATAGTTTGTAATATAGTTTAGATTTTAGCTTATTTTAGAGAATATGCCCTGCAATTGTAAATGGTTATGCATCCTGTTTTACATGAGAACAATATTTTTCATAGTTCTTCATCAGTGTAGATGATTAGGTCAAAAAGTACCCTTCTTGTTTTCTGGTTTGGAAGTGCACAATGCTAGCAAATCAGATTGCTGGCTACGGAAACACCCTTTGTTGTTTTCCCTTATAACTACAAGTGAAATTAAATGGCAATAATGAGAATTTATTTTCCTCTACTGGAATTTGTTCTACCATATGAAATACCTTATTTTTGAAATGTCACCTGTAGTCTTCCCAGATGTATTCCCCCAGCAAAATACAGATGTATTAGTATAAAGGCAAATTTAGAGTGAAAATATGTGTTCTTGAAATGGTCTTTATCTGTTGAATTCAGGGAAGGTAGAAGGAACGTAGCTTCATATAAAAATAAAAATATGTAATCTATATAATATATTAAAAATACATTAATATGTGTATACAAAGTGTCTGACAACTGCAATGAAATCTTTTTAAACATGAGGGACTGAAATTATTGCCATACTGATTAAACAGTGAAAAGGGAAAGCACTGATCTCTTGAAACTTCAACGAGCTTATGCTAACTTTTGAAGTACATATAGAAAATAGGTCTTACCCTTCTTTGATTTTGAACTGTGCTGAAAATGTTACAAGAATAACTTTGGATTTAAGGGCTCAGTAAAAAACTTGAAATTTTGAGGGATTAATGGCTGGATTGGAACTGGTTGTGTTTGCTATTTGGATTTCATTTTTTTTCTTTTAATACGGTAGTATAACTTTAGAGATGTGAGTACTGTATTTAAAACGTACAAAACTAAAGAGAATTGAAAGATGGGTTGAGTGAGACACTTTGTGGCATTTTTGAAATGGATTGTTCGTATCAGCTTATCGGTGGTGGTGTCTTCATCTAAAATACAAACAGCTGTACAGATAAGCACCTTCTTGTCAGCTTTTTACAGATAATTCATATATTTTCTAGCCTTACACTTTGCATTTAGTAAACTATTTGATGGTTTCATGTTGTAATTATTATGTAAATCTATGTTGTTTGGGAGTTAGGTACCAAATATATTTGTATCTCAATAGTATACTCAGTTTTATAGTGTGAGTATTTAGGCCAAAACCACATTTACATCTGTAGAAAGACCCATACTGTAGGAAATAGATTTGGCTTTTCCTCTTTTAGTGTGTATCCCTGTGTCTATTCCTCCTATTCTGATCTCCGAGTTCTAAATGAAAGCTGTAAACTAATTGGAAAACCTTTTAATTGGAGTTCATTAGTGCATGCTATTTCAGCATTTAACTGATAGTTTTATGTATTCTTTCAGTGGTAGTACTAAGAGCTATGTAATTAAGAGTAGCATGCATGTGAATGACATAGAAATTTCATACTATTCAACTGGGAATAAGCTTAAATATTTGTAATGTTTTAGTACATTAGCAAACAAAAAATAAATTTCAGAACCTTTCATCTGAATTAGGTAAATGGATATGTATACATTCTGGAATTAGATGTAGTGGTTTGCTCTACCCATAGTACGATAACAGTATCTTATAAAATATATATTTTCACAAAATCAGGTTATTTTATTTTACTACATTTTGTCTACTTTTTGAGCCCAGTGTATTGCATCAGGAACTGGTGTCCTGGGAATAGAAAAAATAAGTTGTAAGAAGTTACCTGCACCAGCCAAAATAACTGTCTTGTCTAATAAGAGCAGTAATAAAGTAAATGATGAAGTAATCTTCGAAAATGAAAGTCAGAATGAAAAAATGAAACTAAAAGACAGAGCCTAAGTCTGATAATGGATTTAAATAAGTCCAGCACAAGATTTATGTAACTAAATAAGCAGGATCAAAAAATAAGAAGGAAGGAAGTTTTTCCCTTGCAATTTCCGTAAGAGCCTGTTGTATATTTGTCTTCAGATGCAGGGAATGGCTATGCTTGTGCTGAAATAAACTTTGATTTTTTTTTTTTCCAATAGAAAGAATTTCCTAATCTTCAGAGTAAAGCCATCTATCCCTAGGCAAATGATGTCAATGATTTTTTTTTTTTTTTAAAAAAAAGAAAAGTTGATCAGTTGTGGATGTAGTCAATGTTTCTAATGCACATATTAACAATATCTGATGAATTTAACTTGCACGAAGGCTAGAAAATTAGCAAGCTGGGATTCTATTTTTTGTAATTTACCTGAATGGGCTGCATGCACATGAATGTAGGCTGGTGGACAGATAAAGTGCACATCAGTACATTAGGTCTCCTTGTGGGAAAGTTCATGTCTGCTCACTTGACTGTGAGGGAGATTTATTTCCTAAATTAGGCATACAGTGCACATTACTGAAGATGTCAGGTTTGTGTAAAGGAGTTTCCTTCCTTCAGTGTGTGTGAGGATGTGTGTGTTTTCATGTGTTTTTTTTTTTCCCCCTCCCAAATATTCACGGAGTATAGAGATTGAATGCAGATAATCCTGCAGTTTATATCTCAAATGAGACCTAGAGAAAACAGAAAAGTAGATTAAGGTATTCACATGGAATTCTGGAAATGTACTTCAAAAAAAAAAAAGAGCTTATATATGTATCAGTATTTATCACTTCTGTGAGATCATGCTTCCACAAGTCACTCATGGCTTTCTAAAAAACCAAAAAAACAGGATGCTGCCTGATTCCATGACTGAATTTATTTGGATTCTGCAGATGCTCAGCACTTGGTCAGCTTTTGCCCTTATGGGAAGAGTCGAGTTGTCATTGTGGGTTTACTAATTGTGATGCCGTGAAAGCAATTCTTGCCACTATTTCCTTAAGCTGCTTGATTCTTGCTTTGTTAAAATACGTGCATTTTCCAGTCAGGCATTGTCCTGGCTGCATCAGAGGTGCTGAGTAACTGCATTAACCTTGGTGAGCTTTGGCAGTGGGAGGGAAAATAAAAGTCAATAAATGTCTTCCACAGCACTGATGAACTCCAAACGGCATCAAGAGTGGTGGTTATGAGCTGTGGGAGATAATTTAGTCAACTATATCTTTCTCTTCAAATTGCCTACTGCCACTTTAACATCACCTAAGTATATTTTAAATCAACTGTCTTTGACTGGTACATGCTGTTTGGGTTGGCATGTGTTTCTGTTGTTGACAGATTCAACAATGTTTGTTTCCCACTGTTATCTCTATATAGAGAGAACTTAAAATCACTCTTCATTTTCCTGTACTGGAAAAAGCTATTGACTGTCCAAACACTGCCTGATTCTAGAAAAGTAGGATTTGTTTGATCATCTGGGCTATCCAATTTCCTGCAACCCCAGGTTACTTCTTAATTTGCTGGCTGACAGAGGTAAGCCTTTAAAGCTACATAACATGAGTCTGTTAGAGATAACCATATAGGTGTTTTAATATTTACTTGAACTATGCAGTGTTGGTGAGATTCTGGGGTGAAAAGATGCATTTGTCCCTGTTGTTAAGTGTGGTGTCTAAATATCTGGCACTTGATGCCTGCTTAGCTTACACTTGCAAGCTGCCTGCCCTCTTCAGAGAGAGTGAAAGAGACCCTCTCCAGAGTATTCCTTAGAGACCACTGAGCTTGTGTGGTGCTGGCCAGGAGCTGTGTAGCTACCTGTTCAGCACTAAGCCAGAGCATCAGCCCTGCTGAAATTTGTGGTCTATTAGCTCTGGCTCAGGGGCAGGCATATAATGTTCAGGACACTTAGGAGTGACCTGATAACCACTGCTGCAAAGCAACTTAAGAATTAAGGTTTTTAGATGATATAACTGAAGGATGAAAAAGTCCTTGTGTGAGAGTTAAATTCAGTCTAAACAGTGTTGTTGTGATCTGCTCTTGCCATTTACAGCATTTTCCTTTCCTCTTCCCTTCTATTTTTTTGGCTGTAAATGTGGCACTCCTTAAAGGATAGCTAGTAGGTTCATAATGTTGTTATATATAAACAACATCAGAGTCTGATTAATGAAATAAAATGATCTTGAAGTTAAATGTTTAATTCATAGGAATATTCTTCTGGATATTCTGAAATATTCTAAATACTGCAAGTAGCCAATGCTTTCCACAACATTTTTGAGACTATCATTTATTTTTCCTAGTTTTGATCAACTGATGAGAGCAGGACCTTAACCTAAAGGCTACACTATCAAAACTCCCTTTAATTTCAGTGGAATTGAGTTCTTATCTGTCCAAAGACTCTTTGATTTGCTATTCCCTGATTATTTTTATTTATTATGATTATTACTATTTTCTGGATGGTGGAGCTATTTGTGTGGGTCTGTAAAGGAACTGCACTTGACTTTCATCTTTGACAGCAGTGGAGATTTTACTTCCCAGAGACTACTTAGCTTGTATCTACCAGGAACGGAGAAAATAAATTTAATCTATTTGAAGTTCAGTTTATTGGTGTTATTAGCCATCAATCTTAATAATATCTTAACCCCATTTTTTTGGTGCAAATTTAATAATATTAATATTTTACAGTCTCTTGGAAGTGTTGCAAAACCAATTACAGAAATGTCAGGATTTCCATAGGAAGATAACCTTCCTCTTAACGGTATCAGGGGAAAAAACCAAACTGATAGTGATTAAAGTGTCAGGATATAATTGCATTTTCTTCCAAATAAACTATCAACTCCCAATAAATAATTAAAACAAACCACGTTCCTCAGGATGCAACAGTTCAGTAGCTGTGATTAAAAAGTGTTAGGAGACATTATTAGTTTTTTTAATGATAAATTTTCTCTTATTCTCAGATTGTCTGATTTTATTACCTTACTGCTCTTTGGGGTATATATATGTATATATTTTTCAGTTTCCTGGGAAAGCATAACTCATTTCACAGGCTGTAATGAGTTATATGCTCCATAATGATTTCACAGGTGACCTCTGAATGATCACAATTCTAGAGAAACATGTGAATCTAGACTTAGGAACGATAATTAAATTTGTCAAAGTTTTGGCAATGTTCCAAGAGCCATAATTTGGCTACCTGATGCTTTGACATGTATATTAAAGAGCCTGTTTCTCCATTTTTCTTCAAATTGTCTTTGACTAACTGTTTATTAGATGACTTAGTAAGATGTTCGGTATTAACAAACAACATAAAACCCCAGAAGGCCCAGAGAGCAAAATACAGGCATAATTGTGAATGGTTTTCTATTTACTGATGATGAACCAAAAAATAAGTAGCAGATGGTACATGTTAGTCCCACAAAATACCCCTGTATTCTCTATCTGGTTGCATTTTTCTTAAACTTCAAGCTTTTTTTATTAGACACAATAAACAGTGGATATCACAATGTCATTCTTATGCTATCTCTCAGGTTAGAAGCATGGTTTTTAAAAAAGTAATCATAAAGCAGTGTTCAGTGTGATTAAATTCTTTTTTTCAGGACAGCATTTGTTTTTACTCATCTGGACTGCTTGCACAGTTTTCCCTTCAATGATAGAAGCTGCTGAAAACATACTTATCTTTTCCTTTATAAATTGAAGCTCAAACATGAATCTTAGATTTACATTTTGCCTCATTAAGTCCCTTCAACTGATTAAATCTCTTGAGCAGGCACAAATTAAATGAAAAATGAGTAGAATGTTTAAAACACATGGTGAACAACAATTGTCAATTAGTCGATCTCTGTCAAATCCATTTTAAACATTGTACGTGTTTTGACCAGAGAATAGGGATCTAGAAAGTCTGGTTAAGTCAGAAATGTACTATAAATGCTTTTTTGAAATCCAATGTCTAAATATTTAAAAGTAACATCAAAATAAATGTTAGGCTGTGTTGTACTGCCCAGTATTATAGGACTCTGGCCACTTGAAGGAATGGAGTCTTAAACACTGGGATACTTCTTAAGATTTTAGAAATGTAGGTGCCTTTGCAATTGGACAGCAGTGGGGAATACTGATCAATATCAGTTTTGGATATAAGCCTCATAAGTCACATAATTATATACATATTCCTTTGAAATTAAAGATGATCCAGTTGGAAGAAAACGAGTTGCAGATTCATACCAAGCATTATAGTTGGAATGAAAATAGGCTGAAAATATATAAGCAGAATTCAGCTAATGTGGGGAGAATTTCAAATCATTATACAGTTATTCTTAGCCACATCTTTTTCTTTGGAAGACCGATTAATTTACTGAAAATAGATCTATTCATAAAGCAACTGTTAAATGGGAATTTCCCAGAAAAAAAACACCAATATTTAGATATCCAGAATTATAAAAGTGTGTAACAGTTGGAGCTACCTTTTTTTTTTTCTCCTTTTTTTTTTTTTTTTTTGGCAAGGTATAGAATGTAATTGACAGATTCCTAAGCCTGGGGTAAAGTGGTCCTGTGTAAATGAAACAGACATTTTTAAATCTAACAAATGAGACCAGCATGTTCAAAAGCCATCCTCTAAATGAAAACTGATGCCTTCCTTTTCCAAACCTAAACTGAGCACACTTGCATACTTGAGTTAGTGCTTGATAATTGCATGTGTACCTCTTTTCATACCGGTGTGATAAATCACTTGTTTGCTTTGCAAACTCTTCTAATTTCATTTAGATTTTGGAAAGTGAAGTTGGATGCAAGCGATCAGTGAAGAGCACATGACAGAGATAACTTCTATTTCTACATCCCAGTGTAATAGCACAGTGACATCTGCTCTTGTGAGTTCCTTTGAGTATAAAGCTTTGCTGAGCATTAATAGTTTACTAAAAATAGAAAAAAATCATGCTAATAGCTATGATCAACAGTTCAACAGCTAATGCAGTCCTGAATGACCACAGTGAACAACTGAAAAGAAACCATTAAATTAGGTCTAGGAGAGGTGCAGCCAGGCTCCACCCCTTCTGGTCACGCAGCTGAATTGCCTTCACCTGTGCTCCCAGAGCTGACTCAGTCCTTTCCCCAGGTGCTCAATCAGTGGTTCAGGCTGTGACTCAGCAGTTCCCATACACAGGTCAACTAATGAAGTCTAATTCCTACTGGAGAGAAGATGACGTTTCAGAACTGAAATTTTCTGTAGAAGGCTTAGCCTATATTTGGACTTTAGGGAAAATGGCTAAGAGCTGAAAGAAGCTCTTAAGTTAATACAACATATTGCTGGTGTTAATAATTCACTTTTAATGAAAACAAACAAAACTAATTATCACTAGACTGGGATACTTGTCCAGTTGCCTCAAAATGTGTACTTTACAGTCCTCTTACTAAATGCATAGCTTCTTGTCTTTCCTCCTCCAATAATGCATCTTCTCCTGGCAGCAGTTTTCTTCTGCTTACTGTTTCTCCATTTTTTATTTCTCCTACTGAACTGTATTATCCTTCTTTCCTCTCTTCCTTTCTTTATCTTCTCTTTTTCATGGTAGAAGCTTGTCCATATAGTCTGGACTTTCTAATCAAGATATATCTGTTTGGTAATCAGGACAAGTACTAACACTTATTAATATATGCTAGCTCTATCTACAAGGCTTGGTGTTAGCTGTAGTTTTTGTTCTCTAGAATTCAAAGGGATTCAAGTTGGGAATTTGTGGGAACATTTAGTCCCTTCCCAGCTTCAGAGCGTCAATGTGATTATTCAAGGAGTTCCTCCTGAAACTGTACTATGTTAATGCTTGTGTTTATGGTATTCTCCAAGTCTTCAGAAAGTGACACATTCTTGGAAGTTTTGAATGGATTAAGCAGAAATGGATGAGCAGAATGAATATTTTCAAGTCCCAGAGTTCACAGAATTTCAAAGGTACTGAACAAGCTTAGCTGTAAGGAATGCATAGAGGGAAGAGGTAATGGGCTGTTTTTTTTCCTCCATTTATTTACAGTCAGACAGTTCTGCATCAAAATTTTATTTTTTCTGAGATTTGAGAGAAGTGTACTGTCGCTTAACATGTAGAAAACAGAGAACTGAGTTATCTGGGATTTTTCTGTTGCTTGAATAAGGCCTTTGATGGCAAATCTGAAATAGGCTTGTGAATGAAGTGAAAGAGAGGGCTGAACTTTTTCTACCTCTGGACCAGAAAGAGTAGAACAGTTGCCCACTGGAAGTGTTGCATTTCAAATGGGAATGAAAGCCAGAGCTATTGCAGTGAAATTGTCTGTCCTTGTAAAGGTAGTACACACAGGCCAACAACATCAGAACGTAACAAGATGGGTGATGGAATAACTGTGGTTCCCCTTCCTTGAGTACATGTAGGATGAAGCCACTTACCACTTCAGAACCTTCAATATGAGGCCCAAACGTAACTGGCAGAAATATAGTATCTATATGTATATATATTTAATTTTTAATCTTCTCGACAAGTCAAAAAGATCAGATATCAAACTTGTGAAGTAAAAAATTGATGCTCTTTTTTATTTGTATTTATATTTTTGTGATACAAATAATCGGTAGTAGAAATCTTCTGAGTCTCTTGTTTACTGTTTTATAAAGTAGTATGCCAATACCTGTGTGGCTGATCTCAGATTCTGGAGGGAGTCTTGGTTTTGATGGTGTTTCCACGTGCGGAATGCAATCACTTCATCAGTGACAACTGTGTGGTAAAACAAACTTTGTGTGCTGCTTAAATGTGTGATCTTAAATCCTGTGCCCTTTGGGAGCTTGGGTATTTGAATTAATTTTTTTTTTCCCTGAGTAGCGTTTTAATCTTTTAACATTTTGTTCGGAAGGGCATAGCATTATCCTCATCCACTACAGAAGCCAGCAATTAGGCTATTCAGAAAGATGGTTATGCTTCCAGTATGAGAGTTACAGTTTCTTCATCTAGGGTTACCTCAAAGGATCACTACAGCAGGAGTCACAGGCTCAGACAGTGAGCAAGCAGAACGGAGTGAGGCATCTGGAAAAAAAACCAAAAACAACAAATAGGCTGAGTATCTAATTTGTTCTTGTTTTCGCAGGTTAAGTGATGTAGGCATAAAAAACAGCATTTTCAGTTTGCAGCACCTACATTTGTCCTAACAGGCCCTGTGCACAAATAGATTCATCAAAGTGTTTAACGTAAGAGCTTTTCTATGCTTGGATTGGGCAAGCACGTTTCTCAGCTGTGAGAGCAAATACAGTCCATTATTTTCTGAACAGGCTTGAAATTCATGAATACAGCAAACACCCAAGATGAAGTGGATTATCTCTTTCATTTTCTATGCCCGCTTTCCACCTTAGCAATCTTCTTTCCCTCTAACTTATTTTTATCATCTTTATGTTATTTCCACACGTATACAAAGGCTTCACTGTATATAGCTTTCTTGTTATGCCCTAATGTTCAGAGGTTTGTGGAACTGTTTCAGAAGATGTGAGTATACAGGATCTTTGAAGTCTTGCACAGAATGAAAGGAGTTGCAGTGCTATTACCAATGCTGATATTTTGATGAAGTGATGCATCTTCTGATCCAAACAGGCTATTCTGCTGTCTGTGAATCTGAGATATGAATTTATATTTCTAAATGTTTATTCCTTTCTAAATCTATGTGACTGCACAAAAAGTTTTAAAATAGCTTTCTATGTGTCTGTGTGCTTTGCTTTGTGTGGTGCCAGATGAAGGACACTTTCTAAACTAGCATATGTTGTAGCATTATGTGTCCGATCTGTATGGATTACCATAGCCTCTTAATCTGACTGTACATAACTATCTTAAAAGCTGTGTGCTAAAAAGCCGAAGTGTAATATTTAGAGCACTTTCCAGGTAAATGTGTAATGTATATCTTAAGGTGTTAACCATAGCTGCAATGACAATTCACAAATAATAATAATAAAAAAAGATTAATTGCTCAAAGACAATTTATCCAATCTCGAAAATTAGCTGTCAAGCCATCAAATTGTGCAGAATTACATTCATCATATATTTCTTTTCACCTAGGTCATTTTCAGAGCTCATTTCTAATTCCTTCCCACACATTTTTATCATTTTAGCAGAACACCCTACCTGCAATTTTATCTGTGCTATTTCTCCTTTTTTTTTTTTTTCTTCTTTCCTACTCTCCATCTCACAGTTATCACACCTGTCAGCATGTAATTTTACTGGCTTAATGGATTTGTTTAAGTTCAGAATTTCAGTTGACTCCCATTGAATCATCTTTATCTTGACATCCTAAATGCTTAGGACAAGTTTAGTCTGCTAACCACAACTTTCAGTGGTGGCGAATGGAGCAATTGGTATGGCAATGAGGATGCATGTGGCTCAGATCAGGCAGATCTTGTGACTGGGAATAATTTGAAGCAAACATCACAGATTTCTGTTTTATTCTTAAATTGTGCTTGTTCTGCAGTTCCCAGTGCAGTTTGGCAAACCAGCACTAGGCCAGGCCTCCCAGAGCAGCATCAGTACAGTGTTCTGCACAGCTGTACAACTTCCTCATAACCATATGGTGTTTGATGTAACAATGTAGGTTGCTCTGAAAGTAATGCCTCCTATTTATTTCCGTGGAAACTACAAAGAGTATAGTAACACTAGTTGATAGAGCAAATTCTTAGCTACAAAACACTGTTTTTCAACAGTCACCACCATTAGCTGTGTATGTTCATTGGCCATGAGCAAGAGCCTGCATGCTGTGCTTCTAAAAATCTGAACCAGTGGAGATGTCCCATAGTCGCCACTGCTGAAACACACCATCCACTGCCTCACCATGCTCACATCCACTGTTTGATCTCCATGAACTTTCAGCAAGTGTCGATGAATGTCAGAGGGTGCTATTTTTTCCGCACGGAGGAATTCAATGACACACCTTCGCTTCATCTGCGTTTCCATATCAGATGCCTTTTTGTCAGACTGCCCCTCTGTTGCCATTTGGCACGTAGCAACAAAATATAAGGGGATACTGGTAGGAAGGTTCAACATCTACTGCCATGTCACCAACTTCTACCTCTGATGTTGTGGGCCAATGTGATCAAATAGAAAGCATTATTTTTGGAGCAGAGCTTGTATATTAAATGTAGCCCTTCAGCCGTGGGTGCCACACTCTCATACTGTAGGCATAGTCTGTCATAAGATCAGCCAACTGAGAGGCAAAGATAACTTAAAATTAATCATATCTTGTATTCTGCCTCAGCAGTTCTGTCTGAGAATCTGCATCTCAAGAAAGAACTTTATTCTTGATCTAATTCTTCTGATTTTGTAACCGCCTGTTGCATTCTTTTCAATCTCCATGTTATACTTATGCAGGCAGGTTTGCACAGATCTAAAGGAAAAAAAATTGCGAAGCAAGTTTTGGTTCAGTGGTTCCATACTTGAGGTACTGAGGCAGGATGCTCTGCTTTGGAGCTCCAAAATTTGTAGTGATATGGCTTTTGGACCAGGTGAATCTTAGACTGCAGGTGCCCCAGACACCTGTGCAGAAGTACAAGTACAGGTTTCCCATGCACCAGTCAGGCAATAAATCTTTGTTCACCAAGGGCCAAAAACATTAACTGAGGAATGTTATATCTTGTACTTCACCTTATTTTTTGCAATATTTTAGCAAAGAAAAAGAGTCTGAGTGCTGGAATTGGTCTGGAGAAAATCGCAAGGAACTCTGGTGATGCCTAATGAACTGTGGAAAATTGCCATGACGTTTTCTCATTTTTTTACTAACCAGAGATGTAAAAAGTGTTCTAATAATCATAAAGTGATCCTCATGCACATTGCTCTTTAGTGCTTCCTGGATGGAAAGCTCAGGAAGTGTTGAAGCTAACAGTAATCTTGTTGCCAATGGTTTTTGGCTGCCAGCACCAGCTCAGGTTCTCTAAATAGACACAGCCAATTAGTGGTGTTTCCCATCCTGCTTATGGATGTAAGTGATTTCCAACAGAGAACAACTCAGAGAGGTTTCTGCAGGATGAACCAATTACCAACATCCCATTGGCAAGGCTGGTTGCACTGCTCGAGCTGTGCAAAGCTGGAAGCCGTTCTCACCTGCTACTGCATGCCTCTGTTTTACAGGTTTGTATGCATTTCAGTGACACCAGAAACTGTATCTGGGAAAATAATGCTGTGATTGTGATTTAAAATGCTGTTTCAGCAATGCATTATCATCTTTTGTTACAGTGATCATAGCACAATTGTAGGTCAAGTAAGCAGGATCTGTATCCAGCATATACATGTGTATCTTTTATCTCCATCATGTCTGCCCTGTTAAGTTTAGCCTGCTGATAAATGTGCTTTATGGAGACAGTCCTGTAATGCAGAATTATTGTTTACTTGTTTTCATAATCCTCCCCAAGTGGCTACATCTTGTTTGCTTGCTCGGTCTTCTGAACTGCTTGCTTTAGTTCAGAGTAACTTACTACAAATTATTCATTATTTACTTTTACATCAGTAATTTATTTACTGCCTTCTTGGCAGTAAAATGGATCTTAGAAGGTAAAAGGACCAGGGCTGTGATAATGACTTGTTTTCAGATAAGTCTGTGTAAAGTCTATCAAAAAACTGTTACAGTTCAAGAGGGCTGGGGCACAGTTGGTGGGTCTTACAGGCCACAGCATCATTAAATTTAGAAACAAATAAAAGTTCTCTGAAATATGCAGCAATAAAAAGTACGTGTTCAATTGAAACTTTCAGCTACTGCTGCTCAAATTAAGTGTTTCTCCTCACCCCTTGATATTGTAATACAACTTTTTTTCCTATTAACATATGAAATACATTTTTTTTTCTGAATTACATTCAGGCACAAATCTTGCTGCTTCTGTTTCTAATTGTAATCTCGCCAGGTTGTCCAAATAAATAACTTCAATAAGTCATGTAAAAACCTGGTCGGCTGAAAGTATGTTCACTCCCTTGGTTCATTCTTTGTTTTATATTGTCAAGCTAATCACTTGGAGAGCTTCTTTCAGTGCATTAGCTACTGTCTAGCATAGCATTTACTTGAAGCACATCGAGGTTAGAGATGCTCATGCTGCTTCATTAAATCACTGTGGTCAAAATTTTAATGGAAAGTAAAAGGAATATTTGTATCTTCAGGGATTATTGTTGCCTTTAACCATTTTGGATGATTAAAATATGTAAGTTAGTATTGCTCAGTTCATTTTAATACATTCAGTGGTCTGGAAGCAGTGTCTTTTTATTTATTTTTAGTTCGTGCTCATCTTATATAGATACTTAATGAACTTACATAGTAGTTTTTGGCAGTTTGAACATAATTGTTAATTAACTTCTCTGCTTAAGTTCCTACAAGATAAAATGTAGTTGATGAGAGGTAATGCTAAAAACAATAAATCCTGAGGCTATTTCATAAGCATAGTCATTAAATTTAACTTAGATTCTCCATCAATGGAGAAAAATCAATTTGTAAATGCCGTATTATTGTGAATTTCAATAGCATGTTCTGTATTTAGAAATACTATAGGATTCATATATGCATGTAGGAAGGAAAGAATTGGAAATTGTATGAGAAGCCCTGATGCACATGGATCTATACAAAAACAGAGGTGTCAACAGACCTAGCCCTGCAGATATAGAACAGGGTCTGGTATTGTGCCAATACTCTGCATTAATCTTTTAGTATTTTGCAGAAATAACTGAAATGCCTCACTTTCAAAATCTGTATTGTTAATATTGAACATTGAGCAGAGAACTGAGTTTCACAGTGCGGTGTGGCTTATTAGAGTTAATTATAGGGGATTGCAATAGCAATATTGAACATATTTCCCCGAAAGGATAAGAACAGTACTTACCTGTTGTAGAGTTTAATTGAATGCTTAATTTATTCTTCAGAAAGATGTCTGTTCTCTCTAGAGAAAACCCTGGTTGAAGTTTAAAAAGTACTTGTTCTCTGATCTCAGAGAACAAATAGCTCACGTTGTGGTCTCTCAGACACAAGCAGCTGTTCTGCCTTCTGCAGTCTGAACCACACTGCTTTTCTTGGGAAGAAAAGGAAAAAAAAGAAAAGGGAATCTTGGCCATTCTGCTGTATTGATGCTTGGGAATCTCATTCTGCGTGGAGAAGTTTCTGTATTTAGGAAAAGAGAAGGGAAAACTATACATTGTGATTGCTGCATGCCTAATAGTTTTGACAGCATGGGACTTTGCAAACAAAAATATGAAGAATTTGAAAACCAGCTCTGGGGAATGTGTTTTTGTCCAGACAAAACTATTACCTCCAAACTGACAGTGATCTCAGGCATGCCTGCTCAAATTCACTGAGCAGAATGCCGTGTGGGAAGAACACGGAGTTTTCTCAGAAATCTCTGAATGGCTGGGAATTCTAAATTTCTGCTGCATCCTCTAACCAACTTTGCAGAAACAGAGGATGCCTGAGATTTTTTTTAATTTTAGAGCTGACGTAGATATTATTCTTTTCACTTTCTTTCGAGCAGTTTTTATTGAGCTAAGAAGGACCTGTGTAGCTCAAAATCCAAACAGAATATGAATCTGAGGTCTAAACCTTCATTTGATGGGATCTAAGGAAGATGATTCTACTTTCAGGGGAAAACTGTAGTTATTTGATATAAGGTGGAATATTTGTGTTCCAAGTAAATAATACTTCTCCCTCTGCATAATAATATATAACATATAATAATATATTATTGATGAATGCATTAGAAAGCAGGCTGAAGATGCATATGTTAGCAGTACAGCACAGTTTGAGAAAGTATTGCCATCTCTCACTGTTTCTGGACACACAAGACTGGTTTGGAGGGTTTGCAGTAAAATCTAAAACATCCCATACCTTTCACTGTCCTTCAGCTGCTGCCGTCCTTTGCAAACTCATCTGTGTGAGCTGCATTACACAGGGGACAAAAAGCTTATCACTGCAATAAATTACTTTTTGCTGATGGACTGCTGAGGAGGTCTTTTTGCCTGGGGACACTGTTTCATTCATCAATTGGCTGAGTTCCTAAATTCTGCATGTACCACTGGAGCTTGTTTTATGGGGGTGGATTATTGGCACTGCATTATGAGATGGCTACCACAGCACTGAGATGTGAAGACCCACTGCAGCTCGAGGAGGCTGATCGGGCTGCAGAAGACTTGTTGCTTGCTTCTGAGGAAGACCTCTTGTCTGTCCCAAGGCTGCTGAAAGTTGAGAATGTGAAGCAAGGTAGAGGAACATGGAACAGTGAAGGTGTTTCTCCCAACATGCTGATGGGAAATGTTTAGTAACTAGAGGTATAATGATCATCACAACATTTGCATTTGTCTACCATTGTCAGGTGGGTAGCTACAAGTATGCAGTAGGCAATATTAGATACGACTAGATGTATCTCTCCTACCTGAGAGGCTTGCAGTTTTCTTTGTTAAGCTAACTCTAAGTGGTGATACAAAAACATTACTGGGTTTTCATAGACCAGTACCAGTGCGTTCCTGCTGCTCATCGCACTGATGCACTTGTGAACCAGCAGCCTTTAGGAAGCCTCTGTGATCAGAGAGGGCAGCTCCTGGGGCTGAGGCTTCTGCTGGAGGCTTTGATTAGTTGATTATTAGTTGATCATAGCTGTCGCAGGCCAGTGGTCATTCATGGCAGCAAGGAACATCTGAGTAGAAATAGAAAATGTCAAAACCTTTATGCAAGATGAAGGCGTGAATACTTAAAAACCCCGAATGGTGACCGTTGTATTTGCTGAGCCAAAGCTTTCCTTTATCCTTTTCTCATTTGCGTTTTCAGTGTTTGTTTTCAGATGATAATAGATAACTAACTTCTTCAATTAAAAAAAAACAAGAAAAAGCAAAAGGAAATTTTATATAAATTCCCATCATAAGACTGCTTTGGAATAATCATAAGAAGCTTTATATTATTGTCTGATTCCTCCTGGTCTTTCTGTTGTGTGACAGTCACATATGCATAACATAGTTTTCTAAGCACCATTGAAATCTATTGATTTTTATTTTAGACTATTCTTGCATAGGTAGAAGTAATAGACAGGAGCTGAGAATGAGGTCCCTGACACAGCCCAGTAACTGCGAAGCACTGCTCATTTCTCTGTGGTTGCTGGGGGTCCATAGGGAGCGTTCCTTTCCCCACTTTCTTTGAAGCAATTGAGTTGTCTGCAGGGTTCTTTGAGTGCCTTTGGGGGAGCAGCCTGCAGGACCAGAATATTCTTCTGTGATTTTACTGTAGGCAAAGGCATGCAGCCTTCTTGCAGGGAAACTTCCTATGGAGTTTAATTTACTTAAGAAAGAATCTGGCCACCTTCTGTCTTAGACAGCAACAGGAACTAAACTTCTGTCATTACAAATGTTTGTTAATGTCTCTATAAGTGTCATGTCTTGTCGTTGTAATATTTTTGTCCTTATTGCTGAAAGAATTCCACAAACAAAATCCAAAGAAGCAATTCTATATGTCAGAGTATTTTAATTGGTTGTTGTTAACAAATTAATTCAATTTTTATATTTAGATATTAATAAAAAATAAGTAAAATAAAATAAGTAGCCTGACATAAAAAGTAATTTGAAAGTTCCACTAAGAATTCTTAGTTATGTGGGGACTGGAAATGAAGCTCTTTAATTGCACATTTTACAAAACATCTCTTCAGAGGCAAAGTTCAGGACTTAACCAAATTCACCTATTCTCTGTAATGTTGCCTTAATTAATACTTTTTAAATAATTTTCAAACATGAAATTCAATTATAATCATTTGTAGCAGCTTTAATACATGGGAGAAAATGTACCTTAATAAATATGTTAATAATAGAAAAGTCAGTGACAGAAGTTTCTGTAACTGAAGTGACTATGCTATGCAGCAAAGATATAAGGGCTTAGAAAAATTCATCTCTTTGATTTGTCAAAAGGAAAAGTTCTCTATACACCGTGCACTAAGCAATTTGAAAAGTCTGATCTTGTCTTTCATTGATAGAAAGTGCAGAGTTGAGTGAAAGCGGTAGAACTGTTTCTGGAGATGAACTCATCTAAATTTAATTCCTTTCTGTTTGTAAAATATTGCAAGATCTTGCTCAAGGGTGCTTTTTTGGAGTTAAGTTGGTAAAGAAAATTAATACATTTGAAGAATATGAAAACTTAATCTGATTTATTACTTCTAATTTTTCTCCAAGTGAATTCTTCTCTGGGCAGAGGATTTAGAATGAAGCAGAAATTTAAGCAGATTCACTTGGCCACGTATGGCTTATATTTTTACTTGTGGTAGCAGCAATTAAAAAATGTTCTTTAACTTGCACCTGTCCCCACTGAACTTAAGGTTGTCTTTCAGAGATGATGAGGGAGCTGAAAACAACCCAGAGCTGTGTGTCTAAGGTTTAGAAGTAGTGATTTTCTATCAAAAAAGCATCACACTGAGTTTGTGTGTCTTTATTGCCAAAGTCTTGCTTGAATATCTTGGTAGTGCATATGGCTAGTTCTTACTTATGAACATTTAAAACTCTTTTCTAGATGACTTTGTTTATCTATTTCTGTCATTACAGGCATGACATAATGTCAGTCAGACTTTGTAGCCCTTGGCCACTTGCACGTGGCTACTGCTCTCCTCTGCTTGCCAAGTGCTTTGTCACGCTGCTGCAGCAGGGTGAAGAAGAATGTGGGGCAGATGTGTCTTGACCTGTATCTTGAAGTGAAGATGGCACCTTAAATACAAAGCGATCCTTCAGCCTTGCTTCAGTTGCAGGAAATGTTAGACTTGCAGGCTCTCACATTGGTTGGGAAATTCAGCCACTCAGATATCTGCTGGAAAAAGAACATGGCAAGCTGCAAACAATTCAGGAGATTCCTGGAGTCCATTGGCAATAGCTTTCTGTTCAGGTCTGGACAGACCCATCAGAGGTGGAGTGTTGCTGGACCTGCTGCTCACCAATGCAGAAGAGATTGTTAAAGAGGTTAAGATTGGAGACAGCCTGGGCCGCAGCAACCATGCTGTGGTCAAATTCATGATCTCAAGGAATGTGGGCCTGGGAAAGAGTGGAGTCAGAACCTTGAACTTTAGAAGAGCGAATTTTAGGCTGTTAAAGCAATTGTTGGAAGAGATCTCCTGGGAAAAGATCCTTAGGGACAAAGGAACAGAACAGAGCTGGCAGCACTTTAGATGCCTTTACTGAGATCACAACAGCACTCCATCCCCCCTAGCATAAGAAATTAGGCAGATGAGGCAGGAAACCAGTCTGGCTGAGCGAGGATCTGCTGATCAGGCTGAGGTGAAAAAAGGAAAAGTATAAACTGTGGAAGTGGGGATGGGTGGCCTGGGAAGAATATAGGGATACTGTCTCAATGTGAAGGGATGGAGTCAGGAAAGCCATGGTGCAGATGGAATTGAACTTGTTAAGGGAGGTGAAAAACAAGAAGGAATTCTTTAGATACATTGGGCAGACTAGACAGGCAAAGGAGAGTGGATCCCCTCTGATAAATGAAAAGGGAGACCTGGCCTTCTCAGATGTGGAGAAGGATGAGATACAAGTGCTTTGACTTAGTTTTCATGGCCAGTCAGGCTTCTCATGCTTGTGTCTCTGGGTCTCCTATGAAGAAAGGTTGAGGGATTTGGGCTTATTTAGCTTGGAGAAGAGAAGGCTGTGGAGAGATCTCATTAAGGTCTTCTAATTCCTGAAGGTAGAATATAAATAGCAGGAGGGGGACTAACTTTTTACATGATCTGATAGTGACTATGGGGGAGTGGCTTTAAATCAAAAGAGGGAAGATTTAGGTTAGATATTAGGCAGAAATTTTTCCCTCAGAGGATAATGAGGCACTAGAACATGTTACCCAGGAGGCTGTGGATGCCCCATATCTGGAGGCATTCAAGGCCAGGTTGAATGGGACCCCGGGCAGCCTGATCTAGTGGTTGGCAACCCTGCCCATGGCAATGGGTTAGTTGATCTTTAAGATCCCTTCCAACCTAAGCTATTCTAGGATTCCATGATTCTATACATAAGATTTGATGAAAAATGTCACAGCTTCTTTAAACTAAGGAGTAGATAATGGAGTTTTCAATACATGCATTTTTCTTGGCTTCTACACAGTATATTCCTGTATAGAATAGCTCATGCTCCTGGTTTTTCATGCAGTATATATTCATGTCGGAGCTATAGCTGGACATATATTTCTTTTAAATGAAATACTATGTGATAATTTATGACATAAAGATGTAAAGTGAATGCTTATTGCATTTATTTGTTTTTTCATTCCAGTACTATTCTATTCATATTTCTGTTAGTTACCAATCAGCACACATGATAATTACTCCCTCTTAATACTTCTCTTTTGTATTTATAATTGTTTCATTGGAAACAGCAAGAAGGACTTTAAAGATTTCACTTTCTTGTCATCTCTTATTCATTTTTTGCTTTTTCCTATCAAGGGAAGAAAGAAGAGAAAGTTTACTTGAATACAGCTTGAAAGGAGTTCACGCTCAGCTTATCTGATTTGATCAATAGTGATTTAATGCCAGACTTGCGCTGTTTGAGGTACTTTAATTGATTTTTTCACTTACTGTGGGTCTGAAGGGAATGGTTTCATTGCTTTACCTGTAGGTTTCCTTAGGATTCTCATTTGTTTAGTCAAAAGAACCCTATGACAGATTTAAGGTAGTAGTCGGGCATCTTTTTGTCAACTGAATGCATCTTCTGCTGCTGTTCACTGGGATAGTAGAATATAAAGAGAGCTATGGCTCTGGGGACCTGAAGTGAAGTATATTCAGCTGTATGCTGTAAATATGTGCTACAACTGAGCACAAACTAGTTCTCTTATGATTCATAAATGCTTTATAATCCATTTACTTACTTATTTATTTTGGTTGCTCTCTGAGTCTATAAACAGTAGTGGCTGGTGACTGTGGTTAAGCATCTACAGAGATGCTTGCTGTCATGCAACTCTACGTTGAGGAGCCTCTGCTGCTGGTGTATGGAGTTTGAAAACCTTTTAGCTTCATATCTCACTCTCAACCCTTCTCCTTGCTGTCTGTAAGAGGCTCCTGGGGAAAATCTTTAGGATGATGCAAATAAGAGTTTCTGCCTTCAGCCCCCCTTTCTCCCCAAACCCCAGAAAAATACAACCCTGAATCCTAAAACGATTGAATGAAGAAATTAGTCATGCTCAGCACTGTGCAGACATAGACAGAAAATATTCCCAAATAATTTACCACCCCTGTGCAGGATGTATGTGGAAATGAAGGGCACATTTTATTATTCATTGTTGTTCATCGTATAGCTTTTTTAAAGGTGTCTGTATGTGATTTCTGTGCTGGCCATCAGTGCTCATATAAAAGGTTATTCAGGAAATAATTAGCTGTGAATCTGTTTGCTTCCATGCAGAGGCCATTTATTGAAATTGTATACAAATCATCAAACTTACTAATTAGCACAGATGGTAATGACATCTCTACTTTTTCTTTTCCTGTTGTTGACCCTGGAAGAATCTTTTTGTTTGCTTGGGTATTTTCACCTAGTTTTTTTCTAAATTGCTAATTGCAATTACTATTTTTGTAGTTGCTTTACTAGTGTGCTTTGTGTGCCATAAATCATCTATTTTATTCTGCCTAGCTGTTGAAAATGTTGGTCCATGGGGTCAGTTGTACATTTTTTCTTCCTTTAACACTCTTTGTATTTATTTATTTTTCATTTACTATTTAATCCATCCTAATATACTTATCCTTCACCTCAGAGCAGTGAACTTTTGATTTCTTTAATATGTCTCTTCCTTCAGGCTTTTCCTTTGTATTATTTTCTTGTCAGAATATCTGTTTTCCATGATTTCTGTTCTGGGTCTTAACACGTAAATGCTCAATGGTTGGGTTCGTTTAGAGTTAGTGTGTGTTGCAAGTAAAGATAAAATCTGATCTGGCAACTGCATAGCAAATCTCAGGTCAGGTCTGAGCACATGTTCCTCCACTGTGAAGACTATTATTTGAATAAAAATACATTAGTTCACTCCAAATTAGAGGATGGGAATACTGAAATGACTGAAGAAAGTTAATACAATGCAAATTAGTACATGTATATCATTAATTTGACATCTCTCTTCAGTACAATAGTCCAAGTAAGTTGTTTTCCAGTAAATAAGAATGTCTTCTCTGATTAAAGGGTAGTAATTGGCTTTTGTATGTTAATGGTGTGGCCCAGAGCAATTTTATAATAACCTTCTAAATGCTTGTACAAAAAAAACCCCAAGCAGGAAACAAACAATAAAACTAACTCCAGAACGTAATTAATAAAACAAACCCCCAAACCCCATCAAACAAAATGCATACAAAGCCACCCCAACACTATTACTTTCAAGAAACGCAGTTACTACTTTTCTTAATTCATCTTAGTGAGCTGTCAATAAATTTCACTCTATTAGATGCAGAATTGAATTAGCTAGGGTTGTCATCTACATGATTTCTGCTTACTCGCTATTTACAATTTCTAGTAAATGTTGCCTGTGCAAAATAAACGTACTTAATTTATAGACAGTGGTGAGAAATTGTTGTTCATTGTGGTGACAATAAATGTCACCAAAGTGCTGTCTATTCTAAGGTTGAAAATACACAGTTCTCTTGCCAGAGCCTGAAAATGTGTTATGATGCTAAGATCACAGATTCTATGTTATCAAAGACACAGTATAAAGCTGGAGTGATTTATTCCAAAAGGAAATGAAGATGTTGCCTTGCCAAACATGATGTTCGTGTTGGACCTAGAACTGGTAAAGGGAAACCCGTCTTTCTCTCTCAACTTTTACCAAGATAACACAAGCACCAGGTGCACCTAACTGCAGGTTTGTTTTACGTCATGGATGCTGGCTGATTCTGGCTGTCCCATGGTGAGATATGCTACTCTGTGCAATGCTGGTTTTGTCTGTGTCTGTATCCTCAGGCATGTTTTCTAGACCCAAATCAGCAGATCCAGCACAGGCCTGCACTTGCAAAGGCTTCAGACGTCACCTGCTCCTGACACGTTTTTCTGCCATGTCTAAGTGTTATTGTGCCATCCTTCCTTGCCTGAGTTAGATGTGGTGATGCTCACCTTAGACATAGATTGATCCTTCAATGGGCTGTGCACAACCTGACCTGTGCAAAGCCTGATAATGATGAAAGGGAGGTGAGCATAGCTGCAGAACTCTTTGCAGGTTTGACTTCCAGCTGAGGTTTGCCCACTCAGATATACAAGTATGGTGTTCCCTGTAAGAAGTCCCAAGAGGTAGAACACCTTCTCTAGGAGGACAGGCTGAGAGAGCTAGCTAGAATGGTTCAGCCTGGAGCAGAGAAGTCTCTGGGGAGACCTGAATGCAGTATTTTAGTATATAAAGGGAGAGGGGGCTGTAAGGAAGAAGGGGACAGACACCTTAGCAGGTTTTATTGTGATAGGACAAGGGAAAATGGTTTCAAACTAAAAAAAAAAGTCCATTACATGAGGAAGCAGTATGTGCTTAGAGGACAGAAGAGTACCTACTGCTGGGTAAGGATTTGAGGAGTCCACTTCTGTCAAATCTCTGAAATCTGTGGAAGAATAGCTTGGGAGGAATGAATAGGAAGTTAAAAGTTGAAGGTAAAAATAAAATATTTAGTTTACAGATAAGTATGAATAAAACTGTCTAAATATAGTAGTTTTAGAAAATAAAATTGATATGACTACAAAGAAAAAGATTTTGCAAGCACTTTAGAAAATTATAAAAGAAAATACCACAAAGAACTTGAGGATTTTTTCAAGAGGATATTAAATATTGAAGGAAAACTTGCACATTTCTATAGTGGAAAACAATTGCAAGGCTCATCATGGAGGACGTGGTTCTCTATCATCTTCCTTATTACAAGTTCAGGTAAACATGGGAATACAACTTTAAAACTGCAACTTTTAAATTGGAAAAAGTCCTCGAGAGAGAAGGAAGGAGAGGGGAAAAAAAAAATAAGGAAGAGATCTTTCTGATCTTATTGATGGAGAACATATGGTACCAGTGTTTCAGAACTTGTCATAAGTACTGAGGAAGAAAGATGTAAAAAAGATTACAGTCTGTCTTGAAACGGAAAATATTGAGATCTTTTTTTCTTCTTTTGAACACATCAAGATCAACAGTACATCATAAAGAAGAAAAAAGGAAGGATAAAATCCTTGAAACTGAATTTAGTGGAAGAGAACCTGAAAAATTCAGTTTTCTTTCAACACAGATAGTGAGACTATACTGGAGTATGGACTGCCAGCCTGCTAAACCCAAAAGAAAATGATTCCAAAGAAAAGACAGGGAAAAAGTTAAGAAAAGAAAGAGGTTGAAGTTTTTTTTAAGATGACCTGTGTTATTCTATATACATGCAAAGTAGAAAATATGCAAGGAAGAAAAAGTGAAAGAATTATAAAAGGAGAAAGATAATATTTTCCATGAAGTTGTAGGAAGGACACATTCTGAACAAACAGAAAGATAGAATGTAAGCGAAGGAAAAATGTCTGAGGACATTTATAGAGGTTTATAGAAATAGATTTTAAGAAAAAATGGTATAGAATTATTTGAAATATGATAATTATTTCCTTAAATGTAACAGATGAGTTTGCACATTTTTGTTATGAATTATGTGCTGGAAAAGTAATAACCTCCTCCCCCAGCAATTAAATACTATCTAAAATATATTTGCTTTCACTTAGAAATGTGGACAAGTACTCTGTAGATGTTTGTTCTTAAGGTTCTTAAATAAGATAGCAGACGTAGATATCCATTTCTATACTGGACTATGTAAAATAAAAAAAATTAACTACTGCACTGATAGATTTAGTTACAATCATTCATGTAGGATGCCTTTTCTGGACTGATGTAAGGATTTTCTAATATACAAAAAGGGGAGAACTCAACAAATTGCTTATAGCAGAGATCTATTTCATCAATAAATGCTGGTGGTGAGATTTTTGTCAGCATGTTGGCAGGTATATTAGGAAGTGCTTTAGTTAGATATATGCACTTAGATCAATTGGGAATTTTTTATAGGCAGTCTATTTGCAAGTACTACTGTGAGAGCTCTGGACCTGCTGTGTAAAAGGCTTAAAACGTGGTTATTTTGTCTTTTCTTAACGCAGAACCTTGTTATTCAGAATGCTTGAAAATAAGAAAAGGAGTACATTTTCAGTAATTTGTTTTTTCTTCAACTTGTCTTTTCTTCTGCATCTGGTGAAAATGCAAGTCTGCTTGTTTCCAGCTATGGTTTCTTGCTTACAATTTTTATCCTTTTATTAGATTATTGTCTGTTTTTTTCTCCCAATATTTTTAGCAACTAAGAATTTTTCCTTTGTACGTGTTCTTACTCATTATTATTACACGAGTTCCACAAGCTAATTTTAATATCATCTGTATATGTTTAGTTAAAGAATTTCAGATGGTCAGGTAGTTTGAAAAGAAATAGCCCCATCTTTATAAATTTCCTTCTGCTTGCCTCTTACTGTTTTTGTAAGATGAGTATATTTATACATGCCATGAATAGCTTTGATGCATGGTGATGGTTAAAGACTGGAGCATGAGCTGTGTTTTAGATCCTGAATTGTCCAATTGTTTTTACAGCAGCAATTAACTCATGATATTTTTGCGAGGAAGTCAGGTGGATGTTGTCATAAATTTAAAGATACTTGGTGGACTGATTTTGTGCAGAGGTTGGGTTCATCTTCCATTTATGGTCCAGTAGACCATATCTCGTCTAATCAACTTGCTTTCTATTTTATTTTTAGGTTAACAGATTTTTTTTTAATCAGTTTGTCCTCGAAGTTGAAAGAGCTGGAATCTCTAGCCCCACCTTACGCTTGAAAGGTATGTACAGAAGTTTTCATACACTTTCACAAGCAACAGACAGCAATAAGCAGCATTCATTTGGTGCATCTGTGGTTCCCTGCTTGCATACTACACTGTGAGCTCATATACAAAAATTATGAGTTCTCTTCGACATAGCAAGGCAATAAACCACAGAAAGTTGGCATCCTTTGAGTGAAGACAGATCCTGTAGAGAAATTAAAATGTAAAGTACCAGTAAAGGATATTTTGAGTTGGAGAAAGAATGAGCTGAGGCAGATGTCAAGATAAACGTATTTTACACCTCAAAAGCTGTCACAGCAGAAGTGCTAGCCTGTGGTTTGGTGATGGAATATGAAGATAGCAGATGGTGTCAGAACACAGATATCTGACAGAACAGAACTGAATAAGCAGAAAGCTTCAAGTAACTAGCAGTTTTGAGTGTGTAGGCTTTAGAAGTGAACCAAGGAAAGGCAAAATCAATATGCCACTGTTGTAGACAGTCAGTAAAAAATGTACAGTGAGTTTAACATCATCCTAACAGATCAGTCAGCAAACACCCAGGTTAGCATACTGTTGCAAGCCTAAGGAAAGGACTAGTTGAAAGCCTGTATAGAAATGAATTTCAGTAGATCTCTCCTTGTGCTTTTGAGTGTAGGTTTCTCTGCAACAAGTATGTTAAAGTGGAATCAGGTTAGAATTCAAAGGTTCTTGTATTGTTTCTAGCTCATTTCTTTCTGCAGATAAAATGCTCCTTCCATTAAAAAAAAAAAAAAAGATTCTTTGTATTGCTATGGGCCTCTGAAATGCATAGAGATAAATATATGAGATAGATTCCTGAACAGAACCAGTAATAAGATCCTCTCCTAACTTCTCCAAGTTAAAGACCCAGCTTTCCAATCCTTTTTTTTTTTTTTTTTTAATTATTATTTTCTTAAATGGGAAGTTCATTCTGATAACTTCCTGAGGATGAGCTACTAAGACTGTTGTTGGATATAATGAGTCATTAGGTCTCTCAGATAACACCTTACAAAGCCAATTTGAATAACCATTTTAATTTTTATTGTAACTTTTTTATTGTAATCATCAGATTACAATTGGGCAATGCATGCTGTGTAAGAGACCCCACAACCTTTGTACGTTGCTGTTTAATGCATCTCTTTGATACCATATGTTTGTAGGACTTCCAGTTGAAAAGCCATGTGAAGTTTTCAGAAAAGCTGCCGTAAGAAAATCTTACAGAATCTTTATGAATGAAATATGTTTCCAAAACCCACGAAAAATGAGTTTTCACTGTGGTCGGTGCAAGATAAAACTTAGGAAATGCTGCTACTACTCAAGTTGCTGTTCCCCCAGAAGAACAAACAACATTTTCCATTCACATTCTGTTTGTTCCCATGGGAATATTTAATCTGCAGCTTGTGAAAGATTGTCCCATGATATTCATAACTTATTTTTCCCCTCACAGTTTATATCAGTTTTTTGCCCTTCAACAGGCCTTTCTGAGGAAGTTTTGCATCCAACAAGACAATAAAGCCAACAATTATGTAATTCATTTAACCTTTAAACATACAGTAATGTGACGGCCGATGGATTCATCAATGTAAATCTCAAATGCAAAAGCATTGATTTAGTATGCTGATGTTACAGGTTATAATTCTTTATTATTTTAATAAGACTTTTGACAACTCATATGCTATAAATGCTGTAAAATTAAATGGATTGTACTAATAAATAGGACAATTTTATCTCAAAATCTAGCATCTAAGTTTGCTTCATTTTTTATCTTCTATTTTGATTATGTATAGCCAGGTAACACTGCTGTGTTACTGTGCAGTCCTGAAGTTTTGGATAGTACTTGAAATGAATGCAGGGACAATTTTAGTTTTGGGATATTAGTCTGTCATGGATGAATCTTCGGGATTTATTTCCCTCCCACGCTAAGTGTGGCTTGCTCTTTGCAAAGAGCAAGCATCACTTTGGAGCAAAAATACAGACCAGTGGTGGAAATGCCCACAAGCTAAAAATTGTTATGAACACCACTGAGTGGATGCAATCTTCATTAGCTGTACTTATTTTAAATACTAAATAACTAGAGGACTTTTCATATTTAAAGTGAGTTGGAAATCTGGAGGCTCAAACCTGACAATAAATGGCCTTTTAAATTTGCAGCAGTTTACATTAGCATGTACTTCAAATGCAGAATGAAAACGTGATTTCATACCAAGAAAACAACCCCTCTTGTCAATCAAATCAACTAGCCCAAACTCCTGTTAAAATAATAAAAATAATTATAATAAGGTAATTTTTGTAAATCACATCTAATTAGGAACCACAAAAAAAAAAAAAAAAAAAAAAATTGTCTCTGCTTTATCTAGGTCTCAGGCCAGCACTCAGACCTCTGAATGTGCTGTGATTGATGGAAAGCTCTCCTTTGGGACTCCATCTATGCTGGCACTTTGTGCATTGAGCCATAAGGTGTGTAGCAAAACTGCATTGGCACAATTCCTGAGAAGATGATATCCCAGACTTCAAAGAGGGCAGCTGGAAGTTTTGCCAACTCTTCTGTTCTGTCTAGGGTTATATGAGTTTTCCAACTGCTTTTTTTCTGAAAGCTTCAGCTGTTGTGTTTTTTGCTTATTTAGGAATATCTTGTCCTTTAAAAAGGTATAGGCTTTCCTATTTAAAAAAAACTGATGATGTAAACACATGGAAAATGCACTTTCAGAAGACAGTAATTAATTGCTATGCCAGTGTTTTGACTTGACATGACTTTTAAGTACTTTTGCAGGAAATAGTCAGTGTTTCTTGAAGGGAAAGGAACAAGGAAGAGGGAGATAGTGGCTGATCAGAACTTTCTTGCTTCTGATTCATCATTGCTGTCTTTCACAGCAGCCACAATATACCTCCAATTTATACCCAGCAGATAAGAGTAATCAGGCTGTAGCCAACTCACCATCGTCACCCCTCCCTACTACTTGTGAGTGTGGGTAGAGGTAGTGACAAAACAGAACTACAAAGTTCAATTTCTAAAGAAGTATTAGCTGAAAAATTCATTGCTAGGTTGCTGAAGAGAAAGAGTTGATGCTGAACCCAAGAATTCTGGAGCTAAGATATTTAAGGACAAGACAGGCTGCCTAGAATATCTTAGTGGCAGGATAGGGTCCAGCCATGACATGAGGTCCAGTCAGGAAAGATTAATATGTTGGATACTCTTTGTTATGAAGCAGATTAATTTGATTATTTATGTATTATGGCACTTTTAAAAATGCCACCATCATATTTCTATATTTATGAGTTACAGTTCCAAAGGTAAGAAATTCAAGTAGGCAGAAAACTGCTAGGACTTTTAAAAATAGTTTGCGTGAGTTTTCTGCTAAATTTGGATCTAGGACTCTATCAAAAGAGATAAATGCTATGTTTGTATAAAGCACTCCTACACTGCACATCTGCTGTGTTGATGAGTGTTATAGGAAGAAGAAACTGAGTAACTAGAATGCTTTTGTGTATATACATTTCTGTTTTTATTTTGATTTTACTTAAACACACTATAAGAATTTTATCATAGGAGTACAAAAATTCTTAGGCAGATTTTGTAATTTCTGACACACTTATTTCTGGTCTTCTGCTCATAAAAGTGTTGCATCTTCCAGAATTTGTTCTTCACTGATGTCTTTACAGCCACTGTAGAAAAAAAGCCATGCTGTGCTGCCCATACATATAATCTACATTGGATGAAAATTCACTTTTTTGATTTTTATATGTCCAAGCACAACTTTTTAAGAATTTTCAAATTTCCTTTCCAAAAATAGTTATTTTATTTCTAACTAATGCTGCTGATATGATTATTCAACAGCTTTAAAATGCCAGAGTCACAAAATACAGTGCTTTGTTAGATATCTACTGTACGTATTCAGAGTGATTCAGTGATCTCACACTGCCAGAATAATTCTCTGTGTAAGTCTGAGAGAAATAGAAAATACTCCATTTATTTGTAGAAAACTTGTCTTCCAGGTTGGCAGACTTAATCACCAAGAGAGACTGGTAAGTAAAGGCTTGGAATATGAACATGGAAAAGACTGCACATTCCTCAAATTCCTGAAATAAGAAAGTAAGTACATTTCACTGTATTTGTACAGTATTGTATTGTAGTTATTAATATTAAAAAGATGGTGAAGGATTTAATGACCTATTGCTAAGATGTAGAAAGTTGCCGTTTTCAGAAGTTTCAGAAAAGTTTCAAGTGATCTGCATACTTGAAATAGTAGACAGCAATACAGTACTGTTAACATAAGGAAACCTTCACCTACTGATCTATGCAGATACTACTCAATGAAAATGTTGGTGAAATGACTTGACGGCAGTATGAATTCAACACAGGGGCTTCAGCAGTCTGGAGAAATGGTCCAGTAGGAACATTCTGAGGTTCAGCAAAAGGAAATGCAGAGTCCTAAAGCTGGGGAAGAATGACCTTCTGCAGCAATGGCTGACTGGAATGCAGTTTTTCAAGAAAAGGTCCTGGGCTTCCAAGTGGTTGAAAAATTGAACGTTGGCCATCAATGTGCACTTACAACAAAGAAAGGCAGCAGTCTCTTGGACTGCATTAGGAAGAGCATTGCTGTCAGGCTGAGGGAGACGATCCTTCTCCTTTATTCAGCACAAGTGAGACACATCTTGAGTGCTGGCACCAGTGCTGGGCCTCCCTAGTGCAGGAGAGATGAAGACATAATGGAGAAAGTCCAGTGAAGGGCAATGAAGATATTCAGAGGATTGGAGCATTGGGCATGTGAATGGAGGCTGAGGGTTCAGCCTACTAGCTTGGGAAAGAGAATCTCATCAAGATTACTCGATTAGTGGGAGTAATGAAGATGGAGTGAGACTTGTGTCAATGTATCCAGTGATGTTAGAAGAGGCAGTGGGTGCAGAATGAGGAGTATTTTGTTTAACTTGACCTTTTTTTTGCTGAAAAGGTGGTCATGCAATGGAGCAAGTTTCACAGCAAATCTGTGAGATGTCAATTTTTGGAGATACTCAAAACCTTGACTGAGCATGATCCTGAGCAACCTTGCTATAGCTGACCCTGTTTGAGCAGGGCAATGGACTAGGTCATTTTTCAACCCCAACCACATTATCATTCTGCAAATTCCAACTTATAATGTTAATTGCTCTATATTGGATGATAATTTGAGTATAGTTTTTGATAGAAAGATAAGACTTCAAAATCATGTTATATGCCTAGCATGACATAGAATAGTTTCCATCAAACATTGGGTTACTCGAGCAAATTCTTGCATGTAAATCTACATGGGATTGTTTTTACTTAAGTTGCAGTTCAAAAAGCATATTTTATCTTTGATATATAGAAAGCTGTTCATGTTTCCTTGCATGTTTTCATTCTTCTGTGGGAAAGTATTGTCAGAGGTCTCAAGTTTAGCAAGCCAGGTCAGATTACTGCTGGTGACGAAGCAGATTTGTAAAGCAGGCCCACTTGGAACATCTGGTTAGAGGAATGGAATAATTTCTGCTGCTTTTCCAGCTTTATTATACTATTAATTTTCCTTCTGAGTTTTCTTGTTAAAGTTAAAAATGGATTTCTTCCTTTTGTGGGCAGACTGATTGAAATGTACTGTTACTGTTTGACTATTGCCACTACTGAACTCATGAATTTTTAAGAAGTTAAAGATAAGGGCACAAATAATACTGAGTCAAAAGTTGGTTTGTACATCAGAGTATTCACAGATAACATTCCCCCTATTTGCTCAGTCCTCATCCAGCTTCTCTCCCCACTGCATTGCTATTATCATTTCAAAGGAGAAAAGAACAGAGAGAATTTACAATATGCATTTCTTTTTCACTTTCTCTGTAATAAAATGCAAACAACTTTATTTTCCACAGGGCTATTGCTGGTTTGCTTTTAATCAAACAAATATCATACCCATTAATTATTGTTTGATTTAATTATTAATTGAATGATTGAGAAATAGTTTTTGGTGGTTCACAAAGATGCCTCTTGAGCTGCCCAACAAAGTTATAAATAAAGAAAGATGTGAGAAAGTGGTACTTCAAAAGTTCCATGTTAATGTTAATATGAAAGAACTCTCCATGAGTTATTTGCATTAACTAAAGATGACCTGAGATCAAAGTCAGAGCCCATTGGAGTTTGAGCTTCCAAGGTAGCCTAGTTCTGAGATGTCTACTGAAATCTTCCAGAAATGAAGTATAAACTACTGTAATGGGCTATCAAAACTGTCAAGCTGGCTCAGCAGAGTGAGTGATGTGTTTAAGTCTGATCGTTATTCAAAAGCTCCATGAAAGTAGAACAGATGCATCCAAATGGCCACAAGCGACTTCTGTAACCAATTATCAAAAACAAGCTTAACAAAAACTGTCAAGTGCTGAATTGTGTTTTTCTGTCACACCGTAATTTGATAAAATGATTACCCTTAAGGAGGACTTTGTATGTAGATTAATAAATAGCAATACAAAGCAGTAATTAATATCAAAAAAAGTAATTCCAGTTTTAGCTCTCTTGCAAAAAATTTAAATGTTACTTTTGTCAACAATTCTTCAACAATATGGTAAAGTGTGCTGGCACAAAAGGTGAGGGTTTAACATTAAACAAAGCTTGATAGACTGTAAGTACTCACAAAGCTGCTCTTGTAGAAAATCACTGAATATGTAAAATTAATTAGTATAATTTTGATCAGCAATTCTCTCAGTAATAGTTTAACTGGAATTAATAATCAGCTGCTTTTTGTATCTTTTAATATATGCTTCTGACTTCATGCATTAAAAATACAACTGAAAGTTTTGTTAGGGAGCCTTGCTGCAAGCTCTCAACTCTTTAAAATAAAGGCAAGACAAGCTTATGGAGAAGAAATATAATTAAAGTCATGGAAGAAATTGAAGAGGGTGGGTGAAATGAGGACAGCAAAGATTTATCTTTTCTCTTCCCTTTAAAATCCAAAGCACTGGGGAGACTGAAACCAGAGAGCAACGCAAACCACTTCTTAGCTCATAGCAAGTTACTTCTAAAGTGCTCAGCTAAAATTCCTGTTCTCTAGTCCTTTTGGAGATCCACTGAGACTAGTTCTCTGTGTTCTCCAGTCTTATCACAGAGTAGATTAAACAGAGATATGAAGCTAAGAAAACACAGTAAATGTTATTTTCTGTATTTGATGTAGGTACTGTGGTCTTATATTTCCAGGTCCACTAATAAGTTTCACAGTAACTTGCTGTTTTTCTTGTTGTACTTTATTGTAAATTGGTAGTATAAATTGCTTTCATTTTGAGGAAAAACATGAGATTTTAATCATTTAAGAAGGAAAAAGATGCAAGTTAAAACGGTAAATGTATATGTCCTCTAAAAAAATAACAGATTGAGTGAAAAATATCTGAAATACATTGCCTTAAAATGATCTTATGAAATATTACATACTGGGAGTTAAATTTTTGTTACTTAATATTTAGATAGGTTCAAGAACAGAAATTCAAGATCCAGGGAGTGCTTGTGAAGCATTCTGGCAGACATGATGTTTGTTACTGTGAGCAATTCAAAAAAGGAAGATTTTGTGTTTTGATGACACAGTAAGAAGCATTTAAAGAAAGATTTTACAATAAGTCTAAAGCAAAAGATGCTTTCCTGTTTTATTTCATTTCCAAATGAATTTGAATCTTTTGGAAGATAGCCAGGAGCTGGCCTGAGCAGTCCCTGTGGGTCCCTTTCAGCTCAGGATATTCTATGATTCTATTTGCCAAACTGAATGTCTCACATTTACTACTGATAATAATTTTGCACTGCTATTCCAGTGGCTTTCAATAGATAATAATTCATGTTTTATAGTGCAATGTAATTACATGGACAAATCACACCTTCAGACTTTGGCTTTTTAGTCATGGATTAAGCTAGAGTAAAGGATGGTTAATCTTATCAAAAATTGATAGTTTGCTTTGTTATTAAGATCAATCCTTATTTCACTTACTAAAACAAGCAGAACTGCGGTGTTTTGTGGTAGGTGTTTCCTAGGACATGTGTCTTTTGTTCTCTGTATGAATTCAGAATTTCATAATTGTGAATTTTTCCTACGGAAAAGCTGCCATCAGGAGAACTGTTTTTTTTTTTTTCCTGTTTTTTTTTTTTTTTTTTTAAGAGATCACATAAAGCAAAACTGTTAAAACTGTTATTGCTTTGTTGCAGCAAGTAAATATGAACAGAAAACATTTTAACAGGAAAACAAAAAAAGATGCAACAAAAAACCAACTACTGGAAGTAACTTTTTATGTGACAACAGATCTGACTGAAATAGAAGAAACAAAGTGAAGGAAATGGAATTTATTAAATGATTATACTCTACATGAAAGATCTTGGAAAAATATAGTAAAAAGTACAATAAAGCTTGAAATTGAAGCCTATAATCATATTTTCACAAGTATCTGTACTGAAAAAAAAAAAAAAAAACAGTTTCATAGTATGTTTGTTTGTTCGTTTATTTATTTATTTATTTTTGCTTTGGAATGAAAACAGAATTAAAAATGTTTCCAGTGACCAATATCTGTCATCTTTATTTCTTCCACGAATTAAAAATATTTTAAAACAATATAGCAATTAAACTTGGATCTTAAGTTTAAACCTGATTGGTATTTTAACTGCAAACTTTCAAAACGACTTTAAATGTTATGGTAATAATTTCTTCTTTTATGTTATATGTATGAAACAGGTATATATTATGCATGGGAAAAACGTATGCTTTTCTAGCAGAAAAAGGAAGGTGTATTGCAGGACTTCCATAAGAACTTGCAGTGTTGTCAGTGTTGGATATCTGGAGCATCGCTTCTGACAACATTAAGTCGATAAATGACTTTAGTGTTGTCTGTCCGCCTCTTGAAACAGGTAGGCTAAATGCCAAAGCTTGGAGGTAAATTGTCACTGCTGAGAAAAGGTGGTCTTGGGAGGATGGCAGAGCATGGTCCTTGCAGGCCGCAGCAGAGGAATATGGGAAAGCAGTGCATGATGCATTTATAGCTGCTTGTTTTTTCAATATCTTGTTCCTTAATGAATTTCTTCAAGGCATGATTTTGGCTGGCTTGACATAAGCCTGAGAGTCAGTTTTTTTCCCTTAATTTGATCTGATCAGTTGTTGTATGGAAGCATGTTTTACCATGCTTCCAAGTAATTGCCCTTGAACAACAAATACGTGTCCTAAAAAGTTCAAATACCTTGAACAATATGTAAAGCATCTCCAAAAAGAGCAGATAGTTTTGTTAAGTGTTCAACTCCTGCAGTTCCCGCTTTTTAACTTAAACTTCAAAGTAATGAAGGTTGAGATGGCACTTCCACTGTCTCAGGTTTAGTTGTATGATCATAAATAGTAGGTGAAAGTCAGACATGTAGCAATAATTTCTGTCAAAGAGTTCACTAAAACAGAAGATGGATGCATTGAACCTAATGCCCTGAGTCATCGTTAAGACTTATTATACTCAATATACTCTTTGCTTTAATTAAAGTAAAATCTTCACCAGGGTTTTTGAATATTTCCTGACAAATTCTTTTCTTTGTTTTCTTATTTTGCACTACTTTCCTCTTTTCGTACATTTTGAATGGAAATTTCTTGATGTAGAAGCTTCTTTTTTTAATTGTAATTGCACAACGTAAAGGGCAGAATGGAGAATGCTGTTACTTGATTAGACCTTCAGTGTTCAAATAAATAATGACAACAGTAATAACAATTTATGCCCTACAGTGTTTTAACTTGCCACAAGAGACCCATAGCTGAAAACAGGAAAGGTGAAATATCTCCTTGAAATGGACCAGTGATGCTGAACATATTTGGAGTGGGGGGAGGTGTGTGGGAAAGGTAAGAAAAAAATTGCCAGCAGTGCCGACAGGAAAACTCATATGAACTTTAGCAAAGATTATTCTGCAAATGCCATTCTAAACAGACATACCTCTATGAACAGTAGCCTGACATTTATAACTATACTAAATAATGCAACAAAAGACTTTTCAAGGTTCATGTGAACCTTTCCACATGCATACTTGCAGTTTCTTAAATTATTTACTATGTTTAGAAACATCTCACTAAATCAGGTTTTTTGAGACACAAAGCAAATATTAACTGCTGAGTTACACGAGCATTTTGAGTTTGTGTTGGAGAAATGATGTAAATTCTGTGTGACTTGTGGTTTTTACAAAGCAGTGAAGAAAACTACTTTTCCATTTCTTCCAGTAGAAACCAAATAACTTGATCTATTTTTTGTGAGTTTGAAGCATCTGGAATATCACAGTAATATTCCATTAGCAAGAGAAATGAGTCGCTGATTCTCTACTGTTGTGTACTAGTGGTCGTGTATTTCTTAAAATCAGAATAAAATTTCCTCCTTGTTGTGAGCAAAGTAGATAAACCTGAATGAAAGTTTATTGTACTTAATTGATGTTTTTTTGCTGATAGTGTTATAACTGAGAAATTTGTTACATTGTGTTCATAGATAAGAGGCTGTTACTACCATGCTTTAGTCTGACCAAAGTTAATGAGATATCTACAATTAACTATTTCATAATGAGTAAACTCTGTGTGGTTTTAATGTATTAATATTACGTTCTGTGAGAGCCTGTATATATTTATTTAAGAAGTACATTAATATAGGCTACAGGGATTTTGTTGATATGTAATCTATTCAGCTATGGTTAGTGATATAGATATTCTATGAATTGCTAGAAGTTGGTAAAAAAGAAAAAAAAGTTGCACAGAAATATTTTCTGAAGAAATTACAGTGAGTACTTTATTTTTATCTCTCTGTTTTTGAGAACATAATTGGAAACTATGAAGAATACAAAACCTTTTTACTTGTGAGCAAGGATATAAATATCATGCCAATGAACTATGGATTCAGCATTTGTTGAAGTAAGTCCTTCTCAAGGTAAATTTTCCATTGCCATGACTAGTCTGCTGACAGCAATACCAACTCAGCTAATCTAAGTGGTTCTAAATTTGTATAGTTTTGTGCCATTCAGGTTCCTGTGCACATTGGTCTGCAGCTGGCTAATGAAAGAAATGCTGCTTTCTTTAGTAGTGGGTGGGCAGTGAGAAGCAATGTTTTGTTCTTTCCAGAAAGCCTACACCTGACCAATGTCAAGACCAAAGTAATTGTTTGAACCATACTAAGGTATTCCCACATTACACGTCTACTTAAGAATATTTTGGGTCCTAACTAAGGTTTCTGAAACTGCTTAAGATTTTGATTTTAGAAGCTTTTTTCTTTAAACCCCTAAAACTCTTCAGGCTTTCAGAAAACTTTGTTGCCTGGAAAAGTTTTGTTAAAGATTTTAGTAACTTGCTGTAGCATTGCTTCTAAATGAAGTAGATCTTGGCTGTTCCTTTAGAACTTGAGATGGTCTCAGCTGTCTTAATAGGTGCATTTGTTCTGTGCATTGTGGTATCTACCTTCAGTAACTTCTCTCTTCTGTTTGCTAATTTGGGAATTAGTAATGCAGCTTCTCTCTTCTGGTGTAGTAAGTCTGAAATGTTACAATGATTTACTAATTTAAAGAATTATTCTAAGGTGTAGAAAATACTGATAACTATAAAAAAACTATAAAAAAATATTTCCTTTTTGGAAAGAGACAAGAGCCTTCTGTAGAAGTTATAACAGAAGTCCCGTTTTCTTTTTCTTTCTTTCTTTTTTTTTTTCTTTTCATTAATTAAGAAAATCTAGAGATTGTCTTTTGAGAATTTTTGCCTTGAAGGCCATTGTTAGAAAGATTTGTTGGTTCCTGCATAACGAACGGCTTAATATATCTACTAGAAAGATGTGCTCCTTTTCTATTAAATTTCTAATGGACCATAAAAATATTTCAGAAAACAGAACTATTACCTTTTGTGTGTTTTTTAGAAAGGTTTTGAAAGCTGTACAAGAGTCAGAAACTCACTGAGGATCTGCTCATTTGGATGATCCAAATACAAGTTTGGAAAAGAACCAGTATATAAGCTCAAGCAGATCAAACAATTTTCTGTTGGCTTCAGACAACAGGACAGGCTGCAGTCCATGTTTTCAGAACTTGTGAATTTCTCTTGAATGGCTCATAGATAGTGTTTTGTTTCATGGTAACTTTTTAAAAGAAATTGATTTTCTGCTTGAATTTTTATCAATATCAAAGGGAAAAATTTTCTAAATATTCAGTGGCTTGCCCTTCCCCCTGAATCTCTCTGTAGTAGAATACATCAGAGCAAAACCCATAAACCATCCTTTCTAAAATATAATGGAGTGTGACTGCTAATAATATATCTCAAATACTGAAACGGTTCTTTATAATTCTTTGAAAATCTCTCAGTATCCCTGGGGAAGATGTAATCTGTATCAGAAAATCCAGTAATATTTACCTCAGATCCTTGTTGTCTTTATAGATAGTCTTTATAATGTAAGTATTAAATATGTGCAGACACGGCTTAGTGTCAAGGATTAAAATTTAGTTGTACAAACAGATTCTCATATTTCAGGGATTTGTAGGACAAGATTCTTTTGCTTACAAATTTGCTCTCTACGTGAACTGTTCTGGAAATTCAACAAAATTAATTTATAACCAAGTATATGAACTAATTTATTTAAATCTAAAGCAGAGAGTGGCCAAGGCTAATGGAGCTGACCACTGAATCTAGGTCCCTATCTGTAAAACAAAGTGACTGTACGAGTAAAGCAAGGGAACATAACACTGAGTTTGGGGAGAATATTTAAGACCTCCAAAACTATTTTATTGCAGTATACTATGTTGGATCATTAAAGTAATACTAATCTTTTGCTAACATTTCATGTTAAAAGGTTGTCTGAACATCCTTTTCTGCAGCGAGAAAGTAGTGCAAAGTAATTTTGCTGATAATGGGTGCACGTTAAGTAAGAAAAAAAAAAAGCAAAACAAAATGCCTTCTATATTTCCTTTATTTCCTCCTTTATTTCAAAATGTTGAGCTTGATATTTCTGTCTTAGCTAGTGAACATGAGATATCTTAAAATGAAAGTTAGGTGGCTGAAATTAACTGAAAACATTCAGTTTACTACAAATGATGTAGGACAGCATAATGACCTCCTGAGTGGTTGTTTTTTTTTTTTTTTTAAGGAATTAATTTTCTTAAGGATTAGTTCAAATTGCTGAAGGCTGTGTCAGATTCTTTATGTATATGCAGTGATAGCTGCACTCAGTCTAAATAGGCAAAGAAAATATAAATAAATAGTAACATGACTATCAGTTTGTGAAACGTCAGTTTTAATTTCTTGATTGGCTCACCAATCTCTCCTCTTCCAAGAAAGGACAGGAAGGGAAAAGCAACAGTTATTTTTGACATGCCCTTAGGTAATTATATTCTTCTTCATCAGACAAGAATGTGTATGCTTGACTGAATAATCCAGAAATTAAAAGCTGCTGCACTTATTTGAAAGGCATGTTTTCTTTTGGGGTTTGTGCCACCATTTAGAATAATCTTTGTCTCATTTTAGCTATGATCCTCTCTTGGGGAATCAAGTAGGATTGCTTCTTTTAGCATTATTGATGAAGATATAGCCGATCAAAAGTGTAGTAGTGTATTTTAACTTCCAATTAAATTTCAGTATACAAGACAGGAGTAGCACATGTGTCACAGCATCATGCTGGACTGGTTTGCCAGTTAGAGCATGCTAGGCCAAGTGACAGTTTCACCCACAGACAAAGGATAATGTGGGTGTTGGGGCTGGTCTCTGCAGTCTAATATCCTCTTGTGTGTGTGCCCTGGGGGGCTGCCAGAGACCAAATGGAGGCAGGGACACAGGGACAAGTGGCTTCGGTCACATCTACATAGGAAGAGTATGATAAGCCCACTCAAGAAGGAGAGGAAGAGGAGGTAGGACTTCAGCTTTTTCTTTCCTCTTCTGGACTTCTTGCTATCATCAAGTTTGGATGCCTCGATGTTTGCCAGCTCCCAAATCACCAGCAAAAACTTTTCCTTACAAACTGCAGAGGATGTAATTAACGGTTCTAAAGCATTGCTTTTTTCTGGGAGGTGAATGAGGATCAAATTTCTCAAACAGATATCGGACATGAGACTTAAATTTAGGAATGTAAATCAAAATGGTTTTTATGAGGCTGTGCTCACGCCTTCTGCTGCAGCTGTGGGTGTCTCCCTGACTAGGAAATGGGGCTGCTGTTGTTAAAATGCTAAACGTGCACTGCACCAGTTAATCTTACAGACCAAAATGTGAAAAATACTGGCTCTTTCAACAGTAATCTTTCTGTTCCTCATTTTGTGTTCACACAGTTTTAATTAATCAATTAAAAAAAGGAATACTGATAATCAATTTCTCCACCTCAGACATGTGGTATTCTTGCTTGTTCTCTGCAACATGTATTTCCTCTTCAGGATAATGACAAAATTCACATTAGATAATATTTCTGAGAAGTTTTTGCATTCTCAACTTGACAGAGGGGGTTAAGTTTTGTGCTTTCTTGTTGGAAGTTTTTGTTGTTGTTGTTGTTGCATTTTTTCACTTGAGTAAAATTAATTTGATCTTTGTAGCTCACTAGCTTTCTAATCTCCAAAGCTATATTATCACCAGCTTAAAATAAACTACGTGCTGATTGATAGAGTGTCAGAGAAAAATTTTTCTCATCTGACTGGAAATGCATTGGTTGCCAGAAGTGAGATTTATTTTTATTTATTTTTTATTTATTTTTTATTTATTTTTTTTGTCAGCCATTTCTTTCACTAACATTTTATTCCACTCAAATCGCTCAGATGTTAAGAGATTTGTTTTTGTACAGCTATGCAGGGTAATAGCTTACTACTGCTTTTCCTGTGTTAAAATGCTGCATGTGCAGAAGTGCTTGAACTGAATGTTTATGAATATATGTTCAACACCATGTATTTGATAACAAATTGGAAGTCAAACCCAGATATATGTAGAATAAAGCCTTCTGCCTGTTGCTAGTTCACGGTGTTATCATTTATCTACCTCACCACATAGCATGCTTTGCAAATAAGATATTTTCGCAGCAGTCTTTACAGCTGGCTTTCTGTTGTGTTCTGATTCAGATCTGAGCTTTCAGTGCAGCTCATCTTCTAGAATGTCCTTTATCATGAGGAGAAAGGGAGAGAAGACTGCTTTGCATTTTTTAGATGTAATATGTTGTGGAGTCTCTTGATAACTGCTGAGCTTACATGAAGCAGGAGGGAGGGAGGAGAGAGCTTGATATTAAATACGGTAGATAAAACTACACATAACCTTTGAAAAGGAAGAACTGTTTAACACCTAAAATATTATATTTAAACAGATTACCTTTTATATTTGATGTTAGTGAAATGAACCATTTTTTGAATTTAAGCCTGATGATACATATGACTTCTCAACAGGAGTGAGAAATATTTTCATTACATCCAGGTAGAAAATTGATTTTTACTTAATGTGAAAGGTGACATGTAGTATTTCTTTAAATCTGTAGTTGGAAGCAGAATGCACCTCCTCATGCTGTACAAAAATCAATTTACCAAAGCAGAAGTGTACTCTAGACTGTGAAAGAGAGTGGAAACAAAGAAGTTTTGGAGGCAGCACTTATACTAACTGCAATAAGTTTAATTCTAAATTTGTAGAGGAAAGTCTTTGTTCCTCCTCGATTTTAAGCAATAAAGTAAAATAGAATAAAATTAAAAAAAAAAAAAGTGGAAAATGTACAGCAAAAAATAATAGGAAAAAAAAAATAATTATTTTGAATTAGATATTTTGAATGAGATATTTTGAATTAGAAATAAAAAGGATGAGAAAAGAAAATGCTGAGGAAAAAGAGGAAAAAAAGAGGAAAACAGATATGTCTGTACCCCTACTATGCACTCTAAAATCTGTATAGCATCTACTGAATTAGGAAGAAAGTTGCTGGAAGAGATACTGGTACACTGACATTCATTCCTCTGCATGTACTAAGAATTCATTCTGCTGTGTGTACTAAGAACTGATCGAGCTCCCATCAGTTTTCTAGACTTCACTGCTGGCTGCAAATCATAGATACTGCTCATAACAGAATTCTTGCTTCCTTACTTGTGGCTCTTCATATTCAGGAAAGCCATCAGATCAACCCTAATCATATCATAGGATATGATATCACTGCTCATCATACAAATTGACTTCATGTAAGTTTTGTTGGAATAATTTGGGTGGTTTTCTGTCTGTGTGTATAGACAGCTTCCCAGGTTACAATCTGTGCTGGTTCAGTGAAAGCCAGAGTATGCCTTTCTGACAGCTCAGTCAGGTGAACTGCTACATCTCTGAGGTAGGAGAAAAAATGTTTTGAGAGAGATTGAAAAATGTTGCATTTAATCTTTTCAACAAGAAGCCATCAATCCATTGCCTTTGGGGAGACACTGAGAAAACTTCAGAGTAACAGAAGATGATTTACATTTGATAGCTTAAATACAAGAGCAGAGAAAATAGGCCATTATAGCGATAAAACTACCTTCATTGTTACTTGATCTACAAAAACAGTATCTTGTAAGAGCTTTTTGTTGAAGGATGATAAATAATCTGTAACTACATCATTCAGCTACTCTTTTTTACAAATTAAATTTTTCACACTAAATTTAAACATATCTTTTTACCATGTCTATTTAGATACTACAAAAAAAAAAAAAACCTCATTCATAGCAGTGGGGTTACAGAATGACGTATGTTTTTGGTCAGTGCTTTGCTGGTTACAGTTATCAGGGCTCACTGCAACAAGATTTCTTATCTTATATCTTAGAGTTTTTACACTGAGAAGCAGGTTATATATGTATATGTATTTTTATACACGCATGTATTTGCAAAAACAGTCAGTAGGCTGAACAAGTTACTGCAACTGGAATATCAAAAGATCAGAAGTTTCACTGTACTGGTATGAGACATTTGTTTTGCTTAAACTTTACCCTTTTAATATTGTATTCCATTTTTTTTTTTCCTGCTGTTTCATTGGCTATACTTATTTTAAACCTGTATAAAATCTGAATTTATATATTGATTTCTAGTTTAAGTTCTCTTGCTGAAAGTGGAACCCGTATACCTATAGAGGACTTAAATTCATATGATATAACAATGGCAGAATTGTAGAAAAATATGACTACCTGATGCTATGGTAGTAATTACTATAAAAAAGGTAACAGAACGTGCTGAAATGAACATTTCAATTGTTATTGAACAAATCTATTCTTCATCTGTAGTATTTTTCTTAAGACAGTAGTAATTGCGTTTCATGGACACAGCTGTTGGTAACATTTAAAGGGTAAATTAGGTGGGCATGTAACAGTATTGTGTCTGTAAACTTGTTTCTGCACTTGTGCTTCCATTAATGAAACTTGTCTACTGGTTTCACTTAGGGTAGATGCATCTTTATGGATCATCCCTCTCTCTCCTGGCCACGGAATCCCACAGTTCATGTTTTCCCAGCATCACTGTCAGACTTAAAGGATCTCTTTCCCCGAGAATATATCTACCTCACAATGTGGGCACTATACTTCTGCCCATGCAGACTTTGAAACCGGAAGACTGAGGTTTGCATGTGGAAAAATTTTGGCTGGGTTGATTGTATTTCAGTTCAGGTTGGGAATCTCTGTGCTTGTTAGCACTGAGACAGGATGTATTCAGTACAGTGAGAACATGGCAATGATGCAAAGTCCTGTCTGGAGTGAGTTTTTTTCTGTTCATCCAGGCACAAGTATTTTTACATTTTTTTGTGCTAATATTTTATAAATCTGATTGCATATATGCAATTTTATACTTGACTCTGACTAGAACTGAGAAGGCCCATTTGCTCGTGCTTTATCTTCCTGTCTTTCAAAAGTCCTGTTAACTTGAGATTAACATTATTTTTTGCACTATATAGACTACTGAATTTGCTGTTTAGACTGGAAGAACCAACACAAATGATGTCTCTTAAATTGTAATTGACTGTGTGCTAGGAAAAGCTTTTAAAAACTTCTATCTGATGTTGACTTGCATCTTCATCTCTGAAATATTTCAGATTATCTGTTCTCCTGTGTGTCCTTATTTCAGAAAAAGCTCTATTTTTTTTTTTTAACAAACATCACTTTTCCCTTTGAAATGTAGGCTTTAAATACCAATGAACAAAATAATATTTTTGATTGACAGCTGTAATTTAAAAAAAACACCTCTCTTTCAGGGAATTGTTTATAATGGCTTGGAATATTTGCTTTCCTATGATTCAGCACCATTTCCCACAAGTGATACAATATTTCTTAAGAGGTTTACCTTGTCAAACATTGTTAAAATATAAATAAAATAAACAAAATGGTTTTGAAGCTATTGGGTACCAGTAATGGCTTTTTGTCTTAGATGTGAAACAAATATGAATTTTACCTAAACTTTACCTAAACTGTAGATTTTTCTGAGGCTACACAAAATGGCAGTTGTATTCCTATACTGTTCACTACAGCTTTGTTTGGCTTTAAGTTTTGGAGTCAAGGGGCAGCAGTGATACCTATGGATTTTGTGTTACGAAGAGGTTCATAAATTATGGATGAAGTGGGACAGTTATTAGTACTTAAAGACAATTCTTGAAGATGAATATTAATAGGTGTAAAAACCTGAAGGAATTCCAAACAAAACCTTTTTGAAAGAGGCCAATTAAACAAAGTTTGCATGAATCAATAAATAATGCTACTGATACTGAAATGGTGGGTTAATGATGTATGCACAGATATGGGCCATATCCTGATATCCTGCCTGTTATTTATACAGAGAAATGAATCCTCATAGCATAACTCCTTGACTGTTAAGTGAGTCTTCAGAGTTCATTTTCCAAGTAGTGATTTCTACGCAAGCAACTTGAGTGAAACCTTTGCACCATTCACTTACCTTGTTTGCTTTAACCTTGGTCTGAGGCAGATTTATGTAAGAGAGAGAGATGGCCTTGAACAGGGATGGCCAAGAAATAACCAAAACCAGATAAGCATGGATTGTCGGCAATTCAGTTGTTAGAGCTGTTATGTCCAGTAGAAAAGATCAGTGTAATGTCCACTCTCCAAAGATTGCATAAACTTGTTTGTATTTTACAGATGATAATTTTTAAAAAAGTTTTAAAACATTTAAAAAATTTTTCATTTCTAAGGAGTAGCAAAATGAAAATATTCCCAATTGAATGAATATGCGAACTCTTAAGGTCAATGCGAAGTGAGAGAGAATAAAGAAATAATTAAAGGATTTGATAAATGCAAGTATAGTTGGGCCTGCTAATCATTTCTGCTACTCTTGCTATTCTTTCCCTTCTGATGTTGTGAAATAAGTAACAGTCATCCTGCCTGTCTGGTCCAAGCTGAAGCTTTGTCTAGATATTCTGACCTTCTCCTTGCTTTATGTGCATGTTCTGCAAAATATGAAACTGTTCTCATTTTACACAGAATATTAATGTGAAGACTTCCTTTATGCTCTTTTTTTAGGCTCTTTGATTATACTGCCCTAGCATTCTAGAAGATGTGCTAGAGATCTATGCGCTACTGGGTAAGGATTTTGTGAATTTTTGATGAAATTGCTGAGTCAACCCATTATTTCTAAACCTTAGAGAAAGAAGTTTAACATTGTTTTAGAATAATTCTGGTTTTGTGAGTTCTCAAAGATTATTTGTTTCAGATAATTTATTCCTACTTACACGAGCTAATTCTTTCTTTTTATTTTTGGTGAATTGAGCACAGTATGCTAGAGATCTGATATGCAGAGACTGAAACAGTAATTACAGAGTCACTGTGCGGAGCCTTGTGATATGATGCCCTTACTGTGAAGCATTCTGTTTTGTCAATAAGCTTACATCAATACTTGGCAGGTCATTTCTGCAATTTTAATATTTCAGAATATAAACTAGACAAAGTCAGTAATACCAAATAGGAGCTGCTTTGCATCTGAAATTGACAAATCCTATTTTGAAAGCATGCATGAACATGAGGATCAAACTTAGATTTTAACATTTACATTTTTTTTTGCAATTGGAAAGTGTCTGATCCACTTCTAATTTACCTGTTGTTAATTTCCTGAATCTTTCCTAATCCCTTGCAGCTGAGATGTCCTCACCAATGGAGAAGCAATTAACAAAATCCCTGACTGGAGTCTATGAAGCATCTGTTAAGGAAGTATAAAAGGTTAACTTAAATCCCAGCACACAGTTGTCAGACTAGAGCAAATCAGCATGGAGAATTACCTGGAGGCACCACAAGGTTAAGGTGGAGCATATGTGTGGTAAAAAGGTTGTTTATGACTAGCAGAATTAATTTTCCAGGATGAGAAGGTCAGACATGCAGAAATGAAGGCTGTCTGTGATGAGCAGAGGCTGTTTTAGACTCTGGATTCCCCCTGGCAAACACCAAGGTATATTTCGTTGGTGTATTCAAACTCAAAATACTTAAAATTGTGATTTCAGAGGTGCCAATAAATGTTGTCTCCTTTGTACCAGGTTCAGTGGATTAATCACAGTGATGCTTAAGATAGTTATTTCTTCTTTCCTTATTTAACAGTATAAACTCTTTTAACCCTTCAAAATGGAGTACTTCTCTCTGTGTCATGTCAATGCAAGATGTTTTTGTATCAACATGAGATGTACTTACTGTCTAATTCAAGCATCCGAATATAGTAGGCTCTGTATTTGTTGTAACTGAAAGTGTCTTTGTCAAATTAATCAAGTATATAAATGTATGATAATTGTAAAATGTTGGAAATGTTCAGATTGCATCTTAGTATGATATAAATAAGCATTATTCTTCTATTGCTACTGTTGATTAAGGTGGATATGTACTACCACATGCTCACTCCCAGCTTTTCCTATGGTAAAGCTTGATTCCAAGACACTTGGTTGTGTACTAGTGTGTGATTTTGTCTAAACTGTGTTCTACATTTGTAATATTTTGTACTTAACATTGGCATATATATATTTTAAAGAGTAAGCACTCACGCATTAGCTTATGTGTATTACAGAGTTGAAGCTGGCACAACAAAAATGTTGTGGAACTTGCTGGAAATAATTCAGAAAGAAAAGCTACCAAAGAGACTGGAGATTGATGAGAACAATTAGTGGAAAAAGAATAAATGGTCTGGTTGTACTCTCTTCATGCAGGCAAAATTGAACAGAAGATTATTTATTTGATTTTGGAGGGGTGAGGGACAACAGCCAAGAAGGGAGATGTAGCAGTCAGGGAAAAAGTTACTGAAAGGATATGATAAATGTCTCATATGCTTGAATACAGAAAAAATTTAAAATGTGGTTCAGAGCAACATAATAGGGTTAAATTCACTACAGAAAAACTAAGTATAAAAAGTAGATGACTTTCTCTTCCTTACTAAGAATTACAAGTGATCCAAACTGGAAACAGTTCAAGTGAGAAGTTTGGATATTATTTTTCCTGTGGTGTGGTTTTTCCCTTTGTTTTAATGTATTATTGATTTTTTTTTTTTTTTTCTATTCACCCCAAACCATTGCAAAAAGTATACTTTATGACTTGGCTATGAAAGATGAGATGTTTACTTTCATTACTCTACACTGTATTTAGTTCATTACGTATACCTTTGACAACTGCTAGGACTTCTTGGACATTACCCTTCCTTTTATGTACTGCATTAGAAAGCTCTGCTGCAGAGTGCAAATTCCCCTTTTAGAACAACTAAAGGAATGTTAGCACCAATAATGAAGTAACTGGTTATTAGATTTGCATACCAACTGATGTGTTTGGGGGATTTATTATTTTGTTACTTCCTCCTCCTTCTTCCTGAAGGTTACCACTCTGGTTAGAAAACCTTGTTTACCACTGCCAATATGTCCCATGATTGATTGAGTCACCTTATCAACATTTGGTTTGCTTTTTCTTTAGGGAATAGCTGCCTTTTAGAAATAAGTTATGGGGAAATATCAGAAGAAATAAAGCAAAACTCTATGTTTAACTTCCTGTTTGAGACTGCTTAAAAACGCCCCATTTGTGTTTTGTCTTTATTGCTTCTATGAATAACAGTATTATTTTTATGAGTATCTATAGTGCAGATTTTCAGCCCATGACTTGTCTATTGCTATTTGAACTCTCACATTTTATTTGTCTTCATGTCAAAAGTTGGCCACATCCATAAATTTGTCACATGTTAAACAAGAAAATATATTTTGGAAGCAAGACTTAGTTTTGATGTTTAAAAACAGTTTGCTTTAAAGCTTATTTGCCCTAGCCTATGAAGAACAACTCAATTTTAATGCTCTGTCATTCTTGTGGAGCTGTATTTTATTTAGTTTCTCTTTGCACCTTCTACAAATTAAGTTCCTACCTTTTCTTCACATGATGTCAGTGTATATGCTATTTTAGCTACATCATCTTTTACAATGGTTTTAGAAACAGCTGTTAAATTTATAGAAGTTTACCTATGCCCTTTGGAGGAGGAAAAAGTCTCCAATAATCAACCTCCCTTTGCATTACAATAAGTGAGTAGAAATATGCTCATTTCCCAAGTAGGAGAGAAGAGAAAAAAATACTGAAAAAGAAATTTAATCAACTGCTTTCAAAGATTACTGGACTGTGGCTAAACAACTTAGCTGAAAATTCATGCTTTGATATTGTTTTTTCAAAATCCTATCTAATCAGTGTTGATTATTCTTAGCCATACAAAAATAAACAAACTAATATATTTCTTAGTTTCTGAGGTTCTATATTAAGCTTGCTCTTTTCAGTTGTTGAATCTTGATATTTATGTTTTTATGATTATTATCATGTGCATACTTTATTATTCATAACAAATCACTGAGTGTTAAGCACCTACAAGGAACAGCTATACCTCCTTTATAGAATACTGGTCTCATACCTACTATTTCAAGTGATGTCAGGATGTATAGCTTAGTAGTTGATTATATTTTTGTTTACTCTCTCTGCCATGCTAAGAACATCTGTTATAAATAATTTGACAAAGAAAATGTCAAGAAGTGAAATACTGTGAGAATTAAAATTGACACTGTCTTTCATCAATGTTGAGACTGTCAGAACTTGTAGAAGGCAGGCCTAACTATCCACAGCAGGCAATCTGGTGCCAGCTTGCTGTTAAATAACCAACATTTAACAAGGAATAGTGTGTAAATGTACCATGTGGTTTAAAACACTGTGTTAAGCATCATTAAAACTGAGTCCCCTTAGAGCCTTATTAAAAAAAAAAAGTCCTTTCTCTGTAATAAAACATTTTCTCTCTGACTGTTTCAATTAAGTCTCTAACAATACAAACAAAATGCCTCCTAATTCACTATCACACTGGAGAACTACTGTTACTGTCAAGTTACAAAAGCAGGTGGAAAAAAATAACTATCTTTATAGAACAGTGTATAATCAGTAAATGAAAAACATCAGGTGGCCATGTTTCCTTGGTTTTCTCAAGTCCACCAGCCCTGTTAAGATTTGTATTTGTAAATATTTCCGTGTCTGTGTTTTACTTGACCATCTGCAGTTAAGCTGTAATCCCCCTAACTCGTAGGCATCAAGGTTTTAGGATTTGCAGAAACCAATATGCTTAGCAAATCCCTGCCTAAGCTGATTGATTAATGTTCAATTGCAAACTGATGGTGTGGGGTAGTTTTTAATTTGGAGAAAAAGTGAGAATAAAAGCATATATGTTTGGACAGAGTGCTAGCATTCTGTTTGGGAAGAAATATGTCATTCCTAATGTTGCTTAGTGCTTCATAAAAGTAAATATATTATTAACACATTCTTATAGCACAAGTCTGTGCCCATGTGAAGTCCCACAGACTTTCTTCTGGTTGATGAAGCTTACAGCACTGGAGCCTTCATAACTGGATATAGTGGCCAAAATGAACATGCCCAGGGATTAATTACAAGACAAAAGGGAAATTGCAACTGCATGCTAAAAACTTAGAAGCCCTGAGACACAACCCAACAGATGCTTGAAATACTATGACAGAAACCTAGAAATGGTCATTAAATATTACGTACTACATGTAAGACATCTATAGATGTGATTTGGTGTGCCTGAAAAAATGAACATATTGGACATAAGCAAAGAAGTGTTTTTTTATCGTATAAATGAAAAATAAAAGTTTTGAATGAGATTTTTTAAGCATTGCCAACTATAAATGCTTGCAGAATGGAGCGGAAGGTTGTAATATCATGACAAATTCAATGAAATTATGGTTGCTTTTGATTTATTTTGAATTACGTACATTGCAAATGAATTTTCTAAGCCAGACGAGCATGGTTATTATCGATTTTTTGGCTTCTAAAACAGAATACCCCAAAAGACAGCTTTGTGTATGAATTCCTAAGGATCCGTCCAAGATGTTTCTGTGAGATCCAGCCCAGCTGTGATAATAATGATCAATAATGAGACTTTTGAAGAAAATTAAATGTGAATGACTTTTAGAAGAATTTGGTATTACTGACCAGCAATGGTGGTGACCACTGAACTGACTAAGCCCTGCTTTTTTGACTTTAGGGATTTCTGCGTTCCCTATGGGTGACGTGATACTTCTAAAGGAGCTGCCTAATGAGTCATTGGTGCCTCTTTCATTTGCTAGATCCTTCATAAAGTATCTCCCAAGATAATACCTTTTCTGTTTTGATCAGGGGACGTACAGCTTAATGTAATCGGCATTTTAAGTCTTGCCATGCCACACTTGCAGACTTTTTACATTCTGGGAGAAAGAACATTTAAAATGTTAATGTACAATGGCAGATCTTCTCAAAGTAAGGTGTTAGAAGTGCAAAAAAATGGTATTTGATTCAGCATAGATTTTTGTGTATGTGATGTTTTGCATTTTTACAGCATAATAGTATTCAATGACACCAAGTTAATACAGTTTGGTGATGTTGTGAGTTGGTGATTGTATTATGTGTACATTTTGATGACTATCTTTGTTATGAAAATAAAGATGCTTAGATTACGTTTTAGAATTTTTAAGTGCACATCATTTTCTTTTAGGCAGTGTAGCATAAGTTTAATTATTGCTTTGCTGAAGTCTTTGCTTGTGTCTCTTAAAATGCAAATAATATTATGGAGAGAATGAATGGCATCATATACTCACAACAGATTTCATTGCAGACTATAGCAAGTGTTTTAGATCATGTTATTAAAAGCTGAAAATGTATTGATTTCTTGTGGTCTCAGAAGGGCAATGCATTTTTTCCTGTTCTAAGTAAAAATAAACCAATACATGAGTGCATTAATGGTGCTATTACTGAGTAGTAGCACTATGTTTCTTAATGTCTCAGGCCTCAATCATGCAATCACTTACTCACATGTTTTACTATAGGCAGTTTCACAGACCCATTATACTCAATTGGATTATTTGTCTCAGAAATGAATTCAGACTACATTCAAGTCACACATTCACTTCTAAGTGAATGTGAATTTGCTGTGTATTATGTAAGCCTAAGCTGGAGAAAGGTATTTTGAGCCATTGAGCAAAATGCAATTTACTATACAGCGGCATATTTCCAGTGAACTTTTGACTGTATTCATTATTAAGATGATTTATATTTTATCTTTTGCAGCAAGATGAGTAACTTACTCCAATCTTGCCAGGTCACAGAATAGGTAAGAGTTGGTAGTTTCTTCTATTAGTCAGCTGTAGCCAGATATTTCACTCCTTTTAGTCCTCTGTCCCTCCAGATGTGACTTTGTCTAGTTTTCCTTGTGAAAAGGATGATGTATCCTTTGGGTTTTTATAATGGGGCAGATAGCATTTCTTTGGCACTAAAGTCATGAAACGTCTCCAGGAGACACCGGAGACAATTGAGATGATTATTTTTATGTGTTTATTTAAGTGTCATTTGACATCTCTCAATACATGTGGAAAGAAAATGCATATAGAAATAATCTATTTTCGTTTCTAGGACATTTTAGTAAGCTATAGAAAAATGATTCTTGTCACTGACAGATTTTGCATGTATCAGAACAAAATATGGTTTAGGTAATAAGAGTTATATAGGAAGGCTGTAGCTTTTTTTTAATACCTTTTTACCCAACTTGGATGTATGCACCAAATTACCTAGAGGCTTTGCATTGCAGATGTTTTAATGGTTTTTGTTTTATTAGGAAGTTTTGGTCAATGTGAAGGCCAGACCCAAATCTACATCCACATTTCTTTCTGGAGAACTTGCCTAGAAGCCCCAACATCAGGAGATAGAGAACCGAGATTGGAATAATGACTAGATGCATAAGATATATTCCTGCTTCAGGCCATGACCAGATAGTCTATTGACTTACATGGGTTTCTGTTTAACTCTAACCTACCAGACTTATTGGAACTCTCCCACTGTGCAAGAATTGGAACCTAAATCCCATACCATAGCTCTGGATGCCAGATGGCATTTTGCCAATGTTATTACATGAGGAAAAAAAAATAAATCACCTTTGGATTCCAGAGCTGTCAAAAAAAGCTGTGCCTCTCAGCATGAGAGTCAGCTGGCGAGACAGATTTGTACTCTCTACTCAGAAGTCCTGAACATAATAAATATGTGTTGTGTGCTCAGGCTGTGGAAAGGAGATGACCTTCTCCATTCAGATGTAGGAGGAAAAGGCATGGAGGGGAAAGAAGGGAAAGAGTTTGTCATACTGAGCATTCCCTTATCCTCACTAAGCTAAGAGATCTTTGTGGCTCTGCTGTTGCCTCTGTAGTTCCAAACCATCACGTTTGCACCACAGCTAGTGAACTGACCACAGAGGAAATTCATACATATATATGAATACATATTCATTTCAGGTAGACTTGTATCTGAAAAGATGACAAAAAGAACAAATGTGCTTTTGAGACAAACACTCTCAGCGCTGCTTTTGATTGCATGATCCACAAAAAATAAGTTACAGCTTAATTTTTTGCAGGTAGAATAGTGATAAGCTAAAATAGTATCAGTTCTGGCTATCCACGTGTTCTTACTGAGCCTCCTCCATCCATAAGTAGAGGTATAATAGGTGTAAAAATCATTTGGGCTGTTAAAGGGACATCTTTGGTTGAGTTTTTGCATTTCTGTATTCATTAATAGTTCTAAGCTCTGCCATAGAATGACATTAACAACCAGCAGAAGATTTCACCTGTTATTTTTCTAATCCTGATGAGTGGTGATGGACAAGTAGGAGTGTGCATATGTCTCACATTATTCCAGTTCTCTTGCCTGCAGGAAGTACAGTCTAAGCTATTAACAATGAGTCAATGCAGAAGTGACATTCAGGACCTACATTTACTGATGTTTCTTTTCAGGTATCCTCAGTCCTGAATTTACTGTGTATTAAGCTGATGATCAGAATGTTGACAATTAAAATAGCTTAAAATAGAAATAAACTACAGCCACTAAAAATACCCCCTAAACATGAAGATACATGTCCCTAATTAAAATTTCCAGATGAATGGAAGATGTTTTAGATTGACAGACAACTTTTTTTTTTTAAAATCTCTTTTAATAAATACGTGTTACGTTATTTAGGTATTCCAGGGATTAGAATTATAAAAGATCTTACAGGAAATGTATGTGTGTTTTTAAGGGATTCTTTCAGTGTTAATAATAATAAAATGGTATTTTTTGCTTAATAAATCTGAGGCCCCAATTCCTCAAACTGATCTGTGTATTTGGGCTTTTATGTCCTGTTAAGGTTAATAGCAGCTATGCTCAGATTTAAGGTTCTGTGAATATAATTTTGGAAGAAAGTACATAATTTAAATCCATAATTCAGAGTAGTTCATATTTCAGCATTAGATGTGGTATGAGCAATAAAAATGATTTCTGAATAAATGTATGAAAAAATGTGATCATAAACAATGTGGAAAGGCTTCCAAAGCTCTCAGAACCTTGGATTTCCAATAAGTTTTTTCCAATAAGTTGCTTAATAAATTATTACTATTGGTAATGTGCATATCAGTAATAGGAATGTACGTGTGGGTATTGCCATGGAGGCTTTGGAATGTCGTCTCCTAAGAATGTGGAGCAAAGTAACAAACAGGCTGACGATATGACGTATAGGTGCTTGAGTGACAGCATACTAGTGGGCTGTAGGGAAATAAATAATACTGGATAATTAGCAGATTGATTTCATTACCAGGTTTGCAGAAGAGCTGCAGAGATGTCTTAAATATTCCACTTGCATAGCCTCTATCTTCCACGTGTAACAATATTAAGTAGAGAGAGGTTATTGTGAATGTTAAATGATGACAGCTCCAGGTCAAGACTCTCTGTAGGACACACAAATCCTTCTCTCCAGATGTTTATTTATTGATCGACTGAGGACATTTCAGAAGTGTTCCTCCTCTGCTGCATCTGCAAGATGTTCAAGAAAAAACTAAGATACAGTAAATCTTGACAGAAAATTCCTTACGAGCTCCTTACCAATGCAATAGTTGTTTGTATCCAGTGCAAGATAATTCCCTTAATTTAATTATTTTGTGTATAAGTATATGTTATTTTCATGGAAACAACCTCATTTTGTTAGCTCATGTGCATCTATTTAAGTGCGGTAGTGTAGGTAAGGAACATGTTTGTGAAGGGAATGCCTCAGTTGTGCTATGGTGTTATGCCTCAGGGTGTGAGAACTGGCATTCTTTTAGATAAATCTCACCTGAAAGACATTTCAACTACACATCAGTTAAAAAGGACATTTTAAAAAAAATCTCTGAAGACAAGAAAAATGTGATAACTTTATAAACAAAATATTTAAGGAAAGACCAAATTTCTGTCAGAAAAACCATCCAAATAAGGGGAAAACTGAAATCATAATTTGTGTGTGATAGGCTATTTTTTGGGGGGGGAGGGGCTTTACAAAAAAAAAAAATATTTCAGGAACATGAAGTAAATTGAGAATAGAACCTTTGTATCTTTGTAGGATGAGAGACACATTATCAACCACACTCATTCACATGGCAGAAGGACTTGTCACTGAACTTTCATGAGGAGTATAATCTTTTAGAAATGCATGGTTACATAGCTTAAGTACTGGAATAGCTGAGTCACCTGAATGCCTTATGAAATCTGTTTTTAGAATGTAATATTTTAGTACAGGCTAACGGAACACTAAATCTTAGGCAGGAAATACAAAAGCTGACCAGTAAGGTAGTATCTTCTAGAATTACTGATTGGAACAAATTTTCACCAAATGTGATGAATATAAGTGAAGCATTGTTGTCTTCCCTGGAGAGAGAAAATTGTGGTCTTTTTTGTTTAAAAAAATACCACAAACAGCAGACATTTTCTTTTACAGCAATTAGTGATGATGCAGGGAGTGAACTGCTAAGTATTCATGACTAATCTGGATAGACAGGGTTCTCCCTTGCTAATCACAATGAATATTGGCCTGTCCATAAAGAGCAAGGAGTGATAATATCAAAGAGAACAGTCAGCTATTACCAGGGCAAACTTTTGGTCATGAGCTTCTGCAGATGATAATGTGAAAAGACAGAGATGAAATTAAAAGCAGCGTTAACTACCCAAGAGGCAGAAAAACTGCAGTTACTTGTGTATATTGAGCTGCACTGAGACAATCTTTTCCAGTTTTATTACATGCATTTTGAATGTACAAAATACTCGAAGTATCTTTATATTGTGGCAACAGTATCAAGTATCAGGCTCCAGCAACACACAGAATCATTAAACTGAGTGTAGATTTTTTTAATACTGGATAGTCACTGCCTTTGGTATAGAAAGAGGACTATTTTTCTTTTTTTTTTTTTTTTTTTTCAGAGCTGTGAGTTTGGAATGGTTATGCTTTTGGGCGCAGAATGGGTTGAAATACTGTAATAAATTCCTAGAAGTAATTGTGATAACCACTCCTTTTCTTAGAGATATTATGAATATGTATATATTCGTCTATAAATAAAGGTGCTTACCTGTGGCCATTACATAGGCTAAGAGGGGCTACTCCCCCTGCATCCAGTGTGTGTGCACAGTACTGAATAAACATACCTGCTTTATAACTACTTCATGGTTATAGAGTTTGATTCTGCAAGTCAAGTGAAATCTCTTGCCCTTCTGCTCCTCTCAGCAGAATTTATCAAACATGCCATGTACAGGAAGATGGGTGTCCACTGATAAGGGTTAATGTGTCTGTTATCTCCACCCTGTCTCCTTTTTAGAGACTCACTACTGTGAGTGCCCACACCAAGTAAATAGAGCAGTGGGTCTCTACATCACCCCATCAAAGTCTGCAGAAATGTTGCTGGTTTGCTAACCATGTTCTTAGAAGGGTTTTACAAACTCTTCGTTTCTGTGACACACAAACCCATTCTGAAACTGTGGTAACTGTTGAGTATTTATCAATGTTTGCAGGCTGTGGGCATCATAAGACTAAAGAAAACATCTTGATCTTTGCACAGATTCTTGGGGATCTACTCTGACTTAGGGAAGTAATTGGCTGTTTTTGTCTGAGGGGAGGTCTCTGCAGTTATGAATTCTTGGAACATATCTACATTTGCAGTCCCTATGGTGACAGATTCTCATGTAGGCGGACTTGCTTTGGAAAAAAGAAGCAACTTGGGGCTTTTTGCCACAGTAGAAAGCTACCAGTCTGATTCTGTGCACTGATCATTGCCTCCTGTGCTGAGCTTCGCACTACTAGCACAGCCACTGCTAGCAGAACCTCAGCTGGCTTGTGAATAGCTGGTTTAAGCATGTTTGTCAGATGATTGCAGGGTGAATGAATCTTAAAGAGCAGCCTGTCTCCTAGCAGCAAATAGGTGACAAAAGAGTCCAAGGAGGAGCTATCAGTAGGTGGCTTCATGTTAGGTTATATATATTATAAGATATTGGTTTCTGTTAATGAGTAAAATCTTCCATAAACATTAGATCACCAGATTTAGGAGCAAGAGGAGTAAAAAGTTTAGTTTCAAGCTCCTTAAAATGACCCATTTGAGGATCAGGTAGAGGGATGGAAGAAAACTGTGCAGTATGGAGGTGTGGGAAGAAAGAAGGACCTGATGAGAGAGAGGGCTGAAACATTACTCTGCTGCTCCTGAGAGTCTTCTTTCACTGAAATGTTTCTAGTAGCTCATCTATTGTAAACATCTTATTTCCATGTTTACTTCTTGTGTTCAAAGCAAATATATTTGCGTGTGTCTGGCTCTCTCATAAGCTTAGGAAAGTGGTAAAATTTTCAAATGTTTTCAAACAGTGACTGCAAAATCACAGCTGAAAGTTTACTTTTACTTAGAATTTTTCTGTGGTGAATAAACTTCAGTAACCTCAGTCCTTGGCGTCCTTTATAATTTTATTCATTTTAAATACCCAAGCACTTTCATGTGTTGTAAATCACAAAGGTCATTATTTTTTAACAATGTAGCATTTCCTTTTCTAAATACCCACTTCTGCTGCTGTGAGAAATTTCCCCAAGTGCCTAAACTAGCTCATATTTGGCTTTATTATTAGTGTGAATATGCGAAAATTTTGGGGGCAGGAGGCTGGTGGAATTGTCGAGGATTCGCAATGAATGATTCAAGTCACACGGATTGAATGCTGTCAGGCTGCACATCTGCATCACTAACATGCTCCTTAACAGGCCTCCAATAAAAACAAGTTTCTGTTTTGTTATTGATTGTTAGTGATGATTTGGACATCCAAACCCTCTTTCCTAGTCATCTTGTCCATAAAAAAAAAAGGAGTCTGAATTATATTGGAATTTTACTTCTGTTTCCTTTTGTCTTTCTTTCCCCACCACCAGTAAGATGTACAATAGGAGGAACTGGGGCTTTTCTCAGTTTTAGTGAAGATAAGCCAGTTCGTTTCCAAAGCTGGGTGTTTTCTGAAAAAACAGGTACTTCTGTTATTTTAAGGAATGTGTAAAACTGCTTGAAGCTGTACTGTCAATACAGTCTGTGGATCTTTTTGTCTGTGTTTTTCTTTTAAACATGCATACAAAATGTAGTGCTTAAATCTGGCCTCTCATGGGACCTTTTGCATTAACTTACCTCCATTAGATCGTGGTTAGCCTTGGGCCACTCTTAGTTTCTGATTTTTCATCTTTTTTTCTTGTTAAAGCAGAATAATAAATGTCTTCAAACTCTCTGCTCTCAGCCTCTATTAGTGCTGGAAAGAGTTATTATGCTAAAGCCTGTGACACTGTAATAATGAGGGGAAAATAGAAAGAAAATAGGTGAGAATCCAGGCTACTAGACTCTGAAAGCACTCTCCTTTTATTCTGAAAATGCTACAGTAAATATCTGTGGGCTCTAGCAGGACATTTAGATAAGCAGGAGCACAGAATCTGGCCCACACATGATGAGCACTGTTCCTGTCTTTTTTATTTTTTTTGTAATCTGTCTTTCTCTGAAGCCATAAATTCATGTGACTTTTTTGTGAACACTACAATAATAATGTGAGCAGACAACCCATTTTTGGGCACGTTTTTGGAGAACAGTTGTTTTCTTAAATGAAGTTCATTAAAAGTGAGTGGCTTGCCAGGAGTTGTCTTGCTCTGGCAATCTGAAGCCATACGCATGGAAAGCCAGCAGCACATCTGTAACGTCTTTGACCCTTACCAGTTACTAAACCAGTGCAGCTTCTTCAGGCTATCTTATCCTTTCATTTTGATTTAAGCCTGGAATGTCACTGACATATGTCTACATATCATCTTGTACAAAAGAAAATATTTTAGAAGAAAAGATGCTTGGCTGGGGTTAAGAGACTGTGTTCATGTTTCACTATAATGTTTATTTCTATCAAACTCATGCATTTCATTTGAACAATAATGATAATCTCAGATTGGTCCTCAGATGCTTTACCTCTCAGTACACTATTACTTCCACCTCCCTGAAAAAAAAATGCCCCAAAGCCTTTTTGTTTAATTGTTCTGAAAGTGATGGAAAGTCAATACTTCACAAACCAAACATCCAAAAGCATAGACCAGGGACTGGAAATGAGCCTGAATTAGCGTTGGACGGAGACCAACAGGTTGCTGCATATTACTCCTTTTTTGTTCGTCTCCGTGATGAAAAAGCTACTGTCTCCTGTTAAGTGGAAGTATATCCACATAAATTCTAGCTTGCTTACATGAGAGGTTCCAATAGAACAGCTCATCCTTTATCAAACTGCCAACTGTAGGGGTTGCATATGAATGGAGAAAACCTGTTATCTCACTGTGGGGGAATAGATGAAGAAGTTCCAATGAGAGAAGCAGCTGTGCACCTACAAGTCTTAGGTAGATAAGAGACTAAAACCTGCATTTAGATTGATGATGAGGAGGGTTAATCAAACTTCTCAGTACTTTTTGTTCCTTTCACTTACCTTTAAAACATGGTAACTCTGCTTAGGCATATATAGGTAGGGAGGTGGCCTCAGAGGAAGATGTAACTGGGACAAGCAATTACAGACCTGGAAAATGAAAGTCTGCCAGCATGCAGTTGGCATGATCTGCTGGAGAGTGGTGAGGAATGAGTGAACAAGTGCCCTTTCTGTCCCACTTTCCTTCCACCCCTCCTTGTCAGGCTGTAAGGACATAAAGATGGGACAGACTCAGAAAGGGAAAATGTTCATGTTTGTGTAATTGCAAATTTCTAATCCAGCTGAAGTAGAATAGAATAGATGCAAGAGATTTCTGAAGACTACTGTTTTAAATCATGGACTGCCATACATGCTTATTTTGGACCTAAATTTTCATTGTCCTAATTAAAACCAAAATAATATACATTAAAATACATTCCAGTTGATATAATTATATGACAGAGATGACTTTATATCTCTTTTAACCCGGTAGCTATCACTTCATCTCAGATGCAGCATGCAGAAGAGCTGAATATAAATAGCGCTGCACCCAGCCCATATTCTGCAAAAGAAAGCGTTCCAAAACATCCATGCATGATTCCAGTTTTTTTGCTAGACAGCTGGCACCGATCAGAGTGGCAATTTGTTACTCATTAGTAAAGTCATCTTGCTCTTGGCTGTACTATAAACAGAGCTTATTTGACTCTCCTTCAGAAATAACAGTTATTGCTAGCCCCTTTTGTTGATAAAACAATGCATAGTGATAATAGCCACATAATGGTTGAAGAAGCACTTTGTGTTACTTTTGATCCCTTGTCCTAATTGTGGCTTTAAGAAGAAAAAAGAATAATACTGATGTTGAATAGAAATTAGGGATGAGAAGTGAATTAACTTTAAGTAGATTTTATGCTGGTCTGAAGTTATTTTTCAAGCACTTTAGCTCTTGTATAAGCAAAATACAATCAAGGTGAATATGAGTTAAAAAATGTCTTCTTTTGTCTTTTCGAAAAGGTTGAATAGGAAATCTTGACCTGGGAAAAATGGCTAATTGGCCACCTGAGAACTGAAAAGTATCTTACAATAACACGTAATCACGATTTACAGCAATGGACAGAACTTCTTGTCATTTCCTGGGGCTAGCTTGCTGCATAAGACTTTTTATTTTTTTTTCTGAGCAGGGCCTGAATAGAAACTGATTGAAAGCAGATTTTTTGTTATTGAGATTTTTTCTTTCTCCATGGATACCGCATTTAGGATTTTTGAAAGAATGTTTCAGCTTCCTTTACTTCAGATCTTAGGAAACATTGAAGTATTTAGACATGGCTGACATGACTGTGTGTGAGGTAAAAACAGACTAAACCATTCTGCATGGGTGGTAGGTCTACAAAGAATTTCGGAGCCAAAGAAGGAAGATAGAAATGATTGGTAAAGTGTGGGGTTTGCAGTACTAGATTACTTGTGGCATTGAAAATGGCAGTATATTTCCTGAGTGAGCAGACAGGAAAGTTGTATATTGTCTGTTTTTCTGAACTGTTATTTTCCTGGTGTATAAACTGTAGCCTCTTTCTGATTTTATGAAAGAAGCAAGGCCAGAGTCTGATTAAAAATCTGTAGTTCCTGTGTAGTAAGGACTCACTCTCAGGTTTTATTTACAAATTTCCTTCATCATACAATTTTTAAAAGCAAGTTCTACACAGCAGTGAGCTTTTGCAAGTCAAGATCTCATTTCTGCCATTATGGTTGAGGTGTACCATAATTTATACCTGAATCCCCTTCTAAATGTTTGTTTCTTTTACTTTTCATTTTTTTTACTGCATCTCTTATGTATTACCATTTTGTCAGTTGATATGTTTCCTCTCTTGGCACAAGGTTTGATGAGAACTATTCAAGCACCAGTCAAAGAGGTGCTAGATCTTGGTATGGTTGCTCTTTTTAATCTCACCTTTGAAGTGGGATATGCCAAAGCCAGCAAAGCCTTGCTCTAAAATATGCACTACAAAATCCAAACATAGATCAGTCTTTGTATAAGAGTATATGCCCCAGTTCCTTAAAATGATTGCAAAATCTTTTCTCCTTTTTACTAAAATGCAGGCAGAAGTTAAGTTAGTTTGTAAATTTGTTTTGTGTTTTTCTAAACACATTTACTTATTGGCACATTTTTTTCTTGCCTGAATTCTCTCTTGCAATGGTAGAAAGAGATGCTACCTAAGGGAAGCATGGGAGCCTACTTTCTGCAGATAAGTCCTCAGCAGTTGGAGTTATATCAGGGACATCAGAGACTACATCCCTACCTGTTAGAATTCATTTTTATCCTTTTAGTACTGTGAGTATTGATCTTTGCACCTGCTGTCTATGAACGCCTCATTCCTTTGTGAACTTTCTGATAGTGTCTTCCTCCAGCCTTCTTCCTCCAGCAGCAAGTCCTAGAACTTTAATATCCACTGTGTAAAGATGTACTTTCTCGTTGGTTTTCTTTTTTTTCCGTAAAATTAATTCCCTTTTAGTTTCACCATGTGCCCCCTACTTGTGGTGTGTTAAAAGGTGAGAAGATAAAGTTCTTCACGTTGTTTGCATGATCTTAGAAATCTTTATTCTCTTTCCCTTAGACTTTCCTCTCTTTTTATTCTGCCTTCTTAGGGCAGCTGCTCCGAGCCTTTAAACATTACAGTTGCCTCCATTATACTTTTTCCAGCTTCATTACATGCTGGAATGACCTTGGCCGTCATTGCACACAGTATTGAAGATGTGGGAATATATGAACCCTTTTGTATTGTTCTTAGCAATGTTCCTAGGGCCAAATGCCCTGTGCTCCCTTTTTCTTCTTTTCTTTTTTTCTTTTTTGGCATTTTTGGCTGCTAAAGTGAATTGGGCCAGGTTGATGAGAAAGAACAGTTTGACAAGAATGGCTCCATAATCTTCTCAGAGTTTTGATTTCAATTCTGAAGTAATCATCATGTAAGTATGGCTTATACTATTTTCTGTAAAGATACTGTTCTGGACTGGAACTTAGATTTCCTACATTTTTATCTGCTTACTCATGATTGCAATGTCCTGCTGGCGTTCCCTGGCAGGCTGACCAGCTGAAAGAGCTTAGTTGCACTGTTAGTATCCTTTCACTGGCTGTTAATTAATTTGAACTGATTGCTTACTTAATGTTGAATTTATTGACTGTAGTGGAAAGAAATGGTCTTAAAAGTGATCCTTGGGGATCCTTAACCCTAATCCTCCATTGTGAAAAACAACTACTTAGATCCATCCTTTGCTATTTGACCTTTATTTTAGTTCATAATATAAGATTATCTCCAATTCAGTGGCAGTTACTTCAATAGCCTTTATTACTGTTAATCTCTACAGTGCTCTCAGATGAATGCTATTGGGCCCTCCTGACATCTGATCATTCCATCTGGTTTATTACCTTACGTTCTCCAAGCTGTTATAGTTCCTCTGAGCTTTCTGCTGTAAGAAATTACCTGATTGCAAGAATCTCTCTTACAGTTTTGATGTAGATCACCAAAACATTAAGTGAGCTTTCTGCAATGGCCTTAGTAATTTCAGGTGCTTCTTTCATACTTTTGTTGTCAAACTGTCCCTCTTTGTTCCTTGTTGACTTCTTCCTTTGATGTAGTTTCAGACTTTTTGCTCTGAAAATTCTTTGCAAGCTGCTCTTCAAATCTCTTTTTTGTTCTCCTACTTCCCAGCCTGTTTTATAGGCTTTCATGTTGAGCAGGCTTTCAATTCCATAGGTGATAACACTTGCTCTGTGATGGTCTCTGTAACATTCTTTACTACTGAGACTTGCTTGAGTTTTAGTCCATATTATTTAGTTTAAATTAATTCCATTTACAAAAAGGAAAAAATATTTAAGAGTGCTCTGTAACCTATGTAACAGAACTTGATTTGTTACATAACTTTGATCTTTTCATTTAAAATGCATTTTTCTTGATCGGTTTTCATCCATTTACAAATTAGCTTGTCACCTGCTGCTCAGCTTGGATCTGAACAGATGATGATCTTCCTTTATTTCAGAGAACAACTAGTTGCACTAGTATGATGTATTTCTCATGAGCTATCCTCAGAGACTACCCTGAAACTGCAGTGACTTCCAAAATCTTATTGTGTTGAATGTTTTACTTATGTGATTTATATGAGTCCTGCCCATTTGTAGAATCAAACTGGAGATTGTGAGTTGTCATTTACTTAAAGAAAAAATCTTGAAATGTGTTTTATAATTCCTGCATGACGTGCCTGTAGGTTCACTTAATCACTGCAGAAACAAAAAAGTTGAAATAGATTGCTTTTAGTTCAAATGTCAGGTATTTTTTGTTGGTAAGGTTTAAGCTTGTTCCCTTTTGTTTCACTGAATTTATGTATTTCATTCATTGCAATTTTCTTCCATGCACAAAATCCTAACTTACTGAAGTTGATGAAAATTTTGCTGTTAAGTGGTGAATTTATCCTGTTGCCTTCCTGTAACTTTTTGCAGAATGATGCAGTTGTTTTTTTTCTTAGTTCACCTTCATACCACATCTGACAAATATTCCTCTCTGTGTGTGCCTATCCTACTAAGGGACTTTGGTCTTGCTCTTTGATAATAAGTTTGTGCGTTCCTCTTTGTTGAGCATATACACAATGATAGTTATTTGTATATTTCTAAAACTAGGGATCCTTATTGTAGAGTAAATGCCAGCTTCCACGCCATCTGAACTCTGTAATTTTTCCATTTACTTAGTTTCTATTCTTTTTGCAGAGAAGCTTTTTTTCCCAAATGCTAACTAAAATACCAATTGTCCCTGAATTGGGGATGAGTTTGCTTGTTGGAAAATATAGCAGAAAATTGTCATTGCTCTTAGGACATATTTTTTATTTATGGTAGCAACTTCTGTCATTACAGTGCTCTCACTTTGTCATGTCCCAGCAACTTAGATTTTTTTACTGATTCCTCTGAATAGACAGGCAGAAAATACATTCAAATACCAGTGCATAAAATTAGAAGGTTTAGAAAACAATCCATTGGAGAGGCATTGGGTTATGTATTTTCCTTAGCTCTACCTCTTTTTTCTGCACTTCCATGCAAGAGCAATGAAATGTGTTCACTAGCTTTTTGTATGCAGTGAGAATTTTAATTTACTCTGGAGGAAGAGCTAGTTCATAACTCAATAGAACTGACTGGGCCCATAAGTTATTTAGTTCTACTCCTTGTGATAAAATCTGGACACGAAGCCATTTATTATGTTTTGTCTACCCTCTCAGCCCTGTAAGCTGACTCAGAGCTAAACAATTAAAGTGGCAAATTGATTTGTTTACAATGCAAATCTGAGCTAGATTGGAAATAATGCAAAAGGCATAACCAATTACATGTTCCATAGTGTAGTTTAGCCTAAAATGAAATAGATTTAGTTGATCTGTGCTTAGGGATTCTGTACATTTACTGATTCACAACTGCCTTGTAGTTTTCAGTGGCTGTAAAGGATCTAATGCTGCTGCCCTCAGACTGCTCAGGCACATGCTGTGAAAAAAGAGGCTTGCTTCACATTTGGTTTTATCATGATATATAGTAATAGTAATAAAAAAAATGCTTTTCCATGTATCGTTCTGGAGGAAAAAAAAAAAGAAAAAAGAAAGACAAAAGAAAAAAAGAGCCAATGACTGCAAAACCTCTATGTGTTTATGCCTAAATTGAGAATTTGATTTACTTGGAGAGAAATGTGATGAAAAAGGGATAGAAGCATTTAAGATGGAGATAGTGCCAACCAAATACATTATTGTGAAACATTAAAGGAAGAATTTAATTTTTATTTGTGCAGTCTTCATGCGAAGTTTGTAAAGAAATTCTACCAGAACAACGCTATAAACTGTCATTCACTAATCCATTTTGCCCTGCTTTCAGTCTAAGCTTCAGGAACACCGAGAGGTAATGGTCCTCAGTTGCACCAGAGGAGACTCAGATTGGATATAAAGGAAAAATTTCTTAGAAAGAGTGATGAGGCATTGGAACAGGCTACCCATGAAGTGATGAATTTATTGTCCCTGGAAGTTTTCAAGAAATGTGTAGATGTGGCATTTAGGGGCATGGTTTAGTGGGAATGATGGTCTGCAGTTGGACTAGGTGATCTTAGTGGTCCTTTCCAACCTTAATGATGCTGTGATGTGGTAAATGCTGTACTTCAGCTCACGGCAGGGATGCATCATAGGTTTTTCCCTACAAGATAGTCCTGGAAACCTTCAGGTAAAGCTGACAGTCTCATGTAAATTCATTTTTCAAATTGTCATCGTGTAGAATAAATGTGCAATATAAAAGACAGTAATTTGCTAGCTGTTTTTATGAAGGATAATTGTTTTCATTTATATGAGGCTGCATTTTCTTTTCATACTGATCAGTTATCATGTATTTAGTACTGAATATATTGCAGAGCAGTGGTAAGCAAGGTCTATTTCCTTCTGAAGACATATTTGGCTGTGTAATATGGGTGTCACCTTTCTGAAAGGTTATAATCCTGGTTGGAAGCAACACTTTGTTGTTGACTTTCCAGAAACAATGGTTGCAATTCTAGGGACCCAGCTTATTCAGTAAGTAAACTTTTGAAGAAGCAAATGCAAAGATGGAAGTGATCTTTCAGCTGGAATTGAGCGCTAGAGGAAATAATGAACTGATGCGTAAGTTTGTATGTTTGATACATGAAACTAATTCAAAATTTAGCTACCAGTATAAAATACTTTAACTATTTGCTCCTGTATCACCATTCCCATTTAAGTCACCTCTTAAAAATAATTTTAAAAAACATAATAAATTATCAGAAGTAATGGATTATATAAAATGAAATACTTAGTACATCCTAAAGGACTGTAAAATATTTGAATACTATCACTTCTTGTGAAAGTGAATAAACTAAAAACAATTGTCTCCTTTATTTATTTGACATATCTTTTTACAGTCTTTCTGTATTTCCTGTGCTTGTAATGGTACTGGCATATGCTAAAAATTTCTTTTTTTGAATCAACTTCAAAGTAAAGTGTCAAGAATGTAGATCAAAACCATCACAAAACCACATACATACGTAGATATAGGTATATATTTGTGTATTTTAATCAAGAGTTCAAAGAAAGATTAGAAACAGCATCCTCCTTATTTCATTACTGAGAAAGCAAACATTTTTAAATCAGTGTTCAAGTGTCATGATGGTAAGGATAGTTGACTAAGAACTGAAAGATGCTTTGCACTGTTGAAATAATAACCCCACCTCCCTAGAAGGCTGAAAATACCAAAATAACTCCAATTGGAAATGCTCTAAATATGGAATCATTACTAAGTCTGTTGACTGGAAGAATTGCTGTTGCATCTGAAATTACATTTCCTGCATTGGTATTTTTTCTTATCCTGTGTATAAACTGTGATGTTGAAAATAAAATAGATCGCATAGAAGGACTTCATTTCCATGAAGTTTTCCAGAGCATGCACTTTATAGACTTTTTCTTTTCTAAGTGGGATTTTTGCAGTATTTTTCCATTAGGAAGAAAGGATATGTGAAAATCAGTAGGTACTAGAGTCTACTGGTCATTCATGCCACTCCTGCTGTAGAGGTATTTACAAACTTTTGTTGTGGGTGTCTGAATATGATATACCAGAAAGCTTCCAATGTTTCCGTATATAATCAGTTCATATCACTGATTTGCTTTCAATATTTGCACAGCAGTTCATATTTGTGTTGCTGTTTGTATTTCTTTCTAAGTTTATGTACCTAATCCATTACGGATGGCTTAAAAAAAAAAAATAAAAAATGCATGGAAGTTCATCCTTGAATGATAAAGCTCAACCACTTTCTCTGAAGTTTCTATCCTGACTAGCAGGATACAAATAAAAACTATGATTATTCAGATAAATGGCTGTAAATTAGAAAAAAGACTTGTCCTAAGATTTTTGTTTTCTAATTTTTACAAAATATGTTATTATAACAGTCTCTAAATTTTATTGATAGCTTCATTAGCAAAAGCAGTTAATAATAGCATACATTTGTATTGCTTACTCTTCTATTAATGACTTTCACAATATTAATTCTAGCAATTTTTGTTGGTTTTCTAAATGGCGTTTGTTTATATGTACTTCATTGCTTGCCCTATTTAATATAATAGTGTATCTAATATAAGTCTGAATTTCAACATAATTGGAATAGGAATAGTTTTCATCATATTCTTCATTTACAACGAAGAAATATTTCCTGTTTGTCTTCATGTGAAATGACCAAGAGTTTGGGGGATCCTGACTAGACAAACTCTGAAATTGTTTTGCAGGCATTATTCAAAAAATTTACTCCAATATAAATATCTGTCAGTGTATGTTTGATTTACAACAACTGCCCCAAAAACATTCTCAGCAGCAGAGGTGACCATTAAAGTGGCCGTTACATGCTAACGTGTAGCTGTTAGTATGAAAATAAAATAACTGTCAACTGAGCTTAAGTTGATTAACTTTGCCAGATTTGGGTTCTGGAGCAACAGAAAATTACTGAAGGTGGTCACAGGTAGCTTGACACCTTAATGCTGAGTAGTGGCAGAACAGTGAAGAGCATCTCCCTGCTCTTCTTCCTTGCTATCAAACATGCTGTTATGTTACATGACAAAGGATGTGTTTAGTTGGCAATGATTGAAGAGAGCAAAACTTTTTGCATAATATGCACAGAAGAGAGATGAAAGTAAATCCCAAGCTTGTTAGTATGGAGCACGAGAACAAGACAGTAGTGAATTTTAGACTGCTTGATAAGCTAGATCCTTCTTCCAATTGTTTGTTAACACGTGTATTGATCAAACGGGTCATTTTGTGAACCGTACTGTGATCTTTTTGTCTTGTTGAGTCAGGGAGGAATCTAATGAGTGCTGATACTGTTGCAAATTAGGCTGTTTGGAAGGAGAGGGGACTGAAAGATATAGGAGCAGTCTGTCTTTCCAGAGGTCACTTGCAGAATCAGAATCATAGGGGTGGGAAGTGACTTCAGGAGATCACAGAGTTCTGCTTGCCTGCTGAAGCATGTACTCTACAGTAGGTTGTACAGGTAGGTGTCCAGATGTCCCCTGATATCTCCTTAGAAAGAGACTCCTGCCTGTCTTTGAAATTTAGATGAAAATATTTGGTCAGTAAGGCAGTAAGATAATATTAAATACTAAAAAATAAAAGCAAAATGATGCCCATGAATCTAACGCTATGGGTAGGTGCCTGACGCTGCCAATAGGAGTAGACAAGTGGAAAAGCAGTTGTCTTGACAAACCCAAGTTTTAAGGAGTAAGGCAGCCAATACATAGAGACTACAAGTCCAAATATTAAAATTGTAGCAGAGATTACTCCCCAAATCCTCAAAAAAACAAAATTAAGTCGTCATGGTGTTAAATCCTAAGCATACATTTTCCCACTATCTCACTATATCTCATGTCAGCTACTCAGTCAAATTTATGACTCAGATTATGGTCTGCTAAACAGAATTATCATTTGTCACTTCCTTATGGTTAGCATTTATTCTCTTCACCTTGTGTCAGAATGATGTGAAGGAAAGATGTCAGTAAAATAGCCAAATTTTTTTGAACTTTGGTTTCATTTTGGAGGTTGGACACAGTGCTGCTTGCAAATCATGCCCCTTGACAATAGCTCATATTTGTAGACCAATATCAGTGTCTCATGGAAGGATTCTCGATGTATTTTGACTCTGTCATTAACATCTGATGTTTTCTTATAGAGTACTATAACAAACTTTTTGTGGGGTTCAGGATAGATGTCTTTGGTCCTCTAAGAAGCTGGACTCCTCTTTAAAATATCACTTTTTGTTTGGGGGAGGGGGAGGCAAAAAAAAAACAACAACCAAAAATACTTATTTCAAAAGGAAATGGTGTCACACGTCTGCTAGACATATCAGACATATAAGCCTAGTGATATAATGTGAAGTAGGGGGGAAAAATATTCTGAAGAGTCCACCATTCATGAAATGATCTCTTTTCTATTCCAAATACTTCATATGAACATTATTACTATATGCTAAATTTCTTTACCAGAAGCTGAGCATCTGAACTGGACCTTGTCATCTAGTGGCTACTGCTTTTTACAATCAGTGTATGTGTTTGGTCATCAAAAATATTTAGTTCTATTATTCTGTGATATGAAATCTTATCTCTATTTCATTATCCACTAGGTATGTATGTTCAGGGTTGTTCAGATGTTCTTGTTTGTCTAATTCTGTATTTCCTTAGTTGAGTAGCATTTAGAAAAGTTTGTTAATAATTACACTATAATAAGTAACCTCTCTGACTACCTCACAAAAGTTCATTAAATTCTTTGTATTCAGCATGGTTTGGATTTCAATGCTTTCCAAAAAAACAAACCTACAAAATGCTGTTTCCCACAGTCCTTCTCTGCTTGTGCTACCTTGGCATCTTAAATTTCCTTAATGTGGCAAGTTTCTTTTTTAGTGTGTCAGTAGACTCTAGTTACTTTTCTCTCTGTCTCTTCTTCCAATGGAAAAGTTCATATATAATATTTAAAAAGCGAGTACTGAATCCAGTTACGGTGAAATTTACTTTTTTGTAATAGCTTTTTCTGTTTAAGAAAAGAAGAGCTGGCATGAAATGTTCTTGTTTATGCTCTTACGTGGAAATAAAAACATTCTGAGAGCAATTTAACTAAATAATTTTAGTATATTTGTGACAGGACTCCTGGTAGCCAGAGCTTTGAGTTATACCTTTTTCTTCCCTTCTTATATCATGGGCAACTAAAGAAGGTAATAAAAAAGGTAATAAAACTCTCAAGCTGAAAGCCATGTTTTAGTAGAATATAAGGAAATTAACTCTTTAAACAAATTAATCTTGAAGTAATGTGGAAGAAGGAGTAGGTGTAAAATAGGTTTATAAGAAGCTCTCTTCCTGTTTGCTGTCTTCCTGTATGCATGTTCTTTTTCTTCAAAGCTTGATTTCAGATTCAGATGGCTTTGTGCATCCAGTAGTTTCTTTCTGCTTTGCCCTTCTGTTGTCATGATTGGTGAAACAAGCATTTAAAGTGTAAAGACTCTATAGGTATTTCTAACCTGTTAGTGTGGTGGCAGAATGGCCAAGGTCTCTTGGCCTTGTTCAAGCCTTACACTGATGTACAAGAATGGTGCTAAGCTATGGCACAGGCTTTCCAGAGAGGTGTTGCCAGGAAGCCCCAGTTATGCTTGCCACAGAAAGCTTTCTTCCTTTATACCAAAAGTTAGCAGCCTGGGCACAATGCCAACCACCTTGTCCTATCTTGTGGCTGCCCTTATTGATAGCTGCAAAAGAATGACAGAGGACTTCAAGGGGAATGAAGATGCCCTGCCCACCATTAGCTTTGCTGTGCATCCCTCCCCTCTTTGCTGCCACTTTACAGCTCTAGCCTGGCAGTGAAGGTTATGTCTCACCGGTAGCTATTGTCAGAAGAGGAAAACTGGAATCTTTGATGCCAGTAATCTGGTTTTATTTTGCATTTCCTTAGTTATATAATATATGCTTGAACTTGGTCTCTCAGTAAGTGCTTGCAGATAACCATCTTCTTTATTTAAAGGAAGTTCGGAAGGTTCTGTAGACAGCTGAAGATACTCTCGGAAGGGTGCCAGTTTTAAAGCATTTAGTATTAGAAGGCTGTAAAGGTTTTGTAATATAACAGCCACAAGAAACTCATCAGGAGAGAAACACCCTGAGCTGTGGAGTCACAGAAGCTATGGGTGAACTTGAAATATGTTTGTAAGTATTATTCTTTCCCCTGTGCTTTCCAAGAGAGTAAAACGAGCTCCTTTTTAGATGGGGACTGGAGGAAACAAACACAATTTATGGAAAGCTGAAATACACGAGGTTAAAATTCCAAACACTAGAAGGAGAACTCTTTTAATGTAGATTTTATTTCAGAATTGCATACTTCAGTCTTTTATTCACTCTTTATAAGATTCCATGCTTGAACTCTCCTTTGATCTTTTCTCCCATACGTGCTTTTTTTTTTTTTCCCCTGTGTATAAAATACTGTGAAATCCTTATTTGAAGTCCATACACTAATGCTTTTTGTAGCTTCAAGCCCTATCTAGAAAAGTATCAGACTGGTAAGCAATCTAATTTTTTTCTAAATATATATATAAAATAATTAGCAAACTGTCAGTCTGTAAACCACTGATATTCTGTCTGTTTGTGATTGTATTGTCCTCATACTTTTTCCATTTTTTGTTTCATATTTGCTTTATACATATTACACCTGGGACTTCTGCCATTGCTAGAAAGAGGCCATATACTTTGTACTGAGCCAACAAATGTCAAAAGTCAGAACATGCTTGGGCCTCTTCTATCCTGAGCAACTTTTAACTTGTTTTAGAAATTACCCACATAAGTAAGTAGCTATTGTGTCAGCATAGTGCTGGTGGCACCATGGATGGGAAAAGTCTGGTAGCTGTGGATAAGCCAAACCAAATAGCAGGTAGGTCATTAAGATTTAATGGTCCTCTCATACACAGATTTTATTATATTTGGCTCTAGTTTTGAAAACATTTTGAATATTAAATACTCCGGAAAGGAGTAATAGGCTATAAAGACAGAAATTGTTCTTTATTTTTAAGAAGAATTTTTAAAAGAGTTCAGAGAAGAATAAGACAAAAAGGCAAGAGTTTCACCAGCATGGTCTATCTAGATATTTGTCCCTGATGAGAGTAAGAAATAGCATTCTCACTTTCAAATGCACAAGCTTTCATAGAACATTGCTCAACTCATTGTTTTCTTGTGTCCACATGGATTTGTAAGTTAAATTCTATTCTTATCACTCATTTCTGAACCTACTGTAAGTTGTGATGTATCCTACTCACTGGATAGTTTTATGTATTAATGGTTGAGTTCCCAATGTAATGGAGTATGAACCAAATCCTTATATTATCATGCAGAACTCTATTACGAAGGGAGAGAGTGGAGCTTGACAAATGCTCTGTTTCAAGAGTATGGATATGGTGCTAGAGGCAAGGGAGGAAAAATAGCAGTAATCAAACAGTGGTTGTAAGCACATTTCTAATTGAAATGTGATACTCTTAAATCTCGCATTTACAAGGCTTAGGGTTTAGAGCTGTCACCTGCAAAAGGTTTGGAACGAGCCTTGTGAGAGCAGAATTTCCTCTGGATAGATGGAAAGGAGACAAAGTTAAAAACAAAACATATAGCAGAAAGTAGAAATGGATCACTTCTGCCATTTCTCTAGATGTTTAGCTTAGATCTATTAAAGACTACTGCAGTTAATTCTTGCTCCCAAATTAGGTGCATTTAAGTTAAGTCCAGTTGAAGTGCAAGAGCTGAACCACTAAGTTTCAGCTTCTCTCCTAGCTTGGTTTCTTTTGGAAAGTATCAGCTCGGACTATTAGACATGTTGTATTGCCTGTTGTACACAAATAGCCTTGGGGTCTTTTGCCAGTTGTCGATTGCTTTTAATATATCTATTTAATTCAAATGAATAAACTTTTATACATGTTGTCATTGCACAGAAAGCTGCATTTTTTTTTTACTTTTTTTTTTTTTTTTTCCTGTAGGGAAAAGAACACTTGTCAGTTAGGGCTAATATTAAATGTACTGAAAACAATAAACATTAATTTAACCACTATCCTCTTTAGCTGAGTATAGTAGTATAAGTTCAGTTAATGTAGTAGAAGCTGGCAGTTAATTACTGTCCTTTATTTTATGATAGCTATGAGAGAGCTAAGTGGTTTTTCATCTAAAATGAAGACAGCAAGTTAGAAATCCAGATGTTCTGTATGAAGAACGTTTGTCTGACTACTGATATGTGAAGGACTGTGTTTGTGTGCTTGAAATACCTCACGTAGAGAGCAGTAAGACAACTTGTAAATAGAGAAGGAATGTCTTGTAATCTCAGTTCACTTCATCTCTCCTTCAAAGAAGCATCTGATACATTCTTCTAAAAAAGTATTTATGTACCAGAATTCTCATTCAAATATTAGTCTCTGCTTCTGATCGATATAAAATTCAGAGTCTTGTGATTTTATATTTGAGTCCATAGGAGAATCTATTTACATGAGATTAAGTTAGAGAGGTGAATTGCTTGCTCTTCTCAGTATTTTACTCTATGACAATTACTGTGGGATTTTAGGAAGTCCCATCATCAGACTGCTATATCTCTACATCCTCTCCAGTTTTCTGAAGCTTTGCCAATGTGACAAAAGTCACTGACAGCCTAGAAAGATGCATGGCTGGTTCTTCTAAGGCTCTTCTGTTATCTGGTCTGCCAGTTTCTAAAAGGTCAGACTTCAGAACCTGCTGGCTAACGTCTTCCTGAGTTAATACATGAGAGAAAAGAATTTCCTCACTTCCTAAGACAGATCACTCTTCTTGGAATTACAAAGCAGAAATATTTATTGAGCACATTTCTGTTATGAGTTACAATTAAACATAATATTATTAGCATATTTAAACAGTTTACTATTGTCATCTGGGTTCACTCTACACACAAACACTTAAACTCTTTTATTTGTATCAATGTGATTGCATTTTGAATTGGAAATAACCTGTAAGTACTTCTAAAACATGCCTTCCAAACATGAAGCATTGCTTGTACACTATGTTTTATGGAGGTGTGAAGAAAGGAACTTTTTTAACATTTAGAACTAGGGTTTTAAAAGAGGGCAAAGTGGTATGGCATGCAAAACAGACATTTGAAAGTAGGAGAGGCAGAGTGTAAGCATGTTTGATGTTCATATTTTTTGTGTCATGTTTCTTGGCATGACTTGGAATGCAGTATAAATCAAAGCTCTTTGTGTTTTTGTTTTTTTTTTCTTTAAATAAATAAGGAGCAAACACTTCATTTTCAAGGTATACATTTATTGGGTGATCATTTGTTATCTTTTCACTGAACTTATCAACATCCTCTCATTTTTTTTTTAAATTCCTCTGGGCAAAAATGGATCTGGTCAATACATGCTCTTTCAGGTTTGTTAGTTTGAGAGATGCTCTTGAAACAAAGGGCAATATATATATCTTGGTTGCAGAATCTTTAATGCTCTCTGAATATGGGAAGTCATGCCCAGTGTGCGACATGCATAAGTCTGTTACTAAAAAGTATTACTGTGAATTTTAGACATTTAGCCTCTTTACAGGCTTTAGGAGTATCTTTATGTAATTTGAAATGGTTAAAATTGAGTTTCTGAATACATCTGCAATAATTTAATTCATCACTTCGGCATGGGACTACTTTCTAAGCACTTGAGCACAAACTTAAAATTAGATATTCAATGGATCAAGATAATTAGGGAACAATAAGACAATTTCCCACTAATTAGTGTTGAAATAATTACAAATATGTGAAATACACACACATCATGTTTATATTCTATTTATATAAATATTACTGAACTAGAAAGTTTGTTTAGAAAGTGTTCTAAAACTAGAAATATATTCCTTTAGTCACTCAATGTGAAATGTTTTCATCGTAACAAGGATATCAGAACGTGTTCTGTGCTGTGTGCTTTTGACAGTCCAACATCCTTCTTTTTTTACAGAGCTTTATTTTTTCCTAGATCTTCAAAAAGAAAAGCCACCCTTTAATAAGAAACATTTGCTTGTGCTAATGAATTCTTAGAAATAAAAAAAAATATGCAGGTATCCTGATCTTACAAACAAAATATTATTTGATTTACTCAGTGACTATATAAAACAGTCAATGTTCTTCAATTTTCCTGTCTCCTCATGAAGTGTCTTGTCACCCACTGCAGCCTTCAGAAACATTTTGCACTGACCACTGGTGTTATAAGACATTGAGGATGACAGCTGCACTCCTACATTCTGTCACTTGTGCCTTCAGTTCACTGCCAAAGGCGTTTCATGCTGCAGAATGTGTGAGTCTGAAAGCTGAGTTACATTTTTATCCATAGCATCTTAAAAGTTATTTGATTCTTTCTTTTGGATTGTTTCTTCTGAATATGCAGATCCAGGTGAGAAGGGGACACCATGGAACTTTTACTTGGTTTGAAAAGTTTTGTAACATCTTTGGAGAAACGTTCCTTACGGCTTAGCTTTGCAAGTTTTTTCATATTTATAAATTTTAGCACAGGAGATGATTAAATGATGCCTTCAAAAGCATGAGCACAAGCCCCTTGGGGCTGTTAGATTCCTATATGCTTTCCAAACTTATATTTTCTGCTGTCGGTGGCTTTGAAACCTTGAGACTTTCAAATTAGTTTTTAATGAGCTATAGGTACTAGAAGACTGAACTCTTAATTCAGAGGCTCTCACAGGACACTGTACTGAATGACATGACCTTCTGCACTGCAAAAGCAACAATTCTGACACCATGGAATTTGCTATGCTTTTTTCCTTTTTTTCCCCCTCAAGTATATGGAGTTTGTTTAAAAACCAAATAACTGAAAGAAGTTGTCACAAATAAGTTAAAGAAGCAGGTATCCACCATCATTAATTGTTTCATTCCCTAATTCAGTCATGTATTGTGTAGAAGCAAATTTGTATGTATTCATTTATTGCAAATAGAAACAATAGAAAAACAAATCCAGCTAGCCTCCTGAACTGGACATTTTTTTCATGCTTATGCTCTTGTTGAACTTAAAAAAGCCAAAACAGCAAACCAACAAAACACACACACACAAAACAAATGACCATGTGAGCAGTGATTATTAGTTGTTTTTTTTTTTTTTTTTTTTTTAATAGCTTCTCCATAGGTATATACAGTCCTACAGGTATCCCGATTACCTTGTTATTTTCAGTGTGACTGATGCAGATCAAAGGCCAGATCTTAGCCCTTCAGGCTGTGTGCAACAGATGCTGTTACAGTGTTAAAACAATAATTTATCACTGTTGTGTGCTCTCTGTTGTAGAATCAAAGTGATTTCAGTTCAGAACTGTGTTAATTGATTGTTTGCATTCTTTGCATGCTTCTTGGCCATTTCAGCTTATCGTATTAAGAGCAGAGCCCTGAGCACAATGAGCAGCTAAATTTAAGATTATTCCTCTTAGGGAATACAACAAATAATGTTGTCTTGGCTTCCACCACTGTAAGAGCTATCACTATATAATGTTTAAAAAACAACTACTACTACTACAAAAACAAACAAACAAAAAGACAAGAATAACCCAAACCAAAATAGAAAAAATCCCTTCATCACCTCTTGTGAAGTTGAAATCTGAGCTTTTGAAGAGAAGAGATACTATGCACAGACTGTTCTCATACATTATGTTCCTGTGTTTCTCAGCCACAATTCCAATGAAATAAACAGATTCGTCTTCCCATTAGGATCATATGTTGGCCTTTCTGGGTAATGGATACCTGATTCTTGGGGGTGGGGAAGAGAGAAGGGGAAGCCAGCTTTGATTTTGCTAGGTTAATTTAGAGACATTTTTTGCATGCAGAAATTGTTTATAGGGAATTAAGAAATGGGGATGTAAGGATGGCCTTCAACTTCTTGTTGAGTAACAGTGAAGAGACCCTGAACTTGATGTATTTGCTTTCATGAGAGTATTTTTCATCAGTTTACAGGACACCTTGAGAATCCACTGACCCATGTCACTGTAAGGTAGAACTGATATGAGGGCTAGATTCAGTTGCAAAGTGCAATTACATGTAGTTATTTTAATAACTAAGGCATTAAGGCCAAGGCCAAAATGTATTTTGATGCTGAGGTGAGATAAAAGTTTTTGTGAATATATGGGTGAATCAGTGATGCTGTTGTTTCAGTCTGTATGATGTGTTCTTAACACTACTTTTCACATAAGAATATCGTGATTGCCAGTGATTGGTATTATATGGAGGTTACTCTGAGAGTAACTCCTATTTATTTCAATGGAAACTACAAAAGATACAAAGAGAACAAGAATACTATTTAAGAAAGCAAATTTTCAGCTACAAAACAGTATTTTTCAATGTAGTCACCACCGTTAGCTATGCATTTTTGCTGTTGATGAGCAAGAGCTTGCCTGTAATGTAAAAAAGCTGCATCGCCATCTGGAACACAGCTTGTCTTTCATATTGTAGTTACCATTGCTAAAACATACCACTCACTGTGCTCACATACACTGTTTGGTCTCCATCAATACTGAGCAAGAGCTGATGAGTGCTACTGTTCTGCATGGAGGAATTTAAAGTCACTCCTTTGCTTCATACACACTTCGATGTGAGGTGCCATTTTGTCAGACTGCCACTGTGCTGTCACCTGTCTCATGGCAACAAAATGTAATAGATATTGGCAGGAAGATTCAACGTTTACTTCCATAGCATCAGCATCTGCTTCTGATATCATGGACCCACATAAGAAAACAAGAGGCATTACTTTGGGAGCAGCCCTTGTAAAATGTGCGGTGAGATAAATGCTGTTATTATGGAAATCCTATTAGCGAGTCCCTGTGTACTGTGCCTGTAGCACAGATTTATTAACATACCCTTCTGTAGTTCCTTTCATGAAGACTGTTTTACCTCCTATGAAATATTGTTCAATAATGCCATTAATAAACGTATCTAATTGCAGCCTATAACTGAAAGCCTGAATGGCTTGAAATGGATTTGAGGAGAAGTGGGATTATTGCAGTGGGATGTATTGAACAACATATATTGTACGTCCCTACTTTTTCATATTACTGTATGTCAGGAGAAAGAACGTTTAGTATATAGTCAGGTACTTAATGAAAAGAGCTAGTCTTTTTATAGGGAGTTGTCAGTAGATGGCAATGTGACTATTTTATACAGACTTTTTATTTCATTTGAAGCTTAATACTTGTCATCATCTTCATTTGCTGCTCAAATTACTATATTTAAAAAAAAATAATCTCAGGGTCCTTTAAAACTATACTTTATATAATTGATAGTTACAAATGGAGACCATGGCCTAAAATCTCCAAAAGTGATCAAAGTTGATTGAATTTTCTAATGGTCGGGGTTGAATAAAAATCATGCCACATAATGTGCTATCAGTAAACAGATTACTGCTCTTATGCCTCACGTTGCTACAGACTCAGTAAACCCATGTTTTATTGATAGCTACACACTTTAGCCATAACTCATCCAAAAGTATGGTGCTTATAATGAGCACCAGAAGGAATAACAAAAATAAACATGTTCTTGTGCTGTCAACAGTACAGCCAGTGTAAGGGTTACCAGTGTTTCTTCTTTCCTATCTTCCTTCTTCATAGTGACTTCAGCTAGGGAGAAATAAAGGTTTGGGACATGAAGTTCATCAAATGGCATTACATTAGATATTATTGTCATATAAAACGAGTGACTACAATAAAAATGTATGTGTTTAGTTGTTAGTTGCTGCTGTTGCTGTTAATATTTTATGTCACAGCACTGCAGAGAAACGTAATGCATTAGATGTGTGGAAAATGACTTGGAAAAAATGTAGTAATAGTCTTCTTCAGGATCTGTTGATTTTTAACAGTGACATGGATTAAAAAGCCCAAGTTGCCATTGTTTCTTTCTGTTCTGAGGTGACGGACCCATGCTTGTATTTATAAAATAAATATAATAAAATGTTTCAGAAGGTCAAAAACTTAGAAATCTGTTTACAAACTTTGCCTTTGGTCACTGCCTTCAGTAGGACTTAATTTAGGAACAATCCATTTCATTACCACGTTCTTGTTTAAAAATCATATTGCGGTGCAAGGCAGCAGCCTGTCCCTGTTCGTAGCACTCTTATCCCTGAGTCAAAAGGCTGTTTGTTGCATTTAATCAGCCTGTAATGGGTCTCCACCACTATGTCTGTATTCACAAGCTTTTGTTGGAGGTTTAGGAAGATGCAGCATTAGCTGTACCTACTATGCCTTTCACATTCAGTAGATTGCTGTAAAGGCTCCGGTGAATGTTGAGGTCCCTCAGGAAGTTACAAACCTAGCTGCTCAGCTCTTCTTTTTCTGTTAGGTTGTTCATACATAAAACAAACCTTTATTTTTTACAGTACTGTCCCAGTGCTGCCTTAGGTATTGTTCACACTTTCTCATTGTTCACACTCAGCTGGCACGGCCACTGGTGAGTGAAGGTGCTGGTTCTGAGGTGACCCTACCATGCCAGACCTGCTGTGGGAAGAGGACAAGGCTTACGGAGCTCCTTGTTTGGCTCCTGGAGCTCTGGAAGCAGACTGGCTGTTCCACAGGGAAGTTTGCCCAGAACAAGTTGCTGCAGGGAGCAGCTATTGAGCATGAAGTGTTTTGGGGTATTGAAGCAATTATGATATCTGCTCACAACTGGAAGTCGAATTATTCTTCGATCTCTTAAAGGAATAAATCCTTGCATTGTAGCCTGAACACTAAACTGTTGTTTTTGGCTCCTTGCTTCTATTAGCTGGCTTTACTAGCTTGCTTGCGGGGGAGGAGAAGTTGCTTATATTTGTCAGGTATTTCTTAGTTGTTCACAGTGAATGTATCTTCTTTTCCTAAATGCAGTAGGAATGAATAATTATGGGTAGTTTTCTCCCAACTTGTAATTTCCATTCAATCCTGTACCCAAGGAAGTCTATTTCTGTTCTAAAGGCCAGGCCTACAGCTGTTTTTCTGGCTTCCTGGTGGTTTTCTGCCTACGTGTACTAACACATCTACTTTCTATCAATGCAGAACCCTACATTTTCAATAAATCCCCTGGGCTTTCCCGCATGGTTTTCTGTTGTTTCAGCTGTTTTACTCTATTAAAGATCTTAATTCCTCTGAACAAAGAGCTGCTGGCATGCACAAAGTCTGGTTTCCCATTGATCAGAGGCACACTTGCTGGCAGCCATTAGCACCTTCCAGCACAATATTCTTCAGCAGCCTAAGGCTTGGAAACCCGCTGCTTGGATTTAAAATCCTTCCATGGTGAATGCATCTGCCAGGATGCCTGCCTGGCCTCTCTCTGCTAGCTGCCTGTGGAAGGGACATCCTTAAAGGACCTCTGAAAGGTTAAAGGGTTTGATCAGGACTTTGTTTCATGCTGCCTATTAGTTAAATAATATATCTAAATGATTGCGATTGATCCTTGGTTTGCCCAAATGTCTGTAGTGTACTATAAATAGATTTGAAAATATAAAATCACATATATATGTATGCTCTTTTAACCCCCAAACCCCACCAGTGTCCTGAAGTCTGTGTCTGAAGAGCAATTATCTGCCTAAGTCACTTAGAACAGGATATTCTGTCTATCAAATGATATATTTCTGATTATTCTTAAATGTATATTTTGGAAAGAGCCATAGATGACCAGTCTTCACAGGGTAAACAATGATTAAATAACAGGAAATATTCCAATGTTTTGCCAGTGTTTTTATACGTGTCTATGGAAAGGAAATGTCTGCTTCCTTCCGTACTTAACAAAAAGAATGTTAAAACATTTTGTTAGTCCTCACTGTATTTCATAATATCTGATTATGCCAGCTGTTTTTTTTTTTTTCTATGAATGTCCCTACTGTAATATTAAAAATAAAAAAAAAGGACCCAATGACCCTTCTTCCTTACCAGTCTCCTGGGAGCAATCCTTAAGAAATTCATGAGAAGGGTGACGTTTAGCAGAATTATATATAATTTGGACTTCCTGAATGGTTGAACACGAACTCCTCCTATATTGTTAGGAGCTGAAGACTGTGTCTTATGTCATCCCACTGCTAATTTTTCCTCGCTATGTAATAGGATTTTCGATTTAACTTATACGCTTAATGTCACGAAGCATTAATTATTATCCATTCTTTGGAAAAGAGAGATATTTTAAAAATATATATACACAATGTTAAAAGAAAAACTCTTACCTGGAACTTCCACTGATATTTTGACAGAGTTTGGTAAAACATATTTTTGTTCTTATTCTTACAGAAGTTCTGTCAATACGTTTAGACTGAGAATGGCTGTTTCCATGATCAGTCACCTTCTTAGGCTCAATATACTACAACCATGGCTGTGGTATGCTCACCAAAATTTAAAAGGTGGGAAGTGTCTTGATGTAGCTCTTTGCCTATTGGTTTTGAACTAATAAATATTGACCCTCACTCTTCTGAGGGAAGACTGACCCACATTATTAACTCCTTACTTTAGGAGTATTCTTTTCTCAGTAAGGAAAACTTAAAATATTAAAACAAGACTACAAAGAAATCCCCATGGAAACTCATTTCGGATATTCAAAATCATACAGTTGTCTCATTATAAAGTATCATTTATGCTGACAAAATAGCTCCTGTGCTTTGTGTGTGTTATGTAGAGGTTATAAAAATTGGATGCATTTGACATATCTAATTCAATATTCTCATTAATTCCTTTCACTGAATGTTTTAATGCCAATCATGCAGAACTTATTAAAATATGTCAAGTTCTTCTTAATTATCATAAAATTGTATTACAATAAAAGCAAAATGCTTGCTTAAAAAATTCAAACAACATAAGTGAACTCATACAAATAAACATTACAAAAATTTCATGCAGAAAAATGTGAGAATAACAAAAAAGCTTTCATTAGGTAATCACACTTCTCTGCTTTCATGTTTCACCTAGAGATTAAAGATGGGCCTTTTCCAGAAAATGTTGGATTTTTATTTTTCATGGGAAAAAATCAAATGCTTCCCATTAATTTCAATATGCATTTTAGTTATCTGAAGTGGAGGGTTTTTTGTTGCTTTTAAACTAGAGATTTCAGTATTATCCAGTGTTTGAAGTTAGGGAGTGAGAGAGATGCAAGTAGCAAGGGGGAAATATACTCCAAAACCATATGCAAATATTAATGCATTTTCTTTGATCTTGTATGAAAAATATTGTAGACTTCTAAGGGCTAGAAATGTCACAGATAAAATCAGCATCTTTTATAATGGTGAACACTGCTTTCATCACTTTCTTGACTTACCAGTATTCTGACTTAAGGTCTTCCAGTTCTGAGACTTGATTTCATAATTTACACATTTAGTCCAACAGGCGTTAGATCTTGCCACTTCTTCAGTTTCTTTTTAGTCTTTAGATCCATCATTTAATGGGTGGAGAACAGAGAGACAACATCTAAAGATGTGTTTAGAAGAGGAATGGGAAAGCTTCACTTTTTATTATCAACTTGCCTCCTGCCAAGAGATATTTCTGTAAATCAGACCAAAGTGTAAATAGATCATGTAGACCTCTTGTTATTACTGTAGTCTTAGAGGAGTCTGGAATATTTTCCATACAGGTATAATTCAAAGGATGAAGCTGAATGTACTCCTAAGCGGCAACTCTCAAACTGCAATCTGAGGATTGCTGTCTCTTCCCACTGGGATCCTCTTGATATTTTTCTGGCTTCTCTTTTATCCTGCTTTTTAAAGTATTACATATAGCTGACAGATTCACCCCATTCCACTCTCCCAAGAAGTAACACTTGCAGATACATATTGATGTTTTATGCCAAGGAGTGGGAATGGAATATGAGTCAGTGAATTAAAAAAAAAACAAACTTATCATAAAGTGTTAGTGTCTCTGAAAGGAAGTGGTCTAAGATTTTAAGAAAATATTCCTTAACTGGGATTCTCCAACATGTGAAAATTATAATATATGCAGAAAAAAAGGCTTAATTTCAACAAAAACACCCTGTTGGATCACATAACTTCAAGATTCCATACTGAAAATATGACTGATATCCTGCTGATTTTTCATTCTACCTTATTCTTAGTTCACTGGTTAAGAGTAGCTGATCCCTCAGAGTCTCAAGCAGTGATTTCTGCTCCTTGGATTACTAACATCTAACCATGAATGTTTTTCAGCCCCGTTCCCTGTTTTGAGAATTTTGAAATATGTCAGAACCAGACTACTCTCTCTACCCCAAAACAAACAACCCAAACTCCACTATCCCTAAAATACCATTTCTATGCTATTGAATCAGCATTCAATTCTTTCCACGTTGGTGATAACTACTGTGGCTTCACCAAGGACAAACTTTTTCTGATAGACTTGGTTGCCTTTTATGATGGAGTTACAGCATCAGTGAATAAAGGAAAAGTAACTGATGTCATCTACCTGTATTTGTGCAAAATATTTGACACTGTCCGGCATGATGTCTGGGTTTCCAAACTGAATTAAAAATTGATTTGAAGAATGGACCATTGACTGGATAAGGGATTGGCTGAAGGGTCGCACTCAGAGTTGCAGTCAATGGCTCAATGTTCAAATGGAGACCAGTGATAAGTGACATTCCTCAGGGATCCATGCTGAGACTGATAGGAGACAAGGACAGTGGGCTGAGTGCACCCTCAGCAAGTTTGTTGACAACACCAAGCTGAGTGCTGCAGCTGACATGCTACAAGGAAGGGATGCCATCTAAGAAGATCAGGTCAGGCTTGAGAGGCGGGCCCATGCCAACCTCATGGAATTGAACAAGGCCAAGTGCAAGGTCCTGCACTTGGGTTAAGGCAATCCCAAGCACAGATAAAGGCTGGATGGAGAAGGGCTTTAGTGCAGCCCTGAGGAGAAGGATTTGGGGGGTATCGGTTGATGAAAGACTCAACATGAGCCAGCAATGTGTGCTTGCAGCCCAGAGGCCAACTGTATTTTGGTTTGCATCAAGAGAAGAGTGAGCAGCAGATTGAGGGAGGTAATTCTGCTCCTCTACTATGCTCTCATGAGACCTCATCTGGAGTGTTGAGTCCAATTCTTGGGACCCCAGCACAAGAAGAAGATAAAGCTCTTCAGCCTGGAGAAGAGAAGGCTCCATAAGGACCTTATATCAGCCTGCCAGTACCTGAAGGGAGCCTACAGGAAAGCTGGGGAGTGACTTTTTAGAAGGGCAGGTAGCAACAGGAAGAGGGGAAATGGCTTTAAATTGGAAAAGGGTAGATTTAGACTGGATATTAGGATGGAATTCTCTACTGTGAGGGTGGTGAAACATTGGAACAGACTGCCCAGAGAGGCTGTGGGTGCCTTCTCCCTGGAGACATTCAAGGCCAGGCTGGACGGGGCTTTAAGCAACCTGATCTAGAGGGAGGTGAGCCTGCGTATAGCAGAGGGTTTGAATCTAGATGATTTTAAAGGTTCCTTCCAACCCAAACCATTCTACAATTCGTGTCTTCACAGTTAAATAAACCTGAACCAGAATGCAGAGTGTGAGAGAATAGGCATGCATGTACTGTGCAATCTGTTAGTGACTTGGTCACATGTCAGAGATACAAAACTCTTAACTTCAAATTCCGCTTGCGCCTAATGCAGAGTTGAATTAGTATAGGAACTGTCGATTTTGACCAGAACTTTCACCTTGTCCCATTTATCAGTGACGCTTTTGTAGGAAAACTGATATTTTTCTGCAATTACTTTGGTTTTTCAAAATCGTGTTTTCTAGGATAAAATCTATCATTAAAAAATTCTCAGTGTTATAAAATATTACAAGTATGTGAGTGTTGTCAGGGAGCAGCAGGACAACCCTGATGGAAGCTGAGTTGCAGTGCCTCCCATGAAAGCATGGTAATGACCACAGGTCACCTGGCATTCTAATAGGGCTGATGGCCAGGACAGGTTTCCCAGAAGCTCAGGGGCTGCCTGATGTGGTAAGATGATGTGTTGGGTCTCATCACAGTGAAAAGTGCAGCAGACAGGTCTGAGCACAGGTACTGTGAAAAGCATTGGGGTCCCTTGCAGAAGCTGAAATGGACTTTTGGAGTGTAGATATGAGAGAGGATTGAGGGGCATCCTCGGTTGGGTTGTTAGGGCCTATTTGTACCCTGAAGACCTTGACAACAGGGGAGAAAATACATTTTAAAATAATCTCCCTGATGTGCTTGGTTTGTCCATTTCTGTCAGAAATCTGCAGCTTTGCTCACAGTAAAGCAAGAAAAAATGCTTTTAAAAAAGTGTGTTATGTGAACCAGTTATCTAAGGCAATATTATCATCTAAAATGTCTTTCCTAAACGAGGCTGACGGGGTTTGTGGGAAGCAGCAAGCAGAATGTGGTAGATGCATGACTGCCTGTACAAGAGTCTGTGTGATATTCATCACAAATTTATTCAGTGTGTGAGCTGGTCTTCTTCTGTGCTACTGATGCATACTTTCTTTTACAGGCTTTTTTTTGTGCTCAAATACATGCCATTGCTCTTCAAAAGTCCGTGAGCATCATAGCAGCCTACTTTCAGTTCAGCTCATATGTAACCTGATGTAGGAGAGGGCATGAATTTTAATAGCAAATAATTGGGATGATAAGGAGGAGAACAAAAGTGGTAACACAAATGAAGTAGCAATACTAAGCAATAAAGTTTTTGTTACAAAATTTGTTATGTTGCTCTCAACAATAGCTGTAAAATTATCAGTCTTAAAATTTAAAGAAGAAAAAGTCTAGCTTTTGCCGTGTTTGGTTCCCAACTGATACAACAGAACTAAGAGGGAAACATCAGTAGCACTCTGTCTGGAATAGACAAAGATATAGGGGAGGCCTTCTATAAAGCCTACTGTAATAGTTTTTCTGTCAAGACACTTTACATCAGTTGGGCAGAACTGAGAAAAAAAACAGAAATCGGTGTTCTCACAAAGTATATCTTTCTGTGATGCACAATGTTATATAGATATATGATCTGATGATTTATTTGTAGCACATTTTAGAGGAATATACATATTTTCTCTGTGGAAGAGCTGTGTTGTAGCATTCCTATAAGGGGGAGTATCACGCTGTGTGTAGTTGTAAAGAAGCCTTGATTCCCAAACTCAAAGGTTTTAATCTCCTAGTAACACTGATTTAAAGAGGTAACATAAATGATTAGTGGCCAGAGATTTGTGGGGATTTTGTTTTTCAAGAAGGCAGTTGATCTTCCAGAATTCCCTGGAAAGGGTTCTCTTTTCTGATTCTACATTACCTCAGTCAAGACTATAGGAATCCTTTTTGTGAAGATGGTGTAGGATTTGGCAGGTACGTGGCAGTTTCCAACCTGAAAGTACACTTTGGAAATATATGTACTTAAATGAGGCTATTATGCTTAAAAAATTAATGGAGGCCATGGCTGGATCTGTTTTGAATTGCAAATTATTTATTCAAAAAGTAAAATTGACTGGTATTAATAAATCCCCTTACCATCCCACTTCAGAACAGAACATACAAGAATAAATAGTTGCAAAATGGAAAAATTCTACTGTCACTTTTTTTTAGACTACTGCAGTCAATCAACCTTCTATCTTACCATATTCCTCTAAAAGTCTAGCTGTTTGCTTTTTCTGAACAAATGGAGGTGTATGGGAACTGTTAAGTCACGGCCTGAACCACTGATTAATCACCTGAGGAAAAGACTGAATCAGCTGTGAGAGCACAGGTGAAGGTTGTAGACCTCATTTAAAGGGCAGACTGGCACAGGGGAAGGCTCTCTTTCTGGAGATCCTTCTTCTGTGTAATCTTTCCTGTGATCCTAGATCTTTGGATACAGGTGAGCATTCCTTCCTACATTGCTTCTTTTCCCATTTCCACCATGATAATCTTTCCAGCTGTAACAGGAGGCCTTTCAATGAGGAGGAAACTCACCAAGAATAACGTTCCTTGGAGGCTTTTTATTATGAGCATTTTGGGGTAAATTTGAATGAACAATTCTTCTATCCTTTGACTTTTTAACTTCTTGTTGCTACTCTGTTTCTTTTTAATTTTTATTTCTTATCTAAGTCTGTGTGGTGCTTTAACAGGTGACTGGGTGGATTGCAGAGAATTGCGAAGGTATGTTGTTGTTTTTCTTTTTTAATATGAAAATAATAACTAGGAGTTGTTCAATTCATTTATTTGTAACTCACTTTTCCTTTCTCAAAATGGTTCTCGCAAACATCAGGCATGCATTTTGTCTTCTAAGCCTAGTTGTATTAAACTTGACATTTGAGCTGCTGGTTCATTACAAGTTCTGATTCCTACTCCAAAGTAATATGACACTGATGGCTGCACTTTCCTACTAAGGTATATGCTTGAGATCAGAATTTATGCATGCATACTTGGGTTTTTGAATTTTTTGAAACATACTGTGTGTGCTCAGATATGTGAGAGAGCAATCCTGCTCATGTTTCTGTGGGTAAACAGCTGATTGATGTTTACGTAAAGAACAGGTGGGGTTTCAGATTTAATTGAATGGCTGAAGCAATAATAATCATTTCTAAAGATTAGTGGTTTTATTTTTCGTAAGGAGTGAGTAAACGATAGGGTACTGGTGGTGCTGTTAATCTAGTTTTGTGTTCTCAGGACACTCATGTAGTTACATAAGTAAATTTTAACCTGTTGGCATTATACTTTGGCTATTTTTTTTTTTTTTAAGAGAAGTTGCAAATTGTATTTGAAGAATTGTTTCTTCAAGGAGAAGAACGCATCTTGAATTTAGTTGCTGCTTTTTTAATTGATGATGTGCTAAGAGCTGCTTATCTTGATCACCCACATGCATGAAAATGAAAAATGGTGGTGGCCAAATCCTTTCACCATGTTGTCAATGGCACTGAAAGCAATAAGCAGAATTTAGCCCATTGTCTTCTCACTAATATTTGTAAGACTCTTGAATATATGTGAAGCAAAACCAGTCCCATCATTCCCCAGAACAGATTTGTCTGAGAAAGCCCTAGACATGTGCTAGATGTGTTAAATGGCACTAAGAAAATACCTCCACACCACCCTTGGCATTCTCATCTGGAAGACTTTGTAAAATATTCATTAGCAATATGATTTTTTTTTTTCTTAATGGAATAGAGTGTGTATTCAGTATTAGTCATCAATTTCAAATGCCTTGTACAACCCACACAGAGAAGACACGCTGCTCAGTTATTTCAGCGCTGAATTGCATTGTGCTAAGAGTTTAAATCATACCCTTTTGTCACTTTAATGCAAAGTGGATTTTTTTGTATTAAGGAATGTAGGCCGAGATGTGATTTAGGATGAGTCTTGTCAAGATGTAGCTCCATATTAAATTCTTGGAGAACCTGGCTGAAGACCAATGTTAATGTGAAAAATGTCTAGAGTAGGAAGCTTTATGTCAGTGAGGAAGGCTTCATAGGCTCTTGCAGACTCCAGAAGTGCACTTGTCAGTTCTCCCTCAGCTATGGAGTTACTGTCAAGTTGCAACCACTTAAAAACACCTTTCTGCTTAATACTGTGGTATACAGAGATTCTAATTTCTGAAGGAAGTCACAAAAATAAAGATTTTTTTTTTTTTAGCCTGGAGGAATAGGATAGAATTTGTCTTACTATCAAAGGAATCCTCTTCTAAGAGGAGAAGCCATCAGAAGGTATAGCAGTTTGAATATAAAGCTGTACAAACACTCAAACTCTAAGTATAAAGGAGTGTCAAATAGCTGATAGTTTTTCTTTCGTTTCCCCAGTTTTGATAGAAGGATCCTTCAGCTGATCAAATGTAAAGAGATGACAAGAAGTAATTTATACGGGATCATATTCACTATGTAAATGATTGCAACGAAAAAAAATGAAAGCTCACTTCTCCCGTGTACTTGCATATACAGCAGTTACTCATCGCATAATACTTATGGATGGCTTCTCAGATTCTGACAGCGCATTAGGTACTGAGGTAAAAGCACAGGGGAAATGAATGAAAGAAATAGCATGACTCTAAGATGTTGGTGCAGCCAAAGTATGAGAGATTTGTCACTAGAGATAAAACAGTGTAATTCAAATATAAGAACGCTCCACCAAGAGATAAAGAGTGAGGATTTTTCCTTTTCTTTCTTTTGACTTGATTTAAATGAATAATGTGAGGTTAGCTGTATTGGGTGTGCTGGGAACCTTCTGTGATTAAAATTCACTGGGGTTGAGGCTGCTCTACTGGATTAGCTCTGAACCTCGAGGTTTCATGCTGTTGCTTTGTAAAAGGCGAGCCAGCATGAATTCATTGTGGAAGTGGCCCAGAATATTCTGTTGAAAGTATTTTCTTTATTAAAATTATTTTCTGTGTGCTCTTTATAGACAGTTCTGACTTCTTAGCAAAAAGTAATCCATGAAAACAGAAACTTTCAGCAAAAAGCTAGAAACCTTTGATTTGAAAATGCTGCTGTGCTGGCTCACAAGTGTTGTGCTCTACTAACGTGTCTGGTTCTCAGAAGCAAATGTAATTGAATTCTAGCTCTCATGAGGCTGAATTTATAACCTGTCTGGGGGATTGTTAATTCTGCTATTTCAGTACGTTGAAACATACCAGAATTTTGTGGGGCAGACAGGGAGTAAGACTCATATTTTGGCATCTTTTAATTATGGTACAGTAATTTATGGGCACGCATATGCATACGCAGTATTAATCAACTCTTATTTTAGAATGTACAGAGACCTGAATCTTTTCACTTGAATTACAGGTTGTCATCAGATGAACTCCTTTTCATCATCACAAATAACTGTAGACATGAAATATTACTCAATTTTCTTGAGCTAGGAAGCGAGCTTTATTTTAAGGGAAGGCTTTAAAAAAAATTGTTTCAACATTTCAATCTTGTGTCAGATTGCATGTTGCTCTTACATGTCTTAACTCCAGTGCTTTTGGGTAACCTACTAGTAGGTGGAAATTTAGCATAGAGACTACTTTTGAAAATATATTTTTAGATAAGATGTATTTGGTACCTCATTACAAGGTACCAAAGCATTACGAGACCTCATGGTTGTGCCTAAATTGCTAACAGGGAACACCTGGGATTGTTGGAGTCTGCAGGTGTGCATAGTGTCTGTGCATGGGTTGGTTATGAATAGTGGGAATCTAAGATTAATTGCGGAGAATGTGTGTTTATTCTCAGATTTACTCCCTTGTGTAAACACAGCCACTTCTGTAATAGAGCTGAGCTAACTCTGTATGTTTTGGTGAGGATTTTTGACATTATTATACTTTACAGGCCATAACAGTGACTCAGTTTCTCAGGCAACAGAGGAATAATGAAGATAGAACAAATTTATAGTCAGCTACTTTGGTATTTCTTTTATTCTCTGCTACTTAAATTGTGTATCCCATTCCCTTGTTGCTGAAATTTTGACACAGAGAATAAGACAAATGTATGAGCACAATTCTTGACTTAATATTTGTTATTATTCCTCTGACTTGAACTAGAGAGTGAAGGTTTTATTCTTTGAATGTAGGCACTCACTGAACTATCCAAATGTTTTATCCTACTTCTGTGAAACAGGATGAGTGCATTAATTAATGCATTAACATGCTTTGCTACTTCTTATTTTATATTTGCTTGTCACGTTAATATTTTGTCTAGATCTTTAAAGATGTACAAATATGCAAATCTAACAGATCATAACGAAGATTTGTTGCTTGTTTGTTACTTGAAACAATGAAGGCACGTTACAGCAATGTTAATTTGTACTATGGAAAAAGAAATTCAAAAGAAAGGTTTTTATCATGCAGTTTTTCTTAGACTAATTTATTTTTTGTGTTACCGGTTCTTATTGCAAGAAGAACTGCAGCAATCATCTTCATAGCAGAACAGCAACAAAGCTCTGCCAGGATGGGTGCCCATAGATGCACTCTGAGTGACTGACGGTAGAAAGTAACACTCTGCAAGTTCCATGTGAGCAGAACGAAAGAATAATTTGACTAATGAAGACCTCTTTCCTAGTTGTGAATAATCCATGTGAAAACTCCTGTTTGCATTTTTTTTAATTGCTATTTTAAAATGTCCCTAAACTTTTTCAAGAAGGAATTTCAGTTGTTCAGTTTGTAAACAGCTCACTATTAGCATTCCCTGGAAGAACCCAGTGTTTGACTGCCCTGGTTGATTTGGTCGTGATATTTTTATCTTATGCACTTTCTGGTTACCTAGGTTGGGGACTTCCAGATTTAAGGCAATGGATCTTATTAATGACAATGATTGTAATAAGACATAGGCAAGTTAAAGTATCTTGATTGATATAGTGAAAATGACTGAATCCTATTTTTAGTATTATCCCAAGTATGTTATTTTTAAAATTGGAATGAGTTACCTTTTCTCTTTCTCATGCATTAGAAGAAGTTAATGTGTATTAGAAGCACTGCAGAACCTGGAATTCTACTTAGTGCTTTTTCTCTTTGTGGCTACTGCAGTAGCAGAGCGTCTTCGTATCGCGGAATGCTAGCTTGTATATTCATTTGAAGTGCATTTATGCTATTTTCTTATGGAAAAAAAAAATATAAAGCACTATTGAACATTACAATTTGCCTTTAGCTATTCAGGGTTTATTGTATTTTCATTGTTCTTAAAAACAACAAAACAAATGGAAAACAAACAACAAACAAAGCATTCTGTGACTATATTTTTGCTGGGTAGCATGCTTACTGAAGTCCAGATACAGCGTCCTCTTACGTTGTTCCTAAGGCGGTCTCAATTCCTCCTTTGGAAAAGAGCTAATCTGTTTCATTGGCTCTGTTAGCTCACATGACTGAAACACACTTACTTTCTTTTGATTTTTAGCTTCTTGCTGCTTTAGATGCCATAGCAGTGGAATCTGTCACAGTGGATTGTCTAGTTTAAAGAACTATTCCTGCCACACACTCACACCAACAGCCTTTTAAGGAAGATTCTGAAATCTTATCTACTTGCTTTTCTTTGTGCAATGAGAGCATGAGAGAGACATGAACAAGCAGAATATTGTGAGATAGTTTTTAGGTGGTAGCTACCTATGCCTGGAGTGCTGTTTGGCACAGAGTGAAGGCAAGCAAAATGCAGACTTAAAAACAGAACAAAAATACTGCAGATGTGGAGGAGGTAGGGAATGTTATTGAAGACACTTCTGGTATAATGAGGGTTTTTCAGTGAGTGATGTTTCTATTGTCTGATGCCAACACAACAATGCGCTGGCTACTTTGGCTGATATTTGAATCATGATTAGCACTTGAGCTTTCTCTTTTATTACTAGAAAGCTAACCCCGCTGCTCTGCTGCTGGAACTTGGAGGACTATTTTGATAATACAAAAAAAAAAAAAATCCAGTTCATTAACTTGGCATTATTGAAATGCTTTATAGAGGGAGAAAATGCTCGTGGATGTGCTTAGGCAGGCTAGACTTCACTCTTAAACCTACTAGAAGACACTGCTGTTTCTAGAGTGCTGTTTGTTGCCCTTTGGTTGTTAAGAAAATACAGCATGTCACTGCATGTTTACATGGTGTTTATTATTTGGGATCAGCAAAGTATGTCAGGCATTGGCTGCAGTCAGTTATTCTAAGTAGCATCTAGTGATGTCAAGACTCTTCTTGGGATGTAGGTCTATGCTGTAGATTTTTTCTTGCATTAAATGAGAGGATTTAATCATTCATGATGCACTCCTAGCAGCCAAGATGGTCCAGTTGTCCTGGGAAGTATAATGTGCCTGGGAGAAGGCTTTTCTTTTGAGGTGGCTTGATTTCCTACTGAGAATGATTTTTGTGATTGAATATTGCTAGATTTTATTCTGTGGCCTATGAATATGTCTAAAATCTGTCTTATCATACTCCTCTAAGTATCACACTTTTGTCATAGCCTTGGATTGATCCCATGATCCATGTTCCCAGCCCTATGTTGCACTGCAGTAAGTGTCGGGAGAAAGGACAATGTTGACACAGATGATTCAGCTTTGCTCCTTTCTGTGTACTTCCCCAAAAAACAGGATGGAGCTCTCTAGACAGAGGGAGGAAGAAAAAAAAAAAAAAAGGACAGTGAAACTTGATAAAACTTTCACTGGCTTCGTGATTCATACAGACTAAAACAGCTCAGGGAATCTCAGAAATAGCTCTAAAGTACTTGTGTAGGTGGTTTTAAATCACAGGAGAGAGAAGCTCTAATACATGATGGGCTTCTAGTCACAGTATGATAAATTATTACTGTGATCTTCCATAAATTCCAAGGCAGAGGGAGGGAAGCTTGGCAACTATCAATATACATCTCTTCTGCATGGAACACCTTTCTACTGGAATACTTTGCGTGCTCTCACAAACCAGTATTTAAGTCCTGTTGGTTGTACCAGCAAAGTGGCAAACATCATGTATGAGACTCAATTCTGAGGACTGTATAAATTATCTGAGCATAACTTTAGATCATGTATTGTTTGTTGTTTCTTTTTTTTTCTTTTTTTTGTGAGAGCAAACGAATACAACTTAAACCAGTGCTATTAGTGCTTCATCTAGCTGAGATTACCTTTTCTTAATGCAACTAAAGCGTTGGAGTTTGTGTGACTGCTAAGACAATAAACTAGTCTTCTCTGCTTAGGAGCAGACTTTTTTTTTTTCTTCAAAAAACAAACAAGCATAAAAAGCCCAAATCATAAGCCTGACTTTAAAGTGTTTTCTTCTGAATCTGAAGCATACAAAGAAATATAGCAAAGTGTGCCATTTTTCCAGTTTGACTTGCTCAGTTCCAGGCAGAAATTCGGATTTTAAAACACTTAAATATTTATAGGCAAGCTTTATGTGCCAAGCAGATAGCACAGAATGATTTATAGGCAGTTAGAGCTTGTGCCACTAAAATGACTTAAGGGCTTAAGTCCTGCTTCAAATATGCTTTTGTCTCCTACATCTGGAATGATGACCCTCAGAAGGAAGTTAAAACCCTTGCTCAGATTATGACTAGCACTTCATAGTGCTGCATATTTCCTAATCGCTCCAGTAGGTTTTTTGTGATCTTAATCTCCTGAGCATGTCATTGTGAATCCACAGACATGCTGTTACATCAGATGAAATGCTCTTCCAAGCCTTCAGAACACTTAGTGATGCAAATCTATTGCAGTTACATCGTGTCAAGATGTTGGCAAATAATGTCGCTGGGAATCTGTGGAGCGCGTATCACAGTACAGAAGTGAAATGAGAAGATGTCAATAGAGCAGTTTCAAAACCAGAGCCATTTGATTATCAAGGGGATTATCAAAGACGCGTTGAAAGTACTTGTAACTTGGTCCATGTTACGGATAACCTGTCTTCTGATCAATGGCTTAATCTTCCTTATGTTAGCCTTTAGAGAGAGTAAATGTGACATTTCTGTCAAGTGGGCATATCTCCCATGTCTTTAGCAAACAAGGAACAATGTGATGTTCTCTAATTGGCAAAGATGTTAATTAAATTTATCTGTTAGGAATTATTTAACCTTATTTTGAATGACTGTGATTGTCATGTGAAAGGAAGAAAATATGATTCAGCCACTCTCTGCTGCCCAAATGGTGTGCTCTCCTTCAATTGGCAGAAGGTAAAACCTCAGAGGTTTTGGGAGCAAATTTACCAGGACATCTCTATTTTGTGTTAAGCACCTTGCACTAGGCAGAGGCAGCAACTGTAGAAGCTGGAAAATGGCAGCTGGAAAGAAGTTTGGACAGTGAGGGCTAGAAATCTAAAGGCTGGGAGTGCATGAGGTTTCCAATTAGGATTGAATTCTTAGTATGATTACAACAGTGCAAGCCAGGGAAGAGACGGTCCTTGTCAGAAATTCTTCTGTGGAAGGGAAGAATGTAGAAAGAAAAGGAGGAGAAGTTGTTCTACCTGGTTAGAACTAAATGTAAGTTCAACTGAAATTTTACTGTGTGGTATAAAGACGCATGCATCTGCCCATCTAAAAGAACTGAGCAGAGCAATAGAGGTGATAACTGACACAATTTTGAATTTGTGTATACCAAATGCAAGTAGTCATTATTATCTAGAAACTAAGAGAAGTTTTTCCAAAAAATCAGATTTTTTTCTTATTTAACAGGTGTTGAAAGAAAACGAAGAAAAAGAGTAAGAAAAATAAGGAAATGTCTATTTCACAGAGTAATTATGCATTGAAGAGTAGTAAATAATGGTTTTGCATTTGTGTGATTCTTAAAGAATCATGAATATGATTTCTTACTTACTGTAATGATCAAGTCAAGTTGAGCAAGCAATGCAATAAATAAACATGGTCATTCATCTGTGATTATTAATTTGCAGATGAACTAACATTGCTCAGGCACAAACTTGTGTTTAGTCTATTCCAGAAAATTGTAAGAGACTCAGTTTTCCTAATGCAATCTTCCTGGTGAGTTAACTCCAAATTGTAACTTGATTCTTCAGTGTACAATTTCATTGTTCACAGAAACAGAAGGTCAAAGTTGTAAAGTTAATAATCTGGAATAAATTGCAGCGAAGCTAAATCCTGACTTCATTAGAAAATACATTATATGAAATAATAGTGTATTTCATTGGGAAAAAAATCTAGCAAATTATTTGCATAACTTCTGTAATAATCTTTCCTCCTTCCTTTAAGCAGTGACAATTAATCAGGCTCGGCTATCAAAAATTAATCTGTCTTTTTATAAAGATAATTACATTTCCAAATAGAAAACAACTTGTATAAAAGAAAGTGTAGTCTTAGATGAGAGATGCATGGGAAAATGATAACATTTTTCATAATCTGAATTAATTGATTCTAAAAATAAAATTAATATATAATTAGGTATATATAGATCCAAAGATCAATTTGAATCTGTTAGATGCGAAGTTAACTGGCTTTTTAAACTGGAAATAATAATTTACTAGGGATTAATTTGAAACAAAATGATTTGGAAGCCAAAATCTGTTGATGTAAGCATACCTCTTGTTCATTACAACATTTTTACATTAAGATTCCATCCTGCTTATTTCAACATAATTGCAAAATTTAATTGATTCCAGTTTGATGAATTGATTGTAAGAATAGAACTGAAGCTTCAAGGGTGTTTTCTCTTTTTTTTTTTTTAACTTAGTGCAAAAAGCACTTGAAATATCATCATGGGGATGATGATTTTCAGATGTGCAGACTAAGTGTTTAAACCATGCAGCTATCCTCCTGCAAAGCACAGTGTTATCAGGTATTAGGGAATCTTACAAAACTATAATTCATCTCACAATGCACCACTGAAATAAATATTGAAACTACTTAAAGATATGTTTCCTGAATGTGCTCAGACATGACAGATAATCCAAAAGTTTCTCCTAGTACTTTTGCTTAACTTGAAACATGAAGATTATTCTAATGGCTCCTGAATGTTCAGTGATGATTTGGCAAAATATTTTTTTTTTTCTGTGTAATGTTACAACAATGTTCTGAGTGTGTAATGAAGCCAAACCAGAGATCAGCTTTTTCTCTTCATATACATGGCTTTTCTTTATATAGAAATGAGAAAGTACGAGCCAGGCAGGAGCTGTTGTTTCCTTCTAGGGGAGGTCAGACCTGGGAACATTGAATTTGGAGTCAGTATCCCAATAAAGAAATGTGCTCACCAGAGCCTTTGAGGACTGGATATGTTTTTTCCTACTGTTTGCAATGCAACAAACTAAGTCAGGTGTCTCTGAAGCTTTCATGCATTGATTGTAACCACCTGTGACTAATACCAAATGGAGAAGAGGAAAAAAAAAAACAAAAAACAGATTTTACAAGATGCTTTAACGATGCACGAAGAGTGGGGAGGTACATGCTCTGACAGACAGCTTCTTACATCTCAGTTCTTTCTAGACTGCTCCTTGGGGTTGATAACCTCCAGGTAATTTGGGAGTAGTGGCTTACATGACCTTCTTGAATGGGCTGTGAATGGGTTTCTGGTGGAGAGCTCAAAATAGGTGCTAGGTCTCTACTGCTAATTTCCTCAGCCTTGAAGGTCATGGTTAGCATACCTCTAAAATGGAGCCGCCTAATATCTCTGAGTTTCTTTCAAGTTAGCTCTTGTAGGAAAACTTCCAAGTAATTTTCAGAAAATGAATAGACTTTCTAGATTTGGAGGGCCTTAAAAAAAAAAGTCATATTTGGTTGTCTTTTAATTTATTCACTGAAAATATATTAACACAAACAAAATGTCGCAAGCAAACCTCTTAAGAGATTATTTGCATTTTGCCTGAAAGAAAATAAATCAACAATTGGCTGTTGCAGACACTAAAAGTACCACTTGAATTGTGACACTGCTGTGAAATTAAATATAAATTCTTAAGAGATCCAAAGAACATGAAAGCTTTCAAGAAGGTGGAATTTTAATTCTTTCTTTCTGGAAAGAGAATACATAAATAATAAACAATTGGGAAGTAGTCCAACTCCTTAGGAAAATTATTTCCTTGCTTTAGCTTCTGTCTGCCCGATGTTTTCATTCAGAATAACAGCTAAAAAGTTGTGTGAAAGGTAATGTCTTAGAAGGCTATGAGAATTGAGCAACGTGAGGTTGATAATAAAATTAAACTGTTTTTTGGAGTATGGTTTAATGGACAACCTGAATAACCACTTTGTTTGAAAATTAAACTCTGTTACTTCCAGTGAGATTTGAGCACTGGCACAGAATTCTGACTTATGGTCACTGATAGTGTGCTCTGTTGGTTGTTTTCAAAAGCAATATAATACAAGATCTTCAACCATGAATTTTTGGCTATTTGGTTTTTTTTCTGTCTTGAACGTTAAGTGGAAAAGATGTTTTTTTTTTTTCTAGTATTTGGGGGGAAAAAGCAAAAAAAAAAAAAAAAAAAAAAAAAAAAAAAAAAAAAAAAAACCAAAAAACCCCACCAACAACAAAAAAGCAAAAACAGCATTGAAACCACAAAACAGAATGGACTTTAAAAAAAAAAAAATAAAATAAAAAAAAAAAATTGCCTGCAATTAGTAAATTAGATTTAGGGTCCTATCTCAACATCTGCTGCAGGTGGGGAAAACAACTGACCTAAAAACCACTGTGGTTTTTAAAATATGAAAGAGCAAGGGAAAAGCTGTAGAGCTGACAGACTATTGAAGAGGAATCCAAACTTCTTGTTTTATGTAACATTTATTAATTAATTTGTAAATGTCGTGAACTGCAACTTCTGATATCATCAGTGAGGATTTGGATTCTGGAATTTCCTAAGCCTTTTTCAGAGGAGTGATCTATCCCAGTTTATACCTCTTTTTTTATAGCTTTGATGTGAATGAAACAACTATTTTCTGATATATTTTGCTGACAACTTCTGAAACTTATTTGAAGAGATTTAAAGGCATTGAGAAAATCAAAGAAGATGTAGATGGAGACAGGAAAAGCTAGAGAAATGAGGCTTATTAGCAACTACCTGTCAATATTGGAAATTGTTATAGATCCATTTGGAATATCATTTGAAATATAACTTGGCATGTTTTTGTATATATTTGATTAGTCATCCAGAAAATAAAACTGAAAGTAGGCAACAGGACCTCAGAAAGTAAGATAAAGAAACATGCAATTAATTTAACTAACAAACGACAATAAAAAAAAAATGATTAATTGTTTAAAATCCATTGAGCACAACAGCAAAGATTGTGTTACATTTACATGATCAACTATTCACTTAATACCACAAAGGAATAAATGAGTATAATAGCGTGTAAACTAGTGTAAAAGTCTTCTATTGTAAAAAGCTTTAGCAAAGCCCTTTAGACTGTCTCCCACTGTATTCTCCTGGAGAAACTGGCAGCTCATGGGTTGGACAGGTACAGTCATTGCTGAGTAAAGAACTGGCTGGATGGCTGGGACCAGAGAGTGGAGGTGAATGGAGTTAAATCCAGCTGGTGGTGATGTTCCCCCAGTGGCCTTTGGCCAGGAAAGCAAATCTTTTTTGGTGTTGTCTTAGGTTATTGTAAAAGGAATGTGATTTTATTTTGTAGATTCTTCCTCTTTTGACATAATATGCCAGAGGTTTGCTCTTGCAGTGTGATGCAGGTGTTGCCATTTGTGGCCAGAATATATTTCAATGTTATATGCCATTAATCATCCTTCTATGTACCACAGACTGAAATGCACAGCTTGCGTATCCTGTGCATTGTAAACACTGTGTGCAAGTCCATGAGTTAGCACTTCAACTCTGGCAGTGGAAGCAATATGAATCTATCAGAATGACTTGAGGCCTGAGCAATTTAGTCTAGAACAGCAGAGCTAATTAGGTAGGGACAGCTTTGTATGAATAATGCTGCCTAGAGTTAGTGCCTTCAATCAGTGTTGCCCATGCCACTCAGGTAACCACATTGTTCAGTGCATGCTAGCCTTGTGTTAAACACAACCAGCTGTTATGTCCCCTGCTTACTTGCTGCAGTAAACAAACAAACCTATATGGAAGATCACATCTGAAGAAGGTGTATGGCTGATTAGGTGGAAGATCTGATGTACGATGCAGCCATTTTTGTTGGAAGCGTTAAATCTAAGCAAACAAAAAATCATGCAAAAATGACTGAAAAAGAACCAAGATCTAAGTGAGAATACCAGTCGCTCATACCATTGCATTCCAAGTAACAAAATTAACAGTAAAATTGCTCTCAAAAAAGAGAATTTACAATGATAATGGAACTGCACGTAAATCATAGTCTGTCTTTCCCAAATTCTCAGCCTCTGGAGTTGAAATGCTTCTCTCTGGTAAATTCAGTTTGATATTTTCTTAGACCATTGTTTTAATGTAGATATGCGCTGAAGATGGTTTTAATTCCTACTCTGTAAAATTTTGCTTCAATATAGACAGTTCTGAGAAAAACCTAAATTACCTGAAGACAGTGGCAGCCAATGTGCCTTCCAAATGATGATTGCTATCCTGTGAATAATTACATCCTAGGTAGTGGTTTTTCCCTAGCATGCATTTCTTAACTTCCACTCTTTAGAATGGACGTTAGACAGGGACAATGTTTATAGTAGCTGCTAATGCTGAATCCTGGACTCTCATATCTAGTGAGCTATGGCAAAATTTGTAATTGGAACGGGCTCAAACAGCAAGAGGAAGATGGAAAAAACACTATTTATCTGAGGCACCAAGCAAAGCTATGAAATGCAAAGGGGATAATGGCAGTTTTACTATGAATAAAATATTCATGTTGCTAACTTACATAAAACAAAAGATGGAGTGTTTTCTGCAGGGAAATTACTTTATCTGATGAGCTCCATTTATGCATGATAGAGTTTTAAATTTTTGAAAACCCCTTTGGTTATTTTTTTTTTTTTTTAATTCTAGCAGTTTTAATTTTAGGCTTATAAACAGATAGATGTAAAATTTATTGCTGAAAGGGCCTTATTCTTTTTAAAGCCATATTTATTACATTCAGCAAAAACAGGATTGCTTCTGTCAATGCCAGTGAATACAAAATCAATATTTAAGTGTGCAGTCTCATAGACTTCATGTTATAAAGTGGATATTTCGGTTTTAAAATGCCCTATAATAAAACATGCCTTCATTTACTTCCAGCACATTTTTAATATTCTTCACATTGTGAACTCTGCTCCAAAGATTCTAATTTTGCATCAGATGACCGCAAAGCAAGCGGCTGCAAGTGGAGCTGTAGTGATGTTTCTCTGTCCTGCCCCAGGGATATGGATGTTGCCCAGGTTTATAGTTTCATGGTAATCTGGTCGTGTAGCCCAGGCAAAAGCTCTGCACTTGCTAGTTGACAAGTCTTCTCTTCTTTTAATTTTTCCAGTCTGCACTGATAGAGAAAACTAATAAATTGAATAAGTTTCACAGTCTGTTTTTTTTCCTTTCTCTTTTTTTTTTTCTTCTCTCACTGGAGCAGAACTTCATAGAATCATAGAATGGCCTGGGTTGAAAAGGACAATGATCATCTAGTTTCAACCCCCCTGCTATGTGAGGGGAAATTCATGCATAACTCTCCAAGAAATTCAACTTTTGGCTGAATATATCACTGGATTATGTGGTCTGGTAGGTCTTCCTCTGTCCTTATTATGAAGAATAAAAATATCTGGGCTCCTGTTTCAAATACAAACTCTGGAGGTACTGGTGTAGATACTTGTACACTGTGGAGGCTTGATGTGGAGCTGAAGTTGATATAAGAAAAGTAGGTCTGCTGAGGAAATGGAGATATGTGGTCCTGACTTTCCCTGGGACGTTTGTACTCCTGTGTTGTTTCTGCATTGTTACAAGCAGGTTTTTAAAGGTCTTGTCATCACTGATCCTACTGAATTTTGGCCAGGATATCAAACTCAAAACTCTCCAAATGATTGCTTCTGCCAATCTGTATGCATCATGGTACTGCATGTAACACTGCATTTCAGCAGCTAATGCTAATTTGTTAGCATATGTTCAGTGTACCAGAAGGGGATTAAATATTCTGTTTAAGTCCATGAAAACTATATTCTTGGAAGGTGTTTTATGCTGCCAGGGTGTAATAGAATATAAGAAACAAAAGTAAATTGAACCTATTTAAGATGAATACCATGACCTGATTTTTGGTCTGTTGGCTATAAGCTACACTGGTTTTAGTAGATACATTTTATTCAGATAGCAAAAGACGAAAGTTTGTCACATACAGAAAAGCTTATAAACATGTAAGCAATAAACTTATAAGCAATAAACATAGTGATTATCATTTTAAAAAATGTTTTAATTACATAGATTACAAAAATTTGATTGTAATGTACATTGTAGAAGGAACATGCGTGCTATGTTATAAGTACGTGCTTAAATACATCACACTGGGAGACACGTTCTTGTATTGTTAGTATTTAAAAGTCATAGTTTAGTCACAGTTTAGTGACTGTTCTGTAAGTGTTTGCTGGATCAGGTCTGCTAACAGCATCTTTGCCCTTGAATCTCCAAAGTGACGACTAAACGCTGTCACTTAAGAGGAGAACTCCACCTTTGCTATAAGAACATCCTATTAAGAGATGATAGTGGTGACAGAAGCACAGCTCTTGAGAGACTTAAGATGAACTAAGAAATAGGATAGGTTTCTGTTGTGTAACAACAAACGATAAGAAATTGACAACTTTTTGTTTTTGCCTCTTATCTTAAAACCTGTTATAGAATACGATTTTACTATAGAGCTGTTCTAATGCAGTTATTACTATAATACCAGGAAAACACATAGGTGCTAAAATCAATATTTCTGGAAGGTGAACGGTGACTGCCTGTTTATTCTGGGGTTGCAGAGAAGGAAGATGGCTCTATGCAGGTTACTGGCAGTGAAGCATGGCCATTGGAGCTGCTTACAAAATTAAGTGCCATAGCTATGAGAATGAACCAGCTGTTATGTCTTGTTGCAGGCTATGTTGTGTGATATATGCTGCTGTGGTTACATAAGCTCATGAATGAGGGCAAAGAGTTCATCTTGGTCACTGTCTAACCACTGAATCATCCTTCCCCTCAATTTTGAGCTCAATTTTTATTTGGTTGCAGTTGAACTGTAGCTAAATTCAGTTCTTTCCTAGGCATATAAATACACTTCCTTCTTAATAGCTAAACTGTCCTTTGTTTTCTCACAGCCCTTGGAGAAAAGGTCTTTAGTGATGAATAACAATAGGCAGTTCTCATATTGTCCTTTTCCTCTCAAAAGAACTGTGCAAAGAAGATGAGTATAATTAGGGATGGTCAGGAAATTTCAGATGGGATAAAGATCTTTTTGAGAGCATTGATTCAATAGGATCAACCAGTTTGGCTCTGGTTTTTGTCATCTAATGAGTTTTGATAGCAGCAGAAGATATTTATTATTCTGAAATATGTAATACTAATTCTGTAAATGAATTTGTTCTTCAGGGAAATATTTTTGTCAATATATGTGATGGCTGAGAGAAGCCTTTAACATAGGTTAAGTCTTGTGCTTGGGGATTGGTTGACAGTTGCGTGTAGAATTTGTATTTAATATGTATTTTTGTATGTTTTTTGTAATGCTTGTATGTAATGGTTAACCAGAGTGACAAAAACAGCAAGCAGGTGTGCTGATTCCCTTGGCTCTATTTTGCAGACTTTAAGTCTATTGTATTTAGAACTATCATCATTGCTATCAAGTGGTGGTATAGAAAGTGGCATTTAGTAGGTAACGTGTTTCCCTCTGAGCAGATAGATTATGTGGTGAATTTAATAGAAGAACTTGTCATGAGAGCTCTTATTTTAGAAGTGAAATAATATTAACTTTGATATCAACAAAACAGAATATTTGATTTGATCTCAGTATAGTGATGATAATTACATTTAGCTCTTCTGCTGTCATTTTCAGATGAGAAAATAGCTTAGGATAAATGAAAATCTGTACAATTCCATGGAAGGCATCCACTGGGATGTAACAGCAATGCATACAAACCTAATAGCGTTTTCATTAGAAATATAGAAGAAATATTTACCTGAATTATGATTCCAAAATAGGAGGTGCTTAAGGTTTAGAAAAAAAAAAAGAGGTAATACTTGATTTCTCCTAGGCTGTTACTCTGAGAAATTTCATGTGAACAGTAACATCTATAACTTGGATGTAAATTCATATTACACGTTTGCCAAAGGGTCAGCTTTTCTGCTGTCTTAGATCTCTTGAAAGCAGAAGAGGATGGCTGGAAAAACAGTGATTCTTTGGTTTGACACTGGCTTCAGCTTTTGCCATTGTGGAGGGCATTTTGACAATTTTTGCCATTGTACAATGCAGTATTCCACTGTCTTTCAAGGAATTATTCTGAATTATTATTTTGGTGGTATTCATAACATGGTTTGATTCACTACTGAGGTCTTTATGAATGAAATATGATAATGTGCAAAGAAATTTTTTTAAAAAGAATTTCTTCTGAGAAATATAAGAATAGATCCACAGAATATTTTTATCATTAGCATAAAGATATTACCTCTTTGCAGAGTGAAAGACATTTTGTTTAGCCTTGAGGCAGTTCAATCTTTACACAGAGGCATAAGAAATACAGCTCCTGGCAGTTTTTATCATTACTAATAAATGAATAAGCACATTTTCTGGAAAAAAACACCTTCTTCAGAAGGACAACTTGCACAGTTCTTAATAATTCTATGCGAGTAAAATTGAAGCCTGTGGAAATGTATTGTTGCAAGTTGTCTTTTTATACAATTGCTTTCCATAAAAGAAAAGCAGACTGAGATTGTGATGAATGATGGATGAAATTTTAGACATAATTAAAAGGAAAAAACTGTTAAATTCCCAAGTTCTTTCAACAAAGGGAATAAAAAATGCTGTACAGTTACGGTATGATAGAGTCATAGAATAGCTCAGGATGGAAAATACCTTAAAGATCATCAACTCCAACCACAACCTAACCATCCTACCCTAACTCTAACAGCCCTCTGCTAAATCATGTCCCTGAGCACCACATCCAGACAATTTTTAAACACATTCAGGGATGGTGACTCAACCACCTCCCTGGGGAGCCTATTCCAGTGCTTAACAACCCTTTCTGTAAAGGAGTGTTTCCTGATAACTGACCTAAGCCTTCCCTGGAACAACTTGAGGCCATTTCCCCTCATCCTGCCACCAGTGAGAAGAGACCAACCCTACTCTCTCTGTAATCACCTTTCAGATACTGGAAGAGAGCAATAAGGTCTCCCCTCAGCCTCCTCTTGCCCAGACTGAACAGCCCCAGTTCCTTCAGTCTCTCCTCATAGGCCACATTCTCCAAGCCCTTCCCCAGCCTTGTTGTCCTTCTTTGGACCTGCTCCAGCACCTCCATGTCCCTTCTGTACTGAGGTGCCCAAAAACTGATTTGATAGATAAAGTTCTATTAAAATTTATTGGAAGCAGGGAAATTAGGCAGGTATATGAGTGGAGATTTGTAAACCTTGAATAGTCACAAATTTGTGAATAGATTTTTATTTTTATTTTTTACATTTTTAATTTGGGAGATGAGCAGATGAAGAATTGTGCTGGAGAATACAGCTTGGGTTTTTCTGGGAAGAAAAATGACTGTTGTATAGAAATAATGTGAGAACTAGGTGGGAATTGCAACAGAACAATTGTAGGGAAATCTCTTTGCTGCCATTAAGTATATAAGCATCAACACAGATTTTTGCCAGGCAGCTGAGGAGCAGAAGAAAGAAGATTCAGTATTGGAGCTAGCTGAGATTAACGTCAGATTGTTTCAGAACTAGCAAAAAATAATTGAAAAGCAAGATAATTGTTTAGAACGTATCCTGGCCGTGAATGACTTTTACACTTTTTAGGTATGTTAGCTGAAAAGTTTTGTACTAATAATTGCAGCTTTTTTGAGTTTAATACTTCAGAAATTAGTATTCTCTCTGTTTTACATTTTAGACTTAAGTCTTTATTCAAGTTCAAGCGGTGGTGATTAAAGACAATGGTCTATCTGAGGAATACTTCACATTACATAGTTATGTTTTCTTGCCTTTAAGAAGCTGCTTGCATCCCTAGTGCTAATGAGAGGCTAAACATAATGGGCTTCATCATTTTGAAATTGAATTTATAGGAAATTCAGATAGTGTCTCAAGATCTCAAAACTAAGAATGATTAGGTTCAGAGTGGCGGTGTCAAGAGATGCATCAGTCATAATATGCTGTTCTTGCGCTTCCAAAGACAAAATCAACAGAAATGACCATCCTGCTAGGGCTGACAACACTTTTTGGAAAAACTGGATGTGCAGAAGGAAGTATTGCAGGCAGTACTGTAATGAAAACTGCTATTGTCTGCCGAATGTAGCTAATAGTCTTGGTGTAACTTATTTTCTTTTTCCTGTTCTTTGATACATTTTGAAGCTAATTTTTTCATATTAGCATATGGTAAGAATACCAGCAATATTCTTTCTTATGAGCCCAAATGATATGGGAATATCTGGTAGAAGGTGATAGTGACTTTTAGTACTGATTCATGTTAATTTATTAGAAAATACAAGGTGAAGAGTATTCCCTTGTTTTTATTGTGACAGAGTTTGACAGGGAGGAAAAAAAAATATTTAGGGAACCAAGAATATTGTCAGGCATGGACAGAGTGCTGATTTCAAAAGCATGTAATGTCAGGCAAAAAGATCTGTGTTATGTGATGGCTAAAAATAAGCTATATGGTAAAAGGCTAACTTGCTATTTCAGTCTATCTGAGTATAGGAAAATTGCTTACATCTCACATAAATCACATTGTTTCTCTAGTTAATGTACGTTCTCACAGCACTTGCATATTAAGTAACATTCACAGTAAGTGCATAAAGTCTGAAGCCTTCAAAATCCAATACCAGGCAGTATGATGTGCACAGAAATTGAACCCTGCTTCTGATCATTCAAGAACTTGCAGGCACTTGAAAGCTGTTGTAGTGTTTGCGCCTAATAGCCTGCTTCTGTGCTCATTGGGTGCAATACAGATTGTATGAGTTCAATGAAGGGTTCTTTATGTGGGTTATCTCATTCTTTCTTTTGTCTGGATTTATTGTGTCTGGCAGTGACGTGCATAAGCCCAAGCTGTAAAAGATGACTGCTATACTTCTTAGATATATGTCTCTCCCTCTCTGGTTCTTGGAACAGCTCCAGCATGGCCAAGGAGATCAGAATTGCTGTGTTCATCTGGGTGCAGTGTTTGAGCTGTAGTTCCTTCTATGGTTTAGGAAGATAAGGTGACACAAAAATGTCAGCCCCAGTAGAAAGTAATGAGTTCACTGAGCTGATCCCAGGCTATCATTAAAGTGGTGCCTGTTTTGCCATCCACAGCCATGGGCAGTTTACATTTTACTCTACACCTTGATTTTTTTTTTTTTTTTCCCCAATAATTCTGAATTTGTCGTCAAAACTTGATTCTGGGCTGGACATGGAAAACCAGTGGCCTGCTGCTAACAGATGCCTATATTTATCTCTCTGCCTCTTTTGTTTTTTTTTTCCTTTTTTTTTTTCTTTTTTTTGATTTGGAGTAGATGTAAATTTAGTTTTTGGAAGATTATCTTAGGGTAATAGAAAGAAAATTTGAAAGCATTACCACAGATGCATTGCTTCAAAAAATTGCAGAAGTTCCTGCAGGTATGCGCTGATTCAATTTGGATAGCTACAACCAATATGCAAAGAAAGCTGAAAACAGTGCAGTGTAGGCTTTACAGCAGTTTTCAGTCTCATGTTCTGAAGTAATTGTTATGTTTACTCTACTTATGGTACTAGAAAGCAAATTCTAGCTGAATAAAGATGGATATAATATTCTACACCTTCCTAATTTTGCTCTGCAAGTAGACATTAAATTCTTCAGAATCAAATAATAATACTGAATATTTGCATTTCATAGATAATCCACAGAACTAACTAGCAGATATAAAAGGAGGAATCCATTATGACATTCTACATTATTTGATCTTTGTCATAGTCCCATCTCACCATAATTGCATTCTGTTGCTATTTAAACAATTGTTTCTGTTGCAAATTTATATCTCACCGTGTGAATTTGTGACATTCGGAAGCAACTCAGAGTCTATGGAGTGCAGAGAATTAGATATGTTACTGGTATTTCCTCTCACTGTTAAAAATGTCTGCTCTTCTGAACTTGTCTAGCCATCTGTCTCTGGTCATTAAGTCTTGCTATAAATGCCTGCTAGAAAAAAATGCCTTCTGAGAAGGCTATCAGGAATCTTCATTTGCAGGTATTCCTTGCACGTTATGGAGTTATGCCATAAACCTTCTGTAAGACGTGGTTATGGACAAAGATAACTATGCATCAGTGACAGCTGTTTTTCTGGTTCCTCTCTACATCTTACTCAGATTTTCAACGTCCTTTCTGAACGGTGGGTTTTTGAACTCAGCCCAGTGTTTGGTGCTGTCATTGGTATCGCAGCATGCGTACAAGCTGCAGGGGCAATGCTGTCTCTCTTCTTCCAGATAGTCCCTTATGAATGTCCTGGCTATGGTATTGTGTTGGGGCAGAATGTGTCTTTTTTTTTTTTTTTTTGGAATAACTACTTTCTTGTTTCAATACTCATAATAATGCCGGCTCTTCCTTTTGAAATTATTTCTATATGATAGCTGTTTGTGATCTCTTCACAATGAAGTGATACAGAAGTATAGTCAATGTGACTTAGTCATTTTTTTTTTTCCTTATCTAATTCTAGAAAGCTACTTGGCTAAAAACTTGAGTTTTTCTCAACGACAAAAGAAAAAGAAAACAACGAGTATTGGAGATGCACAGTAGACAGTGTTTTTCTCAGTAAACAAGAAAGCATATATTCTGTACGCATTGTATGTGGTAAAGAAATTGTAAAAGCATGATTTTTTTTTTGTCATGAGCGTTCCATGCATAAATTATTATCATTACATACCAATGAATATGATCTTAAGTTCCATATGTGTATTCATGCAAAATACAACACAGATGTCATTCTACAGGAATGCAATCTGGGCTGGAGGGGTTATTATGGAATTGTCTTTCATTTGATGTTCTTTATTTGGGAAAATACACGTAACAAAGCTACTTGCAGCTATTTTGAAATACAGGACAATAAAAATGTGTATATAGCTGAAATCTATATCGCTTACTGAAACTTAAACCAATGAATCTGAAATCAGTGGTCCCAAAACTTTTTTTTTCCTCAGTGGCTGTTTTATTTTTCTTTCCTACAACTGAAAAATGGCCACAACAGATATCACTGTTCAAACAACTGTCACGCTTATTTTCTTAGATACGCACTTAAAATAGTATTATCATACTATATACAGTGCACATTTATTTCTGAGGCAAATTTCTATCAACTAGTCACTATAAATTAACGCCTCAAGAAAAAGTGCTATAATTATTTTTGTCTGAGTGCTGTTTAAAGAAAAAATAAGAAATGGCATAATTTGCTGCCACTAAAGGTAGAGGTTATGGCTTTTTTTTTTGTGTACATTACTAGAGAGTGAGCAAAGCTTGCTGGAGAAATCCCTTCAAATATAGATGGTAGAATAAGGTTAACAACTTAAATTCAGTTACAGTACTGAAGAATTGTTCTTTCCCTTCTTTTCCATTCCTTTAAACTTTTCTGTATTTAATTTTGAATTCATTTACTGTAGTTGCTGCTGCAGCTTGCAGTTTGCTGGCTTCCAACTGTGCTTAATCTGCACCAGCTTCTTGTTTATCACTGACGGGAGCTACTACTTCTGGAAGGAACAGTGCAGCAGAATGTAGAAATGCAGCCCAGTGTGTGCTTTGTGGGCAGTTTGTCACCATGTTTAATAGCTTAATATATAAGATCACCCATGTCCTATGCTAAAACAAGAGTTTTTGTTGTTCTCATATTAAAAAAAACTAAGCTGTTTACAGTGAGGAGGTAATTACATCTCCTACAGACAGTATGTATCTCCCTACTATATTGGCAAGTACTCTATCATGTAAACAAACAGACTCTTGCTGCATGAGATATTACATTCTGAAATGTGCTGGAGAAAAATTAGAGGTAACCTTAAGAAGCTGTTGACATCCTGCAAGTGAATTCAGATATGAGTTTACATTTCTAAAGAAAAAGATGAAAAGTGTTTAAGGGAAAGGCAGATAACAAAGCTGTAGGTAGTTTAGGGTTTATGACAGCAGTTAAGTAGAAGAAGTAGGAAGAAGAGAGAAGATGAGTTTAATAACTGAAAAATGAGGATAAGCTGTGGAAGACGAAAAATGAAAATTTAAGTGCAGCAAAGGGAAAACTATGCAAGTCGTGTACAAGGAGAGAACTGGAGAAATCTGGTCATGAGCACTACTTAGATACTTATATGTAGACAGTCCATAAACAGTGAGCTTACTCTGTTCTCCATGTTAGTTCAATTACACCCGCATGCTAAAAGATGTGCTTGATAATGATTTTAGTAGCTCTTTTATCAGCCTTCTCTCATGGCAGTCAAATTGAGGTAGTACTTAATGCACCTACATACTGTTTCTGTTAGAAAGGATCTATTACAAATCTACCTTTCTTTGTGGCTGCTTTCATGTACATAGTTCTCAAGTTAACTGCGAGAGTGGGACCAGTGTGGGAGATTGTCCAAAAATAGCTTCAGTGGAAACGTAGAACTCAATCTGCTTATTTCATGGGGGGGGGAAAAAAAAGCTTCAGTAATTAAAAATTGAGTACTTATCACTGTGTTATGCAAGGATCTCTTGGTGGATGCCTCTATGATTCTGGAGCTTATTTTTGGGAAACATGCATATCCTTCTTTGTAGCTGGGGAAAACCAAAGCAAAAGAATTTCAGGCTAAATATTCAGAACTACGTTTGTTACAAGACATCCTATCCTATTTCTAATTCTTCACAGCTAATGTTCAGGTACTGACTTAAAATGAAGTTGGAACCATGAGATTGTCAGTGTGGGTATAAATTCTCTTGAAATTTTCCACTGGATGTCTCACTTAGATTGGTTTTGCATGAAACTGCAGGTGGTTATCCAAAGGAGACCTAAGAACTGTGAATGTAGTGAAAAATGAAAAAATTGTAGATAATATTTTATAAGATCAACCACTAAGCAGTCTTTTCTCCTCTTTTCTCTCCTTCTCTCCCTTTGTTATTTTTAAGGACCTATTCAAGAATTAGTATGCTCAGGGTAGACATTTTTTTTTTCTTCACAAAATATTACTCTTTTCTCTTCTTCCAGTTAAATATTTTCTTGTTACAAATTGTGCTTCAGTTTTGTTTTTTTCTGTAAAAGTCAGTTTACATATGTGCCACTTCTCTCCAAACAATTGTTTTGAGTAAATCAGTACACCAGTTATTTATTCAGTGTAGTCTTTTTAGTCTGTAGTCCAATTAGTACTTTGATCCTTTAAAAAAAAAAAACAACAAAACAACAACCTACATAATTCCTTCCGTTAATTATACTCTCAGTCTTGTAGGAAGAGAATTGGACAGGTATTTCATTTCCAGAAATACAGCTCTCTGATTTATGTCTCTTCAGAATAACTGAGATACGATGTGAGTTGCAACACTGAGTTTCTCCTATCAGTAAGTTATCACATAGAGCCACTCATGTAAGTAGTTTTTGGCTGTTTTTCCAGTTGGGTGGTAAAAGATCTGTGCTTTCATATTTTATTCCTGAGAACTTTTTCATTGAAACAGCATCAGGAGGGGAAAAAAGATCCTGTTTTTGAGTTTTCAAAATACAGATTTTTACATACAGAGGTTAAAATCCACTGATTTCCCTTCCTATCCAGCTTCTTATAGTATGTAAGGAGTATCTTTGTACATAGGAGTTTACCAGCTATCAGTTGGTGTTTCAGGGCTCTGGCTTCATGCCTTTTGACATCTGGCTTTTTGCCAGAAACATCAGGCCTCTCTCATAATATATGAAGAAAAAAAAATATATATATATACATATATATACACTGATCTTACACTGTTTTCTTGCCACATTAATGTGTAGGAGATCTAAAGTAATGCTTCTGCACTGTGAATGTATGAATTTAATCTTTGTGCCTTAGCTCTTACCACTTCCCTTCAAAGTAACAAAGTAATTACTACCAGTGAAATCTGTTGCAATTTCACTTCATGCTTTTGATGGTGAAACCAGAGTTAACTGCTCAGCAAATAAATCTTGTGCAGCACTCTGTTGCGGCTTAACAGAATTTATGCTATTGGTTGAGGGAACCACTGGAAATCTTGTACTCAGGGCTCCCCAAAATGTAATTGAGAGTGTCAGGAGAAATCATTACAAAATGCACGATTGCCCAGATTTATCTGTTACACCAGACAGCTTTAAAGCATGCAATATGTACAAAAGGTGGAGTACTGGGGAGCTATTCAGGTACAGTAGCGCAGCTATGGAACATTGGCCAAGTGAGTCATACATTTATTCTAGCAACATAGATTTTAAATATAAAGGAATGATTACCGGTGTCAGGTACTTTTTATGACTCACATTAATATTGAGGAGAGGATAAAATCCAAGAACTCCTCGGTGCATTTGGTTCAAAGATAGATGCAGGGAACTCAATAAAATAAGCAGGCAAGACACACAGTTCCTTACCTTGAATTTTAAAAGGAGCTGTTTTGTTTCTTAATGATGAAAAACATGAGTTCTCATGACATAATTTAAAGCCGTGTATATTCAATATTCTGATCAATAGCTTTTAAAAAATGTTACTGATAACTGTGTTTATTCTGTGGTTTTTCTATGCTGTTGTCAAGCTTTATAGAGTAACCTTGTGATTTGAGTGATTATTATAATTGCTCTTTGCAGTTTACTTAGAAAAACATGCATCTTTTATACTTTTTAGGAATAAGTCTGCTGCTTTCAAAGTGCAATAAAGAGGAATGACTGACTAGTAAAGCTATACGGAACTGAAAGATGTATTACAATGTTCTGTATCTGTGCAGAGGATACTAACAGTATGCAGAACCTCATAAAACTACATGTATTGAGCCTGAAACTGTAAAGCACCTATTTCAGTTTGAAAACTTCTATATAAATAGAAAACAAACAGCTTGTATTGTGTGTATCCATATCTGATACTATTTACCTTTGATATAATATCACTCCCATGTTGCTAAAATGATCAGGAAATATTTTACACACTGCATTATTTATATGAAAGGTGTAAATGAAATTTTAGACTCTGGTGTTTTCTGCTTAAATTCAAATAAGCATCTGCTGAGAGGCTTGGAGAAACAAACAGGAAATGGAACTAGGTGTTCATACAGGTTGAAAAAATAAAGAACTGACTCATATGCAGAGAGCAGAAAGAGTGTACAAAAAGATCCAATCAAATTAATGTGTGAACAGAATATTGTAGCTGCAAAAATGAGAGAAAATGGGTTAGGAAATTATAGAAATTGAACCTTCCTTCCCTCCCCCCTGCATTTATTCTCTGTTTCACATATCAAATATTTCCCAAGGAAACTAGACTATGTTACTGGACAGAACAGAGATGGAAACTAATTTTTAAAAAATGAATATTCTTCATCTATTGAGGAACTCCTGCTTATCACAGTTGCCATAAGTACCAATAAGAAGCAGAGGATTTATAATTTTTATTAACTAAGCCTTGCTAATTTTACATAGCATTATGGATCAGAAAAGCACTATGAGTGAAATAGTATGAAGATTATTGAGCAGAACTTTACCATTTTCTTCTGTTGCAAAAGCCAAGTTAATGAGAAATAACATTAAAGAGTTGATAGAGGAAAGCTGTGTAAAAGTGGATAACTTATTCTGCTGTCATAGGTGACAGAGATGGCCTTTCTGTCAGTAATATCACAGATACAATATCAACATAGACAGTCTGTTAGTAGTCCACCTGTAGGTACTTGTGCTGATGTTTAACGCTGGTCCTTCCGTTTTGTTGCTTGATTCTGGTCATCTTAAGGATAATCATTTCAGTTAGTGTCAGCACAAAGAGACATTAGAAAGCTATCATTCTGAGGGATGCTCGCTGCTAGAGGAATATGACATTTCTGGGAGGCTGTCAGGGTTTTCACGAATTGTTAAGATTATTTAGGTGGCTATGCTGCAGATAAGTGTACATTAACTTGAAATATGGGAAATATCTATAATAAAGAGTTCCAGTTTATTTGATCAGGGAGAGAACGTAGATAAAGAAAACCCCTGGGTGTTTTAAAAATGTTCCTTAGTGCTTTTACACTCCTCAAGATGCAGTGAAGGTCAATGCAGTAGGAAATGTCTCCATTGATTTAGATAAACGGTACCTCTTTGCAATGCATTCCATTTTCTCTTTTATCCACTTGAAGAGCTACCATAAGACTTTACCTTAGGCTGCCAGACGATGTGCAAATTTTTCATAACCCCTGGTGAGGTTATTAGGTTAGCATATCTCTTGCCCTTTAGGGCAAGCACTTCCACTGGGAAGCTTTTTTATTTGTTGTCATTATGGTGGTCTTTGCATTATAAGTATTTATTTCTGCTAGTAATTGATTTCTCTTGTATTCTATTAACCTATAAACCAGAATACTATTTAAATAAATTTGGCTTAAATTTAAAAATGAAAAGAAAAATCTTTTTTCTTTCATATTTTATTTCTATATTGCCATTTTTATTCTGTAACCATTTCTGACTAATACTGGGAGCTTTTTAATGTACAGCAGAATACGGGCACCAAATAATTAGGCAATATACATGCATAGCAGATTTAATTATATCTACCAACACCAACATGCATTTTAAGAAGACCCAATGATGAAATCATAGGAGTTTTGTTTGAAACTTGCATCAGTTGAATGACCATTTTCAATCCAAATACTGTAATTATTGCTGTGTAAAGCAATCCTGTTTAATAATAATAAGTTAAAATACATATCTGCAATTATCACAAATTCTAAAGGGTAAAGACATTGTACTATTATTGTACTATTCCTGCTATTTTTTTCTACAACAATAGTGCAGAAGTCTTTTCTCAACTTCCTCAATAGGCTACTAGCTGTTGGAGTGGAGACCGCTAGAGCTTTCATATATACTTGTGGAGAATTTTGTTTGTGATAGAGAAAAGCAGAGTTGTCAAATCTCATGCTGTCAGTCTAATAGTTCTGTGTTTGCCACCTTCTTTCTAGCTGTGTAGTCATCTTACTGATTTGTAGCTGTTCCTCTGCTGCTTTTTGCAGACAGAACACGAACGAGATGGAAGCTGTGGTACTGCATATCATCAAGTGTTTGGCTTCCTGAGGGGATTGTATCCTATAAGGATAATCAGGCACAAATTTACTGACACACGGAACCTGTTGCAACTGGCTATACGTAAACTCATCTGTCAGTTTGAGAATTAGGGGGTGCAGAAACAGGAATATTTGAAAGAGGCAGATCAGTGCAGTTTCAAACTTGAGCCTGACACTTTACGAGATTGACAATGTATGTTGCCAGTGATTAGTTCTTAATGTCTGTCAGCAATTATCCTTATGTATTCAAAGCAATCAGTCCTTAAAAAAAACATATGCAAAACTGATGCAGTTCTCATTAGCCCTGATGGCTCTGGCCTTTGGGAGCTCTTACTTGTTAATCCAAATAGCAGAACAGGAAACTGAATTTGTTCTTCTTGCAACTGAACTGGATGAAGTACATGATGATGTAATAGTGTATTGGATAGGGAGGGCTTGGTGTTGAGGGGTTTTTATTTGTTTTTAATTTTTAAAAAATTCTTGCTTTTACTATAATGGGACAACGTTTTACTGGTTGAGATGCCTTCTATGGGCTGGAAAACAATATTGTGTGGCTCTACTCGAGAAGTAATATTGAGAGCCCAGAGGAGTTATTTTTTTTTTTTTATTTACTGAAACAATTCAACCTTCAAAACATTTGAAAACCTGCAGTCATTATTTATATTATTTATCTTTTCCCTTCTCGACCAGTGAGAACACCCAAGAGAAATCACAGCTTTTGTAGACTCTGGAAATGGAATGACTATTCTTTGTCAGTTTCTAGTGGACTCTCATAGGCTGCGTATGTCAAACCCCTTTCCCAAGGTCATTTCTGTCAAAGTTACTTCAGTTACTATGTTTTATAGTTCCCCATAGCAAAGATTTTGTAAACTCAAGTTCATGAATAAAACATATAAAATAAAGATCTTATCTTTAGGCTGTTTATTCAGAATACTTCTAATGGTAATAGAGATTTTGGTACTCTCGATCACATTGTATCACATTTTAACTTTAGATTAATCTACACATCAATTCCTTTATCAAAATGGGAAGCAAGGCTGCATGTTATTCACTGTTCATAGGACTGTGTTTAGTTAGTGTATCTGAATGCAGACAATTATTTGCAATAAATTGAGCTTGCACTGCACCCTGTCCTCCTTGTGTCCCGTTTTCAGCCCATGCAGTGCTAATTGCACGCTGATGTTATGTTGTTGCTGAGCAATGTGTTCATGCTCAGGGCCAGGTCAGGTTGCTGGGTAGGACGGAGCTTGTCACTGTGATGGCATACAGCAAGGAGTGGCTGCAGGACAGCCTGGGCCAGGCTGCATGTGGCCTGTGGGTCAGGAGTTGGACATGCCTGGTCTATATAGTCGTTATGTTCACGAAGTATGTTTTCTTTCATGGGTGATACATATTGCTTTATTTCACATTTATTCATTCATTCTGGTCTGCTGGCTTTTGTTCCTTGTTGACTATTTAGTGTTTATAAAAGACCAAATCATTGATGTTCAAAGTGATACATATTTCGTCAGCTGAATTTTTGGTATTTTCCCTGCAAAGCATGAATGGTGAGAATGGATTTATGACTCGTCTCAGTCTTCTTTTGATACTGCATTAGTCACATTTTTGTCTTCATTTTTAGAGAAGTGAAGAGTCATTTTTAAGTCATTAAAAGAATCTGAGAAATTGCATGAACTTTTCAAACAGATGAAATTAGTGCCTACTCTGAAAATGTGCCTTTAAATAATGTAATGAGATTCCACTGGCCATTTGTGCCCTTTGTGAGTTTCCTTTAAAAACATAGCAGGTTACAGCCTATTTGTAAACGCATTAACTGCATTTCCTTCTGTCTTCAAAGGTTACAGATTTGGAAAAGAAGATGAAAGCTATTGTAAGAGAGTGTTTGAGACTTCCAGTTCCGTCTTTGTCCTTGTTTTTTACACTCCACAGGCAGCACAGTGGTAGAATGCGCAGTGGGATACCTGCTTTAAAGGACTCATTTTCCCTTTAAAAGCTATGCTGCTGACAGTGCATTTTTAAAAAGGTCTTTAAAAACTTGAACTAGCGAAAAGGTCTATATACTAAATACAAAGACTTTGATGGTTTTTGTTTTCTTTCCCTCTGAAATTTTCAATGAGGTTGAAAGGTCCTGTGAATTGAATGACCTATCCAGCAATTGCTTTTGTCAATATGTTATGAGGATTTGAAAGAGTCTTGCTCCCAGTAGATCATGAGGTGGCCATTTAGTTTGACTGCATTTTTACATATGTCTGAGATATAACTTTAAAAAAAAAAAAAAAAAGGGCAGAGTAGCTGCAGACAACATTCTTACTTTCTTTTCCTCCTTCTTTCTATGGAGTTGTTATTGAGAATGCAGCTGTTAATATTACAATTATAGGAAGCAAGAATAAAACAAATGTACATGGGGGGGGAAAAAATCTATGGAGTTTGGAACAGTTGTTTTTTTGCCATTACTCTTTTTTTCTAATTATTAAATGACAAGTACCTATAAGCTTAAATGAATTTTGGTGGTTTAGATGTTTTCTTAATCAAAACTATTTAAGATCTATGGTAATAGTAGTTCTATTTATTCTAGATTTTCTGTTGAATTGTATGTTAAAAATGCATTGCACAACCAATCTGCAATATGAAATATTTGTTTCCCTTTCAATTAGTTCTTATTTACTGCTACTCCTTTCATTAACTTGGGGTGCTACATGGAATAAAACTAATAATCATAAAAATACCCTAATAAAGAATGCTGTTCAACTTGTTTATACAAGTTATTTACAGCTAATCTCTGTGAAGTTCATATCGAAGTAGTGCAGGCTATTATCTTAGAAAAAGGTTGATATATTAAATATATTGGTTTCCTAGGTATATTTGGTTTACTAATAGGCTATGGTGTTATGCAAGTTCGAGATCTGAATTTAGAAGGGTAAGAGGTCCTGTCCCCTTCTGAAGTCTCCAAGAACTGAACCACTGACACAGCTCTTTTCTAAAACTCCTTGTGGGAAACTGTAGGGCTGGTATTTTCTCTTATGCCTTTTCCTTGTTTGCCTTTTTCCTCATAGATGCTAGATGAGGTTTATAGTCATGGCTTTTTCCAACACGTGTGAAAAGCTACGTGAAGGATGATATAGGTTTTGTTTGGTAGCATAGTTAAGATTGCATTCATATCATCTATGCGAGGAGTTAATTTTGTATTCTTGTAGGCACCTGTATTCTTTAGGCTCTTGTAGATTCCACACTCACAGTGTGATACGAGCCCAGCATACATACTCAACATTTGATAACTAGATGAAAGCCTCTGTTATAATCACGAAGACCCTATGCTATTTTGCCAAGAGCTCTAAGTCTGAAGGTGGCATACACTTGTTTAAACATAGTCCTTTGTACTACAGCAAAGAATTCTCAGTTTCTACAAACTGGCTTGTGTTTGCTACTAAATGCTGTGATTAGATTTTTTCTCATGCAAGTTGACCAACGTGAAGAGACTATACTGGGCAACTTTCTTTTTTTTTTTTATTTTTGTGTGTGTAAGGCTATATTTGCATTTATGAAAAAATCATGCAAGCTTTTGGAACTATCATGAAATATGTATTTTTTTTATGTGCATTAGGAACTGAAATATAGGTGAAGTAATTAAGTATATAGATTTTACTTTAAAACAGCATGCAAAACAATGAGTTGCAAATATTCATTAGAGTACATGATTTTATTGTCAGTATTAAGCAGATGATAAGTTAGTATCTGAGTTAGTCATTTTGATGTTCTATGGAGTATATATCTTCAGAGTTATAAGTTCCCTGTACCTTCTTTCACAATTGTTGTTCAAGGTGAAAAATATGCTCTGGAAAGAAGGGATCCATATACAATTACTGCCACTTAAGAAATACTTTGTAAAACCTAAAGAGTGCTTAAAAGCAACATCTTCTCAAGTTTTACTATACTTAAAGCATAAAATCATTCTGTTTAGAATAGAAAATGATACCAGTATGGAATGTTTATTTCACTACAGGCAAAAATAATCATTGCAAATCAATTTTTAATAATTTCTTTGTATTTTTAAAAAGTCAGTATTAAATAATGACACCTGTAAGGATTTTTTTTTTATGCTTGCTTTTGAAAGTATAACTAATATGTAAGTAGAACCAAATATATTTGATCATCCAGCCTGGAATTTGTTGGGTATAGTAATCATTGATTTATCCTGCATTTATTTCATTGACTTATTTGCCAGCTGGCCACAGTTTCTGTGAAGGAATTCACTAAAATTTGTCTGTTGAACAGTGTATGCACACTAGCTTTAACTTCTTAATTTCACGTGCTCTCTAGACATTCATACTGTGTCATACAACGTCAGCCTGCTCATTTGATTTCTGTTTCCTTAACTGATTTTAAATAGGCAAACATGTTTTAGCTACAGATGGGTCGCAGATAAGGAAGGATGTATAATTTTTGGATAAAATGTTATTGACTCAAAATAACAAATGTCTTAATTATCAATGTTGTCTTAAGTCTTATTCATGACTCTCCAAATGAGAGTATAAGATGTCTGAACTTAGCTGTAATGAAATATTGCTAAATAAATGACTGCAGATAATTCATGTGCTACTTCATCTGGCCTTTGACCAACCGTATGGTAAAAAGTGCTCTGAAAGAAAGAGGTGTATCAGTCAGGAAAAAAAAAACCACCCAAATTTTACCCTTAGAAAATTATCTCTCTCTGCTCCATCTCCTGTTCTCTAAACCCTTGGGTTGAACTTTATGTTTGAAACGCACTTTTACTAAAATAATGGCCTTCTGTAAGTTACTCATCCAGGTCATGCTTTAGATTTCAGCCTCTGTGTTCAAGACTGTTCAAATCTGGTATGGCCTTAAAGCCATCTCATCTGTTTGCCACATCTGGTATTGCTCTGATGCTGTTTACAGCTGTGAACATCTAAGTACCAGGAGCATCTGACTGTCTGAAAGAGCTGGGGCTGTTGAGCCTAGAGAAGAGAAGGCTGTGAGGTGACCTGATAGCAGACTTTCAATAGCTAGAGGGGAGCTACAGGAAAGAAGGGGACAGACCCTTTAGGCAGGGTCTGTATTGATAAAACGAGGGGATATGGCTTCAAACTTTAAGAGGATAGATTAAGGTTGGATGTAAGGAAAAAGATTTTACAATGGGGATGCTGAGGCACTGGAACAGATTGGCTAGAGATGCGGTTGATGCTCCATCCCTGGAGACTTTCAAGTTGAGGCTGCATCAGGCCTTGGACAACCTGATTTAACTGTGGATGTTCCTGTTCATTGCAGAGAAGTTGGATGGTCTTTAAAGGTCCCTTCTAACTTCAAGAACTCTATGATTCTATGGTTAGATGTCAAATGTTCCTGACCACCTGGGTTTTCATTTTGACTGTGGAAAGAAAAACAAAATGAAAGCATTAAGAAAAAAGTAGGGAAGGTTGAGATGGGAGTGGTGGCAGATAGTGGCGAGTGAGGGGAATTACAGCACAACAGAGACTGAAAATAAGCTGCCAGTTTCATTAGCTATCTTCGGAACTATTGACTCGTGCTTTTGTACCCAGGTCTCTAAGGTGACAGGCTAATGATTATTTTGATTCACAGACTGTTTGTTTTGAAAACTCCAGAGGTTAAGGCTATTGATGATGGAATCTCTTCTAATCTTTAAACTACTATTTCAGTTAGATTCTAGAGCTGATAGGTTGAAGCTGACACAGGTTTGTGTCTTCATGTTCTCTAAGCTACCTACTCAAAGCACAATAAAGCCCTCCTTCAGTAAAAGGTTATAATCACAGAGGATTTAAACTCACAATGACTGTGCTTTCTGTTACTAATCTCCAATTTCTCTTTCTTTGTGTCCTTTTGTTTTAAAAAGTGAAGACCTTGGGAATTCTCTCTTTTTTTTTTTTTTTTTTTTTTTTTTTTTTAATTAAAGGCATGTTAGAAGGAATTACCCTCCTCCAGCTAAGAAGCCCAGAGCCAGAAATAGGTGGTTTCAACCCTCACTGTTGTCAATCCACTTCTTGGATGCTTTTTGTTGGGGAAGGATGGAACAAAGGCTTACCCCAGAGGCATTGCTACAGGCAGAGGCTTTGAGTGAACATATGGCTTCCAGAAGAGTGTGTATTGAACTCACTGGCTGTAGCTGATTTCCTATGATTCTCTACTTTTCTTCTCCATTTTGAATTTCCAGCACACTTTGCTGGTGCTGGTATCTCAAGAGGTGTGAAGTGCTCATGACTCTTTACTAGCTCTAATAGGTCTAGCTACAGTATTATCTACTTGAGGTGAATTTAGAATGTGAATTTAAATTTTGCGTATGGCAACATATTGGACTTAGTGTTGACTTCTGTTAGTCTAGGGAACTTGGGCAAAGTATTCCTTAATTAAAATGAAGCAAGTGTTGTCCCTAAGCAAGAAGTCCAATCGTGCTGTTCTCTCATAAACACACTCTCAGATTTGATACTGTCTTGAAATCAGAAAGGATTGAACATTATAGTGTTTTCTGATCCCACTTTTATGTAGGGAAAATCACAGATTCTACTGCTAACAGTTTTTGCCTAAAACATTCGATGAAGAGTTTTTCTGAGATATCTTTAAGATATTGTTATGCAATAATGAATTTTCATGAATAGTCTATGGAATAACAAGATGTGGTTATGATGTGTCACTTACTGCTGCAGTGCAGTGCCATTTTAGATGGGGAAGGTAAGAAAACAGGCAAAAATACACAGTTAGAGGTGAAGGCTGTTTTGTTTGCATAAATATTTTTTTCAATAAACAGGGTTTTTTAAGAATATTTTGGTCAAAATCCCAGTTTGGAGAATTTTGTTTGTTTAATTTATCAGCAACTAAGTGATTCATAGTCTCATGATGTCCATACTAAAAAAAAAAAGTCTAGTAACTGGTTAGAGACAATTCTTTGTACAGGTTCAGTGTGGATTACACATAAAGCTGTCAATTTATTTGTAATTGTAGATAAACAGATGGTAACTTCTCTTCTATAAAAACAGTATGAATGAGAGTATGAATTTTCTTGTTCATTCAGCAAAGGTAGTTTGTTTTTCAGAAGTGTTTCATTTTACTTTGACATTCTTTTAATTTGCCAAAGTTAAAATGGGCAGGAAAAAGCCAACCTAATGTCAGATATCTATTTGACTACTTTCCAGTATAGAAAATCTTACAGTATTCTATATGACAATATACATATAGTATTGTCATATAGACAGTATACCAAAAATAATGGTATTCAGTAGTATTCCAGAGATTTATCTTGCTTACATTAGGATACATGGCTACTTTATTTGTAAGTGGTAGAGACTAGGATTCAAATGGTATTGGTAGCATCTGTTCTGGGAAAAGGATGTGGGTTGTTTTTTTATTTATTTGTTTTTTTTTTTTTTTTTTTTAGGATTGTTCTACTTACTATAATTCTAGAAAGGCTTTGACAGTTTTAGGGCAAGCTGGACTTCTTGTGATAAATCATTGTGATGGGGGGAAAAAAAAAGAAAATAATGGATCCAAATTTGACCGTCACTCTGAACATCAATAATAAAAATAGAGTAAGCTTTTCTAATATTATATTCAGTCTAAGTTACAAGTTGCATCAGGAGTCCCTATAACAAGAGCTCTATTTGTTCAAACTTGCATGATTAAGACTTCAACAAGGACAACTAATGAGGATAGTTTCTTCTAATATTCTTGCAACTATAATAATGCCAAAGAAGTTTCAAATTTGGAAACTTTTCAGCTGACAATATAAACCCGTTCATAAAGCTAGTCTTGCTCCAAACAATGGTAATGAGTCTTCTAAATATCTCCTTATATTGCAGTACGTTATCATGGCTCATTACATGCTATGAATGGCATAGTGCAGTTGCTATATATACTTTTTGAATAATACTAATTTTCAGAGACTAACATTCTCATGCCATTTTCCCCCTGGTAAAAGCTATATTTGCATTACATTTTATCATCTGCTACTTCAATTATTTGCTCTGACATATATTCCACATTCTTTTTACTGTCACATTGTTTGCCTCACTGGACTCCCTTGAAATATTGTGTCAGCATGATATTCGGATATATTTGGTAAAATATCATTACAAAAATATCTGCTTGTATACTACTGGGAATAAACAAAGTTCTACTCTGACATTTGATTTATGAAGTTCTATACATAATCTTAAAAAGATAGCATGTGCCTGATCTTTCAGGCAGTGTCATAAAATTCAGTTACAACATGATAGATGTAGTTTTTTTCCTACATAATGAACTCAAAAGTATATAATCATCTGATTTCAGTGAAGTTTAAAGGTCTGGTATGTCTATTTCAAAGTCTACAGCCACTGAAACATCTGAATGACATCAGTAGTGATTTGGAATGAAAATATGAAACGAGGAGAAAACAGGTAGGAAGTCTTGGCCTGAACATTCATGTATGTTGTTTTTTTTACTGTCTTAATTTTCCTGATGAATGCTAATTCATTCCTCTCCTTTTTTTCTTTTTCTTAAGTCTAATATTCTGCATCATTCTAACACTTTCATCTTGGTGATTCTTTATTGTAAAACCTCAGTAAGTATTCATCCAATCATCGATCTCATGTAGTATATTGACCCATACTTGACATTCTTGCTTGCATGCCATATCTCCTCAATAGACGTTTTCATTCTTACTTTTCCTCTTAGAAGGCAAACTTAAGGGACATTCTCTTACCATCCTTGATGGAAGTGCTACAGAAAACATTCTAGCAGTTATTTCACAACCTCATAGGTGTCAGAAGGGACCTCTGGAGACCATCTAATCCAACCTCATTGCTAAAGCAGATTCTCTGGATTTTGAAGTCAGGCCTATTTTTAGAGTGATACTGTTGAACAGCTTTGGTTTGAGAAGAGATTACCTGGAGTTTTTCTTCTTTGGTGCATGATATCTTATGGTTTCTTTGCATCTGCTTGGATGATAATTAAATCTATCTGTACAAAAGGGAGTGATACTTCACTAGTGTCACACCTGATTTAAATATTTATTTTTCTCATTTTCAGAGAGTGAAATTAGAAAAAAAAAAATAAAAAAAAATTGGAAATAGTATTGAGAGTTACTATTAGCATGCATCAATTTCTCAGCACTGCAGAGCATATCTTTTAATGTTTGGGCTTTCCTTGTCTGTTTGGAATGAAAGCTTTTAATTCTTTCTGAACCAAAGACATGTTATAGTTATTCAGTAAGCAGTGCGTCAGGTCATAAAGTGAATTCACGTGATCAGATGTTGAGGAATCTTTCACTGGTTTCTGGAGAACTATTGCTTTAGCTTCTTTTGCTTCCAAGCTTTGCCATTGTGCTGAAACTTTCAATTCTGGGCAAGTCTTTTGGGGAGAAATAGCAATTAAAAGAGTTACTTAAAAAAAAAAAAAAAAAGTCTTATAAAAACAACACAGTGTGATACTTGCCTATTTTCTAAGTGTTTTATGTGAAAGACAAAACCTTCTATTAATTGGAAGCATCTGGATGGCACTAAACTCTTATATGGTATAACCAAAGTGAAAGATAACAATTCTGGTTTGTTTGGTTGTTGTTTCATTATTATTTTTTTTACATTTGCTTTGGTTTGGGTTGTCTTTTTTTTTTTTTTTTTTTGTTCTTCTTCCCAGTCATAGCTGCAACTTTGAAATAGCAAATGATAGCCCAAAGTTATGGGCTTATTTGCCTATATAAAGAGTAAACAAAAAATGGTCAAAAGGGAGAATTTAAAACTCATACAACTTTATCCAGAATTTTCTTATTATTGAATCATCATTATAATATCTATATCTTTACCATACAGAGATCATAAAGTTAGCTGATGTTTAATTATCTCAAGGAGAACATACTTTGATTTTTATATATGACTCAGAGAATTTCTGTCCTTGCTGCCTTAGATTCATAGAAGTTGCAGTACTTTTCCTTGAGCCTTAAAAATATAGAATCTAGTCTCTACCCATTTGCACATGTCTGAAATACTTTTTAATGTGTTAATAACAGAACAGAACCCACCTTTTTTCCATGTATGACTTTACATTATGAATTATGTATGGCAGTCTCAAAGATTTCGGAGCCACTAATGTATCATTAGGAGAACATTCTTCAGACTTGTCCCAGAAGAGGTAAATTTTCAAAGTTTTGAATATTCACTATTTTTGAAATATTCTTTGAAATGTCAAAAGATGCTGACATTTTTCTAAGGAAAAAAAAATGTGCCTTCAAGAGAGTGGTTACCTCGTATTTCTCTGAAGAGTCATCAGGTTGATATTTATATAAAAACTGACAGCTTCATTTCTTTTTTGCCTCCGAATTTCCTGAAAAGTGAAAAAAGATTAAAATCCTTGATGACATTTAATACCAACGTCAACTTTATTTAAAAACAAAAGCATGATATATCTTTCTTTTGAAACCAGTGTTAACGTGATCTTCCTTACCAAATATTTCTCTTTTCAACTTGTAAAGCTATCATTGCTGTCTTCATTTTTTTTCTATCTCTTTCCAACTTTAAAATCTTCATGTTTTTATTTCTTTCCAGAGACAATTTGACCAACTTTCTATCTCATTTCTTGTACGATCCATAGCTAGGATAAAATTCATTTTATGCTGACAAAAATCAACTGCATTTATAATCACAAGAAACTCAGCCACTTCTCAAAACATAAAAGGCCAAAGGGTAGGCAGATTATTTATAAAAATATTTTAACTTGAATGTGTTCACATACTTATTACGTGAAATGTGAATTGTGTTATTTCTTTGGAGAATAGAATTAGAATTTTTATGGAGATTTTATTAATAATTAAAGGCTTTTCTATCTCAATCTCTAGAGCTTTTGCCATCCAGTTAAATATTGTGGTGCTTTCTGGAATAATTATATTACATTAGTTAAATCTAGTGGGTAGTGAGTCCTCAAAGAGACAGGCAAAGTTAGCTGTGTGGCAAAAAGAAAAATAGCTAAGCACAGGCTAGCATAAACATGCATGTCATGATTGTATACAAATTGCAAATCAATTAAGGAATAATTTTTAAAGTAAAACTTTCAGTAACATAAAAGCAACACAAAAACGGGGGGAAAAGGGCAATAAAATGATACATTCTTCAGCTGTTATTTGCTGCTTCTGTGTGTTTGGAGTAACACTGACGTGACTTTTAAGTCTGTGCTTTTTTCGTTTAGGATAAGTGATAGAGTTTGTCTAGGAATTAAATCTAGTTGTGGCTGAAAGCTGAAGATTTCACTCATTCTTTGTTTTGGTTTGGCTTGCTTTGGAGATTAGGATCCATGTCTCAGCTTTGCTGAGATCTGGGGAACTAAGCTTATTTTCCCCAGCTTTTGGGATGTGGATCTGTTTGTGATGAAGAAGACAACCCTTTCTGGATATGTGAAGGTCCATCTGCTTGACAGATGAGACTAAACTGTTGGAGTAAGTTGTATCTGCAGCAGTCATTGAATTAGCACTGCTTATATTGATTAGGGATTTGACACGCTGAGGCTATTAATAAAGGTGTGACTTCCTAGATATGAACTGGAGTGTAAAATAAAAGGAACGAAGTAAACAAATATTTGACAGTGAACAGTTCAGTGGATAGAAAAATGTTGAGAAGAGCTTAAACATCAGACTGAATAATACTAGAGCAATAGACATGGCATGCTCTGGTGTGCAAGACCCTCACATGTGACTTAAAATAAATTCTGAGGTCGTAAACTGACAAGGGAGAGAAAATGGAACAACTTCATAGCTTATAAATCAAAACATAGTCCAAATTAAACAGGCTTGCAACATCAGAATGCACCAAGTTATTAAAATAATTAAAGGAAAGCAATTGAGATATAAAGACGGAGATGAATGCTCTTACTGAGAGCAGTGTAGTATTCGTTCTCCTAGTGAAAGATGCATAGCTGCTTTTGTCCTCAGAGATAAGAATATAGTGCCAAACCTCCAGTGAGAGCTGCCTAGCAACTAACTCATCCAGTGAGGGCAATGCAGAAGTTAATCTCTTTAGTAAGCAAATGTAGCTATTAATTTAATTAGTAAAGGCAGTGTACCATGCATCAATATGGCAAAGCAGTAAATTTTTTAACGAAGATTTTGAAATTCTAACCTTGACTGGGCACACTGGGGAGTGGCTTCCCTATTACAGTGGGACAGTCTAAATCTTATTAAAAGTGAACTTCAGAATACTGTGCCCCAAAATGGGATCCTATGGGAGCCTGTAATGAGAGAGAAATCAGTTTTTATAACAGCAACAATAAGCATGAATTTCATTTTACTATAGGCTGAGAGATGGGACTCAAAGATGAAGTCCCAGAAGTCCTTCTGTGCATTTCGAACCACTTTCATCTCTGATTTGTGCTCTACCTATGAAAGAGGTGATGATGGCTCCTGAGAGTACCTGTAGATGTAACCACTCTGGAATGGTGAGCATCTATCAGAAGTTCTCTGTGGTTCTCCAAGTACTACCAATTCAAGGGAAAGTATAAGATGCTTTCAGGAAATCCACTTACTTGAGATTTTGTCATCAAAATGCAGCCTTTTCCTCTTAAATTCAAGGAGATGACTTTTGGCAAAGACATAATATTGAGATTTCCATAAATGATATAACATATTTGTACTTTTCACTCCTTGAAAATTATACTGTTGAAAATTGTATAATGCAATCCTAATTTGCATTACTTGAATTAGAACTTAGAGATTTGAAGGTTTTTGCCAAATTGCTTGAAGATGTATTTCCTCCGCAATATCACGAGAGACTTGGCATCTGGTGCAAAATTGTGTATGCTAAAATCAAAAATATTCATTGCTCATAAACAGTTCTATACCTTTCCCTGCCATTTTTGGAGATAACGAGAAGGTGATTTCTCAGATGGTTGCTGTGAAATCTCTCCAGTTGTCACTACAATTGGTTGACACAAATTAAAAATTACAGCTTAAGTGCAAATGGGAATCTGAGCATATTGTGTTGTATTCAGGTACATAATTTATTTCTTCTAAAAAAATATGGAAATATCCTTTAGCAGTGCATGGAAAAAAAAGGAAAAAAAAAATGTAATTCTTTTAAGACAAAACAATTGGAAGTCCAATGACAAAAACTCTAATAGAAGATGCTTTCCTAGTGGAAAAATGAAATAATTTCATAGTTTCTGTATATAACTAAAGTCTGTCTTCTACTTTTCTCTAACCAGAACAATAAAGATTATCCACTGGAGGATTTCAGAGAACACTTGAAACTGTAAATTTGTCTTGCTAAGGTACTTGTGATTTAGATTTGAATTTGACTAGAAACAGTGTTAAATGCTATTAGTATGATGGGATTAAAGGAAGAGAATTAGACCGTGTTACCTGTGCGCACCACATGCACATATGAAGTTATGTGACAGTAAGTATGCATCTTCTAGCATTATAAGGCAGTTGTGCTTTTATTAGTTAATGGCATTATCTAAATTGGCAGTTAGTGATTACTGGTGGAACAACTTATGTGCTTGGCTCTTTGTCAGTAGTAGCTAATCGTCACCAAAACAGCACAGGATTTCTCGGAGACTAAAATGAAATTTGTGCTAAGAGATTTTTAGTTTAGATGCTATCTAGATGCCTGTTAGTCTCATTGTTCTTGTATACTGAATCTTCTAAATCTTGTAGAAAAGGAGCTCATTGATGGTTACTGGTGGTGAGAGTAGATCTTTTTATTCCTCTTTTCTCCCAACTACTGTACTTCCAGTGTGAACTATTAGACTAAGTGAGCTGTGAATCTTCCTGGTGAGAGTGAGAAAACATGAGCTTTACAGAACAGGTGAATTTAAATGGCATCTTGAATGAACAAGGGATTGTATTTCACTCTTTCATCTATATTTTAGCTGGTGAAGTTTCAGTGGAAGTTCCAGTGGAAGCATGAAGCACTACTATTGATGTTAAAATGTATTTGTCAGAAATAAAATATTAAAAATTATTACAATACTTTTATACATACTGGAGAGATGCATTACGTTATGGGATGGATTCAACATTTATGAAATGTAAAGATCTTTTTAATATTTGAGCGCTGAGCAGGCTGCCAAGTGCTCTGAATACTTTCTGACTTTAGTGAAGCTTACTTTAAGGTGGTCTTATTTCAAGTGCCAATATCTAGTGCTGTGTGTTTTCAGCTGTTTAGGAAAAATTACCTTTTGTGTTGTCTCCCTGCCCTTCCGAAAATTTCATAGCTGCAAGCATTCTGTTGTATTGAGAGGATTCATTTAAAGTTTAGTGCATCAAAACAGTTTACCTTCCTTGTGTACAGCTTAGGTGTGAGAATGATGAACTGTCCTTCTGTAATAACTACAATGTTGAAATTATCATTAATGTTGTAATAAGGAATAAATTAGTACTTAATATAAATTTCTCAGTTGTCAATCTTCATACTTGAGTATGAAAAAAATGTTAAAAACTCATACATCCCCATCCTTCTGAAAGGATGTAAGTAAAGCTTCCTTTTGTTAAAGCTGTAAACTTAAAAACTTCTGTGGTGTTTTGAAGACTTGTGGTGCTTACATACAAACTTTCCCCTTTTATTCTTCCCTGACCCCTTCTTTTTATCTCTTTAAAATCTTTTTTATATTATCTCATAAGTGCTTTTTGCTCTACGAGTTTGTACCTGTGAGAAGGCTGCTGCTAGCACAGCTACCTCACTTTATAATTTTTTATTTTTTTACAGTGGGTATTGATATTCAATCAGGCTTTTTGTTTTGTCTTCTTTCCTTCTTTTCTTGAGACTACAGCTATACTGTTGTGTGGTATCTTGTGCTGCTGCTTGAATTTACGTTTCCACTATCTTTGTAAACTTGATGCTGCCTTTTGAGTTTATACATGGATCAATCACGGGAGATCCCATTTCAAACTTAATCATATCTGATATCATTGGTGCAGTTTAGGAGTTTGTTATTATTTCCATTACAATTGCCAGTTCATAGTAAAGTATTTGTTCTGGGGTGAAGCATGTCATAAAGGACATCAAGGGAGCTGTTTTGATTTTTAGTTTAGAAACACAAACCCAAGTATTTTTCACCTGAAGGAAGGTAAGAAAAGGAAGCTTTCAACTTTCAACCATTTTTATACAAGTCCAAAACTTATAAATCTCTCTTTCATAGTGTTGAACAGATCAGGTAGTGGGGAGAATGTAAGGAAAGACTGACAGCAAAAGGGTGTAGAACAACAATTTCGTGAAGTTTTTCAGTAAGACTCCTGGGAAATTGGTAGAAATCTTTATTGCCGGCAACAAATCTCTGCAGGAGATTTTTAGACAATATCTATGCAATCATACAGGGAGTGAGTTTTCAGTTCCCTCGTTACTGAAAGATAGTTATCAGTGCATGTATAAAAACACAAGTGCACCACGTTATTTATTCACACTTTGAAAATGCTTTTGCAAATGTGCCTCTTGCTGATGCTTAGCTTGATTAAGAACTGCAGGACGCCAGAAGAAATGTCTGCTATAACAGCTGCAATTTCAGGAATTTATTAATCAATCCAGATTGCCTTTGCTTCGCCTTGGCATCACCAGCATCCACCATTTCCTGACAAGCCTCAGGCTGCTTGGTGTCACCTCCTTCCGTTGTTAGATCTTGAAGTCTTGTATTGACAGTAATTCACTCCTTACCCACATGAATAGCTTTTTCACACGAGTAACTCTCTTGATATCTGAAGAATTACCCAGGGCAGCAAAAGCATGCTTACCCCAAAATGTTTGCAAAACAGATCTTATCACTCTTCTTGTTTTATGACCACTAACAAAAAATTTCATTGTATTTCATTGGGGAAAAAAAATAGAAAATCAAAAACCAGCTGTGTAACCATGTATTACATATCATTTAAATCTGAAACTCAAATGAACCCTTGTCCCCCAGCCTCTGGAAATAGGAGTAATTATTCTTAACACCACAAAAATGCATTTTACTAAAATAAATAAATAGAACCTCAAACTAAACCTAGCCCTTAAGTTACTGCTGTAAAAATCCTCTGTAGGATCATCTTTGGTAATGACAGAAAGAAGAGACACCTGTTACTATTGATTTCTGACCTTGAGATTTACCTCATCAAATTTGCAGACCAACTGGGAGAAGTCAGTGTTACAAAATGATATTAGAGCTGCTGTTGAGCATTTATATATTGATATAATTTCTGCCATCAACTTCACAGTAAAAAGGTTTAACTTACTGCTTTAAAGAATGATCATCAAATTATCTCTCATATCCTTGAAAGAAGTTATTTTATTATTGCAAATAATGTATTCAATTTTTAAGGTACGCTGAGGTGGAAAAGTCAAACTTCATAAGAGTGAGAAATTGAATGCAAAATTGGCCTAACTATATTGTCTGAAGGATAAGATTTAAGAGTTTGAGGATATTTAATGCAGCCGTAATACTCAAGGCCCTATAAAACCTCTGAGGTCATTTGAATATGGAAGATCTTACCTAATGAACTGCAAGATTATGCTGCCTGGCCTTCCTTCTGAACTGGGTGTTCCATGTGTGTGTTTGTGTTAGTCTATGTTAACGAAACAAGGCTGATTGTAAGGAGCAAGTTTATTAAGAGTCATAAAATCACGTCAATTTTTTTTCCCATATTTCTCATTGACAGTCAGTTCACAGCTGCACATAACACTTAGCACTTGTTCTGGAGAGCTACTTATCTCAGGATTGGAAATTTTGGTGGTTTTGGTCTTCAGCTTGGGCCTGTTAAATTTTAAAATTGTACTAAACTTATATTTTGTACTAAAATTATCTTTGTTACCTTCTACGAGGGATGTTACTAGCTCTGAGAAATTGATTTAAGATTCATATAAAGAAAGGAGTTGGGGCCTGATCAGTGAAACACCTGAATGAAGACTACAGTGAGCAATGTGAATTATTTTGACATTGTAAATATTGAAATTGATATGAGGTTAGACATATGTAGAGTTAACTGGAGCAAAAGAGTCAATGTAGAAACGGATTAGAAATTGAGTTGGAAGTAGATGATGTTAGCAAGTTTACTTTTCTAAAACTTATCAGATGTATCTATCACTGATCTAGAAGCAAAGGCTGCTGTGCGACTAAATGGCACAATAGTTATTACAAACGAGGAGAGGGAGGGAAAGAAGCATGCCAAGCAGGATGAACAGTATTTGGTATAAAATAGCTCAGTGCATTTTTCTGATTAAAACAGCAGTATTTGGGATAAAACATTCAGAATAATGACACACAGAACTTCAAGTCAATTGCAATGATCTCTGTCTTTATAAGTGATGAGAATTTCCAGCATCACTTCTGTAGTATGAAATATTAAGGAAGAGCTGAATTCCCCATCCATTTTGATTAATCTCTCAAAGAAAACTGATTTCTCAGAGCTAGGATAAATGCTTACACATCATTTTTCTCACTAAATAAAGTAAAATTTCTCTAAAGTTAGTTTTATGACTGGTTTGGAAATAGTATTTCTAGAATTTAATGAGTGGTGCATTGTGTGGGGAAGAATCTATCCTGCATCCAATCCTCTGAAGTATTTTATTAATGGTTTGTGTTGCACTGAAATAATTCTTCTTTCTATGTGTGAAATCTGGTATGACTGCAATTGCTTCTGAGATCTACCAGTCTTTGGTTCTTATTACTGACTCAACAGTTTTTCATCTGTTTTATTTTCCTTATGGAATTGTGTCCCACTGATGAATGTTGTGCTTACATAGGAATAAGCAGGCAACAATTCCTCAGAACATAGAGTTCACAGTGAATTACAGACTAATTTTGCATTACCAAAATTATGTTTGGAGAAAAAAACATACTTAAATGTACAAAACAAAATATCCAGAGTAATTTACTCACTGCTGGGAAAATCATCCTCTTATGTGTTCTGTCCACTTTTAAGCATTTATGCACACTTCTAAACACAAATCTAATCTTTCTACTGGTAAAAACAACTATGTAACAGTGTAGATTGTCCAATAAGATAGAGTCACTGCCTGAATCTGGAAATTTTAAAATAGCTTTTCTACAAGCATCTGTCTAAAATATGCAAGGAAATTTGTCTCCCCTCAGGCCAAATGTCAGTTTGTGGCTTCTGTAGGTTTTTCCACACAAGTTCTATGGAATTTCTATGAAGTTAGATTATTTTCAACAAAATCCAAGGGCTTTCTGCTGAATTTTAGCTTCCAGAACTCCTTTTTAAACCTTTTCTTACTCCCTCTAGTAATTGTCATACTTTTGTTCTAATGCCACTGGTAACTATCATTGTTTCTGTTGTTTTGATAGTATTGAAATAAGTATACTGAACTACATATTTGCTATTCTATTTGCAGCTCCCAAGTAGGATTTACCACTATGGGGCTTGTTTAACTCTTAGTGTAGGTTATGTGCTCTGATGTAATAATCTCAGTCTATTGCAGAAAGTAATCAGATACCTTCTGAGTCATTCTTGCAAATATCAAATACTTGTCTGGTCTTTTCATTTCGCAGTGAGGTGATGATTGTGGCAGGTCTGTTCCTGGTTAGCAAGAAATAAATACTGCTTTATATAAGGTTATATTTGTATGTATTTGCTAGAATTTTCATAGGGGAATATTTCTAATGTTCTGAGTAGCCTCACTGGAAAGATTTCTCATGAGGGGAGATACTCTCTAGTGTCTGTTAGACAAACAATCATTGGCAGTATTTCTTATGTTGATTTTTTTTTGACAAGTGCAAGTAGGAGGGGCAATTTACAGTATCTGCCTCTTCCCTTGCTACTCATACAGATTACGTTCACCTTCCAGAGTATGAAAGCAATAAAGAAATCCCCTATCTTGGCTAGAAGAGAAGGATGATAGTTAACTGAGTGAGTCAGCTGATGATGCTAAGTTATAGAGAGGAGGAACAGTTCTTGAACGGACAGTGAATAAGGCCTGGCTACATCTCAATAGTTGCAGAACAGATTTAACCAAGAGGAAGTAAAGAAAGTGCTTTTGATTTAATGAGATGAAATGGTTTGTTTTAAAACTGAGCTACTATAGACTGCTATGACTTAACTTCATTAACACTTTTTTAAAGAATGGATGTGTTAGTCTGTTGCTGTAGTGATACTTATATTTATTTCAGATGACTGGCAGCACATTAAAATACACAGTATTTAATATTTTTTTAATTGGGATAAAATTGGTTTAGTCCACTAAAAATTTAAAAATGCTATATGTAACTTAATCTGCTCCTGCCATTATTTAATTTGTCAGTATTCTCTACCATGATTAATGCTGTAAACGTTGATAGGCCTACACAGAAAAACTAAAATATTAAGATTTGTCCTTTAGCAGGCAGTATACTTTATTGTTTTGATCTTCATATTGAATTATTAGCAGTAGCTCAACAAAAAGCAAAATCAGAACAATTATCCATAATCTAAGTCTGTTAGATACCTGAAATATTTTTGAGGTGGTTTACTTGCTGTTAATCAACTGGAAAATAAGGAGACCCTAGTAGTCAGTAGCTGTTTATTCTAGGCTCCGTAATGTTAACACTCCAGATATTTTTTTTTTAAAGACTTCATCATAAGTAGTATTTTACTTCTGAGCAGTAGATCAGTGCCTGATATCAATACTGAATAGTGCAGTTCTAGTTCAGACCTTATGAGAGATCTGATTAAAAAAAAAAAAAAAATCATAAATTCATTAAAGTTGGAAAAGACCTCTAAGATCATCTGGTCCAACCATTCACCTACCACTAATGTTTCCACATTAACTATGTCCCTGAGTACCACACCTACATACTTCTTGAACACTTCAGCTCAATTTTCTGGGTTTATGAATGGCAGAATTTTATCATGGCTGGTTTTCTTAAAGATCAGCTGAATGGTGCTGAATAGTGAATTTGTTGTGGCTGAGCTTTTGGTGTTGAATGTAAGCTTTATGAATAAATAAATAAAATCAATATCTCTTACAAGGATCAGCGATGCTGAGTAGTTCTCTACTTTGGCCTTTTAATGTTATTCTGATAACAATCACAGTGTACAACTTAGTTCCCATCATGTCACTTGTGTAATGCTGTACCTTGAACTATCACAAGATGCATAGTAATTGTCATGATAACATCAAATTATCTGTAAGCTAGATTTGATGTGCTCATGTACAAAAATGAACTCTTATTTCAGGTCCAAAGTATAAATTCTGCTTAAAAATAAAGAAAAAAAAAAAGCACTTTAACCTACTGAAAAAAAAAACAAAACTATTTTTGATATTATTTGGATGTAAATGACATGCACCCAGCTAATTGTAACAAGATATAGAATTATATTTTACTGAGTGACCAGACAAGATCATATAAAAGCCTACATATCTATGCAAAGACCATCTATAGCTAGTAATACCGTGTGCATAGTTTTAGCTGTCTAAGTTAATTCATTATTTGATTATGGGGTTTAGATTTGTTGATGCAGTGGGTTTTATAGTGGCTCACAGGTTTACCTGCTAGTAATACGGAACATCAAAGCCCTTCAAGATTGTGCTAAATTAACTAAAGTAAATTATACTCTTTATTTATTAAATACGTTTCTTATTTACTTGTTGTCCTAAAGGCAAAACAGAATCTTTAAAATTAGATGGGTTAATTCTGTTAGTGTTTTCTTAATTTGACCTGAAAATAAAATGTCAGTAAGCATGTCTCTAAAATCTCTAGAGGTGATTTTTGGTGGACTGTAATCTAAAATTTAGCATTAGCAGATCTTTGACTAATATGCATCCTAGGGACACTGAGCCGATAAATACTTCAGTGATCACTTCTTGTGTCACACTTACTGCTGTCATCAGAACTGGTCATAATGATGACTTAATGTTGTTTTGCATCATTGATCAATTCTGCATATTTTTATTGATATAACATCGCTTCAATTAGTATGAAAGCAATAAATGTTGTTTATTAACCATTGATTTCAAGAGGAAAAAAAAAACAAAAGTTAATGAGAAAACTAAGCTTTTTTGGATTTGTATTGTTTTATAATCTGACGTTCAAGATCAAATGCATAAAATAAACATGCTTTAAATATATTTAAGCATATTGCATCTATGTTAATAACAGTGGACATAATATCATTCAATCACTTAAACAGTCTAATCAACTTTAAGAATCCTAGGTAGTCCAGTTAACTTATAGTTTATTCTTGATACTCTTAAACTAACACTATTGCTTCTTTCATCTGAAAATACTTGAAAGCTTTTTCATAAGATTTGGCTTCATTCTTTCACGCTGTGCACATATAATTTGCTTATCTCCTGTGAGTATCACTCTTGCTCTCGAGTGCAATTTATTGTGCTTCCTAGCATGTCCTTTGAATGGCAGTAGAGCGCTAACTAGTTGAGTAGTACATTAAAAGCAGGCTTGCATTGTTCCCAGCAACATTTAGTAATCCATTGGTTGAAATATTCAAATATTATTATTTTCCCTTATTAAACAGTGTTCACTTTCAAAAGAATGATTTTAACTGGTGAGGCCTCACCTGGAATACTGCGTTCTGTTTTGGGCACCTCAGTATGGAAAGGACACGGAGGTCCTGCGGCAGGTCCAAAGAAGGGCAACAAGGCTTGGATAATATGTCCTAGGAGGAGCAACTGAAAGAACTATAGTGTTTATTGGAAATTGTTGTGAGGCAAATTTCACCAAAGATTCAAGTTCCCGAGTAGAATATTGTGTAGAATAATGTAACTGATATTTTCCATGAAAAGCGTGGAAACTTCCATGGTGGTACTTGAATTTTCCTTACATAAAAAACTATTTTTAAGAGACCAGTTACAGAGATTTTCCTGTCCTTTTAATTATCCTCTTACAAATAAGTAACAGTATCAATAGTCTTTATGATATAGCATGTGCATGTTTTTCTTTTTTTTTTTTCTGCTGGTGAAGTAAGGATGTTATGACACAAACTGACAAAGTGTAGTAAATAACTCAAAGTTATGGAATATAGTAAATACCTCTGATCCTACTGATGTAATGGAGACAAAAGAATATATACATAAATGAATATATTTGGCACATAATATAGATATGCACACAGATGTATAAAAGGGGTATGTATGGCCATTGCAGATTGTCTTTGTAATATGTGAAAAGAACATCTGTTCAAAATGGAACAAATGAGAAATCTGTGGTGTGTATCACAATATTTAAGTATAGTAGTTGGCAATGTTTTCCTCTATAAATATGCCATCTTTGGAGTGTTATATTGTACCTAGAAGTGCTGTCTTCAGCACTATTTGTGACAGTCACATTTCACTCACTGTCATGAAATCATTATTTCTGATTGCTGCTTTAGGAAGTGGTCATAAAATTTCTTTTCAGAGGAAAATGTAATCCAGCAATGCATAACCTGATCTGTTTGGGATGCAGCACAAGCGACAAGGCACTTTCTGCGTACATTGTTTTTTTTCTGGATGCCTGACCACAGGTATATTAGAGGTTTTGGCAATGAAGTTGCTGTGCTTGTGAAAGTGTTCATATTTCCATTGAATTCCTTGTTTGGTTTCAATACATGAAAGCAAACCCTACTCATTTGTTACTGAAAGCAATGAGATTATTTCCAGATACTTCGCTGAGAGTCAGATCAGACTTGCTCTTTACTCTAAAGAGTACTACAAAAGCTATGTTTGTTTAGTTGAGTTGGAGAGGAGTTAAATCCATTTTTTTAATCCTTTATTTTCTGAAAAACTCTTAAATGTGTCTCAAACTTCTCATTTCGCCAACCAGTTTCACTGAAATCACTGACAGATTTTCAACTTTTATATAGAAGACCAGCAAAAGATGTCTAAACTGCTGTTGCCAATCAGATTGAAAGCCTTCAGAGATTTTATTTTGCTGAGACAGTTCTGTTCCTACAGAACAGTTCAGAGTCTTAGAATCATAGAATCACAAGGTTGGAAATGACCTATAAGATCATCTAGTCAAACCTTTTCTTCTTTCAATTCCTTTTCTTCTGAAAAGGAATAAGAGTTCTCCTTATTGTTCTTTTTGAAGAACGTTTTTTATTCTATCTGAAGCAGAATGAATTTTTATTGTTCTACTTTAAGAACAAAAAGAATCAGTTTTACCAAACATTTTCAGAAGATACGTGTCAGTGTGGTAGTAAGAAGATGGGATTTTACAAGAGGTCTTATTTGAATTAGAAGTACAAATTCTCTCAGAACTTGAAGGGAATTTCATATCGAAAATTTGTGGATGATTTTAAAACCAAGAGCTGCTTTTTAATTAAAATCAATTTTGTAACCAGCTCTTGGTACAAGTAGGATGTGGTCTCATGCTTCTGCAGGTTGAGTTTTTATATTTCTAGAACCTGAATGAAATTATTTTAGAACCGTTATGCCTGGAATTACACTAGGTAGGTAAATTCAACAGTGTTTAATTTTTGTGTTTAATTTTGGAAACTTTTTCCTAGTCTCAAAGTAATGGGATTCAAAGTTTTTGAGTTTGGAAATCATTTCTTATTACATCTGAGTAGAAAATTTGCCTAAAGAGTGACATTTTGCTAAAGCTTCAAGCGATTCTGAAGCAAAATTTTTATGAATTTCAGTGACATTCAGAGTGAGAAATTGATGACAGTTGTCAGAAGTTATCTGTTCATTTGCTGATTTATAGAAGACGATTACATCAAATTCCTTATCTCAACTATCTCAATATAGAAATACAGATTCATTTGTATTTCAAAATTACTATGAATCTGTATTTTAACATGGAGTCACACAAGTATTTCAATTTTTCTGACTTTTTTCATAATTTTGGATTAATATACATATCCTTGTACTTACCTGGAAAATACCTTATGGATAGACATGCTTTTATTTCTGTGTAAAAGCATTGACTGCTAAATCTGTTAGAACTATATATCTTTACATAACTGTATAGATGGTATATACTTTTAAATTTTTAAATTTTCACTTTAAAACTGTGGTTTTCAAAATGTGTGAACATCTTCGCTACCTCACTGAATCATGTCAAGCAAAGATTTAATTTTCAACTCATAGTTTGGCAGCTATATAGTTTGCAGACTGCCGTCATAGCAGTGTGACTGGAACTAGATCATCATTAAGGCTCCTTCCAACCCAGTCCATTCTGTGAGTCTCACTGTTTCAGTGCACTTAAATTTCTTCCACTTAATTTATTAAGTTTTTTTTTTAAGATAAAACCTAAAAGCTTCCTATGAATTTTATGTTGGGCAGAGATTTCTTATTGGTTGTAGGACTTTCCACCTATTTGGAAACAGAAAAATATAATTATGGTAAAATATTGTGCATGAAATTAGGAAACGAACAAAAAGCTGTAACCTCTTTCATACCCAAACTTTACATGTGCTCATGCATAAGTATTTTTATTAAATGTGTTTGTCACTTCAATTTTTTCATTCCAACCACTTAGTGGATTACATGAGATTACATAAAACCAAATCTTATCAGAAGATTCTTTATATGTTCTCATTTCTTTCACTGGAGTGACATGTAAGCAGATGTGCCAGCCTATTCAAGAGCTGATTCTAAGAAGAGTGAATTAAATGTAGGCTAGGGACTAATTCTTATAAACATTTTATAACAATAACCATGACAGCACTGAACAACAACAACAACAACAACATATAATATATATATATATATACACACATATATATGTATACATATATATGTATCTCTCTCTCTCTGTGTATATATATATATACTCTATGTATATATATATAATAATATATATTATATATATATAAAAAAATAAAAATAAGTGGTCTGTATTCTAGTAAATAGGAATCTGTTTCAAATTATGTATTTAAATGACTTGGCTGCATTTTCTGTCTTGGAGGAAGTCACTGTGTTCTTAAAATGACTTTGATTGCTGACTTCAAAAATCAGATTTAAGTATTTCATGTAAATTAATATATCTTTATAATTAGATGAAGTTATTTGGATAGTTTTTTGATTGCATTGCAAGATATTTCTCCCTGAAGCTGAATTCAGTTTGTAGTATTTTGATTATTCTATCTCAAGTACTTTTCACCTTACTATATATTCTGCTACATGAAAGTTTAAATAAACAATTTCCATAAGCAGAGATCACAAATAGTTGTACTCTTTTTAGTAACAACATATCATAGAAATTTCAGTCTTCTGTTTATAATGCTAATGAGTATACACACTGCCACGGAGGAGTCCTTTCACAGGCAACAGCAGCACAGTCTGATGGAATTATGGCCACTTGCTTCCTCTGTGCCACTTGCATTTACCAAACCATTAACACCTGCTGAACCTTCTCCCCAACAGTCATCAATCATAAGCAATCAGCCAGGTACTTGATAATTAACAGAGAGGGAGGAAAACACTTCAAAATTCTAAAAATATGTATTTACCATGATTTAATGCATAAGTGCAAATAACAACGGGAGAAAAATAACTTCAGTGCCTCTACACCTGTAAAATAAAGCCATCAAAGTGGAACCCACTAGTATGCTTAGCATAGCAACCTTTCATACAATTGTGTCCTTCACTTTAATTGCAACTCAGGGATTGATTGTGATGGATGAAGAGTTAAAATTATGAGTAGTCACAGACATGAAGAGAAGGAAATGAAAAAGATGTTAGAGGTCTTCCTTGAAGCCTGCCATTGTGCTGCTTTTTTGTGCTCCTAGCAGTAGCAAAACCCTCTTAAATAAAGTATACATTCCTGAAGTCCTAAGTTTGCACGATTCTTTACTATCTAGAGATGTACTTGTTTGAATGCATGCACTGAAAATGTAAGAAATGCATTTGTAATGATCTTCATCCTGAAGGGCCTTTGTAATTAATCTGAAGGCTTTATCAAATGTCTCTCCCAACTTTTCAGCTTACTTGAAGCAGTTTTGAAAAAACAGAGTCTGAGTTAATAGAATTCTATTTCGAATTGACAGAGCATCTTTATGGAGAGAATGTTTAAAGTATAGATAGTTTGGTAATTCAAAAAAACTGGAAGAAACAAAATTGGGATATACTGTAGATATGACAAACTACAGAAAATTTACTGTAAGCAAACTTGCTTTCTATACTCATAGAGGGTACCTTGGTCATTTCAAGATGAGACCTGTATTTGGCTTTCTTTTAATCTGCCTTTTTTTTTTTTTTTTTTGGCAATGCAAAAGAGCTTTAATAAGGAGATAAATAGTTAAAAACTTCTCTAGTATGTTTAGAGATGACGTTCAGGCATTCATTTGGTTTATTTATTCCTTTTATTCTTTCGTGAGGTGCAGTGAACTGCATTACGTGCCTCCCAGAGTGCACCATAACAAGGAAGGTTGTACTACCAAGTAACAAGATCTGTATTTATGCTTATAAGTATATAGATGTTTATAGGCATAAGTGGCAAATGTTAATTTTAAATATCAGAAATATAGAATGATAATATCTCTCACGTGACATTAACCACCCGAAACTTGTTTTGAAAATCTATTTTAACTTTCAGTTGCAAGTTGCAAAGCAGATGCAAGACAATCTTTCCTCACTATTGTTCTCCCACATTACTTTTTCCTCCCCCTTCTCTCTTACCATTTCAGCATGCATATTGCAGATAAAAAACAGCGGAGTAGGAGCCTGGAAAATATACTGATCCACCACCTATGCATATTTCATGAATTTGCCTAATTTCCTGCAGTTATGACTTAATTAGGTAATTATTCCACCCTCTGTCACTGAATCTTAGTTATTCTTAGTTATTCCTCTTGTAACCAGTGAATTTCTTTCCATTACTGTGTGAATATAACAAAATCAATGAAATGGTCAAAAAAATAAAAATAGTCCATATGCAAAGCTTTTCATGCTGATTGTATTGATGATGAAAATGCGTTACTGTCCTTTGGATGGGAGCGGTATATTAGGGAAGTCTACAGTATCCTCACCATTTGGTTTCAGATGGGAGAGAACTTTCTTTTTACATGTCAGCCTTATGCTACTCTATTGCTTCTGAGGCCAAATCTTGACAATCTCATTTTCTTATCCACCCAATGGTGCTGATGGAGCTGGCAGAGGTGATTTCCAAGCTGCTTTCCATCATCCTAGTCAACCAGACAGATCCCAGAGGATTGGAGGCTTGCCAATGTGACTCACATCTACAAGAAGAGTTGTAAGGACAATCTGGGGAACTATCGGTCTGTCTGCCTGATGTGCCTGACCTTAGTGCCAGGGAAGGTTATGGATCTGATAATCTTGAGTGAGATCACTTGGCACGTGTAGGACAACCAGGGGATCAGGCCCAGCCAGCACGGGTTCATGAAAAGCAGGTCCTGCTTAACCAACCTGATCTCTTTCTACGATCAAGTGACCTGCTTAGTAGATGAGGGGAAGGAGTAGATGAGGGGAAGGCTGACATAGTCTACCTAGACTTCAGAAAAGTCTTTGACATTGTCTGCTACAGTATTCTTGTGGAGCAGGTAGCAGCCCATGGCTTGGACAGGTACAATCATTGCTGGGTAAAGAACTGGCTGGATGGCAGGGCCCAGAGAGTGGAGATGAATGGAATTAAATCGAGCTGGTGACTGGTTATGAGTGATGTTCCCCAAGGGGAACAAACAGTACCAAGGGTTGGTACTGGAGTTTGTTTTGTTTAATATCTTTACTGATGATCTGGATGAGGGCCATTGAGTGCACCTTCAGTACGTTTGCAGATGACACAGGTTGGGAGGAAGTGTTATTTGCCTGGGGGTTGGAAGGCCCTACAGAGGATCTGGTTAGCTGGGCTGAAGCCAATGAGGTGAAGTTCAACAAAAGCAAATGCTGGGTCCTACACTTTGGCCACAAGAACCCCAGGCAAAAATATAGGCTTGGGGTGGAGTGGCTGGAAGACTGTGTGGAAGAAACAGACTTGGGTGTTGGTTGACACTCGGCTAAACATGAGCCAGCAATGTGCCTAGGTGGCCATGAAAGTCAATGGGATCCTGGCTTGTATCAGAAATAATGTTGCCAGCCGGAGCAGGGAAGTCCCATACTCAGCTCTGGTCAGGCTGATGTGCGGAATCAAACTCTATAACCACAGAGTAGTCATAAAGCAGACCTGCATCAAATTGGAGGATGCTTGACTGGCACTGGCTAGTCATCTTATCGGCTACAACTCTGTCCACCAATCTGCTGCTTCTTCGTTAATTTGTGGTTTACTGTCCTAGCCTGCTGTCTTGCATTCCAGAGATAGCTATCAACATTATTTGGACACACAGGAGACCCACTGTCTGTACTAAGTAAGTCTGTAGAAAAGCATCTGTTATAAGCAGTGAAAACCTGACTTAGCAAGGCTAGATCTATAGATGCCAATTCAGCATCCCGTGAAGGCATATAACTTTTAACCTAACTTATTTTCCTCATTACAACTTCACCTTGAGTACTGGGTTCAGTTTTGGGATCCTCACTAGAAGAAAGGCATTGAAGCCCTCAAGCATGTTCAGAGAAGGGCAGTGAAACTGATGAGGGGATCTGGAGCACAAGTCTTATGAGGGAACTGTGATTGCTCAGTCTGGAGAAGAGGAGGGCCAGGGAGAACTTATTGCTCTCTAGAACTCCCTGAAAAGAGGTAGTGGCAAGGTGGAGGTCATCCTCTACTTTTGAGTAACTAACAATAGGACTAGAGGGAATGGCCTCAAGTTGCACCATGGGAAATTCAGGTTACGTATTAGGAAAACTTCTCCAAAAGAGTGTGGTCAAGCATTAGCATGGGCTGCCCAGGGAGGTGGTTCAGGAACAGTCCCTGGAGGTGTTCAAGAAACAGATGTTGTACTAAGGAACGTGGTTTAGTGGGAAAATATTGATGGTAGGTAAACAGTTGGACTAGATGCTCTGGGAGGTCTTTTTCAACTACGGTGATCCTAAGATTCTCCTCTTTCACTGTACTAATTTAGCTTTGATTTCCAAATGTACTCTGAAGCCTAGCAGGACCAAACTGTGTTACTGCTGAACTTTTCTTTGGTCATGCAGCTCTTGACGGTAGTCAGAGATACTAAATCCATAGGTTTCATGAAAAACTTAGCAGGTCGGTGAAGAAATTTCCACTGATAAGAGATGAAAAATGGGGTACAGATTATTCCTAAATGAAAGTCATGTGAAAAAAAGTATAATTTTTAGGACTCACCTCTCCCTTTATTAAGAACTGAAGGTCCTGTGATGACGCAGATCGTGAAAATGTGAGGATTTGCATTTATGTTCTTCTTGTAATAATAACTTATGCTTGATTTGTTTCCTGAGCCTCTTATTTTGTAGAAAGAGAATGTGTGATTAAAAAAAACAAGTGCTACAGGAAGGCTGTTGTGACAGTTTACTTGTTAATTTCCTGGACTGTCGGAAATAGCTTCTTAGAGATATGGCATCTTATCTTGCAGTTAACTATTTTGGGGAAAAAAAAAACAAACCACGTAATTATTGTTTAAATTTTCCTAGCAACTCTGTAATGGGTTATTCTCTCAATTTTTGTGTAGACAGATTGCAAAAGAAAGACTTCCACAGTATTCAAAATATTTTCAGAGGACTTGAAAGAAAATTTAGCCGTATTGTGAACATTTGTTTTTTTTTAATTTAAATAGAACAGAACTTCAAAGAACTTCTAATTTCAGTACTTTTTCAGATAACAGCTAGTATCTATGAATGGTCAAAGGTATCTAAACTATTTGTGTGATTTCAAATGGGTAACTTTAATTAGAAACAATCTCTTAAAGGTCACTGTCTTTTATTCTGGGGTCTAGCTGTGTGGCATATGCAGTGCAATGATTTCTCTCTAAATATCAAGGGGAAAAGCACAGAGTCATATACTGCTTTCTTGATTCACAAGTGTAGTTCTATTGACTTCTATAGAAGTGTTTGCATGAGTCAGGCAAACGGACTTTGCCTCTCACTTCTGTATCTTTTTCTCAGCCTCTTCTCTTCTCTGCTTTGCAGATCTGCTCTGTTTACCAGTGTGAAATAAGAATGAGCAGTGGCATGGCAATAATTTAATGTTGGAATCAACCCAGTGAAGTAAAGTTTCAGTTTGAATAACTAAACTATTTTGATGGTATTATGTATTTTTTCACTCTACAGTTAAAAATTTAATCAAGATTTAGTGGGGAAGAATTTTTTTTAAAAGAAAAATTTTGGTGATAGTGAATGTAATTTGGTGCAGTTGGAAGGTAGTTTTGATAGAGAATTTTTTTTAAGTGGGTGCCTAGATGGGAAATGAAGGGCTGTGTTCCCATGTTTCTTCCAAATCCAGTAATACATCAGTTGTGAATGGCAGAACTGAAGGGATCTTACCTGATGCTATTGGTTCAGAAAGAGCATAACCTCAGGTCATTATTGTTCCGTATTGCTCTTTTCAGCCAAAGCACATACCTTTTCAAGTCCTGAGGAAATTCTGCAACTTCTCTGGAAAAAATGGAAGATCCAAAAGTATGCACTCCAAAAGTATGTCTCAAAGCTGTTTAAAAATGGCAAATTCTCAGTTATTTTCAGTCTACCAATATGCAAAGCCTGTAACTTCAGCTCCCTCCTCTCTCTTTTTTTTTTATTTATTTTTTTTTTTTCAGTTCTTTCCACAGATATTAGTGTTGTATGTGGGCTTCCATTTGGATCTGATTTTTTTGGCCTTTCACTTAATGAATCAATAAAGTAATTGTATTGCTCTAAAATACCGATGCTGAGCTCTCTGTGGCAGTGACTTGAGACACCATCAACTCTATTTAGCTTATATATCAGTAAGAGAAAAAATAAAAACCCTTGTCTTGCCACTCAGTAAACAATAACAGCAAAAGCAGCTGTGTGAAATATATTTTAAATCCTCTTTATTTCTCTTAAATATTTTCATTTTTGGCTTTACATTACTCCCTAGTTATTTAAAGCTTCTTTGGATTTCAAACATCTCTCTTAAATATTAGGAAATCCAGACGCAGAATTAAACAATACTTTATAAATGGCTTTGGTTTTCTTTTTTGATGCTAATGCAGAGTTGGAAGTGGCCAGTGGTACCTTCCAATCCCCTAAGTGAGTCCCCTATGTAGGGCTGTATGAAGTTCTAGGGAGAATCTGTGGAAGATCTGCAGGGCATCTTTGAAAGGGTGCTACTAAAATGTTAATTATCTGATCATTAACATTTTTTACTTGAAGTCATTTTTCAATATTATCTTCCTATTGTTGATAAAATTGGAGCAATGATAATTATAGCTCTAAAAAGCAAGCTGAATCTCATTAGTAATTCATCAGTGAGATTATACAGTTTTTGATCCCGATATGTCAACACTACATAGAGCAAACTAAGGTGCATATTTAAATGGTCCAACATGTGTGAGAAAATGCAGTGCACTTTCATTTTGCACTTTTCTGAAAAAAAGTTCACGAGATACTGAGGAAGGAGAGGAATAGTAAACTGAGTGATATGTCCAGCATAAAGCTTTTAATAGCATTGAAGTAATACAGGAAGTGAAAGTAAAAGAAAGATGAAGTTGAAAGAAAGTGTTGGTAGGGCTACTGAAAGTAAAAATACTCTTCAATTTTGATGGTATTGTAAGAAGTTAAAGTAGGGGAAAATGGGTGTGGGTTTTTTTTTTTGTCCATTTCTAAACAAGGTGGGCATTTTCTAAGGAAGGATGACAGCAACTATGAAACTAATGCTACAGAAAAATAAGAAAGTGTATTTTAAATTATAGAACAAGAGCTGTAGATGGTCTTAATATACAAGTAATAGAGAAGACAAACACTAACTACTGATCAGGAAAAGCACAGAGCCTTAATAAATGGGTTGTTTAAATGTCTTAAAGTAACCTAATTGAAGGTCTCATGAAAATGTAGTATAGTCTTTCCAAAGGATATTTTGATGATAACTGACTTTAGTGGTTTACTGACAGTTTTGAGAAATGCAGGTCATTGTTGGGTCATCTGAGAAATGGAAATTCTTACTCATTTCTATATTCTATATATCTCACTTGAATATGACAAAGGTTTATTTTTATCTTGACAAAATACTTTGAAAAAAGAAGTTTGGAAAAATGGGCTGATATGGCATGGAGATTTTAAAATGATGGAATTTGAAATGGAAGTAACTGTAGGAAACCACTGTGCACAATTGACCTTTGAAACAAAACTTCACAAACATGATTTTTTGTTCTAATATAAGTGCTTTTTGTCCACGTGCTCGCTGTCTGGAAGGCCTGTCAAAGGCCTTGCAGAAGTCCAGTTGATAATATCTGTTACTCTTCCCTTGTTAACTGTTGTAGTCACTCCATATAAAAGGCCACCCACCTGATTGCATATTGGCACACCCACTTTTTTTTTTTTTTGAGTTTTGGAGAAACAATGGTCTTTCCTTTTAGTGGGCATGTATGAGTGAGAGTGTTACTCCAACTTGATACTGTGCTTTGATTTTTAGCTTCTGTCAGATATTCAGTTGAGATCAGCAACTGTCTCAGATACTTTCAAACACAGTGATAGATATGAAAATATTGTATGAAATAACAAATTATTACAAAATTTCTGTAGAAAATACTGAAAGATAGCTGATATTTTTTTATTCTTCTCTAGATACCTACAGATTAACTTAGATGCTTGTGATTTTTATGTAGCTAACATGATTTTTTTTTTTGTGTATATTTCTGGAAAATTAAATTCACCAAAAAACATCATAGCATTTGTTGGAATTACAGTGTGGATTCAAATGAGTTGTGCACTTAAGGTAAATGTATGTTATGGTGCTCCCGGATGCATTATTTTGGAAAATTTTGAGATTTAAACAATGCTGATGTCATCAACGGTATTATGTCAGTTTATTGTTACTGTGGGGTCAAGATTACTGGAAACATAAGTACACTAAAAACAAGTAGATCAATTTTCAGTTTATAAATACAGTTATTTTGGGAAGTACATCTAATCAGGAATTTTCTCAGTGTGAGAACAGTAAGCAGTATGTTGAATAGTGAAGGGTGATGCTTTGTGCTGTCGCTGTCCTCAGGTGTATGTCGTTACTTACAATGTTATAGAGGCAGAAAAAAAAAAGATACAGCTTTCATCTTGCATTGAATAAGTCAAAAATGATAATTCTGAACTGTCAGTTCTAGACTTGTATCCATATCTGTATTTTTTCTGTATCTGTAGCTTTTCTGATTTCTCCAATATTAAGATGCAATTTCAATCATTTCAGCAAGTGAGTTGTGACAGATGTACAAAGTTATTTTGAAAGAGACGAGTTTTTTTTTGTTGTTGCGTTGTTTTTTTTTTAGCAGTAATATTGAGCAGGTTTATAAAGGTATCTGACTACTTGATAGGAGATGCTGTAATGGTGTTGTGTTTGCCTGACTGAGCTAATGCCATTTGTACACGTGCAAAATCTAGAAACCAAGACAATATCTACCTCTTAGTCCATGTCATTTACATCTGACAATGTCTATCTTGCTATTTTATTCCTAAGAACTGGATCTCCTATGCAGGTGCCTTCATCTTATTTCGCTTCATGGCAAAAACAGCTTTTAGAAGGATTTGGATTATTTACTTCTCTTTCTCAAAAACTTCTGTGTTTCCCCACATGATGTTGTTGTTAATGTATTGCAGGTATTCAGGAGATTCCCCCTGATCCAGTGCAGTTTGGGTCAGCTCATGAAAAATTGTAAAGCTGTATTTCTACCCCTGGGGCAGTCAATTCCATGTGTATTGGATGCTCCTCCAAGTAAAAGCAAACTGTGGCCTACACTCTGCTGCCAGAAAGACTAAGGCACTACAGACACAATATTGCCTGAATTTCCTAGCCTTTATGTTGGAATTGGAATTTTGCTTATTTTTAAAGTAAGCAAGGTGAATTTTTATTTCTATATAATACCCACATTCAAGAAGTACTAAATGCAAATGAAAGAAACTGTAAAGAGTTGAGTGTCCTGAGAGGAAGCAGAGGAGTAAGCTCCTCTCCTTGTCAGTAGAATGAGGCATATGTTATCATCACTGGTTTAAAAACAACAACAACAAAAAAAAGTGTACAGCTGTACCCCATCCAAACTGTTCACATTTACTATGAATGGATAAATTGTACATGACACTAACCTAAATCCAGAATTCCAGGGATACGAATATGAATTTACTCAATGCTTGTAAACATCGTGATAGAACATTACTGCCGTGCAACTGAAAAACACTCTAAAGATGTGCTTGACAGCCTAATGCAAGTTAGACTTGAGTATGTTATACCCTAGCACACAGCTGTAGTATCTGATTTGGCTATGATTAGGCATCTGACGTTGAATGTAAAACACTGGTGACTTTTCAGTGCTTTTTCACAGAAAAGGGTCAGAAGGAAAAAAAAACCATATGAACGTTTTAAATTTTCAAGCCACTGGACCTGTTTGTGTGCTATTCAGTTAGTGGTGTCTCTTTCCAGCATGTGTTATAATTTTTCCAAATTACTTTAAATTCCAACACTCTGCACTGATTGTACTGATGTATGCCCAGGAACGCTATGATCCCTTTAATACAGAATGTATGATAATAGTATCATGTACCATGAACATATTTTTATTTTGCATGTTGTGATGTCCTAAAATCTGAGATGTAAGAACGCCAATGTATATGCTAAAAGCTCTTCATTAAAACCATGTGCTTCTTATTATAATTCAGCTTATAGTTAAAAGCTGTATTCTTTTTATTAAAGCACTTAATTTTTCATATAACACTTTAAAGGACATTTTTAGGTTAAAAATGGGTCAAATGTAAGAGATATTGATCAGGATTTCATCAAAACCCTAGTCATTGTTTGCACAGTTCAGTTAGTGCAAAGGCAGTCACTGTCATTTATGGTGAGTGAATAGTCAATTTAAGTTTAGGTTTCTCATGCATTATGATGTTGCAAACTTTCCATCATATAACTAGAGATGTCCATTCATTTAAAAAAAAAAAAAATCCATTTGTAGTGTTAAAAATAAATATAAAATATATAAAGATAACTACATGTCTACTTCTACATTTGATTAGGGGATTTTTTTAAGGCTTTTATTAGTACATATTTTGCAGGATGTAAGTCCAGAGTCAAAAGCTCTGATAAACTTACTGTTGAGGTGGAGTGTAGCAGAAGAATTGGGAATATTTTCTTTAAACGTGACTTGGGCTCTGCTATCAAACATTTGTCTTGGTTTTCAAATGCACAGCTGCTTCTCAACTTGTTTCTCTGAAAGTCAGCCTTTGCTTTATCATAGAATCACGTTGTTCACTTGTCCAGATTTGTAAGGCTAAGTGCTGGAAAACTGCAGTCCAACTTTTCCACCTTGGATCAGAATGTTGTACTCACAGTAAATGGTGGTGGCTTAAGTACTTGAGAGACCAGCAGAATTAGAGTATTTTGTAAACAAGGTGCCAGTCAGTACAAGGAAATGCTCAATGCATTTAAAATCAGACTTGTGAAAGATTCTTTTATTTTTAAAATGTGTGAAAAATGAGATCCTCCATTATTGCTTTTGTTGTGGTAGACACACCTGCTTTCCATACACTTGCTTGCATTCAACCTTACTGGGGTGAATGCTGGCTTTGATCATTTCATGCAGTGCAAATTAAATTTAGGAAGGAAAAGCACTCAGGTAATGCAGCAGGACTTTAATCAATGTGCAGATCATGCCTAGAATTCATGAAAATGTTGGAAAGGTGACCTCTCATGTGCTGTTCTATTTCTTATGCTCCTCCACAGTGCCGGAGACAAGAAGAGGGGCATGACAGTGTGCTTTGAATGTATTTATTTGATATTCAGCTTTCTAGAGACTGTAACCAGCTGATGCATGTTGGTGTCCTTCAGTCTCATCTAAATAATGTCATGACTCAGAATGGTACAGAATCAGGGAATGGCCATGGTGCTTTGATTTTTCGCTTAGCACTTACTCTGCCATGATAAGCTCTGTGGAGCTGAAACCCTCAGTCTTTTTTTTTTTTTTTTTTTTTCCCTGAAAATGAAGAAGTTTTTATGAGGGACAGAAGGGTGACAGGCATCCATCTTGCAGAATTTTTGGGTTATGTTGAAAACAGAATTTACAGAAACTGCCACAAGTACTTATATGTCTGCAATATTTTCACTATATTTGGCATACCTCTGAGCTTTCTAGGGCTTGTATGCTCTTTTTATAATGATTCATTCCTGTATGTATAAAATCCTTCACTGAATATGCTGTTTTAACCTTGCCGCTGACCGGAATTTTAATCCAAAATAAGCATGGACCACTACAGCTCTTATTACCAGTCCTGTCACTTAGATAATCTTGTATCTCTCAATGTAGGTCAAAAATGAGAATGTTTTTGATTTCGGTGGGTTTCATATTACATTAATTTAAAGGGCCTGATACATCCCTGCAAATTGTTTCATACTGTATTGCTTTTTTTTGGGTTGGATACCTGTCTTGTTTTCATAGAAGATATCTCATCAAAACTTATTGCACTTGAGACAAGCAAGTCAGACATTTTTGAGACTATATCGGTTGCTAGTATCTCTATCTACTAGTCTAGAGGAACTGTAAATTAATTTGCTGTTATTAATCCTATCTTCAGAGATTGAACATTATTCCACTCTCATAAAATAAAAAACATTTAAAATTTGTTGCACCAGTTTTACTTACAATTTTGTGGATATATTGTACAATATGATGCATATAGCACACAACAGCCTATTTTGTTCATCTTCAATCTGATTTAATTTAAAAGTATCACTGTCATGTTGGAAAAGATAGCTTAGAGAAAAGAAGTTACGTACCCTTAACCATACGCCCAGATACTGCAGCTCAGAGCTTTGTTTTGTCTCCAACTCTGATCTTCCCTCTCCCTCTAAAAATCCAAATAGCACCAAATCCTAAGTTCTCTTCTGTGCTATCTCTTCTGTGCTGTATTTAGCTTCCAGCTTATCTGCTGAGGCTGTCTTCTTGCTAGTCATCTTTTGTACAATTTACTTTCATTTTAAACCAAGGGCATTTATTTTCATATCATTTCACCTGCCATGTCTGAGTCCTCTTCTAAACTGCTCGTTTCTTCTCTTCCTCATCTGTACAGCTGGGGAATGAGGAGTGCTTCTTTTTGTCTTCATCTTCCTCATCGCAACATGCCTGAGACCTCCTGGAAATCACTGCTTCTTAGGTCATGTTCTGTTACCTACAGTGTTTGAAATGTCTTTCTCTGTCATTCATGAAAACTTTGTCTTAAAAGTGCTCTTGATGAGCACACAGATATACTCTGGCATATTAAGAGAATTGTCCATCTGTTTTTTTTAGTACTTTTTTTTTTTTTCTTGTAATATAAAAAGATTTCCCCTGCTTTTTTCCTTTTTTTTTTTTTTTTATCTTTTAGTTGGTAGCCTGACAATGATAGATTGTTCACCAGTGATTTTAAGCACTGAGCACAGTCTGTTCTTTTTCACGTCTTGGACTTATATATTCACCTTTGATCCCCATTACAAAGTTATATATTTGCCTAAGGAATGTTTGAGATTTAATATAGTCTGTCTCTATTTCGGGATTTTGGAGTTTGCTTTTACGAGAAGAAAGCAGCAGCAATTTTATTTGCTATTGAAAAGCATGTGGATGGGAATTTTGGCTACTTTAATGTACAGCTTGCATTTATCATAGCTACAGAACCTTGGATAGTAAGGTGTGGTATAAATGTTTTACTGACCTCTCTTTTGGATACACACTTCAAAGACTGGCATGCAGCAAAGCCACGAATGAGTTATGTAGGTCATGAAAGTGACTGAGTAACAGTACAGTCATGCTTTGGTGTGTGCCAAAAATATGAGAAAATAATCTTATTAACAATGGATTTAGGGATTTTTTTCTTGCTATTTTATTATCTTGGCATTTGCACAGACAGGTTTCCTTAGTAACATGAATATACTTGTTCCAGTCTCAAAGGATGAAAACAAATTTAATTTGCTGAGCTCAAGAGACCCTTTAAGATATTCTAAGAAAACTTTTTTTATTATTTTTATTATTTTTATTTTATGAACTAGAGTATAACAATTAATAGGATCTGATATCCTGGTGCTGTGTGTGTTGGACATTGATGTTTTGTGGCCCACTGAGTGTCCCGAAAGCCCATACTGCTCTGTTGAATGAATAAACCAACTCCTGCTTGACAAGCATTGTACTATGTGTTCATGCTTTGCCCAGGAACGTTATTTCATCTGACTGTTGTGCTTGTCATTTTGAAAAGTATGGATGCTTTGTAGCTTTTGTTTCAGATTTAAGAAAAAACAATAATGAAAGATAACATGGATTAGAAAGTCTGAGGTCCTTGAGACTTGACTGTGGGCTGTGAGAGCTTGGCTGTCACTCCAGGTTAGCATTTAGCAGAAGTCCTACCTGCAGTTTTGCAACCATCCCTGGAACTGAGCTTGGGATGTGCCCAGCAGCTGCAGACTATTTCAGAGAGCAGTCTGATTTTCCCGAGATTCTTCATCTTAAAACCTTTCTCATCTTTTTATTATTTTTTTTTTAATTTTTTTTTTTAATTTTTAAGCAAAGAACTGGTTTTCTTACATTTGAGGATGTACTGCCTACAGCACAATGATCATATCACACACATGGAGAAGAATAATCCAGTTTATTTTTCAGAATGGAATTTCAGCTTTGAGGAAGATTTAGTCTTGCCGTTCACAGTTTTTGAAGTGCTTGTCTTTTGAATATCTTCAAATATCTTCAATCAGTCTGAGATTTCACTGGGCAACATTTGCCAGTTCTGATGAAGTACCTACTAGAAATAAATATATGGTAATGGCTTAGTAAGATCAGCATTTCCCTTCTGCACTCAGTGCCAGTGAGTGAATAGTACGTGTCAAAGTTTAATTTTCTTAATCACGTCCAATGTGTATGTGTGCTTGGGACTGATATTGTGCTACCCAGTAAGGTACAACTGCAGGCTTTTGAAGCTGGAAAACTAAGACTACAGAAGAAAATTTACATGAATCACTTAAATACTCAGAGATGACCACCTGCAAACTCCTTCTTTTTTGACATCTTTTAGGAGGTGGATAATTGGTGGAAAGTAGTACCTACAGATGTGATTGCTCTTATATAGGAGAAAAATAATGTTGCTGAATTCTGTAAAAGCAGGGTCAAACTCCTAATTTTTTTTTTTTTTTTTCACTGAATCATGTGGTGGTTCAGTTAAAAAGCTATGGACAAAATAGAGGAACTTTTTCTGATTTCCAAGGCACCAATACAACAGCAGGTGCTTGATTTCACACTTGATCCTGCATTTTCTCTACTTCTTCAGTGCAGGAAAGAAAGCAAAAATCTCACTTGAAAATACCTCGTCTATTAGACATTTGTTTTTTGTTAGAAGGCTCATCCAGCCATCCTCTTTCCTTCTAAAATTTTGTGGTTTGCCTCCTACTTTCCGGTTATTGACAATAGAAAATAACATATAGGATATGTGAAAAGTCTGAATTAGCTCAGGAGCAGCTTTAAGATATTGTGAACATGAAGGTGGGTTAAAGTTATCAACATCTCCCTTCCTGCCTTGGCACAAAACCTCTCTCCCTGCATAACCAAAATATTAAGCTTGGCCACCAGGCAGGATTTCAAAGTCTTCAAGCTTTAATTTGTTACTACAAAATTGTCTGCATTTAAATTATCTATGGGACACTTTAGGGTTGAAAGCTTTTTTGTTACCTACGTGTTATGAATGTGAAAAACCCCTATTATTCTATCAAGAAAGTAACAATTTAAATTACTCTACACACAGTATAATGCTTTCCTGAATTGTTTCTAATGAAGGTTGGGTTTATGAGATAATATGCTATTATTGAATGGTTGCTAGCTGCTTTATAAGCTTTATACATTTGACAGTTCAAGAGGAAGCAGTTCACTTACACAAAAATATCTTTCCCACAAGCAAAGCAGACTATTCCCACGGCCATCTACAGAAGTGTTTTGGTGGATTGATAACATTTCAGTAGTCATGTTTTTGAAACGTGCATGTTCTTAAGCTCTGAATACAAGGCATAGCAGCAAGTGTGTTATAGATAGAATGGGACTTTCATTTCTTAAATCCTGTCCTGCTATTTTCAGGACGTGATAGTCAGGCTAGTTTTGAAGACAAATAGGGCAAGTGATGGAGAGGTGATATCTTGGTTGAAATCCAATTTGTGGTATAGTACATGGCAGTACATGAACAGAGGGGAAGTCTCTAATGCCCCTTGCACAATGAACGCTATTTTGCTTGACAAGATGCAGCATTTAGCTTATTGGGAATTCACTGAGTCAAGATAAATTATATTTCAGCAAGATAATTTAACCTCAGAGTACTTCATGCTACTGAGACTTGGAAGCTCAAGTTGGATCATTTAAAGTTAGCTTTGGTATCATCTGTAAACTGCTCTGCCTTCTCTGGCAAAAATATCTTCTAAAAATATGTACGAGCTTATTTTGTAAGGTTATTTTTGGCCACTGCATGACATACTGCCCTTTACACAAGGCTTACCAAAGATCTGAGGCCCAGCCTTGCAACCGAGGCTTTTTGGATGAAAGCTAATACAAAATCTTTTGAATTTTATTATAGCTAAAGTTTTCTGGTGTGTTTATTTTTTTATACTGACATTTTGGTGCTTTTAAGCATATCTGCACTCAAAAGTTAAAGCAGGTAGCAGTATGATGTGACACATGCAGTAGCATCCTAAATTAGTACATTAGAATATCTGTATTCACAGTAACATGGAAAAGGTCATCTGAGTCAATTGTACCTTTAGAAAAGGCTTTCAAATGTATGTCCTTGGAAACGCTGACTAGTGACATTTTAGGAAAATCTGATTTTTCACATGACCATAACACAGCAGTAAAAGCAAATATTTACTAAATGCTGGAAGCTGTATCAGAATGAGAGTCAGACAGAGATGGTGCTGCTTAGCTTCTTTGTGTATTGAAGACTAGTTTTCATTTTTCTTTCTGCATTGATGCCGCTTGGGAAGATGCTGCTGCCTTGTGTACTCAGATGTTTCTGACTTATTGCATTCCCTGAGTGAAACCTGGACTTTTATAGGTATAAGTCTAGAATTGGGATGAAATCAATGGCTTCCTAACGGTTAGGTTTCTTATATGCCAGATTTTTTTCTGTCAAAGAATATGAGTATAATAGTTTTAAAAGTGTACACTATGTTGTTATGAGCTTCTGCTGTAGTTCCTGAGGGGTGAATCAAGAAAAGGCAAAGTTGGGAAGTAAAACCTGGAGAACTTTGCTGTGATTTAAGAAAGCAGATATGTATATATGAGCATATATTCAAATATAGAAATATCAAAAAATCCTGTAAATAAGGATTCAATATCATTCATATAAAATAGTTTTGAGAGCTGTCTTTCTGCCTGTGATTGCCCTCAGTGATGCTTCCTTTCCTACTGGACTGAAATTGTACTGTTATTTACCTTGGGCAACTTTCTATTAAGTGATCTTGCACATAGCAAATTGTATATGTGGGACAGGTGAGGTGAAAGCTCAACCTTAGTATTCTTACAGTCTCACTCTTCAAAATTTAAATATCTGAGCTTACGCAGAATGAATTTCATTGTTGTTTTCTAGAAGACATTAGATAACATTATGCTTACTGCTTGCAAATAATTTCAGAATCAGCTGTAGGAAGAGAAGTGCCAGGTTTAACATGGTCATAATATATTCTTTAAATAGGTACATCACAAAGTCTTAGTGCCTAACAGAAGATAAGTCAATATGAGTACATGGGGGGAAAAAAAAAGAACATAAATGTTTGAATCAAATTTAATTACTGAAATTATTTAAAATAATACTTTTAAAAATAATTCCAGTGCATGTATATTCCACGTATATCTTTAATAGCAACATAACCAAAGGGAGAGCATATCATTTATATTAAAGGAAATTGAAAAGTAATTCAGTCAACTGATTCACTGTACAAATTGAAATGCACATATTATGCACCTTACTTCTGTAGAAACACAATACAAAAAAAGCAGAAAAATAGAATATCAAGTTTTGAAATGCCAGAGTGCAGGATGATCTAGTTTATATAGATTTTCTATGACTGTACAGTTGGAAATGTTTTAGTTACCAGATCTTATGCAGGTTTTTACCTCCTGCAGGACTCCTGCCTTTTATACCATATATGTTTACTTATACATATTTACACACAGTATAAAAGCATAGTGAATATACATATCTGGCTTATATATGCATTTATGCACAGATGTGTTTATCATGGGGTTAATAATTCAAATTTTTTTACACTGGATCTTATGGTACGTGGCCCTATGCCTTATTTACTTTGCTAATTGAACCACACAGAGTACAAAATTGCTAATTTCCTCGTATTCTTCTTTGTTATACTCTTTAGTGGTAGTAGAGAACTGCTTCACAAACCCTAAGGAATTTATCTTCGCAGGGATCTTAAGTGTTTCCTTATTGCCCATTTCTAACCCATTTTTATTGAACAGAACAGAAGCACAAACTTAAAATAGAGAAGAATATTCACTAATTTGAGTGTAAACTTGGTCTAGTTTTCCACTGGTCTTGGTACCAGCTCAATTCCTACTGATTTGAATGCATCAGTCAGCATTTCTGATTTTAGAAACCCTTGCACTCTGGCATTTTTTCTTTTCCTCTCTATATACTTGCTCTATTTTTACACCCTGACTGAAACTATCAGCTGTTGATCAGTACTGGGTTCTCTGGAGTGGTGGTACTAGGATAGAAGGATTGGTTTTGGTACTACCATTCCTATTTTCTGTAGGGCAATAGAACAAAACAGAAAGAAGTGATTTATTCACAGCATTTTTTTCTCTGATTGGAAAGCAAGATTGTCTGGTTGTGTGTGCACTGCTCAACATCAAGTCAACACTAAATCATTCTGTTCCTTTAGAGGCAGAATCACTTCCTTCATTACCATGCAATTAAATGAAAATAAAAATAATAATAAAAAAGAAAACTAATGTGTAAAATCAAGCAGGTGCCAACTTGTGGCTTCTACATCTTAAAAGTACTCAGGCTCTAGGCAAGATCATACTAGTATAGGTAAATCTTGTGCAGAATGAGCATTAGATTTGTGCTGTTTGGGGCTCCCACATATAGCATTTATTAGCTTCACTAGCCTTCATTAGCCTTATTTTCTATTTTGTAGAAGTTTGTGTGAGCCAACCCCCTGCACGTACAGAGGCTGTTCCCAAGGAGTGCAGTGAACAGGATGTGCAAATAGGGCAGCATGTGGCAGTTTGTGTGGCTGTTGGTGCAGACAGGGTGAGCATGGAGGGCGTTAGGCAGGCTGTTCTCATCTGGGGCTGCGAGGGTGCAGTACTCTATCAAAACTAAAAACTAACTTGGTGACCACCTGCCACAACAGCTGGGCTGAGGCAACAACCCAGTTCAAAGGACCACAGCGTTTCTGGGCTGACATGTCCACCCAGATGGGTCTCCTGAGGAGTAAAAGAGCTGCCCAGACCTCCATTTGTGGGCAGAGGCACTTTGACTAGCCTACTGGCAATGTTATCTTCTCTGAGGAGTCCTCATTGGACTGGCTGAAATACCTCTACAACAATGCATGCAGCCTGGGTAATAAGCAGGAAGAGTTGGAAGCCTTGATATAGTTAGTAAACTATAACCTAATTATGAACACAGAAATGTGATGGGATGATTCACATGACTGGAGCATGACGATCATGTCAACAAGCTTTTCAGAAGAGAGAGGGGAGGGTGATTTGCACCCTGTGTTAAGAAGCGGACAGAATGCGAATAGCTGCCTCTAAGAAACAGCCACAAACAGGTTGAGAGCCTGGGGGTGAAAATCAGGCACCTGACCTATAAAGTCCATATGCTGGTCAGGGTCTACTACAGGCCACCTTCAGGGGAGATTCAGGTTAGATGTTTTATAATAAATACTTCTTCGAGACAGTGGCCAGGTGCTGGAATGGGCTGCCTGGGAGGGTGGTGTCATCAACCCTGGATGTGTATGAGAAACGTTTAGATGTGGTACTGACGGACATGGTTTTGTGGGAAATATTGGTGATAGGAGGACAGTTGGACTGGATGATCTTAGAGGTCTTTTCCAACCTCAGCAATTCTATGATTCTATGAACTGGGGGGAGGAGGAAGGGTGGTGGTATGCAAGGATGATCAAAAGGTCACCTCTTCTACAAAGAAAGGTTGAGGGAATTGGTCTTATTTAGCTTGTAGAAGAGAATGCTCCTGGGAGAACTTGTTGCAGCCTTCCAGTACTTGAAGACAGTTACAAGCAGGAGGGGGACTGATACTTTACAGTCTGATAATGATAGGACAAGGGGGAATGTCTTTAAAGTAAAAGGGGAGATTTTGGTTAGATGTTAGGCAGATTTTTTTTTTCAACATCTTTTTTTTTTTAGCAACATTCTATGAATCAATTTATACATATAGACATTAATAATTTTCTATTATATGCTTCTTCAGATATTAAACTTTTATTGGTTTCATACAGTTAAACTGATTCATAACTTATGAGATGCCTTTCCCATGGAAAAGTGAGTCTCTGGAGTATCATGTAAAGTAACGTTTATTTTTCCCAGTTTCAGATCTAATGCTAGTTAAGTGCAGAATAGATGTTACCTTATTATTATTATTTTTTTTCCTGGAGATTACAACTGGCCTTGCTTTGCTATCAGGGGAGAATTCTTATATGGAAAATTGTAGCTACATTGAATTGAGCAGTGCTGTAGTCTGACTTGAGGATTATCCATATGACCATTGAATTCAGAGCATTTCTATTGTATGTGAAATAAGAGGCAGCTAATCATCTATGTTTATTGGTGATGACATTTTACAACCTGTTATTTTTATTTTAAAATAAAAACAAAACAAAGCAAACTATCCACAGGGAATACAGGGTTTTTTTTTTTTTTTGTTATTTAAACTTATGGTATTTTATTGTTAGATGCTATAATTAAATATTATGTGATGATCTTTCAGTGAAAAATGCTTTCATGCATTGACTTGCCAACAGGAAAAAATGATAGATTCAAGACTACTTTGATCTTTGTCCTCCCTACTGAATAGTTTTGTTTGATTTTGTTATCCTGCTGTTTATTTGCTAGCTCACATGGACTAGTATGATAAAAGATAAAATCAGAAGTTCAGGATCTCCTACCAGCTTTTGCTGAAGCATTTATCAATGTTTCTTACTCTTTTCTCAGTTGACATGTTCTGTTCAATATCACCAGTCCCCTCTTTTGGCACTAAACTGGATATTTCTACTTCAGAAATAGTGTGTTGCATTTATCTTTCTGCAAGGTTCTTCCTATTTGATGCCTGACATTAAAACATAACATCTCTGGATTAGCTACTGCTATTACTTCTGTCACACATAGTTATTGCCTGCTCCATTCTGTAATCGGTTATTTCATGACTGACTGTTTTAAGAAATAGTCCATGGTGGAAACTTCTTATTAGCCTCAAAAGATATGTTTGTAGATTTAACGGCAAATAAAGTTAAGGCATCTACATGGATTTAACCCTGTGATTATATATGCAATCTGAACTCTTGTTGAGTACTGAAGTACTAGTCTCAAGGTGAGCATAATTCAACTGAGAATAAAGCCTTATTTAGATGCTATCTCTCTTCTGGATTCTTACTCTATAGCACTGAGTTTCCTACATATTTTTTTTCCTCTCTCTTTCTACATATATATATATATGTATATATTTAAGCGACAAAAAGCTTAGCTGCTGCCTAACATGCAGGAAGTATATTATGACAGCATTTCAGTCCCATAAAATGTGGTTCCCTGACACTAGGTAAGAAGTTACTGTGAAAGAAGAGGATTTACTCCATCGCACGCCTGTTTAGCGTTGTATTCTCTACTTTAATCAGGTATCATCATCTCATTCTGGGTTTTAACTGGATTTAGGGAGAGCTTTAGTCACCATTATTTGTTATTAATCCAAGTTCAACTTTATGCTTCATGCATTAATCAGAATGCTGGGCTTTATGGTGTTCTTTATTTTATTAAAATGATAATTTTGGAATATACAAAAATGGAAAACAAATTAAGATCTGTTGAAAACCGTGGAGCTGAATGAGACTCATTTGGCAATATAAACATGTATTCAAAATATCTTGTTTCCTTTCACTTCATACTTCATGTGAGTGATTACCTTAACTCAGCCTTTCCAGTCAGTTGACTGTCAAGGCAAAACCAACAAAGAGCATCTCGTGTACTCAAGGCAGAAGTCCATACCTATATTTGCAGTATTGCTTTTGAAACTATATTTTCATCCTGGCAGGTGAAAGCAGACAAGAAAACAGTAGTGCTGTATTGACAAATGTCTAGCATAGCACTGGTGGTACATTTCTAATAAGGTGAGGTAATACATGTTTTCAAATGGTTTGAAATAACTGCCCTGCTGCAACCTATCACTGTTTCAGGTTCTGCCATCTCTAAGAAAGAGATACAAACATCATTCACCACTCTATATCCCAACTGTAAGCCAGAATCTAATTTATAAGAACAGAATAAATATAACCTTAAACTTCTCTACAGAGATACTATTGCTAATTAAATGAAAGACCTTCCCATATATAGTGCTAGAGGTTCTAGTCTTGCATCCTTTCTCTAAACAGCATATGGCATTGATGGATAAACTCAATTAAAGCTTGAGCATTAGGGAAATAATGTGGTGAGCTGAAATGATCTTTACCAATCCACCTTTTAAAAACTGCAGTAAATATTTCAAAATGAAATGTTCATAAATTATGCTAAGGATACTTATTAGTGAGTTTGGATGGAAATTCAATTCAGCTACTCTAAGTTAGTTTGATTTTGGTTAGACAGTGGTATTTACTTTCTCCCCAATTATGTTACAATATTTTACAGATGGATTAAAAGCTGAATGTTTTCAAAAAGAGCAATAAAAGAAAACATTTCTGCTTTTTCCATGGATAAAAATGAAGTGGGACCCCATCTGCAATTTGACATTTTCTTGCCATTTGTCTTTTTCAAGGCAACCAATATTTTTATACAACATGGCTAGTATCTAAATATATATACACCTAATTGTTATTACAGTGCTAACTCTGAAAAACACCAGAAATTAAGAGAAAAATAATATATATGTATATACATACATATATGTACACAATCCTGGTAAGCTGAATTACTTCCTCCCAGAATGTTCAGTTTGTGTTTGGGATCTGACCTATTGATTCTCACACACACACACACACACACACACACACACACACACACACACACACACACCCCAACACAATAAATTGATTCAGAGAGGAAAAAAAGAAGTGGAACTGTTTTGTTAAAACTTCCTGCATTCATTGTGAGTGAGATGTCGTTGCCCTTGTCATGTTTGACTGTACAGAGGGCACTGACTTTCACTGTCTCTCACTAACTTAGCTTCACAGGAGGGCTTAAAAACTGATTTAATCACTGAGGCAAGGTTTTTATCTGCATACAGGAAGTTGTCAAACAAAAGATTCATCATAAAGGATTTCTGTATTCTATCGGTCTCCTGAAACTAGACCTGCTTTTCTGGACTATTCTCAGGCCGTTGCAAATTGTGATGCTGGTAATTGGACAATCAAGGAATTATAAATGAAGTGTTAGGCCATCTATAAATGACAGTTCTTTTTCTCCTCCAGTCAAGTGCCTTTTACTTGGATCCTGATTATATGATTTACAGTTCGAGTTTTACTTTAGAGATGTTGGATTTTAATATATTTTACAAGGAAAATCTATGTGTCAAGGATTGAAACTTTAGGAGATTTTTCTCATACTTAAACCTTCAAAACAGAATTTTGCTGAAAATTCCATCCAACACTTTTTATTCAGTGGTGTTCATCAACAGAAATGTTGATTTTTGTCAGTGAAGTATTTCAAAAGACATTTAGATCATCATTTAGATTTATCTTATTAGGCTTTACACTGGCTTTATTTTGGACTTGTGTATATTTCTAGATTCAGATGTCTTCAAAATGTTGTTCAGATTCATGAGATGGTCTTCTGCTTGATTTTGCCAGGGTGGAATTGAAGAAAAAATGTCCACTTTGGTAAGTAGCTGCATTCATAGATGAATATTTACCTTGTACTGGAAATAATTATATTACTTCAGGTTTCAGAAGATAGAAAACCTGCTAATTTATTAACAACTGTAAGTACCAAAATGTAAAAGAAAGGGGAAAAACCTTTAAATGTACATTGAAAGCAAATATATTGAAAAACAAATCCTCGGTCAATGCTTTTCTAGACTTTCAAAAAAGCAGTTTTAATGTGAACACACATTTTCTCCTGTCTGTACTCCATTTATTAAAGTCCTGCTAAAATGATAATGGAAAAGATGTCTGTATATGTGATGAGGTAATATATTTAAATCACTCTTCTCAGAAGATTAGTGACACGCAATATTTTAAATCTTCTAATCTCACTGATGGGTGCATAAGGAGGACTTGCACATCTAATGGCTTTTGTTTAATTAATATGCAGTTATCTTTGTGTTTGGGAGGATTGTCTAGTGGCTAAGGTACTTGACTTAGACTCAAAAAAGTAAAATAAGAGGAAAGTAAAATCCAGAGCTCGTTATTTGTGGCATAGTCTGGGTCATCTCCATTTCCCTGTGCCCCAGTTCTCCATCTGTAATGTAAAGATATTTCCCTCCGAGAGCTTTACGAGTCTAAAGAAGTGTTCGTAGTTGTGACAGATGCAAGAGCTGTGGTAAAGTGGCTGGCTTCTGTCTCCATAGAGAGACATTAAAGTCAGGCAGTTTGGGAGAATATCTGCCAGAAAACATTAGCCCTGTCTCTTACAGGAGGAACTGATGCACCTAACCATCACACAATGAACTGGCGACCTTTACCGGAACATCTGCTTCAAGTACAAAAGGGGCAATTTACAACAATCTTTGTGTAACCAAATTATCCTTGATAGATGGTATGGTTGTGTGAGACCCGATTAAGGGAATGTTGGACAGTAATGTTGGTACCAACTTTAAAGGCACAACTAGCCTTCTCTGATCTGCCTGTTGAATAGACAGAACGAGGCCATAGTCAGGTAAGAAATATTTCTTACTGTAGGTGGCTTATTCTATATACTTTATTTTAAAGGAAGAATGAGAATGATTTTTCAGTCACGTAAACACAGACCATGAAGGTACCTGAGAGCATGAAATAAATGCCTCTGCCAGGTACTTGGCCCCTGCTTGGCAGCTGCTGAGCCTTATGATTTTGCCTGTGGGAATGCTTCTTAGCCAGGTGTAGTGATGGAGTTTCACTGCAAATGACCTGACTGGAGGCCCATTTTGGACAAAGATGCACAGGTAGGATTTTAAGCAAGGTGCTCTCAGCTTTCATCCAAGTAGATTTTTATTACTGATACCTGAAATAGAATATCTTACACAGGAATATTTAGAGATCTGTGCTCTATTTAGTTATATCCAAATCCCTCTATGGAGGTTAAGGCTGCAACCATTCGCTGAAGGTGCACAGAATGAGGTATGGCAGGGCACCTGTATACGAGTGTCCAGTTATTTACAAAAACGACTGTGTTCTCCTTTTCATGAAAACCAGGACTATACAGTGAACTGCCGAAAACATATAGCTGATAGTGAACATTTAGCCATGTGTTTTTCTCTTTGAATAGTAAGAAACAAGTTCTCAAGTCACAAATCATGCCAGACTCCTTCAGAAGCACAGTTTGGAAGGTGGATGGTGATTTATCTGACATTTCAGTTCTAAAAGACTAACCTTATTTTTGTGAACTGTTTCTGCCTGGAAAAAGAAAAAAAAAAAAAGAAGTGAAAAAACTGGTCACACACTTAAAGTTGAGCATTGGACAAACCACCATTAATCTATCAAATGGTGAGGGAACCTCTGATGTGTTTGCATGCCAATCTGCTGGTAATAGGGTGATGAACGAGATGGGGTTACAATGTTTTGACTGGTGATAACAGTTTAAACATTTTGTCAGGACTACAGATAATGCTTTTTTTTCCTCAGTGCTGAAAATCTCTTATCCTTTCACAAAAAAACAGACAAACAAACAAACAAAAAAACCCAACAACCTTGAGAAGTGCACCAAAGTAGGAGTAATCTCACCTTCTATCAGACATCTGCAGTGTTGTGGCCGTACCTACTGTGGTCCTGGAGACACTTGCTGTGGTCAATAGAGAAACATGGTTCAGAAGATATGTGGTACATTTCTACATTATGAGGTTATAAATTATTCTGTAGAAACACATACTTTTCCAGTAGCTATAAAGTAGAAATAATTGGCTGGCTTAGAGAAGCATATTTACAGTGAATGGAGTTAAATTCCATCTCTGCTGTATTTACTGAGGCTCCATAGAGAGACAAGCATCCTTTCGAACTGTTAGAACATCACAGAGTCCAGCACTTAGCAATTAGTTATTCTGAATGTATTGAACAGTAACTACTGATAATCTTATGTTTCTATAAACCCTTAAGAAGGGCTGGAAAAATACTGCAGATTGGACTGTGAACAGCTTGCAGATAATATAAAAAGTTTTGATTCTTCAATGAATTTTTAATATGTTGGATTATTAATGTGGTGATTTCTCACAGTGTATTCATATATGTGGCAATAATGCATTGAATATAAAATCAAGTTTCTTCAAGATGCAGCAAAGCACATAAGTGCTTGTCTAGCTTTAAGCACTCCAGTAGATACATTTATGTCACAGACACCTAAAATGCAGGTGTTTCTACTAAGTTAAGGCCTGCATGTTTTCATATCAGAGCTTTACAATTCGGGTATGAGCAACAAATGAACCAAGCAAATGTAGACAGCCCTGCAGCCACAAAACATGAAAATCAAATTTTGGCCTGGAGAAAACTCTAAAACAATTGAAGAAGTGAAACAGATTAATATTGACATTTTTTATAGTCATTGTGCATAAAGAAGATTATGTAATGAATAAAAGATAAATGCTTTCAGTATTAAAAAAAAAAAAAAAGATTTACATGAAATTGGAAACGTATTAACATATGAAAGTTATCAGTTCATATACTCTGTGCTAAATGTGCTTGAAGCATTATTGTCTAAAAGACTTAAAAATACATGATCACTCCAAAGAAAAAGCATTTATAATTTAAATTAACATAAGCAGTGCTAGTCCCTGTAAGTAGTCAATTTTGCATTTAAGTAATTTTAATTATTAAGTAGCATTAAGCTTACATCACAGAGGTTTCTATAAAAACAATAGCTACAAATAAGATTATATGGTATATTAGAGTTAAGAAAGATTAAGTGTCGTTTACTTGTTGGGTTTCTTTAGGCCTAACAGTCTTCAAAGAAAACAGGTAAGTCTTTTCTTTGTAAGTGACCATCTTTATCGTTTGCTTTCTGATCTGTAGTCTGTCATTTCAACGATTTACTCTGGATATTTTACTTTAATATCATAAAGATTTGAACCAATAATAAAATGAAATGAGCAAATGTAGCAGTGAGGATTTTAAATGAGAAAGAAATAAGACTTCAGACAGTGTAATAGCTCCACTGAAATCAATAGGCATTCTCACATGGAATAACTACTGAAACAAGACTCTTCATAACCCAATAATAATTTATTTGGCTAGTGATTCAAATGAGCACCTGTAAACTACTATTCTGAAAGAACAAAGGCTTTTTTTTACCAATAAAAACATAGAACACTGCTAGTTTTGTATTTCATGGCTTATTCAAAAGAAGGTTTTAAGTAAATTTTAATGGAACCTGTGAAGGATTTTTCAGAATGTGGCTTATGAATCAATGTAAGTGCTGGATTTTTCAGCAGCAGCTTGCTAACTAATTGTTTTTTTTCCCTCAGTCTAATCTATGGAATACTTGGAATAATATATGCAAAAATCTATGAAGTGTCAGGAAAGAGCCAATATACTTGACTTCTCCAGTATGTGTGTACTGAATATAGCAGGTCAAGCCGTTCACTGTATATAATTGCCAAGGGATTTTGTCAGGTTTTCTATCTGTGAATTATCAGGTTGTGGATAATGATTTTTTTTAAATGAACGCTTGTATTTTATGTGGTTCATCAAATAATCTTACAATCAAATTAAGCTTGTAGAATTTTGCATGTGTTCATGTGAATGCAATTTGCAGAAAGTGACAGTCATGTTTGTTACAGAGTTCTCATGAAACCCTATGTATACTGTTATTTCTTGACGTAATGTCTGCAAATAAGACTACAGAACTAATTCAGTCTTCATAAATAGGATACAAGTTAGGTGGCAAAGAAACAAAAAAATGTAAGCATATTAAAACCTTTACAGTTTTTTATCTTTTATATTAAAAGAGCACCACATACAGCAGAATAATTACCAATACTAGAAATTAAAGATTGATGAGCAGCATTCACAGTGCCTAACTCCTATAACCAAAATCTTTAGTATCCTTCTTTGAGTATCGTAAAGGTGCTTGTAAGGCAAAATGGTCAGTCACATTTAACTAGTTTATTCTTATATTTAGTATTGCCATTACAAAACTCCTCTGAGAAGTCCTTTCTTTATACATTTTCTAAATATAGAATTCAAATATGTAACAGCTTCAAAAGCCTGGAATTGTCTCTCTCTTTTTTATGGTCTTAGTGTTCAAATGTTGTCACATTTTGAACTGTCATCTTCAGTTTTATATATATAAAACTGAAAATATATATGTGTGTGTGTGTGTGTGTGGATGTATGTGTGTATATATATATATTGCTAGATTTCTCAAAGAAATGATGTTTTAAGACCTCTCTTTCAGTGCATCAGTGTCTCTAATAACTTTTGAACTCAACCAGGCAATTTCATTCAGATTAGAGAGAACTGTCAGTCTCAACTCTTTTTTTTTTTTTTTTTTTCTCCAGGATTGGTAAAAAGAATGCAAAGAGAAGAAATTTTAGCATCTTTAGCAAAGGAAAGGCTGTAGTAGAATATGTTGTATCTCGTGTGGCAGCAGTCAGCATGTTATGTGTATAGTTGTGTCTTACAATTGTAAAATAAGCACTTATTGGATTTTGAGAAGAACCTGAGAGTATTGAGCTTTATAAGACTCAGCGTTATCAATTTCTTCAACAGAGGTTTGGTTTATTTTGTTTTGCTTTTAAATAAAAGTCAATAGTCTCTAAGGTCCGTTTCAATACAGAAACAAAGAAAAATCTTATTCTGTTGTGCTTTTCATGATAGAAAACTAATTCCTACTAATATTGCTCTTATCCCAACTGTAACTTCAATCAAGATAGATGAGATAAATATGTTGACTTGTGTAATGTGATTCAAGATGCCAAAAGCAGTGCAGGAGATGTGGGATATAGCACCTAGATGTCTGGATATATCCTCCCTTCTGGTACTCACCTTTACTCCTCACATAATGGGATATTTCCAGGGGAACCTATATCTTCTCATACTAACAGAAAATAACTAATGAGGTTCAGAAAATGACTTTCTATTTAGGAATCTGTCACATCAAACAGATTTTTAAAAATGATGTATTTAAGATTGGATAATAATCATTTGAATAATATGAATCTCATGCAGAGATAGATCAGTGAAGAATGAAGGCCAGACAATGAAATTCAGTTTGTGCATTTGTGAAACAGACACTTTTGGCTTCTCTTCCCTTACCTTTTCATCTGAATTCTGATGGCTTAGATTTGTATGAAAGTGTCAATCTGCTTTTCACTGTGAGGGAGGACTGTTTGTTTCCAAAGAACAATTGTCTCACTCCAATTTATAGAAGGGAGAGGAGATTCTTTTAATATGTGTATACCCCACGATGAGACTAAAACACAATGAGGCACCTACAGAATACCTCAGTAAGTATCCATTACAGTGTATTTTGACTATGCAGTGAAAGATTGTGTTGGATTTAGTCAATTCGTAGGCGCAGATGGAGATACACACTGCGTACTGCTTTGCCTTAGAAGTGTCAATTCCTTCTAAGTGTGGCAATTCGGTGCATGCAAACTATATATCAGATTAGAAAACAGTATGAATTTGGAAAAGAACAAAAAGAACAAACAGGTACCTTCAAATTAGGCAGGTGCTGTGTTAAAACTTTCAGGAATGTAGCTTTGGATTTGTTATTTCCATCATAATTTTCAAGTGGGTGCCCTGGATTACTGGAACTAGATTCTCTGATAGTTCAGGCTTACAATCTGTATTTTAATGTCAAAATGCTTAGACCCAAGTTAATCTAAACCAGGATCTTTTTATTTCCTGAATACTGTTTCATGTTTTCTGTTAGATATGTACCTCATCATGGCTCTTGATGATGTCCTGGGAAATTAAAAGCCAAAATTGCTGAGTTCATATTGGTGTAATGTGCCGTTTAAGATATTTCATCTTCTGCATATGAAGCAAACCAGACTTTCCAAACAAGGAAAGGAGAGGAAAAGGAGAAGATATTAATTTGAATCTTACTAAGAAACTCAGGTGAATAAGTGTGTCAGTCAGAAAAGGGCAAAATTAATGGGGAAAGACATTGGATATTCGAGCTTCTTAGAGGACATTCAAGCAGTAGAAATAAAAATAAAAAAATAAAAAAAATATAAGAAGTGATTGAGAATGTCTTTAAAATATTAATTGGGTACTAAATGTGAATGGCACATACACAATACTTCCTATCAACAGCAGTAGCCTGAAATGACTTTCAGTCTCTGGAAGTCTTTAGAGCGCTCTTCTTTTTGTCCCTTCTTTTCTTTGATGCACTCTGAAGAACAAATGCCTGTGGCTACTTGTGGTGCAGCTGTAGAATCCCCATCAGACTCTGATCTATTTTTTAAGAAACAGTATTAGTTCTTCTGAATGGCATCCTGCTGGTGTTTACTCAAACCTCTTGGCTTGCTGGTGCTTACTCTGTCAATCTGGAGCTCTCCTGTAGGTCAGGTGGAGATTCATATTGGTAACAGCTGTGCTTTTACATCATTTTCATTCACCTGCAGCACTTAGTATCACACTTGCTTGAATTGAGCAATGGAATTTGGTTGCAGTGTTGCTCAGCATGTTGTATCTCATGGCACTGAATTAATATTTCAAGAAAGGTCAGGAGATTGAGCTTGTGGGCAACACAATATCGTATGATTATGTCACTAATAACTGCCTGCATCTGATTACTGGCCTCTTCAGTCTGAATGCTCCATTGTCCATGCTGTGCTCTGTGGTATAGAGCCATCAGGTAAAGTAGCACTATTTTGCTCTCACATAACATACTGAGTGTACATGGCATAGCATAAACTGTGCTTGAAATAAAGTTGCAAAAATAAGAGCAAAGATTGTGGACACACAGTGGACAAGTAAAATAGAGTAAAGCATCTGCTGCTTTTCTGTGTGCAGGAAGTTCTGCACCAATTGTTTGGAACTAGAGGAGGCATAGCTGTCAGATCAAGGAGTTAGAAAGCAGGACATTTCTTTACTGAAGATATAGTTTAATTGGAGAGGACGTATTTAAGTACTGCTTATGGTTAAAACTGAACATTGATTTTAACACACTTTGCAGTATATAGGTCAAATCCTTAAATCATTCTTCTTGCAGGACTTCAAATGAAAGCTTGCATCTTGTGTAGAGAATTGTGTTTACAGCAAATTTAGTAAAAACTAGCTGAAGAAAAATAAATACTATTTGAACAGAATGTAATACACATATCTTAAACCAAGATGTTTGGGAGATTTTTTTGCAAATTATGAAGTATTCAGAGAAGAATAGATATATACATATTTATTTGCAAAATCTGCAGAACTCAACTGACAGTAAGTGGAAAGGAACTTGTAAAATAATATTTTATACACCACAGAAGAATTATTTTGTCAGTGTTGTTCCCACAGGAGATTTGTTTACTCGTGCAGTAAGTCTACTGAAGTTGCAAAAGTTCATATGGCAGTGAAGCTTATTCTGTTGGTGATAGACAAGGCATATAATGATAACAAATGAAGAACAGTTATGACAAAATATTGGACGCAGGCTGTGAGTATTGAATCTGTGCTTATATTTTTATGGACTACTTCCAATTTTATTTTAAAATTATCATCTTAATCATAAAGCTACAGTGTTCATCTTTTACTTATGTGACTGAAGCTGGGGAACTCTCAAAATTACAGATGTGGAATGGAAAGCTTAGTAAGAAGACTGATTACTACTACCAAGGTGCAACATAACAGCAGGAACAACCTTAAAGTTGTCTTGTAAATGTATGGTCCTTAGGAAAAAATGAAATAAAAGACCCAGGCAAAATACCTATAAACAAGCTTGCCACTGTTAGAGTGTTATTAGAAAATGGTATCTGCCTCTGGAGAAATGTGAGAGGTTACTCAAAGAAAAAAAATGTATGTGTGTGTATATCTATTTAATATAGTTGGTGTTGGCATTGTCAACTGAGAAATAGCAGTGAAGTAAGAAAAAGGAAATTGGTTTATCTATAACTTGATTGCAAGCATTAACCCAAATAACTGTTGAGAAGTCATACTACTTTTCTAGTTTTAAGATGAAATTGAGTTATAGAGAAGGAAAATGCTTACCTAAGGCTAGTGAACATAGCACTACATACATTCCATGCCTGACTGGTGGAATCTATCCATGCTGCTTGATTTTGTGGTTTAGAAGAGAATTTGCATAGACTGAAAGAATTTTCAGCATGGGGAGGACTGTCATTTGAAAAAAGTATCTGATAAGTGTTTTTGAAAAAAAAAAAAAGGAAGATTAAATTTGAGATTGTGCTTTAGCCTTGTTTTGGAGTGACAAAGGGCAGGTGATAAGTAGAACTGGGAGGGAGGAATCAGTCATACTTTACCTTTTCTGAATTTTTCCCTAGATCTGGGCATTATCTGCTGAAGTTCTAGCTTTTACACAGAGAGGTGGTAAGCTGCTTCATCTAAAATATAACTGCTTTTTCAATAGAGGTCAAACCAAAACCAGAATCTCTTGAGTAATTAGAAGAAAGATGTTATTTCATTCAGTGGGGATTTGGCATAAATTTCAGTTACAGTGCATGTGGCAACACATTTGAACATGTGTTGAGTAAAAAGCACTTGGCCCACTCGCTAACCGTTTTGAAATACTATAAGATAGTGAAGTTAGCACACCTAAATGCAAAAATTATTCAGTTTGGAGGAGCGAAGAAAGAGAATGATAAAGCTACTGCTAAAGTCTGGCCTGAGCATCTTATGCTTAGTAGTGGTGCTCTCTCAGTAGAGTTCCACTGCCTGCATGCAGGCCTGCAGCTCCTCTCCTCATTGCTCATTGCTGCTTCTGGCCATGCTTTACAACCAGCAATTTATGGATTAACTTCAACTGCAATAAACTCTTTCAGGCAATTTGACGTTAACTTGATGTCAGTAGTTTTAGAAAGCAATTAATCATTGGCACTGGTGAATGCCAAGTTTCTATGAACTTGAAAGGGCCACAGAAAGGGACATCTGCTTGCAGGGTGGGAATGCAGGGACATGCTGAATGAACAGCCCCAGCCCCTGTCCTCAGGATGTCACCTGTCCTAGGTGGTGGCCACAGGCAGGGACAACTGGATTGGAGACCAAGTGAGGTGGAGGCATGCAGGCCAGGCTGTGGCTGTGTAGGGCTTGTCTGTGGCTGAGCTAGTGATGAGCAATCCTGCAAGGGGGATTGGGCTGAGCTAAAATGGCACTTGGATGTGGAGAGGAGATGCCATGTGAGGTTAAGCAGGGCTCTGAAGGCCTGCTGGTACCCTTGGAACCTTGATGGCAATAGGGGTGCAGGTTCCTCTGGTTTAGTCCTTATAGGCTGTGGAGGACCACAAAGCAGTACAGATGGGGGATGGCAACTGTGTGGGAGGGCATAGAGGAGAGGAAGGAGGCAGAAAATTGAGTTCCAAGCCCAAGATCTGTGTTTGCTGCTGTGGTAGCCCACGCTCTGGAGGCCCGCTCCCCTTCACTCTTAGTGACAAGAAACCGTTCTTTATATTCATAAGAAAATAATTACCTCCTGACACCAAATGTCAGTGTTGGTGTGAGATCCATGCTGGCTTGCAGTTCTGCTTTCTGTAACAGTATCTCAATTATTTATCGACCAGGATAGATCAAGCATGGTGCAGATGGGCTTAAAATGAACCATAGCTCCATTCCTCCTCTGCTTATAAATGCAGAACTTTACCATTAATGCCATTAATTTAGAGTTACTATGAAACACCTACTAAAGCAATTTTTCAATATGTCCCCCCCAGCACGCACATACTTCCACTGACCTTGCTAAACTTTGTGATGCTCTCTAATTTAGCAGGATAAGAAAAAAAAAATAAATCATCAATAATGTATTTAGCAAAAAAAAAATTGTTTGACGCTGGAATTATATTTTCTGAAGAGACGTGTGTCTACAAGTTGAGGATTAGTTATTTAAGCTGTCTTAACACAATTTAAATTGCAAATGTAAACTATCAGAAGGAAACACCCGTAAATGCTAAATCAGGCAACTGCTGATTTTCAACCAAATCAATAATTTGTAACAGGACCATAATTTGTACCATCCAATCAAACAAGTAAGGACTATCTTCTTATTATCATAAAAGCAATAAAAAGACTTGCATGGCATTCTTTCCCTAATTTGTCTTTCATTCTGCACCATAAAGATAACAAAGTATGGTATACTCTTAGAACATGTTGTTTTACTCTCTGTTTTTCATCGCTATAGTCTGGAGTATATTGTTTTTTAATTTGCTGATGGAAACCATCAATTAGAATTAGCTTGAGGGCTGTGGGAGGATAGCAGCAATAGATGTGAAGGGAAAAGAATAGTACCTAGCATAAATTAATGATGAATTGTTGTGCATCTCATTGACTTAGTGGCAGGGCTTATTCTATGTGTAAATAAAGTACTGTTGCAACAAAAACTGGGAGAGTAGGAGGGATTGGTTAGTGAAATGTCTAATTATAGTCACTCGTCTTGGAATGAAGAACTCTCATCATGTTTTTATCAGAGATGTAAAGAAACAGCGTTTTTCCAAATGTTAACATCTTATAGATGGTCTGCAGCCTTTGCAAGAATATTCTGATGCCATGCCACTTACTGAGTCTATCTGTGGCTAAAAAAACTTCCCTTAAAAAAAAAAAAAAGAAAACTTAAACAAAAATTATCCATTCTATAACTTTTAAAGATGCTTTCCGTTTTGAAATTCTATAATGGTTGCACTTGCAACCATTTCCAGGTGAGGAAAAAATAAATCTGTCTCATTAAGCATTCACACTTCCCAGTAAAATTTGCTGTGCCAGAATTTCAGTCATCCTGGTTTTCTTTTCCTCAGTTCAAGAGAGAATTGGAACATGTTAAGCTATATCAAGCAATCATCATCAAGATAAAGAAGGAGCTAATCTTTGAGCTACTTTCATGGTCAGTAGTGAAAACTTGTGGCTTATCAAAGCCTGAAAATATCCACATGCCCAAATAGGTGGCTGTTCAAAGGTTTTTTAAAAAAAATTATTTTAAATCATGTAATTAAGTCAGCCAGAGTGAATTAAAACCTTCAGATCAACATAGAGCCCTTTCTGCCATCCATTCTACAATAGGTATGTAATTTCTAATTAATGTTTAAAACGCAGTTCACTTGTACTTGATATTTAATTTATACTTAGAAGCAGAGCATGTAATCTAACAGTAATATGAATGATTTCTCCATGAAAGAATCTGCCTCTTGGAAATTATGGGAGAAAGGAAATACAAACGTAAAGGTTTCTTTGTTCTTTTTTTAATACAAAGAAATATTTCTGTTTCACCTTTAGCTAAATTAAAGTTTTATAGGGAATGAAAGCAGCGGAATAATTGAGACAGTAATGTTTGTTTTTTTTTTTTTTAAATAAAAACTTGCAAAACATGAAGTCTGAAATATGTGGGAATTTCATGCAGGGTGACAATTTCTGAGCCTTACCTTTGAAATCTGAGTATATAACAGTAATACCAAAACCCTGATTCAGTGATGAAGAAAATGATCTCCTCATGGTTGACAATGATTTAATTAAGACTGTAAAATTTAGGTTTGGCTTACCCTAAAGAGATCAGCACTTTGTAAAGACAGATGACAACTTCCTTATCTATAATTATGTTCATTTATTCATTTGAATATGTAACATAAACTCATAATAATAATAAAGACTAGGCCTATCTGGATGCATATATACGGAAATATCCCATCTGCTTATTTAGAGGGAATGAAGTGTGGCTTTGTATCCCTTAAAAATTAAATCACCATTTAGCATGTTTTCCCCTATCAGAAGACATAACTGGCAAGACTGACTTTGTGATGTGAAGGATCTTGAAGAACTGTATGGATTTTTATTACTTCTTGAAGTATTTTGGGATTTATAGTTTTATCACATACATATCTGAATGAAGAGTTCTGTTGTTACTGGATTTTTTTTGGTGTTAGAAAGGGATATGCTTATTTTGTGGGTTTTTTTTGTGTGCTGACTCTTGAAAATAAGGGGAACAGTAAGGCTGATTTAAAAAAAAAAAAAAAAAAAAAAAGAGCTGTAAGCATTTTTTACTTTATTCTTCTTCTGGCTACTCTGAATATCTTTCCTGTTTTGTCACTTTAGAGTGTCTGATTGATCTAGGAATCAATCATATGGCCAGCCTTTTAGAAAAGGTATTAAGGTCTTTGTTCTTAATGACACATATGTAGGGTCCTCAGTAATGTATAGCCTTGGGAAGGTATCATAAAAATGTAGGAACTAAAATTTTAGCAAAAAGATCCAGCAATTTTTAAGTCTTTTTTCTTTCTCTCTTGTAAGTCTAATTAGAGGGGGGAAAAAAAGGCTGTAAATGTCGAGTTTTAAACTTTTTAAAAGTGAAATATGAAAGGGAATCTATTTTGATAGCGGGCTGTGTAGAAGAAAGAGAATAAATAATAAGAGTAGTGCTTCAAGTGGCAGACGGGTTCAGTGTCTTTAAAGGAATGACAAGCAGCACTGACTTCTTGTTATTTATTGACAGAGAAGGCTAGTGACCATTAGTCGTGTCTTCTCACAAATTTAAGTCACCTTGGTTTAATCATTAATAAAGTGGGACTACCAGTGAAAGACGATAGCTTCAGTTTTGAGCTTGGACACATGTTAATTGAGAAAATGGCTACATATTGATAGGAAAAAAAGCACCAAAATATTATCTTCATTGAATATAGGTACAGATATTTGCCTACAGGTAGTGTGCTTCACAACACTGAACTGGAAAAAGATAACCAATCCCATGCAAGCACATACCTGCCACTGAAGACTGATACAATTTGTTTCCTTGTGAGTTTTGAGAAGTGCCTTAATGCATGAAAATCTTAAGTGTGCAGGCAAATCACACAAGTGGAAACAGAAGAAGAAAATGCAACAAATACAGAAGTACATAATCTTTCCTTGTTTAACTGTGTAAACATGACTTCTGAGATGCCACGTATGGTGCCATTATAATCTGGAATTATGTGTTCATACATTTGATCAAATTTGATCAAAAACCATTCTTTGACCAACTTAAATTTATTTGTCTTGTTCATTTCTGTCACATTCTCTTATTGAGATACTGTTAAGAGGAAGCATGCTGCCACATCTAGTGGACAAAATCTATTGATTTTACTCTCATCCAGACACCACTATATGTTTTTGAATGCCACCTACTGGCTTTTTATCTCTTAAACATTTACAGATCTGCAGACGTTTTTCTGAAGGTGTACTGTTGTGCCAGGTGCCAGTTCCTGAGCATAGCCTTAGAGAATACAATTCTCTCATGCCTGTCAGCTGTCCTAGGGCAATGAAGACTGAAAGATAGCAACTGCATATGCATTTGAAGCCTTTCCTAGTATCCATATTTCACTGAAAAAAACTCTGGGTATTGCTGTTTATGTACACTCTTCTATTGCCTTGTTAGAAAGGTGCTCTAGAGGGAACGAAAAAAAAAAAAAAGGAAGAGGAAAAAAAAAAAAAGGATCACGACAAATACACAATAGAGTGCATTACTCCTTATAGAAAAAGTTTATATCGAAAGCGTGCTCCCAACATTGATGTGAGAGCATACCCTTGGCAAACTATCTGCTTCGCGTCTAGTTGACACTAAGTAATATAAGCAGAAGAAGCTATGTTCATATTATTGCTTCCCTAAAGAACACTGCCTTTGGAAATCTATGCACAATTTCTGTATGGCATGCATGTTCTGTTTAAAAGAAGAGAGAATAGACAAGTCATAAAAATGTATTTTGTAGAAATCTAGGACTGCAGTACCTACTTGGTCATAACTGCAGTCATAACAATATGACTGTGATGTTGATAAAACTAAATGAGAGAAGGAATATCCTTTGTAATGGTCTGTTTTGCATACACGGTGTCTTCTGCTGTGGATGGAAAGCGCAACAATGAAAAGTACTTGTTTATTCTCTTGACTCCTGTGGAGAGCAGTCAGGAATAAAGTGACTGGTAACTCACATCCATGCAACTCCCACTGGGTTTCTATTTACAAACTGCTGGAAGACAAGCTGTCTCTCCTGATGGCATTCTCTGAGGAGGCCTTGGTGTTGTCTATGACATTCATTACACTTGTGACTGCACAGCACCTGTCACTCACTCTCAACCAGAGACACCCATCAATGCCTGAGATAGTGGTTAAGTTAGATGAACAAATATAAAAATACAAAATGCTGAAATTCAGTGAGCTAAGCAAGTTGTGATAATGTAGACAAGAATGTACTAATATTTTAATTGTAATTTTGTGGTTCGCGTTTGGATGTCTATTTCCCTCCATTCCTGGTGGCCTGCTATCTGGATTCTTGCCATCTGCCTGTCATAAACCATCATGCAAAAAGAGATAATGGCTGTAGCTTCTTTGGCTTCCATCTCGTGCAGGAATTGGAGAGACTTTTGGAATGAGGAAGGACTGGTAGCAGAATGGTTAGTGTTTGGAGAGCAAGAGGACCATGATGAGATAAATTTGTATCAGCTTTAGCAGTAGTGGAATAGCAGTGAGTTACACATTGGATTTTGTTCTGAGAGGAAAGAAGAATGAGTTTAAAAACAGGTTTAAAATCTTTCTGGATACTTGGGTGCAGGTGAAACATATATAATGGGGAAAAAGAAAAAAGTTGATAGCAATGAATAAATGAATGTAAATGAGAATTTAGGAATTGAAGATGCTTGTAAAGGAATCAGAAGGGCATAGAGAGAAAAATGTGGCCATTACAATTAAGAACTTCAAAAAGTTTTTTGAGGGGAAAAAGTTCTAATAATGATATTAATTTGTTAATAGGCAGAAAAGATGGTAAAGTGTGTACAATGCAGGAAAAATAGAGGTATTTGATAAACATTTCTGTTAAGTATTTAGCCAATTCCTAGTCTGAATTCTGTGCTAAGAAAGCTTAGCTGTCTTGACTAATTTCCAAGTTAGATGATATTCTGTGATCCAGGTGGATTTTGAGAGACATAAAAGGAACACCACTGGTGCAGTTGCTGATTAAGCAGAAATAGGTAGATATTAGGAGTTCTAAGATGGACAATAATTAGAGATGAGACAAGAAACAAATAATTAGACTAAATTAAGATTTTGAATTTCCACGGATTCATCATGGATCTGGATTAAGATTTTTGTTTGTGCCTGTAGACTTTTCTCCTTAAGCTACCAAATTGCTGCCATCCTTTCAGACTCTAGGATTCCTCAGTAGTCCTCTCTCTGGGAAGCAAATTCTTTTGCCTTCGCCAGGTTCTCTAATACCAGTATTATTCTCTCCTTTTAGCTCATTTTATTGTGTGAGTGGCAGTTGTTTTCCATCCATTTCTCTATTATCATCTCACCTTCCTCCTTTCGCAGATGGAACATGTTACAGGTCAGTGTGTAAAAATAAAAGTTGGAACTGAAGCAGAAGCCTAGTTCTTTGAGAAGGTATAAACAATATGCTTCTGAAGCTGAAATACTTCAAAAACTAATGAAAATAATCAATATGGGCTGCTAAACCTTGATATTTTCAAAATATTTTTATATGATGTGTCTATACATTGTAGAAAAACTATGAGGAGCTCAGTGGACTATTATCACTTCTTTTCAATAAAACTGAACTGGAAAATTCCAGAAGATGAGAATTAATCTGTTGTTGAGCCAATATTTTGAAAGGGTGAAAGAGGTTACTATGGTAATTACAGGCTTGTCACTTTGACATCCATCTTGGCTGAAATAATAGCATGGCTGATGTAGGACTCAATTATGAGTAATAAAATAAGGGTAATGATAATAGTAAGACTTACAGAGTAGATATTGTAAAACTGATATGACACCCTTTAGATGAGATTACAGTTTGAGTTGATAGATGTAAGAGAGCTGTTGATGTAGGGAGGTTTTTTATGGGAAGGGGGGACTGGGGTGGCCAAGAATTTTTATTACACCCTTAGAACAGTGTGAAGTCATGATAGTATGTGCTGTGTGAATGAAGAGTGACTGCGTGAGTGATGAGTAATCATCAAGCAGGCACGGGTCTGGTGGTCTTGATCAGAGATGGTGGTATACTGTTGAAGATCTTCTTAGTGGCCTGGAATAAACATCATCATTAGCTGTTAGTGTGCAGTTGGTGCAAATACTGACAGAGGTGAACGTAAAGAGCACAGGTCACTGATAATAAGAGGAACAGAGATTATTGTTAAACAGGGTAAAATTGAGACTACTGCATTTGAATGTGAAGCCAAGACATAGTAGGAACGTACAGCATAAAAGACTTTATGAACTCTGAAGGGAAGTGGAGCATTTATTTTTTTAATTTCATCATGTCTCTATACGTTTGTTATTTTTGGCATACTAATTTCCAATAACCAGAAAGGTTTCTTACAATCTGGTGTTACACTGTAATCATTGAGGTTGTTGTTTCTTTTCTTTTAGCTCTAATAGTCAAGGTTTGCTGGGCTAATTGTGCTCTTTCTTGATAGATAGAACAAGTCTCAAGAGTACTATAAATGACAATGGAATGTGGTGATGCACTTGCCCAGACTAATCTTATGTCAGCAGGTGCTATCATAACGTACAAGCTGTAGTTCTTACTCAGAAGAACTCTTATTGTACCTTCTTTGAGTCATGGATAAATCTGTATTTTTATTCAGAATGCTCTTTGTTTTTCAAGTTCTCAGGATCGTGTAATGATATTTTGCAGTCATTGAATAGATGTAGGTAGATATACAGTTCCACCAATCTTTGTGATAATTCTGTTAAGCAGCATCAAGCTCATCTGATTAATTTACAAATACTACTTTGTAAAGAAGTTAATTTGAATTTACAGCTAACACTTCTGCAGCATTAATATTCTAGATAATTTGATGCAACCTGATCTATTTTTTTCTCTCATTTTGTTAATCTAAAGTGGAAAAATTCCTCCTTTGTAAAGTGTTTTGAGATCTCCAGATGAAATAGAAATACTTTCCCTGATACTACGAAATAATAATATTTTACGTGATGCAGTACTATCACTCTTTAACAATGTATGTAATATCTTCAATGACATTTTTTTTCTTTGTAGTAATAGTGCTTTTTTTCGATGAGGTGGAGTTAGGAATAAAGGGAGTGTAAATAAAAATTTCTGATGGCTGAAACGTCCAGCAATTGCATCAAACATCTTTGATTAGTTCAGTGGTTTTGTGCATGAGTACTACTCCAAGGGTAATTGCATTCTTCTCAGTGAAACTCAATTCTGTTCCTTATTTTAATAATCAAAGCAGGTAAAAAAATTAATAGAACTAGCACTATCTTACTGAACCTTCATGACTCATCTGCCTTTTGAAATATTTAATGGATACACCATATGTCTGTTTTATATTCATTCCGTCAAAGGATTTAAGGAAAGTAGTCAAACTTTATACATTTCAATTTGTATGTGACTGTTTTGGTCTTTCCCCTTTTTAATAGTATTTTTGCAATCTACACTTGCCTATGAATATCTAAAATTTTTTCTGATGAAGAATTATTTCCTATTGTTATTTATTGTTGTGCAGTTCAGTTTAGAGGTAATACAATTTAGATTGGCACATCTTTTTCTTTTCTCTTCTACTCATTAGCAGGGAGTCTTTAATCTCTTCTTTCTTGACTTTTCCTAATAATCACAATATCTCACTTTCCCAGTGGGATTCAGTCTAAGACTGAGTAGAAAATTAGACTCACATCAGGCAGGCTGAGCTTATAATAATGCTGAAGAAGTAATATAACATAAAAAATGAAATATTTCTGTTCAACATATGGTTTTAATTATTGTAACTTTTAGAGTGTAATTTCAAAAAAAAAAAAAAAAAATCACTGATGAATTGAACTGAGGTGGAAAAATCTCCTTTATCTTTTAAAATAAAATTATTCTAGTCCAAAGATACTTTTAAAAATCTACAGTGTTTAAAGTGTAATAGTAACTATTTATTGAATAAGAATTTGAGACCTTCTTATTAATATATAGTTGTTTTTTTTTCCTATGAATCCTTCTATTTGTATGTAGATCACGTTGGCAAAAAAAAAAAAAAAAATTGAAGCTTGCTGAGTACTGTAATTACTTTTTTGATCACCAAGCTGATCACCAAATGTGATCTCTTTTTATGATTTGTTTATTTCTACTCATGTTATCTTGATTTTGTTGGTTAGTGAATACGATTACAAACCTGCAGTTATATATGAAGTATTTTCTTTGAAGTATGATCAAATGTATTTCTTTGTATCTATTTTCTAGACTATAATCTTAATTTATCTCCTGATCAAATAAAACTTTGAAACTAAAGCATATTTTTAACCAAATATCTGTGTGATGTACTCATGTTGAATAATGGAAGTATTTACAGAGATTTTTCATTAAACTGGATAAGATTATAATATGAATAAAAATAATATTTAAGTCAATTAGACAATGATCAAAAGCATGGAGTTATTTTAAGTTGTTCTATGTTTATCTGTAAAATATTTAATCTTTCCCTCTACTGCAGATTTAGTCAGCTCGCTTTTTTTTTTCTATAACAGCTTTTGACAATAAATTGTAAAAATAATATATAATTTAATATATCTTATTATATCATATATCTTAATATATAAGATAAAATTAATAATATTGTACAAGCAGCTCATGAATACTGGCTAAAGTGAGCAGAGTGGACTTGCAGGGCATTGCCCTGTGTGTCCAACTGGAAAGACCCCATAGCTTGTGCTGAAGAAATCTGAGTTTAGATGCATTTTAGGAGCTGTCGTCTTGCCGTGCATTCAATAAAAAGTTGGCCTGCACACCCCTATTAAAGCAACAGCACTACATAGGAATATATGGACTATTTACTGGCAAGTACGGATAGATCAAGTTCAAACTTAGTTAAGGTCAGTTGTAAATGTCATCTTTCTTCATTAAGATTTTTGTCAGATCCGTTGATGTTTTTAGCAAGGTACTCAGCTCTGGAGCAGTGGCATCCCATGCTGAAGCAGGGCCCCTTGTCACAATGGTTTGCCTTCATGCACACAAGAAAGTTTCAGAATATGACTATCTGAGCCCTGCTTTCCTGCTATCCTAGGTCAGCATCTTACCAACTTTGTCATTTCCACTGTTGATCTGGGCCTGATCTTCATATGATATGTGAACTCTTTTTCGTGTTGGCTGGCTCAGTTGAACATGTACACCTATCCCTATTGTAGAGATTGGAAATCAGGTGCCATATTTGGTGTTCAGATATAGCCTTTCATTTCTTGATTATTTTGCAAACAGAAATAGATGTCCTAACAGGATCAGATCCATATTAAATATTTGAAGTTTTAAAATTTACAAAGGTTGCTCGTTTGAAAAGATAATGTTTTAAAATGTAGGAGTTTGTTGCACTAGTGTTCTGCTAATAAATATTTGTAAAATTAAGCATTGGGAAAATCACAGAAGTTGGTGATTTCTGGTCTTTGAAATAGATAACTCTTGGCAAACTCATTTTGATAAAAGGTTGTCTTCTAAAAATAACAGTGCTATTCTTCTGGTTTCCTCAGTTATACAGAAACTATGTGATTTCTGCCCTTACTTGCTGGTGAATTTCTAAACACTTCTCATTTTTATTCTCTTTTGAGAGCAGGCGTGAAGCAAGCTGCTTGTTTACCTACTTCTCTCCTAATCTCTCCTCAGTAGCTTTTAAACCAACTGTTCAGCTTCATCTGGATTTGAGAGAATGTAATAGTTTTGAAGTTACAAGTAGTTTTATGAAAACCCAAAGCTGGACAGAGGAGTAAAAACGAAAATGTTTGCCCCTCCCGAGGTCTCAGGGAAAGGCATAACTCAACAGTTACGTATTTTGTTTGGTTGCTGACAGCTGTCTGATCAGCATGTTGACAACCTTTCAGTCACTTCATTTTCCTATCTGTTGGGTAGTGAAAACTCACTGAGATTCTTAGAAGATAAGATGAGATGTAGGGTAAGGGAAGATGTGTGGTAAGGGAAGAGATGAATCAGGAAATGAACTTAAAAGTGAGTATAAGCATAGGAGGCAGTGAAGTTGTAAGAGGTGGAAAAAAACCCAACACTATACAAATCCATGTGTAAGGAAATCTGCTTATTTTACCTTCCCAAGCTCAGAATAACTTCTCTGTGAATATAATTCCTTGAGCAGGACATGATATGTAAAGGAGGAATATGGTTCAAGACTTTGTCATTTTAAAGGCAGTACATATAAAAATTAGTGAAATTGTCTTCAAGAAAGATTATTTTGAAGTGACTGATGGATTTTGGGGGCAGGAATGGTGAGAAGGTATGCACTAGGTACAGTAATTCACTCTGAACTTTGTTGATGCATAATTCAGGCCTCTCTTTTAAAACTCATTCTTGTTAATGGAGGTCTTCACATCTTTCTGCTGCAGGGTTTGTGATACTTTTCTATAAATCATTTCTTCTCTATTTTTGAAAAGAAAGTAGGGATATTTCTACATAAAATATTAAGGAAAAATAAATGTTGTATTTATCATTTATTGAAATCTGGTATGATAGCTCAGTATATATTTTTTTCCTCAGTGATGACATAACGTCTCCTTGGTGTCTGAGGTTAGAAGATGTCTGTCCTTGGAAGACTGTTTTGTGAGCAAATGCCAGGAGAATACTCTATAATAGAGAATACACTATAAGAAAGGACCTGTTTTTTATAATTAATCTGAAATCTAAATTTTTCAAAATTTAATGTTAATTTCCATCTTTTTGTCTTGCAGTGCTAAATCAGTTATACAGATTTGTTCTGATTTTACTGAAGTTAGTAGCATCTTTTATAAAGCAATCTTTATATCATGTCTCTTTTATAGAAAGCATTCTGGTTTATCATCATTTTCCTAATAAACCTGATTAAATTATGTACTCGTAAGTAACTGGAGTTAAAAAATTTGGAATGGTTATATCTAGGAATGGAAAGGAGAAGTAGGGGTTTTCAATCGAAAATCAGCAGCATTTCAGAAGTCAAAATTGTATGGATTTGCATGATACAATATGGATCCAGAATTTATTTGGGTCACTCAAACGTTCTAGTATAACCTTGTGTAAGTTTGATGATTTAAGTTTTTTCTCTACTAAAACTGACAGTACCAGTATAATATTCTAATATTTGAGATTTTCTGCATTCCAAGTCTATTTTAGATAGAAAAATGGTAAGAATTACTGTGGTAAAGTTAACAGAACTGTCTATGAGAAATAGCAAGCATGATATTGGTGACTGCAGTTGATACAGCAGGAAGAAATTCTGCAACTCATACATATGGAGGCAAACAAAGAACTATATCAGATTGGAAGTGAACTGGGGCAGATTAATTAGGTCCCTCAGCAGCCAGTCAGGGACTTCTGAGCTCTCTGGTGTGCTTTCACACTGTGTGCCTTCTGAGTCTGGAGTTTGCAGATGCACTAAGCAGTGGCCCAACTCTGCTCCCACTGCATTACGTGATGAAATTTTCAGTTGAAGCAAAGTTAGGCCAATAGTGAACATATAAAAAAAAAAAAAAATCCATTCTAAGTTTACATCAGTGGTTACTCTGGAATGTGAATAATGAAAAATATTTGCTGCTAAGGTATAAACCATATTTCTCAAGACATTTCAAGTTGTTGCTCTTCACCAGTTCAGCATATAAATACACTGATTTTAATACAAAAGTCTCATCAAGTACTTTAGATTCAACACAGTAAAATGGGATATATATTTTTCTGCCAGCATTTGCAAGTAACAGTGCAGGCACATCATAGATAAAAATAAAATATTAATTATTTTTAAACACATGCAATTTTCCACCTGAGAACAGGAAGACAGATAAATGCTAGTCATGTACCTTGATAGATTAATAGAAAGGCACTCCAATACAATACTGACAGAAGAGGTATAAAAGCCTGATTAGAATATTTATAACTGGTAGCTTGTAATCAATCTAGACAAAGGAATGTGTCTCTAGATTTTTGTAATGTATGGCATACATTTGTGATGTTATGCAAATGGCTATTACTTAAAATATATTCCTTAAAATATGGTAATACTTGTTAATTTACAGTATATGGCATAGTTGTGGATTAATTATTCTACCTTAGCCCCCTCTCCCACCCTCCCCCCACCTCTCTCACTGCCTGCATAACTGATCCCATGACTATCTATTATTAAAGATGTAAGAGAGGAACGTTTTAATTTTCTTAGAAAACCACAGCTGTCGGAGTAGAAATATATCCTTGTACTTATTTTCCGAATTTAACCTAGTGTTTGAAGAATGTTTATTCTTTATGTCATTGCATAGAATAATGTGATAATAATGATGTTGTACCTGGAATTGGAACAGAAATCTTTTAATAAATTTGCTTGAATGGCAAGACATTGTCATTTAATTTCAAGTACATGTACCTGGTAGCTGTTCAATTCAGTTCCAGTTTGTTAAAGATTGTTCTACAGATTCAAAGTCTAGTGCAATGAGTGTCCAACCTTTTGGCTTTCCTAGGCCACAATGTGTGAAGTGGAGTTGTCTTGGGCCACATATAAAATTGATATTTTATTGATATAAAATAGATATTATTTCTAAATAGATTTTTTATTAAATGCGAAAAAGAGAGTGACAAAAACATTACTGAGTTGGACCTGTATGGCTTTTGCTTCTTGATTAAAGTCTGCCTTTTTAAAGGGACTAAGTAAAGCACAGGACTGTTTTCAAGTCATTCAGACTTTGTATTGTGTTTAGTGTAAATTATAAAAACCCTCCACATATTCATGAGAAATGTGGCTCTCACTTCTTGCAGGAAATGCAGTAGAAGTTAGGCTTTCTTTACAGAGGTTACTAGTTTTTAAAAACATAGCGTGGTACATACCAGTCACAAAGGATTCCCTTTTGTGTTGAGAAGCACTCAGCTAGGGAATAATTCATCAAGAAAAATTAGAGATGATTATGACTGTTGGCCAGAATGTTTGACACCAGGAGAACATCATGCTTCTATCAGTTAGTTGGTAGATCACTCTAGCCATAGTAAGATTTTCTTCCTTTTCCCTTCTTCATTGTTCAAAGTTGTATCTTCTAAATTTGTAAGCTTTATCAGGACATCTGCAAGAATTAGTGCTTCTGAATAGATAATTTACCACCTTGGAAAATACTTGCTTGGAATTCCATGTGATGGGTAACTTTAGGGCAGTGGCTCACTGAATAAGGTAAGGTAGAGAGGCTACCATAAAAGGCTGTGCTGCTCCTTAAAATTCACCTTTCTAGACATCTGTCCCATTTCCCAAAATATGGGGAAGTTGTCACTGAAAGAGACATGCTAGCAGATGAAAAAGAGAGGGAATTCTGTGTCTTGCCTGTTTGGTAAATGTCCTGTAGGATCGTAAATTTTAGGTTTGAGGTTTCTTTGAAAGTGTGCAGTAGGTATTTTTTGAAAATCGAGACTGAAAACTATAAGATTTTTTGGCAAGAAAAGAGTATTCAGGCTATATAAATCATCTATTTTCTGTCTGATTTTCAGAATGGACAGAACATTCACATTGGATCAAGAGAGATTACCCAATTCATTCACATGAAACTGTATGGAAATGACATTTCAGAGGCTACTGTTGAAGTTTTGGGTGGCATAATTGTTATTTCTCAGTTAATTTTTCAGTGATGAAGGAGTTCTTTGTTTTTATTCTGAAGCAAACAGCAAAAAGTGCATTGTATTTTTTAAGTTGAGTATACCTAGACTGAGCAATTGGTAGAAATAATTAAAAAAATACTAAAAATCCTCTTAGCTTTAAGTGTGTACAGAGTTTTATTTTACAGGAAAATATGCATTACTTACATGCACTGGAAATACACATTTTTTGTATGGTTATTGTAAATAGCTAAAGAGTGGATAGAAAACACTTTACCTTTAACAGAAAGAACTGTAGATGTTCTATTTCTTCTTGTTTTCTAGGTATATGGCATAGCCATCAGATCATGTAATATTCATGCCTCATCCAGGTTGCGTGTTTACTTCTCTAAACAGAAAATGATCCAAAATGAGAGACTGAAAAAAGGACAGCAGAGACTAATATCCAGAAGAATGACTTTGGACATGGAAGAGTCATGTCACTTATTCAGACTTGAAAAACCTCGAGAGCTGACAGTGAGCAAGAACCATCCTGATTTTCTAAGGAATGCTCCAGACTGTACGCATGAAAGGTAATTGCTGAATCAAGAAAACTATAACTTTGTTAAACAAGCCCTCATAGCTTGCACAAACTTTAGGGAGTAACACAAACCATAGCAATGCGAGGTCTTTGAAGACAAGTGAAGATAAGTAGTGCTGTTGTCTGCAGCTCATCGGGGGGTCCCGTGAAGATAAGGAGGCAGAGTTGCTGCTGTGACACAATGCAACCCCCTAAAGGTTTCACAATGGCCTTCATCCAGTGACCAACAGATTGGCCCAGAGGCCCTCCCCACATTCTAGTACGCATGCTCAGAAGGGGAAGAGACATCCAGTGCATATGTAACCTCTTTCTTAGTAATATGATGAATATGTATATGCTATGCCTATAAAAATTGTAGCTGCCACTTTCCTTGTGTGCGACTTAGGAGGAGCTACGCCCCTTGCACCTGGCTCCATAATAAACATACCTGCTTTATAACCTTACATGGGTTATAGAGTTTGATTCCGCATAACATTGGTCTCCAGCTTTCCTGCCAAGCAGTGAACACTTCTGCTTGCAGGACTGTAGAGCCACACAGTTATCTTGTTCTTTATCCTAGTGTTGGAGTTCTTATAAACAAATATTCACCAGACGATAAGCAGATAAATTAGGATAATTTCTTGGAGATGGACGGATTTTGGACAGTACCTGGGCAGAAGTCTATCTTTCTTGCTTATTTTTTTTTTTGCCTTTTGTTATGAGCACTGTGGATCTGGAGAATTCTGAAGAAAAAGTTTGGGGATGAGTGGTTTTGGTGTTTGTGAATAGAGAAGGGGAAAAAAATCTCCTTTTCCATTGTTGTTTATTTTGTTTTTAATTAAATGAGCTATACAATTATTGGAGGATGTTCTGAAAAGGCTGGTTTTATTTTTTGTTTGTTTTGTTTTTTAAACTAGGATTTAAAGTTCTGGTAAATACTTCTGCATTCAAAGGCAGTGTATCTGAGAGGCTGATGGAGACTGCATTATTTGTGACCATTGCTAACTTCTCAAAAGACAGAATTCAAAATGGTGGGTAAATCTGCACAGCTCATTCATGTATTTAAATCTGCTCTGTGAAACGTATTCTTGTGAAGAAAAAAAAGGATGTTAATACAATAAAATATAATGGTGGTAAGCTTTTTTTTTTGTTATCATTCAATTCTTTGCATAGATATAAGAAATTATATTAAGAAAAATATATATGACATACATTTCGTAGAAAAAAATTAAAGTGAGTACAAATCATTATTCTAGGATGTTAAAGTAGGATATGAAATAGTAGGTGGCAAAAGGAACAGCAATGATCAATTCATTTTGCCACTGAAGCGAACAAAATAGCAAAGAGACAGCAGGGCCACTGGAAGGATAGAACTTTGACATAACAGAGGGCCAAAATGAATTCTTCACCCTAATGATTATGGACTGTGGAGATGGTAATATTCCAGGAACAGAGAGTGATTTTCTTCACGTTTTTTTTTCTTCTTTCGTAGCACATGAAACATTAAAAGTCTTTATCACTGTATGAAGGCAGATGATAATAAGGCAATTAGAACGATCAAAAGCTGACAAAGAAGCAGGCTTAGAAGAATCACAGATCAGGATTCAAAAGTTATTAGCAATAGAAAATGGAAGGTCTTCTGCCAAGAGGGCTAATAGATGTAATCAGTAGAAGGGGAGGGAAAGGTGTTTTTGTAGAGTAGTGGAAGCTAAGAGAATGTGCTAAATTTCCTTGTGAAGACATACATAGAAAATGTTGGCCAAAGTTCAGGATTTTCATACGCTTGATGTGTAGAGAGATGTCTCTTGTCATTAATTTATAAAGAGGACACCAAGACTGATAAATGTGTTTAGTTCAAACATTACTAAATTAGTGGACAACAGTGAAACAGCTATATGGAAGAATTTATTGAGGTTTTAGGAAAGCATTTGATATTTAGACAGATTTACAAAGTCATGTGACATCATATCAGTCAAACCTGTCAAAATAGAAAGAAGAGTAGTGTGGACAGAACAAGCAATCATTAATGAAGAGCAGCGTGATATAGAAAATGTTAACAATATGTGTAAGCTCTTTACACTTATATTCATGTGATTATCAGTAACAGCCTATCTCAGATTTTAAAAAACAAGCATTTCCTTACATGTCATTACGTGTCATTTGCAATATGATTCTTCTGTGTGCTAGTGATGCACATACTTGCTGATTTTTCTTACTCATCTTGTAGCTTCTCATAAACCCCTTAGAAAGTGCTGATCATGGTGAATGGGAGAAGCAGTAAAGGAAGTATCTAATGGAATCTAGAACAGTTTAGGAATAACTAAAAAGCTAAGCAGATAAATTGAATTGCCTTGCTTATTCCAGCTTTCTCTTTTTGTATACTGCTGCCTCAATATGAATCTTGTGCTCCTGGTACAATCTTACTACTTCATGAAAGTGTTTCCAGTTTGTCGAAAACTATGCAGAATGGCATCATATACAAGAAGTGTTATCTTCTTCTTGGAGAGAAGTGAAGGTAGCATTACTGTGATTCGTTTACAGTGCTGGGTAATATGTGGAGATAATCATGAATACATTTGCTTTTGTAGCTGAATAAGCCACAATCTGCAAAGACCTTGAAGAATAGTTTTATGAGTATAGTCCAGTACATTACAGCTCTGCTGCTACACTTAGGACTCAGTTGACACTTCCATTATCCTCTCATGATTTATTGCTACTGTTCATACTACAGAAGAATCTGGAAGTCCCAGCTGAGACCATGTCTGCATTGTGCTGCAGAGGTTTTACTCAGAGTGGGTAAAATATGAGAAGTGGGAGGGAAAACTAAAAGAGGAAATGAATTGCCCAATTCACTGAGGAGGTGAGAGATGAGAGGAGTCCAGTCTGAAAACTGAACAACCACAGAAGCAGAGACTTGAAGTTGCAAGAATTTGCTTTCAGCTCTCAGTTGGCTTGTAAGCTCAGCTCTCTGGCAATATGATCACATAGGTTTCAGCCGAGGACAATTCCACTAGAAAAAAAAATGAGTTTCCATCTACCTACTATAAATAGATATATTCACACTGGCAGCACCCAGTTAAGAAACTATATTTCCCGATTCTCAGTCTAGCTAACGCCTCACTCTATTACAGTCCCCATTCAGATGGGTCTTTATGTCAGCTATTGTTGTTAGTTTCTTCCAGCTAGATAGTTTCCTAAAAAATGGGTCTTCTTAATTTAAAATATTTACGTAGATCAGGTTGTTATTTCCTAATAAATATTGCTCGTTTGATCTATTTATGTCAATCACTATATACAATTAGATTGGATTGCAGTGAGAAAATGTAAACACACTGCTCAGTAAAAGAAAATTTTCCACAAATACAGTGCTGATATTTTTCTTTGGCTGTTAGAAAAAAATGTTATCTAATGCTATATAGTTTAGTTTTTATATTAATCAAAGGTATGTTTATAAGGATCTATTTTGATTTATATACCTAGAGAAGGCCTTTATCGTTATATGAATTACTAATGCATAAAAATGTTCTATAGCCTTTTCAGAGATGCAGGGGACAATCATACTTAGAGCTCATGATGAATGCAAATATTGATTTGCTAATATGGAGTAATTTGTGTTATCTGAATATGGTGCATATATTGTGTGCAGATTGATTCCCGTTAATCATCTTTGATCATTCTCCTAAATCCACGATAGTCTGCTGTTAGCTTTCACTCTCCATTGGATTTTGTACTGGCTAGAAGGGACTATTAAAGGGCGAGCAAGTTTTGCTGATCACTCTTTGTTTCTGCAGTTGGCAAATCAGTTGATGAATGGGGATTGCGAATCCCAGGTCGGTGTGATATTGTTGCAGGTGCACTTTTGTAGTAGTGATAGGCACCTGCTCTTCTTTTACTCTTAGCAACCCCACTACAGAATGTTGTCTCTGAGAGATCAGGCAAGGTAGACAGTAGCTTAACATCCTCCATTTCTAAGGCAGCTATACTAAAAGCCCACCAATACCCTTTTGGGTCCTTGAGGTACCCTTTCCTGAGGTAATCTATACCAAGGATGCATGGAACCTCTGGGCCAGTTGCAGTAGGGTACTTTTGCCACTCACTTCTGGCTAGGCTCACTTTGGCCTCCAGTACAGTTAACTCTTGGAATGTCCCTTATCAGTACAGAAATAGAAATATCCCTTTATAATGTGTTGGAGTACATTACGCACCAGTATCCGCTAGACCCTCATATTTCTGTGGTTCTGATGTGCCAAGACATTGAATCCAAATAGTCTGAGAAACTTGATTGCCTCTTTTTTCCATCTGACAGGAGTCTCTCTAGTTCTGGTTGTTGTATTCATTACTCATCGCTTGTATGGGAGAACCAAAAGACTCATTGTCAACCTTAGACATAAGATTGGACCATTCTCTCTAGAGAACTGCTCTCTGGAAGCTGGAGGCATCATTTTCCTGGAAGGATCCTCTCTGTGACTGTTTTCCCTTATAACTCATCTATACATGCCTGTAGGGTTGAGGCGAATTTTCCATCCCACTTCTTATCCTCTCCATGGTCATGCAGGTAAAACCACAGGATGGTAAATGGTGTGTACCCACTATATCCTCTCTCTCAAGCAGAGGGACACTTACTTCTGATAGATGAGATATTGATTTGTATAAGTGGAGAGCAAGACATATTGTCTTTGAATTGCTCCTGGGACAGTCTGTCAACAGCAGAGACACAGGCCTGTAGGGCAGAAGAGAGACATATATACAGAGATCATATTTCTGTCATCTGATGTAGCTATGTTTATAATAAATAGTTATTTTTTAAACTGTACTAATGAAGTGGACTGGTAGTAAATACCATATCTCTATGAGGACCTTTATAAGCTGTACTAGCAAAGTGACTATTTGGATGGTAAATAATGTATCTCTATGGAACAATCTCTTGGTGTGAAGAAGGTCACAAGCTAAGGTAGAAGTCAGAGCTATAATGTTCACTCCTGTATATGATATAGAAATGTCACATTAATTAATTACAAATCAATAAAAATATTAGTAACAAAGATAATAATAGATAGAATTTAGAAGTCCAAACTCTTACTGAACTTTCTGAGTGCAGATTTGGGACAGTTCTTATTCTACCACTTCCTAAATCTAATCTGATTTATTCTAAGGTATATTTGTTTTCATGATTTTGCAAGACAAATACTTATGTGTGTACACGGAGAGAAAGGAGGAACACTGCCCCCAAATTTAGACAAGGCATTTAAGAACACTGAACTTTCTTTCCCGAGAGCTAGATCTGTTTTAGAATTGCAGTGAGTTTTGCTTAAAAGTGCCTTATTAGTAATGGTAATATCCGTGTTTTATCAGTTCTTGCGTTTGAATATCCTTCATTATCCCATTTTTGAAAAATGCTGCAATTTAGATCTTTATAAAATGAATAAATAAATTACGTACGCTTAGCTGTGCGTACTCTAATGTTAAATTAAAGAAATGAGGTAGAAGAGGTAGTGTGGGTGCCTGGCTGAAGTCCACAATATGGAGTGAAGGGCTCATCCTAGCAGAGTGCTACTGCCAGCAGACCCAGCCTCATTTCCATGCACGTCTTTAGAGGTAGGCCTTGTCTGTGTGTTCCACAATATATGCTATCCTCTTCTGCCCCATCGAATTCCTCTGACTGACATTCTAAGCCCTAACATAAGAAGCTTTTAGGTTCTGTTATCCCATTGGGGAAGCTTCTCCAAAGAGTGATGCTACTGAAATAATGTGAAGTTTTCTCAGTTTTGTTTAGCTCGGTAACTAAGTCAAAGAACATTTTAATGCAAAGGCTGAAATAAATATACACTTTTTCAACATCAGGCTTTTCAAGTCACTTTGAGCTCTCAATTTTCCATTGTCAGGTGTAAAATGGCAGGTTCATGTTTCAGTGTTTTTTGTCTCAGAATAGATTTCTTGTCACTGTCTTATAACTGTTATTTCAGCTTTATATTTATGTTGTGTATTACATCCTTAGCACAACACTTGGAATTCTCACAAAGCATGTGCTTTTGGTAATCTGAGAATATGGCTGAACATACTTAATCTTTATTCATACATATGAATTGTTGTTAAAGAAAGGGGTCAACCTATCTAAAGGAAATTCTGACAAGCTTTCTTGATATTCATCTGATTCTTTCAAAGATAATAGAACAGTTTTAAGGTTGAGAAATGAGACATAAAGAGCTTATCCTAGTCTTTGGTACTCTGTAGATCATGTCTTCTCTTCACTTAGTACGGCATTCAGCAGCTATAGCTCTGCAGCAACTATGAAGACTGTGAGCTGCTAAGCCTTAGCAGAATGCCTAACTAATGGATCATGTTCAGCTTCATAAAACTGTGGGAGAAGGCAATTCAGGAATGAACTGGCTCACTCAGTATCGAATCTGAAATTATTTTTACCTCATACAGAAACATATGACTGTTCTGTGTCTAACCAGCATACTTTGCACCAACGCATATCCAAAGAAGAGGCAAAAAATAAAGCGTTACAGAAGAACATAGCTGTAAATCATAAAACCAAGTCTGGTTGTTGACTATATATAACAATCAGACTTTGTTCAATTCTAGTCTGTATTCATTCACTGAATTGGAGGATTTGACTGATGATCACTTAGGTTCAGCAGTAATGCTCCATAGATTACTTTGTAGAACAAACACAAGTACTTTGAAGGCATAATTAGTACATAAAATCCTTGTGTGTGGATGTGTAATACTCATATAACTTTGTCTCACTTCAAGGTTTTACTTGGCTCAACAGCATCCTATTTCTATAAATTACTGTGTTTCAGTTTGAGTTTTCATCCCTATGAGTTTCAGCTTCTTCCTATTTTCTTTGTGATTGGAAAAAATCCAGGGTAGAGACTTTCTTCACCTACAGTAGGCTCCATACTTGTCAGGTATATTCACAGAACCAAAGAATACATCCAGAGTTGAAAGGGGCCCACAAGGATCATTGAGCCAAATCTTGTCTCCAAACAAGTCCAACCAAAAATTCAAACCCTATTTCTGAGTGTGCTGTCCAAATGCTTCTTGATCTTCTGCAGGCTTGGTACCATGACCACTTGTTCCAGGGCCCTCTGGTGAAGAGCCTTTCTCTAACATCCAACTTGACCCTCCCCTGACACAGCTCAGTACAGTTCTCTCAGGTACTGTTGCTGTCAACTGAGAGCAGAGATCAGTGCTACCCCTCTGCTCCCCTCCTGAGGAGCTCTAGACTGCCGTGAGGCTTCCCCTCAGCCTCCCCTCAGTTTCTTCTTTACGCTGCTCAAACCAATTGAAGTATTCAAAAAAAGCAGTACTAAGAAGTACAAGGAATTGCTTTGCACTATCAACTGGAAAACATGAAGATCATTTTACTGGTAAAATTAATTGGTACTTTTCATTGGTACCTGATTTCATCCTGCCTGGAGAGAAGAGGGAAAAGCAACAGCAAAAGGCATCCAAGCATATTTCCTTAAACTGTGATTATTTCGGCTTAGCTACCTTTACTTAAAGACATTGCTTTGGAAAATCTATTTTTACTTCGGCCGAGCTGAATTAAGCAGATACCTTTTTAGTATGGAGCCCCAGGTTATCACTAATACACTCAGTGAAACCTTCTTGATGAGGTGTAGCCATCAAAACAAACAAACTTGGATGGGTACACGACAAAACAAGCATGTTAACAGACTGACCTTCTGAGAAAGTAGGAGGCCTGGGAACAGATGTCCTAGAGTCACCTACATCTGCACCAAAAGTATATATAAGCTGCTATCTACTCAAAATGAACTTCATTACTTGGACAGCTGTCTTTACTTTGCTCATGAAGTTGCCACATTATCATTTGGATACCCTGGGCAGTCCTTCACTCAGTCTCTGCCATAAAGTGGCACTGGGGCTCTGAAAGGTTCCACCTGTACTTGAAAGCAAGAGGTTTACTCTGTTGGCCTGTATAACAATGTACCTGCTGTACTTTAATGAATCTCACTCATCAAGCAAATTCTCTAGTTCACTGCAAACAGTCTAAGTCTTGGCTGTGTTGCAACACACTAGGTTTTTGCTTATTCTTACTTGCTAATTATATTATGTGCCATGCAGCACCTGACATTTTGGCCGATGGTCTTTGTTTTTCCAGTGTTAAAAGTGATTGCTCACTAAACGGAGTACGATCTCCAGACACAGCAACAATAAAAGTGAATATATATTGTTTAGTTAAAAGCTGTTCATCTGCCAAAGAATCTTCCGGATTTTCTCTCTCTCTCCCTTTTTTTTTTTTTTTTTTTTCTGGCGTGGGAGTGGTTGATTCTTACATTCACTGTTTTTTCTTTAAAAAAGGGATAATAAAAAAGGGATAATTTATTTTTCCTTTCATAGGCTTAATTGAACATTGTAAACTTGAAGTTCAGTTCAGATACTGTTTTTTATATATAGGATATCGAGAGAGTCAGTTTGGAGCGAAAGATATTAAGAAGAGTAAGCATATAGTGCATTGAAACTAAATACAGATAGATTTTTCAATATTTTTTATTTGCAGTAGTAATAAAATATGCTTTTGGATTACCAGTGCTCATGTAGTTGTGTTGTCGTAAAACATCAAGCCTTTACGGTTCTGCTTCACTCCTGAGAAAACCTTTCATTAACACAGGAACATATCACAATTGTCTTTGGCCAAGTACAGTGCTCTTACGGCAAACTGAGGATCAAACACAACACAGCCACTGCAGAAATTGTGGAAAGGAAGATTAGTCTTGCTAAAACTTGTTTCTGTCCTTCTTTTGGTATGTATTTGTCTTGTCAGATTATTTTTTTGTGAAGAAGAGGTGAAAACGTATAATTAGTTAGTCTCACTTTCTTGCCTGAAGGGCTTTTGTAGAGATGCCTCAAATATCTGCAATTCCTGATGGAAATAACTCCAATGGTTTGAATTTAAACACAATGGATATGAGAAATTGGTGAAGTACAATTTTCTTTTGTCAATGTTACATAAGATACCATACAAAACTTCTCACTTGGGTTTGTTGCTGGAAGGAAGATGTTTTAAGAATTTCCATTGGGAAGCAAATATTGCATTTCTATTAAAAAAAAAAAAAAAAAAAAAAGGTGTTTTTTATAAGCTCTATTGCTGCTGTTCTCTAATGGAGAAAAACTTCTGAATATATTTAAGTAAAAGCCCTACAGCAAGTTGATTCACAGATTAAAAAAAATAAATAGAATTTTTAAAAGCATTAATTTTTCAGAACTATTATTGTGATAAATGACAACTGAAGGGAGGCATTTCTTGTGAAAATGTTTTTTCAAGAATTGTTGTACTATATTTATGCCTTTTAAAAGAAACAATTCTCTTCTAGGGTCCAAACATATGAACACTTTGGTGTCATGACCAGATTATGTCTCTAAAAAGACACAGAATAGAGACACACAAATTTAGTAGCTGTCTTGTATTGTACTTGAAATATAGAGTACTGCAGGGCCTGAAGGCAGAGAAGCAGTAGTGTAGGGATATCTGGATTTTTTTTCTTTTTTTTCCCCAGTTATTAAACAAGTGAATATCACTGCTTCTATGGTTGTAGCAGGTCCTATCTATTGCTGACCAAAAAAATAAAAAATAAAATAAAAGGAAAGAAATCTACTCTTTAGAAAGTGCATTTAGGCTTTCTTGTTTGCTTTGGACTTATTTTGATGGTAATATAGGAAGGGCATATGTTTCTCTGAGCTTGTACTTCCAACTTCAGTCTTCTGAGACATCTTTTACACACACACTGAATTGGAGATTCTTTTCCCCACAGGGTGCTTGCAGATGACATGCAACTCTGTGATTTTCAGAGCAGCAGCTCCAACTCATCTGTGGCTTTAAGATATCAAGCAACTATAGATATGAGGATGGAGATTCTCTTGCCTGTGTATCTATAATGCTCTTTGCATATAAAATTAACGGGAAGAGCAGAGAAAACACGCAGTTACCTGCTGTCATATCTTAAATCCTAGATAAAATGTTGTTTGAGTTTGCTATAATTTACAGATGGAATGGCTGGCATTCATTTACTGATGTTCTCTCTTTTCTATTTCAGTATTAGGTAAGTTTCTTTCTTTGCACTCTGAGATATTAATTCTTTTTTTTTTTTTTCCCTGCTACTTCTGACAATTTATTTCTTGATCAATTGGTAGTGAAGATGTCTACTAGGAAAAGGAGTTAGCTGTTCTCAACATGTTAATTGATTTGCAAATTCAGCTGTCAAAAAAAGACCCTGAGAGGAACACGCAGTAAAACTTGGTTTTCAATTAAGCTCGTGTCTCCACAGCAGTGCCCTGGGCTGCTATGCAAAGCTTCTTTGCATCCAGCTTCTCACTGATCAGGCACATCACAGAGGTAATGCCTTTGACTCCCAGGGGAAGGGAAGAAGTCAACCACAACGTACCTTTCTTGGATGAGTCAGTAAGTGTATCATTAGCTGAAATGGCTGCAGGTCTTCTCTTCCTCGGCCAGGATTCAAAAGTATGACACTGGAAATCTGGGTACGAAAGTGAGAGAAAAGGAGAGACTTCTGCATAGGCTCTCCCACACTGTTCAGCACAGTATTCTTTCGGTTTTATTGTATAATGAAGAGGAAAAAAAAATCTACCAGAGTTAAAAATAATCTAGAATTTGTACGCATTAATAATTAAATTACACGATATTCTTTTGTGTGTGCTTGGGTCAACAGCGCTCAACGTTTTTGTGTGACAGCACGAAGGATTTCTCACGGTTAGTGGCAGCTCCTGGTGGGAAAAGACATCTTGACAGTAGGTGGCAGTGCAGCCCTTTCTTTCCAGCGTTGACCCAGGAGCATAAATCCAGCCTTTACAGAGTACAGTCTTTTCCAGATGCAGGCCTCAGGGCCGTATTCAGTCCTGCAATTCACTTCTCATCGCTGGGATGTCTCATTAGGAGATTAACTGTTTGAAATGCAGTGCTAATGTGAAAGTTTTAATTGGGAAATCCTGTGCATGTTAAATTAATCTTAAGTACTTTTATCTAGAATGCCTGCTTCCTTTCCGTGATGCTCTGTATTTTAAATCGCCTCACTTTCTTTCACATCACATTAAAAAAACAAAACAAAACAAAACAAAAAACCAACTTGCAATAGGCTAACAATGCCTTTTTCACTACATTTTGTTGAAGGTGATTTGCAAAGCTGGTTTCTGAAGCCTCCCAGATGCTGAAGTAGAGAGGTTCCTGTATATGACGCAAGCTGAGTGGTACCACGGCTATGGTATAGTGGTAAACAGATTATATCTGTAGATTTCTGAGATTGCAGGGCAAAGGTTTCATCTTAACTACAGTTTATGTTTCATGGATAAGTGTGTTATTCATTGGGAAATTCTGAGAACAACTGGGATTTGCAGTTTGAAAGAAAAGCAGATAGTAACGCAGCTAAACATTTAGGCTGAGATTTTCAAACTGGCCCCAGGGAATTTAGAGACTGGAATCTCAGTCTGCCTGTAAAATCCTCAGCCCTCAGGACTATTTTCTTCTCTTTATAGTGCTTGTACTGATTTTAATTTGAATCATGCACACAAAAGCCTGGGTATCTGGTAGAATGGAGCAGGAGAGGGATAAATTGATGTTACAGTTCTGCCAACATAAAAATTGTTTTCTGATTTTTACCTTATATGTGCAGTTCTGATTTTGTCTACATACTCTTCTAGCTGCTGTGGTTTTTAAAGTCTTGATCTTTCTCAGGGGCACTGTGCACTCTATTTGACTGCCTTTTTGTCACTTTACGAGGCTTTTTTTTTTCCTTTCTTTCTTTCTTTCTTTTTTTTTTTTTTTTTTTTGAGAGAGAGAGAGAGAAAGCTTTGGGTACAGCAGTGTTGTGAATATCTTTTCCATATTTCCCAGTATGGCTAAAATCAAACATAGGAATCCTTGCACTTGCATTGCCCAATACAGAAACACTTGAAAAATTGTGACTAGCCTGCAAACTGTATAGACAACCAGCCATACATTTAACATGAATATGAATATTTTACAGTCTGGGATTACTTGGGTTTTTATTTGGAGCATAGCCTTTTTTGGTGTGTGTTTGGGTAAAGATGTTCCAAAAAAAAAGCCAAATGGTAAAGAACAGTCCCAGAGCAATGGGTCATGAGAAGATAAAGCTGACATACCAAGTTTTGTCTTTATGTTTTTAAGCCATATAACTTCTGCAGATACTGAAATGTCATCAAGGGGATTCAGAGATGGCTTTGCAAGAATGGATATAATTATTTACATTTTCATAGAATCATAGAACTGCTTTATTTGGAAGGGACCTTTAGAGGCCATCTAGTCCAATTCCCCTGCACTAATCAAGGATGCCTACAGGTAGATTAGCTTGCTCAGAGCCCTATCCAGCCTGACCTCGATTGTCACAAGGGATGGGGCATTTACCAGGGCAACCTGTTTCAGTGCTTTAAAACTCTAACAGTAAAGAACTAATTTTCTGATAGCCAGTATAAATTTCCCCTCTTTTAGTTTGTTCTACTGAATATTCTCTTTAATTAATATATAAATAATGTAGCATAGAAATTGCTATGGTCTTTTTCAGGAGTGAATTAAACAACAGTAATGCATTTTGGGATATGTGCTTCAGCTATGAAAACTAAATTTCACATTCATCTCGTGTGGAATGCTTTCAGGGTAAAGAATATGAAGCCCACCCTTTAGCAGAGGAGTTGGAGCAAATCTGCCATTACTGAGGTTTTCATGGTACTTAAGCACTTAATACTTAAAATTCAGATGCTCGTGTTTGTTGTTTACATGATTTCAAGGATTCTGATAAAGTGTTCCATCTGATCTAGCTTCAGAAAACCCAGGGAAATATGTTAAAGGGTATGATTCATGTCTTGCATTCGTATTTACAAAGAATAGGAGATACATAAATATGATTCCAAAATATATAAATAGTTTACAAATTATTGGCATTGTCTTTCAATGTTATTTATCTTTTTATAAATATAACTCAAAAATTGTCATTTATAATTGAAGGTGGTCTAATTTCATTTGCCAAGAACACAAGATTAGCATATATGCCTAAACAATTAAATAAAATATTAGTGAGACATTTGCCTCCAGTAAGGGAGAAAATGCTTGAAGTTTTACCATAAATTTGCATCATATAAGTCTGAATAAATTTATATATGTTATATGTGTACGTGTACAAGTGCATGGGTGTATGGAAGGAGCAGGATATGAAGGTGAAGTAATTTAAAAAGGATATTAAGTATGATATTTGAAGAAAATAGGTGTGAAAATACTAATCCCTGGCAAAAATAAATATGTCCAGACATATATGTGTGTCAGACAGCTTTTTCAAAATTAAGTGGCTTGGAGATGTTTATAGTTGAATGCTGTCTTTTAATAAGGGAAAAGGTTCAAAAGTTTGAAAAGAAGCTAGTAAATGACTAATTGCCTTGCATGTAGGAAAGGACAAACAATGGGAAAGAATTATCTGCTATCTTACTGATACTCAAAAAGATGCCAGTAGCTTCGCAGAAAACCTACAGTACTGAAAACTGATGAACCATTTGTGAGTATCCACAGTTGAGGATGAGTTAATAAATCAGATATTAGAAACAAAATGAAATTTTTTAACTGGTGACTCTAGAAGAACCTGAATAGAAAGGTTTAGAAAGATTGAAAACTAATACATTAGAATTGGTAACATCTGTTAATGCGCAACTCATATTTTATACGCACGGGAAAATGGGTTTTAATTCATATTCTGAGCCAGGTTTTTATGTTTTTTGTGTTACTATCAAAGAAGATGTACCAATTTAGTTTAGAAAGATAGCCTCTTTCTTTGCATATGCTTTAATATAATATTCTTAAGCAGTGCCAGACTCTGAAAACACAAGTCTATCTTGTTTAAACTTGACGAGTGCAGCATGTTCTGGAGCAATGAGTTTCTTAACAGAGTCATAGCTCTGTAATGGGAAGAACATTTACAGTGATCACTGTGCAGGTCACCCACCAGAAAAGCTTTACTGCACTGTCAGTGGATACTTCCACACTGTATTGCTGTTGCCACAAAATAGACCTGCAGAACATGACACAGATGCAACTTAAATGCCACATGAGCATGTTATTGGGTTGTTTATTTTTTCTCACCTCTGTTCAGTGCATGAACAGAAATAGATGATATCTCTGAGCATTGTACTATGGAAATATCCATAGCAAAATATGTTACTTGATGATGGCTTTTGTGCTGTAGATCCCAGAAACTGGACTGCTATCTATAATCTCATTTCACAAAACAAATGCAACATAAGTAATTCAGCATCCTTAGATATATAGTTTTAGCTACTGTTAATCTGCACTGAGCAGTTACTCTAAAAATAAGTCTCTGTATGATGTTGTTATTACCAATTCCTTCACCCATGCAGTCCCTTTGCTTGTTTCATTTACAGAACATTAATAACTAGTCACAACAAAGTATTACTTAATTTCATTCGTGAGCTGGTTGAACAGTCGCTGTGTATTGACACTTTTAGTCCACTTAATTAAACCCAAAAGTACAAAGCAAAAGCAATTAATTACAGCAATCAATATATAATAAATGTGAAGTACTGAGCACAAAATCATGATTCCAAGGGGCATTGTAGCAAAACACATTTTTGTAAAAAGACCAAATCTGGGCCATAGACTGTTTCGTGGTGGGCATAATTTTCTGAGAACTTAATAGCACAAAGAAGATAGGATTTCCTATCTGGAACTAATCTTAGATCTTCTTTATCTGAAATGGTACATAAAACATACATGAATTTCACAGTGATAAGTAGTCATTTAAGTAAATATATTATACATGCAGCAGCCAAGAAATTGTGTAAGTCCATTGATACCTATTGAACTCAACACACTATGCAAACAGCATATTTGGCTTGCAAAGTAGCTTGAAAGAAAGCATTCCTTAAAGATTGGATAAATTGCATAAAGTGGTTGAAGTCTTTTGATATTTTTCATATTCAAATGTTAAACTTGGCTCTAATCCATATGTTGTTTCAGGAATATCACAATGAAAAAGTAGTTTAGCTCCTCAGTTTAGTTTGGTAGCCAATTTGTGGAACTTACTTTCCTAAAACACACTTCTCTGGACATCAAGTTGGATTTTCAATTGTCTCTATACACTTTGCATAATCTTAAATAGTTATTTTGGCAATAGTTCCTACTGAATGTTTAAATAAGATGATCCTTCTTTCACTGTTAGTTTGTCATGAATCAAATTAATCACACTCCAACAACTTTTAAAAAACTATACCTCAAGAGTTTTCAAGCTATTAAATATTTTTCTATTATAAGGACTCAGAATTGTTCATTGCAGAGAATAAAGTACCACTTTTGCATACATTACACAAACATTTCATGCTTCATGATTCCACAGTAAATTTTCTTGCTGATTACTCGTAATCTAAGAATCTCCTGCTGTTTTATGGAGAGTCTTATTAATTTCATTCAAGTAGCAAAATTAACACCTGTAGAGAGCCCTTCATGATTTTTAAACTTTTATCATATTTCTAATAACCTACTCCATTCATTGTATAATAGCTGGTTTATTTTACCTCTGAATCTATTTATTGATTCTCAGGGTTTTTAAGAAGAAAATCCCCCCGCTTCCCCCTTTTTTTTCCTTTTTCTTTTAAATTATTATATCAGCAGGGCTGGTTATTGATGATAGATTCAGATATGATCATAGTTTGGAAGCTAGATTATTTTGAGTTGAGTACTGAGAATTAAAATATTTCTTTCACAGTTGGAAGGAGAGCTGAGACATCTGTATGGAACCCCCATAATGCTCCTGTCAGTAGAAATTAAATGAAGTACTCACTTATTACTTATGGGTAGAGATTTTGTTATCGGAAAGCCAGATCTCTAAATGGTGGATTCAGTTGCAGAAATAACATAAATGGATTGTAGAATGTTAAAGGTTAATAATGAAGCTTAGGAAGGGGAACTTCATGATACTGACAAAATTGTCCTTCTAGCTGAGGCAAAGAGGAATATAAGCCATGTCTCAAACTCTTTTATGATGAGAATGGATTATAAAAATGTTTGACAGTCTTCTGACATTTATCTACATGTACGTTTTATTTTTTGTATGGCTGATTCTCAGTAATGTAAATAATCAGCAAACCTATATATACATAACATTAGATGGGATAAGTTAAGGTAAGTCCTAATGTTGTGAAGAGGATAGTGGGACTATTATACATAATTGATCATAGATTTTTTTGTTGTTGTTGGAACATATTGTGTTACCTGTTATAGGTTGCTTCAAAACTAATGCCTCCTATTTATTTCCGTGAAAACTACAACAGATAGAAAAAGGCACAATAGGACTATTTGATAAAGCAAATTATCAGCTACAAAATACTATTTTTAAACATGCTAGCTACGCATATTCACCAGTGATGAACAAGAGCCTGCATACTGTGCTTGTCAAAATCGATACCAGTAGAGTTGCTGAAATGCAATACCTATCATCCTGTGCTAACATCCACTCTTTGGTCTCCAGGAATGTTCAGAAAGAATTGATGAATGTCAGTGGATGCCATTTCATCCACATGGAGGAACGATGACACAACTTTGCTTCATAAACCTGTCCATGTCAGATGCCACTTTGACTCTCAGAGTGCCCCCTCTGCTGCCATCTGTCACATGGCAATGATATGTAATGGAATATTGATTAGAAGGGTCAAGCTCTACTGCCACACCACCAACATCTGCCTCTGACATTGTGGGCCAATATAATATGAAAGGAAACATTACTTTCAGATTAACCCTAGTATTTTGAGAAACTTCTTTTTCTTCTTTTTCTTCTCTTTTAACGATATTCTGTGTTGTTTCACTTGCACAGCCTGAAAGGAAAAAGCTATATTTGGTTATCCCATCTGGGAGGTTAACCAGTGACATCTGCAGCAGCAGGGTCAGACTACATGCTCTGAAGTAGGGTAAAGTGAAGATGGGATCTGTGTGTGAACCACAGGGACACTTGGTTGGATAGCTGTGGAGGCTGGCACAGAAACTCAGTGCTGTAAAAGCAACAGGAATCCTGGTAGTAAGCATGACAGTAACTGATATAATTTTGACATTTATATAATTTACTTGACTTCTATATGATTCCTTTCAGAGCGCATACCACAGAAAGAAGTGTTTCTAAGTCTTCCGTTGTTTTGATTTTTTAAAATATTTATCTATCAGATAAAATAGGTTGAGATTGTCTTTACCCACCTGAGTGGTGTGCCTAAATCTAAAAGCTGTTTCCAAAATCTTTGATTTGTTTAATGCCTAAGTAAGCTGCATACGTTAAATTATGTGGTAAATGCTGCAAAAGGTTCAAGCAATGCTGTTTCTCTCAAATAAGAGAACTGTTGGTTTTTTTTTCCCGAAATATTTTTGAAACGTTAAAACATTTTTCATTTTCCCCCACATTTTTGCATATAAAATTCAGTCTTACAATATGAGCCTAGAGTATTTTGGTTTTAGATCACAAGCTTTCCTATGTTCTCAAACACAAATGGATTTAAGACCATGTATGGCAGCCTATCTTTCTCTTCCCTGAAACTCTCATAGGCCTGTAGGTAGGTCAGAGCCAAGTAGAAATAATTTGAAAGCTTTATTGTGATTCCTTGATTCTGTGGTGTCTTGGGATGCTCTTAATTGCTTTTGATGATAATTGTTGGCCTGTATACCCTGATAATTATGGTGAAAATAATCATTTAGCAGAGTTTAGACTTTGCAGATAATTAATACTCTTTTTTGTTATTATTGGAGTAATTGCTGCTTCAGTTTCAAATCAATCTGTAAAGCATAATGAGCTATAGGTTTTTGTAACTGCCTGCAAAAAAGCCAAGTTTGGGACAATTTGTGTGGTTGAACTTTTTATCTGTTAGTACCATCACCTAAATTAACAATAAAATATATTGATTAACGTAAGTTGTAGAAGGTAACACTGTTCAAAGAAGCAGGCTTTTTTTTTTTTTAAACTTATAAAGGAGAAATGTATTTCACTTATTTCCAAAATCTTTTCTGTTTCTAATGTGACTGTATATGTTTGCTTTACTCACAAAGTACCACTGTTGTCTTCTGCAAAGGCAAGCAGATTAAGTTTGGTGTTTTCACATGGGCATTCTGATTTTAAAAACATACTTACTTAATAATGGAATATTTAATTTCATTGCTAAAATAGAATAGAAGGTTTGGGTTGGAAGGGACCTTTAAGATCATCTAGTTCCAACCCCCTGGTGTAGGCAGGGACACCTCCCACTGGATCAGGTTGCTCACAGCCCCATTCAGCCTGGCCTTGAATGCTTCCAGGGACGGGACGTCTACACCCTCATAAGATAACCTGTTCCAATGTCTCACCACCCTGATGATAAAGAATTTATTTCTATTACCTAGTCTAAATCTACCCTCTTCCATTTTAACAACATTTTCCCTCGTGCTATCCCTACATGCCCTTATAAAAAGTCCCTCCCGATCTTTCTTGTAGGTCCCCTTCAGGTACTGGCAAGCCACTATCCCCCCCGGAACTATCTCTTCTCCCATTCTCTCAGCCTATCCCCACTGTGGAGGTGCTCCAGCCCTCTGATCATCTTCATGGCCCTCCTCTGGACCTGCTCCAACAGATCCACGTCCTTTTTGCTTTGGGGGCTCCACAACTGGACACAGTACTACAGGTGGAGTCTCATGAGAGCAGAGTAGAGGGCAGAATCACTTCTCTCGACCTGCTGGTCACACTTCTCTTGATGCAACCCAGGATGTGGTTGGCCTTCTGGGCTGCAAGTGCACATTGGTGGTTCATACTTTATCTTTTATCAATCAACACTCCCAAATCCTTCTCAGAGCTGCTCTCGAGCCATTCTCCACCCAGCCTGTATTTGCGCTGTAACTCTATCATAAAACGCCACCTAGCTCACCAGGGAAGATTTGCCCTTGGTGGAGTCATGTTGGTTACCATGAATCACCTCATTTTTATTTTCCTTTTACCTTAGTAGGGCCTTCAAGAGGATCTGCTCCATGATCTTGCCAGGAACACAGGTGACACTATCTGGCCTATAGTTTCCTGGATCCTTTCCTTTTCCTCTTCTTGAAAATGGGAGTTATGTTTCCCATTTTCCAATCAGAGGAAACTTCACCAGACTGCCATGACTTTTCGAATATAAACTCACTTTATTTCAGAAGAATACTTAGAAATCCTATGTTTAGATAATCTCTAACTTAAGGGGAACAGAACTGTAGGGAGGCAAAAAAGAGCACATCTTTAACAACTGCCCCAAATCCTGTTCCATTGGAGTAGATTTCTTCTAGAGCATTTGCTAGCATGTAGAAAGAATGAGACAAATTCACCACTGTCTGAGTGCTATTTCACAGAACTCAAATATTGGTTTCTTTGGCCACTGTCTTTCGGTTATATCTCTTCTTCACTTGCTATTTTCTGAATTCTCATGAATCTCACAGGTGTATACACTTTTCTTGCTGTTCAGTATATTGATGCCATCATACACTAGCTGGTCATCTTTGTCAAGGTTACAGGAGCATCTCTTTAAAGCAGATAACATTTTGTAAGTCTATCTTTTTATGCCCTTGTTGTGTTTTTTTTTTGAGAAAGCAGACAGAATTCGTCTTCTCACTATGGCCCATTAGATTCTCTGAATATTTAGGTTGTGTCTTCCAATAGACTTGACCTGACAGCTGGCTTGAAGAGACCTTCCTTGCAGGGAATACTGGATGAAAATATCTTGTCCTAAAGTTCCTCTAGGATTTGTTTTCATAGGAAGCTGTTGAAGCTCTGTGGTGGTGTATGGAACAGATACCCAATTCTGGAAAACACAATTGATAACAACTTCCTTGTCAACAAAAAGATAGCATCTAAACTCTTTAAAATGCATTTGAGGAATGATCCATCTCTTTACTTTCCTCTGCACCTGGCTCTGTTTTCCTGAAAAGTAACAGAGCAGTCATTACTTGTGTTAGTTTTGCCAGTTAAATGTATAGACTATCATCAAATTTATTTCTATTCCCTATTATATACATGTACTATACTGTGCAGTTATCAGTCAACATTTTTATAGCTTTAAAACTTTCAACTCATCCTTAGCATCATGCGGGGAATACATAGAAAATAAATTTGGGAAAATCAGTTTATTGAATTAGTCTTCTAAATATGCAGAGAGTTTTATATTCAATTAATTAAAAAAAAAAAATTAAACTGCAACCACTTATGCTGTGTTTGTCTCCAACCGTTATTTAAACTTCCAGCACACTTTCAAGTGTTTGTAGGAAGTAGCCCTTACAAGAAAATTCTGAGTTCTTAAATGGAGCCTAGAGCTATGGCCTGTGTGCAACGCTAAATATGGAATCATTTCAGTGTGTAGCATGAAATAGGGATACGTATATTGATGAACTGTTGTATTCTTATAGTATTGATTTCCATAGCCAAAAAAAACCTATTTTTTTTATCATATATTCTGTTGAAATGTTAATGCAGAATCTTTTGGAAAACATTCGCTTAAGTATTAAGAGCAGTAGAAGTTATACTTTTTGTCTCTTTGAAAGAATGAGACTGCTCTTGCTGAAGGGCTAAGTACAAGTGTTCCTGTATTCAGCTTTTGAGGAAACCATTTCCAAAGTCAATTAATCCCAAAATCACGAAACATTAGGGATGCTAGTAAACTGAGGTTTTATTTTATTTGTAACATTGTAAAAACTGTGTGTATCGTCTTTAGAACTATATCAACCTAAATGTCTGCCTGAGTAATAAGGAGCTGTACTGTGTCATTTAGACAGCATCTACAACTGGTGGTAAAATGCAGGTAGTCTGGGAGTTGATTTAAACTCTAAAACAGAAACACTTCTTAAAAACATTACTGGCATTTTTTGTCTTTCTGAAGATCATTGAAAATTACCAAATTATATCAAATTACCAAAATTTGTAAAAACAAACAAACAAACAAACAAACAAAAAAACCAACAGTCTTTAAGGCAAATTCTGGCTCAAATTCTTTAAGGACAAAATGGAGGATTAAATCTCTCTATGAAATCTCTTTTGATCATACAGTGAAATTTAAAAAAAAAGTCCAGTTTGATGGCAAAACACCTTTGACGATGAAGGAAGATTGCAGAATAGCACCTACAAATTTAAGTCACAAAAGCTGAGTGTACAAATATTAACCTTTCCTCAGTTTTACTGCATAGCGTACATGTATTTTGATACTCAATTGTAGACAATCCAGGGCTGTGAAGGAGAAATGAAATGCTCTTCTTCCTGAACTGATTTTGTTCTTTTACATTTTGGAAGTGAAGGTTTAGAAAGATTAACAATGCTTGATTCAAAATATATTAAGGTATTACAGTAAGAATTTAAATGACAGCAGTTATATAATTCCTACCATATGAATAATTTTTGCTTGAGAATTAACTTATTAATTACAGCAGTTAAGTGTAATTATTCTGCCTCTTAAGGTGTACCTTATTATTACTTTTTAACAATAAGACAAAATCTGCCAAAGGTAATTATCATAACAATAATTCGTTGCATGCTTTTGATCTTGTTAGGACTACAATATAATCTTCATGAAATGATCTTTTCCATGTTAATCAGTCATTCACAGAAAAGTCTTTCATGTTTCTTACTCCTTTGAGAAGTGGATTGAAGCTTGGTAATTGGAGAGGCAGTGAACAACAGTACAGAATTCATTGCTATGTTTGAGGGACTGGTTTTGACTGAGTATAGGAATGCTCACAAAAATTGAATTAAATTTCTTCACAGTAATAAAATGTTGCAAATATAAATAATTCACTCAAAAACTCTTACATTTCACTCACTCCCAAACCTCTCATAACTGAAAATTCCTTATTGAACTGTTATGTCGCAAGATACTACCAAACAAGCAGAGACTTCAGCTTTTTCTTTTGTGTGTTCTTTTTTTTATGTGTTGGATTTATACACTTTCTTGGGCATGATTTCAATACACTGGTGTATGGGAACTGTTGATTCACGGCCTGAACCACAGAATGATCACCTGGGGACAGGACTGAGTCGGCCCCGGGAGCACAGGTGAAGCTGTAGACCCCATTTAAGGGCTGACTGCCACTGGGGAAGGATCTCTTTCTGAGATCCCTCCTCTGTGGAGTCTTTCCTGTGAGCCTGGATCTTTGGATACAGGTGAGCATTCTTTCTCAGTTTGTTTCTTTTCCCATTTCCACCACGATGCTCTTTCCAGCTGTAACACTAACTGTAACAATGGCAACCTCCTATCTATTTAAAAGATGTCAAACTTTAGTTAAAGTACATGTAGCAAATATTTTTTTCACTGCTGATGTAACATTCAATCTGATTTTATTTTCTTTATAACAAGAATAACATTGATATTTCCTCCCTCACAAACACCTGCTCTTCCTTTATATTGTATTCAGGTGAGATAGAAATGAACAAAGACTCTGAGAAAGAGATGCTGCAAATGAGATGGGGGTAGGTATCACAGTACCCTTAAGAATAAATTTATTTAAGTTAGTTTTTGTTAGTTGGTTACCACCTCAGAGAAGTTTCTCAACACATGTAAGAAACTTGATCTTCTAATGTATATTTATAGAGTAAAACAATAAATGCTATTGCTGAATTGTAATTATTTTTTCAATTGTTTACAAAAATACTGTATCTATAGTATGATACACGATCTCCCTTGCTTACACTCAAAATTATTAATCTCTCTTGGATTATATAACTAGTAGCGCATATGTTTAGCAGTTTATAAACTATATTTGGCTGTTAGCATTTGACATCCATAATCATTGCTTGAAGGTATAAAAAGTGTTTGTTTTTTTTTCCCCTAAAAAGCAGATCCAATGGGATTTTGAAATGAGTGGTTAGATCTATAGTAATTCCTGCATGTTAAAAAATGAAGATAAAAAATGATGTGGCATGTTAGAGGAAGGAGAATACTTCAAAGCTGCCTGCTTCCTGTAGCATAGTAAATGTTAGGTATGTTTTCAGAAGCAGTGAATATCTGCTGAGCATGTAATAAAGAATGGTGACATTCAGTATATCTCTTTGACATTGTAGTATTTCTATGCATGCTTTAAAGAAAATATTTGAAAGGTTCACATTCTTGCTGAAGTTTAGTCCAGCAGACGTCAGAGACTTAACACATGATTCAAATGCTCGTATTTCTTAAAAATTATAACTGTTTATTTTGACTCTAGGAGACTAATATTTAAAGCAATTCTTGCATGTGCTTCTCCAAATATATATAACTTGCTCACTGGAATATGATTATTATACTTCTAGTTCAAGGTTTAATATACTATTTCCATATGTTTCTGATGGATTTCTTCTGTTCTTGTTTTATTTTCTTGGTTTTATTTGCTTGTTTTTAATGTATAGGTTTTCAGTTGTTCGTTATGTGAATGAATCATTTAGAAGCACCTTCTGTAAATGAACATTAAATGTCTGAAGTGCTGCCAAGTGTGCTTCTGAAAAACTTACAAGAAATTTATCATTTTGTTTTTATGATACGTACATAAGAGAAATAATTATCTGTAATCAAGAGAGTTTTTAAAATTACTGGAAATTTTTCAAAATTTATTTTTCCTCATCAAAAGCAATGGCACAGAAATAAGAGTGTCACTTCAGTATCTTACTGTCTTTCTGATTTCTGTTTCACCAGACTATCTGTAATCCTATGGACAGTAATGTCAGCTTAATTTCTTCACTTTTTGATAAGTGTATGTACGAGGACTGCTCCAAAAGTCATGTCTCCTACCTTATTATATTGTCCCAAGATGTCAGAGGCAGGTGTTGTTGGTATGGCAGTAGAGCTTGAACCTTCCCACTGAAATTTTTTTATGTTTTGTTGCCATGTGACAGATGGCAGCAGAGGGGCAGTCTGACAAAATGGCATCTGACATGGAAGTGTGTATGAAGCAAAGGTGTGTCATGGAATTCCTCCATGTGGAAAGTATGGCACCCATAGATATTCCTCAATGCTTGGTGAATGCTTCTGGAGACCGAAGAATGAATGTGAGCACAGTGAGGCTGTGGTGATGTATTTCAGCAGTGGTGACTGGATTACCTCCACAGGGGGCAATTTTGATGAGCATAGGTGAAAATACATGCAATTACAATGATGCTAACTATATTGAAAAAAGATAATGTTCTGTAGCTGACAATTTGCTTCATCAAATAGTGCTATTGTGCTCTTTGTATCTGTTGTAGTTTCTGTGGAAATAAATAGGAGGCATTACTTTCAAAATGACCTCTGTATATGGCCAGATTGAGTGACAAGGTGAATTTTTTTTATTTTTTTAATTGGGCCATGATTGTATCACTGTGCATAAAACATTAAATGGTCAATGTTTTATTGAAACAAAATCCTAAAAAGCCGTTTAGTCTTCAATAATTTTTTTACTGCAGGATTCTGGTTTTACAGACAAGTTCTGTTCTTTCTTGTGTGGGTGTTATTATTCTTCAGAGCTCCCATAATTTAATATAGTAATGTGTGCGACACCCAAAAAAGGAAGCAAATGGCATTGACAGTAAAATGGAACTTGCATGTAAGAAAAAAAAAAAAAACATAATGCAGCACATAAATAGAATCTTGTCAATTTCAGTCTCAGAGCCTCCACTTTCAGTTTTCTGTGGCTTATTTTTTAATATTATTTAATTCAGTGGTAATTAACATGCCTGTTTTTGTGAAATAATGTAGCTTACAAACCCCGTAGTTTACAAAATTACCCATCCTCTTCAGAAGGATTCCCAAAATCAGATTGCTTCCCTTTTTGGAAATAATAATAATGTTTTAGGAAAGCCAATATAAGTCTTTGAGCTCAAACATAAACACTGTATATCACCTTCCTTTGCACTCCCCTGTTTTTAAATCCTTCACTCAGTCTCTGTTTGGTGATGCTAGACGGTGGGGTGGTATTTGACTCATGTCTCTGACTGCCCTGCTTAGCAGTCCAGCCTAGAGCATCCCGATGCCCTTTTCAGTAAGAGAGGGATACGGTGATGCATGCCCTTATCTCAACAGATAATCGGATGTTGTAGGATGCATTGATTCCTCAGTTCAGACTTCAAGATGAAAAATTGTTTTCAATACTGTTCAGCAGTACTGTACCTTCAACACAACTGCAATATTAAAAAGCTAAATAAACTCTTTTTCATGTTTTCTTTTCAAGGAAAAATAATCAAGATCTTAACAATTTATCTGCTTTTGAAGGTAAAGGATATGCTGCCAAGGCAGTGGAGTTATTTCTATGTGTAAGTGCAAATCTGAATACCTTTATTCAAATCATGAGCAGGAGTGAGCTATATTATGCCAGTGATTCAGTCATGTCTTCCCTTTCTAACTGATGGCATGTAAAGGCATAAAATCAGAAAAATAATATGAAATAACAAACAAAAAATAAACAAACTGAAACTTCATTTATAATTTGTTTAGGTGAGTCTAGTGTTTCATGCCTTTGTTATAGAGGTGTTTGAGCAAATAGCAGAGATATGAATGCTTTAGTAGGAAGGAAGATCAGAACTATGACTAGGTTAAAAGCAGTGTTATATTTCTGCGTTTTCTTGCATTTTTAAGAGAAGACATTAAATAGCTCTCTTGGCTGAGGAAAAGGTGCCTTGCTGCCAATCACTTTAAGATATTCTGTGTGCATTTTCATATTGTTATGAGGACTCCCTGAGCAAGATAAAATACATCCTGAACAGTTCTAGGAATTGTAATTGTATTCAGTGGCAGGGGATTGTCAGCAAATTCAGGGGGAGGAATGGAAGAAAGTTTGAAAGAGAAAGATGAAGAATTAGAACATGATTAGCATGCCACACTTGAAGAGTTTAGTGTCTCCTAATAGTAATATCTGTGAAAATTCTTCATTGTTACCATAGCAAGGATTAACATAGCTGTGTTGCTCTACATGGTAAGTAATGTGCCAGGAATTGAGTTGAAATGCCATTACATTTTTGGATTAAAAGAGAATCAATACTATTCAACACAAATATATCAAAAATGACAGAGCTCTGTGGAATAAATGAACAAAGAATCCTTGTTTGAACTTAAGATGGGCAGCCACTTCTAGAAATAATGAGATGTGATAATGCTGCATTGATAGCATTTGAGAGATGTTTCTCAAATGAGAAAAAGTCATTGTTGAATTAAAGAAGGAATTATGAAGAACATTAGTGTGTACATGCAGGATGATCAACAGAATACAAAATGTGCTTGTCTCATCCTTACATCTCTTGTTCTTAAATACCCAACTTTTTCTTTAATAGATGCTGATATCTGAGAGTCTGATATCATCTCTGAAATACTTAGTTTCTTTATGTAGGACATACCAAAGCAAGATAAAATGCAGGGTTTTTTATTTACTCTGGTGACTATTTTACAAATCCTTGAAAGAGCTGACTTGTAATGCAGAATGAGGAACCGTTTGAAATCCAGGACATTAATGGGACAGTAACATTTCTACACACTGTTATTTCTGAATATCTGACACGTTGCTGTTTTTTCACTTACCTCTATAGCTTGCTTGTCCTTATAAACAGAATATTGGCATTTCAATGACTAATTTGATAATAAAGATACTCAGTAATAAGAAATATTAGTAGTTTAAAATATAAATAATTACAAATAGAAAAAGCTAAGTCTTATTAGAGCCTCCAGTGCTTCATTTAGAGGGGGGAAAGCAGTTAAAAGTGTTATCAAGTACTGTAAGGATGTGTTGATGAAGGAAAAAAATATTTGTCAAAGTTTAAGTTAACTATTTCAATTATGCTTTAACTTCAATATTCAACATACTCCAAATAATGTGAATGAACTATGACTTGGGCATAACGTCACTCACAAACCTACATAAAATTCACTTTCCTGTTGCTAATGAGGTGCCGTGGTTTTATTATCTTTGTAATACTGTAGTTGAGTAGTTGGGTTTTGTTTTGTTTTGCTAAGGGAAACCTCATAAACCTGTTGTAACAACTTCTTGGCACTTAATTAGGTTTTGCTGCTCTGATGAGGCTGCAGCAGTAATTATATCTGCATATCCTTTTACATAAGAAATATTTACTTATTAGCCATTGCCAGCTACTTTGGCCTTCTGAGAATACAGAGCCAGCTAGTGATTCTAGCAGCTATTTCAAATATCTAATTACCTAATGTATATTTAATTCAAACATAAATGTGGACGTTGGTAAGCATCCTTAGACTTTTTGAGAAAATACTTCTGAAATAATTGAGCGGTCTCTTCAGTTTTAGACGTCTGTCACTGCTATTTTACAAGTGTATTGTTGATTTATCATTCTAAATGTAATTTGTGTTTGTTTATAACTGTACCTTGCCCAGTGGCAGATGACAGAAATTACACAGGTTTTGCCATCAATACTAAACACTCTGCATTATGTTAAGTACTGTGCTCAAATAGCACAGAATTATTCCCATAGAGTAAAGATCATAACAGTACACGTTTTAAAACTGTGTAGTCAGAATTGATTAAATACACAAAGTGATACTAGATACTAATCAGTCAATATTTTTAATACCATTAATTGCTTATGTATTTATTGCTTGTTATTTTTACTTGCTGTATAGTAACTTTGTAACTTTTTAACTTCCAGAAATGCTTTTTCTAGGTCAGTGGATTTTTGCTTTTAATAATAAAACCATTGTTAAATCTATGATATGGTACTCCCAAATTGCCACGATCAGAAAATTAAAGCGTGTAGTATATACCACTTATTCTTCATATGTTAAAACGGCTTCCTTGGTAAAGTAGTACAATATTAGGAAGGGGAAAAATTGAATTCTTAACATAAATTGTGGCAATTCTGTATTTGGGTGAATTCTGAGCATGCTGACACACTGCATGCATATCTTCCTCATATACAAATTAATTTAGAAGAGCCAATTGACATGGTTGCATCATTCCTAATAGGCATTGCCAAATACTCAGAAGTCAGCTTAAGTCTGCTCACCAAACATTTGCTATGTGTTGCCAGAGTATGTTTGGTTACTTGTAGAAATGTATTAAATCAAACACAATATCTGAATGACTAAAATTTAGGAAAATTTTAATCATAGAATTGCTCAGGTTGGAAAAAACCTTAAAGATCATCGAGTCCAACCACAACCTAACCATACTACCCTAACTCTAACAACCCTCTGCTAAATCATGTCCCTGAGCACCACATCCAAACGGTTTTTAAATACATCCAGGGATGGTGACTCAACCACCTCCCTGGGGAGCCTATTCCAGTGCTTAACAACCCTTTTTGTTAATAAAAACTCCTGAGAAGTCTTTATAATTTGTATTTCAAAAAAGCAACTTTATCATTTTTCCAATTTGTTCAGTGTTGTTTATCATGCAAGTAAACTGCAAATAGAGTGTAAATGCTCAAGTGTGCTCCTGTAAGTTGTAATCAGTACTGTAACCATATTTATGCTTGCAATATCTTGCAATTCTAGATGCGTTGCAAGGAAGAAAAGACCTTCACTTTTTAGGAAAATAGTGATAGATACTGTAATAGTCAAAAGTATCATCTATAATATAGATTCTAATTTAGAGCTCCAGTAATTCAGTAGATAAGGTCTTGATACAACCACCGGGAATTAGCAACTTCTGAGCAGCAGTAAGCAGCAAAGGAGAGAGCCGTAATGCAAACTTAATTTCTTATGAATTTCTTTGCATTAGGGGGTTTATTCTTGAACCTGTCTGGCTTATGAGACAGAGAGTCACTCAAAATCCTTTTGAAATTCAGGGCTCTGAGCAGTTCTCCAACCAAAATAATGAACTAAAAAGTATTTTCCATCAAATATGGATTGTAGGTTATTTTATTAGATAAAATTAATGGTTAATTAAAATATTAAATAATGTTTCTTTCTGATTATCAAGGATGTCTTCAGAAAATGGAAACAAGATTTGAATTGCTCTTTTTAAATTCTATTGGCAATATGTTAACCTGAAGTCCTCTTTGTTTTTCAGTTCTATTTGTTTTCAAGCAAATGCTTTTCTTATGAAAAAGGGAACTCCTGCTGTCATTTATGACAGTGGCAAAGAGCTTTTGTGCAGCTATTCTGACTATACACACAGTGTAATCATGCTTTCTCTCATAATATTCCTCAAATATTTGTGAAACTGGGAATAAGAATTTTGCATAGCTTTATTTTGGAGAGAAGCTGTACATTCTTGGGTCTTTCAAATGTGTTCGAAAACCCAGACTGACTTCTAAACTGTTTAGAAAACATTAAATATAAATTCAGCAAAATAATTGGTGTTGAACAGAATATGAACCAAAAAACTCCTTTGGTGTTGATAATCTAGGGCACATAGGAACAATTAAGGCTGTGTGAAGAGAGGGTGAACAAGTTGGATTAAACCAGATGAACTTACTAAGATTTGGTGATGCAAAAAAAAAAAAAAAAAACCAACCACTGAGATCCCTTTTTAAGCATATACTGCTGCAAATGTGTTTAATACGAAATTGATTAGCACATAAATCTAGGTAAGCTAGTGTTTTGTTCTTCAGTTTCCACATGCTTTGTTAATATTTGTATCCTTCATCCGTGGGACTTCTATGGTCAGTACACATTATGTGACGACTATTTAAGGTTTAAAATCTGTAAGGAATTGGCAGGAGATGTTTTACACTGGCAAAAAAAAATGGTCATTGAAATTAAAGACAAGTCAAAACTTGTCACTTAAAAAATCAATAGGAAAAGATTAGTTTTTGAGAGTAAAAACGTGGAGTTTTTTTTTTTTTTTTTATCCTCCTTGGCAAGTCTTTACTTCAAAAGAAAGGCTGAGTATATAGTCATTCACAGGGAATCTATCTTTTTTCGCTACTGAAGCATCCTATAGTGGACAAGAATTTGATTAGTTTGAAGTAGACCTCGGATTTATAGATGTGCCATTGAATGATTTAATACTACCTGACTTAAAACGCCTTCAGCAGGTTGGTTGGTGCAGAAGCCCCAGGTAGGTCTTCAAAGAACTGGCTATGGGCTAGATGGGGTCACACAAGATCTCTGGGAAGCAGGAAGGAGCTGGAGGAGAGCTGTCTGTCCGCAGCCAGAACAGACCTTGTCCTCATGTGTTTGTAGAGGCTGTGGGTAAACTGGGCTGGCTGGGGCATCAGAAGGGCCTGGAGAAGGGAATACTTCAGTGCAGAAATCAAGTGTAGCTCTAACAGTGGAACAAAGGGCTTACTAAAAATGTTGGCAGTTTGTAAAATGTTTTCTGTTCTTGTGCATCATGGAGTTGCTAGGCCAATTCTCTGCTGTATTTTTCTATTTTCTGTTCACAATTCTATTTACAAACGTTTCTATGTCTTAGTTATTTTCCTACCTTCAGTATAATTTTGAAAGGAAATATATGAGATTCCTCATACATACAACAGGATATGGCTGGGAAGCTGAAGACACAAAGCTCTCGTGTCCTCTTACCCACGTGCTCCATCCTCCCTTGTGAAAAAGGACATCCATTATGAAGGATAGGTGACAGTTGTATTTGCTGTTAACAGATAGCTAGGTAGATGCTAACAATAAAGGATGATAAACAGTTTTAGGATTGTGTGAAATTACTTCATGCTCTCCCAGGCTGACAAATACTGAAGAGAAATAGATAACATCCTCTTCAGCTGCAGGAGTCATGCAGGTCTGAGGGACAGAGCTAGAGCAGCCCCAGTGGGCAGTGTTTCCAGTACCATATATTTCCTGGCAAGGATAGCACTGGCTCAGATATGTGAATGGTGATATATCTTAGTTAAACTGTTTGTGCTTTGAATAAAAAACTGGTTTTCTTAAATTGATTGTATCTTTCCTTAAAGAATGATGTGGTCAGTTAGTTTACAAGTAGCTTGAGTCTAGAGCTATTTCTCAACACAGTGATTATATTTTAATTATAACAAGCAATGGATATACAGTTTTGCCCAAGGTTAACCCCAAGTACTGGATTTTAGAAAACTTCAACATCTTTTAGACTCCTGCAGGTGCACACGTGTATATTCGTCATCTGTCTGTATGACTATTCTGTGGCAAAGGAAGTTCACTCAGCTAAGCAGAATTGTTTCCTGTTTTGATTTCACAGTAATTTAACTGTACAGGCCAAAATTTAAATAAATGGATGTGAGCCAGCTGGGTAGCCAGGTGTAGAATCCACTAAATTAGAATGAAGCTGCTTGATTTGAAGTAAGAGGAGCAAAAGGCAAAATAAAAATGAAGAACAAAGTTTGAAGGCACAGTAGAACAGTTTCTAGTTATTCCTGTGTTTTCTTGACTCTTTTTCCTTTAGGATAGCTGAAGCAATTGAGTTTCATCGTTCCCTGAGTATCTCATGAATATTTCAGTTCCAAATGGTTGAATGTTGTTTTTATTAGTCCATTTAGATTGCAGCACAAATATATTTCCCTGTGTGTGGCTGAGATTTGGAATTAGGGAATATTTGTGGCATGAGGCAATAAACAAACAAACAAAAATGCATAATGTACAGTTGAATACATTGTAACAATTGAGTGCTTTTTAAAGTTCACACACACACAGCTTCAGAGACCTGGGACCTGACCTACCATATCTTTTATTTTATATATTACTATTTGTTTCTTGCCAATAGTACTTTCTACTTCCCTCACCCTGAAAAGTCACCAGACTGTGAGAAAGACAATTCTTATACTTCATTTCTTTTTATTTTTCCAGTGTAGTTTTCTTGTTTTCTTTCTTCAGCTGTCCTCAGTGTACAAGTGGACATCCTTGAAAAGAGCCATCCAGCAAAAATAATTTCTAAAGAATACTCTTGCATGTGTTTCATTACTTTTTTTTTAATGTATAAATAATTAATATAAAAAGTTGGGCTAGTTCTGAGTGGATGAACAGGTACAGAGATTAAATACCTGTCCAAAAGAGGTTAGAATGTAGGCAGTTAATACACCAGTTTTAAAAAAAGGAGAGATCTGTTATCTATTTGATACAGAGTGATCAGTTTGTCTGTACACAGTGGTATTTTGTTGTTGTTATTACTATTTATCCTTCCTTGTTTGTTGAGTTGGTGAACTTTTGTTCTCTTGTAACTAAGCATTTTTCCTTTTGGCTAGATTTTGTTGAAGTGCATGTAAATGCACAGGCAAGTGTCAGAGTATGATTTCCAATGAAAACTTATTTTAAAATATTTTGCATTGATAATGAGAGAGAGCATACAAGGAATAAAATCCCTTGCATGAGGCAGCCTGCAAGAATTTAGCCCAGAGCAGATTATGTTAGGTACTGGCGTTTAGTTCTAAATGATCATGCTACAGAAATGAGGAGTAGATTCCTGATGAGTAAAATTAGAAATGTAGATGACAGGTAACGATATGGCACAGAGGCCAGAAATTGATAGATTCTGATCCAATATCTGTGTTGATTCCTGGATTTCTTCTGCATCAATAGAACATAATTAAGAGGTCTGCTCTGAAAGTAATGTCTTCTATTTTATTACATAGGCCCACGACGTCAGAGGCAGATGTTGTTTAGATGACAATAGAAGTTGAACCTTCCCACCGATATCCTATCACATCGTTCTGCTGTGTGACAGGTGGCAGCAGAGGGGTAGTCTTGACAAAATGGCATCTGACATGGAAGTGCGTATGAAGAAGTGGTGTGTCACTGAATTCCTCCACGTGGAAAAAATGGCATCCATTGTCATTCATTGATGCTTACTGAACATTTCTGGAGATCAAAGAGTAAATGTGAGCACAGTGAAGCAGTGGGTGGTGTGTTTCAGCAGTGGCAACGGCAGTGTGCAAGACATTTATGTTCCAGACAAGCAGATTTTTATGAGTTCAGTATGCAGGTTCTTGTTTCTCACTAGCAAAAATGTATAAGATAATGGTGGTGACTATTCTGAAAAATAGTGTTCTGTAGCTGAGAATTGTCTCTATCGAACAGTTGTTACTGTGTTCTTTGTGTCTGTTGTAGTTTCGTTGGGAATAAATTGGAGGCATTACTTTCAGTGACCTATGTACGCTGTTGATGAACTGCCTAGCTTTCCATGTTTACCTTGATACCCTTTGGGGTTTATATCTGATTCAAGGAAATTAGAGCATCTTTGTCTGGGACTAGAATAAGACATCTTGTGAGTCCCTCATTAGATTTATTGCTGGAATTCTCCTTTGGTAAACGTCTTCACCCATCTTTTATCTTTCTTTCGATACAATGCACCTGATCCTAGGGACACATCATATTTACCCAAGTAGCCTCAGTTGGAAAAATCAAAACTAAAATTCACACTGTCTCTGTCAAATAAACCAACATGCAAGTTTAAATATGTGCATTTATAAAATAACTCTTAAGGAAGAGGGCCTTAAGCCATAGCTGTTAAAAAGAACATCAATGGAATATTGTTGCTGGCAATCAAATCAGACGTCTCTGAAGGGTGTCCAGCCATGTGCTTTGGAAAGAACGCTATTCTTTCCTCATTTCCTTTGCTGGCACAAGTGGCAGTCTGCTGATTTTCAGATAATTAAGGATTGCATGATGAAGGCAACAGGCATATTATTTGATAAAAGGGCTGAGATGAAGGTGCCAGCTAAGTCTGGAAGATTCTGTAATTTGATGTGACTGCTGTCAGGAACACAGACTTGCTGAAATTAGATCTACTGGCTTCACCAGAGTAGCTGGTGAAGTGAAAAATGTACATGCAGAGCTTAGATGGGTTTCCTGAAGTCAGTGATTGTAAATTTTCATACATCACTCTGGGGCTAAGAAATACAGTATTAACCTTGTGTGTACCAAGGCTGATGATTTGCATTTGATGAATTTCTAAAGAGCTACTGGCTTTAGCTATTTCAGATTCTGACTACAAAAGCAAAAACAAAACCCTGCACCTTTCACAAAAGCTTAGTTCTTTGCATTCTTTATTGATCTTTCATCACTGTAAGCAGAGAACACCTAACTGATAGCTAAGCAGAGATCAAAAGAATATGACTGCACAGGTTATTTGCAATCACTTGAAATGTTTTATGCACCTAATTATTCTCAGAGGAGAATAGAGGAGAGAGGATAGATGATGATGATATGTTATCTAATAATTGTTTGTGACAAAGAACACCTGTCCAGTGCCTGCCCCATTCTCACTTTCTCTTATATACACTCAAAACCAGTAGAGTGATAGCCTTCAGGCCTGTCTGATCTAGTCCCCTGCTTTGGATTGTGCAAGTCCAAGACAGACAAAACAAGGACTTGCTTCTTGCATTACTTCATGTCCTTCGGTTTCAGGCCTAGTAGGAGATAACTCCTAGGACAGGCACTGTAGGTTAATGTGTAAGATATTTGCTGGGGATGCAGCTCAAGATAGCAATACGTTTTACTGGTGCTGGCTTTGCTCTGTAGGAATCTTTAGACTGGTGGCTGAACTCGGATGTGTCCAAGGGACCGAAACAACTGCAGAATGATCACTGTAGCTATTGACTGCTTCATCTCTGGCCTGGTTTTAGCCTACTGCTTTTGACTCTAACACTTTTAAGAGTTAAAATGTCCCTTCTAACTTATCAGCATTCTGCTCTGTGGCAGCTAGTTTCTTGGTTCAAAAGTTCACTGGCATCGTATTTAAAGAGTAGACTTCCTGAATGAATGGCTGCAAGCAACAAGCTGGAGCTTGCTCTAAGAAAAGCAAATGCTTCAGCATTTTAACAGGACAACCATTCTAAATGAGTTCTGTTTTCCATGTACACCAGATTAAAGCTGCATATATGGATAATCTAATTTTATATAATAAATTGCATATGTAGATACCTAATGGACTTTTTAAGGCCATTTACAGTAACTTTTATGCATGGATTTCTGAAGATATAAATTCTTCAATGAAATGTAGTGAGATACCATACTTTCTGCATTAGCATACAGTAGGTAGCATTAGTATCTTGTTCTGAAGTGAGCTTTTTATGCTTGAAATTTTGCTATTCATGGGTAAGGAAACATACTCCCATAACTAAACCAATATCTGTTCTATGTCTTCCAGAGCTCTTGAGAGTTTTTTTTACCTTCTTTGTATTTTGCAATGAATTCCTGTTTTAATTGTTTTTAGAAGAAGCTTTGAACACGATTTGAATTTTGTCATCAAAGTGTGAAGTAGAAACCTACCATCTATCCAAATCTCATTTTGCCATATGATCTACTAGCACAATATTTAATTTTAGTATGTTCCCCATAAAAGATTTGAGTAGTTTATAAGCAAATTTAAAAAAAGGATTGAGGTATATGTTTGAAGTTGCATTCCAATGCCAGGAAGGTGGTTTTTTGCCTGATTAGGATACTAAAGATATAAAATATTCCTCATTACTAGTACTGTGGGTGATGCTTCAGACCACAGCAGGAGAGGTGATGCTGTTAAATAATGACAAAAAACCTCCATGGAGCTGCTGTCACTTTTCTGAGCAAGGGAACATTGTTGCCATGTGCTTTATAGCTGACTATACTACGTAAGTAATACGCACGCAATGATAGAAAGCAGAAGCTGTGAGAGACATCACTGCTCCTTGGTCTGAAGAAGAACGCAGGTGGAAGTCAATATTTCCCTTCTTGCCTGTTTCTGGCTTCCTGCAAATATGTGATGTCCCTTTCTCGCAGCAACTGATATACTCAAAAGTTTGTTGAATCTTGGGTGTTTCTTTAAAATTTTGTGCGGCTCATTCCTTCAGCTAGGGAGGCAGGGATATGTCAGCATGCAAAGGATACAGCTGTTCTATGTGGATACAAGGGGATGGCATAAAAAATTTCAAAGGCATACTAGAGAAGTGTAGTAAACTACCCGTGAGCTGCCTTATTACTGATCCTCAGGTCAACATGTAGCAATATACTTAATGAAGGTGATGAAATGCACATAATTTTTACCAGAGGTAACTGGAAGGATACCTCAGTTTTCTAACTATAGTAATTTTATTAATGTTAGATATGTTAATACACAGAAGTATTCTAAAACACAAGCAATGACAAAGAGGATCAATAGAAATACAATAATGCCTAATTCAAATCAGTTAAACCATTTGTTTTAGGAAGCTCCATTTTCACCCTAAAATTGATTTGCAAGTAATTTGCTGAAGTTTAAACTGGTATGCTGGCATATGCCTGTGTAAAATCAAAACTAAGGTCCTTAAATATTTCTAATATGTAGAAATATATCTGATTCACTCACAGCTGGATCTTGATTTGACAATGAAGTCTTATTTGCAGTTATATAGATTGCCTACCTACAATTGAAGGTTAGTAATGATAAAAATAATTACTATTCAGTACCACTGTTTCTTCTGTAAATTACATTCTCTATAAAAATAGGCCATTACAAAATACTTCTTTTTTTTTCTTTTTCTATTTTTTCTTTTAAAACAATTCCTTTAAATCATTTTATGCTTAGACTACTTTCATTTTAAATGTACGTTTATCATAATGTATGCAACTCTCCAAATTTTTAGGCATATGGTGGTATGAAGTATGTTTAGTTTGCTACACTGTATACTTCTAACATAATTTCCATTGCAACAAGTGCCACATCTCTTGTTTGAGGTTATAAAAATATTTTAGATATAAAATCCCTCTCCCATCGGGCTTCTAAGTATAGAAAAACATAATGTCAGATAGATATGGCTGGAATCCTGTCATTTTTTCAACAAGTTTTGGGGTGTTAGGGGTGATGCATATTACCAAATGGCTGTGCAATACTGAGCTTGTGGGAGATACACCTTTTCTCTAGCTTTGTGTGGGACATCCCCATTCCATGGTTATGTCCATTCATAAATCCTGAGAGAATGATAATCTGGTCTAGACCACGCTTTTCTACAGCCTTTACTGTAAAACAAAAATTATCCTTGATGATATACAGATAACTAAGAAAGGGGAAAAAATAAAAAAAAGAGAACAAAGAAATCAAAACAGAAACCTAATAGCCACAGAAAACCTGGAAAAAATATTTTCTAAGCATTCTTTTTAGGTAAATAGTCTATTAACCCTGAAGATCGAGCTTCATAGTTCATTAAATTATGTATTTTTTAAAATTGCTCTTGTTAGGTATTCCATTGAGGCACATGAATTCAAACATGGCCTCAGGCATAAGAAGATTTGAAATGCGTGTCCATTAAACTCACAAACAGCTTGCCAGATGGAGCAAATGGAAACAACCCTCTTCCTGACAACTGTAAATGTTGCACAAAGATTAAAATAATGAGACCGAGCTGCTGCACTGGCTGTAGCAGAGTTCTGAGTTCCCATTTTTCCATTCCTCTCTTTGTGATATCATATGCCTCTTAAGCACTGTCTGAAAATCTTTGCACTGAAAGGAAATTAGAAGTGGGTAACCTGAGTTATGATGTTTAAATAGCCAAGTCAGTAGTAAATAACAGAAATTAAGATATTTTAGTTCATTTGCCTTATTATTGCTTCTGCTTTTGTAGCTATTTAGTATATGCAAAAAAAAATGTTATGCTGGAAAGCATATCTTGGTGCAGTATTATCCAGGAAAAAATGTTGAAATCACATTTAAAACAGAAAAGTTAACATTTTATTTAAAAATGTATTTCATTCTTTAGAAGTGAGATACACTTTTTTCTTCTTATTCTTTTCTATTTCATTATTATTAGTGACCTAAGAGTAGAGGTAACTGATCTATTTTCATTGGAATTAGCCAAGAAATGGTAGTTCTGTCTAAAAATTGGACATTTCAGAGGAAATGTATGCATCTTTAGTGGAATCATTGTAACATAATGTTTACATGAGGAATATAAGAAACAAGCCAATGTCTTCTAATGTAAAACCATTTTTTTTAAATATTACTGAATTATTTGGTTCTCTGAAGCAGTAGGATTTAAATTGTTCATACTTAAAACATAGCTATAAATGGCTTGCTTTCTTCTGATTTAAGATTGACTATTTTCAATTCTCATTACATATGATAAGTAAATTAACATGCTAACAAGGGAAGTTATAATCCCAATTGTTCACTTTTCATAGACAAACTACACAATACTTGAGCAGATGGTAAAAATTTTTATCTATATATTTTTTATTACAAATTATATGAATTTTATTGTTGTACTTAGAGAATAGGTAGCAGTGCAGTATGGAATTAAGATCTGTGTTTAAAATACAGGCTACTGACAGTGGCGTAAATCATAATAACTCCATTAAGTCTATGTAGTTAAATTAGTATATAGTCAATGAAATTGAAATCAAAATTAGGTTCAGCCTAGACATTACTTATTTAAATCCGGTCATCATTATTTTTAATTTCTTATCTAGACTATCTGAAGTCAGTTATGTGACTGCTTATTCAAAGTAATGACTGGGGTTTTCTGGACACTGATATAATAAAATTGGTAATTGAATACACCAAAAATATGAACAGTTACAAATGTTGTGCATTAGGACCTACAGTAAAGAACTGAATCAAGCCTTCGACTAATAGTGGAACAATTTTTAAAATGTAATGCTTTTAAAAATGGACTTAAATTCTCCCTGCAGAGGTCTTGCGTAGTGTATGGCTGTTACATACGTTGTAACAGAACTGCAGCTTAAACTGCATTTGGTGTATTGAAGCTTCAGTATAGATGAAGTCCTTTGGTTCATACTAGATATGATACGGATACCTGTACTGCTAGGTGCAGTGTACAATATCTCAAGTGGTCCCATGCAGAAAAAAAATGTAGTGCTTCTTGTCTAGATTCCCAAATTCGGATTTATAATGAACAGTTTAACAAAGGTATTTTTGAGTGCATTTAAGTTGCATTTTTTAGTCTGGTTTGGTGATTCTGGAGGAGAGTGCCTATTACATTTAATTTAAAAGTAAAGACCGGAACTAGTAGCTATTACACTCTTTGCATTGATAACTCCTCTCTTATTTATGCAGGCTGCATCTGCTGTCACTCAGGTAATGTACTTGGCTCCGAATACAGAAGCTCAGATAACTGAGCCAGAACTTTAATCACTGAACCCTTCACAATGAGGCTCAGAAAGCAGTAATTTTAAAATCAGATATACATTTAAATATAGTGGGCTAATTTCTTTGCTATGCTGTGTGAGGTCTAATGTATTTTTATTCATAGGCTTTCAGACTTGCAACATCTCTCCCCTGCTTAGCACCCCTTCACATTAGACTTGCTCCCTGAGGCAAGCTTCCATCAGCTTCCCAACATCCTGTGATGACCTAGAATATCTTTCAAGATACTTCTGAGAGTGTTTAGGATTTCTTACAACTAACAGTTTTGGGAGAAAAATACTGTTCTTACTGGTTGTCCTGCACGTTTTGTAATTCTTTGTGTTCATTTTTGCTATTGTTTACTTCCTTGTGAAGTATCACCTTGTTACTTTTTGAAGAGAGAGAGAGAGGTATCTGATCAACATAATCATGTCTTTGTTAGATTGAAGACCCTTACTCAAGTCATTCCCAGACAGAATACCATACATAAAAGACTGAGTTTTTACTATATCTGCAATGGAGCTTTTATTGATGCTCTATGTAATATCTGTAACAAATAAACTATTGAAATGAAGAATGGGATCAGTTATTCTTTTGGCAGTACTTTTAGATTTCAGAACTGTGGAAGTCAGCATCCATAAATTGTTTAAGAACTGCTCAGCAAGCAAAAGTGAAATTAGCTCAAGTATGTTTTAACACGTTAAAGAGGGGAGATAGAAATACCACTTTAGGCATAGGAATCTAATGCATTCAGAATTTTCTTGGTCTGAAGGACTGTTAAAAGCGGTGACCCAGAAGGATCTCTGATCTCTTCTCCAAGTCACTGTGTGTGCCTCTGATAACAACTCCATGTCGTACTTGTTAATATTAAAAGCTGGTTTTGCTTCTATTTCTTTAATACTAATTTCTAAAACTATCCTTTTTATTAATTTGTCCTGGACAATTTGTTCTAGGTTTTCCTGTTTCTTGCTTTAGCAGGGTAGTTGGGGTAGATGACACCAAGTTGAGTGGTGCAGTTGACACAGCAGAAAGAAAGGACACCATCTAGAGGGACCTGGACAGTTCCCATCCAACTTAAGCCATTCTAGGATTCTATGATATGTTTCTGTGACCTCCAGAGGTCACAGAATCATAAAATCATAGTATAACCTGGGTTGAAAACGACCATAATGATCATCTAGTTTCAGCGCAGATGGAGCATCCACAACCTCCTTGGGCAACCTTTTCCAGTGTGACACCACCCTCTGAGTGAAAAATTTCCTCCTAATATCTAACCTAAACCTCACCTATCATAGTTTAAAACCATTCCCCCTTGTCCTATCACTATCCACCCTCATAAACAGCCATTCCCCCTCCTGTTTGTATGCTCCTTCAAGTACTGGAAGGCTGCAATGAGGTCTCCCCAGAGCCTTCTCTTCTCCAAGTTTAACAAACCCAGTTCCCTCAACCTTTCCTCATAGGAGACGTGCTCCTGCCCTCTGATCATCTTAGTGCCCTCCTCTGGCCCTGTTCTAAGAGCTCCATGTCCTTCTTGTGCTGGGCACGCTAGGCCTGGATGCAGTACTGTAGATGGGGTCTCACAAGAGCTGACTAAAGAGGAACAATCACCTCCCTCTCCCTGCTGGCCACCCCTCTTTTAATGCAGCCCAGAACACAGTTGGACTTTTGGGCTGCGAGTGCACACTGCTGGCTCATGTCCAGCTTCTCATCCACCAAGTCATCCTTCACAGCACTACACTCAAGGAGATCTTCCCTCAGGTTGTATAAACACCTGGGATTGCCCCGACTCAAGTGCAGCACCCTGCACTTGACCTTGTTGAACCTCATTAGGTTTTCATGGGCCCACTTCTCCAGCCTGTACAGGTCACTCTGGATGGCTTCCCTTCCCTTCCAATGTATCGACTGTACAACTCAGCTTGGTGTCATCTGCAGACTTGCTGAGGGTGCACTTGATGCCATCATCTGTGCTATTGATGAAGATGCTGAAGAGCACCAGGCCCAAGACTGACTTGGGCTGCTGGTGACCAGCCTCCACCCTGACACAGAACCATTAATCATAACCCTTTGGCTGTGTCCAGCAAACCAGTTCTTAATCCATCGAACAGTCCATCCTTCAAATCCACACCTCTCCAATTTAGAGAGAAGGATGTGGTGAGGGACCATGTCAAAGGCTTTGCAGAAGTCCAGGAAGATGACATCTGTTTTCTTTCCCCATCCACGGAATCTGTCACTCCATTGTAGAAGGCCACCAGATTGGTCAGGCAAGATCTGCCTTTGGTAAAGTCATGCTGGCTGTCTCAAATCACCTCTTCATCTCGTATGTGCCTTAACATAGCTTCTAGGAGGATCTGCTCCATGATCTTCCCAGGTACAGGCCCTTTCCAACCTTAACTATTCTGTAATTAAAAGTATCCTTATTTATTAAAAGTTCCTTTTCAAAAAACATATTCATAGACACAAGTGTTAAGTTGTATCTGTCAATACTATGTGGAAACTTGTCTTTGATCTAGATGTTGTCCAAGGAGAGTTCTCTAATTGTTTGGCTGAATACTTTATTTTCAGTGGATTTATCCAGTGTGATTTTCAGTCAACCTCTTATCTCCCATGGTTTGAATTTTTAGTGGAAACTAGTCTTAGCTTGTTCTTTCCACAAAACAGCATCTATGGATTTCCATTATTTCTGTCAAAGCCTTTATTATATAAGGAGAATTTTTCTTTTCTATGTGTATCACAATATTTTGATTATATTCATGAGTATTTGTAACTGGCTTTCTTGTTTGGAAAAAGATGTATTTTATTTATTTATTTATTTTATTATTTCACAGTGAATACTTTTTCACCAATCTGTATGTATCAGAAAACTTTTACGACAGTAACTCACCCAAGCATGCATGTGAAGGGAAGGAAACAAAAAGATTTTATTTTCAGTAATTCTTGTATCCTCCATTTGACCCCAAATCTACCAAGATCCAAAGCGCAACTGAATCTGATGTATCCTACTCATTCTGTTTCCCTATACTTTATTCAATAGTGCCAATTTTCTGTTTCTGTCAAGGACAAGACCAATAAAAACATTTACACTATTGGATGATGAGAATTAAATTATGTAAATAAACCCAGTGTTGTCTAGTTAGGATGCTTATTTTTAAGCTTCTTCTTGAGATAGAGAGTTTTTACAGAAAAATAGGCTGCACTGTAGGTGTGAGGTCAATCTGAGTTGCAATTAAACAGCAGAACAAAAAATCAACGTCAGCACTGAAAATTTATGATCATGCCTTCAGGCATTTGTATTTTGAGCTTGAGGTTATCTGGAAATGCTGGAAAGTACTGTATTAATACTGCTTATAAAAGTGATAAGTTAGTGATCTAATTTTCCTAAATACCTATTGGAAGTTAAATGAACATCTTCACAAAACTATCCAGTTTTCTTTTTGTTTTGCCAAGAAGCTCCTAATTTCTCTAAAAAAATTATATCGCATTTTGGTTTTAATCCAACTTTATCGGTATATTTCAGTTTTTTTAACACGGAAAAAAAATACACTTTTTTTCAAATTCATAGGCTAATGAATGTTGTGTTATTTATAATTTCCAAACTATAATCTGAATAAGTATCTGCTTTAAGAAACATTCTGAATAACACGATGATAAAATTAAATGTGGCCAAACATTTACTATGTGTCACTTTTCAATTTATTAAAACTATAAAGTGTTGAGCCAAGATTGTATCATTACACATTCTTGGAAACTTTTCATTCAGTGAGATTTCATTAGAACTGATAAATCAATGAAAGCAAATAAACAGCTTTTACTGATCTTATTTTGATCTGTTCAAGTCTGAAATGTAAACTGTATGGATCACAAAACCCATATTTGCTATACAGGGAAAATCAATTAAAAAAAAATAGAAAAAGAAAAGTAATGAACAATATCAAAAACTGTAAAATGTGTAGATAACCTCCTAAACTCAGATAACAAATATTCCTGACAAGTTCAGTATGACTTGTGAAGGTTAGCATAAAGCATTATGCTTGACTTGAACAGACAAGCAAGAAACCTTGCAAGCTGCCTTGTAAAATGAATAACATAATAAATTACAGAATAGCAAATGAATGGTTAATGACTAAGAAAATTTGACTGACAAACACATGGAGCATGAATAAAAGAGAAATGAATCCCAAAAGCCATTGTATTAAGCTAGGTAAAAGAACAAGAACATTGACTCTTTCACTGTTAGACTTCTCTGCAAACTACTTGCCTTCAAGAAGCTCCTTTGAAATGCTGACGTTTCTGCTACTGTTCTGTTTTCAATTCAGCTCACTGGAGAGGTGTTGATCAGGCTTTCTGCGTGCATCCTTGATATTCATTGATAAACCTGTGAGAATAGAGAAAAAGCGGGGATGAAATCCCAGCTCCACTGAACAATTTCAGTAGTACCCAGATTTTTTCTCTGTGATGTGCAGCTGTGCAAGCAAATTTGCATTTTGATTTCAGAATTGTAAATGTAAATGGCAATGCTATGAATGCAAGAAGGGTCTTGTATGTACTGATTTGTAGGTTCAGGCAGATGGAGCTCTATTTAAGAAAAAATTTTTAAAAGACCACTTTAGAACTCAGCACATCCAATACAGTATTGAATTCTATTTCCTTTAAGTTTGAAGAAGAGTTTCAGCACTTATCCCTTTAAGTTTTGTATTTGTAGATAAATGCAGATGACGTCTTTCACAGGACAAATTAAAGCAACCTGTCCTCAGCATAACAGGTCTGCAGTTGGTAGAAAAAGGAAAAAGGAAATTTTTAACTTATTCTACTCCCAGTTCCTTATCCCTGGGGAAGCAGCCAGCCCTCAATGTGCCTTGAGCTCAGTGTTTTTCAGAACTGTCCTGTGTGGTGAGTTCACCCTGTCGTGGGTCCAGCAGCTGCTTTTCCTTAGATCTCCTCTAATTGAAGGCGTCTATCAGTTTTACAAAAGTGACATACAGCTATCAGATTCAAAAGCTTGAAAAAAAAGAGAAATAGCTCTCTTATGGAAGTGAGGATGAAAACTGGAGCAGTGTGTCATAGTGAACTTATTGTAAATACAGTAATAGGTCTCTTGCAGAATAGAGGAAAACAAAATATATGGCATTTTCTTAAGTTAATTTGATACTTAGATATGTTTCCAGCTACTATGTTACTATAACAGTACAAACATAAAAAACATGAACTTCAGCAGAGCCATGATTTCACTCCAAATTTTTACATTTCAGAGAAACTATGCACCACTGACTGACATCAGAAAAGAGGATTCTACATGGCCTACTATATAAATATTATAGTAGAAATAAGATGTGCTCCCAGGTACATCTTATTTCTACTGTAATATTTATTAGTTCTGTGAGTTATCTGGAGACTTTCAAGTTAATCAAGACTATATTACAGAGATAAAGGAAATTGTAGTTTACACTCCAGTGAATTTATAAACAAAATGTTATGACAAAATAACTGAGTAGGCAGAAGATAAGTTTATCAGAAATAATGGAATGTTTTAGTTTTGATGTTAGCTTTACGTATGCTTCTTATCACGTGGAAAATTTTAAAGATTGTTTGTCAGATGAAGAATTTAAACTTAATTTGTAGGAGCATAATGGTATTGTTCTGACAACTTTAATAAAGATTTTCCTAATATAGGAGGAATGGACTAGGAGAAAATATGCAGGTGTTAATAAGATAAACCTTCCTTAAGCCAGTTGGCATTACAGAAAATGTTGAAAAGTAAAAAAAAATAAAACTGCCAATTAATTTATGTGATGGTTTTATAAGCAAAGAAGATGAAGGGCATTGGGTGTACACAAGACAAAGCTGGCATTGCTTTGTGGATCAGTGAAAATCTCCTGCCTCCTCCCCCGGCTTTGTGAATCAACAATATTGGTATCTAGAACTGTGACATGCCAGCATGTTGGTTTAACACATACAAACATAGAGAAAAAGACTATAAGTTGCAAGACTATAAAATTCCAGAATATACAGCTTCACTCATTGTAGTACTTTCCGGGATTTGTGATGTAATTGCATTGTGTATGGGGCTGCTGAATCACGGCCTGAACCTCTGATTGATCACCTGAGGCGAGCAATGAGTCAGCCACGGGAGCACAGGTGAAGGCAAATCACCTGTGCTGCAAGAAGGGGTGGAGCCTGGCTCCACCTCTCCTAGATCCATTTAAGAGCTGACTGCCAGTGGGAAAGGATCTCTCTCTGGAGATCTGCTCCATTGGAGTTCATCTTGCGAGCCTGGGATAGAGTGAGTGACTTTCTCTCATTACTCCAATATAAATTATATTAGCTAAGCTCCTGGAGATATATATATATGTGTGTGCGTATATATATACACACACCATCTTTGTATTCATTGATTAAACACATTCTCATAGATTAAATATAAAAAATAAAAATATAAAAAATATTAAAAAAAAATTTGGACACTGTTACAAAGCAAGAAGATTTGTTGTCACGTTAACTGTTATGATTCCATTAAAATCAGTATAAGTATCCTCACTGACTTTTTTTTTTTTTTTTTTATCCAAGTCATTCTGAGCAGGCTTCTTGCACAGTTACAGAGAATGACGTAGATAGTAATTGGTAAATTGCGATCTTGATTTTTGTAAGAATGTTCAGGTATGTATGGATGTACTTTGAATTACTTTTCACCCAAAAGAAAATTTGTTTTGCAGACCATGCAGAGAAACATAACAGATCCAGGGTCATTGCACAGCAAAGAGATCTCAAAAGTTCTCTTTTTTTAATCATTTTGATATTTCTGGTTTACAGTGTTCAAATTTACTTTCATTTGATTCTGCAGCATCAGTTATCTCAGTATGTGGAAAGCGGGTAGAAAACACACATGCTGCTCTTTAGAAATCTAATTTACTTTACAAGAATATATTAAATATAATAATTTAAATAAGATTGCTGAGTCTGCAACAGCAATGTCATGAATGGCAAATCAAAAGGCAGTCCTCTTTCTTTCCTCTTTGGAGTGAAGACCTCCTGCAGTCAGGCTGCTGTATTGATCAGGTGCAGAGGCCTTAACTGGGGATGACAATACTAGAGCAATCCTCTCTCTGTTCTTTGTAGGGGCTGTGAGTGTCTTTTATCCCTTCTTGTTACATCCTTGCATCTTTAATATATATGGGTTGTTATACATGTGTTGGCCTCACGTTCTTTGTTCTCTTTATTATGCCCTAATAACATTTCTATCCAGGTTTCAAGGCTGCATTTCCTTATTATCCATAATTGACCATTTCTCATTTATGCTTATTCCCCTGGGGCTTCTGCTGTCATCCTATACTTGTGCTTCCAAGGGCCCGTACTACAGAAATGATTAACGGTGATTTCCTTTAGGGGATTTACTATCCTTTCACTAATAGTAGGATCTCAACGTATTACCACAGGAAACAATACCTACTGCCTAGGAGAGTAAAAATATGAGATAAAGCCTTATGCTAGATCTTGGATACCCACCTGTAGCCAGTGGATGATTCAAAAGATCTATACAGAACTTTGAAACACATTACTACTCCTGTATGATCATCTTGTAAAACAGAAACACCCTAATGCACAGGGTCAGCTTATGCACAGTTATCCTAGATAGATTTATCTTTGTGTTTATAGGTGTGAAAAAGTTACTATGTCTCAATTGAGCTATGCAGTAAAATTAAAATTATACCTTCAAATACCGGTTTTCTGGGAAGTCTTCTAAAGATTTTTTTCCTTGTTTTAAATGGACCAGATTGGTACTACATCAACATGTTGTAGACAAAATGATTCCTTGTTCTATAAGTACTGATTGGTATATTTATCTGATTATTTTTTTTTTGTACTGCTTGATCAATGAAGAAGAACATTATTTTATGTGAATATACTCAAACCAAATGGTCAAGTTTACAACTGACTTGAGCTGCTACGAATCCACATGTGATTTGTTGACTCTGTATGCATTTTGCATTCTTGTATCTTTATGTCTAAACATACAAGTACATAACTTAATAGCAGAAACTTAGGGTACATTTTTCTTAGTTAAACCACTGAAGTTTGAGTGATTTGTCACAATGCATTCTGGTGTCTAATAAATGCACACCTGAGAGGTCTATACATTCATAGTGTTTCTGACTGAGAGAACATTCAAAATTTTAGTTGTGAGGAATGTACTTTAAGGCTTAACCAGTATATATAAATGAAACAGATAGTGAAATCAAAATATGACTGAAGTCTTGCTTTTTAGTATACATCTTTTAAATGTAAGTACTTATCCAGGTATCACAGATGTACACTGTCCCTGTGTTGTTAGGAGTCAGACAAGCAAGTGCTTTTTGCTGAACAAAAGTTTAGGCTACTCTGTAAATTATTACTAAATAATTAGTAATGCTTGTTTACCACTATAAGAAGGGTACTAAAGGGGGAACAATAAACCCAAAGATGAAACTCATAAATATTTCATTATTTTTAGACACATTTGATAGAGAACAACAACAACAGCAACAAACAACAACAACAAAATTACAGCAAGTCCAAGCAGTTCTAACACCGTAACTCAATATTGCCAAAATTCAAAGAAACATATGATATGACTGCAAGATGTATGAGAGAGGAAATAAACACAGTTAAAAAGACTGAAGATTTCAAAAAACCAAAGGAAATAAATGAATCCTGAATATTAATTGTGTAATCAGTAGGTAGTAGCAGTGTCTGATCAGAATATATTTCTAGATGTAAGTTTTGGAAGTGCCTGATTTGGATTATGGAAAATGTGATCTTCAGTTAATTAGTTGTGTATTGAACTGTGATTCAGTCCTTGCCTAATTGTCAAGATATAAACATAGCAGTAAATAAATAGTGTCATTTTTATCTGCAAATGGTTTAGTTCAGAGATCAATTGTTGTAGCTGATATGGTTGATATCTTGAGAAATGTCGTATGCTCTATAAGCTACAGATACAATTCTGGCAACTCTAGAATTTGCAATACTTCAGAGAGATCCTTGGTTGACTTCGCAAGTACCAGCACAACTGTATTCTGTAACAGATATAGTAATATAATGGGAAGGGTAGGAAAGAGAAAGATATTATAGGAGATATAATAGAAAATTTCTGAACAACCTAGAAGGCTTCTGTTTGTATTGTGGTAAGAAAAAACCCTTTAAGACATGTGTATAGGAGCTGTTGAGTCCCAGTGTGAACCACTGATTGATCACCTGAGGCAAGGACTCAGTCAGCCCTGGGAGCACAGGTGAAGGCAATTCAGCTGTGTGACCAGAAGGGGTGGAGCCTGGCTGTATCTCTCCTAGACACCATTTAAGGGCTGACTGCCATTGGGGAAGAGTCTCTTTCTAGAGATCCCTTCTTCTGGAGTTTTCTACTGTGAGTCTAGGACATGGGTGAGCATTTCATTTTTGATTGTCTCTTTCCACCATGATAATCTTTCTAACTATAAACCTGTGAAATACTATCCTAACCATGCTATTCTTGTAACTGTACTTTTGTTAGTTGTATAGACATAGCTGTTCATCTTATTTTTTTGTCCCTGCATCTAAGTCACTAGAAAATTGTTGATGATAGATGACAACGTTTTACTTCTAGATGTAAATCTTTAATTGATGGCAATCTAGGATATGGTTTAAATTTTCATGGTTGGTATGGCAATGATAAAATATGCCATTTCTGGGGAAATAGAGGTGATGAAGTAAAACATCTATGAAAAATAGTGATCAATGTGTATTTAAGACTCATGAGCTATATGTTCTTTATTCCATACGTATCAGGTATGACATTTTTAGACCAATTAATGTTCTTTTGGTATGGACATTGGTAGACCGATGAATGTACCTTTTGGGTAGCGTATGGGTGGTACTTAACATCATAGCATTATTGCTGTTGTATGGAGAAGTTAATGAAGGAAAAGCTAAATGATGTGTTGAATAATGTTGCAGGGACTTTGGCTACTCAGAGGGTATATGTGTGTATGTATATACATATGCTTTTTTTTTTAAAAAAGGGTCTTATGCATACCAATGTAGAACTAGATAGTCCATAAATACAATCTATACTAATATTGTATTCCTTTTGCTTACTTTGGGATCAATGAATTAGAAATGTATTTCCAAAGGTGGTGTAGAGAGAGAAAGCAGTTTAACAGCACCACATGGAAGAAAGCTTCTTACTCATTGCCAGCTTATTGAGTTTCTAAATTTTTAATCTATGAATTGTGTTCAACACCAAATGTAATTTTAAATTTACCCCTTCTAGGAAGCAACACTTTCTGGTTGAATGAACTCCTGTAACTGTACTCTATGCTCTCAGTATTTTTGGTTGCAAACACTGTTCTCGTGTATAATTGAAAGATATATTTCTCGATGCATTAGAAATAAGAAAAAAGAAAGGCAAAAGAAGTTGAAATAATTCCCTTAAACTTCACAATAATCTGTCAATTAAGAAGAATGAGCAATCTTATTGTTCTTTCTGTACTGTTACATTGCCACTGAAATCCACATCAGTCATTGATTGTGTTATACAACATGAAATCTCTGGATTTTATATATATATATTGTTATCTTATTTTGTTTTCAGGCATATTGTTGTCTATGTCAACTCCATAAACCTATAATTAATTCCCTGCATATGGTTTATTCAGAGCTTTCTAGTCTTAATGAAATTGATATATATTCTACAGTATAATAAAGCAATATAGAAATTTATTTTAAATTGATATTGCCTTAAGCCAATTTAATTGACCCAGTAATAACATTTAAACCGACCCAGATAATCTGATCTACATGCAATAACATTGTGCTCTTTGCAACAGAAATATCACTACGTTTTACACAGTAGTAGCAAAGATGATTACATTAGGAAACTGACTGTTAAGTAGAGCCCATCTGCATTGCTCTGGAAATAGGTTTTATTGGTCATAATAAAAATTACGTGTAGTGTGTGATAGCTGCATAAGGCAAAAATGACCATTAAATTTTTCCAGTGCTGTATACTAGATTCATTAGCATGAAGAGCTTCCTTTCATCAATGTCATGGTTATGCATGACATGGTCTATAAAATTCCCAATTCCTGGAGAGAAACTGTTCCTGTCAGACGTATTTTGTGTGGTTTACAATGTTTCTTCTTACTCAAGCAAGAAGAATTAGCCACTGAGCTGCTTAGTTAGCAGTGTTTTAACATCTAGAATCTTAGAGTCTTTAGGATCCTTTGGCTGACAGATAATAGAATCGTAGGATGATTTGGGTTTGAAAAACCTCAAAGACAACTACTTCCAACTCCCTAAATATCCTTTATGGATCCGTAAAGCATAAATGCAGATCCCTAATGCATTTTAAAATTAAATAACTAAAAAATATAAATATATTAATACAAAAATATTAATATATACAAATATTCTGTGTAAAATATGAATTACTTTAATATATCGATAAATCATGCATCTACTATATGACAAGTTAAACTGCAAATAGTTCTGGTTAAAAATTATTCCAACCTTCATATTCCTTTCTCTACTCTGAAAAACTCATTGCTCAGGAAACCAAAAATTAGTACTTTTTTTAGTGTAAAAACGTATAGTTTTAGTTTGTATATTTTTGTCTTCCATTTCTGTATATGGCCATTCATTTGATCACTTTTATTATTCTACTGTAGCTGGTATGCATGTTATACCTTATGCAAATCTATTTTGTCAAGAAGAGTAACTCTTCCTTTTTCGCTATTTTAATCATTTCTTCGATGTGAATTCCTTCCTGAAATCTCCCCCCTCACTAATCCGAAATCAGACAAGTGAAGACAGTGTTATGCCCCTTGGTTCCCTGTTGACATGGTGTACTCAAAATCTTAATTAGTTTTGATTCATATTTGCAGAGAGAGCTTTACAGCATTTCATTGTTTAAAGGCTGTTTAAATTCTCACAGGACCTTTTCTAATACCTTTTGTTAATCTTTCATCAAGCTCCTTGTAGCTGTGAAAATGCTTAATTCAGATTTTGACTGTGAGATGCAAGACAGAAATCCGATTGACCATCCACTAAAATACACTGGACAAAGCAAAGCCAAAGAAGGCATAGAAGGGTTTGTTTCTATGTTGTTAGCCAGTAATTCTTTTCCACGGAGTTTTGAAGTTCCAGTTGCAATGACATCCTGTGTCTTGCTTTTATTTGGTGCTAGAAGTGTACTGTTAATCTGGGGTTTCATGAACTAGTAATGTTCAGCAGCTCAGAACTGCATGTGACGCTGTGTTTGACAGCTGCAGAGTTCAGTTAAGACACAATCACCCTTCAGCTGTTGAAGGGGAGAACTGAAACAAAGTGGGAAGAATGAAAGAATGACACATTTTGTAATGTGCTCTTGGGTGTGTCCGATGTACCATAGAGAGTCCCTTAACTGCTGTTTTAAATGCACTTCCTGTCTTGCCCAAGGAGTGGTACTAACAATACTTCCTGAAGGCTTTCCCTCCTTTGAATCCTCAAGTGGGCCAATATCATGCAGCTCTGTAGCGCCTCTTAAGAATTTCTGTTCATGCTCTACATACCATGCCATAACTGGTGGATAAAATTGGAATCTGTGATGTGTAGGCTTTAGGAAGGTTGAGAAGGCCACTGGTACATGCATGTACCAAATCTCGATCTGTACTAGCAAAAAAAAAAAAAATGGTTTTGAATCATCATTTTTTCAGATGATGATTGCTACAAGCAGCTTCCTTTTGATGAGGATTGCTATTCATAGAAATAAAGATATCTGGAAGTGTGAGATTCAATAAGATCCATTTTTTTTCATGTGATTGAAAATATCCATTCCTCTTTGAAGGTTTCAGTTGTGCAGTCACTAATTGCTGTATCATACCAGTTCCTGTATTCTGACCCAAAGTGAGGTGACTTTCCTTCATTGATTAGTAGTTTTCTGATGAGTGAGAATGAGAAAGCTTTGAAAGCAGGAGAATCTGTCTAATTCTTTTTCTCTCAATCTTACTCTGACTTCAAGCAAATTCTGTAACTTCTCAGTAGCACATCTGTGAAATCAGGTAAATTGGACAGCTGATGACCTGATAGGAGTGTTCTGAAAATTTGATAATGTTTTCACAGTACTCTAAAATTGGCTCAATTCAGATTATACTTCCAGATAAAACTGTGTAATTTTTTTCCACAACTACGGCTCAAAAAGAGTTTTAATCAGCACTTTTACTTGAATACTAGGAGCCTCTGAGTGCTCATGTGGTAAAACAAAATATTCCTTAAAAATATTCTTCAAGTTTTGTGTGTACTTAATTCCACTGGATTTAGAAAAGCGTGTGGATTCTAAGATTGCTGACACCATACTTGGGGAAAATCATGTCTTGTATGTCAACTAGAATTTTAATGTTGTATTACTGTACTTGATTGTCCTCTCAGCCTGGTGGCAGGAGGAACATCACCTTAATGCCCAACAGATATTAACTCGCATGGGAGGTGAGTTCCTGGAGGCATTGAATATAGAGCAGGATGCTTCTCTGCTGCTCCTGAAGGTGGGGTCTGATGGTTAGAGATCTTAGCATTAGCCAGAAAAACAGAAATCCTGATGCTTCTCAGAGGCTGTCTTCCACAGTAAGGATTACTGCTTGGCTTTTGGTCACTTTTGTACCTAACACTCACTGAGATTCTCTGTCTAAAGGGAGGAAGATCTTCCCATTCTAGAAGGCTAGCTACACTTTCTAGCTAAGCTTTCTGCTGATTTCAAGGATAATATTTTGTCCTGAATAATTTGGAATATGAATTTTTCCAGGAAATTAACGACGAAAATATGAATTATGAGAATAATATTTAGCTTAACAGAGTTCATTCTTTGTCATTACAGTTGTTAAATGTTTTGTAGACGCTTGTGGCCGCATACATAGTCTCCACTCATTTTTCTCCTTCCATAACAGAAAATTTTTTGTTACTATAAGAAAGATAATTTTGCTAAGTACAGATGAGTTCCTTATGAGGTAAGATGTTACTACTACATTTAAGTGATTATGTTTTTCACTTTGGCAACTCAAATCTGTTTTTATTAGATGCTATTTAGTTTAGATGGGTCACTTAAAAGCAATGTACGTACTAACTCCATTGCTTGGAGTCATGAGATGCTAATGTTGCTGTTTGCAGGTAGTCAAAGAAGAGTGCTTTAAAAATGACTTCCCATGCATGACTTGATGTAGATCCAGAAAATCTGGGATTTTGTTCTAGTTTTTCCTTATCGTTTTTGCCTCCATACTTGAGAAAGAAGTTTCAGCAGATGCTTCAGAGACTGAAGAAAGTCGATCATTTTTTTTACAAGTATTTTTCATTTGTTAGCTATCATCTCAGTTTAATTTTAATTAACTTGTCTGACAAAACTATACATTCTTCATTAATATTGTGGATTGGTTATGTGTAGAAGGTTGAACTAAATGAAAGGGAATGTATCTGATGTAATCTCAGCGATTACTACTTTAAATATCTTTACCTGTTATATTTTTAAAGTCATTATAATTTCAGCCAACTTTAAGGATTTTAATTTGTAGAATACATTAATTTTATAATTTTATCAGAAAATATAATTGTGTAAAACACTCATGAGAAACACCAGTGTGTTAGATTTATCCTTTAAGAGCACTCCCACACAATGAAAATACAATGTATAGAATAATAATATATATGTATTTTATTAACATCTTTCCCGTTTCCTCTGTTTTCTAAGAATTCTCTATGGTCTCCTAGCTATTTAGAAACTTCTCTGGAGTTATTTTACTGCTCTTCAAGAAGTTACTCATCTCACTTCTCACGTTTTTCATTCTTTTGTTCTTATTTACTTATTATCATTGATGAGCTTGTTGCCTGACTAACAGATTAGTTGCATATCACAACTCTTCTGTAGTTTGTTCTTTTTGGAGTACCTGCCTCTTAGCACGCAAAAGAATTAAAGAGGTTTTCTTAATTGAAGTAGAAAATTCCAGCAACACTATTCATTTGCACAAGATCCTGTTGAGAAGCCACAAGTGACTCAAAGAACAAGATGAATGCATACAATACTTGTCTTAACGTTAGGGTTTTGGGAGCTTTTTGTGTCTTGAACTGAAGTTTGCTTGCATATTATGTATTTTGGTGTTGAGCTTAATTAGGATTTTTACTGCTTTGGGAAACACAAGATAAACTTGTTCACTACCCATGGGACCTTTAGATCATTTATTTAGCCAAGCCTGTCTTCGAAACCCAGATGCTGCTCTGGAGTAACCTGCCTTTCTATATTGCATCTTACACTTTCAACAGTACATTGTAGCTGTGCTGGTTTAGCATAGATAAGGCAGAGCTTTTTGGGAGGGCTGTTTGTATTTCACTCTGCCAAGCGATACAGCTGAGTAGAAGGCAGTGCTACAGAGGTTTATAATCCTTTTCAGTTGCAGAAGAACAAAGAATGCTAAAGCGTGGCAAAAAAATGCTCTGAGCTTCTCTTTTTCTGGATTTTGATGGTGAGAGAAGTCTTATATCTCTTTTTGTCAAATGGGATGGTATGAAGGCTGAACAGTTTGGGGAATATTGAATGAACTGGCTTTTCCCAGGGAATTCGCCTGAGAAGACTGACTTTATATGTAGTCTGGAAAAGAAGGACGTTCTCACTCATGTAAAAAAAAAAAAAAAAAAAAAAAAAATCTTAGCACAGAGGATTGTTGTGTAAGGAGTCATGTCTTTTAGGAAGAGAAGTTTCAAGAGAAGTTGAGTTCAGGGTACTTGACAAATTAGATCTACCAATCTGAGTTGTTAATGTTCTGAAATGTTTAACAGGAGACTTGCAATACTCTTACATTAGTCTCCTTTCAATGATGGCCAGTAGTTATTTTCTCTATGACTTCTGTTAATCTCCTTACCTGGGTACGTAGCAATTTTTTTTTTTTCCTCCAACATAGCTTTATAGGATTTAGATTTATTTTTTTCTTCTAAAAATACAGCCAAAGAAACTTGTGAATCACCTGCATTGACATAATGCCTGAAATGCTATGTATATGTATGCCTTAGGGTTGTTCAGCTTAGAGGATTCCAGGGACGCCTTATTAAAGCCTTTCCATGTGTGAACAGCCTCCAAGGAAGTTGTGAAAAGATTGTTTACCAGGGTGTATAGCGATAGCACAAGAGTTAATGGTTTTTAAACTACAAAAGGGAGTATTTAGATTAGATATTAGAAGGGAATCCTTCACTCAGTGTGGTGAGGCACTGGCACAGGCTGCCCAGAGCTGGGGCAGATTCCCCATCTCTGGAGGTGCTGAAGATTGGATGGGACCCTGGAGAAATAGGTGGAAAGTGTCCATCCCCATGGCAGGGGGATTGGAACTAGGTGACCTTTAAGTTCTCTTCCAACCCAAACTATTCTCTCATTCTGTGAGGAAATTTACAGCATTTTTTTCCTCTTTTCTCACTGACCTGGGTATATTTTAAAATTGGTTAGGTAATTATGAAATGTGTGATTTCTCAAACCTCTTCACTGCTGTATGGATTTGGGATTTTGACAGTATGCTATCAAAAACCCCTTTTGAACTGCAAAGGGTTATTTGTGAAGCCTGGATGATGAAACACTTTATCAAAGCATGTGAAGTGACAAAAGTAAGAGGACTTAAAATTTTACTTTTCCCCATATTGAGAAAGCAAACTGCCAAGAGGAATAAAAACAAACATGACTACCTGAGGTATATTGTGTACAAGAATAATATAAAAGGTCTGATATTTTGATAGGCCTTTCTTGTGATGTGTGCTTTGATCTCCAATAATAGATCAATCTACTAAAAGTAAAAGATCCTAATTTTAAATATCTGAATATTCATGTGACATGCATTTAAGAATCATTCAGCTCCAAAGGCTTTGCTATGTGTCTCTGTAAATGTTAGCTAATACTTTGCATTTCTGTGAATATGTTTCTGAGTAAAGCAGATAATTCCCACTTCCAGCTTCTCGTTTTTTTTTTTTTTCATAGTGGGAGCTATAGAAAAGTAAATAAAAACCCAAAGCAAAATGAACAAAAAAAATAAAGAACAATTGAACAAAAAATCCATAGCTATTTAGAAGGCCTGAAGCTACTATATAAAGTTGAAGGATACTTTGCTAGGATTAGTCCTCTAAAAGAATAAAGATTTTGGTAATTTTTTTTTTTTTTATAATTCAATCTTAGTTGTTTTCAAGTAAATCCTTTTATCATCTTTTCCAAATTTTCTGTAAAGCTGTTTCAAACAAGGTCATTGTGTCTAGTGGTTGGGGTCTGCTACAGGCCACCTGATCAGGAAGAGCCTGTTGACAAGGCCTTCTTGCTTTACCTATAAGAGGTATCATGCTTGCAGGCTCCTGTCCTGATGGGGGATTTCAACCACCCAGCTATCTGCTGAAATAGTGGCATGGCAGGTGGCAGACAATCCAGGAGATTCCTGGATTCACAGGATGACTTCCTGGTCCAGATAATAGATGGACCAACCCAAGGAAAGTCTTACTGGATCTGATTGTCACCAATATGGAGGAGAGCATTAGGGAGCTTAAGATTGGAGGCAACCTAGGCTGTAGTGACCATGCCAGCAGAGTGCGCTTGCAGCCCAGAAGGCCAACTGTGTTCTGGGCTGCATTAAAAAAGGGGTGGCCAGCAGGGAGAGGGAGGTGATTGTCCTCCTCTACTCAGCTCCTGTGAGGCTCCATTTGCAGCACTGCATCCAGGCCTAGCGTGCCCAGCACAAGAAGGACGTGGAGCTCTTAGAATGGGACCAGAGGAGGGCACTAAGATGATCAGAGAGTTGGAGCACGTCTCCTATGAGGAAAGGTTGAGGGAACTGGGTTTGTTAAGCTTGGAGAAGAGAAGGCTCTGGGGAGACCTCATTGCAGCCTTTCTGTACTTAAAGGGAGTGTATAAACAAGAGGAGGAATGGCTGTTTACGAGGGTGGATAGTGATAGGACAAGGGGGAATGGTTTTAAACTGAGATGGGGAAATTTAGGTTGGATATTAGGAGGAAGTTTCACTCAGAGGTTGGTGTCACACTGGAACAGGTTGCCTAAGGAGGTTGTGGATGCCTCATCCCTGGAGGCATTCAAGGCCAGGCTGGATGATGTGGCTGTGAGCAGCCTGGTCTGGTGATTTATGACTCTGTACATAGCAGGGGGGTTGAAACTAGATGATCATTGTGGTCTTTTTCAACCCAGGCCATTCTATGATTCTATCGAAGGCAATGGTTCAAACTCAGTTCAACTAATCTGCAGAGCTAAGATGAAGATGGCGAGTCTGTCTCAGAACAGGTTGTAGATGCAAACTAGTGTTAACTGGACTCTGTAAAGCTTAAATAATTTCATTGAGTTTAAGGCCAGAAAAGAGTATTTCATCTCTTCTGACCTTTTTTGTATCACGGGTCATAATAATTAATATTAAGCCAAGAAATACTAATTAGACTAAAACACTACATTTCTCAGGACGCTAAATGGAGAAAACAATGGTTTTGGTGTCATCAAGACATTTACCTTGGCGGAAAGTTAGTTGGATGAAATATACTTAAATGGTTATTACTTCTTTTTGCACAGCAAGTATAACCAAAGAGGTAGTAAGTAACCTAATGAGAAAGCTGAATTAGGTACCTTCGTTAATATTTTCATAGCCCTATGGAAGTATGAATGTAGAAATTGTACTCTCTAAACACAGTTGTCTTTCAAAACTGCATGTTATATTACTTTTTTGTATTTTTCTCCTTATACACAGAAAAAAAGACTTCTCCATTTTTCACTTGTGCCAAATATTTATGAAAAATTCTGTATGGTCTTCCAGTGCCTTCTGTATACTCTCTCATCTTTGAAGTATTACGTGCAATCTGTATTTTTCAGGATCCTGTTCTATTAAAAGTGTTTCATGAAGTGATTGTTTGCTAGAGAATGATGAGAGAAGGCATAGCTAAGATCCCTCTAGTTTTGTAATGTGTCTGGGATGAAATCAAGTATCTTCCTTGCCCATGGAAGGGTGTTTGTAGCAAGATGATCTCTAAGGTCCGTTCCAACCCAAACCATTCTATGATTCTATAAGAAGACAAGTAATAACACTTTTTTTCTGGAGTTCTCTGTATACTTTCAGCAATTTGAAGCTTAGAGCATTAAAGATACACTTTTGTGTTTGAGTTTCTTTTTTTTAATTCTCTGAATTTGCTTATTGATTTTTTTTTGATCCTTTCTTTTGCGACTCTGCCTCTTGCTAGTTCTATATGATTTGTCAAGTTCTTGACTTGAAAGACATAGTCAACAGTTGGTCTTTCTCTTTTCCTTTCTTTTATAGACCTTAGCTAAACTCCATTCAGTCATATGATTAATTAATTCATGTTGAATTTAGCCTCTAATATTTTACTATATATCAGAGCCACTATTTTAGAGTGGATGTTCATCAGAATGATCTATTTCTAATGCTGTAGGGTGATTCCTTTCATAATTTTGCGAGGTGGATATATTAAGATGATGTTGGCAGGATAAGACTGTCTTCTAAATGTTTTTTAATATTCCAAGGTTTTTTAAGAGAATAACATTAATGATTTATTAAATTACTTCATTTAAGAATCTTGGCTAAAACTTTTTCAATTCATTTCTAGATAGTTACTTTTTGACAGCTACTAGGTTATCCTTCCCTTTTCTTCAGAATCACCAGGATGGAGATTCAGTTTCTGTCATTCCAGTTGTGGAATAGAAGTATCTGTTGAACACATTCTTTATTCAAACATTCTACCAGCTGCGTCGGTTGATCTATAGAAACCTGAGAAATTTCTTCGTTTTAGTTGCTACAAAACTGATGTTCACTGAAAAGATTTAGAGTAGTTTCTAAAAATAAGACCCTTTCAGTTAAGTTCTGATATTCAGGCATATGAATTCCCATCACCTTTCAAAATGTGGGGTAAGACTCAATATTTTATCTCAGGGACAGGGCAGATGATTTTTAATTAGAATAGAAGCAGATACATTCCTTTATTCTCATATAACATCTAAAATTATATTTTCTCTAGTATGCCACAAAACTTTTCTGTAGTGCAGGTGACCTGCTGTTTGAGATCTATTTGTTGAAAACTTAATCTCAAGAACAGATGAAATTGTAGGTAAAGAGACACAGAGAAGCAACTATATTTTTTTTCTTGTAGAAGTTCTATAGATATATGCTACTTCTCTTTATTCTTCTAAGACACACACATAAGTATTTGAACCCCTGATATAATTGCACTACATTCTACTGTTGAAAAAAGAAGAACCCTTCACCCACCCCCAAGATTCCTTAATTGGCCTAGGAATCCTGGGTGAAGTGATTGATATTGCACAGCTGTTTGTAGCAATGCCTGGCAAATATGTTTACAATTGACAGAGACAGATGACACCATAATTGACAGCTTACTTTTCTTCTATATATTTTTTTTAAGCTAGGAGATCAATTGCACACCTCCAAAGTTTGGAAAGGAAAAACAGACCTGTTTCTACTTCCAATTATTTTTATTCTCCATGGCATGCTGAAACCTGTCACAGCTAAGACCGGATTGTCCAGTTTTAATTTGGTTCACACTCTTTCATGGAAATAACTTCTATTACACTTTGTCAAAATAAATGACACTGTTAAGGTGATTGCAGGCATGTATCTCAACTTACTGCAAACCTGGAAATCTCAGTGTAGAGAAATAACCAAATGCCTATTTACCTCAAATTAATCAGACAAATGGGTTATATAAAAGAGAGGAAGCTTTTTTGGCCAAACAAATGTCTTCTTTTCATGGAATTCTTTCTAAAAATGATAGTGGTACTGGCAATTCCAGAATGGAAAAGTAGCAGTCACCTCCAGCAATGCAATTACTGTTGTTCTGGGCAGCAGCCTCAATCACTGGATGGCAGTCTATCTGTGCTGGATATGGAAGTGCTGATCTTAATTATGTGTGGGGTATGTGTTGACAGGGTACTGGAGTGCAAGTGTGCATGAACTCAGGAAGATATGAAACAATTTCTTGAAGAAGCAACCACTCTGGTTTCCATCATTTGTTCTAGTGTTCTCTAAAACATCTTCACTTTACTCTTTTCCTGAATGAATAGACAATTATACATAGTCTGACAGTGTACCTCTTTTCTCTAATTATCTAATTGTAACTAACATGTATGCTCCTGGTTCGTCACCAACCAGCAAATGAAACCGAAAAGCAGAGTTGATGACTTTACCTCCCCAGAGAAAAAAGTAAAAATCTCTTTATTTTCCTTCCTACGCGACATTTTTGTACTTTTGCAAAGGAAATAAACTCAGGAGGGAGAATCTGTGGTGAGGGTAAGTTATTTTGGAGATGTAAATGGTGACTGTGTCATTCAGCTTCAGAGGAACGTGTGTGTGTGAGCCTGAGAGATTAACTGTGGGTGGAGGATGCAAAGAGGTTGTGTGCTGAAGTCTACAGGGTCCAGATAGAAATTGACAGAAATACAGAAGAGAGAAGGTGATTGATGTGAAAGGCTGAGAAGAGCAGAGAAGATAGTGAAGGAAAGCTTGCGGGAATTGATAAGAAAAGAGAGAAGTGGATAATATGGAAAGAAATGACAAGATAAACACTACAGAAGAATAAGCTTGAAGAGAAATGGAAGGATTTGAAGATACAGTGAAACAGAAAGCAACAGTGCAAAAAATCAAGAAAAGGGGAAACAAGCAAAAAAATGCAAAGGGAAATTACAGGAAGTGAGGAAATAGCTGCTTAATGAAAGGTGGAGGCAAATGTGTTTTCTCTGTTTTAGAATGTTAACAAGGAACAATTTAGTAAAATGGAGATAAGACATTTTATAGCTTGTCTGATGCAGGAAAGAGCCCAAGGCTTAAACTGGGAAGGAACGTTGTTTAGCCAAAAAATTGATTTTTCAGAGGGGGGTAAGTTTTATGTTTTGTAGTGTGAATTAATTCAAATGTCAGGAAAGAAGGACTTTTTTTTTTTTGATGTAGAAGACATTACAAACCAGATAGGCATTTTCATTCCTACTGCTCTTCGATTATTTATTTATTTTTCTGCAAAATCTCATGTTTTTCTGTGAAGTGTGGCTGGAAAGCTGAGACCTCAGAATGGCTGCAGTAGTTATGAATGACTGATGAAGGGTGGAATAGAAATGAGATTCTTTTTTTTTTTTTTTTTGAAAATGCTTTTAATATAATTATTATTCTCCCCGAAGTTTGTCCTGGCAGCTTTCCAGGTGCAGGTTATAAAAATAAAGATACCCTTGCAGTCACAGGACTCACTTAAAGGTTGTGAGGTCTTACATGTTTGAACTAGTGATGGAGGCCTCCCATTCATGTGAATGTACACTTCTCCTTCCTAGATATTAGTCATTATGTAGCGTACATTATGGAATGCAAATTTATTTCAAACTAGGATTTCTCTAGCTGACTGGTGGGGCAGTCATGAATGTGCATCTGTAAAAATGTGAAAATCTGCAGGTCTTTAAGGTATTTGGAAAGAAAATAATAGAAAAGGCTAAAGGATGGATGCAGAGTTGCCTTGACCTCTGGGGAGAGGAGGGAGGGGTGCTTTATTTGAAAAACACTCTTGCAGACTATCAGTCTTTTGCATATTCAATACCAGCAGAAACCAAATTCAAATCTGGTGTAGTCCAAAGAATTTTATTTTCAGAGTTGCTCCTTTCAACAGCTGTGTTTTTGATCCTGAAGCACAGAATGCATCAATTTAACTGAAGCAGCTACTGTCCTTTGCTTTAGCCTCACCAGATTTTTTTATGCTCGACAATTTCCTTATACATTTTAGCAAGTCAAATGTACACTCTCTTTCTATGCCCATTCCCCATTTGTTTATTTTCAATGGAAGCAGATGCACATTAGAACCACAGTTTTGTGTAATATGCTAGTACATGCCAAATTACAGTGAAATTCTGAATGCTTTGTACAACACTCCAGCAGTGCAAAAATGGTTGATTGCTACCTGTTGTCTTACCAAACACTGGAGTAATTATTACATTGATGCATATTGCTACCTTGAAACTGTTTGGAACAAATTTTACACATGAGTTTTTTCACCTAATAGCAAGCTAAGCTAGAGAGCTGTAAACTGCAGACCTGAATCAATACTGTAACTAGCAGCAAAGTGCAAAACATAAATAGAAGAAAATGCATGCCATATACTGACAAATGGCAATGAATATGATGAACAAGAAGAAAAAGAATAAATTAGCACTTCTCTTTCTCTGCCTCAGTGTCCCAGAAAACTGTATATAGATGATAGCATTACATATACTGATTTGTTGCAGCTGCTACTCTTTCTTTTCTGTCAGAAGAGCTAGTCCCATTTTATGCTCTATTTTTCATTTCTCTTTTGTACAGATCCAAAACCAAACATATTTTTTATTAACATTTCCTCTGAATGTCTACACTCCTGAAAATATTATTGTAATTCTAAATTTATAATTTATCTTCTAAAAAAGAGAAGCAGGGTTCGATGGCAATGCAAAATTGCCTTATTAAGCTATTCAGTTGTCAGTACAGTTCTTATCACTAGGTCTGCAGTCATCACAGATCATGGCTGATATGTAAAAGGATGTTAGAAATGTGAATATGGTCAGAGAATTTTCTTCATTTCTAGAGTTGAAGCACATTTAAATACTTCTCAGTTTCAGACTTCTTTCTAAAGCAGTGATCTTTTGCAGAAGTTCCTTGGAGTTAGGAGATTTTGGTTTGACTAGATCAGTGGGCACTCATAACTACTGAGTGTTCTCTGTGTTTAACAACAACAACAACAACAACAACAAAAAACCCACAACTGTTGGAAGCCTCTTCTTTAAAAAATAAAAAATAAAAAAAATTATAGGGGCTCTTCAACTTTTCTGTCTTAGGCTCATAAACAAGAACAAAATGAGATTTTTCCTGCAGGAATGCTGTATTTCAGATTCATTAAAGTAATGTTAAGCTGGACTTAGTTTAACATTAGTTTAGGAATAGTTTAGGAATGTACTAGTTTTTGCACAGTACTGTATCTTAAGGGTTTTCTTCAAGATTTCGTTTGGATTTAAATTTTTTCATCTGTTTTCCCTTTGTCCTCCCCCACTACTGGTATTTCTGAAGTATGAACTTGAAATCTGCATGTAAGTGAACAGGGAAGTAAAAGTCAATATAAAGGAATGATAGATTCTTGGCAGCATTTGCCATGGGAAACATGAAAACAGAGTGGCAAAGACTATGAGAGGTCACGGTGGATATATAATGACTTTAAGTTGTTTCAGACGTCAAGAATGTGCACTCAGACAGTTAGAAATAATTCCTATCTTGTGTGTTGCTGAAGCTTTAAGCAGTTAGTTCTTTGTGTGAAATTTTGGTTTATATGTATTCTATCTTTTTCTGTTAGCATTGGTAGTTATTATTTTAGTGTAACAAAAATATTCATCTTCTAAGCTGTTAAATCTTTAGTCATTTACATACTTCTCTATAAAAGCATAATTTGAATAGTTACCACGTAGCTAGAAAGATGATCAGATGCATCCATGCTTTGTCATCTTCATGCTTGTCTATACAATTAAGAAAATGACATTTGCGTGTGTGTGCAAATCAGAATATCAAGCAGTACAATATGGCAGGGGAAAACAACAATCATCTTTGGATGTTTTAAAGCATTGTTAATGATTTTCGGTAATGGTATAGCTAGAATTGCTCTGTAGATTAAACAGGGGTATAACAATTGTCTTTGTCTGTTCTCTCTTGTCAAAACTGGAAGCAGATTATTAGTTAGCAGTGGTGTATTTAATCAACAAAGCAATCGTGTGTGATATCCTCATTTACTCTTCGTGGTGTTTTTTCAAGTGTAAAATAATATAAATACAGAGAAGAAAATCCAGCAGCTAGAATAAGGAGAGTATCAAGGAGGAGAGGTGCTCGTTTCTGAAAGCACTTTTTGAACTTAGTCTCTTTTGCTGAGAATTGTGCTGAAGTATTTTGAGTGGTTATTGAAAAATTATTTCCCATAATTCTATATCAGTTATAGTCCCATGTCAGATGATTTGTTTAAATGCTGCTTACTGCATTGTTGAGCATTCTCATTCCCTAGCATGTTTGGGAAACAGAATCTGAGAGATGCCACAAGAAGCATGAGAAACTTGAAAAATAGTCCCCCACCTTTATGTAAGCAACCATGGAATGTTTGAATCATGTCTGTCTCGCAGCAGAACTTTGTCAATCCTGCTTTATCTCTGCTCTTAAAACACAGACTCAGTTTCTAAATGATTGCTGAAATATTTGATCTTCATCAGACTATAATGGTAAAGTCTATATTAGATCAATCTTTTAGTTAGGTGTGTCGAAATGTGGGAGCCAAGTTTGTGGGAACATGCATGAGCAGTGTTTAGGGTAGTAATGATGAAATGGATATTTACGGTAACTGCTGTGAAAATCTCTGCAGTTTGCCAGCAAGAGAAAGTGATTCTACGTGGGATTGTTACCCCATGATCAGCACGCAGCGGGATAGTAACAGTGATGGGAAATTGGGCACAAAAAGACTGCCAATGAGGAAGTCCCCTTCTGCACTGAATCAGCCTCAAGTGTAATATTTTTTTCTATTTACAGTCATCCCTGCGGTCTGCACTAATGATATTATCTCCCAGGAGATCATTATCTGATGATTGCATCCCATCATGGATTGTTCTTAGTGACCTGAGTGCTGCTGGAAAATATTTTTTTTTTTTTTTTTGTAACACCTGCTACATCACCATCTCCTGTTGGACATTTGTTTCCCCCTTTGGCTCGATGCCCTTCTACATTTTCCGCAGTCTGTTCTCCTGTGTTACAGAGACAGTTTGGTTTCCTGGGTTGTAGCTGCCTGGGGCTACTGTTTCTATCAATACTGTCTCATCTTTTCTGTGTCAGTGTTATCTGATGTGGTCTTAGATCCTGCTAGCATATAAATTACATTGTTGATTCTTGATGGTTTCTAGCACTTTGAATTGAGTTATAGCTTTTACAAACATGTGATCTCGCTCTGAGAGAGAGCTCTGACAACTTGTCATTCCCAGAGTCTATGACTGTCTTTTCTTATATGAATTCATGTTATAAAACCCATTCTTTTGGCGTTAAGCAAGGGTATGAGCTACTGTATTAACATCCTCTACTGGTACTTCTTAGTTACACCTGTCAATATTTTGCCGAAGGGCCTTACTCTTAGGCACTTCTCTTTCCCACCTAAGTTTTATTATTTCTGCTTTTTCCCTTGTGGTTTTCTGACATTGCTATGGGAACTGCCTATACAAATCTTACTCTGTTCTGCAAGTTGTTTTGTTTGTTTCAAAATATAGCTGAGATGAAAATTACAGTTATTAAAAAAGAATTTAAAAATCGATATGTTTGTACATATGCCATATACTTCTAACAAAATCACACGGCTGCGTTTGCATGCGGCTTATATTAAGCTTTCGATGCTTCCTGGAGGCTTTCTCAGAACTTTATTAAAATCATGCACATCATTTTTTTTCATAATTGGAAAGATATTTGAACTGTGTTAAAATATTTAAATTGCATTAAATAAGACAATATACGGTTTATTCTATGGCCTCACTCTTGTCTTTTTTCAATTTTCTTTATCGATATTCTTGAAGGATTAGTCTGTCTTATCCACTAAGGTGAGTTACTTTTCTAACATTTTGTATTAAAAGTGTGGAAAATGATAGAGCTAGATGCTATTCTTTTTGTCCAAAAAGCTACATGAAGAAGGCCCTATTTTAAAAGTCTTTCGGGCTTCTGAAATGTAAGAAGAAACAGAATTTTAAAGAGAGAAAACATCTAAAGGCTAATTTTTGCCTGTCTGAGTCTTAAAGCAGTCTTAAGAAAGGCATCTTAGATGAACAGTGCACCTTAAATTGCAAATTGAGAACTCGTGTTACAAAGCCGTTTCCTTTTCAGAACTGTATGCAGAAATTACTGTGAACCTTTACGTAGGTTTCTCTTTTTCATGGCTTTTTGAAGTTCCCCTTTATAACTGGCTGCTCTGCATCCTGATTGAGGATCAGCACATTTATATCCAAAGGAAATCACATCATGGCTAAAAGTAAATGACATTGCCTCAGAAGACTACTACTTCTTACAGAAATCATTTTTTCCAATCTCCTTTTGATCTTAAAAAAAAAAAAAAAAAAAGCCCAAAACTTTAAACCAGAAAAAAAACCTTTACCCTTTCAACCATTATGATATGGTCTATAAAAATAGCCCTTTGTAATAAGTTAATTACCTTTCCAGTTCATGTATTCATTTAAAACTGAATAAGTGGAATCAGATTTTTACAGTATCTTGAACATGGATAGGTTAATTCTTGCTTCTGAACATTTTAAACAAAATTACTGTTTTCCAGTGACCCTGGAATGGAGAAGTATGAACTACTTGATCCAGCTGTAGAGAGCAGTGACAGAGCTGTAGGTCTGTATGAATCTGCCTGAGAAACCAGAGATTTGGTACTCTCAAAAATTAATTTGCTGGCAAGCTACAGTTAACAGCTGGGGAAAAAAGTATTTAGTTTGGGTCATTTGTCTTCTTTTGTCTTGTTCTATTCCTTTTTTTCTCAGCAAATAGGCTGCGCTTCATGGTAAATTGAAATTCTGGCCTGCTAAGATTGGTCAGGCAATAATATGCATTGAAGATCATGTATATTTTCTTCTAGATGATCTAAATGGCCTAAACTATAATTGATGCTAATCCTCACAAGTGTCCAGTTTTCATACATAAAATTTCTTCAACAGGTATTTACTGCTACAACATTGTAATTAGGATAGGTAGCTGGAATCTTAATTCTGTCCCTAGAATTTTCAGCAAGGCAGATAAATACAAGATGACTTCTGTTCTTCTCATTTCTAAGAAAATGTAAAATCCATCTTTTATGCCACAAATGCTTTTGAGCACTAATGTCACCATAGTTTTAAATGAAACGACACAGGAAGAGAAATGCTACTTTGAGGAGACTGTTTGATACTTTGGTGATGAGTGTCCTTTTAAAAACAAAGATAAATTTTTGGTCAGCTGAGGCTGTCAGAAATTATTTTAAGCAGGTTTCTCACTTGAGGCTGTAGTTCAGTTATTGGTACAATTCAGTTGAAGTAGAACAAGGGGGAACAAAACTACGAAATGAACATTTTCTTTCAAGATGAATAAGTGCTCATCTGCTTCTGGCAGGCAGTGCTCCAGGTTGATTGGTTACCTTCAGCAGTTATCTTTTGAAAACTGTTTTATATTCAGAAACAAGTACTTATCCTCAGATGAGTGTTTACCATTAGTATGGTGGGAAGCTTCAGTTTCATCAAGATTAGTTCTTTGTGGGCAGAACTCTGTCCTTTCATGAATAAGAGATTCCTTTAAAATTATTTGAGAAGACTTTTTTTTCCTGATTGAGTTGTTTTGTTTCTTTGTTTGTTTCTTTTTTTCAATGCCAACAGTTCTAGGAACTGTTAATTATTGTTCATCAGATCTTTCTAGAATTAATGAAATGAAAGCAGAGAAACAAAGATATCTTAGATATTTCTTATCTAAGACTTAGCTTTGAAAACTAATATTGTTTTGTTTCTGACTTGCTACTTAACTCCTCAAGTTAAATTCCATCTGATTTGGCACAGATAGCAAAATTCTTTAACACTAAAACCCACACCATTCATCGCCTCTTCATTTAAATACTTTTTGTACTCCTTGTTTTCACTGTATATAGCAGATACTGATACTGCACTGTTAAAAAATAAAAATACCATACTATTATTTTATACATTCTATTAAATTTTGTTTGAAAATGGCAGACAAACACAAGGCTTTTTCCTTGTCATTTTTATCAGCAGCCTTCTTGTTGTTAGTAGTCTTAGAATGTGCATATTAGAAGTCATAATGACATAAATTAGCATATTTATGAAAGCCAATGTGTCTCTTCAGGATTATTGATCATTGTGAATTTCTAGATTTTTATTTATTGCACTTCTAACTTATCAGTTATCAAAATTAGTTACAGAAGTTTTAGTGATATATTTAAAATAAGTAAAATAAAATGGTAGAACAAGCCATTAATAGTGCTGCTCAAGAACCATATATGAGAATATAAATAACTACCCTGCAAACTGGAACATCAATGATATTGCAGTATGAAAGAGAATTACCAATAATACATTATGAAGGAAAGCAGGCAGCTTTCCCTCATAACCTTTGCTCAATGTTTTTAACATTGAAGAAGGCTGAAAAATATCAGCTCATTAGCTACAACCAGATGTTTTCTGCTCTAAATCACCATTATTAAGTGGTAGGTTTTGGCTGGCTCAATGTATATATACACAGATCTGTGACCTGCAGAATATTTGGACATACAGAACAATGTTCTGTACAATGCTCTTTTCTTAGTAGTGTTTTTGAGTTTCTTTTCATTGAAAAATGATGGAATACTGGCTGGGGAAATTCCCATTTTTCATTGAAAGCAATCAAATTCTTGTTAAAATGGATATGTACTATATGGAAATAGAGTACAGTATCTAATTGGATAAGACAGTAGTTTAGCATCAGCTTCTTTACAACTGTCAACACTACTTTACTGGAGTTAAATACTTTGAAATGTTAATGTAGGTAAATTCTGAGTTAAATTTACAGCTGAAATTTGGCCTTCGTTTGCTGTTGTCTAAATCTTACCTCTCTGAGGCCAAATCTTTAGGAGAATTTGATTCCAGCACTGAGTCATTTTGATTTAATCTCAGCGATCTTTCTATGGTGTTGGGATATTTAATTGTTGTTTTTTGTGGTCTATAGAACATACAGGACAGTACTATAAGAAACTTGCCTGAGAAGCAGTTACAGAAAACTTATTAAGTACTACAAAGACTATAGAGAAAACTACTTTTAAGTTCCTCAAAGATATAAATAGCTTATGCAACTGCGTCTTTGTAATATTAAAGAATTTTATGCAATCCAGACAAATGACTTTAATGTTAAATTCACTACAGTAGGTCCACTTAAGATAGCGTAGCGTGAAGAAAGATTATGTCTGCAGCAGAGAAATGTCATAAACTTGTCAGATGTATAACATAATAGAAAAAAAAGTTCTGTTGTTCTTGTCAGCAGCCAGTAGTTCACCATTTGAGTGTGAGAAGTTGTTCTGTGCACACAGAACATTGTGGATATGAAGAAGGACATTGAATCCTGGATTTGTTTTTTTTTTTAACAATTGAATATTCTATTTTTAAAAAACCATATTTATAAGACTCAAATTAGGCAATCTTCTTTAGAGTATAGCCACAATATTTGATAATTAATACTGTATTGTCTCACACTTTGATTTATTACAAAAGAGAAGAAATGTCAACCAAGAAATATTTAACCATACTTTTCTTGGATGGTTTGAAATGGGAAAGAATTTAGCTTCCAAACGAAAGGCTTAGATTTTAAACAAAGAAAAACATTTAAAATACTATATACACATTTAATTATTTAAAATGTTATTTGCCCATCTTTTTCAAATTAGTTTTAGAATCATTTCTATTCCAGATGTACATTTATTAATGCAAATATTAGAGCAAGAGTAATTTCTTGAAGCCTGTTTATTTTTTAATAAATCATTAGTCCACTGGAATTTAAAAACTTAATCTTCTATGGAATATTGTAGATAGAGTCACCACCTGAATTTATATGCTAATGGTTTTAAAGAAGAAACTAGAATTAACATATAATGCTTAATTAAGAGAAAAAAATGATGATAATCCGAAAACTTGGACGTAAAGCACAAACCATTTCTGGCGCATAATGGAGGTTTTAATTATATGCTTTCAATGTAGCAATTCTTAAATAATGGACCTGGCACTGACAAAAAGAGAGAGAAAAAAATTCCCACTGAAAACTACTGAAAGAAATTAATCCTTTTCTGTTATAATTTTTGAAAGTTCATTCCTTATGGTATTTTCTATGTGTTTACTTCATTGAGTAAAGTTTTATTGTTAAGTATCTCATTAGGGAGTATTTAATTCTGCAAGGCACCCGCTATTCTATTGTCTTTAAAAAGGACAAATTTAATCCTTTGGAATCAAGGAGGATTTGGACACTTGGTTCATTGGAGGCTGACTTGTGACTTGCTCTGCTTCTTATTTTCAGATTTAAAAGGCCAAAAGAGAGCAAGCCTGATCCTATGAAGTGTTGATTATTCGTTGTTGTTGTTGTTATTTGTTGATTTCTCAGCAATATGATTGTTTTTTTAAGTAGGTATATTTCACAAAAGGGCACATTCCCAACTCTCTAAAAAATAAATAAATCAATCAATATCTGATAAGGAAATAAAAAAAAAAAACGCAAAATGTTCTGTACTCATCTCTTTTTTACTTTTTGAACTAAGCTTTTCAAAAAAAAAAAAAAAAAAAGCCTGACAAAAAAAAAAGCCTGAGTTTTCCTGAGGAACACTCAAAAATGTACACAAGAATATTGATGTTGAGATTAAGTAAGGAAAGCATAATTCAACTGTGCATGTCAGACTCTGCATGTTCAGAACTGATATCAGATACTAGAAAACAATACAAAGGAAAGCAAAGCAATAGCTGACTGTGTGTACATTCAACTTTTGCTCCATAATTTGTATAATTGATGTTGAAGATAATTCCACATGTAGAGATGTTTTGATGAATTGCAGCTCTGTGACGGTCGTCAGTACTCAATACTATAAAATATATTTTCGTGTTTATCTATATATGGTCCATTGCTATGATGATTGTATTTGGGTGCTCTACTGTAAAATCTTGCCCACTCATAGCAGCTACTGATTTTAATCTGTGCTTTTACTGGAAGATGTGCATAAATCTTCTCTACTTGCTGAGAGTAAAATCTACCCTCAGAGGACACCACTTTATAAACTCTGTGTTGAAAATGCAAATAGGTTGCCAGCAGAGGGATAAGAACATGCTACTTGCATGTTCTGTCCTGAAAGGTAAAAGTTGAAGCCATTCTTTACCATTGAAGTATACAATGAAATAAGAGAAGAACTCAACTTTCTGAAATATGCAAATGGAAGGTTGTTTTGTGTATTTTTTTAATTAAAACACAAATGACATTGGTAGTTGAGCAGCTGCAAAACATGATGGTTTCTTTCTTTGTTTTGAAAGTAATGTTTTTATCACTATCCACAAACTATTGTCCACTCTGTCCTGTCCCCACAGTTGCTTTCCAACCATAGAACTGGTGAAAGATTTTCCTCTGAGGCTTACATATGCCTTGTGGCTATGAGTTTCCACCTATGTTAACTTCTTTCTTGTATTTTTCTTATGAAGATTGTGAACTTGAACTGAAACTTTTGTGTCAGACTGCCTTGAAATTCACAAACCTTTAACTGGAGCATTAGAAATAATTCTAATGCTCGTTGTATTCATTTAATATTTAGAAAGAGTTCTCTATTGTTTTTTCATGGGGTTAAATTCAAAGGGATTTTAATGGCATTCAGTTGCTATCAGGTTAACTATCTAAATATTGCTGAAATGCATAATGGTAATAAGGCATATTTGAAAATGTCTGTAGCATTTTCAGTATAGTAGACATTGTCAAGAAAATCCTTTCCTGCACTTCACCTGGAACTTCAATTTAACTGTATTTTAGCACCTATAGTTTTAGAAATGTAAGATTAAATGTGCAATTAAATATATGGCTTATAAGAATAAGCTGATCAGAATGATTGAAGTTGCAACAGCTGAACAGGAATGAAGAACTTGAAAACAGTTAATGAGAACAACCCTTTCGTCCTTTTGTTTGTATGTGGGATATACTAAAAGTAAGTATGCCTAAGTGCAAATCAAGATTTTCTTTTGATAGAAGTCCTGTGCAGCTACTTTCCATTCAGGTTCCCTAGCAATATGGGAAGTTCCCATTCAGAGTATGAATACCAGTTTTGCATTGAAGTGCTGATTAAACTTCAAAAAGTAATAATATAGCTGTGACCCTTTAAAGGCTAAGTTTTCTCCATGAAAAATAGCATTTGCAGTGTACCGGCTGTGATGAAAAGTATGAAGCTTATGAATCCTTGGGGTTCAGGACACATACTGAGTACTGATTTTGATCAAGAATAAATTTAAACTAAAGCTGTAACATTGAGTTGCAAGCAATTTGGTGGATAAGAGGTTTACGCCTTCTGCTGCGTGAACTCAAAGTAGTGATTAGTGGAAATTAGATGGAAGGTTATGTAGTTATTGCCTAGATGGTATATGTGCCTTTAAAGAAGAAAAGAATGCAAGGAACAGAAATAGGAGAAAAAAAAAAAAAAAATACAAGGTATTTCTGTACTGAACTAATCTTAACAACCAAGACTGTTAATAAGGTTACACAAGAGAATGTAATTGTTTTTTGTCTTCACCAAGTCATTAAAAGCCAGGACTATCAGAAGTCCTAAAAGGCTCAGCTCAGTTTTAAGATCTGTTTCTTCTACGCAGTGCTTGATGTGCTCTACTCCTAACCTGATCAAAAGTTGCAGATGCTAAGTGTTTTTCTGCATCGGTCATGCAATCTGATGAAATGCTGATGTCTGCAGCTAAGGCAGTCACTATAATCTTTCCAAATGTAGTCCAGAGGATACTTTTTTTTTGCCACTTTCTAGAATGTAGAGGAAAAATCATTGACCCAACCTGACAGTACCACCTCTCAGGGCTGTCTGGCCCCATTGGTCTTAATTGGGCTTTGTCTGGGATAGCAGTTATCAAGGGGACAAAGTGACCATTCATTGTTTCTGGCACTGGGAATGGCCTGACACCCCTTGGTAATCAGTGCATAACAGGCAGCAGTCCTTTGTGTTCACTGGGCTGGTGAAAAATCTGCAACTTTCTAGATTTAGCTGGTCATTGCAAAGATGGAAGCAAATTGACAAGGAAAATGTGTACAAATAAACCTAAGCGAACCCATTACCCAGAGGGAAGAATGCCCTACCAGGGACATCACGTTCTCCCATGATGATTTGTCACCTTCCCCAGTGCTTGTTGAGAAGGTCTGAAATATCAGCCTGAGGACTTAGAGGAGCGTTGGAAAGGGGATATGCTAGGTGCATGGCAATTTGAACTATACAGCTTTCTTAAATTGATTAGTTAATATGGATTTTTAGCCTTCGGATGCATGTTTTCCCTTTTTTTTCATAAGAGATTATGAGTGTAGCCATAATCAAAAGTGAAAAACAGGTATTTTTTGGAGGCTTATTCTGGAGACTCACCTCATTCAGAAGATAAATTATCCATGAACACTTGCTCTTGACTAGAAAGGAAATTGCCTAATTGGTTGATCCCACATGGACATTTAATGGGCATGACTATAGTGGAATTTGGCAGGTGGGCCAAAGCTTTCCCTGCCTTTGCTGACTGGTCTGGATACAAGCAGTGTCCCTAGTGTTCCAGAAAGGGAACAAGACAAATTTGGAGTCATATTCAGAAGGCTATGTCTCATATTCTTTTATCTCAACATCAAGACATGCAGGATAATTATTTATTTTTTTTTTAAGAAACAAAAGGGGAAATCTGTTTCTTTTAAACATTTCAAATGTGAGGGAAACAAGACAACCTCCTATTAAATTTCTTCACTGGTTAACACTGCTTGTATTACCTTCTTTTCTGATTTGCATTTGTTGAGCTTTGACTTCGAGCCAAATCATAATGCTGTATCTTAGCCTGCTATGTGGAAAAGCCCTCTGGTGTACGATATCCTTTTTCCATGTCTGTGCTTACAGATCCTTTAAGCTTGACTTTGATGAGTTAAATAGATTGAACTTTTTAAATCTTTCTGTAAGGCAGATTTTCCAGCCTTTAACTCATTCTTGCAGTTTGTGACTCCTCTCTCTCAAATTTTACATCATCATTTTCAATATTTGGAGGATAGATTTCATTGTATTATTTCAGTAAACATCTTGAATTGATAGCAGCATTTTGGTTTTCTTTTTTTCCATATGTCCACCTGTTGTCACCTGTGAAGATCATGTTAACTCTTAGAGCTACACAACCTTCTAAGGAATCAATTTCAAATGGGTATTTAGAAAGACTACTGTTCTTTTTTTTTTCCTTTTTTTTTTTCTCCAGAACTTTTCCTAGTACAATACTGTAATCATGACCTCTGATCTTTCTTTTAGGGATGTTATGTGAAATTCAGACGAAATTTGAATGTGTGGTGCTTAAGTTCTGCAGTAAGATGTGAGTTCGCTGCCTTACTGAACCACGTAATGGAGATAATTTCAATTTTTTTTAAAGTATCATTTAAGATAAGATCTTTAATCTGAAAAAATTTGCAGTGGTTCATACATTTCAAAGATGAATGGCACAGAGGCCGGATATGATTGGCAGAATAGAGATTGCGGTTTGGATGTAACCATTATGCAGTACCTGATCACTGTTTGCTGTAAAAATCTTCACAGCCTATTTCAAGATTTATGATCACATCTTTTAGATAGAATGAGATCCCTGCTCATATCCATACACCTTACAGTATTTGTAAACAAGCATTTAATCACAGCTTTTAATTTGAAATAAATTTCTTGCATATTCAAACTAATTTGGAATGATTGCAAATTCAACTTGCAAAAACTTTTAGTCCCACGTATCTTAGTGGTTTGCCTTATACTAGCCAGTATTTCTATGGGTAGAAGAACATATATCCTCAGTCCCCAGGCAAATTGCTTCCAGTTCCATAGAACTTAAATAATTGAGCATATCTACTTAGTTGCTTTTGTTTTCTATGAACATGGCAAGAATACATCTTCTAGTATCAGTTGCAGTTAGAATTTTTCCCATGAAATAACTCAGTAATAGCTGCTTGGAACTGACAAATCTGAATTGTACTAAGTGTTAATAATGAAGCTAAGTATGACATAATTGCCTCATGGTTTTTAAAATGTGTGTATATATTTGTGTTACAAGGCATAAGAATGTTAATGGTTTTGTTTTTTCTTGACTTTCTAAAGAATAGCTTAATGAAAGAGCTTTATTAAAAGGATGCTTCAATTAGCCTGAGTGGATTCCAGCAAGCTTGCTTAGGTTGAGGATGATTTAGCTTTAGCTGCAGTCAAACTTCTGCTAAACATGATGAATGAATTAAGGATGTCTGAGTCAACAGTCAACAATTCTTTTAAGGTCAGATGGATCCAGAGGGCTTGGTCCATGAGGCAGAAAACCAAATACCTCCAGATCAAATAACTTAAAATCTCCACTGGGTAAGACCCAGACATAATAGCTCAGGTTCAAGGAACTTATGTACTAACAGATTATGAAGGTACAGTTGAAATATTTTCTTTGAACTTTTTTTTTAATGCAGAAGAGAAATGGAAAGTGAGCATTTAACTATAAAAAGCATTTTCTGTCTGAAATATGATCAAATCCTTAGAAGTCTAGCTCTCTGAAAAGTGGCATTGTTTCTCTAATACTAAGAGCTCTTAATCAGTTTAAAAATCACGGTATAGCTATAGATATGCCATAAGTAATCATACTCAGAAGTGTTCTAAAACTGATAAAATATCAGCTTGTGTTGTTTTTCTGCATTTTGATATACTTGCCCCCTGAATATATCTCTATGTGAGAAAATCTCTATGATATTTAATTCAAAATATATATCATTCAAATTAGGTTTAAATATTGACCAGGAAATGTTAAGTTCTCTACAGTTTTGTCACTTCCCTCATTTAAAATTATATTTTCCAAATGACAGATGGATCTGTCAGTATGCGATAATTTCTTTTCAAATATGCTTTTCTTTATTTTTCTCAGAAACAAAATAAAATTAAAATATCTGGATCATTTCTCCATTTAAAAACTTCAGAAAGCTTTTTAGATCTTAAGGCAAAGATCAGAAATAATGTTAAGGTTTGTCAGGATTTCATCAACTGTTTAGAAAATTTGCAAAGTCTGTCTGAACAAGAACATTACACAGACCCAAAGATTCTGTTTTCATTAAGGATATTCAGCACTCTGTTCTTCGTAGTACTAAGAATCCAAGAAATTCTTGTCCCTTATGTTTTATTCTAATCCATTTTTCACTGGACCAGGATTTCAGTATTGGCATCCCTGAAGCAAGAGCATTATTTGGATTTCCTAGATAATATTTATTTGTGTGGTGGAACATATCAGGAAGGAGATTAATTTTAAATAATTCATAATTTTTTGGTTAGTGAGTTCATTATGGGTTATGAGAAGATTAGGATACAGTTGTTCATATCTAAGCAAAACATCAGAACTGTGGAAGTAGATTTTTACCTTTAGAAGGTATGGCATAAATTATTGGGCTTGTTCCAATAAAGTGAGAAAAAAATTATGGGATTAGTTGTTTGGATTTTCAAACTTTGAACCAATGAAAGATATCTGATTTCAAATTACTTTAAAGATGATGTCTTGTGAAGTTCTGATGAAGTGGTTGCAACAGAAAATCTGTCCAATTCTTTTGTTTGTGCTAATTACTAAAATGTAGCATCCCTTTTTATCATCTCTTCCTGTTTTGTCTAGACATAACTGATCTAGACCTGAAGTGACTGAGTCATGAGATAGAGAAAACACAGTTTTATCTCCTAAGTACATTTCCTTCTCTATGCCCGTTTTCTTTTATTTTTTTTAGTCTTAAAATCATTTTAGTTCTCATATTTTTTAATTACAGTTATTAACTGTTATTCTCTTCCTACTTGTGTGGCTAAATCTAGCAGATTCTGATGGAGCTCTAGAACCCTGGGTTATTTTACTTTGTTTTGCTTCTGCACAATGGTTTTGCTATTAAATATAGGTTATTAAATATAGGTTATTATGTGATATATCATTCTCCCCTAATAGAACTCTCCTCCTATGCATTTGTCAGTCGTTGTCAAGCTAGGAGGTCTGCACCAGAAGTAATGCCCCCTATTATATTATGTTGTTTCACAGTCTCAGAGGTGATTGTTGGTGCTATGGTAGTAGAGCTTCCCACCAATATTCTATTACATTTTGTTGCTGTGTGGCAGATGGCAGCAGAAGGACGGTCTGACAGAATGACGTGAAAGTATGTATGAAGAAAAGGTTGTTGTTGAATTCCTCCATGAGGAAAAAATTGCACCCATTGACATTCACCAATGCTTGCTAAATGCTTCTGGAGATAGAAGAGTGGATGTGAGCACAGTAAAGCAGTGGGTGGTGCTTTTCAGCCGTGGTGACAATAGGTCACAGTATCATCTTTGGTGATTGCACCAAGAAATCTAGGCATTTTTAAATGAGTTTATTGGCATTCTTTTATCTTCCCTAAGTAAAAAATACTCTGTCACAGCTCAGCAGTTACAGAGATGTTGCTCTGTTTGCCTGCTTGATTTTCTTTTTTTTTTTTTTTTCCCCCATTTATAAGTAGATTTAGCATTTGAAAAGGTTCGTTTGGAAGGGAGGTCGACTCTAACCTACAGAATGAACTAAGCAGATTGGAGATGCAAAGCTTTGGCGAGAGGCTTAAATAAATTAAATTATCTGTGCATCTATCATTTGTTTTTCATTATTCCAAGGTAAGACAGCATTCTGGGTGTGTTTTAAAAAGAAAAACATTCGAATCCCACTTATCCAAATATCCACTGTTAGGGTCACTTTTTCTGATTAACTTCTAGCATCCACTGCTTGTGGATTTGCAATTACTCATACTTAATGATAACCCAAAATATTTGTGCGAATAGGTCTCATAAATGACATCTTAAGAATAAAAGGATGCTTTGGGTCTTATTTGGAGTATTTGTCTTTGCAGAGAAGATTTTTTTTTGGGACATGATTTTGAGAGGATATCTTCCAAAGGATAGGATTTCACCTGATATGGCTTCTAACATCTAATTTCTCATTCTCATCTACCATCTCTCTCTGATAATTCTTTTCCTTCAGAGAAGGAGATAACATATCTATGTGTCTAGAGATACTGGTACATATCTGACCTTTATGTATTCTGATAAATGCTTAGAATTTAAATTGCTTAGCTGGTGGAATGTTTTCCCCTTTCCTCATGAGAGCAGGTTGTCTCTGTTTGTCAGACCTATTATAAGTAATGTATGGTCATATCCTAGCAGAAAAGCTAATTCTGCTTTATTTGAACCATCATTTAAAACATCATGCCCAGTACCAACTAATTTCCAAAGCTCAACTGGTTACATAACAGTAATAAATAACATCTTGCTCAATACAACATAGGATAAATCTACCCAAATAGAATATACCTCATTTTGATGATGCTTTCCAGAGGAAAAAAAAAAAGGCTAATCAAACTCCTATATCTGAATTTTAATGTATTATAGCTATTTGGGGGGGAAGCACAGAAGGTAAACATATTAGAGAGGGCTCAGAACACAAAGTTTCCCTAGAGCAAAATGCTCATAATCTCTAATAAACAAATGCTCATATATTAGATATTTACAACACTTCATCTTTCTCCTAAGTTTCTTAACTTCGTGTCTCTTTCTCCCATAATGCCTCTTGGCACAGTATGCACCTAATTTGAATAAAATTGACTTTAAATACTACTTGTGCACATGTGTACGTATCTATAAGTACATAGATATATACAAATGAAAAAAAAAATTAGAAGCTTTCTGGAATTTTTTTTAGTAGTTTTCCATTGCTACACTGAGAAATTATCCTCATAAGGACTCTCTCCTTTCATGCATTGTCAGGTTGAGCAGGCCACCGACTTTCAATAAAAGAAATAACTCTGTAAGTGAAGAAAAACTGTATATAATAATTTTTTTCTGAAGAGAATGAGAAAATGGAATTTGCTGTACTGGATCATATCCTTCATAGTTGGAGTCCTGTGGCTTGTTCTGACAGAGGCAATAGTGTAGACTGACAAGATGTGAACAGCATGGCAACATGTGCCAGTATATGAATTTACATCCATATACGTATAAAACACAGCGAAAGGAGATTTTTTTTTTTCCTTTTTCTCTGTAGTAATATAAGTAATGCTAAAATATATATATATATTGTAGTCCACGAAAAGGTATCAATCAAAATGCTTTTTTCTTTGAATTTTTTTTTTTTTTTACTGGAAGGTTGGCTGCTATAAATGTACTCAAGCTATCAACTGTTGCTAGTATTGCCTGGACACTTAAATCAGTGCATTAACTTTATGTATAAAGGAAATCATTAACTAATTTGTCTTCACTAGTCAGAACAAAAGTTTTTTTTGTACCATCCAGGGAAAATTTTAGTGAAAAAAGTTATATTTTGTAATCAAGTGACTTATGAAAAAGATATGCTTTGGCTGTTTGCCTTAGGATAAGAACATTGGAACATGTTTATTCAATTATTTAGAGTTCTGTGATCAGATCTTGAAATGTTTGAGGAAGTGGTGGAGTGCAGGTTTCTTAAATTATTTAAATTAAGGCTAATGCAAATTTAAGCTGTATGTAAGGAATTATCCTAGAAAGAAATGGGAAGTCACTGCTAGTAATATCTATGAAACTTTCTTAATTCAGTAATCAGACTGAACTGAGTAATCAGATGTGCAAACCATGACAGAGAATCAATCAATAATGTCAAAGACTATACCAGAAGAAGGAATCACAACTTAGTCTATATTATTCTGTCCTAATCGCTTGCAAAAAAAAGATTTAGTCTTGGATGCGATGAAGAATGTCACTGAATGCAGTCTCATGAGCTTCAGTTGATCTTTGAAGGTATAAAATGTCTTGTCTGAGTAACTTTATTCTTTTATCACATGCAACTTTAGATCAAGCAAGTATTTTCCATATTTTAGGACTGATTGCTGGGAGCACGTGAGTTTTAAATAGAGGCAAGTGCTCTACTTTTCTAATTAGAAAAAAATTGTGAATGGGTAATATATGGTATTAAATTTACTTTGTGCTTTACTTTTCTCCCATGCTTTTCTGCATATTCTGGCTATGAAATGGCTGTTGAAAATATATTTATTTTGCTTTACCAAACACTGCAATGTTATTTTTTTTTAAAAGGAAGCAACCCTTCATCTAAGAATAGACTAAGTAGGTTTTCATATCTCAGTTATCACATTGAAAAGAATCCAGGTGGTTGTGTGAAAACCCAATGTGTGTTTTTGCAGAAATAATTTTATTTGCACGTGAAAGCAATTCCTTTAAAACACATTCTTCTATGTGCTCTTTAGTGTGGTAGTAAAAGCACGCACTGCTGTCCAAATTTGAGCGACTGTGTTAAAAATGTGAATTGATTTCATTACATTTGTTCTTTTACCTTTTTTCTTCCCCCCTCCCTCATACATCTTCAAATCCTAATCATCAAACAGATAAGCACATCAGAACTAAACTTAGAGCTAACATGTGATACACTGTTACAGATTTGTAAAAATGCCAGGGATTCCAAATTATTAGTAAGCAAATAAATGAAAAACAGGGATTTACCCAAACATTATATCTCAAGTAGAAGCAGTTAAGTGAAAAGAGTCTCATAAAATGAAATGTTTCAGTGTACTGAGGTTGGTCTGTCTTTCCCTGTGGCTGTTATTCCTCACAAGTAAAATAACAGATATTTAAACACTGACAGATGTTATACTGTGTTTTTACTCTGTTGCCTGGAGTGAATACAAGTGTATCACTAACTTTCCCAGAGAGGCCTAGAAGAGTCAGTTGGAGAATGAAGTTAGTATGGACAGTCAGCCCCACCATAAAGTACTAATGTGAATCAGCAAAGAATTGCTAATATTCCTGCAGAAAATAAGTTTATCTCATAATTTCAGATTGTTTGTCTAGTCACACAGAATCATAGAATTGCACAGGTTGGAAAGGAACCTCAGAAGATCAAGTTCAACCCCCCTGCTAAAGCAGGTGCCCTACGACAGATCTCATAGGTAGACATCCTGATGGCTCTTGAATATCTCCATGGAAAGAGACTGCACAGCCTCTCTGTGCAACCTGTTCCAGTGCTCCATCACCCTTATCATAAAGAAGTTCTGCTTGTTAGTACAGAACTTCCTACGTTAAAGTTTTAGGTCATTCCCCCTTGTTCTATTACTGCACACCAATGAGAAGTGCCTGGACTCACCCATTTGCTTTCCTCTTCCCTTTAGGTATTTATAAAGATTATAAAGTCATCTAACAAGTTCACAGTTGAAAATTTTGACAGACTTTAGCTGGATCTCCCTCTCTCCCTTTTTTCTTTCTTTTTTTTTCCCAATTGTGTTACTGGAATTCTTTTAGGATTAATTACTAGTGGTTCTCTACAAGATGAATAAAAAATGAAATAATTTAGTAGCATCCTTGAAGAAAAACAATTCTGGTATTGTTTGCATAGATACATAAACGTATATAAAGTATCCTTGTAAAATTGAATATTTCAGAAATGCTAAAAGAAGGGTTCTTTTTTCCTTTGCAAAAATAATTTGATTGTAATTTAGCAGCAAGTTTGTCTCCTAAAAACAATAAGTTTCAGTGAATAATCCTTGATGGTTTTCTTTTGAGGGGAATATGCCCAGCTATGCATGAAATCTTAAAATTATGTCAAGTTCTTGACCTGCAGATGGAGATATCTCAACATCATAAGTGACTTATGAATGTTTTGGATTTCAGTGGAGTATGTAGAAGACAAGAGGATATATAACTGAATGAACATCTTGTGCAGCAAACTCTTAATTCAGGTTCCTTGTAAGAGAGGCCTTAAAAGGTCACTCAAAATATAGGAGGTAAGTGGATTTATAATATAAGAACTACCACACGTTATTTTGTTATTGAAAAGTTAACCATCCCTGGGAATTTCTATTTTATATGACTTATTCTGAAAAGAATGATTTCCTTTTGCGTTCTAAGCAGAAAGCTTTCCTGATGTCATGTGTTGAAGTCACGAAAACTGCTTTTAAAATTTTACTTGTACTTGCCAGTAATCAACGCGATGCTCTATAATGATGCATTCATTATTCTAAGTACCAGTTAGGTGGCTAGTTTGCTTTCATAAATCAGTGAGCTGTTCTTTAAAAGATTTATTAGTGCATGGCTACTTTAACTCCGAAGCGTTTAGTAGTACTGACACTGATGTTGGATAATGCAAGACAAGGCAACGCTGTCACCATGCAGCTATAACATACTTTGTAAGTAGGAAATATACCTAAATATACATATCTTTTTTCACAGGTAAAACTATAGTCTCTTACCCATGACTGTGGTCAATGCATTCCATTGGTGAGTACTAATTGCAAAGCTTATCTGCCATGTTACTCTTTGCATGTGTGTAAGTACAACAACTTTGAATTTGAGATGACAAGGAATTTCTGATCGCACACTGAGATAGGAGGTGTACTGATACATAGAAATTAAACTGATTTTAAAAGGAGCAAGTCCTTCATTGTATTGTTTCTCATTTGAGCTACAATTCCTGCTTATTTTATGTGTTTTAGATGCTGGATTTCACCTGAATCCAGTCAATCTTCATAATCACTATAACTTGGAGTTACAGCTAATCTGGCAGCGTCATGGTGAATTATCAACACAGGTTTGATGCTGGCATCATACTTAGCCTTTACTATACTTACAAGAAACGTGTAAGGTACCACACTGACTTATTTGTACTGATGTATGAACTTTCTTAGGCTTTTGGATAGGACAGGTATGACTAGGCAGAGTAGGGGGGAAAAAAAAAAGCCAGGATGCTAGATAAGATGGACAACACATCTGATTTAGTGCAGTATTTCCTATGTCACAATAGTTTACTCCTGAGGGAAATAACAGTTAAAATACAGTCCAGTAAAATTACTGGTAGGAGACAATTCAAGAACTGGAATTTTAGAATTTTGTTTAAAGTGCATAGCATGTGTTAAAAGCCATATTGATTATTTTAATCCAGTCTGCCATGGCAGTATTGTCAAGAAGTATGACTTCTTTTTTTTCTATAGCTTGCCTGGCAGGAGAGGAACAAAGTCATTGATCTGCTATTAACTAAATATACTGCAGAATACTTCGTACTAACCATTTGAATAGGAAATGGAAGAATACTTTAAAATAACATTTTCTACCGTGCTTCATGATATCACCATAGTAACTAAGAATTCAGTCTGAATGCTGTGCTTTTGTGCTTATACTTTCATGTAGAAGAGAGACATTAGCTACTGGTCCTCCAATAAGAAACCTGATTGTTAATTTTTCACTTTGTAAAGACACATTAACCACAGCCTATTTTCAAAATGATATGCATCAAAAAAAGGAAGTAGCAATTTTAAATTAAAGAAAATCATGATAAAATAAAACGTAAAAATGATTTACTTATATCCATGTTTTCAACAAGAGTAATATGAGACAGCATTTAAAAGTCCAGCAAACAGGAAAAAAAGAGGCTATATAGCTTAAAGGCTTTGAGGATGCTGAAGTACACATTTATGTCCTTTCGAATGCAGCTCTGATTCGTGGTAAAAGATCATGATTTGATTGTGCTGGTAAGACACGCTTTTGATCTTCAACATGCTGTAGATATTTATGTACCATGATATTGATTTTGAAGTGGTAATGAATTGATTGCTTTAATAATTGTGACAGGAAGTTCTTAGCCATAATGATAACAAAATATGCAACTGAGAGACCTTGAACAAGTCTTTCTTTAGTGGTCCAACCTGAAGATGTATGCATGTAGTGGTTTCAGTGTTATATCTCTGGCAATAAAGGATTCAGCATCCTGTCAACTAATTTCAATAAATGCCAAGTTGTAATCCCCATTAACTGTGTAAAATGCAAACTATTTGCAATTATGATTCCCGAAGTCACAGTGGCATGAGTAATTAATGTTAGTGATAAAACTGATGGTAATTGTAAATTGTAACAATCCCTGTAAATTGAATTAGGGTAGTATTTTTCCCTTTGTATACAGGTCCTGGTACTACAGTATGAGAGAACAAAAGTTTTTTGACATATTTCTCTGCTTCTGCATAAAATATAATCCAAAAGGCTCATGCAGCCTTGTTTGTGCCTTGGATGTGGAACTCAGCTTCACTGGATGTGTGATAGACATATATATATCACTTTAGGAATCTGTCTTTAATAGTACAGCAACCCACCATAGAAAAGTAACAAAAAACATATATCATTTCAAAAAAAGATAATATTCATTTTTGTTCAAGTTTTTCTGGATATTAGGGAAGTGAGTTAACTATAAATGCTTATTTCCACCCAGATTTCACGCTGGAAATAAGAAAAGATATTTGCCTTCCGGGTACTTACCAATTCCATTAGACATGATGGATTTCTTGTATTATAGAGATTCTTAGAAGATGACAAATGCTGATCACCTCCTTTCTGTAATGTAGCAATAGTTCATGTCTTTGAACTAGTTTTATTGTCAAAGTGAATAATATTTTAATATGTTTAGAGATGGCCTCATTCTTCTTGATGGAAAAATGAAATGACTTCTGACATTAGGGTGTTTTGTTATCTGTTACTTGAATAGCACTGGTATCAAATAATTTTGATGGTTTGTTTCAGGTGTGATTTTTGGAAATAAAAGGTGAGTAAAAAACAAGTCCTTGTTGTACTAGCATTTGGGCCCTTCTTTGTAAATAACGTTTGTGGGTTAGAGCAAAAACAATTGGGCTTTCTATACAGTGAGTGTTAAGCTAAATCAAATATCAGTATGAGGATGTTCTTTAGAATTGTTTTTGAGCAAATCCTTTATCATCAAAACATTTACTTCTTTGACATAGAAAAATGTCTTTGACTTCAAGCCCTGCTGGAATACAATTGTGTTTAAAGGAAATTCCTGAGTCAGAGTAAGTTTCTGCCTACTTCAAAGGTAAGTTGCATACAGTTGGTTTTATATTCTATGAAAATCACTGGTAAGTTTGTGGAAGCTTTTAATTAAAGTAAATCAGCTTAATACTTAATAATTTATTACATCCATATAACAGACGAAACATTTTTCAGCAATTGCTCTTCTTCCTGTCTTAACATTCATTGTTATTACTGGTGGTAGCCATTCTAGCACTCTCAGGAAAGTTATCACAGTCTTTGCATTTGTTTTTCTTCATCGTGACATTTAAGATTAAAAAAAATCAAAGACATTCTCAGTCTCAGAGCATTTCATTAATTACAGGATTAAATGCCAATGAATACATTTCTTACTCTTATTTACAGCACAGCAAAACTGTTTACAGCACTTCTGTTAGTTTTTTTCTTTATCTTGCGTGCTGATGAGACTACTCATTGTTTTATTGCTACTTGTTTATATGTATGTTTATAGTGTTTATATGTATGCAAAATATAAATTCTTTCACCAAAAAATCTAAAATAAAACTACATATGAATTTTAGATATGTAGGAGGAAAATGACCTCGGACTCCACCTATTTTTGAACTGTACAGATAAAGTCAGAGTTCTGCTGAAGTAGAAGCACCTGGAGGCAAATTTCTGCTTTTCCTTTACAAAGGGAAGGTATCAAATGGTATTAAAAAAGGAGATAATCAAGAATGTAATTTTCATCAAGGCGAATGTCATTTTCCTGAAGATTTTATTAGAGATCCTGTGATGTTAGTTGTTGAGTGAGGTACTTCTGATTTTTTTTTTTGACTTCTTTTTTTTGTTTCTTTTTGTGGTACTGTTTCTGTGTATTCCCAGGCTTCAGACTCAACACTACTCTTAATGTAAAAGAGTCTATTGGAACAAATAAGATGTGTGCTGTAAAAATTTGCTATGAACATAGCGTTGCTTCTAACCAACAACTTGTTGGTTAGAGAGAGTTGTTCAGCTCTCTGGGTTTGCTGACTGAGGAAGCAATAGATTGTGAGTGGCATAGGCTAAGATTCTATCTAAGACTTTAAATTTCAAACTTCCTCAGAAATACATTAAAAAATATATCATAAAAAGCCCGAAGAATCCATTGTCTTTATGGCTTTCCTTTATTGTAGCAGTTCATGTTAATATATGTATCGCTTGAAGTGTTGGCAGCTGAAATGATGCAAAAGAAAGAAACTGACTACAGAGTCAGAGACCCTCAGTAAATTATCTTGCTGTCAAAAATAAATTGAGAACATGATTGCATAGAATAATACTGAATGATAGAGCCTCAAAGGGTCTTTATTGCAGTGGTACGCAGTGTCATCGAATCACTTGATAAAGGGTTTGGTCTGTAAGCAGACTCAGTCATGCTGATTCCTCATGCAAGAAAGTGCCAAACTCATCCATGCAAGACAGACGTTCAGCTGAAAAGCAGTGTAACCAGTCACTAAGAAATGGTAAGGACAGGGATATATCTTCCTCTCTCTGAGAGGCTTAGGCATTTTATACAGTGCTTCCTGGAGATTCCTTCCCTTAATTATGATTTTCAGCTCTGAGCCTGCTATTTTTTTTCTTTTTTCTTTTTTTTTTTTTTTCCAAAAGAACATGTACCTTTTTAATGTATGTCAAGAAGACAAGGCAGGCAGGCAAGGGCTCTCTGATCTGTCTTTTTTTTTTTTTCTATCTGAAAAGTTCAGATATATTATGTGAAGTACCAAAACAATCCTACAAGTCTTGGAAATACTTAGTTTATACATGTTTGTAATAGAAGTTGCATCATTTTTGGAGGACGTTTTGTTTATTTGTTTGTTTTTCTTAACTCAATTGTATCAGCTGATAAATGTTTAGACAGATCTTTGAAAACTTTGGTTCAAAGGCATGTCAGAAGTATCAGTTTTAAAAACATATTTTAACTCAAACTTGTCCGGTTCAGTGTAAGAAAGTAATAAATAACCAACCTGAATTTGTGTAAGCAGCAGGTGCAGCAGACACAAAAAAAAAAGTTAAAAATAAAAAAATAAAATTATGTACTCAGTGCTGTAGCAAAGAGTTGAGCTGGAAAAAAAGTAAAAGATGAAAAAACTTATGAGGAGATGCATATTTTTATAAAGAGAAGGAATAATAGACAAAAAACAAGCACCTGAGTATCAGTATGGAGAAACTGCTTGTCTTCAGCTGAGACAAAGTTGCCAAGTCCATGTACTGACTAGTGAAAATTTTCTATTCAATTTTGCACATGCTAATCTTATATTATTATATTGAAAAAGTATTTTAAAGGACAAACCAATTTGGAAAGAAAGTACTCATGAGGGAACTTCTACAGTGAATCTTATTTATCCATATAATTTACAAAAGATGGAATCAGAATTAAAAATAAAAATTAAAAGAACAAGAAGAAACAGAATGTACGTCTGTGTAAGGTTAAAAAAAAATAAAACTTATTTGAATCATATTTGTTTGATACTGCATGAAATAATATATCTTATTTCTGCAGGTCTATATAATTGGGGTGCCTGCTCTGTTGAAATGGTGGTGAAAATTTGTGGAAGTAAAGATGCACGTTTGTTTATATATAGCCAGGCTTGAGAGGCTTTTGCAATTATTCCTGGGATATCTCTGTGTGGCATTCAACTGGTGTCATATCAGTCTGAATGTATAGACTGAAGCTTGACTAATCCTTTGATACCATTAGGCTGGTGGCATCAGATGATTTAATTCACCAGTGTGTGCCATCCACATCAGCTTGTGCAAAATAAACCCTTTTCAGATATAGTAAAAGGTAGTCATCCAATGAGCCACACTTCTTTAGTAATGAGTGCAAAAATTACCTTATATATTGTGCCCATATTTTTAAAAAAAAGCAATTCAAGTTATGCTTCTGTAATGTCCCAAATGGTCATCAATATGGCACTTTCTGTGTAATACTGAAGTTTTCCTCTGCAGTGGAAAGAGAAAAGTCTTGAAAGTTTACACACTAGACTGTGCATGTAGAGAACCTCCTTGGAATCTAAATTTTCAAGAACAGTTATATAGAAGTTCTTATTTAGATTGGAAAAATATTTATAATGGTTTGGGGAAAGGTAAGGCTAGAAGGCTAAAGACAGCATGCTGGAAGGAAAGAAGCAAGATATTTCTACATGGCAAAAAAAAAAAAAAAATTGCTTGGAGGAAAAACATGTCTGATCATAAAGGAGATAGAACAGCCTCTCAGATAGTGATTGCAAATGGAAGAGAAGAAAATAAAAGGAGTTGAATTTAAATTATTGATAATAAAATAATTGATTAGCAGAAAGTTAGCTTTTAAGAAAGTATTTGACCATCTGTATCTTATTAAAGTAAGTTATACATTTATATTTTTGGGGAATGTTTTAACAAGTTTGCTTCTATTACAGCACTCTATAAAAGGGAACTATGATTAGAGCTTTAGAAGTAGTAAAGCTGTTGGCTATTTTGTACTGAGAGTCATCATGTTTGTATTTTTCTAGTAACTCTGAGCTGCAATCAAAGAAACAGGTCCCACTCTATCAAGCTTTTTTTACAAGCAAATGAATAATATAGAAGCAGAAGAGTGTTCCAGAGAATGTATGACGTTATTGTGAGTAAGGGGATAAACTGGAAGAGGACGTGAGCAGATAGTGAAAGTGAGGTAAGAGGAAAAATGATCACAATTCAATATACCATTTCTTTTTAATATTCTTCATTTTACCCATTCTTACCTACCAAATCACAAACCTTACTGTTGACTTTAGTGTGTTCTGGCTGCACTGTGCTTGCAGATCCCATTCATTCCTATAGGGCTGGTGAGTGTGCACTTAGTAATGAATAATGGAATGCTAAATTCAAGTGGTTACCTAAAATAATAAATATTGTTCAAAAATAAAAATGCGGGGTTGTTGCTGGTTTTCATTCTCTTCTTTACTGATGGTATGTTTTTTTCTCCAGTCCTTTTTCTTCTTAGCTTTCTAAATGCAGATATAATAATTCATGGATAAAGCTAAAGAAGAATGAATTTTGTTAATACGTCACCTGTACGTTAGTCAAGTAATACACTCCCAGATTATTTTGGGTCATTGCCTTAAATGTCAGCCATATGTGAAGAGGTAGGTAATAATCAGCACCCAGTGGAGTGGTCACTGGGCTCTGGGTTTGCATGTGTATAGTATGGAAAAACAATCTCATTCTTAGGTTGATTTGAATATAATTCCACAATTTATTTGTCAAAGGGTTGAGATTTATAGATGCATATCTACCATCAGCTGCATTGGTATATTTGAATTCACTTACAAATCTAGAATTAGGTCAGCTGACTTGCATGTGATAACTTCTTACGACCCACAACCTTTTCATCATAACTGCAAATCTATCAGAATCTTGGATGCAAGAAATGGAGTTATATATTAAATTTAAATAAATTCTTACAATACAAGACATCACAGTTTCTAGTATTTTGCCATTCCAATGTGCAGGGATACTATTTTGCTTACAATATCTTCTTTCCCTTCATTTTCAGCAAAAAATCTATTTTTTTGTAGACCAAACAATTACATATGTGCATAATTGTTTATATCTTCATATATTTATGGATAATTGGTATTACATTCTATGACTCTACATACAATTTTTGTATTTGTCTTATTTATCTTTCCGTGTCAGAGAAAAAAAAAAAAACATCTGTAGTTTGCTATCTTTCAACCCACCGAAACAATTGTTTATATTTGAATTTTGTCAGTCTGAATTTCACTCAGTTCTTGTACACATTCTTGTTACATATATTTCTCTTCAGAGATGGATTTGCCGTCTATGTTGATTTAGTATTAATTACATATTGAAATTACATTTTTTATTTAACTACAAGACTTTGTAACTTACAGTCGTCATTGGGGTGCAGAATTCTCTTGAAATTAAGCTAAATATTTGATTTTATTTTTGATATTCTTTCTATGATGGGAATAGATATGGTAATTTAAAACATTACCATCTTCTTACTACTTTAAGATACAAATGTTGCCTACTACTAATTTTTTTATCCAATCTCTTACTACATTTTCCAATTCCCATGACTTTTCACAATGATTCTCTCATTGTATCCAAGATTACATTGAAGGAATACTCACTTTAAAAGTCGATAGAACAGTGGTTGCTTTAATATGCAACAGAGAAAATGAGAAGTCATTTAATTAGTTTAAAAAGAAGTAAAGCTGAAAAGTGCTCCAAAACCACATAGGTAACACATACATTTAAAAATCATTTAAAATTTGTCAAAAAGGCAATCAAGTCTGGTAGGATGTTGATACAGTTCAATTCCACTTGGAATCTGAGTTGTTATAATCTGTGCACGTTAAAGCCTGTGAACGGCAAGCTTCTGTATCAAAGAGGCCTACAAACGAGGTATTACAATAATCCAGACTTGATGTTATGAAAAACATGAATCAAGAGCTCAGCATCCTGTGGAGACAGTAAGCTTTAATCTCTACCCACTACTAAATTCCTGAGATGGTATTAGGTGCCAATGACTCTTAAAGTCTTATCATGCGTACTGAGCTGAAAACAGCAACTTTTCTGTTGACATTATTTAAACCATGTAAGATTCTACTTATTCTACTTCAATTAATGATCGTTAAATCTTTTCCTTTTTTATTGATCAGGATTTCTCAAGCTGTCATTCATAGCTCCTCATGTTTCCAGCACTGAGATCAGTACAATTAGTTATGTTCCTCACCTTTAAAATAAGGTATTTTAAAATAGAATTGGCCATAGTGCTTTAAAAATTATTTTATTCAAAACAGGGTAAAAGGCCATTTAGGGAATTTTAATGCTCTTTGTGTTAAGATTAAAGGTCCTAGCACTTTAATTCCTTCTGTGATGCAATCTCAAGATCACAGATTTAGAGTAATGTAGTTAGATCGATATTACAGAGAAAGTAGCTACTGACCTTCAAAGGATCCATATCACTGAAATCGTCACTTGTTTCAGTGAAAACATTAAACATTCTGATTTTTCAGTTGGATTACCAATATTATTGAACAGGAGAAGATAAAAACAAACAAAAAGCCCTAGAACATTTTCTGTTATCTGAGACATGCGGTGTTTATAAGAGACATGCACTTTGGTGACATTGCCTAGTTCCAGACATTGAAATTTAACTTACTCTGAGTATCAGCTAAAAGTTAATTCACATTCAATTTAAGGGGGAATTTCATGGAAAATGTGACAAAGATAATTAAATTAAGAAAGAACAAAAGAAAACAACCATAGGTACAGATATTCCTAGTGCTTGTGCAAGAAGCTCCACATATTCTGGTCTACAATTAAGGATTTCCTTATATTTCTAAATATTTACAGTATACAGTTATCTTCAGCAAAGTAAAAATTAATTTTCTGTGGTATTTGATTGGCTTGTCAGAGTGAGAGAAAAGCGCGCACAGATGTTCTTTTATGCAGTCATATTAAGTAAACAATTTTAAGTTGGAAAGCAGTGAGAAGTATTTTGCTTGTTTATTTTTAATACTGGGAGCAGACAGCTATTTTCACAGCATGTCAGGATATTTTTTTGGTTTAATTTTTATTTTAAACAGTGAAAATAATTGGGAGGTCACCACACTTTATTTTGCAACAGTTTTGAAAAAGAGAATGCTTTGATTAAAATGATACGTTGTGATCTTTTTCAATGAATGTTATTCTGTCTTCAGAAAATACTGAAGCTCTTTCATCAGCTCTAAAGTGAACTGTAAGAAATACAGTTACTAGTATTGTGCTTTTCACCCCAAAATATATGTTATAACTTTGGAAACTCATGCTAGATAAGACAACGAGGTGATACAAGACAGATTATTCATAAGTTGAGCTAAATTATATATTTTTTTTATATTTATTGTTTCTCAAAAATACTGTTTGAGAATAGCTGAACTGAGAAGGCAGTGCTGTTAAAATGCTGAGAAATGTTGCAACAAAAGTAAAGGAAATTAAAAAGTACATTCACAAAACCGCCAGAAAGAGAAAATGATAATTTACCTCCTTTTCCTCAATGTCTCACAGGTTAGGGTAGTCTCCTATGAAATAGAAGACTAGGTTTCAGATCTTTTCAGCAGTTTTTAGCCCTTGTATGTTTCCTACCAAACAAATGTCCTACTAAGGTGCCCAGGATGTAGTCATCTTCATTTTTGGGATCTGGTACAATTACTGTTTAAGCAGCTTATACAAGATAACATCAATTAATCAATGCATTTGTGAATGATTCTGTCTAGTATAAAGCACAGCTAGAAAACCCATCCTCTGTCACTGTGGTAGGTTATCTTTCACATTGTAGTGATATGAATTTATGTGATATGTATTTAAGACTTTGATTTAAAAAAAAATATAGAGAGAAAATAAGAGCTCTATTCCATCTCCTTTTAATAACTTCATATAGTGATTATTTTTTCCGTACTTGTTTTTTTTCCTTTTCTTTTTTGCTTAAAGATTAAATGTTCAGTTTCAGGACAAGTGAAGTTAGACCCACAAATATTCCTGGTAGCTTCAATTAAGGAATTGCATAAGCTGCTGGTAGGAGGAAAGGACTCTCCGCTCTCAATAGCTTTTTTGGGATTTCACAGTGATCTGAACCCCAGTCCTACACCTTTTTAGAAGTGCCAACATACGTAAAAGTTTGGTGAGCTAGGGAACAGTGCAAATGTTTCCATATCAGGGAGGGGAAATTCCAGCCCAGGCTTTCCTTTAAACTGCAAAGTAAGGTAAGGATTCCATTCAGAGGTGGCTAGGGAAATGTCATCATCCTTTATTCAGTGCATACTTACAGTATATAATTGAGCTTGTTTAAACTCTGGAAGTGAAATGAAACCTCTGTGCAGATGCAGTTGTTTTTGTTTTTTTTTTCCAAGGGAAAAATACATTTGGCTAAACTATGACCAAAATCAGCAACAATGGCAAACGCTACTCTGTGAGCTGTCTGCAAAGACAATCCAGGGGTATGGGAACAGTTTTCTGGTGCTGTAGACCTGGATGTATGTGTCTGAACCAAAAACAGAAACCAAAACCAAACCAGAACCAATAAGAAACCTGCCCAAAACCTAAAAACCAAAAATTATTAGATGCTTCTTGGTTTTTTCTTTTTTTTCTGCTGAACATAGCATTGTGCTTAATAGATTCATTTCATAACAGCAATGTGAATAAGAATGGAAACGAAACAGGCTTTATCTGTCTGCAGTGCTGTTGTGCACAAGAAAAGATTTTACGATTGTATACTGACATTAAGCCAAGTAGGAACTGCAGAGACATCCTTAGTTTTAAAAAGAGAGCACGCATCTGTTTTCTAGCTCCTGATATTTGGAAGTGTAAGAAGGTGCTTACAAAATCTGACATTGTTACAGTATCCACAAAAATGATGCCATAATATATATAAAATCAAAACAAAAACCGCTGAGATTTAAGCAAATGAACTTTCTCTGCTACTTTTCAGAGAGCTTCTTTAAATTAAAATAATTTTTTACTGTACTTTTCTTTGAAAAACGAAGTCTACAGGAGCCTCTAATTATAATATTAATAAGTGATAATGTTTTTCATCCCTTATTTCCAGTATAACTTTACATAACAAGAGCCTAGAGTAGCATGATAACCAGGAATGGTCTTTCTGTTGGCAGATCTGGAAGGGTGTTAAGCCCTATAAAGGGTGATATCTGCTCACAGTTCTAGTGCTTGTCTAGTCCACGTGTATCTCATTCACTCCACAAAAAGCTGAGAGACTGAAAGCATGCATCTTCTTCTGAAAGTATCTCAATACACTTCCCATGTTATGCACTAGTGGAAATAGCTGTCAAATATGTGCATAGCTCTGCTATGTCAAATACTGTGTCACTAGGATTTAATTGTCTTCTAGGATCTAGGCTGTGAAAAGATAGTTTCTTAGTTTACAGCAGAGCTGAAGGGCATTAATATCCATTGTCAGCTATGTGAGCTACTAACGATCTGTGGTGGAAAAAACGAAACTGGTAATATCCATTTACTGCAAGAAATGATTAGGTTAGTGCCATAACAGCTTCTGTTTGTTTTCTTTTGTTTCAAATGCATGCTGAATAAGAAAAAGAGAGCATAAAATCCCCCTGAATATTAAATGCTGGGTATTTCTAATGGCTGCCATTACTGACAACACTGACATTACAACACTGAAGCAATTCATCAGCTCTGCCTCAGCCTCACCCATGTTCCCTGGGTGCAGGGGCTGCCCCTCTGCCTTTTCCCCAGAGAAAGGTCCTCCAGTACCCATGTCCAGGCATTAGCATTGGAATTCTTGGAAAGACAGAGATGCAACTGGGGAGCTGACTTCCCAGGACCTGCAGGATGGTTAGTTTCATTTCCTCCTCTTCACTGAGATTTTGGAAAGGAAGCTCATTTCTCTTGGAGAACAATCTCTACATCTCCACTATAATAAGCCTCTTTTTTCTTTTTCTTTTTTTTTTTTTTTTTTTTTTTTTGTGGTATGTCCACAGTACAGTCAAACAATAGTTTTGATATTCAGCAGTACTATACTTTCATTTTTGCCATCTTCCATTTGGAAGCACTGTGGTCAGAATTCAAACAATATATTTAAATACTGTTCAACTAAGCAAGAGTTACTGGTGCTGTAATGCCTCAGTTGCATGAAGTTTAATTATACTCATGGAGAATTTGTCTTTGAGATGGAATACTGGCTTCCAAAAAAAGTAAAAGCAAAACATATGGACATGTATACCTTGTGGCTGCTGGCTTTGCTGCATAGCTGTCATATATACATAAGTACATAAACAATTCATTGAGTTAGTAAGGGCTATCTTTAAACATGGAAAATGATTGTTAAATTGCTATTTCCAACCAGATTACTAATGTGCATTTACTCTTAACTGCCCAGTGTTATGGGTTTCATTATGCTGTCTGTTAGAAATGACAGCCTGATGGCTCTGTTGTCTCTCTGGGTCAGTTTTATTTTGGTTATTGAATACTCAAACCTCATTAACTTGCAGCCAGTTCTCCAGAACTGCATGGATTGCTGTCTGTGAACACAAACATTTAGTAACAAGACCTTTTTATCATTCTGATGAGTCTTAGAGGATGAAAAAGTGTTTTGGCGTGGGAACAGAGGCCTTTTGGTCTGAGTGTTACAACGCATACCTAATACATGTGCAATTCTTGTGGGTGATTTTTGACATATAACACAGATTTTGCTCCAGTAAAGGAACTAAATAGCATTTCAAACTGTCTCCAAAATTTTGACCTGCAGCTGGTCTACTTTTTGTTGCTTTGCTTTAGGGCAGCTGGATTATTAGAACATTAATCACCTCTAGTGTTACTTAACAGCTCCTTATGTATGTATCAGTAAGAATAATCTATCTCAGGAACAAATGCTCTTCACACCTCATTCCAGAGCATAACATGTGCCCAAATTGCTCAAGGGAATCTGTATGTACTCTTCTGCAATGACTCCTGATAATCAGCTTGGAGTTGAGTCTCTTTTGGAAAAGCAGTTTGCTTGTTATTTTGCACTATTTTCAGTTTACCAGTGGTGCATACTTTTACAAGCGAGGCATACAGGCTCTTAATCATTGCTGGTGAAAATGCATAGCTAATAGTGGTGACTATGTTGAAAAATATAGTTTTGTAGCTGAGAATTTACTCTGTCAGTGTTATTGTGCTCTTTGTATCAGTTGTAGTTTCTGTGGACATAAATAGGAGGCACGACTTTCAGAGTGACCAATGTATGTACACCAAGGACACTAGCAGTGCATAGAATATTGAATAAATATTCCTACGCTCTTTTTTAAAGAAATGCTACTGATGTCACTATTTATACACTGAACATTTTGTATTTGTTCCACTGTCTTAGATATTTATAATGGTGTTTTCAATCTGATGCGATCTGAGTATTTAAAAGAGAACTCTGTGATCTATATGCAAAATATATATTTTTAAAGTTTTGTGCTTCCTTTACCCTCGTGCTATTTCTAAGAGGGCTGAGCCAGAGCTCTATTTCATAGCATAAGGTTGTTTTCTCTTTCAGATTTTTCACTGTTAGTGAATATGTATCCAAAACTGTAAAAGGTTGAATCTGATAGTGCCTTGTTTTCATAGCTGCATCAACAGAAAGAAATGAATAATCTCCAGTAAGAGCTCTGGAGGTGTGAACTCCCAGGCCATTTAGTGAGCCTTTCATTCAACCTATCCAGACTGCAGAACACAGAAATATTTTGTGGGATTAGTTGTTGTTTTGTTTTTTTCTGCATGCACACAGCTACCCCTCCTGCTATTTATTGTAGCAATGATTCAGAAGGAAGACTTGCAGACATCTTCCTGTTGAGTAATGCTCATCATTAACGAGACTTCAAAACAAAATGTTTGAATTTTGGGGATAGAATATGTGCTAAAAATGGCTGTCAGTCTGAATCTAATGATGGTGTGCAAAATCACTGGATGCATATTTTTTTCACTACCATCATTCTTGACGGTGAAAGCAGAGCCATATATTGAATTAGGATGTGCCAGCACTAGAAAATTTATTCCATCATATCTAACATATAACAAAATTGATAGATAGTCTTAAAACCCGCAAACTTACCTTTTGACTAATTGCTTTAACAAGTATGATCTATGTCACAAAAACTACAAAAATAATAAAAAAAAAAAGATTGTGTGTGTGTGCGTATGTGTGTAGGGAGAAAGATCTGTGTGCCCTTGTCTGCAATTTCTTTCCATGTCAGAACTGAAACATCTTGGCAGACACTAAAAGGAAGCTTCAGCATTTTACTGCTGGATTGCACATGCCAATGACTGTGAACAGAGCATCAGCCTTCAAAGCTATAAACCCAGTGCTTCCTCTGTTTTAAAGGAAGCATCCACCTATTCATGTTTTGTTTCCAAGGTAATAGATATAAAAATAGGGTCAAGGCTTTCAGCTAAACAAATCAAGGTATCTGTATGTAATCCTACATAAGTGGCTCTGGTAACAAACACTAAATCTTCTAGTGACGTTCAAGAGATTTCTACTGGCGGTGAGCCTGTTCAAGTTTCTGCCTTGCTTGGGTTCTACAGATTAAAATGATCCAATTCACTGCAGATGCAGCACTGAAGCAGAAGCTACAGTGCTGACTGTTGAGGGTACTTGCTGCATGTGCAACTGTACAAAGGTCTGTTTAGTATTAAATTTTGACTCTGTATGAAATAGGATATTTCTAACTCTGAAGTCTTTACCTGTGTCTTAGTCTTGCACTATGCCATTAGGTAAAATTAGGCCCAAGTTGCATAAACACATAGTTTGGTCAGATCTCTCCAGATTAGACTGTCTGATTACGGTGTAATTGCTCCAAGTTATAAGAGCTACTTCATTGTATTAGTCATAGGCTCCTTAAATAGTACTGCTGTCATGTAAAAATATCTTTGTCATTTTAGGACAATTAGAAATGTAACATTACAAGTGAAGTAGAAAAGTTTTTCCCATTAAGCAGACAAAGAAACTGTAGAAAAGACTTGTTGAAAACACTCTTCCTGAATACGACACCCATATATTGGCAATTTAGGGTCAGATTTTTTAGATGAGGTGAACATTGGATAATAAGTATCTTCAATTTAACTGGGACTATCCAGTAAAGCTATGCTTTTTTTAAATACACTTAATTTCTTCAGAAACATATGCCTTTCTAGAGTACTTTTTGTGATATTTAAGAATGGATGCCAGCTTTCTGATAAAAGCATACATCTATTAGTAGGATGTTAATTAGGTACACAAACATATCTTGTATCCATTTTATTCATGTCTTAAGAAATTGGATAAAATTTGAAAAATATATGTTGTAAAAGACATAGACGTAGTAGGACAGAAAGATGTATGACAAATATACGTATATAGAACCTTACCTGACATAAAGAAATAAATGGTATATGTAGTTTAGGCGCTTGAGTAGGGACCATATAGATGAAGATGAAAGATAGGGAAATTAAAAAGTAAAAAAAACACTAAAAATTGGTATAAACCTCCTAGGCAAGATTTAGAAAGAAGAAAAAGATAAGGAAAGCCTATAAAAAGGATAGATCATTAATCACTGAAAATTCAATTAGTTAATATTGACTGGGCTGGCAATTATGGAATTGATAAGAAAGGGTACCTCTTCCTGGAGGTAATACTGTACTCTTTTCTGATATATTTTGTGAACTATCCAGTAAAAGTATTGGCTATTTTCTACTGACTCCTAATATTGCTGGGAAATAGGACAAGGATGATAAATAAGACGAAAGTTGAGAGTCATCTAAAGCCCGGTGTTCACAATGTCATCAGAACTCAAATGCCCTTGAGGTTATAAATGTGAAAGGCAATATCTCAAAACCACTGGACTTTAAAATATAAATAAATAAAACTAGAGTGTGAGTGAATGTGGAATGAGTTGGGAAAAAAAAGTTGATTAAAATCAATTTCAGTTTGAGGAATTTAGTATGAAAAACCAGCTAGATAGCACAGAGGCAGCCCTGTGAGCTGGCCCTCAAGAGACCTTGTTTCATGAGAGGCTGCTTGAATTTTTTTCTCCTGAACGGTGGATACCCGGGTGTATTTTAAAAATAATTTGTGTTGTCTCCTGGGAAATTTATCAGCCATACAATTCTTTCTCATGAGTAGCCTTGTCTGTTGTTTCAGAACACCCTGTTTACTTACATTGATGCCTGAAAATGAGATGTTTCAATAACAGTTCAGAGGGAGCAGATTACAGTGAAGAATTTTACTCCTAGACAAGGTGGAAAAAAAAAAAAAAAAAAGAATTTTCTGAAAACACTAATGACTTTGAAAACATTCTTTTTAGAATAACACTAATTCATGGTCACAAGAACAGTACTGCAACCCATCTTGTGTTACCGGAAATAAAAATGTTGAGAAAAGTAAGCTGAGAATATCACTGAAGGCAAGATAAGCTTCTATCAAAAAAGTATCATCTCATTACTTTATATGAAAAGAGAGAATATTTTTTTAGAGTTTAGCTAAATTAAAGATAGGGTTGCCATTTTTTCTATCACTTGTTATATTTGATGATTCTATGATTGATCTTCACTGGTCCTGATAACAGGTATGGCTTAGGAATGCGTAATCTGTCAGACTGCAGATAGTAGTCAAAATTTTTTTTCTTTCAGAAAGAAAGCACAACTGTAATGTGCAAATACGTTAGGTCTGCTGGCCTTTTAAAACAACAATTCCCTGTGTTACAATCTGCATATGACCAATAGATGGTTGGATAAATTTCTTTCATCAAACTTGGAAAAATTGGGTTACATTTCCCTAATATGGTTGAAGGGATTTAACTCTAAAGCCTCAAGTACTGAGTGAATGAGTACTTGGATCACTGGCTATTGAACAGAAATAGCAAGGATTCATTTTCAGAGATTGTAAGAAAGATAAATCTTCTTTCATAGAAAATATATGAAATGAAAATTAAAGCAATATGAACATTTATATATTATATCATATTTTTTCTTACTTATACTTGATGTTTAGGAAATATTAATTATATAGAGTGTCATTAATATTATTTGTTCCCATTTTCCCTACCTCCTCCCACTCCCCTTCTATTTTTTTAATAAATTATTCTTTTTCTTCTTGCATTGTTTTTTTTTTTGTTGTTGTTGTTGTTTTGTTTTTACTCAACTGTTAAAGGGAAATATCCATTATTCCTGTATATTTAGGAATGATTAAAAAAAAATGAGATGTCAAAAATTGAGATGACCACCACTGTAGACAATATGGAATGAAATGGGAGTATAATACTGTTTTCAGCCATGGCTTTAAATTCCAAGTAGTTGAAACACATTCTTCACAGGTAAGACACCTGTTTTGGTAAGCTATATGGTTTCCCATGCTACTAAAACTTATCCTTGATGGTAGAAGTAGAGTTAGATTGTTTCTTTAATACACGAAAAGCTTCTTGCTGTGAGTCTTTTTTGTATTTCATAATGACTTTAACTGGAACTCTGACATTCTAATTGACCATGATTTTGCATATTTCATCAACTTCACATTCTGTGCTTGACAGGACTTTAACACGCACATTTGTCTAGAAGTTTGTTTTTACAGTGTACTTTACATAAGTTTGCCTGATAACTAAATAAAAAATTATTGAGGAAGAACAATTCAGATAGATGTAAGGCTCAGGGAGCAAATAACTAATCATATGTCCTTAGGTAGACTAAATATTAAAGAGACATCAATTTTAATTAGACATTGCCAAAGCATCCAAGATACTTTCAATGGTACTTAAGAACTTTTTAGATTTCTTGTCTAAAGACTGATACCCTTAAACTCTTCTTCCGGATATTGTAACATAAAATCTCAAAATCTCTTTTGCATTTCTATAATTGAATTGGGTAATGAATTACCCAGAATTACTTACTATAAAATTCCATGTTTGTTTTTTTTTTTCCTTCCAGAAAGATGGCTTGCCTTTTTCTTAAAATATGTTTCAACAGTTTCAATTCAGTTACAAAATGCTTTAAGAGCCATGAGACAGGCAGTTCCACCCTGCGAATTTTGGCTTTTATCAACAGCTGTTGAAAGAGTAGCGTATAGATAGAAGCTAGTGGTGGTACATGCAAATATTTATGAAATCGTGTGTAGTAACAGTAAAATGAGTACAATAGTGAGTGGAATTGTTACAGCAAGAAAAAACAATCAGCTAGGAAGTATTTAAGTATTTAACTGAAGTTTTGAAGAGATTGCTGTATGCCAAAGTAAAGGATTCCTACAGGAGTATAAACATAGCACAAAGGGACTTATTCCTTACTGCTTTAGAACCATTTGCTATATCGTTGTGTTTGCACAAAGGCTTTCTCTGAGAGAATTTACAGTCAGTCAAGCTGTTGTTTTTCTTCTGAGCTGTTGTTCTGAACAAATTAAATTGTGAAAATAAGATAAATACCTTGATCTGTCATTTAGGGGGAACCAGATGCCTGGTAATAGCTAGAGGTATGCTCAGTTGATGATGGTTTGGTTGGAGACTTATGCCTCTCTTCATTAATCTGTAGAGACCACGCCACAGATATGGGAGGAGTAGCATTAGATTAGCCTATCTGTTGCTCTGAGGTAGAGACATAATTTGGGATAGATAAAACCATCTCAGAAAGAGAGACTTGATCAAAACTCTTCTGTATGTTCTTTAATGTGTCACTGTCCTATTTGTACTATGCTATTTTACCAAATTAATTCGAGTATATGTCTCTGTACTACTGTAAGGGAGCTAGGGTACTGTTTCTACTGAGTTTTGCAAGTTGTACTGAATACTGCAAATCTGTGATGTAATTCACATTTGGCTTAAAATGAGGCAGCTCTCTGTCTGTGTGAGGAATGTGGTCTTTTCAGTGTTTGAACTTCTGGCAGGACAGGCAGAAATACAATTAGAAAAGGAAAATAGTAAAAGTAGAATGGAACAGCAATTCGAGAAGAACTTATCAAATGTCAAAACTCCACTAAACTCTTAGATTTAGCGTAAGACCTCCTTTGGCAATGCCAGCAGTGTCTATTGAACTTTGTGCTGGTTATTGAGCTAAGGTGCATGATTCAAGGTTCTTGTGATGATCTGGACAAGATAATAGAAGTGGCTATACTGAAAGTAGCATAGCTAAATCAGCTTTGTAGCTAGGCTGGTGATGTCTTCTTCCCAATCTTACTGCTGAAGAATTTGATGAAACAAAAATAGTTTCAAAAAAAATAGCCTGCAAAAACAAAGAATAGACAGACAGAAGAAAGAAAAACAAGTTAAATGGTTATATAAGAAATATCTTGGTGATTTTGGCTTTGGATAGTTGTCTTTATAGCCACTTACCACATCAGATTAATTTTACGAATTAACTGTACTACAGGATATGGTTTATTTCAATTATGGAAATGTGATTTCCATTACTATTCCATTATTATACCATCCTGTTTACGATTTTGTAGTAACAAATACAGGGCAAATTTTTCATTGATATCACACTTAAAGTCACTCACTCTGCTCCACATCATTTTATAGAATCTGTTAGGTGTACCTACTTAGAACTTCTACTGAGAGTGAGTTTATTTCCACAAAAATAATGAATGTGTAGAAATGATAAATTGGTGACATCTAGATGCTATGGTGATAGACTTAATAAAAGTTTATATGATTATAATGGTGAGCTCTGGCATATGAGATGGTAATATTATTATTTCCCTCTGTATGATATGGAAAATTAACTATTTGCCTTGAATAAATGGACTCTGTTAGATTTCAAGTACTAAATCCTCAGTAAGACCTCACTTTTTCTCATACACTGCTTAATCACAAGCCTATGCCATTTTCTTCAGACAGGGAATGCCTACACAGGTGAATGCAATACTATGCATCTATACTGGTAAGTATTTAGTGAAAGAATAAAAAACAAAATGACACATTTTCTTTCTAAGTGAGATGGGATTATATGACTACTAATCTGTTTCCAGTCCCTGAACTATCTGGCACTGTACAGCATTGTGCTATGTACACTTATTATGATTTCTAAGAGGGAAGAGTAAAAAAGAGTAGGATTTAATCTTTTGTTTTAGACCAATGGACTGTGATCATGAAACACAGTCAAGAGTTGTAGCTGTTGCAATATCAGCAAAGGCTCTGAATTTATCAAAGTTCTGAGTTGTCTAGTGGCTGATTCTAACACTTTTTCTATATTCTACCCAATTTATGTCAATACTACTTATTCTTTTGCACTCCTCAGTATTTACTGAGGAGTTATCCTGACTTTTGTTGTGGAATTGTTTATTCCAGGGGCATAAAGTTAAATATAACAACTGAAAATAACTGGACAGATAAACAACACTTATGAGTGTTTATTGTAAAGAAAATGGCTTTTCAAAAAAATGTCTATAAGGACAGCCAGAAATCTATTTTTAACTGTGGACAGCACATGATAGTCATTTTAAGAACCAAATTTGGGAAAGTATTTGCTGGCACTGGAGGAATGGCAGTCATCTTTATAGCAGGCAATTAATGTGTGATTCTGGAATCCTCTGTGGGTTTATGTGATAAAACGCTGTGAGGCTGATTGCACTGCTTTCCCCCCCAAAAAATGTAGCTTCTCTTTGATTCTGAGAAAATTCCTAACTCCCTGCTTGATTATAAGGTCCTGCACAAATCCTCAAGAGAGGTAAGCAGAGGTCCCTGTAGGTTAGGTCTGTCATAATTTTCTTAGAACAGCTCTATTATGGATAATTCCCTGGAAGTCAGCTGTAAAGCTCAGCAGGTTCCCTCCTGATATCCTTCACATTTGGATAATTAACTGAGCTGTTTGAACAACAGAAACTTTATAATGTTCAGCAGTGGGAGTCTTGCAGCTGATCAGCTTTACCTTCATCAGCACTTGTCATTTTAACACTCGAAGGGTAATGTTTCAGGATGAATATAATCTTCAAGCAGGAGAAGATTTAAAATATACAGGAAAATAAAGGCCTCAATAAATTTATTATGCAGACTGTAATACTCCTTGTGCTGTGTTGCTCATGTACACTGTATTACTATCTAAGAGGGATTTAGTCAACCTTGTATCTGTATAAAATAGGCTTTGCTTGATTGTAAGGAAAAAACAAGTAATGAATCCTCATGGAAACCAATCCTCAATGTCCTGAGAAATAGGATGCATAAAACCTTCATGCTGATCACAGCAGTCTTTTCCAGACAAAACTTAATTTGTTAAGAAGTAGTGAAGTGAAATATGCTCTGGCTTCTTATTCTTTTGCTCAATTCATGTGATAGTTAAAAATGATTCAAGGACCAAACCCTTTCAGTGGAGCAACATGGTCAGGGTCTACTGAAACAGTGATGGCTTCATGCAGGACCATACGAAAATTAGATCCAGTGTCCAAGATGGTTGTCCAGATGCTTCTTGAACTCTGGTATGATTGACTCTGTGACTGCATCCCTGGGGAGCTTGTTTCAGTGCCTGACAACCTTTCGGGTGAAAAGTATTTTTCTGATATCAAACCTTGGCCCTCCCCTGACTCAGCTCCATGCTGTTCCCTTGAGTCCTGTCATTGTCACCAGAGAACTGAAATCAGTGCTGCCACAATGCTCCCCTTGTGAGGACCTGTAGGCCACAACGTAGTCCCCTTATTCCTTTCCTGAAAAGATCTCACTCCTCTCATTCCCATTCAATAAGTGATCTCCTCTATTTACAATCTGACAGATGTTTGGTACTCAGATCATTTTCTAATAGAATGCTTTATAGCTGTTTTTTTAATTATTATTTAATTTTTTATTATTATAGTTGTTTCTCCCTGAAAATCAGCAAAGCTTGAAGGACTTCTTGGGAACAATCTCTTCTTTACTTAAAGAAAAAAAAAAAGTCCTTCCTTTCTAAACAGTTAATGCATTTCTGCAAAATAAGAATATAGCAAGCAGTTTTATGTACTTTTTCAGCACTCTTCTATGTAGGTCATTCCAAAAGTAATGCCTCCTATTTACTTCCATGGAAACTATAATAGATACAAAAAGCACAATAAAACTGATTGAGCAAATTCAACAAAACGCTGTTTTGCATAGTCACCACCATTGACTACTTTGCATGGATCAGCTGATCGAGATGCTCTTCATTTCATGATGTCACAGCTGTGCATGGCCTTCTGGAATGTGGCTTGTCTTTCAAATTGCTGTCACCACTTATGAAACTTACCACCCTCTGCCTCACTGTGTTCACTTCCACTCTTTGGTCTCAAGAAACATTCAGCAAGTGCCAATGAATGTTAATAGATGCAATTTTTTTCTGCATGGAGGAATTCAATGACATGCTTTTCTTCATATGCATTTTCGTGTGAGGTACCATTTTGTCAGACTGCCCCTCTGCTGCCACCTGTCATAAACCAACAACATGTAACAGAATATTGGTGAGAAGGTTTGATATCTACTGTCATACCACCAGTTTCCACCTCTGAATTTGTGGACCAATGTAATAAAACAGGAGGCATTACTTTTGGAGCAGCCTTCCTATTAGAAAGGCAATAGTTATTGTTTCCCATAATCTGACACCATGAAGATCCTCTTAGGCAAAAAAGCAAAATGGTTTAAATGAGTTGAATGAGTTCAAAAACTCAGTGGGTTTAAAGAGCAGACAATTTTACTTGAGAGGCTACTGAATTTAGCAAGTAAGGAATATTAATGTGTTGGTCAAATAAAATCCAATGATTACAGTGAAATTTGTCCTGAATTTGGTTCATAAAAATTGGTTACTTAAGCCTCCCTCATACTTCCAATTGCTTATGTCTATGCTCTACAAGTAAAAGAAATATTCTCATTAGAAAGATTTAGGACTACTTGACACTTATTTATTACCCAACAGCCATGAAGGGCTGTTTGAAATTAAGAGCGGCTTGTAAATCATAATGCATTATTTAATGTCCTGAAAAATAGTTGCAGCAGATAATTATTAATTATTGTGAGATATTGTTGCAATGGCTAAACGTAACTGGAATAAGAAATGTTTTAAAATGCAGCAAAAAGCAACATATGCATGATGGTTAGGAATTCCATATTTCTCGAAGCAGTTTAATTTAATTTTAATGAACTACAAAGCAAAATCTTGAAAGGTTTATTCCTTATTTTTAAGTTTCTGGATGCATAAAGACTTACAGAACGTAAATATAATCTGACAGAATACTGTAAGTAAGAGAAAAAAAGGTTGATTTTCTCTGTGCCAAGATCTCTTACTATAGCCCAGTTTTCCACTGATGAATATGTAAGCAGATGCATTGTTTCCCATAAGATTCATACTGATGAGGTTAAGATGAGCTGTTCTTAGATCAGGTCAATGTTTGTCTTCTGAACTGAACTGCTCAGAATTTATTTATTTATTTATTTATTTATTTTTCTCACTTAGATAACAGCAAGTGCAGTAAATATTGTGTTATATGAAAATGATTGATAGCAGAGAGGCTGTTTGTTATAAGCCATTCTTCCCAGTACAAAATAGACTGCTTTCTATTAGGAAAGTGGAATGCTTTTTAAGTTAAAAAGGTTGCAGTTTCCTTAGGTCTTCACACTCCTCTGAGATGTAAACCTGTTCTTTAACAGTACAGGCAGCGTTGAGGCTTGTTAGCATTGCCTCCCTAGATAATATATCTTTGTCCTAATAAAGTGGAAGAATCTATAGTATAATAACTCACTCTGCAACAAGGTTAACTTAAATTTTTTATTAAGACAGAGGCCATTAAACTGTAACTGCAGTTAGATAAAGAAAAATTCAGAGTTAACCATATCAGGATTTTCTCTTACACCTTTCCCATATTGCTTTACATATTTTTTAGTAATACTTAAGAAATATTTCTCTCAAGTGTCAGTGTGATTGCTTTCTTAAAACTGCTTTGTGCTAGAATTGCCTCTGCAATGTACGACTCTACAAATGAAAACTTAATATACTGAGCAGCTTTAATCACCTACTATAGCTCAGATAAGCCAATATTAAAACACATTTATGCATGAACAACTAATAACTAATAATTGAAAGAAATTACATGCAACCCTAGAAACCATTTCTTAATTGTAACTCATTAAAATAAATTATGGTATATTATACCAATTACAATGCTGAAAATAGAATTTAGCAGCAGTTGTTCTGTCACTTTACCCTTCATTTTAGCTTTTTATGGCAGATATGTTTTGAAAATAATTTGTCCTAATCAGATGGTGTTATATATTACCAGCTAGTAGCTACACCTCCATGCAAAATTATCCTTAGAGAGGCATTGGGTTAAGCATTAAAACTTACACTCATTAGAGCTAATTGAATGTTATTGGCGTGAACATGAGGAGTTGTTGCAGTGGTTCAAACAACATACGAATCTATAGATTCATATAATTGCATTGCTATCTACTGCTATTTTTATTGTAGGCTGTAATGTATTATTCTAGAGAGTAGATGTTAAAAAAAATAATCACTGAAACTAGATGTAAGCTAAATAGTAAATGCTTTATTACCATTACTGTCAGGCTTCCCTAATTCAGTGATGAGCTTTTCAGTGATGCCTTAATAAGTATAAAGCTGCAGGAACTTTCCATATAGTGTGTAATTGTTCAAATGGTCTGTGTGAATGTTACCTTTTCTGTAAGGTCAACTTTGGGGAACCTGTACTATTCCTGAACATTCACTTGAAGTCTCCCAGTCCCTCAGTGGCTGATTTTGCCACTTGTCCAAGCAGTTGGACGCAAGTTTCTATAAATGAGATTGTTACTGAAAAGGAATCCTCTTTTTTTCTCCTTTTCTTTTCTCTCTCTTTTTTTTTTTTTTTTGGTTAGATCTGAGGTGACTGGCTGCTGAGCATGGCTTATGCCTTTTTAGCAAAGTCAGTGTTTTAGGTCCTTAACCGCGTATTTTGAATACAAATGCTTTGACTTACAGCTACTGGTCTTCAGTCCTTTAGAAAAGCCAGACCACAAATCTCTCAAGTTCAAAGTGGCCCCTAGAGGAAAAGTGTGATTTAAATTCATTCTCTGTACTCAGGAGTTCAGTGTGATGAAGAGAGGGCATTTTAGACACACATACAATAATCAATTTTTTCAATATGGTGCTTAGCTGATGCTTAACCAGAAGTTAATCCTTTCATTTTCATGTCAACTATGTCCAATGTGCCAATTCAATACTGAAACCCTTTTGCTCATCACACTCATATGTGCTGTTACTTCATGTGCTTCATTCAGGTCAGAGACTGAATATAAAGAACTGTTATTCATTTCATTTGCAATTTGTTATTCAGTGCCAGGGGGAATGCAAGTGTGATGATAATTTAACGGGTAAAGAGTTATTTACATTTCTAGTATTGCTAAAAGAATGTGTTAAATTAATTGACATATTCGAGTATAAATAGAAGCAGGATTTCAGATCAAGAGACAGAATAAGTTGTATTTCAAAACTACTCGGTACTTATTCCCCAGTTGTACTGCAGAAATTAGATTGAACAGATATCTACAAACTTATTTTCAACCCTATTTTTATGTAGCCTGTATGGTATGAATTCAACCACTCAAAGTATTAATTTTAAAGCTAGAATTTGCTTTGTAACTAATAAGCTGCAAGTAGCATATTCTATAGCTGTTAAATGCAAGCCTTGATAGACAATGGTTCTTGTATTTGTAGCCCTAATGATTTTTATTGCTGATAGAGAAATGCCCCATTTCCATTAGAAAATTCCATTGTTTTAGACAGATAACCAGAGGAAGTAAAATAGGTTGGTGATATTACATTAGTGCTACTCTTTCATCTCCTTTTACCATCGGAGCTGGCAGAGATTGTGATTTTACACTTGTGCCATCATCAGACCTTTCTCCTTCATTAGCAATGACTCTCTAGTTTCTCAAATGCGCCGAGTTCATGCTATTGGTATCTCTGTAGGTAAGTTCTGCAGTCTCCTACAGACAAGGCTGTAGCTTTTGCTGAACGTTCTTTTAATACAGGAGCTTTACTGTATCTTTCTGTTTCTGTTTAGAAGAGATTATTTCTGAAAGAATTGCCCTCTCTTTTTTTGTTATATGATGTTTCAAGTAAGAGGTAAGCATCAGAAGAGAAAGTCAAACTACTTTCTAATCTTTCTGCAATAGACTTTTAATGGCTTTTATCATTTTGTTCTGGAAAACAAATGTCAATATTAGAGTAACTGGGATTTAACCTCACAACACTGTTCATGGGACAAATATATCATTATTTCCATTTACCAGTGCTAGCCTGAAGCGCAGATAGATTTTAGTGGCTGGCCCAAGGTCATGTAGAAATGCTGTAGTAGAAGTTTAATTAGAGGCAAGATATTCTCTGTGCTAGTCTAATACTTATTAGCTATGCTTTCTATGTCATTAATGGTAATGGGAGGCATTTATACTTACATAGGAGAACACTAGCCTGAAGAAATTTTTTTTTCCAGGCACAACAGAATAGAATCTTGTGCATTCTGTGAGAATTTCTCTTAGCCTTAGCACACTTGTCTGGGTTTAACCTTGTTAATAGAAAAATCAAAGAGGTTGCAAAGCAGAATTCTGCTCTATGCAGTGCCTGGGCAATCAGCATTGTGAGGTTCCAGGTCTCTGTCACTTCAGTGTTCTGGGCTGAATTTCTTCTGCTTAAACGTAGAGATTTACTGGCTGCCAACTGGCCTTCCAAGACCATTTTAGACACAAAAAGTCAGTCTGGTTACCTGTGGTCTATGCATCTAAAATAAAAGACAAGTTACAATTAGCAAAATTTGTATGTAAAGTTTCAGGGCTTATGCTTTTGCCGTTTGACTTCTCCATAAAAATCAACATTTCGTATGCCTAAGATATAGATAGATGTGGAGAAGATGTCACAAAAAAAAAAAAAAAAAAAAAAAATAAAAAAAAAAATCAGGACTTCGATTAAAATTTTATAAGAAAATAAAAATCAATCTTAGATGGGCAAAACATTCCTTTGAAGCTTTACTAGGTTACTTAAAAAAAAATATATCTGTGGAGTCTCTGTACATCAGAGGGATCTCTTTGTATTGCAAAATCTTGCCGCTTACATGGAAATGAGGTCTTTTATTCTAGTGCAGTGAGTGATGCAGTTCCACTCACTGACTCTGTGGGTGAAAACATCTCTATAAGTTCTTGGTGAGGTGTAAGGCAGTATAAGGGTGGTGTTGTTTTGTTCTTGCATTTTTTTTTATTTTTTTTTCCCTGTTGCTCCACTGGCATAGCACTGAAATTAATTCTATCACTATGCTAAAATATCTCATTCAATGTAATTTAGTAATGGTAGCAAAGAGGGGACCAAGCTTTATGCATAAACCATATGTTATACACTAAATAAGGAGTGTAATAATCTAGTTGCTAATAAAAATCCGCAGGAAATCTGATAGATTACTTTTTTTTTTTTTTTTTTTTTTTTTTTTAACCTTACTGAGTCCAGAGGTGGGAATGAGATAGTTCTTTTATATTGCAATGCCACCCAATAGATGGCAGTATAATCTCTATAATAAAACAGCTTTGTAGTTAGTGCAGAGACATACGGAGTGAAATTTCAGCTTCTGGCTGCCAATCGACAAAAGAGATGTGGGACTTTTTGTTTTAAGAAGTGTTGTTTTTAGGAAAACATAGCAGTGTGCATCGTTTTCTGATGGGACTTTTGTCACTTCTTAATGCAATCACAATTTTGTTTCTTGAGAGTGTTGCTATTCTCACTAATCAGGATTAATAAGTATAGCTTGAATGGTTCCAAATGATCATTGATTCTTGACTACAAAGGATTTTGTTTCTGTTTATTGAACAGAAGCTTAGAAAGAGGAAATCTCAGTTCTATTAGAGTTAGAAATATGTGTGCAAATAATGTCCATTAATATATACACACAACAGCCAAATCTGTGTACAGCCTTCAAGAAAGGCAATTCTGTAATACTTTTGAAACAATCCCCCTTTTCTCAGTTTATAAAGATTATTAGTTCAGTAGGTGCTTAATTTTGTTTTATGTAAATATAGATGTTTCTAATTTTGAATTCAAAAAATAGTTGAATATGATGAACAGAACTACCCTACCACACAGAGACAGACCAGAGTAGTACTTTTTTTCTCAGTAATAACCGGTCTACATAACACAGGCTGTCAGTGAATTAGTCCTGCCACATCCACGCTTCTAGATATAAATATCACACTTCAAATACATCTCTCTGTTTCTGTACATGTTTCTATTGCTAAAATAAATCAACAGTTTTTAAAGATAGCAGAAAAAATTAACTTTAATTTGAGCACTATATTACCCTATATCAGAAGAGAAAAACTTTATTTTCAGCATACTCTGTAACATTCCATGTCCTTTCCCCTCTGAAACACTGTGACACTCAACAGGCCATTTCATGTTGAGCAGGGAAACCCCTGTGCACCCATAATTAAGTACAGTTGTTAGTTATTGTAAGTAGTGCATGATTATGGAATAATTAAAATCAGGAAGTTCATTCTGCAATACTATTCTTATTTGAGGAAGAAAACTTTCTCAGATACTGTCTTTGTAATAATTACTGAAAGATCTCAAATCAAGGAGCAGTTGAACAAAGAGTTTTGTTTTTTTCTAAATGTTCCCTAAAGAATCAATGATCTGTAGTTCAAATTGATGCTTGATACTTAATTAGTCATGTAAGGAACCACAGTGTAATAATTTAGCAACTTGTAAACTAATACATTCTTAAACATATAGTATAAGATTAGGACATAAAGTGGTCCATCAGAAGCAAAATGAAAGTAAGATATTTCTGAAATTTTTGAAAATATATGACAAGGGACCTGCCATACATTCATCTCTAACCACCATCTTCTAGGAAAGCTCTGGTAAAATTACGAACAAGCAATAAAAATTATTCATTAATATGGATATTAATATGCAACAAAAGTACTTTAGTGTAGGAGGAAGCTGATACTCTTTTACTGAAGGTGAGGGGAGGACATAAGCAGGAGCATCAGAGACTATTTGTATGCACACTTGTTTAGCTGTATTAATTTTGGTTTTGAGAGACTATTCTGCACTTATGTCACTGTGGTTTTATGCAAGAACAGTGGAAGACAGATGGGGATAAATCCTTCAGCAAAAGAAGAAAAGAAGGGGAAGGAGAAAAGGAACAATATTGAAGAGATGACTCCAGCTCCCCAAAAGGTCCCTGAATCAAGACAACACAGAAGGTTGGAAAGAAAACCCACATTTGTTTTCAGCTTAAGAACTGTATCTTCAGTGATGAGTCTCCCAGGAAATAAAAGACGTGATGTAGAACTCCATTTGTGCGAAAAGAAAGTGAGGGTAATTGCTTTGGTTGGCATCGATCCCACCAAATTTTAAGTACTTAATTGAGGATCCTAATTAAGAGCGTAGTTGTCCTAGGTTTTTGTATAATCAATAAAGCGAAGCTTCTAGAGGGCAATTCAAGTCTTGCATTAACTCAATCACTGTAGGAGAAGCTGTCTTTATCCGCTGAGTCTTAATCAGCTTTTACCTTACAAATATTTGTCATTTCTTCTTTCATGCCATACTAGACTTTGATCTTTCCTCATCTGCCTTTTTTTTTTTTTTTTTTTTTTTTTTTTTTTTTTTACTACTCTGTAGATTGGCCTGGTCTTCATGTTTGGGTGAATATACAGAAATGAAAAAAAAAATTGACTCAGAACATGCTTCCCAAGGAGAATAATGCATCTGAAGAAGTACCATAGTTTCTTGAAGACCTTTAAACTGAAGCATGAAACTCAGACTTGAACTGAATTCTCTCGGGGTATTCTGTCCTCAAAATCATTTGTAGTTCCCCTTGTTTTGTTTTACAGTTACACTGTCATCTTGAGTTACACATGAACAGTGATCTTTTTCCTGTTCCCTAATGTAACATCATTATGGATAATAACCTGTGATGGAATAATTTCCTATTTTTGAGCAATTACTTTAAATATTTCTAGTGTTTTCTGTTTCAAATTCCCTGCTGTTATCTAAATCTAGAGAGTCTCAGACCTGAGGACAGGAACTGCAAACAGACTGGATGAGACACCAACATCCATCTTGGCTCTCCATACAAATGGTGAGATCAAGAATTTTTTGCCGTCTGCATTTAGCTCAGGAAATGAACTTTAGGCTTGAAATGAAGTTTTCGAATTGTTTGGACCAGGCTTGTCTTTTACTCTAAGGTCTAGCTCAGTTTGCTCAAAATGGCAAAGGCATTCTTTTCCCTCTTAACAAACGATGCAGAATATTATTTTTAGTTGCCTAAAAGGCTGTCTGTCTGACTCACAAACCAACCCTTGTAATCAGTTTCAGAACTTAATAACATTGTTCAAGTGAAGAGGGATACAAACTGCAAGATTAAAGAGAGTCAAATGCACGTAACAGCTCACTTCAACTTTGCAATCAGACAGGTAATTATTATTTCTCAGGATGCCATAGTCCAGCAATTATAAAATTTAAATATTAATTTTAGAAGTCTTAATTATAGCAACCAGAATAATTCTGTTCAAAATAGTCCCCAAAATAACTTAGCAAGAAGCTAATAGCAATTTACCTGATTGAGGAACTGGCAGAGACTTAATTAGAAATGGAAATTGCAGTTTGCCTCTATTTGCATTGTAAATAGAAGAAGAATCTGATCTTTTGGGGGAAGTTTTTACTTGTTTTTCATTACTGAAATAATAGGTTATCAACAAATTCACAAAAAATAAGATTCATTGATGAACATACACATATGATTTGCCTTGATTTATACCTGGTCTACGTCTATGTTATTATCTGTAAATATGAAGTAAATAGATTAAGATAGGTAAACAAATAATTTTACAACATCCATTTTCTGATATGTGTAAATAACAAAGTGTGCTAATTTGCTTATGAGTAGCAATCTGACATGAAAAGGGTCCTTCACTGGAAAATAAATACTATGTGGTTTATTTCTTTTTGCCTCGAACTGCGGTTGTACAAGGAGACGTCGCACTTCATTTCTGTGACTAACACATCCAGTGAGATGTCATGTCTTCACACTGCTGTAAGGATCTGTCTGTACCAATAGTGTGTACTGAGAAACCAAATGAAACATACTGCTAGTAAACACAGTGGTGTTACCTGCTGCATTAATCTAGGCAGGCATGCCACTGTAAACACCTAACAGGTAAGGTTCATCAATTAATACTGTAGAATTTAGAGACTGCAGCTGTGTTTGCATGCCAAGCTCCATAAAACCTGCTGTGGAGTCTTCATAGCATAAACAAGTCAACAAACAAGAATGCTTAGTCTCCATTTTACCGCATCATATAAAATTGAAATTGTTTACACCCCATGGAACAATGTTACTTGACTCTTCTTTTGACTACATTGTTTCAATTATGCGTAAGGATTGTTGTACTACTTCGAATTAGTGTTAATTTACGTTTTGGTGGATACATAAAATATGTTTTATAATTAAAAGAAATGTTTACTATGCAGCAGAGAGGATGCTAAAAATCCTATATTGTTGGAACTGACATCAGCAGTTCAAGAAGATGTGTTTTAGTTTTGCTTAAATACTTAAAGAAAAATGATTTTATTATTCTTGGAGATTTTTGGAATTTAAAAATTCAATAGAGCAGGCTTAGGAGTAGAAAAAGAAGATCAAACAGACAAAACACCTTATAGCCTGATAATTTTATCACTGGAATTCAAATATTTGTTCAAGGAAGTAATTACTAAATAGAAGGTAGAATAAGACTTGCAGATGTACAAGAGAACAGCAGTTTTCAGACTATTGGAACATAGAAAATTTAAGGTTTAATCCACAAAATTAAATCAGCTTCTCTGTGTGCTTAGGACAGACAACTGGGCTTTCTTCATTGCTCTTGTTCATCATTACCAGAAATTTTATTTTAGGCATGAGATATTTGGTGGACTGAATTGCTTAATGAATGAAAAATTCCTGATGAAAACTTATTACTGGAGAATTTCTGACAGAGTATTACTTCAGAGCCATGCAATACTAAGCTACATCCCAGCAACCTTGAGAGCATTCCCAACTCCTCCTTTTAAAATAGCATTGGTGTATTTTTGTTACAGCTGAATTAATCAAAAAAGATACAGTGGTAGTAGTTGCAGTATGTTGCATCTGAATTACTATTTTCTCTGAGATATACGTCCTGAACTTGGAAAGCAACTGTGGTCTCTTTTTTTTTTTTTTTTAATAGAAAATATTGTGTAGAGTACAATTCAAAAATAAATGATCTCATGACTTGTGTTTAACACAAAGCATGGCTTCTAAAAATAGAAGGAGCCTTTTATGCTTTTTATGGTTTCAGAAATAGCTTCTCATGGTCTTTGATTAAATACTTTTTCTCCAAGTAGAAACCAAGTAATGGTATTAAGAGCCATCAGAAAAAGCATAGTTTATATTCTAGACCCTTGATCAGAAAATTGCACCAGAACTGAGGAAGCTGCATGTCACCAAGGTTGGTCTACGTGTTCTCATTTATGGTGGTATCCTGTTTTACACAGATGTTGAAACACCTCAAGTATGGAACTAGATTCAATATTCTGTCAAAAAAAAAAAAAAGAAAAGAAAGAAAGAAAAAGAAAAAAAAAAAAAGGAATAGTCACCAAAACCCAAATTGCTTTCTCTGATAGTGCCTGAATGTACCATCTGTTTCCATTGCATTACAAATTGATGCAGAAAATTGATATGCAGTGCTATTTCTGTGTAGCATCTCATTTGCATTTGCTTTTGTTGAAAATGGACGTAACTGAAAACCATCACACTGAAATCTGCCAGACTTTGGAAGGAAGTGTTCAAACCAGCCTGGGGTCTTCCAGTCCAACGCTGGATCCACATCTAAATGTTGCAGCTGCCCACATATGTATAGAGTGCTGAAACACAACTTTGGATCTAGACACCACACAGATTGACAGATGTTCAGGATTCTGAGCCAAAATATCCACTTTTATTTATGAATGTAAGAATTGAATAATTATAATGACATAAGGCCTAGTAGCTAACTATGTTAAATAACCATCTAATCAATTAACTCAGGCAGGCCGTATCTAATAGCAGCAGTATGGTTACTTTCACTCAATACCAAGAGCATAAACTCACTTTTCTTTGATCTAATATGTGCAGAGCAATGAAATCACTACATTACAGTTTGCCATGTCCATGACTGTGATTAATCTGAATGTAAATCACCATCCCAAAATACCATTTCATCCTGTGTCTGGAGAGAATAGAGTTATAGCTTTCTAACCACATGTAATTGTCCAAATCACTCCTAGGCAGAAATAAAGCAGCCAAAGTGCTCCTCAAACCTAAGCTGGTGACATATTTTCTCTGTTGGACACTATACTGGGTGACAGCAGATATAAACGATACCCCTCCCTGACATCCGCTTCTTTCCCCACATGATCTGTACTAGAGAGGCTTTAGGAGACAACAGATGTAGAAACCAGTTCCAAAAGCTGCAAGTCTGTAGTGGGTATGTCTGAACAGAGCTCAGATGTATTTGTGAAACAAGTATTTACATGGGTTTCCTTCACAGTAGAATGAGCTTTCAATATCTATTCTATTCCAAAAAGCAGTATCTTCTCTCTTCTGTCCTCTAATAATTCTGAAATAAGATTTTCCTTAGTTCTCTTCTTTTGTTATTATATTTATTTTAAGTGCTTCTGGAAGGAAGAATTCATAAAAGTTTGACTTTTTTCAAAGAAACATCATGCTTTGCTATGTGAAATGACTCTCAAGTATGGCTTCCAGAACAAGTGTGAGCACAAAACTTGCTGTGCATTTGTATTTCTGTTTAGAATAATTTGTTCAGAAATATGAATGCAGACAATGCAGACAATGCAGAACTGCTTTTGGAGCTGTGGAATTCAAAGAAAAAGTCATCTGCACAATTACTGAGAGCCATGGCAAAAATATCTACGTTTCTGCAGTCCAGGCAAGTCCTGGTTACTTCTTTCTATTTATTGTTAAAGAACTGTGACAATTTTTCTTATGCAAATCTCAACCTATATTGCTACGTAATCAAGCTGCTGCTTTTTTTTTTTTTACACTTTTGAGGATATAGTCATGAAGTTCTGTATTAATTATATAGTATTATTTATCCTTGTGTTGTTATTTGTCACGTAGAAAATTCTAGAGAAGGAAGAATTCCAGAATAGCAAATGTACTGAGAAATGGCAGAATTAAGTCTACTCTACATTTACTCTAGGAAATCTAAGCACAGATGATAGAGTGAATCTGGAAACAGATACAGTGACTGCAAGATCATTTTTTTATTATTTGTTGTAGGTATTCAATTTAACTCTAATTTTTAGCAAATGAAATCTAAATGGCACGTCTTGTATAAGATGTGGTCATTTTATTCTGACTGTGTAAAAGAGACTGGAGATTTTTCAAAGATAGCTTGACATGAATACTGCCATTAGAAAAAAGCCAAAGATACCATGGTATAATGAACACAAATTATTGTAGATAAATTGGTAGTAAATTTTAGCTGCAGGATTGTGACAGTATGAGCAACCTCAGCTGTTTGGCCTATGGCTGTAATCCTAAATGGTGTTGAATCTCCTGTTGATTTTAATGATTCTGAGTTACTGAGATACTATCTAGTTTTCACACCACATTGAACTTGATACAGGTATGCTTTCTGAAATTTGTGTTTTATAATCTTCTTTCTGGACAGCATAGCGTATAATAGCATCAATGTCAGTATGTTTGCAGTCTATGAGATATATTGGGAATTGTGCAATTCTATTTCAATCAAATCTGTGCAGACACAGATGCTGTCTGCTGCTGAAAAGAATTTGGTGATATTTCTGCCTGCTTGTAAAACTGTGTTTGTAATCACAAGTTGAGGGACTTCCTTATGTTATTATCATGTCTTGATTTCACTTACTTGTATCTCTTGAAGCATTTGTAATGGCATATCTGAAAGATGTGAATTTTGGAGAAATAAAATATCTTAATTTTACAATGACTCTCCTCCATACACATAGTAGTGCTTCATTTTGTAGTCACAGTAGGCAGAGGAGGCATAAACCAATCTCAGCAGACCTTCTTGCCTTTAGATTTTGCAATTCTCCCATTTGAATGTTATACTTCAGTGTTATTAGCTAGATTACCTACTACCTGATTGTTCTTGATTCCCAAAGATCTAACATACTGTTAGTAACCTTTCAGGAAATAAAAAAGATACAGATTATTTGCACATTTTATTAACATATATATATAATACAAACATTTTCAAATGCTCTTCAGTAAGATAACAGGGAGAAAGGATAAAATTTGAAACTAGATAGTTTAATTTACTTTTATACACACTTTTCTGGAAATTTTCATGACTATTTAGCAGTTTTCTGAGAATGAATGCTTTTTCATTTCCTGTCCTTCTGTTTTCAAAATGTTATTCAGCACTTCCCATGAAATTTTGCTTTGTAAGCTACAACATTGAAACAAACAAAAAAATGGTATCTTATTTTACCTTGTAGGGTCAACTGATTTATTTTATTTTATTTTTTTAAGTTGCTGAGGGTGAAGAGATGAAGGATCAGACTTATGAAAACATTTTAATGAGAAGGGTGAATATCTGAAAAATGGATGAATGCCGCTTGAAGGCTTTCTTCAAGAAGTATGTATTTTTTATAATATTCCTGATTGATTTCTTATTCAATTAAATTTTTGATGGACCTGTTGAACATACTTTTGAAAGGATTGAATGTCAGAAGACCTTTTTTCCCTGTTTGCAGTTTCTAAAGAGCACAGGAAATGATTACTCGTTTAAATGTGTAAAAATGTAGGCCTGTTTAAATTCATCTGATGAGCACAAACAAGTTTCGAGCCCTCTTTTCACAAAGATCCAAATAACCAGTAAGTGAAATGTTATTAAGAACTCATTTCATGATAGAGCAATGAAATAAAGCAGAGAATAAATTACTTGTCCAAGGTCACAGAAATAGTAGTTGAGAGAAATGTCAATGAAATCAATGCATAGCAGCTTCTTTTTAACATAAATGTTATCCTGTAATTTATAGGCTTGACCTGATACTATCCTGAGATCATGCAACTTTCAGTCAAGAAAAAATCCAGATTTAGATTTGCTGCTACAAAATTTGTAGCTATATTATGTGAGGGGCTCAGAATCTATAGCTAGTTAGAGATTTTTTGCCCTGCAAGAAAGTCTAGAGATAAAACAACTCTAAATCAGCGTTAAAGTAACATTAAAGTGGTATTGATCCTTTTGAACAATGAAAGTGTATATATTTGTGGTTATCTTATCCATCAATAAGATATATGGACAAAAGAAGCTTACAATCCTTATGGTTGTTGACAGCGGCAGTAAGAAAGCATTGGCAAAACAGAGGCTTTTATTGATCATTTATAAGATAATATCTTTCAGCTAGGGAACTGTGCCAGTCACACACTGCCAAGATATAGATGTAGAAAGTGGAAATTTTGCTGTCAGCCGATGAGGAACTGCCAATGTATTCCTCCCTCTTGTATCTGAGGTTCCTCAACTTCTGGAGTTCTCAGCAGCTGGGAATAGCTGCTGAGTTTAGGTTTTTTCTCTTCAGCAGGTGTTGTGTTTTTTTTTTTTTTTTAGTTGGGCCTCTCAAAGAGTTAGAGAAATAAGATCTGAAGTAGATGTATCTCAAGCTGAAATAATCTCTGCAACAGCTTTAACTGTTTTTCCATCTCCTAAAGGGGTTTAGATGTACATTCTATCCCTCAAGACCAGTGTGATCAATCTCTGGACAGCCAAAAGTGTATCGGTTAGCACTCCATCTAATGGCAGCATCAGAGGTAAGTAATGCCACAGGAATTGACTACTGCTCAACCTCTGCAAAGCAATCCTTTAAAAATAAAATGGAAAGATGTTTGGGGATAGTTTGGGGAAAATCTTTGAGTACAGCCACACTTTGTCTTCAGAAATAGTGAAAAACCTTTCAGTTTTGCAGGTTTGAAAAATTTATAGCTTTTACAGGCATTGAGAATGCCATAAACTTGAAATCTAGTTATGCTTAGAAATAATTAAGAAGCATCCTATCTTCTGAATGATCCTCTTGGCCTATTTTTGAGGAGATATGATTGTTTTCCTGTTTTTGTTTTTTTTTTCCCCTACTTCTGTAGTAAACAACACAGAAACTACTAAACCAACATGTTTCCATGATTATACATGGCAAGGAAATAACTACGCATCAACTCTGTGAAAAGATAAAAAGTAAATAGCCTCTGAAACCAAAAAAGCAGATAATTATTTTCTTGCTAACCTTTAATGGCTGTAACAATGTTAAACATTGCATCCAATACTTTTGGAAAACAGCAGGAGCTTTATCTTCTTAATTTTTTCTCAGGCAAACTACCAGAAAAGTATTTCTGGCTTCCAAAAAGTCTATCTAGATAGCTTGTGAAAAAACAGACAAACATGTAATTGTCAATGACTATAGGAGTGAAAGTGTTATCAGTCACTACCTTTGTGATGTCTTTTCTAATGTACAAGCTTTGGGAAATAACTGATTAATAACTGAATTTTATCACCTTGTAAGGATACTTGAACAAATCTGTTTATATTCCAGGTACATTAATGCTTATAGTGAGTTCCTAATTTGAACTGTGGGAAGTGCAGGATGACAATATCTGATCTTTTACTCTTTCCTCAAACATTACAACTGGAGACACTACCGGTAAGAAAAAACTCACTAAATTCATTCTGGTGTTGAATGGCATACACAGGGATTTAGTAGGGAAAGTGTTAGACATCTTGTACAGTCCAAATAACAATCTCAGCTTTATCATAGGAGCCTAAAATCTGTTGCCTTTAAGTTAATTTGTTCTTGATTCCTAAATGACTGTTATTTTTTATATGCGGTCACCTATACTAGTCACCTGAACCACACTGCAAGGGTCAAATTAATATTTTATTTTTTTATGTGCAACATAACTTATCCCCAGTAATTTCATCTAGTGATTCTTTACTTTGTTTGAATGCTTATGATAATTTTTCGATGTTTGGTTTGGTAACATTTAACATTGAGCTCCAAACCTGTCAGACTGTTCTCTTTCAGGGATGATCCTGAAAATTTTAAAAACAGGCAATTTAGTTCATCCTGAATTGTCCAATTTACTGTGCTGGGAATATACCAAGTAACAAGCTCTGTGAAATTTGTAAGGATAGGACTCAATTTTAAGCATATTAGACCAAAAAAATAGTGAAGTACTGCACAAATGCAGAATTCTACTATTTGCACACTATCATTACATAAGTATGCTTTCCAGCGTCTAATGTATTATACATTTCTGAGAGAGCACACACATTTGAAAAGTGGTGTCTCTAGAATATAGGACAGGGGTTCATTCATCTAGCTTCCTAGATCTTTGTATAGCTTTTATTTTCATAACCCTTGCCATCATCTTTAGTTATGCATATTTGCCAATGTTTCAACTCTCAAATCTTTTCTATGCTTTATAGAATGCATTAAATCACTCTTCTGTTAAGAAATAATTCCATACTTTACTTTGTTCACAAGGTATTCACTGAACTCTGATTCAGACATCAAACCAAGTAACTGTCCTATTTTGACTCCTGTGTCTCCTCATAGGTATGAATACCCTTTTCCCAGTTAGTCGTTTTGAAATAATTTGAAATAGATGGAACATTCCTCCTCTGTTCCTTTCTGTCATTAATATCAAAAGTAAAAAGACGCAGGTCCCGCCTAATTATTTTTAATAGTTTCAAAAAGATCTATTAGCTGTCCACTGTCTTTATCCAAATCTCATCAGTTGTCTATGGGAGTACAGCTTTGTATAAAATCTGTTGATTTATTCTAGGCAAACATTATGCCCGTAGCATCTGCACTATTTTGTGCATTTTGATGCAGTAGTAAAAATGGTTTCTAAGCTAATGTCCACAGCTGGTTCAAAACTAAACAAATGTTTTAGATCAAATTCATAAATGCAAAGCTGTTCCTGAGAACAGGTGTCAAATTTCGAATAGCTGGGCTCCATAGTGGGCTACTAATCATCAGTCACAAGCCTTCTAGCATCTTCCAGTTAATTGTACAAACATTCACAGTCTCAGATGTTTTAATTATTTGAGATGGATCAATTATGCATCTAAGAATTCCTCTAGGGCATGCATGTGGGGTTATGGCAACTTATTATTATTTGTAGGAAGGTTGTCAGCCAATATGAAAATTGAAACAGTGCAGCTTGAATTAGCAACCACCCACTATCCAAATCTGTGAACACATGAACCAAGCAACTCGCAGAAAAATAGCCTGGAAATTAGTTGTCTGAACTAGCTGTTTCAAGGAAAGCTAACACACAGCAAATGCATTTAGATGATGAGACTTTGCTGGTGAACAATTCCTAATTCTAATAGAGCAGTGTTGGTAACAAATATTATTTGTGCAAAACAGAGAGGCAGCTTTATTGACTGTCATGAAAGTACATGGAAAGTTGATACATAAGGCTTTGCTTCTCAAGTCTGTCCTCATTTGGATTTTTCTGCATAACTAAACTGTGATTGAAATTAACCTGATTTACAGTTTTCTTCTGGGTAGCTCTGGGCTTTTCTTCATGTAATGAGTGTTTCTTGGCTTCTTGAATTATAGCACTTCACGTAGAGCATTTCCACAGACCTCTGTTGTGTAAAATGGGAGTTCTGTGCTTCTGTCATGTATCTGAAAGGATGGCTTCTGTGGTTTTGCCTGTGAAATTGTAAAACCACACTGAAGATGGCTTATAAAAAAAAATAATTTTGGAAATCATTATGTATTATCTGTCTTGTCAGTTATGTGCTCCTGATCTTTGAAAGGAGATGAAAACATATCTTTTCCTGTATTATTGATAGAGCTGACTGATTCTTTTCTTCTATTCTGGCTCTGCTTGTAAATATTCTTACCATATTTTCTTCCTTTGTCATTTCCATACTTTTTTTTTCTTCAGTAAAATAAAAATCATCCCCAGCTATTCACACTGAACATTTACAGAGCGGCAGTTTACTTTGCTGAAATGTTCTGTACTATTTGATGTTCAAGTTTCATCCATTATTTTTCACTTGTTTTAGCAATCATTGTGATTTATGTTTTCCCTCTGATATCCAAAAGCTTATTTTAGAAACAGATTTTGTTTTGAATGTTTTTCAGTGCTTAAACTTATGGGAACATATATCAGGAATATTTTGCACACTCCATTTTTCTTGGGAAATGTAGATGATTTGCTACTCTTCAGTGACTAATGATTTAATTTGGTGATAGAATTTTGAGGGTGCATGGAGATCCTACCATGGATCACAGCCCCAAACTGCCTCAGCTTTAACTTTATGAAGCACAGTGTTGCAGCATCCATCCTTGTAAGTCATTCCTTTTACATTTTGGGGGCTACTTTTGAATTTGCATAGCTTCCAAATGCAGAGCCAACCAGTTCCAGAGGGATTGCAAGGAAGGAGTAATCTGTAAGAGAGAGCTGAGAGAAGGTTCAGAGGGCATAAGAGTACTATCCAAGAGAAAAGTTTTTGAGGACTAAGTGTGAGAGACACCCAGTGACAATTTTCAAATAAGCAGAAGATTGTTTCAAGATCAAAGGGATGGCCAGTGATGGCCTTAAATTACACCAAAGGAGATTAGTTTAGATAAAGAAAACCTTCCTAATGTAAAGGGAATTAAATAATGGAGCAAAGAACGTAGGTCACTCAGAAAGTAATGCCTCCTATTTATTTATGCGTGTAGCAATTGGACAGATCAACTTGATGGGAAAGGCATTACAATAAAGGTATGATGACAGAAGGACTGGCACAATAGAAAGATGATATAAAGGAAGGGAAGAAGATTGTTCACAGGGGAAAACTTCACCAAGGAATAATCTCCAGAGAGAGATCTTTTGCCAGTGACAGTCAGCCCTTAAATGAGGTCTAAGAGAGTCAGGCTCCACCAGCCAAGAATTGCCTTCACCTGTGCTCCCAGGACTGACCTGGTCCTTTCCCCAGGTGCTCAATCAGTGGTTCAAGCCATGGCTTAACAGTTCCCACACACCGTGGAAAGTACAGCAGATACAAAGAGCATAATAACACTATTTAATAGAGCAACTTCTCAGCTTCTAAACACTATTTTATAACACAGTCACCACCATTAGCTAAGTATTTTCACTGTGATGAACAAGAGCCTGCATGCCATAAAAATCTTCACCAGAGAAGGTAACCCACTGTTCACAGTTGCTATGACAGCATCACTGCCCACACAGTCCAATTTTCACTGTTCTCACATCCTCTGTTTGGCCTCCCCAAATATTCAGCAATCATCAATGATTGTCAATGTGTAGAATTTTGTCTACACGGGGGAATTCAGTGACACAGCTTTGTTTCATATGCACTTCCATGTCAAATACAATTCTGTCAGACAGCCCCTCTGCTGCCATTTGTTACACAGAAAGAAAACATAATGAAATGCTGGTGGGAAGGTTCAGCCTCTTCTGCTATACCATCAACATCTACATCTGATGTTATGGGACAACGGAATAAAATGGGAGGCATTACTTTCAGAGCTGCCCATGGATGTGTGGAGAGACTGGAGGATCTTCCTCACAGGAAGCATTTCAGGACAGATTTTGTTAAACATAATCAGACTTCATTTGGATATAGTTGTGAATACCACAGGTTATGAAGTGGTCCCATATAAGTAGATAATTAGATCAGATGAAAATCTTGCTCAAATACTGAAGATGGCATGGGGTATATCAGATTGAGTTGAGTGAGCAGATGGCTTTTGCACTGCCCTTTTACAGCTGCTCACTGAATATTTCAATTTGAGTTGCTTCTGACTAGTAAAGGCAATCAATCAAAGATGTAAATACAAAGTCAAAAAGGGCAAAGAAATTTTTGAATACCAATTTTTTTTTTCAATTTCTGTGATTATGATTTGATAAATACATAAACGTGTGTGCAAAGTGCTCATTTAACTTTAGCCTCAGCTCATCTATTATGGATCCAGAAAAAGGATCAGCAGCTTATGTTCAGTAGGTGAAGGAAAAACTCATACAGCATAGATGATGAAGTGATGTGTGTTTTAACCAATATGATAGTTGCTTATCATTGTCAAACAGTGTGTACTTTGGTGATTCCACATTTTGAGAGACTTTTTGCAGTGCATAGCTTAAAAGGTCTCTCTACATCTCAACTCATTATTTTTTTTTTACATTGTGCAAATCAAATTTAAATTCACAAAATTATTAATGACTAATAAAGGGCTACTGAGAGATGGTAGTGTCCTAGGTGGTTGCAGATTGTTCCAGTGTCACTGTCTTTTTCTCTGCTCCAGTGCTTTGAAAGAGCCAGAAGTCAACTTTAATTTGTTCACTTTAATTAAATTCCACCTGAATAAATATGTGTTACACTAAGTTGAAGGAGATGCTATAGTTTCCTGTACAGTATATGCAGCTGAGATACAATCTGATAGTGTACAGCCTTAGGTTCTAAGTTACTCTGTTCAACAAAGATAAGTACCATATAAATACATAGCTAATCACTTAGATGGACCTGTAAGGTACATTTTATAAAACAAGTAAAGCAAACTTGCATGAAGAAGAATATTTTTGAATATGCTGTCATTATTCTCAGAATAATGAAAGTCATCAGTAGATCAGAAGTTCATTACACTTCCAAGACACAGTCCCATTAAAATTAGCAGGATGTTTATTTAGTCTGATATTGTCCTGTTGTCTACCATTACATTAATGAAACAGCTAGTAAGGGAATCAGATAGTGGGGTACTTCCTGCTCAACAGTCTTGCCTTCAGTAGAATGACATTTATGAATGGTATTTTTGGATTTGAGCTGGGAAGTAAGGAATTCAGGCGAATGCCAGGTCACTGTCATTCTCTTTCTCAATCAGTACAAAATGGACAAAAAATACTTCCCATCTCCCAAACCTGGACCACAGCTGCCTTAGTTGCTGTGAGACAAAAAAACAAAAACAACCAACCAACCAAAAAAAAACTTGGAGGATTTTTTAGCTTGGCCAAGGATTACGTTAGTACATCTTTGAATCACGTATAACCTTAGCCTACAACTCTTATGTCTACACTCTTTTATGTTCTGCCTAACAACAACCTTCTCAGAGAAAGCAAACCAAAGTAGGAATAAATTCCTTTCAAGATCTTTTCTGGCTTTGCTTGGTGACTGTATTTCTCCTTCGGTGATCAGTGTAGTAGCATACATTGTGTTGTCACTGGGTAGGGCTGCACATATCTCATGGCAGGAGTCCATGACGTGCCCCCACAAGTGCGTTGTTGGATAGGGCACAGGGAAGCACAGTATAGCCAGCCTGGCAGGATGGTGCAGACTTGTCTCAGAAGTTTAGGGATATTGCAGCAGATTCATGATCAGCTAAAGGTTTTTGTCAGTGTTTATGTCTGATGTAAATATATATCTCATTACCTATCGATACCAAAGCAAGAAGCATAAAAATATTTAAATGCTCTAATTAAGAGTGTAATTTCCTAACAATGCTTAAACAACTACTTTTCTTTCTTCTTTGTAGTCAGTTGATAATTGTGACATTTTTCTTGGCTTTAACTGTGTGTCCCTGAAGGCAAATTAAAGACCCCCTGTGATTAAAACAGTGGAAATCATGTTGTTGAAGTGACATTAACAGAGATTCTTATTAAAAGTTGGCCCCTGCTGTTTGTGGTTTCTCAAGACATAATACCTCTTTAGCAAATTTTAAAATACAATTACATGATGCCAGACAACTAAAAACTATGTTATAGCACAAATGTTAAGTGAGAATTAGAGAAGTAATTATTGACTGTCATAATGTCTGGAAGAAGAAGTGCTAGTAGATAGTTTAATATTACATTTAACAGATCACTGGCTTTGCTGCTGATGTAAAGCAGATCTCTTGGCATACAATGATTGTATGCAGAAGAATAGTATGTGCTACTATACTGTTTTAAAATTTGTAAGGCATTTATGTAGTCTTATATAAATACACAGCATTTATGTAGTGTTACCAAAGTGCTGGTGAAAATATAATGCAATGTCCTTTGTACCCTTCTGCCAGAACAGTATTTTTAAATAAGTACTTAACGAGACATGTGTCAGAAGAAAGTAAAAATGCTATTTTCCTGAATCCAGTTAACATTTTCTCTTGAATCAGCAGCTTGTGCTTGTCTTGTAACTTACACAACAATTCTGTTTTTACCTCTACAGCTTATTATCCTTTCCCTTTCAGGCAATTGCAAAAGCCAGAAAATGGCCTCTGTGATAATGCCACTGAGATTTAGAACATTAAAGCAATCTCATTATCAGTTTGCATCCCCATTTGGAAATCAGAGATTGTTCAGCACATCAAACAGTTGAGTTGGGGCATGTAATGTGCAGCCCAAGGGCCAAGTGAGACCTGCTGAGTCATATAATGTGGGCTCCAGCTGCCCTCCTCCTGTAGCCGAAGGATGAGGACAAAGCAGCAGAACTGATTGATGCTGCTAATGAACTTGAACGACAGTGAATTATTTCCCATCTGCATAATGTGGAAGGAGAAAGTACAACCAAATAAGGTTCTGTGCTCTCGTAATAAATATCTGTGGTTTATGTAAGTGGCTCTTTGTAAGTAGCCTGTGTACTTTTGGGTTTGCTGAAGGTAAACCAATGCTGAAATTAGTGCATGGGGCTAGAGGCTACTGTGTCATGTTAAGTGTGAGTTGCTCTTTGCTTAATAGCAACAGAAGAGGACTACTAGGAACTTGCTGAGTACAAATTCCATGGTAAACTCTTTGTTACATGAACAGAAAGGGAAGGAAAGAACAATTCCTGCTTCAGAAAGTTGCTTCTTACTCCCTCAAACCTTGGATCTCAGTCACTTGGTCTAAGTAAAATCCCCACTGCATCAGTGAGATGAATCAAGGCCTCTTCCTGATGGATCTCCAGATAACGTTGCATAGGCAAAATTTTATGCTGTGGAAAGAATTTCAATTATTTTAATAATTGTTTCTGAGTTGTTGGGAAATAAACTCTGAATCTATCATCATTTCATCCAACTGTGTAAATGAAATATGTAATTGATATAAATAATGTTTTTGTCTTACATGGTTTCAACAAAGATCTATGAGAGTTTAAAATTCAGAGGGCTCTTCTGTGGCAAAGTTCTAATAATGCATTCATTAGCAAGAAATTACATTACAGTGTCTGTGGGGCTTGCTTCTGTGAAATTAGAAATTCTTTGTTGGTAATTTCATCTTGATGTTACTTCTCTCTATTCAGTTTCTCCAAAATGATGCTTTTCTAAAAATCAGCACTAATACAGTAGCTAACCTTTCTTAATGATATTTAAGAAAATGCTGAGATACAGTCAAAGAATTAATCTTTGAAACCTTGTATTTTATCCAAAGTTTCTAAAGCTCTACACAACTTAAGCATATACTTTTTATTTTTTTTTCCACAGATCTCATCTTTACATTGGCAACAGAGATCTTGAAATTATAAAAGAGGTTTAGCTGAGTGACGTATATATTAAGTGAAGATCCTTTTTTACCTGGAAAGAAGACACATACAGGTACTCCCAAGCATCTGCATGAACCTCACAAGGTGGGTGGGGGTGTGTGAACATGCTCTCCTGGAAGGTGCACAAACAGCTTACCCAAAGTCGCACTCAGATTTTGTTTGAGGATTGTGGGGAGCTGTTTGATGTTGTTTTGGTTCCTTTGTTTGTTTGTCTTTACAAAAATGGCAAAGATTTTCCTAGGGATAAAATCTGAGCTTGTACTGCCCTGAAAATTCTGGAAGAAGGGGTCTGTGTTGTTCTGTGGACTACTGGGGAGTCACAATGAGAGCTGCCAGAAGGTCAGTTCCTCGAATAGTATGAACTTCATGAGAAGCTAAGGAAGCGTGAACCTTGAGTAGTGGCATCGTTTCAAAAGATGAGACCAGAAAGCATCTTTCTGTGTCATGGTAGATTTTATTTCCATAAATCATTGTTTCATTGTCTCCTAAAAGTACAATTGTCCTGAAAATGTTCACATCTTAAAACTATTATTTCACTTTAGGTTTTATTTTATTTTGTTACTTATGATGTTTGGGAGTTTTATTTTGCACTTGTTGTTGACAATCATGAAGGATAAAAAACTTAAATTTCCTTAACATTAAAGCTGAAATTTTCTTCCAATCTCTTGACTCCAGGAGCTCAGGTCAACTGCTGGCTGATGCTTAATAATTTAGTCCTAATAATTGCTATGATTTTCTCTGTTACAGTGCCTTCGGTGAGAATGAAAATACGAATTACTAGCTGTGAATGAGTATAGATCCGGTGTTGTCCTAAATCCCTTTTGAGCTGCTCATAAAAATAGACCTTAATACTATATGAATAAATCAGCTGGGGATTTCTTTCCTCTGGATAAATTGTAGTGCTGGAGAAGAATGTCATCTATAAGCCTAATAGGGGCAACAATGTTATGTACCACTCCATTAGCAGTTATATTTGTTGATACATTTAAATGACTACAATCTGCTATGTGATGAACTTTAAAGTGAAGACAACTTCTGAGATCAGTGCATGATTTATGTGTTGTCTGATTTCAGTCTGGATAATGCTTCTGATGTACTTCTAAAACTGCAAACAACAATAAAGCCAAACAAACTTCAGTTCCTAGAGACGTATTCTACTCATGATCAGAAATGTTATAAGCTACAGAACAAAGACCTAATGAATCAGAGAATGATAGTGTTCTTGAAAGTATTCATATAACTGTTTCTAGTTAAAAAATCCTGAGAATAAGCTACAGTACCTCAGAGTTTTTGTCTGAGTATGCACTTTGCAGTGTGAAGACAGGTTGGATGGCCAGCTTGCTGCCATCAGTAATCTGTGTTGTATTTTGCCTCAGACTCCTAAAACAGGTGTGAATTACATTGTTCTGAGTAACATTTTGGGGCAGAAAACATTGGCAAAGCATAAGAGAATTCAACAAGCTACATATCAGCTCATCAACAGCACAATACAACAAAACAGAGAGATGTTTTATTAACTTTTCAAGTGGCTCTTGTTCCACTGTTCTGAGTAGGTGTTGTTCTTTGTTTAAACTTCACTGAGGCAGGAGCAGTCTCCAGAAGCAACAGCCACCAAATACAAGAGAATCCATTTTTGTTGTATTTAGCAGTAAAGGATGTCATAGAATGAAGGTAAGCATTATGAATGGCACAGCCTAAAAGCCTCTCAAATTAAAAAAATAAAGGATGCAAACCTCTTATAGATGAACATGCCAGGAAAATAACACTGGGAAAGTAATATCTGTCTCTGAACAAAGGGAGCTCTTTGAAAGTAAAAAATAAAGAGATATAGCAAAGCAATAAATACAATGAAGACATCAAAAGAACTCACCAAAAGTGATTATATCAACTCCAAAATATTAAATATTCTAAGGTGCAAAACAGATCAAAGGCTTCTTAAAGATATCAAAGGGGAAGCCTATGAGGATACTAAGAAGCAAAAATAAATTAATGAAAACTTGTATACCACCATTTACAGTGGAAAATGGAATACAGTAATCTAGGATCAGGCAAACCGTTTGGTATCAATAATCCCTTCATCTTTTATGAGCTGAAATTAAAATGCAATATACATAAACCCTGAAAATTCGATTGAGTTTGTGGTCACAGTTACGTAAAAGCCTAACCTGTAAATTAATTAAACTTCTTTGAATGTCAGAATAAAAGTAATAGAGAACAGGAAATTGATGACAGGATATTTAAACATCAGGGAAATCTCTGACTTGGATTTAGAAGAATTGGATGAAAAACTTCACTGGAGTAGTTATACTGATGCCAGTTACTAGGCAAAAAGATAGATATTCTAGTTTTTAAATTAGAGTCCGTGTGACCATAAGTAATCTAGAATGTGCTTCCACATCTTTTTGGTATTCACAAACTGAGAATACAACATTTGAGGATCTCATAGACACAAGCTATTCCTTTGAACTTCGGTCATGACAAAATCCCACTTAATGTTTCTCACTGAGACAGTACATATGGATTCTGGGTTTTTCTTTCCTTCAGGGCATTCTGTCTCTTTTGCTTTTCTGAGCATGTGGATACCCAGTACGTGATAAAACTGAGGCCTCTGCAAGGTTAATTCACCAATCAATGTTACTCATCAAATCAATTGCCTGGGGGGGACAAGGAGGAGGAAGTTCACTTTGCACTGTTTCAAAGGTACTAACGGTTTGCACAGGTTTTATAGACTAAAGAACTGCTGGAGAGAATTACCTGAGAGCCATTCTTAGAGGCTGAGGCAGCCTGTAATGCTCTATCTGATAATAACCAGATTATAGCTCCACAATTCCAACAAAGAAACACAAGTGATATGAAAGTATAGCGAGTATCAATTTGCCCATTATCTCTAATGAAATTAAATAATGCATATGGGACTGCACATTTGAAGAATAAATTCATATTAAAATTCTTAACAGCGTAAAGATTAAGGCAATATGATTTTTTTCAAGCTTTCATCCAGGGAAAAATAGCTTATTGCTTGCTTTAAGTAAGATTAGCCACAAAATCCTATAGCACATCTAGAACAAAGTCTGAGTGGCAACAAGCAAATATTTTAATGTGGAAAGATTTTTGTTGGTTTTAATTAAACAACGACGCTTTCATTGAATGCCTTAAATCTTTAATTATTGCCCAAAAGCACTGAGCACAACATGCCTTATTTACCGAGTCGCAGTGAAATACAGTTCAATATTTTCCTATAAATACTTCATATAAAACCAACACAAGGCTCTCACTGGAAACAACTGTAATTTTCAGTACTATAGGTGTTTCCTGAGGTACTTCAGGCCTGATGTGAGCATCACGGAAGATATTTTAAAGGATGCTGGTGACTTCCTTGACTTCAGAGTGTTAGCACTTGTAATAGTTCTGTGTTTTCCTGTGATTGATACTGACTTGAGTCTATCAGCTGTGAGAGGCTTTAAATATATAGCTATATATTTGCATTCCAGGAGCCTCCTGGACCTCTTGTGGTCTTTCCAGCAGATATATAACTTCTTTACAAAGAGAGTGGTGAGGTGCTGGAACAGCTGCCCAGAGAGGTTCTGGATGCCCCGTCCCTGGAGGTGTTCAAGGCGAGATTAGATGGGGCCCTAGGCAGCCTGGGCTGCTATGAAATGTGGAAGTTGGTGGCCCTGCATGTGACAGGGGGTTGGAGATTCATGATCCTTGAGGTCCCTTCCAACCCTGGACATTCTGTGTTTCAGTGATTTTGTGTGAGCTCATCTTGAGGTAGATAGCCATCTCAGAAGGTACTGCACATGGCTCTTACCCAAGCACCCATGAACCCCATGCTGGCAGAAGAAGAAGTATAAAAAGGGGACAAACAACCATGAGGAGAGATCTCTGACATGAGAAGCCTCACAACCTGCTTCTCTCCCTCCCGGCTTGCTCTGCTCTCTACCTGCTTGCTGCCCAACGCCAGCCACACTGCTGCTGCTCTCCCCCTGCACTTTTGCCTCGGACCATCAGAACGGCATGCAATGGGATGCTGCTGGGTCCTGGTGGTGACTATCCCTGCCTTAAATAATTCTTGCTTCTTTTCTATTGCCTGCTTTCTCTTCCCCATCACCCTAATTCATAATAGTGTCCGTCCTTCCCTCCCCCATCTCCCTGATTAAGATTTGTAATAAACTGTTCAGACCAACATTTGAACCGTTGTTTCTTAATCTCACACCAGGTATACATATATTAAAAGAATCTCCTCTCCCTCCGATAAATTGGAGCGAGACACATGGTTGAGATTTCCATGGGAGTTCAGCTCTCTTGCATTCCACAACAATGTTGATTTTCAGCCCAGATCAGTATTGTTGTGGGTGTCAGAGAGCCAGTACTATGCTACTAATAACAAGTTTATGTTTATGAATAGCTACAGAGATAGTGGGAAAAGATGAGGCAGGCAAGAAAGCAGACTTTTACCTGGAGGTTTTATCTTAATCATTCATAAAACATAGAATTAAAGCCTACTAAATGAAAGAAAGCCTAAAAACTTAAAGAATTAAAGCTGAAATACATGAAGCAACTCTCCCTAAATTCAACTGTCTTATGGGCTACTCAGTAAGGCATATGGAAGCAGGCGTAGCATTACTACTTGCATGTAGCTTCCTAATCAGTGTGCACATGTGTGGAGGCTCATTATTCCAAGCTTCCCTGAGCTGATGGGAAATAAATCACTTTTTCAGGCTGTTTTAACAGTGTGTACCATATTTCTGATGTAGATCCTTAGCTGGATGAGTAGTCTTCTGTCCAATGAATGTTTCTTGCCTCCCTGAAATAGGACAATTTGCGACAGGTTTACCAAAGGAAATGGATGAGATGAGAACAAATCTACGTAAGATGATGACAACAATAAGACATAACTTTTTTTAGAATGGCACCTGATGTAATCTCATTGTCATACAGGGCATTTCTGAAATTTCACCAGGTAAATTCCTGCAGATGTATCTCAGCAACAGTGAAGGAAACCTCTAGCTCAGTTATATTGTTACCAGACCTGAAGAGATAGAAAGCCGGAGCAGCTGGAAGCAGAGCGGGAGCTTTTGGCACTGATGAGGATTAATGCTTGGATGGCTGAGGGCAGCCTATGGTTCTACACAGTATCCACAGTCTGCAGCATGGACTCCTTCTCCAGGAGCCACCTCCCCAACTCATCTGAGTGTGAGAATGTGCCTCTGTCATTACTTTTCTGTGGTATACCCTTCTGATAAAATCTAGACTCTCTGTCTGTAGGAAGGGGAATTTATTCTGTTAATCACAGACTAAATTCAAAGGTTCCTATTTCTGCTGGCATAAATTAAGATGATAGGCCCATTGTGCAGAAAATTTGCCAAATGGGAAGTAATAGGAAAAAAACAGCTGCTGTTTTTCCTGTTAAAATCGTGGGCCTAATGTAGAGCCCAAACTGTGGTCTTGTTTTCCTTTCCAGGCAGAAAGCCCAAGAGTATGTGAAAGCATCAGTACTGGCTGATCGAGACAAAGAACTTACCTCCTAGAAAATCTTGGAGGCTTATTTATTTCTCAAAGGTGTATCTCATAGAACATTTGGGTGGTCCATGTTTGCAATTTTATCTTCTAGGTAACATTTTCTACACTTTTCACGAGATCAAAGAGAAGGAACTTTTATTCTGCAATTCAATGATGTTTAGTATTTTTACTCAGATGTTACTTATTGGGTTTTCATGAAAGTGATCTTAAAACAGTGACTCATGCAGAACAATGACAAGAAAAATATCTGTTTTGAGATGTTAGAAGTTTTCTATATCATTTTGACAATAATGCTTTCTGAACTCTCTGGCTCTGCTTTCCTCAGGACTTTCAACTTTTTACAAGATCAAGTCTAACCTAGAAGACTTAGTGCTACATCTGAAGTGGAAGATTTAATGCTACATCTTATACCTTGTTCATTTAAAGATAAAGAAAAATAATCTTCTAGAAATCCTGATAATATTAACACAGAGGAAACTAAGATGGAAGTGTTACCTTGGGATGCTTGTGCCTTATGCTGCTAGAGAGATGTTTTTTCCCTTCCTTGGGGGAAATGTTACCACGTGCTGTGTGAGTAACTTGTCCCCAACCAATTTCCAGAACAGTATCTAACATCAACCTGTGAAAGTTTCCTTCATTGAAATTAATTAGTGACGTTCACTACAGCTAAGGATATCTTGGGCCTGATCACTTGTCCATTGAAATTAAATGATAGTCTTCTATTCATTTCATTATATGTGACATTAAGATAGTATCCAGGAAGCATATCGGTTTTGAATGCATTACTGTACTGAAAAAGTGTTTTTCTTAAGCTTTAATTACTTCTATTTCTTGAAGACATCCATCAGTCTGAAATGATTATTTTATACTGATAAAGAAAACACTATTTACTTTTAAAATGACCTATTCAGATCTCTCATATGCATTTTACTCCAACTACTCTAAGTGTTCTATTCAAGCTCTTCATTTCACCGTTGTGTATACGAATTTTGATGTGTTTTTATTTGAGAGAGACCAAAATGTACCATAGGTAGATAGTTGCTAGTGCCTATCTCCGCAATCTTAGACAAAGCCTAAAGTTGTTTTTTTTTTCCTTTTTTTTTCCTGAAAAAGTAAACATTACTATTAATATGTAAATTCATTGTGCCAAGGGTGCAAAGATGTTGATTACATTTATACCTGAATTTTGAGGACTGTTATAAAAACACATTAGGCATGTTAGTATTAAGAATATGATGATGCTTGTGATTTTTATTTTTATTTGAAGCATGTAGAATCACTTTGGTTTGTATTTACATTATCATTTCCAGGAAAATATTTGAGAATTCAGTAGTTAAATGTTATTCTTTTACAGAATAAAAGAATTACAAGAAAATAACACCTTGGAAAAAATGTTGGACAGGAAGACAATGCTTGTCCAGTTTTACTCTTAGGCTTTTATATAACATAGACTTTATACAAAAATATAATTTTATTTATTTATTTATTTGTTTGCTTTTTCCAGGATCAAACTGTACTGTTTCAAAATGCAGCTCTATCTTTGGTAAGTTTTGATGCAATTTTCTGGCTTAATTGAAGGGTGGGTATTTTTGTTATGCTCTGATTTTATTTGGAGAAGAAGGTGTTGTGAGAGAACACACTCTGGTGGTAGTTTTAGTTTTGTCTGAACTTTGAAAGTTTGACAGCCTTCAAGATGACTTGTAACCTTCTTGTAGAAACCTATTATCTCTAAAAAACATCAGAAAATTGTTTGGTTAGTTCCCTGCATTAACATCCCTGAGCATGTTTGTGTGAGTCACAGGCTGATGACCTACGTCTATCTCATAGTGAAACAGCTTCTGTATTACAAAATCTATCATCACAGCCGACCTGACACCATTTCTTGAAGTGTTATCTGTGACATGAAGGAGCAGACAAGGAACTGGTGTCCTCTTTTGTTCCTCTGAAATAATAGATAATATCTGAAATACAACCACAGAGCAGGATCTAAACACTTGCTTTATTGCTCCTGTGTGACCTCAGATTTGAGACCTGTTTTATAATGCCCATCTGTCTGAGTACAAGAGGATAAAACAAACTATAGATCACTAAAATTTTCAGTAATGTTGCTGTTCTTCCATGGAGAGTTGTGACAACTGATGTCTTTTTTTTGTCTTTGGGCCAAGCGTTTGATGTCTTGATGAAATAGCACTGTACAGAAATATAAACAGCATGCTCACCCTTAGCACATCTGCCCTCTGTATTGGAAAATTATTGTTCATTTTGTATAGAAATTAATATTTGAAGAACATAAGAACATGTTTGATTTGCTAGTGTCTGTGCAAGAAGGTTTTCAATATCAACATTGTAGGACATGAGATATTTGTGTTACCGGATAGTTAACCTACAGAATCTTATTTTCAGGTGCTTCAAATTTTGCTCAGATGTAATTACTTGACCTGAATTGGGAAAATTCTGAAAGTATTCATTCATTAACATAGAAAAAATATTTACCAGCTTGAATTTAAAGTAATCAATTCTGATTGTTAATTAAGTGACCGCTCTGGCAGAGAGGGGCTAATGCATCATGGCTGTGCCCTTTGCCTTCTATTGAAAATTTGACCCCATTTATCCAGGTTTAGGCTGCTAAATGCAGATTTTAAATTTTTTTCGTCATGACTTATCCCTAAAGTGTTTTCTAGCCTTTGTATGTCTCATTTCTTCTAGTGAAAATGTTGCCTGCTCCTGGCTGAAAAGGAAAGGAGAGGAAAGCTGCCTGACACATATGCCAAGGTAATAAGAACTAGATCTGCTTGGAAAATAGATGTGTGGAAGAACTAGAGATAAGAAACCACTGTAGGGGGTACTGTGGCAAGAATCTAGGAAACCAATCGAGTATCTGTATAACATTCTGAAGGGAGTTACAAGTATTTTGTGCCAGAATTCTGAGTTGGCCAGGCATTAAGTTAATTGTGTCAGTACGCCTCAGCTAATAAATCCTGCCACAAAATAAACGAGAATTAATTGGGCACAGTATCTTATCTATAAACTAGACCTGGGACGTGGGGAACTTAGTTCATCAGAATAAGCTAAGATAACAGGGAGTAAAGTTTTAAGAGGTTCTGGAAAATAAAGAAAGTGAAAATGGAATCAAAAACCATTTATATGGTCAGAATTTACAAATGAAAATATTTTTTACATTTATCAGTGTCTCAGTACTTATGTCTTTAACATAATATTTTTAGTTTAGCACTGTGTATATGAATACATATGCATATGTACCCTTCAAAATCAAATCAGCAGTAGCAAAGTTTCTGCAACTTTTAAAGAGAAAAGTGGATTTAGATTAGCATAATTTAGGATTGCAACTATATGACAATGGATGTATAAAAAGTATATGAGAAACTAAAACACTGTCAAATTTGGCTTTATCATTATTTTGCTGTGGAACCGTTTGGTTTTATTTCCTCCTTATGGCATGATACATTTAATTTCCAGGACTCTTCTGCCTAACACGTGGTGGGTTCTTTGTGAGGAAGATTGATACAGAATTTCACTGTAGAGAGACCTGTATGGCTCCTAATTGAGCAACATATTGTTACTCTTAAGTTATAGTACCACTCTGTGTAAATTGCTCTGAAAGTAATGCCTCCTACTTATTTCCTATTTATAGAAAGTACAACAGATACAAAGAGCACTATTTGAGCAAATTCTCAGCTACAAAACACTACTTTTCATCGTGGTCACCATTATTAGCTGATTTATGCAGATGAACTGATTGAGATGCTCTCCATCTTATGGCGACTTCTCTGGCGATCTGGAACATAGCTTATCTTTCATGCTCCTGATACCATTGCTGAAATGCATCACCCACTGCCTCATTGTGCTCACATCCACTGTTTGGTCTCCGTGAATGTTCAGCAAGCATCAGTAAATATCAGTGGGTTTATTTTTCCTGCATGAAGGAATTCAGTTCACACCTTTGCTTCATACACACTTCAGTGTCAGATGCAATTTTGTCAAAATGCCCGTCTACTGCCATCAGTCATATGGCAACAAAATGTTATGGAATATTGGCAGGAAGGTTCAACCTCTACTGCAATACTATCAACATCCATGGCTGATGTTGTAGGCCCACATAATAAAATGGAAGACATTAATTTTGGATCAGCTCTAATAAATAAAAGAATACTATTGTCTTTTATGTATAAAACATAAACATTTGTGCTGGTGTGTAATTGAAAAGTATTGTACAATTTAATTACTAGTAATATAATATTCTAAGAAATATGGTATTTTTTTCAAGAATTCTATTAATAGTTTAGAAAAGGGACCAAATATTTCATGATATTTTATGAATAAATCTCTATTTAGGTGTATTTGTGTATTTAGGTGTATTAGATGTATTTGTAAGACTTTAAATGCTTTCTTGTAAAGATACTTAATATAGAGATGCACCTCACATATCTCTCAAGCCTAAATATTGACAAGTAGTTTTCACATTTTTTTAACATGACTATTCATAACCCACAAAAGTTTATGACAGAAATATCATTCTACATGTAGTCATACAGCAGCTTTGCCAAAGTAAAGTCATAGAAAAGCAATAATAAACTTAACTGATATTTTTTTCAAAATCAGGACTGTATACTCATACTTCTCTACTGTATATTTGAATCTTGTTTTCTAGGCACTATTACATATTTTATTTCAATCTCCCACTGCAACCAAGTCATGAATACATTTCAGGACTTCAATCAGTAACATGTCATACACAGCATGGCATGCTTATAAAAATTTACATCACATACTAATAACTGTATGGTTAATATTCACAAACCATTTGCAAATAGAACGACTTCTGTTTCCATACAACACGTTGCCAACAGCATGAAAATTAGTGGTCATTTCTAAGGTAATGGTGGTATTGATTTTAATTTCTCAGTCTCCATCAGCTTAGGAGCCAACAGTTTGGGAGCTGAAAATTTGCCATAATCTCTGTGGGCCAATGTGGTCAGAAATTAGACCTAAAAAAATATTTTCTGTGACTTTTACCTGTCAGGAACGTGTCTGAATTTCCAAATTTTTCTTTCTTCTGTTTTCCTGATGGCATGCTTTCCATGAGGTCTGAATTTTGTTTTTCATGAGAGGTTTTTTTTTTTTTTTCCTTTTTTTTTTCTTTTTTTTTTTTTTTTTTCCAAAGAGAAATCCTTGTTTATTCTTCTGTGGGTCATAGCTGGAAACTTTTCCTCTTGTACTACATGGAGAATCATAACTGCTCAAGAGATTTATAAATTCTAGATCCTTTCTCCAGGTGCCTTCATGGTAGCGTGCATGGCTGTGAGAAAAAGCCTGCTGGACTCAGAAATGCATTGATGTTAAAAGTTCTCTGGTGGTATCACTGCATGCTTATTCAGAAAATGGAAAAGCTTCATAGCTACAAAGAGTTCTGTTATAGTCATTTGATCCCAGAAAGATGGTGGTTTATTTCTGTTTTGATCTGGTTGGTTTGTTTGTTTTTCTCCCCAGATTCTCTTTTGTTCTGTTGGTTTGTAACCAAAATATCATTTCTAAGTCCAAGTTTGAGAGCTGTGTTCAAGGATGAATCCTATCAAGGAATGTGATCTCTAACTCTTGTAATAAGGTTGATGGAAATGACTTTAACTTTTCTCCCATTATAACTGACTCCCTGATGTAGTAGCACTCCATCTCTATGAGACAGAGAACACATCTACAAAATACATTTATCTTTCACAGGATTATTCAGAGAACCAGCACATTAAAAATTGAACATGACTTTTCTGATGCCAGCATCAGTACACTAGCTACAGCTGAAGTGGAGCTGAGAGGATTTTACCTAGTGGTGGGGCACCTAGTCATAGACACAAAAAGCTACAGCTTTTATTATCACTCCATGGTTAATGTGGCCTTTAGGTGTTGCTAAAAAGGTATTCTTGAAAAGTTCAGATTTTGTAAGATTTCTATTAGATGTATTGTCTTATTCAGAACTTCAATTGAAAATCATGGAAGGTCATTTAGTTCACTAGCTGAATACAGTTACTAGTAACAGAGAGATTAATATATGCTTGTTTCTAATTCTTGGATGCCACCACAACTGGAGAGGCATAAAAATGCATCATACATAAAATATAAATTAAAACAAGTGAATAATTATTAACTACATCACCCTAAAGGCAGGCAGCATTTTAATATCAGAGTCTAGTAACAGTGCATGAATTAAGAAGGATTAATTTTTCTGAGGCAGTTCAGAAGTATTTAGCCTTTATTCTGCCCTTATTTAAAATGCCTCATAATACTTCTCAGTATTTTACATAATTTAAGGTTTTATAGCACATTTTGTTCTCTCTCTATGAGATTCTTCAACATGCTGAAACTCTCCTAATGTTTGGAGAGATTATGATTTGTAGATCTAGGACAGATCATTTGTTTTTTGGCTTTGCATCAGTAATCTGTAGTATCAATGACTGTTAAGGATCAGCTTCCTCAGCTAGGGAACTTCTTTGTCTGTCGAAACAGAAATATACTTACATATATATATGTAGATGAGTATACAGGTGAAGATATTCTGAAACTGCCTGAGCAGTAACCACAGTTATTTGATGGTTTAGCATCAAGGATTCACAGGAAATGCTTGTATTCTCTTCATTTAATTAGGCAGCAGAGGTGCAGCAGAAAGTGGTGTCTACTCCTTTGGCAGCAAATCAGAAAAAAAAAGACTCTGATGTTGTTAGGAAATAGAAAATATGCATGAATTACATGCACTTTTCAGGACATGAGGAAATTGGTTTGGAGGCTGCTGACCAACACCAGCAAAGTGTTTAACTTTAATATTTAATATTTGAAGCTATTTAAATGTATTTAGCTGTAAAGCCAAAAATAAGTGTATCTGAGAGCTTTTCTAGATTGGGCTAGTATTTTTGCAGGAAGCTGCAATAAACAAAAAGTGAGGTTCTTACTCGTCAATTTTAACGAATATATAGATGTGATGACAAGCCTGTGTAGATACAAAGAGTTTGTTATTTAAGAAACGGAGCAATAGAAGGAGATATAGAGAAAATGAAGAAGAGGAAAAGTAAAATAGAACACTTAGTAATTGTGGAAGAGTAGAAATCATATTACCACATCAGTGCCATTATTAAGCCTTTGATAAAACACTAGATGCGGGTATTACCACAAGATAGCCTGGATTAAAGCTATTAGCAGAGCACAGAAACACCACTTCTGCCTCCTGACTGCATCTGTCAGTGTATCTTTTGATCCTGCTTTGTAACATGTCTCCTATTTCTGTTCTGGACTTCTGTGCCTTTCCTCCACAGAGCCTTCCAACTCTAACAGATTACTTCAAAATATGTAGTAGCTTTGTGATGTGAACAAACATCTACTGGGATCAGATTCTTTAAAGTATATATGAATAGTAAATTAGTTAGATGGAGCTCTTGTATGCCTGAAAAGTGTTTCAGTTCCCTCAGCATGTGAGCTTTATCTACATTAGAAAGCAAGTCATAATCAAAAAGCCCTACACAGGCTTTATATTTTGACCTTGGGCAAATCACTAAGGCCTTCTGTGGCTGAGTTTGAAACTCATATTCCAACATGTGCAAAATACTAATGTTTCGTGCATCAAGGTGTACATTCATCAGTTCTTGAAGGTTTTTTTTTTTCTGCGTAGAAATATGAATCTTAGAGCTGCCTTTTATTTTTTTCCTAAAACCTTTTTATTACTTTTGTCTAGGACTATACACAATATTTTTTGCAGGTGTTTCCAATCCCTATTGGCTACTTCGGTAAAAGAAGTTCTTCAGTTTACAACATGGACATTCTGAGTTGTACCTTTCTACCTAACGATGGCCCTCACTGAGTTTTAATCCTGGCTATAACAGCTTCTGTGACCCCAGAGTTCACAGCCTGTCTCTGTTGTCTATGAATGCTTCTCTTTCTCCTGTGGGAAGATCAGCATACTTTTTATTTTTTCTGGAAAAAACCTAAGAGACTTTGTTTTACACCAACTTTCCCACTCTTAAATCTGTATCTGAGGTTTTTTTGAATAGTTCCGCACCCCATAGGGTGAGGTGATTAAAATACTGAACTCATTTGATGGTCCCATATCAGCAGACCTTCTACTCCTAAACACTGTAGAATTATTTAACTTTAGGAAGCACTTGTGCTGCTGTTATCTATCTTTATTCCTTTTTTTTTTTTTCCCTTTCTTCCTTTCCACCTCCCGTCCCCAGGTGTTTCTAATAGCAATTACTCTTTTTCAAAATCTGCTTTCTATGAATAGGAATGTGGAATAAAAGCATGTCCTCTGCAAGCTTTGCTTTGGTGGCTTTACCAATTCTAGAGGAAAGACAATCTTGTACTGAATAGCATCTCAAACATTTGAAAATACCAAACCCAAAGAGATGTATCCAAAAAGAAAACAGGAATCCAATTTTCCTAAGATCTCCATCAGAAAGCAGTGGAGGAATGTGGCTCTCCATCTTCGCAGGATATAGATGACAAGGTAAGTAGTTTGGACATGATAAAAGCATGAGTTGTTAAGCAGCTCCTAAGGACAGCAGTGTAGACTGTCCCTTTCTGATTTTTCTACAGAGCACTAGTGGGAACATAAATGATTTCTCCCTTCCCAGAGAGCTACATTTTATGAATTCCAAGCTCACAGAGATGGGTCTGAAGATCATGTTTCCTGCATTTAGAAAGGGAAGTTAACTGGTGTTTGAATCAGATTTCTTTTGACTGTAGTTCTGGTCTGGTCTTAAAAAATAAATCAAACAAGGACTGTTATTATAATGTATTAAGTTATATGTAGGGTTAATCAGGAACAATTTTAGAAAATGATGGATCCTGTTCCTTCTTCGCCTACCCAGACTTCCTGGAATTTCTGATTTAGCATCTTGACATTTTCCCCTGTTTTTTAAGCCTTTCAAATATTCTTCTTCGGTTGAGTACAGCTTTAAAATTTCTGATACGCTTGTCTCAGCTGTGTCAATGCACAAAGGAAATAATCCTTGATCTTTCTAGAGAGCCTATCCCAGCTAAGAAGATAAGTTGTGTCTGGGATCAAGTGTTCAGGCTACAACTGTCCAGACAAGCTGATTGGTGACATCATGGCTTCTCTCTGAAGCTTGTAACTTCAGTTATTTATCTTATTATTAGCCTCTTATAATTCCTCTGCCTCTCAATACTACCTAATTGTACACTGACTTTTCAGCCAGTACTTTTAGCTTTATTCCAACTGCAGGGGCATCATCTAATTTAACCAAAAGTACTTGTAGTACAGTTTTACATTTGTTTGTCTTTGGAACACAGTTTTTATAGAAAGAAAAAAATAATAATAATGGACAAAGAATAACTTGTAAGACATCAGTGCTCTAAAACACTTGAACAGTAATATTTGTTTGCTTGAATTCAGAGATTATTTTGTTTCTTTTTCTTGTCTTTCACTAGGTACTGATATTCTTCAAACAATACATATTGTCCTGTAAATAACACTGTTTTGCTTGTAGGGTAAATTTTCCTGGTTCTTCATGTTTTGTTGAGGTAAACAGAGGACTTACACTTTTTTTCACTTGATGGAAGATTCATTTTAATTATTCTACCTTAACTTGTATTGTCAGTTTAAATTCACCTGCTGAGTGCTATCAACTGGTGCTGGCATCTGTACTCATGCTTGAAGATGTCCGTATTCATTATTGGATTTCTTTAGCTTAACAAAACTTAGAATTAAATGCAACCCACAAAGCAAGCATTTATGTATTGAGAGCTTTTGCTGCTGAAGGAAAGTATTGTTTCATGCATTAACAGTCCAGTCTGATTATGGAACTCTGCCTCTTTCTGGTGGGAACCACTGTAAGAATAACATCATTACCATCTGTGTCCTCAGCAGAGACTTCATATCTGAACGTTTAGCATTTCAAGAATCCTACAGATGTTGCTATTGCATTATTCATTTAGTGAGAGACTGCCACAGCTGTGTACTTTCCTGTATACTCTTTCAAACAACCTGGCAGCAGACTCTAATTTGAGCAGTGCAGGATATGTACTGCAGTTTCCACGGGTATTATTCTGATATATATGAATTTTGCCTGGTAAACTTACATCTCTGAAGAAGCAAAGCAAAATATTGTTGCTGCACATGGTCAGTTTCAGAAGTCCAGTGATGATTTAATGGATTGAAAATGAACATGCTTCTTGTGCACTTGAATAGTCTTGTGGTAGTAAAATCACCTACAAGAACCCTTTCAAAGCTATCCATTAATTTGTCAGTCAATAGATTGATAGGGTGAAAGAAGTGAATTAACAAAGAAAGCAAGAGAAATGGTGAAGGAAATGGAAGGAATGAAATGGGGGAAAAAATAAGGGAAAAGATGGAGGAAATAAAAGGGAATGTGAAATACAGTGTGTGTGGGAAAACCTGAAAAGTGGGAAGCAAAACAGCAGAGACAAAATGAAAACGGAGAGAAAATAAAAATGAAAGGAAAAAACTACGAAAATAGTTGTTAAATTATGGAAAGAATAATGCAATCCAAATTAGCTACTAGAAAGTGTATCAGATATAATACCAGTTCTAAAATATTTTCTGTGAATAAATGGTTAATACCTTGGTTCTGCTGTGACTGCACATCAAAAAGTAAAGAGGATTGGAATCCAAATTGCTGAATGTCCTTTGAATAAGATTCTTCCTCAGGAATCTGCACAAATGGGTACAAAGCTCAGTTTATATCTACACATAGAAACTGATATTGGAAGTTATTCAATTGCTTGAAAGCAATTTGTTTTCATAGCTTCTGACTGGGCAGCCAAATTGCAAGAAGATCCACAAAGCTCACTGAAAATACTTTAAATCTACAGCAATGTGTCTGAAAGTGAAAACGGACCTTACTTCAATGATGTCTTAAGGAAAGTGGGCTGATACTTTCTCAATTTTAGGGAGCTTGCTCTCCTTTTTATTCACTAGTTAAATGTTAATCATAAAAACTTAACAAGTTCAAATGTGAACGTTGAGTGATTTCTTTGCATAATCTGTGCAAAGAAAGATCAAAGTCAGAACGTCCTCATTGTTCTGGGTCTCACTGAGAGACAGCAATTGAAATCACTGCTCAAAACATAATGAAAGCATAAGTCAGAATAATCACCTCTGTTGCTGACACCTAAATTAACTATCTCGATGTGGAAAATACTAATCCCATCTAACGTGGCAAAGCAACAGCTTTTGCTTGGCAAACACAGAATAGACAGATTGTAGTAATGTGAGTTTTGTGGGCAAGGGAATGCTCGTAATTTTTAATTTCTGTGTCTGTCTCAAATTTTCCTTCATTTTATCTTCCCTGAAATGTGTAATCAGTGTGGGAGAGGAGAGCCATCTTCAGTTCAAATCAGTAATTAGCAGGTCTTAAGGCGTATGGTCAACAAACTCTTCTTTATCTCCCCAAGAAGAACAGGAGGGCTTTTCTCCACTCGTATAGTGGAAATCTCTTACTCCTCCTTTGTTCTTATATTTCTCCTGTTCTTAGGGAAGCTGCCATACGTTGTTTATTCCTGGCTAAGAAGAAAAAGAATTTGTCACTGGGCATGACATATCCATATTCACTTATTCTTGTTGGCTCTCCTATGGCACCTGGGTGTGTAGACAATGTGAGTGGCGAGTCATGTGCTGTGCATGGTATTGAAGTTCACTCACTTGCAAGGGAATTCTACTTGCTTGCTCAACTTTTGTTTGATGAGATGAAGACCCTGGGATCTTAATGTCACTGAATCCTTGCTCTAGGGCTCTGAAGAAAAAGCTCAATGTCATCATCCTACGCTACTGTGCAAATTTTATAATCTTCTTGGGCTAGACTCATTGAATAGTACCTTGTGATAATTACAGAGGAGGACTGCACTATTTTAGATCTTCATTGCTCCTTTTGGATTGGTTTAATAAAGCTCTCACTTCTCAGATGCAATCTACTCGGCTTAATGGCGCTTGTCTAGAGCAAAAATTTAATGTATATTTGGAGAGGTGTAAGAAAACACCTGTTTGGTGCCCAGTAACAGCCATGCCAGTAGAGTTTAGTTCACATGAAGAACCAGAGAAACAATAGTTTGTCAACAGTGGCATAGGATAATTTGATAACATCAGCAGCTTTCACTTTGTACTCTGTGTCCTCTTTGGATTAATCAGATGAAATACAAAAGGGTGACAAAATTTTCTGTAGTACACAGACAAAAAAACAAACAAACAAACAACAACAGAACACTTCACTTATGTTTAGAGGAATGGGATTGCTGAAATAATAGAAAGCATGGAAAGTAGTAAAATCAAGTGTACATTCATTTTTGATGTAAGAACATTCAAATTTAAAATTGCAATTTAAAACATGTAAGAGGAACCGCACCTTACACAATAATGAAATAATATATGAAACTCATTGCCAAGAAATATTACTTAAGAGTATTCTTGGGGAATACTGGTCATTTAAAACAATAACAGGAAAACTGACAGTAAAATGTATTACAAGGACTACTCCAAAAGTAATACCTCCGATTTTATTATGTGGTCCATGTTGTTAGAGGAAGATGTTGGCGGTATGGCAGTAGAGGGTGAGCCTTCCCATCAATATCCTCTTAGATTTTGTTGCTGTGCAAAGGATGGCAGCTGAGGGGCAGTCTGACGAAACAGTGTCTGACATAGAAGTGCAGATGAAACAAAGGTGTGTCACTGATTTCCTCCATGAGGAAAAAATGGCACCCACTGATATGCATCAACGCTTGCTGAATGTATGTGAACACAGCGAGGTGGTGAGTAGTGCCTTTCGGCAGTGGCAACAGTGATGTGAAAGAAAAGCCACATTCACCTCTCCTCAGCCATGCAGATGTTTACAAGCGTGGCATGTAGGCTTTTGTTCATTGTTGGCAAAATTTCTTAGCTAATGGTGGTAACCATGATGAAAAGTAGTGTGTTGTAGCAGAGAATTTGCTCTATCAAATAGTGTTATTGTGCTCTTTCTATCTGTTGTAGTTTCCATGGAAATAAATTGGAAGAATTACTTTCAGAGCAAGCTACATAGAATGGTACTATAACTGAATAACAAAAATAAATCATCCAATTATGATCCAGGAAGGTCTCTCTTCGCTGAAATTCTGTATCAATCTTCCTCACACAGAACACACTGCATGTATGCAGACAAATCCTGGGAATTATGTGCCTTTCCATGAAAATTAATAAGAGACAGTACTTTTGCAGCAACCAACATATTAGAAACATTATTTTAAGTTGATCAGATTAAGGCATACAGATCTGCTGCCCCTTCTAAGTATTAAATGCACAGTTTTCCTATGGAACATCTAGTGCTGAACAAGAGACTGAAAGTAAGAATCATCTAATCCAGAATGTACGATTGATTTCTCAAGTATAATCAGTCTAAAGAACTCCTTATAGGGGAAAAATGGGCTTACTTAAAGCAGTTTCTTCCTTTTTCAAGATTTAAAAAAACAAAACAAAACAAAAAAAAGCATTTTAAATTAATGTTTATAACTAATTGTTATAACTAAAGGTCTTCATCAAGTTTTTGTTGCGATTATTCCTGAAAACAAGATTGCATTTTTTCCCTATGAATGCTATGAAGCATTAGAGCATTGAACATAAATGTGGTGTTGTCATTCAGAAGGCGTGCTCATTTCCCACCAGCATTATTATTCGAACAGTACTTTATCCAACAGCACATTATCTGTAAACCAATGTAAAAATGAAAATATAGAATTAGATAATGATATTTAGCATGATTTTTTGCATCTTTTCCTGCTGCTCTTCTAAAACAATTTTTTACTTCCTTTCTTATTTTTACTATTTCTGCTCTGATTTTTAATGTTTTCCTTTTATCCTTAGCTATCTATGATTCTTTGATGAAGTCTAATTTTACCAGCATTTTGTGCAGTAACTTTTGCTGAGTTTTATTAGTCAGAAGTGTACTTTGATCTTTTCTTTACATGTCCATACTTCTCAACATCAAACATCAAAAGTCCTAGAAGCCCTAGCTGTAAAAAAAAAAAAAAAAAAAAAGTTTTAAGTGTCCATTGGAATTCAGGGAGCGAGTTCAGTTTTTACTTGTGACATTATGAGAAATCAAAAGTTTCAGAACTTAAAGACAGCTGAGGTAGAGGCCGGAATGTAATATGTATGATACTCATTATAGGGCATGGAAAAAGTATATGATGCTCTGTAAGCAAGAACCCCTCAAAAAACAGCAAAACAAAACTGCCAGACTGGGAGCTATGGGAAATCTGAGTGCAATCCTATGAAAACCCTAGAAGCACTTATTTCTCAATAAGGAAATTACTAAGGATGCAGCTCTGCAAATGGGTTTGCAAACTCTATGTTCAAGTTATCCTTGTGTCTATGAGTTTTTTTAATCTGCTTTCGAATTGTTACTACTTTTTCAGAACTCACATTGCATATGTATATATTATGCTATCCAGAAACATGAGGAGGGCAACTATGAGGATAATGTATTTTGAAGTTTCTGAGAACATCATTAACATGTAATAGGATAAAATGGACTCTATCTTATTTCTCTTAAAAACCGAAACCCTTCCTACTTGTTTTGCAAAGATTATATTAAAAAATTAAATCTGTTCAGATCATCAGATTTTCTGATGCTATTATTCCTTGAAGTTATTTTACTCTCCTAACAGAACATAATAGTCTAGGTCTGATTCTCAGCTGAGTTAAATTGCTGTAGCTTCACTAGAAGCAAGAAAATGGTGCCAATTAGAAAGAAGCTCTGGAAGTACTTAGGGTTATTACAACTACAATAAAGGTGCATGTTCTCACTATTATTTATACTGCAGTCACTCCCAGCTATTGTGCTTATTACCAAGCCCCAATGTGCTAGAGCACCATAACTAGGAAAAGACAACTCTTCCAGTGTAATGAAAAGTGACATTTTCTTTTGTACATTGATGACTGGGTAGCATGGGCATTGTGCTAGATTTTCTGTAAATAGCTGTTTGCTTCTCTAAAATAATTAATCTTGGTCTTGTTTCTGCCTCACTGAGGAGTGCTCTGTGCAGAAGTTCTTTATGCGAATTCTGTAGGAAAACAGTTTAGAAGCAGTTTAGAGGCAAGAGAAAGAGCTCTTCATTTCCACAGCTTGTATAGAAAATGCCCAGTCTTATATTTAATAAATTCTTTCTTGCTTTGTGATTTTATAAGTAGAACTTGGCTGACTACTTTGGTGAGGACTTGCAATATCTATCATACATAATTTTCTTGGAAATAGCTGTAGACAACAGGTTCTTCAGCTAATTAACACAAGTTTGTCCTTCTTCCTGCAGCTATCCAGTTAGGCCACAGAGAAATCTCCAATGCAATAAGAAAAGTGGGGAGATGGAGAGATCATGCTATTGAAAGTAACTGCTTTGTTTTTGTATTTAATTATATTTGAGATGGGCTGCATCTTCCGTATGACTTCTTTCATTCCCTTGCCAAAAGGGGAGCAATAATACATTTCAGTTTTTACTTTTCAAAAGAATACATGCCATTCTCCTTTTAAATGTCCACAAAGTTCCAGACCTAGGATTTTTTTTCCCTTATATGTAAGGATGGGTTGACAAATACTAAATAATATTTATTGTGCTCTTGATTGTTTTTTTTTTTTTAAATACAATTCCATGCGAGACTGTCAAATTACATACATTTCTCATTACCATCATTTTAGAATTATAAAGTAAGGAAAAATCATAAAAGTTGACAAAAACTCATAGCTCATAGCACTGGTTTCCATGTGAGATGATGATTGCTCCTACACTCTGTAGCAATTCTTGGAAATCTTTAGGACACTATATCTGCAGCATCTCTTAGGTTTTCTACATTCTTTACATGGCCTTCACTTGTGGAAAACAGTCCTGCTTTGAAGTGTCAGAGATTTTCTTTTTGTTTTAAAAATTGCTGTGTCTTGTTAGCTGCAGTGGTAACAAAGCCAAAAACAAAAACAAACAAAAAAAACCAAACCAAACAACAACAACAACAAAACAACAACAAAAACAACAAAAAAACACAGCCAGTAACAGGGTGAGTGGCAACCCTTACCTAGCAAAAAATGTAGTCACAATAGCAGAGGTGTTAGAATATACCATTCTGGAATACACGACAAGAAGATATGTAGAGACATGCAGAGAAATATTTATATAGTCTTTTCTCACTCAAACTATGAATGATATTCTCAGGTGGAGACTCTGACATGCAAGCTGCTTATAAGTTTACCTTGGACAGCATACAATGTCTCACTGAATTCACCATTTTCTCTTGATAATATTTGGATACTCTCCTAAGTAGGACTTAAAGATCTTGCCTTCATGAACACTAAATTTCCTCAAGATTTTTCTTTTTAAAGAAAAAAAAAAAAAAAGAAAAAATTACATTAATGAAATATTCAACCCCACTCCTTGTTGCAGTTTCAGATTATTAAAACCAAGTACATTTATTACAAAGATAATAAAGATTTTAATTATAAATTAACATTAAATGGAATGTTAAAGTTTGAGTAGGTTATATCCTTTGAACTTAATGGCTCAAATCCCAGGCTGCTGGTAAAGAACATACAAGGCATCTTGGGTGAAGGGTATTCACGGATGTCTTGTAGCATCTCTTAACAAGCTGCTCCTCCCATTAATAAATCCAGGTTATAATATGTCTCTGTTAAACCCTCAGAATAAACCATTTCTTTTAACATTTTGCAACAGTAGCTTTCATTCTGGGATTTAAAAAAACAGTGGATAGGTTCAGAGAGCTGGAATTTTTTATAGTTCTTATTTTTGCATTGTCTTTAGATTGCTTCACTGAAGTCAGAGATTTGAACCCAGTTCTTACTTGAACCAAACATTTAGCATTAAGCTGTCTGGAACCTGATTGGATTTTGTAACTGGAACATGCAAATCTGTTGCCTAACTTGACCCCTATGTTTTTGATGATGCTTTTTACAACCACCCATACTCTTGAGCTAAGTGGAGAATAAAGTTCAATCTTCTTTCTCTGTGAGTAATGTGTGTGCCCTCTGAAAGAAGTTCTGTAGTCCTAATTCTAGTCAGAAGTCAGAATAGATACAACTACTGAAGCCTCAAACTGCATTCACTTTTCTAGGAATATTGAATGGCACTGTTTTGGTAGTGGTACTGGCCCATCATCTCTGCTTAATCCTCACAGATTCTTGATCCCAGAGAAGACTCCAATGTAGATCTAAACTCAGAGCAGTTTGCATCAAAAAAGAATGACCTATGCTCCCATGCTTGGTATGGTCTTGGCATATGAAATTTCCCTGGAGGGAGAAAAGGGAGACCTGTCTATAGTACTTAAACATGAAATCAAAATGAACAGTTTACTCTCTCAAGGATGTTTAGCACACTTCTGATGTGCCAGCATGAATCTATTTATGAAATATTTTCTGCTTATACTTGTTTATATACCCCTCTATATAAGGAAATTTGCAATAAAGTTTTTAATTAATTATGACTGCCAAAAATGTAACTCACCAAAATTGAAAATACATGTGTTTCCTGTAGCTCATGTGCCAGGAAAGTCTTTCATTGACACTATGTGGCTGACTAGAAGAGAAAATAGGATGCAGAATTTCTTCTGACAATTAGAAAAATGAGATTCTGTTGCATTTAGAAATTGAGGTTGTTCTAAGGAAGTCATTCCATAGAGCAGATACAATGCACCTTTGTACCTATATTTGAGAATTCACTGCACTGAAGTGGGCTACATCACTATATATGCCATCCTTACAATGACACAAATACTTACTTCCACTGGAAATGCAGTGTTTTATGTAAGCCATTTGACTTTCCAAACTTCAGAGATATAGCAGTTTTCACTAGAATAAGTGTAGCACTTGGGAGAGTCCAGTAATACTTCCATTTAAACTGAAATTGTTTTTCCTATTAATATTACAGAGTAAAATCCTGAACAGTGAATCAGTGTAGTGAAACACTGAACTGTTGCTATTTTGTTTCACAAGGTAATTTATATGGTGTTACACTTCAGTCTATTATGCTCAGAATATGAATTTTTACAGTCTATTGCTAGTATATTTTATATTTTTCTCAGTGACGGGTGAAGTTCTAATATTTCAGAGATCTGCTTTTTTTGCAGTACAGGATAAATACACTTTGAATCATCATCGTGGCTATTTTCAATCTGCAGAAAGTCTTTAACCTTCACACAGATGCATTCTCTGTGTACGGTATAGCCTCCTCAACACAAAGGCCACAGGTGTCTCAACAGACACCTTTCTGAAGGCTCTCTGGAGACTAATATTGGGAGCCTGCTTTGGTGCTTATTCTCAGTACCTTTACAGCACCTATCTCTATGGATAACAGCTTCTTGGGTCAGGAAGAGAGCAGCAACGGTTCTTCATATTTTTAGGAGGAAAATCTTGATGTGAGGGTGCTTCAGCATATAAATTTTTGTGCAGTGAAGCCTTAATGTCCTGAATTGGGCATAAAGACTTCAGGAAAGTAACTCTGTATGCATGTAGGCAGTGAAGCCTGACCAGTGCCTGAAGATCTATGGGCTGAAGTGAAACCTCTGGGGATATGTTAGACCTCTGAACAACCAAGTATTTCCATTACTCAGATCATGGCTAATCAAGGTATGATTACCTTGAAATATGCAAATTGTTCAGCCAAAAGGTCAAAATTTGATAGAGACCCCCAAGAAGGAGGTTAGCATCAGGTATGTAGAATCAAATTCTTGTCTGAATCCCAACAAAAAATTTTAAGGAGAAAATTTCATGCTCTCTCTTCTCAAACACAATCAAGTGTGTATCAAGCATTGCATCAGCTTGATATTGATTTTTCTCTTTTAATCTGCTTAGCTGATGAAATTAGGTCTGTGTCACTTATGTAGAACAAATGACAAACAGTAGCCTGCTGAAGGTTGGCTGTATCTTTTCCATGGATAGAGAAGAGAGAGATTTTTGTTATACTGGAATGGCACCAAAATAAAACCAGTATTTTATTTACTAATAGAATAAGTAGTGCTGCAGGCATCACTGAATGTTTTACGAGGAAACTGAATCTGGAGGTTATGTGAATTTTAATGTTCTGCATAGACTGAAGGTCATAAACAGCTAAATGTTTTTTTTTCTGTTAGTTATCTAGTTGTATTATGCAGATTCTAACAAAAATTTGAATACCCTTACGGGCAAATGTTACATGTGCTGTCAGCTCCTAGATATTTTCTTTTAAATTTTTGTTTTCTTTTGGTTGGTGTAAGAGTGAGTTGGAGAATTGTTTCTGTTCAGTAACATTGTCTTTCAAACCTAATCTCAGGTTACTAAATGGCTGTTTTCACTCATTCTAATATTCTCAGTATACTAAGCAGTTACTGATGCTTTCTAGAAACACTCTGTGCATCTCAGAGATATTTTGGATCATAAAGTAAATTGCTCTGTAAAGGTACAGTGTTATTTGCAGCTTCTCTAATTCAGTTTTAAAATTATTCTGAAATTTCTCTAAAGGCTCACATCAGTGCTATCCAGATCAATAAAAACTTTCTGACTGAGACAAGTGGATATAGACTATTAAATATGCATTGACTGTACCAAATTAAAATTACTGTAGTGTCCCGTTATTGCTATTTATTGATGAGCCTATCAAATATGTTTTTCTTGCTTTGTTTCCCACTTCTCTCAACCAACATGCGTTTTAAACCAAAGAATCTCAGGTATGGTAAATATCAAATACATACGTACATATTTCTGTTATTACATTGTATATACTGCTTTCTATGTAAAAAATAAATATGAATTTTGCCTTTGCCCTACATAGAATATTTTATTGCTAATCAAAATAGATGGTTGTAAATATTCTGTCCTTTGAATCACTAGTAAGTTTGGTTTTAGTGCTTGTCAGGCAATCTTGTTAAAAGACTAAAGCCAAATTGTCCTTTTTGTGCTAGGCTTGTTTTCTATAAATTGCCAGAAAACAATTTATTCAGTCTGTCTTTTTTCCAGTAATTGATTATGCGGATATTATTTATCATACTGCTGCAAGCACATCTTTGCATAAATTGGATGTGCTTTATCATCCTGTGCTACATTGTATTTACAAATGCTCTGTTTTCTGCTCATCATTGACGACTTTATTCCATGGTAAACTTGTCTTCATTAGAAGGGCTTAAGCATTAGCGTTCATTTATCAGCAAGGGAATTTGGAGAAAAGCCCCACAATGTTTTCTATCTTCAGCAAATTCTTTTCCACAACAAATCTGCTTTCAAATCCAATAGCTGTTTTTCTGACTATGAAAATTCGATAAATAGGAAGAATGATTTTCCTCTTAGCACCGCCACCTTGTAGGTATTTCTTTTAACTGGTATTAAAGTATACAAGTCATTTTAGTTTTACAGTTTAAATAAAAGAGCCAATACCATAGCAAACTGCAGCATATCTGGGAATTAATCTTGAGTCTTAATGACTGTGTTCATCAGGTTATCTCTGTTAAAAGAGAAATAAATTCTCAGATTAGGAATTTATTTGGGTAAAGGAAGAAGTGACTGGATATCTACACTGTTGATTGTCTTTCTCCTAGTCATGAATATGGACTGTAAATGATGTTTCAGAATTTAACTGAGTCCAGAGAATACATTCATTTTCAGCCATGGAAAAAACATTCCCCTTTACAGCCTTTTTCTTTATAGTTAAGATAGTAGTATTTTGTCATTGCTTTACTGAGGTGTAATTACAGTAATTCATCTGCAGTCAAAAACTTCCAGGTTTGAAAACCTCATTTGTGTTTGCACGGGCATAAATACTATGTTAAAAAATAAAAGCTGCCATTAGTGTAAGGACGCAACTTCCTGTTGAGTGCTAAGTATTTCCTACTTCCACTGAAATTAGCAGCATGTGAAAGCGTTCATAAACTCACAAATTTAAGCTCCAAAATATTAAATCATAGTTCTCTACTGCTTCTTTCTGCATGATAATGGAAATCCCAGCTGCAATCTCTTTTGCTTGAGAGAAAGAATGTGCAGTGCCAGCACAATCTTACTTATTTACCCAGTACCTAGTCTGAGGGAAAGTAACAGGAGAATTGATGTGTTATATGTTATGTTGAAGTATTACGGCTATTTTTGGCTGTATGACACCTCTTGTACGGAAGCAGTGAGGATGAAATGGATCTCCCTAGCCTGACCATTGAAGCCTGTATGAGATAAGGATGTCTTGATTTCAAAAGTGTAGCCCTAGAAGATAATAGAATGCCTATCCAGCATCCCATCCCATTTTAGCAAACAGTTTTATAGCCACCTCTCTTTGAATAATAAGGCTTGTGCAGTTATGTCTTCTCTGACATTTTGTACATTCAAATGAGACACCACTTGGTTAGCTGGTTTGAGAAGCTGTCTTAATTCACCATGTGCATTGTATGTGGAACTATTTTAAAATTCCTTTTTTGCAGACCTCTCCAATCACCTTTCAGTCTTGCTCGTGTATGTGTACATTTGGCTGTTAACTGGCATTTATTTGCAGTGGGCCTTGGAGAATCCACAATCATCCTGAACTTCTCTTTATGAGGAGAACATACTCCAAGACATGAACAAAGAGACATTTATAAGTCACCTTTAAAATAACAATCACAGTTGCAGGATAAATATAGTTTATGCAGATTTATATAAGTACAGATATTTGTGATATACATAGGAAATATCTGTATATATATCTATTGTACTTTCTTTGGTTTCTTCCATGTTGAATAGGATGTTTACACATGCTTCTCTTTATATGAATGACGTTTTCTTTTTTTTGTTGTGTGTTCAGTTGCGCTTGTTGCAGGGCTCCGATGATATTTCTATTAATTTCCCATTCCATATCAAGATGTACTTCTTCTCATATGAATACGGAACCTGGGCTATGTCTAGCCCCAATTTATAAGAGGGAGATGAGGTTCTTGTAATATCTGTATACCCGGCGTGAGATTAAGAAACAACGGTTCCTATGTTAGTCCAACCAGTTTATTATAAATACTAATCAGGGAGATGGGGAAGGGAAGGAGGGCGATAGAAAAGATAGGAAAGAAGCAAGAATTGCGTAAAGCAGGGATAGTTACCACCAGGATCCAGCAGCGGTCCCGTTGCACGACGTTTCGAAGGCCTGAGGCAGAAGCAGCAGGGGGGGAGAGAGCAGCAGCGTGGCATGTCCAGGAGGGAGAGAGGCAGGTTGTGAGGCTTCTTGTGGCAGAAACCTCTTCTTCTTCATGAGAAATCTGTTGCCAGAAAAACCCATGTTCTTCTACATGAGGAATTTGTTGCCAGAAAAACCTAAACCTCATGGTTTTCGATTTCTCTTTTATCCTTCTTCTTCAGCCAACATGGCATTCCTGGGCGCTTAGGTAAGACTCATGTGCAACACCACCTGAGATGGTCATCATCCTGGAGGATCATCCACAAAAGACCGCTTTACGGCCATTAAACTGCGGCTTATCTCTCTCTTGTTGCCCCTGGACTTGCCCATCTGTGTCCCCCAGACAAAGGATTTCACAACCTTTGCCCAGGACTTGCCTGGATTGAACAAGTCCATTTGTGTCCCCAGCAAGCTTTGAGACACTGTTGTTAACAGAATAATATCTTACAGGCTATTAAACTCTGGTTTCTACAGGCACTGATTTCTTGTTTGAATGTTCAGAAACTAAAAGGGGCCCAAGCAGCTCTGAAATGAATTAAGATTGGAATTTCAGCAGGCATTCACTGAATATTTTTTTCTTTCAAGGTTTTCAGTTCTTCCAATAGTAAATGACTCACCTAACTCACAATTTGTAAAGTGCTATCTCAATTTTATTGCTAACTGTAAGTCACTGTACACACTCATCATTCATACAACAAAAAAAGAAGTCCCCAAGCATACCTCATCTATTTGCATTCCCTTCCCCAGTGCTTGCTTTATTTCCAAAACTAGAATGAATAAACAGAGACTGCTCAGTAATAATCACCTGAGGTCCTTTCAGCCTTAGCCAGGTGGCAGAAGACATCCCACACCCTTATCTTATGAGATTTTCTTTTGCACCAATATGCTCATACTTTTTGCATCATCACAAACACCATCAGTCCAATCACTCCCTGCATGCCAAATTGGCTTTAGCTCACAATGGCACTCTTGCAAGCCATTTCTGCCATTTTACCATGTGTTCGTAAATATAACCTAGACATTTGAAAAAAATGAGATCACTAAAAAGAATCAATGATTGAGAGTAGAGCCGTTCAGAATGTGAAACTCCAAGAGCTATTGTTGAGCAAGAATGTGGTAAAGCAGAAATCTGCTGGGAAATAGTGATAATTGGAGTTAAGCTTGTCTAGATTCATTGACATACTGCTAATTACAATGATTCTAAATTGCAAAAGTTTTTGCTTGTTGTTTTAAAGATAACTAGTATGTAATTATAATACCATTTGTGTTCATCATACCACACTAGAAGTAAGTGAAGTTTGAATAATTTCTGGATAATATCCAACTAAAGAAAAAAGTATATACATGTTTACATGTTTGTTTATAATTATGAAAGGCCTGAGGTATGCAGAATACTAAATATGGAATTTTTTTTTTTCTTGTGTGCATGTGAATCTTCTGAATATTTATAAACTAAAGCAAAAGGAATGTTCAAAGTCAGTTTGCATACTTCTGCCAGCCCCTCCTTCTCAACAAGAAGCAGCGTTTGGAAGAGCCACATTCAGTGTCCAGAAATGTGCTTTCACTGAGTAGAGGAGTTAAGACATTCAAACTATATAAAATGGTTGGAAAAAATTTTACAATTAGCAACCAAATCTCCACCACAGGCAGCTGAGACTGGTTACCTTCAGAGCATTATTTCTCCAACCTAAAAGGGAGAGGGGGAGTTTCAGAGAGGGCATTCATGTTGATATGAAGTATTTACTGTCCTTCCACTCCTATAATCTCTGCTTCTGGATAGTCTTTTGTATATTTTGCTGACCCGACAGCAATCTGGAATTTAGAATTGTTGAAAAGATGGTCATCAACCTCTCCAGGAGGCTTATGGATTGAAATCAACAGGGAAACTTATGCTTCCCTAAATGCTTACTTTCTTCTTGGGAAGAAGTAACTTGTTGCAGTATTTTGGAAATAGTTGATGGATCATGCAAGTGGCTCTAGAGCAGTGCTACATTGTTGGTCAGTTAGACAGCAGTACACAGGCTGCACAAATCAAATTATCTTGCAGCCTTATGTGCCTCTGTACCAGCTGAGCAAATATTACAGAGATTAAACTTGTGGTCTAATTTTTTCCAACAACTATTTTCATTGAGCCGGAAGGTCACTGCTGAACAGGCTTATGACAGTGTGATATGAGTGTCCTGTAAATAAAAGCCAATAGCTTTCGAGATAGGACGTGGAATAGACGGTTTTGTGATAATCTACTGCCAGTACAACGTGTAAAATCTGACACCATTGTACTTATCAGCAGCAGTTTAATTGTCTCTGTAAGAGGGAAAAATCCACAGACAAAAAAAAACCCTACCCTTAAATAAAACCTCTGGCTATGGAAATCTAAGGAAATATTAATGTTAGATAGAAAAATTATGCTTGAATAAAAGATTAAGACAATGAGAGAAATAAACTGAAAAATCTTGCTAACTAGCCAAAAAGAATCATAGAATGATAGAATGGCCAGGGTTGAAAAGGACCACAATGTTCATTTAGTTTCAACCCTCCTGCCATGGGCAGGGTCACCAACCACCAGACCAGGCTGCCCAGGGCCACATCCAGCCTTGCCTTGAAGGGTAATACATGGCTCTTACTGCCATAAACCACTTAAGTCATGCTTTCAGGGCCCAATTCTGTTGAAGACATTAAGAAAACTCTCACAGACTAAATCAACTCTTTAATATCAGTCTGCAACCTAGAAGTCCTCCTGCCTTTTTTTTTTCTTTACCCATTCAGTTGATTTTCACGTCCTTTTTAGAAATGCCCTCAGCATTTTTATCAGTAGAGAAAATGGAAACTATGCTACTCACATGTGCCTCCCAAAGTGGAGGTGGAAGGGAGAAGACTCTGGGACTGATACATTTTAATGCAGCTTTGGAGTTTCTTGATTGAACCGTTCTGTCAATAAGATGGTTCTGGGACCTGACAACTGCCAAAGAATAATGGTTGTCTGGCTTTGCCATTCCCACCATCTCCCTGCGCAGGAAAAGGGAAAGTTTAGAGGAGGATTCAAAAGATCAGTTGATATGTGATTACATTGCAATGCTAATTCTATAACAAGGTCTCCTAGGCATTGGGTTCAGTTTTATTGTTATAATTATTTTGTTCATGGTATTACCTATACTACATATGAAACACAGCATATGCCTGAGGTGGTGGCTTAGCAGGATCTGAGTTGCCAGTATGTTCACTGCCACTAAATTTAACCTCTGTTGGAAATCTTGTCAAAACATAGCACCTGGATTAAACGTTTTGAAAATGAGACTGGGATCATATAAGAGTAGTTGGCCTATTGATTTAAACAAGAGACCAGTCAGGTGCTGTGATGGCAGATTAAGGACATTTTGACGAGGCAAGAAGAAAAGTAGATGAGGAAAATAATAAAATGTAGAAAATACGCCGTAAAGCAGACATCTTCCTGTTGTCCTGTGATAATAATAGCATTGAGTCCACAGGTAAATTTTCACACAGTCTTCCTGGCAAACATGGAACCCATAATGGATAGATGCTCAAAGTGTAGGTTTCAAAACATAGCAGGAGACATGTACATCATACTGGAGAGCCTGGCACCCTCCACACCATTCCGGAGTCTCTGAAATGTTTTGGAACTCAATGGAGTCAGGTACAAGACAAAAGGCTACAGTTTTCTTTCAACTTCTGAGACTAATATCGAGCAACAAGGAGTCCTCACAAGGGACTGTGTGGCAGAGACTGAATCTCTGGTGAACACCATCCTGCAGTTTTACAGTTTTAATGAAAATTGAAAGCTTAAGTGCCACCATTTTCAGTATCACTTTTCCCTAAAATGATTTATTGACCACTTATACATGATACATTCTCCTGTCATGAATAACACACTATATATTTATTTTCCTGAATAATGGCTCCCATTTTAATTGATAGCTTCAGACAGAGAAGTAGATTTATTTCTACAATGAGTAAAACTGCTCTCAAAATACAGCCTGTATAAATTATTTTAGCATGTATTTCAGTTTTTCTTTTGCAATCCAGTATGATCCTAATCTTAACAAAAATCAATCAAATAAGATCTAGTACATTACTAAACAGCAGCCCCTATAAAGTACACTGAGACACTTTTCTATAATGTTTTTAAAATTTGTGTTAAATGGTGTTGCCAGGAGCTTTCACTGAACCAAGAAGCTTTTTACTTGGCTGATATATCTGTCTATAAGATGTCTGTTTTATTCTCAGTTAGCTTATTTGTCTTTTACAGACACAATGCCTGTATAAATACAGCACCTCACTATTACTCTACTCCTTTTTTTTTTTTTCTTTTCTGTGTTTTTTTTTTTTTTTTAAGATAAAAATTTAAAATTCAACTATGTTAATAATCCAGACTCCTGCAATGCTTGAGCTTGTATGGGCAGATTATGTGCTTTGTATTCATTCCTAAGTGTGACACCAAACAGTGTCAAGCCCATGAAGGATTCTCTTAGTGAAGAGGGTGAGCAGTTCAGAACTGAAAACCCCATTACTTGCAAATGATCTCATTCTGATATTAATACTCAAGCCAGTACGTGATATGTGGTCACAAATAATCCACAGCTGTATACTGCTGAACTACAGATTTGTTAAAGGAATAAACCAGCATACATTTCTATGTGTAACAACCTAAAGCTTGCTGTGAATCATTTCTAAATTGAATTAAAATGTTACAGAGTATGCACTAGCTGGCTTCATTAAAAACAAATGAAGAAACAACAACAACAACAAAAAATAGAAACCCAAACAAACAGAAATTCCTGAACAAATTGCATTGGAATGCATTGACCTATTTACATTTGTAATATGTTCACCTAACAATAATTTTAGAGAACTACTATTTATTCTTCGATGTTGGAAACGATACAGTTTTCTTTTTCTCTTTAACAAGGATTTCCTTGTTGTAGCCTGGCTAGAGTTTTGCAGGGCATTACTCCAACACCTATGTAAATATTGCTATATAAGGGATTTTACATCCATTCAGAAATTCCAGAGTAACGCACCAATATCAGATTGCTATATCTGAATATTTTTCAGTATGCTAACAGACTGGCGATGTGGACATGATCAGACATAATAAGTAAAGGACAGAAGAAAGTTTGTGAATGCACTCTAAGTGAAATGAGCCAAATGCGAGTTCCTAAGAATGAACTTCAAAGGTAAGTTTTGGCAAAGGTTGGCAGAACGTACATAAGAGGAAAATATTCTTGTATCTTGAGTAGGACACTTCACCATCTATCACATCAGTTATTTAAATTCTGAATAGCAACACTATTTGGTGCCAGGTTATATTTTGCTTTTATATTCATAAACACTCAGAGTATTTTAGCTGAAAGACACTGCTGTGGAATAGGATATTAGCTATGGAATGTATCAAGATGTTTTAATCACAAGAGGTACTGCTTACAAATCTGGCATTCATGCCAGGTGTGTTGTATGACAATTTAGCATTTACTCTACATTCAGTGCTGTCTTTGCTTTCATATATTTTTTCATACCTATTTTCTTTGCTAAAGCTACATTATGTGAAAGAAAATGGAAATACTAAATGCTATATGAATTTGAATAAATATTATCTATGTTTGCCTTAACATGCAATTTCTTTTCTTACTATAAAGCAAATAAGCCATTTTCTTAAGAAAACAGAAACTTGATTGGTACAAACCATAGCTTGCTATTTTGCTATTTAAGCTATGAAGTCAAGATATGTTTTAATAAAAAACAGCAGTTAATTAAATTCAGCTGTTTAGCAAAAGCAAAGACTGAGGAAAGTTGATCAAAAGACACCACTCACTGCAGGGAGGTAAGTAAAGCAATAAAAGAACAGACAAAAAGCTACATAGCTCTCTTTGTTAGGTAGCAGGAAAGTCATTTGCATTATTCATTTCACCCTCAGAAAAACAAACATGACAAAAAACAACAAAACCACCAAACTCCCTGAAACCAACACATGAGTAGATTGAAAGAACTGTATGGAATCTAGCTAGCAAACAAAGCAAGTGTAAAGTAAGGGAAGCAAGGAAAGTAAAATCAAATATAACAACACTGCCTAGGCAAGTAAAAGAAATATGAAAGTATTCTAGAAATATCTAAAGAGAATAGAAGGAGACTGTTGAATAGTAACAAAGGGGATCGTATAAGAGAAGACTTCAGGATGGATGAAAAGTGTTGAAAAGCTACTTTTTCTTAGATTTCAATATAAAGGAAGATGATGAAAGTGAAGAATATTATGTAGGAAGACAGAAAACTATTAGAAGCATGGGTCAGAATTTAGCTTAACTTACACACAAGGGCCCTATTCTCTACCTTTTTTCTCATGTAAAATGATCCTTATATTGCAAGTAGGCCCCTGGTTACTTAACAAAATAGAAAAAAGGAAGTGCCAGATAGTGTAAGGATGACACATGGAGTTATAAAGTGTAATGCAAGTACATTACTCTGAGAGTATTATACAGAATAACTCCCTAAAATATTATTCTATGGAAATCTGAGTAATGTTAACTGAAATGAGTATCCATGCAAACTGAATTAAGCTTTTCCTTAGTTCATGTCCATTCTATTTGAAATAGAAGACATCTCTTTTAGTGCGTGATGTTTGTTGTAATGCATTATAAGACCCTAGCATCATGAATAAGCATAGACTATTCTGAGTTCTTTTCAGTATGTCAACACTCCTTCTCAGCAGATGATAAAGTCTTGGAATTTAAGCATTATGATTGGTCTCTAAAGGAAACAGACTAAGAAATTAGCACTAATGAATAAATGAAGGAATGTGTATTTTAAGAACATCAAGCACAAGGCTTCCAGAGAGGAGGTTCCAATTAGATACTGTCAGAATAAAAAGAAATCTAGTGTGATCTGTGTGCTGAAGGCTTCTGAGAGTTTGGTGGATAAACTATGGTAGCAAATGGAATTCCTTCAGATGACTTGAGAAGTTTTGGATTAGACCTTAAGTGAATCAGGATTTTATATATAATTAGGTAAACAAGTGAGGACTCTGCTAGACTATGGTAGAACCAGAAATTCACATGCTGTTTTTTTTCACTTCTTATGAAAGCTCTGAAGATAGGCAACAAAAAATGCTAAAAGGATTGAAATATTTATATGTGAAAAATCTGAAATATCGAGATGCATGAAGTTTAAAAAGGACAAGGTTTAAGAGATATGTGACTACTCAGTAAATTCCTTCCAGGAACAAATATATCTTCCTATAGTTTCTCTGGAAATAAATTCCCTTCAAGTTATTAAAACACACTGCAGATATAAGGGAAATAACGTGGCATGCACTGTAATGCATGCCACTGCCTCTTTTTTTTTTTTTTTTCAGAAAATTCTTCCCCTTATTGTAATCTATTTCTCAGCTGGGTTACTTTCTTTCTTTTTCTTTTTCTTTTTCTTTTTCTTTTTCTTTTTCTTTTTCTTTTTCTTTTTCTTTTTCTTTTTCTTTTTCTTTTTCTTTTTCTTTTTCTTTTTCTTTTTCTTTTTTTGTGTGTGTGTGTGTTTTGTTTTGTTTTGTTCTGTTTTTCAACTCAGCTCAGAATATTACAATCTAGTTTGACCTGAGAGATGTATTTGCAAGTTATAAGGATTAATTTCTTTAAACTCTGAGTTCCAGTATTCATGTGGTACAGAAGGAAAAGAATTTGGAGACAGAAAAATTGAACTGGAGAATAACAATGAATCTTTTCTCATTCTTGTATCTGCCCTTGGTAAAGAGTAAAGCTGAAGTCTTGGTCCCAGTGAAGAGCATGACTGAAGTCCCATTGAATTTAGTAATGTCTATTTAGATTATTGAATTTTTCATTAACATTTATCATTTTCCCCCTCAGCAGTTCAACAATGGCAAAATAGTCTGGGTAATTCATTGCACATACAAAATATGCATATAGAGCTCTTGGGAGAACAAGCTCTTGCATAAGGTAAAAGTCACATAATTCATTTATATAATGCAATAAGGATGGGCAGCATGTGTGCGTATATACATAGTCACATACATCCTTCAGGGGTATAAAAACTTAAAGGATGTTCATGGGGAAGAAAGAGCCTAGAGCTAGAAATTTAACATCTCATATGTAGATTCATTATTTACATGTCATATGTATATATCTGCAAAGGTTCAGTATATTTATTCATCATAAAATATGCCTTTTTTCCCCTCTATTTATTTTCCTTGATATTTTGGTTAAGACAGTGGGTTGTCTAAATAACTGGAAGTTATATTGAACACAAATAAGAATTACATTCATCTGTTCATCTCAGGTACCATGTCTATTTATGTCTACCTATACATATACAGGTACATACAGATATACATATGAAATAGACGCACAGATTGAAGAAGAATTTAGCCACCTATACACTTTGTGATTGTCTTGTATTATCTACATTAGTTCATATGGAAAGAGCCACTACATTATACATTAGTGAAATTTCAGTCTATGGGGGTGGGAGGAATAACAAGCTAAACTAGCTAGAGCTCTTTGGAAACCCAGTAGATCTCACTTTCAAAGTGGAAGTCCATTGTATTTTTCCCTACTTTAAATGAGCATGAAGTGGTGAATACACTCAAATGTTTTACTATCCCTGCAAAGCCTTTTGTCTGTTCAGTCTACATAAGTATAAAAATATCCACCTAATTGCAAAACTGAATATATTTTCTTTGGCTTTGATTTTATTGACTGCAGTCAATGATTTTCTGATGTTGACAGTCAAATCTCTGTTGATGACATAGCTAAGTTTCATAATAAAATTATAGCAAATCTAAGAGGAATAAAAAAAATAAAAATAGTTCCTTCAGATTCTTTTATTACATTCGTAATATCGAGCGAAACAAGTGTTTTAACATTTATTAATTATAAGTCAGTCATACATAGGAAAGGCCTTAGACATTCTTTCGAATAACAATTGAAAATTGGTGTCAGATGTCTGTCACCAATTTAACCTTGGTGCAAGTTCCACAAATGGCAGATGTTTAAATTTCTGTGGCCTGAGCAGTTGCAAGGGACTTTTATAGATATTATGAATCATTCCAAGCAATTCTCAGATTTTCAAAGCTGCAATTTGTTAATTTCTGTCTGGCACATTTTTCCTTAGGAAATGTCACGTTGGCCCATTGGGAGCAAGCTATTCCATTTGTACTTGCCTTGATTCTTCAGCAGCTTTTGAACAACATGCTGAATTCTTCATGAATTTTCTCTCTTGCAAAGATAAAGCAACTCACAGATAGCTTTCTTAGAAATAAGCAGTGGAAAGTTGCCTTAAGACCCAATTGTGGGCATGCTTCAGAGCTTCCACATTTCAGGAAAGTCTGACTCGATCAAGGAGGGTACTAGTGAGTAGTGTATCAGAGTGTCATGGTTTTATGATGTTTGGTTATCAGTATTCCACATCATTACATCATGTAGTGCACTGGCAGTTAAAAAGTTAATGCTCCAGTTCCAGGTACCTGTCCCAGAAGAGAACTACATAACCTAGAGGACTTCGCATTCAGAGAGGAGATAAAACACCTGGCAATGTCACAAGACCTCGCTCTCTTCCCTTCTCCTCGCCCTGACTGCACATCTCGCTTCAGCATTTGAGTTAAGACCTTTGGTTTTTGGACACTCTCATTATATTTGATTTATTAGTTCCATTTCTAATCATATTGTAATATATTGTTGTATGGGAACTGTTGAGTCATGACCTGAATCACTGATTGATCATCTGAGGCAAGGACCGAGTCAGCCCTGGGAGCACAGGTGAAGGCAATTCAGCTATGTGACTGGAAGGGGTGGAGCCTGGCTGCACCTCTCCTAGACCCCATTTAAGGGCTGACTGCCACTGGGGAAGGATCTCTTTCTGGAGATCTCTCCTTTTGGAGTTTTCTACTGTGAGCCTAGAACATAGGTGAGTGTTTCATTTTTGATTGTCTCTTTCAATCATGATAATCTTTCTAACCATATGCCTCTAAATTATCATCCTAACCATACTACTCTTTTAAGGGTACTTTTGTTAATTGTACAATTGTATTATAGTATGTTATCTTGCATTCTGATATCTTATTTAGTAAAATAGTTTGTTTCTCCTCAGATCATTGCTACTGTTTTGATTTTGGGCTCTCTACTCGTTTCCCTTTTTCAGGATGCGGACCCTTAGGTCCCTCTTCCCTGTTAGTCCTGGAACCGGGCTGAACCAGCCCATAAACCACTGACACAGAGACATTATCGTGAGATACTGAGATACTAAGGCTTCGACAGGAGGTTTAGAACAAGAGTATTTCTGATGCTCACCTTAACTCTTTTAGTATTGACTCAAGTATCTTCACATCATGACGTACAATGGGAAATTGATATTGATGTCTCTTGATCTAGTCTACTCTGTTTGAGGTATGTGTGTCTTAGGAACTGTCCCCAGCACCTGGGCACTATTGCATTTGTCTGGGGCTTGGGCAGTGGATGGTTGAATAAAGAGATTTAGTTATTTCCCCCCCCCCTTTTTTTTTTTTCTCTCCAACTAATATTAATTGAGTATATGTACTCCAGACCTATTTGCAGACTGGATTGTAATATTTTGTCCTTCAGAGAAATATGGAAACATGTCCTCGGTAGTGTGTTAAGAAAAGATAGCTATATTCATAATTCCAACTTGAATAAAACTGCTTACAGAAGCTGAAACAAATTTTAGGTCATATTTCTTAGCTCTGCTTTAATTCCATCTTCCAGTGAAACATCTCCCTAGATGAACTAAAAGGTATTAGTGCAAGATCAAATGACATGGACAAACACACTCTTATTCCCAGTCCCTTCTGGTTCTCCTGTTTCATCATCTTCCCCTCTTTCCTGCAAGAAATTAAAGCCTGTTTTCTTAATCCTCCACAGTGTTGAGCAGAGGTAAAGTAGAAGAGTATTACAGAAGAGAACAACGGAGTTATTTTTTAATGTAGAATGCTGATTCCACGAAAGTATCATCAAATTTATATGGTCCTACTAGTAGTAAATTCCCTAGCACATATTTAGTTTTAGTTTTCATTCTATATTTTTTCATTCATAGATCTTAGCACTTCCCTAGATCTCAACAGTCATTTCCAGCACTGATGTCATGACTCTTCCTTTTTCTTTAATTTACAATATTGAATACATTTTGCTGTTTCTGAACAGGTGAGCTGGAAAATCAGTAAAGTACCCTAAGCTAATATATGAGTTCCTGCTTTGTAGAACAGAGGATGACTGAGAAGGGTATAGACTGAGTGACTTAACATAGAGGTTAAATAAAACTAATCACACATTTTAGACAAGTATCTGGAGGAAGAATTTTGTATATGTATTTAAAAGAAGTGAAGAACTTTGGTATTTCCATGAAGAAAAGAGAATGCAGTGCATATATACAGCCATTTGGTTTCTCAGCCTGAAGGCGAGAAATAGCCTTCTCATTAAGAATTATTTTGAAGGATTGTCTGTATTACATACCTCGTATTATTATTGAGGAAAGCTTCGCTTTAGTAAACATTTTGTTTTTTTTTTTTTCTTTTAACCAGGAAATAGATTAGTGGTTTCATTCGTGAGGCTTTAGAATAAGTTGAATATTTTAGGCACCTTCATCTTATTCCTTTTTGAACAGAAATAGGTTTTTTATATAAGTCAAGTGGACTGTGGAGGGTCTATTCTGATATTCCTTTACTGTATTAAATTTGACTAAAGGAGCATTGTTTTTGCACAATACTGGCTCGAATGAAACAGCCCACGTATGCTGTCAGAAACTTACTGGAAAAACAAAAACAAAAAAACAAGTACTGGAGACTGTGGAATGGCAATCAAAGAGGCAGCATGGATGAAGGTCAAATAACACTATCTCAGATTCACTGTGATGCTGTCCACACAAGAAGCAGTGGCCATTTGCCTATGTCCTCATGAACTTCTCTACTGCTTTTCTTCCAGAAGAAAAATGATTGTGGAAGTCAATCATTTCTATTTTTTTTTTCTCTTCTCTACATGTTTCTTTATGACTTTCCTCCACCACCTGATTGCTGCCTTTCAGCCAGTGTGTGACATCAAGAAATAGCTGCCTTTCAATCTCACCTGGGGCCTGTGCTGTTAACTCAATACAAAACTGGTGGCAGCGCTGTATTGGCTGCCTGGCAGGACAGAGCTACAGTGCTTCAAAGCCCTCAAGCAGAGAACTGGTTTTGGAGGAGTCCTTGTGCTGCCATTTAACATCACCTTAAAATACAGTTGTCATTAGATTGCTAATCTCTAACAGAATTTATACAGATGCATGACGTTAGTCTCTTCCCGTCTACCTAGAAGCATGGAAGCCAAGAACACTTCAGAGCATAGAATTTAGTATGGCTGCCATATTCAATCAGGAAGGTCTAAAGGGAGTAAACAGGCATATGCTTTTAAGTTTTTTTCCAGTAGCATACAGTGGTAACCTTTACTTAAACATTACTTTCCAAATAACTGCTGATTAACACTGATGTACTTCAGTAGTATTTCTTCTTTAGTAACACTCTCTACTGAGCCCTGCAAGTGACATCACAGAAACCAGAGCAAACTAAATACGTATGTAACTGTTCTGTTGAAAGATCAAAATTTATTTTGGGAAATAAAAGGCCTGAATAAGCATTATACTCGTGAATTCCATTACCAAAAGTGAAACACACCAGAATGCTGTTTACATTTCCTATATTTTCCTTTTTTTAAAAGGAGTAGGTGACAGTTCTAGATGAAATTCTTGCTAAAAAGCATTATATTCCATCCTGAAATACGTCTTTCATAGCTATTTAGAACTGTGAGGCTATATTAAAAGTAATCCTAGGATGAACTCCAGTTGAATTCAACAAAGCTTTCTGTAATATATCCTCTCTCCCAAAAAGCAAGGACCGTACAAAGGTTGTACAGCACCTGATAAATAAAAAGCCTATAAGGAACCATCAGTAGAATTCATTTATTTTGGAAGTTCGAAAGGGTATGAACAATGCCACACTTTATTGATTACTAGCATTACTTCTAAGCAAATAAGACAGCATGCATTGTAATTATACGTTTCTCTTCACAGAAAAGGTCTGTAGAGCTTTTAGGTTTTGGGATTAGCAAATCTGCCAATTGAGTTAAGCCAGCAATTACCCTGCTCCTGCCAACTCTTTCCATCAGTGACAGTTTTGGAGTTTCTGCCCTCACTGGCTGTGTTTTCTGTCTTTCACAGTTCGAGCAGCAGTAACTTTTCACAGCTCTACTAGTCTAAAGGTAGATGTGTGCTTTGGCAGGATAGGATATTCCCGAGAACATATGCCCTGTTACACTTCTTTTGTAGTTTAATGAACAGGTCTCTCACTGTAAATGACAGTGTCATTTTTGCGTAGATTCTGCAAAGATTTTATGTAGATCTGTACTGGATAAATGGAAAAATCTCTCTGCACTCATTAAAAGCAGTACTGAATATCTTTTTCTCTGGTGGAAAAAGAACGAAAAGCTAACATTATGAAAAAGGAGATGGCATGAAGAAAATGATATATAGGATACTTGGTTGAATGTGTTATATTAAATACTGATTACTCATAATGTGCCATGGTGGCCTTATGAGAAGGGAAAATAGTTGTGTATACAAAACTCCAAGTCAGCATAAAACTTTCTCTAAGATGATAGGGATCTTCATCTCACTGCAATACCCTGCTGAAGTGAGAGCGTTACTGAGCCAAGGAAACTTCTGTGATTACTTCAGAGGAAATCCTATCTACAGGCTTTCTGTTTTTGGTTTTGTTTTTTTTTTTTTTATGATTCTCTGTTGCCTCTGAGATGCTATTTTTTACATTCTACTTAAAACCAAAACTCATGTCAAAGCATTATTTTCATTGCAGAAATTTGGGAAGTGCCATCTGTGTAATCACAGATCATAATTCATTTCATCTTTAGAGAATACTTATTTGATTACGATCAGCCCAGGGTTAGTATGAACGGGTTTTGAATGGAGAGAGTAGAACTTGAGAAAGAAGTGATGAAACAAGTGGAGTTACTGCATCAGATGAACCCCAGAGCCTTTCACAAAGCAGTCAATGATAAGTCTAAAACATGGCATGTGACCTAAGCCCAGCTGCAAGCCCCTGCTATTGGGCATGTAGTTCAGGTGAGTGGTATGTGTGGCTTTGGAGAGCTGCATTACAGGGCATGTGCAGAAAGAGCCTAACAGGGCAGTAGCTCCTTACTCTGCAAGAGCTCATTAGTGCTGGTAGTGAACGGAACCAAACCTGCTGGGCCCTGAAAGCAGTGCTCAAACCCTACTGTATCGTCTTATAAAGGCAGCGTGCTGTGAAAGCTGAGAATGCTTCACAGTAGTGGATATGTTGCCCAGGGTCTCTCAGCTTGTCTGTGTTTTGCTTCTTTCTGTTAAATCTACTGATTTTGTTCTGTTAAAAATTAATGCTGGTAATAGAATAGGTGAAATGTGTAATTTTATTGCTGGTAATAGAAATACAGGCAGAAGTACTAAAACTACTATTTTCATGTGATACTTAATTATTACTTTGTTGCTTCTTTCCTTCCCTTTAGCTCTCATTTGTAAAACTGTCATAACAGCAGTAATAGTAAATAAAGTTAAGGAAAAAAACATAAACCAAACCTTTTCCAGTGGTAGAAATAGTTTTAGATATGGTTGAATATGCAAACGTAGTGTTTCATAGAAGGGGATGTTACTAGATGAGCACTTCAATAGCTGACCAAAGTGCATCTTGACTAAAAAGCTCTTTGAAGGTATCAGAGGCTAGATGGAAGTTGTCCTCAAGATGGTCTAAATACCTCATACTGTGTTCATTAAGGACATCAGTTATAGGGCTATATGAGGATTCATGGGGTTCTCTGCTCAATTTGATCATCTTTAGATTCTCAGAAGATCACAGGCCAGATTCATCAAAGCCAAGGATAAAAGAGATTTTCCTTTGTACAGAGTGGTTGCGGAACGTTTCAAATTAAACTATATTTTCTTCAATTTGATTTCATTTCATTAATATTTTTGCATTTCGTAGTTACTAGATGGATGACTGCTAAAGCAAGTGCAAATCTGAATGCTGTGGACTTGTTTATAATTTTTAATTTTATACTGGAACTTTTGTGCAATTATCTGGTTGAAAATGCTGTTCATTTGTGGTAGTTTAAATTTAATAATAAGGTCTGATAATACAGAAGTTGTTTTCATATTTGATGTAATTTGCATAAGATGATAGACTGTTGTTTGGACTTTTAAATTAGAAGGACAAGATTAATCTAATTAGAGCTGGTTCTAGGATCCTGTCATATCAGTTTATGAGGATCTATGGTTGTTTAGATGGAGGGCACTAAAAATGTGAAGGAAAACCATCACTGTCAACATTTTAATAGGGACATGATACAAATAATGAGATTTCGAGTTAAAGCATACTTGAAAATGTCAGGACCCAATAAAACCTGGGAGTGTCTGCACTGAAAAACAATCACTTCTTTGGAACCTATTATCTGGGTGACATCCAAAGTTTATTGTAAAAGATGCTTTACTTATAGGAGAGACAACTTTGCAGTGAAAGTAAATTATAACGATTTTTTTTTTAATTTGACATTGATAGCCTATTTTTATATATGGAAGTACTACTGTGGTTTCCTTTGGGATTGCTGGTTGAGGTGTGTCCTGTCACTCTCTCCAGAGCATGCTATGCCAGCTAAGCTATTTTTCTCTGTAATGCTTTTTCTTTGACAGTATGTGTTGTGATGCCCTAACAACAGTTCATTATTGGAAATATTGTACAATATGTCTGTCTATGGCAGAGATTGAGGCATAACAACTGAAATATGCCGTATTTTTAGGAAATGTGCTAGTCTTACCCACGTGATTGGAAATACCCAGTGCTGAAAGTAATACACAAAGTCTTCTTATCCTTCCTCTCCAAAAGTACTCCCTTCTTGAAGAAATGTCAGAAATAAGATAATTGTGATAATTTTTTGAAGAGCGCTGGAGTTGATATTAAGACTGAATCTTGAAAACTGGAGATGGAGAGCCAAGTTACACAATTCCTGCTGTAGGCACAGAAGATTAAAAATAAACAAGAGAATAACAAAAGAATAACAAGGAAACAATTCAGAACTTCATACTGCTTCTTAACCACTGTATAATTAGGCATGTATTTATTAACTCCTGACTATTCCCAAGTTTACTGGTGCTTAAATTACTGTCCAACGTGTCAGTAATTTTGATGCCACATTAAAACTCATCCTGAATGCTCAATTAGTAGACATCTAATCTAGAAACTTTTCAGACAAGTGCAACCAGTATCAGGAAGAAGCAATTAATAGTAAAATGCTTTCAGACAATTTGTTTCTGTTGAAGATATTTGTGTATTACTTGATGTGATCTTTGAGACAAATGCTCACCCACATGCATCACTGCTCCTGAACACCCACAAGTTATTCTGTTACAACTACCAGTTAAGGACACTTGTGCACAAAGGTGTCTCTAAGAATAAATGTCTTTTAGCATCTTAAAGAGGCAATGGCAGGTTTCCTATCCATCAGAGGAAAACATTCCTAATTGTTTGTCTAAATGAGACAGCACATTATTGTGGAAGAAAGATGGGAGAACAAGAGACAACTTTGCTTAAGATATCTCGGCACTGTCACTTTCTCCTTCTTCCCAGAGCAAGGTTCATTGCACAACAGGATCAAGAAATGTATGTATGTGATATTAGAGCCTTCATTCAGTGTTCACATGCTCAAAAGAATATGTGAAAGACCAAATTGGTAAAAAGAGAAGAGCCATCTATTCTGCTAGCCTTTCTCTGATGGAGATCACAGGCAAATGCCTAGGGAAGAGAATATGAAATGTTATACTGAATTATTTCTGCACATTCTGTAGGTGTAGGAACAGTAACTTCTAGACTGCTTTGTTAATGTGGCAACTGAATTCTCCCAAGCGAGGTACCCCACCCTGATAAATCAGTGAGTCTGTGGTGAGAATTGAAAGTATGAATAAGACTGCTGGTTGAGAAGGCTGGACACGAGCAAGAAAGGGAGAAAAAGAGCCTCAGTAGATGCAGTAATAGAGAATGAGGTCATCTAGAGCAATACCAGACCCTAATGAAATGCTCTAATGAATGCTGTCCTTTGTCTGCAGGGAGAAGCTGCTTTGAGTAAAAAGATTAACAGACTATCCTTAACTGAGGGTGGGGGGGGGGGGGGGGAAATAAATGTGCAATAATTGTAATATCTCTTGTCTTTTGATTAACTAAAAACAGGTAAACATAATGATTGCAACAAACATCCTATTTTCAAACTGCTCAGACAGATGATGATCTGAAATCGAATCTTCATGTGAGCATGCTAATTTGAAGCTTAGAAAAGCTGGAGTGGTTCAAAATACAAATTTTATAGAAAGTGTCTTTATAATATAATGTCTTTAATAGAAAGTCTCTTTCCTCAGTCATGCTATTTTCCTCAGAGAGTCCTTAGCTGACAATCTTGATACAGAATTGGTCAGGAAACAATAGGCTGTGTCATAAAACCTGTGTTTTAGTATCCCCAGATCATTAATTCTAGTCTATCTTGGGCATTTTCTTGCTTTTCTGTCTGTGAATCATACCTCCAGCATTAGTTTAACTGAAAGGTGTTTGGTTTAATGTGTGTATACAAGGCACACGGTTCACTGCACTCTTAAAGTTCATCATTTTACTACCAAATAAACTTTATTTTAATATTCAGCTTATTGCACTTAGTATCTAGCTTCTTGAATTAAGCGTTGGTTTTATGGCTGCAACCTTTTAAAGGAGTAAATGTGCACTCCTATTCCCTTCCTCACAATTTCTGTCATTTTTCTTTTTTGCATTAAGCAGAATTGCCTTCTATAAAGAGTTTTGCTAGCATAACTTCCTTAGTATCTGCAGTACTGCATAGCATGATAACGATTCATTTACATAGATGAAATAAATTTTCCTTCTTTATTTGCTTTTGAAGCCAGTGGGAGCTATGTCCATATACCTGATGACATTATTTAATTATAAGGCATTAAAGCGAAGTTGTGGGAAAAGCAACAAACACTATGAAATACATAGTAAGACTTCTTAGAGAGTTCACAGCAGCCATTTTCAGCAATTGAGAGATACTGGAAAGATTATTCTTCAGTGCCCTGGTGATTAATAGCAGGAGGAAAAAAAAAAAAAGGAATAGGTGAAAACAACTTTGTTCATCTTGACCTCTGTCTCACCAGGAATTCCCATGTTTTCTTTAAATATCTATGTAGTTCATCCATACTCTTTTGCCATTCACACCAAAACACAGCAGAAGGAGGCAGTTTAATGGCAATACTAACCAGCAAGAACTTTCTGACTATGAGCTGAAGCTAATACAGAACACAAAGGTACTACAGAGTCTTGGGAAATGTATGCTACTTTTACTGAGATCCGTGGAAGTATCACAGTGAGGTAGATGACTTCTCAGATAGGTGAGGATGAAATAATAGGGACTGCTTATCTGGGAATTTTAATTAAAATCCTCTTTACGTTGCTCCTAGATTGAAAGCATTTAGCTTAGACAAACGTTGCAAACAGTATACTGGAGTCACAGTAGCTCAATCTGCCACTATATCAGATAAATCTCACTTTTTTTTTTTCTGCCAATTCTGTTGAGGAATAAATCCCAGGAGATGAAAAGAAGTGAGAGGGCAAATCCTTAGCTTTTAATTTCTGCACTGGATAGGCAGGGCTGATTTTGAAAGAAGTACAGTGGTGTTATATTCATTTGGCTGCCACCAGATGGGTGGAGTCTCAGTCACTAGCAGTCTGCTGGCTGCATTACTTTGCCAAGAATCCAGTGGGTCCATTCCTGATACATCCTTTCCCACCTGCTAGAGATGAACCTGTTGTATGAAGAACTTCTCCTTTCAGAGAAATAAAGAAAAGGCATCTTGAGTGATTGGGAGGCAACTGTTCTACTTGTTTGCCTTTGTTATTAATGGATATTATGGGATAATATATAGTGTACCCTGTAGTAGCTAGAAAACTCCCAACTTGTAAAAACAGGGCATGTATTTATTTAATCTGTGGATGAGATCTGTTTTTATTTTTCAGCTTAGGTTTAATTTTTATGTTGTAAAGGATCTGAATTTATGTTCTAATTCTATATGAATCATCTCCTTATTAGCTGAGGAATATAGTAGCTGTCATGTGCTGCACAAAGTATGAGCAATGATAAGAGGATTGGGTTGAAACAAAACAAAATACGACGTTCTTTTGAGAAAAACAGCATCAGAGTTCCAGCTTCTCACTATAACTGAAGTGTGACGTAGTTTTCTGTTACACTTATACAGCCCAATAAATTTAGATCATACAATCATAGAATGGCCTGGATCGAAAAGGACTATAACAATCATCTAGTTTCATCCCCCCTGCTATATTCAGTGTTGCCAATTGCTAGATCAGGCTGCCCAGAGCCACATCCAGCCTGGCCTCGAATGCATCCAGGGATGAAGCATCCACAACCTCTCTGGGCAACCTGTTCCAGTGTGTCAGCACCCTCTGTGTGAAAGATGGGTATCATAGATTCAATGTAAAATTTGAACCGTGTTTTGAGTAAGTTTCTCTGCTCCCAAATCAATTTTTGAGACATGCTACTCTCTTTTTCTCATGCAGACTGTAATAAAAAATGCTGACCCAAGGAATGCATTTGAAAGAGGATAATCAGTAATGAAAAGGAATACAGCAAGTTACAGATAGTTCTGTAGATTCTGCTATTCTACTGATCTTAATAGATGCTATTTTTGAGGAACTCGGTGTCAGAGTCTAGATTTTTGTTATTCTTTTGTTTTGTTGTTCTTTTGTTTTGGTTTTTCTCCAAGTAAACTGTGAAGGAAGCCTCTATGGTATCAGTTGAATGGAGACTGCTAGCTGTTTCTCTAGGAAAGGAAGATCCTGTGGAATCGGAATCCTTGGAGTTGGAAGAGGCATCTAAAGCTCATCTGGTCCAACTCACCTGCAATGAACAGGGAGATGCACATCTAGGTCAAGTTGCTCAGGGCCTGATGCAGCCTCGTCTTGAAAGTCTCCAAGGGCAGGGTATCTCTGGTCAAACTGTTCCAATGCCTCACCACCCTCACTGTAAAAAGACTTTCCCTATATCTAACCTGAATCTACTCTTGGAACTTGAAACCACTTGCCCTCATCCTATCACTGTAAACCCTGGAGTGGAGGCCATCTGTGGAACAGAAAACTCTGCAAGAGAGATGGCAAATAGCAACATGCAGAAAATATTCCTTGTCAATTTGTCTACTTACAGAAAACTGTGTTTCAGAAAACATAACACCTATCATTTTTTATGGTTCATCGTTCTAAGAAGTTGAAAGATGAGTTTCAAATTAAAAAGGTAAATGTCGTGGAGGAAGTATGCTAAAGTCCTATGAAGTACTACAAATCCTAGTTTGTCACCAGTTTGTTATTGGCTGGCCTTGGTGTCTCAAGAATTGTGATCTCCAGTTGAAATTTTTCCATAGTTGCGTTACTTTTATGTGCTCTGCCCTGAAGGGATCTCATGTGGTTAATGAGGTGCAAACAGGAGATGAAATCTGTGTTGGGGAACTTATCAAATTTTTATTTTGCAGGCTGTTTCCTTGAGTTTTATAGGAGCTTAATTATCTTTATTATTTTAACCTTTATATCAAATTATGAGATAATATGTACATACACAGGAACAAAAATGTATTGACAGTATGATAAGCCTTGTTTCTGGAGGAAACAGAGTTAGTCTCACGTGCTATGGATTTGTCAAAGACAATACAAATCCACTGACCACTTTTAATTTTCAGTTAGTACGCTTAAGAACTTTATTCCTGTTTTCATTATTCTTATTTTCTAATAGTCTAGTTAATATAAAATCTGCATAATGACTTCTTTCTAACATAATTCTCATGTGCTTTCTTTTGTTGTTCGCTTACTTAAATTATTTATAAATCTATTCTTATCTGCCATCTGATCTGTCAGCAGCCTGAAGCATTTAGGTTCTTGAAACATACTTGGTAGTTCAGGTAATTGCCATTCCTTTCGCTTATGTCATAGTGCTGCTTAAATAGCCTGGTCACTGCAAGGGACCCCTGTTATTGTCTGACAGGTGAATTATTTAGATCATCATGATTACGAAATCCTATTGTATAATGATTTTACACATAGATTATATTTACTCTGACTGGTTAGTAATATGTGGAAAGGCAAAACAAATTGTCCTCCTTATGAGCCTATTTATTCTCCATCATAAAATATTGAAAAGCACCAATGATTCTGCCAAAAGCAACTCTTCTGTCCTAAAGGGTCCTCCTTGCATTTCTTGTATAGGCTGTGCGCAGACCTGAACAAATTCAGTGGGTCAGTAGTGCAGTGGAAAAATGAACAATGATCCTTTTGAAAAGCATCTTGAAAGTGGTATTTTTTGAGAACAAAAGACACAAGGTATTTAGTGTCTCAATTATACAAGGTGTGTTAGCAGAGAAAATATGATTAGGTAAGCATGACTTGAGGAAATCACTTGGGGGCAGGAAAAAAACAACACAGTAAATAGATCTGCTGAAACAAAACTATTGACATTTGCTGGATACATCTACAGCACTATATCAATAAAATAATAACTTAGAAGGAGCTGTTTCCCATTTACAAGAAATACACAGACAATGTTTAAAGAAACGTATGTGGATAATAAAATATAGTGTGTGATGGCACTCAATACAGCGAACAGAAAGGCTGCAAATAAATCCTGATACTTTTATTTAACTTTTCAGCATATATTTACAGATTTCTGAATATTATCAAAATTGGATGTCAAATTGTATATATTTCTCTACAAGCCAGATGAACTAGTGAAAATATCATGTCTGCTTTTTTTCCCCAAGTGTTACTACAAACAGCATGAGATGATGTGTTTATGTCCTTTCACTGAGGTGCGTTGGACTTCTGTACTCTGGGCATTCTGAATCTATGGAAAGATATTCACCGTAGCAATAGGAAAGCCCAACAGATGCCCAAGAGCAGAGTTATTTCTGTTTTGCTTTTTGTCAGTTCTGATAATGTGGCCTACCAGTTAAGACACTGCTGATATGGCTGCAACTTTTCTTCGCATCTCTGTTCACGAGGCAGGTTTTGTGAATGAGGTTCTGCATGTAGCTCTTAGTTTTATTATCTTGAGGTTAAAACTCACATCTGTCATTTCCATATCAGGTAAGAAGCACTGAAATTTCCATGCCCGTGTCATAGATCAGGAGGGACAGTCTGCTATCTGCAAGGAAATCTGCAAGGCAGAGTCATCGGTTGCATTGTGGGGCCCATTCTAAGTTCTCAGCGAGGCAGGTATTTTTACATTATGTGCACTGTCATGATCTCTGAGAGATGGCTTATTTTCAAAAGCATGAGGTCTCTTTCTTTTCTAAATATTTGCTTGGGTATTGTGTGATATATAAGAACACTAGCTTTATTGAAGTAAACTTATTAATAAGCATGGATTCTCTGTCCTATCTTCCTTGTTAAATAGCTGCCATGAATCTATCCTATATAGCTTTCCAAGAGGTGTATGTAAGGGCTGATCTAAAATAAAAATAAAAAATGAGAACCTAAATTACAAAGAGGTACTGTGATAATTACATTTTCTTTTAAATGCATTCTGCAGATCAGGAATGGCAAGTACCCTCTGTCCTATCCAGTGAGTAAATTTGCCCTTGTTTGACTTGAATTTGCACAGTTTATTATTTTTCTATTTCTGACATTGGGATTTTGCTCCCTCACCTGCAATAATCATCTTCTGCTGCTGATTTCCCTTGTGCTGGATCAGTAAGTTACCAAATTCAGAAGATCAAAACTTAGAAAGGAAAGCTTCTCACTGCATTAATATTGCTGTCAAGAACTTTATATGTGATAGCACCAAAACCAGAAAAAGAAAATAGAAGCACAGTTAAAAATAAAATCAGCTTGTCATATTTTCGTGGCTTTACTGCAGTCTCTTCAGTCCTGGAGAGGTGATCAATCTGTTTTTTCTACTCCCAGAACAAGATCAGCGTGTGTGAACCTTGCTCTGGTGCAGGAAACCACTGGGCTTCCAGCAAAGCATGATACTGTTCTTGCTCAGTTGTGCAGGGAGTCGCCGAGAAGGGAAAGCCTCCCAGCCCTCCAATGTGTTCCTACTATCTGTTATAAGAGATTTGTCAGTCAACAAATTAAAAACAGCGTGATACAACTTTAGAAAAACTCCATCAGTTTCTGGAGACATAAATCTGATGTCTGGATATAGATATATCACAGTGACTCTCATTTTGAAGTCTGGGCCACTCTATGTCACTGTCCCATTGAAATTAAGGGGAACAGCACGAGAGAAGAAAATTCCTCAAGTGATGCATACGGCTTTCTGTATGAAGGAGGCAAGGGTTAGCGCTTAGGGTGCCCTTCTCTAAAGGGCACCAGGGCTAGAAGTATCCTATAGCACTGAGCTGATGGCTGGTTGAATATCTGGTCATGCTTCAAAAATATAGTAGTATGCTATGCCAACATATGTGTGCATCTGAAAACATCATGGTGATCTAGGTGACCTATTTTCCATCCCTAACTTCTTTAAATAAGATTATGCTCAGCTCACTTCTGAAGTCTGAAACTTTAGCTTTTTTTTTTTTAATCTTGTTTTGAACATGTAATTAATATTTTCTTTTAAAGGAGGGAGGATATCTTCATTCTTCTTAACCTCTTAACAGAAGACCAACTTTTTAGTTTGTTTCAAACTCCACAATAGCAATTAATAACAGTTCTTGAGGCAGAAAACATGCATGGAAAATCTTTGAGATATATTTAGGAAGTTATTAGCATGGTAAAATGGGATTATCACTGAAATATTTTCAGTCTCAACTGTAATTAGTGCTATTGAATATATCCTGTTACTGTATCTGTCTTTGTATTTTTTCATACCCACAGGCTTATAAGACATAACAATTCTTTAGATATATAAATATGTAAATATAATGTAAATATACATTTTGCAGATACTGCATTTTAAATATTACCTGCTCTTCAGTGGGTTAATATACTTCACTGCATCCCAAAATGACACTTTTTATCATACTTTTTTCAGGAGTGCACATTTTTTAAAGGAAAAGTAGGTGGAAATATTGTTAAGCAACCTCCCAAGAAATGCTGATATTTTTGCCACTGACAAAGGAAAGGATTTAAGCTTCACCCTAAACTGACACATAAGCACTGTTATTTACAATAACATTAAAGAGAAGTAGCAGAGAAACCTCTGCAATGCCTTTTGATGATACAGTATATATTTTATAATTGTATTATAAAATTGTATATACATTTTATATATTTTAATAATATTTTATATTATTATATACAACAATAGTCTAGAACTGGGAAGTTTGTTGTTGGACATAAAGCTTTTGATTCCTCATTTTTCCAAGGCTGCTCTTAATATATGTGAAACATAACAAAAAAAAAAAAGCCTTTCTGAAAATCTAGAAACGTTGTTCAGGAAGCACCAAAAATATTTATATTAAGTATATAATTAAATATTTCCATTTCCCATGTAAGTAAATTTTTCCATTTAAAAACAAATTGTTCTTCTACTTACAATAAATAATTAATGAGTTCTTTGGACTCACAGAATTTTAGCTTTAGTCTATGCCTGGAAGGGTGTTTTTTCCTCTTTCTTTATAATGAAACTTTAAGTAGCTTTGAATAATAGAAATGAGAACAAATCAAGCCCATGCTTATGTTTTCTAATGCAGAGTTGCAGCATTATATGTATCAGCAGTGCCACTGAAATCATCAGAAAATTTATGGAATTAGGAGTTGAAAATCCTTCCCTAATCAGAAATGGCAACAGATTTAGTCTTAGAGAAGAAATTAGTGACAGGTGTACTCATCTCACAGCATGTTTTTCAATCTCTGTATTCTTTCCTAATGCACTTTATTGTCATCCAGTCCGGAATGTTGCACTCTGATTCTGCTGTCACCTTTGACTTCATCCTACCAAGTTCAAATATGTATACAAAAAAACTTTCTGTTACTGAAGATATCTTTATTGTATGCTTAGGAAATACTTTTGAAAGTTAGTCTTATATAGCACAAATAAATGCTGTATTTTAGCACAGGCAGTGCACTGAGCCAAACAGCCGACTTTGGAGGCACCAGTTTGAAAGTACAGTGTTGGCAGTTATAAAGATCTTGTTTTGACTTGTAAAGCGAGGAACTTTGTATGAGTGTTCTTGGGAGAAGATATATATATAGTACACCAACATGTCATTTATATACTGTGACATTTCTGACCATAGCCACAAATTAAGAATGAGACTTCAGGAAAGAACATCCAAAATATTACATGAAGTAAAATATCTACAAAAGATTACAAGGAAAAAATGACTTTATTAGAAAGATATGTGCTTTGATCAGTGTTAATGAACTGTACATGAAAGGTATGGATTTCAAAGAAATGAAGAAAACCACAGTGCTTGGGGAATGTAATAATGTGTCAGACTTTTGCCACACATGCTCCTTACTTACAAAATTATGACTTCTATGGTTGGAAATTGTCACTGTAAAATTATTATTTTTGAAGTGCTTTTAATTATTCCTAATAACGTTATTTTATTGTGGGCATATGCAAACAAACTGCTTCACTTCCCTGTTTTGTTAATCTATTACCCCTTGAGCTCTGAAACCTGCAGCAAAGGATCCCCAGAGTGTCAAGTGAAATGAGTCTTTCCATAAACATGTACCAATTGATTAATCAGTTTTCTTAATAATCACTTGCTTTCCCTATGAGCACAGTGTTAGAAAACAAGCAGCCTCAGAACACGGGATTAAATTTGACTCTCTGAGTGCACAAAAATTATGGTTCAACTTGCTGACAAAGCATTTCCACTGGAAGAGGTGGATACTGGTTTTGCTTTGACTTTCCTTATGTGTTTTCCAGTAAATGATGTGATTTAATATGTTTATTTCTCCTTCTAAAAGGAGACTGCATATGATAAACATTACCATGCCTCAAAAGTCTATCTCCATTTTCAATTTATGTATCATACGCACCAGTGAACATTTACATCCATTTTATTGAAAGTCCTTGACCCATTTCCTTCAGATTTGTTGACCTCTTGCATGAACTTTCTCCAACATAGCTCTACTTGGATGTCCATGGGTAGCCTTGCTACCATCATGGACACAATTCTGAAGGGTTAATGCGAGTCTCAGGTCCTTCCATCTTTGCCCCAATGGTCACAAACCAACTTACCCTTGTGCTGACACTAACTCCTTCTTCAGCCAGTACACTATGTTACTGACCTCTAGCCTTGCCTCTACAGCTTCATCAAGCTCAATTGGGAACATTCTCAGGGGCTTATGGCCTAATTCTGCCAACTGTAGAATTCACCACCATCAGTTTGAGCAACGTAAAAGCCTTCCTTGAAGTATCTGCTAAGGTGTCTCTTATCTCCAACTCTTATAGCGAAGGCAAAAAACGTCTTGAACAGTAAAATGCAAAGCTTAAGGAAAATAGCTATTGTCTCTGAAGATAAAGATTGACAAATGAATCAGTGAAACATATTGTAGCTATCTTTCATTTGGCTTCAAGGTGAATTCTTCAGGTAATAAATTTTCTTGATTTTAGTCTGACGAGAGAGCTGATCTGATCTCACACAGAACACTTCCAGTAAAAGGGAATATGCTATTGTCTCCTATCACCTCCCCTGCTTTTGCATTTATCATTCTCTCTGCTTCCATTAAACTGGCTGGATTACACAGCTGAGCCTCTGAGTCAGCACACCCAAACAATCTAGCACTGAACTGAATCATTTCCAAGAGAAGCTGGTAGAAGAAAGTAAGACTTTCAGACTAAGAAAGTGTATCAGCACGAGAGATTTGCTTTCATTCTTCATACAGACATCCAGGCATACACGATTTTAAATATGAATAAAATTTATATAGTATTAAAATGGTTCCTCTGTCCAATTAACTATTGTTGACTGAATACCTCAAGTTACAATTTCTCTGTTTCTTCCAGTAATAGTCTTGTGCACAACTATCTCACAATCACAAACATTCATGCTGCTCTATGGAAAGCTAACAGCTGAAGGACTTGGTCAAACCAAGCAACCAGAGGACCAGAGAAAGTTTGAAATAACCCATTAAGAAAGGTGTGTTACAGCAAAAAAAGTTCTCGCCATTTTGTTCTTATCATCTGCTTTGCGAATGAAGGTCTCTGCAGCTATCAGGTAACCTAGCTGAAGTACAGTGTCTCTGCTCTTAAATGTATCATATTTAAAACCTTTAATTCATGTTGTCATTTTCAATAGAGAAGTAACCAAAGCAAAGCTTTTCTCATATCCCATTAGTTTGGTTTTGAAAGAAGCAGGCACTTTATCATGCAGTTTTGAATACTGGGTTGTGGTGACAAAAAACAAATGCCAGCATACAGTGGAAACAAAGGAACAGGCTTTTATATGAATAAAAGCAGAAGGATGAGTTCCTGTTAATTGTGTTTACTGCTTGTGTACTATTTTTTTTTATAAATGAATTTTGTGGAAGGCATGAGGCGTATAGGAAATTCAGACTCAGATTTCTAACCTTTTTTCTTTTTCCTCATCATTTGCAGCATAATTCATATGGCATCTAATTGCTTGGGGGTGGCCACTCAGATGCACTGTGAGCAATAAGTACAAATCATCAGAAATGTTAGGTAGAACAAACCATATTGCTGATGCTTTTCTTCTCTTATATAATTATTTTCTTCTTTTCTTAATTATTGCTGTTATGACGGAAATTTTGTGGCTTATAAAGGAGTCAGAAAACCTAAGGTGTAATTTGACATCTGGTCACTGTACAGCAACCTCTTACAACAATATAACTTCATTTTTTTTCCCATAAACCCTTATGTATTAGAGAAGGGTGTTTTTACTTCTGATATGTGATATGACTGCTGTTGGGTGGACTATGTTCTGGAGATGCCACAGCAGAAAAGATCTTAGTACATAAAATGAGCGCAAAGTTCTGAATGCAGTTATATGCACTCCTTTTAAATCTGAAGTGGAAGACTGATTTTTCTGCTAGGAATTAGATATAAACCATTCAGATGTGAGTAGTCATTTGATGTAACTGTCATTTGATTGCTGGGGTTTCAATGTTGTTTTTTTTTTTGTCATCTTCTCCCAATGGTTCAAAATAAAGATATTTCATTTTTTATTTTTATTTTTTTATTAAATAAAACCAGTTTGTTAATTATAGCTGCAATTAGAAAAAAACAAACTTTTGAAAATGCCAGAGTTAAGATTTTCTTTGCCTGCCTTTACTGATATACATGCATATTTTCACAGACTTGCTTTATTTTTTTCATAGCCCAACTTTTATTAGTCTCAGTTGAAGCTGGGAATATCCTGCCTTTTTGCAAATCAAAACTTGTCTGTCAGAAGACACACAGTCAACAAGGAGGAACATCTTTCCTCTCAAAAGTCTACTTTAAGTGACTTGCTTTGAATCATATAGTAATTGTGTCAGAGATGATTATATAAAACGCATTTTCTAAGATAGCATTACCTTGCCTTAACTGTAGGAATAATGCCCATTGGAGAACGTTGCTTTTTCAGCCTCAATATAAAACTGAAATCATAAACTTGTGTGATGAATTTCTAAGCAGTCCAGAACAAAAGATTTCAGCTACACTGGAAAGAAGAAGTACTCCAAATTTATTATCCAAGTCTTCTGTAAAGTTAATGATCTTCTAAGAAACATTCTGATTTTGTCAAATAAGCATTTTTTTTTGTGCAAAGCAATTCTACCCAACAATTTTAACTTGTTCTGCAAATTTGTGTTCTTTTAGCTTTCTCCAATTCCTCACTGATTTAGGTTATAGCTTCCGATATCTGAAAAATTAAGGTGAAGATCATAAAGATTAAATGAATAAGTTGAGATCCACAAACATTTTCTTGGCACCAGCCATTTTGTTCATAGTCTGAAATCAAAATTCATTGACAGAAAAATTCAGGTTAAGATCACAGAATTAAATACTATATTATAAAGCCTGCAGAAATGAACTCCAAACTAAGACTGTGTAGGCAGATTTATTGATTGTATTTCCCAAATATGAGCTGCAGTTTTTCAAATTTATCTTAATGTAGTTTTTCATTACTATGAAAAAGTAAAGTAAAATAAATCTGTTTTTTTTTCATTACTATGAAAAAGTAAAATAAATCTGTTTAATGCTTCCTTCTCTATTTAAATTTTATCCTTAAAACATTGAAAATAGGGGGTTACTTTCTCCCTTATCTTTGATTGTAAGTTATGTGTTAGTGAGCAATCACCAGTAATATGGCAATGTGTATAATTTTGTAATACAAAGGAATGATAGGATCTTATAATGATGCTTTTTGTTTTGTACTATTCATCACAGGAAACAACTAACATTTATGGAACAAGATAAAGTTGATAAGCTTTTGACAGGCTATAATGGCTTAAAAATATTTTAGAAGTAATGTATGGCAATTTGATAATTTTTTCTCATTGATATATTAATATAGCATCACAAATGTTCCCTCTGGTACTCATTTGGATTTGATAATAAGCAGTGTGCTAGACAATAAGAAATTTTGATTAGAAATGATGTGTAGAGAACAGCTGACTGACTCACACTCAGTGGCTAACACTTATCTTCAGCCACTGCTGTACTTCTCCATGCTGGAAAGTAAGGATTACGTGGAGGACTAGAAATAACTCTGGTGCCAGCAATATATGTAAGAGTAGCTCCAAGGGCAAATTTAAGTTTAAATTTGAAACAAAATTCATTATTTAGACAACAGTCCTACCAATTTGAATAGGAGATTTGCCTCAGTAATTTGTTTCTTGTTAAAGTAAATAGGTCAACTCCAGTTTTATCCCCAGAACTCCATAGATTCGTTAAAACATAATGCATACAATCTGGACCAGCTATGTTTTCACTCTTGTTTATGGCATCAAAAATGTAGAGATAGAGAAATAATTAATCTGACTAAAAGTAGATGAGACTAAAGCTACCTTGTTAAAAAACAAAACAAACAAAAAAAAAAACAGCTATAAGTTAAGAGAGAATAATTAATAGGAAAGTACAGGGTTGATATTCTGGCTTATTTCTCCAAACTATGAGTTGGATAACCCTAAAAAGTTGAATAGTATTAGTTATATGTAAAGACTATGGCTAAACCAACTTACTTTGATGGGGCTTAAGTGTGTTCAGAAGATCTGAACTAGGCTTTCCTGAGTAAGCTCAGGGACTTACAGTTTTTGCTACTTGAAAGCTCAGCTCCTAGCCTTTCATTGACACCTTATTTCTGTTAGGAATCCAAGCACTTCAATATAATTAATTGTGGAAATGAATGCTATGAATGTAGAAGTAGCAGTACCGAACCAAAAGCAATGATGGTATTTCAGGCACACCCCAGAAGTGACTATTCACCACTGCAAGAACAAAGAGAATGAGGTCAGCAAAAATCCCTCATTTACAATTCAAATGAAAGCTAGCTATAAAGAACAATTTCAGACTTCTGTTTAATTCTTTCTTTTAAAATTGATCAAGAATAGTTCTGTTAAAATACCATACTGTTATATAAGAAATATTAATAGGAAAAAAAATTGGGAAGAGAAATAATCTTTTCTTAAATAGGTCCTGATATGAAGTACCAATACTACTAATGAAAAAGCTTAGTTCTCTTGATATTCAGTGCTACATTAAAATAATTTTTATTAACTAATTCAAGAAAGAAATATGTTTAATATGTCACCTTCCAGAATCTGGTAATAGAAATTGCTTCTGGCCAGACTTATCTGCATATAATGCATGAAATCTTTAAGATATGTAAAGGTCTGTATGGAGGACAGCTACTTGATCCATACCAAGATTATCATAACATTTTCTGCTTCGATTTAAAACTAAATCTAGCAGTTCTTCTATTTCTTTTGATTTTATAATCAGGAACTCATAATAAATGGGAAAAATTCTCAGTAAGAGAAATTTTTATAGTTCCATTGACTTCAACAATTTATATAATCTGCCAATCTGACCCTGTATCTTTAGACCATCATTACAGTCTCAGAAATTTGCCCCACAGTTTTTTATGTCATCTTTGAATTCTTCTCACAATTAGATGCAAAATAAACAGTTTAAATTATTTGAAATTATTTATGTACCTGAAAGTCCCGAATTTGTTCAAATTCCAAGTGTTCTTCCAATTTCTTGAATAGTTTATCAACACACATCCCATTAGCATGCTAACAATACACATGTTTTTCTTCCTATTACTGACTACTTCTCAGTCCATAGAAGTTTTCTCCAGCCCTAGTCAGTGTCAGTACTTTCTTGGCCTAGGTAACGATCACATATTCTGATTCAAAGAGCATACTGCTTAAAAAATGCAGTGGGTAAAATATTTTTTATATGAATTACAAATGTGATCTGCAGCTTGGTAACAAATAACTAGGAAACAAGTCTTGGCATAGACTTAATTATTTCCTATGTTAAACAGAAAATTTGGGCTCTAGACAGGGTCAAGGGAGCATCAAAGAACAGATGCTGTCTGGTAGCTGGCTACAGATCTGATTCAGAAATATATTTAAACATAAAGCTATGTTTAAATAAAGTGCTGCATAAGAATGGATGTAAAAATGTGCTTAGAGCTAAATGTTGGCTAAGACATCCTCCTAAATCGCATATCTAAGAGCTGAATCTCTTCCACAGTCATGTTATTTACTCTAATGACTGGTACTGGGATATCTCCCATCAGGATGCAAAGCTCCATTGGATCGGAAGAAGTATTTAATTTTTTTTGTTTTGCAATCCAGTGATTTCCAGACTATATTTGTATAAGTAAACCAATTCTTATTCTGTCAGTAAATCAGCAAAGAATTCAGCTTAGACTCGCAAGGGATTTGTTTTTCCTTTCAAACCATCTGAGGGTATGTGAAGGTGAACCACTGCTATTGCAGTAGTTTTCTTTGAAATTAATCTAAGTTTCATGAATTTAAACTATAAATATCAGTCAGTCTCTTCTGTTTTTCTCATCAGTTCTTGTTACTGACATGCAGAAAAATCATATTTTAGAAGATAAATAACCAAGTTGCTGCTATATATTCCAGTAAAATTATATGTCATTCTCAACTACATTTTTTGAGATACTTTCCTCACGTATGCTTGCAGTAATATTTGGATACCATCCAGAGACATCAAAATAATAGAATGCATACAAAGCCACAGGAATGCTAAAAGGACAAAACGTTGATAAACATAAGTTCTTTTGAGAGATATTTTTGTATCTGCTTAAGGGATATCATTATGAATTCCACCATTCAAAGTGGATTTCTATATGAAATTGTGAAATGTTCTTACACGAGCATTTTAGAGCTCGTATTTGATGAGATAGTGCACGTATACGTGCCTGAAGTTCAGCCTCTCCCCACTAATCATGACTTTGCTAATAAAGATTGTTACATGTAACCTCTCTAAAGAGCTCACCTCTTTCCACGACCATTTCCATTATTGTCAGTTCTAGCAACTGCTCGAAAACTCTCAGTTCTCCTCTCCTCTCCAAACCTGGAGCCTTTGAACATTTTAAGATGTCTGGTAGAAAAGAGTTAATTGTTAGAACCAGACAGATAACTGGAGCTCATCAAGGAGATCCAGATGCTTCCTAGACAAGGAGGAAAAAGGGACTAGCGAGTAGTGGAGGGAAGAAGATGCCTTTATCTCAGGAGATGCAGCTGTCATGTAAACACGAAGTGTGTAATACCATCTGCTTAATGCCTGAAATTGCATTTGTATCACAGATTGGAAGAACTTTAATTTGAGGACTGTGTTTGCTCTCTGAAGAAAAAATAAAGAAGGGAGAGTAGTCCTCATTCTTCTAATCTGTGCTGCATATTGCAACATTTAATTTTTAAATTAGAGGGGAAGGGAAAAAAATAAAACACAACATTCAGAAAGAGATATGATTTCTTTCTTTGAGATAAGGAAACTCAGGAGAGCAGCATAGTAAAAAGAAAAATAACACTGGGGATAAAAATAGTAGTGGCAATTCTTTGTGCTCAACTGCATTTTCCAAATCTGTATGGAAAGCCCTGGTGATAAAGTTGGAAACCAAAAGGCAGTGTTGTGGGCTCTGCTTGATTCAAGAGCCCTTTTCTGACCCTACTGTGTTTGTTATGTTTTGTTATTATTTTTTTTTTTTTCATTTATTAGAAGCATTAGTGAATCATTTCTTTGGTAAGTTAATTGTGCATTCAAGTGTGGGGGAAATTTAAAATTCATCAGCTATTCTAAAAAAGTTCTGTTTGTTCGTTTGCTTTGGTGGTTTGTTTTGATTTCTTTCCTTTGCATTAACAATATTTTCACAGGCAGTTACGAAGAGCAGTTTGTGTAAAGCCCTACTAATGCTGACTGTGTGCCAGCCTTCCTGAGTGGAAAAGCCTGGAGAGGTGATTGCTCTTGTCAAATGCTGAAGAACAAAATATCTTTAAGGGCCACACTAGGGAGAATAATAAATCACCTCTGAAAAAAATATTAGAAGCAAATTATGTATACCACTGTGCATTAAAGCACAGTTACACTTTAATGTTGAGTTGAAACCCAATGCTGAAAAATGCACTCTCCTTGTTTTGTATCTAGTATGTGAGAAAACCCTAGTATATTTATTATCTGTAAGGTTTTACTTGAGAACAAATTTAAGAAAGTTTCCAAATGCTGTGCTAAATCTTTATTGATACAGATTGTATGGCATTGTCTCTGAACCTCACTGGAGACTGCTCCTAATCCTCACATTCAAGATATTGCATATGACAGCCCTGAAATTTAAAGCTGGACAGTAATTTTCAAAAGGATAATACTCTGTCTTGTGCCATAGCAGAGGACTGAGCGAAGGTGGAGGGAATGGGTATAACAGAGTTATACGGATATAGCAACCAAAAGCTGTGGTGGAACAGGGACTGTCAGTAGCTAAAATATGACATTAATATGTTTATTTATTGGAAAGGATGGTGGAAGGAGCCTTCATGCAGAACCATCAGGCATTCCTGCAGTATAAAAGCGCTTTTTTTTTCTGGAAAAGTGGCAGGAGAGAGGTAGGCACATACTGAAAATGTGTGTTTGCTGTAAACAACATACAAACTTTCACAACATAAAGGGAAAAGCTATTCAAAAAAAGTCTATTTAGAAAATTTCTAGCATTTGAGCAAACCAGTACTAATCAGTGGATTTAGACTTTAAAATGAAATTTATGATGAAGTGCAGTTGCACAGCTTATGTCCTTATTTATAATTTTCTCAGTATGTGATGCTAAGTGTTTCAGGCTTTCTCAGTCTCCACTCATAACTTAGGGCCCCCATTCATACTAGTAGTATTCTTCAACACTGTAGTAGTACTTCTTCTGCACTGCACTTTGCATTTTTGAATTTGACCTGGCAGTCCTCAAGAACCATTATCCTCTTTTATTTTGTCAATCTTCAGCTTTCTTCTCAACTGACAGTTTTGAATCACCAAGTTGTGTCACTGCCATTCTCCTACTGTTCGTGCTTGAGTAACCAACAAAAATTTTACATCAGATTGGTTCACAAGTCTGAGCGTTGAGAACCTCCATTGTTAACCTCATTTCAGCCCAACTCTTTGCCTTTAAGTACAATGCAGTCATCTTTTTTTTTTTTTATGGAGCCTTCCTCTGTTAAATGTTCTTTGACCTCTTCTACCTCTCCAGTTAGACGAAGACTTAAGAATTCTTACCTCCCATTTTCTTTATATCACAAGACTTAGAGAAGTACAGATATGTCTAATGCACTAGCATTATTCTGAAACCAAACAAATTTTTTGTTTTTAGAATAAAAATTTCAGTTGAGACCAGTGAGATGAACAGGGCCACACCTACAGAACACATGTGAAAATGACTATAATAATCAGAGTAATGGAATCCAATGTTCTCTCAGTTCTGCTTTATCTTCTCCTAATAACATATTAAAATTATCTACTGTTACAGTTAGAGGTATCTGGGCCTTACTGAAATCTTACTCTGCCCTTACACTTTAATTAATTAATTAATTAATTCTCTGCTCTTACACTTTACTTAATGCATTTGTTTTTATGGGTGGAGCTTAATTAATAAGTATTCCTGCCTACCATTTTGCAGTAAGTCTCCTAGTAAGCACAGCTGCCTATTCAGAGTGAAACCAACTTCAGGTAGGCTTAAACAACAAAAGAAAAGATGGTTGTTCAGAGTAGAGAGTGTTTAAGATTGAAAATAATTAATATGCAGTCTTCTGTGTCTTCCTGTTTTGTGGGTTCTTTCTTCTCGTCTGCGCACATGCATTCAAATCTACTTTAAGAACTCCTTGCTTTTTTTTATTCTCAGTATAACTTTAGAGTCATTTGCATTTTTTGCTGTAGTTTGTGTTCCTGTTGAAATCATGCTGTTCCATAACATGTGTTTGAAAGCAGCTGTTGTTGAAAAGAAAATCCTTGTTTTTTTGTTCTCGGTTATGGTCAGAATTTTGGTTTCTCTCATCTTAAGCACTTGATTTTTCATAAGGCAGCCTAATGATTTTCCTTTGAAGTCTTGCGATCTTTTATTTTAATGTTACCAGATATATATTTTATTACTGAACTGGGTTTGTTGGCAGATTTATTCAAATGTTCTCAGCATACCTTTGATGAGTTGAATGGGATAATAGAGTTTTGCAGCCTTCTTTGTAGAGGATAAAGGGCAGAAGCTCAGCTTCATTTTTATTCATAAGATTTCGGTTACAAGAATGAGGTTCTAATCCCACAACTGGAGTGATTGGAGGGAACCGATTTGCTTGTAGAGTTTCTCACTGAAATAAGTGACCAGTTCACAGCAAGAGTTTCTTTCCTTTCTCTTGCCAACTTCCATTCTTCTTGCTGTAGGCAAACTCCTGATGTTATTCTTAATACAGTAACAACTGATTTTGAAGTAAAAAAGGAGAAAATGAGAAAATAGAAATTTTTGAATGCTGTGGAAAACTTGGGAAATGTGCTGAAACACAACCACAAGACTCATTTGATTCAGGCCTGCACATATAGAATTGGTGTCTTGAAGTTTTTCTCTAACGAAGATTAAATTGAATCTCAAAAGAAGTAACTGTGCACGAGTCTTATGGTGTGAGGCTGAATTATGCCTGGAGTAAAAATTGTCAACTGAAGTCTGAAAATGTAAAAATTTAGTAGAATCAGAATTCAAATTGTATCTTAATATCAGGATTTCCGCTAGATACTTGTAGGCTTCAACTGCAATCAGAGTACAAAGGTTGTCTATTGATTCTGAGTAGAAAGAGATATATAATTTCATCATTCATGAATTAGTAATAGCATTGATTTACAGTCTGTGACCCAGGGAAAATGTTTTCACAGCTAGTGATAATTTTTCAAGTTTTTTGAGATCTAAACCTGTAATCTACCCAATTATCCATTTTCTAAACACATATTAAACTGCACTTTTTCTAGCATTGCATCAAAGTTGCACTATTTTATTATTTTTTTATAGAAAACTTTTTTTTTTTTTTTTTTTTTTTTGGTCCTTCTAACAGATATTGGTATCTGTATTGAGTTTCTATGGCAAGATTTTGGGGAGTAGCAGGAGTGATGTCTATGAGATACTAGGGGATGCCTGTGATGATTACACTTGGTTTCAGCCTACTCCGTGCTGAACCTATCCCAGGACCTAGATGATTTCACTAGTGGAGGTGTTGGTGAAAAGGAATTTAAGAAAGGATGGAAAGAGCTTGACAGGGAAGCAAAGAGAGTGGGAAGGAGTGGAGGGAATGTGAAGATTGGAGTAGGAAGCATTCCACAGTGGAGCAGGCAATCCATGCACGGCTAACTCACCCAAGAGGACTTATTTCACCAAAGGGACTGTTGCTGGTGGGTGAGTCCCCACTGAAGCAGGCACACTCTGAAAGGACAGCAGCCTACGAGGGACTCATATTAGAGCAGAGGAAAACAGTGAGAGGGAAAGAACGGCAAAGAGAAACCACAGTGTAATTGTTCACTGTGTACTCCTTCACAGAAGGGTCTCAGAGTAACCTGCAGCGATAACAGTGAGGTCCTTATTGAGAAGTTAAGCCAAGGAAACTGGGGGAAGAAAAGTGTTTTCCCAAAACATATTATTATTATTTTTCATTATTATTTCCTACTGCTCAAAGTGATAATTACTTATTTTAATTGAGAGTCAATTAATTTTCCCAAACCAAGTTTGATTTTTCTCATGACAGAATTGGTAGGTGATCTCCTTTTGTTGCCCAGAGATTTCTAGCTTCAGTTCCCAGTGAGGAGAGGCACTGAGAGAATGGCTGGGTGAGAGCGTCTGTTAGCTGTGGCCAACTCACCGCAGCATCAGAAATTGCAGACAGAAATCAAATTGCAGACACTCAGCCATTTAGTTTGAAAGAAATAGAGCAATCAGATGTAGCTTTGATCTTTGCTCCAGTTGTGATTGAAGCCAGTTCATTCGTAGGTACTGCTGGACAAAACAACTGCACTTCTCGTCATCTATCTGCGATGGAGTAAGAAAAAGGTAGCAGTCTCTTAATTCTTCTAACTTAGTTTAGAATAATATTTTGAGTTTGACTGAAGTTGTACAAAAAATACAGCCCAGAAATGAGAAACTGTTTCCTATCACTGAGAGAATCAATTTGCATAAGGGAATACATCAAGAAGACAGTAAGCTTTCAGTAGCTGTGAATAATTCACTTCCAGTTAACACAGAAATTATTTCAAGATGAAGCCAGAGAGTATGACTTCCACAATAACTGATAAGTTTCTGTTGTGAATTGGTGGGTAGGAGTGTTAATATTAATGTCGCAGTCTGTGTGATATCACACATGCTATCTAAGCTTACCTTGATAATACAGAAAGTGATTTATTTTGTAAGTTTGTTTCCTGCAGCCTTTTTCTTTTTTCTTTTCTTTTTTCTTTTCTTTTCTTTTTTTTTTTGGAGTACTTATATAGTCTTTCTACCAATTGTGTCATTGTATTTCAAGATGAGTTAGTGGCCTGTATTTTTTATTACTTGTTAGAACATTAGTTAGAAAAAGTTAACAAATGGTAACACGAGTTTAGATGAATTCAGCAATGCGATCATTGACTAACTTGAACATTCCTCTTGCTGGGGACTTGAAAATTGCTGGAGATACTGATGCATGACTTGTACAATGAATACTTTTCCAAAATCAAATAAAATTTTATCAGAAGCAAACCTGATCAAAAATACATCAGTGCTCTGCTCTTAACTTAGGAATGGCTTATGATGTTGTATCTCTATGCAATCATATATTGTGACTGTAAAAAATAAAAATAAAAATTGGCCTAGTCTTGCTTGATTCATTTCTAACATAGAATGGCTTGGGTTGAAAATGACCTTAAAGATCACCTCATTCAAATGCCTCTGCCACGGGCAGGGCTGTCACTCACCCTTTAAATCTATCTCTGTCCAATTTAGAGATAAAAATGTGATGTTGCACCATACCAAAGGCCTTGCACAAGTCCAGGTGGATTATATCAGTTGCTTTTCCTTTGAATACTGTGGCTGTCACACCACTGTAGGCTACCAGGTACGATTCGCCCTTGGTGAAGCCATGCTAGCTGTCGTGGATCGCTTCTTCATCTCATGTGTACCTTAGCATAACTTTGAGAAGGATCTGCTCCATGATCTTCCCTGGCACAGAAGTGAGGCTCACCAGCCTGTAGTTCCCTGGGTCTTCCTTTTTCCTTTTCTTAAAAATGGGTATAGAACGTTGTTCTGGTCACTGAGGACTTGCCTGACAACCATGACTTATCAAAAATGATGGAGAATGGCATGGCAATCGCATCAGGCAGTCCCTCCAGGACCCTCAGATACACTTTGTCAGGCCCTGTAGACTTGTACACATTCAATCTCATCAGGTGGTCTCAGACTTGCTCTTCTCTTACAGTGGGAGGGATTTTGCTCCTCCAGTCCCCGCCTAGAGGTTTTGGGACAGGAGAGATATGGAAAGCCTGACTGCCAGCAAAGATTGAGGTGAAGAACTCGCTGAGCACCTCAGCCTCCCTTATGCCTGTGGTTGCCTTTTCTTCCTTCTCACTTATCAGAGGGAGTACACTTTCCTTGGCCTTTCTCTTCTGACCAATGTACCTATAGACATCCCTTCCTGTTATTTTTTAAATCTCCTGCCAAGTTCACTTTCATCTGTGTGCTGGTTTACTCATCTCAACATGCCTGGAAAACATCCCAGTATTTTTCCCAGATTACATGGGTCCCTGTCTCCATTGCCTTTACATTTTTGGTTTTTTTCCTTGTTCCCCCCTCCCCCCCCACAGCAGGTCACTGCTCTGTCATGCACCAGTTTCCTGCCTTCTCTGCTCAGTTTCTAATGCTGGGGGCTGGAGAACTCTTTGTGCTCTCAGAAAGGCATCCTTAAAGAGCTCCTTTTATGCTCCTTTCTAACTCAGCATTTGAGAATATATTCTTTTCCTTTTCTTTTGTACATGGAGTGCTGTATTCTATTTTCTGTAGTAATTTCATAATTAGCCTCCTCTTCCTGAGTTAACTAAAAATTGTGAAGTATATCAAATGTTGCAGAAATAGTACCTGTTCAAAATAATGCTGCTTGGCTGGCTTTATTCCCTCCTGCTGGTAATTATTTTTTTAATTTTTTTCTTTGTGTATATGTGTGTGGTGGGGGGAAAGGAGCCAAGAAGAGTTTTACATCTTTTTATTTTCTGTGGACTTCATAATGATATTGGTTTTAATACTGGAATTCATTTTCTACTTAAGGGCTTTTTGTTGTTGTTTGTTGTATTCATGATTCTATATACTGTTCAGATACAATTGCTCAGAGTTAAGCACCTTACAGAGAACCTGTTTCATTCACTGTCGAGTCCTCACAGAGAAGTGTGTTGTTACCTGATCCCTCTGTGGAGACAGCCTTCCAACGTACTTTGCATTTTACAGGGACTCTGGGCGTACTTCAGTGCCTCTTTAGGATTAAAGATACTTCAAAGCATAAGAATTGCTCTCCGAAGGTGAATAGTTTTGCCACTTGGCTGAAATTCCTCAAAGTTACTAGCAAGGTGGATGAGGTATTCTCCTAGACAGGGCAAATTTAGATCTGACTCTCTTTAGCTTGAGAGAGAAACTGGTTAATACAGTGATTCATTATTTGGAAGACCAAGTTCAAAGCACTCACTTCAGTTTCCTTATCTTTTGCAAAACTGGAGGACAGACACAGGTTTTGCTCCAGAGACAAAGAGAGTGAAAGTACATTTTTTTCAGCACATCATTGAAACAGCTTTATTTCCTTTTTTCTTTTTTCTTTTTTTTTTTTTTCTCAGCAGATTTAATTTTTAACTCCCATCATTCTTGAGTTTGCCACTTGCCCATTCATAAAGTTTTCTGGGGCCTGTTGAGAGACATAACCAGCTAGGATATACTTGTGGAATCACAATTATAGTGGTCTGAGGAGGAAGAAAAATAGTGGTAATCCAATGGCTATTTTGTGCCGCACAGAGAACCTAAGCACTTCAATAGAGGGTTATCTGAAGAATGTGGTAATTGCTTAGCGGAGAACTCTTATAAGGTGATGATAGCATGATGATGTTGCTAAGCACTTATCTGAGCATGCAGTTATTCATAGTTTCATAGGATCATAGGAGGAGGAGTCTAAGCAATTCCATCTGAAAGGGAAAAAAGCTGAGTCTTGTGATCCCTGAAAAGTCTTGAAAGTAAATTCACCTTTCTGAATACTCCTGAAATTACCAACTGTTTGTGCAGGTGGGCCTTCTTAATGGCATGAATCTTCTGTGAGGTAAATAAAACTAAGACTTCTCCAAGCAGAGAATGTATGGTGGTGATAACGATCTGGGCTGCCAAAAAGGATTTTTCCTATATATTTTTTTAGAAAAATAAGTGAAAAATAAGGGTTAACTTCCCTGTGAGTTGGAGGGAAAAAAATTCCATTGCAAACTTACATCTGGATAACAGATTTGTTGGAAACCAGTTAGTTCCTAAGGATACGGCAATTAAATTTCTCTTAAGAGGTAGATAATTGTCCTGTCATGGAATCAAGCAAATTCTTCCTGCAGTTTTTCTAAGTAAAACCTCAGATTTGACCTCCCATGTCACCATGAATAATTGAGAAGAGGGTTCAGCAAGTCAGACAATGACTTTATGAACGTGCTTTTCTGTTTGATCATCTTATTTTATCAGACTACCATTAAAAACAAAACAATAAAAAAGCTTGTCAGCCTGACTGTCTCCACAGCCTTCTGATTTATCATAAAAATTAAAAAAAAAAAAAAAAGTGAGAAAGGAAATCCTTTCTTCTATTCACTGATGGAGGAATGCTCTTATACAGCCTGAGCCTGCAGCTAAAGAGGCAGTAAAGAGAGTTTTTACTTCTGTTTATAAGGAAAGATATGTTATAAAGACTGACATGTTAGAAGCTCTCTTCTACATGTGAATACCCAGGAAATACGTTTGTACTCAATGGAAGGGTTTTTTGGAGGGTTTTAGACTTTATAGATGCAAACTGTACTTCCCTCTCAGCCATTCTGAATATTAATAGTAGAAAACCTAGTAATGATGTTACTGTGCAGAAAATTTGAATAGTAAAATGACTTGGACTGTAGCAGTTAAAAATATACAACTTTGGGCGGGAGAAAATCTTTACTTATTAGCTATAAATTTATTACTGATTAATGACTGATCTTGTTATGTTTCCATATTAGGGGGATGTGTTCCATTAACTTCAACTGTCTAACACATTCTGATTCAATAACTGCTATACCTTCTGTTTTTTAACCTTCTATTTCTATGAGTTTATTGCTGCTCAGCAATATATCTAGCCACTTAAGAGAATGCCTATATTACAAAAACTAGATGTCTTCACCTGTGGTCAAGTTCAAAGCATGTATTATCCGTTTGAGTATGTAAGGAAAATCCTTGTCAGGCAAGTGGATCCAAAAACTAAATCCTGTGTCAGAACATGATCCTTCCTCATTGTTCATTTCAATACAAACAAAACACTAAACAGATATTCAGCCCCATACAAAATAGGCTCAAAGCATTGGAATAAATGAGATTGCAAGAGGCGGGCGGACAGTCACTAGTCAAATTTCACAGGGTTTCATTACAGGGCCCATTCTCATCAATATTTCTGTAAATGACCTGGATACGGGACTTGAACGTGTATTAAGTATGTTTACTGATGATACTAAATTAGGAGGAGCTGTTTACTCCTCAAAGGTAGAAGGGCTTTATAAAGAGATCTCAATGCATTATTAGGCTGCATAGTCACCAACCACATGACGTTTGACAAGAGCAAGTGCATCTGGATTCTGCGCCTAGGGTGGGCCAACCGTGGCTATATGTACAGACATAGCATGCAGAATAGCAGCCCTGTGGAAAGGAATCCAGGGGCTGCAGTTGATGGCAAGTTAAACTCAAATCAGCCATGTGCCCTGATAGCCAAGAGAGCCAACTAACTGTACCCTGGAGTGCATTGGGTCCAGCCCTACCAGCTGAGTGAGGGAAGGGATTGTCCTGCTCTGCTGTGCAGCAGTACAGCCTCGCTTTGAGAGCTGTGTGCAGGTTGGGGCACTGCAGTGTGAGAAAGAGAAATACAACTCTTAGAAAGTGTCCAATGATAAGGGGTCTGGAGGTCCAAGATTTACAAGAAGCTGCTGAGGTCCTGTGTTTTGTTCAGCCCACAGCAGAGGAGGCTGAGTGGAAGCTTCGTGGCAGCCTACAGCTCCTCACAAAGGAAGTGGAGGGGCAATGCTGAACTCTACTCTCTGGTGGCAGCAAGAATACCTGAGTAAATGGCATGAAGCTGCATTAGGGGAGGGTACGTTGGATATTATGAAAAGTTTCTTCAACAGAGAGTGGTCAGGCACTGAAACAGGCTCCCCAGGGCAGTGGTTGCAGCCCCAGGCTGACGGAGTTCAAGAAGCATTTGACCAATGCTCTCAGACATGGCATTTTAATTTTGGGTGGTCTCATGTGGAGCTAGGAGCTGTAAGTCCCTTCCAAGTCAGGATATTTTATGATTCTATAAACAAAAATAAATGGACATTTCCTTGAGTTTGTATTTGTATTTTTTTAATGAAATTTTCCTCAAATCTCTGTAATATACAATTTAGACATCCCTCTGGAAAAAAAAAAGTATGTTTTGCTTATCATGAGGAGTGACACATTAATCGCCTGCAGACATCTTCTTGAACTAATGAGTAAAATAACCTAGTAACTAATTGAAACTCTGTTGAAGTAAAGTCATTAGGAAAGTAGTATCATATCTAAGTAAATTAACTCCATTTTCTATCCTGAATTATCTAGCTGTTGTGCTTTGATCACAGCTGAACTGGATCATTAACTAATTAAAAGTGAAGCCCATTAATAATTGCAAACTCTTGTATAAAGATACTTCTCTTTCACAAAGCATTTCAAGAGGAGTTTGGTTCTTTGAAAATTTTCTTCTGCAAATGTTTAAGAATATAGGAATGACAAGGAATGACACTCTGGCAAGGAACATAACATTTAGACTAGAGCTAGTTAGGGAATTGTCCAGCAAACCAAATTTTTACTGAAATACCTTTTTTTGTGTAAATGCTTGCAAGACCTTAACTCTTTCAATAAATTTCTTTAGGAGTATTGTAATTTTTCGTGGTTTTCTAATCAATTCTCATGTTGTTTTCCTGGGGAACGTAGGCTTTTAAAGCTATTGCTTTTTAAAGCCTTCACAAAAGAAGGCTAGTGAGAGTCAGCTAAAGTTTGCCTTGGTTAATGCTGTTCAGTTGAGCCAATGGCTAGGCTGTCTGAGCCTCTCAAATCCATGTCATAGAACTGATAATCTTGGATATCAATAATTAGTCGTATTTCACAGCCATTCTGTAGGGATCTTGAAATCCTGCATTTCTCAATCACTTGATGCAGAATCAAGAGTTTTTATCTTAGAGCTTTTACTTCTATGTTTAAGACTTACAGATTGAAAAGGAGATAAGGACCTATAGTTCTTGCAAAGGATTATAAGTGATTGAGAAATTCCTTGAACTTCAAGCCTGTAATGAAGAAAAATATTTCTGTTATCATTTTTTCAAGATTTCACATGGAAAAGATGTTACGTTCATTTTCTACAAGATGAAGGGATGAACTAGAAAATCAGTTTTTTTTCTGAGAGCTCCCCCTGGTCAGTTTTCACCTATATTGTTATTGCTCTCCTGTAGCTGGAGCTTGTCCTGATGCTGTGTGATTAAAGGTGAAAGCATCAACTACATTTCTGAGCAACACTGGGAGACAGCATTCATTCTGCTTCTCAGGCCTCTATCTGAATAAAAACAAGTAGCTGAATCAAAACAAAACCAACCCACACAAGCAGCATGTTAGGTGGTTAAATGGAAAAAGTAAACAGGAAAAAAAAAAGGATTTTTTTTTTGTCTTTATGGTGCATGGACCTCAAGCTACACTTACTAAGACACAAACACATCTTAGATGACCTGCAAGATTGCAGAAGCATTAAACAAATGCTTCTTTTGCTTAAGTTTTATGAATTTGCAACATTTCATTTTCTCCTCTTTCTTGATAGTATGGTTTCTGTGTTAAATGAAAGAATAATTACTATTCTAGTTTTGTCTTTGGGAAGAATGGTTACTATCTATTCTTGCTCTAACTCTGAAGTAAGCACCTTTCTGTCAGTAGTGAGGTTGTGTTATATATGTTTCTTGGGGGAGAGTGATGTAGCAGTGGAGAGCTTATGGGTGAGAATCAAGGGGCAGGCTGGTAAGGGTGACACTGTTGTGGGGGTGTACTACAGGCCCCCTGATCAGGATGAGGAGGCTGATGAGGCCTTCCAAAAGCAACTGGATGTAGCGTCACGTTCCCAGGCACTGGTGCTTATGGGGGACTTCAATTATCCAGATATTTGCTGGATGACCAACATAGCCAGGCACGCACGGTCCAGACGGTTCTTGCAGTGTGTTGAAGACAACTTTCTGATGCAGGTGGTGGAGGAACCGACGCGGGGAGGGATGTTACTGGACCTTATTTTCACCAACAGGGATGGACTTGTTAAGGAAGTAAAGGTAGGGGGCAGTTTGGGTTGTAGTGATCATGAGATGGTGGAGTTCAAGATCCTGAGCGGAAGAAGCAAAGCAATAAGTAGGATTGCTACCCTGGACTTTAGGAGAGCCAACTTCGATCTCTTCCGGGACCTACTTGGAGCTATCCCGTGGGCTCGGGTGTTAGAAGGTAAGGGGGCCTCTGAGAGCTGGTCAGCATTTAAACAGCTCTTCTTCCAAGCTCAGGATCGGTGCGTCCCTGTGAGCAAGAAATCGGGAAAAGGTGGCAGGAGACCTTTGTGGATGAGCAAGGAGCTCATGCGCAAGCTCAAAGGAAAGAAGAAGGTCCATGAAATGTGGAAAAAGGGTCTGATCACTTGGGAAGAATATAGGAATGTAGTCAGGGCCTGCAGGGATGCAACGAGGAAGGCTAAAGCCCGTCTGGAATTGAATCTAGCTAAAGTGATAAAGGATAATAAAAAAGGCTTCTTCAAGTATGTTAATAGCAAAAGGAAAACTAGGGAGAATGTGGGCCCCTTACTAAGTGAGGGGGGGGTCCTCGTAACGGGGGATGCTGAGAAGGCAGAGATACTGAATGCCTTCTTTACTTCTGTCTTCAGTGAAAAGGCTCCCCTGCAGGAATCCCACACCCTGGAGGTTAGTGAGAGGGTCTGGGGAATGGGAGACTTCCCGTTAGTCAGGAAAGAGGACGTGCGTGAGCGCCTAGGCAGTACTAAGGTCCACAAGTCCATGGGACCTGATGGGGTGCATCCACGTGTGCTGAGGGAGCTGGCGGAGGTCATTGCCGAACCGCTCTCCATCATTTTTGAGAGGTCCTGGACAACAGGGGAGGTCCCTGAAGACTGGAGGATAGCCAATGTCACTCCGGTCTTCAAAAAGGGCAAGAAGGAAGATCCGGGTAATTATAGGCCTGTCAGCCTCACCTCCGTCCCTGGAAAGGTGATGGAACAGCTTGTGCTGGATACCATCTCCAGACAACTGGGAGAAAAGGAGGTTATCAGGAGTAGTCAGCATGGGTTCACCAAGGGGAGGTCGTGCTCGACCAACTTGGTGGCCTTCTATGATGCTGTCACATGCTGGGTGGATGGGGGAAGAGCGGTAGATGTAATCTACCTTGATTTTAGAAAGGCGTTTGATACTGTCTCCCACGACATCCTTATAACAAAGCTGAGGAAGTGTGGGATAGACGAGTGGACAGTGAGGTGGGTTGAGAACTGGCTGACTGGCAGAGCGCAGAGGGTCGTCGTTGGTGGTGCAGAGTCTGGCTGGAGACCTGTAACCAGTGGTGTCCCCCAGGGGTCTGTGCTGGGTCCGGTCTTGTTCAACATCTTCATCAATGACCTTGATGAGGGGATAGTGGCCACCCTCAGCAAGTTTGCTGATGATACGAAGTTGGGAGGATTGGCTGACACGCCTGAAGGCTGTGCTGCCATTCAGCGAGACCTGGACAGGCTGGAGAGCTGGGCAGTAAGAAACCAGATGAGGTTCAACACAAGCAAGTGTAGGGTCTTACACCTAGGGAGGAATAATTGCATGCACCAATACAGGCTGGGGGATGAGCTGCTGGAGAGGAGCTCTGCAGAGAGGGACCTGGGCGTCCTGGTGGACGACAGGTTGGCCATGAGCCAGCAGTGTGCCCTCGTGGCCAAAAAGGCCAATGGCATTCTGGGGTGCATTAAGAAGAGCGTGTCCAGCAGGTCGAGGGAGGTGATCCTCCCCCTCTACTCTGCCCTGGTAAGGCCTCATCTGGAGTACTGTGTCCAGTTCTGGGCTCCCCAGTACAAAAAAGACAGGGATCTCTTGGAAAGAGTCCAGCGGAGGGCCACAAAGATGGTGAAGGGCCTGGAGCATCTCCCCTATGAAGAAAGGCTAAGTAAACTGGGTCTGTTTAGCCTTGAGAAAAGAAGACTGAGAGGGGACCTGATCCAGGTTTATAAATATCTGAGGTGTGGCGGCCATAGTGGTGAGGACAGTCTCTTTTCAGTGGTACGTGGAGACAGGACGAGGGGAAACGGACATAAGCTGCAGCATAGGAAGTTTCGCACGAATGTGCGTAAGAACTTCTTCACGGTGAGGGTGACGGAGCACTGGAACAGGCTGCCCAGGGAGGTTGTGGAGTCTCCTTCTCTGGAGATATTCAAGTCTCGCCTGGACGCCTACCTGTGCGACCTGGTGTAGGGAACCTGCTTTGGCAGGGGGGTTGGTCTCGATGATCTCTAGAGGTCCCTTCCAACCCCTACAATTCTGTGATTCTGTGATTCTGTGATTCTGTGATATATGGTGATCAATCTCTTTCCAAATTCAGTGATAGAGATTTCTCAGATTTGGAAAAACATGTTCTGATCCTGAACATTAAAGATAATGTTGAAATTCTGAGCTATATGAAACAAGATATTACTAAAATTAAGGTGCTGAAGGATAAAACATATGAATCTTCATGTAAAATGAAAGCACCCGTTGTGAGTTAATCAATGCTGTGTGGGACAGACATAACTTTTAGTTTTCATTTAAGTCACAGATGGAGTGATATGTAAGGTTTTTGTGGCCCCAAAGTAGATTTACATTTCATTGTCAACTTTGTTTATTTGGTAGATTTCCTCAGCTTACGGGCTGGTTCCATGACTAGTGGGGCAGAGAAAGGCAAACAGGGGACCCTGAATAATTAAAAATAGTGGCAACGATCTGGGAAGAAATGAACTAATTTATTAAACGTGGTATTGGATTGCAAAATAACACACTATAATACAATGTAATTAGAATTGAAGATAATAAATCAAATGTAATGAGAAAGACTGTCTGAAAGGTGGAAAGGCCTCACTGTAACGCTGAGGTGAGATGTGCTGCTTGACCAGGGAGGAGAGTCAAAGAAAAGGGAAGGTCTTGTGACCTTGCCATGGGTTATATCTCCTCTCTGAATGCATAGTCCTCTGGGTACTATAGTTCTCTTCCGGACAGGTGCCCAGAACTGGAGTATTAACTCTTTAACTCCCAGTGCACTACATGATATTATGATGTGGAATACTGATAATCAAAAATCATAAAATAGTGACAGTAGGTCAACAAATATGGGTCTGATTCCATTATGTTTGCTGTCAAAATGCCGGAAACAGGTAATTTCACAGTGAAGTATGGGAAAAATTAAAGGAAGCTCTTACGTTCCTTCTTTATGAAGAATTTTCTCCTTATGTTTTGTTTCTTCTTTTGATTTTCTCTGAACAGTTTCATGCTGCAGAAGATGTTACTTAAAAAAAAAAAAAAGGAATATATATATCTGACATTCTCACACGTGTGAAAAATACTCGTTTTAAATAGAGCTGTTATGAAGTAGGTAGGCAGTTAGGTTTTAACATATGGGAGAAGTAACCTAATCTTAGCAGAAAAAAAAAATATAACTTAATGAGATAACGCTTGTGTACAGGCAGTAAAACTTCCTTAGTATAAAATGCTTTACAAGAACAAACTACAACTTAAGCTGACACAGATTTCTTCCATATTCCGAAATAATTTCCCAAAGCAGCAATTTATGATGCTTGTTTAAAATGCAGCATGAATGATTATGAGGTGACAAAGACTAACGAGACTTCATTGTTACTCAGTTGGGACTTATAAGATTGTGCATTATGCGAAAGACTATTTAAAGAAAATGCTATTCAAGAAAATTGGAAAAAATCAACATGGTAAAGCTCATTAATTCTAAATCTGAATTAGGTATTAATTCACAGGGTTCTGCTTTCAAAGTTGTAAGAACACAATGCTATTATCTTGTTAATAAAACTGTTGGAATGATAAAATGTATAGTTGAATTTATTTTGGCAAGAAATAATTATTTTTTACTTCCAGTTACTGCTGAGAGTAGCATTGTTTCCACAGTAGAAAAACTTATTACAGTTGTATACAATTATTCTGTACCCATCATTTTTGTCTTTAAAATATTCCATGATTCCAAAAGCCCAGAATATTATTTTTTTCCATACACATGCACTTCAGTTATGAATTTTGTTATTTTTTCATCAATTTCTGGATTGCAATTTTACTAATGCTATATAGCAACTCAAAATGCGACCATTTTAGAAGTCTTTTTAGAATGCTTCCCATGGATTTATTATTTTATATCAATCTTCACTCTTTATAACAAATTTCTTTGCAACTGCACACTGCAATCTCTTCCTTCCTCCCTTTCTCCCTTGTATTTTTTGTCTTGGCGTATGTCTTTCTCTCTGGTTCCTCTGGTACCAGGTGAGGCCTGCCAGCTGCAATGGCATCTTCCTGGGCATCCAGGGATTGATTCCCTGGGGACGGTCTGCAGGGGTTGAGGAGGAGTACCCTGTGCCCCTGATGTCTGGAGCCAGTGCCCATACAGTAGGCAATGTTCACTGCTCATTTAGCAGCTATCACATGTAAAGCCAGGGCAAAACTATGCCAGCTCTGAGATGTGATCCTGTTGGGTCTGTACAAAGTCTATGCCCTTTTGTCAGCACTGTCAAAACTGTACTTTACTGGGCTACATTTGAGTGAGGCACTTGGAACATTTTCTTGAGATGTGAAATTTCACTGCAGACTCTAGCTCTGAATCTTCTTCCATGTTATAAGTGTTCTGCAATCTCACACATTCTTTATGAATGTGTGCTGTTGATTCTATTTTAAAGGGGTATGAGTTACATTGTTTGTTTTTTGTTTTTAATTGTATATTTAATTGTATATCGTATATTTAATTGTATATTAATTGTATGCTTTTTTTTTATTATTATTTTTGGTGATGTTAATATTTCATCGTATGCACTGTCCCAGTTACAGCCTTGAGATTAAAACCCCTTCAAAATCACAGCTCCAAAAATGGCATTGGCATTGACTATTGGAATTGAAAGGAAAAATACGTATATAGTAGAGCACTTTTCCTAAGTATCACTTTGAACAAAAATATTAGTGGGGGGGGAAAAGGAAACTTAAGAATGTTCAATTTTTTACATTCAGGCCAAATTGTGTAGCTCTGAGTACTTATCCTAAGGACTGTTCATTTAAATAATTCATTTATTGCCTGTTTTTATTATGAAATGACTGTGCTGAAAAGATGTGATTCAGTTGTACCTAGTGGATTCTTTATAGAGAGTATTTTGAATAATGAAAACCCTTTTTAAGTTTGAAAGACCACTTTACTAGAGTTCTTTGCAAAACTGTTTTTGGTGTCATGCAGTGCTGATTGTATATTGAACTGGAAAATAGATACTGTAAATTTCTCAGAGAACAAATAATTCTATAATATAATTTGAAGAAAAAAAGTTTAAATAGAGATATAAGAAGTAGTTTTCAAAGCTTTGGGATGTCTGAACAGCTCTTAAGTTATACTTGGAATTTTCTGCTTGAACAATTTGCCATTGCTTTCAGTGCACTAACATATGAAATACATTTGTCATATTAGGCAATTTTAGATTCAACGAGTACTGTCAGTGGTTTATGAACTGGTTTGGCCCGGTTCCATGACTAGCGGGGCAGAGGGATCTGCAGATCCACACCTCTGGAAAGGGAAACAGGGACCCTGAATAATTAAAAATAAGTGGCAATGATCTGGGAAGAAATAAACCTTTTATTAAAAAGGTATTGGAATGCAAGATAACACACTATAATACAATATAATTAGAATTGAAGATAATAAATCAAATATAATGAGAGAGACTGTCCGAAAGGTGGAAAGGCCTCACCGTAATGCTGAGTTGAGATGTGCTGCTTGGCCAGGGAGGAAAGTCAAAGAAAAGTGAAGGTCTTGTGATCTTGCCACGGGTTATATCTGCTCTCTGAATGCATAGTCCTCTGGGATATGTAGTTCTTCTCTTCCAGACAGGTGCCCAGAACTGGAGTATTAACTCTTTAACTCCCAGTGCACTACATGATGTTATGATGTGGAATACTGATAACCAAAAATCATAAAACCATGCAACTGTGCATTTAGAAATACATTACACTAGTTAGGTATAAATGTTGTCTGCAAGCAGTTATCTAACTCTAACATGCATAGGCACTGCTAACAGTGCTCAGGTGTACTGTTTTCTGGTTAGCTAAATTTCAGAAATGTTACATATTCTGTTACTACAAAAGCAGTATGTAAAAGTTAGTGACAAGACAAAATCCAGGAATGTAAACAAGCGTTTACGTAAGTAAATCAACTTCTACACTTACTTAATAGCACTTGATACAGAACTTATCACCAATTTAAGCAATTAAGATTAAAAAAACCCAAACCATTCCTTGCTTCTGTGGCCAATTAAAAGTGCCATCAATTGCTTACAAGAATACAGCTTCCATTATATAGGAATCAGCCCTGCCAAAGAGCTTGCTATGCTCTCTTGTTCCTTCAATCCTTTAACAAAAAGACCTAGAAGTTGATTTGTTTCCAAACTTTTGGGTGTCAGGATTTATTAAATTATTATTCCTTTCTATTTAAGTCTGCAGTACTCACAATTCTCTTTTGTTCCTGAATGAACCACAGCCAGAGGCCAGGAAATGTCTTTCACGAAGATACCATTGGATCTCTATAGGAAGCTGCGGAGAAGCACAGCCCAATGCCTGAACTGGTCTGCTCTGGTCTCATGGGATAAAAAAGCTTGCTGAGGAAAAACTCCATTTTCCTGACTTAGATGAGTTTGTATGAACTTGGTTAGTAATAGACTTGAGATCTATCTTTCCCAACCGGTGCCAACGCCTACAGGAACACCTGTATCTCTGCTTCATCAACATGGTGAAACAGCCGGAGGTTACTGATTTGCTCATCATTACTGTGAATACAGAGGTCCTAGTCACGCATATGTAACAAATTCTTTTGCCTCATCCCTTTGTTATTTCTAGACTCTCATAATGGTCTTTGACTGTGAATGAAGTTAGACATGACTTTCCTGGCATGCAAGAATTGTGGAAACGTTCGTCCATCTGTTATCCTCATCTAATTCTTCTGTGGGATGCTACGATGGCTTAACTGAACGCTTGATCCCTTTATTGAGCAGGAAGTGAATTTTGATGAAAGAAGAGCATTTGTCTAATGTCACTTCTGTTTTTATGACTTTAGCTTGCGCGTACAAGACATCTGCCCTTTCAGATCACTTGTCTAAAAATGGTACAGATCTCATGTTAGTCACTTTTTTGTCTGGGTTTCACAGGATTCAGAAGTATCCTCTATTCAGAAGAGGAGAAAAGGTTCACGATTACTTATGTGGTAAATTTTAAAGACTGCTTTGGAAGAAGCTGCAGCAGAATAAAAACCAAATACCTCAAGACAGAAAACAAGCAGTAGCTGTACTTGTTAAAATAATTGTGGAAATAAAAGCAGCCAGAAAACTGACCTTGTAAACAACAGCTCAACTATTAGAGGATAAAACTAAAAAAGATTTACCCAGACGTTGCCATAAATGGTAATGCAGCTGTCAGGCATCTGGTGAAGAGTGGAAATTCATGTGTTTATTTGCAGGACCGCTTGGAGTATTTATGCAGAGTAAAGCTGAAACAAAGGAACAAGAAAGGCGCTAAATAAAGTAGTTGGCTATCAGTAGGAGCCATTCAGCTGCAGCATCATCAAGGATGCTAGAAAAAGTATTCTTTAGATATCCATGTAGGTCTTAAATGGTCACTGTTAACTCTGTGAATGCTAAAAAGAATGGCATTTAAATGGTTCAGAATTAGTTTGGAAACTAAATGTTTAGTACTCCAAGTTTTGTGACAAAGGCAGATCTTGGTGAAAAAAAGCAGCTTAAATTGGATATTCTGTGCATGTACTATCATTTATTAATAATACGTATTTGTGTAAGTATATCATTTTATTTAAGCTGTTATGTAGGTTTCTGAGACGTTTCAAGGATTGAATTTAGTGTTTTGAGTACCATACTAAGCAAAAAGAATATAATTAGAAACACTTTGTATTTTGGGAAAAAAAGAGTTAATTCCTACAGAGGCGAAAGAACAGTATCATACATGTCATAATTTCAAATGCTTTAGACACATCATAATATTTAGTAATTGTAGAAAAAGAATATCTGATGGATATTAAACACTAGTTTTATGAAACCACAATCACAGTTGTTTGGCATATTAGTAACACTTTGTTTTAATCATTTTAATGACACCAATTGTAATAAACTCATCTGGGATTCATGTAGAACTAACATTTATTTCTATAAAGCATTTCACAGTAATTGAGCATTAGCTCAGTTACAAATGTTGGATTGCTGCCAGAATATATATATATATATTTTTTATCCTCTGTTTCCTCACTATCGATTTTGTATACTTGTCATCTCGCTTAATTACCAATAAGAATATTACATCTAAGGATGGTATCTTAGCTACTATAAGAATTGTAAATACAGATTTTGTTGTTGCTGCTGCGTTTTAGTAAATCACAGGTTTTTAATCCTGGGGTCTTTTATGACTGAGCCAATTTACTTTGTCCACTTTTGTAGATATGCAAATAGCCTATCTTTCCAAATATGACTCAGAAAAAGAAGAAAAAGTAAATGTTTAGCTTCAAGTGGATCTGCTCCTGGTTACTCTTGATCTTGCTGAAAACAACTAATGTAAATGAACCTAGAGTCATTTGTTACACTGTCACAGTCCAATCCCCATTCATGAACAGTCTTATTTCAGTAATAGCATTACTGAAAGTAATGAAAGTAATAGCATTACTGAAATATGCGTGTAAATTTATTAAACAGTTGTTTGGACCTTCTTTTTGCTTTTCTTTACTTTTTCCTTGGAAAAGTCTTAGTACGTCCTAGTTCTGATTCATTAGTATTATGAAAATTGGAATAGTCAATTTTCAAAATCTAGGGAATAAGTGTTCATGTTTTCTCATATTCTCATATTCTAAGGATTCACAAGTTAAACACGAGTTGTCTATGACTCTGGTTAATCTCTTGCAAATAGCTTTCAGGGGACCCAAAATACATCTGAGAATCTCTTCAGCAGTTGTGATCAATGCAGACTTCAGAGAACATCTGGATTAAAAAATGGGTGTCATTTAAAACAATACTGATTTTCATGTGTAAATAATCAACTTGCTTCTGTTGGGAGAGTATTCATTGCTCTTACAGAGGCTGTTAAAATGAATGTTTTCGCTCCATTAAAGCAGTTATTTACAGGTACATTTTAAAAATGTACCAAGACATGAAATGAAATATAGTTTTGTGAACAGATTTCACAGTAATAATTTCTGTAATTTGTATTGTATATTCCTGAAAGTTAAAAAAGGAAAACGAAAGCATTGATTATCTCCATCAGCCATGTGACAAATCACATGCGTTTGCGTTTTGAGATTTGCTAAGAAAATACTCTACAGGTGAAATTAAAAGATAACTCTGCAAAAGTTTCTGAAATGAGCAAAAAGTGCATGACCACAATAAGGCAAACAAAGACTTAATTTTTGTATCCATCAACGTCAGGATTTAGCTGGTCTGAACCAACACATAATCGTATTGTACTTTAATAGTATCAATGCCATGATAAGGTTATTTATAGCACCATACAGATCTCTGGTGAGCTGTTAAGTTGCAAAACTTTTTATTCATTCAGAGATGCTTTATCTAGCAAACATCGTCACTAGAACTAATGAGGTATATTTAATTGTGGGTTCACAGTAACCACCTGAATACAACCTACTTCCGTGGTTCATCCACCATCTACAAAAATGTTGGACACTCTTCTTTAAGTAAGTTAATCCAAAATTCTTCACAGTATACTTGAACTAACAAGTTGGGATAGACTTTCTAGATGAACCTGAAGCAACCTCATTTTACAGCTTGAAGTTCTGGAACTCACTCCAAACCAAAGAGGAGAAAGTTTAACTTACTCTTGGGTATCAGCTAACTATCTCTCATAACAATTAGTTTCAGCTGCAGTGTTTAATTAAATAACAACAATTAGCAGTCTATACTGTTTTGTTGTTGGTGGTTTTTTTTTCCTGTAAGCTGAAAATCACACAGAGATTCACACAGGTGGGTGAATCCAAACTTTGGGGAAGGAAAAAGTGCAATTCTGTTTTTCTGTAGCTAACAACAACAAAAAAAAATTGTTTTTTCCTTAAATAGTTTTGCCCTGTTCTTCAGAAAATGGACCCAGAAAGGATAATAATGCCCTTATCACCTATGTAATACAGTCGTTACAAAAATTATAGCACAGCCAGCAAAAAATGGGATTTTCTACTACTGAGGATAAATTTGACTGAATAGAAAAGAATCGTACATGAAGATCAAAAATAATAAGGGTTCATTGCCTCGAGTTAAACTTAGAAAATGGAAAATCAACTTTGAAAACAGAAGGCTTTTGATGGTAATATGATATCCATCTCTTTGCTACAGAAGTGATGTTTATACTGTGGGAGCTTTTCTTTTGTTCCCTTTTACTGCTGTTACGTGAGTATTTGAACATTTGCTATTCTTCAGCTTGGAAAAAAGCATTTTGAAGTATTATACTTTGCTGTCCCAGTTTAGCTTTCATTGTTTGGTCTGAAAAGTAGGTTTTGATTCATACAGAGCACGTGAACTAGATCTCTCTTAAAGGATGCTCTTGAAGGATGACGGAGTTCACCCAATGCTCTCCAGTTCATTACAGGAGCACGAAGGTCCAAACCCTTTGCCCCTTTAGTCAGCCTTGAACCAAACATTCATTTGGGCTGCTCAGTGCACAACGCTTGCATTTGTGTGATCTAAAGTGAAACTCCAAAACTTTCAAAGCAAGGATGGCAATGTAGCGTGCTCAGCACCAACTACTTTGATCTACTTTGATCTACCGATCTCCTGTTCTGCTGAATTGCTAATGTCAGCACAGCCTTTGTTAATAAAAAGGTTGAAAGTAAAATGATAAAAGTGATTAGTGCTGCTGGAGTGAAAGGCTTGTGAGGTCTTTTATTAAGACTGAATAACATGACCCCACTGAGTACTAACAGAGGGCAGAGTGTACTCATAACCAAGACAAACTATGCAAAGGGGGGAAGAAAACATCTTGGTGGGTAAAGAGAATGGGCAAGAAAGAAAAGGCTATTTATTATAGCTATAAAGGTAACAAATCTGCTTGGCATTGGATTATACTAGTATGTATTATAAATTCTAAGAGGAATACCAACTGGTAAGCATTACAATCAGTTCGGTTTAGACCCTAATAAATATTAAGCAAGCTTTTGATTGCCATATATCTGCATAGTCTGACTGTTACAGAGTTAGTTTAGTTAAAAATGTTTGGCCTTGACTGAACTGATGCATAGGTAAGACTTGGCGTAACTTCACAGTTGTTAGTTAGACTTATTAAATCTGACTGCAGTTCTTAGCCTTTAATAACAAGTTCTGGGAAAAATTAAAATCTTTCAGAGGTTTAAGATTATAAAGCTCCTTTGCCATAACGATGACAATGTAAAAAGCAATTAGAAAGCTGTCAAATGAATATATGTCTTCTAAAGCTTTGATGCACTTACTTAGAAGAACTAATTACAAAGAAAACCCCGGTGCCGAGTGTAATGATTAGCAATATGCAAATCACGGAGAAATTCCGGCAGACAAAGGTCTACAGAGACCAGAAGTCAGTCAGATGACTTGTAAATGTAAGTAAGTCCATCCGTGATGGTTTAATAAGGTATGTGACTGTATTTTCCTGTATTTAATCTAGATAGCGGCCGTTACAAAAAGGGCAAGGGGAAAACACTAATGTTCACTACACGATTATGAAAGCTGCTTATTTGCTTTGGACAGTGTGCACTTCACAGTGCGAAAGAGCCACTTACTTACTGGAAGGATGCCATTTCTACTTGGGCTTACAGAAGTTTTTCAGCCAGTTTAAAATTTATGACCTACCTTTACTTGCAATAAATTGAAAGTTGCAAAGAAATTCTGTATGTCAAATAATATGACAACCTTTTATAACTTTTACTGTTAATGGGTACCATTAAACATACCACTGCACAGTGTTACAATATATGCAAACATTTAATGCAAAGGCAGAACCCAAACACAATTCCATTTCTTCTGTTAAAAAAGTAAATGCAGAATATGATGTATTTCTGTTGCTCGCATTACAGTTTGGTCTCAGTTTGGGATGAACATTCTCGGGAACTAACTTACCAAGATTTGATACGGAGGGTTTCTCTGGGAAGCACTATTTTGAGTTAACTAGTACACAACCAGAGGTAATTCTCAGGGAATTAACCTTAAAAAAGGAAAACAGAAGTTTTCTTTTTGTGAGACAGTTGATGCCGCTCCGCTCTCAGGATAGCGTGCCTGCCTTCAAGCTCGGGAAGCTCTACTGAAATCAAGAAATGCTACCCTTGAGAATGAGCTGGAATGATACAAACACCAGAAACACACTCTGCCATTTCATTCGGTGAGTAAAGCAAATCTGATGCTTAATAGTTTTGAAGTAGATAAGTTATGAAAATATTTGTTATTAAATCTTCCTTTTGAATTTTTTACAGAGTGTGCAACACTAAATTACTGATTGCAACAGGGGGTATTTTTCCCCCCTTCCCTGTCCCCTGAGATAAATAAGATAGGGTCAGCAGCAAGGGAATAAGTATGTCCCAAGCACAGAAATAGCTGGAGCCTTTTTTTTTTTTTTTTTTTTTTTTTTTTTCCCCCCATGGAAAGCGAGGGATTGTTTTTTTTGTTTTAAGTTATATTGAAAACAGACAGGTCACCACTTCACCACAAAAACTTTAGGTACATCTAACTGTTCCATTTCAGTACAGATATTCTTAGGCATACTAGTTCCTACCTGAAGTGCAGAGGATTTCTGCCTTCGGTAGAAACAGTCTTTCCAAAAAGCCATAACAAGCCAATAATTCTTCTATAAAGGGATACCCACTTCCCACCATGTGGAAGAAAACTTTGTTACCAGTATTTTGGGGGACATATACTGAAATGAGAAGAACAGAGTTATACCTACAAGTTTTCCTCTACAGTTTCACTTCAGCAAGAAGATGAAGAAAGACATCTCCCTTAAAAGGGAGACCTAAGTTTTTACCATTTAAATTTGGAAATAGTTAAGTGTTTGTCTGCTCACTAACTCAATTCAGATTATTTTGTGAGAGGCACGGTCTTAAATACTATGACTAAAACCTTATCCATGCAAGAAGATGTCCTTTTTAGAAGTGTCCTTTTTGTAATCCATATGCATTTACATTTAATTAAAAACAAAAAAATGAGGTTTTTTTTGTTTTTGTTAATGATCATTTAAAATAATTGATCATTTATAGTAATTAGCTCAAGCAAGAAAATAGTTCTTTATATAAATGCAATTTTGCCTGGAATAATTGATTAAAGAGCGATTGAGCAGACAAATTTGAAACTTTAAAGCGATACAGTCATTCTTAAAGATGGGAGATGAGTCAAACCGGTTTGGGGAATTTCACAGGAGTTGGGCAGCAATTTCTAATGAACTTTAAGTACTCATTAAACTTGACCTGAGCGTTATTTAACTGGAGACTTCTTTCTTTAGGAGCACTGTCTATTGTTCTGGAACATGGCTGACTGGAAAAGGGCACTTCCAGGAATCTGACTGCCACTGTTCTAAACTACTTACCTTATCCTGGATATTTGCTTAAACATGATATTCACTACAACGTTGCACCTGGAAAATTTCTGCTGTGATGAAATGAGCACTATTTTTGGTATTGGAATTTTTGATTTTGATAATTTTGTGTCTTGGCTTCCTCACAAAGAGTTCTGCCAGAAATTCTGAGCATGGGTGGTGTGAAAGACAAAACTGTTTCTTTTTTGTCTCAAAGCTTGCTTCGTGAAACCTTTTTGGTGATAAGACTCTTAACTGACGATTGTGTCACCATGCCACCGTACTTCTGCTCATGACTGTAAAGATAAGCAGAAGCAGGACAAGCAGTCTTTTTCAGGGTGTGTGTGTGGGGTGCCGTTTGAAGGAGCTGACCACTGAAAAAGGCGATAATGCTTGTGCATGGCAACAAAGGTACCACTCCTTACTGGCTTATCTTTTGGGCCAGGTGTGTCACCCTAATGGGGAGAAAAGAATTAAAAAAACAGAGAAATGGAGGATAAAAGGCCCTCACTGAATTGAGGATTTTGGAGAAGAACTCCTAAAGGAACCTTTGATGGAGGAATTCCCTTAGGGGAAGACACCTCTTCGGAAACAACCTCCCCCATCCCCCACAGGTTCTGCTTGCTTCCTAACTTTCTCCCATCCCGCAGTGATTGGACAAGTTCCTGAGATCAATGGACGTACTACGAACCTTGCTGGACCCATGGTAGTGACTCTCTTGCTTTGTACAAAGACTACTTGCTTTTATTTCCTATCTCTTCTAACTCCTGTCTTCCTTTCCCCATCTTCCTCAGCAACTAGGATTTGTAGTAAACAAACAGCTAACATTTGACCTGCTGTGTCTTAATTTTGCTGTCCCTTCTATAAATAGGAGCAAGACAGCTGTTTCTAACTGGTATACATGCTTGTTTGTATATGCACCTCAAACAAATATAAAGGTTTTGATATGTTATTAAGGATAACAGAAAATGTTGATATTAATGTATGTATTATTTTAACTCAAATGCTATTATTGGAGCTCAAGCTTGGTCTCTTGTTCAGTCAGCAGTGGGTGCATTTGATTGTGAATGGTTATACAAAAAGATGACCCACACATCCATTATGTAACATATAAGATCTAACTCTTGGAGGACATATCAAATATACAGGTGTGGGTTTTTTTTTTTTTTTTTTTTTTTTTTTCTGATTTGGAAATACAATTGTGGATTATGAGTAGAAGATGACTTTGTTTCCAGATCTGGAAATGTTCGTATTTCCTGCTGTGTTTCTTTTTTGTGGAATATTGAGTGTGTGTGGCCATTGTCTCCTGGAATAACAAAAACACTTAATATTGTAAGAAATGTGTTTGCTTAGATATAAATAAAAATCAATCAGTAGTGCAAAGGTAGCTTTTCTTTAGAAAAAAATAATGTCATGAAAGACTAGGAATTGACTAAAATGTAAATATGAATCATTTTGTGCTATAGTAAATAAAATACTAATCTTGAAAATTTGATTTTGTAGAGCCAGTAGTCAAAGAGCAGCCTAATGTTATTACTCGGTGAAACACTTCGTGCAAAATGGATGTTTGGAGTATCGAATTGCAAGAAAATGTAAAAATATGCTGTAGTTAAAATTAGGATATTAAAACACAGGGGAAAGTATATTGAGTGAACAAAGTATATTTCTGTCACAGTAAACACTGTTAAAATTAAACTGCAAGGGAAAGGCAAACTATTTTTATCAAATATGAAGTTAAACAATATAATATTTAATATATTGATGTTTAAAAGTGGAAATACAGCAAAGTTAAACTACTACAAATATTTGTCTGTGCTTAGACTTTATCGCATCTTTCGCGTCAATGCTATTCTGTGGAAATGAGGAAAAGGCAAAAGAAAAGATATTTAGCAGATACAAAAGAAGCAAAATAAATTCCAGCTCTAATTCTAGTGGGTATGATACTGGTCTCCTTTAAATCCTCACTTGAATTAAACAGTGCTCGACTAGGAGAAATGATTCATTTAGTAAGTGTTTGCTAACAGTAAACAGATTTGTATCACCTCACTGTGATCCATTCTTGGAACCACAAGTAGAGGAATTGCTACAGCTGACTTTGGCTTTTGACTGACTTACTTGAAGGTCAGATATTTTCTTTCAAAAGGTTATCTACACAATAGGAGACAAGCAGGAGTTTTACTGTAGTGATTGTATACTCAATGTGACTGAATCTTGCTGAACAAGTCTGGTGTTGTCTGGCATTTGGAGAAGCTGGTCTTGTCTTGAATAGGAATGATCAGATATTGAAAAAGATATGGTGGTGATGAACATACACAATACAAATCTATAAGAGTATTTTATACAAAGTTGTGATTTGGCAGAAATACCTTGCTTTTTTGAAATTTCTTTGCTTTGCTGATTGAACAGCTAATAAACTTCACTAGGTACTACTATAATCAGTGACAGCACCTTCTAAAACGTAAGCTTTTTTGGAATGAATGGAACACTGAATTGACAAGGCAGAAATATCACTGTTCTTACTCTAGCAGTCACTTGTGAGGAAGCAACATGTTGCAATTCATTCGAATTTAGTTGTGCAGTGTTTAGCATTATTGCAAAAGATAAAAAGAGAAGAGAGCTGTGTTATGTAGAGATGCACTTTTTTGAGTAAACAGATTAATTCACTTTCCCTTTAGGAATAGGCTCTAGGTTTTGATATATTTACTATTTTTTGTGGTCTTTATAGCCACATTCTCCTATGCAATTCACGCTGTGATTGGAACTCAAATATCTCCTTCGTACAAGGAAAACTGCAGAGTTAGTGTGGAAGTTCAGTGTTTAATTTTTCAACATTTTTCTCCATACTGGCTGTTAATAATTTTTACCTGTACCCTCTGCCTATTATTTCATTAATAGCAAAGTAAGGCAACACATGGTTTCAATCATAATATATACTCCAGGGTAAGTTTGAGTTGCATATCAGGAAAAACCTCTTTACAGAAAGGGTGATTAAGCTGCAGAATAGGATCCCCATGGGGGTGGTTGAGTCACCATCCCTGAAAGTGTTTAAAAACCATTTGGATGTGGTGCTCAGGGACATGATTTAGTGGCGAGTTGTGAGAGTTAGGGTAGTATGGTTAGGTTGTGGTTGGACTTGGTGATCTTTAAGGTCTTTTCCAATCTGAGCAATTCTATGATTCTGTGATATCATAGACCTAGAAATATGTTTTTATTTCTAATATAACTTCTGTTTAAAATTTTGGTTTTGGTTGAGAAGACAGGGGTTGTTTGTTTTTTTTCCCCCTCTTTCTGTAAACCACGATTATAGTCAGCAGCATTAGTGTTTAACTGGTGTGAGAGCCAAAACACAGATCATAAGTCCTTCCTAAGGTGTCAGGTTGATTCTTACCACTGGATGTCTCACTGTTTGTTTTTTATTGTTTGGTTGGTTTGTATTGTTAGTTTGGGATTTTTGTTTTTGTTGTTGTTTTTTTTTTCCCCAAAATTTAACTGTTTTTTGCCAGTTTCTATGCTTGAATGTGAGTGAAACGTAATGTTTTTTTTTTTCTTTAGGTATACGTTTTTACAGGTGGGTAGAATACGTAGAAATTCAGATAAAATTAGTCTTAAATATTTTATAAATTTGCTAATTGTTAAATCATCAGTGTTTTTCTTATAAAATATGCTTAGTATTGCATTTTCATTGTATATATTGCCACCAGAGAGATGGACCAGAATTAGAATTCCATGGCTGCCATAGGTTGTTAGAAATAAACCCCAAACCTTCACCTTAGAATGATGTTGTCCTTATCACAAGCATGTTATAAAGATCAACTTAGAGCAAACAGTGAAATACTGACATAGGACTGCAGGTATTTAGAGAAGGGAAGAATGTCTGTTGCTGTAGTTTTGGGACAGTTTTTACTCACATTCAAAAATCTCACAGAACGTATGCATGCAAATACGGAATAATTATTTTTAAATGCATTTAACTGTTTCTTCACAATTTCTGAACATAAGCCAAATTAATTTTACCAGAGAAGAACTCTAATTTAGATTTTTGTTTATGTATGCTAACATTGTGAATGCATTAGGATGCAACTTATAAGTGAGTGAATAAATCAGTTTTCAGAATGGATTAATCTACTACAGTCTGAACAAATATTCAGAAATAATAAAAATGATCAACATGTTGGTATTGCATACAACCTCCCACAATCTTATTTTGCATAAAAAGGGCAGGGAAGGGGAAAATGTCCATACATCATGTATTTAATTGGCAGATTTTGGTTATTAGAGTAGAAGGTTATTTTCATTCTTAATGTACCTAATATGAATTTAGTATTTGAGAAAGGTTGGTAGGTGAAAGATTAGACTTAAGGTTGACTTGTGAAAGGTTTAGTACTTCTGGATTGACAGCTTTAGGAATCTGACAGTAGTTAGACAAAGAACCAAAGAGCAGAGACAATTCTGCTGCCATCTTCTTACCATTCAAAACCTTACCCATGATGCTTTTATCCAGAATTCATGTGCATCTCTAAGGTGCATACTTTCAAATCCTGACTTTTTTTTGCTAAATTTATTTGCAAATAGGCTGATTGATAGCAATTATAGCAATGGTTCTGTTCAAGATCTCAACCTTCTGAAAATTGGCATGAGAGGCCATGCGAGGCATCATAATTCAGCCAGTACTTTTTCTGCGACATCTTCCAGGTGAGGGCTGAAAGCATTACATCTTTAGTAAACTGGTTATTCTTCTCTGAAGTGGCAAAACTTGCTGGAGATGTGATGGGAAGCATCCCAATTCAAGCTTCAGTAAGGTTTCTTTCCCCAAAATAGTAAAAACAGACTCATTGCAATTGAAATGTTTGATATTCAGCCCATCACCTCTTTTCTGATCCTCGTACATGTGAATTTCTTGAGAATATCTGAGGAAGCAAAAAAAAAAAAAAAAGGAAAAAAAAAAAAAAACCCAAAAAACTGGAAGGTAATTGATCAAGTCTGTACCTCTCATTCACAAGTATGTTTCCTATAGAGTGTCGCTTTTCAGAATAAATAAATAACTAAACAACACTAATATATGATATATATCTTAATGTCACCTTTCAGTAGTATTTCCTATGGCTTATATTCATTCCATCTGCAACTATAATATAGTCGCTAAAGCCTGTGCTATTTATTTCTCAAGAGAATCAGATTCCAGAAATGAAACAGTTTAAACTTCAATGCCATTAAAATATTATCATATGGTGAGAAAGTCCTGTAGCTTGGACTTAGAGTAAAAAATCTGAGTATTGTAAACATAGTTCCTTTAGGAAATGTAGTAGCTTGAGAAGCATTTAACAAGGGCATGGTATAAATTCCTTGTGCATAAACATTTTGGAAGTGAATTGTAGCACATAAAGAATTGGCTGCAGTACCAGCATACTGAAGACTAATGAAGGGATTGTTTAGGAGTGTTCCATACAGTGTTTTGGTAGTTCTGCTAGTAATGAAAGTTTTAAAAATGACCTATAAGGTCTCTTGGTCCCACTACCTTTGATTCACTGAATTTGACTAATTTGTTTAGGAATTCCCAAATGTTATTCAAGTAATGTACATTAACAGGATATTGACTTCACTTGAGGCAAACATCAATGTTTATTGAAAGGAGAAATAAATATTGACTGAAGTAAAGTCAAAGTCAATATTTACCTCAGAGAACTATAAACCTTAATGTTCACTGTAATGCAAAGTAAATATACAGTGTACACCATTTACATCTTGATCGTTCTGTGGATATACGTAGCTGCTGTTGCTATTTACAAGTAAAATGTTACTGTCTTGATAAAGACATAAAAAGAATTTTCAAAGATACAGATTGTTCACTGATGGCAACATAGCAACATAGCTATGAAAATATGACTTGATAATTTTATTATTACATTCCATTATTTAATATCATCACGGCCTTTGGTTAAAAATATTTAATTTGAATCCTAAGATAGTGAGAATTTTGCTGTGATAAATTCTTATTCCCAAGAGAGTAATGTTTGTAATATACTTACTGCAAATATGAACTTACACTAATTAAAAAATGGTCATTGATTTGTAAGCCAGCTAAAATCTAAACATGGACTTGGTAAACATGATTTATGTGCTTTTAAAGTATCGTGCCTGAAATAAATAAATAAATAATAAAATGTATGTATTCATAAGAGTGTGAACTATGCGCTTGATCTAAGTAATTATTTGTTAGGAAAAAGAGTTTCAGGCAAGTTGATTGCTGTATTCTAGTTAGTTACTAAATGAAATGGAGCTAAGAGTTCACTCAGATCCAGGTTGAGCAGTTGACAGGACAGGGATCTCTATCTGGCAGTAAAAAAAGCAAATGATATAAATGAAGAATATATTCCTCCAACCCATCTTTGTGAAGACACTAACAGATTTGACCCATTAATGAAGACTGGTTTGAAACTCCTGGCATTTACGTATTGATGGTATAAGATTCTGTTATATCAGTTGTTTCGGGAGTCAATTATGAATGACTTTTGTCATAAATAAATGGGCAATGGACAGTAAGGGTAAAGGTACAAATAGTTGATGAGGAAGACAGGTCATGACATTAAACTCTCCATTAAACTCTCATGAGTATATGTACTGATTCTAAGAACTGCTGTACCTTAGGATAGCAATTACTACTATCTGTAGTATTTAAAAAAAATAAAAATCCATTAAACTGATAAAGGCTTAACTAAAGTGTTAGTTTTGTTTTAACATTAAAAGGTTTTCTTTATATGGCTGCTCTCTAAGCCAAACAGAATAAAATATCCAGGATTTTCCTCCTTGTAATGGTAGGTTTAAAACTTAATTTTTTACCAATTGTTTTATTTTACTAATTGTCTTCATCTTTTCTTCACAGGATACTTGCTGTGGAAAGCAAGCATAATTTTAGATCCTTAGCTGTGGTTAAGGATCTTCACGCTCACTAAGCTGACTAAAGACAGAAAGGTCACTCTGAGTTAAATCACCTGTTTTGATTAAAGTGACAGAAACGTACTGCCTTTTTGACACTATCCATTTTGTCCAGAAAGGGAATATTTTCTGCACCGCTTGTGCTCTCTCTTCTTTTTGCTTCAGGCTGGTAATCCATGGCACTTAGCGCAACATACATAGTCTGTATGCAGAATTTTTAGACGTCTTTTAGTGTAATAGATAACTTCTGGCCTCATTCGTAAGCTGAGAAGTCATGTTCTGACTCAACAGGTGAACTTCACATTTTGACATACACACGCTTTTTTCGTGTGCATAACCCTCTGGTAGCACTATACTTTTCACAGAACTGGTACTTGGAAATGAAGTGGTGAGATGTTTCACGCAGAGTTAGATGCAGGAGGAAACAAATTCATTGGGACTTCCAATATAAAGGAGGCACTGGAAGGAGTTTACTGAATTCTCTCCCATATGTCATAGAACCAATGTTTCTGCTGAAAGATAACTCTTTTTAGATATGTTGCAGAATGTATATCCAAAATGATGTAATAGTTCAATTTTTCCATTCTAGTTTTAAAACTGCTGGAACAAAAAATATAATACCCCCTTTTTTAAAACTCAGTTTGGTGATGTGACTTCATAGAGAATGCTGTCATTGAATCTGCTGCCAGGAAAATGCTGAAGCAAGCTCTCTTAGTTTCAAAGGAGGCACTGCTGCCTTTGAAATAATCTTGTAGGTACTATGTGATGGAATACTAAATAGAAGACAGTTTCAGATCTTTTGACAACGTTCCATTATAACGACTTTATGCCTATTATATCAAATGATTGATGTAGATGTAATCATTGTGGTTGACGGATGTTAGTGTAGCAGGGTGACATTTGATTTGCGTTCTGTTTGAATTCTGATTAGCTTAAAGAATAAATCTGTGCAGTGTGGTTAGAAAAAGAGTTTACTTGTACCTTTGTGAATAAGCCAGTGCCTGACTGGCATTTATTTATTTTTTATCAGTGCAGAAGGGTCAGCAATTCTTATTATGCAGACTTTAAAGTGAATTTTAATGTTTCTGAAAGGAACTAGATTGACAGCCAGTGGAAGTGAAGTCCTTCTTCCATCTGCAAAAGAAGGAAAGAAGGGTGATCCTGTCCTTTCTAGAGTCTCTTTATTCTTATTCATGATAGAATAATGTTAATGGTATTAGATCTGATGAAGACTTCATTTTGACCATGTGTCTTTATGTCATAACCTGCTGTGTGAAGCTATGAGGGAGTTTGAAGTAAAGTAGAATTGTGCAGTCTGTTTTGTATGGGCAAAAACAAGGAGTTGCTGATAGAGTGGCTGTGTGTAGAGATGACAGAGATGAAAAAAGTGTGGAATTTCTGTTACTTTCTTCTTCCTTTCTGTACCTTCTTTCATCTCAAAGCTACTATAGAGAAAGAGTAGTAAATGATTTATTACTGGGAAGGTCAAAAAAATATTTTCTCTTATATATATAAATAATTCCTGTTGTTATTTTGTTTCTTAGCTCTTATTATTATTATGGCCTATTTCTTGTTTTCACTTAAGTTCAGCTGAATCTCGTGGTGAAATTTGAAGAGCTGATGTAGTCATGCTCGACAATAAAAATGGAGGCAGGGTTTTTTTAGGAAGCTGACCGTTGCTCGGAAACTGCTACAGGCCATTGGTATATGATAGAAAGCTGTGAATGATTGCCTTTGCATCACTTTTTTCTTCTTCTTTGCTTATTAAACTATGTTTATCTCAACCCATGCATTTTCTTGTTTTTTCTCTTCCTATTTATTTTTTTCTCTGTCCTGCTGGGGAGTGGGAGAGAGCGAGCAAGTGAGCATATGTGCAGTGCTTAGCTGCTGCCTGCAGTCAACCCATAAAACGTGATTATTTTATAAAACTGAAATTGGAATGCTAGTCTTAGATGTATTTTGGACAAGTGAGTCAGACTCCAGCTGCTGCCTGATTGCTGTATTAGGACAAGACCTGTATGCTTAGCCCTTCATGAAATAAAACAACCTTAGGTATGCGGGTAAGAAGGAAGTTAAAGTTAATTCTACAGGAAGTTATCTAATCTGGACAATAATTGATCCATGACTGAGAAGCACAGAAGCATGAAGCTGCTGGTCAGTGTGAAGATAGCTGTGAGGTTCCAAATAGCTAGCACAGATGACAATAAATGACAGGTGTGAGAGGTGTGAGACTTGCAAGCCTTCCTGTCATTTCTTGTCCCAAGACACTACCAGATAACGTATGTAAGCAAATTTGTCATAAATGGTGAGCTATCATAATCAAAATAAGTTCAATTTTCATAGATTTTGGCTGTAATATATTGCTACTCTATCTTTTATTTGCTGTCCTTCACTGGCAATCTTGTAAATCTTTCACAAGAGATTTCTCTTTTCTTATGCAATGAGAGTGACCAAGCATTCACAAGTGATTTATTTTTTTTTTAACTGCTAGTGTTTCTTTTTGAGAGATCACGTGGAATGGAAATAAATAAAATAATCATAGAAGGATCTGCTTTCCTGCTATTGGTTCCCATTAAAGAAAAAAAAAAAGAAAAAAAAAAAGAAAAAAAAACAGACTGGGGCACTGGTAAAAGTTTGCCTTGTGTTTAATGTTCTGGTTCTTGATGTTTATTTGAAGATACTTCAGAAGCAAGTTGTTAGTTAAAAAATGTGGAAATGTGTTTTTCTAAGATGGTTCAGGGAATAAATTCTCTTCATTTTGTTTTTTTCCCTTTCTTGTTTAACCCTGTGTTAATTAAGATGACTGTCCTAATGTTGATATGTTGATCTTTCAACCTGGCTTTTTATATGGGTAATGTGTATTTTATGTTTTGTTTGAAAGTGTGGATAGTCTTGTGGCAGAAATGGGAAATCAATTTTTTTATTTTTATTTTTTAATTATTATTATTATTTATTTTTTTTTTTTGAGAACTGAGCATGTTCCACTGGAGGAAAACATCTTACTTCATTTATGCATCTACAAAAGCAACTATTGAATACACTAAGTTAACACCTATGGGAGCTCTTAGGATAAGATTGAGATTAGTCTGTTTTATAGAACACAAGACAGAGACACCTAGTTTGTCCCACATTATTCCATAGCCTGTAAAATTTCACTCCATGTAGCCTCAGTCAGGGACCAGTGACTTGTCTCTTTAAAGCATATTTTCAAAAAGGCCCTCAGGTTTAACTTTAAATTACTTGGAGAAGAACAATGGTTTCAGTAGTGCCAATGGTTAATCACCATCACTGTTAAATATTTATGACTTGTACTTAATTTGAATTTGTCTGCATTTAATGTCAAGCCCTTTCTTAATGTTTTGCTTTTCTCTTGCAGATTTGAAGAGCATTTGAGCACCTGTGAATATGCTTGCACACTGGAATAGAGTTACTGCTCAGTTTTCTTTTGGAGGAGATTGAGCTATTTCAGTCTCTCACTGCAAGATGTTTTGTCCAATCACTGAGCAATTTTTGAGGCTTCTTTTTTCTTGTTTTTTTTTTTTTTTTGTTATTGTTGTTGTTCTTTTTCTTTTTTGTGTGTGTGTATGTTTTTTATTTGTTTTAAAGACCACCTTCGATTTTTTGACTTTTTTGAAACAGTGAACATCAGAAGGGGATCTAGTATTACAGCATTTATTACAGTGATAGTGTATTTAGAGACATAACTACCTTTCTACTTCTCTGCTTTTAAATGAGCATTTTTTAAAATATAGGCTGTATTCGTTTTTTTTCTCTAAATCTATGAAGTTAACTGCATTAAAATGTGCTCGATTTAGAACATCTGCTTTACCACGTGTACTATAAAATACAGTACTTAAAGCAAGTTATTTATAGTTTATTATTATATGCTTTCAAGGTGAGAAGATTCAGTAAGTGAACTTTGGAAAATATTCATGTGAATTAAATGAGGTTCAGAACTCTTTTTTTAAGTATTGCTATCATAAGTAATGTAATATTTTGAATATGGTTATACAAATAGATAATAGTAGTTTGTATAGTGTCCAAACATTACTTACTCTTTGCAAAGATGTTTTGAATGAAGTTTTCATATTTGATTTGCAGTGTTAGTATGAATTAAATCCATAAATAAAGCAGTTGAAAAAGATAACTGGTGTTGTAGAAATATCTTCTGAGCTAAGCAGAAGTTTGATTTTGGAGTTCTTCATATCACATATTCTCTCAGCTCTTATGTGTAAGCTTATGAATTTGTATTCTGCTGCTGATTTTTTTACATTCCCAAAACTTAGTTTTGTGAATAATTCAACAAAATAAAACTTTTGAGTTAAATGGGTGTTTGATTTTCAGGTTCATATACACCAAAATTTTGTGTTTTTATCTCTTGAAGGTTCAAATATTCTGAAGTATTTGAGGTGGTAGACGACATTGCATCAACATTTAAGACAATTTAATGTTGAAATTTTCTGTTTTTCAGTTCCCTGAGAAGATCAAGTGAAGCTTTTGAGATGATCGAACACCAATTTTAGGATAACATAATCCAGTGTTGCCTAGCCTGTTTGCTTATCTCTTTGTATCTGTCTGATGTCTGATGACTGAAAAAAAAATATGTACCGTTCAATGTATATTAAAATTAAAATATGATTTGAAGAATGCATTCATCCTATGACAAAACCTGAATTCAACTTGTAACAAAACTTGAGGTTACTATTTTATGGAGCCTGATTCCTTACCAGCTTGTTACTGAAATAGTTCAAATTACCAGAGGTTCTCAGTTGAGTATTATTGCATGTCATCATTCTGTTGATATGACATAGGTAGAGGCATGCAGGAAAGTGAGAACAAAGTTTTAAAAAAATAAAAATCAATTCTTCTAAAAATGACAGAAGGTCTGGAGTCAGCTAAACAAGGGAATTGATGTTGGCTGTCCTACATATGGATGGAATAAAATGCGTTAGCTTGATTCTTTGCTGTTATTCTAAGTGGAACCATTGACAGATCTTAATTGAAAGAGATCACACTGCTGGTATTCCCAGAAGTTTTTCTGTCTTGGTCCAGATCCATGCCAATTGTAACACATTTCAAAAGTGTTTCTGTATTGAACTACTTATAAATCTTTATCTGTTCCTAGTACATTGAGAGAAATAGTGAAGAGGAGAAGGAGAGCTCTAGTGGGATGTAGTTCCCTCTGCTTTTGCAGATCTGGTGGAGAGTCATCTTTTCTGTGAAAGGTAGTAAGTAATAACAAGTTTAACCACTAATAGAGAAAGTGAGAGAATCTGGAAATGTCAGTAGACATGCTCAGACTGAAATAAAAATTGCACCTTTGTTTAGTGACAGCCTCTCAGGAGAAAGCTAAAGGATTAAGTAGCTGAGAGATTGTTCTTTCCAGTTCAAATATGATACTGACAAAGCAGTGCTGTGACATGTGCTCCATAGTTTAAAAAGAAAGCATCGGTACTTTAAATTGAATGACTCATGGAGTGATCATGGGAACTTGATAACAGCATGGTAGGGCATGGCAGGCAAACCTCCACTCCCATTCAGTAACCCTTAAAAGAAATTCTAGTGGCCAGTATGATTAAGACAAACGAAGCCTCCATGAAAGGAAATAACCCATCCACTCTTTTTGGGTGCAAGAAAAAAATTAATTGCATTAAAACTCTTGCTGTTAAGGTAAGATGTTATTAAAATTATTCAACTATATGATTAATTTATTATAATATATTTTTGCCTGATACAGAAAGTGGGAAAAATGCATTTAGTAACCTTCCTGGGTAGTCTTGCCAATAGTAGAATATGTGGTATTTGGATTAAAACTCCCATGAAAGCTTGAACGTGTAAATGTCTTTATGTATTTACATATGGATAGGCAACTTATGGCGATATTTGGGTGGTAAGTTCACAAAGGTTTATGCAAAGTGCCAGTTTTCCACTGAAACTACTTTGAACTAAAAGCCTTGTGAAATATGGATTGGTGCTTGATTTAAATCCTGTCTCACCCTACTCCTTCACTCTTTCACTTTGTTTCGGCTGGAAAGAGATCTGAATTTTTGAATTTTCTGCTGGAAAGAGATCTGAATTCTTGAAGTTCAGGGAGAGTTACCATCTCTCTCAAAAAGCAAAGGAAAACAAGTTTTTGAACTGGAGGATCATATATTCTGGCCTCATGTCCTGCCATGTAGTTGAGATGTAAACTTTAGAACCAATTTAGGCCTAATATATATATATTTATTAATCAATATATATATATTGAGATTCTACTTCTGATAGTTTCATAACCATTGACAACTAAAAATGATTATTAACACTATAAAAAAATTGAAAAAAAACAAACAAACCAGCTTGAATCAACATTTCACATAGAATACATGGATAAAAAAGAAATTTAAACTATAAGCCTAGACTAAATGAGAAAGATTATTAATGGTAGAAATTGTTTTAAAGAGTTGCCAAAATAGCATTGAGATGTAGTCTTTTCACAATGTGGAAAAATTACCCTGTATTTCATTGTTATGATGATGCTCAGAGCACGCACCATTATTTCTTGCAATCTGACAGTCAGATGGAGCCACTGCAGAGCATATGGAAGTCATGAGAAATATGCTAGAAATTTGACCTTCTCAGGGGGATTTTCCTTTTACCTCCAACTGCTGAGCCCTCCTGTTTGAAAAATTAGTCTTTTAAATGCTGAGTAACGCAGATAATTTGGGAAGTACAGCATGGCTGCCAATAGGTAGATTAAAGAGAGGAAAATGAGGCAGCAGGGACATGAGTAACCCTAAGTGCATGGCAGGGAGAAAATATAAAGGAAGAGAATCCGAATAAAGAAGGGGTTGGTATAACAAGGAAAAGAAAAACTCAAATGGGGGAAAGAAGAAAATAAAATACAGTGTATCAGAAATAGAATCTGTCAGTAACGAACATTTTCAAAGCTCTGTGGCCTCCCTTAATCCTCCACATATATTGCTTTGAAAATATGCCCATTTGATCTGTTCTCTTAAAAGGTTTTTTGGAAATAAAGCATCATTTGACCTCCCTAAAAAAGGACCATGCTGATATTGCTAACAGTGACCAGCATTTCATCTTCCCTGGTTGAAACTCATGTCTTGGCCTTCTCATCTCTTTATTTTGGTGATTTCTATTTATTTTGTACTTCGCTGTTGCTTTTGTTGCCAGTATTTACTTAGTTTTCTCTGCTTTTTGGTCTTTTTTTTCCTTCTTCTTTAATTGCAGGCTAATCTTAAAATAAATAAATTATTAATACCACTTTCTAGAATGAGATGTAATATAGAAAGTAATAGTTTATTTTTACCATGCATTACTGTATTGATATCCTTCAGTTCTGACCTACAAGAAAGTTGATCAGCTCTTTTTCTCTAAGATGAATTTCCTTGAAGAAACGGCGCTATCTTTTTCCAAACACTTTCGTGGTATCCATTAATGTTTTTAAAAAGAAAAGTCTAAGAATAGAAAGCTCATTGAAGAAAATACATAAACGGAATTAAAAAGTCAGTACAAAAGCAAAGAGATCAAAGTGATTAAACTGATTCAAGCAAATATTTCCATACTGTTGATAACATAAGAGTTTAATATCTGTAATGTGTTTTAAAATAGTGAGATTATTTTTATATATATATATATATATATCTGAAACAATGAATTTGGAATTACCTTTGGGAGTAAACTTAGAACACTCTGTTTTGCATATTTTGGGTGCAGTAATTTCTAGACATTGGAATAGATGGCAGTTTTGCATGAGTAAAAATTGGTAGTCTGGTCCCCCGTGATTCATTGATAAGGGTATTACTTCTGACATTAGATCCAGCTAAGGGTAACAGACAATAGCGTGGCTGATTACTGAGGTAGATGTAAATTCTTTCACATTTCTATGCATTAAAAAGGCTTAGAATTCCTGAATTTTAATATGAAATACAATGAAGTGTATCAAATAAGATTCTCCTATCTTGCTTTGTAATAATAAATTGCAGTGTGCACTTTCAAAGGGTGAAAAATAGCTTTAAAGGACCCTTGCCTCCTAAGGTTGAGAAAATATCTTATTTTACCAATATATCATTAAGCACTCTTACATTTTGTGTTGTGATTGTGCATACCTTTTTCTTCTTTAAGTGATTATATCCAGACTTGTAAGATCTTATTAAAAACAGCTGGGCACAAAATTGCTGACTGGAACTCTATCAGTGAAATAATTGGCATACCTACATATGACATTGGTTATCGGTTATAATAAAAATAGAAACAAATACATTTAGTGTCCTTCAGCCTTTTGGAACATGGAATGCTTTGGGTTAGGATTTGAGTTCAAGGAACTGAGCCTTTACATGCAGGCTTGAAATAAGTAACAATCATCACCTGGTGAAAGATCTGTTTTGTTAAAATCTCGCTACACATTTTAGAATCTGTGTAGGAAGAAGAGAGTAGGTGCTGGTTGAGGTTAAGAAAACAGTAGATGCAGCCACGTTTGTTTCTCATCTCAGGGACAGTGAGGCTAGCCCCCCACACCTCCAGAAACACAAGAGGAATCTTCAGAGTTACTATTTTGCTTTTAATTTAATGGTGGCCATGACAGCCATATACCGTCATCAGGTCATGCTGCTCTTCAGCAATGGTGAGTCTTTGTGGAGGAGGATTGGTACCCACTAAAAAGCATTAGTCTCCACTCTATCCAGCATTATTCTTGCAGTGTATGTCACGAAGGAGAAAACAAAATGAAGATATAATGGAATAATGCTTTTTTCAAGTTGAGTTTGACATTCAAAGTCTATCTTAAATGATATAAAAGGTTCTTGAACGTGTCCCAGCAACTTACATTATTAAAAAGCAAAACCTTTTAAGTTGAAAATATTTTCCGAATGTCATCTTTAGCAAAGGTGACTGAAAGAATCAGGCTTTTTAGTCACTTGAAAATAATAGATAATGTCTATATTGTCTCCTAAAATAAGGTTTTAATAACATTTTGGTAATAGGAAAAAAAAATTGATCATGGAGTTCCCAGTGATCTGAGATCTCTGCTGCCAGCTGCTGTTCTTGTTCCCTAAAGGCGCCTTTGTTCTGTTGATTTAAAAAACAAACAAAAAAAACAAACCAAAACCAAGACACAAGGGTTTGCTATATAAGTAATGACAGATAAAACGCCTCTGTTTTTTTTTTTTTTTTTAACAGCTTCTAATTTAAAATAACTTACTGTATTTTTATCCATCAGATGATCATTTTACCATGAAGTATATGACAGGCAGTGTCAGAAATTAATTGAAGTTCAGAGAATTCAGAAGTAATGACTGATATTCAAACACTGCATAGTTATTGTAGAAGGGTTGTATTAGTTTGGAGGTCCCTAGACATGTAATTTTCTTGTTAAGCATTAATGACCCATTGAAATAAGTTATGATGATGCCTCCCTTTATTAAATGTTTGTTCTTGTGTGAATATATTTGTTTATCTGATTGTAGTGATTATTCATTGATTCCACAATGACTTTTTTTTTTTTTTTGGTGTGTATTCAGTGCTAGATGTATTTTGACATGGTCAAATGTGTAAGAAAATTAATGCCTGCCTGTATGCATGTAAATGTACCAAAACTGTGTGATCTTCATTCCAGCATTAAATGTTGTGAAATTTTCAGCGTTGATACATTGTACAAATGATTCCATCCAAATAGCCGTTAGGTACTTACCAGCAAAGGTAAAGGAGTTTTCCTGAGTGATCTATAGAGGCGGGAAAGTTTTTTTTTAATAGAACATTAGCTTTCCTAAGCTCTCAAGTAACATCGAAAGTATATTTACATTGCCAATAGATGGCAGCATCGCTCTTCAGGAGAGTACTGTAAGGTACTTAACGATTAATGTTGATGTAAATTATTTCAGCAGAAAGTTATTATCTCAGTAAATGTTGTTCTGCTGCATTTTTTTCCCAAGTTCTTTACCTATTTTTGCTCTAAAATAGAAGGAAGAGTCTTGGAATGGAACAGAAGTTAAGTCTGTATTTTGTGACTTAATATAGACCACAACAAGAAAAGGTTTGAAAGAAAAATGTGTTTAGTATATACATGGGTGTATTTTTCAACCCCAATACATTAATTTAAGCTAGAAATCTTAATTATGTCTTTTTTTTTTTAATTCAGAAAACTTACATTTGTTCATAGAGCATTAAGATCAAATATTGAGAATAAGACGTTGCTTATGAAGGTAACAGAATCTGAGTCAAGGAGAACTGAAAATAAAGCCCAATGAATATTCTGTAAAACCTTAAGATTGTTGTTTGAATAGAACCATATTTTAAAACACAGATTTTTATAACGCCTACCTTGAGAAATTTATTTTCTTACTCCGTTGTTAGTCTCTTGAGTTCAGTCCCAGAAGTCAGGATCTGATAGTATAGGATCCTATTTGGACTTGTTGAAGAACAGATTAGTTTGAAATTATAGTATTCAGCCATCCACAAATAAACTATTAAATGTATACTTGCTCAACACTGATTACTGAAGACAGTGATTGACCTTGGCAAGGGGTGAGAAGATGTGGGGAGAAGCAGGGCAGTGGAGCACAGGAACAAAAATACAAGGCTTTTTATAGTACCATTTCTGAGCTTAAGCTTTTCAGTCAACTCTCTCCGTGAGAAGGCACAAGTGAGAGAGAATTCTTGGAGGGAAAGAAAAGACGTTCATGAAGAGCATTTGAGGATGGCAGCAGCTGGAAGCTCTCTGCTGAAATGCAGACAAGAAAGCAATCAGATCAGGATAAGCACAGCTTGTAGCATACAAGTTCTTCCATTCTCAATTTTCAGTGCTTTAGAGTATAGAGTAGCATATCCTTGCTTCTCAAAAAAGTGCTCTATCTTCTGGCTTAGTTTGCTATGCACCAATTTCCATCATACGTATCATCCTTGTTTTCTGTGAGTCTGGTTTTGTAAAACATTAGTAAATGTTTTTTAGTTTCACAAGGGCCATGGTCCCATCTCCTACTATTTGAGTTATCTTGTTAGGCAGAGTAGAGCCTAGCAGATTTGTCAGCCTTTCCATTCAGGGAGGAGAGGCCTGCATACTCTGTTCCTTTCCTGTTGCCTTTGATCAGAAATTTAGCTTGTGTCCTGACAGCAAGGAAATTTTTCTTGTTGCAAACTTTGTTGAAATCCTTTCATTTAAGAAAGGGTCAACTTGACTGACTTCTTGAGGTTTATCAAATTACACGTTTTATTTCTTTATCAAAATTATTTATTAAAATATTACATTTTCATATTATTCTATTTCTGCAGTAACTGTGGGAAGCTTTAGAGCCAGTGCCCATATAATATTTTATTCTTCTGGTTTAGAAGATTCCTATTTTATCCATTAATATAATATTGATATTACTGAAAGAAGAATTAAACCACTAAGAATATGAAATTCTAAAATTTCGCTAGTCCTTATAGTATCTGTGTATCTCTTATTTGTGCATGAATTTACGTGGTCATCCATTGTTTCTTTTCTTTCATCCCAAGGGTCAAGTGTGCAATATCATTTTAGTGAGTTGTTTTAGTTTCAAAAGTATGTGCTAGAGACAGCAACATCAGCAAGATGTGTCTTGCAGTTGAAACAGAGATTGATGATGTTTCTAATCATGTCCACTTAGTGATTGCTTGAAGATGTTAAAAATTACTGGAAAATATTTTTCCTTGTAGTTTTTCAGAAATGACTAAGCCACAGTAATACAATTACCCATCAATATGTTGGTAGAAGCCCTACTGAAAGAGCTCAGCTTTCTGATGAATTACTTCAGTTCAGGACTCCTCTCAGACAAGATACAAGTTCTGTCTTGTAGGTGATAGTATCTGCAGAAACTGAAGGATGAAAATGAGTGTACCAGGTATCATCTGACGCTAAGCCCAGAGTTTAAGTACCAGTTCCAGAGTTTAAGTACCAGTTCCATATGAATCTTCATATCAAGGCAAGGAAGATATTTAAGTCTTAGAATCACTTGGAAACCAGAATTTCCACCAGAAAATCCAGAATTTGACTTATCCTCTCCTAAGCTAATAACTGAAAGCAAGGAGGGTTGATATATACTGATCAAGTTGTATACTGTTTGACAGAAAAATTTTTAACAGATCAGTGTTGATGGTAGTTGGTGTTGCCTCCTGACATTATCTTTTATTTAGTTTGGAGTTCTGAGAAGTATTTGTAGGTTTAATCAATTTTAGCTTTTAATATGTAAATGCATTCTATGAATAGTGATAGAATGCTAAGAAAAGATGAATGGAAGAATGGATGTTTTATTTTAATATATGTTCTTGGAAAAGCTGTCCTTTGTTTTCAGATTATAACTCTGCTTTTCTTAGTACAATCTATTTAGAGGACCAGATTTCTTAAATCATTTATTTATTTATTTATCTTAAGAAAAGCCAATATAGGCAATACTTTTTCAGTTCTCTATTCACTGAGTGTCTTCCCAAAAGTGCTAGTAAGGACTATTGTTTGAAACAAAAACAAATGAGAAGGAAATTTGTTCTGTCAGTTTACACTGAATTAATGTCAGGAATTCTAAGTGCCTCTGTATTTATTTCCATCCATCTAGTTATCACTGTAATTTTTGCATCTGGAAGTCCCTGAAGAATCAGTCGTGTCCATGAAACACAATAGATGGCCTCCTAAGCTAATCTATCTGAATTTTTCCCTATCTGAATGTAACATAGAATGTAGATTTAAGAATGTGAAAAATTCTCCAGCTGTTCCTGTCTACCTTCACTCATAGCTTTGTAACTTGATTTGTGATAGATAATAATCAGAGGCAGTGATTATTACTATCTTATATTTACTAACTGATATTTACTATCTTATAATATGTTGAGGAAAACCTTCGTAATGATGTCATGTTAGCCTGAAAAATCCCTTTAGTGGATCATAAGTGATGTTATTCTAGTGTTATTTAACCAGTTTCTATTAGGACATGCAGGAACAGTATGCACTTCAAAATAAATTTACATGCGATTAATGTTTTTTTAATCTCAGCTGTCTTACACTGTATTTTTCAAAATATTTCAAACAAACTAAAAAAAAAAATTAAACTTCAAACTAGAAAATGAATGCCTTGAATTACGTCTTCCAAGGCATAAATATTATTTTCCCCCACCTTTCCAGAAACAGCTTCAACACAACTTAAATCTACTTACCTATAGTGGATCTTAGATAAAACTTTCATTCATGAGTAAATAGTTGGAACAAAGCACTTGAAAAATAGTAAAATCTTATGTTAATTTTTCTATTATGTTCTCCTTTGTGTTGGAATGTCACTTCTGGGGAGTGATCACATATGTTTTCTTTCTTTGTATACAAACTAAGTTTCTTTTTAAGTGCCTAAAAAGAACTTAAATAAGTTCCTTAGGTACTTTTGAAAATCTTGACCTTCAGTCTCATATTAGATATCGATTTTGAAACTTTTTGCTCTAACAATCAATATAAAACATACATTTTATTTATTTTATGTATGTGTACATGTAATCATCTGCTATCACAGATATCAAAGTCAGTTTGTTCTATCAGTTATTACCAGATCCAATCTAGAATGTAGCTACTAAAAAGGTCAATAGAACTTCAACCTACTAGAGGTGACCAAGCATGATGTGTGAACACAAACTGGCAGCTCTGCTGAGTTTGGGTTACTGGGATGACGGTTCTACTACCTCGATCATCTTACAATTCTGATCCTGAAAAATGCTCTGGCAAATCCACATTTAAAACTGGATGAATCATAGAATCATAGAATGACCTGGGTTGAAAAGGATCATAATGATCATTTAGTTTCAACCCCCCTGTCACAGACAGGTTTGCCAACCACCAGACCAGGCTGCCCAGTGCCACATGTATCCAAGGATGGGGCATCCACAACCTCCTTGGGCAACCTGTTCCAGTGTGTCACCATCCTCTGTGTGAAAAACTTCTCACTGTAATAGTGTTATCAAGGCCTATAACAACAGTAGTGATGATGACATGCAGAATTGTGTAGCAACTAATGTCATACGATACGTATTTTTGTTTATTCTCACCTAGTATCAAATCTCTTTGAGGTGTACAACAGATATCCCCATCCTTTTCCTTTACCCACCACATGCCCCCAGGTCCTTTAGCAAAAGCAATCCCACAAATAGGCTTGCCTTTACCTGAAGCAGGAATGACCCAGGACTATCTTGCTCAGCATGTTCTTTATGTGCACCACTGGAAATTTATCCCCCTTCTATGGTATGCAGAAGATTTCATTGGACAGGGCCAGCCCCACTGGCAGATCCCTAAGTGTTGACTAACTCAGTGGCTTTTGTGAAATGTGTGTCCCAGTGTTAGAATGGCCTAGAACCAATTGCTCTCAAGGTAGTTTTTAATAGGCCAATGTATCACTTGATTTTTCCACATGCTGTGTATGATAGGGAATGTAATATACCTACTCCATGCTATGTTCTTTGGCCCAGATGATTATGAGATTTTTTCAGAAATGAGTACCAGTGTCTGACTCAGTTCTTTCTAGGGTGTCACAGAGCTTGCTTTTCAGGGCCCAGGATAGTTCTTTGGGCAGTAGCATGGTGCACAGGATCTGTTTCCAGCCATCAATGGTTGCTTCCTAATTTTGTCACACATCTCATAGCTCACTCGACATTAGGAGTCGGACATTTTCTTTCTCTTTCTTCTCCCATTTTAGTGATGGCCTTGCTCCACCTTTGTCTTATCTTAAGAGCTTCTCTCCTTATTAAATGTTCTGGCTTTAATAGACTTTTTTTTTCTTGTTTATTGGAGACAACAGTTACGGGCACTGGTTGATTCTCTGGTGGGACTTATTATAGGGATTGGAGTGACCACAAGTCTAGTTGCGAGGGTCATGGCAACAGCATGGTCTGTTAGAAGGGTTGCAGTACCCACAGGTCTATCACAAAGATTGAAGCAACTCCAGGGCTTGTTGCAGGACTGGAGCAACTGCAGGATCTGTTGCAAAGGTTGGAGCAGCAGCAGAGCCTGTCTCAGGAGCTGGAGTGACCACAGTGCTGCAGAGGCTGCAGCCTGGCTGTTCTTAGTCATTCGGTCATCCTGCTTTGTTTTCAATGTTCGGAACCGTGATTGAATTCACTTGCAGTTATTATTAGATAATATAAATGAATTAGAAGCTGCAGAAGTCTAGACATCAGTAGTAAGTGCTTGTGTCTGTTGCCTAACGTACTCATTATTTTTAAAAAGAAGAAAAAAAATAAGCTTGTCAAATATATAAAAAAGAAATCAAGTTCCAAACTAGGTCCCTTCTGAGAATCTCGTCTCATAATTTCTAATATTTCTGATTTATCTCATGTATTTATGGAACAGATATATTTTCTAAATTAAGTTTATTAAGTGTTCTTTGAATGTTGTACTTGGCACATATCCCCTCAAACATTTCTTAGTAACTGCTTGTTGAAAGTCAGAAAGAACTTTCTCTTACATCCTCCTGCCCATACATACAATCAAAGATGAGGGAAGGGAGAAAAAATCTTCCGTTCTTTGTATGTTTGTAGTAGGATGTATTGGAGTTTGGGAAGGCAAAATCCTTGCTGTTTTTACTATTTCTTCATCACATGAACAAGAAAAATGTGATGTTTTTTTTTTTTTTTTTTTTTTCTCTATTTATATGGAAATTATTATCAGGAAATGACCAACACCGCGTGTTTGTAAAAAAATAAAAAATTCCTTGCAGTTATGAAATAACCACATATGAACTAAGTTTCTGTTGTGATTCTGGATTAATTCATTATCTATTTCCATCTGCTTTAGTATTTTTAATCCTTTTAAGCTTTTGGCCTCGGTTATACCTTGTGAAAGAGATTTCTGAGAACTAATTAGGTTCATATTGATAAGCACTTTGTTTTAATATTATTCTCTGCAAGTTTCATTGGATGTACTCATCTGGAGTTCTGAAGTTTTGCATTACAATGCTAAAGCTAAACAAAAAAATTAGAGCAGTTTGCAAATTTGTGAACTTTTAGTTTTCTTCTTCTGTAAGACCACTTAGAACCCATCTCTTAAAATGCAGCTACTCTGCCTGGTTATTCTCAATGTTTCTTATCATTTAGGAATCTTTTCTACTTTTGCTGTGACCAAGTCTGGTTATCTTATCCATCCTACATATTTTCAAGCAGAAAAATCCATGACAGTTCTTGAAGCAATGCGTTTTGAAAAGTTTCATTCAGTGTTCTGAAATAGTTTTCTTTTTGGAGTAGTGTAGGGAACTGCAGAAAAGTCAGCATTCATTCCTTTGTGGTGATCACAATCTCAGTCCTGAGGTATTTAGACGGAGTTTAAAAAAAATTCAAATCATTTCAAATAATTCACTTCAGCACATAAGTTAAGTTTTAGTAACATATTTTAAATGTATCCTTTTTGTTAGTATTTCTAAACAACATTCCATAAATTTTAAAATAATTTTCTTCTCAGGCAACTTGTCATAACAAAGGCAGTACATTCTGCAGTGTGATCATAAATGGTATACATCTGTTTGTGAAGAAAATAAAGTGTCGTCAAGTAACCCCAGACACCTTCAAGGAAGTGTATACTTGTGATTTCATTTTTACAGTACCAGATGTTATATGTTAAACAAGTTATCAAATTGGGAAAACAGTAATTTTTAGCATTCATCATTATTTAATTCAAAGAGGGTTTGTTCTTCTTTTTTAGTTTTTTACATATGCAATTCTAGCAGGTGAGATATCAACTCTTAATTTATTTTTTTTTATTTTTATTTTTTGCAAACCTGTAGTCAGATCCAAATCAGAGATGGTTAGTTATATACAGTTAATTTCTGTTTGCCAGCCTTCTGTCCTATGTTTAACATGCATGTCTTTAAGTTAGAATCACCTAAAAACTTAGATGGTTTTTATTCCCCATCACAACTGTGATCATCTTTAATATTATTGAAAAATGCTTGGCATATTCAAATGCACAGAAAATTAACCAGTCCAAAATGGGATATTATTCTGTCAAGGAACAGCCATTATATTCTCGTATGTAAAGTCTGCTACTTTTCATTCATTTGCAATTTTCTTTCCTCTTATTCATTTTCTGATTTTATTAGTAGGGTACTATTTTTCTGAAGACATTTACAATGATCGTTATTCACTGTTCATGGCAAACCTTCAATTAACAGGCTTTAATGCAGCACGTATCATTATCCCATTATCAAGTCATACTTTTCTTCATTCGCTTTTCAAGATACTTATTTATTGTTGAGAAGAGTTCCCCTCTCAATTACTATTTTTAAGGTGTCTTTTCAGTGTCTATACTTATACAATAACATCCTGTACAGCAATTGTCATATTTTAGAGGTACACATGGTTCTGTTAAATCAAGCCATAAACGTAAATGTATTTTAACCAAGAAAACAACCCAAGCCAACTTAAAACCTGTCTCCTTATTTTGTAATGAAATTTTCATACAAAGTGATCTCTCAAAGACAGAAAATCACAGCTAAACAACTAGTTGCTGATTGCATGGTAGAGCTACATTATAAGAAAATAGGTTTGTTTTCCTTTCAAAGTATTAAGTTCTTGAATTTAGCAGTAAAATAATTTTACTTAAACGTGACACAGCTGAGAATCTTGTAGTCTAATTTGCCATCTCTTCCAAGAAGAAAGCTCATACTGTGAAGTGGAGGTTATGAAGTTAGTTTGTCACAGATCGGTCTGTTTTCAGCACTGCTAATTAGCAATTCATGATGTTTACCAGTCATCAGAAATCAGCTTAATACAATATTATTTCTGGTTCTTTAATATCATTCTATTTGTCTATTTTGTTTTCAGCTCATTTCTCTTTGTGATGGAAGTGTTTGCAAAGTCCGCTGTCTGGAGCACATTCACCGTTTCTTTTCCCCCACCTAAAACTCATGGTGTCACTCAGAAAGTCCAAATAATGCAAATGATTTTCAAGGAGGAAGACGCTTGGCAAAGATTACACAAGTATTCATTCCTATATGCCTTAGTGCTTTAATAGTGTGTTTCTATATAATCTTAATATATTCAGCCAGTAAACCTTCTCTCAAAATGGTGTTAGTTTTTTTCTTCTCTATTTTTCCTGTAGGATGGATTATTTTCCAGTTCGTAAATTGGTGCCATTAAAGTGGAAACATTACCTGAGTTCAAAGGGGAGGAAGTGTTCGGAATAAATACATAAATACATTGAAGGTAATCCTGCATTACAAATACATTTGATTAAAGTTAAGAGAAATAGCAGTGAGAACTCAGCAGAATGCCATACTTTAAATGATCAAAAATACCTTCTTTAAATTTTTACATCTATCTAAAAAGACATAACTTGATTCAAATTGCAGAGTCCTGAAAGTTCCTCAGATTTTAGGGCGTAATTAATGACAAAGTTTTTGGTTAAAAACAGAGAAGGCTTTAAAAAGTGGTTAAAAACAACAGTGATTGCCCTAAGTGTTAATTTCAATAAATGCCAGTAGAGACATCTCTACAAAGTGAAGTACTTATGTATTATTTTTATTGTGGGCTAATGGGCACTTTCTTCCTCACTAATTGGTTTCTCTCAATTAAAACAATTATGGAATCAAATATATAAATATTAAAATAGCATTTAAGCTGATATTTTATAATACACAAGTCAAGAAATACGTAGTTAATTTCTCCCACTATAACAGTATGTTCATCCCCCTGAGTGCACGTGCTACAGTGAAGGACTTTTTTTTTACAGCTACACTACATGAATGCATAAATATTAAAAGCAAAACAGAGGTTACATTTAAAAGAATAATTAGAGAGTAACCCTACCATGTGCTTTAACTTACAATCAGGAATACAGCACTACATATACCACAAATTTTAGCTATTAATAGCTAATAGAGTATGAACATCTGTATCAATGGTCGTATTGGAGGGAGTAGTCCTTCTCTACTTATGCTAGAAATTGTGCACAGTAATGGATGTCTCAAGATAATTTTCTGTAGTTTCATGGGTCAGGGTCCATGAATCAGTGGTCTTGATGCAAATTACAGGGGAGTTATATTGTATTGATATATAAAAATGGCAGATAATGTAGCATGAATAATTACAGCCTATTAGTATTATGCTTATATGATAAATAAGTAAGTAACTTTAAATGAAGTCATAAGTCAAAGTGAAGCTATGTAAAATTCTTGTGAGATGGGAATTTGTTACTTCTAGTGATTGATGTGCATTGATAGATAATTTCTAAAATGACATTAAAATTAAGAATGTGACAATGATTAGTATTTAATGAAAATTATGATAAACATTTGCAGCTAGTACAATGCTTTCTAAAGGAGAAATTCTCTAATTATAGTCAATTTTTATTGTATTGACTTCACCAGATTTATCAGTTATGGAGTATTTTAGTGATGCTGAAATTTTCCACTTAATCTGCATCAATACTTAATATTTTGTGTAGGTTGTTACAAGAGTGTCAGTGCTCACCCTAAAGTCAATGGGAGAACTGTCATAGATTTCACTAGTATATAACTAACTCTTCTGTGAATGGAACCCATAACCATGGGCTGCATTGTACAAATCCAAGGCAGCTCTGAACTGCCTGAACTGTTTGAACACTTAGGATAAAACTAGCTGAAAGTTCTTGGATGAAGAAGCAGTGTTTTTATAGCCTTGAAATTCAGTTCAGTAGTTCAGATTACACTTTAGAATACTTTAGAAATCTCTGCTCATATGCTTCTTCTGAATTGAAGAGATTTAGGATCTGGGAAGGTCTCTCATGCTAATGATACTGAAAAGAGCAGAGTAAATAAATTGCACAGTGTCAAGCCACATGTCATTTAAAAGCCAAAAGCAGCTTTCAGTTTTGAAATTAGGAGTCTAAATTCTGATCGTCTAATATAGTATAGTAGGATTAACAATGAAAGCAGGATGTGGTGCACAATGAATTTTACATTATTTATGCTTAAAAAATCTGAGATATATATTGGTCTTAATGAAATAAAATATATGTATGACATACAGTTTTTTATCCCCTTTTAATCTTCTTACCCTTCAAATACTTCCCTTTACTTAAAAAAAAAAAAAAAAAAAAAAAAGGAAAAGAGAAGGAAATGAAAGAAAAGGAAAGAAAAAAAAATGAAAAAGGAAGGGAAAAGAAAGGAAAAGAAAAGGAGGGGATGAGAAGGGAGGGAAAACCACTCAAATATAAATACAAACATCTACAGTGAGATTGAGCATGAGAAGTTTCAGCCTTAATTGTTATCTTCTGACAAAGTTGTAGCAAGAATGAAGCACTACCTCAGCCCTAAGGTGAATTTTGCCCCTGCTGTTACATGATAATCACCAGTTTTTATGCTTACCTTGGTACAGCAGAGCAGTTTCAAAACTACAACATTGCAGGCTTAAAACTTCGAAATGAAGCAGAAAGTTAGAAGGATTTTTCAGAATGCAGAGAAAAATTCAGCTTTTGAGTCCAAGTGTGTGGATGCGTATTTCATGTGTGTGTACATGCTAATTTTATGTATACACATACATTTGGCAAGTTGAAATCATTAACTTCTCTTATTTGATGGAATGCCTTGGAACTGAATTCAGTTAACTCTGAATGAAAAGATAACTTTGACTTTAAAACTTTTCATCAATCTTTTTAGTCTGTCAAATGGCCTGATAGATATTGTTACATAATAATACCTATCACAGGGTAGGCTTGTTTCACACATTTTTAAAAAGTTTATTCTATTCTTCTTTGTCCTACTTTAAATACTTCCATTCAATTGTAAGTGTATGATACCAGGTTAGAGTTAAACAAAATTACTAGCTTTCAATTTAGAGGTGAACTAGAGTGAAAATAGAACACTGTGGCAGTATAAGATGTTGCCCCTGAGACTAAGTCTTGAATAGCTTGGTATGTCCATGCATCTCTAAATTTAAAATTAGTTAATTTAATGCATGCTTAGGGATTTAGTCCTTGCCCTCTGGTCTCTGCTGTAATGTGTGTCTGTGTGCAGAGGGGAATGAGGTTAGAAAAGGCAGAACAAGAGCCTGCCAGGAAGCTCTCCTGAATGCAGGAGCTGAGGGCTGCAGGGCAGCAGCTGATGCACCTTTAGTTAGTCAGCTGCTACGGTACAAAGCATGCATGTGCTTTATTTCTGCAAAATGGTTGCTTTCAGGGAGGTATAATGTTGTCTTTATCTGCAGCAGAGGGGGAGGTATAATTTATGTAGGCTAAATAGGTACTTGACAATCTGTCATTGTTTCACTTCATTGACACCATTTATTTCGGAAAGATGGGATAATCAGCTCTGTCCACTGCACTCAATGAGAATAGTTCCGTACTTGGTCAAGAAGTGCTATATTTTTTCAGTGAAAGCATAGAAATACAGGTGATAAATAATGACTCTTGACAAAGTTTAGGACAATAGAAGTGTTTGCCTTCTTTTTATGTCGTTTTTTTTGTTTGTTTTTTTTGTAGTTTTTTTCTCAAAAGAGATGTGTCAAAATACATGTGAGGTTTTCATGTAGTTGCTCCCTTGAACTTCTTTATGCAGAAAGCCTTCCAGATATTGGAGCTTTTAAATACAAATGACCTGTCAATATTAGGGACTTGGTGCTCCCTGCAGGGAAGCTGCATGAAGGCTTCAGGGAGGGGTGATGCCACCAACCTAATCTTTTGTCATTTGTTAGTTGAGCAGCCCTACAAAAACATAAGCCACTTTATGTATTAAGACAGCATATGTCTGCCTACCTATCTATATATTTTTGGAGACCTATATTTAAAACTTTTACAAAGCTGTTCTGAATTAGCAGCTGAGGATTCCTATCATAGATCTGCATTTTATCCTTTTTTTATGATGTATTTTCATACCTGGACAGATGAAACCCAGGCACAATGATTAGACATTGATAGCAAATGTTAAGATTCAGCTACTTCCTAGCTTGGTTAATGAGAGGAGAGTACAATACAGAAACTTCCCATGCCCCTCTCCATCAGCTCCTTCCCCCCAGGCTGTCAAAATGAACTGGTTAAGAGGCAAATATGTATCTGACAGTGTATGGGAACTGTTGAGTCACAGCCTGAACCACTGACTGATCATCCAGGTTAAGGATTGAGTCAGCCATGGGAGCACAGGTGAAGGCAATTCAGCTGTGTGACCGGAAGGGGTAGAGCCTGGCTATAACCTCTCCTAGACCCCATACCTCTCCTTCTCAAATCTGAATTCTGCTTCTGCCTTAAAAGCTGAAGAATGTGCTATTTCTAATTACTCTGTACTTCTGTAGTATGTTTGTAAGTAGCTATTATGTTACTGAAGGACTAAGTGATTATTTTTCTGTTGTCTGGTCTCTCCCAGGATCTGAATGTACTAATGAAATGATATACTGGGTTGTCGAGGCAACATAAAAACTGATGGTAAATTATTAAGCCCTGTACGTGTCACTAGTACTGCATTTCCATTTTAAATGAAGTATTTCCATACTCATAGAAACTAGAATGAGAAAATATGTATTATGTCTTTCAGTTCAACCTCACCCAGTCCACAGCTGCCTTGGTATACTTAGAATATATGTTTCCCATTGCTTTATTTTAGTCAGGTGAAGAGGCTTTCAGCATTTATCTTGGGAAACAAATCCAGAGCGCAATGGGTCCCGCTATTACAATATTTTTATTTTGTGCATCAGCAAAAATTTCTCTCTGACTTCCCATCCTTCATTTTTTCTTTCTTATTTAAAAGCTTCATTTAATAAGCATTTTTAACGTGCTCATAAAGTCATTAAGTGGTGCAGTTTTACACTTCGCTATTTAAAATTAAGTTTTGAATTTGTTATTAATGAGATGATGGACCAATCGCTACACTTGAGAAATGAATAAAGATTGATCAGGAGTTTGAAATGCAGCCTACTTAGTGTGTAACTTAACATTACATATCTTCCTATCTTGATCTGAAGTTTGGTATGAGCTTTTATGTTTTTGTTTGTATTTCTTTTTAATGCTGTCTTTCTGAGGTTGCTTTCTTCTTACAGTTTTTGTACAAATAAGCCATCAGTGAAAATTATTGATATATTTCTGATTACTAGAATAATTTTTCCCTTAAATGTTTGACATATTTAATACCTATTGTCTTAAATATGTGTGAGTAGAAAATTTCTAATTTACATCATTAGTAAATTCTCAGTTCTATATTCAGATATAGTTATCATTATTTAGCTCAAAACAAGCTATGCAAGGTACTAAAAACTCTGTCTTTTGGACATGCTACTGGGATTGTGAAGAAAGTGAAGTCATTTAACTGTGCCCCATAAATAGCACTTATTGAAGATTTGCATAGCCATGAATTTTAGACGTGAGATACCGGTCCAGTAAATAACTGTTCCTTGCAGAAATACTTCAGGTGGTCATAGGGAGGGCTTTGAAGTACACATTTTAAATACTCTTTGTATTTTACTGTACATTCAATTACAACAGTAAATGCATTCCTTCTGCAGCAGGACTGTTTCTGTGAGCAAATGCACCTGCTTTTGTAAGTTCTACTTTATTTAATTCCTGACTGCGGGATTCTATAAAGATAATGACTCTGAAAGGATTATGCTGCCAAGAAATTAAAGGCTTTTCTGGAATAACATAAAATAACATTTTACTTTTCTCAAAATATTAGGGCTTATCTATATTGAAAGATGAACAAACACTGTCCAGTGTACGCTGTATTTTCTTCTGTAGGTTTTCCCAGATTTCAAATTTGAATCCTTGTTCCTAAAAATTTCAAAGCAGGCATGTAAAATTCAGAATGATTTTGTTCCCCAGTGCTCTGTTTTAGGGCCAGTTCTCTTCAATGTTTTCATAAATAATTTGGATGTAAGACTAGAAGGTGTTTTGAGCAAGTTTGTTGACGATCCTAAATTGACAGAAATTGTTGACTCTGCCAAGAGTGGAGAGGCCTTGCGGAGAGATCTAGATGAATCAGAGAGCTATCTGATCACTAACTGTTTGAAGTTTAGTAGGAGGAAGTACCGGATTCTGTGCCTGGGAAGGGGCAACCCTGACTATGCACACAGACTGGGAGATGAGATGCTGGAGAGCAGCCCTGCTGAAAGGGATGTGGGAGACTTGGCCAACAGGAAGCTGAACATGAGTCAGCAATGTGCCCAGGCAGCTAGGAAGGTCAGCCATATTCTGGGATGCATCAAGCATGACATTTCTAGCTGGTTGTAGGAAGTTATTGTCCTTCTCTATGTTACACTTGTATGGCTTTGTCTCAAGGATCATGTGCAGTTTTGGGTGCCCCAGAATGAAAAGGACATAGAACTATTAGAGAGTGTCCAAAGGAGTTCTGCAAGGATGGTGAAGGGTCAGGAAGGGAAGACATACAAGGAGCAGCTGAAGTTCCTTGGTTTGTTCGGTCCAGGGCAAAGGAGGCTAAGGGGTGGCCTCATGGCAGCCTACAGCTCCTCACAGGGAGCAGAAGGGCAGCACTGAGCTCCGCCCTTTGGTGACAGTGCCAGGGCCTAAGTGAACATAAGGAGCTGTGTCAGGGGAGGGTCAGGTTGGATATCAGGAGAAGGTTCTTTACCAATGTATGATCAGGCACTGGAACAGGTTTCCCAGGGGGACTGGTCTTAGTGTCAAGCTGATGGAGTTCAAGAACTGTCTAGACAATTCTCTCAGTAATGTGGTCTGATTTTTGGGTGGTCCTGTGTGGAGCCAAGAGTTGGACTCTATGATCCTTGTGGGTCCCTTTGAACTCGGGATATGTCATGAGTCTATAATTCCATTCACAGGTCAAAACCCAGGTCAGTTAAGTTGTTCTGTGGTAGGAAAGGGAGTGAGGTAATAGATGAAGAAAAATAGATAAGGAACTGTTCCATGTATCTTTGGAAGTCAGTTATTTTCCTGGGCTTTTCCCTTCTATGCTGCTCCACAGGGCAACAGGCACTGAACATTGGTATGCTTTGCATGCACTAGAATAGTCTCAAAAATGCATACTCAAATTCTAGACTGACTTTGAAACTCTTGAAAGAAGTTCTGATGTAACATATGAGGATAAAAGACTGCCTTGTTAGTGCTAGATTTGTATTGAGAGACAAAAGAAGCTACCTTATAATGAATTATCATACATAACTATTTTGTTGAAAAAAATGATTAAAACAGAATGATCATGAGGAACCATTAGAGTCTTTGTTCCTCTTTTCCATGTCCTATATATTGCTCTTCTGCTTAAAATTCTTTATGCAACAATATAGACTTGATTACAACAGAGTAGATTATGATTTTCTGTTTGAAAGGATATTTATGTTCATTATGCAGAGATCTTTGTGTGCTTCTGATTGTCTCCAGTGGTTAGGCATTTGAACCTCCTGGATAGCTGCTAGTATAATCCACCTCTAATAAAAATGTAGTTTATGCATATCTCAGGATGGTTTAAGGCAGCTGTGAGCTGTTCATCCTCTCTCCTCAGGAGAGATCTGATTTTTCTCATTTAAATACAGTGCCTTCTTCCAGTTAACTTTAACTGGAGAAAAAAAATAAAAGACCAACCCAGCACACACATGGTTGTGCATGAGCACTCACAACACTTGTGCAAGATGTTCAATTGACTATAGACCTGTGGCAGGACCATCCCTTTTTCTTTAGTAAAGTAATCCAGTTCCCTTTATATTGAGTGGATGTTCAAAATGGGAGGTTTTGCTATTATTCTCTGTGTGTGTGAAGTCTGGGATGTAGCCAAACTTTTTATTTAGGTTCTGTTCCAAAGTTACACTGAGTGTTTTGTAATGTTTCTGGTTAATGCTCTGTATATGTGTCTTAATACATGTATAAATCTACTGGCTTAACTGTTTGTCCCCTTTAATGGAACTACATTTAGAAAGAAGGAAGTCAGAGGTACGCGTAGATAGGGTTCAGGCAGCTCTTAAGTTCAGGACTCAAATGCAGCCTCTGGGTTTAGAAACAGGCATGACAGACTGGTGGAAGATGGGAATATTTAGCAAGGAGCATGGATTATGCTCTTTCTTAACACTGGACTCTGTTGCTAGAGCCAAGATGACTTTAGTGATTGGTGTCTACAGAATAATTCCATTTCTTTCTATTTCTGCTCTTAGTCTTTCTTCCCCCAAGACTGCAAAAAGAAGTGCTAGCTGTGGTTATTTCCTGTTGTAAGAACTGACATCAAGCTCAACGACTTGTATTATGTATCCTCATGAAACAAGCATCAGATAAAATGAACTTTAAGGCCAACAGAACCACGATTTTATGTTGAAACCAAGAGTATAACCAAAAACCTTTGCTGCCATTGGCAGTATCTTGAGCTATTCAATGTCTTTAAATCTAAGCAGGATTTGTCTTGCCTAAATGCCAGACTGATTGAAAATTCATACTGAGGAGATGTGAAGAAGGAAAAATAAACTGGGGACAGAAGTGTGTTATTTATCTAGTTGTGTAAATTTTAAGGGAGAGAGGGAATGAGCTGGGATGAGAGGAGGGAGTGAGAATAGAAAACTCTTAGCTCCTTGAGGTACTGGCCCTGGGAATAATACTGCTGTTTAAGAAAGAGAGTCAAGTAAGAAGAGCACTAAAAAAATGATTCCAGCGAATGGGAAAACCCAGCATCTTAATGCTAGGATTGCTGCCTGAAGTTAAGTTCTGAGGGTTCTCTGGTAGCTGTTGTAAATCCAGTAAGACTTAAATGGGTGTAAGTACTCTGTGTACAAGCTTCAATAATACTTCTACAGCCATGCACAAAGGGATACAAATCACTTTGCCAATATAGATTTTTTTCCAACCAAGAGTCTACAGTTTCCCACCTCAAATGTGTGAATCAGCCAGTACCTTGCACAGAGATCTGTCTTTCACTTCTATGCTTTTTCAGTTCATCTTTTCAAAGAAAATTGTGAAATCTTTCAGAACTTGTCACATAATTTTTCACATAGAAAGAAGAAAACCACTCTTGCCTGCAGGTAGACAGAGTATGCTAAAAAGATCAGATTTTTAGACTTTCTGCATAATTTAGAATCTAGGTAGAACAAAGGTCAAAATTTTTTTAGTACAAACTAGAAAATGAGAATTTAAAACTGAAGTAGTGTATATATTTCTATGATATTACAGTCTAAATGACTCCTTGATAATCTAACTGCCTTATTTTGATGGCTTTTATAGAAAAAAGAGTTTATAAGAGATAAGTCTTGCAAAGTAGGAGATAATCCTATAGATATGTTTCTATATTTTCTAGTAGACAGAAGTTGTGTGTGAGAGAGATGTCTGTGTGCACCACATACATCCCAGATATTTGCAGCCACATGACACTGGATTTATCAGAGCTCAACTTGTAAAGGGAAACCACTGTATAAGTTGAAAAGAAAAAAAAAAAAAAAAAAAGCAGTATTCTACTGCCGTTTTGCTCACAAGGAATGGAAAAAATGATTAGGTGATCTGCTTACTATAGAGTTCTTTCTGAAAAATGGAAAATGTGTGCCAGCAGTTTTCACTGACTTTACCTTAAAACCAGAAAAGAGAAAAAAGGCAGTATTTTCGAAAGCTTATTTAGATAAATCCAAGCATATTCCAGGAGAGAAGACTTACGTCCCTGCCACTACGCAGAAAACATACTGATGTTTCTGTGCTATCCCTCACCTCCTGTATGAATTTGGCAACATCAGCCTTAGGATCCCAGAGGGCATCACAGGGGTGAGCCAGAGAAACTCTACGGAAAACAAGGTAGGTAGAAGTAAGTTTTTCTTTGCAAATATTTTAAATGAACTACTCTTGAGACTTTTCTCTATCTAGCATAAGATGGATTCAAAGTGAAATAATAACTCCTCTTACTTGTATTTAACTAGATTATTTTGTAGTATTAACTAGATTACTTTATAGTAATAAGGCATTAGATTCATATGTTCTCCTTTGACATTATCAAGTTTCTGAGTGCAAAAATATATGCTGTTACTGGGAAGTGCAAGAAACTGTACATCACAGAAATCATAAGTGATTTTGCCTTGTGCCAATTCCTCTGAGCTTTTGCAGTGCAAAACAATACAGTATACATTGTAAAGTAATACTGTTTCATTAAACCAAGTTATTTTTGTGACAAGATGAGAAAAAGAAGCATGAAAAATCTAAGTAGATGATGGCAAAACATTTTATCTTTAATAATAAAGATAACGTTTTTTAATTACTTCCTTCTAGCAGCTTTTAATAAATCCATTGTAAGATTACTGGATCACACAAGATAGAACCTTGAAAGTTTACTTTTCAGATGCAGAGAGAAATACGACAAATAATGAGGAAAGCTGATCCAAAGCCAGAGCTACTTTCATAGCAGTAATTAACATTAATCTGAGGTCTGCATGAACCTGAACAGAAATTGTTACTGAATTCAGGGTCCACAAATTGATGTAGTTATTTTTTGAAAATTTAAAAAGATTTTCCAGTAAAAATACTGTTTCAATGCTTCTACAAGTTGCAGAGTTATGGAGAAAAATACCTTATTTCCTAAAACTTGGGCCCATTTTATCGAGTGCCAGGTGATTCTTGCATTATGAGAGCAGATTTGCTATCCTCTCTGTACATCTTTTAAGTGTTTTCTGCAATCATTCTTTTGCTGAATTTAAAGCCTTCTTGTCTGTAAACAGTTCATAGTTCACAACCTGTTTCTCATACCTCTTCCTCTGAGTATGTAGAGAGCAATGACTCTGAGATGATGGCAATAGTAATGGCAAGATGTTCTCTTAATAGCTACACTAATTAGGGTATGAAATTAATTAGGCTGCAAAGGGATTTCTTTGGGTCAGAAAAAGAACCGTAATAAAGTGAAATAAGGAGCATTACTGGTGACAGTAATAAAAAGGTTTTTGTTGTTATTTTCAGAGCTTTTAACTTTCTAATGAATTATAATTTGTTTTTAAAAGTTCTGTTAAGGACGTTATTATTTATAATGCTATGCTTTACAGTATAATCTTACAACATACAGTTTTGCTCAGAAACTGCCAAATGACCTTTATGTTTACTGTTAATTTTGTATTAATTGTGCTTATGCTATAGGTCAGTCCTGATTTTTCTGATTGACATTGAAAAGACAAAACAAATCTGTTATTCATCTCTGTATTATCACAAATTTTAATTTAGGATTCACTACTGTTGTCATATGTGACAACTCAGTGCAGAAAATCCAATAAAGCTTTCCATTGCAGTTGTATGGATTTTAAGTTTTGTGTTAATAGAATTTGCAAGACTTGCAGGCACTACTTCAATTCTTGCTGAAATTTTTCCTTATCTTTACATGTTCTATTCTTTTCTTTCTTTTGACTAAAACTCATGCAGTCTAGAGTGCAAATGGTGTTGCATCATCTTTTAGAAGGTTGAAAGATATTCCATAGTGTTGATGGAAATTTCCTCAGCAGTATGTCTACTAACTATTAGATTCTCTGACAGAATGATACTACTTGAATAATGTCTCCTTGCTGTTCTTGCTGCCTTGATTGTACAGCATTTTAGTAGTACAGAACTTATCTGACTTTAGCTTTTTAGATGTTTATATGTGGAAATTTAGCTTGTGATTTATCTGTAACTGTCACAGACATGCTGGGGGAAAGGAATTTGCTAAAAAAAATTCAGCTCTTGAGTGCTAGAGAGCCTAGGGGCTTTCTTAGTCACCTCCTTAAGTCATGATCAGATGGTGGTACTCAGAGAAAATACTGCCATAGCATTGTGGCTATGCATACAAGGCTGTAGTTTTGTTTAATTTAGAATCGTGCATAGTCTCAAATTTTGGAAGCCTATCTTTTGTACTACTAAATCAACAATAACATATCTTTTTTTTTTCCTTCCTCTTCAACTGGAAATTAATACGATATATAAAATTGCCTTTTCAAAGCTAAAGGAGAGCTGTAAGAAAGAAGGGGACAGACTCTTTATCAGGGTTTATTGTGATAGGATAAAGGGAAATTGTTTCAAACTAAAAGAAGGCAGATATAGATTGGGTATGAGGAAGAACTTTTTTTACAGTAAGGGTAGTGAGTGAAGCACTGGAACAGCTTGTCCAGAGAGATGGTGGATGTCCCATCCTTGGAGACAAAGAAGTCAGGCTGGACCAGGTTCTGAGCAACCTGATCTAGCTGTGGATGTCCCTATTCACTGTAGGGGAGTTGGTCAAAATGACCTAAGAATCCTTTCCAACTCAAATAGTTGTATGGCTGAAAATTTGGTTCCATAATTATCTTGTTGGCACTCTGATAAAATAAATCACCCACATTCTTAGAGGCCATTATTCTTTGTAGCAGCCCGTGCTCTGGAACATCACTGAAATCTGTGGCAGTTCTGCATACACAGCTTCTATGGGATCTGTACCTTCAGTAAAAGTGACAAGATAGTATTTGCTAACCAAGGACTCCCTAGAAGGCTTCAGGAAAGCAAATACATTAGGACTGATTTTGCTATAAAGAGCACAGTGACAAAAAAAGATGAATGCTTCTTAAGGATCTCCCCTTACTTGAAAGGAACATCAGGAAATAAAACAAGGCAATAGAGTTTGTAGTTAATCGGAAACGTGAACACGTTTTTGTTGTTTAAAAACAAAACAAAACCATCACAAAGTTTTCCACTTAAAGACCAATAATAGAATTGAACACACAGAATTTTGTACACCTGTGTCTTTATTGCATATTATCAACAGAAAATCTGTCTGTTAGCAACACTGGTGATGTGAGTAATTTTGCAAGAGAGTATGGTAATTTGAAATGTGGGGACACCAGTCAGTTAAAAACAGAGAAAAGTGGTATTCCAAGGGGAGATGAAAACATCACTGAAAATGAAAGTCCAGTTTTCCCACAAGTGCTTGTAATGAAGCCTTTTCTGTGAAAACATTATTTAAAAAATATTTTTCTGTTGAATGACATTTATTAAGGATTCGACAACAAATAAGCTCGATTCCACTGTCAAAATATATCCAATTCAGTTGGATCATAGAGTTTCCCTTCAACTTAAAGGGTTTGGCTATTGAACCAACGAGAAATCTTGGCTGCGCATTCCTATGTGTTAAAATGTCTGTTTCCTGGAACACTTCATGTTGCTTTTGAACTTTATATTTTGCTAATTATTTTTAAAGCAATTAAAATGGCTTTTTGAGATAAAAGCTCAAAAAATCACATTTTGATGTCTAGAATAGCTGGTCATTGATATCTGAAAGTACAGCGTCAGAAACTCTTAATGAAAATCATGTAATAACTAGGAGAATGACTCCAAACTTTGAACATACAAAACAAATAATTGGAAAATATAGTACTTGTAAATATATGCAAAGTGGTTTTTTGTAATGGTGGTATGTATGCTTAACCACACTTGATAAGTGCAAATCAAAATGTACCTATCCTTCTCTGTAGGATGATCAAATATTTTCAGGTGAAATGCATTTTCACTACATCGCACAAACAACATTTAGCCTTGTGTGACTTGAATGTGTGACACTTCTGCCAAATTTAATGTACATCTTCCAGAGGTTACCTACGAACAAATTATTTTTCTTCTGCTGGATGTACTTAAAAAGGTTGCAGGAGAGAGTGTAAGATATGTAACATATGTAAGAGAACATATGTTACTGTTCAGTAAGCCATGCATCAGATATCAGAAACTAATGAGGCAAAGAAAGCAAAGGCAAGCAATGCCATCAGTAGCAGCTAAATTTAGGAAGAGCTTGAGTGTTCTGGGAGACAGGAAAGTAAGTGTTCTCTCCCTGTACTGTGTGACAGACCTGAAAGTGTAGAAATGTGAATAGGTGTGTTAATGTTGTTATGCATTCAGGTAGCATCAAAGTTCAAAACAGAGCTCTAAGTTCCTAGTGGTACATACCGAGATTTAAAGGAGTAAATGAAGAAATTTTACGCAAATGGGTCTGTAAATAGCATGGTTTCATAAAGCAGATTTCGTGGGTGTAATAAATAGCCTAACGTTTCCCAAAAACATTAGTGTGTTTGTCACAGACTGGATGTTGTTTTCATTCTGAAGTTATAAGCAGTTTTAAAGAGCTGTCTTCTCTGTCTACCTACAGAAATATTTTTGGAGATATGTATATCTTTGTAGAATCATTTGATTAATTCAAGAAAATGTTTACCGAGCTTTTTTTGCCTTTAAGTACTTGTTAGGTCCCAGAGCTATGTGGCTGTTCACAAAATTCCAACTAAGCTTCATTACTGTGTAATAAAACAGCTCAGCTTAAAAATCGTTCACTTTATTGAATTTACTGGCAAGGGATCTGACTGTGTTCACTTCATAGGGTAAAGGTTTCTCACTTTCAGAATCCAATCTGCTGTTGTAACTAGTGAATTGGGTTGGTTCTAAAGTAATGCCTCCTATTTATTTCCATGGAAAGTACAATAGGTAAAAAGAGCACAAAAACACAGTTTGATAGAGCAAATTCTTAGCCAGAAAACAATATTTTTGAACAGTTTCCACCACCATTAGTTTATACAATTTAACCTGTGGTAAACAAGAGGCTGAATGTCACACTCATAAAAGTCTTCATAACTATTCAGAATATGAGTTACTTTTTATGCTGCAGTTGCCTCTGTTGAAACACATCACCCAGCATCTCACTGGGCTAACATCCATTTTTTGGTCTCCATAAACATTCAGCAAGCATCAGTGAATGTCAATGGGTGCAATTCCTTCTGCAAGGATGAATTCAATTCTACTTCTTAGTTTCATCCTCACTTTCATGTCAGACATGATTTTGTCAGACTGGCCCTCTACTGCCATCTGTCACATGGCAAAAACATAGAATCATATAATGGCCTGGGTTGAAAAGGACCATAATTATCCTCTAGTTTCAACCCCCCTGCTGTGTGCAGGGTCACCAAACCAGACAAGGCTGCCCAGAGCCACATCCAGCCTGGCTTTAAATGCCTCCAGGGATGGGGCATCCATAACCCTCCATTGGGTAATCTATTCCAGTGCGTCACCACCCTCTGTGTGGAAAAACTTCCTCCTAATATCTAACCTAAACCATTACTGTCTCAGTTTAAAACCATTCCCCCTTGTCCTGTCACTATCCACCTTCGTAAGCAGTCATTCCCCCTCCTGTTTATATGCTCCCTTCAAGTACTGGAAGGTTACAATGAGGTTTTCCTGGAACCTTCTATTTTCCAAGCTAAACAAGCCCAGTTCCCTCAACCTTTCCTCATAAGAGAGGTGCTCCAGCCCTCTGATCATCTTAGTGGCCCTCCTCTGGACCTGCTCCAAGAGCTCTACATGTATCTTTAGAGAAGAATGTGGTAAGGGACCGTGTAATGGAATATTGGCAGGAAGGTTCAACTTCTTCCGCAATACCACCAGCATCTGCCTGATATTGTGGGCCAATAAAATAGTTAGGAGACATTTCTTTCAGAGCAGCTCTTGTACTTTCAGATGCATCTCTGTAAAAATGTGAAAAATGCGTCTTTGTGAAAAGACAAAGATTTCAGATTATACTTCTAAAAATATATGAGGAAACTTAAATGTTTTAATTTGTTTTATTTTTCTTATAGGTGGCATTTGATAAAAGCAAGGTTAACTATGTGGTCATCTCACTGCCATTCCACCCTCTTCTCTGTTAATCTTTAAATATTTGCTGTTTATAATAAATGCATAGAGGAGGAAACATTTGATTTTCCACTAACAGATGCTATTTTTTTTTTCTTATATATTATTTCCATACTTTTACTCAGGTTATCTCATTCACCACGTCTTGTCTGAGAATTAACAGGGGTACAAATTGTTCTTATGTCGTGCCCAAATTATCTGAGGTGTATGTAATGTCTAGGCCAAGGCTATGAGTCAGCATGAATGAAATGTATTAGTGAATTTTCTTCTAGTTGGTTGATTGTTTCTCTCTTCACAAAGGAGTTTTGTTTTAATTTGTTGAAGGTAAGGGAAGAGGGAAACAAAAACCAAACTTGCTGAGAGTTATAGATGAGCTCCTGCTGTGCTCTAGCCCCATGATGTTCATTACTACTTTGAAGATACACAAACAGGGAAAAGAGAAACACTGAGCCATACAAGAACTTAATTTGTATGCAGTGAAATTGAACTCTATAGATAGTTGATTTTCTCAGAAAAGTTTTATTTTGATTATCTAGAACTTTTGTATGCTTAATTTTATTTTGGATTTTGTCTTTGGAGATAATTTTTCATAAAATTGAAGAAATAAAATCTTATTAGAGTATGTATTTTAAACAAGCAGTAGTTTGAAATTATTGTGCAACCTTAATGGATTCTCGTTCATTACAGGCAGCTTGTGATTTTTTGCATTTAGATATCCTTTACATTTGCATACCATTTCAAGCCTTAAGAATTGTGCAGTGAATGTGACTAAGTAGTTTTCATTGATATTATCTATTTATAACCCATAATATAAGCTATGACTATTGACTTTTAAAGATAGCAGTTTTGAAGTGAACTGTTGATAATTTGAATTAACATGGTCCAACTGGATATAGTCTTGAGGCCTGATGCAAACCTTTGCTGCAAAGGAGTAGCATCAATCTATATTAATATAACATCAAGATATCTTGATGCAAATATGTAATAAATACGTTTCTTAAATGGGAAAAGCCAAGGAAGGTACAAGCGAGACGCAAGATGGGTAATGAGATTAAATATCTGATGACAAAATTTTTTTGTTTCACTGGTTTCAATAAAAATGGAATTATGGAAATGAAATTAACATATAAATACTTTTATGCATGTTCAAAAATTTGTTATAGCTGCTTTAGAAATAGCTTTTCACCTGGAAAGCTAGACCTTGCAGCAAACTCTTATGTGAGATTCCACACTATGCATTTTTGCCAGCATTGAACAAGAGTCTGCATGTTGTGTTCATAAAAATCTGCACCAGTCGAGGCAAGTAGTCACAGTCAGCACAGCTAAAATGCACCACCCACGTCCTCACTGTACTAACACACTCTGTTTGGTTCAGCAAGCATCAGTGAACGTAAACAGGTGCCATTTTTCCCACATGAAGGAATTAAATTCCACACCTTTCCTTCACCTGCACTCCCATGTCAAATGCCATTTTCTCAGAGTGCCCTTCTGTTGCTATCTGTCTCATGGAACAAAATATTTTTGGAATATTGGTGGGAAGGTTGAATTTGTGCTGCCATATCACCAACATCTGATTATGACTTCATGAGCAAAGTTACAAAATAGGAGGCATTAATTTTGGAGAAGCCCTCATATATACTCACAATGTGAGTGTTTTTCAGGTGTGTTGTCTGATGATCAAGTATGCATTGTCTGACCTTGCAATGACTTGTGAAACTGCCTCAAGAGAATAGGGAAAAAATATACAAAACTATTTTGTAGGCTTCTTATCTATATTCTCCCTGAATAATACTTAAAATAAAATTTTGGAAAGTATGTCTGAAATAGAAAAAGAACAATAGCTACTATGATGAAACTGACTGTGTTTTTTTTTATAACTTTTTTATTTTTATTTTTATCTTTTAAGGCTGCTCTGTTCCCTGCAGTGTATCTGTGAAGTGCAGAAAGAGTTCACAGCAGATGATTATACTAAGGTACCAGAGCTAGTGAAGTGTGAGATAATCTTTTGAGTTGAGAATTAGTGTCTAAGGCAACCAAGTGAGAAACCAAAGGGGAGTTATTTCTTCAGTCAAGTTTAACATCTAAGATGCACGTGAAACAGTAGCTCTTTATTAGTCATCAAGTCAATACTTTTGACCATCTGCTTACATTCTAATAATGTTGGTTGTTTTTTGTTTGTTTGTTTGCTTGCTTGCTTCGAGGAAAGGACACCTTTTTGATAGGAGACAGCAAAGACAGCAACTTTGCTACAAAATCTGATATTGATTTTGAAGTCCAAATTTCTAATTGAATAGAATTTGCTAATACAGACAATATAGAATCACAGAATAACAGAATGGCCAACCTCCCCGTTTAATACCAGACCAGGCTGCCAGGGCCCCATCCAGCCTGGCCTTGAACACCTCCAGCAATGGGGCATCCACAGCCTCTCTGGGCAGCTGTTCCAGCACCTCACCACTCTCTTGTAAAGAACTTCCCCCTGACATCCAACCTAAATCTTCCCTCCCTCAACTTCAAACCATTTCCCCTTGTCCTGCAGTGATCAACCTTTCAAAGAGTTGATTCCCCTCCTGTTTATAGGCTCCCTTCAGGTACTGAAAGGCTGCAGTGAGGTCACTCACCCTGCAACCGCCTTCTCTCCAGGCTGAACAAGCCCAGCTACATCAGCCTGTAGGGGAGGTGCTCCAGTCCCCCGATCATCTTCGTGGCTCTTATCTAGACCCTCTCCAGCAGCTCTCTGTCTTTCTTGTACTGAGGGCTCCAGACCTGGACACAGTACTCCAGATGGGGCCTCACAAGAGCAGAGTAGAGGGGGACAATCCCTGTCCCTGCTGGCCACCCCTCTTCTGATGGAGCCCAGGATACCATTCGTCTTTCTGAGCTGCATACATATATATATATAGCCTTTATATATATATATTTATAAAATTTATATATATATATAGATATATAATTATAATATAGTCTTTACAATGTTGTTTTCTATACTCTCCAAATATCCGTATGCTATGCACTCATTCCCATATTTTCCTTGTAAAAACATCCAGATAAAAAGAAGAGGGAAGTGTGGAATTTTCAGTGGTTTCTTTTTTTTTTTTTTTTTTAAAGGACGTGATGCCTTTAGCATAGTGTAATGGAATTCTGTGAAATCCAGGGCTGTTGATGGCTCTTAAGTTATTCAGTACCCATTAATTTTATCGTAAGCATGTGATGATAAAAACATACTTGGGTTCACTGGAAAGTATGAAAAACTATTATTTAATACTTAAGGTAGTGTTCATATTTAAATCATGCCCATTGATTATTTTTTTATAAAATAGGAAGTAATCTCAGAATGAGGTTTTTTTTTGTTTCTCTCTTGATTCATTGATATGAGACTGAAAAGTTGACAGTAGGGAAGGATAGGGGTTGAATTAGAATCATAGAATGAGTTGAGTTGGAAGGGCCCTTTAAAGCTTGTCCAGTCCGACTGCCCTGCAATGATCAGAGACATCTACGGATAGATCAGGTTGCTCAGAGCCTCACCCAGCCTCACCTAGAATATCTCCAAGGAGGGGGCATCAACCACTTCTCTTGGAAACTTCTTCCTGTGTCTCACTACCCTTATCGTAGAAAACTTCTGTATATCCAGTCTAAATCTCTGCTCTCTTAATTTCAAATCATTTGCCCTTGTCCTCTTGAACAAGTGGAAAAGGCTTTGAAAAACTGAAAAAGAAAGAAAAAAAAAAAGAGAGAAAGTGGAACTGATGTTTCTGCTCAGAAATGCTCAGAAGTCTATCTGAAGATGATGAGCTTAAATTTAAGTTTCTAACACCAACAGATTTTCAAGAAATTATTACTTTTGCTCATGATATTCCTGTCACCTGTATTTGCCAAAACATTAGGAAAACAAACAAACAAAACATTGGTAATAAAAGTTTCTCTACCTACTTTTAAGGGTTGCCAAAGCTTTTCTGTTAAAATATTGAATTTTTTTTTGTATTCTTTAACACTTTTTTTCTTTAACCCTTTTTCAAACTCTCGTCTTGACATTTTTGCAACAGGAATTGACATTGTACTCTCAGATTTTGATGTATCAGGCCATGGGTGTTTAGAATTATGAGGTTCTAGTATAATATCTGGCATTACAAACAGTCCTTGAATAAAATGCATAAGCCTATATTGTAGGTGTAACTGACCCTCTAATTACACATTAGTTTGTCTGTGCACAATATTGCTGTGTGTTGTGTGCTCACCTGTCTTTGACTTTTGAAGGGCTGTAAACAGGATAAGTATTAATTTAAGAAATCTACTGAAAATTAAAAGCCAACTGAATGTAGTGATTAACTATTTTAAAAATGTGTGATTGATGCATGCTGTCAGCAAATGTCCTAGCTAATCTTTCAGTTAGATGAAGTAGCTGAGTTTTATTAGTGATTAAAAATATGTATGTTTGTGTATTCTTAATGCTATTTCAGAGAAAAGTCTTTAATATCAGGTTATTTTTCTACGCTTTCACCCATAAGCCAATTCCTCTGATATTTGAGATGCAACCATGCATGACTTCGTGATGGACGTAAAATCATGCCATTGTTGATGTTGGAAGACACCTCTGAAGGACATCTGCTCAAGCAGGGCCACCTCTCTCAAGCTACCCTGTGTCATGTCCAGGCAGCTTTTGAAAATCTCCTGGGAAGGAGACTCTACAGCCTGTTCCAGTGTTCTGACACCCATACAACAGAGTTTCCTGATTGGACACCACTGGAAAGTGCCTGATTCCATCATATTTATTTCCTTGCTTCAGGTATTTGAACACACTAATAAGTTGTGTATTTGGTGATGTATTGTATGTGCTATTTGTGTTTTTTATTGGTATGACTGGCAAGAAAGACATGCATATGAGAATGCATAATTCTATTCAATTCCTCTTTTTTTTTCTTCTCTTTGACTGAATTGGAGCATAAAAGTAATCATTTGAAAGCAGAACTGCAATATAACCACATTACATCATAATATAATGTACTGAAAATAATTTTAGAAAAATGAGTTTAACTCATCATATTCATAGCATAAGTGCTGCTATTTTAAAAGAACATTGATAAAATAATTGATGATGTCTTAAGCATTCCTTTGTTTCAATTAAACAAACACGAGCATTTTCACATAGCTGAGGCCTTGATCCTTAGCCACAGTGTTTCCTGAAATATCTTACTCCAGGAAGGGTTTTGTTTTTTTTTTTTAATTTTGCTTTCTGAAGTTGTTTCCATATACTGAAATTTAAAAGCTTTAAAAAGGTAATGGTGCTTAATCTCAGGGACTACTGCACGCTTGATAGGGCTTACATGACTGATATCTGGCATGGGCAGATGAGCAGGGTGGCACTAGGGTTCAGAAAAAGTTGAGAGGCACTTAGAAATAAAGTAGTAATTAAATATTATTATGGCAGAAGCGGGCATTTCTTAAATACTGACTGCAGTATCCAATTTTAGACTTGGAACACATAGTGCCTGCTTTCTTCTCTCTTTTCTAAAAATAGGTATTAACTGGATTAGTATCTTAACTATATCCTCTTCTGCTACATGTGAGTATATTCACTGCTTTAGTATCTAGGAACAGATGAGGAACAGTGTGAAGGTAAAGCCAGGTTTGCTGGGTTAGCTTTGTCTCAGGGCTAAATATCTACCTGGGCTCTTTTCCTCTTCTTAACAGGACAGGAAGAGAAAACAAGATAGAAAAGCTGGGAGATGGCCTAGCAGTGTCAAAGGAAGAAAGCTGGGACTTTGGGAAAATTAATTTCATTTATTGAGTACCCAAGAACCCTGTTATGCTTTTCTACATTATGGAGTTAATAGAAAATGGATATATGCACTTTCTGGTTTGCTGAAACTTAAATAAATTCACATGGTGAGAAGAGACAGTGATCTTTTTATGGTTACACAAAGATTTATCTCAATCATGTTTATTTACAGCAACAGATTCTGCAGTGCTTTACCCGAATTATAGAGGGTGATATCACATAATTTTGCTGCCTCATCTGAAATGAAGTAATTCTCATCATAAAAACATTTCATGAGCTTATTTTTCTTGAAATATATTGTTATTTTATGATCTCATGTTTATTATGTAATAAGTACTAGCTTCTGAAAATATATCTATCACACTGTCCTGCTTGTGACCGAGGCCTTTCTATGTACATCAGTCACCAAAAGTGCATTACTTTTCTGTTTCTCTCTGTATTTAACTTCTGTGCACAATAACACAAAGAGCTTGAGACAAAGCTAATATAACATAAACTAATTGTTATTTTGTCCTGTCGGCACCACAGAAAGAAGGGAAAACAGGGTTGCTATAAGGAAGTCTTACAGCTGTAATTTTTCCATGTAACATTGAGTGGTTTTATCTTGTGACAAGAGAGCAATAAAATTTTCCACTGAGGAGGCCAAAACCCAGTTGTAAAATCTACCTTTTTGCAATGTCCTTGTTGGTATTTTCAGTCTGGTTCTAAAGCAGAATAAACCCTGTTGCCTGCTGCATAAGCCTACCGAGCACATGAGAAAAAACATTCTCTGTTTGAAAGTTTTTTGAGCCAAAAAATTGACATCAACACCCAGTCTCACAGACATTTCCCGATACTGGAAGGCCTCTTCTATAAGCAAATGCAGTCATAACCTACTCTATTGGCTGGCACATTACGTTTGTGTTGGTTGCTCTGAAAGTAATGACTCCTATTTATTTCCATGGAAAACACAACAGATAAAACCAGCACAATGACACAGTTTGAAAGAGAAAATTCTCAGCTACAAAATACTATTTTTCAACAATCACCACCAGGAGATATGCATTTTTGCCGGGGATAAACAAGAGCCTGCATGCTGCACTCTGTCTGCGCTAGTGGAGGTGACCCTCAGACGGCACTGCTTGAAATGCACCACCAACCTCCTCACTGTGCTTGCATCCAGTGTTTGATCTCCAGAAACGTTTAGCAAGCATTAGTGAATGTCAGCGAATGCCACTTTAACAACATGGAGGAATTCAGTGGCATACCTTTGCTTTATATGCACTTCCATGTCAGATGCCATTCTATCAGACTGCCTCTCTGTTGCCATCTATCACACAGCAACAACATGTAATAGAATACTGGTGGGAAGGTTCAGGCTCTACTGCCATACCACCAACATCCGCATCTGATGTTGTGGGCCGACAAAATAAAATAGGAGGTATTACTTTCGGAACAGCCCTCCTATAATGTATGTACAATATATACAAAATAGAAAATGTTTTGATAATAGATTTGCTTTTTTAGTACCCTATTGTTCATTTATTTTATCTACAATTATGATACATTTATTTTAAGGGTTTCTCATTGACATGTATATTTGAACAACGTGTTTGAGTACTCTTTCATTTCTCCTTTACCCCCTGCAGCTGAAGGGGGGGGGGGGGGGGAAGCGTTCTTTGTTGCCTTAAATACATTAGAGTAAAAGACCAAAATATAAAAGCAGTTTCACTGGATAAAAGAAATGTTAGACTATACAACCAGCAGCGATATATTTGTTTAAAAATTATAAAGGAAACTGCCTTTGGTGAAAATATGAAATGTGGCAGACTATGAAGTGTGTTTACACATTTTTCTCACTTTGAAACTAATGGGAATTATGTAACTGTCTGCCTTTCAAAATCTGATCTAAACATTTTATCAAAATTTCAAGAAACTGTACTTGTTTTTCCTCTTTGTCCTGTGTGAGTTGAGGGTTGCTTTGCTTAGGTCAAGAGTTAAGATATTTGAAGTTGTATATGGAGGAGCCAATTTGTCTTGAAAAATCATAATATTTGCAATTTAAAGGCAAATATTATTCTATTTGTTTTTATAGTTCCCATCATCAGCATAACCATGTGTCTCTCAAACTATAAGGAGATTGTTGCTCAGACACTCCAAGTATTGGAAGGGAGATTCTTTGATTTATATATGTATACCTGACGGCAAGACTGAGACACAGTGGGTCAAATGTTTGCCTGATCAATTTATTATAAATCTTAGTTGCACAGGGAGATGAGGAAGGGAAGACAGGAGATACAAAAGAGATAGGAAATAAAAGAAACAAGCCATTGTAGAAAGCAAAAGAGATAGACACTGAGGTTTCAGTGTTGCTCCTATTTTTTTTCTTCAATTTGAGGAACTCGCTCAGTAACAGCAGTGGATGGGAGAAAGCCAGGAAGCTTCACAGCAAGCAGGCCCCAGGGGGCTCTTTCCTCAGTGATTTTTTTCTTACTGAATTCCATTGCAAGTGGTTTCTTTTCTCAGAGAGTTCATCTCCCAACTACTTAGTTTAGTGGGGACCTTTTATCCCCTGCTTCTCAGTTTCTTTTTTTCTTCTTTTCTCTCTGTTAGCATGACATACCTAGCCCAACACATAAGCCAGCAGGGAGTGGTGCCTTCATTGCCATGCAGAAGTGTATGGGAACTGCTGAGTCACAGTCTGAACCACTGATTGATCACCTGAGGCAAGCACTGAGTCAGCCCTGCGAGCACAGGTGAAGGTGATTCAGCTGTGTGACCAGAAGGGGTGGAGCCTGGCTGCACCTCTCCTAGATCCCATTTAAGGGCTGACTGCCACTGATGAAGGATCTCTTTCTGAAGATTTCTTCTCCGTGGAGTTTTTCCTGTGAACCCAGATCTTTATATATGAGTGAGTATTCCTCCTTTCCTGTTTGTCTCTTTTTCTGTTTTCACCGTGATAATCTTTCCATCTGTAACACTAACTGTAACAATAAGCATAATCACTTTTTTGCATTGGTCAGCTCTTTCAAGCTGTTCTTGAAAAAGACTGCTTGTCCCTGCTTCTGCTTATCTTTACATTCATATACAGAAGTATTGTACCACGGTGACACCCACCACTCACTTCATAGATAATTTGCAGTTGTCAGAGTCTTATCACCAAACAAGACTTCATGAAGCAAGCATTGAGCCAGGAAAGAAAAAAGGGGGTGGGTTCAGAAAACTGTATTTCACAAGAAATAATTGAGCTGATGTACTTAAATCTATTAAAATATGGATGCATGCAACTTCACTTGATAAACATTCAAGTAGTGCCTTGAAAGTACCACTGCACTTTACAGTGAGTGCAACTCCTGCTATCAGAGAGCAAAGGAATTATGAAATAAGTTTGGTGGCAAGTGGTTCCTGAAAGATATACATTTAATGATGTTTTCTGTCACGCAGTGTGGCAGTTTGCAGGCTAGCTGGTGGGTAAGCAGACCTTTCCTGCTTCGTTATAAGAGAAGTACCTGTGTGGAGATAGTGGAAATGAAAGGATCCTGTCAGATTCCTTACAGTTTGGGAAGAGAGAAGATAAAACTAGGAGTTCTGATGCATCTGAGCTGTACCTCAGCATCTTTAACTGAAAATATATTCCAAATAATCTGTAAGATCTTTCATTGGGGAAGCTGGTACTGTACTGCAGATGCTTATTCAGAACAAACAAACAAAATTATAGCAGTAGTATTTCTATGGAAAGAGAATAACCTTAGAAAAAGCAACAACTCATTTGCTTTTGCTTTTTATACTCAGGGAAAGAAGAGCCAGAGACACTGTTGAGTCACTGTAAGTCTCACTGAGAAGAACTTAAATGCTGTACTGATGAGTGCTCTGGAAAACTCTTGAGAGAGCTTAAATTTGTGTTTTTTTTTTTTTTTTTTTTTCCCCAGCCTCTGCTCTCTTGTCTTCACAAAGTGGAACAAAATAAGAACTACATACCATGCATCATGATTTTTGTTTGCGTTTTCTAATGTAAGGCAGTGTTGAAAGAGGCAGTATCAAAGTGAAAGCATCCCATTTCATTTCTCTCTGTAGGTCAACTTATTCATTGTTTGTAAGAGCTCTGTTCACTATGTATGCCTAACAAAATGTTATTTATATCTGAACATTATTAAGAGAATAGTAAAGCAAGTATCTAGAGCATATGAGGCAGGTAGGCATGAAATAATGAATAAATTGGATTTTACTTATTTTTATCTAGTAATAAATTGAGACTTCTTTCTCTTAGTATGATGTGTAGAGATGCAGGATCTGGTCCATGTTCAGGAAAGAAGCTTATTAGATCCTAATGTATCACGGTATTTCTTTTTCTACTTCATATATTATTTCTAAAGTGTTTGAATGGCTTATTTTTGTATCAGTGAAATTATGCTCTAGATGATAAAGCAATGAGATGTTGAAGTATCGTCTTGATGGCCCTGCAGAGGTAGGTGGAAGTTTCATATACAAATACAGTAAACGTATTTAGTTCACAGTATGTAAATGGACTGCTGAGAAGACTTTTGTGTTGCACCCTGGTGCCCTTTAATGTATGCATGTGTTGTTCCATAGTCCTGTTGCCTCTCTGAGGATTTTTCAGTGGCCTTCATCCGAAGACAAAGAAAAGCAGAATATGCAAAATAAATGTGATGGGAGGTTTTAAAAATGTTATTAAGAAATCAGTATTTCACCTGCTCTACTAAGTGGATGGTGCTATTAGTAAGCACTAGAGGATAGGTTTTCAGTGTATAAAGACTCAGAATAGCAGAAAGCTTTGATAATAACGTGAATTGCATGTTTAATTCTCTGCGTGCCTTACTGAGAATTAGCTAGTAGCTTTATGGGACTTGAGATCAGCTAAAGCTGTCTTCAGTTCAAAGTTGCAAATACTTTTTTGTTTGGCTTGTAAATCCACAAACACTCTGCTCTGTTATTATACGTGCAAATTGACTCTAACTGGATCATTTTGCGTCAGTCTGAGCTGATGAGAAAAGCCCCACACTAACCATATGTTATACGATCTTTGCAAAGGGAGCAATGGGATATTTTATATCTTCTCATGGTTATCACAAGGTCCATAGGTAGTTTTTTTTTTGTTTTTTTTTTTTTCCTAAACTGTTTTAAGGCACCGGAGGTGATCTGGCTTTATAATTCCTATTTCTGGAGGTGATTTGCTTCTAGGCTAAAAACAGAGGAAAAGATTTTACAGTGGGAAGCAATCCACGCAACTGCAAAGGGCTAAAAAAAACCCTCAATAGTTGGAAATTCATCATAAAACTTATTTTTCCAGATTTCATGAAAATTAAGCATTGGAATTTATTTTGCTTACAATTGTAATTCCTCAGATTAAATGGAGGAGAAGCTTATCTATCTGATTTTTTTTTTTTCTTTCAACATTTATGTTGAAGGTCCGTGTATGTATCTTCAGTAGTCTTTACTGACTACTCCTGTTTACTTAGTGTTTCCTGTGGTTTCCTCTGATAAAATTTTGACTAAGTTGTACCCATTCAAAAATAGTCCATGCAGGTTTTCTCCGTATATTTTTGTATCACACAGTTTTCTTGCTTTTTCTGGTACTTAATAGATCATACTATTAGGCAGTTAGAGATTTACTTCCTTTCTTTGCTTAAAAAAATTGCTACGTGACTTACCTTTTTTTTTTTTGAGAAAACAAGGCAAAAGTTGCCACACCAGTTTTAACAAGCTGAGGATAGGGTTATAGAGATTGCATATGAGGATAAAAACTGTTTGTCTATTACTTCTAGCTCTGCAGATCAGAATCAACATTTCTGTAGCTGATCTATGACTATCTGAATATATATTGCACATAGCTTCCTATTTTTCCAGTCATGATATTTGTCTAGTAATTCTTTTTAACCACATTTGACAGTGTGATGAAGTTCTCAAAGACAAATCTACATTAAAATAATTAGATGGATAATGTCCCCAGATAAGAGAGTAATGCAGCATCTCTATCATCCAGTAAAAATGAGATAAATGTTTTAAGGTAGGGAGGAGGTTCAGTTGGAGCTTATGTCTTCTAGACACATCAAAGTCAATCAACTACAGCCACAAATCTGTAGAATATCAGACCTCATTGAATTCCTGTTTGTTTGGAAACAAGACTTAGGAAGAGTTCTCTATGAATATGTTTTCCATATTGGTTCATGGGCAGATGATGACTTCTGTCAGTTGGAAATCAGTTATGTTGCTATTAGCTTTTCTTCTTAAATCTAAGTATTGTAGTGATTTGTCATGTGCCCTAGACTTCGGGAGCATACGGACAAAGAAGCCCAAAAGGTTGTGTGTTCAGGGGGGAAAAAAACCAAGGATATGAACAGGAGAGGACAATGAGAAGTTTTCCACATTTGGGTATAGATGTATAATTGCAGATCTCATTTGTTTGATTGAAACAATTTATTGCATACAGTAACAAGCTGTAAACAATGTACTATCGCTGTTCCAAAAGTAATGCCTCTGATTTTATCGTGTTGCTCCGTGACATCTGAGGTGGATATTGGTGGTAAGGCAGTAGAGGCTGAACTGTCCCACCAATATTCCATTACGTTTTGTTGCTACGTGACAGATGGCAACAGAGGGGCAGTCTGACAAATTGGTGACTGACAAAAAAAAATTGCACTCACTGACATTCACTGATGCTTGCTGAACATCTATGGGGACCAAACAGTGGTTTGAGAACAGTGAGGAGATGAATGGTGTGTTTCAGCAGTGACAACAGTGACTGTGAGTCATCATCACTCATGCATATTTTTCAAGTGCAGTACGTAGGCTATAGGTTATGGTTCATCACTGGTGAAAATGCGTAGCTAGTGATGGCGACTGTTGAAAAATACTGTTTTGTACTGGATTATTTTCTCTATCAAACAGTGTAATTGTGCTGTTTGTATGGATTGTAGTTTCCATGGAAGTAATTAGGAGGCGTTACTTTAAAAGCTGCCCACATAACAGATACTGTTTCTCAGATGTTTGGCATTTGAGGGACATGGCATTTACTATGTGGTGTAAAACAGGTGCTTTTCCTTTTTTTTTCTTTTTTCTTTTTCAAAAAATGTCCTATTTCACTTTTTTCCTCATTTTCTTTGGTTTTGATTTCATTTTGTTTCTTATTAGGTTGTTGCATTGCCACTTGAGTTTCCAGAAACAGGTGAAATATTAGAAACTGTCAGGAAGAGTAAATCTCTCTGTTGAGGACTAGAGGAGGTGAAAGGAAGAGGGAGGTGGATCTCCAGTATTTCAGAGCCAGTTATCTTTAGGATGGTGACCTGCAAGTTCCCTAAGTGTTAAATAGACAAGTTCAGTATAATAAATTTGGGGATTAACTGAGTCCTGCACTGTCGATAACAATTTGACTGCCAAATGTTAACAAAGGAAGTATATGGTGATCAGTATTGGAAGGGGAAGAATATTGATTTGCTCAAGAAGTATGAGTAAGACTGTATATTTAATAAGATGCCTGTCAGCTTTCTTTTCTCTGCCAGGAAGTTAGTTTGCATGACTAGATATGTGTTTACTAAAATATTCTTTTAAAGATAACTCAAATGGTTGATGATAGGAAGAGAAATATGGTTATAACAAGTCAACTCTCAATCACGTAAGTATGTGGGAATTTAAGACAAAATCACATTAACTAACATCAATGTATCTTTTAAGAATTTTAAGATCTGAGTACTTCAAAATCAGTTATCTACTAGGGAAATAAAATCTGAAGCAAACTTTTAATTTTTTTTCAAGAGAACGGGCTGGGGCTCATAACACTAGGCTGTCCACATTACAGATAAATTTAATAACTGTAATTATGGTTGTTTTACTCATGATTGTTGTTGCTGATGCGTTTACTATTTACTAGTTTCTTGATATTCAATCAAAATAGAAATAATTATTTTCTAAAAACCAGTCAAAACATTTGTGTTAATTTACATAACAATAAAATCCAGATGTCTTGAACTCCATTAAACAAAGGCTTAAATGAATTTGATATTTTTAAAATGGAATAATTTTTCTAAAAATTTTCTTGTCAGCTCGAATGATGAAAAATAGGCTTTCATTTTTCTTTCAGTTTATTCCATTCAGTAACAAAAGCAGAAGAAAAAAGTGAAGATGATTTCAACTATCGGAGTAAAAGTTTGCATTAGGTATTTGTTCTACCTTGATCTGGCTGTCTGTATTAAAGTCCCAGGAGATGAAACTCAGTGGAAAAAAAAAAAAAAAATCATTTGGGAAACATAATTTGCATTTTCAATATAATGCTTAATAAGCATTTTCAGGTAATGAGCACACTTCAGATATTCTGTAGCAGTTTGAGAGTTACTAATGGTGGTGTCATTCCTAGAATAATTCTAAATATTTAGATCCCTGTGGTGAGTCTAATCACTGAAAATATACGTTCTCCATAGTTTATTTGTTGTCCCCAAAACATATTTTTCAGCTTTCAGACAAACTCTTCTTCGGTATTGTTAATCAGCTTAGTAAATTAAGAAAAGTAACACTTTTCTTAATTTAATTAACATTTTATTATAGAATATAGGATTAATTTAATTCATAATTTAAGCTAGTTCAATAACCTCATGGACTTGAATAATGAATTACACTGAGTATCTACTGTTACAATAAATAACATAAGCCTCTATGTAAAGACTTCTAATCCCTGTAATTAATGTTCTTAAATATTTTTTATTTCTTTTGTGTTAAAAGAAGACCAGTTCACATGGCATTTACTTAAACATTCTGTAGTAGAGCATGTTCTAGAAAAAATGTTGTTAGACATCAAGTGTGAATGTTTTTGATCCACTGGCTATTGTTCTGCTTGTGAAAAAATTATAAAGCAGTCATACCTACTGCATTGAGAACAGAGGTTTTCAACTTCTAATATTAGACTCCAAACAGAGTAATCCTAAAATAGTTCTAGAAAATTGGTTATTTTTCTGAAAATTGAACTTTGAAAGCGAAACTAATAAAAGAAATAACAAACTTCCGCTCCCTACCCTGTGTTACAATGTTTAGAAATACTAAGTCAAATATAGTTTTACAATTTAATTCGGGGTCTGATACCCAGGAATAGTTTGATACTGGCACTGAGTTCTGAAAAATGCTGGACTTCATAATTAAGGTAGAGATTTAGAACAATATTCGAACATGTGCATAATTTTGAATGTGTGAATACATATAAACCTCAGTTGTTAATATCTTGTTCACACTTGTAAATTTGAGTAGCATTCACATGTGAACAGTACCTAATTGGATATGAGACCTATAGGACTAATTTCTTAACAGTGAAAACTTAAATTACTTTGAGATTAAATTTGAACTTTCAGTGCCTACATTTATTTTTGATAAATAAATTGCTTAAGATTAAACCAGAACTCTTTGTTCCAAATGATGGCAAAATATGACTTGTGAATCGCAGTGCATTGGATACTTCTCAGTTTAGTTTTGCATTTTAAATAATGTTATGTAAGTTTGGAAAGGCCCCTTCTTTAATGTGTGGTGGTGTCACTGTTTTACAGGTGAGAATGGGATGTTCCCATAGTTGCTGTCTTCTAATCTACAAAACACTTTGTCTACTCTTTTTCAGTTCTGTAATGCTAATGGCTTTTTCACCTGATTTGTTTGCACTGGTTTATGTTATAGTAACAAAAAATGTGCTTTGGAAGTTGTCTGTGGAGTGCTGACAATTGAACCTGTATTAACAGGTAGGGTCACTTGGTGTGAGAGAGTGTAAAAATAAATAGGAAGAAAAGCAATGCAATTGCTGATAAAAGGAAGCAATTTCTATCATTGTATGCATGTCACTTCTTGGTCCTTTCCTAGTGTTTTAAACTCTGAGTAATCTTTTCTGAGATATACTTCGTAGTCTGTTGCTGTAGCTGTTTGTTATTCCAGATTACCTTTGGAGAAATCCTGCATCGACCTTGAACTGACAAAGATATTCTCATTAGTACAAAGAGCATGTTCCTTTCTCTGTTTTCTGTGTAATGATAGTGTGAAATGTGAAAACCCTTGGGATGTCGAGTGGACAAGGCTGTATACTTCTGCAGTTTACCTTTCTCATCATGAAGTTGATCAGTGAGCTGTAACAGAGAGAAAAAAAGGACAGGAGCATGAGAGAGAAAATCCACTTACGCAGAGCAGCGTCGATACGCATTGATTTAACACAACAATAAGAGCTTTTAAGAGATGCTATACAACAAAATAATAGATTTTCCATTTCATTACAATATGAAGAGAAAAACTATAAAAAAGTTGTATAAATTAAATTAGTCAAGAGAGAAAAGTATATTTAACAAGGAGAAAAATACTGCTTTGTTTTTCAAAGAATCAGAAGTAAAAATATGGAAATTAGTTCTAGTCTCTAGCCTCACTAGCTTTCACAGAAAATACCATTATACAAAGATAAAAAACTGAATATATGTTTTATATAAACACGTGACTTTTCCAAGGATGAAGAAATTATATGTATGTGAGGTTAGTGCTTTTTCTTTTTTCCTTAATCCTTGAGGATGCTGGCAATTATTCAGTTGGAATGTCTTGCAACTGTTGTGGATGAAATATTAATTTCACCTATCTTACTTAATTAGAAAAGTAGTTTGAGAGTTCTATGCTCTATTGCTTTTTTGGTTAACGTATTTTGGGAAATATCTATCTTATTCCTTGTTTTCTTACAGGCAGAGGCCTTTTCCACCCTGAGTTTCCACTTCAGTTTCACTTAATCAGCTAGCTATTGAAAACGTTAATGCCCAGAGAATCCTGTCATAAAGCCATCTGTACAATTAATCTGCCTAGATTCTGATAGTGACTCGGTTGCCCTCTGGCACATCTTTGGCATTGCTGCCTATTTGCCAGCACTTACTCTTTGTATGGAGGATACTGATGCTTTAAAGATCTTTAGCTGTGTAGTAGATGGACATTTGTGGGAATGCACAGATGTGAGTCTTGCTGTATACAGCCTGCAAATCCTTTTTGCTGCTTAAGTCTTGGAAGATTTGTTTTGCTGCAAAATGCTTATGCAGTAGTTGTGCTGGATGAGGGAACTAAATTATGGAGGTGTTGATACTGCTAGAGGGAACCTAATAAGACTCTGCTAGCACTAACAACACTGCAGAGTTAGTTCAGCCACTAGTTGTGCTATATTTAAAATGCCCAATTCAGAAAGTCACCAGTGTAATGCAAGGACTGTCTTTAAGATGCTTTGGATTCAGGTCTTAATGTGTAAAATATGTTGGCATTTCAGTTTTCAGGTTTAAAAATAGTGAGACAGGAAACAGGTTCGGGTGTTCAGGTGACAGGATGAGGGGAAAAGGCCTCAAGTTGCCAGAGTAAGTTTAGGTTGGATGTCAGGAAACACTTCTTTACAGAAAGGGTTGTTAAGCAGTGGAATAGGCTCCCCAGGGAGGTGGTTGAGTCACCATCCCTGAATGTTTTTAAAAACTGTTTGGATGTGGTGCTCAGGGACATGATTTAGCAGAGGGCTGTTAGAGTTAGGGTAGCATGGTTAGGTTGTCATTGGACTCGATGATCTTTAAGGTTTTTTCCAACCTGAATGATTCTATTATTCTAAGAGTTCTATGAAAAGATTCGTACCAAAGACATAGAAAACTTTTAATATGTCAACAAAGATACCAGATTTCACCACAAACACGTTTATTCTCTCTGTAGACTTTCATTTATCTTGTTTATGCTTACTGTACACCAGCAAGAGTTGAAAATGCATTCTTAAAGCCAGACTCTGCTCATGTGTTCTCATTTTAATACTATTTCTGGTAGTTGCAAACCTAATGCATTAGTGGCCAGATAATGTTGTAGATGGATTAGCTTACCATGTAGAGTTTTCTAGTATCTTTATAAATGTGTTAGATTGTTTAGTTAGAGTATTATAACCCACAAAAGAGCTTATACAATGTTAAGTCAGTCTCTTGAAGTGCTAGTTAGAAAATGTGAATTTACTTGTGTTAAGCAAGTTATCCAGGCAAAATTTTAATATTCATCAAAACTGACGAACGTGGAAACAGATCTAATTACATGAACTTAAGTATATTAATGACATTAATAATAATACAGAGAAGGCAAATTTGGCAGCAGCACCTGTGTGTCAACTGGTTTGCCATTTTGATACAGTGCATGCTTAATTGAAGTGTCAGTGTCACTTAGTGCCTTAAAAAAATCTGTCTTCACTCCAGTTAATGACAGTCAAAAAGGTAATTAAAATGGACTCAGCTTCTTTATATCTTTGAGGTTTGTTATATTTTAATTGTTTCATTTCTTTCCCGGAAATTATTTGTATCTGCTTAAGTAATTTTAGTATAAAGGAAAGAACAGAAATAGGCCAATACATATTTAATTTTGACCTATAGCCTCCTTCATGGATTTTAAATCTCTTATGCTTTCAAATTAATGGTAATTTATCTGAATAAAGAATCGTATTATATATGCCAGCAGTGCAGTTGTGACTAATCAAAGGAAAATATTAATTTTACAAAACTGAGGTTTCTGATTGTGCACCTTCATTTATATGAAAATGTTTGTATTCAGACACTTGCACAGACCTCTGCTAACATAAAGTGTATGTAATTGGATGTACCCTGAAATCAGCAGGGTGTTCAGTGCTTACCACCCCCTTTCTAACAAACTTTTTTTTTTTAATTTAAAATAATTCAGTGGAATATTTCTGTTGAGTGAGGTAGAATAAACAAACAATTTGCCCTGAAACAGATCCAAGGATAAATTTGGTTGGCAAGTTTTGATGGTAAACCAACCTTTTGTGACACCTCAGTTAAAAAAGAATGGCAATTGTAAAACCATTAGAAAAAAATAAGTAAATCAAGTTACTCAAATATTTAGAGTGAAAACATCTACAGATGTCCCTTCTTATTTACTTATTCACAGTTGGAACATTCCAGATGTTTTCACCAGTTCTTTTTTCTAAGGCTAAGGCACTGGCTGAACTATAAGGACCATTTTATTTCCTTTCATTTTCTATAGTTTCTCATTTTATCATACTTCAAACTGAGGTTTCTCTGAAGCAAAGGCAACTTTTTTGTTCTTGTGGAGTCTGAGTACAGTTATTGATGGTAAAATATTACCAACAAATCACTGAAATGCTGTCCTGCTGGAATTAAATTAGCTTTGTGACTGAGCTAAACTCATTCAGTATAAAAGTTCCGTTGCAGACTAATAGCATATTCCTCTCACCCAGTCATCCAGTCCAGAGCTGCTCCAAGATAGTTACTTGTTAATATAGAAAACTATTTTTGGACTTAAGATTTTTCTTAAGCAAATCGGTAGTCTATGGATGGCTGCAGAATTCAGTCTGAAACTTGAAACGTATAGTTTTGCTAAAATGAAGAGCTAAGTACTGAGATGGTTTTGCATCGTTGAATTTTTCAGAAACATAATGCCTTCACAACAAGATTGTAATTTTGAAATAACCATATTTTGTTCTTCTAACTGCTGTTGAGTTGGTATTTGATTAATTTTCTAGTGAAATATAACAGATTAATATAATTTCCAGTGCAATGTTTTATGCATCTTATTCTTCTAAATGCGTACTATGGTATAAATATGTGTATCATTCATTGAAAGAACTATGGAGATAAATGTTGAACAACAATGCAAATTATTTAATTTGATCTGGAATGCTGTTCCACTGTGATTAAAATACTGCAACTTTACTAATTATCTTAAGGAGTTGAAAGCTGTTCTTTCTGTGAAACAAAGTAATTGCAAAACCCATTCTTGATTTATTTTTTTCTTTCTTCAAATGATGACAAAATTTTCTACATATCAGTGACCAACGGTGGAAGTAGTTGATTTCCATTTACAAGAAGTATAAAACTTATTTCATTTTGATTTACTTAAGGATATATGACCGTACATTTTTGAGCTTTACAAGTAATATTTTCTAAAAATAAACAACAATACTAAGTTAAAGATGGTGAACAAGAAGACAATTTCAAGTGTTTCAGTGAGTTTCTTAAGAGCCCTGCATAATATACCTTTTTAGAACCAAATCCAGTCCAGAGAGACCAGATCATCAAGTACTTGTGCGCTTGGAAAAATGAAGGGGTGGAGACAATTTTAGGGTTGTACATCTTTGCTAGGAGAATAACTCAGTGTATTCTTTAGTTTGGTCCTGTACTGTCCTAGTGGGTAAGAATACACTGTTAAGAAACTGAAGTATTTATTACTGAGGACTAATATCTTGATTGTTTTTTCCAATATTCTTCAACTTTGTTGACTTAGTGTATTGATCATCTGGTGACCCGAGCTAATGAAGGTATTAGGCTTTTGTGTGAAGTTGAAACCTTGATATTTCCTTAATGTTTATGAACAAAATGTGTATTTATATTCAAGAAATCCTGCTTTGTTATTGCCTAGAGTTGGAAAACTGGTTCATTTGGAAATCGCTGAACTGTGGAAAAATAAATGCTATGATTAGCATAATTATTTAATTTTTGTACAAAAATTTTTTGATTATTTTTGTCCATTTTGCACACTTTATTCTTCAGTGACTGAGCATTAGAGAGAGTGGTGTGTAGCATCAAGTGAACTGTTGGGTTAAATGGTAAAATTTTGAATTAGCTACAAAGTACTGAAATATTTAATATTGGTTATCATATTCAAGCAGTGTTTAAGCACATAAGATAGATTAAGACCAGAATGCTGGAGCAGAGGGGATGCTCAGCTCTGGTGATTAATAATAGCTTTACAATTCACTTATTCCAACTAATATCAGGATAATACAGGACATAAGATTGTGTTCATATTAATGACCTCCATTATATTTTCTTTCAGCATGGATGATGAAAGTAGAAAGTACATAAACAGTCCTTTAATTTTTTTTTTAGTGTATAGAATACATAGAATGTTTGTTATAATACTACAAAACTTCTGTTTTTTGGGGATAAAGCTGGGAAATTGAGGCAAATTGCTAAAGAGTTCTGACAAAAGTTTGACAGTTTGACAAGAGTTCTGATAAAAGAGAATGTTTGGTCTCTCTTCACATCTTGACATTACAAAGACAGGGAATGAAGTTTCTCTCTTTCAATTCTGGCTGATTAGAATGGATTTATGCCAGAGGTTATAGAAGAAAACTTTTAACTGGGCCTGGCAGTATCTCAAGTTTTTCTTATTTATAATAATTCCATGTCTCAGGAGGATAAATTCTAGTAAGTAGAAGTGACTTGTCAAAGGCTTTAAAAAGTACTAGATGGGGCAGTGATGGAATCTGGATCTCCTGGTTCCCAGTTTTAATATCTCCTTTGAATGTGTGTATATAAAATAAAATCCTAATAATGCATGGGGTGCATTTAACCTTTGTGCATCTACAAAATGACCCTTCATATATGCTCTTTTGCAATAGCAAAAAGTTCTAAATAGTAATAAGAGTTTTGAGTTTACATTTCCTCTAGATATAGGTAACTCTCTTATAAATATTAGAGAATTGCCCCATTTCTATGTGCTGTGGACCTCTGCATTATGCAGATAGGCAAATAAGGGAACATAGAGCTGAAGATGTGGTAAAAGTTGTCAAAAAATGAGTAGAACAAAGCTGAGGAGGGAAAATACACTGTGCTGAGCCGTGATGACAGAACTTTGCTTCCTTTCTGAAGAAGATTAGAAGAGAAAAATGTGTGTGTTTTGAGACTAGGTAGATATGTAGGAAGTAACAAGTAAGGAAATCCTTAGCAGGCAAGCTAAGCCCAGTCATTAGTCTGAAGATATTACAGAGACATTATTGATGAGTCTGTTGTGCTGTATTGTCTGGAAGAATTAGAAGTATAAAATGGAAGTCATTTGTATCCTCTGTGAGAATGCAACCCCTTCTGTGGCTTTCAGGTGATCACTTTTTAATTTTTCTTACTACTGTTTTCTTTTCACTTAATAATTTTCTATTAACTTTACTTACATTTTCCAGCCTCGCATACATATTTGTAAATCAGCAAAAGGCATGCTGGTTCAAGCTTCCTTGAACTTGGGTATGAACAGATCAATATTCTGACAGATTATTTCTAAGGATGCTGTCTATAAAATATGAATATCTAAGATCTGTACTAGAGGGGGGAAAGAAAGGTTTAAAACTGGTGGTTTTCCAGATGCCAGAAGAGAGAAACCTGTTGATGCCTGTCTAATTCACTCTCTGATCTGTGTTAGTGGTGGTCCTGTGTCCCTACCTTAATTCTTCCATAGTATAAATCCAAGAGTAGTACTTTGGGGAATAAAGAAGTACATGGAAACATGATGAAATCAGAGCCCATCTACTGATTTAGTTTGCCACAAGAAGAGGATTCATTTTTTCCACTTGGGAAAGTCAGAATCAGCTTTGTTCATGTTGCAGAGGTACTCCTTAGGTGAAACGTATCACTTGCTAAAAATTGCAATGAAAATTCAGATGAACACCGTTCACTTCTACATAAGTGCCCAATAATTCTGCATCCTGTTTATTAATACTAGATTCACAGTGCGTGAATTAGGCGAACATGCTTTAATTCAGGCTCTGAGTTCTTTGGAGCATGGCTGTGACACTTGGATTCCAGCACAATGAGATCTTGAGTTTTTTTTTTGAGTCCAGGCACAATTGTAAATAGAAATGTTAACCAAAAGCTGTATATTTTTCTAAACTGATTATTGCCACTGGAACTTTATGCTGATGAGACAGAGAGACCTGTGTCAACACTGATCTCCAATTGGAAAGGTGAAATACTTTTCTGTAACTTTAACTAGTCTTTTGTATTTTCCTGAGACAGATTGTTAAGAACTATTCAAATTACCACTTTTTTACATGCATGACAAATACTTGTCCTGCAAACCAGTCACCATGACATAACATTCCCCTGACAAACTTAACAGTGTGTGGTTTGCCTGAGATGTGATGATATGAATCTAAATTTCAGTTAGCAAATGTTTACATGCTTGGGCCAATATTAGCTTCTGAACCAATCACACTCCAGAAAAAGGGAAGGAAAAGCAAATTCAGCAGCTGTTTAAAAAAAAAAAAAAAAAAATCTAGATGGCAGTAAATAAAGTATAAGCCACAGTGGTTTTTGTTGTTTTCCAGAAACTTGAGAATATTTCTATTGTTCTTTGTTTTTGAGAACCCTGCCTGTTTGGTGATTTAAAAAAAAAAAAAGTAAAATGTTAGTGTTACAGACAAAATAAATAGCAAAATATTATCCAGATCCATAGGAGTATTAAAATCTTTTTTATTAACTTTTTGCTCATTTGAGACCAGTAGGATTTGACTTGCAATATCATTTACTCGATAGGTTGTATGTTTCATGAAAAGATGTGCAGCTGTGTATGACACATGAAAGGATAATAATAGGTACACAGTATTTAGCAGCAAAAAAAAAACAAACTACACATTTCCTTTATAATATTAATGGAGCTCTTTTCTCTTAACAAAGCATCAGGGAGCATATATTCACAATGCGTGTTACAGAAGCTTACATTTCCTATTAATTATTTTGTAACTGAGTTTCTTTCAACATGAGACATAAAAGTGAAGGGCTTTTTGTTTTTGTATTAATTGGTGTCTTTGTGATAAAGCACTTTTTGCTCCTGTGACTGATAAAATAATCAGCTCCTGGGTGTGTATACAGCTATTCCCTTAGGGTTCCCTTCAAAGACTACAAATGAGGCAGATTTTCATATGCATGAAGAATTGGTTTAGTACTCTGACACGTTGTTTGATAAACACTTCTGAGACATACCTTAGAATATGCTATGTACAAACCAAATAGTATATTCTTTTAAATTAGAATTACTTTGTAAATTAAAAAAAAATCATTAGCTCCTCACTATAGAAGATCACTGCAACCTTAGTTTTAGAGCTTTGGCAGGTTGATATATTCTGATTACTTCTGGTATGCGTTGATGTGATATAAAATTTCTTTTAGTCTCACAGATATGTTGATATGTAGATTGGAACAAAATGGAACAAAACATGTAAAAGAAGATTCAGCCTCTTCTGCCATACCACCAGCATATGCTTCCGATGTTGTGGGCTAACATAATAAAATAGGAGTCATTGCTTTTGAAGCAGCGCTCAGAAAATATGTAATGTAGTTAATGTGTATGAAGTAAGAAAAATTATTTTAATTTTTAGTGTTTTTTCTTTAGAACATAAAAAAGAGATGCAATAAAATTGTGATTTAGTGGGATATGTGATGTTTTTGTGAAGCTAATGCATCACCCTGGTTTGATGGCTGTGGTTGCAGTTCTTGGTGAGTTTTCAAGGTGTTCACTAGAGATTTTTGAAATTTTAGTCTTTTTGTAATTTATCCTTTAAAATAGTAGTTTGAAAATGTACATATTGCCAAAAAGCAATGACACAAACAAGGCGTGAGGGTGAACTGAGAGCTACTTTTGGTTTTCACCCTTTTGTCTTTCTCATAGGGGAAAGTCCACTTTAATTTTGCAGACTTCAGGGCAGTGTTTGTAATGGATGTATTTTCTCAATGAAACTTGATGCCTTTTTTGAAGATGTGACTAAAGTAACTTGCTTGCTATATACTGATTGACATTTTGTGTGGAAATTTTTGAGATCGTGGTCTTGCTTCATTAGGCTTCTGTCATTTTCTTCTCTTCTCTTGCCATGTATTGTATTGTCACTAAGGATGAGTTTGATTCCTGCCACTTCTGTTAGTGTTATATGTGCCATTCTCTAAAACACTTTTAGTGCTAAAGGAAACTACCCTTAAGGAGATGATTTTCAAATAATGCTGAAATCACCTTGTGTTTTGCCAGTACTTATACTTATGAGTTTACGAGTACACTATATTCCCTGGTGACTGAGAGCCCATAGATGTTGGAATCCGGGGCTTGGAGGTATTCATGTTACCAGTATTGCTTCTTTGTTTGAACCTAGGGTTCTGTAAATATGTGAAGTGCTTGGGTATTTTCTTTTACAGTCTAATTGCTGAGCTAATTCACCCTGATAATCCTTCTATCTTTTTAACATGACTGAACTATGCCATACTGTGGAGCTCTTTGTTTGCCTTAGATCTTCTTAATCTTGAAAGCATGATTCTCCAGTACATCTCAATCTAATGGTATTTGCACTGTATGTAATATCTCAGAAGACACGTTTTGCATTTAAATGTGTCAAAGCACATTATGCTTGTCTCTTCCTCCTTAGATTTCTGTACTGTGACACATCCTGTGATAAACTCCACTGATATTAAGATTTCTTATCAGTTTAGAAATAAGTTCATTCTTGATTTTTTTTTTAAAGAATTTAACTTAGAAAAAGATAAGTATGTATTGGCATCTTAAGCTTTGTACCAGAATTTTTCATCAAGTTCTTTCTGTTGATTGAAGGGGGAGGACATCCAGTTCAATCTGCATACCAGCTTTTACTGTTTCATGTTGCACAGCAGTCTGAATGAGGCTGTATGGCTGCATATAACACTGGCCTTGAGGTTAGACAGACACATTTGTAACAAGAGGCCTGACAGTAATGGTGAGGGCCCATTTTACCTCATTTACAGGTTCTTAATAAAGCTGTCAGGACAGGTCAGGTCCCAAGGAGGGCCTGTGGGAAATCCAGCTTTTAGGTACAATGTGAGCCACTTATGACTACGTATTGATTGTCAGTGGGGTTCCTTTGTGAATTATTTTATGTTTTGCAGGGAGAAAACTTCAAAGTCTGCACAAAAGAAATTTCCTTGACATTTGAAGAAATTTTTGTGGTGAAACAATCTCTAAAAATAGCTTTTCATCTTTTCAGCTGGAGTTATTTTCTCTCTGCTTTCTTCTTTATGTGAGAATTCTTTCAATAAAGTGATTAGATTAAGTTTTCTGCCCAACATTGTATGCATATATATGCATATATTTAATTTGTGTGTGTATAAAAGATCTAAACTAGAAAGCGCTTTAAGTGAAAATTAGGGGTTTTTAAAAGTTTTGTCTTGGTTGAAATTACTTAAGCTATTTTGTGCTGTTCCTAATCATTGCAGTATGCATAAGATAGCAGTAAGGTGTTTTCATGTAATGAACAATTAGGCATAAGAGAAAGGGATTTGGAATAAAAGGTTTGTTTTCCACTTTTGAGATATTTGATTGACAGAATGATTTATGAAGTTTTGTGTTCAAAATTTTATTCTGAAATATAATATTATTACTACATTCAACTCAGGAATCCTTTGCCTAGTGATTGAGTGGAGTTTGTCTGGAGGAACAGTAATATATGGTACAAGCTACTAGTAATCTTTATTTATTTGTGAGGACAGCCACTGATGAACACAGCTAAAAAAGAATGGTTTACTGGCAGTGCTGAATTGAACAGGTCCAGTGCACCTGGGACTTGTTCTAAATCATTGGTGAATTACTTTGTTTCCCTTTACCAACCAATGTTGTCTTGCAGTTTTTATGATCCTGTCTGCAGTAGGGCTGATTACATTAGGGCACTGAAGAGGCAAAAAACAGTTACATTTTTATAATAGTTTTGTTCTGAAATGTGAATTTCTGACAAAATATACATTTTTAAATTTGATTGACATCTCCACATACTATTCCTCTGTCACGGTTTTACGATTTTTGTTATCAGTCTTTCACTTTATAACATCATGTGGTGCACTGAGGGTTAAAGAGTTAGTGCTCCAGATTTGGGTACCTGTCTCAGAAGAGAAGAACTACTACATTCCCCAGAGGACTGTTTGCTGTTCTATTATTATTTCCATTCAGGGGGAACAGATAAAGGCCTTTTTGATCATTAGGCTCTCCTCCCTTCTGTTCAACCTGACTGCATGTCTTCCCTCAGCATTAGAGTAAGGCTTTCAGTCTTTGGACATTCTCTCTCATATTTGACATATTAGCTCCAATTCTAATTATATTGTATTATATTATAGTGTGTTATCTTGCATTCTGATTTCTTATTTAGTAAATTAGTTTGTTTCTCCTCAGATTGTTGCCATTGTTACTTTTTGGGGTGCCCATCCCTCTACCCTTTTTCCCTTCTCCTTTGCTGAGGTGCAGATCTGTGGGTCCCTCCACCCCACTAGTCACAGAACCTGGCCAAATCAGCCTGTAAACAGTTGACAATATCTAATTCTCATGAAGATGAAAATAGGCAGAAGTATTTGCTGATGCAATGTAAGCAGCTTGAATGTTCAAGACTGGAGTCAATGAGAGAATACTGTAATGGTGCTTGGACTTTGTTGAATTTTGCAAAACACTGTTTGCAAGACATTACTCGTGATATTGCCTGATGGCCTGAGACTTAATACAGTTCATCTAGCAGAAAGCACAACATTATTTCTCTTTTAAGAGATCTGAAACTGTGCAACAGGATGGGATAAAACTGGAGCATCTGAAACTGTGCAACAGGATGGGATAAAACTGGAGCAATGTCTCTTCTATCCTATGAGAGGATCATCTTCCACTTGTCTTCACCTAATTTTTTTCTTCTATAGAACTGCTTTTTGTTTAGGAGGTAGCTCCACTGAAAATATGTAGTCACCAAGAAAAATCCCTAACTTCCTTCAGCTGCTACCTCAAGACTAACTTTTCAAGATGTTTCAAACCTGATAATGGGTTGGCAAATGGAAAAGAATGATCTCTGCTTTTGGCACTTGAAGTTTGTTTTGCCAGAGTCATCTTTCTTGTTCTTTTTTGCCTCTCATTCTGTGTTTTCAGTTAAAAAAAACAACAAAGCAAAATCTTTGGGAGAGATCTTTCAGTATCTCACATTCAATCTTTTCCATTGAGAAAGGAGTCTACCTGGTTATGGTCACTGGATTTTTTTTGTAAATACATGTAAGCAGTTGGAAGATGATGAAAGTCCTCAGGGTGTAGAAGAGCAGAGCATCTGTTAGAGAGTACTGGTAGAGGAATTATTCCAGTTCTCTCTATAAGGACAATATAGCACTGCTCTCCTCAGGGCAAAGTTCTACCTAAAAAGATTTCTTGAACACAGAAGTATAATGTTAATTTTTCAGGAATTGCTGTTAATTTCACTTGCTGGCAGTTTTTTTTATAGCAATTACTATTGCCATAGCAGACTTCTGTATATCACTTCTATCTACTCCTGATGCTGAAGCTTTGACTGTGGGTGCCAATAACATACATACAAAGTCTGGTATGAGTTTCCTCCCTCTCAGAACTTCCTTGTCATTCTTGGTAGTTGCAGATACTGAAGTTTCTTGTATATTCTCTTTAATTCTATCATTTTTTCTCTAGTTTTCTCTCATGCTCCTGCTGCTCAATCCTCCTTTTAATTTTGCGCTCTCTCCTCTTTTCCTGTCTACTCTGTTGCTCATTTTATACTTGAAGAAGCAAGCATTGCTCTCTGGAAACAGTATTTTTCTTTAGTTATACCTCCAACATCCCACATTTCTCCCTTTTATAGCTAAGCTTGCTGAATTTACATACTTGCTCTGAAGCACCTTTCCTCAGTTGGTATCCTTGTTTCTCTCTGTTCAGTGACTTCATTTCCTGAGTTTAATCCTTGCTAAAGTCTTCAGTAGCTTTCTACGCGAATCTCATCTTCCTCAATCAGTCAGTCACTTTCATTACAACTGTTATCTCTTTATTTCAAAATCTTTTATTCCCTTGTTCTATTATACATGCAGTTTTGACAGATTCTGTGGAAAACAAGGCAATTCTTTGTAATGTCCCTTCCAATTTTATGTGGAGCTCTCATTAGTGAAATTCTCTTCCTCTCATCCTTGTTAGGATATTTAAAGCACAACTAAAGGGAGCTCCATGTTGCTGCCATGCAAACTGTGTCTATCCCTGACATGCCCATCTGAAGCTGTCTTGAGCTCAGTGTTCCAGGGAGGGATTTTACTTTTTCATAAAATTTCTTTACTGTTTTTGGCACTAATTGTGGGGATATCAGCAATGCTTCCATGAACCTGACTTCCTTTTGACTCAGATCTGACTCAGAAGCTTTGAGTTTTCGTAATTCTGACTGAATGTTGCAGGCACTTTCCATATAATGCATAAAATTAATATAATGCTTATTAATGTTTCTCCTGAGTTTCAGAAATCTCTCTAACAGTCTTTAAAGCAAAACATGTTGTTGTTCTTCCTATTCTACCTCTAGTTCCCTGTTTCTGTTGACAAATCAGCTTGTTAATCTATGAATGTGGGTGAGTTTCTCATCATTTTCTTACATCTGTCTTTGTTTTCCTTATTGGATCTGTAAGACTTTTGCTTAAAGATGGCTTTTTGTGCTGAGATTTGTGTAGCGCCTAAAAATGTGACATCACTGTTAGTATTTGAAGTTTTTCATTGTCAGGAGTTCCCTGGCGTAGCATCTGTACAGCCATATTGACAAGGTGTACACTGACATTAAGGACACTGGGCCAGCTGCATGGACTAGACAAACTCTTTATATTTTTTGCACTTTTTCCTCTCAAAATTTGAACTGTTATCTGGTAGATGTAAGGAAGAGAATGACTGTGTCTTTCTTGGATGGCTTATGACCCATGCTGTTCCATGTTGATAAAAGCATTTTTCATGATAGATTGTAGTCCTACTTGAAAAATGTTGAGCTTTTTGCATTCCTGGGGCCTATGCCTTTCATTTCTGATATGATATTAGTTACTATAATATTTTTCAGGTGACTGTAGTTTTTTTTAAATGATTTTAGATGGTTCATACAACGGTTGGTACTAAAATTTGTATAACTAATTCTTAATTGAAATAAGTTATTCACTATTGTTTTAGTAACAATAACACAACTAATTGTTGCAATTCCTACTAATCACTTATTTTTATACTTAGAATTGCTTGCAGTATCAATAATTCTTTTCTGTCATGATCTGCTCTGTTTCAGAAGAAAAGCCTTTCTAAAAATGTCTTTTACCTACTGTTTTCATTAAGCAGATAATTTTTAAATCTCCTACATCATTTTTAACATCCACACTCTTTATACAACAGTATTGTAAAGAACATGAAAATAAGTAAAATGTGTTGAAACATTCTTCATTTCTTTATTTTTGCTTATACTTCTGTATTTCCTACACATTGCGCTGTTAGCAATACTTATAAAATGTTACAAATTTCATCTCTGCAATAGATACACTGTGACTGGGTAACATGCCTTTTGGCAGAGGGACAAGGCTTATCTTGATTTGCTTATCTTTGATAAAATGCACTACTCACCACTAAAAATGTTGGTACAAGCATTAAAAATGCATGTGGATAAGGCTGAGGTGTAGTTCAGTGTTGTTCTTGAGGTTAATCTTCGCTGTATTTTGTTATCTTGCTTGTTGGACTTGTTCATTGCCTACTTCTGATGCTTGATCACACATAACACATTGTGAAAAGGAATAAGAGAATTTTTTTTTAAATTACTTTATTTGATACTTTTAAATTTATTTCCCATATCTGTTCTCAGCTTATGTAACCGAAAAGGCCATAAGTTTCAACTTGTCTGTTTGAATACTGCCAATATGTTTAAAAGAAAAAAAACCCTGCTTTTGAATAGAGCATAACATCAAGCCTGTTATGGCAGCTGAAAAGAAAATTTATGGAGGAAGTATGTTGATGGGTTTTATTGGTGGTTGTTTTTGGTCAGTCATAAACAACTGGAAAGCTATTTGGATGATGGAAGTTCGTTATGCTTCAAAAAAGGGTCTTACAAACTGTCAAAGAATGGCACGTTACATTAACCCCTAAATAGTTCTTTATGTTTAACTGTCTTATCTAGCTAATATGTCAGACAACTTGCTTAAGGTTAGGAGAGAAGGAGAGAATATTACTTATGTTCAGAGGGCACTCTCTAATCTTATTCAAGCCTTAGCATAATCTATGGATTCTGCTGTTTTCTGGTAGATACATTCACATATACCTGCCTGTTTGGGAAGAATTGATGATTCAGTTTTATTTCATGTGTCATGGATCTTGAACATCCAATAAATGTTGGCTGCAGAAGGAACAGGATTAAACAATTTGAATGTTGAATGCTCATAGTCACTTGATTTCTAAGGTTGTTGTTGCATACAGTTGCCTTGAAATAACTTATAGTGGTTACTTGTTCATTTGTTCTATTTGGTTTTCTTTTCTCCACAAAAGATCATTTGAGAGAATTTTATTGGGAAGTAGGAAATGATTGAAGTTATCTGGTGCATATTAATAAACAGGTATAATGCCTGATGATTGAAAGTAAGGATTTAAGTGTTTGATCCTTAGCTGCACTGCAGTCAGCTTGAATCCTTCAAGTAGTTATTATGAGTAACATAGAGAGAAAGAGAAGGAAAAACAAGGAAGGTGTTATTGGCGATCATTACGCCAATAAATGAAATAAGTGGCTTTACAGGCTGGTATTGAAATGTTTAGTTCTGTTTCTGAGTAACTGAAGATTCAACTTGTTTCCTTCTTAGAGCACAGCATATCTGCAGTAAATTAAGATGCAGCCCTGATACCAGGGCACTGACTCTTGACTTTACACTCTATGTAGTTAAAGTAGCTAAGGAATTATCCTGGTGGGAGGAAGGGAGAGGCCTTCATTTCCCTGATTATGAAGATCTTATGTTCCTGACCACATAGAGAGGAAGAAAAAAATGCAGCTTCTCTACTCTTTATGAATAGAATTGGAGTCAGAGGGGGTTTGCAGCAAGTCTTTATCATGTATAAAATTGGGGAGCTTAGCTCCCATTTCCACAGTGCCTACTCAGGGCACTGCAGTCAGTCCTCAGCATGGTGTAGGGATGGGTGAGTTTCACCTTGATAGCTTTAAGATTAGCATCTGGTATCTATGATTACATTTGCAATTCAAGTTAATCTATTTTCTGCATTTTAACTTTTATTCAACTGAATTTGGTGCTTGTGAAAAATGTTGGATTGTTATTTCTGGAAACTGATCTATTTCATTTATCCTTGTAGCAGGTACATTTTAAGTAGAGGCAATGTAGTCCTCCCCAAATCATTATTACCACTTCCCAAGTTCCTGAAGCAGAGGAAACAACTTGAAGTGGAAATAATGTTTAGTTTTCATGCAACGGTGTTTGGATGAACTTAGGAAAAATCTGGACCTAACTACATTCTATGGTATCAGGGAATAAATGATGGTGAACACTACCTGGTAGAATGAATATTGATTTCAAGCGTTCTACGTTAAAGTTGTAGTAATACAGTGGCACTGCCTAAGAGGATTTTATATATATATAAAAATAAATAATCTCTATCAGTTTGGAATGACTTAAAATACACAGCAATATGTATTTCAGACTGAGGTGTTCAGAGACTTCCTGCACAAAAATTAAACATTGCACTCAACGCTTGTCTCTGTATTGATACAGATTCTAACGAGAATCAAAATTCAAACTTCAAGCTAGCAGTTGCTTACCTGAGGTTCCACAACACTCATTATCCCTGTAATTCAGGGATTCTATCTATCTATAGATATAGATATATAGTATTGTGTGTGTGTGTGTGTGTGTGTGTGTGTGTATACACTACTATATATATACTATATATAGTATAGTACACAGTACTGAATTACAGGGATGATGAGTGTAAACACTCCAGTCTGAAATGCATATTGCTGTGTACTTTAAGTCATTCCAAACTGATAGAGATTTGGATAAATGTCTTGGTGATATCAAGAGAGTATTCTCTCTTCAGGTTTCTAGGGTGAAGTGTGGTACAAAGGAAGGTTCATTGGGCTAAAAAGAAAATGAAGTGTGCACCTTTAAATTACAAAATACTGATGAAAACAATCTTGGTTATTTCTTTTTAATTAAAGCAAGGTATTTTACAAAGTACTCTAATTCTTGGAGTAGGTCTAGGGTCAGAATTATGTTCACTCTATGCTTGTTAGGAAATAATGGAACACTTCCTAGAGGTGTGGTACAGCATTCCTTTATCTCACCTTATACACACTTAAGGTTAACATAAACACTGCAAAAAAAAAAAGCACTTTTCCATGTAGTTTTATATGTGCATATTATCTTCTCAAGAGAGAGGATTAATTCTAAGTGTCATGCATGTTAGGTGTGTTAACTGATCTGCTAAATAGAGGAATACCATAATCAGACGTATTTATTGAATCAGAATACTGCTGTACTTTAATTGTACAAGATTCAAAGGCGGACTTCTCTGGGAGATAAGCATGAGGCAATTGTTAAGTTCCTTGCCTGTTTCATGACACCAGACCTTTTTCTCTTCTCAAGAGGAATTTTGGGAATCTTAAGGAGCCTGAGTTTTAAAAGCTGATAGTTTGTGAAGTTTAGAACTTTCTAAGTTAATGAAATTCTGTGGAGATCATAATTTTAAATTTGTGAGCCTGTGTAAATCTTATTTTCAGACTCAGTGTACGGATTTAAAATTTAAAGTGCTTGTCTTATTCAAATGAATGTTAATTGTGCTAGAACCTTGAAGATAAGTGTGAAATATAAGCTAGGAATAGGAAAGCTGAATTTCTTCTATATTTGATGTTACTGAGACTAGTGCTAGACTATAGAACCTGTTTTTAGCCCAGAATTCTAAAATACTTATGGAAATGTTCAGTAAAATCTCAGGGAAAAAAAGCTGCAAGAATGAACGTTTCTGGAAAGAAAAGGATGCAGTAGGAGGACTTAGAATCCAAGCTGATGAAATGAAGATAAAGAAATTATTTGAGTACTGCTTACAAGTATGTTTATGGGGATGAGGCATCTGACAACAAGTAATTCTTCAGAGCTCGTGAAACTAAAGATAGATTTGTTTCAAGTTGAAGTGGGACAAATTCAAATTACAATTAAATGCATGTATTTGCCTTAAGTTGCTTAGTGTTGGAAAGCTTTTTCAGGATGGGGTAAGGACTGTAAATTCAGTTATTCGATGTCTGTAAATTTAAGACTGGATGTCTCTCCCAAGGCAAGTTGAAGATCAAAGGTTTGTGGATTATATAAAGGTTATATAAAGGTTAGCATAGGCTCTTTGGCTTGTACTGTGCAGGAGGTAGTCCTAAATTTAGCAAATTGCAAGCTATTGCAGCCCAAATTATTGGTAAACTACAGCTTGGAGGCACTTTACACTTAGAGGTATAAAAGATGATGCTGGAAAATGTTAATTCCCTTTGTTCCATTATCACCATGCTTAGGACTGTGTAAACAACTTTCCTGTGGTGCATGTGAAACACTAATTGTTCTGACACAGGAACCCAATTTTCCCTTGTTTTTAACTATCCACTGTGGCAATTTTTACTTGTGGTAGATAGAAGATCTCGAACTGCTAAAATGAGTAGGGAGCCATTAATGATTATGCACAGCAGGAAAAAATCATTCAGTGATCCCTGGCTTTGCATTATGTACAGTACTAAACCAGAGAGAAAACAAATAAACACAAAAACCTTCTTCCTGCCAACTCTCTGATTACTGACACTATTTCAGCTAAACTATCCAGGAAACTATGGTAGTTGAGAGAGTCTTTTTCCAGGTTCCACAAATCCACGGAATGTTTAAAGAGCACAAATGTGGCATGTAAAGCACATGTGGCATTAAAAAGATGTTTCCTGGTATCACTTTGATCAAAAAGTTATTTATCAAATTTTTATTTCCACCAATGCTGCTATTGCATAAATACATGAGAACGAAGAACACTATTAAATGATTTCTATAACTCCTCCTTTGCTTTGTCTGAGTGTGAAATGCTGTTAATGATTTTAAAATCATCCAGATTTTATGGTTTCTTCTGAGTGGTATACAAGCAATGAAGACCACCTCAAAAATTGTGTTTGGTTTGAAAGCTCTCGCTACAAAAAGGTGAAGCTGAGAAATCTGACAATAACCTTACATGCCAGTGAGTTATGTCAAGCAGGTTTTCCCTTTGTTACAGCACTGGGTACATGGAGATTGCTCCGTCAAACATGCATACCAAGGAAAGTGGTGACTACACATTCATAGGTATAGTGTATACATATTTATCACATTGCCAAGAAATTTATTTCATATGCATTGGATGTCCCACCCTTGTAAGCATGTGTCCTAGAATGTGGGGAGGGTCTCTGGGCCCATCTAGTTGTCATTGGATGAAGGCTACTAGTCATCCTTGTGAAATCTTTAGGGGGTTGCATTGTGTTGCAGCAGTTACTCTTCCTCCTCGTCTTCACGGAACCCTCCACTGTATTATAAACAGCAACCCTACCCTCCACTGTGTTGTCAACTCTGCCTCCTTATCTATGTGGGAATCCCCATCCCCCTCCAGGGATTGGAGAAGAGAAGGCTGAGGGGGAGATCTCATTGCCCTCTACAACAACGTGAAGAAGCTGCAACAAGGAGTGTCAGTCTCTTTTCCCAGGTGTTAACTTATAGGACACAAGGAAGCAGTCTTGAGTTTTCTATGAAGGTTTAGATTGGACCACAGGAAAAAAGTATTCACAGGGAATGTGATCAAGCATTGGAACATGCTGGCCTGGCGAAGTGACACAGTCCCTGTCCCTGGAGGTGTAAGAGTTATGTGGATGTGGCATTAAGGGTCTTGGTTTAGTGAAGGGACTCAGCAGGTCAGGTTGATTATTGGGCTTGATGATATTAAAGATCTTTTTTCAATCTAGATGATTCTAAGATTCTATAAGGGTATAATTTGATAGATTTGGGCACTTAATCATGTGTATTTTCATCTAAGTTAATAAAACATTGAACCTTAGTAGAACATCCTAATCTGTGGAAGTAAAGTTTAGTTGTTCATGCTTATATGACTAGACTTAAGAGCTGTCAGCAGTAAAGAATGTTGGGTGTTGTATTGCACTCTAAGCAAATCATTTTTTCTCTATTCTAGTGAGTACTGTGTGACCAGGTTCCTCTTTGAAAACAGGACTTTATTCCTAACAGCAGGAAAATGAATTCTGTTATGTCCAAGCAACCCATAAATACCCATAAACAGTAACTGCTAATGTCAACCCCCAGACAGAAAATTGCTGAGTTGTGTTATGAGACTAATAGACACATTCAGCTGACATCAGGATTGCTTAGAGAACAAATGCCAGAAAGAATAAATTTGCATTGATTACAATTAGTGTCAAACTGTATCCTAAGAACTGTAATCTTAATTATAAAGCCAGTTTAGGAAATCCTTAAGCACATGCTTAAGATCTGCATTGATTTAGGACCTCTTTACTAAAATGCATACAGAGTGCTGGGAGCCTCACTAGTATATTCTGCGAAGTGCATAACTGCTGGACTCAGATTCTGATTTCTTTTGGTATTCGAAGAGAAACTTAATTCATTGTACAATTATTCAGTCAAGGACTGCAATTCCAGCTGGCTGTATCTGTACATCTAAAACATGAATGTCAACAATAGGAATTACATTTTCTTAAAATATATAGATACATAGGTATATATACATACACACACATACTTATACATGTACACATATATGAAGATTTAAATGTATATAGTTTTCTTCAGCAGAGGGCAAGAACTTAATATAAATCAGGGAAAATACCCAGGAGGCCTTCCTTTTTCAGTTTGTATTATTTTTCTAGTTGCATGTTGTTCGCCATCAGGATTTCAGTATGAATAATAATAGGCAGTAGTAGTGCACGTGTAATGCTGAAATCTTGATTTGGTGGGCAGTGGTGGTTCTATGTTTTTTTATAAGTTCAGATACTTTTATTATCTTTGTGGATTTTTTTTCGATCTTGCACCTTCCTCTTTTCTATATCCTTATTTCCTATTTCTAATGTGGATGACAAGAATCCTGAATTTGTGTATATAACTGTTGAAGGCACTCCATACAATCTGAGGTTGTATGGATATTTGTTACAAAGAAGAAAATGGCCATTCTCTGTCCAAACAAGCACTGATCATCTCCTTAATGGTCAATTTATACTGAATTAATTCACTTGATCTTTCAAAGTAAAATGTCTGTTAAAATGTATACAGTCCATTTATTTATGTCTCTAAGATTGGATTTTGAAGGCATTTTCATGTGACTTTCTGCATATAACTGAAAAGCCTCCGTATGAAGTTAAGATTCCAATGTTTTTAGTTTTCTACTGATGCCTTGTAGTTTTTGTTATTTTTTCTTTGGGTTTCTTTAACTGTGGTATTCTGTGGTATGATAGCTTTCCTGATAACAATTTTTCATCCTCAGCAATCGACTTCTTTGACGACCCTGGCCCCTTGTGAATATGGAATTAATGAGCGCATTTACTTTCATTCATACCTCTGCTGTCAGCACATTTTTGCCATCTCTCTGAAGCTAATCTGTCTTCTTCAGTTTTTTTCATGTACTTGGGAAGAAATCTTATCTCAGCTTCTTGTAGAGTTTATGTCCATTTTCCGTATTTGACTTATCTTTCTTTTCCTCATTTCAAGTTCTACCTGTATCGTATTATATCTGATATATGCTGCCGTCTTATTCTTGATTACATTATGCAGGTTTGATTTCATTCAGGCTCAGATCTTGTTTCCTTTCTCACAAATTCAACCAAACGAAACGCGGAAAGAATGAAGATACTATACAGAAATGTGTATGAACAAACATTTCTTCCATGCTTTCACAAATTTCTCACCCAGATTATGGTAACTAAAAATCAATTAGTGATATAAACGAAACTTCTTCTTTCATAATTTTGTCTCACTAAACTGTCGGTATGTGGCATGCAAATGATCATTTTATTATTTAACGTATAAAAAACAAGGAAAAATCGCTTCAATTGGTATGATCAGTCAGTTACTTTATTGTTGTGCCAGTGTAATATCACTTTCTGAAGTATAATTGTATAAATCTATTGATCCAAGTTTGATCATCATGCCTTTGCAAGACACTGAAGTTCACAGATTCTTTGGAAAGTACCTTTTGAGGTAAGATGACATTGAGAAGTAGGGTTTTTTGGATATAGGAAGGGAGTGAAATAATTTCACTGCTCTGAGCAGAGATTTACTTAGCTTGTCTATGAATATCCTATTGTATCTTGTATGATTTGATTACTTTGCAGATGAACAACACAGCATTCTATTGCTGATCAGAACAAAAGTGGGGTTTGTTCAGTGTAGCTGTATGTGCAATCAGTAACATTTTGTCTGCAAGTGGATCTTTGCCTCCAAAAATAGCAATATACAGCACTTAGAGGAATACATCAAGATTTTGCTTCTTTTACTTAGTGTCTGTGTTTCAGTTGCATCTTTGATGCCTGGATTTCTCCGAGAATCTGGAAGGCGGTGCTCTTGTCTGTAAAACAAACTGATGCTGCTTTATATAACAACGGCATGTTCAGGCTGCACAGAAGAGAAGGAAAAACAAACAAACAAAAAAAGAAACAAATCCATGAGTCTGCCCCCATGCCAGTACTTTTTCTAGTCAGTAGCTTGCTGGTGATACTTGCAGGCCCTAGCACCGTGATCTAATCAAGAAAGTTCAAATTTCAAAATCTTATCAGCATTAGCAGAATCAGTATAATTAAAGATAAACCAAAATGAGTAAACCATACTTGATTTTAATGACTGATATTTACATGCTTAAAGTTGGGGAAAAAATACAGGAGTGAAATTTGATCTGCTAGTTTTGAATGTATATCATTCACTTTTTCTCTTGAGTACACTGCATTATATCACTTAGAAATTAATATCATTCTAGTACTTTTATCAAAATCTGAGTGCGGACAAATGACCTGGCATAGGACAAATTAGATAATTCCATTTGACTGAAATTGGAAAGCTTTTAAAAGAGAGAGGAAAACTGACTTTGAGATGTAAACATCAGTTGTAGTATTTTGCATTGAATATCCATTTGATACATTTCAATTATAATGTTAGCAATTATAATGCTAGCTGAGACCATGTTAATAGTATACAGATGGTTTGGTTGTTGCTGAGTGATTAATGTTTATTACTAGCTGTCTTTTTCTAGAATTTCTTCACTTCTATACTTCCTTTGTGCCAGTTGAAACGTAAAACTCCAAAAGTGTCAGCCCAAGGTACGTGTTCCAGCCACTTCTACCTTAGCATTTTTGCAGAAGAAAACTGTTTGAATCTTTTAACAAGTTGATCATTCAGATACCGAAAGTTTTCACATAATGTTGATGATGATTAAATATTCATGTCTTTACTAGTACAATAAAAACATTGGGGATATTCAGATAGTGAAGCAAAATAAATTCAGCAGGCAAGATTTCTGTTTTATCTCCCTTCTAAAATATGGGGCGTAGTGATTTGTTTATCTACCTTCTAAACTGAAAATCAGCTTAGAGAGAAATATGAGATAAAAAATCCTGTTACTGAATCATCAAGTGTACTCAGATTTGGATATTCCAAATCGAGTCTTCAGTTTGCCTTTGACAGAGAAACTTGTTTGAGAGAAAAAATATTCAAAAACAGTAAAGGATGGATCGCTCACTTCAGTTGATATCAGCATCTGCATCCTGACTACTAAAACTGCATTTATTTTCCATTTGCAATACTGTGGCTTAAGGACATAAAGACTTGTATTTTAAAGGAGGGTTAAGCTGGATAATACTGGAAGTCAAGCATTAAATACTTCTTACGCCATATTTCTTTTTAAAAAGAAATATTAAATAGTAACTACATCGTTCAAAACTGTGAGTCCCAAAAAGCCAAGAGATTTCTCCTTAATAGATTTGAAGCAAAGTGATTGGACTTATTTGGCCCACTACCAGCGCTTCCTTTTTTTCCTGTGTATGTATACTGAAGGGTAAGGGGAGATAAGAAAATATCCTTACCTTTTTAATTTTAATAAGATACATTTCTAGAACTTATACACAATCTACAGGACTTTGAACTAGATAAATGGAAACTGAGATTCAGACTTATGGTCTGAATCGTCAGCATCGAAGAAAAATGGACAGACAGAGCAAGTGTAAATGTGCCCCAAATTATTTTTTAAGAAAAGAAAGTGAAGGGAAGAAATCAAGCTACACTGGAGGCCAGGCACTGAAAATCTGATGGGCAAGATAGGAAAAAAATCACCATTTGTTATGGAAATCTCTGCCAGTATTCAGTAAGGAATAAACTGTTTTCTGTCTTATTACTGCATGAGCCAAGAAAACTTCCTAGTCTACTATGCAGTTCTCCAAATTAAGTTATGCTCTACTGGCATTTCCTTTAGGTTCTATCAACTTCGTATAAATACAGAGCACTGCGTTATTTATATGAAAATTCCATTTTACAGGATTTTTTTTATGCTGATGACAACTTATCTGAAAAGTGTTCTGCAAACAGCAAACCCTAATCTGAACAGTAAGTGTTGCTCTCCATCTCTGGTAGCAAACTAGTTGTTTACAAGGAATGAATAATTTAACCCAGAGAATACACACAGCAAGAATGCTAGTTCCTCATGAAATTCTGTATCTAGTATTTTCTTTGAAGTACAGACTTTATGCTGATGTCTTGGTGTTTAGGAAGCCTTTCTGGTGTTTGAGCACTTGAGTAGATGAGTGAACTGTGAGGTGGATTGAGAACTGGCAGAGCTCAGGATTGTGATGATTGACACAGAGACCAGTTAGATACCAGTAGTTAGTAGTGATCCTCAAGTGTGGGTACTCCGGTCTTGTTCAGTATCTCTGAATGGAGGGACAGGGATAACTCAGTAAGTTAGGCGATGATTTGAAGCTGGGAGGAGTGGCTGACACTTCAGAAGTATGTGCTGTCAGTTAGTGAGACCTGGACAGGCTGGAGAGGAACCTTATGAGGTTCAACATGGGTAAGTACAGAGTTCTACTTCTGAGGAGGAATAGCTGCACTCATCACTACAGGTTAGGGGTTGACCTGCTATATAGAGTCTCCTGGTGGCCAGCAGGTTGGCAGTGAGCCGGCAGCGTGCACTTGTGGCCAAGAAGGCCAATGGGAATCCTGCAGTGTATTAAAAAGCATGTGACCAATAGGACAAGGTAGGTGATCTTTCCTTTCCAATCTGCCTTGGTGAGGCCACACCTGGAGTACCGTGTCCATTTCTGGGCTCTCCGCAGTTCAAGGCAGGGATCTTCTACATAAAATCTAGTGGAGATCTGCAGTTGATTAAGGGCCTGGAACATCTCCCTTCTGAGGAAAAGGCTGAGAGACCTGGGACTGTTCAGCTGGAGAGGAGAAGACTGTGAGAAGGCTTTATCAATGCTTATAAATATCTAAAAGGCAGATGTCAAGAGAATGGGGTCAGCCTCTTTTCAAGGGTGCCCGGAACCAAGACAAAAGGGGAGGTGGACACAAATAGGAACACAGGAAGTTCCATACAAATATGAGGAAAACCTTATTTCCTTTGAGGGTGACAGAGCACTGGAACAGACTACCCAGAGGGGCTGTGGGATCTCCATCTCTGGACTATTTAAAACCCTCCTGCGGCTTGCTATAGGGAACCTGCTTTTGCAGGGAGGTTGGACTGGTAGACCTAGAGAGATCCTTAACAACCTCTTCAATTATATGATTGTGTGAATTCTTACCTTGAACTTAAGCCATAATTTCATTAAGATCTGAACTCTGTAAAACTGACAAGTCTGTGACCTGTATACATAAGTTTAGCAAATATTTTGCTAAATATTATGTTATTCTCACAGCCTGCTGTCTGAGCACTTATTTTAACATTCATCTCTAAAACACAGCCTAGTAGAAAAAGAAAATGAGATCTGAACCTGTATTTTCTTCTGAATCTTTTCAAGATTTTCATAGTTTTGACGTGAGGATTTGGACTCCAAGAGTGTTGATATGTTGTTGAACTAACAAGTCATTTTTTTTCTGCTTCTCCTATTATGCCAGACCATTTGTGTTGGTTTGTGTATGGGAACTGCTGAATCGCACCCTGAACCTCTGATTGATCACCTGAGGTGAAAAGTGAGTCAGCCCTGGGAGCATAGGTGAAGGCAATTCACCTGTGCTGCTGGAAGGGGTGAAGCTTGGCTCCACCTCTCCTAGACCCCATTTAAGAGCTGACTACCAGTGGGGAAGGATCTCTTTCCTGGATATTTCTCCTTTGGAGTTTTCCAGCAAGCCCAGGACAAGGGTAAGCACTTTTTTTTTTTTTTTTTTTTGGTGTAATAAGCTGCTTTGCCAAACTCTCTTGTATGTTTCATAATTATAACATCTGCATATTCATTGATGATATGGTTTGCTTTATTTGTTTTCAGGCAGCAGAAGCAGAATTCACAAAAGCATAATGTAAATATACAATTTAGTTGATATGGAAATAATTTTCAGCTGAATGCAATTGAAATATAAAACGTGACCCACTGCAATACATGGGACAAGTTTGTCAGTTTATTATTAGGGGAAAAAAATGTGTTTTGGACAGGTATATATCCTTATTGGGGTAGAGTGAGATGATCAAGTGAAATTTATAGAGGAAATTTTTGATGAACTTGATGAATAGGTTATATTTTCCAAATTTTCATTATTCATGTGTATACTTAGTGAACAACATTTGTGTTCCTGCTTTCCTTAATCTTATTCCTTAACGAATAGTAGCTCTACAAGGATGAAAGCTGGCAACAAGACAGTTAATTACAACATGTATCTTCTCTGGGGAGAGTAATATAGTCTGTTTACTAGGTAAGAGAAGTCTACTTATGAATTTGTGGCTACTGATTTATTTGGAATTTTCCTTCTACCTTTTATCTCAGTTAAGATCCTTTAGCTTAGTGAAACTGCAGGTGCATTTCTTCCATTTCACTAGTTTCTGGGAGTGGGATTGTTAATGGTGTTCAAAGCTTTCCTTGTGAGGGAGAAGGGAAAGAGATTTGTCTGTTATCTTCAGGCTGTCTCATACAGTAACTTCCTATTCCAAATTACTATTTTGCTAGCTCAGTTTGAAGTGCTTCATGTTTAATCACTGTAATATAATTTTGGTTAAGCTGTTGCAGATTTCCCTGTTTTGTCTCTGCTGAGAAGGCCTACAGTATTCACAAGAGGAAATACTGTTTTGACTGAAAACCATTATCCACACCAGGAGAGTTGTAACTACACGCCGGGGGAACTATGAAAAAAAAAATAAATATATGGTGTATTCTCATGAGACTTGGAAAGACAGTGTCCCTGCTCAGGCACAGCTAGGGTTGATATCATGAGAGTGCAACAGCTAATGACTACCAGGCTCAGGATGGGCTCTGGGATTACTGCATCTAACTTGTTGTTCTGATAATACTTTGTGTTTTATAGTCATTCAAACAAGTGAATGCTTGGACACATTAAATATTTTGGGTTTATACACAGCTTAAAGGAAAGTCGAATTTTGTTGTTTTTTTTTTTTTTTTTTTGTCTGGCATATTTATTTTGACATGGCTTCAGCAGAGAATGTGCATATTATTAGAGCTTCACTGCTTTTATTTAAGTCAATTTGCGTTATTGCTACTGCCAAAAGTATGCGTGGGCTAAGGGACTTTCAGTTTGACTCATGTTTAAGAGGCATCAAAAGCCCTTCTAATTCCTCCGGTGTGGAATGTTTATATATTCATTTTGGGAGATTCTGGGGGGGACGAGGAGGAGGAAAAAAAGTAGGAAAACATTTGATTTTTTTTAATTCTTTCTAGAAATTCATGATAAAGATATATTCAGCATTCCTAGAACTTTCCTGAGATGATTCTGTACTGCTGCTTTTTGAAGCACAGCAAGTTGACTGTTAATTGAACTTAATGCTGATTCGAGAACTGAGATGAATAAATTTTGCACACCTTTGAGATATGTGTCTATTCCATTTCAAAAACAAGAATGTTAGCTGTTCCATTGTTGTTCTTGAAAACATGCATAGACAAGAATTAAGATCCTAAGCAATGAATTGTTTGCCCAGTGGAATTCCTAGAATTAAATGTGTGTAAGAGACAATGTTGGGCATTGTAATATTTGTTTGCTTTTTTCATGTTTTTGTTTTACACTGTGGTAAAAGAATATGTTTCTTTAAATATTTTTGTCAGCATATTCTGATATATATGTAAATTTCTGTTACTTTTATCTTTATCACTTCAGATAGCATCCTCTCAAGTTCTTAAATATGCTACCTTTAAGAATTGAGCTCTAAAGGTCAGGTTAGATCTTCTTCCTCTTAATTTTATTCCTCTTTTCCTCCTCATTAATGCTTCCCCCAGATAGATTAAATAGAGGTATTTGGGTGAATATTCATTTTTTACTGTTGCAAATCTTCATATTTGAAGGTCATTACCATCTTGTCCTATAGAATTTGTGAGGTTCTTGAGAGGCATGCTTTCTAGATATATCTAGAAGATTTTTGAATAATTTTTTAGCAAGTTAATATTTTGAATACACAGAACCTTTCCTGAAACACAGTGTATTATTTTGCATGAATTTTTGTTGTATATCATACTTTATTCTATTCAATTTTCCATTTTCTGTGAAGCCAGTAACTAATTATAAACAGGTTTGATGATGGAGATTTAAATGCAAAATAACTGTTAGTGTTTCTAGTATATAGAACACATTTTCTTTTTTGACTGGATGTGTGACTGTAGCCAGCCATGCTGGGACTGTGACAAGTTACAGTTCTGTGTCATTCATCTCCCATGACATCCTTTTTATGGGTGGTAGTGGTTATCCCTTTGTCTTTAACTTAAGTACCTCTTATGATATTGCTTTGACAATGAGTGGCAGTCCATATAGAAAGCTGAGGATCTTAATCCTTGTTGAAGTGATCTTTTAGTTGAGATGATTTGCTGTCTTGGAGTAAATGTATAAAATGACTCAAGTTCAAGTAATTGTTCTAACCTGGATGAGGAAAAAAAGAGCAGGAGTTTTATGTTACAGGAGAGAGGAATAAAAGTAAGATTTTTTTTTTCTACTTCCGAGATTCATGTTGTTGGGAGGATTAGAAGCTAAAGTTTTTCCTTTTGTCAGGCTCTGTTCTGTGCTACTGTTGGATATTTCTTATATTAATGCAGTGAAAATTCTCACCCTATCATTAATTTACCCCAGTGTAAATTTCCATGAAATTGTTGCATGCCTGTGAGAGCTCTGGTAACTAGTTATGTGGCATTTAAAGCTGATTTTTGAGGTTTATACTGGTTTCCCAAGTCTCAAAGTCTACAATGCCCGGTGAGCTTTTTTTAGTTTTCCCTCACCTTTTGTCATCTTTCTTGACTTTTAGAGAGTTTTAAAGGTCACTGTTATCCCAGACAGTACCCATTTTCCTTTTCTGCAGAATATGCTTGTCAAAAATACTTTCTTAAACACAGCAATCAGTTTCCTTAGGAACCCATACACCTCAATTTGTCCTAAGAATACTGAAAAGGAATCTAGAATATAGTTTTTTCCTCTCAAGATTCTTTTTTTTGTCTACATCAATTGCTACCACTTTTAACAGAATCTGTACTGCAGAAGAGAACACTACTTAGAAAATAGAGCATGCATTTGGTACAGAAATGATATGTGAAATCCTGTCTAGAAATCAAAATAAAATAGAATTTGTCATTTACATGCTATATTTGATTCAATTCATAATTATTATCCTAGCAAATTGCCTTTTTAATTTTAGTATAAATGATTAAAGTTTAGCCATTTGAATGACCTATGTAATTGCGGATGTATTTTCAGAAAATGCTTCTTTTTTTTGATGGGAAGGATTTATTTGATCTGTGAGGAATATTGGTCTGTAACTGAGCTACTGCCTAAGGGAAAATTGAACACAGGAGATATTCACATGCTCTTGTGTTCGTGTATCAACATTCTCCAGGAAGGGTAATCTCAAATGTAAGCAAGGTTACTCCAGAAAAGAGTGTAATGTGAATAAAGCTTATAGTGAGAGAACAAAAAATGAAATTTAAGATGTGGTTGAAGTTGGTGCTTTTTTTTTCTTTACAAACCGAAACTAAAAAACCTTCTCATGCTAGTGTTGTCATTTGGTTTATCTTATAAGAGCAGAAATCAGGGTTTTGATCTGTAAAAATCTGTTTGTTTTTTTTAACTAAGTTTAACATGTCAGAGAACACCGCGTTTACCAATTTGAAGAACAATCATTAGGCTCAATATTTTTAACCCTATTACACAGCAGCAATTCTCATACAGTGACAGTAACTTCCCTGGGGAGAATCACATCTCTACCAAGTGAAATCGAAGCAAATTCATGGAATGTCAACAGTATCTTTCCTTTGTTGATTTTCTTGAGACTTAGTGCAATCATAACCTTGTAGAGAGGATTCATTCATGAAAAGGAAATAGGGATTCTGAGAAGTTCAGACTTTCATAACTTCACGTGTCTGGAAAACTTAGTCTTGATTTGTTCCTTACTTTTATGTCCCTAAGGATCTACCTTACTACCTGTCTAGGATTTCTTTCTTTCTATGTTACTTTTCAGTGTTACTTCTCAGTGTTTACTGTGCTTGAAGCCTTTGTAAGTGTTCTGATTAATCATTTCATGTCCTTCAGCACTTTTGCTACAATGGAAATTTTCTCAGGGAACTACAGGAGGAGACACTTGAAAAAATTTTAAAGAGCAGATTCATCAGTCCCTTGGTTTCTAGTTTATCTAGAGAGCACAGAAATTTGTGCACTACCTTATATTATTCACCTCACAACAAATATGTATGAGGAATAAGTGTAAAGTGCACTGAGGTGCTCATGGAGAGATTCTTACCAAAGTGACAGCTGAAGTTAAGTAAACATTAATACCAAAATTATACTACAATCTCTTAAGTGTTCAGGTAACTCATGGGAGTGGATGCAGGCAAATAACACACTCAATATAGAGGATATCAAGAAAACTACTAATGCTATGACACTATTAACCAAATGTAATATCGGATCTCTCCCACTGTCTACTAAGTTATGTAGAGATTTGCACATCAGTACATGTCTGAAAAAGTAACCATGCTTGCTAAAATAGGAGAATTTCCTCCTTTTTTGTTGTGTTGCTTTTTTTCTCAAGTTATAATTTATCAAAAAGAGTATTTTTGTGTTATAACAAGTGTTGTGTAATTTAGCTTACAGGACTTAGCAAGTCACCCAGCTGTGAATGAGTTTTCAATACTAGAACAGCATGCTGCTATACACTAATGTATATTGCCAGTTTTTTTTTTTTTTGAGGGGGGGCACATGAGAATAGGCAAATGAGATGTAGGTATGATCTCTGATTAATGTTACTCAGTTCTTCAAATACATTACTGAAAGCCTGGGTGAAGTTACATTTACATGTAAATTATTGCCTCAGTTTCAAGCATATGTAAGATAGATTTCAGGTATTCAAGAGAACATGGATGTTTTCTGTTGAATTAGTCAGTAGGTAATACTGCAGGTTGATAACATTACAGGATAAATTGTTGATGGAGCAAAAGCTTTTTTGCATATAAGGAATAAAGTTTGTTTTCCTCAACTCAAGAAATTGTCTATCCTGACCACTAGCTAAGACTTTTAAATGAAAATTCCATTCTTAATTTTCTAAATAATGCATTTCCTGATCTTGACTCTGTTTGTCTCAAGCACAGTAGAGAAGCAGTTCTAGATTAAAACTAGATTTGTTTTAATTTGTGAAATTACATGGAAAGCTGTGGTTTTCATGGGTGCGCATCCAGGCTTGTCAGATTATTTCCTCTTTTTGTAGGAGCCTGTAATTACTTTCCCACTTAACTTGAATGGAGAAATCTCTCAGATGTTACTGAGCTTCACTGATCTTATCCATGCTATAAAAAGAAATTAAGTTTTATTCCCATTTTTTACATATAAGTAGAATTATTCAATATAAAGATTGATATTATCAAATTCTGTTTTATTTCTGGATTTGCTTTTAATTCATGTCAGCTGTCAAAGCTTTTGCAGTACTGTACTCTATAGTATGCTTTGTCTTGAAATTTGAAATGAGTGGCAAAAAGGTATTTTGCAGATCTAAAGAAATGTGGGACTGTGTGTTTGTATCCTTTCCTATATACTTCTAGTAAAGTACCTGTTTTGGCCTGAAAAAGTAATCTGTATTCTGTCAAGTATCTTACCAAAAAGTTCTAACTGCGTACTCAATGGAATTTTATGTCATTTGCATGAAACCTTTCAGAGATCTTTCCTTTCGTCTTCCAGTCAAGCTGTACAGCTGTAAAATAGTACAAAAGCTATTCTGTTTTTTTCCTCCATTGGAAAAATTGGAGGAAAAATAAGACATGATTTTAGTTATTGAGACTATAGGTTGTTACCTATTTTATTTCTTCTCAGAAATGGAGCTAAAGAAGTAGTCTTAAATCTTAGACTGTCTTTCAGAAAAATGCTCTTAATCAACAAAAGACATCCCAGGGAAGATTACAGGCAATCAGAGAATAGGTTTTATGAATAGTTCTTGTGAGTAAATACATATGTATGTTTATATATTTGCATATGAGAGAGCTGATCTGAAAATATTACCTCCTATTTTATTAAGTTGACTTGTGACGTCAGAGGCAGATGTTGGCAATAGATGTTGAACCTTCTCTCCAATATTCTTGTACTTTTTGCTGACTGATGACAGCAGAGGGGAAGTCTGAGAAAATGGCAGCTGACATGGAAGTGCAAAGGTGTGGAATTGAATTCCTGTCTGCAGGAAAAAAAAAAAAAAAAAAATGGCACTCACTGGCAATTATCAATACTTGCTGAATGTTTCTAAAGCCCAAACAGTGAATGCGAGCGCAGTGTGGTGGTGGGTGGTGCATATCAGCAATGGTGACCGTGACAATGGGTCGCTTGTATTGGCGCAGATGTTTATGGCGTGGCATCCAGGCTCTTGTTTGTCACTAGTGGAAAATACATACTGATCCTGCTGACTGCGTTGAAAAATGATGTACTGTACCTGACTATTTGATCTATCAAATAGTGTTATTGTACTTTTTTATCACTTGAAGTTTCTATGGAAATAAATAGGGGACATGACTTTCAGAGTAACATGAGTATATGCACATACATATGTTCTGTCTGTACTGTATTTCAATTAAATTCCACAGAGATTGTAAGGCAATAAAAAGGCAGAATGTAGTGATGATACATTTAGAAAAAGATTGTGAAAATAAAAATCTGAACAAAATAAGAAATGCCTCTTACGATTTAGCAACTCTTTACTATTAACAAGTGTAGTAGTCAGTTATGATATTTCCTAAGAAACTAAAGACAAGAATAGCTTAATGCTTTAACTCCTTCTTGAGGAAATACTTCTGTTTAGCTTTTGGAAAGGCATTAGATATAATGATCAACTATTCAGTTGCATATGTGTTAATTGCTATTGAGCATCAAAGCGTTCTGCCAATGCTTCTTGCATAACTAGCAGTTATCCTGAACTGCTAACAGTATAATACGTGCTAGGTATTAGGTTAGATATAGTTCATATTATTCCCCTCCATATTTGAGGATGAAGAAGATTCACGTACAAAAATGAGGTGAACAGTTTTTGTAATAAGTAGATTGCATTGCAATTCAAAAGTGATATTGATTGACAGTGACAAGATCTGTAGGTCTCCATTGACTCAACTGATTCATCTTGCTTATTGAGCAACTGTCCACATTGTCTGCGAGCTGAAAATTCTCAACTTCTGCTTCCAAAAGAATCCTGAATCCCCTATTGCTCAAGTTAAGTAGCTTTATTTTTTATGCTTGATTTATAGTCTTACATTTTGCAGGCAATGAAAGACTCGTGACCTTTTGTGTTCTAGCCACAAGAAAAAAGTTTCATTAGTATAGATGTGTGTTGCAAAGTGACTGAGGTTTAGTTAGAGTACTTGTGATTATATTTTAGAAGCATAATTAGTTGAACTAGCCTATCTGATCATGCTGATGACTTCGTACTTTGATATTATGGATGCTAATATCCTCTAGCTCTCTGTGGAAGTGACCTAAAATTACTGTGCATTTTTTATTGCTATAACTTCATCATGCGATTACACTCCCTATAGAAATTACAACTGTCAACCTCAAAGGAACAACTCGGGAAAGAGTGTTTCTTCCCACAGCTAGCCTTGCGTTTTAATGCTAAGGAGATGTGAAGAAGCATAACTGTCATTGCTTTGGACAGAATTACAAAATTCCTGACACGATTCATCCATCCTACATGCAACAAAGGATGAGAGAAAGTGAAGGGAAAATAGAAAAAGAAAACAAAAAATCTATATATTAATCTGTGCACGGAAAATGTGATTTTTCTCTTTTATTTTCAAGGCATTATCACAGTCACAGGCTATGCTATTTGAATTGAGATAAAATAACAAAATACAGAGCCTATTAATATAGCTTCAATGGATTTTCATTTTCATATCCGATCTCTGTAGCAGAGACCAAAGTTTTGATCAAAAATTTTTGTATGAGCAGATTAATCCTACACTTTAATTCCAGTATGTGTAACCTGCACGCAGAGGTTTTAAAATCTCATTTTGTGCTCTGGACAAAACAATGCCCACTACCTAAAATTTAAATTTCTAGTTACTCAGTAAAAAGTTATTTGTCCTATCTCACTTAACTTGGTGCTGAACTTCGGTCCTCATTACAAAAGCGAATGTACTGTTAACATGTAAATACTCTTTCAGGTTATCAGTGGAGTTAATATAAATGTGCTCCAGCATGCTGACTAATCTCTCTGAGTAACGAAAACCCCAATGCTGTTTGTCAGAACTGCAGGAGAGTATTTTAAAAGGCTGCAAGAGAGGCTGACAGCACTGTACCGAACTGTCAGCTGACTTATGAATCCACTTAGCAGATGATGGATCAGAAGAATTTTCTTTATGCAATTAATGTACAGATGCTTAATAACGATGCAAATAACAGCACTACATACTTGGAGGGGGGGGGGGGGGGGGAAAGAAAACATAAAAAAAACCCAACCCTGTGCTACAGCTAACAATTTATCCCTTGATTTATTGGGCTATTTGATTTTTCTCTGTTTCTTCTGTGTTTTGAAAAGCAAAGTATATGGTTTTTGCTTTGAAAAAAAGAATTGTCCTGCTCAATGTTTTTTTTCCCAGTTCGAGGTGTCATTAAAGTTGTACAAACCATGAGGATGAGGGGTGAGTATACTATGCATTTGAGAGTAGGATGTTTTCCTTTGTCATGTTGGCAGTGCTCACTCAGTTCTATTAAAGACAAGGGTATGAGAACAGAATTGCAGAGTTGTAGGGGCTGGAAGGGACCTCCAGTGATCAGCAAATCCACCCCTCCCCCACAAAGCAAGCTCCCTACAGCAGGCTGCTCAGGTAGATATCTAGGCTAGTCTTGAATATCTCCAGGGAAGGAGAATCCACAACTTCCCTGGGCACCTGTTCCAGTGTAACGGGTCTATTAAAACAGTGAATGCAATTGGTGAGTAACTTCTTGCTGCTGTCTGTAGATCTATTCAAAATGTAGTCCTCAAGGGTTCCTAGCACTTCCTAAAATAATTTGTGTGACATTTTACCTTACTTTTAAATGTTATCTCTTTTTTTTTTTTTTAAAAAAAAAGAGAATTCCTGAGCCTTCAGAAGATCAGCAATAGAGTTCTGAGAAGGAATATTTGAGATCCAAATGTACCATCTGCCGGTGTGACTGAATGTATGTAACACTTGGGAAATGCTGTGAGACAGTCTTTCTTTCAGTAGCATTCAGTTAGAGATTGGTGCCTTAAGGCTATCATTGCTTATTTAATTCTGCTCAGACTTCTGTGGACTGGAAATTAAGGTAGAATTCTTGTAAAGGACAGATTTCACTGAGACTCTGCTGCTGTTTTTACTTCTCTAGGAAAATGAGGCTCTTCATAATAGGGTGGTAATATGCGAAGTGATGCTTGTCCTGTTCTGTTACAGACATTAAAGTATGCCAATAGCCTTTTAAATTCTTGATTTTTCAAATAATTTTTAATCTTTATGTAATGCAATTAGATGAATTCTGGATGAAATGGTAGAAATACTAAACTGAAGGACTTCAAATGTCTCTGAAACTCTTCCATGTTGCGTTATCCCTGTACATACTGCTGGCTTTTATTACGAAGTCACAGCAAACAAAGAGTAAACAAACTTATCAAGTGAATCATTCCTACAAATTATTGACAGTGACATCTGTGATCAAATTTTGGTTCTTTTTCTCATAAGTTTGGTTTAAGTATGCAGGGAGAGATACATATTTAAAGACACACACAAAACCAAACCAAACAAAAACTCTGCTACACGCATACATAAAATTTTATGTTAGTTTTTCCTGTATCAAAGGAATTTATCTGAAATGCCTGTAGAAATGGTCATATGCTTGTGTGAATGGTTTCTCCTGTCCTCCAGAATGTTTTCCTACTCATTTCCTACTCCTCTCAGAGCTGTGAGGAGATTTGTATGATTGTATACACCTGAACTTAAGTGTGTGTGTATGTGTGTGTACATATGTGAAAACAGCAAAATTAGTAGACTATAGTAGACCAAAGCCTAACAGAAGAACGATGTAATATTGTTTTGTATTCCCTACGTGTCTAAACTGGGAAGTGTTCAGCATTTTCTTAAGTTGGTAAACATTCACTTGCGCTAATGGACAGCAAAACAACTGCTTTATTCTTAATTCATTTCCATACATTTGTGTATGGAAAAAAAGAATTTGAAAGCATCTTAGCGAGATTCTGACTTTGTTTCCATTACACCATGTAGATGAAGCCTCCTCAAAAAAAAACAAAACAAAACAAAAGAAACAACATTAAAAGCAGTAAGGATGGTCAGAGCTGTGATACGGTTCATGTTCAAGGAAAGACTAAACAGATTGTCTGGAAAATGTTGTCTAACAAGCAGTGTGATAGCTATATTTTAGGTAACAAATACGGTAATAATTAATAAGACACAGATTGGCTTTTTTTAGCATTTTAAAGGATAACCATTTTACCTGGTGAAATAATACACTGTACTACTCAATGATAAAGAAAAAAAGTGATATTGGATTCTGTATTTAATGCAAAACTGATGCTGCAAGCAGCTAATGTGTAGACCCACTCTGGAAAGCTCAAAAAATAGAAGCTTAGTACCCCAAACCACTTTTATTTCAAGGAAAATTTATCAAAATTCTATCTGAAGTCACAGAATAAAGTTGCTGGAAAGGTATTCTGAATACAAATCACTGTTCTGGAGGCTTTCCCACTATTCTGTTTTAATCCTGCAACAACAATCTGCCTGTGCTTCATGTTCTCACTAACGCCTGGTTCACAGACTTTTTCCATTGGTAACATCTGCTGTGGCACAAGTTTAAAGATGGAAAGAACTCTATATGTGCGTTCTTTACCAAATAACGAGTGGTCTTTTTCGCCTTAAATTTCAACTGTAAAACTCACTGGCTTTACATAGTTTACATGGATGAGACTTGAAAGCATCGTTTGGAACTTAATTGGACTGTGCACTCAAGAATGCATTTCCTGTAATACACTTAACATGCTTCAAATCCAGTTTCACAGAGATGCCTTTGGGACTTTATGAAGAATAACAGGGAGGTCTGAAAGTAAATTTGTTAATGTCTGTGTGCAACTGTGTTGGAATTGAAGAGCAAATCAGTTTATATGTGCTTGCTATTGTAAAGGATAGTGTTTTCTGTTTTAAATACCTTGATATGCACACTTAGCAGTGCAGTAGAACTTTAACTGCTTTGAATAACAATACAATTAAAGTTGAGTTTCAAAGCATTTGTGATTCAACTCAGTAGAGAAGAGACATTTATAAAGCTCTACTTGATTATACGTAAGCTTTATTCATTGTTAAATCTAGGCTTTCCTGATGATTTCATTTGGGGTTTTGTTCTGTTTTTTTTTTTTGTTTGTTTTAAATTGGTATTTTCTTGTGTAACAGAGACATTTTATTTTAAAAGAACTTATCAGTGAGCTGAACTACTTGGTATGAAATAGAGCAGTCCCATGATAATTATTTAACATCTCTATTGTACTATTGATTAGGAGTTAAATAGGTCAGGCCTTAGTGTACTGTGGAAGCATATAAAATGTGACATTGCTTGCTTCTAAGATCTTATAGTCTGGAAGGCAACACCTACCAAGTGGATAAAGGAGATGAGGAATGAGAGGAGATGGGGTGGAGAGAACCCTGAACCCTCAAGGCTGTGTGATGTTCATATCTTTTTAAATGAAGTTATCAAAGCATACCAAGAATAACGTTTCACCCATATGGTCTAAGGGTTATTGTTTGCTTACTATAGAAAATAGGTGCTAGATAAATATAAATAAACAAAGTAACATGCTGGCCAGTGGAGAGGCAAACTTGTCATAATGGTGTAGTCAGACCTCATATAATTAATCCTGATGCCAAGGCTGATACATATAAGAAAGGGAAATTTGTATTAAATAGTAGTCATTACAGAAGCATTAATTTCAGAGTAGTGGAACTGGCTGTAGGATATCCAATCCCTTTGTTTTATCTGAAACCAAAACAGGAACTTCATTAGGAATATTACTGTCTGAAGTCCAGATGTAGTTATACTCCTTTGTCAACTGGTTAACAGGTTCTACTACCTATTTTTCCCTCTTGACAATGTTTCTGAGACCCTGCAAAGGGTAAAAGAAAATCGTAGATTTAGACAAAAAAGAAGAAAATAACTTGAAATGATTATTGTCAGAAAATGCCTGTCATAGAAAATTGACAGGAAACTTCTGGAATGCTATATCTTGAGAAAGAGGATTTTGTTGGATAAAGATGAAGGGTTTTATTTTGGCTTTACTTCTTGCTGTGTTTCTGTCATGGTTTTGTGATTTTTGGTTTTCAATATTCCACATCATAACATCACATAGTACACTGGGATTTTAAGTGTTAATACTCCAATTCCGGTTACCTGACCCTGTGCATCATGGAAGTCATGGGATCTGGCCCTTCCTGGTTGGGTGGTCATTTCCTGCCTTGCTGTGGGTGTTGGAGGGTGCTTTCCTGACTGTACCAAGATTTTCAGTTTTGACTCAGGATTTCTCTCTCTCTTTCTCTTATTTTATTTGAGTTATTAGTCTCAATTTCAATTAGATTGTATTATCTAATTATATTATACTATTATATTGAGTTATCTTGCATTCTGATATCATAGTAAAATTAGTTTTCCTCCATAGATTGTTGCCACTGTTTTTTTTTTTTTCTCTTCCTCGAGTCCAGCTGCCATCTCCCTATCCCTTTTCCCTTTTCCTTCCCATTCTGTAGGTAGGGCAGAGGGAGGCCCAGGGGCCTACTGCCCCCCTGTCATGGGCATAGATTGATCTAGTTAACTCTGTGACTGTTTCTTTCATGAGTAAGAGAATTTCCAAGCCATATGAATTCTACTGCTAGAAAAAATACTGAGGTTTGATCATCTCTAGGAACAGAGGTGTACAGAATGTAATTAGAAAAAAAGTAAAATACAATTTTTCATATTCTTTAGAATAGAATCATAGAATTTCTCAGGAAGAGACTACCTCTGTGCCAGTGGTAGTTTTCCTGGAAATAAATGAGATTTATTATTTTAGGAGTGCCCCGACCTTCACTTAGACAGTTGTCAAGGTAAGACAAAACCAGTATTGGGATTCAGACAAGGTATGTCCAATAAACAGAAGAAAATGATGAATGCAAATTACAAAACACTTATAGAACCTTAGCTTCTGTATTATAAACAAATCTGATCAAACGTTAAAAGAAAAACGAATTCAAAGATATTCAGAAAGAGCATTTCTTATGAGTAGACTAGAACAAGTTAACTCAGTTCTTCAGAGGCTGAGATGGTAATTGATTGTTATAAATGCCAGGCGGTCAAAACCTGGAAGCAAAAAGAAATGTTGGATGTTGAAAAGAACATTAATACAGGAAGAAGTAAATGAGCCATAGCTTGAGGGTGGGAGAATGTGCTTGTGCTTGGGAGATGGTGATGGGAGAAGGCTGCATTCTCCAGCATAGCTCTCAATTTTTAATGAATACTTCCCTGAAATAAGTAAGGTATAAGCTAGACTTATGCTTTTCAGGTGTCTCAGAAAGTTTTTCAGGTGTCTCAGAAAGTAAGTCCTGGAATAATCAGTGAAATGGGACCAAAATACATAGCTCGTTACAAAAAGACTCCAGAAGTTTATGATGTGATCGCTTATGACGTGGACAACTGACAGGTTCCTTCTTCATGCCTCTATAAAGGAGAGACTGAAGGCAATTTCAAGTGTGTGTGTGTTTGTTTTTACCCTATACAACATCTTCATTACATTTAGCTAGTGTTTTACAGCCAATGTAACAATCAAGAGATTAATAAAAAAGGATTGGGTTGCAAAAGAATGGTTAATACAGTTGGGAGAAACAATCCTCTCATTATTCATATAATTTCCACATCTTTGAAGAGGAAAAATAATTGTTATGCTTAAGAAAATAGGTAACATAGTAGAAAGGTAAGAAAAAGCTGAATGAGATAACAAGAAGAGGAGAGTTGAAAGTATCGTCAGGATGACTCTGGAAATAAAAGACCTTTGAGAAGGGCTAGAGTCAAGAGAGCAAGTAGCCAAGTATTAGCTAGAAAGTATGATTGAGAAAAGAATTTTGCCCAGCTCTGCTCTTTAATGTTGGCTGATGTAAGACAACTTCCTGTATTAATTGATGCAGTATATAAAATCTTGTTGGCTGCAGTTGGTCACTATTTCAAATTAAACAGTGTAAATTTTCACCTATTATTTTCTGTATTGCAATAGAAAAAAATATATCAGATGCTTTTACTTCTTAACTCTTTAGTGAATTTTTTTTTTCCCTTTCTATAATTCCTTTCTAAATGTCTCCACTGGAGAAATCTATACACTTGATACTTTGTTTCTTTCCTTATAGCTATCTTTTGGCAATTACTTACTTGAAGAGTCTGTTCTGACTGATTTTATTCATGTTTCAACAGTTTTCTCCGTTAGAGCGATCCTTGTTAATTAATTCATCCTTTTCACTTAAAGTATGTATTTTCTTTATTTAAAATACATTTCAGAAATTTGTCACTGAGGTTTCATGCATCTTTTGTACTACATAATCTTAAACTAATTTTTACAACTTGTTAGTTCATTAAATGTACATCTTCAACCCTGACAGTCGTGAGCAGAACATACATAATGAGTGTATAAGAGTTTTATATCACAAGCATATCAATCATATTGCTTTAAATGCTGATTCAGATAGTAGAATACGGAAATGAGTTTCTGAAGAGGCACTGGTGTGAAAGTCTTGCATTATCAGCATTATTACTATGTTTTTATAGAAGCTAAATAGATGCATACAGATACATTAACAAATCTTCATCTGTTTTTTTAATGTTCTTCCATTTTCTGATGGAATTTCCAAAATGCTAACTTCCTACTGTAAAATACTGTAAATTTATGGGATTTTGTATTATGATTCGTAACAAGTAACATTTTTCTTTTTCTGTAGAATCCCTTGCATTTGAAGAGATGTAGATATTTAAGAGAAAAAAAAAAAGATCATCTTAAGGGGAAAAAAAATCCTGGCATAAAATTAGCATTAAAAAATTATGTAAAACAATGTTATGTAAATTAATCTATTTTTTGGGGGGAGGGGAGGGGTAGAGGGGTATGTTCCAAAAGAAAAAAGCAACCAGATTTTCTTATTTCAGTATCATTGCCACTTTTTCTTTGTGAAGGCTGAGATTTTACATTTTTTCTAACTCAGAGTTTTTTAGCATTTTTAAAATATGACCCATGTTATGTTATTCCTAAATCTATTACGTTATTTTCCATGATTAATAATATATCCTTGTATGTACATATATCTGCAGATAATATTTTTCTAAAGAAATATCTGAAGTCAGGTTAACCAAAAATTTGAATTGTCGTATTGAACTTGCTAATCATAAGGATTTTCTTTTGTGTCCTTAACAACTTTCAAATAGCTCAGGCACTCAGCTTCTGCTCAGAAAATAGTCTCTGAAGAAGAAGGCAGTATTATTTAGTTGATGCAGATAGATGAAATATTTTCTATGTATGCAGATTGCTCCAAAAGTAATGCCTCCTATTGTTTTCCATGAAAACTACATTAGATAGAAGAAAAGTCACAGTATTTAATAGAAAAAAAAATTCTCAGCTACAGAACACTGTTTTTCAATACAGCAGTTGTTACCACTGGCTATGCATTTTTCACCAGCTATGAGCAAGAGCCTACATGCCATTCTCATAAAAATCTGTACCAGTGTAGGTGACCCACTGCCACTGTCACCACTGCTGAATTGCACCACCCACTGCCTCAGCATCTTCGCATCCACTGCTTGGTTTCCATAAATGTTCAGAAATTCATGAATTTCAGTGGGTGCCATTTCTTTCTGCATGAAGAAATTAGTGACACACCTTTGCTTCTACACTTCCACGTCATAACCCATTTTGTCAGAGTGCCCCTCTGCTGCCATCTGTTGCATGGCAGTAAAATGTAATGGAATATTGCCAGGAAGGTTCAACTACTGTCACTTTGCCAACATCTGCTTCTGATCTGATGGGCCAACAGAATAAAATAGGAGGCTTTTTTTTTTTAAGGAAAACCCTAATAAATTAAGGCAAGCTTATAGAAGGCCAAAATTCATCTGTAGGTGCAAATATTTGTGAAGGTGTTCCATCATGGCAGTTACTGAAATTAAGGAGACAGTTGTAACTTCTTCATAGGTATAACATACTTCACAGACAATTCATTAACTCAAATAAGATATGTTGATCTCATTATTTACTGTAATTGATTTTCTGAGCTATAAAAAGGATTTGAATTAAGGACTTATTATAATATATTCAAAGTAATGTTTTTACAATGGAATTCCTAGGTTGCAGCCCGAAACAATACACGAGCACGTGAGTTCTTGGGGGCAGGTTGAGCCTAGATCCACCCTTCTTCTCTTGCCATCTCAGCAGTGCTTCCAGGAGAGTGTATGCAGACAGAGTCTGTGCATACCACCTCCTTTTTCCAGTGTGTCAGAGTTTGAACTGTGGAAGGCTGCATTTCTCAGCTCACTTTCTTTTCCAGGCTGTTGCTGGAGGGGTGAGTTGAGTCCTCTTTTTTTGATATCTTGTTCTCTGGCAGCTGTCTCTCAAATAAAGGCTCTGTCATCACCTTGGCTTGTCTTATAGTATTGCAGTTGCAAAGAACAATTGAATTAGTTTCTTCATTAATATTTGATCTAAGTCAGTCTATTTACATGTATATTTCAAACATAATATTACCAATACATATCTATCTTACTTAGAATAACATAAATTCAGATTATGCACTATATTTTTTTATTAGACCAGGTGAATACAATTCAATAATTTACAGTTTTTCAAGTGTCGAGAGTAGGCAAAAACTTGATAGCTTCCTGAAAAGAATTTACTCATTTTGGAATTTGTATTTATTCAGTTAAAATAAGTCAGTTCTGACTTTCATTTTCTCTCATTTACTTAGAATTGAATTATTCTCACCTTCTCCTCTTTCTTTTTCCTTATTTTACTAAATAATCACTTAGCAATTCTTTTAAAAAGCAGTGAGACCCAATTCACGCACAAAAATATATGTGCCAGAGGAGAAGTTCTGTTTTGCTAACTTAGTCTGCACTGCTTTAAGAAGCTTAGGAATAGATAGGCAGCAATTAATTTGAAGAAAAACAAAGTTGGAAGTATTCATAGTCCGGTGTGATTGGAGGGCTGTCCTACTTCCAGTGACAGTGTCTGCTGGGATGATGATAATTCCGTCTGCGGTATCACCGAAGACTTTAAATCTTCACATTCAAGGTTCTTACAGATGTCTTTACCTCATTACGTGGCTACTGGGGGAACATCTCATCTGCTGTACTTGCAACCGGGTGTACCTTTAACAAGCAATCTGGCATTAGCCTTCTGTTTCTACCACTGGAAAGAACAGATTTGTTATATATCATTGATACTGTTAATTACACTGCTGTGCTAGGCATCATTAAAGCTCAGAGTGCTGAAAGGCATATCAGGAGGATTTATTTTTTACTTAAGTGAATTACTTTACTCCTTATTTTCCACATACTATAGTATAGCTTCCTGGAGGATGTGTTCCATGAACTTCCCAACAGAGGTGTGAGGCTGACAGGCTGGTAGTTTGCTGGCTTATCCTTTCTACCCTTCTTAAAACTGGATGCAACATTGCTTTTTTTTTTTTTTTTTTTTTGTAGCACCCTGTCCCTTTAGCCTTGTTATGTTATCCTAAATCTTATCTTGGGCAGGCTCAGTGTTACCCCCTCTTCTCTTTCAAATCTAGTTAAAATCCCTGACAATGAGCCCTGCTAGCTTTTTTCCAAGGGCCCTCTCCCCTTTATGACAGAGGTGAAACCCATCTGGTGATTACAAACCTGCTGCTATATAGATCTTGTTGAAAAACCCCAAATTGTGGTGGTGGAAGGAACCACAAATGCAAGTGTTTATAGATTGGATCCTTCCACTTCTTTCACTGTTCCTACTCACTACATGAAATAGAGAAGTTGGCCTGTGCCCTCAATTCTTTCAGCAGGCATTTCAAGGCTATAAAGTCCCTTTGGATGGCCTTTGAACTACACGGTTGCCTCAACCCTCGTTCCTGGCTAGCCCTCAGTTAATAGCAGTAATGGATAAGGATCTGTTGAAGAGAGTCTGCCTGGCATACTGGTTGTTCAGTTCCCCCCCTTCTCCGCTTTCCTTTGCCTTCTCTAGTCAGAAATGTCTTGGAAGAAAGAGACTAGAGCTCCCCTTAACTTCAGAATGTTTTAAAAACCTTGACTTTATGAGAAATCTCATGCAGAATATAAGGTGGATTTGTAAGAGATTTCTCTTACAGAGGCAGAATGTGTGAGTTAATAATAGATATGATACACTTCATAGGTGGAGATGGTTTTATAGCTCTGCTATGCCTCAGCAGTCTTCTGGATTAGAACATGTGACGTTTCTTGGTAATGAAGTAGGAAACTATGGGGAGAGCAGTTCAGGAAACAAAAAAAAAAAAAAAGTATATAAAGGTGTCTAGGAGTTAATGTGAGCATTTCATTTTATATATCTCATATGCTTAATATATACAAAATGCATGTAGTATACATTTATATGATAATTTTTTTGGTAGGTTGATTTGAAAAAAAAAAATGTGGATTTCACTTTAAGATCATTTTTTTTTCTTTCAGATATTACTGGTATAATTTATACATAAAACTATCCTAACCACATTGATAGTGTTTAAATTTATTGGAGTGCACAAGGCAGAAATCTATCCTCTAACCAAGTCTGTATTTTGAGAAGGAGATTTCTGCTTCCAGTGTGTAGTAATTACGTTAGTTAGAATGTTATAGGAAAAAAAGAACAGCATGAATCCAATTAATAGGCAAAGAAAGATATTCAGGGTGAAAACTTGCATGAATTTTTTAATTTCTTGAGAATAAAAACAGGCTGTAAATACAATGGACAAAAGAAACTGCAAGAAGTACAATCAGATGCAGTTCTATTTTAAATTTAAAAGTTTACATTAACAATCTGGAGAATACAATGTTTCATAGAATATCCTGAGTTGGAAAGGGCCTATAGGGATCACTGAGTCCAACTCCTGGCTCTACACAGCACCATCTGAAATTCAACCTTGTGACTGAGAGTGTTGTCCAAATGCTGCTTGAACTCTGGCAGCTCTATAATGTGGCTGCTGCCCTTGGGAGCCTGTTCCAGTGCTCGGCCACCCACTCATGAGGAATCTTTTCATAACACTCACCTGACCCTCTGCTGATGCAGCTCCATGCCATTCCCTTAGAATTTGTTGATGATTGCACAGAGCAGAGCTCAATGTTGCCACTCTGCTCCCCTTGTGAGGAGCTGTAGGCTGCCCCATCCCTAGAGGTGTTTGTGGCCAGGTTGGATGGGGCCCTGGGTAGCCTGGTCTAGTATTAAAATTAGAGGTTGGTGGCCCTGCTTGTGGCAGGGGGGTTGGAGATTCATGATCCTTGAAGTCCCTTCCAACCCAGGCCTTTATGTGATTCTGTGATGAGGCAGGCCTCCCCCTAGCCTCCTCTGCTCTGGGCTGAACAAATCCAGTGACTTCAGCTGCTCCTTCTCCATCTCATCCCCTAGATTTCACCACCTTTGTAGCCTTTCTTTGGACACTCCAATAATTTCACGTCCTTACATTGTGGCACACAGTTCTTAAGGTGAGGCCACACAAGCACAGTGAGTGGGACAACTTCTTCCCTCAACCTGTGCCTGAGTTGCACTGTGACACACTTGCCCTTTCTGACTTCCAGGGCATGCTGTTGACTCATATTCAACTTGCCACCAACCAGAACTGCAGTTCCTTTCCTGCAGGCCTGTTGAACTTTTTTTAAGAAATTTTCCTTTAGACCTAACTGTAACTTGTTCTTGTGCACTTAGAAAAATGAGATAGTAGTATATGGATTTGCTGTGTCATTTTCTACTCTGATCAGTCTCCTTGACTAGTAAACATGATCATAGTAAGTTCTATGGAAAAAAATTATGTTACCAACAAGTTCCTTTGCTCTAAAGAAGTATTCTCTTAACAGGATAACTTTCTTAAGGTTTCGTTTGGCTTTATTCTTTTTTGATTAAGGAAGTGTTGAGATGTGTGTGGGTAGACTGTATGTGCATTCTGTTACAACAGCATTTCTGTGCAAAAACCTGCTATGTTTTTCTTAGAGAAAATTGTCCTAAGAAATAAAACATTTGAAATCTGTTAAAAATAAATAAATTATAATTGCATTTGTAAATATATATTTATATAGAATATATCTATTTATATATTAGAGAACAAATTACAGGTACTGCTGCTTTCTCCCTCCTCTTTTGAATGAATTAGACATAGTTCTGATGTTTGGTAAGTGTACGTAGTATTTTACAGGAAGATATTTTTATTAATATTTATCTTGATCTAAAGATTGCTGTTTCTTATCACATGCATAAACATGGCAATATTTTACTTAAAATCTGAAGTTTTTTTGTTTCTTCAAGAAACTGCAATTCTATTAATACTTTATAGTGGAATATTGTCACATAGAAAATATTTAACAATGCAAGCCAATGCCAGTTGTAGTTCCTGATATTTATATGGTATTTACAATTGATACATAGTTTGATTGGCTTTTCTTTGTGTAGCTGTAAAATAAATAGATAATATATGCATTGCTTTTGGAGATTGACCAAACACAGAGATTATACAGAATAACCAAAAGCCTAAACTATTTCTTTCTTCATTGACTTAGTTAAGCCCAGATCACATAACTTATTTATTGATTCAACCTTTGTTTGTAAGGAAGGTCTTTAAGATCTTCAGGAGTTAAAGACTCTTAAGTTCTGTAGGTCTCCTGCAATCATATTATGCATGAAGAGGAAAAAAGAAATTTTGGCTGAACTTTCCCAAAGTCAGTTAGGGCTTTGAAACGTAGATTAAGCCAGTGTAGCATTCATGCAAGGATGAGTTTAATGAGTTTTAAAGAAAAATTCTTGTTTTAAATTAAAACTTAAGTTAATTGCAAATTTTTATTTCCTTTAATACCTGTTTCTTGTTAAAATCTTGAGGGTAGAATATGTAGACTTGTTTACAGAATTCTAGACAAATACTTAATCAATGTTTGTCAGTTTTCTGGAAATAATTTCATTGGTATGTAAATAATATATATATATTTCAGTACCAGAGCATCTAACAAGATAATTCGTAAAAGCAGAAAAATAAGCATCTGAGAATAAAACTAAAAACCAGGAAATAAAAAGAAAAAAATAGTAAAAAAAACTCCCCCTGATTTCTTCCTATTGTCTTAGCTATGTTTTAGTGAGAAGAACTAATATACAGAGGCTAGCCTGTTTGTAGATGCATTATTTTGTTGAGCTGTGGCTTAAACTTTACTGGCATATTTTTCTCAACTCCAAACATTAGCAACATTGTCAAACTATGAATGAATTCTCCCTAAATATCTCCACTGCCCAAAAAAATAAATCCCCAAACATGTAAGTATGGAACTTTAAAATAAATAATCTGTCTGGTTTTCAAAATAGTATTTTCATATTTATTCATTTTATTCTTCTCACTTTTGAATTAGATATACAGATTCAATCTTTTCATGCCTGTCTCCGAAACCATGCAGTAAAGCAACTTCTATCACAAGGAATTTTCCTTTCAAAAAATATGAATTAATTCAAATCTAAATAAATTTATGGAAACCCTACAGGGATATGTACAAGTCATAAATGATCACACCAAACCCTCCTGTTCTTAAAGTCTATGAATCTTGAAATCTGAAAACCTATCTTAAAAATAAGGGAGCCTCACAAATAATCCTTAATAAAACTCCCAAGTATAACTACACTGATGTAAAATTGAGCTATATAGACCTAGTGGCAGATTGCTGGTAAGAGTTGTGCATGACTGCTAGTTAGGCAGGTATTTCTAGTTGAGTGCTATAATAAGAGATTCATTAATTGAATTTATTGTGTGTTGGTTTTTTTTTGTTTTTTTTTTTAAGATAAGAAGCCTTCTGTAAGCAGTTATACAACTTTATGAGCCCTCTCCTCTGTTATGCTGTCATGGCTTTATGATTTTTGGTTATTGGTATCCCACATCATAACATCGAGTATTGCACTGGGAGTTTAAAGAGTTAATACTCCAGTTCTGGGTACCTGTCCCAGAAGAGAAGAATTGCTACATCCTCCAGAGGACTATTTGCTGTTCTGTTGCCATTTTCCACTCAGAGGGAAAGATAAAAACAGTTCGTAGATCACCAGACCTCCTTTTTTTGACCTTCCAGCTTGTCTCTTCTCCCAGCTGTATCACCTCAGCTTACTTAGTGTAAGGCGTTTCGTTTTCGGACACTCTCAATTAATTTATTATCTTCAATTCCAACTGCATCATATTATACTGTATATTACAGTGTGTTATCTTGCATTCTGATATCTTACTTAGTAGTTTGTTTCTCCCCAGATTGCTATCACTGTTTTGTTGTTAGGCTTATTTCCCTACCCTTTTCCCTTTCCCATGGCGTGGGTCCATGGATCCCCCCATCCTGCTAGTCATGAAACTGGGCCAAACCAGCCCATACACTTTGACAACAGCTAAAAAATTATGATCTCTGTAGTAGTCATGGTTAGATATAATGGTGTTTCTCTCTTTGAGGGAAAAATAGTACGTGCTTTTTCTAACAGGTGTTTTGTTTCCTTTCTTTGCCAGTTACTTAGAATGACAGCTAAAACTGCTCTAAGGTTGAGTTAATCAAGAGAATGTTGGTTTTAGGCAGAAGATATCTGAAGTAGAGATACACTGAGTATGCCAGATCTAACATAACTGAAATGATAGATAATGCGATTTCATATATTGGAAGATACTACGTATTCCATGACATTTTGGACATATGGGAAAAGTGAGCCAGATTGAAGATAGACTTATTGACTGTTGGCATAATTATATCCTGTAGAATTAAGCTGTTCGGAGAAACTGGGCTGACATTGTAGATCCATGGCTTTACAGAACTCGCATATTTCTCTTCTTTAATTTCAAGTTGCTACTCTTTATCATAACTACATGCCAAATAGGAAGAGAAACAATCTTAGTAAGAAAGATGACTGTGTCTTGTTCATCACATGTTGAGGAGAGTTTTGTAATGGTGTTTTAGAAACCACTATTCATCCTCTTTATTTTGTTTATTTGACTTAAGATTTAGGTGATCCATCTGCGTTACTGATATTTCTGTAATCTGAACTGCATTTTTTATAATGTTTATACTACTGTGTTGCCTTTCATCATGCTGTACTTCTGTTGTGTTCTCTGGCCAGTTTATTCGTAGCTTCAATAACGTGCCACTGTAGAGCTTTCATTCCACTCATTCTGAAAAACATCAGAAGAAAAAAAACTCTCAAGCGGTGTTTAGATCTGAGACCAAGGACAAGCTCTCTAATGAATGACAGATGAAAGACATGATCCGTATAAAAGTCTGTTACTGTCTTTGACTGGGATGTCCAATTGTGAGACAAAATCTTTCCAAGGAATTAGAAATACCCTACCTACAGGACTGCATTTAAACTGCTTCACCCCACAGTGATCAAATGATTACTGATGGAGGATTATTAATGGGATCATTGCCACAGATTCATTTCAGTTAACCTTTAGTTTGAAGATACAAAAGGGAAAACACTTCACCAGAAGGACAGTCACAGGCTGATGGTTCTTTTTAAAAGCAGGTTAATCATATTGCCACATCTTAAAAACAGAGCTCAAGGGGAAAATATTTCTGCTTTGAGGAAACACAATCCATTCTTTCAGCCAATTTTCTATAGGGGAAAAAATGAGATGAATAATAAAATCTGGGTGTTTATGATAATCAAAATTCAACTACCATTTCAATAAATGGTTTGAAACCAGTGGAAATTTATGTAAAAATATTATCATATGCTGATTATAAAAATATAATTTAATTATGCATGTGATTTATATGGTCATTATGAAAATATGCTAACCTGACATTGTATTCATAATGGGATGTGTATCTTACTTGGAAAATTAAAAGCTACTTTGAAAAAAACTAAGAAAACTTTTAAGTATGAAAATGTAGGCTGTGTTTATGTGTTAGCAGCATTTTTACATATATGAAAGAGGGAGTGGGTGACTGCATGCCTATTCGTCTGATCTTGATATCATGCAAGACTAAAGAGTGAATTTTAATGGGAAGAATAATTAGAAAGGAAGATGAGATAACATTGTGTGGACGTGACTGAATGCATCTAATGTAATGAAAAATAAAAGGTGGCATTGATATAACTCTGAGTTATTAATGGTATTCGGCCATAGAAAAAACAAATGCAGACTTTGGAAATCTTGTTTCCCATGTATGTAGAGGGCTGTGTTAATGTTAAATTCACAACTTGGACTCTGTTATCATAATAAGAATATTTTCATTTGCAATTTGGAACGGGATACTTAGTATAGGCCCACGTATGCCTAAAAAACAAATGGCAAAAATACATGCACACACACAAAAAGCAGTGATCTTGATGATTCACTTATTTCATCCAGTAAGAGAGGATATGATAAAAAATTATTTGCTTGAGGTAATTCCAGTTATAAAACACAACCTAAACATTATACAAGGTCTAAGGAGATATGCAAAGTACATTAAACTGAGTAGAAGAAAACTTAGATGGAATGTCAGGAATCAATGCTTAATCAAGTTTCAATTTTTTTTCCTAGTGGATCGCAACTATAACTTTCCCTTTGGTATTTCTGAACAAAGCACTCACATATTTGCTGTAGAGAGCAATTTTATATTTTCAAGGTGATGTACAATATGATCTAATAAGCTTTTTCTCATCACTGATTTCTTATTGTGGTATATTAATCTGGTGATTTGGAAAATTGAAAATAGAATTGCAAACAAGATAAATACTTGGGTTGAATTTGATTCATATTTTTGCTATTACTGCTCATGACACATCTTTAATTATGTTTTTGTGCATTTGCTGAGAATTATACTTGTCTTTCAAGTATATCAATAAGGCGTTGACCTGTATCAATCACAGAATATTCAGACAATTGTTTAAGGTAGAAGGAGATGAAATACCTTAAGGAAAGAAGCCTCTCACCACTGTCAAGAAATAAGTATTTGTATCTCTGTATTGTATGAGAGGTGCTCTGAAAATAATGCCTCCTATGTCATTGTTTGCCTATGATATCAGAGAAGAATGCTGGTGATCTTGTTGAATATTCCCAATAACATTCTCCTTCATTTTTTTGACATGTGACAAATGGCAGCAGAGAGGCAGTTTGACAAGATGAAGTCTGACATGGAAGTGTATACGAAGAAAAAATGTCATTGAATTCCTAAATGTGGAAAAAATGTCAGCCACTGGCATTATTCACTGGCTACTAAAAAGATTTCTGGATGTTTGCACAGTGAGGCAGTGGATGGTGTGTTGGCAACAATGATGTGAAATATAAACCACGTTCTGACTACCCATGCCCAGCTGTACACCACAAAATGAAGAATGCTTCATTCAGCTCGTCTGTGTGGATCATCAGATTACAACCTGGGAACCGTGTACAGAGCTGAATAGAAGCTTCAGTGCACTGGAAGTGATGGTGGCAATGTTGGAATATTGCAATGTTTTTTGCCAGGTGGGTCCCATAAATTTTCACACATGAAAGGAAGGAACACTATATGAAAATTTGAAGAACACCTATTCAATGGATACAAGCTGAAGTTCCTAATTCATATCATTAATGGTGATGTGACACTGTGTCACCAATCAAAACCAAAGTCAAAACAGTAGTCTGCTGTGGCAGTATGTGAATTCTCCATCGGAGAAAATGTCAAGACACAGCCCTCAGTAAGTGAAGTGATGTGTGCTGTCTTTTGACATGGGAGCAGAGTGATTGTTCTGCATTTCCTGTAACCCCAACAAATCATCAGCCACATCATGACATTGACTAAGCTGAACGCTCAAACTTTATGTCCATTTCTCGTCAAATTATCAGAAGCAAAGTCGACCTTCACAACTCTTTTTCCTATCAGGTATGGGAGTAGGTTCTATAGAGAGACTATTTTGAATCTCCACACAGTTCCTGTGTTTTTTCTAATGGCTAGCAGTTACGGAGTTTACATGAAAGAAATCACACAGCAGTTGGTTAAAAATGTAAAATGCTTTAGTTATTGTCTGTTCTGAAGTGTCTTAAAAAGTCTTAATTTCAAGGAGGCTGCTTAATGCTTTTTAACATTCAAGACTATTGAAGGATGCTCAAATTAGCAACCCATAAAGCAAAATAGTCCTAATCAGTTGTCGTTTTAGAAAATCCTTTTGTACGTGTTATTTTAGGATCTCGGCAATAAAGAATGCATTTAAATGTGTTCAGCTTTTAGGGCAGGCAGAGTAATTGTTTTCCTGAAGAGACTGTGAAAATATCTAGAGAATATAGATGGCACTATATGCTCAGAAACAGAAAAATGTGTGTGTGTGTGTGTGTGTGTGTGTATATATATATATATTTCATCTAGGATGAGAACAGAAAACAACTTCAGGTTTTGTTTTGTTTTGTTTTTTTCCAGAGCTGAAAAAAATGAGGCTCAGGATGAATGCACCAGCAATATCAAGAGCAATGGTTAGAGAAATAAGCACCTCAATCAGCTTGTTTGTGACCGCATTAAAAATACATTATTCCTCAGAAGTAAAAAAAAAAAAAAAAAAAAAAAAAAAAAAAGTTCTGTGCTTTCTATCACAGAAAGACTTAGTTTTGTTCAAGAGGTCTTACTTTTCTTGTATTCACATATGTGACTCAATCCAGTTCTATGCTTATATTTCTGTCACTTTTATGAAATACTTTGTCACTCTTTCTGAAATATACATGTTTGGCTTCTTTTGAGATGACCACTTTTCCTCTAGCATTTTACTGAAGTTTCTTGCTTGTCTAACCTCTTCATGGCTTCTATTAGAAGTTAAATAAATAAATAAATAAACAAACGGGGGGATGGGGTGTTGAGGAAAGCATATAGTAATCCAGGTGTTCTATAAAAACATTCCCTGCTAACCATTAGTCAATTCTGATTACTTCTTCAAAGAAGTTGCGTGTCATAGACAAACCCTAACATCTAAGGACTAACAGACTTTGGGAATAATCTATTTTGTTCTTGTATAAAGCAACATAAACTATCCAATGGCTTAGAGCAGGTCATGTGCCCTACCTGTGTTCAGAATTGTCATGATTCTTAATGTTAGTTCTTTCTTTTTGTCCTCCTGTGCCTTCTGAAGATGGAATACTTTTTCTTTATCACAAGTCCTCCTGGAAAAAAATAGATTCATTCAACTATGAGTATACATCAGCTCTGTGATTCATGTCTTGTCTCTTATGTCACTTTTTATAAGCTCATTTTTTCTAAATTCTCAGCTATATTCTTTGTAGGAGTATTTCATGTATTTACAGGAGGTGTGGGATAGGCAGACACAATGAGAATGGATTCTGACTAAAACTAAGCAATGTTCTAATAACATCTAGTTTTTTTTTTTTACCTTTTTAAAATACTAGCTTTTTCATTTTGAGCTACAGAAAGTTATCCCAGTTAGAGAAAATAATTAGAATCCAACTATTCTGTCAATAGCTTCAGCGACTGAAGTTCAGCAGGTACTAATGGTTCTTAATTGTCTCGGTTGGTATCTGAAGGCAGCTCTTTGTCTCTCTGGTCAAAGTCCATGCTCAGAATACAAAAGGTATTTTAATATGTGAAAGCCACAGGTCTGAAAGATCTGTCTTTGGGGCTACTTGATAGTTTTGAATGTGAAGCAATTTAAATGCTGATAATGTGATGGAGGTAGCTACTGAGCTACCACTTTTAACTGCAGCGCATTTTATCCTTGTTTACAGCTCTCAGAAAAATAACTGAAGTTCGGTAGATGCAATTGGTTAAGGATTAATTGCCATAAATTTTGCTTTCTGGCCCATATTATGGAATCTATGCAAATTCTCTGGTGGCTTAGGCTTGAAGCTCTTGTTATAAATTTCTCAAGCTCTTCAGTTCTCCATCTAAAATAAGATTGTATAGACATGCATGGCTCAATTTCTTGGTATGCTCTTACCTACATTAAATACGTTAAAAAATTCCATTATTGCCATTTTTGGTGGTCAACTTAAGCCATCCACCGCTTTTGAATCTATTAAATATTTTTATTAATATTAAATATTTATAAATATTAAATATTATTAAATATTTCCCTTTATGGGAAAAAGCTTGCATATTGTATTCTTATTAAGCTTCCAAACAGTGGTTAATACAGTCTCTTAAATTGTTTTACACTGTCCCTACACCTGCTGATTCAATGTACTAAACTTTCATTAGTGTGTTTGTTGCTATCTGTCATGGACGTGAGGAGAACCATGAAAAAGATCCAGTTTTAAGAGTCGTGGTGTCTTCCTGTATTTGCAAACAAAAGAAAATAAGTTGTCAAGTATTCTCTTACATTTGGATAATTTGACTCAGATTTCCAGTTAGATTTTCATGAATTCCATGCAGTGCTGATGGAGGTCAGTGTCATGTTTTAACTATGCGGCAGAAAACACTGTTTACAAACTAAAAACCAATCATCTTCCCCCCTCCCTGAAGTATTAGAATTTCACTGTTTCAGGTGAAATTGAATAGTCAACAAAATGTCATGTTTAATTTGGATAAGAGGGTTAATTTTCCTTTGTGCTATTTCTTACATTTTCAAATGCCAGTAAAACATGAAAATCCACTTTAGAAGATGTCAGATAGGTTAGACTATGGATTAAAGATAATTAGCAAGTGGGAAGGCATGGGAAGGATTTTTTAATTCTAGTATGTATACTTTCACTTTTATAAGCTTGGTAGTACATAAACTTATGTATGTTTTTTGTTAAGCTTTGCATTAAATAGTTGTCATACTGAGAGATTTGGTGTAATGGTGAAGTTACTGCTAATGGAAGTCAAAATTGTCAAGAATAAGTAGAAAACATTAACTAGCTTGTATAGGCTGTGCTGCTTTTTTTGGGTGCATTGAGAGAAGCTTTATTCTACTGTATTGAAGTTGATAGAGATCTTACAAGTACTTTCAGAAAGGTCTTCAATAAAGTCACTGGATAAAAAATTATTTAAGAACAACCAACAGTTGACTGAGGTTCATTGCAGGACTACTAAAAAGTTAATGCATTAACTGATTAGGTCACTTAATGTCTATGTCCGTTGTAAAAGAGAGTAATAATATTTTCTTGCCACAATCTAAAATCATTATCTGTATATATATTGTGAGCTTTTTGATGGAAACACAAACATACAAATGCTAGTTCTTAGTAACTGAAGAGTGTATTAAGCTATGTAAAATCATGGTAATGATTGTGTATGTCAAATCATCTTTTAGCTACTTAATTTTCCTGATTTGCTTTGAAAATCAGCTAATAATTCTTTTTCTTCTTGTGTAATATATACCAATAATTAGTGTTTGTACACAGTACAGTTGAAGTAGTTTTATGAATTGGACCCTGATTATTTCAATGGCTGTCTCTTCTACTAACATTGTCTTGAGCACGGCAGAGATGTCATCTGTTAAATAGGTTAATTATTCTACATTGTTTTCTACTGGGATAATTAAAACTTCTCTACAGTTTGAACCACTGTAAGAATCTAAATAAATACCAGTATTGAAATTAGCATTCAATCTGGAGACTTGAAAGTCCATTTCAGAACCTCTTTTTTATATTTTATATTTTGGAATTCAGTCTTCAATTTAATGGGGAAAAAAAGAGCAAGCTTATCAGCTGCAATGGATGCTTTATTTCTACTGGAAAATCAGGGAGCAAAGCAAATATCACTGTCACAACTCTGGACTTTTCAAGAGAGCTGTTTTTGACCTATTCAGGTATGTGGTTGAAGGGATCCTATGAGAGAGAAGAGACATTCAGGACATTTAACTGATTTTCTAGTACTAGAATGGTCCATCTTTGGGGATTTATAACTTGAATGGGAAGGGCCTTGTGCAACCTTTTCCAGTTGACCCTGTTTTTAACAGGAATATTGATCTATGTGACCTCTTTAGGTCTCTTTCAACCTCAACTACTCTAGGATTACACGTCATCCTTAATTCAGTTTCATTTCATTGCAGCTGATATTTCTAGTGTCCATTGTGCAATACTATCTACTGCATATGAGTCAAATGTTATAGTGTATGTGAACAGTTGTATGTCAGTGAACTTTAATGAAGCAGGCAACTTTATTTTCTGAAGACTTTCCTTTATTTACATGTGATCCTTTTAGATATATAGAATGTTCAGAAGCTGAACGTTATATGACTTCTTTCTGAAATAATACTTGCTGAAAACTTACACTACATCACCTAGTAGTCTTGGAAAAAATTATAGAAAACTTTTCAAAGGAGAGATAGCATAGATGCTATTGGTATTAGTGGGAGTTTAGTATGTTTATCAAGAGGAGGAAAAATCTTTTCTCAGTATATGTGGGTAGTTTATAAAAATAACAAAAATTCTTTGCAGATAAATTAAAAGAAGTACAGGCAGCATGTTAGGGGTTTTTAGTTGTCGATAAATATTTTTTTTTCTTTTTCTCCAGATACTGTAGAGAACAATTAAATTGCAATTTTTATAACAGACTTGCAGTGGTGGAAGACCTCAGGTCTTCCATTGATGATGTGTTTTTCTAGACCAAACAAACAAATCTTTCCCTAATTCTTCATGTCAATAGAAAACTTACAGCCTTCGTTAGTTTTATTGTGTTTTTGAAGATGTTTTCCAGTTTGTTGATTTCTTTTCTGAAAAAAAGGCCTAGCTTAAAGCCAATATTCTAGGGTTTAAAAATTCTGAGTGGATAAACACACTACATTACTGGTGATATTCCCATTAAAACATGTTGTTATGTCACTTAATTCCTGCAGGAGTAGTTTTATTGCTCATTCATAATCCATTTATTTTCCATCTGTAAAATGCAGACTTTTCTGGTATTCTGGATTTTATTTTTGTGCGCTTGACTTTTTCTCAACTCACTAGTTTTTCTTTTGGGCTATGATCAATCCAAATGGGAAAACGAAAGAGAAAGATCATCAAACTAGATAAAAGCAACATATGTGCATAAAAATTACATAATGAATGTTCTTTAAACATATTCAAGAAAAAAGGGACTTTTTCATAAAAATTAATGTAAACTTAGATATTTTCTTCAAAAAATCAATTTTCACAATGGGAGGAGCAGTATTTTTGAGCCTGTAGAAGGATGACTGTCTAGCATAATGTTTGAAACAATATATACAGTATATTTTAAGCTGAACAGTGAGGAAAATAATGATTAATGTTATGACCTGATTTGAGATTATTCTAAATATTATTTGAAAAAAGATTAAATAATATCAATTAAAAAAAAACAAACATTGAAACCTGGGATTTTAAAAATGACAACTAAATTATGTTAATGGCCTTGGTCAGACTTATTCACAAATCCTAGGTATTGAAGAGCAGATGTCAGCTGGGAATTAATGATCGGTACAAGACCTTTCTGCTGCTTTCAACAGAAGTCATGTCAGTCAAGCAGGACTGGAAGATTTATTACAGGTATTAGTCAACGATAAGTTTAAAATCATTGTTGAGTTATAATTTGTCAAATAAAGTACTCTCTCTTTTATAGCCTTATAGCTTTGTTTTTGGGAGAACACATACAATTAACAGTCAGCGTATTTTGTAGAGATTATTTTTGCTGAGTTAGGTAAGGACTGAATGTTTTGGTAATTCAGTCTTTGGGGAATTATAAAATATTCTCTTCACCTTTCTAGTTTCTGTACTCTTTGCATTATTTTTTTTTTCCTGTGAGGGTGAGTCCTTGGCTGACTATGCTAGAACTGCACAGTTTGCTTATATGAATGCATGAGTCAAGGTGTGGACAATGTGAGGTTTTGTATTTTAATGTCTATTTTAGCTGCATGGTTTTTCTTGTGTATCACATTTTAAATTCAAACCAGAATATTTATGCATGCCCAGGTTACCTGTGAAACACAGTACTGTCCAAACAACAGACACTGCTATATTTTACTGATATATTTAAGATTGTTTTAACTAAAAGTATTTCAAAATCAAAATGAGGTTGGTTCCTCCCATCCTGAAAGAGGACCTCAAAGATTGTCTAGTTTCAGCGCCTGCCGTGGGCAGGGCTGCCATTCATTGGATCAAGCTCCATACAAACCCATACATCCTGGCCTTGAACACCTCCAGGGAAGTGGCACGGCTTCTCTGGGCAACCTGTGACAGTGCCTCTCTACCCTCTAAGTAAAGTTTCTTCCTAAATCACATTTAACCTAAATCACCTCTTATAGCTTAAAGCCATTTCCTATTTTCCTATCGCTCCTACCCTTGTGAAAAGTTGATTTATCTCCACTTTATAATCTCCCTTTAAACACAGGAAGACCATGACTCTTCTCTTTTCCAGACTGATCAAGCCTAGCTCCCTCTGCCTTCATAGGAGAGGTGCTCTAGCCCTTTGATCATACTTGTGAACATCCTCTGGACTCTATCAGTATGCTTGACATCTTTTCTGAGTTCTGGGCCCCAGGCCTGGATGCAGTACTCCAGATGGAGTTTCATGAGGTCAGAGTAGAGAGGGACAACCACCTCCCAGTAAATGTTACTATAGTGAGTTTATTAAGAAATCTGAGCAGCAAGTTGGATTAATTTTAAACAATGATAGGAATGTTATCTAATTTGGTCTATGGGGAATGAATAGAATTTTTATGATATTCATAATTAATAGAAGCTCGTTCTTTTTGTTATGTAGGTATTGCGTACATATTATATGTTGTGTGTATACTAAATATTATATTATCGTAGAATATCCTGAGTTGGAGGAAACCCACAAGGGTCATTGAATTCAAATTAATTCTCTTGTTATTAAATTTTAGTATATTTCATTTGATATTATAATTACTCTTTAAGTCTGGGTTTTTAGTTTAAAGAGCATTCATGCAAGAACTCATTGTGATTGGTGGGAGAGAGGTCGTCATGACATTGAAGTTGATGCTTTATAGTAAAGAGTTTTAATTGCTTGTTTAGTTTTCTCTAAAGTACAATGCAAAGATAAGGATATTATTCCTTATAGCAATAAGGTCATGTTTTAAGGTACTTCTTACAGAAAGTTTCCAGGACTATAAATATCCAAAATAGGGTAAGGCAAGACACTGATGCACATGCAGAGTTCATAATAGGCATTGAAATGTAGCTCTCAAGTACCTCCCTGATAGAATGTTAACTGCAAACGTTTATTTAAATTTATGATATTATAAAAAATGTATAACGCTACTTTAGAAAAGAAAGATTATTTGAAAACAGTCTGCTGATTAAAACATAGGCATGAATCTGTTCCTGACTACATGGAGACCTTATATGCTTCCATAATACTATATTTACTTCCATAATACTATATTTAGAATCCTCAGCTTTTAAAAAAGTCATACAATTCTGAAGCTTGAACTACATTTATTTCTGGAGGTGTAAAAAGGCTCCCACTTATCTATATTATTGTATCCTTTTTATACATAACCTAATATAAATAATTTAAATTTTAAAATAATTTAAAAATGTTGTGACGTAAATGGAAGGGGGACTCTCAGAGAACTCGAGCATAGCATACTAATGGTCCTTATGGCTTATTCTGTGAAGCCCTTATTCATCTACAGAAGTTCCAAATGTTTGAGAGAAAGAGATTAAGAAGTGAGTTTTTAAAATCTTTACAAAGATATTTAGACCTGTGAAAAGATCTATCCTCTGGAGCAGCCTTAGGTAAAATGAAATCTAATAATCTATTTGCTAGTTGAACTATTATTTTAAGTTTCTTCCCATTCAGCTTTTTACCATGTACCAACTACTTTTTGTTTGGAGTTCTAAAACATCCTAAAAAAGAATGAAATTTTGAAGTGACAACAATGTTTCCATTACTTCTGAGAGGAAGAAAAACATCAAAACAGGGAAACCTAACTTTGAAATTGATTGCCAACCACTAGTGCAATTACTGTCAGATCAATTCATAAACATAAATGAAGTTAGTATAAAAGGAAGATACATGTATCTCTAAAGCCGCCAATTATTTTCAAACTCATTCTTAAATCTAGAGACAGTTTGTATTTTTCAGCAGGAGAATGCCAGTTCTGTTATAATTTCTGAATACTTAGTGTTTTTAACAACTACCAGATGAATGTGGAAAGAGAATGATTATGAGATATGATTTTGTGTCTGTCTGTTCCGTTTTTCAGACAAAGCATTTTATAGGCCTATTGACTAAATATTATGTTATGCCGAGTTTGTGTTTCACAATCACTATTAAATACAACCAATATGAGTTAAGAACAAACTTTCTTTCAGACCAATAAGCATATTTATTTGATAACATCTATTGCTCTTCTGAAACCAGGGTAAGTTGACAAGAGATGAAATAACAGCATTTACATATATAAGCAAAGATTAGGTTTACAATAGTTTACAAAAACAGCAAATAAGATCACTCAAAATGCAAAAGAAAGCCAAACTCATAGTTAAAACATAGAGTTTTAATTTAAGGAGAAGAATTATTTTATATGGGAAAACCAATTTAAGATTCATGGATACAAATTCTTTTTGGAAGAAAATGAGAACATATTACTGGCATTTACAGAAAAGGAGAAATATTAGAGATAAGGGTGTGGGGCTTTTTTGCTGCTGCTGTTGTTGTTGGGATGGTTTTATTTTAGTTTTTCCTTTGACAACATTTTTTGTTTAACATGTTTCCAGGACCTGAGAAACCTCAAAGTTTTCAAAACTTAGTGAAGGACAACTGTTTCCTTCTTTCTACATTTTTTCTCCTCCTTGAAGAAATTACCAAAGGGTTGCTTGACATTGTTTCAGTTTCTCCCTAGGGACAGTTTCTCAGAAGAATTCCTTATTAGCTTTCAGAACTAAGCTTCATCACATGGTTGCATTTTAAAGATCGCAGCCAACCACAGATTTAAGGAAGTGTTACTAAACAATTTACTGGATTTCCTGGCTTGGAAGAAAGCCAATATATAAATCAGGGAAAGCAAAATATCAGTTTGTGTACAGCAGAGAAGGAGGAAACTTTGGTACTGTCTCGTTGGAGGGGGCCTAGGTGTATTATCAATGGCTTGAAGTTCACAAGGAGCAAGATATCAATTGGTTGAGAAAAGAACAGATACCACATGATTGTTGGAAGTGAGAATGATAACATTTGTTCTCTGATTGTTTTTTTTTGTTGTTTTGGTTACTTCAAAGGAATTAAGGCATTATCCTCCAAGAAGGTAACAAGGTTGACTGCCCAGCTGAAGTGGATAGTGCATTTCAGCAGTGACAGTGGAGACATGAAAAACAAGCCACATTCTCAGAATCACAGAATCACAGAATTGTAGGGGTTGGAAGGGACCTCTAGAGATCATCGAGACCAACCCCCACATTCTGGACGACCATGTTGATTTTTATGAGTGTGGCATGCAGGCTCTTGTTCATCTCTAACAAAGATAGCATAGCTAACAGTGATGACCATTTTGAAAAATAGTGTAGCTGAGAATCTGCTCTTTCAAACAGTGTTATTGTGCATTTTGTATCTGTTGTAATTTGCATAGAAATAAATAGGAGGCTTTATTTTTCAGTGACCTATATATATTGTATTTACTGGAAGAGCACTCCAAAGTATACAAAGTTATCAAACAATCTCATCAGTAAAGATATCACTTCTGTGTTGGATTGCAGCAGCAATGAAGACAGGCTGACATCATGGAAAGTTTCTGTCGCTTGGTTCAGGAAAAAAGATATATGTTTATTGTTAACTGCGTAAAATTTGGAAAAGTGGTGGTAATGTGTTAGAATGTTTGAAATTAGATGAATGGGAAATTTTGGTAAGATATATATATAAAGTTCCAACTATTTTAACATAAATAATTTAGTTAAAATATTTTTAAAATCAGTGTTTTACTGGTGATGCTCTAAGGATGGAAGTGGTGTAAGTTAATGAGTCTGTCATCAGTGAAATAAGACATCTCAAATTGTAGGCTATAAGTAGACGGCTACATGAACTTTAGTGTCTGAAGTGTTTAAAGGGGGTGATTTTGAGACTGTTTCTCTAGAAGCTATATGTATGGCATTTGGACCATGAGAGGGACAACCAGTTCCTAAGAATATTTGCTCAGTAAAAATTTTTCCTCATTTTATGTAAAAACAACAACAAAAACAACAACAAAAAAAAAAAACACTGCTTTTTTTTTTTTTTTTTTTTTTTTAGCTGCTGTTTAAATAAGGCTTTAATCCTTTAATTTCTAAAAACATTGGTTCAATTACTCAAAAGTTATTGTCAAATAGACCATTTCTAATTGGTAGGAAAAATGATGTGGAAAGGTTGCAAAAAAGGAAGTGCACAAATACATAGCAGAACTAGCAAAAATGGTAAGTGGATTTCAACTACTTGTATCTACACACCACAAATGCAAATGCCCCTCAAATGAGCATGTTTAATGCCAAGACTGAGTAATTTGAAATGTTAGCTTACCTGGTTAGACACTTCTCAACATTTGAAATGATGATTAGACTCCATTTTTCTTTCTGGTCTTTTTGTATTTCTTTTTTGATATACTGATTCGCTAGTAAATTCAAAAACATTTATTGTATTAATGAGGAAACTAATCAGATTTTCTCTTCAGACATTGTAAGGAAAGAATCAAGATTTGCAAAGAAGAATAATCAGTGAAGAACCAACGAGTCTTTGACAGAAACTACGTAATACATGAACATGATATAATCTACTGCATAAACATGAAATTACATATTGGAATATTGTTGGTATTGACCAACTTTCTAAATTCAGCAAAATATGTCTTGCTATGCAATCTCACATCAAGATAATATGAAAGTAACTTTCAGCATCCTTGATTCAAAGGACAGAAGAAAAAAAAAAAAAAAAAGAAACGTCCCTGAGCTCTGGTAAATGATAATTGAATGGACAAATAAAGAAAAATGCAGGTGCTTTCTTTACAGCTGTGATAATTAAGGATTGATGACCTTTTCCAGCTCTACTTGAAGAGTAAATATTTCAAATGCTAATAACTTTATGTAAATGGAGACTAGTGATTTATGAGAACTGATGATTTTGTGCACCATGCTGCAGAACATCTAGGGCTAGTTTACTTTCCATAACTTTTGCCCTTAACACAGTATATGATGTTAGGCATTTTGAGCCTAGTTGGATCCCAGTTTGGATGGCTTTAATAGTTGCTCTTACTACTTGAAGCATTAGTTCTTCAGCTTCTACCACTGTATTTCATGTTGTTGATTAAGAAAACCATAAAAAGGTGGGTGCTCAGCATAAGGAAATGGTTACTCTCTGGAAAGTATCTGAATAACTCTGTTGATCTTAACCTGGAGGGAGATTCACTGAGGCAAGTCACAATTTACATTGTTGCGTTATGATGGACTTATGCTGAAGTGATAATACTAACAGGTGACATTGCAGTCTGTATGAAGCCTAGGACAGTACCTGATCCAATGTGTTTTGAAACTAGTGCAGCTTCAATGATCCTCTTAACAATCTCTATGGGAGATTCTCCTCCTCTGCATATCTTTTTATTACACTTCACTTAAAAATTGAGTATATTATTAACAAAATGCAAACACAGATTATGCATAACCAGAACAATGTTTCCTATCAGCTCCTTCACAGAGGTGTTCAGAAGCTGATAGTACAAAATTGATGGCAAAAGCCAGCTTTTTGCTTCCTTCTACTTTGCCTCCAGCTGTGTCAGAGCTAATTTGAGTGAAACACCTAATTATCTATTAGCTGAGGTTGTAAAATAAAATCAGTCACAGCCCTCTATGAAAAACGGCTAACAACTTTCGGCTCATTAAAAATCAAAGCATATACTTACTCATATATGATACAAAATGACCAGAATAAAATCTGCTTAAATTTATGAAGTATATTAAAAAAAAAAAAAGCAAAACAACAACAACAAAAAAACAACAAACAAAAAACCCGCAAACCACAATTAAAACTAGAGCATCTGGAATGAAATAATAATTTTCTTTTTAAACTGTACTTTATAAAATATTATTAGCTTAGAAAATACCTCACACTACCTCAATAACATTAATTTTGTAAAGGAATAATAAAGAAATAAAGAATAGTAAATAAATAGTTTCTCATTAGCCATCTAGTAGTTCATTAAAGCATGTCTTGATCTTCAATTGCAGAACAAAATGCTATTCTCAAAAACAAACATGGTTTAGATTACCATTTGTGAGATACATATTTTGTCAGTGTTGGTAAACTTTAAAACTGAACATGAACTTCCAGGTTTAAGAAAGGATTCTATGAATTCATGCAAAACAGATTCTAAGGGAGAACGAGTGGAGATAAATTCTCCTACACATCATTAATCCAATACCTGTGGACACTAGGGAAGTATCAGGGAAATGAACCACAGGAAGTTACTAAGATGATATTCCTAGACAGATTCTTCTATTTCCACTAACAGCACTGTTAGATTGATGGACCTGCATAGTGGAGTTTTTCATATATTCTTTTTTGTAATGCTTTGTTCTTCAATTATAAATGATGGAGCTTCTAATTTGTTACATATTTTCTTTAGTGGCTTTTTTTTTTTAAATGTAATGAAGCCTTCATAACAGGTCACATTAAAAAGAAAAACGAATACCTAAAAGGCACATAAAGACATAATTGTCACAAATATTTTTTTCCATGTGTATCACTAACAATGTGTTTCTTGCATTCTGAAATCTCAATTATCCTACAGAATATCTCAGTAGCAAGTTTTGAAATCTTAATATGTCAATTCAGAGGTTCTTTTGAAATGGCTTAGTATTCCTTGATGTTCGGTGACGTCATTTAGTGAGAGCTTTTATCAGGGTCACTTGTTACTGTGAGCCTAGTCAAGCAGGGAAGGAACCCACTGAGTGAATGACAGGAACATTACCTTAGAAAAGCTTAGAAAGATTTGTTTGTTGTAGCTTGACTGTCTGACCAACAGCTGACAAATGCTGATGTGTACTACCTGTTCACTGAACCTAAATTATGTCTGGTTTAACTGATTTCTACTTTCTGCTTTGAAATAACAAGAACCTGCTTTGTAGTACAGTCCAAATTATAGTAAAATGACCAAAAAAAAAAACAGAATTGCAATGCTTCTGGTTCTTTCTCGAAATTATGTAATTATTCTGAAGAAGTTATTGTGAAAAATCTGAAAATTTACATAAATCTGTGTTGTCCTGAAGGTAACTGTGCATTTAACAGGTTTTGGCTGAAGTAATTTTGCAGGATAGCACTGGAAATGACATTGAGAGCACTACTGAAAAAGCAAGACCCTCATCATTGGATGAAAAAAAATATTTTGAACTAAAAGAATTCCCGTCCAAGTTAAGCAAGCTACGCTTGTGTGCTTTTGAGTGAGGAAACTTTTCATTACTTCTTTCATACTCCAATTATGCAGTCTTCTTTCTCTCTCTCTCTCTCTAAAATGTATCTTTATTTTCCTTTTTGATACAAAATCTGTTTTTCTAAAATTAATTTACTGTTACTGTAATACATTGACTTTTATCTCATGTAAGCAGTATTAGTTTATTTCTTATAACGAGATCATGCTTTTGCCAGTGTATTAGTACAGCCCAGCTAAATCTACGTTTTTGCTGATTGTATTCAAAGAGACAGCACATTCGTTTCACCTCTCTTAAGCATATGTGCAAAGTTCCTATGCTCCAGGTGTTTGTAATTGGTCTGGAATGCAGTTTGGCTGGCAAATTCCTTCCTGTTCATTGGATAATTTCAAAACAGAGGTGAGTAGTGAGGGGCAAAGTCTTTCAACTGCACGTACTCTAGAATAAATCTTGGAAAATTTCCCATCATTCCTATCAGCTAGTGAAAGCTGATAGTCTAAAAATAAAAATCTGGCTTTTTACAATCCTGGGAACTCAGATCACAGGGCTTAAATTTGTTTTTAAAAAGGAAGATCTCAGTGAGTACACTGTACAGATTGTGCGGTATGTTGTTAGTCTTTAGCTGATCTATAGCTGCAGAAATACATGCAAACAATTCTTACATGTCTAGCTTTCAAGTGAGTATAACATTTCCCAGAATTTTGTTCTCATTTCTGAGGCATATTCCAAGGTGATCCATATAGATAGATGTCATAGAAAACAAAGATAATAACAGCTGAAATACAAACTGATGTTTCTGAAAAAAAGAAATTAACGTTCTACTTAGCCAGTTTGCTTTGTTATTGTAATGCTATAATAGGATAGAAAGTACCACAATAATAGCAGGGTGGTAAAGTCTTTGGCTGCAGAAAATGAGAATAAGCCCAAGTGCAGCAGCCGTGGATGCAGAAATGAAGGAAAAGTGCTGTTTCCCTTCAGAAGGTTGCAGGTAGGCAAGGATCCCCAGCAAGAGTTGCCCTCACCACCACACTTAAATGAGGTGTCAGATGGGGTGGGTCTTGGCTCCACTCCTTCCAGTCACTCAGGTGCATGCAATGCATCTTTTGGGTTGGCCCTGCCTTCCTACTAGGAGCATTGTATCAGGCTATGACTTACCGCTACAGATGAATGCTGATAGATTATGCAATTTTAATGTGTGTTCAAAGTCTGAATTTTCACATGGATATTTAATGTTTACTTTTAGGCTGTTTATATGGTTGACAAGCTTAGTTACACATTTGTTAGGTACCTTTGTGTATGTATATTAAAAAAAAATAAATCACATAAATACGCAACATTTGTTATGTCAGAGAACCAGGAAAATTTAATGCTTTCTTCCCCCAACTGTCATGTGGAGTTCATTATATCCTCGTTCTTAGCCTATGTCTTTAGAACAAGGATGTTTAAAAACACACTTGTATAATAGTCATTCTGAAATTCTTTTCTATCAGGTGTCAATAGAACTCTAAAAATACGCAGTTTTCTCATTAGAAAAAGCTTTTCTACCACAATTTTGGAGTTTCCCATTTGAATACACTATTTTGCAAGTCTCTGGAAACCTGCCTTTTACCTTTGTACCAAATTAAGTTATGTTGTTTGTCCTGACGGTTGCATAAATGGCTACTTAAAATGCTGCAGAATGGAGTACTTTATGGATGGCTTTTGGGGCAGACAAATTTCGAGAACGTTAAGTGACTGAATAACTTGAATGACTGATTCAAATACCATGACAATATAAAGGAAGCCAACAAAACTACTGTACCTTAATTTATACCTATGTATAAGGCCTTCTGTTGTGAAAAAATGAAAAGAAATCATGAAACTTCATTTTCTAAGCTGAAATGCACTTTTAAAAAATCTATCATGGGCTACCTCAGTAATAATTGCCAATTATCTTTATACTGGCAATATTTAACTGTACAAAAATAAAATAAAATAAATAAATAAATAAAAACCAAAAAAACCTTTGGGAAAATGATTTTTTTTCCTTACTTTCCTCAGAAGTGGACAATTATATCTGAACAGATATTTACCATCTGAGGAGGCTTTCAAGGGAGCCAATAACATATTTCCTCCTATCAGTATTGCAGTATTATAGGCTTTTCTGAAGCATTTTTTTAGCTAACTTGTAAATATTGTCTTAAGCATTGTTTTTAGGAGGTAGCATTTATAGTATAATTGTGATTTTGACAGTTATTTCTGCTCATAGATTCAATCAGAAGGAACACTTGAAATAAAGTTTCAGGTAAATATACTCTAAAGAATATTAGTGTAGTGAGAAGTTCATTTGGCAGGGACACCTTGATGCAAAGTATCTCAGTAATTAGTATATCTCTTTTAATTAATTGTAGGAAACTTCTCATGTAAGAAATGAAATATAAAATCGAGAAAGTTCTGTTGGTGGCTGTTGGGAGGTCAAGCTATATGCAAGTCAAGTGATATCCATTGGTAGATATATTTACATGAGTTTTAGCCATTACTAAAAAAAAAAATATTCTTTTGTGCAGAATTTTTGTTGAATGACCTCACTATTGATACCTGAGCACTTTTCTTTGCACTGAGTGACAACACAAACATCACATTTTATATGCTGTTTTTCTGTCAATTGATGCATTCTTCTCTCCCACTCCTTCTGTCCCTGACTTTCTCTCCAATTGCATGCTGGTTTGGCTTTTCTTACTTTCAGCATTGGATAGAAATTCAGATTTAAAGTAGTACAGAGAATTTTTCTGCCTTTGAGTTACAAATAAAATTTATTTTCATTTATGAATGTTCGGCATCTGTTTTTCTTAAAAACAAACAAACAAAAAAACTCCATATCACACTCGTGTCCATGTGTGTCTATGTAGTGTTATGCTGGTAGTCAAAGTTATGTTTTCCCAGATATGGATGTGAATATATAAAAAAAAAAAGTTTACAGTTCTGTTTTAAATTGTATTTAACTAATCTGCCATGAAGAATCCAACATCCTTTGTCTATGTGAGGCTTTGCCAGCATAAACTGTTTTGAAGCCATGGTCCAAATGTACTGTTAGCAGCGAGAGAAAATGTGAGATGGTGAGAAGGCAAAAATCAGAGAGCTATGAAAAATTACTTATGAAGTCTAATCAAGCAGACAACTCTTTCTTTGCTGATACCATTCAAACATGAAGGAAGAAAGAGAATATTTGCTATTCAAGTGGAAGAGCTCCTGCAGCACAAGGTAGGACTGATAAAGTTTAGCACATTCATCATGAAGTTAAGGTCAGTGAATTAGTAATCTCATGCTTTATGGATCAGTTTGAGAGGATATTCAAAGCATATGGATTTTGTGAACTTGTAATATATTCATTTTAAACATTAAAGAACGCACATTTAAATAAAAGTTGGGGAGAGTAAAGCTGTATGATTATTATTAGTTATTATTGTTTTGATTAAGTTAACCTTTTTGTTTGTCTTTAATTTTTTTTAAAGGAGAGATTTTGTTAAGTATCCTTTCCAGAATGTCAGTGTCACATAGCATTCAGAGAACAGGACAGAAATGAAAATTGGTACTTACCTAGCTTTACTGATAGCTTACCCTCTTTGGAAGGTTTTGCTCTTCCTATTTCTATACTTAAAGGTACCCATCTGTAAATCTGTCATAATCTACTTTTCACAGGAAAGTTGTAAAGAGCAGATTCATAGAAGTGCTTTTTACACCTTCTGATGAGCTCTATATTTGAGCATATTATCTTGCATCTTTCCCATTTGTTAAAAATTTACCAGTTGGTTAGTTGTAGTTCTTTGATAATTCATTTCAGTAAGCAAATATTTCATGTGCAGGTCATTGCAGAAAGGTCGCTCCTTACAGTTTCTTCCTTAGAGGAATATAGGAATATATTATGGTTTCCCTGTATAGATCTCACAGTTGTGCTGTGATGATACTTTCTTACTGCTTACAAATCATTTCAGAACAATGTTAGACTCTCCGGGTAAGGATTCATTTGAGTGTACGTAGATGTACTGACATTTGTTTCTGGGCTCCTAATGTTTTATCTACACTGAATGGAGAGAAAAATGCATTTTTAGGATTCAATTTATCTGAGATATACACCTTAAAGTGAAAAAATTTGTCCCATAGAAGTGTCTATTTCTATTGGCTACCAAAGGAGCTGTGGTTCGAGTGTAGGCTGTATTGTGCCTGTCTAAGGTTAAGTAGGGCTAATCCTATCCCAAACTCATGGGAAGTCAACATAACAGCTCTTGTGAGAAGTTTTATCGTAGTGGTTTTAGGTGAGAATTTATTTGCACCAGCATTCAGAATACCTGTGGCAAACCTGGCAGACTTTCAAGCAACATTGTGACTATTAGAGAACAAATGCATCTTACTGACAAAGGTATTAACACATACTTTTAAAATATGCAATTTTAGTTTTGCGATTTTTATTGTTCCCTAGAACACTGCGCTATGTTCTTACTGTTTGTATTTATTGCAATAGTACTTAGGGGTCAGCAGTGCAGAGTTGTGCCCATAACTGTGTAAACGATAAAATACAGAGAATCCCTGTCCCAGTAATCATTGTCTCTTATTTATGGAGAAAAAGTTGCAGTAAGGGAAAGCAGTCAAGTGTAGAGGGAATTTGAGAGGAAAAAGAAAAAATTAAGAAGAGATAATTTGAGAGAGATCAGCATGCACACACTCAGGATAAGATTGTTAAGTTCTTTACCGTTTGTTTACTATTATGTGCTTGAACTTCCATTCTTCACATTTGGTTTATTTATTTATATATTTGTTTTGGAATTAAGTGAACCAATCCATTTCTTATCTTTCTCTTTCAGAGGGATGGGTTGTATTAGTCTCTTTTTTAAAATTCATTAAAGTGAAGCTTGTTGTTCTTACTGAGTCCTATGGGAGCGTGGATGTCCTAGCCTATAACTGAAATTGTAAAAGTAGCAATTTTGCTCCCCATATCACTTTCGAGGCACAGCAGATTGCACAACTGTGTTTTTATATTTGTTTTTTATAACTTATCTGAAATAAAGCAAAGAGATAGACACACCTAAAGTAGTTGACAAACAGGTGATGTCTCTTACAGAGATTTTGAGAACAGCTTGAAGTAAATTTTTTAGACAGGATTATGGGACAGTCAGTCTGAAAAGCAACTGAAAGTTGGATATTGTGATGCTTGAAACCTTTTATCTCTTCCAATGGCATTTTAGTAGCACGCAAATAGAGTGAACTCTTAAAAACAAAAACAAACAAACAAACAAAAAACCTGAGTGTGCTATATAAGCAGTGAGGTTTAGGGAAAGAAGTTTATCAAGACTTCCCATGCATTAATCTATAATATAGACAGATTTATAAGAAAAAATCTGGGACAAAATGATAGGGTGATTGACATATGTGATGTCAATATGCATAATAATGCTTGCATTAATTAGAATCAATCGCATACATTATATACACAAAATATGCACATAGAATTTGAGTATGTGTTTATGCCATTAGAAATTCAGGATCTGTTTATTTCAGATTTATTATTTATTTAATTATTTCAGATTTAATTTATTTATTTCAGATTTATTATTTATTTAATTCAGGATCTGTTTATGCTGTTAGAAATTCAGGATCTGTTACTTTCTATATTCCTTGAATATCTTCAGATACGAGGCAAAGTTACAGGAGTTTTGTTTGACTACTGGAAGTTACTGGTACATAGACACTGATGCTTAATATCAGGTTCCTGTCTTCATGATTTAGGGAATGCAAAGCAGAGAGGAAGGACAAGTAAGAGCATGGCTTAAAGTTGTTCACAATTAGGCCATTTCTTTTATTTATTGCTGAAAAAAGTATGAGTAGAAAGATTAAATATATGAAGTATTATGTTTTGATGTTCTTTCTGGAAGAGAAAAGGTAATTTCTCACTTGCAGTTTTGTGGAAGTTTAAAAAAAATTAAAAAAGAAAAAAAAAAGAATGACTTCAAGAAGAATTAATTTGGTTCAAAGCCCCAGTCAGGCACTAAGTGAGCTGTCATTACCTATGCAGTGATCAGACGTCTTTTATCTTTTTTCAGAATAAAATAATGAATCTTTCCAATATTATGAAAAAATAAATTAAAAATACCCATCGATAATGAGATGCTAGGATTGTTTTTTTTTATCTACTTTATCAAATAAGAAGCTGTTTTTAAGGACTGAAGCAATTGCTTTACTGTCATTGCTGAAAACACCATTAATTTTGTTTTCAATTAACAACTCTGTATTAACAAATCAAAAGCGTAGCCATCAAACCTCCCTTCCAATAACTCCTAGGTACAAGTACTTAAAGGTAAATTTGAAAACTCTCCTTCAGTGAACTATGTGATTTATCCCACTGAAAGATTGCCAAGTCTGTTTACAAATTATGATCTTCCCACTATTTTCAGCTGTGCAAAAGGGCTACTCTCTTGTTTAATCCTAATAAATCCCAGCTAACTTCTACTTGAGGAATGTCATTGCATTCAGGAAGTGATTATGTATTCTGCAGGACAGGCTAAAAAGTTACACTCACACAACATAATAAAATACGAGAGGCAAGGGCTGGATAAAAAGATCCAAGAACAGTCTCTGCAAAAAAAAGCAACACACCAACCGTCAGAAAAAAAAAAAAAGTCAAAAAAAAAAAAAAAAAAAAAACAATTCAGAAACAAATATCCACCAATTCACCTGCCAATGCCAAGAAACTGAAGGGAAAGAGGTGGTCCATTATTTAGCGATCAGGACACTGATGCAGAAAAATAAATTTGGTTATTTTTTCTGCTGTGGCAGTGCTTGTTTTCACAGAAAAAAAAAATAATAATAATCAGAGATAAATTTTAGAGTTGTTCTTCCAAAGGCTGATGAAATTATCTTCACAAACAAAGTGGTGGGAGTTTTCTGTGCATCAAAGCACATGCCCCTACTTCAGTGTGCTAAACAGTGCTTAGGGTACTTTGAAGACACCAAATATGGACTCAAATGATCTCAGTGTCTCACTCCATTGTCAGCTGACTGAAAGAAGAGCCTCATTACATGGGTATTAATTGTCCATTAAGGTTCCATTTTCTAATTCTTCTAATTACTTCATATTGTCTCAACTCAATAAATGACCCCCCTTTAGTTATACTCATTTGCAAACTGTTGAGAGATCTTCCTTTCCAATCTATATTATTTAATAGAGTATACAATACATTTTACAGAAGCTGAAAACCTATCAGTTTTTGTAGGTTTATAAAGAGCTCTGTATCATTTTATCTTCCACAAAAAGAGCTTGCCCACAGTCAGTCAATAAATAGGCTTTAACAATGACATAACCACAGCGTGTCTCCAGTATGCATTCCATAGATAAAGTTCTCATTACGTTAATGTAAGATCACTGAATTTACTCTGCATTTTATTTATATAATGAGTTCCTTTTTATAAAATAAAGCTTATGAAAGAAGAAATTGTTGGCTCACAGGGAGGAGATGGATGAACATAATAAGGATTCTGTTTGAAGGATTTATGATGTATATTTAGCATTGCAGACAACATAGTATATCACTGCCACAGACAATGTGAAAGATATGTTATTTGCCATTTGTTGTTTTGTTTTTTTAACCAGCCTAAGTTCTTTTCAGATATCATTTTAGAGATTTATAAATCAGTTCCATTTCAAGTTATTAAAAAGTCTATTGCGCATTATAATGCAGCTCCAAAACATGGCAAATTATTTCACTTCTATTGTTGTTGCAGACATTAATATTTCCTCAATATTCCATGATATTTAACCTAGATAGAAGAAGCACCAATGCCAGTACTGTGAAAACAACGCTGTGAGAGCAAACAGATTAAGCATTTGTGAGAAATGTAATAGATTTATCTCAGACATCTGTGTAAGTTGAGGTTATATTCTCTGGTTGGATGCTGCTGTTAATCATAAAATACTGAAAATAAATTATTCATTGGGAAAGAGCTTAAAGGAGCGGGCTTGGTATTGTATTACATGAGCTATATCCATAATGTTAAGTAATATATGCTGGAGGAACGCATACAGATTTTTTTCTGGTGGAGCTTCATAAGAGAATCTAGGGTTAAGTTAGTTCAAACCACTGTTAACACATAAATAGGTGTGTTAGAGAACATTAGATACTATATGTGCATTGCTCAGCATGATCAGATCCAAATAATTGATTATGGCTTTGTAAAAATGTAAAGGGTAGGAACATAATTAAAAACTCAAAAAAAGGAAAATTATATTTGAATGAAAATTCGAAACTTAATTTTTTCAGTTTCCATGGCATCCAGTAGCTAAACATGGTACTTCAAAATGCTGCTTCTATCCAGGGTAAATGTAACCATGACAAGAAATATTTCTATCTTGGAAATTAATTTCAAAAATTGATCAGAAGCATTTTGTTTTGTTGTAATATGGCTGTGTTTTTCAGATATCTCTGATGGCTGTAACAGCAGCAGTAGTCTCAGTCAAGAATGAAAGCAGGTTGCAGTACGAAACTGATATGACTGAAAACTGATGAATAAAAATGCAGCTCTCAGAAGAGAGTAGAGAGTATCATCACTACAAGCTTACATTTTCTTAAGTAATAATTTGCTTGATTTTTATCATTTCACACAATGTCTATTCTACTCAGGTCCATGTATGTAGATAGATAGATGGGACAGTTTCTATTAATTCTATATAAACAAGGTGAAAAACAGTTGAAGATATTGAACTAGTTCTGCCTTCTTTTCTTTAAAATATTACTTTTTGAAATGGCTTTTTCTTCATTTTTCCCCCCATCCTTTTTATTGTTCTACCCCCTGACTACTGTTCTGTCTTAAGATCGAAAGATTTCAAGATTCTCCTTTTGGGACATATAAATCCCACCTTGGCTAACTGTGTTGTATGATGGCTGTACATATTAAACTACTGAAATCTGCCTGAAGAAAGGCAACAAAATTGATTAGTGACTAAATTTTTAGCAGTGTGAAGTCTATTTTCTTAGCCCTGAAGTATTTTCAAATAGTGCAGATTGAGAGGGAAAAAAATGATGCATTTTTACTTCCTTTTTCATTATACGTAGATCTCAGTATGTTAGCATTTAAATTAAGGGTGTTAACAAATGAAAATTAATGACATTACTATTCTGTATATGACCCTAGTGACACTGAATGGTGAGCTGATTTATGTATTTTATTTCGTTATGTACTGTAATATAATATTTATGAATAATTAACTAATAAGAAGAGATGTGTATTCTTTTAACATTTTTATAAAGAAACTGAAAAAACTGCAATGTAAGTTGCATTCACAGTTTTATAGTCTATATGAACTATTCATAAATGTATATAAAAAATACAAATATATTTAGAAAACTGTGGCTTATCCACGAAACCCTGAATTCTGATGGCAAACTGTTAATGAAAAGCATACTTTACGATGTCTTGATCTGCTTTTGATTACTTCTCCTTTCCTTAGTCTATCTGGGTAGGGGAAAAACAAACAAACAAAAAAAACCTGTGTCATTTTAGTAGCGGATATTTTAAATTCAACTCTATTCCATCCTCCTTTTCACTGGTGACAAATTTCATAGATTTCAAATGCAAAGAACTCTGCATGTGATCAAGATCAGGAAACCTGGATTCTAAAGGGTCTGTGATCAGAAAACATTCTGGCTTTCTATCAGGAACCAAGTGAACCCTGACAAGATAATTCTGCTTATTACTATGGGAAAGATCATAAGAGGTAGAAGGGTTGTCTTGGATGAAACCTGCAAATTTTGTTTGTGTTGTCTCTCCTATTTAAAGCTCACTCAAATTATAAAATTATAGTGCTTGTATGCAATAATGAAGATAACTTTTCAACAATAATGGCAAAGCAAGCTGAAAAAGGTAAACTGGTAGTCAATCTTCAAATGTGAAAAAAACGTTTTCTTCATTTACATTTCAGTTTCAAGAAATAGGCACGGATGTTATGATAGATGCTTTGTGAATTTTTACAATATGATCTTCATCAATAGCTTCCTTTTTACAAGAACAGTGCCCTGTGAGGACAAAAATTCCTCTTTATCATGATGGCCAGAGGAGAAATACCTCCAGGATAAGGGAGATAATAAGAACTGAAATAGCTGTAAGTCCCATTAACTCTAGCTTTCACAAAGCACAAGAGATACACTCTCAAACAAATCATTATTTATAATGAATTCTGAAAATAATGCCTAAAGTCAAATTCAGATTAAAATCAATATGATGGCACACCAGCAGTCTTTTGAAGTAAGCGTGTGAAAAAAGAGAAAAAGATAACAAAAGAATGTTTATACAATTAGGAACTGCTTCTGGTTACAACATGGGCACCCATGGAGTTTATGCCATTGCTCAAGTAGGAGAGCCATGATTTTGGGCATATTCAAAATGCTGAGCCTGAGCCAGCTCTAGTGTTGCCTTCTAGTGTCTGTACTCCTAATGATGAAATTAAATTGGGTCATCTGAAAGGATCTTAAATTAGGAAAAACTTAAATTAGGCTTATGATCTGTATTGCTTCCCAGAAGAGTCTATTTTTATATTAGTCAGACATGCATGAAGTTGTGATGCAATGTGTTGTATTTATATTTGAAAAGAAATGCATTGCATACAACCTCTTTGCTAGTAGTTTACTGTTAAGAATCATTCAGTGACATTTGTTGCATGTAGTTTAACACTGAAAAAAATGCTTAAAGAAAAGAAATCAAGCCATATTAAAGCTACACTTCCTTCCTGAAAATTATTCTCTTAAAAATCACTCAGCATGAGCTGACAAATGTGGGGAATTAATCACAGAATCATTAAGGTTGGAAAAGACTTCAAAGATCATCTAGTCCAACTGTCCACCTACCACCAATATTGCGCAGTAAACCATGCTCATAAATATTACCTCTCCCCTTTCCTTTAGCACCTTCAGAGATGCTGCCCACTCTTTCTGAAAAGAAATTTTTCCTAATATTCAACCCAAACCTCTCCTGGCACAACTTGAGGGCATTCCTTCTAATTCTATTACCTGGGAGAAGATCTCAACCCCCACCTCATCACAAGTTTCTTGCCAGGATATAATTTTAGTTCATAGAAATGAAGGGTCAGAAATTGTGTTTGTTGAGAGCCAGCCCAGAGAAGAAATGATGAAAGGAGCAGTCATAATCCTACAAGTTTACGCTCATGATATATCTTTTAGATTGTGTTCTTGTGAATGAATAGACTATTGAAAGAGGCAACGGTTAGTGTCAGCAGTTTACAGACTGGTTCAGCCCTGTTCCATGACTAGCAGGGTGAAGGGGACCCACGGACCCACACTCTGGGAAAGGGAAAACAGGAAAAAGGGAAAAGGACAGAGAGATGGGCCGAACAACAAAACAGAGGCAATGATCTGAGGAGAAACAGACTAATTTACTAAGTAAGAAAGATATCAGAATGCAAAATAACACTCTATAATACAACATAACACAATATGAATATGATTGGAACTAAAGGTAATAAAATGAGAGAGAATGTCTGAAAACCGAAGGCCTAATGCTGATGTGGAGTCCTGATAACCAAAAATCATAAAACCATGACTAGAACAACTCAGGTTCTGACTACGTTTTATATTACATTAAGACAGCTTGCATACCTGATATATTGATTATAGGCATTAATTTCAAGTCCCATGTACCTTTCTTTGTCATTCCAGATGTAGTCTTTCTATTGCTGACTTTTGTAGACTTTCTATAAGTATATGATAGAATAGCCTAAGCCAGTCTTCGGTATCCTAAAATAGTTTGAAATGTAAGAAATTATCATAGAATAATAGAATAGCCTGGGTTGAAAAAGACCATAATGATCATCTAGTTTCAAACCCCTTTTATGTGCAGGGTTGCCAACCACCAGACCAGGCTCCCCAGAGCCACATCCAGCTTGGCCTTGAATGCCTCCAGGGATGGGGCATCCACAACCTCCTTGGGCAACATGTTCCAGTGTGTCACCACCTCCTGTGTGAAAATCTTCCTCCTAATATCTAACTTAAACCTCCCCTGTCTTAGTTTGAAACCTTTTCCCCTTGTCCTGTTACTATCCACCCTTGTAAACAGTTGTTGCCCCTCCTGTTTATATGCTTCCTTCAAGTATTGGAAAGCCACGATAGGTCTCTCTGGAGCCTTCTATTTTCCAAGTTAAACAAGCTCTGTTCCCTCAACCTTTCTTCATAGGAGGGGTGCTCCAGCTCAAAGTTATTATGAATTACATAACAGAACTTCAAAATTTGAAACATTTCCTGATTGTTTCAATATTACACTGAAGTTGTGTTAAGAACCAACCAGAAATATATCCATTAGGCATACCAATATGTTAGGTGATCAATATTCTTTTACTAGTTACTTAAATATTTGCCTTAATGTGACTTAATAGTTCACTGATCTCTCATGGTTCAGTTAAGTTTTTTTTTCCTTAGAATTACAATGTGAAAGTTTTGGCTATTTTTGGTTTAAATAATTCAGCTTAATATTAAATGCAGTCTTTAAAATATACAAAGAAGAAAGCAGATATTAAACATTCTTCAAGATATGTCTGAGATTGACAGCATTTACTATGTTTGTCACCCAGAAAACCACCCAGAAAACGTGCCACATAACATTAGCATTAGAATTTAGAATCACTGCACTCTGCTTTATTTTGAGGAGAGTAATTGAAGTGTTTTTTTTGTTTGTTTGTTTGTTTGTTTTTAATCTGGAAAATACCCTACCTCTTACTTTACAACGTTTTAATTCTCTTGTTCAAGATGTTACTTAGTAGATTGCTGATTTTAATTCCATTAATTCCATTTCACATTCTGTATCTTTTACTGTTATCTATTTCTCTCTTTTCCTTTTCCTTTTCCTCTTTTTTTTTTTTTCCTTTCCCTTTTTTCTTTATTTTCTTTTTAGGTTCTTCACTATTTAATCACCTAGAAAACCATAAATGGATATCTTCCGCCATTACAACATGTTCTTCTCTCTTTGTTTAAGAGATAAAAAGGTGATATATAGTTTGCCTTTCCTCATAGCTCCCTCTAAGCAATTTGTATTCTTTCTGACAGGTTTCTAGGTCTCCTTCTAAATGTAAATATTAAAACTTTTTCTCCTTCCTACCTTCCATCTCTGTACCCAGAACACTTCACTGATAGTCTAGAAGAATTAAAATCTTTACTAATCATAGGAAAGGAAGTGATGGAGTACTAGTATTATTTGTATTTTGTAAACTATCCTGTAAGATTTTTATGATCTAACATTTTATATGGAGTTCAGCTATCTTTTTTTTAATCAGAGATGGAGCTCTTGGCAACAGATAATAGACACCTATACACAATGAACTGTTGTTCTGAGTATTTATGCTGAAAGTGTATGGTTCCTCTTCTTATATGAAAAGATAATCTATTGTATGAACGCTCATCAATCAAACTAGACTTGCTACTGCATAGACTGTGCTATTTTACCTTAGAGACAAGTTTATCTTAGTGCAGAAACACAGTCATAGGAAAGCCCTCTTGGTACCTAGCTATTGAGTTCATGTTTTCACAGCGATGCTAACGGTTTTTTGCTTTCTTTCATCATTTTGAAATTCCTTCTACTTCATCTTCCTTACATGACCTGGACATACTGCAGCTGATAAGATGTAATGTTTTCTTAGCCACTGCAGAAAGCCTTCAGGAGAAGCTAGCAGGGGAAATAGTATTTTCATTTAACATGATTATTTCTACGGGACTGTATGAAATTTTTAGCCATGTATAGGCAAGGGTAAGAGGCAAAAAACACATTATTTGTATCTTGTCCTTTGAAGTTGTGGGGAAACTTATAAAATAATTGCGAATTGTTTCCAGTTTAGGGGTGGGAGTTTGTGAACAACTTAAAAGTTATAGCAAAATTTTTGTTAGAACTAGGAAGTATATTTCTACCATAGAATTTTCCTATAAATTATATTATCCCAAGTTCTAGAACTAGTTCTAATGTGGAAAATAATATTCAAGTACAAGCCACCTGAAATTATGAAATATTTCAATACATGAGTTTAATCTCCTGCTTTCCAGGTTTGGCCAATGCTAATGATAGAAAAGCAACATAGATGCTGAAATTGAGTGTCTAACTGTGACTACTGCTAATCCTGCTATGCAGTAGTATTAAAAGCGCAGTAGTGCTTTTATGGCAAGATTGTACTTGTGAGATGAGATACCTCTCCATCAGAAAAGTAAGAATTTCAATGGGAGAGACTTGAATTTTTGTTAGTTTATAAACTCTCTAAATTTCATTTCCAGTTTTTATATTTACTGTTATGACATGACAACCAAAACACTGGTATGCCATTAGTACTGTCTCAGCTGAAACCAGGACAAAGGGAGTCTCAGTACAGTGATATCTCCACCTCTTGCACCTTTCACACTCACTCAGTTAAATCAAAATCTACACGTACGATATGTTGTATACATTTGTGACATGTGATAAGACGTAGTGATTACCAATAACAATATTTTAACCTATCTATTGTCTTCTCAAAAGAAAACAGAACTCTCCAAAAGAAAAACTGTGGATGAAGCAAGAGTGTTCAGTGAAAAATGAATAGCTGAGTAATTTTTTTGTCAAATAATACAGCACTATGCTTAATTTGCAAGGAAATCGTGTTACTTTCCAAAGATTACAATTTGAAAAGATATACTATGCAAAAACATGCTGCCAAATTTGATGTATATCAACGAATGCTTCATAAAGGAAAAATATCTGTACTGAAAAAAATTCTGGCATCTCAACCAAATTTCTTTTCGAAAGAAATGCTGATTATGGGGTCATTGTTTCTTTTTCTATAGGAAGGTATTTCAGTCAGCATAAAATGTTAAAAAGATTTGATTTACAAAATGAAATAAAGTCTTTTATGGACTGAAAAGGAAAATTTGTGCCACAACATAAAGATTAAACTTGGTTTGCAGATTTAGCTTTTTTGGTGAATTTGGCCACTCATTTAAATGAGTTAAGCATTCACCGTTTAGGTGAAAATCAACTTATTTGTGCTGTTTCAGATCATAACAGCATTCAAAATGAAATGTAAATTATGGTAAGCTCAAGTGCTGAGAAACAATTTTATGCATTTTGATACATTGGCTAAAGACAATCACATGAACAGTGAAAAATATTCAGCTTTACTTTCCATTTTGATAAAGGAATTTGATAATAAATTTCAAGATTGCTGAAAAAATCTTTTTTTTTTTTTTTGTATACTTGTGACCCCATTTTCAGTCAACATAAATACATTCAGATTCTCAGATGGAATGTACAGAGTTCTAATCAGGTGTTCAGCTCAGAATTTTTATCATATCTCTTTACTAGACTTTTATAATACCTATTTTACCAGAAAGAAATACCCTGTGCTTCACAATCACTCCTTATTCACGTCGTTACTTTTTGGCAGTACTCACATTTGGGAGCAACTGTTCTCAAAGATGAAATACAGGATGTGCAAAATTTCATCAGAAATATCTGAGGAACACCTCAGTTAGAATTGCAACCACTTCCATCAAATCAGACTAATGCATTAGTTTCACAAAAAGAAGGTCGAATATTGAACTAATTTTATGTTTATTGCAAATGCTAATCTACAGGAATAAGGAAGGTTTTGCTCATAGGATAGCTGGTGTATACATATGCATACAGAAGATCTAGACTGCAGCATATGTTGTCAGTGGGAAAGAGCATATCTTTGATTTTAGATTAAACTCATATGGATTTGAAACCATCAATATGATTTTTGCTAATTTATAGATGCACATTGAACAAACTCATGTCTTCAGCTCATTTAGCCTTCTATAGATTTTTTGTAAATGAATTCATCAAATACAGCATGTTATCCAAATGCTTTCAAAACGTAATGGCAGGAATAATATGTTTTAAAAAGTGAGAGTTGGAAATAAAATTCTCTAAAGCTAATAATTGCCAAAATTTAAATTCAGTGCAACTTGAATGTTAGCACTTTATCCTGCTTTCAGGAACAATTTCATTTGAGACTTTCTGACTGAGTCACGTAGTCCTGGTAACAGATTCCTAACTGCCTAAGCAGTGTGTTTGATGGTTGTGGTGGGGACTTTTAAGTGTCTTTTATGTGTTTTCTTTCAACTTATGATCACTTTTTTTTTTTTTTTTCAGAAGAATATCTTCTGCATTTTCTGAATAAGTATTTATTCCATTCTTCTTGCCTTACAAAGTCACTACTGCTAGACAAAAATAGCAACCTGTTTTACATTTAAAATCATAAAATATTTCATGAAGCTTATACAGAAAATGGTGGAGCACTGACAGCACAATTCCTTCTTTTTTTCTGAAATTTCAATGTTTGATTTTCAAATATAATACTCTTTTAATACAGATTTCTATTTTCAGAAATCTAGTACTCCATTCAAGTTGTTTGGGAAAGAAAAAAAAAAGTAATTAGTGTAAGTTTAGTACCTCGCATTGTGAAATAAGATATTTAGACATTTTCTCTCTCTAGTCCGTATAAGCACTTGCTCACATCAGTAAATCTGTTTCTGTAGTGTAAAATAGATTGTCACTTCACTTGTCAATTCAAGAATGCCTGCATTTTTGGTTCTCTGTTACCTTTCCTCGTTGTCTTTCCCTTTCCCCTTTGATGATGAGGAAAGACATAGGAAAACAGCAATGCAGTGGCATTTTCTTCAACAGGTCTCAGATTCTTCAGATTGCTTCCTATATCCCATGTTAAGGATTGCTCAGTAAAATTCTGGAATTGCCTACTTGTCTCATTTGTGTGTGTGTGTGTTATCAGCAAGCAGTTCTGATTAGATAAAGAAAACTCGAAAGGGGGATGACATACATGAATGGCTTGAATTTGATCTTTTTTCACCATATGTTTAGTATGTGCAAATATATTTTGTGCAAGTTGGAATGCACCAGGAATTTATCATACAGAAATTATGTATACAGATGTAGACAGAAGCTGGTTTGATAATCAAAGCATTTTAGTAATAAAAATTGCTCATTTATTTCAGAAATGAAATAGTGCTGAATGTGTGGCCTGTCTTTTTATCTTTTTTTTTTTTTTTTTTTCTTTTTTTTACTCATAAACGTTCTCATTCTCTTTTCCCAACAGGTTGTACAGGTTTTTGTTTTTCTTTTTATCAGTGAAGAGTGAGTTCAAAATGCTATTGAATCTGTATAGCACCGCATCAGGCTTGGCTGAAGCAGGTGACTACAAAAGACATTAGGCAAAAGAGACAAGAGCCTGAAATATTAAATGAAGTGTGCCGCTCTAATTTCCTTCTAAAAAGGTGTGGTTTTGAGGTTAAGATAATCTGTATTGCATAGAATAGTATAACATGTGCCATTCGGTTTAATAATCTATAATTAGTAAGAAAATGTTTTTCTCCTAGCATCTGCAGCCTTTTTAGTAAATGAATCAACAACATAAACAACTCAGAGATAATTATTTTTCACTATGTCCCTATTCCTTTTGTTCTTCCTCTTTTAGATCCATGTAGACTCGTGCTGTGGTTCTGCCCTACTTTAGCAGTCAGCTGGTTGATTTTTTTTCCTCTACGTCTTTGATTGTACCACCATAAAAATGAAAAGAGCTTCATCAGATTTTAGTTTTGGTCTAGGGACTTTTCCTAGCTCTCAAGTCTGAATGAATATTAAAGCAACTCATAATGCAACAATTGTTATTCTGAGGATAAAATAGAAAGAAATATTCTACTGAACATCACAGTAGACTGATGAAAAGGTAATGGCACATCTGCAGAATAGAATAAAATCAAATCCTAATTGTTTTGGTCAATTTGACTTGCCAGCATCTCCTGCTTTAATCTCTGCATAAATTAGAAACCTTTTCTCTGTTCAAATTCCTGTGGGGTTGCTGTCTTTGGCTTCTGTCTACTTAATTCAGCTCAGCTAGTGAATGCTTTTGGATAATGTCATGATATTTCCATTAAAGAATTCAAAGTTGGTGAGAAGAAAGGTGTCAAATTGTTATTATTCAATAGAGATAGTTTCAGTAATAAGCCTTTGATTTGGCAGATTTCTCCAGCACTGTAAAGGATGTTAGTGAAAAAACTGAGGTACATGATCCAAGGACAAAGCTATTTGCCCAGTGTACCTACAGGCAGGGTAAACTGCAATTCTGACTACAACAAGTGAAGCTTCCAGTACCAGTGGCTGGCTAAGAAGAAGGGTGTGTCAGCAATTGCATTGGCTTTTGGAAAGAAGGAAAAAAGGAATTAATAATGTTGGTTATTCATTTCTGAAAGAAAGTAAGTTTGGTCATGGGATAAACCTGTTTCATGAAGTTGTGGTCTAAATCTGCTCTTGGTTCAATGTGTCCTGGTCTTCCTTATTTTCTACTCATAAATCTACTGAATAAATGCATTCACTCCAGTAAGGCTGCTAAGTGTTCAGTCTAGCCCTCACCTTACTAAGTCTAATTCTCTTGCTAGAGAACTGCTGTTTCATGTTTTTTCTTTATTAAGCAGAAGATATGTTAGTACAAGGAAAGTTGCTATATGTCCAAAACAGAACTGAAAATAATCATTATTTCTGAACAGTGGAATATTGTGAAAATACAAAAGATTAAATTCCCCTAACAGTTGTAGAGCACTGTAGTACAAACTAAAGGAAATAACACAATAATTTTGGGTACTGTTTCATGAATTGGTTTGTCCTGTCTATGATGTGCAAGGATTTGAGTATCATTTTACAAAATGAGTATATAAAAGTATTTTTAATTTCCTTTTTTACAATGCCAGTTGAAAACATGTAGGCATCTCACAATGCCTACAAATCCTGCTCTCTGTCAGTGTATTTGAATGACCTTGAGATGCTCCCACCCTGACTCCATGGGGGGCCTTGCTGGGTTGAATCCATTTCTGGGGCAGTAGAGGAATATGGATAAGTAAGAAAAAAACAACTAAACAACAAAAATACTTTTTTTTCTTGAATGATAAGTTTAGGTTATAGCTAGCAGAATCAAGGGCACGTAGGCATGGCACATGATGATTATGATTTATGAGAGCATTATAAAGGAAGAAAATCAATATATATTCTAAAATTTGTTTGCTCAGATTAGTCTAAACCTCCTCCTTCAGTTCATGATGACAGAGGAAGGCTACATTGATAAGAATGTTTTCTTTATTCCCCTCAAAATAATCTCAATAACTATTGATGTACAAATCCAATTTTAGAAGAGGAATATTTTCTAACCTTTGATTTTAATTTAAAAAAAAAAACAACAAAAAAACAGCAGGTATGACCTATAATAAATATCTTACATTTAGGTTCAAGAGTGGCATTAGATATGCAACTGCTACTAATAAACACTGTGACAATGCAGTATATGAAGATTCTATTACAAGCATATGAAATCAAAATATTAATCTGTCTTCCCTTCAACTCTTTCAGTCCTCTTTGCTATGCTTGTATCAATGTGATGTCTTTAGTCAAAGATCTATCATATTATTAATTTATACTTTATTGCATTTTGTATCCAACCAAATGTAGACATTAAATAACACAACATGGCTTTTTTGTCTAATGAATGCTGTACTTCTACTTGAAATGTTTTTTTTCATTGTGATTGTCTGAAAATAGTATTTTCTATTATTAATATATGTATACATATATACTTAATATTAAACATAACATTTATAGACATTTTAAAACAGAAAAATCCAATGGGAAGACAGATGCAGTCATAGAGTGAAATTTCTGACTTATTCCGGTTTGACCAGTAAACACCATAAAAACAACAATCAGTATTCAGGACTGAGTTAGTAAAGACACAAATAAGACTATAGAGACTAAAGTGTTTTCTGACTAGAAATGGTAAAGGCAATATATACTTTTTCTTAAGTGTCTGTAGTTCTTGATGGTATTTTGCCATTTTAAATTCTGTCTTTGAAGGTGTTTTCTTCTCCTCCAAAACCCATTAGTTAGTTACAATGCTTAATATTTGATCATCCTTCCACAGTCTTTAAAATTAAGTCCTACTCTTCAGAATGATTGTAGGTATAATTATAGGCTATAGAACTGTAATTGCTGCACTGTAGAATATTAATAAAAATGTGTACTAACTTAGTAACTTTTTGTTGCCACTGAAAATACAATCTCTGTACATTTGCATTTAATAATTAAAATTAAAATGTAGACATTTAACATTTCTACTTAAGATACTTATAAATGACATTTAAATTTGCTTTACAATAAAGAAGAAAGTAAATGAAAAATCCTGTGTGTTAAGATACTGAGAAATTTTCACTGGAAATAAATACAATGTAGGCATCAATCATTAATACTCCATCATACTTCTGTAAAATAGAGAATTAGTGTAGCCTGTTTTTTGTTGTTGTTGTTGTTTGTTTGTTTGTTTGTTTGTTTTTCAACCACTATCTTCCTGTAACCAGTCTCTGGTGGAATTAATAGAAATCAAGGGTCTGCACTGCCAGTCCACTCTCAGAACAACATAATACTTAGGGAGTTTGATTTTGTTCCTAAGAGTTATTTAGATCATGACCTTTTGTTTAATATAGCTATTCCTTAGGAGCTCATTTGTATCTTTAAAATTAAAAGTGTATGATAAACAGTAATAAACAGTAGTATTATCAAGGTGAGAAGAAAGGACTACTTATGGCATAATATAACTCCAGACAAACACTGGAGCTATTAAAAGGAGTCTAGAAGCAAAAGAAGTATAGAACACTCTCATATTTTCTAATATAGGTGTATCTCAGATTACAGCAGACAGGAATCCATGAAGAACTTGCAAACTATCTGTTTTAGATAGTCATCTCCCTAATGAATAATTACATTTCTTTCTTAAGTGTAATTTTTTAGTTCTTCTATTTGTCATAGTTTTCATTTCAAAATATATATTTATGAATTTTAATATGTTTCCTTCTCTTTTCCTTTTTTTTTTTTTTTAACCAACAGAACTATAGAAAATAGTTGCAGGTCAAATTTATGTCTTCATTAATGTCAAAATATTGTAAACTGTCCAACAGTGATTATGCATGGAGATATTTGTGTCAAGTTGATCATAATTAATTGCACAAATTTTGAGAAACTAAGAGACTAGGATTAGAAGGAAGAACACAGCATCATTTTGTTATTTGAAGTTTCTAGGTAGTGTACACTACTCAACATTTTTTGCAATTATTTTACAGTAATTTCGATTCATTTCTAGCTTTTTTCTCAAGTCTAAAATGATCATAAAGATTACAGTTTTCTGAGGTATGACCCTGTCTCTTTTAAGAGTAGTAGAATTGTTTTTTGTGATTTTGTTTGTTGAAGTTAATAATTGATGCCAGATAATTGAAAACTAAAATGTAAGAACAATTTTTCCCATATTTTTTTTTCCTTTTTCATTCTTTCTGTTGCTAAAAGTTATATATATGATCAAGTCATGCATCATTAATATTTTTCACGTTATTTATTTTTGTTTTGATGCACATAATGTTTAAGACTGTGTAAACAAATCTTCTAGACTATGGAAGAACTGTCAATTCTTCTTTGTCTCTGTAAGTACCTTCATATCTCTTTATATTTATAATTTTTAAGGAGTATAAGCATTATGAGAGGAAAGAACTATTTTCAGCTGTAACATAGAAAAAAAATCCAACCTGTAGGGACAAAATTTTCAGGTATTTGAGACTGACAAATTGAAACATTTCTTCTCTGACTGCTTTTGGAAATGAGTGCTAAAAATCCTAAGATTAACATTTCTAGCACTTTGAAGTATCTCATTTCTGAGAGCTTACTTGGAATATGAGTGAAAATAAGTATGCTTAACTACAATGTGTTCTGCTGTTGAACTTGTGTTTTTTTTTTGTTTGTTTTCCTTTTTTTCCTTTTAGAAACTAGTATTGCTGCTTTAATGCCTTGACCCATTTATTGCTGTACATTGATAGTGTCTTTTCAGATACAAATGGCAATGTGAATAAAAATTTGCTTTTGAATTAAACTACCAACTCTGATAAAATTAAGACTTCAGTAATCCCTTAGTTTTGTGGACTACACAGAGTCACTACTATACTAGTGTTGTATTAGTCTGGTCTTTTGTTTGTACTCTGTAGATGATAACATATTAATTGGTTTTTCTTTTCTATTCTTTGAAAATATTCATTGAGATAGCATAGAAAAAAAATCCTTTAGTTGTATGTAATTAAATTTTCAGTAATAAATTATGTGTTAAATATTTCATTTTGTGCAACAGTAAGAGCAGATAATGATATGAATAAAAAAAAAATAACAAAACAATAACAGACAGCAAGCCTATTGCATAAGTTATACTTCTTGTATATCAGAGAAGTTGTCCTAAATTTAGAATACCTGTATTGCTTATGAGAGCTGCAGGATTAAGATGCCTGGGTTCCACAACCACTTTTTCAAAGCATAAAATTAGTTAGCAGAATTCCATAAGAAGAAGCAGAGATGGCATTCCAGTGTTGCTGTAAGATTATTTAACTGTGTCTTAGGGTTAGACCTATTTGCAAGGTCAGTCTTTTGTCCAATCTGTTTTTATCTGTTAAGAGAACGGTTTTTATGAATTTGTCATCTTAAATTAAAGAGGATAGATACTATATACTTATTTCAAATGCATGAGGAGTAGAGGAATAAAGAAATATTGGGTTATTTTTTAACTGAGCAGAAACTCTCCTCTGATGAGTTTTGGACCTTACTAAGTTGAACTGAAAACAAAAATTGTGGCTGAAATTCCTTCATTCTAAATTTTGTTCAAAATTTACTTGTAGTAATGTACTTGTAGTTGGTGAGCTGGTTGATATAAATAGTATGAGGACTGCTCCAAAAGTTTTATTATTTTGGCCCATGACGTCAGAAGCAGATGTTGGTGTTATGCCAATAGTTGAACCTTCCCACGATTATTCCATTACATTTTGTTGCCATGTGGCTGGTGGCAGCAGAGGGGCAGTCTAACAAAATGACATCTGATATAGAAGTGCGCATGAACAAAGGTGTGTCACTGAATTCCTCCATACAGGAAAAAACGGCACCCATTGACCTTTAATGAAGTTTGCTGAATGTGTGTGGAGACCAAAGAGAGGATGTGAGCACAGTGAGACAGTAGTGCATTTCAGCAGTTGTAACAGCAACAGTGGTTCACCTCCGCTGGTGCAGATTTTTACAAGTGCAGCATGCAGTCTTTTCTTCATCATTGGCAAAAATGCATAGCTAATGGTGGTGAGTCTGTTGAAAAATGGTGTTTTTAAAATTAGAGTTTACTCTTTCAAGTAATTGTTTATATCTATTATAGTTTCCGTGCAAATAAACAGGAGATATTTATTCTGGAGCAACCTACATAAATGAAATTATATTACTTGATACATTAAAAAAGTTTATTAATACTTAAAATATGTTAGTTGCAGCTAAAGTTACTGTCTCCTTATTAAAAAAAAAAAAAAAAAAAAAACAGAACAAAACAAAACAGAAAAATCTTACACACACAAAAAACAAGGAACAAGAATTACAGCATGTAGAATGTTCCCTGTGAAACTGGTAAGGATATTGACAGCGGTTTGTGAAAAGAGTTATTTTCCACACCCTTTAATGTACATTGCTATATCATTGTCTGCATCTGTTTGCAAAATAAAGTCAAGGAACAAAACCAGAGGGAATTAATAGTGGTCTTTTTCCTCATTAAAGATAAGGTACAAGCAATGATGACTTCATCTGTTCTTCTTTAGCAATGACATATCAGTATTTGTGATCTGAGAGGGATGTAAATATAGCAACCATGCTGAAGTTGGTTCTTTTTGTTTCTGTTTTGTATCTACAGAAAGGAAGCATAACTTTCCAGATGCTTTCAGAAGGAAAACGAAAGGAGATATCTGAGTCACTAGTACCTTGTACCATTTTACTTAGAAGTGTTACATTACTGGGCAAGATGTCCTTCAGAAGAAAAATTATGTTGTAGCTGGTGAGCTAAACTAGCACATAGGTTAAAAATCTTATTACTGCTTTCAAAGAAGCAGAAAATGTTGCGAGAGTTCTGGCCAACATTAACTTTACAAATAAAGCAAGTACAAGATTTTGTGCATGAGCTATTGTAGAATATTGTATTATGACAGTTGGTTTTGTGACCCTAATCATTGTGCTGCTAGGTATAAAAGGTATGATATATGTGTATGCACAGAATAGTCTCTTATGCTGTGAGCATGTGCTTCTGATGATGGTATTTACATTTGATACAACTGGTATTTTCTTATTTGTTTTCCTTCATTACCTGTATGGGGTATAATGTTTTGCTATTCTTTTGAAAAAGCTGTGGATCACTAACAAAACGAAAGAAAACAGTCTCACAGGAAGTCTGGTATGAGCTTTGAGAACCATAAATGCAATTACACAGGCTGGATGCAAACGTTTTCAAACTTAGCTAAACCAACTCTCCTAGCATGATGCTCAGCTCATATTGAGCAGCCAACAGCATGGAGAAGTCATCAGTGAAAGACCTTTCTGTAATGGTGCCTGGGAGCCTCTCACTGCATACTGTGATGGGGAGAGCTGGGGCTGCTGCACTGTCTCTGCAACCCTGTGGTGCACCAGTACACACTGTAGAGAAAGGTTAGTTCCTTTGGCTCTTGGACTGATCTGCGGCATAAATATTTTCATGAAAGAACTGAAACTGGGTGCTTACAATATACTGTTCTATTTACATGCCCGTTTATTCAATCCACTCAAGATTTGTCTTGTGTTCGAGAAATTCTTCTTTGTGACTAAGCATATTGCTCTCTCCAGAGAAGTGTTATCTATCATGCACCCAAACAAGGATATCCTAGTTGCTGACATTTGACTCCTATATAATGGCTAATTCCTACATACAGCTTACCCAAGTAACATCAAAACACTTGAGAAAGATATTGGATGTCCAATGCTTAGCAGCTCTGTATAAGTTTAAGATAATCCTCAATTTCTTTGTTAGTTTCTTACTGCATTGACAAAACACAAAACATGTTACCTTTACTAAAAATAAATATACAGTAAGTTAATTACAATTCAAGTAGCTCTCCCCATTAAAACAAGCTAGCTAACTAAAAACCAAATAAAAATAAAGCATATTTCTTATAGTCTGTGATTGTTTTAAAATTTATTTTGCTTTTCTCCTCCCAATCCTTTTTGTTCTCTCCTTCAGTTTTCCTAATGGCGTGATACGTAGCAGCAGATAAATGTAGGCAAAAAATTATTCTAGTGTTTCTTCACCGGTATCTATGAAACTTCCTTTTTTTTTTTTTTCCCCCAAGATAATTTGGCAGAGCTAGAATTCATTTACAAAGAAAAATAATTAGACTGTATAGCTAAAGGGATTACATAACTTAGCAATGAGGCTCTAAAAGGATATTTACAGACAAAGAACAATATGGTGTAATTTAAAGCTGTTAGTGCTCTGAGAAGCCTTGCAGGTTTGTTTTGATAGGCATACAGAACTTACAATTTAAAAATAAGCTCAGATGAATCTGATTTTATCATGATCAATATATCTGTGAAAGCAGATCAGGCTTCAGGTCTTTTGTCATCTTGTCTGCTTAGTGTATAATATGTACAATGGAATTGAAAGTAGGGCTAAGCTGCATCTCTAATAAAAGCAGCTCTGCTTTTGCAGACAAGTTTGTCTTTGTAAAGTGGTTACACTTGCATAAGCAGAAGACAGTGCACAACAACAGAAGCTTTAAATAATGGAGGGAATAAAACATACTGAGCTATGTACTATTAGAGTAAAATTGGATCAGATAGCTTATTCACACTGCTGTCTATCTATGTTGAGAAATGTAATGAAAAAAATAAAATCTGTTCAAGTTAAACTGTGTCAAACCTCAATTACATGGGAAAGGCTCAGCCACTAAAGGTGATATGTATAATATGTAGAATCAAATCCAGAGTAGGCTGTTATCTGATGCTGGAAGCCAAGAACCCCTGTGGAAATTACATGGATAGAATGAAAGTTAAGCAAGCAATTTCTACTTGGCAGATAAAATGAGGGGTAAAGCAGGACTAATTAATTTGACTTTTATAGTCAAGTTCAAAGTCTACTCGGCTCTGGATATAAAGCCCATGTTAGCTTCTGGACCCTACATTATTCATTTTCGGAATTGCATTGATCATTATTGCTGGTTACAAAACATTATATCTCAGAAGTAATACAGACTTAAAATGTAATAATCATTATAAGTGTTGTATTTACAAGGCTTCTTGGTTTGCTTTTACAAAATGCCTAGGAGATACATGACCAAGTAGATATCTCCAATTTATACACTATGAGTGAAAATCACAGCATGGTGATATTCTATTTATGTTTGATTTGCAGCTGAATCTGGCATAAGAGAGAAGAAGAGGAAGGGCTTCTCTCTTGATATGAAGCTTCTGAAGTCTTGTACAGGTTGAGAAGTTTGTTTGCATCAGAGAAGGATGTTACTTTTAAACACTTTTTTCCTCGTAGGTAAATGTGACCTCATGAGGACCAGAGATGTGTAAGGGTGATAAAAAGAGGTTATGATTCAGAGCTGGTGAGTGAGATATCAAATTTAGACCAGATGCTATGTGTCTTAATTTAACTAGGAAAATGAGCAAAAGCAGGTGAAGCCCTTATTGTAAGAAGCAATGAAAATGCTGTGGTGTTTCTTTATCAGAAGTTAAAAGGATTGAAAGACACAAGGGCAAAGTAAAACTAAGATACGAACTGTGTTAGGCAGTGGAAAGTTGTGGATGTCAGAAAACATGCAGGTAGATTGCTGTGAGAGATGCTTCTTGCAGCCTACAAAACCAACTTAGGGATCAGATGCCAACACTATCCTGTGTTAAAAAATCTCATATGTATTTGGTTTCATTAGCATTGAATGAGCACTGCAATGATGAAATTCTAAGTAATAGCATCAGATATGGATGAGGAATACAGACAGAGGTAACCAACTTCCAGTTCCAATGGGGAAGATTAAAGTACTTCAAGATTTCATTGAAACTTGAGTATTGATCGGCTCTAGTAGCTGGAACTGCTGGTTGATAACCATTTGGATGAAAGTAGTGTAATAGTGCCCAATAATTTTTAATGACACGGAAAGAAGTTCCTGAGACAAGCCTCATCTGAAGATGAGAAAAAAATCAATAGAGCAGCTTGATGAGATTCTTTTGGGGGTACTTGAGTGCATGGCTAGTTGTATTTTAAATGTCATAAATATGATAGCAACTCTCCAGAGATTAAATTTATGTCTCTATTAGTAATTTATGGAGATCTAATTTATTACTTTATTTTGCTTAAAGAAAATTATTTTTAATATAAATAAATACATCTGAAGTATATGTATGTTTTTGTTTTTATTTCAGGATTAGGCCTCGTGGTCTAAATATTACATATCTTTTGTACAGACTGCAAAAATTATATCTGGATGTTCATACTAATAAACAGACATTTGTGAAGGCACACAAGTAGATCTTTCATATGTCAGTAAACCTATTAACAACAAGGTATAGTTGATGAACAGTTGAAAATTGGCATTTTTCAGTGGCATTTAAGGCAGAACTTTTACAACCTTTTGGAATCTTTGATCTTTTGGTGTTTGTTATATAATATCAAGCAAATGGTCAAATATACTTTCTTGTTTAAACCTCTGTGTAGATTCTGATCTTTTTCTATATGACCATCTTTATTCAAAGGGATTCACTACAGATCTTTTCAGAATTGGTACTCTAGCTGTTACACTGTTAGATCAGAAATACGTTCATTTCATTCTTGATGTTAATTAGCTGCATGGCAAATTCTAAAATGTTAAAGTATGCAAATGTTTCTAGTTGCCTATTTACCTCAGATCATATTCTTAAAAAAGTAGTACTTCTTTTTTTCTCTAGAATATATGATCAGGTTGCTTATAATCACGTTTTTGCAGTTTTAAAAGGTTTGAAATATTTTGCCCAAGTAGTCCCTGTTCGTAACAACAAAACGGGTGATAGACTATAGAATATCTCAGGAGTTTCACCTGCACACTACTTCAGAGGATGAATTATTAAAAAAAAGTACTTCGCTAAGTAATCAAATAAAACTTATATGTAAATGCTTACTGCTGACTCTTTATTAAAACGATGTATCTTAATTATACCTCACTAGTGTTACAGTTTCTATCCAACACAGTTTAAGAAAGTTAATTGCACTTTATTAGTTTCTTAGGATAACATCGAATGTAAAATTAATCCTGTTGATTGACTGTTATTACGAGTGTATTGAAACTGAACTGGAGACTTTTTCTACCTAACATGATAAATATTACACAACTCAGATGTATGGATTGCTGAATTTTAAAGACAAATTTATTTGTCTTTTCAATTTCATGACACCAATTAAAGCTTAAGCCAAATTCAACTCCTATGCAGTTGAAGATCTGACAATGCCTAACCATGGAAAATTGCTATCTTGAAGCTGTAAAGTTTAAAAAAATTCCTATGGGCCAACATGAATCTGAATGGGTCTATTTCTCTAATTATAATCATGTTTATGTATGCCAAGCTTCTAGTCAATGATCTGTATGACTTTCATTTTGTTTCAGTCTGAGGAACTCTTTCAATCCATTGTAATTAAATTGTAATGTAAATCTACAGCACTCAGTGTATCACCATGATTTGAAAAATGAAATGAAATAAAATAATTTGTGCTTGTCAGTTTTGCTTAAATTCGCTTTTGGTGTTTAATAAGTAATGCTTTTGAAAAGATTCTGCTATTGCTATAGGCTTTGTATCTTTTCTGTTTTTGTAGATGATCCTTTCTTCATCTGAAGAAGCCTCTTATAAAACTGTGAAGGCAAAGTTTCTCTGTTTTGATTGGTCTGAGTCCTATGAATTATACTTAGCTGAAAGCAGAAACAAGTTCAGCTAACTCCTACTCTTCTCTGAAATGCTGTGTGCTATTATAACCATCCGATCTCAGTGAGACTTTCTTCATCCAAAGAAGGACTAAGATGTTGAATTGACTCAGACAGTAATGTTCTCTATCTTCTCAAACTGATTGAAAAAAAAAAAGAAAAGGATAGAAAGCTCCTATGTCAGTCAGTATATTTATTTTTACTTTGTGTCTATTACAATATGTATAGCGAATAAAAAATAAAATCACATCATTTTACTGTTCTTTGTAGTCTGGTGCTGATTAAAATGTGATAAACCAACTTATAGAGGCAATTTTGTGGTCTTCTATTTCCATGACACCTCATGATTTTAAAGCTAAAATTGATTTTACCAACACAGAGCCACAATAACAACTTTTATGTCTTTTTGCTAGAGTTGTGGATTAATTCTAGAAGTTTTTGTCATTTGAGTTGTCAGTAGTAATAGTGTAATGCTCTTTACATTTCTTTACTTTTCTCTTTAAATATTACTATGTGTTAGTAAAACACATTATTTTTAATGAAATACATCAAGTAATTGCAGTAGTTTACATTCCATTGCTGTATCTTAATGGTTATAGTTAAGAACAATTTCAAACTTCCATTTGTCTTTTCTAAAGTTTATCACATTTGTGTAATGAAAATCATAGAATGTTTACAAAAGCATGCCACGTTGTATTTTTGAATGCCTTTGATTTCAGCTCCTTTTCTAGATGTCACATAGACTATACTCATGTCTGACCAGTCTGTGAAGTGTAAGTATACATTTTTTACCACTAGACATACAGTACATTCTGAATGCATTTGCGCAATATGGAATGACTGGAATATCAGCTGTTCCATTGTATGAGGCTTGCATAATTGTTTCCATATGGCATATGATAAAAAGCTGTTGTAACCAAGGGCTGATAAACTTATTGCTTTTATTCCAGATGGCCCAATTTGAGCATGTGCATTAATATTAAAAATTGAAGTGTTTTCTTTGAGAGTCAACTGAGCAGCATCCTGGGAGCTAGGAATATCTCCTCTGGGTTGATTTTCTTACCTCGGTTCTTTTCTTTCTGTCTAAATTCCATTCATTTCTTTTTATTCTTTTTTCACTGCTTCCCTCCAGTGTTTAACTCTAATCTGGAGAACTTGTTTGTGATCAAATACTAGAATTTACATACAGTTTACATAGAGATTTCAAGTAAAGTTGAATTTTAGATAAGTTTAGCCCACTTTATTTCTAGCCTAAAGGAAACATGAAGGCTGAATAAATATTTAAGTGAATTCAACTTCAGTCGGTAGAAAACAGATGTAAATTACTAAGACAAATTGCTTTTGTATTAAACTTCTCTTGCACAAAAATCTTTTGAGTAATTCATTAAGAATACCTTACAGGTAAATTTACTGATAAAACCAATATGCTTTATAGAGAATCTGAAGTAGTAAGCACTTGAGAAGTTTCTGTTTTCTCTGTCAGGTAAAAGTTTCATTCTGATTCTCAGTCAGAGCTTGCATCTCTGTCTGTTTGGATGAATCTTTGTGTTTATTTACTCTACTAAAAGAAAAATGCTGTTGATTGAATTTCTGTGTGTACTATAGAAGCACCTGAGGATGTTGTCTGCTTCTTTCTAATGCCTTCAAATTTGTTTTTCTCTCTTTAACAAAGAACAGGATGCCAAAGAGGTATCGAAATAATGCCCATGATAAAGGGAAATTATCTGGATATCTTTTAGCAGAAATTGCTGTCAGTAGGCTGTTCTTATGAATATCATCCTTCATCTTTTCTTCAGATGAAGTATTTTAACAACGTTGTTACTTAGGACTTTAAAAAGCAAACATACAGGCTTCTTTCTGCACATGCTTTTCTGAACATCCCACTGTTTTGCCCTGCAGCCTTTTTGAGAAGAGTTGTCCTATTTGTGCTCCCAACTGAAATTAATAATAGGCATAATTTGAATACCTATAAGTAATTGTTCTTTTGCACACCCTGCTTTGAAAATAATTCTTATTTGTTATTGTAAGTTGTTTGTATAGAGGGCATAGTATGCATTTATGAAAGTTAATTTCAGTAATTAACAAACTTTCTTCTACTGTGTACTAAATTTTTCTGAGCTCTCCTTCACACAGGTGAGCAAAGTTTAGAGGAGATTAAGGTCAGCTGAGAATCTTATGACAAAATATCTCTGCATATTTAAAAGTACGTACTTGTAGAATAGGAATTTCAACCAACAAGGCAAAGTCAGTAAAATTTTGCTTGCTTAGTTTGTTCCTCTTTGAATCTTAACACTTGTTTGTAAAGTCTTGCTGAAGGCTTACTGCGTATTAAACAAGCTTGTAGAAACTTGCAATTCCTCTGAGAAATTGTTTTAATGACCATTGCTAGTTCCTTTTGCACTACTACCTGTCTGTCCCACAAGAGATACCAAATTATTATCTGGACTTTTAGTTTCTTCTACAATATCTTCCAGCACAATCAGTTCAGCCCATATTTACAAGAAAGAATATGATGTCTTATGCTTATGCTGTTATTTACAGGCAATTACTTGCATGCAATATTTCTGCATCCGTGAAGACAATGATAACCTTTATTGAAGAGTTTGTGCAAATTATAACTAATAACTGAAGACCCTGCAAGTGGAAAGGACTCTCTGCTTACCATTGGTTCCATAGAGAAGTCATCCATCAAAGATAATGGGGAGGGTAAATCTCTGCCGCTCTGAGCTCCAACTCACGTAGCAGCTTTTAACAGGAAACAAGCTGACCTAATTTATGTCATAGGTAAATGTACGCAAATGAAAATATAAGGTCAAAATGATGCAAAACTAACAAAACAGAAGGTTCCAGAAAAGCAATGTTGGAAAAACATACTATCTCATTTCCAGCAGCTCTGAACTACCAGAAGCTTGGAGACATATAGTTTTGTGCTCTCATTTCAATGGAAAAGTAAATGCTGCTCCAACCTCCTGCTCCAGGGAAGAAAGGAAGGAAAAAGAAATCTGGAGTTGCTAGTGTTTTTAATAAAATTAATAATTATCCATTCAACTTTTTATTGGAAACATTAAACTTGACTGTTTTTCTGTATTTGGTGCAAAGATAAAGTTTTATGTCTAAAGAAAGAAGGGCATTCTAACTGTGTTAAAATTAATTAGAATTAATTCCTGCTTATTAGTTTTCTATTAGTTTTACATAATTCTCTACTTAGCAATTATCTTCACAAAGCTGTCAACATTAACCCCTGAATGTGTCAGAAGAGATACAGATAAATTGAAGGCAAATAAGGAGAGCAGATTTCTAATAATCTGTTGAATACTGTAGTGTATACTTTTGCTGTGAATGTACAAGGCTGACAAGTAGAAAGCATGTGAAAAGTAACTGTTTATGTGAAAATAGTGTAGGCGGTATAGTACTGGTGACTTGTAGCAACATATTGAGATATAGTGAAATGATTATTAAAACGCCACCATAAACCTAAAAGACATCTGATTTAAATTTCAGATGCTTCGTTTTTTTAACTCTCTTGAGAAGAGTTGAAGCAAAGCTTGTGTTTATTTGACTACACAGCATAAGAAAGAAATTTTATTGAGAGGAATGATATTTGCAATCTTGATGTTTGATATTGATCAAAAAGCCTTAGAAGCAACTGGTTTGACATTTTTATTTCTTTTCGGAGTGTATCATGCATCTCTCTCTAAATTGCTTGTAATATAATCAGAAAGCAGTGACCCATCGCCTACACAAATATGATAAATAATAGATTCCAGCTTAGTGAATCTTGTACTAAAGACGAGCTGGAGTGATAATATATGGATTATCTTATTCTATTTTCTCCATTATCTTGTCTGTAGATGTGGCAAGATACTACAGTTCTTCAAAGCTTCAAAGCTCTACATGCACAGTAGAGATACAGATGTCCTTAGAGTTTCAAATATTCACCTCATTCACCAAAACAGTAAGTGTACTTCACATATGTATATATATTTTATATTTAAATAATCACAGAGCACAAAAATTATTATCTAATTTGGAATATTATCTGTGAAAATGGAGAAGTTTCCTATCACTTCAATGTTTCTCACTGTTAGCTTTCTCATTCAATGGAAAGTTGTCTTGTTATTGAAAGTCATTAGAATAACTCCTATTCAGTAAAAGTCTACTTTCTTGCATTTATTTTTTTCTTGATTGTCATTTTATCCATATGATTTCTGCAAGGCTAACTGATATGTGTGAGAGTGACAGTGAAATGAAGAAGGAAGAAAAATCAAAATCTAGATAAAACTGTTATTAACTTCACTGACATCATATCATGAAAATACAACTTCAGAATAAAAAAAAACAGTGTAAAGTGTTGGAAAGAAATATTTAGTTACATGTACAGAGTGATTTCATTATAAATTTATCTTTTTTGAATCATTAATGTACCAGAGTGGTTTATCTTTTTAGCATTTTTTAGATGCCTGGAAAGTGTTAAAAGATCATCCACTGTCAAAATCAAGTCCATAAAAAGTGGAAGTTTCATACTACTATTCTTCCAAGTAAAAAATGAATCTTTTGTGGTTTTTTTTTAGGTGTATTTTATCCCCCTCTGCAGCGTATATGGAAGGGTACAACGTATGGTACTTTTACCATAGTTCTTCACAAAATACTTTCCCTAGAGAAAAATGTCATTTCTGTGCGAGATATTTACAATTACTTTAAAGGTTAAGATGCACTCATGTAGCTCTGAAGTGGTAAAAAAATATATATTTTTCATTCTTCAACAAAAAATTAATAAAACTTTCAAAGATATACAGAACGGTAATTAATTATGGTGCCTCTGGGTTTTTAGAATACTGCAATTTTCTAATTACTGGGGCTCCGAAGTCATATATTCTGATTTGCTCTCAGATAGAAGAATATAACTTTGCTAAGGTTAGGAGAGGTAGTAGATAACTTTGGGAGAGGGAAAATATATCCTAAAGACTTTCACATCACATACATAGCAGATAATAACATGTTATGGAATCAAAAATGTATACATTTTCAACATCTTTCAACATCTGCTCATTGCTAAAAAATAAAAAAGTATATGTCTCATAAAGAGTTTCTTTTTACAAGACATGAATAACAAACTACCGTAGAGTAGGAGCCCAAAGCAGGCAATAGAAAGGTTAGAAGCAGTAGAAAACTTCATCTTCTTCCAGAAGACCTTGAGAAACTGTAGGAAATATTATGCCTCCTGTACAAGCTTGCTGGTAATTTCAATACTCGTGATGTGATTCTTAATTTTGGAAGTCATGCTTGATTTGATTCACTGCTTTATTTCGGGTGAGGAACTGCAGTTTATGAAATTCTGTGAACTGCAAAAGTGAGCAAGGTGTATTCAACAAAATAAGTTAATTTATTGTTCATTAACAGAGTTGAGCTGTCTTCGTATGTCTTTCTTTGATTCTTTCAAAAGTAACTTTTGGTTAAATGTAGTATATCATTAGTCCAAGTAAAATTCTACAGGACAGAGATAATATCCAATTTCTTGTTTGCCTGAATATAATTTTTGTTAACATTGGAACAAAAAGCATAAGAAACAGCACATCTTTAGTAAATCTTAAAATGCTACTGTGAATCTCTAAATGTCAGGAACCAAGTTTTAAGGTGTGCTTCTCCATTAAGGTAGAAAATTTCTCTAGGGAAAAGGGTACCCAAACTGTTTCTGCTCCATTGCAACAGTTTTACAAATGATGTTTTGCCTTAAACTTGTATTGGAAAAAAATGGAATGTTGTTGACAATCTGACAAAATATGAATTCTGATAGAGCATGCTAATTACATGTCAATTTAGTTACATACATATATGTTTAAGAGGAGCCTGATATCTCTATAAATGATTGTCCTTATACATTTCTTCTTGCCCATCTCTGACTGCTTTGTATATCATTCAAAGAGCACAAGTTGCTCTTTAGAGTATTAAGAATAAGTGAAAAATACATTTTTCTCCCTTCCCTATTACTGTCACCTTTACAACAGTTTCCTGGTTTACCAATCTTGTTCTTGCTGCAGTCTCTGTCACAGAAAATAGAATGGAATTTTAATGCCAATGCAGACCGTGAAATGACGATCAAGTGTGTGAGTAAGTTGTTGGAATGTGATGTATTAGGTCCATAGTGCACTTGTGGATTCTCCAAGCCATATCAGAAAAGAAGAATAACAAGTGAAATCTAGTAGCACTGCACAAGGCACAAAATTACACTTGACTGTTGGTTGTGGGTAGCTAAGAAATTCATTTTGGGGGTAGGAAGATTTTCTTGAACACTTCCTTTTCTGTATTACACCCACAAGTTACATTACGCAAACTAAGATATTTATTAACAGATCACCTGTATAAAGGTAGTAATAACCATGCTACTATAATCAGAAATATAAAATAGCTATATGTCTTATGCTGTTCTATTTTCAGTTGTAGTCATGAATTAATTTGGTCCATGAAATGAATAAAGTGATGTACTCATATCATCCCCTAATCCTTTTGTAACATCTGACTCATTTTATTTTATATTTTAACTCTTGGTGTGTGTATGCTGTGATATAAGTTCAATTAACTATCATTGCTAACCAAATACTTAAGTTATTCAATTATAAATATATAATCACAATAATTGGGCTTATTCAAGCTACTTCCATTTTATTATGTAGTAATTTAGATATGAATTTGACTGTTATGTGTAATACTTGTTCATACTGAGTGGGTGGCACTCACTGATTTCTATGAAAATATCATTTTGTTCCACGTGCCATAGGCAATTGCTTCATCTAGTTTAATGTATTTAAAAGATTGAAACTGTCCTGCAAGTATTCCTTTGCCTTGCTTTTGCCTGCACTACATTTTATGTAATGCTGTTCCTTCAGTTTATGATGTGACATTGTCTAAAAGTTTTTCATGTTGCCTTGTCTTGGCCATTCTGAATTGTCTTATGTTGTCAGCAGTTATTCTTCAGATTTTCTGTCTTCAAAATCTTATTCATGCCTTTGTGAGGTGTACTTTATTAACTGTCCATTCTGAAACACATCAAAAGAATAAGATACTAAAATCTTAACTTCTGAGAACAAACTTCACTTTGCCTGCCCTGGCCCAGTTCTCCATATTTTGGATGTTTAAAAAGATCACTGCTAAAGCACTAATGATATGATTAGTATGATATTATCCATCTCATCCATGTAGCTGTCACAAGAACAATGATCACAGCAAATGTTCTGTTCTTCAGCACTGGTAAAGGAGAGGAAAAGGCATACAATTAGAGGAATCCTGAGAGATGAGTTATCTACAGATGAACCTCTGTGATTTCTCCCATTCTGTTCTCAAAGTAAGATTAAAAAATGAATGACATTTTTACAATGTAATTTAGTGCTTCAGTGAAGGTGGTTTGACAGCCATTCTCTATGAAAGAGCAGCTGGTGGGAGAATACTCTAGGTGGATTCTTTCAGTCCAGTGCATAGTGATGCAGAAGGGAAATTTACAACATAAAATTCTTACTAGAAACAATTTTATTTTTTTTTTAGATGAAAACAGTAGTTCTTTATTATCAGAGGGATTTGAATACTGTATAAAAGATATCTGTTATTAGTTATTTTAAAGGACATTCAGGCAACAGAATGGTATTGTTTGTTTTTTGTTTTTCCTTAACAATTTCTAGTACTATTTAAAGAGAGGTGATGTACTCAAACATGTGGAAAGTTAGGCTTCTATTTAGTTTCTCTTTTGTGCCCTTCTCCCATTACAATGTCAAATGATGCTTTAAATTAGGAAAAGGAGAACTAAGAAGAGTTTGCTTATATCTCTGAGGGTATAGCAGTAGCCTTGAGAAGCAAGTAAACAACTGAATGAACCAGAGCTACCCTCTCTAACAGGTGAGTATCAAGACAGGGACCAAAAGAAATGTTCTGGATGTCCAAGAGAAGAGATGATGCTAGTTTCTGTGCTGATCAAGAGACATCTATTTTGTCAGACCTTTTCAAAACAGCTGAGGGGCATAGCAAAATAAGGATCTAGCTATATAGGCATGAGATTTGACTGCTTTTAAACAGCTGTGGTTGCAGTTTATTCTCCAAATATATACAACATTCTCAATTTTGATTCCATGTACCTCTGTAAGATTACTCAACCAAATCTGGCAATCTTAGCAATTAAAATGCAAGACATATTTTTGTTTAAAGCTTTAGTAGACTTTTTCAGAATTGTACATAGCACTAAGAGAAAACCTCTCTTTCACAATAAAGAAACAGTTCTATGCAAACTGCCACAAACCATAAAACTTTAGCAAGTTATATTAATGAGATGTAACATGAAAGAACAATCAAATTATTCTTCTCTTAAAATGAAAATGTATGGAAATTATATGCAATGGTGACTTAAAATAGAAATGATTCAGAATCTGTTGCTCTAAATTAAATGAGTTTGATGAAACAGATTTACTATATGCCTAAGCCATTTTATGAGTGGAGGGGTGGAAAAAAAGAAAAACAAAACGTGTATATGTTCTGGATCACTTAAATGTGAATGAAAAACATTGTATCTGAACAAGGTTAAAAAAGAATAGATTCTTCTATTCCAGTGTAGCAGTGAGTCGATAAACATTCAGTTGTCTTGAATGTTGATACACAGTTTCCCATGGTACCAAAAGGTTACATTGGGCATACATTTAGCTTAGGCTGCTTCTGCTGATGATTTTTATTGGGCATATGATATCATTTCTGTTCAGTGTACAAATATTTGACACTTTTAAAGCCAGTGTTTAAAAAGAAGTACCCTGTGGCATGAATATGTAAAACCACTTCAGGAACAAAATAGCTATCAGATCACTGAACGTAATAGTGAAAGTGTTTTCACCACCTTTCATGTGTCTTAGTTTGGAGTAATGTGTTACAGCTGGTGAGGAAAAGAAAACAAATAGAAAGGTCTTTCAGTTTTTAACTTAAAGTGGGTTCATGGTGGTTGTTTATTTATTTGGCATGCAGCTTAAAGATTTCTTTTAGTTTTGTCCTTGACTACGTTGAATTGCTGGTGAATTTTCTGCCTTGTTATAGCCTTGTTGTATGAAGTGCTTTTTACAGTGCTCAAAATGGGTTGGCCTTTTCACCTGTATGCCATGCCACTTTCCGAGGAGGAGAGTAAAATTTAATTCTTAATGCCTCTGAAATTCAGTTGGAGCCATTGCTTTTTGCAGTGCTCCTGCAAGCATGGAGGACTGCTGTAAAACCATTAATGCTGTGCAGCTGCAGGTCACTACCAGAACTACACTACCACTATTTGAATACTAAGGTGATGTTCTTTTTAGACTGTTTATATACAATTCTACATGTTATATGACACATCTTATTTTAAGCAAATGACATGATCTATGTCATGATGCCATGGTGTGGTTAAGATATGCAAATATTGACTTTTTAATTGAGATCACTTTATCGATGTTAGAAGATTTTTGTGTTTGATCATCCATTTCATCTTCATCTGGTAGTCTTGTTTAGGCAAAGCTGTACATCTTTACTATTTCAATATTGCTTGATGAATCAGTCCCTCCAACCTGGTGATTAATTTACATGACATTGTCTGAACTTTGAACTCATGTGCAGCACAGAAATGCAGATTTTTGACAATGCTGCTTGAACAGAAACTATTCATCATCTGTAGTCTGTCTATTTGTAATCATATCTAAGAGTAACTTTACTGGATCCAGTGGTGTAAAGTAAATGTTAGAAACAGAAGGGTCAAGCTCAACTGAAATTTAAAGTATTTTATTAAATAAAAAAAATAAACTGTCAGTCAGGATTTCTAAGTAAATGACCCTTGAAAATGTGAGGCTCTACTGACTGATGGCAGTTTTATCTAAAAACTATAGTAATCTAAAAAATACCAGGTTTCCTAATGATTCATTTAAAAAAAAAAAGTGATGTGTTTCAGACTAAGTTATGATCTCAGTCTCTGCAGACACTGCAGACACTGCAGACTATCCAGCTATGTGAAAGAAAGGTATTGTGCGAATCCCAACAGCAGGAAAAACTGAAACCTTTCCTTCAACTTACAACTTACCAAAGAATTGAACTGTGAGAACTGTGAGGTTCAATTCTATGAGAATTAGAGAAATATATCTGGATCTTCAGAAATGAACAAGTCAATCTTCCTGTCCTTAAGCATGATGATGTAAATCAATTAATTTGTCTTCTATTAGATGTTTAAATTTTTGCACCTTTGAAATACCTGCAAGAATGAATCATAGAATCATAGATTATTCTGAGTTGAAGGGGACCTGTTAGGATCATTGAGTCCAGGCTTTATACAGAATCACAGAATGGCCAGGGTTGGAAGGGACCTCAAGGATCATGAAGCTCCAACCTCCCTGCCACATGCAGGGCCACCAACCTCCACATTTAATACCAGCCCAGGCTGCCCAGGGCCCCATCCGACCTGGCCTTGAACACCTCCAGGGATGGACGGGGCATCCACAGCCTCTTTGGGCAGCTGTTCCAGCACCTCACCTCTCTCTCTGGAAAGAACTTCCCCCTGATATCCAACCTATATCTTCCCTCCCTCAACTTAAAACCATTTCCCCTCTTCCATGGTGACTTCTTTCCATACTTCACTATTTCTATAATGCCAAAGACTGTTTATCTCTCAGGCACCATTGCTTCCATTGCTGATAGAGTCTCATATTTGTTCAACAGGTCCTAACAAACTTGCATATGATGTTATTTTGGGGTGCATAAGAATAGCTTCTATAGGTATATTAGACAGAAAAGGAGTGTTCAAGAAGGCACACCACACTCTAGCGAGCAATACAGGCAGGCTGATAATAATGGTATATGAGAAGGCCTCAGTCCTCATTGTCAGCTGCTCTTCAGCCAGCCCTTCAGGGGATTGGTTGGAAGGTGAGGACCATGTCCCTCCTGCTGTAAGCAAAGATCAGGTTTGCAACCACCTGAGGAATCTGATGGATCCTGATGGGATGCATCCCAGAGTTCGGAAGGAGTTGGTTTATATAGTTGCCAAGCCACTCTTGATGATTTTGGAAAAGTCATGGTAGTCAGGTATAGTCTGTGGTGACTGGAAAAAAAAGGTGATATGGCACCCATTTTTAATAAGGATAGAAAGGGTAACTCAGGGAACTACTGATCTGTCAGCCTTGCCTCTGTGCTGGAGGAGACTGTGGAATGGTTCCTCCTGGAAGCTATGCTACGGCACATGGAAGAGAGGGAGGTGATGTGAGACAGCTAGCATAGGTTCACCAAGGGCAGATCCTGTTTGAACAACCTACTGGAGTTTCTTTCTATGATGGAGTAAATGGACCAGGGAAGAGCCACTGATGTTATCTATCTGGACTTTGGTAAAGCTTTTAATATTGTCCCCCACAACATCCTTTTCTCCCTATTACAAAGATATGGATTTGATGGCTGGACTGTTCAACGAATGAGGAAAATGAATCAATATCTAGAAGCAGACCAGTGATGGGTGGTGTCCCTTCAAGGGTCAATGGGACCAATGCTCTTTAATATTTTCATCAATGACATCAGCAGTGGGATCAAGTGTATACTCAGCAAGTTTTGCAGATGACAGCACACTGTCTGATGTGGTCAACACCTTTGAGGGACAGGATGTGATCCAAAGAGATCTAGACAAGCTGAAGCAGTGGGCTCTGTAGAACCTTGACAAATCCAATTGCAGAACTGCACCTGGGTCCCCCACATTCAGAATTCCTACTGTCAGTACGAGCTGGGAGATGAAAGGATTATAGCACAGCTCTGCCAAAAAGGGCTTGGGGGTACTGGTGGATGGGAAGCTGGGCAAGAACCAGCAATGTGCCCTCAGAGCCCAGAAAGACAACCGTATGCTGCATCAAAAGTAGTGTGGCCAGCAGGTTGAGAGATGTGACCGATGTGATCCTGCCGCTCTACCTCTACTCTATGCTGGTGAGGCCTCACCTGAAGTATTAGAGCATTGCCTTTTTATACACAGGGAGTTTTTTGTTGTTGTTGTTGTTGTTGTTGTTGTCTTTTAAAACACTGCAGTGAATTACTTTTAGCACAGGGCAAATCTTTGCATTGATGGAAACTATGTAAACAGTCAGAGAGATTCATTATCACTTTGTTAAGCATTTCCATCTGCATATGTATCTCGTTACAAATGAGACAAGAAATAACTAAAGCTACTGTTTTGCACTGAGCTTACCTGACACTTCTGCTGAGACATTCTGCCAGTCATACTTTGAGTATATTTTCCAGCTGTTTCATACTTTTGTCTCTTTGCACTTGAGGAGAGGGAAATCACACTGTCAGACTTACCAGCTGTTCTTGGTGTTATCTTGACTGGTTTTAATGCCCAGGAGGGAATATTTTTCCTTCATGAATTATGAAACTCTAATATAGTTCATTGTATTGTTGTGAGGTTTTATGAAATCTACCAGGTGGCCGTTCTGTTCTTGTCTTAGAGATTTGGTTATCTTTCTAAGAACTAGTAAGTGTTTAAATGTGTCTAGACTTAAAACTGCAGAGCCTCATAATTGGGATAATCTTTACAAATGTTTCATGACCTCTTGTGATCCATAAACTTAAATCCTTTAAAATAATGCTTTCCTATAAATGATCTCAGTGCAGATTTCCCTTTGTTACACTTTGAAAGTCAGTTTTCATTTCATATGCATGTGAATATCTACCTGCACAGATGAGTGTGTGAATAACAAAGCCATAGGAAGAATTAAATAACATTTATCATGTACTTTCAATTGATTTCCTTCCAATTTGCCCATTAATCTATTTCAAGAGATGCCTCAGAGACTTTTTAAAACTACATATTAATGTAAAGATTTCTTATGGATGTGAGGCGTGGTGTAACATTTACATTCAAACAGCTGGCAGAGGTCAAGGAAAAAATGATAGTGAATTGTGTTGTATCTTGATTTTCCATAGAGAAATTTTCAGGCATTGAGAACGTGCCTGTGCATTTATGCAGTTAAAAAAAAAAAAAAAAAAAAAAAAAAAAAAAAAAAGTGATAAGCAATGGTTACGGCGGTTGCCTTGAGGAGCGCGTTATGAATGGCTTAATTACATTGCCCTCTGCCGGAGCTACAGGAGATCGCAGATGGATGCTTAACACGGAGACACAACCGGCAGGAGAACCACGAGATAGATACCGATATGTTGTTTCGCACTGCTTAGAAGAATCACAGAATCTTTCTGAATTTGGAATCCAAAGAGGGGCTTGGGTTTTCTTCTGACTTACTGAAGGGACGTTCATTTCTTCAGAGAAGCATCTGTGTAATCCTGAGAGATATCTAAAGTTAAATTTGCCAAGAAGATGGACTTTATATCCTTGAACTTACAGGAAGAGAATTATTTCTGAGTTACGTAGGCAGATGAGTTCAGAGCCAATGAGGGAAATATTGTGTGAAATTGAGAAGAAAAACTCTTTGGTTCCTGTGTCACAGTTTTTTATTATTATTATTGTTATTGTTATGTTTGCATTGAAAAAGAATGCATAGTTTTTCCCCACTGAAATATTTTTAACATTATTACTATTTTTTATAATTCAGCACTTGACTTAGACTACTTTCTGCATCAAAGCTCTAGGTCATTCAATGCATACTACGTTACTGACATCAGTGGAAGAAATTAATCTGTGCATATGTATTCTTATTTTAAAATGAGAAAGGGATTTAAATGTTTGGCTGATCTTGAATCCACAGTGAAAATTTCACTGTTTTTCCAGCCCTAGGGGCCTATGTTCTACTGCTGTTATGCTGACTAGATGACTCTGAAGGCACAGACATCAACTGACAGGGAGCTCTGGGACCAAGGAAATGACGTGGAAGTAGCACTGTCTGAATCAGTCTCAGGCAGGACTCAGTGGCACAGTGAAGCAAAAATGCTCTGTGAAATCGGTCAGCAAACTAACAAATAGTTTCCATTGCCATGAGGCTGGTTATTCCTGTTGTCACAGCTTTGGTTGAATGACTTTAACTTTTGCACTAAAATATAAAAATAAGTCAGAAATGTACAAAGATGAGAACTTTACTGATGTGGTTACATGGACAGATTAACCCAATGCACTGGTTAAAGAAACTTTTGCATGAAGCTTTGAAAGGATTTCATTACCGTATAGTTGAATTCACCAATTTTACACGCTGGAATAATCCCTTAAAAGAAAACCATCTTTCCATATAAAGACTTGGAGAACGTGTGAATTATTCATGGCAGCAAGTTGAAGATCTGACTCATTTTGTGTAAAAGATTAAAGATTAGGTCAGGGCTCTTGGTCCTGCAAGATGCACTGGCAGTAGTTTAATTCCACCACTTAATTCACAGTTTTTGTACTCTTGTTTAGCTATAGCAAGGTCATCTATGCTTCTAAAAGTATAAGAAAATAATACTGAAAGGACAGTTTTTAAGAACTAAGCTGTTAAATTTTATTTTATTTATTTTTTTAATTTGTTGGATTTCTTACAAATAAGCCATTAGAATATCCCTAAGTAAAGAAATATATTTAGGTATTCTTCCTTCAAAGACTATTTAACAGTCCTATACTACCATTCATGGTTTGTTGCTACATCCTTGCTGAAACCCAGAATTTACAAGCTTCATTTTTCTTGTCTTGGCTGAAGTGTGCTTTTTGTGACTTTGAATGGACGGGGAAAAACTTAGGAGGACTCACCTGTATTTTTAAGGAAACTGTACTGATACTGATTTCTAAAACCATATTTTTATTGCTGAAGTAGCTGTGATATCACTGTCAGCGTGTAAGCATGCAGTATCTACTTATGCAGTGTTGAAGTTGGAGATAAATTTTGAAAGCTTTTAAATAGCTTTGTTGCTAGGATGATGTAAAAAGGCACATTTACAGAATTTACTGTAGTGAATTGTTCATAGAAACAGAAAGGTTTCCTGCAAAATTATGGTTTGAGACAAAAATACAGATTTAGATACCCCTTGTTAAGTAGTTAAGTGGAGGTTTTCATAAGTATCTTGTATTTTAAAATGGAGGCAGTAGAGAAACAGAAGGATATATTCTGTCTCTGTTTATTGAGTAAGCAGTGAGACTTTACTGAAGATAAACTGGTATGTAAAAGAATACTGACCTCAGCAGACTAATAGATACTTCAAATTCAGGTCCTAACTTTTTAACATTAGATGTTCCTTTTGACATTGAGAGAGAACCAGGAAAATAAAAGGAAGTATTTAGAAAATATAGTCTATCTATTTGATGATACGCAGTAAAATTGTATTCCTTGTTTCTCTTCTTCACATTGTTGTGGTTAGAGTAAAATCCTGAAAATCTTTCTTTCACTGGAGAAGTAACTTTCTGCTGGAGACTGATAAAATAAATATAAAGCATATTTAATAAAGTACAAATCTTTGTTTTTGTAGCTAGGCTTTATTTCGAAAAATGATATGTAGTCCAGTTCACCTGTGTTCCACTTAGTCTTATAATGATAAATGCATATCGAATGCATTTAATTCCGCTTTTAAAAATGAAGAAATAAAGATCATAGAATTAAAATGTCCTGAGAAAGCACTCCATAGCATATCTGTGTCGAACTGTAGAAACCTCCAGTGATTTTCATCATCAAAAGTTGACCTTTCTTCTTATAGCTTAGTGGCCTTTACATTAAATTCCTATTTTATGCATTTTTATAATATTTTTACTTGAATGGTTAAGTACTGAGAACTAAGTTGACAAAGGAGTAGATTTTGTAAAGTGTTTTTTTTTTTTTTTTAAGGGATTAACAAATTTATTTTTCAGAAAAAATTTGCTATCCCTGTTTTCAGAAAAGAGAGCACACATTCAACAGTACTTTTAAACTGTGTAATACTAAATAAGCAGCAAAATACCTGACTGTAACTAAGAATAAAACCAGAGTGACTAATCTTCACAGTGCCTCGTAGGACACTGAATTTTGCTAAAAATAGAAAAAAAAATGATAGAATTATTATATTTTAAGATACTGAAGAGAATAGACTACATGAATGATAAGTAGTGAATGTTTTAGATATGCTGCTAGGTAGACGAGATGAAGGTGTGCATTTCTCAGCATTATTCTTGGGCTTTGATTGTTCAAGAAATTTTGAGTGGCTGTTTTAGAAGTGGTGCACAAATTTTTCAATACAGGTTGTCTAGACACAACTTACAGAAAAAAAATGTTTTTCTCATATACCTGAAAATAACCTTTCTTTCTTGAAATCCTATGCACTCTGTTCCCCAGCTCCTGCTGCCTCTGATCTTAACTCCAAACTCCTTGAAGTCAGTAATAATCTTTCCATACAGCTCAAAATATTTGGCTGGCAATCTGTTTCCAGGGTATAATTCTTGTCCATTTATTTTTTGAGGGGAGTAAGTTACGTGGTAATTTATAATATATATGTGGGAAATGTGATTGCTTTATGAATTGTATGAATTTATTTAAAGATATTTTGGTAACATTTTCTTCCAAGAAGTAGTTCCTCATTTTCGCCAGTGTAAAAAAGGGGAAAATAAAATTCAACAGTTTTCTCTCTACTAAAAATGCTGTAACAGTAGGTTATACGTGGCTTCAGAGATGTACCAAATCCAGCAGAATCTTGGTCTTACAATACAAGATTTAGATAGCAAAATTTAGACTACAGATTGTTGGAAATATTTCCACACAAGGGACTGTTGCTGAAAAATGTTCCCCTGAAACTCTTATCTTCAATTTCTTCCTTATTTTTAATTTGTAAAAATGAACATTTTCAAACAACTTTCACCTGCAACCTTTCCTTAATCTAATACATAATTTCTCATCTAAATGAAGAAAAAGAGCCACCCCAAATCAATCTACTTCAGATAGGTACTTCAGTCTGTTTCACCTGGACTGCAGGTAAGGAACCTGAAAACTAGGTGCATGGCTGACCTAAAATAAAACACTATTGACATTTTTGAGGGATTATGAGTTTTCCATGAATGGAAATACTTGCTTCATCTCAATTTTTTCCCAAGTAGTGGTGAAACCATTTACTGCTTTTCTAAAGTGGTTCTGAAAACAAGAGGATAGAGAAAAGGAAAACTTAAAACACTAGTAGAACTGCTTCCTATAATTCACTTCTAAATTTGGTTTTTGGTTATAAAATGGTCTTTCATTAAAAAGAAATACTGGTTAAAGTCTTGTCATCCACTCCACCCCAACAAGAAGACATTTCCTGAATGCAGCGGAAGAAACTGCACCCCAGTACCTTTCTTTTTAATTTTTATGGACAGAAATCAGAAAGTCTGCATGCTAATGACTTCTTTCCTTTGAAAATGAGCTCATTACTGCTCATTTCCCTCTTCTTTTAATCTGTTCAAGTGTGTCTCTTTAAAAATTTCAGAAGGCATTTCACGAACCTGTTACAAAAGCAAAGTTAAAACACAGACATTTTCTAATAAGTAACAGTTGTGCTTCACTCATGAGAGGGAATTAAATTACTGAAGAGGGGAAAACATGGATGGGCCATGGGGAAGTGAACTGAGAAAAAAATATAAAATTTCATAAAGAGAGAAAAAGGAAATGCTGAGAAGCCCTGGACCAATATTCAATTTGCCAAATGCACAACAGACTGCAACACAGTATAAATCACAAATAAGTATAAATTCCTAGTGTCATGTATCCCTGTTGAGCTTTGATTATTTTTAATGTTAAAATTTATAGATTAATAATTTAATTTGTACAGTAAACTGAAAGATAATTTCTGAATAAAACTGAATTTTAACTACGTCAGATTTTTCTGGTCTTAGTGCATCTCTGCTGGACACGACACTGTGGGTAAAAGATAATCATTTGTTTCAGACTGCTGATGTACATGCATGATTTTAAATCTGTTTATTTACTTGTGTTCATTTATGGGATGTGACTGGATGATCTGACTTAAAAGTGGATAGAGCTGCTTTTCAAATAATGTAAGAGATTCTTTGCAGAATCACATTAAATTCTGAATGGCTCTCTGTGTAACATTAAACATCCCTTATTCTTTTTTCCTTCTGAATCCTCAGTTTCATATGCTTTCATTGATTTATTTTTTCTCCTTCCTCATCATCAAGTAATAAATGCTAAACTGTTTAAAGATGTTATTACTGAGCTTTCTGCTTTCTTCACGAATGATGATCTCATTTTGTCAAGCAGCATAAGAATTCAAAAATAAACATTTATTTCCACTTTTTTGTTGTTGTGGTGGTGTTATATTCCTTTCTCTTATTTCAGGTGACTCAGCACGTGCCATTCTCATAATGCTAGAAGCACAATTTATAACTCAAAAATGGGCTCTGAATTTGTGCAGCGGGTAGAAATTATGGCTCAAAAAGGCATCAAATCTCTTTAAAAATGTTAAAACATATGTTCCACGAAGAATTTATTTTGCATTGTACCATAGCAAATATAATTAATATAATGGAAAGAGACTTCATTAGGCATGCTCAGAAAGACATACTTATCTCTAATAACAGCCTCACAAGGCACAGCTTGGAGCATATTTTTTCCCACTGAGACTGCATTTATATTATACATTTTATATATTGTTTTCAGTATGTTACAAAGTTGATTTTCTCCATTGGATGGTCACAAATGATGACTGGAATCCTTTGGTATTTATGGATACAAATTAATATTAATAAAAGTAATAATTGCTGAACTGTCCCAGAATTCCTGAGTGTGCTACAGGTAATAAGCTAAGTATCCTAACAACACAACAGATTGGCTTTAGTAACTGGAAGTCAGATGTTTCATACACAGTGTGAGAATCAGTTTTGTGTCTGTGATGTCAGCTAAAAATCAGAGCTCACTGGTGATTCTTGAGGGTCTCCTTTATGCAGTTTTGAGGAAAACTGTACAGTAAGTTGCTAGACTTCACATGGATGCCAGACAAGTAATATATTGAAGGCTCATTTTCTTAGTTCCTCCTGTAAATATCTTACAAAATGACTGTACATAATGATGTTAAGACATTTTAAAATTCGGACTGATTCTTCACTGAATTTCATTTAGAAAATTTTGAAATTAAGCTACCTTATTCCTTCTGGAATAAAATTTTAATTTATTGCCAGCCTTCTCTGAGGTATTTCCAACAAAGAAATGGATCTCTTAATTTGAATAGTGTGTCAGAAGCATGCAAAATTTTCACCTTGCAGCACCTTGTAGCTGCTGCCTTTTTGCTTATGTTAATATTAGAGCTTCTGCCTGTTAAGTAGCCACTTAGGTACCAATTGCTGCAAAAGTCTGATCCTCTTCCCATTAGAGAGCTGCAAAGAGTCATATATCCTACAGCAGCTGAGTGTGTGGATAGCTTCTACAGGATAGCCCAGGATATCCTGGGCACCATATTTTAATGGTTATTCAAGCGCAATATGAATTTCCAACTCCCTCTATAAAAGTCATGATGTAATTGAAAGTTATATTGATAAAAGATGATATTATGGCCTATGACAGGTCAATATGAGGAACTTAAAGCTTCATTTGGAGTCTGGATTCTAGCAGAAACTCTTGAGAAGGTAATGAATTATGTTACTAAATGTAAATGTGCTTTACATTGAATTATATGCACTCTTCTATGGGTGAGTGTGCTGGATTTTGCAGTCGAACTCTACATGGTCTGAAAAAGTGACCTTTGTTTGAGATCTCTATCATTCACAAGAAAACAAACAATACATGTTACTGAATAAATAACTTTTCAATGAAGGGTAAAGTCAATTCTCCACTTTATTTTCTGAGGAAATGTGAAATTGGCAGTTTTACCCTGGGTACAATATCCAGAGCAACAAGTCAACATAAAAAAGGTTTTTAGAGAGATTCCTGTTCTGACACTTTCAAGCTTAGTACTGAAAATGGAGAATACAGATATAGTTAGATATGAAACAACCAGGTGAATTTTTTAGACATTGTGCTAAAGAGGAAAAAACTTTATTATTAATGTTAATTTTCATTTTGTAAAATAAGAAATTATTAATACTGAATATTTTTATAAAGAATTATATCTTTTAAAATATATATATATTTTAAATAATCTTAATCTGCTACCAAAAAGAAAATAAAAACCCAACAACTTACTGTAAAACTGATTCCAGCCAATTTAGAACAAAGATTACAGTAATGTGTACCCATGAGATTTTCAGACTGAATACTTCAGGGTCAAAATCTAGATTGTCATTTTCCAATCGAGATGCATTATCATTACTAGTAATTTTTCATTTGTTTGTTCACCTTAAATCATGCCTCTTTCATTTGAAATGCTCAAATACACATTTAACCACTGAGCATTCTTTTATTTCTGTATCTTAGGCACCTCGTATGATCTTAGTCTTCTCATTTCTTTTTGTTGTTTTTGGACCTACATTTTCTACTCTGAGTGATTTTGGCATCCAAGTTAAAACATTGGATATGCACTGCTAGGATGAGAAAATGGATGCAAGTTGCTAAAAGAAGATGTCTTCCTGCTTATGTAAATCTGCTGAGCTGAGCAATAGCATGCTTTCTTCCAAGATTTTCCATTTGGTAGCACAGCTGATTTCCAGCCATTCCAATTTTTCACGCAGTATGAGTTCAGTTCCGAGCTCATACATCACTGACCACATGCTAAAAATGGAATTCCATTTACATTTAATATATCTTCATTCCATTTCTTCTTTCTAGAAGGCTTGTTAGGCTCACCGCCTCCTTTTCCTGGCATTCCTCCTCCTGTATCTTCTTGGGTTGTGATTTAAGAGCACGAACATAATTCATTATGGAATGCTTTGTCTCTTTCTCTCCCCTCAGCACGTGAATACTTAGTGAGCTGCTGAAGAGACCTAATAGCTCTCTCAGTGTATAGACAAAATACTTTAGAGAAAGGTAGGTTTGTAAAATTAATGGAAGTTTGGTGCTTCAGCATCATGTATCATATGAGTGTTACCAAAATAAAAATAACACAAAAAATCTAAGAACTGTAATGTCATCTATTCTGTCTTTGTCTAGGTGGTTTTAACTGTCAAAAAGGGTTATACTTCTCTACCTGAAGCTTGCATTGTGACATAAAAGAAAGTCTGGAAAAATATGGCTAAATATTGCATAGATTTTGAAAACATGCTTGTGAGAACATTGACAAGCTATTAACGGATTCACTCTTTCATTTTTCCTTCCTAATTTCTACAACCCATATCAACATGGGCTATTGGAGTTTTATCTTCTGAAGCCTTTCTGGGCCTTAGCTTAGTTTGGTGGGCCAATCACAGATATCACATTTTAAAATAAGGTAGAAATGTGGTATATTCTAACAGGAGCTGTCTCTCAAAGTTTATTTTACCTACAAGATTATATTTGTTCTCTGCAGTGAATAATTTGTTTTTATGCTTGAAAGAGCTAAGGATCAATCAAATTTTTGATGTGATTGGTAACAGACATTCAGACAAGTTCAGATTTGGGTGGACTGTAGGCAATTTAAACTGCAAGAGACATTTTAGACCTGCTTTTGCTTAATTGTGAAAATGAACACCACTGTGCGTTCCTAGCTCTATTTGTTTAATAGTTTTGGAAATTGAGACAGTTATAGCACCAGCCACATAGGATGAAGTAGAGTTAGATGCTTGTTCTTGTTCACTTGATCAAATTTAATAGCAGGCTGTGCATCTGTAATGCTGTAATGCTTAATAATGTTGTGAATTTAAAAAACTAATCAATTGCTTTCTCTTCATCAGTGCATATTTTTGAGCTCCTGTAATCCTTGCATCATAATATATACTATATAGCAACAAAAGAGAATAATTTTGTCTAAGGAATGAAGGTATGAATTCAGTAAAGTAGGACTGTGTTGTGAAGATACTCATACAACTTATATCAGTGTACTTTTTGTTGTTGCTGGTTTTTTTTGTTTTGTTTTTGACAGATTTTGGCTTGACAAATTTACCAAAGCCCATTTCTGATTTTGTGACCTTGGGAACCTGTATGACCATTTGAGCCTCGTTCAGTTCAGATTGAAAATCCACTAAATTTCTTATGCTGTTCTGAAACTACTTCACCTTTTAAAGCCGCAAACCAGTTGCAGCTGTTTGGAGGAGTTTTGAGCAAGTGAAAGATTTGTTTGAACCAAGGACTATGGAGGATATCAGAATTCATGTGATATCAAAGAAGGTGGAAGAACAGTCAAGGACTTTTTAATTTGCTTTTCTGTTTTTGTTTGTTTTTCATGCTGCGAACCAGAAAATTGCAGTTGCTGTCATTGGATGCTGCCCGGTTCCAAATTAAAAGCAAAACTGAGAGCTCCTGAGTTCTCTATTTACAACATGAAAAGATAGAAGCACTTGAAAATGAGATACAAAAGTCAATGAGAGCCTTTTTTTTCTGATCTCAAGGCCTTTCGATTGCAAATGTTTTCGAAGAGATGGGATATGTTGCTTAGAATAATATTAGATCAGTGTATGCTTAGAAGGCTTATCACATGATGAAGAAATACATTCACTGCTACCTAGACATGAGTTGTTCTGCTTCAAACAGGCATGGGTTAACTACCTGCTGATGTTACATACACTTGTTCCTTTTTAAGTAAACAGAAGTATTTTCCAAAAATAATAGCCATAAATACTTGTAAAAAGTCATAATATATTTTCTTGGCTAAGCAAGCACAATAATTTGTTTCTCAGGGAAGAATATGTCCTAAGACTTTAAATCAGAAAATGCATAGAAATGTATTAATCAAAACATGTCTAACTAAAGCATGAACTGGAATGTATAGTTATATGTGAAATTAATTTACTGAAGGCATTTTTTTTCAACAGAATTTTCTATTGCAATGATTATTCATACTGACTTACAAACATAGGAGACTTAAATTCTCCCAGGAGGAGGCAAGATCACAGCCAAGAGCATCATTACTTCCTGTGAGTACTGGAAGTTAAGATTTCAGATTTTATTTTATTTTATTGTTTTTGGGTATTTTTTTTCATGTTCTGTGAAAATATACTATTCTATTACATAAAATTAGACCTTGTGATTTCACAAGAAAACATTTATTTTGTGATATCATCTTTCTGTGTGCATTATATGTTACCTGAAAGGAAATAATCTTTTCTTCTCAGAACATGTGCTCCTATGTATATTACAAAAGAAATAAGCTCCAAAGATCAAATGTTATTGATTTTTTTTTTTCCTCCTATTTTATTACGTCGGCCCACCGTTTCAGAGAGAGGTTGAACCTTCCTGCCAATATTACATATTACATATTACATGATGTAGCCGTGTGATAGATAGCAGTAAAGGGGCATGCTAACAAAATGCCTTCTGACATGGAAGTGTGTATGAAGCAAAAGTGTGCTATTAAATTATTCCAATTATTCCATGGTGGAAAAAAAATTGCACTTACTGACAATCATCTATGCTTGCTGAACGTTTATGGAGACCAGACAGTGGATGTGAGTCAGTGAGGCAGTGGGTGGTGTGCTTAAGCAGTGGCAACGGCAACAGCGATTACCACTACTGGTGCAGAATTTTACGAGCAAAGCATGCAGGCTCTTGCTCACTCCAGGTGAAAATGCATAGCTTATGGTAGAGAATATGCTGAAAAGTATTGTTTTGTAGCTGAGAATTTGCTCTATCATACAGTATTGTTGTCATCTTTGTATCTGCTATAGTTTGCATGGAAATAAATAGGAAGCATTACTTTTGGAGTAAATTTGTCTGCACTAAAAGTACATATAATTTAATTTAGAATATGTATTTGGATAGTAAAGTATGGTAGAATTTGTGATAACTGGAAATCTCCTTGTTGATTTATTGTATGGGAACTGTTGAGTCACAGCCTGAGCCTCTGATTGATCACCTGAGGCAAGCATTGAGTCAGCTGTGGGAGCACAGGTGAAGGCAATTCAGCTGTGACTAGAAGGGGTGGAGCCTGGCTGCACCTCTCTTAGACCCCATTTAAGGGCTGATTGCCACTAGGGAAGGTTTTGGGTTTAAGGTTTTAGGGAATCTTTTTGGAGATCCCTCTTCTGTGTAGTCTTTCCTGCAAACCCAGATCTTTGGATACAGGTGAGTGTTTCTCCTCTGTTTGTTTCTTTTCCTGTTTTCACTACAATGATCTTTCCAGCTGTAACGCCAACTGTAACAGTGATGTTCACTCAGTTGTTATCTAGAGAAGGCTGGACCTGAGAGTTAAGTGTGTAAGAAGCAACTCAGGTTCTGAAGTATGTGGTCCAGTGAAGCTTTGCGAAGTGTTAATAGTGTATACAGTAGCTCATCCTGGAGAAGAAATGGATCAGCAAAACACAGATCTTTTTGCTAAAATATGCAAAGAATCCTGTTTATTAAAATATGCAAATACATCCACCATATACGTAAGAATTTGACTAGAAAAATATGTACATAAATCAATGAAAAATCAACAGGCTGTGCAACATCACATATACATTATATAATCTGATTATGAAAGTAAACAAAACATTAAGTGACAAAATATATTATTTAGATAAATCTAAATAAAATATAAATCTAAATTTAAAGAGCATTAAAAATGATTGAAGATTGCTGTGGGAACCCAAAGCCTTGTATCTAGGCATTATTAGGAGCTCTGTTTCGCTTCCTTCCTATGTAGGATTGTCAGAACCTGAGTTTGGCAAACTTGATGAAGATAAAGTAACTTGTATCTTCATTTAATACTGGAATTATTGTTTGCCTTGCTTTCCCATTCATTTTTGTTCTTTTGTCTGTTTTCTCAATGTTGCTTGTGAATATGCTTAGAAAGCAGCTTAAGGTCTTAGGAAATTTTTGAAGAAACTTAACCCTGCTGCTTGGTCACAACTGCAAAACTGCTGTGCCCTTGGTTTGAGGAGGAAAAGCAGTATCTTCTGTTTTCCAGTCAGTTGGAGTCATTCCTAATGATTGTCAGTGCCCTTTTCTCTCCTGTTCTAGTTTGCAGGCTAGATTTTCCTTTCTTAGAAGTGAAGGAAGCTATATAATAGTAGCAAGCCTGCTTTTTGCATGGCTTTCCTTGCATGTGAAAGGGAGGTGTCCCTTCAGAAGGATCATTTGCTGCTGACCAGCCTGTTTGAAGGATTTTCTTGGGGAAAAAACAACTTTACTAAGATCTACACACCTCAGACTTTCTTGCTGCTGTTTCATTTGGCTTTTGTTCTGAAAATAATACAAAAATCCTATGACTTGCATTAGACTTTTTTCCTAGTGATTCGAATTTATATTCATGTCTTTTGAGAGTTTTTTTTGGCACCATTGCCCTCCTCTGGATGGCAGGATTGTTACTCTCCTGTCTTTGCAGACCATCCTTCTTCTGTTAGTAATCATGAAGACTTTCAAATGTAATTTTTTTTTGTAAAATGTGCAGTACCATATCTCAGAAGTGAAGTTACATTCAGCAATCTCGTTGACTCCAAGCCAGCAGTCTTTTTTATATTATATACTTGCTTTTCTCTGATGCTGGACTGGGAGGTATGCATTAAAGGACATCTTGTGCTACAAGACATCCATTCAGAAAAGGTGATAAGGGAAGGCAAGACAGAACTGTTGGCTATTCAGCACACTTGCTTTTCTGTATAAAGACTTAATTGCTCTCAAATGTTGTAAGACATTTTGAGTTCCTTTCATGAAATGTCAAAGTGGGGGAAAAGTGATCAGTGACCTTTTGGATTAACACCCTGTTAGTGTAGGGTTACAGAAATTTATCTCTTATAGTATTGATACTGTACCTGGTAAAAATCTTAGGGAAAATTCTAAGGGCAAGGAAAGCAAGTACAGGTACTTAAAGAATATTCCCTCTTTTCCAGGTAAATTGAGTCAGAGGGGATACCTTTCTGTGAAAAACTACTTCCTAAATAACTGTTCATTATTTTGTCTAATAGCTTTTTGCATCTCTGTACGTTTCTAACACTAAGTTGTACTGAATTGAGTTCCACGGTGTAATGCATGCTGCCTGATGATATAGCTCATTTTGTTTGTTTTGAGCCTACCCTGTGTTAATTTATTTCATGCTTCCTATCTTTTCTCCAGTAAAAGACAATGAGGAGACTTTCTCTTTTTTTTCATGTCTATTTTTTCCTCACTAAGTTATAGTTATTTCTCATGTGGCAAACATTCAAAATCTTTTTATGTCCTTCATTGTTGTCAATTCTTGTACTTGCTGCTAATTTTGATCTATCCCTTCTTGAATTGTTGAGTGGAAGTGAAATACTTAAGTGGGCTCCTGGCAGCGGGCATCACATCAAAGGCTTTTATTGATAATCCCCCTCAGAACTGTCTGCTACTGTCGCTTTTAGAAGGGAGGTGATGAGTTTGTCATATTTTTGTATCTTGTCACAGTTCTTTATACCAGTATGTAGGAATTGGCTTTGAAATACTTTACAGAATTGTAGGGGCTGGAAGGGACCTCTAGAGATCACTTAATCCAACTGCACTGCCAAACCAGTCCCCCTAGATCAGATTGCAAAGATAGATAGCCAGACAGATCTCTTATCTCTGCAGAAGAACTCCCTGTGCAGCCTGTTCCAGTGCTCTGTCACCCTTACTGTGAAGAAGTTCTTAAGCAAGTTTGTGCAGAACTTCATCGTATGCTTCAGTTTGTGGTCACTTCCCCTCTCCCTATAGCAACATACCACTGAAAAGTCTGGCCTCGTCCCTTTGCCTCCCACATCTTAGATATTTATAAACATTGATCAGATCCCCTCTGTCTTATTTCCTCTAGGCTGAACAGATCAAGCTTGCTCAGCCTTTCTCTCATAAGAGAGGTGCTCCATGACCTTTATCATCATTGTGGCCCTCCATTGAACTCTTTCTAGGAGATCCATGTCTTTTTTTATACTGGTGAGCCCAGAACTGGATACAGTACTCCAGGTGAGGCCTGACCAGGGCAGAGCAGAGGAGAAGGATCACCTCCCTTGACCTGCTGACCATAATCTTTTTAACGCACCCCAGGATACCATTGGTCTTTTTGGCCCCCAGGGCACACTGGTGGCTTGTGGCCAACCTGTTGTCCACCAGGACACCCAGGTCCCTCTCTGACTTCCATCAGGTCATTCTCCAACCTATACTGATGCATGCAGTTATTCCTCCGTAGGTGAAAAACTCCACACTTACAATTTAAACCTTCTGAGTCCTGTCAGAATGAATTCTGAATTCTTTTTAGCCTTCCTTGCTGTCTTCCCTGCAATAGTTAGGGACCCCTTCTGGGGTAGGAGGTACTGTTTCTAAGGCCTCTAAGCAGGGCAGACTCGATGTTGCTACTTTTATGGTATTTCTTTAGTATGAAATGATATGGCTTCATTGATAGGCTTTGGGATGTTTTTGTCCCCAAATGTACCTTTGTTTACTCTCAAAGCTCTTATGACAGACTCTGAAAATAGTAGAAATGAATGCAATGGGATAGTTCAGTTGAAAGCGCTGGACAAAGACCATCAAATCCAGCTGCCTGACAACTTCAGGGCTAACAAAAAATAAAGAATGCTATTATTTAATTTTAAATTAAAGTGATGACAAAGGATAAGCTGTTTGATCTGATTAGGATGGCTCTTTAGCCTAAGTCATCAGTCAACTAATCAGCATTGTGAGACATCCGGACAAACATTTTAACATACTAACAGAAGAAGAGGAGGAAGATGATGGATGAGATAATGAAAGAAAGTGAATGCTGAAGAGTGAAATGATAGAGAAGTAGAATACTGAGGATAAGGAGTTATAGGTAAAATAAGAACATGAGATGCAGGGCACAAGCAGGAGAGAGGGGAAGGACAAAATATTAGCTAGCAGTGCTTTGTTGGAAGATGAGAATGATAGGTAGGCAGTGTCATTTAACTCTCTACATGGAAAAAATACTAAAGTTAAATCTAGTCCAGGGTCAAATTAAGAAAAAGTACCTCCTGAAAATTCAGAAGATGGTTGGCTCTAGACTACTCATTATCAGTGGACAGCTGCAGCTGTTGTGAATATATACCTCATTCTTTTGGAAAATGAAGTATATATGAATGGCAGGACTTGGTCAGTCCACTGTTGGCTGTAATGATTAGCTCTGTAGCTCTGCATTAGTGTCTTGGAGAGCATGGTTTCCATGTGTGGGCTCTTAAGGCTGCCTGTGTGGATTACAGTTCTTGCAACTACTTCCATAGAGAGCCATACTTAAAATACAGGACTGTATCTATTCTGTATCTTCACACACAATACAGTTTTATGGCCCTAAATTATTAGTGTGGTATGCTAAAAATATAAAACTCATTTTCAGTATTTGGAATTACACCAGAATAAATATAAAACAGAATATCCCTTGAGCTGTACAGTTTGTAATTGAGTTTTCTTCTTTTTTTAATCTCGAACATATAGCTTATAAATTAGTGGGGCAGCAGAGTGAAGCCGAGTGTAAAATACTGCAATAAAATTGAACACTTTGTATCTTTCTCTCTTTGCAGTTATGATCATTATAGAAAATAGTTATTAAATCTCAAAAGATTACTATAATTGAATTGCTTGTGTGATGATAACTTACTGTTTCTTGAGTCCCACAGATAGGGGGAAGAAAAAAAAAAACAAACAAATGATCTCTCTGTAATGCTGTGTTTTTTCATTCAGAAAAAGATGTTGAATTTTCACATGAACAAACATTTTATCTCTGTTATGTTCAAAACAAGTACCTTCTAGGCAATTCATTTTAATTTTTATGTATATAGGGTCAATGTTATTTCAGTGCTCTTAAAGATGTTGCCATTACCTCGATGGTGTGCCCAGTTGTTTAAAAAGCAAGAATAAAAATAAGCCACGTGCTTGACATTTGACAGGTAACTGGAGAAACAGATAGTATTACAATATTGCTCTTTTCTGTCTTATTTATCAATCTGTCATAACTCTTTTGTCAACAAAGTGGGACTCTTGCTTTCCTGGCTTGTCAGGCATGCTTAGGGGTAAAGATATTTTTCTTCGCTTTGGCATCACAGATTGACAAGACAGGTATCCTAGAGCTTATGACTACTGCTTGGCTATTGTTACCCCTAGCTGCTTATACATTTTTCCTTGAAGCATCATCACTGCTGCTGCGACATTTTAGATGCTGCCGTAAAGCCTTAACTGACTTCCTCAGGCAGCAAATCTCTGGCAAGCTAGCAGTGAAGTGATGCTCTCAGTACCTGTGCTAGACCTGTGTTTTGTACTTGGAGTATATCAATCTCTAGCACAATCCATTTATCACACAGTGATGAGTGCCAGGAGCTTGTCTCCTACTTAAGCTTGTATTTCTAGTCATCAACTATGGTTCCCCAGTGTTATGTGTAGCTCTATTGCTTTCAGTTCCCCTTAACATATCTCTCACCTCATCTGGTGACATTGTGGTAAATTCATCATTTGGATAACTTCTGACATCTGATTTTACGTATTTTTAAAGACACTTTAAAATGTCTTCCATCTACTAATTGAAAGAGCAGTATATGGGGGGGGAAAAAAAGTAGGAGTAGATTAATAACAGCCCATATGATATAAGTAATCAGATGCTTACTTAATGAACTTGTAATTATGATCCATAGACACATTATTGGCATATAAACTGGGCACAAGGGTTTTAATGAGATTTGATAGGCTACTTAAATCGCATTCTTGATAGGATTATCCAAATGGGTTCAAGCTGAAAAATTGAGAAAATGAATAAAAATGGAAATTGAAACATTTGTTGTAGTAAATAGCTAGAAGCTGTAAAACAAAAACATAAGCCACGTGGCTTAGCAAGACAACTCTCTAAAATGAGGATAACATCCTCTTTGTATCTCCTCTAATGAATATGAAGGCCACAATGAACAATTTAGTACAGACAGAATTTGGGGTATCTTTGTGGATTAGTCAGTCCTTAGTAAGAAGACATTTTTTTTTTAAATGCTGTTCTAAAAAATGAATCTCCTAATGAGAAAAAAATGTGGTGCCATGGCTTTTCTCTCCTTAAGGAGAAGGCATTTCTTTTATATTTTTTCACTAGAAAATCTCAGTTTTTGAGTCCATTTAATAAATTAATATTTTTAGTGTTCAAATCTAATTTCTTTTGTGGTATGCCTGTTGTTTCTTAACCCGCATCAGTAATTGGTCTCACCATCACAACTACACTCTTACTGGGTTCAAGTGTGTGTTCTTGTTTTCTGTGTTAGTCTGACATCCAACATAAGTCATTTAGTCATCTGCCTATCTTCATTTCTGTAACTAAGTCACAACTTGTTTCACTTTATAGAAGTTCTCTCTGCTTTACGCTTTTTACTGAAGGAAGTTCCAAATATTGAGCATTTTAAAGTCAGTGTTGCTAAGCTGTATTGTAGATTCTAGAAGATAAAGTGTCAAGCTGAACATCCTTGCTTTTCTGAGCAACAAAGCTTCCCATTATTTACATTTTTGTAGATAGTATAAATTGTATTTCTGTATGATTACCAGGAGACAAAATATAAAATTGATAGCTTTTTCACTTAATAAGAACGGAGACAAAATCAAAGTCTTTCCATTTTCTTTTTTTATTTTGGAAGTCTGCATTAACCCCTCCTCTCTCCCCGTCTCCTCCCTTCCTCCCCCCCCCCCCCCCCCCCAGGAAAAAAAAACCAAAAAAAAAAAACCCAAAAAAACAAAACACATAAAACAACCTAGTATTTCTGTCAGCGTATTCACTCAAGTAAAGTAAAGGAAATCACGTGTTTTCCGTCTGTCTAATTTGAGTACTCATGAGATTCCTGGCAAAGTTATCTAAATTTACTCAAGCTAAAAAAAATCCCACATTAAAAAGAGTTATTGTAAAATTGATGACAACCAACAACCAGAACTGGTTTAAAAAATAAAAATTAAAAAAAAAAAATCACATGGTATGAGAGGATCTGGCTTCTCAGAACAACTAGGTTTATTTTTTTTTTTAACTGAGCAAAACATCCTCAGTAAGAAAATAGTAATTTAGCTTAAAATAAGTAATCTAACTTTGGACTCCATTGGAAGTGGCAGTAGAAACACAGTTACAGGCTATGCAGTCTCCTGGCTTTTTCTTTTGTAGCAGTTGCTTTGTTTTATACTGTGTTCTTGAACTGTAGTATTCCATCTACCAAATACTAATTATTTCATTTCTGCTTGCTTTTAAGCATCTAGAAATTGCTCTGTGAATAAGACTAGCATTTATCATTTTCCAACTTCTTGTTTTGTTTTTTTTTTTGAGTCATAAGATATCAGTTAGTCACTTTCTCCTGCTTTTGTACAGTGGTTATTTTTGGTGTTTTATTTACTACTTCCTAATGTTTTGTTGAGAACAATGCTGACATCAGCAACAGTGCTTCACCTTTGTGTAACTGAAAAGAAAAGCTTTTATTACATGAGCTTAAATTGGTAAAATTGAAATAGACTAATTGAAATGTCTTTTCATTTCATAAATATAATGCAAGAATTAATGCTGACAGTGATCAGGTAGGAATTACATCTGAAACCATAATTTAAAATGTCCTGTTCCTGAGAAGTATTTGAACTGTTGCACATTCCTTGTGCTCTGCTTATGGGAATTTTCTATGGAAAAATACTTGACTGTACTTCTAGACTTTTAGTAGGACTTATCTCATGGGAGCTGTGGTAAGGGACTGGGTCTTCCCAGTGCCTAGCAAAAGAGTATAGCAGTACATGCCAAGGTGGCAGGTAAGAGCATGAGGAGTCTGTGACGACTGGGAGCAGACATTCTCAGTCTTCCAGCTGCAGGTGACAAACTCCAGAGATCACTTCCTCCCTATCTCCCTGCCAGAGAACATAACTTCTTCAGATGCTCTGAAGAAACTGCTTAGGTAGGAGTGCTTTCTGAGATATTTATTAAAGACTTGCCAGTTAAACTGTTTTATCCAACAGCTTCTTTTGACTGAAAGAACTGAAAGAACAGCCTCTGAATTTGCTGAATGTATGTCTGGGTATCCACCTTATAAACTACAGCTGAGTTTGTGGCCCAGAAGATAATCCACATATACATATTTATGAGAAGAAGGTGAACCCATGTGTCTTTTTAATAATCAAAATTCGAGTTACAAACCTGCTCATACCTGTAGTTTAAAAGAAGTATAGAGGAGAAAAATAATCATATTTTTATGTAAAACTTACAATAAACTTGTTGTTACTTATGTTGATAGTCTGAATCTGTTGATATAATGTAGAATTTAGGAACCTATTTAAAAAAAACATTGAAAATATGAACTTTTTTGAGTGCATTACAAAATGTACTCATCTACAAGATAACATCTGCCTCTGACATTTTGTCTAAGGAACTTGTGAACCTGTACTCATTTATTTTTCAGTTTTGAAATATTTCCATACTTTAGGCATACTTACAGTCTTCAAGCACTTCAAGGTACATATCTGTAGAGTTTAATTTTTCTTTTGCAATGTAATGTATGAAAAGCTAAGTAGATAAAACGTGCATCCTCTATTTCTCCTGCCATTCACAATAAAAGTACAAAAGGACTTAAATTTGGAATGAACGTTTCAAATTTAGGAGACAAAATTTGTAAGCTTTTCTGAAATTTGCACATAATGATAGGAAAGTTAAGGACTTCATAATTTTTTTTATTTAACTCTAGACGTAAAATATCTGCTCTTGCCTTTATTCAGTTTCTGAATAACTAATTTCATACAGCATTGTTAAACAAAATGTCACAGAAAACCTGTATACCTGGGAGCCTCTGTAGTATGTTCTACTAGATATATTTCTTAGTGTTCGTGCCATGATCAAGTGTAAAAGAAAGGGCATTATATTTCTAGTGACTTTTTAATATTTTCAGAATAAAATACAATGTAGAGATGGTATATAACTACAAGGAATTAGAAAAAATGTGAACTTTAAAAAGATTAAATAAAGTAACATGGTACATCTCTGCATATGTAGAAAAGTTTGACATCAGTTTGTAAGAGAAAACTCGTTTTTTTTATGTATAAAAAAGAAATATAGGGCTGAAGTAAGTGATATTCCAGTTTGAATTTTTAAGAGTGAATACTTTCATTCTAATCTATCAAAGCTTTTTGTGGAGTCCAACTGAATAAAAGGGAGTCAGTCTTCTTACTTAAAATTAAATACTTCACCTGCTCTGTGGATGGAGTTCTTAGTTTTTTGGCTTAATCAGTGTCCCATTGAGCTCCCTTGGAAATTTCCTTCTTCACCTGCTTCTTATAATTAGAAAAGAAGTTTAATGTCTCTTAATGGAATATCTAGCATGGCCTCCTGCTGCAGGCAAATTGACCATTCATCTTTTGCTTTTTTGGTAATTCTTGTTTCATTGTACCCATTTCCAGCTCATTCCTTCTAAATATATTACTTAATTAGTATTTATAACAATGGCTTATTGTAAGATGGGGCTCAAAGATTTGAGGGTAGTTTAGTGAAATATTTCAGCTGCTGAACAGACATTATAGCTCTCTAGAGGGGAGCTGTAGACTTTTTATATGATTCTCTTAAAATGGACCAAAGGTGAGAGTAAGGTGACCCTTAACAGGGTTATTGGAAGGATTATACTGAAGAGACCATACCCAGGAAATAGGATTGTCTACAGGATAACAAGATCATCCCTTGCTAAATTCACACTGTAAAGAAACAGGTTTAAAATGCAGTAGAGGAAATGAATGAGACTGTTAGGGATTTGGAACAGATCTTTGATTACTGCAGTGCTACCTTTTAAGAAAGATGGAATTTGGGAAAGTTGAAGACTGCAGGGTCAGAAAAGTTGTAAAGTGTCAATTTAGGTTAATATGTAAAATGGTCTTGCTATATGTCAGGTAAGATGCAATTTAATATTAACTCTTATCCAGCGACATTTATTCTGAGTGCTTTTTAGAAATTCTTTAACTGGTCTAATGTCTTACTGGCTCCATTTGATTTTGATTCTATGAGGCCAAATCAGGGTCATTTATAACAACGGGTATAAATTCCTATAAATCTCTTACCTGTTCTTCTGTCATTTATATCAGTGCATAAAAGCAAGTAAATTTGTACATGTCGTCAAATGTAGGCACCTGATTTCTTCCAGATTAGCCTTCCAAATTAGCTTTTTCCTTAAATAGATGCACTCTATAATGAGCTCAGTATTTCTGAGAAATCTTTTTTACAGTGGTTGCAGCTTTAGAATTGACATTCCCAAACTAAAGCTTTTGTGATGCCACTTTGATCTGCTTCACATTCGTAAGATTTCAGGTTTACATGTGGTATCCCAGGTGAACTGCCATTGATCAGCAATCAAAGACAAAATATTAATGTCTTTTGATATTGGAGATGTCTTCATTCTCTTCAGACTTTATTCTGTCACAGTATCAGTTCTTAGTGTCTTTTTACAGTTTTCTACTCCTTGTGCCTCAGGAGGTGCACAGAGGGACACTTCTGATACATTTAGTGCACAGAGTAAAAATAATGCCTCATGCACTTTCTTACATGTTTAGAAATGGGGTCTGTATACTTTGTTCAGTACATCAGTATAAACACCAGCCCCAGTTTAGCAGAATAGCACAGAGTTGGCCAAGGCTAAATCGAGGCAGAGCTTAAGCTACTGACAGGTAAATAAGGAAAGTAGAGCAGAGACTGTGACAGCAGTGCTGCTGGGAAGTGAAGGAAGGAGTTGTTCGAACAAACTGGAGAAGACTCAGAAACAGAACAATAATGATGTTTGGCAAATATATATTGTAAAATTCTACTGTGCCTCCATTCTTCCTCTCCATTCTTCACATGTCCTATGCTGGCTCACATTTTTTTTTTTCCTTTGTTCAAGTGAGTCAAATGAGCTACGAGGCTTTGGCAGGCATTGTCTTTTAGCAGAAGCGTAAACCAACGTAAAAGTTCTAAAAGCATTTGGAAATGTGGGGGAAAGAAATCCTCCCTACCTGATCACTGGCTGGAGATCTTGCAAAATAACAACCTGTATGGTGGTGATTTGAGAACTGGAACTATTTCCAGAAAGACCAGGTTAGTTCACAAGTGTGAACAAGTTTCCTTCTCAGACTGATCATGGTTTTGAATCACAGAAACAATAAGGTTGAAAAAGACCTCTAAGATCATCAAGTCCAATCATCAACCCATCACCACCTTGCCAACTAAATCATGTCACTCAATCTCACACCCACAAGTTTCTTGAACTCCTCCAGAGACAGTGACTCCACTTTTCTGGGAAGCCTGTTCCAAAGCTTAGCCACTCTTTCAGAGAAGTGTGTTGGTTTTTGTTTTTTTTTTTTTTTTAACCACAACCTCCTTTCCAGCAGTTTTAGACTAAACAATCCCAATTCCCTTAGCCTCTCCTCATAAGACCTGTGCTCCAGAACTTTCACCAGCTTTGTTGCCCTTCTCTGGATAGTCTAGGTAAAGTAGCAAGTTGCTGTTTTCTCCTGAACGGGGGGAATTTATCCTGCCCCCATTCCTTTCTTCCAGCTCAGGGGGCTGAGTACCCCAAAGATAACTGTTCTGACTATTAAACCCAAAAGTAAAGTAGACAAGGAGTACCTCAGCCTTTTCCTTATTCCTGGTGGCAATGTTCCCTTCCACATCCAATAAAGGATGAAGCTTCTCCCTGGACCTCCTTTTGTTTGTGCTGTTGCAGAGCTGGAATCAGCCTGTGCAGATAACACACATTGCCTTTGGGACCTCATTATCCAGATGAGAACATAACAAAAGAGTTTCACAGTTCTGTTCTATCTTCTGAGCCTCAAAATTATGTCCAGATAGGGGAAAGAGAAGATTCTGTCCAAACAGTAAAATGGCCCTGGGCTCTTCAGTCCAGGTGTAGACCATGTGGGTATGGAACTGGCATGGCATGAGAGCCACATTCTTTACACTTCCTAAACATACTGAGTTCCTACCACTTCTGTGTCAAGCAGTAGGTCCTTTTCATACCTTTTGTATACCTCAGGAGCATCCATCACTTTTTTTTTTGGCCATATTTTCTTATAATTATTTCTCAATCATAGAATGGCCTGGGCTGAAAAGGACCACAATGATCATTTACTTTCAACTCCCCTGCTATGTGCAGGGTTGCCAGCAACCAAACCAGCCTACCTGGAGTCACATCCAGCCTGGTTTTGAATGCCCCTAGGGATGGGGCATCCACAACCTCCTTGGGCAATCTGTTCTGGTGCGTTACCACCCTCTGGATGAAAAGCTTCCCTGTCACTTGTCACTTCCCAGTTATGATATAGTTCCCATTTGGATTGTAAAAATTCTTTACAATTAACTAATTTATGGATCAGTTCATCTGCTGTAGTTGCGAATTGCCCAGACCTTCATTATAATCAGTGTGACTTATATGGATGGAAGATCTGACATCATGTCAATAGGATATGAAAAGGAATATCTTATTCTCTTTATACTCACTGTCAACAAAAATGACACTTCTATTTGACACAGTCTCCTTAACACACAGCAAATATTCACAGAATTACTTTATTTGCTTGAACTGAATTACAGATGACTGACCAACATCATCTAGTAAAAGAATGGATCCTTACTTTGTAATGGTTACTGATCAAATAGGTTTCTTCCTGACGCACTATCCAAATTTAACAATCTGATTCTTATGTCCTGGTACTTATGTATAGTACTTGGAAAGTCTCTTGGAAAATCCCTGTACTGGTTTCTTGCTAAGAAAATATTTCAGTATATTTCTGGGACATCAACAGTTGTGAAAGTTACCTTATCATAAGTAAAGTTTGTGTCCTGGTGAATGTTAACAAGCATTACTACTTTTATTAGTACTTGAATTTATGTATTGAGTACCAAGTTGTTCTCACTGAAATATGAGGTCCTCTGCTGTGATCACAATAAATAGAGGCTATTCTTAAATCTGAAAGACTTAAAATCTTGATATACACATTCTTCCAGAGTTTTGTTTTATAAGACATATATAATTCAAAGGCACTGGAAACTACAGTGGCAAATTATAAGAGTTATTAAAAATTCTATTTCAAGCTAATATCAAGTCATCAAAAAAAAGGAATACTCCTGACCCTTTTACCAAAGTGTAAATTAGCAGTCTAATGGTAATATTCAGATGTGCAAAAGAAATATAAGCTGCTTTTGATGAAAATATTATAAGAATGTTCTTCCCTACTGTGAATCATCCTAACATGTGAAATAGCATTTTGATACAATGATCTCTGCAAAGGGCATAGCAAACTGGAAAATATGGGAACAAAAGATTAAGACAATTTTGTGTATCTCTTGCCAATAATTTATTCTCATTTTATTTATTACATAAAACATGAATACCTCAAATCACCTCTGCATCTTGTTTTAAAAGCAAATAACTCATCCTGCCTACCACTAGAACATTTTCCATACAAAAACACTAGTTATGGAAGTAAATGAAAGCTAAACATGATTGTATTTAAGAAAACATCTTGTATATATTATCGTGTACCAATAATATCTTTTTTTTTTACTACAGCATGAATATTTATATTTTTAAGAAAAAAAAGGAAAATGATATAAAAACAGGATAGTTACAAAACTGTGGAGATTTTTTTTTTCTTTTTCCTTCCATAATCATGTATCATTAGAAAAGCTTTTAAGAAATGGAATCGTATGTTGACATAAGGAAAGCAGATTTTTTTTTTCTTCTGCCCACCCACCTGTGCTATTTGTTAAGAGCACCCATGGCAAATGCTGTGTAGCCTATAATTCCTCTATGGTGGGAAATCCCATCTTCTATCATAAAAGCTTTATAGCATTACATTAGTCACTTTTGTTTTCTGATGGAAATTTGACTATTCCTTATCATATGGGTTAATAGTGTAGTTCTTAGGCATGTAGGTAGTTTCCTTATATAATGCAAATGGCTGTGCCTTCCCCTGAATGAATTTATTTTTTTTTAAACTTGCTTTCCTATTTTGGCAGGTACAGCTCATGTTGAAACATTCTGCATACAGGCATCAATCCAATAAACATCTGAGAATGTGCTTAACGTTAAATAAATTACTAGTGTTATTGAACTGTAGTGTCCTATTCATGAGCTAAGGTGTAATGAATCAGAGCTGTATAATCTAGCCCAATTCTAGTGACGTAAGTAACATTCACTGCAAAAGTCTTGGACTAATCCCAAAGGTCTAAGCTGCTTGCTGGCTTAACCAGCAGATATAAAATAGTTCTATTTTCACATTCAATGCTTTTTTAACTATGCACGTTGTACTGTAAAATGCAATAACATGCTATAGTTTTATTAATTGCAGTACCTTCTGAAATTTTAACAACTGAAGTAATTAATAAAATTTATAGTTTTATTCATATGTTGTCTCAGGTTGAATCCAAATATATTAGAAGAAATGTTGCTACACAATATATGGATTCACTTTACATTATTATCTTGACAGTTCAAAAAGAGAAATGAGCATGCCAATCATGACAATTCATTGAATTACCTCTGCAGTATCTTTATCTAGCTTAAAACTTTATTCTAATGAGTATAAATCTCTCCACCCCACAGACCTCCTGAAGTCCAGGAGATTTTGCTTCTAACTGAAAATCTCTATGTTTATTACAGCTAAGATGAATACCTTATGTAGTTGTAGGGGTAATATGAACTATCAAAATGAAGAGTTTACAGCAATTAAGAGAATGTGCGCTGATTGTCAGTGAAAGCTATATAACTCTTCGTACTTTCCATGTCCTGCAGCATAATTCCATACAATAGCATATTTTGGTGTAGGGCTGTAATTAGACTTAAGATTGTGGTGCGCGATAAAAATGAAGAATTTAAAGCTAAAAATGAGAAGTTGGCTGAGTGTTTCAAGACCACACAAAGTCTTGTCATTGGCAAATGGAAGTAGTTTAATGCAGAGGCTGAACTGAATTGATATTTCTCCTCATCATCTGATGTTATTGCACCCTTTGTTGGTATACTTCAGTCAAAGTACTCTGATAGTACAACGTTCACTGTGAGACATTAGGTATTAAACTCAACTCCAAGGTTAGTAGACTTTGTAGAAATTCTAAAAGCTTAAGAACAACCTTAAAGTGCTGCTGAACTGTATACATTGTCCATCTCCTTTGTAATGGGAAGTAAATGCTTTATTATTATTCAAATTAATTTGTAGATCTCCCTTAGCCTGTGTCACTGACACTTTCATGATGCTTAAGCTGGTTGTGCACAGACATGCCAACGGATAGTTAACAAGTACTGTAAGGAAAAGAGCACTGTGGGGGCTTACATCTTAATTTTCTGTGCATTAATAGGCTGAAATAGGTGGTTTTCTTATGATTTAGTAAATTGTAGTGTTAAAAATAGATTTTCACTTGTAGAAATAGCAGTCACATTTCCCAAATATCTCTATAATTTAACTTGACAATAAAAATAACGATGTAGCTATGATACAATTTATGTTGCCCATCTATGAAGGCTAAGCCACAGGAAAATTCTATGAGGATGTGCAGATAGGCAAAGAAAGCCTCAAAAGAAATACAGATGTAATTTAGTCTCAGATCTTAAGGCAATTAGTTCTAAAACAGGCATATTAGCGTGTACCTGTCTGTCACTTGTAATATTATAATAATTCTCCTTTCTCTCTAAAAACAGTTTCTTTCATGGAATTGCCTCTTCAGTCTTCATTAGCAGTCTTATTTTCCCTGTTATTTAATGCAACTTTTCTTCGGACTTGCAGATCACTTGTGTTAAAGAACACTTCTAAAATACAAAAATGTGAATTTTTATCGCGTAGAGTGAGAACATTTTGGTCACAGGTTTCAGAGAACAACATCACCTCTGCTGCAGAACAAGATTGGAGGGCAAAGTCCAGAAAGAAGCATCCTGCTCTAAAACCTCTCCTACATCAGTTCATTGGGCATTATGATAATTAGATCATCTGTCTAAATAGTGTCCATATGGTGTATTTTCTGTAAATGTTTTCTTTATTTGAACAAAGTGTATTAATCTATTTGCAGATCCACATTGAAATTAACCTTGGAGATGGGTAATTAGAATCTGAGCTGAGTAGCAGAGCAGGCTTTTATTACTTGGGGTAAGGGTAATGGAAATATTATGTATTCTCTCTGATTCTAAAGTCTAGAAGTTAAAGACAAATGACGTGAACCTGATAAAGGAATCATGTTCTTGGATTTGGTCTGTTTTAGTTCCCCAGAGTAAAACAGAAGAAAATAAAATTAGTTTGGACTAGGACCTTTTATTAGACCTACAGAGTAGTTTTCTTTCTGAAAAAGACAGTTGTGGTTGATTAGCAGTAAAGAAAAGCTATAATTTCAGCTTGAATGATTAGTAGAATTACTTAATTTTTCACATTCTTTTTATAAATGTTTTTCTTAATGGATTTTTATGGCTTTAAGAATGAACAAAATATTTTAAACATAAAAATAATTAAAGGTATGGTAAAAGAGCTCTCTGATTTTTCCCATGTGTCCATCACTTTTCTGATTTTATTCCATGGCATGCATAGCACATTTGGGAATGAGTTAGTTAGTTAGTTGCACTAACATTCTTCAACAGGCACAAATGAATTATAAACTTTCTTTTTCATATAATGAGCTAGATTTTTATAATATTAAAAAATGTGTCAGAATTTTCTGCAGCTACATGCACCCTTGAACACTTTGTTGAATTACAGCCTTTGTTATGTAATGATTGATTGTTTTTGCAGCATCAGACTTGCACAAATAATTGTGCAGTTAATACTCCAGCTGGTTCAATCAACCTCAGATAGTGTAGTAGTGGATGCAACAGAACAGCTTCAGAGAGGAGAATGGTTTCTGAATGCAGAGCAACAGTAAAGTGCCTTGAGATTGCCGAAGCCAGTGCTGAACTCAAAACAAAGAAATGGCAAATCAAGACAACTTCTTCACTCTATGCAGTGTGCAACTGAAACTGGAAATTTTAGAACAGTGTTCCTGTTGAACTTCTCTTATTGATTGGGAAAATTGGGTAGCTGGATATTTTCCTGACAGGATAATCCTTGAAGTACTGATATGCTTCACTACAGCATGTTTCATGGGGAAGGTTTATTAGTAACAAGAGGTATATATGATTGATCTGATGCTATGTTTTGAGAGTTCCCAATTGAGTTAGAACCTCCCTTCAGGAGGGCCTGGTGTAAGGTGCCCAAATCAGCTCAGAAGGACCAATGTCAGAAATCCTTACATGTTTGCAGGTAGAGTTTTTATTGAGTTGCTGGATTACGTTCTTATTTCTTTATGTATTTCACTGTTGAAAGATTCTTATGTTTTCCTTATCTGAGGTAAGCATGTTTATGATGATTTCAGATCATTACTATACTTAACTGTACTAGCATCTTTCCTGCATGGTTTTGCTTTTAAGAAATGAAAATTTAAAACAATTTACTTTTTTAAAAGAGGTTTAAATCTATAGTCTGGCTCCTTCCAGGTCTTGTTAAAACTTCCATTTCAAGCTTGTCTATCATTTCTCAAAATACCTTTTTTGTAGAATTTATATTCTTTTTTATTTTTTTACTAAAGTCTGCTGGGTAATTGTATTGTCTGCTCAATAGGCAACTGATTACATTTCCTTCACCTCTTGCTTATGGTAATGATTTTTTCAAGAGAATCAAAAAACTATATGATATAAATTCTTTTTGTCAGCCTAGGAAAGGTCAAAGTAAAATTCATTCACAAGTATGGTTTATATCTGGGTCTAAATCTACCACTTGAACAGTTCTGTGATATGCTGTTAAAATGTATGCAGCAGAAAAAATATGGATATCAGAAATATCTGAAGATGTAGTCTGAGGAAAATGTACTTTCTTCGAGATTATTTCAATGTGAAGAGATCTAATTAGGGCCACTCTGGGAAACCCTTTGATACAAAATGAGCATTTTAAAGTATCTTCTATCTTCTGTCTCTCCCGGATGCTTGAGACAGGCACAGATGAGAGGAAAAAAAAAATTATTTGTAATGTATAATAGTTTTTATTTTTGACAATACCAGTGCATGCTGTTCCACTCCCCTTGCAACTTCTAAAGTAGAGAGCATATCCAGCTTCTGCATTAGCTTCTGCGCAGCTCTATAGGAGGCATAGATAGGTGGATAGATAGCTGAGAAACTCTGTTATGAAGTCTCTTAGGCATGAAAAGATGTTCCTCAAAATTCCCATCTCTGTTCTGATCCACTGCTTTTCTGTTAAGTATAGAATTATGAAACCAAGTGCATAGGCTTTTATTTTTTCCACCCAAGAGTACTTTTCTTCTCAGTATCCAGAGCTACCTGTTTAGATACAAGTTTATTTTCATCTTCCTGAAAATGATTTGGCACTTCTGCCTCCCCTAAACAGCGGAGCAGTTTTCTTCTTTTTATATCATGGAGTGCTGGTTTCCTGATCTTTCCTTCCCATGGACAGAGAAAACAGGAAGCTCTCTTGAAGATGAGGAATCAACATAGTTGATTCTGAATTTCTCAATCGCTGTCTACTTTTGTGTCAGTTACTGTCTACTATTTTTTTCTGCCACTGCTTTGGTTTATGCTCCAGGGTCCAGCTAAGCAGGAGATTTAAATATACGTTTACATTCAGACTAGTAGCTAAATCATTATCTTATATAATTGCATCATTTGATTCAATGAAGAAGCTCTTTGAATTAATGGGCACCTTTTTGTTTGCGTTTTATTAAGCTGGCCTTTGCAACTTCTTATAAAGAAGCAGTTCAATGAACCTTTGGAGGTTTGTGTTTCTTTTTCTTTCTTTCTTTCTTTTTTTTTTTTTTGTTTCTTTATTTTTCTCTATATGTGCCAGAAGTTGTCTGCATTTCTTAATGACACGTGCCATTTTCTTTAGGATCTTCTAACTCTAAAAGTATCAATAGGAAAGTTCTCTTAGTTTGGATTAGACGATACTATAGAAAAGTCAATTTATTCAGGTATTAATAGTGAATCTTTCAGTAGTCTAGATATTTTCTTCTAGATACCAATGAGTCTGGTTTCTTGCCAGGAACTAATTCCCCCAGATTGTTAGTGAATGTGAGAAATTGAGTGATTTCACATTTAAATGACACGTATTTATATATACTTTTAAAATCTATGTTATTGCATTATCTAGAGAGAAGTTTCAAAGTTTACCTCTGTGTTAATCAGCTGGAAAAAGAGAAGGAAGTTAAGAGCATCAGAATGGTATAGTGTCAGGAAAAAGTCTTCCTTTGACCTCTTTGGATGGCATCCGTTACAAGCACAGCAGTGAATGTTTGAAGTCTCTTCATGTACTGCTTACAAAGCTTGGGACTTATAGTTCTACACATTCTTTTACTGAGATTACCTTTTAAATAAGTTTCATTTATGGTTCAGAAATGATTCATATCTAGGAAGTCTTCTTGAGATATCAGTCTCATTTAGTATCTATATGCTTTTTGACTTTGTGCTGCCTCTTTGTAATGAGCAGTTGTTTTCAACTTGATTCCCTTCATTCTCTGCTATGCTGCTTTTCCAGTCAACTGTGATTTTAATAGCTGTGAAAGCCTCGTATCCAGTTCCTTTGCAATTTTCTATAATAAGACTAAGTAAAATGTTACTGATGATTGGTACAAGAGGTCAGAAGCTACTTCTGCGTATCATGGTGGGCCTAAAACTCCCTATGAGTATTAAATAACGCCAGGAATACTTCTGATAAAAAAGCTGTGAAGATTTAAAGTAAGGGTAGTTCCTACTTTTATGTCTGAGACAGAATGGAAGAGTGGCGGAGATATTCCAGATGGACAAAAATAAAATTAAATAGCTCAACTCTGAAGAGTGGAGATATAGGGAAATAAATGGAAAGAATAGAATGGTGAAGAGCAGGGAGAAAATTACCCATTTTGCATATAAATGATGTAATTACCCCCTCAGTTTCTCAGGCAGAAGTTGACATTCCTAATTAAAATAATTTTATGATCTTCTGGGGACAGATATACAAAAGCATAAAGAGACAGAAAAAATAACAAATACAAAGCTAACCAACATTAGCAGCCATTTTTACAAAATAATTTTTCAACAGGACTGATGATGCACATGCAGTCTCAGCTTTATAACAAATTATCAGGCTTGTATTTTATTTCAAATGATTCACAGGGTGTGATATAAAAGGCAGAAATTGAATAAAGCCTTTTCAGGGAAGAGAATGATGAAACTACAATAAAAGGATAGGGAATTGAAAGCCTACTGGACTGAATTTCATTGTTTTCTTCTGATTAATACTGGAAATTGAAAGCCACTGTGTTTAACCTGTGCTGATGCTACAGTTGCTGTAATTAAGCATGAGAATATGGTCTTACAACTTGTGCATGCTGATTGTATTATACAAAGCACCTGGCAAATTTGTCAGTACATACACTATTAAATCTGCAACAGAGGAGTCCAGCAGCCAAAGGCTACCATTGTCACTTGTTTAATTGGCATTCTGTCCACCACATCTTCCCACTTCCCAATGAAAAAAGCAGTTAAGAAGTCTTTTCTAGTCTCCAAGGTAGTGAGGGTATATGTTGTTTTAATCATACAAGAAGCTAGATAATACCCAGTTAAGCGTAACAAATCTGGAAAATTCCATTATCATATGCTTCATAATTCATACCATCTAACTGACTGATTTAATGTTGCTAAGAGACTTGATAGGTCAACTTGTTAGTATTACATACTGCGCAGTAGTGACTGTGGAATAGATTGTTACCTCTAATCTTTCTCCAACAGGGTGATATTTCAGTAGTCACAAGTTATCTAAAGGATATTTTGTGTATATGTATTTTTGTTTCCCTATATGGCTAGTTCTCTTCTGTGTTTCATAAGTATTTTTCTTTTTTTGATTTCACAGTAAGGTGATGAGCCTAGAAGCCAAGATAATAACATTATCTTTAGGCACAAATGCAGAAAATCAGGCTAGAAATTTCACAAGTTCTGATGTTCTTGTCCTATAATCACTATGTCTAGTAGTGATTAAGTTTTGAATAATTTATAAAAATTTAAATCTTTCTTGAGATATTTTCATGTCTGCTCCTGACTGATCAATTAACAAAGGCAAACAAAGCAGGAAATCTTTGCTTTTGGTTCTGCTCAGAGGAAAGGCACAGTTTCAAGTCCATTAGTTCAAAGCTGATTCATCTTGCCCCAATTAATGTGTTTCATTCATAGACTACATAATCTGAAATAACTATTGTGGTTTATGACCTAATTATCTAATATACCACGTGCATTGATCTTCAACTTTATTTACATGGGTAAGAAGAAGAAATATTGCACTTATTTTATCTGACAAATATTTTTCAAGTGTTGTAAAGAATCAAAAAATCATAGAATAATATAGGTTAAGAAAGACCAATAAGATCAGGTCCAACCATCACCTAAGTCCATGTCCACTTCCAAGTGGAACATTGAGCAATATCCCAATGTGCCACATCTCTACGTCTCTTAAAGACCTCCAGGGGTGGTGGTTCCATTACCACCATGGGCAGCCCGTTCCAAAGTTTAACCACACTTTCAGTGAGGAAATTCTTCCTGCTATCTAATCTAAACTGCCCCTGGTGCCACTTGAGGCCATTCCATCAGGTGTTATAGCTTCTCACCTGAGAAAAGATGCCAACACCCATCTCACTGCAACCTCCTTTCAGATAGTTAGAGAGAAAATCTTTCTGTCTTCAAATCCTGTTCTTTTGTCTCTGTTTCTTTTGAAAAAATAAGAGAGATTTAATGAAATGACAGGACTTGTTTAAAATGACTCTTGGCCAGACAAAAGAGAATTTCTCAGCAGGACTTTCACCTATGAATGCCCATGCTCACCTGTCACCCAGCACTTCTGCTGTGTTGCTGAGCAGGGAAGCTGTGCTAGGACCATGACTGATAGAGATGCAAATCAGCACAGTAAAAGGCTGCCCCACAGTGGGAAAAAGTGGCTGTGAGCAGAAAGAGTTTGAGATTGCAGGAACTTCCATTACTGCTCAGAAATCTGAGCTTCTCTTCTGTGTAGAGGCACCTTCTAAATTTGTGGACACTGAGGATGTGAACACAAATTATCTGCTAGAGAATGGTCTATGAACTTTCCTGAATGAGTTACCCTTCTGCACAACACAAGTTCTCCTGTGCAGAACTCTAAAAAATCTCAGCAAAGACAGCAAGCAGTTGAAACAATATAGTATGTTTATGGCCAAATAACGAGCTCTGTTTTTTAATGTGAATAAGAATGAGATTAATGTAATTCAAATCTTCATGCTAGAGAAATAGAAAATTAGATGCAAAGCATAAAATATGTTACAGAAACTAACTTCAGCATCAGTGTAGCGTGTAAGAAAGGAAGTAGAAAGGGGCTTCTCTCTTGGAAAGTGTGACCCATAAGATCTGGGCAGATTGGAGCGTTAGGCAGAGAGGAAACTGATGAGGTCCAACAAGAGCAAATGTAGTAGAGTATGGCACCTGGGGAACAATAACTGTATGCTCCAGTACAAGTTAGGGGCTGACCTGCAGAAGAGGAGCTCTGCAGAGAGGGGCCTAATTACCCTGGTGGACAGCAGGTTGGCCATGAGCCAGCATTGTGCCCCTGTAACCAAGAAGGCCAGTGTTATCTTGAGGTGCATTAAAAAGAATGATCCTCCCCCTCTACTCTGCACTGGTAAGGCTACATTTAGAATACTGTGTCCAGATCTGGGATCCCCAATTCAAAAAAGACGGATATTGCCTAGAAAGGGTCCAGCAGAGATGAAGATCATGTTCTTGAGCACCTTTCTTATGAGGAAAGGCTGAGAGAGCTGGGACTCTTCATCTTAGAAAAGAGAAAGTTGAGAGGGGATCTAATCACTGTTCACAAATAGCGCAGATGTCAAGTTGATCAGTCTATTTGGTGTGTGTAGAAATAGAACAAAGTGCAATATGCAGAAACTGAAATACAGTGAGTTCCATACTAACACCGTGAAGAACTTTACTGTCAGAGTAATGGAGCACTGGAACAGGCTACCCAGAAAAGTGGTGGAGTCTCCTTCTCTGGAAATATCCAAGACCTATCTGGATGCCTACCTGTGCGACCTGTTGAAGGGAACCTGCTTGGTTGGACTCAGTGATCTCTAGAGGTCCCTTTTGATCCCTACAATTCTGTGATCCTGAAAACACTTTTAAGACAGGATTGATTCCTGTAAAAATGCTGAGGCCCTGTACACTGTATGAAACAATTCATTTTATATTTGAGTTCTCTTGTCAGTGAGCAAAGGGTGTTCCTCTCTGAGCTCCTTTCACTCAGAGAATCAGGATTTATTTGCAGAATATTTGACTTGGAAACAAATATATGGCTTTCTTACTTTTTCTTTTGTGAAGATGTACATATATCCTGCTGAATGTGATACACAGTCTGTACTGGATAGACTTTTTATTTATTTCTGGATTTTAAAGTGTGTATAAATTAATCTGTCTTTATCTCTGTTTCTCAAGAGATGTACGTAGACATCAATACACCAGCATTTATCTTTCTGGTTAGTGCCACTCTGTGGGTAATACATCACTAGAGTAGGGGTGCTAGTTATGATGTATGACACTAAGAAATCATAAAAGCATTGCCACTACTGTGATGTATTATTCAAAACAGAATTAAACAGAAAGATCAATATAATACGAGCACTTAATTTCTAAGGTGTGTTAGAAAATTTTAGATTAAAGAATATGGGCTTCAGAAGGTTTTCTTAAGATGTTCAGTACATAACAGAAACAAATAAGAATAACTATTGTTTCATATATGACTCAGTTTGTAGGGGAAAAAAAAAATATATATATATATATATATATATATATATATATATATATATATTTATATATATAAAGCATTCTACGGCCAGGGAAACTTTCCAGGCCTCTTCCAATCTGTTTTAAGTTCTTTCTGTCCTTACCTGTAGTACAGTTGATCTAGAGTGTCTTCCATTAAATCCTTCCTCTGTCTCCACAACAGCCAGTCCCCCTAGCTGCCTCTCAAATCTCCCAGCTATTACCTTGCAGCTCATGCTGAGGCCATCTCTAAGTGATGTGAGGATAACTGGCCACCTCAGCCCTGTTGATCGGCTGCCTAGCATGCTGAGCAGAGCAGATAATGGTGCATTTATTTTCCTGCTTTTTGCACAGTCAGAGTACTTCTTTGAGTCTGTCTTCTCTACTTGGCTGCTGATTACTGCTAAACTGATTGAAATTTAGTTCCTATTGAAGGACTACATCTTCATCGAATTTAGTTGGAATTATCCCACAGTTTCATAAGTTAATAGGGAGGTGATGGAGTAGGAGGTTAAAAAAAAAACAATGTCTGAAACCAGATATCCATCTTTCCTTTGTGGCTGATCTAAATCCTTTTGAACATTACTGTTTTCATTCCTGTTATTTGTTTCCATGGATTTGCAATGAGATATATTTGAAGTTAGATTCATTTGCTTTTTCTCTTCCAGAATTGCTAACCAAAACATGTTTATTAATTATACTATAGGCAGAGATCAAATAAGTTCTTTCATTTGTTCTTGATAAGTTTTATTTTATTTCATTTTATGTAATTTCTGTAAGTCCCTCCAAAGTCCTTAGATAGTATTTTCCTCCTTTTGCAAAGACAAGTATAATGGAAAAATAGGCTGGCAGGTCTTAAAAAATTCTGAAAAGAACCAGACAAACAGAGTAAAAACTCTTTAAGAAGAAATTCTGTTATCACAAAATATGCTTAAAACTGCAACAGTTGGCAGTTCTGGCATTTTCATATATCACTCAGTGAAAAACAGCCCGGTAGTAAATTGGGAAAATTTTCTTAGGTTCTGAAGGCCTTACTCCTGGGCATCTTAATTGAATGGAAACTGGATGTGAGTATCAAATCTTTGCTCACTGCAGTTTGTTTGTTTGTTTTCCTTTGTTTTTTTGTTTTTGTTTTTATTGTACAGCTACAAACAATTTTTACTTTGTTCTGTTCTCGTATTGTGGTGCAGCTACCTCACTTGGTTTCGCAGGTTTAACACTTCATTTTTTAATTTCTTTACCCGTACTTTTTCAACTGTCCAATCAAAACTTTCTAATAGTAGTTTTAAGACACACAATTTTTTTATAACTTTTTTTTTGGGGTAACATGCGACCTCCTATTCCTGGCTTGGTATTATTTCCTTGAATCCTTGAAGATATTATTTGCAGTTTTATATCCCCTTAATCTTTTTATCTTTAAGCTGTGTACATTAAGTTTCCTACTTGCTCTTCTTCTGTCATATCCTCTAATCTTTGTATCATTTCAGTTGTCCAAACTACCACAAAAGCCGCATATATGTTTCCTAGGGCATAGAAAGTAAAATAATTTAATGTTGAGGAGGCCACAGCCTGTCACAACATGCTTTTGTGAGCATACCTATTGTGGACACCCATAGTCAAGAAGAATTGCAATTCTTCTTACACAGCATGGGTGTTTTATTTTTTATATATTTTTATTAGGTTTTGGTACTATTCACAGAATGCTAAGCATTTGTATGTATTAGATGCTGTATTTTCCATCCCAAACTTCTTAAAATGGAAAATTTTGATTATGTTTGAGAGCATCCTCCAAGGAACCCCCTGGGAAGGGAGATACATCTTAAGACCTCTGTCCTATTTCAGTTCCCTTAGAATCAGTGTTTGTGACATACTGTGTTATGTGATAAATGTGTTTTAGGTTTTTAATATATTTTGTCCTAAGAATAATGTTTCAATAAGAGGATTTCTAGGACAGTGAGAGAGAAGTGAGAAAATTCAGACTGAGCAACATCCAAAACTACTACTGTTTATGGAGGTCATGGCAATTTACAGCTCTTATCTCCTGATAATACACTGACAAGTTCATTCACAACAGTCAGATGTACTTTAAAAAATATAGATTATCCATAATTTTATCCAAGTCAGAGCAAGATAATAGCATCAGTCCCCTAGACAGTGATTTACAAGAACTGTCTTCTCTCAGAGGCAAGGTACTAAATCTGCCAAAATTATTTTTGTCTTTCTTCAAGTTTGAGTTTAGACAGAAATCCATACATGTGGTCAAAGTACTAGTGATGCTAAGGAGAAATGTTAGTGAAGCTGAAGAGACAGATAGACACACCTCTCTTCCAACGTCCTTTTCAGTCTTGATGTTGTTATTTTATGCAAATTTGCAAGATGGGCCAGGTGATGTCTTTAGTTGTGTTTATCTTCTGTGATGTAATAGGAATTTAGTGCTTATAAATGCAGAATTTTTTCCATAACTGTCCACGTGGGAAAGAAAAGTCAGTTGAATATGGAACAGAATCCTATATTACCATAATATAAAAGAGAATGTCATATGATAGTGGAAGATAATATGTTAGGACTAATTACATTATTAAACATATATAACTGTAGATAAAAATATGAAATACCAGTGTCTTTACATATCTACAATTTCATTTCTTGATTTTGTGTGTATATGCAGAAATACATATTTGTTTGTGTGTTTTACAGTACCTCTAGCTCCTTAACGGGCTACTGCTTGGAAGCCCTTTGAAGAAGGACTTATGCAGAGGTACAATGGAATTGTAGTCCTATCTTAAGTACCATAAAATTTATCTCAATATTCACCTGCCGTTTACTTACTGCAGTCAATTAGGAGTTAAAAAACAGTGAAGATCTTTTATATTAGTAAAGAAACATATTTTTCAGTGCCATTTAAAGAATAATTTCTCTGTAATAACGTGGATCCATCCCTCTATTTCAGTTGTCATGTCCTTATTCTGCAGTTACAAGGAAGGTCTCTTAGCTGTAATGGAACAGCTGACGTTTGCTTCAAATATAACTTGCATTATGGATCCATGTAGATTTTAATTTGATGCATACTAGGTATTATTATGGTAATTTACAGTGACTAAGTTACTTATGGTAATCTTAGAAGCATTCCAAATCATAGCCTTTTATGTTAAATATAAATATGTATTATGTCTAGAAACATTGAAAGTAGTGAAAGCTCGATGTTGCAATTATTGGGAGAACTACATAAGCAGATACAAAGAAAGATCAATGCAGTTCAACTGGCAATCCTTAGAAAATATAATTTAATATCCTTTCTTAAAGCTGTGTTGAAGGTAAAAAGCTAGATGGGAGCCATTAGCTTTTAAAGATTTATAATGGTCTTAAAAAGTTCCATTCAGTGAGCAAAGAAAAGAGGAAAGATGTTGGTCTGGAATTCAGAGAAGGTTGTTCTCGCTTGTGCATAGGAAGCTTCCCTCTGGGGTGTTCATCTACAAACTATTTACAAAACAAATAGAGATTTAATCAAAGAGCTAGCATCATACAGAAGTTATGGAAGGTATGTAGTTAAATTCTGTGATTTTCTTTTTAGAAAAAATATCAGTATGCTGAAACATATTTAGAAAGGCTTACAGGTTTCTTTTTATAATTTTTCATTAGCACCTACTGCTGTCAAATTAAACTCAATGTAAAATAAATTAGCACAGTATATACATTGTTAAATGTGAACAAAACAACTGTGTGTGAGTATATAAAGAGAATTCTAAAACTGAAATCAATATATATCAAATCAATCTAATAGAGCAAAACTTAACACGTAATATTATTTGATAAAGGAAATATAAACATTAGGGATTGATATTAAACTTTTTTGAAGATTTTTATTGTAAATAAACACTATCCTTACACCTAAATAATGTTATTATGTGAGATGAGACAAAAAGATATTTGGTGCACTTTTATTGGTCATGCATCTGTACTCTCCAGACAAAGTCCTGAAGAATTACAGAAACATAGCCAACTCTGGTGAGATTGTCTTGTTTGTAATCAAAAAGAAAGCTAGAATTATCTGCAGAAGTGGTTGACAGGCTTTTGCCCATATTTATTACTGACTGAGCATAGCTATAGCCGTTTGGAAAATCCTGCCTCTTTCTACCCTGATTCCTGCACCAGCAGGATCTCTATCCCTGGTAGAAATTCTAAATTACTGCTAGAATTTGCAGCTCATGTGGCTGGAAAAAGAAGTGGCATTCTGATATAAAGTTTTGTGAGTTCTTTTTTTTTTTTTTTTTTTTTTCCTCAATAATGTCCAGATAAATAAAATATAGTATTAATTTTGTCTAGTAAAACTTATTTGTAATAGACCAACCTGGAACAAAAATGTGGCATATAGTTAATCCTTCATGTAATTAAAAAAGGCAATTCACCAAATGCTAGCATAGATCAATACAGTACTTAGGAAAGCAACTTTATAAAAGTGAAACTTCTCACAGGTTTGTAAATGTTTGTTTGCTAGTGCCAAGTAAATAAGATTTTTGTTATTAATAGATCACTAAAAGGAATGCTGACCATGCCTCCAGTTGCAAGGAAGACATAAAAGGGAAGGTTTTTGTTTGGTTGGTTGGTTGTTTTTTTTTTGTTTGTTTGTTTTTGCTGTATTTTTTTCTTTTTTTTTTTTTTTGTAGGAAATACAACTGTATTGTTATTGCACTTTTTTTTTTTTTTTTAAATTAAGACTACTAGGCTACTTAAATGTTGTTAGACTAAAAAAAAAAAAAATCTTAGCTCCTTTTCTACGGGAAATTTCACTTTCACCATGACAAAACCACCTTGAAATTCCTTTGAGGTGATCACTTGTCTGTCAAGGACCAGGGAGGACTGGAAAGTATAGCATTTTTATTGTATAAAGAAGGAAGTCTGAGGTATCTTCATCATGAAATTTGTAGGATGATAGATGCCCAACAGAGACAGAAAGATCCAAACTTCCCTGAGTGGAATGAATATCTGTGGACCAGGGCCTGAAAAGCAAGGTCAGTATTACAGTCAGCACTGTGTAGTGACTCTTCATTCCTGTCTGCACTCAGGTTGATTGGTGCCTCTCAAATGTAGGTACTTCTCCCAGGCAGTGATTTTTCAGCCAAGTCTGAAAGGGCGCAGAGTCTCCTAAAACATAATTCATGTAGAATTTAGACATGAATGTTCTGTAGAGCAGTACAAAGGAATAAAGCAAACAAAACATTCACAGAGAAGATGTGGATTCCTAAAGCTGTGTTTCTTGTAGAATTAAGAGTCTTTCCAAGTCTAGTAATTTTCAAGGTGAAGTGGGAGCCATCGTGTGACCACACTGAGGTCAACCATTGATGAAGACTGTGATTTACACCTGGCACCACGGGGTGCTTCCTAAGGACTCAGCTACAGCCAGGAATGAGTCTCAGCATTGTACAGACTACTGCAGTGGGCTCATGGGGTGGCTGGGTAATACGGTATGAAATATTGAGGAAGGGTCAGGGTGTAGGGCTTGGGAGCTGGAGCACTCAAACTTCCTTACTCTAAGGGAAAAGCATGGTAGGAGAGGGTTTCAAATCCATTTAGAGAGAAGAGACTTTGAACCCATTTCTTTCCACTTTAAGAACACTCGCTACTGAAAAAGAACAATTTTTATTTGCTTTGTATTTTGTTGTTATTCCTATTCCATTTTGAAAAGAGGAAAAAAATGATAGTAAGCCTTTTATAGAGAATGTGAAAGGTCTTGTTTCAGCCAGATGCTGTTTGTTATTCAGTGAGCAGTCTGGCTGCAATACACAAAGGTCCTTTTCCATCCCTCACAAATATTTTCTGCTAACATTATATGAAAGACTTTATTTTGATAAGTGTTACTCTTCTGCTAGGTCTGATGGGTGGCAAGAATAATGTTTTCAAATTTAAAAGGAATGGTAGTAAAATTCTGGTGGGATCTCCTCACCTAGAAACATTGAAAAGAATAACATTAAGCTTTGTAGTGCTCAGGGTGAGTCCGCATTAGCATTTTACCTCAAAACAGGCATAAAGTTTTGAAACAAGTTTCTCTTCTGCTTACTGCATTGTGGTTTGCTTTGAAGAATGAGCTTGGAGTGCTTGCTTCATTTTCTTTCTGAATGAAAGCGATCTCAAAGCTGTGCTCACAGCATGCACATGCCTCCCTGAAAATTTTATGAATGACAAGCCCACAGAACTAAAGTTCTGCTTGTCCACAGTAAAATCCCTGAAGCATAAGAGTATCACATAAGCAAAACTACTTCACTCTCCAATTCTGCCATGCAATTTATCAAAGTAAATGCAGTTCCACAAGCGTGAATTTGGCTAAAACATTTTGTTATAATTGAAAGAAAAAACACAGAAAACAATATGCAAAAGGACATAAACGCTTAATTCCTGAAATAAAGCTAACAAACAGGATTTTTGTTTTTTTTGCTGCAAATAGTGGAACAGCTGGTCTTTCTCTTCTTATATAGTAAGGTTCAATCATAGCAAAACATGAGTTTTTTGCAGCCTATCGTGTTGAGTACCTAAGTCCAATTTAAGGTGCCTGATTTTGTGACACAGGTTACTTTTACTCCTTCTGTTCTGCCTATATAACCAGCCATTCTGTTACTCAGTCTGCTGGAATCTCTAGGTAAATACTATGTTGAGGTGGTTCCAGCTCTTCCATATACACTAATGTTTAACTGTTCTTTTATAAAATGGCTTTTGAAGTTCTCATTCCTCGTAGGTAATTCTTGAAACAGTTATACAGCATATTGTAGACAGAGCAATGAACTTTATTGCTATAAATAATTTTTGCACCACAGTACTAGAACCAGACTATGTTTGGGATTATTTTATCTCTGCAAGTTCTTTCCTTGTCCTGTGGCTCCTTTTCCCTCTAAAAAGGCCAAACAAGGGCATTTTGATTCTTCTCTGAGATTGACGTGTTCTTGCTTTATGTTCAGCTCAAAAGTTCTCATTAAGACCTACCTGTGAACATAATAATAAGCAATAGATTATAATGGGAAATGTGAATGGCATTTCCACAGATTACATTGCCTTATCATTTGTCCTGTTAACGAGTAAGGCTTGGTATATTTAAAGGCTTGAGACCCTAGACAGACTTTTGGGGCACGCTTGTTACATAAATGGTTTTGGGAGCAAGGCTAAGATCCTCCTAAGAAGGCAAAGGAATCTTTGCTGCATTTCGCTGGTGATTCAATCAGCCTTTGGGTGACCAGCTTTGGATATTGGGCAACCTGTTCAGATAAATACCTCGAAGAGATCTGAGTTCTGCAATATTGCCCTTTAAATGACAATTTCTCCTAGTTTGTCTAGATTCTGGTGTCCCAGCAGGCTGTCTACTGTAAACAACCCTCTAATTTCTAATTCTCTACATTTAATGTGGATGACTTTAAGGAGCTTTACCTGCACTATCATTTTTAGCATTGAAGCATTGATCTGGCTCTCATTGCCTTTTGAGTTTAGCTATTTATTATCAGACTGAGAGGCTGTCAATGTCTTTTATGTTGAGCAATATAATTCAAATCTGGAAAACAGCAGAATGTGATATAAAGCACCTTGAAGAAACCTATTACATGACTTTAGGTGGAGTTTTGGAATTTGACAACTATATGGATTTGTTCCAAACAATTAAATGAATCTCTCTTCAGAGCATATGGTGCAGAGAACATGCCATGTTTGAGAAATATGGTTGGCTTCTAATCTTGATTTTTAATTTTGCAACAGAACAATAATTTGGCACAGCATTTTTTTTTTTCCTCCTGTTAAGTACAAATGTGTTTTCTTCTTAGAAAAATCTCCTTAGGAAAATGCAGTCCTTCGTTATACATCTCATGGATATCACTTTTTTCTCAGTTGTTTTGAACTATAATTTGAAATTAAAGTGGTTGCTTTTGTTTCCTAATGGCATTAAAAAGTGTGGTGGAAATTAAAAACCCAAAGACTCACATACTCAAGATTTATCGACTAGTTTGCATAAATGTTCTGTCTTGTTACCAATAGAAAAGATGATGCTGGAGAGAAAGGATTCATTGTTTGCCCTACCAGTAATTTAGTCAATCAGATAAGATGCTTTATATATAACTTTATTCTCTTCCTGTCTTACTGCCCCATTTGAGGAGCCAGTTGTGGTAAGGTGAGAAGCAGAATACTCTAGCCTACCCAGTGCAAAGTCCGCATGCAGAGTCTGGCCAGGCTGCTCAACTCTGCCGGGCGCTGCGCCACAGCATCATTGAGCCAGGGCTTTTCTCTGAGGAACTAAGGAGATTACACTTTTAAGGGGAAATTTAAGAGGATTGCAGATTTAAGAGATGGCCAAAGGGGCACATTTATAGCTTTTTAATTAAAAGATATTTTGGCTTGAAGGCCAGGAGGATTAAGGAATCGGTAAAACCAAGTTAAATGTCAAACGTGGGGTTAAACCACAAATTAGGTGTATTTCTAATGGGTCTTTAGCTACTAACTTTTTTTTTTTTTTCCCAGCTTAAACAATCTGTAAAGCTTATTAAGGTCATTTCCTATCAATCTTCTTTTACCATTCCTCTTCTACTTCCCTTACTTACGGCATTACAAATACTTTTAAATCCAATACAAGAACTTCAATGACTGGTAGAATAAAAAGTAAGACCTTCAGCAGGCTATGTCTTGCTCACATTTTTGAAGAAAAAGCTCATTTTTTATTAGAGTGATAACTGACTTGATGTTTTCTAAGCACATTTACATTTGAATATTTTATAGACCCATTATTTCTTTATTCCATTCATGTCTACTTACTTATTTTAAATGTTCTGCAGTATATAAAAGTCAAAGGGAGAAGCAAAGTATCGATCAGATTATAACAGAGAAATTCTCACAGGCCTAATGCAAAAAAACTTGTTCCTAATTTTCTCCATAAACTTCTTGTCATTATACTATTGAGTCATGTAACATTGTTTTGTTGAAGTCAAAGTGAGGGTGTTAAGTCAAAAGAAGTAATTTTAAGTTTTTAATTATTCTACAAGTTATGCCCTACAGCACATTTTCTAAAAATTGTACCTTTTGTTCATCACTAAACTGCATGAATTACTTATAAGTCTGGCAGATCAATATCTCGGAATGTCTTACAAATAATAATTTAATTCAGCTGGGATTTTTTTTCGTTGTTGCACTTCATTCACCAACTTTTTATTCTTGCAGTGTTAATAGCTAAAATCTGCTTGGAAAAAGAAAGGTCTCTTACCAAATGAACCTGTGAGTTCAAGGGCAAAGCTAATAGTGTTCTTCTGTTATTACCACACAGCATCTTCTTAACACATTGGCCTGAACTGTCTTGAGTTGTATCGTGGTGTTTGATGAGTCACTGGAAATGTCACCTAACTTCTTATCACTTGAATTGGTCATCAGTTGCGTGACTATCAATCTGTAGTGTACTAACAATTTTCACACAGGAGCCACACACAGTAGAGCTTCCCTAGAAGTTCTTAGAATATGTAATACACATGTATGTTAATGTTATTTGCTGAACATGTAATTAAAATTTAACATAAAGGCTCCCTCCCTGGAAGCATTCAAGGCCAGGCTGGATGGGGCTTTGAGCAACTTATAGCAGTGGGGTTGGAACTAGATGATCTGAAAAGTCCCTTCCAACCTAAACTATTCTATGATTCTGTGAATATCTAATATCTCTTCATTTGTTTTTTTTTTTATTATAATCTAATTTTGTCCTTGGTATGAACACCACCGAAAAGCTAATGAAAAATCATTTAAAATAATATTTAACAGCTGAAGTTTCTAGACACTTTCAAAATGTAGAGTATTTGAGTATTACTGAAAACTAATATTTTACACCTAGAATTAGCAAAATTTTACAAGAAAAGTCTTCTATGTAAGTCAGATGTCAGTATCTGCTTGTGATTTCAGTAAACTGTATTATGTTTTATTATGGTAAATTTGTTAGGCTATGTGCAGCCAGAAGCATCTGTAAAATCAGCTGCTTTGAATATCCCTTGAAAGCATCAGCACAAGGTTAAAAGCAAAAACACTTAGGGGGAAAAAAAAGATGTAAAATATTGGTTTGGTAGTCACACATTCCATTTTTTCTGAAGTCCAAGCACAAGATAGTATTGTATGCTTTCTTACCTTTCTGCCAAGGGGTTTCTGTTAGGACACTGCTGTACCTTTAGCACTCTGCTGTCTGCTTGCATATATTTCAGTCCAGTGCTTACGTCAACTCTCTGGGAACTGCTGTTAATCTGTGCAACTCCTGTTTGCAGTGTGACAGAGGGTAAGTCACTCAGAGGTGGACATAGTTCTATACGCTCACTTGTGACGCTGTTCATATATACAGAGCAATTCTGGGATCTAACCTGCTGTAAAAGAAAACAGCTTTTGACCCAATCTCTCCACATGCTTCAACTTGTGAAATCCTGTTATCAATTCTAAAGCAAAAAAAAAAAAAAAAAAAAAAAAGGCATAAGACCCCTTTATGTGTGCAGTTCTTTGATCTTATTGAGTGAAAAACTCCTGAACTCACTCTCTATCCATTAATTCTCTGCTCTCTCTGATGATTTGACTAGATGGTGCAGTCTGCATATGGGATGAGGCAATCCTGGATATACAAACAGACTGGGATTCTCGTTGAGGTTGAATCTGAGCTAGCAGTGTGCCCTGGTAGCCAGAAGGATTGACTATATCCTGAGGTGCACCAAGCCTAGCACTTGAGTCAGCCCAGCAAGGGAAGGGACTGTCCTGCTCTGCTCTGCGCTGTGTGGCCTCACCTTGAGCATCGGGTGCAGGCTGGAATGCCACAATATAAGAATATAAAATTATTAAGTTTCCAAAGTTGGTGAAATCTAGGGGGCAAGATGTATGAGAAGCAGCTGAAGTAACTGTTTTTTCAGCCCAGAGAAGAACAGACTGAAGGGAGCCTCATGGTGGAGCAGAGGAGCAGAGCTGATCTATGCTCTCTGGGGACAGTGACAGGACCTGAAGGAATGGCATGGAGCCGTGTCAGGCGAGAGTCAGATTAGGTGTTAGGAAAAGGTTCTTCACCAGGTGGTGGTAAGGCACTGGACAGGCTTCCTGGAGCCATGGTCACACCACCAAGCTGCTGGAGTTCAAGAAGTGCTTGAGCCAAATGCTCTCTGACCAAGTTTGAATTTTGAGTGCTTCTGCATTGAGGAAATGACTTAGACTTGGTGATTTTTGCACCTTCCAACCCAAGATACTCTATTATTCTATGCAGCCAGGCTTGTTGTGTTTTGCTTTCTGTTTTTGCACTGTGTTAGCTCAGATTTCTTTTTACTGCTAACAACCAAAGGCGTTTCAGACGCAGGTACACCTGCTGTTATAATATTGGTACTTTTTATGTGTTGAGTAAGGATAGATTAGAACTACAATGACATTAAAATGTTGAAGAGCTGATATTCTGCTGTTAATCGTAGAAACCGCAATATCTCTGTCTCACAGGAGGGAACTGATTCCTGAAGCTTGGTGGCCCAGAAGGCCAGTATGCCAGCTTTGTCCTGTGCAACATCTGGAGCACAGGCTTCCAGCACCTTGTTTTGTGGATATGAATTTTGTACTCTTAGACTATTGTCTAAATTGTGAATTGGCACTTTCTTTTTTTCCAAAAGAATCTCATTACAAGCCACTGGTCCAGTTGTTAGTTTCCCAAAGTGTATTTCTTCTTAAGAGAAGCGATAACAGAAAAGAGTTCCTTGTGTGCCAAGCAGTTTGCTTTGCTCTCCAATCTAGCAATTTAGGAAATTGCCCTGAGTTGTATTTGCAGTTGCGCAGTATAAGTCACTAATGTAACTGGGAGTTATGTTGGTGCATATGTTGGTACACAGCTGTATGGTGTGAAATTGAACTTCTCATATTTTCACTTAATCAAAATATTAAGCGTGCAGTTTCTTCCAGCAGGTTTTTGTCTGTTAGCTTCTGCTATGCTTTTCAAGGAATCTTTGCTGCCAATATGTGGGAAGAAAAAATCATATTGATTCGTGATTATAATTTTTCTCTTTACTTTATATGTCCTTGTATGTTGTGTCTATATATCTGACATAATACATATATGTCATAGCACCCTCTTCCTTTATTTATTAATTTTGTCCCATATTGATAACTATTACTTCTGTGTGAATGTGCAACACACTGATTTTGGTTACAGCATAACAATTTAATACGAAGAACATGAGTCCATAAAATAGTCACGTAGAACAACCTAAACCACATAAAAACACCTGATTAACATTTTTTCAGCACTCTCTTCTGAAATGAACAGACTGCACCAGTTTTTAACATCTGGTCCCCAACAATTCTTGTAAGAGTGATAACTTTTTTTTCTTTGCAAACGCTGGACATTTTTTCATCAGCTTTTTCATTCAGGCACAGCTGTTGCTGCAGAACAGCGTGTATTCATGTCTGAAATGTAGCTGATGCTCACTTCTGTTTATTTCGACATGACATCACTTTGCATTGGGTGCAATTCAAAAACACAAATGTCTTCTCTGTATTTTAAAAGAAGTATTTCATCATCATGTAGGAAACAGCCTTTTTCCATACTTATGTAATACCTACAAAAATATACTTCAGTGCTATGCCTCTTTAACATAAATGTGGAGCAATTTATTTTCTCAAAAGGAAGGACAACAGAGTGCACACCCTTTGTAGGCACTTATAGTTTTGGTCAGTATTATGTTGCCTCTTTAAACCAAGCCTTCTGCTACTAGAGGTAGCTGCGTTCAGTTATACAGTCAAAAGCGTGACCTGTAACAATTTTTAAAAACTGTTTTTAAAAAAAAAATACCCCAAATGCCTTGCACTTTTACAGAATGAGCTATACTTAACTTTCTGCTAGCAATGAGATTCTTTGTGTATCAAATATATTCTACAAAATCTTGATCCAAAAAACATATTTTTTCCAATACAATGTCTGTCAATACCTGTCACCACTTAACATTGACTTTAGAACAAGGTTTTAATAACTCTTTAATAGATAATTACATCTTCAGAAGGGTGAATGACTTTTTTGTTTGCGAAAGTAACTTATTTTTATTTTCAAATTGGTACAGTGGAGGATGCTGTATGTAATTCATACTTTTGAATCCTGCATGTCTGTTAGCTTTCTCATATTTTCAAATGATCGTCTATGGCAAGTTAAGCCTTGGCACATAGAGTTTCTAAGGATAGATAAATAAAAGGTATGTTTTTGTACTTCCAGTTTGGCTTTATGCAAACTCAGCAATATCTTAAACAATACAGTGAATTTGCATTGTGTGAATAAGTATGTACAGGCTGATTCATTTTTCTCACATACAGAAAATTGCAATGTAGGTGGCAAGTTTTATTATACCATTTTTCTTTTCAGCGTAGAGCAATATGTTTACATGTCCTTTTACTTCTTCCTGTTTTCCACAGGCTGCCTTTGAGTAAAATATAGAAATTTATTCAAAATGGACAAAACTTATATGCATAGAGAAGGGAAATTTGTAAGAGGGCCCCTTTCATCCAGTGGTCATTTCTGCCCTGCTTTTTTGAAGTTATCGGAAGATTATTTAAATCAAATGCTGGATTTTGATAACTTCTTCTTTCGACAGTCAGATCAAGAAGTAATCTACAGGTTGTTGATCAGACCATAGTTGCCTCTGTAAAATAATGTCTATTTAATAGGCACAGAAATATTAAGGTCCTTGACATTTTTGCCTCAGACATCAGAATGACTGTCTTAGCAATGATCTCCGGACGAATCTCTTTTTATTTCAGACACAATCCGAAACTGTTAAGATATTGGTTTTTGTCTCATTTTAAAGATGTAATCTTTTAGCCAAAACAGACTAAATACTGCCTCCAGTATGACTTTCCACAGATCTGTCTTTAGATATCTAAATTCTCTTCATGTCCCATTAATAGACGGGAAGGAGGTTGTGATCTTTAAAAGAAACCTTTCCAGTACTTGCATTCCAATGAGCTTACGCAGTATTATATAGGAATTTTTCCCTCTCTTTTTATAGTGTAGTTAAAAGTTAATCAAGTTGTGACATCCAAATTTAGTTGTTCAGCCAACTTACAATCTCAGTGTATTCATGTTCAACCTACTGCATTTTTCAGTAGAAGACTGATTAAACTGCAGAACTTGCCACAAATATTTATATTTATAATTATTATAGAAAACTAGCTATCATTAAAACTTTCATATAAAAAGAAATAAAAATGTCTACATGCAAAATATTAGTTACCTTAGTTGGTATTCTTATACTGGGAAAGTTTTTAATGAGGCACAAGTTCTGCTCTGGAAGTAATGCCTCCTATTTTATTATGTTGGCCCATGACATCAGAGGCAGATGTTGGTGGTACGGCAGCAGAGGTTGAACCTTCTCACCAATACTGTTACATTTGGTTGTTGTGTGACAGATGGTAGCAGAGGGGTAGTCTTAAAAAATAGTGTCTGACATGGAAGTGCATAGGAAGCAAAGGGTGGTGTCCTTGGATCCTTTCATGTGGGAAAAATGATACTTATTGGCATTCACTGATGCTTACTAAACATTTCTAGAGACCAAACAGTGGATGTGAGCACAATGAGGCAGTGGGGGGTGTATTTCAGCAGTGGCAACAGCAACAGTGGGTCACCTCCACATGTGCAGATTTTTACATGTGTGGCATGCAGGCTTTTATTTATTGCTGGTGAAAATTCACAGCTACTGGTGGTAACTTAGTTGAGAAATAGTGGTTTGTAGCTGAGAACTTGCTCTTTCAAGTAGTGTTATTGTGCTCTTTTCACCTGTTATAATTTCCATGAAAATAAATAGGAGGAATTAATTTTGGAGCGACATATCTAGTTGTGTATGGAGGGAAAGAAAGGGACACTGACCACAGATAAAATGCTTCAAAATAATATTTGATAGGGTTTATAGTATTTCTCGTTTTTTTGTTTTCTTTTGTTATATAAGTATTATTCTGTCCTATTTTTCTGGCAATTCAATTTCATTATCTTTCATAGATTCCCAAGATGCACTACACTCCATTTATTTCTTATATTTCTGACTATGATTAATGAATGGCCACAGTCTAAACATCTCATTTTTAATGATCATGATAAACCGTAGCCCATCATGGCAATTTAATATGCTTAGAATGCAAGATCTAAGTTAAAAAATTTAAATTGTATCATAATTAAGAGGCACATCTTAACTGTGAAGCACAAAAACAGTTTGCAATTAAAATGCTTGCAGCTCCTACATTTGCTAAAAGGATTACAGCACATCATCCTGGATATTCTTTTTGTTGTTGTGGAAATATGGATCATGATCTTTTCCATATTGTGTCTCATACTGCAGGAATGCCTTTTCGCACTTGAAATTCTTTGATTGCAGTTCTCTCCCAAACCTAACTTATGATTGATGGAGATAAGGAAAACTTATGAAACAGAGGAGACAGAAGAGCCTGTAAGGTAGAAAGAAGAAATTTAAGGTTCCTCATGTAACCTCTACATTGTGAGGTATGTTTTTGTGAGAGTACTGTTTAGCCCCAGATATATACAATACGTTGGTAAACTCCCCAGTGCCCAGCATCATGTCCCAGCTGTGTATCACACTGAGAAGTGGTAACAGGTATCACTCATCACTTCCAGGATTGACTAAGGTATCTAGCATCACTCATGAAGAAGTCCAAGTTGGCCATTTTGGATGTCACATTCTGTATGAAATACTGTTTTCAAGCTTGGTTTCTTACTACAGCGATGCCTTCTTGCATGCTAATGTTTTTTGTCATCTATTTGGTGACAGCAGAGGCTGAGAACACCGTGCCATCAGTCCCAGTCCAGTATCACTTGTAGCTACTCAGGAAGTAGAATAAATGTTTAGCAGTGCTCTTTTAGTTTATCACTTGATTTTGATTTTTAAGACCACACCAAAGAGGCACAGCAATAAGGAAAAAAAATTATCTTTTCACTTTTTTGAATTTAATTACTGCTACAACATTAATAGTTTCTCTAAATGCTGTTGTCAAATCAAGTGAGCAAAAATTATCACTTAACAAGTGTTATTTTGGAACGGACAGTGACTTTATATAAAATAACTTCACATGCTATCTCAAGAGAAGCACTATTAGCAATCTTAAGAATTGTCTTTTGCTGTCACTCCTCTTGCCTGGGCCAAGAGAAAAAAATTATAAAACCACTCCACCACAGAAGTGGATTCTATGAAATGTTGCTGGGAAGAAGCTGTAGACATAAAAGAATTAGACTTCTGCTTTTAATCCCAAAACAGAGCTTTATCAAGATAAGATTGTCTTGATTTAGTAGATTCACTGCACTTAATGTCTAAGAAGGAGATGAAAGGAATTGCAAAAAGCCTCTAAAAAGACTCTCAATAAAATTGAAACTTGACAGATATCTTTAAAGGGGCTCAATTCAATCAACAAACATGATTTAGAGAAGAATATAATAAACGTTTAAAAAAATGGCTATGTCAATGGAGATAGCAACATCTTATGCGTTGAGAAGCAGAGTGCAATAGTCATTCCAGATAGAAAATTTTTTTAAGACTGATTTATAGAGTCATTTTAAAACACCCAATTTCAGTGCCATCAATGTTGTCTTAATGTTTTATAATCATAATGTTGAATTTGCACTTCTCTAAGAACTTTAATTACAAACCTAAACTATACTAATGTATATTAGGTACCTCCTAGCTGAAGCTACATCATATGTGTGATGTAGCACTACTAATTGGTATAATTAAATTCTAATTTGCATCAGTAAACTATTAAAAAGAGAGTTAAGAACAGAAGAAGTCTGTTTGTAAAACTTCTCATATCTAAAGTGCTCTTACAATGAGAAAGAATGAGAATGCTGGCAGTATTTCTTGCCTGTAATTTTAATTACTATAAGCAAAATGAACTGCAGTTTCACTGACCAAAATTCACTTATCTTCAAGCCTCATGAGCATATTCAATAATAATATGTTTAAAACTTCTGTTGTTTCTTGAATTTTTCTTTTCTTAAGTATGCTTAAAATATGTGAGATGACTCTTAAACTGTGAAAGATTTGTCCACCTAAATTTGGATTTAAACTAACTGACAATTTACTATCCTGGAGCATATCTTTTTTTTCTGGAGTGACTGAAATGGTTCTTTTCATAGCAATTTGCCTTATTTCTGAAGCATGTCACCTTTAATTACAACAGTTTTAAAAATCAGAATGTCCAGTAAGCAGAGACATATATAAGAATCTTCATAAACCTTAAATCTGAAGGTTCTATATACATCTCAAAGGACAATTGACCAGGGTTAGCTTCCTGATTTTACAGGCAGGAAATATCTTTGTTCAGAGAAGCATTTCTGCTTCTTTCTGTGGTAAGGCTGGGAGTTCAGGTGAGTGCTAGGGCACCGATATGAATGCCAGCAACCCTCCCACCTCCACCTATTGAAGAATTCAGGCTACACTAGCTGCCCTTATCGATTGGCACTCGCCAAAAAGGGATATCCATTAGAATTCCTCTACATGTAGTTAGTAAGCATCTAATTTTTTAAACAAAAATATCATATCAATGCACATAAAAGAAATATAGGTAGTAATCATTATCTTTATGTCAATTAAATTAAATCTGCTACTTAGTCTGGTTCTTCACATGGTAAACACTGGTAATTAAGAGGCATTCTGTTCTTTGCTTTTTGGATAAACTTCCTGTCAAGAGGCAGTCATTTGGTCTTTAGTCTTGCAGATGAGTTTGATTACTTAGCTAGATAAAGCAAACATCTATTCTCTCATTCTTCAGATAAGCTGCATACTTTTCTTCATATGGTTATCAGACGTTCAGTGTAAGGTATCTTTTCTTTTCTTTTTCTTTTTTTGAAGCAGTTACACCTTTTTCCTTTATAAATAAGAGGAAATGCTAGTATATCTTTGTGACTTAGCCACGATTTTTGAAAATAAACATATATTTTTTAATATCACTCTTTGGTATTTATTGTAACAAGAGTATATCAGAAATGTACACCAAATAGCTATTTCTTTTCAACTGATCTTTGAATGTCATAGTACTAACTATAACTTCACAGAGTAAGTTTTATATTGTGAATTAGTCTTTTAGAGATTGTCTTGTAGATCTAGGAAACTTCACCGATTTTAGCACTTTAAATACAGAATGATTTCCCACAAAATTTTATATGTAGCTGACAACTCAAAAATTATCCAGGAAGTTCTTAAAAACTCCAAGCAGAACTTGCACAGCAACTAGAGGGATAAGGGATTCCAGTTTTGAAGCAGAAACAATAATGGGTTAGCTTTCAGGATTTTAAATGAAGCAACGCAGCAGAAAGGCCCAATCGATTAGTTGTTTAATCTGGAAAAACAGTGATGATTCAGAGAACAGCCAGGGAATACTGTCATTTTAGGAAAATGTGGGGATAAACCTCTCAATTCCAACAGAATCTTGTGAAGATTCCTCAGAGAAGATAACATTGCCAATAGCCCAGCTGAAACCTTGAAACCATCCAGAGAAATTTGGGTGTCTTTGTACCAATGCAAACAGCATGGGAAATAAACAGGAAGAACTAGAGATCTGTGTGCAGTTACAGGGTCATGATCTCACTGTGACTGCAGAGACACGGTGGGACAGGTCATACGGCTGGAATGCTGTCATGGATGGCTACGTACTTTTTAGGAAAGACAGGCTGATGAGATGAGGTGATGAAGCTGGTTTTTATGTGACAGAGCAACTAGAATGCATTAAGCTCTACCTGGGGGTGAACAATGAGCACGTTGAGAGCTTGTGGGTAAGAATTAAGAGGTAGACTAACACAGATCATGCTGTTATGGGTGTGTACTACAGGCCACCTGATCAGGAGGATGAATTTGATGAGGTCTTCTACAAGCAGCTGGAAGTAGCCTCAAGATCCTGGCCGCTGGTTCTTATGGGAGACTTGAATCATCTTGATATCTGTTGAATAAGCAGCTTGGCCAGGAACACACAGGTGTTTTTGGAAGAACCCATGAGGAGGGATGTGCATTTTGACCAAGTTTTTGCTAACAAGGATGGACAGGCTAGGGATGTGAAGGTTGGAGGATACAGTGTTCATGAGATGGTAGAGTTCCAGATCTTGAGTGGAAGAAGCAAAGCAATAAGTAGGACTATTACTCTGGTCTTCAGGAGAACCAGCCTGGACCTCTTCAAAGACCTAGAGTATCTCATGGGATAGAGCACTAGAAGATAAGGTGACCCATGAGAGTTGGTTGATACTTAAACACCACTTCTTCTAAAATCAAGAATGGTGCATCCCTAATAGTAAGAAATCAGGATAAGGGGGCAGGAAGCCAATGAGGATAAGCAAGATTAAAAAAAAAAAATGGAAAACAAGCAAACAAACAAACAAAACAAAAAAAAAACACAGCATGAAATCAAAATCGGTGGCCACAAAACATAGCAATTATGTCTTAATAAAAAAGGAAAATACTGCAATAATGACGTTTTTAGTAACCTAAATGCCAGAACCTGGAAAACCGTAATGTCTTTTGAAAATTAGGAAATCTACATAATAATTTTGCCAATGTTTTTTCATTGGCCTACAAAATCTGTAATGCATACTGTAACTACATTTGACAATCATAAAACTTTTTTTTTTTTTGTCTCTCTCTTCATCAAGATTGCTTTTGCAGGATTGTTATTGATATTTTAATGAAAATGTAAATTGAAAATCCCAGTTGAGATTCCAGGTCTAAATTAAATGCAAGCTGGAAAAAAGTAGATGTAAATTTGATATGATTAATGAACAAAAGACTCTAACTCATTTTCCTCTTTCATTTGCTGGTTTCTGTAGCTAATAATATCAGACCACTAAATGAAGTCTTTGTGCTTTTTGACTTTTTTTTTTTTTTTTTGGAAGTACTCTATATTTTAAATATTTTGAATACTCTACTGTATCTGAATACTGTATCTTTAGTAGAATTGCAGTGTTACAACCAGATGTATTTAACCTCTGTTGCAATTATAACAGAGTTCCTTTTTCAGCTCAGTAGCTGTCTACTGTGTTTGCTAGCCTTTTCTCCTCTTTATACATTTGACCCCTGAAAAAATGGTTCAGGAACTTCTGTGAGCCAGGCATTCTGACCTATCATGTGTGGCTTTTGTAAATAACCAGAAATTCTATAAACTTGTTGACTGCAGTAGGAAAGTAAGAAGTCAAAAACTAAATGACCTGTGAACTAACAGTCTCTGTATGCTTGGTCATAAATTTAGTTGATTCAGATCTATCTTAGTAAAGTAAAATATATTTTGTAGAATGACCGTATGTTTTGATTTGGCTACATTTTCTTACTTTCAGAGTCGCAACCATCCTCCAATGAACACTGATCACAAGATATGATTTTCAAAGAGCTGGACCAACTGTTTCAAACCTTTTCAGGTTTCAAGTGTCATTTATTGGATACCTATGGTCAGTACGAAAAGAAAAAGTAAAGAAATTGTCTTTGTGGGTGAACAGCAGAACTGAATTTGTGGTTCACAGCTATTGCAGTAAGTTGTGTGTTTCTGTAGTTGAGTATATGAAGGACTGTTGCAGGAGAGTCAGGATGATTCATTCCTGACAGCAACTGAAAATGTTCAGAGTGAAAAATATTTTACAGTTCACTAAAGTCTGCCAGAAAAACTGGAGGGGGAGAGATGGCAGGTAGAGATTCTCCAGTATGATTGCATACAGCAGAATGAGAGTTGGGCAAATTCATTCCCACACCGATGGGAAATGGGTAAAGATGTGGAGAAGTTTATATAGAGTTCAAAATGCTTTTGAACATTAGTAAAGTGGGATAGAAATATTATTGTACAGGGAATTCCTGTCTATCACATTCTGAGCATTTTGTGTTTAAAAACCTGTGTTGATCTGGTTTCTTGTGTCTTTCTCTAATTTGAAAATGACAACGAACTCGTTTAAGAGTTTTGAAGCCTTTTGGCACATCTCTTTCCAAAAGATGTTCTACTTCAAAGCTTCTGGCAACTCAATTTCAAGAGAGTAAATTTGAGAATTAACAGATCAGTGATAGCTTTCAAAAAGAGTCATTGATTATCAAATATGCCTTGCCTGAGGGTCTTCTTTATAAGAAGAAATTCAAAAGGTTCTCATAATCATGTGAATGTGAGCTGTAAAGTGCTGTAATCCTACTATTTGTAAATTATTGAAAACAGTTCAAACAGATAATTAAGCAAAGTAACTAAGAAATAAATTGAACATCAGGTAAAACAATGCCTCTCCTCTTGTGGGACTCCTTATTCGGCCTTAAATTGTGAATGCTGAAGCTAGGTCTTTGATAGCCCAGTACATTTAACATGTATCCTGTTAGGAGCTAACAAGCACCCCATTTTATTTCAAATTAATGGGACACAAGCATTCACTGACTTCCTTAGAGCTTTCAAATAATGCTATAAGGAAAAGATCTTTATGTTCAAGAAGATGGATGGATCATATCACTTTCAAATATTCATGAATGAGCTATGTTTGGTTAATTTCAAAGGAGTAAAAATAAGTGGTTTTATTCATTTTTTCATAATTTCATATTATAATCTCATTATGTGGAAGCCAATTTCTTTTATGTCTTTTTAATTTTTTTTTCTTTTTTTAAGATATTTTATTGCAGGAGGAGTTCTAAGGCCTTTGCAAGTGTCTGTGCTGCTGTTAAATTTAATAGGCTCCAGCTGTGCAGGGGTGTTGTCAAGAAAAAAAGAACAAACTCATGAAGAATAAACAGGGAAACAGGGTAATTTTTATGGGTTATTTGTTTATTGGGAGGATGTTTCACTGAAGTGATAGATATGTGGCTTTATGTTGTTGTTTTTAAGAAGCACTAAAAATATACATAAATACATATGCACGCAGTATACTGTTAAACTGCAACTATAAAGTGATACAAAAGAGTATCTACAGCTGAGTGACTTACTGTTGAATATCCTTTCAGACAATGTTTGTCTTAAAGGGAATTCAGAATCATGTTTTTCTTAACATTGGCAAACTTGCATTCACTAGTTGGCTCCAAACAGAAAGTCATTCAGCCTCTATGCGTGGAGCTATGTGCAATTCCTCTCACATCCCTGGCACTGCTGCTTATTTGCTTTTGTTCTGAAACAGAGCTACATCATTGGTTGCACCATATCAGAACCACTGGCTACCTAAACGGCAAACTATCTTCTGTCTCCTGTTGTTCCTCATGCCTCCCCATCTCCGTCTGAGGTATGTTAGGACTGTGAAAAGTTATTTGGTTACATTTTTTTTTTTTCTCCATTTTCTGTTCCTTTTATAATGTTCTGTCAGTCTGTCTCTCCACTCTATGTTCATAAAGTATTAGACAAGCGAGCACACTAAACTTATGTTTAAATATTGTTGGTTTTTTTTCTGGGAATTATTAAAATCTAGTGCACTAGCCCGAGTACCATAACTTTCTTTGAAACTGTTATCTTTTGTATATAATGATATGACTTTGAATTCTCTTTTTAAGAAATACTCAACATGAATACAAAAATGCTCATCTTCAAACATCATCAAAAAAAGATCTATTATTTTCAGTATGTTTGCTGTCTTCCAGATATGCTTTCTGGTTATTTTTAATGCTTAATCCATCATTCTGTGACCTTCACCATGGGAAAGGTAAATGTAAATCTTTCCAATAGCAATGAAACAAATAAAATGAAAAAGGAAACTGTTTTGTTTTGAGGAAAGCACTCAAAATTAAAGTAAAGAATGCAAAGGTAAAGCTCTGCTTTACAGTAATTATTCATTTTATATGCTTATGTGTACATTGCTCTGAAAGTAATGCCTCCTATTTATGTTCATGGAAATTACATCAAATACGAAGAGCACAATAACACTGTTTGATAAAGCAAATTCTCTGCTGCAAAACACCTTTTTTTCTGCATAGTCACCACTATTTGCAATGCATTTTCACCAGTAGTGAATAAGAGCCTGCATACCACACTCCTAAAAATCTGGACCAGTGAAGTTGAACCACTGTCTCTGTTGCCACTGCTGAAACACATCACCTGCCACCTCACCATGCTCACACCCACTGTTTGGTGTCTAGAAACATTCAGCAAGCTATAAATGTCAAGGGGTGAAAATTTTTCCAAATGGAGGAATTCAATGATGCACCTTTGCTTCATACATAGTTCCATGCCAGGTGCCATTCAGCCTCTACTGCCATACCAACATCTGCCTCTGATGTCATGGGTCAACACAGTAAAATAGGAAGCATTTCTTTCTGAGTATACCTCAGATTTAAGTATAGATAAGCAAGACAATATTCTGACTTCTTATTGTGACAAGAAACAGGTTGAAAATCTACATAAATTTTGTAATTTTTTTTCTATATTCCTAGCCTAATATTTTTTCCTTTTTCCTTTTCTTTTAGTTAAAACATTGCTGAGGTACAAGCATTGAGCAGCAAAGACCTGTGATCATTTCACTAATCTGTATCAACAATCTCTACGTAACAAGACAATACTGCATTTTTCTGTGTTCATTGTTCACCTCCATACTGCTTTCCGTAATTGCAATTCTTGCCAGTTTACTGGTCGTTCTTGCTTTCCTTCCTTATAAGATGAGAAACAACAGATGTCTTATGCTGCCTCTGAATAAGGAAGCCTGTTTCATCAACCCTGTTGTCATGGATCGTATGTGTGAAACTGAGTTTTGATGACTAGGACTCCTTGAGGATTATGAGAAGTTGATAATTTGTTGTCTAGATCTCTGAGTCAGAGCAGAGACTGTTCAACCTTTAGAAGCAGAGTTTTGGGATTCTTATGAGTGTCTAAAAACACTTGATGGGAGAGAGCAAAGATGATGTATCCAGGCCTTTTTCAGTGATGTTCAGTGACAGAGCAAGAGGTCATGGGCACAAACAGGAACACACAAAGTCCTCCTTAGTCATTTGGAAGCATTTCTGTGCTTTGCTGTGAGTACTGGCACAAGTAGTCCAAAGGTTGTGGAATCTCCTTGAAGATCAAAAGCTACTTGGGAAACCCAGGGCAGATTTTCCTGCTTGAACAGAGGTTGGATAAGTTGACCTTAGAGGCCCACTTCCACCTTAACTCTTTCCAGCTTTCCAGCCACTGTGGATCCAGAGTATCAGACTATCCAGTATCAGGCTGGATGTGTGACTCTGGGAGGCCTGGTCTGGTGGTTGGTGATCCTGCTCATGGCAGGGAGTTGATCATTATTGCTCTTTTCAACCCAGGCCATTCTATGATTCACTCTGCCCCAAGCCTCTAGTGTTACCTGGGGTTGTTGAGACCAAAATGCCGGTCCAAGCACTTGGTCTTGTTAGACTTCATCCCACTCTGCTCAGTTTAGGCAGATCAACACTTCCTCCCAACTCAGTGTCATTTGCAAACTAACTGAGGATAATTTTTTTTTTTTTTTTTTTTTTTTTACTTTAGGGAGTATTCTTCACATGAGTTGAGCTGGTGCAAGACACAAGGTGAAATTCATTCTACAGACTAAATTCAAAATCATTCATTTGGAGGTACTTTGAAACAAATAAATAGAGGAAAGAAAAAAAAAAAAAAAAGCAAAAAAAACTTCTTATCCCTCTCCTATGTCCTACCAAAGATGGGTTACAAACCCACCCTTGCAGAATATCAAATAGTGTACATTTAGGCAATTAAAAAATAAAGTACTGGAAAGGCTCAGATCAAAAGTACATTTATTTAATCTTGTCAGCATTCATTTACAATCCAATTTTTAAAGAAGACAAGATTAAAATTATTCTCACCCACTGCACACAACATCAGATAAAAGAATATTTTCAGTAATAGTATTTCGAGTTTCACCAGTCTGTTTAGTTTTGATATTACAAGCCTATTAGCATTCTATTCTTGTGCTAAGTGTTGATAGATTCTGACAGCTGTCACTGAGAAACTGAAATAGATGATATTTTTAAGTTGAATATGAATTTTATGAAATAAAGGTGAAATTTACTTCACACACATAACTCATAGGAATCAAACTACACATGGATAAAGTACATATGGCATGAAGTAGATGTTTTTGCCTCTGCATTTGGTGTACTGCATGTTATGTCACAGTCACTCCACACTTCTAGAGAAAAAAGCCCAAATCTTTGCCATTACTTGAACGTTCAGGTGCGAACTGTATGAGACTTGAATAACCCTCAGCAGATCTGGTCTCATAATCACTTCTCATACTAGAGAATTTATCTGGAAAATACATCTCATAATGTTCAAGGGACCTGACAGCAACAGAACCTAATTCCCAGCAACCTATTTAAGTATTTTATGTAGTGTGAAGGTCTCCTTTGGACTTTTGTTATCCTTGTTACCACCCACGTGGACTATATAACAAAAAGAAACCCAATTGTTGTCTCTCATGTATGTTCTGGAGACAGCATGCTTCTATTACTAACCTATGATTAATTACTTTAATTCATCTTTGTATAAAAATCTTCATTTTTCTCCATATACATACATATATATTTAAGTTACCTTTATTTGACACTAAAGATGAATTTAAAAACTTATGGGGGCTTTTGTAATTATGGTCTTGGCTTTATTCTTATTTCCTATTATCTAAACACCATACTAGAAGATACTTTGTCTCTAGCAATGAAGTGTTTGTCATTATTGATTAATCTACTGTATAGCATTTGAATTCATTTTTAGTAGTTAACAGGGCATTTGTGTATGCTTGTATTGAATTAGAGGAGTTCTCAGATCTTACAAAATAAGTGCCCCAGAGTAACACAGGGCCAAAAGTCAGAGAAATAAGCTGTAGTTCATAGGTATGACTATTCACATTGTTCTCAGTCTGGTAGGAATGAATAATTTGCAGTGACCTTGCAAAGGTGGCACACAAACTGTTGGAGAAATGAGACTGAAGAACATTTTTTTTTTTTTTTTTTTAAAGCTGGTTCATTTATGAATTCACCAATTATAAACTGAGTCATTTAGTTATTTGTTGCAATGCCACTTTTTTATGTATTTTACTGTGGAATCTCAAGCGTGTTTTATTTCAGTTCTATTTTTTTCTTTTTCTGTTTGGCTACAAAGTATAGAATGCCAACAATGTAGTCAAATACTTAATAGCATGACATTTCAGAAAGTAAAAAGAGTTTCTTTGTATTCTCTGTGTAAATACATTGTCAAAAAGAATTTCTACCTCGTGCCTTAGTTAAATTCTGCTTGGTTCAAGCCTTTCAAGGCAACGGTTCAGCTCCTACAGGGCTACTTTCAAAAGGCTGTCATTATTTAGAACGGATCATTTAATTAACCTACCACAGGGTTTGTAACTAAAATTAATCAGAGCAGGTATATTGTTTGTGTGAGTCACAATTACTAAGTAAATATGTTACTGCCAAATAGAGTTGCTGAAATCCAACTGTACATAGCCTCTTAGAATTTAGGGACAAGCTTTGTTTACTCTTAATTACACTTAATACCATTTACTTCAGCTAGCCCGTAGCCTGTGTTGCTACTAATTGATTTATGTAGTTAGCAAAATACCTTTTTTAATACCAGCGTGTGACACTATCTAAGATAAAACTGCCTGTCCTATGACTGGAGGGAATAATTAGAGAGAAAATATATCAATTAAAATGAGCTTTATTAAACTATATTTGTATTGTGGATGCTGCTACCAAAACCTCCAAAGAGCTGATCGGTATTCTTGGCCCTGGGGCACTTTCTTAATAAAAAAATAATACAACAACTTCAGTGACATTATGTAGCAATTGAATCATCATGTAAACAAAGAGTGTTGATTCTTCATGTGCTCTAAGCTCGGATATTTGGAGGACAGATTTAATGCAAAAATGTACCTTTTTTGATAAGGTAAAATAAGATTATTTGTTGTGCTGTCATAGAATAAGAAAATATATATATATACAAAACTAACATAATGTCAGACATATAAAAAAGATATTAATATGCAAACTTGATCTTCAGTAGAACAGAACTCAGCTATTGTTTCAACAGTAGCTTGAGTGGTTCTCTAAGACAATTTAGTTTTAAGGGTGCTAATTTAAATATAACAAATAATACAACCTCAATATGCAAAGCCTGGTAGAGTATAAATTCATTACCACCTAGGCATTTATTTTCAAAATATGTGAAATATGACTGACCTGTCAGAAGTTTTTCTCATTCTGTTCTTTAATTGGATTTCCTACAGCAATCTCACCCCATGTCCTCTCTGCAGCAGTTTTGATTTCTTAATGCCATCTTTGTAAATCCATGCTTCTTCTGTTGGATACTCATTTTGGAGACGCATTGGACTTGCACTGATGTGGTTGCTGAGCAGCTCTCTGTCATATCTGATAAGTCGTGGCTGTCAGGAAAAGTCTCTGGTGACTGGAAAAAGGGAAACATCACTCCCATTTATACTAAAGGGAGGAAGGAGGACCCAGGGGTAGTACAGACCAGTGATCCTCTCCTCTGTGCCTGGGATGATCATAGAACAGATCCTCCTGGAAGACGTGTTAGGGTACATGAAGGATGAGCAGGTGATCCGAGAGAGTCAGCATGACTTCACAAAGGGAAGTTCATGTCTGACCAATCTAGTGGCCTCCTATGACAGAGTGACATCACTGGTGGACAAAGGGAGGGAAAATCCTGTCCCCCACCTGGACTTCTGCAAGGTCTTTGACATGGTCCCCACCACATCCTTATCTCTAAATTGGAGAGGTATAGATTTGAACAGTGGACTATTTGGTGGATAAGAAATTGGTTGGAAGGTTGCAGCCAGAGGGTTGTTGTCAATGGCTGTAAGTCTGAGTGGAGGATGGTGATAAGTGGTGTCTACCAGGGGTCCTTCTTGGGATCAATACTCTTTAACACCTCTATCAGTGGCATAGATGATGGGATCAAATACGTTCTTAGCATGTTTGTTGATGATACCAAACTAAGTGGTGCAGTTGATGTGGCAGAAAGAAGGGATGCCATCCAGAGGAACTTTGATAAACTCAAAAGGTGGGCCCTTGTGAATGTAATGAGATTAACCAAAATGAAGTGCAAGGTTTTGCATTTGGACCAGAGTAATCCCAGGTATGTATACAGACTGGGTGAACTCCAAGGACACTGCATTAGTTTGAGTAAGACTAAAACTAGCAGGCTAGTAAGGGATGCTATATGTCTTACATCACTGGCAATTACAATGCAGGTATTTAGGGAATTAAGGTTACAAACCTGAAGGTCTTAATGTCCTGAGTATATGGAGTTACATTAAGAAGCACTTTACGTTCTTGAGTGAAACAAAGAATTAACAACGTACAATCCAGTCTTCAATGCAAATTGATTTGAAAGGTGACATCCACCTGTGGTTATAGCACATGCATTTAGCCAGTGATGATGTTTAGTTCCATATGTTATATCTTCTCTTGAGTACGAAGCCCTTAGACTTTTGGTTAATAAATGTATGCATGTTATAGCGAAAAATGATTATATATGTCACCAAAAACTTGGAATTAATATAACGGTGTGAACCTTGGTTAAAATGATATGTAGTTATCAAAAACAGATCCCAGATGTTACACAATGTATGGTTAATGGGAAGAATCAAAATTTTTCAGTAATTGCTGAAAAGTGTTTGCTTTTCCTTTCCAGTTTTAACAATTTACCATTTGGCATACTTTTCTGAATTCTGAACAGTGTCCAAGAAAAAAAATGTTTTAGATCTTATTAGTGTTGACATTAGCCAAGTGCCTGTAATTACAGTTAGAGGTTAAAATTAAAAGAGGTGATTTGTTCGTGAAGGTTTCTAATAAATCAAATGGGCTCATCCCAGTGCATGAAATTCTGAATAGCTTTCCTGATAGGCCTGTTTAAACAACTGATACTTTGTTTTTCTATGATATATTCACTAAACTGTTTATCCTTTTCACTACAATTAGATACGTAATGTAAATCTATAAAATTCTGTTTTTGCAATGCATAGCATTTTGAATGGAGAATTAGTTTTTATGCGGACTAAAAGTTAAGAAATTTTGTGGTGATGTTTTCTGAAACTGCAGCTCAGTTTGCATTATGTAAGATGTATCAAGCTTCTGACTAGTGATTTGCCACAAAATAGCGGTATGCTTAGATGGAAAATGACATATAGGAAGAAAATGCACGTACTTAGAAGAAGTAAAGAAATTATTTCTTAAAATGCCATTGATTCTTAGCTGTTATCAATTGAAAATGCAGTATTTGGCTAAGACAAAGAATGTGTTAATAATGACGACTTATATTTTTACTCTTTTTATTCTCTGCACTTTTTATAGAGAAAGTATCTGTTGTTTTTACATTATTAATTTATTTTATGGATGTTATAACATTCATGTAGTTTCCTATAGTGCTTTATATCTCAAGGAAACTAAAAGTCCTTCATAATTATATATTATCTTTACTTAGTCAAACAAACATTTTATAGTGGATTTTAAGGTTTTTTGTTTGTTTGTTTGTTTTCCCCAAATAGACAATTGGCTGCATTGGAAAATGTTACCTAACTATTAAACTTAAATGTGAATTTTAAAGACTGCAGATATACCTCTTACTTGGCTCAGGTATTTTGCTGGAATTATGACAGTTTTTAAAAGTCTGTTTATTAATAGTTTACATAACATTTTTGTATACTTAGAAGCCTGTATATACCTGTGGTGGATGCAGTGAATGTCTATGCTTCATTGACAGCACTAACTTGACCAAAAAAAGTACTGCAGAACTTGTTTGGCAGCACTGGAATGCATGGTGGAGCAATTCACCCTGCAGCTGCAACTATGTCACAGCGGGCTAAAGTCAGTTCAGGAACTCAAACCTTAATGTGTGTGGTGGGGGATTTTTAGTGTTGTTAGTTCATTGGTTGGTTGGTTTTTAACCATGGAAATAACATCCTATGGGTGAAAATCTGAACATGCAGTGTAGTAGCATTTATCCATATGATCTAAATTAAGCCTGGAAATTCTGTGGGGTAAAATATTGTCTATTAAAACACTTAGTAATGAAATAGGTTCTAAAAAAAATAATATAAAAAAAAATTTAGATCACCTAAAAAAGATGAAAAGGGTAAGTAAGAGACATTCAAATTTCACGCACGATTTAAATGTATTGATCTTATACATTCCTACTTCTTACATATCTCAATTTTAAACAGTTCCTCATCTGAAGCAAAATTTTAGCTGATGAAATGAAGTCCCAGAAATGCAGTATTATTTAGAATTTAACAAGTTTTGAATGTAGATAATTCTGCTTTGCTTTATTAGCTGGCTCAGTTTTTCCTGGCTCAGTTTTCTAAGCTGTGAGTCCCAGTTCACTGTTTATAAATATGTAGGTCACTCTAAAAGTACTGCCTCCTATTTACTTCAATGGAAGTTACAACAGATACAAACAGTACAATGACACTATTTGATAGAGCAATTTTTCAGTTCAAATTCTCAGCTACTGCTATTTTTCAGGAACATAATAAAATAGAAGGCATTACTTTTGGAGCAGCCCTCATATACATGCTGCTAACTTCAAATTTTCAGATAAATTATTCAGTATGATGATCTGTTATATTTTTTAGTAGACATTTTACTCCCATTTGGAAATCTTTACTTTAGAATTTATCTGATTAAAATTAGAATTATCTAAATCTAGTCATACAGTTTAGATCAAATTGAAATCTGATGAATTCACAGAATGGGTATCTTCCTAACTTAAGGGCTAACACAATTTCCAGATCTCAGATCATTCTTTAAGGCCTCTGGAACCTCTTCAGCCTGCTCTTTTTTTTTTTTTTTTAATTCTCCATTATTCTTCTGTACAAACTAAGGCTGAGCTTTATTCAGCAAGTGAGAGAACTTTGCTTTCAGGGCCATCAAATAGAAATAAATTAGTAAGGGATCATGGAAATAAAGAAAATTCAAGTTCGTACCTCAAATATGTATTTACCTCTTTTTTAAAATTCTTTTTCTATTTCAATCTATGCTCTTTCTCCTAGATCCAATCAGATCTAATAAGTGATGATGGATATAGTGACATTATTTCCTCGGCATCTCTACAGAAATAAAATGGCTGAAGAAAGACTTTTCTACGGTAAGAAAAAGGTGTGTTAGTTTTTCATTTAGATCACAAACAAAATGCGTTCAGTTCAGCTTATTGCTGTAGGAGCCCAATGATTTTTCAGGCACAATCCACTTACTGTTACAGTAACGATTACTGCAATTTACAGAAAAAAATTAAACAGATTGTAATATATGAAAGCACAGTTTGCCACTGGAAAATAATGTGTATTCCTGAGTCAGCTATCAGTGGAACCAGAAGTGGCTGTGGGAGGTATAAGAGTCATGGAAAGAAATGTATATCTTGTGGTCTGTAGCACAGACTGCTGACATTTATTAGTGTTGAGTATTAGTGTTGAGATTACATCCACATTTAAACTTGCTTCTATGGAAGCAGAAAACCTAAAACTCCTTAATTAAGACTGAGCTACACACATTTTGCAAGCAGTTCAATGCAATTGTTTAGTTAGCATTCTGTTGTGTGATCAGAAGTGGAGCTCTACTGCCTGGAAGGCACTGATCCATAGGCAGACTGTAAAAGGGCTAGGGACTACACACTGCTGTTACCAGTGTTGTGACCAAAGTTATCAGCCTCATTACATACGCAGGTGCAGGCTAGCCTGGAAGCTGTGCTGGAGCTTGGCCATAAGCTTCTTTCAGTTTCCTTTTCACACCCTGAGATCTGCTGTCTGTGGTTTGTGGCTCCTGAAAGGAGAAAAGTTGATCAGCCCGTTATATTCAGAACAAAGGAAGAGGGTGTTCTGTTTTGCTTGTTTTAATTTCTTGACATTTGTGAAATTGCATTTTTCCAGTCATTTTCCATAACTGTACAATAAGGTATTTTTACAAATGTGCTGTCTTCTAGTATTTAATAGATTGCATTGTGTTAGGATAAGTAATTTCAATATTAAATAGTGTGTTTACAACTTGATGTACGATTTTTTTTTAATTAAAAAAAAAAAACAATGAAAAGTACAAAGTAGAAGTAAAATATGCATCATGCCAAATTTAAAATAATAAAAAATATTTGATTTTTGGGGAGAATTTTAATCAACTGACCATAGTTTACATTGTTAGAAATTTCATATTCTACCAAGTAGCACAAATACACAAATACATCGATAAACGGTATATTTTTTATATTTTTCAGGTAAGTAGAATCTGAGAAATTCAGAGAGTAACTGACTTACTAACAGACAGATAAATAACTACAATATTCTTCCAAAAAGTGTGTTTTGCAAAAAAAAAATTTCTTGGTTTTCCATTCTTTCCTTGATATTAATTCCTTCTTCTTGAAATCTGTAGCTCAACAACCCAAAGTACACTCTTTTTAATGTGTATAAATTGCAGTTTAGGAATATTTATGCAGTCAGATTGTATCTTTCTATTGTCTAAAGAATTAAGTATCTGATCAATATGGCTATTGTTCTCTAGTTCTTCTGCTTAGTTATTGGAATTACAATGTCACACAATCCCCATCATAAAGAATACAACAATTAAAAAAAGCAAATCTGATTTAAGATGGTCTACTGACTAGGTAAAAAACTGACTTACTTTTTACACCTAAGTATGAAATATCCATCAAGGGTTCTATTTGATTGTGTTTTCATCAAGGATGCTATTTGTTTGTGCTAGTTTTCTTCTAGATTATGCTCTGTTGCCATGGAATTCAGAAAAAAATTTGATAGAGAATTCTTCTGACATCAGTTTCTGAACGATCTATCATCTTTAACAGTAAGGTAACTGGAAAAGGATTATCTACACTAGCATTTTCTCACATGCAGGAATTAGTTCAGGTTGAAGAAGCCTGTGTATTCACAGCTCTCAGAGGGCCATTCTGATTATCTAATGTGACTCCTCACTGTAGGCCAACAATTCTTACAGCAGTAACAAGTGACTGAGCTATGACATTATTCCAAGTACTTATTTAACATGTGAGAGGGAAAAAAAAAAAAAAAAGGAAAGAATCTGTTGGATTTTTTTTTCAATTAACTGAAATAGTTATTAGTAAATCCTGTCTTTTACAGGAATACTTACAGTGCCATGTCCACATAGATATGGTCATTCCATAACATCTCAGAAGTTCTGTAGCAACAGAATGAATGTATCTTAAGGACTTGCCCCCAAAAGAGTGGTTGATGTAAGTAATTTCTATTTCCTTTAGTTTGTACCCTGGAAATAAAAAAGTTCCAAAAGATGCAGTTGAAGCTTTGTTAGGGTTTTCTGTCAGTTTGGTAAGAAATGGCTAATTTTTGATGGTCTGACAGAATGCCATCCAAGATTGCACAAAGTGACTGTAAGGTCAAATATGGAGGTACAGAGCAATCTGTAAAGAGAAGGATAAAAGAAAAAGAAAAAATGCTTTCAATACTGACAGAAGAAGTGTCCAAATAAAAGATGATGATAAAGGTCATAAATCAGACATCACAGTTGCCCCTAAGTCATCAGCTGTCAAATAAATTTTTCTTTGCCAGAAACATTCTCTGCATTTGTCAGTGCCCTGCATGCACAGGCCAAGTAGATCTCAGGGAAAGGAGCAACCAGAAGCCTGAGAGGCTCCAAGCACAAACTGTGAGAAACAAGGCACAAATTTGCCTGTGGAACTTACCAAGAATAGTATCTTAAGGCCATGCATTTAGGACTGGTTACAATTTTCTTAACATAAATTGTTTTCTGTTTTTATATAATAATTTGTTAGACTGTTTTGTTAAGACATTTGTCTGACTGAATGGAATTTTCTGTGACTTTAAAAGCAGTTGAGCACAGTCAAAAATTTGCTGTTGCTGTCACTAATAAAAGGCAAGATAAAAAGAATTAGTTGGGATATATAATTTGTTTTTTTTTCCTAGGAAATATTAACAAATCCTTCAAATAAACATTTCTCCGGCTGCAATAAAACAACATTTGAGATTCTTCAGGTTTCTGTTGGGGTCTAGACAGATGGTTGAGAGCAACTATCTTTAATTTGTCTTTCCTGTGTGGGAATGCACCTTTACTTTGCTTATAGCTTATGAATTAGCAGAAAAAAATGCCACTGAGAAGACTGAACTGACCTGAAATGAACTAGAAGTGATGTAGAAAAATTAGTGTTTTGTTTGTTTGTTTTTTGATCAACTGAGAATTGCAAAACAGTTTATGGGAGCAGCAGATCTGCTATGAAAAACTTGGAAGTATTACATTACCATCTATAGAATCATCATGTGTCTGTTAGTAGCTCTCCTGCAATACGCCGCACGTTGCTGCTTTTATGACATGCTGCTTCTGGTTCTATAGTCCTATTAATTTTTTCCTTCAGAGTTCTTAAAGCATATATGAGGGTGCTGAGCCAGAGGCTGCAGTTTCCTGACTGTCACCTGAGCAAACTTCATAGATCATGCAACTGAAGATCTGAGAGAAGATTCAAGGGACTACTGACATCCTTTCAATTTTCCTCAGTCTCAACAGGGTTTTCTACTCTTGCTTCTTAAGTTCAACTGAGTAAGGAAAGAATGGGAAGCATACTGTGCAGTTGAAATCAGAAGATGTAGAAGGGAGGAGAGGAAAATTGAAGGAAGCAAACTTCAGAGACGTTGGTACAGCACAAGATTGAAATATAAAGCCAAATGTTTAAATCGTATGTAACTGGTGAACTACTGCCCTGTTGTGTCTTTCTCCTGTAGCAGTTATGTTCTTTTACTTGTAATGCCTTTGAAGCACTGACTGTCATCCAGCTGACCAGTCTACTACACTAACTCTGCTGACTGCAACTACAACTCAAGTTTCACAAGAGTACTGTGGAACTGGAACCAGGAACCTAGTCTTTATTACAATAAGACAATCTATCAACTGGTGAATAGAATCAAAAGTAGTGCAGTACACTACAGGAATAGATTCGTTTTACTTATCTTCTTTTTCCTCACTATTTTGCTTCTTTCCTGATATGAAATTTACTAGTGGAAGTCGACAGTGCAAAATTTTTCCATTTTAAGAAGATTTATAGAGTAACAATTCTAATGTAATTTAAGGACAGGGACTTATTTTACATCTGCTGAGATCCTATTGGCTTCTTTTTATTTATATACATTTTCCTCATTCATTTTGGGAGATCATTTTTCACCACTGCAAATGTACACAGCTTCACTGCAATTAAACATCAAGGAGTTGTCAATAATTTGCACTAAAATATTTTTATATAAAAATTTTTTGAATGAATTTTTGAATGAAAGCCACTGACGTATTTGTAAAGATTATTATTGCCTTCAGTGAATTTGGACAAAGCCTTTTGTTGATAACTAGAGGTAAGCCCATTTCTGACTTTTCATGTTATTTAATTGCAGTAACAAACAAAATCCTTGCACTTACTGCTGAGGGGCCTCCCATTTTTACAGGATGGAAGAATGTGCAGGATGTAGTAATATAACTTACTAGTCTTTGAATCCAGCAACCATTTATACATTATTTTGTAAGTTTTTGCAAAAGCTGGATTTGATTTATATACATCTTGAAATGTACACTCCTTTATGAGATTTTTTCTGGTTGTAAATTCCATATTCCTCTCATTGTGTTTTCATTTTTAATTTACTACAATCCCCCAAAGGCTTTCCTTTAACTAGTTTGCTTGTTGTAAATTCAGCAGTGATATTCTTTAAACAAACAGAGGCACAGAACGTAATTTCCTGGTAACACTGTTTAGAAAATGGATCAGAATGAAGACCCAAAGCTATTCTGATGATGAATTAATTATAAGATTCCAAGAAAAACAATACATTGACATTTTACAAGTTTGGGAATGCAACCTGGTATAACGTTGAACACTAATAAAGTTTTTTTTTTATGTTTGTAGTATGAATAAAGATGTAGCTCTCTAATAATCAAAAATATTTCAGCATAATGTAAATAGCAACTTCTTATACTTCTCCATTTAAATTACGGAAATCTATCTTTATTTTGTAAACAGAACAAAAGAAACTTAAAATACTGAGTCCATGCTAGGATATTTTGACTGGCCTTTTCTCTAATGAAACTTTTGCCTTAATACTAAAAATTTCTCAGTCTTTTATCATCAGATTTATCAAGAAAAAAAAAAAAAACCTTGCAGTAATATATGTTCTTTCTATTGCTTTTTCAGTAACAGATTGTTCCATTTCTTACTTTTATAGTGATGATTTTTCAAGTTATCTATAATATTCATTTACTTAGATGTCCTTTGCGGAGCGACTTAGAAATATTTAAAACTCTCACAAGTGCTATGAAATCAAGGTATGTTATTCTCATTTTCTTTGTGAGAACAGAGACAAATGTACCCAAACCCAGAATACCAAAAGGGGTGCAATTCTCATTGAAATTAGTAGGAATTAGACCTCTAATATGCCTTTCAATATTTTATTGAATGAAATAAAGCTGCTGATGGTTTTTGGCAACAAGGAAAAACAATGTAAATAAGAACTGCATGTATTAGAAGTAAAGCCTTTTAACAATTTTATAATTTTTACTAGGTGTTTAAGTTCTTTTGAGACATCTATAGATTTTTTTTCACTCAATTAGTATTAGAACTTAATTAGTATTAAGAATATTTTATTACAATTGTCCATCTCTATTAAATTTATAATATTTTTCTTTTCCCATAGGAGTTGAATCCAAGCATTCCTTTACTATTACAAGCATTTGTTGCAATTGGGCATGAATAAACTGACTACCTTTTCTTCTTGTTTACCTACCTTCTTCTGACTTCTTCACACAGTTTTCAAAATCTTATCCATTTTCATAATTTTTATTGTTTAATGTTCCTCACTACTCCTCCTCATCAAGATCAATAATGTTCTTATTGAGAACTCTGTTTCCTTAATGAGCTCAAGCAGCAGGAAAGTTTTGGTCCTCTTTTCATTTTGTGTCAATATTTATATATTTTTTATCAAGCTAGAGTGCACATATGCATACATATATCTTTAATGTTTTAGGGCTTTTTAACAGTCTACCTTTTTCCTTCCACATTATTATCTGATGTTACACAGTACAGGCTTTGATCTTGGAGAAAACTGGGAGTATTTTGGTTAAATGACTGCCTCTAATCTGAAGTTTTGGTTGTGGTACCAGCTTGTTTTATGCAGATCGGTACCATCCTGAGCAAACTACTGTAACTGCAGATTAGGTTTTCTAAAACACCTACCAAAAACCAACAGTTCATATTCCATGTTTAATGTCAGCCTGAATGCTGAAAATGAACTCTCAGTACAAAAGTAAAATTGTTAGAGTAATTTTAAAAAATACCGAAGCATTTTACTTTTGGAAAATCATTACTATTAAAAAATATAAATATTTCTGTGAATTAGTAACAATATTGTACTGTCATCATACAGCTATTAGTTCAAGCAAAAGACTGAAAGAAAAGAAACAGCTTTACGGGTCTGGGCAGTGCATTTATTTTTCAATCTGGGCTCTCAGCATGCTCCATTTACACAAGAGAAAACCCTTCAATTATAAGATCCTTAATTTACCCAGGAAATTTCATAAGGAAAATGATTAATTACTTTAAGCAATCAGTTTTACAGATAATCACAGTTCTTTATTTAAACTGAAAAAGCAAAAGGGGATCTCATGAATAAAACATAAAGGGAAAAAAAAAATAGCTTTCAATTCAGTAAGTATGAACTCAGCATTGAAGTATTTCTTCAAATAGGCAAATCTTGTCGAAATTATGCTCCTCTTCCTATTAGCTATTAACTATAGAATTATTCTGTTTTAATACAGTTGGAACATGGGCTTCAACAGAAGCGTAATAAAAAAACCAAGTTTGTGTTAAAATGGCTCATTGCTACATATTCTTTAATATTTTAATTGGGTCCAATTGATCCTAATAACCAAAACCAATAACCAAAAACTGAAAATAGAATAGGAAAACCAGTACTGATAAGCAGAAGAGAGGTCTTGTAGTTATGCATACTTGATTTGTATGCAGTGACTTCCTTTTCATATAGGTATTTTGTCCAAAATGGATGAGAAAGTCTTTATTTTTCTGGGTGAAACATGTCATGGGAGGTGTATGCTTGCATCTTCTGAAACTCATAGCATTTTCTCTGTCTCTCAAACCAGTGCTGTCCTTGGACTCTGCATGCTAATCCAGGATTATACAAGCAGAAGAGGAGCTCCAGGAATGGCTTTTATTATTAGCTGGCTATTGCTCAGGTAATTCAAGATCAACTAGGTAGAAACACAATCATAGATATCAAAGTAATTTCTGCATGAAAATCCAAGGCACTTATGATAATGCATCACAAACAGACATGCATCAGAAATGCTATTTGCAACTTAAATGCCTAAGTTGTTTGGGAGGTCGTCAGCGCTGATAGTCTCAGTAACATTCGAATAGACTATTCCAGACAGTGGAAAAAAATAGAGAAGGAAAGCTTTCCCATACTCCAAGAGTCAAATTCCTGTGGTATCCACCATGTTATCTGATGTTGCTGAGTAATTTATCTGCTGCAGGATATATTTGTTGTTTTCACTAATGGACCAGAAATTGTTGTGACCAGAGACAGAGCAGGCCAATGTTTTCTTGAGAACTAAAATTTACACTGCAATTATTGGAACAGAGTACAAGAAACATCATCTGATAGATTGATAACTGTTTACACTGAGTGATGTGCAAAAAAACCCCACGTAATTTCAAATGTACATAAAGGTGCTTCCTTTGTAGCAACTGCAGAAATTTACTATATTAGGAGAAATAGAATTCATAACCACCCAGATCGTGTTTACATGCATTGACTTAAACACAAGGTTTTTTTTTTTTTTATCTGGGTAAATGACAGAAAGCTAGGCATCCATTTGCATTGGTAGATGATGTTGCCATTCTACTACACTTCTAGTGGTAAAAAACATTCTGAATAATTTTTTTTCAAGCAGATTTCAGCTGAGAGGCACCTAATCTGTGGCATTAACATTTGTCATTCTACAGGTCTGACGGTCAGGATTTTTTCTTTTTTCTTTTTCTTTTTTATTTTCATTTGTAGAACAATTGTATAACTTGATAGGAATTCTTTCTGGTAACTGTGGGCCTGTAAGATTTTTTTTTCTTTTAGTAAGAATTATTTTAGCTTCTCTTAGAAAGAAAAGTTCATGAATAAAATATTTCTTAGTAGAAAATCTGTCTCCGCTAAAGAATACTTTTGTTTTTTTTTTTTTTTGTATTGACTCAGCCCCAGAGGATAACACATCTATTTGGAACTGTGTCTTGAGTGGGTTTGTAGGCTCAACTTAAAGGTCAGATTTGAGTGATGGGGTGTGACAATGAAGGGTGTGGTAAAAACTTATCTGAAAGCACATTTGCAATGATGACTGCCTGAGCCCCTAAAAGAGGAAGAATTCTTTCCGTATTCCTCTCTTCCTCCAAACAAACAAAACAAAAAATACCACCAAAACAAAAAAAAAAAAAAAAAAAAAAAACAAAACAAAAAAAAAAACCACTCCATGTCTGTATCCATGAATTATATGAATTATGCACAATCTTGAATCAAACCTCTACTCTTTTCATTCTGGGTGCATACCTTAATGAAGAGTGTGGTCAGTCCTTATTTTTTTCCCTGTTTCTAGCTCACAGCATACATTCAGTGCTTCCTATTCTTTCTATCCTAGTTATGTATGCTAGGGAAGAATGAAGTGCGTGGTTGGTTAATCCCGTTACTCCTAAAGGAAAGCAGAGTACTTCTTCACAAGAAAGTAGCCTATAAGCACATTTTTCATGAGAGCATTTTTAGTCCTTACTTTTCTTGTATCCTCAGTTTGCCTGTGACCTTGAGTCAAATAATCTTTTCATTTATTTCCAGCATGAGACCCTGTCTGTCACAAAGCTGCAGAGTTGCATGCAAAGCTCCTTCCAGTTGTCTAAATAGGGACTTTCCTGCCTTTCCTGATGAGACGATGTGTATCAGATATGCATAGCAGTAGCTACCATGCGTCCCCCTCAATGTTCCCATGTTCTCTTAAGGTGTTGTAATGTTGACCTAAGACTAGGTTCACTAAAGCCCAATCCACTGTAGTTTGAGCCGTCTGAGCTGTGCTGATACCTTTGTGCTCCATCTAGTACATATGCTGTGTGTGCTTGCACTACTGTCACTGCCTTAAGCATTGCTTTATATAGATCAGGCATTTTGCAAATACCAGTTCTATCTGGAGAAATGCTTGCAAAGCAATGGGTTATATACAATGGGTTATATATATATATATATATATTGCAAAATGTAGATTTAATTTAGATGAATGGCTGATTTATGTGATATTTTTTCAATGGGAAGGTCTCTGCGTGATCTCTCTTTGCTATCCTTGTTTTAATACTTTTTTGTTGTTGCTCTAAATCTTTGCTTTATATTTAATTTGAAACAAACAAACAAACAAAACACAGCAATGACTTCTAATGATTTGATCTAGATTTTTATCACCTGGGTCTGGGTGATGCTGTTAAAAACAAAATGAGATGCCAGACAGCATAAACTTTAAATTTCTGTTTTCTTTTTCACTAACAAGTACCTGCTGTTGATGCAAAAAAGATAAGAAGAGAAAGATCTAAAGGCTTTTATAATAACATTTTAATTTAAAGAGCCTGCAAACTGAGCATAACCTGAAAGTACAGTCTGAGACAGTTTCGTATGTTTTATGTATTAAACAACCGTCTGCTTCTTGTGGATAAATAGGGTCCAGGAAACATTTCTGTAGCAATCATCTTTTTAAACAATCATAGAAAATGACCAAGGCTGGAAAAGACCTCCATGATCACCCAGTCCAACCATCCACCTATCACCAATATTTCCCAATGAACCATGTCAACTCAGTACAACATCTAATTTTTCTTGAGCACATCCAGGGACAGTGACTCAGTCAGCTCCCTGGGCAACTCATTCCAGCACCTGAGCACGCTTTCAGAGTAGAAATGTTTCCCAACAGTCAACCCAGCCAACCTAAATCTTCCCTGATACAACATGAAGACATTCCCTGTTGTTCTATCCCTAGTTACATGGGAAAAGAGGCCAACCGCTGCCTTGTCGCAGCCTCCTTTTAGATAGTTGCAGAGAGTGATTAGGTGACACCTGAGCCTCCAGTTCTCCAGACTAAATAATCTCAGTTCCCTCAGCTACTCCTCATCAGGCCCCTCACCAGATTCACGGTCCTTCTCTGGATGTTCTCTAGGACCTCGATGTCTTTCTTGCAGTGGTGGCCCCACGATAATGCAGTACTCGAGGTGCTGAGACAGAGGGATGATCACTTCCTTGCTCCTGCTGACAATGCTATTTCTGATATAAGCCAAGATGCCATTGGCATTCCTGGCCACCTGGCACACTGCTGGCTCATGTTCAGCCAACCATGGACCAATACCCCCAGGTCCATTTCCTCTACACAGTGTTCCAGCCTCTCTGCCCCAAGCCTGCAGTATTGCCTAATATTGTTGTGGCCAAAGTGCAGGACCTGGCACTTGGTCTTGTTGAACTTCATTCCAGTGGCCTCAGCCCATTGATTCAATCTGTTCAGAACCCTATGTAGGGCCTTCCTACCCCAAAGCAGATTAACACTTACTCCTAACAAAACAAAATATGTTTTATATTGACATAGCCATTTGAGGAAAGATGCAGGACAAAGCACCTTAGACAAATATTATTTCAAAAATTTTAGAAACTATTGAATTTTACTTGGTGCAAATCACAAAGAAATTACTGGAATATATGGAACTGCATATGGGACTCCTTATGTTCAACTCTTTTTTTTCCTCTTATGCCTATACCACAGGATGGAGGGTTTTTTTTGTTTGTTTGTTTGTTTATTTTACTGCTAAATAAATTTACTCTGGAAAAAATAATCTTAGGTAGATGTTCCATAGTTCCTCAAAATAAATGTAAACAAAATAGCCTTATTTTTATTTACTAATCTGGTTTCTCCCAAGTCTTTTACCTGTAAGCTTTGAGTTGCTAAACTTACAAAAGACTTTCAGGAGAAAAAAAAAAAAAACCCAAGTGAGGAAGTTGTAGGGATACATGTGCCAGGCTAAGAAATCGGAGAAAGTATGTGTAGCATTGTTATATTTTTACTAGAAATAGTTAAGTTCCCAATTCCAATGTCATTATATATATATATACATATACACACGATAATATGTCTATAACATTAAATATTTCACTAACAGCAAAATCACAATTGTGTTTTATGTATAATCAAAGTTTCCAGAAAGTTTTTACCTTCAGTTTATTGTTTGCTGTAATTTGCATGAGGTGCACTGTTCTAGCCTCTGAATGCAGTAGGGACACTAATGGACAGGCTGTGGTAGAAGGCAGTGGTGACCATATTTATCATATTATGATGCACAAAGATGAAACAAATGTGTAAAGAAGCTGTTATGAAAAGGAGACATGAGAAGATTATGTATCAGAAAAGTGAAAAGTCAATAATGGCTTTTGTTAGGATGCTGTGACAACTGGCTAAGTGTTGTGAAATGTGGGCAGACAAAGGAGATAGAATTGGGGATTCATTGGTAATTGGTACTGCTGATAAGGAGCTGTCATTAAGGTCCAGAGTAAGATCTGATAGCAGAGGAAGCTATTCATCTAGCTTAACACATTCAGTTCATTAGCAAACAAACACTGATCCAGGGAGCTGCTAAGAGGGTGGACATTTGCTCATAGTGAGGGGAAAAAAAGAAAAGAATGTGTTTCATAAAGATAATGGAGGTAACACTGAAGTGTGTGTAGCATAAACAAGCAAGCATGCATTCATCCACAGAGTAGAATGGTGAAAAATTCCAGCACATACCAGAATGTGCAGAAAGCAAAGAGCTGTTTGTTAGCATAAAAACAAAGGGAAAAATATGAGAAATATAAAATGATAAATTATATGTAAAATTTTGCATGCGACTACAACATGCCGGACTACATGACGCCCAGATAAAACTCAGAGTTGACTTCAATGGAACTATGACAGCTTAGTCTGATATTTTATACAGTGGTCCGAAACCTCCAGAATTTCAGCTTTATAAGTATTTAGAATATTCAGAATTACTGCTCTTATTCTGATGTCCCCTGTACATTTACATATTTCATAGAGCTATAAAATTAATGCTAGCTGAAGCTTTTTCACTGCCTCCCCACTTATGCGTCACCTCTGCTCTAGAAATGTTTCAGAGAAGAGTGATCAGGAGTTATGCAAAAGTACAAATATTGTTATAAATTGATATTTCTGAATCTTTGTGTGTGTTAACACAAAGAAGGCACAATTTAGTCATTAAGATTAGTTTCTGTAAGTTTCCTATATTCATTTACTGAGCCAGGCGACTATATATTATTTGGCTGGCCAAATTGGTAAGAGCTAGATTCTTGATAATTGTGAAATTATCAGAATTTGCTACATAGGTATACAAACTACACATAACAGGATCTAATCCCATTTCTTGTTTTTAAGCAGTATCCTGGTTTGCATCAATGCTTGAAATAACAGGTAGTACAATCTGTTAAATGTTAGCTAATGTAGAGTTTTGTACCTTAAAATGAACATTAAGGGATTTAAGTTAGTCACACCACCCTAGATTAAGGTGAGGACCTGTAAGAGTGTTCTGGATTTGTGTATCCAAAGAAAAATTCATGACAACTTGAAGTAACTATGAGTTTCCTAAAGGACAGCTTGGTATCTTTTTATGTGCTCATTCAATTAAATTTAAAAACTAGAAAACAAAGATGCCCTCCAGTGTTCTGAGACCTTGCAACAGAGATTTGAAAAAAAATAAATGTGAGTTATACAATTATCACTGCTGCATCATCAGTAGCAGGTGGTTAGGTATTGTCTTGTTTGATTTTTGAAGCTTCCTAACAAAAATATATCTATTTCTGTACTGATCATTGGCCTTATTCACCTTTCTATCGTTTACACTTAAAATGCTATTTTGAAGTGAAAAAAAAATCACTTTTAAAGAATGGGAACCCTTGTCATTGTTCTTCACTGCACTCTGGATGCTATCCACTGTGTAAATGTTATAAAGGGAATAATGATACAATTTATATTCCTTCTGGATCCAAATTAGCAGGTTCTTTGAGGTAAAATGTGGATGAATTTCCCATAACCAGACTGAAGTCACAAACAAGATAGATAAAAAGTGCCTGCGGTTATCTTCAAATGAAGTTACATTGCAATTGTGTCCAATATTCTTTATTACAAGGTGAAGACACTCAGAGCAAATAGAAAGTGATGTTTTTTTCATTCTCTATAGCCTCTGTTATCATTTTGCCTTGTAATCTTATGTATACATATGAAACAGAAAAAAGACCAACCTTTTAAAAATGGTATTTTAAACTATTTATAACCTTTATTTCCTTAGAAAGCTATCTAGCATTTGAAATTTGAAGGGCCTAGGGTTATTTTGTTGTTTTTTTCTTGTTTGTTTATTTTAGTAGCTAGAAGTACATGACATCATCTAATTGCATCAAGATTCTTACAATGTTTGTGGTTACCAACAAATTACATGGCCAGGGCCAGCACCCCATTCAACATGTTCCCCTTGTACACGGTTCACTCTTTTTTACTCTGTGTTTTGCCCTTGGAGAAAGCTATGGCTATTCTCACTTCCCAGTGCAACCATCTGAGAAGCCCAGGTCTGATTACATTTCACTCTTTCTCTAATAATTTTTTATAAGGGAGAATAATATCCCATAGGACCCTGCTTTCTTTTCACGGTCCCCAATATATTGCACATCATTCATCTCATACAGACTATGTAATTACCTTCTTGATTGCACCTTACAAGTTCCCAATATCTAGGTCAACAACTCATACTATGTGCTCAGTTTCCTTTCTGTAATGGGAATAGGGATTTGTTGGTGGTGATGGTGGTTTTTTTGCTTGCTTTTGTTTTGTTTTGTTTTGTTTTACTTGAGATTGTAGAGTACGTCTTACACACAGGTCCTTAATTTGGATTTGAAAATGTTCCTGTTCATAACAGTACAGACCGTTGTGAAGTAATTCAGGTATGGAAGTGTATCTTATGTCTGAGTTCTGCTATATTACCTTGCTGTCTGGACATATACTACTATATATGTCGAAACATAATTATATTGTTAAGATTAAAATTATCAAGAGAAATTACTGTTAAAATGCTGTCAGAGTTGAGTGAACTACCTTGGCTACTACTTGTCTATTTGTTATTTTAAAGTTTATACTAATAGAAACTTTACTGCACAAATCATGTATATATATATTACATATATCTCTCTCTTCAATGAAAAACATGGATAGTTCTTTTTCTAGATGTATTATCTTCCATACCAGATTGTTTTGTTTCCAAAATATTTCAATATATATTATAAGCTTACCTTTACTCATAAACAAAAGTTTAAAGCAAATTCTAGTGATTTTATTACATATAATTAGTTGAAATGAATGTTATATGCTTACCAAATACAACATTAAAATAAGCTGAACATGAAATATATTGCAAATGCCAACATTTTCACCAGAAACTAACAGATCCATAAATTATAATCAGCTTAGATGTGATTGTATTATTTTTACTCTGATCCCCATGCAAAATGATTTTAAAAATACCTTGTAGTGTTCAGTATGCTTGCTATTCTTACTACAGCGTAGCAAGTAGGAGTGATGAAAATGATATCAAGTCTGACACATTCAAGTACAGTTGGACATGAAATAAGCAATAGAATCAATTGAATCAATAACAAGTGCACTTAAGAGTCTATTTTGACAGGCACAGAACAAAACTGAGAAGCTTGATTATGAAATCAAATAGCACTTAAAAATATGGCTTTTCTAGGCTTCGTTATGTGTTTCATCTACTTATTTTTGCAGATGTGCATTGGTACTATTTAAATGTATGTTACTACTAAGAAAACTCTATCTTAATTGAAATTTATACTTTCAAAACAGAATTTGTGTTAAAAGAAATCAGAGATCATGCTGAGATGTAGGAGTGATTGGCAGCAACGTGAACCATAGGATATATGTAAGATAGCCATTCTTTCTCCTCCCTTAGCCTGTAATAATCTTGCAAACTGTTTTGTCATTTCATCCCATTCTGTTATTTACAAGCACACTGTGAAAAAGCCATTCCAAAATGAAAGGAGAAATGTAGGCTCTGAAATGTGTACATAGCATTACAGTATTTTTCTTAGCTAGTTCATCAGGCAACAGAAAAACAGCCTTGAACACTTTTGTCAAAAAGGAATAGGTTTAAAAACACACTGGCTTTGAACTCACTGTGGCATAATATCCTAAATTATGTTTCATTGCTTAGATATAATTTTTAATATTAGTTTGGTTTTTTGTTGTTGTTTTTTTTTTTGTTTTTTTTTTTTTGTTTTTTTTTCCAGAAGAGGATTCAAGAGTGTCTTCACACTTTTCTATATTACGGTGACTACATGCTTTATAAATTTTTATTACTTCAATTGTTCATATGTTTTGCAAAGCTTCTATTTAAAGTTTACCACATCTGATCAACTTCTGCATTTCACTTTCTTTTAGATTTGGTGTATTTGAATGCAGAGGAAAATTACTACTGAATATTAACGAATTAACTAAAAATAATAGATCTTACTAAGTTTACTATACTCCAGTCAGTGAACCTGTTCATAGTTCTTCAAAAAGCCTGATGTCTTTGTAAAATACACATATTTAAGGAAAGTGGAAATGAGCAGAAGTCTTCATAATGATTCCTCTTTGAAGTCTGATCTTGTTAATGTTTGTGTAACAGTCCAGCTGACTTGCCTTGCAAAACAAAGGGAAAGTGCATAGTTTTTGAAATAATTCTTGTCTTCCTGGTAAAACTAATTTGATTTTGATTGAAGAAAAGTTTGAGAATTTTGTTACTTGCATGACTGTATGCTTCCCCTGGCACAACCAGGCAGAATAGTCAAGAAAGGGAACTCAGAGCTGAGCTGCTCACCACTGCTAATAAAATATACATTAAGGTTAACTTAAAGGAATAGGATGGTCTACTGTTTTAGATTCAGGTAAAAAATAAACAAGCAAAACTTCCATAGCAGTTAGTATACTCATTTTGTTGTTGTTTTAGTATTTTTCACATACTCTCCAGATAGATTTAACTGTAACAGAAGATCCAAATACAATGTCAACAGGCAGTCTTTCCCTGAAGGCTGTGATACAGATGATGTCTGTTATTATTAAGATCTAGCTGTAACCCATGCATCTGTTAATCTTCTTGTATTTGCCATAACAGGTTATTTGTAACTGAAGGCTGAGTCAAAGAAATAATTTATTTCTTATAATAACCTTCCATGAATACAGTCTATCTTTGATTTTTAAAGATAAGAAGCTCTATACATTTATGTGACCTTTCATTTAGAGAAACAGTCTAGCCCTTTTGCTGGCTTTTTGTATTTCCTGATTCCTAAGAGAATTTACTCTAAATGAAGCAGTGTGCCTAATGCCTCTAAGATGCATCCTTTAAAATTCATTTTAGTGAGTTTTAATGAAACGCATTGCAGGCATCTGAAGAGCAGAAAAACAAGTCATGAGCAACAAACCACAATTTTTCAACATATTTTGCATCCCATTCAGGCAGATGTTTGGCCTCAAGACATGTAAAGTGAATGGATTTGGTTCTCTGTTGGTCTCCCTGCAATTTGAACTGGATAGATGAAAGAAGCTTAGCAGGAAATTAGTAAAATGAAGGGACTAGATAAGCAAAAGAAAAATGCTGGAGAATATTGCAATATGTAAATCTGAGGCTAGTTATATTTTCTACTAATCTATTCTATAAATTCTACTAAAATGTAGACGTAGTAATAAATAGCTTTTCTACAAGGATGTGATAACTTTATCAAGAGAGGTTAATACTTCTAATGATGGATGAGATTTATTTCATTTGTTTACAAATGTAAGACTAGAGTCTTATCATCTGATCTTTGATGAGTATGACTGAATAAGAACAGAAAGCTGTTTCTTTTGTGTTGTAGTATACTGGATCCATTGTTTGATTGCAAAGTGTATATTATTGCCTTAACAAAGAACAATTTTATTAAAAGTCAGTTGAATCTGGCAGTTGGTTGGCAGGCCCAGGGCAAAATCTGAAGTACCTTAATTAATTCCCCCAACTCAATTATTGCAGTCCCTTAAAATTGCACTGTCTACTGTGTCAGTACAGATGGCAAGATAGTTAAGTACCTCAGAATAATAACCCAAAAATACCACATAAGATGTTGAGGAAATTAGCTAGGAAGGATAGATACAGACATATGCCTGACCACTGGGCACTCTGTAAACCTGAGAAGTGCAACCCTATGGCCAGTCAGCAATTAATTCCATCCATGTGAGAGCAGAACACAAGGGCTGTATACATACTACACATTCTGTGACACTGAATGACTAAACTGGCTTCATCCTAACTAGAAAAACACCACGGGAAGGAAAAAAGTTCATTTTAAGTATTATTGGAAAATATTTTGATCACCAGCTCAAGACAAAGGAGATCTGACTTTATTTCTCTCTACAGGAGATAAAGACCAAATTGTTTTCTTTTCTTCCATCTTGCAAAATACAAAGGACTAAAATGGCAGACTATTTTAAAATCTCAAAATATTGTTTATACAATTCTCTGGGTAAAATTTATTTATGTAATAGCAGTAATGGAGGTTTCTGAAAAAAAAATTAAAAGCACTATAGAAGGTGAGAGAAGAATTGCCCTTTTTCTGGCACAACAGCCAAGAATGGTACTCCAACCATAATCATTGCCAGTATAGCCCATCCATTAAGTAACAGAGCAAATCAGATGCTACAAGTTTCCAATGATCTCAGGAAAGGAAAGCACTGAGAAAAGGTGAATAGTGGCAAGAAGGTCACTTCAATGGTCTAACAGAGATGTTTCTCAGTGTAATCTGCTCCTGTGTTACTCCCTTCCCATTCAGCACTGTGACTGTTCAGCTCACTTAAAATGGACCCAATCTTTATGCCCCTGGCTGTCTAAGTTTAGACTTCCAAAGCTTCACAGGTAATGTACTCCAACTGACACTGCTCCACTGCTCAAACCTGGTTCTTGTAAGATTTTGGTGTCTGAGATCTTCTGAATGCTTGGGGTTTTTTTGGATTCCTTTTTTTTTTTTTTTTTTTTTTTTTTTTTTGCACTATCTTAGGACACCAACTAGGAGCTTTAACTCTTCAGTTCATTTATTTCAAAAGAAATTAAAAAAAAAAAAAAGGAAAAGAAAAATAGAAATTACATCTTGAGCACAGATATATTACTTCACAAGCACGCATGAGATCTTTGAAAGAACAATTTCATTTCTCTTGCTAATCCAGGCTCTACTATTTTCAGAGTGATTCTCTCCTGCATCTAGTAGGAGTATTTTTGTGTGATTTTATGTGAGTGATGCTTGAAGATATGCTCTTGCTTGGCCTTTCAGTTTTTCCCTGTTTTGTTGTTTCAATAGTGTCCTCTGTAAAATATTCATATTCCATTAGTCTTTACTTTAGGTGCATCAGTGGTTTAACTGGTCTCAAAAGCTTCTCAATTGTAGATTTCAGTGACATGACTTGTACATTCCCCAGATTTAGCCATTGCCAGTCCTGGAAATCACAGAAATCTCTGATAGCTGTTTGGAAATTCCCAAGAGCACCCATGGTAAAAGGGAAGTTATGCTATACTTAGATATATATGATATAGATATATCCTATTCTGTCACACCAGTATTTTGTAGAAATGTGACCACTTCATGCAGCTGCTGGTATGCCCAAGATTTTATTTCAGGCAAGGGCATGTGGAGAAGTGTTGTGCAGAAGATATGCTACTGTCCTTTCCACTGCTATCTTGCCTCTTGTATTTTTTCTGGCTTTGGTATGACTCAAACCATTTTGGTACATGTTAAGATGTGTCCTGAGTTCTTTCTAATGTAAAACTGCATACTGGAGCCAGTAATCAGGCATAAGAACTTAGGCATTTTACAGAGCTTCATGTACAAGACTACTGATTGCTATCTAGTTTTATTGGGACAACACTTATACCCAACACACATACCCAATGTCAAAATCACACAGGGTTTTACAATGTCAAGATTTTATTAGCAGACATTGTAAGCTTTACCTGGCATTTGCTCTAGTCTGTTAATTGTGATGAAGAGTTGCCATCCAAAAGAGCTTCATTACTAATACTAAAAATAAAAAATAAAAAGAATCCTGCTTGATCAAGTCACCCTAAAGAACCAAGCAGAAAATTTCAGTGTAAAAAAATATTGAACTGAAACTAATAAATATGTAATTCCTCTAATGCAGTGCATATTTGAACTTCAAGACATCTTGATGTTACTTTTAGAATTAGATTCCTTGCCTTAATACCTACCAAATTTCAAAAGCTATGTTACTGCCTTTTGTATGAAAAATACTAATAAGAAAAAATATGATGCAAATGTGGTCTCCCCAATGGAGAAAAAAGTAATAATATAGTAGAGTCCTTTTCTATGGAATAGTCTGACACAGTAAATGTTTTTAAACCCCTGGATAGCTTAATTTAACTTTTTTTTTCTGTCATTCAGCACACATAAAAAAAGGAATTCATATTCATGTGCTTTTATATCCTGAGTGCAGGTGAAGCCCATTAGTAGCAGTCTTTCTCTCCAGTTGTTTTAACTTGTGCTGTTGAAGGGTTTTATTTAAAAATGAAAATCTTAATTAGCATTTGGTACAGATAAGTAGGAGTAATTTGTTAAAATATTGACTTACTCATGTGCTTCTGACCATTTGGATACTTTCTGTACTATCAGCTGTCAGTTTCTTTGGCTGGCCTTGGTGCACTGCTAGCCACTGAGATGAACTGTCTACCCATTATTACTTATTATTACTTATGCTACTTCAGGTTTATGTCTGTTGGTTTTTGCTGTTCAGTGAGGCAGTATTTGTGTGAATCACAGAATGCCTGCATCTTTCTTGAGATCAGAACTAGATTCATATTGCCTATTGTGAACAGTAGTTTTACAAATCTTATTTTAAAGGATGTATCGTTCTAAGCATTTATAACCTTGTAATTCTCTTTGCAAAATAAGACCATAATTCACAACTGTGGAGCAAAACATAAAAGTAAATGAGCCAATATATATGTATATATGTTATTTGTACAATGAAGCATGCATCATTAGTGTTCACTGAAACCATTTTTTTCTGTGTCTTCATTTCTCCATCATAAGCTATGTTGACACATGGCAGTCCTGGAGTAGGTTCTCTGAAAATGGTGACCAGAAAGAAACGGAATGTGGTTACATCTGTAAGTTACTTTGAATGTAAACTTAGCTTTACTAACCTGTTGTTGAGGACAGCTATTGTGCAAAGAAATTTAGAATGAACTGATTTGACTGTCATTTTGTTCAAATCTTGAAAATATATTCAGCTTTATTACAGAAATTGCAGAACTGTTAATTCCTTCATTTGGTTCCATTGAATTATTTGAACAAGTTATTTTCTGTGGATACTTAAGGAAACTTGTCTGTTTAGTTTCAGCCTAGCTGAAGGGATCACAAATGTTAGAGATCAGTTCTGCAGCTGCCTGGCACATTTATATTTATCTATGTTTACAGCCCACAACACAGAGTAGAGTAAAGTTGTTGAATATTTAGCAGAATACTGACTTTATTTACCTTCATTTTACTTTGTGGTGTAAAAAATGGAGACCTTATTTAGTTCACTAAATGTGTATTGGTTCTGTACTACTTGCATATCTTGAGCTTATTGCATCGAATGCAGAAGTAATATTGAGGGAGTGTCAAGATGCCACACTACCACTTTCTATCTTCAGGGCATTGTGTTTAGTGAGATATTAATAATTCAGTAAATGCACTATATAAGCACACAGTAACAAATATAATTTGAAATCAGATTTTGCAGAGAGTAGAAATTCAGTTACTAGCCACATGATAACCACTGTAAAAGTTCGTGGTTCAGTATACTTAACATTTGCCCTTCTGCCTATAAAGAGTAATTTGCAGCTCCTTCTTAGGATTATGTACACAGCATGCATTTAGAAAATTGCTAATGGATGAGGTTCAAGCTCTTAGAGTTCAACACTGAGCTTATTTCTTCAGCATTTGTGAGAAGTTTTGAAACTATCTAAACCTAGATGATCCAGAGCAGCTGCTTGTATGTACCTCGCAATAATAAATGTTTGAGATTATATAAGATTACAGTAGAAAGACTTAAGTAAATTAAAAGGGAAATTAGAAGAGAACTGCTTAGATTGTATCCACTATATTGAAGTTTATAATCCTGGATTAGCTCTATTTGTTACCAGTCTCTGTTCATAATACTTGACATTTTGTTGGTAAATGATTTTTCAGAGTTCTACATTACTCAAAAAAATCACTTCTTGATGAGATATATAAGGATATTGTAGAAAAACGTGATTATTTAAAACATATTTAGTAAACAATTGATTTCCACATTTTTCATAGAAATGAAAAACTTTCTGTTAAAAAATAAATAATTTAAAATAAAAATATATAGCGGTAGGTTGGGAAAGATCAAATACATACAATTGCATTTCAAATAAGAATAAAATTTGTATACTTTAACCTAGAAATGACAAATATTTGCTCATATAAAATATATTAAGATTATTTAAAATGTGCATATATGAAGTCCTCTTCTCTTCATAAACATTTGCTAGCCATTAGCAGATGAGTAAAAACAGGTGGAAAAATTGAGCAGTGCTGCTCCACTGACAATACTATTTTCCTTTCTTTTTCTAGGTACATGCACTTTGTTCCTCTGTATCAATTTCAACTTTTCTAGAAGGTGCCCATGGAATAAAAAAGATAAATCTCATATTCGTCTGAGAAACTGAAATTAAAATTCAAGATCAGTTATCATAATGCATCTCCCAATCTCAAATGTGTAGAGTTCTTTGAGAAAGAGGAAAGCATTCAGGGAAAATTCTGTATATGCTCTGCTACAGCAAATTGTTAGGCATGGCTGTGGTTGATGCTGTGCTGTAAATAAAACTATCTGAACTATCTGAAGTATCCAAGGTATGCAGGTAAGTGACTTGCTGCTATAATATATTTTGAACACATTTTGGAAGTTCTTTCTCTTCCTAGGGAATCTCAAAAGAAAGGTTTGAACACAACTAGTTCTGTACCTTTTCTTTCCTTTTTTTTCTTTTTTTTTTTCCTTTTTTTTTTTTTTTTTTTTAGATTATTATTATTAGAAGTGGTTGCAAACAGGAGCTTTGAGCATTTCCTGACTGCAGAACTTGAATGTCCAGCCTGATATATTCGCTGTCTTGACTTGAGTTCATGCTTGTGAGATGACACAAATAACAGCAGACTCTTAGCGGCTTCCGAGAAGCCTTTGAGACCATAAGGATTTGCTTATTTTCAAGGCTGATTTTCACATTTTGATGGGCTTCAAAAAAACTCCTTGCTCTGGAGCAAGACTTATGTAAAGTGATGGCTTCATCAACTAGTAGTTTTTGCATGTGTAAAAAAGAATGAATCTTGAAAAAAGATTGTGGGACAATGCTTACTGTGGGACTCCGTAGCCATAACGCCTTTAAGTGTAAATGTTCATGAGAAACAGTTTTAACTGTTAAATCCCCCAAATACTTTATTGCTTTGAAACATATCTAGAAAATGCATGTGCCAATGGCTCAGTATGTATCTGTTCCATTTTTATTAGTAGTTGTGATTTTATAATACACTTTACAGCAGTGCACTTCAGTACTCTGAATCATATCATCATGCTCCCTCAGTCCAAGTAGTTCTACTTGAGACCGTAAAGACTATCAGTTTATGTCTTCCTCATGCATAAGATTGATCAAAGTAAGCCATTAATCAAATAGATATGAAAATTAGAAATAATAATATGAGGTGTTAGATAACACAATCTGCATGCAATAGCAGCTTGATCTCTCAGGAAATTAAAATAATTTAACAGAAAGGCCATATTTAACAGACTGCATGATGGAATTAAGAATGAAAATCTAGCCTATTAATCATGCAAGAAATTGCAATTAAATTATATTTGTTAATTTCATAGTGAAGAGTTTTTAATTAAATCATTAACCATTTGCTTGAGTCTTCAATTCTATGCAATTATAATTCAGATATGAATGAAATGACATTTCTTGGGGGTGAAAAAACATTTTCCATACAGTTTATTTCATTTCTTATAAAACTTTATTTGAAAAAAAAAAAAAAAAGTAACAGATCTCAAGCTCTCTGTCAGCTTGTCTTCTCCTGGTTCCTTTTGTTTTCTGAATCTAATTTTGACAAAATAACATGGTATAATAACATGTTAGGAAATTCATACCTTTTTTTAATTATTTTTGTGTGTGTGTGTGTAAGCAAGATGAAAGTACTGAATATCTGGATAATAGGTTTCTATCTATTAGGTGCATATCTGGAAATAGGTTTTTAACGTGAATGGAGGACAGTTAGAATACTGCATTTCCTATGGCAAGTAGTTGTTTGGAGCACTTTTTAAAGCTTCAAGATTGCTTTAAACTTTGCCAACCTCAACATTGTGAACAAATGTAAACTGGAAACTAATGCAAATTACATCACAGCTTTGAATATGAAATGAAAGAAGAAATGAAGAATAAACATTTGATCTCAGTATTTTTTATTTCTGCTGAGACATTCAAAGTCACCATTGCTAAGAAGTAAATAATTCTCAGTCTTTTTGAAGAGGCCACCTCTTCTAATTGGAGATAGGATGAGACACATGAGACTAGAGAGATGTACTTTTTTGATGAAAGATTAAATTATTCCGTGGTCTTTAAAGAATGTGAAGTAAGATTAGCTCAGTTAATTTTTGATATACGAAGTTGAATTCGTGCTAGAACCTCATTTAGAAGAAATTCATACAGAAACTCTATTTGTCCACTTGTCTTCACAAAATTTATAGAACTAAACCTTTCTGATACCTCAGTTCCACTGATGCTTTTGTTTGATTGAAATTAGACACTACTTTCAAAACTTTTTTTTCATTCAGATTAGAGATCTGAAAAATGGATACTTAGATAAGCCTAATACATACACACACACACAGAAAAACAAACAAACAAAAACAAAGAGAGAGAATATGAAAATATACACTTCTCATTTACTCAGGAAACAAATCGTAAAAATCTATGTATGTTTCTCCAAAACTAATAGCTCCTATTTTTCTTCCATGAAACTACAAGATACAAAGACCACAATAAAACTATATGATAAAGCAAATTCTCATCTACAAAACATTGTTTTTTAACATAGTCACTGCCATTAGCTATGGATTTCCATGAGTAATCAGCAAGAGTAAGCCACGCTTGTAAAAATCTGCTGCAATGACCCAGTGTTTCACAGCTACTATGATGGCATCATTTCTAGGAAAATATTGCTGGCACAGTCTATCTTTCATTGCTGAAACACACTGTGCTCACATCCATTGTTGGTCTCCATCAGTGTTGGGCAAGCATTGATGAATGTCAATGGGTGCCTTTTGTTATACATGGAGGAATTCAGTGACATTATGCTTCATCCACACTTCCATCTCAGACTCCATTTTGTCACACTGCCCCTCTGCTGCCATCTGTCACACAGCAACAGCATATATTGGGATATCAGCAGTAAGGCTTAACCTATGCTGTCATATCCCCATCATCCATTTCTGGCACCGTGGGCCAACATAATAAGATAGGAAGTATTACTTATGGAACAGCCTATTCTTTGCATCAGTGGTCCACATAAGTTTTGCTGACTTTTGGTTGCTTATAAATGAGAAGAAAAATCTAGAAATTCACAAAACAAGTAAAAGAGTCTAATGTCAAGGTGTTAAACCAAACCAAAACACAAATATTGTCCTTGCTTGCTTAGGAAAAGTTTTTCCAGCAAATACAGGGAAATAGTCACATTAAAGTCCTAGGGGAAACAAAATAAAACAAAAACTGATATTTCGTATTATCTGTATTAAATTCAGGCCAAAACATGAGATGAGAGACTTTAAAAAAGATTGGAGTATTTGTCAAAACAAAGCCTGGTAGAAGATGCATTTCTTTCATAAATGCAGCCTAAAGACATAAATAAATGTCCTTCCTCTCATTATGAACGCTCCCTACTCATAACAGAAAGAGTAAGATAACTAACAGACAAGTCTTGTTTAACTTAAACTTACTGACTAGATAAGGTACTCATTAGTAGTGTGAATTTAGTCTTACCTAATTGTAACTGCCTTTGAGGTTATGAAGTCTAAGTACGGCTATGTCATGAGTAAGTATGAATTTACTAAGATTATGTACTGTGTCTAAATAATAACTCAAGATGGATTTGTCCCTAGACAGTGATCTAACTTATTAGACATTTTAGTTTGAGATAAACTGTTGCTTTAAGGTGCTTCTGTCTCTCTCCTTTGGCTAAGAAGGAATTCTAATAATGAAAAGAAGTAGCTTAATTTTTTAGACAGCAAAATTAGATGAACTGATTCAAATTCCCCTTGAATTTGAAAATTCACAAATGTTTTTCAAGACCAGAGTTGGAATTAAATTCTGTATTAATTTCAGTTTTACCGTGCATTAATTTACCTTGATTTATCTCCGCTTTTATCTGGATTAACTTCAGTTGTACTTTCAAAGTATGCATGTTTTCCACATATTAATGGAATTTAAAAGATTGATCCCAGCAATTAGCAATATCAAGACAATACTTAGGAAATTGGATCATAATATAGAGTAAAAATTGCAGTCTTAGATAGATGTGATAACTGCATGGCTGTGTTATCAAGGTTTGCCATATCTGCCTTCCAGAAAATTCCCAAACTTTTAAATTTTTCATTAATTATAGGTCCAACAATATTTGCATACAAGTATATATATTTTTTCCAACCTGTTCATCAGGTTGTATAAAAACATGTTGATCTTTTTATTTGCTTGTTTCTTATGAAAAATATTGCTACTGAGGAAATATCATATCTGTCATTTCATAGTTAGAATATAGAACTAATATATAAAATGAGTTCTATATATAGATAATTTCTATATTCTAAATTTCCTTCTTCTAAAATTATCCAATGACTTTTGATTTAGAACAATTGTTTATTATGAAATAATTTCTTGCTTTAGTACTGAAATGTAAAGACTATGTTTCAAAATATTCTGAAATATCTTCCATCTGGTTTCTGTTGAGGGTGCATTCCCAGCTTTCTCAGCACATCATTTAAACATTTTTGTTATTTTAATAGGAGTGTGTGATTGTGCATTGTGTCCTTTATCACAATGGATTTTATTCCTTCCATTTTGTTTGTTTTTCTTATCTGATAACAGAGTATATTAAGCATATCTGTCCTTGTTTTACAACTATTTATTATTTGTAGGGGATAGGAAATAGAAATATAAAATTAATTTTCATTTTGAATTATACTCGCCTTGAGAAGAAGTTGCTAATGATTGCATATTTTTTTCTGCTTCAGAGAAAGAAATGAGATTATATCATATTACGTTGATTAGGAATTCACTGCTAATATGAAAACTTTTCTTATTAGAAAAAAGAAAACAAGGCAACAAAAAAGCCAACATTTGATTTCCTGCACAGAATGAGTTAGGATCTCTCTGTCTCTCTGAAGGCAAGTACAGTCAGGGTTTCAATCATTGTTAGTATGCATGAAAACTAAAGTGTGCCACGAACTATATGAAACAACTCAGACAGTGTTTTGCTTTATTGGATTAAATTTCTTCCACTATATTTGTATGTGTGTGGAATCTTTTGACATCAAAGTTAAAAGAAATGAAGGTAGGGTAATACTAAGAGATTATTAGAAAATGTCATCTTATTTGTGTCAGGTTTTTTTTTTTCAGAAAAATTAATACCAGATATGTTTCTGTTACAGAATTTGGGAAGCTTATTTTCAGAGGCAAAATTAAGCCTAATAATATCTATGCTAAAGGTATTTAGGCTGCTTGAACTTTTCAGTCCTCCTCAACAAGATTGCTTCTAAGTCGTAGGGGATTATTAATTATTAAAAAAAAGTAATTGAAAATTACTAATGAGATTTAGAAGGTTGTTTAAGTTCTCAGGTTTTCTTCAGTTTGGGTTATTTATTTATTTAAGTGCTTATTTATTGAATTCCATGGCTGCTATTCTAGTATTCTCTTAAAGTTTGAGATCCTAATTCTAAATTGGCTATCTTCATGATATCATTTTGTTTTCTGCATAAGAAAATGCAAACAATTCCTCAGTTCCATCCTTTCATAGCCTTTAAAGCATGACACACTTCCCATAATGAAGTTGTGGATAGTAAGAAGAAACTAAACTCTAAAATATGTTGTATAGGAAAACATGCTCCCACATTACTTTCTGGAAAATAAAAGCATTTTTTATTTCTGTCTATTTTAATGCTTTTGATATCCACATTGAATGCAAATGTAGGAATGGAAGCAAATGAATACATTTCTAGCTTAAGAATTCACAAAAGTAAACTTTTTAAAATGGAAGCTTATTGTGCCCAACTGAGGCGTCAGTCCTTTTCCAGTTAAGTCATTTGTCTACAAGAAAGCATTTAATAAATAAATAAATCACATCAGTACAGATTGGTGGAAGAAGAAAAAAAAAATAAAGATACTGGTGAGACTGCAAATGATGAGCACTTGATTTTCCCTAAGAAAACGAAAAGGAGAAACATGGCTTAGTCCTGCAAATTTAAATAATAATCTAATATTTCTAGGAGCTGAAATATCAGAGAAAAATACTACAGTATTATTTGGTCATTTATTAACAATCAATTGATCCAGTTGGAAAATACCTGAGGATTGCTATATCATTCAAGTACAATGAGAATTAATAATAGAAATATACTACTTGCATTAAGAAATATAACAATATATCGCATTTCAGCTAGGACAACAGATATTTTCTGGGGAATTACATATTTGTATGCTTATAATAGAGTTTATTTCAACCAGTTCTGTGCTTTGTGAAATGTGCTTCAAACTATGACAGCAAGTGAGGAACCAGAGAACCAGCTCTCAGCAGCAATCTATTGATTGACCATTAATGATACGAGTTTTTACTCACAGCAGAAGAAATGCAGATGACAAGAGACTGAGAACTGCCCTGAGGGTGAGCATGAACAAGAGACCAGCAGACAGATGACTAAGGGCTGAGACAGCCAGAAAAGCTAAAAGAAAATCTGCTTTCCATAGCTTTGCATGTGTCTCACTTGCTTGGTAGTCCAGGAGAAGCTCTAGTAAGAATCAGTAGGAAACACAAATTCATAAAATGGTGCTGGGTGTCAAGTCAACCAAGTCAAAAAAGCAGAAAACAGCACAGTTTCTGGCACATTATAGGAGCAGTTACACAGAAAGCAATGTGATGGCAGTGTAACATTAAGCAATCAAAAAATGAACAATCTTGAACTCAACTGCGGAGTGTGACTGGTGGTCAGACGCTAAGTCTCAAGGGATCCATGTTAGTCTAACTGTAGTCCTAGATGTTATCCTGGAAGTAGTCTTTATCACCAATTCTGTTTGAATTGTGGAGTTTTTATTTAATTGTAGAAATAAAGATTAAAGTGTGAAAAACAGGGCAGATGTTGTTGATGTTCTGTTAAAAAAAAAAAAACCCACACTATCTGTAATATCTATCTATCATATATACAACCCACTTATCTGTAGATAAGCTTAACAGATACAAATGAATAGAAAAATGCTATATATAAAACCTGTAAAGGGTACTTTGTCACCTCAAGGATTATTAGACTTCATTTAATGCAAATGGAATAAATGCAATCAAGTTTAAACCATTTTTTCCTAGCAGAGTCAGAGGATACATAAGATAGTTTTATTGTAAATCAGTACAGTTAGATTATTTCAAATCTCTATAGCTGATTGCTGTTTTTGTTGTTGTTGTTGTTCATTTGGTTGTTTTGTGTTTGCATTTTTAAAAAATTAAAACTTTTAATAGTTTTTATAAGAGCTGCAGAAAGTTATTCTTCAATAAACTTTCACTCCTACTGATAGAGGTCTATTATTGTCTTTAGTCAAGTACCAAAAGAAAAAAGGAGGGGAGAAGAAGAGTAGAGATAAGCTAATGCATATCAAGATTATGATGGGTGACAGTCACTTATAAAGCTATTCTGGAATTCAGACTGCAGAGTGATTTTCTAGCCTCTTGATTCTTCCTCATACATCAGCTCTTCAGGTTAGAAGCTGAGTACAGTAGAAGAGCACAGCAGGAGAACAAAGAATTGTCCCAAGGAATGTAACAAGACGGTAAACAGGTTTTCTTACTAGAGAGGTGGTCTACTTTAGTTTGTCCTGGAAATTTCTCTGCTGAGATCTAAGGAGGATGTTCCTGTTGGGTACTTGCATCAATCCACTTCCCAAAGTTTAAAGTATTTTTGAATGGAATTATTAACATTACCTTACTAAACGTCGGTTACAGAGCACTTGAGGTAAAAATAAAGCATGCTGCTGCACGTGCTCTCCTCTTTACTTTTTTCAAGTGGTGGAAAGGTGAAAAGTTTCTACAGTCTGGGATAGTTGCTGGGAAGCTATTGCTGATATCCAAAAGAGGTCTGAAGCATGAAAGCAGTGGATTTTATTTTGAAAGAATAAAGAGCTTTAGAAAATAAGAGATGTTTGTATTATTTTCTCAATTGAGAACATTAAGGTTTTATGCAAAATACAGTGTTTACTCTCTGCCTTCTTATTCTTTTAGAAAGGAAGCAGTCCTAAAAGTCACTGATTTTGAAAGTAGGAACACAAAATTATGTACCATTCTGTCACCAAATAATACCATTCAGCATCACTGCTTCATTTAATTTCTGTATTCTTCTTGTCTATATCATCAAATGCTTCTGTATGTTGAGGACTCAATTTCAGTGTTTAGTTTGCTTAAATTCTCTCTTTTTCTGAGTTTTCCAGACAGTTAAGGATATCGGAGGCAGGTAATAATTTTTATATGTTGAAAAAGTGAAAGTATAAATCTCTCAAGAAAAGGCTGCACTGACAACTAACATGACCTTGTTATGATCCCTTTCTTGTCACCTTTGGCTAGAAATTAAATTGCTAACGATCTTTCCAAGGCATAAGAGAAGGATGAGTAGGCTCTAAGTCTCTCACTCAATTCATTATTTGATTTTTATGAAAAACTGGGAAAACTAGAAAATTCTTTGTTACTTAGTGAGGAGAAATAAAAACAAGGTAAAGGCAGCTAATGAATGGAAAGTATCTCTTAATTAGAATCTTTAAATGAAAGATACTTAGTGTAGATAAACTATTAATGCTGGCAGATGATCTGGGGAGATGAGATGAAATTTTTTGAAAGCTGGTTAAGCTGGAGATGCTCAGTGTCTATACTATAGAATAATGGAATTCACCTCATGTATTCACTTGCATTAATATATTAATCATTATTGAAGGTCTGAAATTAATTATTTTCAACCTTTAAGCAAAGGGGATGCATATGGCTTGTGAAAGAACAAAAAGTAAGTAGAAAAAATAAGTCTTTCCTTTAGCTATACTTATATTTCACAGACTCTCAATTACTGCAAAGAAGTTATCTTTTTAGTCAGTAGTGAAACAGTTACTAAGCTTAAACTTAAAGTACCTAGGAAACAAGATTCATTCCAGGGTGAATGACTGATTATTTATATTTCTTTATAATCTTCAATTACTATGGAAGTAATTTTGTATAATAAAAGAACTAAAATAAATTAACTTATACCTATGATCCTTAATGAAATGACTGAAACTTTGTTCTGAATGTAGTTTCAGATTTAGTGTAAGAGCACAACAAAAGCAAAACTATGTTTACAAACCACACATTTTAATTGTCAAAGTAGTGACATTATCACTTTAATTTAGTCTCTGTGCAAATGATCAAAAATGTGACTATTAAGCAAAAGATGTTCTTGGCCCTTTTGGATGGAAATTGGATTTCCTCTAACATTTTTTTTCTTTATGTAGCTCCAGGGAGAGCACAAATCTGAAGCCACAGGCTACAGTCTTGCTAGATCTCCTAAACCAGAATAAGTTTAGAAGGTATCTCATTTGGAAAACTCAACATTAATTGGATTGTGCACTTTTGATGCAGCCTTCTTAATAACAGTAAAAGTAACAGTTAATATTACTTCATATGTATGTTGGTGTTCATTAATGGAATAACTTCGTTCAATTCTGTAGTGCAGTTTTCCCTCTCAGAAAATGCATTGTTTCATTAGGTTTACAGGAGAGGGTTAGCTCATGTCTAGATAAAGTAGGATTGGAATGCAAAATGTAAAAGCAGCTGATTAAGAAAGGCAGACAGATTTTTCCACTTTTCCTTGTTTATTCATTCAGAAAACCCTTCACTTCATACATTTTCACTCTTTTCTGCAAGGCAGTTCAGAGAATGTTTGAAGTCCACCAGTCTGAATCTATCATCTCCTTCTGAAAACAGAAAATTTTCTCTTTTAGGCAAATTTATCAGAGACTGCTTTTTGGCATCTGAGAGATGGGATATACAATGAAGTAAAGTGTAATGAGGTAACATTACAAGTTTTTAACTTAACAAGCAGGATCTGCAATACTGGTGTTAACTCACAGGTGATAACCAGTGAAAATCAATGCTGAATTTAATTGCTTCACTGCATAAATGTAAATGCTAGTTCTCAGAGTAGTAGTAGATAGTGCATGCTTTCAGCATCTCGGTGAAAAGAAAACTAAGTCTGTATCCTTTCCTTCCATGTGGTAGGAGAATGAAGTAATCCATATGTAGAACAACTCCTTATTGTTTATCTGAAGAAAACCCGATATGAGTGTCATTAGTACATCAAACACTGGAAAGAAATTCTCAGGCCAGGGAAAAAAATTGAGGTTGAGTGTAATAATTTCTATCCCACAATGATGGATTGCTGTAAGACGTTTTATTTTAACATGAAAATCTCTAGCATTAAGGGTAATACAATTTGTCTAGGGCTCAGACAAGGTGAAATTTAGTTTGATCTCAAGCAAGGACTTGAGAAGTCTGCATAGGAGTCTTTTAATCGGCTTAAGATAATTTGGAATCCATGAGGACATGACATGACTTGACATGAGATATTCAGAGGTGAATGAGAACAGACTTGGAAGTAACCTGGAAAACAATTACGTTTTTTGTGCTGAACTCAAAAAGAAAACCCCACCTTACTGTCTGTGACAGTTGAAGTGAGCTAATATGTAATAGCAATGTAATATCTTTGCACAAAGCCTGAATGCAATAACAGCAGTCTTAATGAGAAGATATGAGAAGGGAAAAGGCAATTTTAAATCCCTTACATTTCTGAATTGTGCTACTGCAGAATGAATTTTGAAAGAGGGACTCTTGCTTGTAACCATTTTTTATTTTTTGTTTTTTTCCTGTTGGGAGTAGCTTTACAGTTCAACGTATTTTAAGAAAATCAAATTGAGGTGCGTTGTAGCTTTTGTCCACAGGGAGGACCGTGTTCAGTTTTCGTTCTTTAGATGAGATTAATTCATTATTGAAAAGAAAAATTGTATTAATTGCATCTCATAGTATTTTGGCACACTGATATATCACACAAATATAGGTCAGATAAATTATGTGGTTTCAGAATTATTATTTCAAAGGTTCATTTAAAAGTTTTGATCACCATCTGCTATGAGTGCTGCTTAGTTTTATAGATTTAAAAAAAATGGCAATTTGACATATTTTGTGTTTTGTGATTTATTTTTACTTGTGTGATCCATTAGTTACTTCATTTTTACTATTTGAATAGGAATTTAAAATGAGGAGATCATTTCTCTGTGTTGGATTTGTGTCTTTCATTTTTGAAGCAGTTGTAAGAACATTTTAGCTTTTTAAAGTAAGAGTATTTGTGCTAGAATATCATGGAGCTGGACCTACAAAACGTATTATTTTTAATAACTAGTTGCTCATTATTTCTGTCCTCGGTAAATTGTTTTATATAATTACTGAAAGATAAGCAGTGAATTTTTATCCCTGTCCTTGTGAGCTGAATAACTTTTTGGTATAACACTGTTGAGAAACTTAAAAATTACAGTCCAGAAATCTATGAAAAGATTTTTCCATCTCAATTCTCTTTCCTCAGTCTTCACTACTAGTGGCATATTGATTTTTAAGCATATATTATAAACAGGAATGTAGTCAAAAGCTTTCATTTTTGCTATGGATTTTGTTACGTGCTTTGCTGTTTGATTTTTCTGAAATCTCATTTTAACTAAATGGTAGAACAGTGATTCAAGTTAAAGAAGAATTACTTTGCCATGAGAGAGAATGAAAACATCCTAAACTACTCTGCATCTGTTGATGCAGCCCTTGGAAAGAAAAAGTAAATGAAAATATGTTGATTAGAATTTTTCACTGTATTTGATACCATTGTAGTTCATCCATAGGATTCAGGAGAAAGAAAGGATAGGTTGTCCTCTACAGCTGAAGCAAGCAAGCAAGGTTTGTGAACTTCGCGTGCTCTCAGTGTGCCTTTGCTTAGAATTTAAGTCTAAGATAACTTTGCAATTGTTATCAGGTATGAATTTTCCCATTCCTGTTTCAGTAGCTTACATTTCACTTTCAACTACTAACATGTTAAGTGTTGTAGGAAAGTAAGTATTCCTTAAAAAATACCAACCTCTTTTTGTTTCACAAAATACGTAACACAGAGACAAAGCAGTAATTTATTTACAAGGACAACAAACTCACTGAAGTATGTTTCTTTTTACATTCTGAAGAATATAGAAATCTTCTGTGTTTTGCTTTGTTTTGTTTTGTTTTTTAACGTGAAAACAGAGCAGGTGCAAAGCAGTAAATCTGAATTCTCTTGCAGACAAATACATAAATAGATAAAATGTCTCTCAGTTAAACTATGCTCTGTAACTATGCCAATTTCCCTTCAAATATAAAAGAAAAACATTTGTCATGAGTGAATATAAGAAAAATCAACTGAAGCCTGGTTTCTCTCTTGAAAACTAAATAAAATCCAAATAATCTTAAAGCATATCTAAGTTATTATAACCTGATCCATGGTCAGACCCATAAAAAACGGCAGGCTTTGTTTCAAACTCTATATCCAAGTTCTCAGGATTAGTTTTACCACAGCTTTGTTGTGTTGAGCCATTTCCATATTTTTATTTTCCAAGGTTGTAGATAGGTAGGATCACAATTAATTCCTGGGTTGTATTTGGCATGTGGCTAACCACTGAGGCTAAGCTTTTCTCAATTTCTCAATAAAGAGCAGAGTTAAGAAGTCCAAGTGCAGACTTTCATTTTGTTTTAATCTCTGAGTAGGAAAAGCACCAGACACAGCTTCCCTATTATTTTTCTAGGTGAAGATGTTTAAGCTCTCGATAAATCCCCAAGATTAATAGGTGAAGGAAAGAATATAAAATGTTTCATTGCACTTTCTGAAGCCTTCTGCATTTTATGAATGTTTTAAAGAATACTATTACTGCTAAACATGCACTATAGTGTTGCAATTTTACTTACAAATCTGACAGTGGATATTCAATAAAAATCAATATATTGATCAACATATCAATATATCAATATATTATTTGGGTATATGATTTTTTTTTTTTTTAGTCTGGTCAGTGACTTAAAAGGAATGACTTACTAAAAATTACTTTGGAGAATAGTTTCAAAATTTCCTTTTCATTTGCTTCATTTGGCTCTTTCATAAGCATCATGAATGTTGGATCTGGATGATTGCAGAAGAGAAGTTGTGTTGTTTTTTTTTTTAAATAACTAAGCTAGTACACTTACTTATCTACAAGAAAATGGTGTAGCCATGGATCTTCCCTTTCCTTTTAGAAACAGAAAAATGTTTTGTGATAACTTGACAGTATGGCACAGTGCTACACAATTATGGACAGATAACTTTGTCCTGATGTCCCCTCCTAACTCAGGTAAGGTTTAATGTTCTATATATAGAAGGCCATGCACAGCAGGTTAACTGGAGTAATACGGCAATGGAAACAATCATTCTGCTTCACTATTTTGTTATACACTTCTACTAGCACAGACAGACCGTAATCACGAAAGAAACAGAAGATTACAAACCTCATCTTGCGACCTGTTCATTAAGGCATGTTGATGTAGGTATTGCTAACTGGCATCAGACGGTCCTCTTGAAGTTCTGGTTTCTTTTTTGTTTCTTTCTTTGAACCTGCAGCATTTTGCTCATTAATTAATAGGTAGATTCCTACCTGCTACATCTTATCAAGAGAGTAAATGGCTCTGCATTCTGTTGTTTATATGTTGTGTTAATTAGTTAAAGATGTTATAACCTTCACTATTGGATTATAGGGCAATCTGTGACAGAGTGGCTGTATTAAAATTGAAGAGCCATTTCTATTTTTATCTTACCTCATTTACCTTGTGTCTGATGTTAAATCAAGTAAGTGAAACTGGTAATGTCCTTGTGATAAGAAGGCATGGCTAGCATTCTTAAACACGTTTTCTGAAGAGGTGTGTTATTTTGTGGAGAACAGCTTGTTCTCCAGCTCTACAGCAAATTAACAAAATGTTGGAAGGATAATCTTTTTTGACATTCTTTCTTCCCTCCCACACCACTTAACTTTCTTTCTAGTTAGAATGCATTGTATATCATATGAGTAAGAATAGCTTATGCATTTATGCTATCTGGTATGTTGAGGTGGACAAGTTTTACTGGTCTCAGTCTGTCGCAGCTGAGCCTTTGGTAGAGGCAAAAAGCGTTCTTCTAATCCAATTATAAAACAATAAAATGATTTTGACCTATCTGGTAGGTTTACATGTTATTCCAACAAAGAAGTTTTGTGTTATTATCTTGAAAACTTGCTAAAATGAAAGTAAGTTAATTCTACTGCTCTCTTCTCTTCAACCAGCCTAGTCACTTTATAACTGAAGACAGGCTGCTCACGAATGACTGATTTCTCCAAAGCTGCAATGGCGGTACTGAAGTTCAGAAGCAAAACTGTGATGAAGTACTTCATTTCTCAGTGTTAAAATTTCCCGGCCAAACAAAATGATGAATTATTGTTTGATTTCTACAAAACAGGAAGAGCTTCAACTCTTTCCTGACTCTAGGTAGTACAGTCTGTTATTAGGACATTTCTATGAAAGAAGAAAAGGCTACTTTGAAAAAAATGAAGCATTGTCGTCTTTATTCTGAGTGTTGACTGTAATATTTGGGGTCCTCCCTCCCTAAAGCATGTGGCCTCGGATAGATTATATCTGCAAAAGCAGATATATATTCCCAGTAGATATTGGAGTTTAGAAATAGATGGAATTCAAGTTTTAATTTTCCTTGCTAATTGCTCTTTGTTTCCTTGCAGAGTACTTTATGCTGGTGCTTATCTGTGCACTTGGCAGCTTGCTCTCCCAGTGTGACCTGTGGCTGGGATTCCACTCTGAGTTCTAGATGCTTGAAATATATCTGTTGCAATAGCCATTGTTTAATATCTAAGTCATACTTTGGAAATAGGCCTACGTTTCCAATAAATACTTGAAATGATTTTTTTTTAACATTCATTATAAGCTTTCTATATAGCTTAAATAAAAAACTGAAGGCTTTTAAAAAAAAGAACAAGTTCTTAGTCTTCATGACAATCCTGTCATTAGTGCCAAGATCTATTAATTTTTGTGCTTAAATCCATACATAACTAGGAAAATGCAATCCAGCACAAGACTGCAGTCAGATAAATGATGCTTTACAGTGAATTTGCTTGTATAGCCTTAAAAATTACTAATGTATTCATTCAGATCTCCAGGTTTGTGAAGCTTGTATGAGGGCTATAAAGCTTGTATGAGTTCCAGAAATAATACTTCCTGTTTTGTTATGCTTTCCCACAACATCAGAGGCAGATGTCTGTGGTACGATAGTAGAGGCTGAATCTTTCTTTAGGTATCCCATTACATTTTGTTGCTGTGAGACAGATGGCAGCAGAGGGGCAGCCTGACAAAACGATCTCTGACACAGAGGTGTATACGAAGCAAAGGTCTGTCATTGAATTGCTCCATGCTGCATTCTTCCACTGAATTTCATCAAAAAATCTGCTGGACGTTTATGGTCACCAAATACTGGATGTGAGCACAGCGAGGCGGTGGACATGTGTTTCAGCAGAGACAGAGAGAGTAGGTCGCCTCCACTGGTGCAGATTATTATGACTGCAGCATCACTGGTGAAATAGTGTCTTGTAGCTGAGAAGCTGCCCTCTCAAATAGTGTTACCATGACCTTAGTATCTGTTGTAGTTTCCATGGAAAAGAAAAAAATGATATATTACTTTCAGAGCAACCTACATATAAAAGATCTAAACCTCTCATTGTTACAGAAGAGAATGATGGAATATTAGTTGCATGTTTGTGTGTGTGCCATGCATGCAATAGAAGGATGAAAAATATATTTGTATCTTAGACTAGTGCTTTGAAATCGTGGATGAAATTGCAGTGACTGTCTGTTTCGTCTTAAAGAATTTTTTTACAGTTTTTCTCAAGTGGGCTCTCAACTTTCTGGTTAAAACACAGGAAAACAATTACAGTAAAAATGTAAATGTAAAAATATATATGGAAGCATTTTAAGTTGAATTTCCTAATAATTACTTCTATACTTATAAAGTACACAAATAGTTGTTAATGTTAAAATATGAAATAGAATGGACAAAACAGTTCATTTGAGCTCTTGGTGTTAAAAATGTGCAGATAACCAATACTAGGCACTCTTTTAGGGGAGGAATGATAAGTAGGCTGAGATCTGTATGGTAAATCTTATCCTGAAAATACCGAGATGGATGAGCCATAAGCTTCTGAAAACGAGATTTCTAATGGAAACACCAAATCAACTTTTACTATAGTGTCAGGAATATGACATTATAATAGAGTGCACTGATGTATCTCTGTTTGCCTTTTGCAATCATAATGAAACTGACTTGAGCATAGAATGTGCCAGGGTACTGCATCCGCATCTTCTGTTTTACAGTATAATATAACAATATTCACACACTCAGTGCTAGGTGTTACGCATCCGCACTAGGATGGAAAAAGACCAAGAGTAATTTTATTTATTTATTTATTTATTTTATTTATTTATTTTTCACGGCTAGGATATCAACTCTGCAAGCTGCTGTACAGAATATGTCATGGGGTTTTCATCAGCATAGGAATGAGTCTGAAGTCATCAGAGCTTCTTATAGAAATACTAATGACAACACTGGTACTGAATAGCTGAGTGCTGTTTGGCTCATCTCCTCTCGGACTTAACACAGGTTCAGAGTGAACCAATCCATCCTGGAAAACTTGATTGCTAGAATCTAGTTTGGAATGCTTGGCTCTTGGCAGGACTCAGGCTTTCTTTGTCTCATATTCCTGGCTAGAGAGTGAAGTCCAAGAACCTGAAGCCAGGACTTAGACAAACATGCACAGACAGCACAAATCAAGTTCCAGAAACCCAACGGGCAGAGGACAGGAAGTGCACAGACTCATTTCTCTAGTGAACTCTTGTTATACTCCACTGACTGTTGCCTCAAGGATTTCCAGTGATACCTCTCTGTTTGACTGCTTTTGATAATTTTGTTTTTCTTCCATATAATTATGTTTTCCATTCTGACTTGGAGATGTGCAGAGAAGGAGTGGCAAGGGACAGTGTCCTGTGAAGAGATACAGGGGTATGACAGAGTGTAGGACGCTGAGCAGCTCCAAGATGATTGCTGAGACATCTCAGGGCCCTTGGTTGTCGTCTGTGACGGAGTGACAGCATTGGTGGATTAAGGGAAGGCAACTGATGTCACCTACCTGGACTTCTGCATGTCCTTTGACATGGTTCCCCACCACATCCTTATCTCTAAATTGGAGAGATATAGATTTGAAGGTGGACTATATGGTAGATAAGGAATTGGTTAGAAGGTTTCAGCCAGAGTCGTGGTCAATGGCCCTATGTCCAGGTGGAGGCCAGTAATGAGCAGTATTCCCCAGGGGTTTTTCTTGGGATCAGTGCTCTTTAACAGTGACGCAAAAGTTAGAACTGAATGCACCCTCAGCAAATTTCTTATGACACCAAGCTGAGTGGAGCAGTTGATGTGGCAGAAGGAAGGGTGCCATCCACAGGGGCCTTGATAAACTTGAAAGGTGGGCCCTTGTGAACCTAATGAGATTCAACAAAGCAAAGTGCAAGGTTTTGTGCTTGGGTCTGAGTATATACCAAGTATGTAATACAGGAGGTTCTGGGAGAAGAATTCCTTGAGAATAGTCCTGCTGAGATGGACCTAGGGGTCTCCTGGTAGATGAAAGACTTAATGTGAGACAGCTGTGTGTGCTTGCAGCCTGGAAGGCCAACGGTATCCTGCGCTGCATCAGAAGATAGGTGGTGGGATATTGAAGTCCCTTCCAACACAAGCCAATCTATAATTTTACCTGCAGAAAAAGCAGAAGCCCTCTCACTGCCAACACTCTCAACAGTTATTGTGTAGAGGAGAAGATACGATATGTTGAGAAGTTCTCTGAGTGAAAAGAAGGAGTTGCTCTACGGACACTTTTCCAGGCAAAATGGAGTGAATTTGCCAAGAGGTATCCACTATTTGTCTCCTCGGGACCTACTTGCTGGTGTATTTGCAGAAGGCAGATGAGTGAAGAGGCCAAGAGCTGCTGCAAGATTTCCACTTTAAAGGGTGAGTATGTAAAACTGTTCTATCTTTTGTGAGAAAATCAGTTCTGCTTATATGGCTTGAGCCAGCCTCTGATGCAATTTCCTCTTCTTTCTTCTAATCTATATCCTACACCACAGTCATGGTAGTTTTTCTTCTGGCAGAGTCCAACTCCATTTGAATGAGTCTCCCCTCCATTCATTTCCTAAAGATACAAAGACCCTCATTGGAACACCCATTCATGGCATATGTTCAACTCACAGCTGTCAACTTGCTTTGTCCAGGCAAAGCAGACCTTCCTCTAACTGGTTTATTGGACAGACAGGAAGATGTGTAGGTCCCAAGTCAAGCTGTACCTATATATTTTTAAAAAGCTTAAAAAAGGCTTAATGGGGGGAATAATTTGTATCTAGAATCCTAAATATTGTGCAAGCCACATCTGTAACAAAAGATGTGATATTTGTCACATTTGTTTTATTTATGAGTCATTCATGTTAACGGAATCCAATTACTGATTATTAGACTCAGTATTTTTTTCCTGCTGACATTTCCATACTTACTCTGGCTGTTTTTTCTTATGAATTTTAACAAAATATAAATTAATTTTCATTTTCTGTAACAGATTTCTGGGTTTGTTTTATAGAGAAATGAAAGAATTCTAATACATGTCTGAAATGAAACTTTTATATATAAATCCGATAACAAAAAGTGGACTAAACAGCTAATAACATCTGCAATTATGGATCACAGAATCATAAAATCATAGTATCATAGAAAGGCTTAAGTTGGAATAGACTTTGAAGATTTTTTAGTTCCAATCCCCTTGCTGTGGAGGATATCTGAGAAATTTAGAAATAATTAATCTTTTAAAATGAAAAACTATAAACTCTGCATTGCATCTGTTTAGCAAATGAGGGAATCTACTTCAATTAATACACTGAGAGTCATCAGACAGTCTTTTGCATCAAGTGTTGCTGATCCATTCTGATTTGAATAACATAGGCACTCATACTCAATAGAGTATCAGTTCAAATCCTAATTCTTAGAGTTAATACTACGAAGAAAGAAAAAGAAGAAGAAAAGAAAGCTTGGATAAGGTCTGGTCTCTTTAGGGATTGGGAACCCTAATCTATGCAGCACCAAACTGATTACAGCAAACATGGATACCATCATGGAAAGACTGTTGCATTTTAGTCATTCCTGCTCTTATTGTATTTTCCTACAGAAACGAACAAAAAAACAAAACAAAACAATTGTATTCATTATTTCTGCTACCAGATAACAGAGATCATGTGAGCCAGGCAGTGGTTTGGGAGCTGCCTACAGGCTCCTCTCTTATAGCTCCTGGCTGTGGGTGCCCCACAGCCCAGGGATGCATACAGCACAGCTCCACAAAGACCTGCAACTCATGGTAGCTGCTCTGTGGGTCCTTGACTCCTCACTGTGCTGTGGTCTTCTGTTCAGCATCATTACAGATGAGGAAATAGTTTTACATCAAATAAGCTGACTGAGTTAAATCATAAGAAGGAAAGATACGTTAGCCTGTTTTATCTTTTTGACAAAAAAAATAAAACAACTGCCTTGCTGTCCTTTTTTTCATTAGTATATGTATTGAAAGAGATTACTTTTCAAATAATTTAATTGTATATGCATAAACATAAAAATGCTACTAGTGAACAAAATGTCAGAAGAAATATTTTCCCCATACACACAAAAATTCAGAACTGTTTCTTGAATTCAAAGCCACGTGAGAACCAATAAAAGATATCTGGAAGGCAGCAAATGCAATTACTTCTTAACATCCCTTCCTCTGGCTCCAAATGTCAAAGATACATAGAGACAAATGTTTAAATTAACTGAGAAATATTTTCACTTGTTCTGAAATATTAACTTTTAGACCTTTACTCATTCTCTTATTATATTATTATTTTATTTGTTTGGAAGATCTGGAAAAGAGATTTTTATAATCAAAACTTTCAGATCTTAAGTAATATATTCTAAGCAGGAGCTGTCACTGTGTATTAGCCTGACTATGACAATGTTATTCAACTAGTGATCTCAAGCATGATATTATTCAACTTCTTTCCTATTAGTGAATTTAATTGTGCTCAAAGTCATGAGGCAGTTGGGTAATTCAGACACTTCGATAATGCTGTAAAATAATTTATACTTTACTCTGTTTTTATGAGATCACTTGGCTTTTACAGCTGATCAAAACATGGGATTTCTTTTATTGCAGGAAATTTTGATATTAAAAACAGAGAAATATATATTTTCAAGATTGAGAAGTAACATTTTTATAATTTCTTGAAGAGGAAAAACATGCAAGTTATGTACAAATTAATAAAACTGTATATATTCTGCTACAATGATAGCTTTATCCATAACATTAAAAATCAATGCCTGACAAAGATTAAATAACACAATTTCACTCTTTCATGAAAATTGAGTAAAACGCTGCACATAATTTCATAGAATCACCTTAAAGCCCAGCAAATTCCAACACCCTATCATGGACAGGGTTGCCACTCACCAGATCAGGATGCCCAGGGCCCCATCCAACCTGGCTTTGAGCACCTCCAGGGATGGCTCATCCCCAGCTTCTGTGGACAGCCTGTGCCTCATAACACTCACAGTGGAAAAAACTTATCCTCTTTGTTTAAAACTGTTCCCCCTTGGTCCTGTCAGAATCAGACCTGTAAATAGTCCATCTTCATCTTGTCTATAAGTTTCCTTTGCTTCTGTGTATCATTTTGGCATATGGTAGTTTCAAGAAAACAGGGAATGGTCTTTCAGAAGGTCTGGAAACTTGTACGCAGCTACAACTTAAATGTAAGATATAAATATCTGTGCAGAATGACAGCACGCCAGCATGCTTCTCCCTGGCTCTTTTTTTTTTTTTTTTTTTTCCTGCAGATGCTTTCACAGTTAAAGAGAGATTCCTCTGCTAAGAAAGCATATGCTACAGGCTCTCTCATCTCTCTTCCCTTATTTCCTCTGTTCCAGAACGTGGAATATGTTTTCCATTTTCTGTCCCTGCATAACTGTCAGTGGGAGATCATCTCTTCCATAATTTTTGTCTGCCAGACACCTTCTGACCTGGCCTTTGAGGTAATGAAAGTCCTCCACTAAGGCAGCTATTTATTAGTTACTTCCTAAAATCTGGAGTTAAAACAAAGATACAAAATTTGATCAATGTCGAAGATTCCAAGATCTGGTGGGAAGAGCACCATCAAAGGGAATGGCCTTCCTAATTTTCATAAGCCACAATTACAGCTGTAATTCCCAGGTGTTATAGGTAGCAGCAGTACCTCTAATGGTGATCACTTCCAGGTAATGGCAGAAACCTGGAGTGGAGCTGGCCCACCCACAAGGTGCCCATCACCCTTGTACTCACACACACTGCTGCTGTGCTCTCACTTGCATTTCAAATTCATAAACTTTCCCAAGTTTCTTATACATATATTATGTAGAAAATTGGGTATAACTTTTAAATTCCTCCTTTGAACTGAGTAAATGTTCTTTATGCAGAGCTTCTGCCTAAACTAGACGAAGGAAGACATCTTGAGATTACAATTACAGTTACTGTAGTCTTGGAAAAATCCCATGTCAGACCTAACTGTGAAGTTGTATGTTTTGTTATGGTTTCACACGTAATGTATTCTATTCCTCTATTTCTGTAAATCTTCATGGAAGCTTGGGTATATCATAACAAGAATATCCAACCAAGGGCCTCCTATTCAGTTCCTATAAGCAGTGTACAAACATTGACTTTGCTTTTTCCACTAATTAGCTCCATGTTATCAACAGCAGGTATTTGTTTCCTGGGGGTAATTATCTACAAATCTGCCAAAACTGTGGAAAGTGAGAATGTTCTGATGCCTCAAGGTAAACCTGGAATCTATTTATTTATTTATTTGACTATTTATTTATTTATTTTTTAAAACCTGTGAGCCCTTAATTTAGTGCACCAGTACTGGTGGAAATGTGGATGTAGGGAAAGATTACAAATTAACAACAGAATAGTCAATTAGCATTTTGAATGGAGCTATTGGCCAATGTTCTGGGTATGGTTTAGCATTATAAACTCTAAGAAACAGGTAATGCTTTTACACGTCACTAATCTCAACTCAAGGAATTGTATTAGGGTCCTCTGTAATGCTTCTGTGCAAATGATTTTACATTACACCATGAAAGTTTTGTGTGTTCCTTCTTGGCTCAGCTGTAGTTTGTATTCATGAGGAGGAATTCCTGAGGCTGTTATCCCTTTGTCCTGGGTATAGAAGATGTAATGTAGCATGTGACTTTTGTTCCCACAGCTTTCAGAATTTCTCAGGTCATAAATAATGACCTTGCTTGTGAGTAAACCAAGACGAAGGAACAGTGTACAGTTGTTTAGCCTCTGCATCTCCTGTCTTGTTAAAGTTACAATGGTAATTCTTCACAATTTAGGTTTAATGTGAGTCACAATAACTGTGCTCTTCATTTGATTTCTGCAGCGCGTAATAATTAGGTTTATAATAACTTCTATGACCTGTGATTATAACTGACAAACATAGATGACTTATTTCCATTCCATTCTCAATCCTATCATGTTTTGTTAAATTTGACATGCCTGCTCTTGCTGAATAATGGAATTTCCACTTTTACTAGTAGAATGAACTTTTGAAAGTGTTTAATCATAGATGTTGTGCTCTGGAGGACCTTCAGAACTCAACTAATTTGGAAAGTTGATATTCTGAAGGTAAAATAGCAACTTAGTTATTAAAGGAAATTATCTCTACAGAAGGAGAAAAAGCTTTAAGTCTTTTCCTTCAGAATCTCAAGTGGTTAATGCATGATACTGCATGAATCAGAAGGATTCATTTGATTCCCAAGCTGACCTACTCCAGAAAATTTAATTTCTTCATCTCAAACATATTATTTTTCTCTAATACAAAAAAGCACAAACTCGAATCTTATTCTGCCCCTTTTAAAATTAGTCACCCTTTTGTTACATTAATCTTTTAAAGTAAATGGAAGGATTAGTGTTTGAACCCAATACAAAGCAAAGCCTGAATACAAAATAATTGTGGATGCTGTCTGTGTTTTAGTATTTATTATACTGGGCTACAGATAAGTTTTTTACTTCATTTAATCTCTGATTTTGGTTTCAATCCCAAGGGTCAAGAATTAAAACAAGTATTCTATTCATAGACTTAATAGAGATCAGCGTTATGTTGTAATTACATCTCAGAATAGCAGATAAGATTTGATGCTTAACAAGTCTGATAGTTAATAGGGTGCATATGGCTAATTCACCGATGATAATTCTAAAATATAAATGTCTACTTTAAGTGAAGATTGAGACAACTGTGGCTCTCATTCCTTCCAAAAAAGTAGTGGTTACCTTACATAAGTCTCTCCAGAGGCAAACTGGAGCCAAGACCAGAATCTTTTCTTTGCTTTATTTAGTTTTTAAGAAAATGGGTCTAAACTGGAAAGCTAAAAACTAAGAAATATTTTGAAAATTGTAAATGATACACTATGTCTTAGCACACCTTTGCAAAACTAATTCCAAATGATGGCCTTTATAATATAATGCTTAAAAAGAAGGAATTTTAAGAAGTAGGCACTATATATATATATTTTGTCTTTCACCTCTTCTTTTGCAATTTTAATACTGTTTGATATGAAATTATAAGATTTTTTTATATTCATATATTTGGGCTCACTTGTAAATGGTTTTCTATTTCTGGTATATCAGTCCTTTACAATAGTCTATTTGATTTCATACTGTTTTCCTCTTTCATGTGTTAGTGAGTACTTATTTCACTAGTTCCATTTTCACTATGATTTTAATAGATATTAACTATAGTGGCTTTATTAGAATTTTGAAAGTCTGCTCTTTTTGCACAACATGTGTGTTATTTACAAGCTTGCAGAGCTTTCTGTAAATAACTAGAAAAAAACATTTTCATCACAAACTGAATGAAATTCTGTTGACCTTCTCACAAATATGGTGAGCAGATCTTTTAAGGACATTAGCAGATCTTTGATCTGATGAAGAAAAATCACATAAAAAACTTGATTTCTTTCAATTTGTCCTCTGTTTAGTCTATCAGGCTAAATAGTGCTGTATTTGTCTGTTAGAGCTACATTTCTGTTCCCTCCAATGTTGGAAAAAAACTCTTTATTCAAATATAAGTTCACACTAGATTGTGCATTTATATAACAGCTACATCTGCTGGCATATCAGTTGTTACAATGCACTGCTACTTTAGTGATCAAAAAAAAAAAAAGAAAGATCAGGAAATAATCACATGACAAAAATTTTCAATCTGAATTAATGAAATGATAGTGAATTGTGAGCTTACTCACAAAAGCTGTCTACATTTTATAGTAAATTAGAAAAAAACAAAAAATATATTCAGCTAATCATCTGGTAGATCTATTTCCAAAGAGTATTGTTAGCAGAAATGATAATGTACAGGTGTACAGAAATTATAAACAGTTCAATATTTTAATGAACTGCACTGGAAGTTGTTTGACTCTAACAATACAGTTGAATATTATTCTTACTGATATATGCAACTTAAAGACAAGAAAGATATTAAAGAATAGCAATAGAATTTGGAAGGGATCTACAAAACTCATCTAGTCCAACCACCTGACCACTCCAAGGTTGACCAAAAAATTAAAGCATATCAAGTTCGAAAAGCATTACCCAAATGCCTCTTGAACACTGACAGGCATGGGACACTAAGCACCTCTCTAGGAAGCCTGTTCTAGTGTTTGGCCATCCTCACAGTAAATAAATTTTTCCTAGTATCCAGTCTGAAACTCCCATGTTGCAGCTTTGTTCTGTTCCCATGCATTCTCTCATCAGTTACCAGGGAGATCTGTTCCTCCCTCTCCATTTCCCCACCTCAGGAAGTTGTAGAGACTATGGAGATCATCTCTTCGCTCCCAGTTTTCTGGTACCAGGAAACCTGCTGAGGATGAATTCGACTAGTGCATCTAGATCGCTGATTAAAATGTTGATTAATTACATCCCTAGTATTGAGTCCTGGGGACACCACTAGTAACAGTCCACATGTCAGATGCTGTCCCATTCACTGCAGCACATTGAGCTCTGCTTCTAACTAAGCTCATCACCCAGTGCTGTGTAGAAGGATACCATGAGGGACTATAGGAGAGGTCATACTAAAGCTAAAATGCAATCATAGAACAAGATCAAATTAACTAATGCAGGGCATTCTCTTCATGAACCTAGGTTGGCTATGCTTGATTATAGTTCTGTTCTTTAACAGCTTTCCAGTGGCACCCAGGATAATCTCCATTTGATTTATTTCCAGGTACTGAGGTTAGGCTATCTTCACATATGTTCTATGAACATTTATTTCAGTCAAATATGCTTGAATTCATACGTGATATTCTGAGCTATATTATTACTTGAAAAGCTGCTAGTACTTGGATAAATTATATCTTTTTCTATAATCAGGTACATTAAAATCTTTCTAAGATAGATGGTGTATGAAATGGTCACTTTTGTGTATTGTTCCAAGCCCAGCACAATCTGCAAAGTATTATTTATAAAAGGTTGTCCTTGAGTTCAACATTGGAGGAATAAACAATCCAAAGAAACACTTACCTATTTCCAAGAAAAGAGGGAATTGCTGTGTTACATCTGACTTGTTTATGTAAACAAATGACCATTACAAGCATGGTGAAAGCAATCAACCATCATGACTATAGCCTCTCAGGGATAAGGGTGAGATCTGTGAGAGAGATCACTGAACTCTCTTGCTTAATCACCTTGGTTGCTCTGTGTCCTCTGGCTAATCATATTATGCTAGTTTCATCTCAGCCTACTAGATTATTTCACAACTGCAGAATGCAGTGGTAGGATAACTGTTGTTTCCTTCCAGACTCAAGGGAAATCATAAATAGATAATTGTAGTCAAAGCCTTTCAGAAAATAAGTTTGTTTTTGATAGTAAAGTGAGGACATGGCATGGCATGAAGCTGGGATGGTGGCATTCATTTCTAGAGGTGGCATCACAAAAATATTCTTCTTTGCCAAGGCCTTTCACAATGAGGGAATGAAAGAAAGATCAGAAGCATTGGTCTTTCCGATGAGATTATTTATTCCTTCATCAGAGGAATTCCTTCTCCGCCTCCCAAACTCCATCAGTGCTGCACAATACGTACAGTTAGCAAGACATGCCTACCAACCCCCTTGCTCTGAATTACACACTTGCATATAAACTACTATCAGAAGTAATAACATGTAACTGCAAGTGTTCTCCCTGCAGCTGGAGGGGTGTTGGTAATGAAGCATTTTCTTCTACAAGTGTTTAAAGGATATGTTGTGATGAAAGACGGGCAAACTAAAATACAGATTTTGTCTTAATTTTCTGGAAAAACAGTAGTTTGGAGGACTTTATTCTGCAGCTTTTTCTTATTTTTTTTTTTCCTCCACATAAAATATCATATTTCAACTTTTTTCAGTATCAGTTATCTTCCCAATTCATTTGGGAGTGATCAAGAGACTTTTTCTGAGGACTTCTCTTCCTGGATCCTTTAAGGAAAGGCAATTTGTTAACTTCATAGGTTTACATTTCAAGAACTTACAGGAATACTCCAAGGAAGTCTAGGATCTGTGTAAACACTGATTATATTTGTTCCTTCATTTTACCATTGCTAAAGATGTTTTATCAACATGATAACGTATAAAATAGTATGGTCAATTGATAAAAATCTGCTTTACATGAAATACTAAGGAATTAGCATATAAATAGCTTTTTATATTTAAATGCCCTGTGGGTGAATGTAATCCAATATCCCCCAGAAATCAAAATTCTGAACTGCCTCATTTAAAGTTTTCCTGCTAAAAATAAGGTGAAGGTGGACAGCTTTTGATTAGCATGACATTCCTTTCTGGAGAGTGCTTACAAGACCAACAAATCACAATTCAATTAAACTGTGCCCTATATAGTACTTTCCCTGTATTCTTTGCAGTTTCTTTTTCTAGCATTCACACTTACCCTATTTTTTTCTTGATTCATTTGGCAAGACTTTGCATGTAAAGTCCCATGAGAGAGACAAATGAGAAGCATTTTAAAAACTTGATTGCAGATCTTGCCACTTAAGATACAGGCATTATCCCATGCCTGCCATTATGTCAGCTGGCTCTTTAACAATGACATAAAGAAGTAACAATTAGTCTGTATTTACATTTCTCTAGTGGCATTGTTTGCTCCCCTATAATTAAAGGATCTGCCAGCTTTTCAATTATGAACTCCTATTTTTAGGGCAGTTAGAATTTAACACGTGAACTCGCATGAGGGCTTTTCAAGCAGTGCAGCCCCATCCATTGTAAGCGTGGCTATGGAGATGACAGCCTGATTAATGCCAGGAGGCTGTTGCCTGACCAGCCAAGAGCTTGGGAAGCTGTGGTAGCTCCGGACCCTGATTTAACCAAAGTGAGTTGCACTTCTGCACATACTACAACCCTTTCACATCTAGTGGCCACTCTTTGGTATGACAGATAGGGTAGCATCACACGTGCACTCTCAAGGGATATACACCTTCTTACTGCTCACAGTCTTCTCCAGATTGTACCCTTCCACCTTGAGCTGCAAACTATTCAATTTAAACTTGCAAGGCACATGAATGTGCACATATACTTACCTTGAATTCAGTATGCTATAACACATGAAAGAATGACCTTTGCAGCAGCTGTTTCTTTCCTATCCAGAAGCAACCACAGCCTACAGATATGGCTGAGTGAAGCCCCACATGCTGAAACACTGCATGCTCTGCAGGACTTTTCTTGGTTGTGTTTTGAAGATCTTTGATTTCCCAGCCATCTCACCAAAACTAGTTATCATGGCAGGCCCTGTGGTATCCTTCAGAGCTAATGTGGAGTTACTCATAGACTGTATTAAAATTTATTTTAATAATTAACATTGATTTTCAGAAAAAAATATTTCTGAAATGTTTTAGGAAATAAATACAAGTTAACATTTTTGAAGGGTATGCTGGAAGATGTATCTATATGCTGACTGTCTAATGACAGGTAAAAGAGAAAGGTGGCATAAAAATTCATCTGAGATACATCATAGCAGATACACAGAATATGAAGGGTTTGTTTTTTCAGCATCACAAGATAATTTGACAAAATTATCTATGAGAAAACTAATCTCTCCAGGGCAATTATTTTAATGGAACATGACCATTATGTACAAATTTTAAGCAAAATCATATCATTTGAATCAATGTCCTGAAAATGTTTAGGTGTCACAAAGTAAATCTAAGTGAAAAACCAGCAACCAAGGAGAGATCCTAGGAAGTTTCCATCAAGATGTTTTCTAAAATGAATCACATTCAGCATCTTGGTTGATTATCTGGAGGATATATGGCTTTCAGTGAGCAGGTGAGAAATGTATTTCCTAAATACTGTTAACACATAGGAGTGCAAGGAGCTTGTCTCCCAGGAACTCTCATTCTGAGACATTCTCAAGGTTGTGCTGAAGTCCAGATATAGTGCCAGTGCTCACTGGAAAATAAATCAGAAGAGAACCAGTGATGGAATTCAGTCCTTCTTCTGCCAAAAGTATTTGAAATGACCTTAGTTGGATGAAGTGGAAGATGATGTAAGAATGGATAGTGAGGTCTTGTCACTGTCTATGGTGGGATTCTGGTTCCTATGGGCAGGCAAAAGCGAGCAGGACTGGGTACACGCATCTCCCTCAGTATGTCTTTTTCCGTGGAAGGAATGATTGCAGAAAGAGAGAAGAAAAGTGAAGTAATGTAAATTTATTTGTAAATTAATGGATTGCATACAATTTCTCTTTGTTCGGCTTCACTAGACCATTAGATACTGGGTCTGTGATGCACCCTGCATGGATTTCTTTTAATGGATGCAAAGCATGACATACATCTCTAATCTCTGAGTCTATATTAATGCTTTTTTCACTAGGTATGTGCTGTGTGTACTGGGAGCACTCAAGCTTTGATTAAACTAAATTCAATCCCCGAGACTTTCTAATGAACTGTAAAAACTCACTCTAATTTACATTCAAACATCACTATACTCTCCATACTGTAATTACATTAGTAATGATCTATCTGAAGGCTTCTTAAGTTTTATAGGACTTTTACTTGTAATTATAAAAATATGGAAAAGAGATAAGGGAGAGAAAATATGGGAATAAGAAAGGATGGAAATTAAAAAAAAAAAAGACATTTAGGAGAGAACAGAAGAGAATCTGAAAGGACAGCAAGAGCAGAGGGAACTGCAGTAGCATTGCAATGTAATAAAATTCTAAAGCCTTGTCAAAACCACTTTCTTGCATAGCTAAATTAAAATATCAGAAAAAAAGCCAAAAAAAATCATATTGTTTTATGAAAGTAACAACATTTCCATTTCAAATTCAGGTCATGAGGGAATAAATGTAGAATGTTTTGTTTTCTTTTCTTTTCCACCCTGTTCTGTGAGCTTTATGAATGCTACCTTTTAGAATCTACAAAGATTTCAGTTCTAGCTGGATATAAAATTACCTCAATTTTAAGTCAAGCTCCTGGGATAGGTTTAAAATGCTAATCTGTTGTGGATTTTTTTCCTCATAGCTTTTGATGAACAATTTCTCATGCTCATTTCAATGAGAAGCAATGTCAATGTGTTCAAAAAACAAGAGTTTCAATTCTAAATATATCCCTGGAGATATCACTGATATTTGAGCAATTTTTTGTCCAGTTAGGAATTGAATTGTAACTCTTTCTGGTTTTTAAATCAAAAATTGTATACAAATAGTAATAGCTATTATGGTATCTTGGCAGGTTAATATAGTATGTCACATCATATTTGTGTCATGTGGTACGACATAAAATACACACAGAATTTCACTGTTATTTAAATTATTTTCTAGTGCTGTATGATGTTCATTGCACCGCAGAAAGAGGGGTTAAATATTAACAAAATTGCCAGAACAATAGCCTTTTCCAGATCATTGTCAAGTAATAGGATAAAAATTCAATTCACTTTATTAATTTTTATTTTCTCCCATCTCCTCCAGAATGTTCTCTCTCCTTTCTTAATGTTTATTTAAACACATACAGACAGATTAGGCTTTATTTTGAAATGGATTTTTTTATTCTGTAGTTTTATCCTACTCAAGACTTTTCTGGAGTAGCTGTCTAAATAAATCTTTTTCTGAACTAACATTTGGGGGCTGTTTTCCTGTAAACCTTTTGTAAGTGTGACATGAATACTGTCATAACAAACAGACAAACTAATTCTGTGAAAAGAAAAAAATATATCTTATTTTTATAATTTCTTTCTTTTTTTTTCTTTTTTTGTTCTTTTTTTTTCTTCTTCCTTTTTTTTTTCTTCTTTTTTTTCTGATTCACAGATTATTATTCTCTGAGTGGTTTTCTCTGTTAATTCCTATTACCATTTACCAGGAAACAAAGCAGCTCTTGAGGATCAACAGATCCTACTTCCTCAAATAGTTTATTGGGTTTTCATTTTCTTAAACCTTGCCAGGGAAAAGGGTTTTTATTTTTATGACAGTAAGATAGGATAAGGAAAAACATTCAAAGTCTTAGCAGGGGTTTAAGGAGAAGTTGTCACAGACAAAGGAACTGACAAAGAAAATGAACATAGCTACAGAATTTTTGATGGATGAGAAGATGAACATACAAAATGGGAAGACAATGTAAATAATTAACAATAATAACTTGTGTGTAAATAACGTGTGGCTGAAATATAAGACAAGCTTCTACCCTCAGGCATTTACAGTCTTTAAGACAAAGGGCTGCAAATATTGGTACATAAAAAGTTCAGGGAGAATGATTATCACCATATGACGTCTAGTTAGAAGCTGGCTTATTGCAAATACCATTATGTTTTAAGCTGCATTAAAAAAAAAAAATGAAAACTGAGTAAATTAAGTACAAATGCTCAGTAAATGATATGAGGGAGAGCACAATGTTAAAAGGCAACTCATAAACGTTTGCAGGAAAAAGGGACTTGGTGATATCTAAGGAAGGTAGTACCAGCACAGGGAGGTGGTTTTAGGAAAGACTGCCTGAGGAAATTATTTCATTTAGGATTCTTTTTTTGACTGTGGAAAGAGGTAATGAAAAGTAGGAAAACTGAAAGCGCGTTTTCAGAGAAAATTACTTGTTTGCTGTTGTGGTTAGAGAAGAAACCAGAGCAAGAGCTCACTGAAGGACTAATGCAGCAATAGGACTGGAAGATTGTGCTTTGCTGCAAACAAATGGATGATCTTGAGTTAAAGAACAGTTATCTGAAGTAAGAGGTAGCAAAGGGTGGACAAGACTACCATCAGTATCAGTAAGGAATGATTCTGGAAGCAGTGGCATTTATTTAGGTCTCTGTTACATACATCTGTATTTACATCCAGTGTATCTTCTCTGAAAAGAATGAAAGTGCATGGATAGAAGTGTCATTTTATAAAAGACTTCTATACAAATCCTAATTTAGTTTTCTTTATGCTATAAGGAACTGAAGATTGCTATAATCTACACGAAGAACTGGGAGGAATTAGTACCCCTTGTCATGAGGAGGTTGTTAGAAGCTAGGGAAGAAAAAGGTTAAATAAATTTAATGTCGCACAGAGGTAAAATATTAATAATAATAATGTGATTTCAAAAAACTCCAGATTATGTTGCCTCTATGAATAATTAAGTGAAAAATGAAGAATGATACAATTCTTCTGCTTTGAGTACACATTTTTGTTTCATGTACAGTTAGAAAAGATGAAATTATTTTTAAGTATAAATAATAACAATTCCAAAATGCTTTTCAATGACACTTTAACTTAGTGTTTTTGGAATTTACCTGTCGAAGTTCAGAGAAGACTGCAGCAATAGATGCCTTTTCTTCAAATCCACTGAAGTCATTTACAGCACTCTCTGCAATTGGTTTCATTTCTTTGCACACAACAGTATCCTATTTATATAATAAATAAATTTATATTTATTTATAGCTCTTACTATACATCATAACTCTAATGTCATGCGGAAGGATAAATGGCAACATGCACTTTCATTGAGGTCAAAATAAATAGTACTTACTGGCAGATGCATTTAGTGCCTCCTTATTTCTTTGAAATAAAGAAAAGATGAAACTCCTTGTCTAAACAATAAATAAATTATTTAAAAGAAGAATAGCAAGAACATGATCCTGAAATCCACATAAAAACAGAAATCAAATTTTTGTACAAATACAAATTAGTTTTAGAGACACCCATATTTCATGAACAAATATCAGTATAAAAAACTACTGATATGTAGCGATTTGTGGTTTGAGGAATAGGAGCAGAAAAATAATTTGAACTGGCAGCAACAACTTCTACCTTCAGTATGGGTGGATTTGGTAAAACCTCGAAGTCCAGATTGATGATTGTCTTGAGATCGTAGAGGCATTGCTTAAGAGACCAAGTACAGACATCAGGACTTAAAACAAGGCCTTAATTAAAGGATTTTTAAAAATAAAACTCTTAAGTGAAATCAGGAGAAAAATAGATGTTCTATTGAAGTAAGTACAGGCCAATGGCAAGTTGAGAAAAATACCTTGTTCTTCAGGTATTTCGAAGATTTTCCAATCCTTATCTACAGTAGTGGATACCTCTCAAAAAGCTTATGACAGTATTGCTTTTGAAACTCCTGACTTTTTTTCTTTACACTATAGAGAGCTAAGGGATGATATACTTCAGATAAGAAGAACATAAATTCAATGCTTGAATTCAATCATTCAAGACTGAAGATAATGACTTTTTGTGGTGCTGTGGTCCAAAGTGCATGACTGAAATATGGGAACAAACAACTGAGGGAGAAAGATTACTCAAAATAAATAAATAAATAAATAAATAAATAAATAAAAATCAAGATAAAGACCCTGCAAAAGTAGTTTGATTTTGAACCAAAAAATCACCCCAAAATCATCCAGCTCTAAGAGAAGAATATGTAATGGATTTTATGAAAGGTAGATTTCAGATCTCGAGTATGATAGACATGACTGAGGATCCTCAGTGCTGTGTGTGCAGAAGACATTGCAAAACTGTATCTTGGACTTGAAGTTCTTAATAAGAAGCTCAAACTGTATAGCAAAGGCAAAATTTGTATTTGCAAGAACAAAATTAGAACTGTGATGGACTGTTTGTTATAAACATATGCTAGTGTTGGTCAATGAAGGAAAGCAGCATCTCAGCTCAGAGGAATTCTGTTCAGGAAGAATGAATGATTCTGCAATGCAGAGTATTTTTTTAAAGTATATGGGACATAAAAGTTCTAAAAAGGTTGGAAATGCATTATTGTGTTAGAAGCTGTAGCACTAGTAGCAAAGGAATAGTCAGAAATGCTAGAATGTAAGTTCTGGCGATTTTCAACCTACCAAATAAAAATATTAGTAGATGAAAGATTCAGTTAAAAATTGTATCAGCTTTCATAATACCAGTAAACATAGAAAAGTAGTATTCTGGCTAGCTTTTTCATGATATTTTCCTAGCAGGTTATTCTATCCTAATGTTCTTCTTACACGATTGTTTCAAAACAAGAGAAGTGACCCTGCCATTATTTTTGAGAAAGTCAACCACTTAGAGAAAAAAAAAAAAATGCTTCAAAGAATACAACCTTAGGCTGCCTTAGATGGCAAAGATGTAAACAATGTTAAACACAGAGCTTTCCTGGTTTTCTACACTCTTAAACACACTAAATCTTCGGAAACAACCATTTCCAGAATTCTTCTGAATAGAGGAGGCAGAGGTTTAGACTACTCATGAACAAGCTTTGTCCACTGGGATGCTTTAAAGAACAAAGCCCATATGAGATTTTGGAGGGCATGGGCCATCCCAACCTGGATAATCACAAATTTGGTCTTGACAAGAGCTTCCAGGATGCTTCCTCTAGTCAGTGTGGGCCTGTGCACATTACAATAGCCTACTCAAGCTGTGCTTGTGTTAAGTACTTATGTGTTAGTTGTTATTTTTCAAAGTTACTACTTTTTCCCAAGCAGCGCTCTAAGCATGACTGTGAGTTAATTTAGTATCTTAAGTCATTATGATAATAGTACAATAAACAATAATATAATTTTTCATTTTAAATTCTAAATATTTTTTACCTTTTTCTTCCTGCTTAATGGTGAGTTCCTGTGTGTTTAAAACTGTGTTTTGTAATGCTCAGTAATGGGAAACCTCTGGCAGACTCCTACCCTTTATTGTGAAAATAAGCTTACAAAAGTCTTTGTTTCTTTTTAACGCTTAGGCAAGTATCTTTACCAAGGCATGAAATGGAGTCAGAAAGACTTATTTCCCAGTAAGCTACAATACCATTGAGACTGACATTGTGTTTTAACTGCATATCTCAGGGTTGCTGGTGAGACAAATGGATCATGATGTGGTTTTTATGCTTTCTTTGTTGGTTTATGGATTTGTTCTGGAGCAAGGCAACCCATATTCTAAGTCAAATTATCAGTCCAACTGAGAGCACCAAATATTTCTGAGAGATGAGGTTTGAATAAGATTCTAATATAATCTAGGTATACTAGCCCAGTCAGAACATATATTGCAATCATCTTGCCTATGAGGTTTGATTTATAGATTCAAGCTAAAGAAAATTCAGCACATAATAAACTTTGTATGTAATAAATAGTGTAATATTTGTGTAAATGAGTTTTTGCTAGATACATTTTTACATCTCCATTTGTAAGTATTATGTGAATTCTTTGCCCTGTCTTAAAACTTAATTAAAAAACCCTGCTGAAGTGGAGAAAGGTGTAGTTTAAACCAGAAAGACATTCTATCTTTATCTATACAGCAATGACTGAATAGCAACAAGGAAAGTATAAAATCAGAAAGACATTGCATCTTTGAAGGTTATATGTTACTATTCTATCTGTGTGACTAATTTGATATGACTCACACTCCTCATAAAAAGATTTGTCATTCTGTCAATTGCATTTCAGTTGCATTAAGTGATAAAGCTGGTAAACTCTCTATTAATCGTTGGAAAGAACATGTGATCGTGTGTCTGAATTCTGGAAACACTGGCTAAACATTTTTTCATATCTTTATAGTGAGTTAAATGGAGTGATAAGTATCTCTGATTTCAAAATTTCAGTCTCAGAAAGAATAAAAACAGAGTTGCTCCATAAATTCTGAAGTATAATATAACCTCGGTGCAAGATGACTTTTTGAAATGAAGATTTCAAACTGGGAAAATAATAATTTTAATTACTGCCTTTTGTAAATAAGCCATGCAAAAGACAAGCAAGTAGGAGACTGCTAGTTTAGTTCATTTCAGATATTTTTAACCAACCTTTATCCTCTGAATTAGTTCAAGATAAAAACAATCTTTAGAATCAGCGTTATTCACATCATGCATTTCTATATAATTCAAATTAAAAACACTAAATATAATGAAGTGGCTGTTTTTTACTGTGATTGCAATTCCAAATTATTCCATAACATTTAACTGGTTTAACCGAATACTGAAAGTTAGCTTCAGCAACTATCTGAAAACAGATTTTGCAGTATGGAGAGCGACGGGCTGGAAAGATCTAAAATGCTGGGGAAAAAGATACAGGAATTTACTGTTCTTTCATGATGCTTTTGTCAAATAATTCTTTAGAACTATTATACCAATTGCACAATATCAATACAAAAAATATTCAAGTGAAAAAGATTGTTATATTGAATGTAGGTATATTATTAGAGTATAATCAGGCAATAGGAGTAAATGATAGTACCCTCACAAGCTGACATACTTAGTGTCTAAAGAAATCCCTGAGGAACTGATTCAACAATATATTTTCAAATAGCATAAGATACTGCTTTGGTCAATTGACCTCATCACGGCCAGATCAGCGATTAAAACTGTGCTTAGATATGAAGGTTTCCTGCTGGCAGTATGTTCTGTAGGAAAATTATTGTCTTTAGGAGTTATACTTGATGTGCATGTAATTGAAATTACAGCATAGTAAATGAAGCCCATGGCCCCAAGTAGGCAGAAATTAAGTAGGGAAAAGGAAGACAGGATACAAAATAGAGGCTTGGCTAGGAAGGGAAGTCAAATGCCCCTGTGATTTTGAAAGATAAGGGATCTACTCAGAGTGTTAAAGTGTTCTAAATCCCCACACCTCAGAAAGCTAGTAAGGGAGAATCTCCTTCTTCATGTCTGTGAATAACAGAAAGAACTATTTTGATGTATCAATCTGAGATTGATCAGGGACCTGTTTTTTAAACATTCATTTGTATATCCCTTGCAATGATTTTGTTTATTTGACTCTGCAAAATTCAGGTGCCTTGGAAGGATAGAAAAGAAAAATAAACAAAGTCATTATTGGCAGCAACAACTTACACAATTTACTACCAACAAAGCTTTGCTTTCTTTTAAAAAAATACAAACAGAACAGCTTATGATCTATGCATCTATGCAAATCTTTGCATCATTTTATAATGTGGAATATGCTCACATTCAAAATAGTTTATTCATAGTAAAAACAGCTGGATTATTTTGGAGAAAAAAAAAAAAAAAAGAGGCACCTTTCATGAAGTAGAGGAGAAAATTTACCCTCTTGCTCAATTTTCATTCAGCCATAGGGTTTTTACCATAAATAGACAAGCTCATGGTAGGAAGAAACCTTGATTATGATACTATACTACTTTGATATAACACAAGAGCTAGGAAAGTTTATGTCTTGTTAAACTGAACATTTTCACAGCTTTTGACTGTTTATCTGTCTTTTGCTCTCCCTTCCTTCTCTAGAAATTTTAAATATATTCCCTGATTTTACAGTTTTTTTTGTATCTGACTTGAGCATCCAAGATTTCTTCTTGTGCTCACTTACTAATTGCAGTAACCATAAAAATCTCTTACTAACTGCAAATTAGCTATCATTGTACTCAGTTGTTAGAAATTACTGAAGCATTACTCAATTTATGAGATCTGCAAGGATATAAACTTAAATACTTTAAAGAAGTTGTAACCAGTCCAGTAGCATTCATCATAACGTGCTCATCAGGTGGCTTATTACACCACCTGTTACATTTATTCTCTTCCTATAAATCTATGCAAGTAATTATTGTATCTTTAAACTGTGGCATATACCATTTCATAGCAGCCCATTTACACACTTCCCAAAGCATAAATGCTGTAGATCTGGATTTATGATTTATAACTTCATTCATAACAATGATGGGATAGTGGTTCAGTTTAAAGTCACCTATCGAAACAGAAATTGACATGTTTCATATGGCAAAATCTTGTCCTGACAACACGAGCTGCCTGGCAAAATGATGAATTGTTACTCTGTAAGAAACAGAATTATAACCTAGAGTTCGCTGCCCACAGTTTAATTAGACAGTCAGAGATCCATCAGTGAACTTGGACTCCGATTCTGTGGAAAGAAATATATATCAGATCATATATCAGGTCACAGAGTGTTTGGGTTTATTTTTTTTTTAAACTCACCTCTATGGGTAAAAGATTGATTCATAAAATTTGGATGTATTTAGTACAATGCATCGAAGAGAAATAGATAAAAAAGATTAGTAGAAATATTCCTGTCTGCCTTAATGACTACATAAAAAAGACAAAAACTTCCCTGTTATAAGAATTTGCATTAGGGGGACAAAACTGCTTGAACTGATAAGAAATAGTAGAAGAATAGTAGAAGAAATAGTAAATCAGCAAACACATTAGATAATGAAATAGAGTCTGGATTGCTGAGTTGTTATATGATTTGTTTTAATAACGCAGAGATGTTACACAGTGGGGTTAGCTCAGCTCCTCTTAGTGGGAACTATGTGTGCAATGCATTCTTCGAATAGTACAGTTCAAAGGTCAGTGCCAGATGAAATCAATGTATTTACATTCTTTTACAAAAGATTTAAAGGAAGTCTTAAGATTTCATGTGTTTGAAATTCAAACCTCTTACCTCTACTTATCTTTATTTAGAAGCTTCTCTTCTGGGAATTTATGGCATGAAATTTGGTGTCTGTTCTAGGTTAGTGTGCTGTTCCTCAACTCTCTTTATCAGATATTGCTAGTTTACAGTTGTTTCTGATCTCCATTGTCTTTTTGAAAGTGGTCTATTTGCCAAGTTCCTCCACACTCAGTTGGTAGGACAGACAACTCATTTGGTTAAGTCTCCTTCTTGGGAATGATTTACCTCTTCTAGATACTTAGTGATGTTGAATCTTTGTTGCAAATAAAATGATGCATCTCCTTCTGACTATTTCAGTTTCATGTTGTTCATCTGAAGACTATTCTGGTGCTTTGTTTTTTGGTGACAAAAGATGGTGCGGGGAAGGCACTGGTATGACAGATTATGAGCAGAAGGAAGACCATGGATGGCAAGTCTGGCTCAGCTAAAGTGCAGCTAGCTGCTTCATGTAGCACACTACAGTGATCTGATTTGATGGCAATCCTTGTTAAATATAAGGTTTTTTTGCTTGCTGTTTTGAGTAGAGCGGGCTAAAATTTTCTCAGATTGAGTGTTTTTCAGTTAGAAATTGCTGAATCATTTAAAATGATATGTTGTGTGGAAACATGGTAATCTCAAAAGAATTTAATCAAAAAATAAGAATATTCCATTTTAACTTTTCAGAGTGGAGCAGTAGAATTTTCGATTTCAGAAAACTTTCTTTGCAATTTTATTAACACTATAAGAAATACTAAGGCTAAGGTTCCTTTGCTTGAAGGTAAAAAACCTGTAACTGACATGTAACATTCTGTTTGCTAGCAATTAGATTTTTCCATGTTCAAATATTTTATTTCATCAAAAGTATATGCTTTTTTTTCCCATTTAAAAATTCTTCAAACAGAAAATGTTTTAATATTCTTTTTTATTCTTAGCTCTGTAATTAATTCTTGAAAATACTGTTGAAATAGATTTTTGCCTTCTATTATTTACACATTTTATGTTTCTCAGTGTGTTCAATGAATGACTTTAGTTCAAGGGATGCTTTCATGACTCATTTTGTATACTTTCCTCTTTGTTTGTGAACTACAAAATGTTTTTTTTTATTATTCTCCAAAGTTCAGCGTCTTAAACATAACAGATTCACAGTAGTTTCACTCCAGAAGTTACTTTAAGGTTTATTTTCATTTCCATGAGGCAGGGGCTCTCCTCATGAGAACCTTCCTGCTGAAGCCCCATTGGACTTCAACTGTAGTCCTGTTCTTGGTGAAATGCTTTTAGAGGTGATACACTTAGTGTGGCTGCATGTTAAAAGTATTTACTCCACAAATAGAAAAAATAGGAGCATATCTAAAGAAAACAGAAGGGAATGTTCAGCTTTTTGAGCACAGACTATGGGCTCAATTATGATGCTACAGCAGAAGTCATTGCAAAGTCAGCATTTGCAAGCACTTACTGCGTTCCAAACAGTAAAATAGCTGACTACATGGTAAACAGAACATATAAACTGAAGGACAGTCTTTCTATTGTATGAAGATCTGGAAGGGTAACAATAGTTATTCTTTCTTTCTTGGATGAGGAAAAAGATGTAATCTAAGCTACAGAGTCTTCTCATTTCCCTCCCTTGGACTAACATATTGCTCCAAGGACATTAGAGAGATGGGCTCCACGAGCCATGATATCAATTGCCAGGCATGCTGTGGAGGAACTGAATGCATCATTTGCTTTCTTCTGGCACCTATTTGGATGTCTGGAGAGGAACTGTACCATTCTCAGTTTCCTCAGGGGAACTATAGTTCTGTTACTCTTTGAGTAGTACAGTATAGCCCTGACTTTAATGTTATGAAAACTAATAATTAAGAGACTCTCAAAATTATGCCATGTCAAATGCAGTCATTTCCATTAATCTATGAATTTTCAAAGATGGTTCTGGTTTTTGGTTATAACTACAAGATTTTTTCCATCTGTTTTTACTTTCAGCCAAATATAGCTGCCAACAAGAAACATCCTTATTAACCACAATTTCCAATGAAGGATTTTCATTGATCTGTGAGGTAATTTTAACTTTGATTGACAGAGAATGGCATATTTAGCCTATTCCCAAGCATCTCTACATAATCTGTATAATCACTTGTCATACTTTCTTTTATTGAATACACTAATAACAAGAATAGAATAGATACATTTAGCTTAAGATTTCTTTTAAAAAATGATAGTTCTCGGCCTTTCTGCTCTCTTTAAAATGTCCTGCCATTTCTTGATTCTTTTTAAACAAATCACTGCACTATATTGCGCCATTGCTTTTTGTTCCTGTCAGAAAAAATTACTTGATGGACTTTCCATTGTCCTGGTACTACTTAAAGAAAATACACTAAAATTGTCTGTAAAATGAAGGAAATGTTTAAAATGTTATTGTTCTTTCTTTTTGCAAATAATAAGAGAGGAAAAGGGTAGCTGAAAGCATCACTACGCCAATGTAGCCATACTTAAACAATACTAAGTGTTGGGTGAGACTATACAAGATAACTGTGCAATTTTAAACTATGATAATGTGGTCTATGGTTTTGTATGTGTTTACAAGAACAGGTTCTAACACTAAGGTGTTAGATCCTCAGTGATGATTGTACTTTAATTCCTATTAAGAAATGTGAATTTTCAATTTTTTTTGTGTTTGTCATAATAATTGTTAGTAGAATATTTATAAAATAAGCTTTTGTTGCTGTTGTTTATGATAATTTGGATGCATGATGCTTAGTCATGCAATGTACTCATGTACGTCACATCATTTGCTCTGAGTTTGAATATCAAATAAAAGACAATGCAGGTATTGTGTTTTGTTTTTTTTTTAAACAATTTGAACTTAAGAAAAAATCCCAATATCAAATAATTAAACTGACTGCAAAGTTAACATCTTCTAAAGTGTTATTTATTATCTTATCCTTTAATCACTTTCAAATATATTTTGCCACTATCTTTTGTTGCATGGTTATAATTCACACAATGAAACTCAATTAGGAAATTAGTAAGGCCACTCCCCTTCAATTTGATCTGCAGTGTGTCAATTTATAGTGAATATTGCTTCACAGGCAAGTGGTGGATTAAAGTCCTTGGAAATGCAACTCAGCTAGCGATGCTCAATTCAAGATATGTGGGAGTTATAAGACACATTTTTAATTAATTTATTAAATGTACTAACACAGTGAAGTCCTGGAAGTTAAAAAATGAAATATGTTTAAATAATTATGTTTATTTTTATATATTTTGCTTTATTTCAGTGTGAACTGACAATATAGCATGTCATTCATTATTATGAATATTGTTTTTTCAGTGTGCACTTGCAGCCCAGAAGGCCAATGGTATCCTGGTTTCCATCAGCAGATGGGTGCCCAGCAGGGTGAGGGAGGTGATTGTTCCCATCTATTCTGCCCTCGTGAGACCCCATCTAGAGTACTGCGTCCAGATCTGGGGCCTCTAATACAGGAGATTTGTTCAGCCTGGAAAAGAGAAGACTGCAGGGAGACATCATTGCCACCTTCCAGTATTTAAAGGGAGTTTATAAACATGACGGAAATCAACTTTTTACATGGGTAGATAGTGATACGACAAAAGGGAAGGCTTTTAAGCTAAAGAAAGGAAGTTTAAATTAGATGTCAAGGCGAAGATTTTTACTGAGAGAGTGGTGAGGCGCTGGAACAGGTTGCCTAGAGAGGTTGGGGATGCCCTGTCCCTGGAGGTGTTCAAGGCCAGGTTGCATGTGGCCCTGGACAATCTGGTCCAGTACTTGATCTCGGGTCTGATAAGGCTGCCTGTGTCAGGGTCGGGTGGGGGGGTGGAAAATGATGACCTTTGAGGTCCCTTCCAACCCAAGCCACTCTATGATTCTACAGAATTAATTGCTGGAATTGGAGGCTAAATAGAAATCAGATATTCATGGATAAAAGCAAATCCTTATTATAATTAATATTTAGAAATGCTAACCTCAAAATATATTTTACAGTGATAATAGGAGGGAATAATTTAGATAAAATTGACTAACAATAACATTGCATAAACTTATTTTAAATATCAGGGCATATTTTTGAATAGAGATGACAAATAATGCATATAAATTGCTATATCAAGAGTAAAAAGTTTTCCTCACATCAAGTCATTTCTCATTTATTTGATAGGCAGCCTCAAATTATGTCAAAAAGTAACATCAAATACATACAATATTTAAGGTCTTTACTGTGGCTGTGCAATCTTTTCTTTGACAGGGGTTTATTGAATAATATTAATATTCATCTTGTGTTGAATTACTGTAGTTTGAAAGGTCCCGCCAGGCTAGAAGGTCCTCCACATGGCCTTCCTGCTGTGCTGGAAATAGTAAAGATGTGCTGTAAAGTAGTAAGATGTGGAATCAATCACAGGGAAGTAGAAGATATTGATCTCTCTGGAATACAGGCAGATCTGATTAGGTTTTGCTTATTTTCCCTGCTATGGACATCCCTTTACCAATAGAACGAACTTCTTCAGGTTGTGCTGTATTTCTTCCTGCTTTTTGATCAAATATAGGAGAAAGAGGAACCTTCATAACTGGTACTGAAAGGTTAGAAATGGCATTACATACCACATTTTGTACGCACATCCATATGAAGAGATTTTGACGGTTACCAGTTCAGCTGAATGAATCAATTACATGCAGAAATTCTTTGTGTTAGCTTATTGTCCATGACACAGGTCGATGAACTTCAGGACAATTATACGTTTCCTTATCTATATTTTATATGTCCTTACTGTAAAGCACTAAGAAAATAATTTGGTTACACTGGAAGCAGGGGATGAGAGTGGGAAGAGGTTTTTGTGTGGTACCTTCCCCACAGCCACCTTGCTGATGAGGTTTGGTTAGAAAGCATGCAAGGAGGGTCTTTTCCTTCGTTAAAAGGAAAAGGGAAAAAATCTACGAATGAAAGGTCACTGTATACTTTGACAGTATAGAAGTTCTAATCACTTTGGGTAGGGCCAGTTCTCCCCTTCTTTAGACTTTAATTGAGGAGCTATTAAAGTCTGAATTACGTTAAAATCTGAGTACTCTTGCTGCACATGATATGGATTAAATAAATAAACCAGTCAGTGATTTTTATAGGCATTGTTTTCTCATTTATTTGTGGTATTTATTCAGGCTTTTGGACTGATTCTTTATGATACTTCTTCATAGAGATTCTCTTGGAGAATAAAATCTCCAAAGTCTGCGCAATTTCATTACTTTGAGGCCAAAATATTACTGTCATAGCATATCGAGGTGATTAAAGTTGGATATATATTTTAATACCTTGTGAATCAGGACCTGTACAGAAAGAACTGGACAGCTGAATCAGGTAAACTAGGTATGAGTTAAACAGTCTTCAGTTGCAATATAATTGTTGTTTTTAGGAGATGACTTTCCTCACCGATAGTTCTGAATTTGTTTATAAACTGGTATGAATTATATTGTTTTGCAAATCCAGCTAATAGTAAACATCTATTCAGGCCACAATGCATTTTCCAGAACTTTACCGTGCTTTCAAGACTCCTCAGTTGGTTGAACTTATGCCATAAATTAATAACTGGAGGCATTCATGCTTGTACCACAGTCACTGTGAATAATTGGTAGTACTTAAAAGTTTTGATGATTTATTATCTGGGAGGGCAAATACACAGAATACCATATTTTTATTTTTTTTAGGCAAAAATTTATTTAAAGACTGAAATTTATCTGGATATTCAAAATGATAAATTCAGTGCAGAAATATCCTCACAGAGCATTATTTGTCTTTCCCTTCGTCAAGTATGCTATCATATTGTAAAAGCATTGTCATTCCAGTAACAGAAGTCACTCTGAGTAAACACTATGATAATAACATAATCTTAAACCAACTTCCCTTGTATACTAACTTCAGAGTGCAATTAGATATTTGGAGGGGTTAAGGTTCAAATAGGCTATGGTGCTCTCTAGTTGACTTTTCAAAATCAGTATGCCATTTGATGTGCATTATTTTTTCTTATTGTTTCCCTTATCTGAAAAAATGTATGTTCAGATACGATTGCTCTGCAATTACTCTTCAAGGAAGAAGGATTGTTTCCACTCTTAATGCCATAATCACGAACTCTTTGGAACCCGCAAAAATTGCTGTTATTAATCTTTGTCTTTTTCATTAGCAGTTTAAACACTAACTTGACCTGTTGACTGTTTAATAATACCCAATAAAAATGATGTTATTTTGGGAAACTAAAGTACTGCTTAGTGATGTTAGGATTTGCCTGAGCAGTATCTCTCACAACTTCAGTTTGATCCCACTGCAGTAGCTAGCTATAGGAATGGTCTCCCTATTATTTTTTTAATACATGCCTTGCACGTAAATGTTTCTGGAGATGAATCAGGGTAATTTTCTGGCCATTGTTTTCTTGAGTGTGACATTCTGATGTTACACAGAAAAATTGAGGTTATTTAATTTAAATATTCCTTTCAATATCTAAAAAAGTCTGTTTTGACTCATAGATTTCCTGAGATGAAATGAATTTAAATTTTCCACTCTCTGATTTATTTTTTATTCACCGACTTGTCCAGAGTTCTACAAGCAACAGTTAAGGACATTATCAAAAGCACCACAATGTAAAAATACTTTAGTTGAAGCCCAAACATTATTTATGCAATTATGTTTCTATTCTTTATCTGATGAAAAAACTAATTATATTAACTTTAAAACAGAAAGTTTCCCGTTCAAAAAATGATAAAAGGAAGAATTACTCTTCTCTCTCTGTGCTTCTACTTGAAAATTGTTATAGCAGTCAGTGTTTCCCATATCTACCAGACATCATGATTCTGACACTGAATGTTCTGAAGACAAAATATTTTTACTTTACATTTGATTATTTCACAACTGTAGTACAAAATGAAGCTTGAAAAATGCCTTCCTAATGCTGTTTGATTTCATCTATTTAATTCATATTTCTTTATTTATGACACTTTCGTAGTTCCATTTTTTTATTTTATTTTTTTAAATTCTACCACTTTCCAAAGCAAGCAAACCAATAGTGAGAAGGAGAGCTTTGTGTTTTCAGCTCTGATTTCTCAGAGAGGCAGAAACTAACTAAATAAGTAAATAAAGAAATAAAAGGCAGTTTCCATAATCAGGATGGTGTTTGCTTTGATGAAGAAACAAAGTTGACATAGAAGCGACGAAAACAGATTTTGAAAGCAAACAACTAAAGAAAAGCTAAATGTGTTCTCAATAGGTAGACCAGGTTCACTTTATAAAAACACTTTTTAGCACAAGGAAAGTGCAGAGAAAAACTGTGTGGTGTTTTAACTAAAGCTTTGTCACTTATCTAGGAAAAAGTATATTTTTCATGAAAGATGATTTCATAATCTGAAGATTCGTCCACGTTAAAAGTAAACAAGATCAACAGTATAGATGTTTTGCTTCTGTTTACATTCTTGATGCTTGGCCTAATCAATTGAGAAAAGATCAGCCTTAATAAGCAACTTTTTGACAGGAAACTACAGCAAGTTAATGAGTGCAAGTCAAGATTATGTTTATAGAAAAACACAGAAGAATAAGAATTGTTTTAAAATGGAATTTGAGAACCTCCACCACAAACAGTAATTTAGAACTGAACAGTATGAAAGTTTCGCCCTGTGACCCAGTTCTCATGAATTGTTTTAATAAATGTTTTTAGGAATCAGTAGCTACATTTATAATAGCACAACGACTAAAAGATAAAAAAATTATTTACTTTTAATCCTTTTTAAAAAGATTTTACCAAGGAACTTCAAGGTTGAGTAATGCCTCTATAACAGCCATGATTAGAGTGCAGACACATATTTGAAGATGAAGTTGCTAGGAGTAGGTGCTGAGATCGATGGTGATTGGCACTCCATATATGTCACAGGTGAATAGCAGAAAGAGAATTTAGGTAGGATCAGAGATTACCTGTAACAGCGATTAAATCTGTCAGTCTTGTCACACAGCTATTTCTCTCAGCTGATGTTCCACAGAAACCTGAAAGAGACAACGTGTGCAGTACTGACAGTACTAGATAATTCATTCTCAATAATACCTTCAATGGAAATTGAAGAAAAAAATAAAAAAAATTTATAATGCATATGAAATATACATGCTAGTGCAGAGCTGTAAAAATACAGTACTCAAAATGAAAAGAATGAGTTCAAAGAAAATGTTTATTGAAGTAAATTTACTTAGTGAATATCACAAAGTAAAGAGCTTATGTTTATGAACTGAACAAAGGATCTCAATTTGAGCAGATCAAAACTAATCAGATCAATGAGGCAGTCTGAGAATTGCTTATTGAGCTGAATCAGCTGCTCAAGTGAGCTTCTGTGTGGTATAGAATAAGAGCTACATGCTTCAGTAGAAGTTTCTCCAAAATCTCATGTAATCAACTTCCTTCAAGAGAAAAGTCTGTATCTACAATCCAAAGATAGGGAAAGCAATTAGCTTAGCTGCTGACAACAAATAGACTATACCACTTATATGGTCATCTAGAACAGATAGGGGGTCATATTTTGACATTGTGAGTGAAAAAATAATCTTTATCTAGTCATTAATTAGTGTTTCAATCTTTGACAAGGTACATAAGCCTTTATTAGAAAAACACCCGATATACTATTTCTAATTAATATAAAATAATTATACGATAGTGACAATTATTCTCTTGTATGACTGACTACTTTAAGTATGTGCCATATGTGAGAAACTGTTTCTGAAGATTGTCCTCGTGAGAGGACAAATGCTATCTACATTTTGTTGGTTACCAAAAAGGTTATATGATATGCCTTCAGGTCAAAATCTGCAAACTGTGAACGTTCTGGTTATATGTAGCAAGTATATAATTCAAAGAAAAAAACAAAAACAATAATTTGTTACGGTGTTAACCTACTTCTTAACTTCTTAGATGACTCTGAAGGGTTGTGGATGATAAATAATTCCTGTTACATAAAGATGCCATATTTTTGTTACTGGGGAAGAGAGAAAGTGCATGGTTTGTATGTACGTATGCACACAAAGATGGAAATGCATGTTGTATGCATATTTTGAACGAAGAGTGGTTGCTGGAAGTAGGATTCTGATGTTTGGTGTGTATGCCTACAAAATCAGGAGAGAAAAACAGACAGAAACCAGATAATTGCATTGCATATGCCAAATTAGCATAGCCTTCTTTAATAGGCATATGGTTAAAATCATATTATATAAACTGTTCACTGTTTTGCAGCAGGTGCAACAACTTATGGTTTAGTCTGATGAAAATCCACAAAGTTATTTCCAAGGCAAACATGATAGCAACACACTATTGTATTCCTGTCCAGGTAGGATGTGGTGTTTCACAGAGGTCTGGTATCCCAATGCTTATGTCCCTTCAGAAGTAACCTCTAGACAGATGAAGGAACTGAGCTCTTTATTATCCTGTTGAAATATACGTAGTCAAACATAAAGCAGTGGATCCTAAGAAATGAGATGTAAAACAGTGCATACTGAGACTGTGCAGATAATTGCTGCTGTTATCTGAATTACCAGTTATATTCAAAGCTTTTAAGATTTTCATCCCAGCACTCTAAATGGATCTTCCCTGCAAATGGGTGTCAAATGATGCTTAAGATACTGGAGCAACTTTGAGATTATTTCTCAGGTGGTGGGTTTCTTTTTTTTTTTTTTTTTTTCCTCAGTCAGGTTGAATTTGCCTAGCTAAGTAAAGGCTTAAGACTGAGTGACAACATGAATAGTAATAATTTTTGCAGACAACCCTTCCCTGTCAAGCACGTTTGTTATCTATGTCAAGGTAATTTCTGCAAAACACATCTCTCATAAAATGTTCAAACTGTTTGGATGTCTCTTTAAGACACCATGTATGCACAGGGCACATTCTTCACCACGTAATTTTCCACTGGGTACCTGACGAGGTTTAACAAGAGCAAGTGTTGAGTCTTGCACCTGGGGAGGAATAACCACATGCATCAGTGCGGATTAGGGGATAACCTGCTGGAGAGGAACTCTGCAGAGAAGAGCATGCAGGTTCTGGTGGACAACAGGTTGGCTATGAGGCAGCAGTGTGGGCAAGAAGATCAATAGTATCCTGGGGTGCGTTAAAAAGAGCATGGCCAGCAGGTAAAGGGAGGTGATCCTCACCCTCCACTCTGCTCTAGTGAGGCCACATTTAGAATACAGTGTCCAATTATGGGCTCCCCAGTTCAAAAAAGACAGAGATCTCCTAGGAGTCCAGCGAAAGGCCACGATGATAATTAAGGGCCTGGAGCATCTCCCGTATGAAGAAAGGCTGAGTAATTTTGTTCTGTTCAGCCTGGGGAAAAGAAGACTGAGACTGTGGTTTATAGATATTTAACAGGAGGTGAGAGGAAAAGGATGAGGCCAGGCTCTTCTTGGTGATGCACAGTGATGGGACTAGGAATAATGGCCTAAAACTTGAACATAGGAAGTTCTGTGCTACCTGTGTGACCTACTGCAGGGTACCTGCAATTCTGTGATTCTGTGATTTCACTACACTCTGGACTTCTCTGTAGCTTGCTTCCCAGAGTTCTCTATATTTTCTGAAAGGGTATCCAGCAGAGTTGTGTCCATAATACTTATCAAAGTAAATCCATTACCTTTTTCCCATCTCAATTATCTATGTTATATGCAGAATATTATATTTAAATATATTAACGTTGTATTGAAAATATTTTTATCCCGTGGCTCTTTTTGTAATTACTGACTGAAAAACGAAGAAAAAGAATACCAAATGAAACATGGTTAAAGATGCATGTGTATGTTCCAATTAAGATCTGTCAGGATATAATAACTGCTTATTATTAGCCAATATGTGGATAAAGAACATGGATTTGCTCCAGTAAAATGCTGGAAGATACAATATTCTATTTATTTACTTTTTTTCAAGATTTGCACAAGTAGGCATTTTCTATGGAATAGAAGGGAACAATTTGATTTCTGTAACTCTGGATTGTAACATGGCACTGACAGAAACTGGGTGGGTAATAGAACTTAACAGTTATTATGGATTTCAGAACTTCAGTTCCAGAACAGCTATTTAAAAAAATCCTGAAATTCCACATGAAAGCAACTTCCCACGTAGAAGGAGGACAACTCAATAGAACTCTGAGACTCAGTAGAGCTCCCATTCCCAAGCATAGTGTGCACATTTATAAAATTTCCTAATGAGTTATCAGATTAAAATTGATGTGAGAAATACAGTTCTTCAAATACTAATTTTTTTTTGCCTAAATTAGCACAAATTTCAGAGCAAAAAGAGTGAGGGGAGTTACTTATTTCTACAAAGATATAGCACTTGGAAAGAGTAATTACCTGAGATATTTGTAGGATTGTGTGCATGAATCCATCAAAATAAGCACTTACTCCTTTAGGATCTTAAAAAAAAACAAAAATCCAGTTACAGGTGCAAACTCTGTTTCTCTCAGAAATTTCTGTACAAAACCTTGTAGCTTTTCTCTCTTAGTTGGATAGTTTTAAACCTATTTTTTGACTGAACAAAATCCTACAAAAAAATTCAGTCTGTTTTTGCATGTTATGAATGTCATAAATGAGTCTTGTCTTAGAAACTCTGAATATGATTTAAGCCTCTCTTTAGGCTGTATTTTTCGCTAATGGAATTTCATATTAAGTTGGGTTAACTGGGATGGATCACACTTGACAATGTTCACCCTGCCAGTTCTGCTTGGTTATGAAATTTGGTTTGCAATGTGAAAGCAGTATTCTGTCATAAAATTATTACACTATTATGACTATTTTTGTGAAATCATAAACTACTAGCAAAAATGTCAGGGGCTTTGCAGAATAAAGAAATATATTTCATTTGCAAAAGCATTTTAAAAGACAGTGCTTTAATATTTAATGAACAATACATATTTTTTTTTAACAAGAAAACAATGTAGCTACATTCTTTGGGGTATATATACTTACATTTACTTAACCAAACTCTATCCCAAGAAAGAAATCATTCTATTTGATGGAAAAAAAAAATCTAGTAGCTTTCACGTGATTGGTTCATTCAACACAGGTTAACCTTTTTTAGCAAGACGTATTATTTTTCAGATACTGAGAGTATTGTATTTATGTCATAAGCCACGTTAGTTTACCAATTACCTTATAGAGTAGTGGAATGTATTTCCCTAAGGTGTTCAAGAAAAGCTTCTCAGCAAGGCATCCGAATTGGAAAAAAAAACATATTCAGTACTATGGCCACAGTGGAGTCAATGGGTATGATACTCAGTGTGAACTGCAACTCATGCTTCCTTAAGCCTTTAAAGCTGGCAGATCTTCAGTACCCGTCTTCAGAGCTAAGTCAACTTCATCTGAAATGCTAGCTAACATCTAGTTCTGTTGTTTTAAATACAAAGCCATGATGTTTATGGCCCCAGTTCTCGAGACTGCTGCAGAGGCTGAAGAGAGCAGAGCTGCATTTCCCAGGGTATTTTCAGTGGCAGAGGTCTGCTTTGTGGCTCTGGTGCTCTTTTCCCATGGAGTTGTAGAGAAGGAAGGAAGGTACACTTGTTATAGCTAAACCGAATAATATTAGCATAAAGATGCCTTTTTAAACCATCTCAGATACCGCAGAGCATTTCCTGAGACGCTGAAAACACAGCAGTAGCTCTGTAGAAATTTATGGATTTTTGAAGAAAAAACTTGTAGATTGAGAAAGAGATGAAGTAGCTTCAAAAACTTAATGTGCTGAGGGTTGACATCTTCACTTGTTCTTCTTTCTTCTTGCATTGTTACCATTGGTGGTGGTTAGTGCTATTGTTAGCAATTGGAATCCCTTTACAGAAAAACAAACAAATCTGCTCAGTGTTCTCCTTCCTTTCTCAGGCACACTGTTGCTCTAGTGGGTCAAATTCAGCTTCTACCTTCATCTCAATTTAGTTTTCTCTTATCCAGAAAATGGTATTCCATACCTTTTCACTATTTAATGTAGAATCATATCTCTTTTGTAGGCTTTTCTGTTTGCTGCAGTGTCATCATTGGTGTCTGCAGAGCTTTTGGGCTAGCACAAATTTCAGATCACAGTGCAGTACCTGGCATTCAGTGCTTGGAATTCTCAGGAGGCAACATCTCAAACTGGTTTTTGCTGTTTATCTAACATTTGGATAGAAGATTGTCCTTGAAGAAGCATGGCTATTTGCATCAATACACATTCTTGTCTAGGTGACTGATTTTTTCCTCACATCCTAACATTTGTGACAGAAGGCTTGCTTGACCATCTTGTATGTATTGATTTATTTGGAAATCAATGAGAGTTTTAGTAAGCAAGGAGAGAAAATATTTTTAAAATACTTTTTTAAAGGACTGCATTAGAGGAGAAAATAGAAAGAGTAAGGGCTGTTCTTCCAGAGGCACAGAAGAGACTGGAGGGGCTTCCCGTGGGGAAAAGCTGCAAGGGGACCTCAGCCCACCTCAGCTACTGGTTGGCCCCAGCGGGACAATGGAGTATGCAGCTGGCACTGGCAATGCTGCGGTAAGAGAAGATGGGTAATGAATACAGGAATTCCTGATGATCTTACAGATAGACTAGAGCTATCTTTATGGGGACATCAGCTGAATGAGGCACATGGGGATAATCTAACCATGTTTATTGCTTCTTCCACTTAGAATCACAGAATCATAGAATCACCAAGGTTGGAAAAGACCTCCAAGATCATCCAATCCAACCGTCCACCCACCACCAGTATTTCCCCACTAAACCATGTCCCTTAGTACAACATCTAAACATTTCTTGTACACCTACAGGGACAGTGAGTCCACCACATCCCTGAGCAGTCTTTCCAGCACCCGACCATTCTCTCAAAGAAGTAGTATTTCCTTAAGTCCAACGTGAATCTCCCCTGACACAACTTGAGGCAACTCGTACCTACTGTGACAGCATGATCTAGAGACAGGAAAATCCGGATCATTCTCTTGTCAAAAAAAAAGAAATTGACAAGAGTGTTACTTTCCATCGATATCAGTATAAATCATAACCAATCCTATTAAAAGTATATATATATAAATTATATATTTATTATATAAATAAAGTTTATTTATTAAATAATTAAGCCTAATATTGTTAGTGGCCTTATGGAGCAACTGAAGAAACCAAATAACTGTTCTAGCTATTTCCCGACAGTAAGGGTACATGTATGGACCAGGTACACTTTATGCAATAAAATGCTGTAAAATTTTCACTTTTGTTTTACTGGGCCATTAAGTCCTCTATTTTCATTTTCTGTTGATGGATGGATGAACAGATAGCTTGCATTCTAGCATATTGACATGCAGTAGTACTACACATCACACAAATGTGAGGGATTTTTGTATGAAGACGTGTAGTGACAGGATGAGGCAATGGTTTTAAACCAGAAGAGGGTGGACTTAGACTAGACATTGGGAAGAAATTCTTTACTTTGAGGGTCTTGAGACACTGGAACATGTTGCCCAGCAAGGTTGTGGATGCCCCCTCTCTGGAAGCATTCAAGGCCAGGCTGGATGGGGCTTTGAGCAACCTGGTCTAGCGAGAGGTGTCCCTGCCTATAGAAGGTGGGGTGGAACTAGATGATCTTAAAGGTCCCTTCCAACACAAACCATTCTAAGATTCTATGAAACGTGCAGATACATCTGCACAGCTCTCTAAACACTTCAAGCAAACTATGAGCCAGCATCAATCCAGAAGCCATGTAAGTGTGGCAGCATACTCCTGATTCACAGTAAATATAATCTGTGTTTACTAACCAAAAGATAGCGGCCTACTGGTCTTTTTTGAAAGATAATTTATTCTGATTTTTCTTTTCAAGGAATGTGTTGTTATACTTGAGAAAAAGAAGCACTGGTTATTTTTCATAAGTCACATTACAAAAGAAGATCCTAACAGTGGCTCTCTTGCTGCTTTCATTAAGCAAAGACAAATATAAGTATGAACACTGCCATGCTGGGACTCAGCAGCACCACTCTGGAAAACATACAAATCCTATCTTAATCTCTGCTGTTCTAGTGTCATTTAGTTCATTTAATCAAATAGTAGAACTCTGGATACATAGTCCTACTCACAGCTATTCTATTTGGCAAAATGCTACTACAGTCTGTTCAGAATTTTTTAAGTAGTTAAGCACACAAAGGGTATGTGAGAGGGCGTATACTAAAATGACTGCATAGATTAGATTAGATTAGAAAAGAGTGTATCTCTACAGATTTTGAAACGCTTGTTAAACTTCTTATTTCTGTATTAATTAAAGACTTCCAGTCCCAGTTGTGCACTCATTTTTAGATTAAAGCGCTCCTGTGATTGGAATCCCTCCATGAACAAATAACTACATGTAATGTTCACATGTAAGTTTATATTTATACACTATTTGTATATATAAAGATATATATAATAACTTCTGATCATTCTTTTCCTAATAATCTGCCATCAAATACTAATACATTGGAAAGCAGTTTTATAGGATATTTCTGCTCATAAGTTGCCTTCTCATGTAATATATACAAAGGAGTCTGAGTTTCTCTATAAAGTTATAAAGCTGGGAATATTTTTGCTAAGAATTTTGCTTCAGATATTTTAGAATTACATTGCACATTAAACATTTTTGAAATGTACTTAATTTGTTTGTATATCGTACTTATAAGGAACTTTTTTTCTCTCTCTTTTTTTTTTTTTTTTCCTGCAGAATACAGAAGAATAAAGTGAGTGTATTACAATAACAAGCTGCTATATTATACACAAACATTGTAGGTTTCTTTCCAGACACATTCATGCCAGTATGATAGCCATGGATCTGGTTTATGTTTAGCAAACACACTAAGACATCTAGTCTTTTCTGCAATATATGTGATTTGTGTTTCAAAAGAACAGAAAATGTTCAGTAGCTGAGCAGAGGCTCACGGTGCATTACATTTCATATGTAATGAAAAAGGGTGATCAAAAGGTGTTTTTATTGTAACAAAGTGGTGTTATTTAGGAATACTAGACTTCTCATCTGTTTTGTCTTTTTTTTTTTTTTTTCCCCCCCCAAGGTATCTCAGCTGGAAGATAAAGAGGTGGGCTCATTCTGAGAAGCTAGTGCAGATAACAAAAATTGTATTAGCTATAAATATGCCGTGTACTTTGTTCTGGCCCTGTCATTAATTTTCAGCAATGGTGTCACAACGATTCTGAAGGCATGTTATCTTCCTTGCAATTAGTATTTCCTGAATGCTTTTTGAATTGATAAAAAATAGAAATAATAACATCTCCCCTCACTCACATAATACCTTGCTTATACATTATCACCCTGGGGAACTGCAGTTTCATTGGTTACAACATTGTTTGCAATTCAAAAACTGTATTAAGGAGGTCTCTGCCAAAATAGCATGAGTATGATTTGAACAGCAGTACATCACCTTCTTAGACTCCAGCAGAAGATGCTTTATGTGGTTACCTTAAATACAGTGACACAGAGATTAGCTAGGCATTTTTTCACTTCCCCACTGAAATTCATCTCCACATTTAATGCCTGAGAACTGAGGCTTTTGCCTTTTCCACAGTAGTTTTCTGTGTATTCAAAATGCTGTAATGTTGCAGAGCCAGCATCAGTAGACACGTAAGTCTAAGGCCATCCACTCTCAAATTCTTCCTTCAGCACTTACAAACAAAAATACTGACATAGAAAAACAGTATTTTCCTGCTTTTATAAAAGCAGCCTTCTCAGTATGAACATACCACTGCCCTGAAATAGCATTTCCTGTTTCAAGTTTGGGTTTTACTTCAGCTTGTTTTATTTCCACTCAGGACGCTGTATTTTTCAAACGTATTCAGAGTTGCTTGGGGCGCTCTGAATTTCTCTTAACTACACTGTAAGAATAGAAAATTTGCTGTAATATGACTACAGTACTGTGTATGGCGACACTTCCATCATTTGATTGTATCACTTCTTCATCAGAGAACCAAATAGAAAGACTTATATCATCATTTTTTGGATGTTATTACACTTTGAAAACACAAAGACAACTGCCTGATGCTCTGCTCACCTTTAAGCACTGGAGAAAACTGCATTCACAAATATAGCATTGTATTATTATTTTATAAATTCAATAGATATAAAAGAAAATAGAGAAACTGAATTAACATAGCTGCTGGAAAATTTTTGCTTTGTACTACAGTTGAACACCAAATCTTTGAACATTAATCAAAACCTGAAAATAATGTCTTGACACATTCACCACAGCCAGAGACCACAAATTTTACCAGGAAATTTAACTGAACTTTTTGCCTTGGGAGAAAAATAAATTTATGCAGAAGGAAAAACACACAAGCATGCATCAAAATAGTCCAGACAAATTCTTGGAAATAGCATTTTCACATGATTTCAACACACAGCTTCTCTCCAATACCATATGAAATGATTACTTCTCTAACTCCATTTATTCCTTCTTCAGACCTGTTCTATTCATGAAAGCTAACAAATTGGTAAATGGAAGAAAAGAAATAAGTAAATAACACGCCTGCTATTATTATCTCTATTACCTTGAATAAAATATTTTATTACGATAATGGAAGAAAGCACAGTAGCTTGTGTTGCTTCCTTTTTGATTTTGATTTAATTAAATGCAAATATCTGCCTATTGAGTATTAGTAGCCTTCCTGAAAATAGGTATTGGCTGTTAATATAACCTGATTCCACATTTTAAAACAAAAGGAGCATCATATTGATCTTATTTAATGCTTCAAGAAAATTCCTAACTAGAACTATGGAGGAATAAAATCCTTTTCACATTTTTCATTTGACTCACAGTTTTTGATCATCTGGTATTGACCTAAATTAACTTAAACACAAAACATATTTGAGCAAAATTTGTGGAGCCTTGCTTTTCTGCAGTGAGTTTTAATAACAATCTATAGATCTTATTTTGTGCTTCTAATTACAGTGTATATGCCATGCAGCTCACGTAGATTAGGTCTCAGTTTTATGCATCTTAACTCCCTGTTTTTCACTTCTTCCACACTGTTATTTTTCTCCCCTGAACTTAAATTTTCCTTTACAAATCAGTATATAAAATCTCCATTATGTCGATGCAGTTATCTTAATGGATAGAAAAATTACTGAAGCATAAAGGTGGACCCTGCAGAGACTGCAGTGATTTGGGACTCCTTCAGCTTTTTTGCAGCTACACATGCACATTGTCTTGTCCCTGCTGTGACAGTCTGCTTCCACATGGTAAAATCACGATTCATGCTGCTAAGAACAGTTAGGAAAGCAAGCTACTGAAGCTACTCCACAGGAGAACCAGCAAGGATATTTTCACAGAAACTAGCCACTCAGAACTGCTAATTTCATTTTGCAGTTTGCAGTCTTCTAAAATGGCCAAGAGCAAAACTGAAATAAATAAAGACATAGTAAAAATGCTACGCTGTGCTGTACCTTCTCTATCCTGTGACAGACAAAATTAGGCAGCACTGCCTTCCTCCAGTCCCTCCTCTCTCATGTCCAATACTCCTTTTTGTCATTGATTCCATGCAAAATGCATTTTCTGACCCAGTTTTTTTACACTGAATATGAGATGTCATTACATAATTTGTCAAAGAAAGAACAAAGCTGTGACAGGTGAGGCTTTTAGCAATTTGGAGAGACAGTAGGAGCAGGTTTTGTTAAAATATTTGGTACAGAGGAAGGCATACATTTTCATTTTTTTCTTTTTCCATAACAGCAGAAAGTCAGGGGATCGATTTTGGAAGATGAATTTTAACAATTAGCTATCCACCACATCCCAAGTCCTGCCTCACTGTCATGAAGCTAAGTGGTCTCAAGCTCTTTCTGAAGTGGTCACAGACTTACTTCATATTTCTCAGTAGGCATTAAAACAAAGCTGATAATAACAGTTTGATAGAAGTTATTTTCTTTCAATTTTATTGTAAGAAAAATATATGTTTTTATATTTTCACGAATACCTCTTGCCTAGAGGAAATACAACTATCAATCAAATCTAGATAAAATGGAATCATTTGCTATGGGTAAAACATCTAGCAAAACCTAAAGAAAGTGAAAGACAGAAAGTATCAGCATGACTGTTAAATACAGGTCTTTTTTTTCTTAAGAAAAGAGAGGCACATGACAAATTACGTGAATGAGCACATGAAGAAGTATGACTGCCAAGTTCTTAAAAAAATGCAGTCTTGATTTAATGTAAGATCTTTGTTATTCAGCTAATATTGTCTCACTTCTTGAAAGAAAGCTTTTCTTCAGAAGAGTGAGATTAAGGATGCAACCAAAAACCAATGAAAAAAAAAAAGACTACATATTTTTAGAATGTACTGCCAATGATTGATTTTCATTTTCAGAACACTTGTAACATTATGAATTACTGGACTATGCAGTACAGACTCTTAGTAAGGCAGACACTGTTTTCCTATGTGAAAACTGAAAACACAATCTAAAGCCTGATCAATGCTCAAAAACAAAAATATAAATATCATTACTTGTGATAGAACAAGACTTCATTCAATAATCCAAACTGTGTTCCACTCCTTTCTGTTTAGAACAAGCATTATCCATGCAATACTATCTGTTGTACAGATATATTTTATTCTTAGCATTAGACTTATTTGAAGAATCAAATGTATGCAAATATCTTCAGTAGTGGAACAGTAGTGGAAATGCTATGTCACAGCTTGAACCAGTCATTGAAATCCTGGTAGGAAGGCAGGACTAACCCAGGGGAGCTCAGGTGCATGCAATGCACTGAAGTGACTGGAATCACAGAATTGTAGGGGTTGGGAGGGACCTCCAGAGCACAGAGTCCAGCCCCCCTGCAAAGCAGACCCTCTACAACAGGCTATGTATGTAGGTGCCCGGGCAGGTATTGAATATCTCCAGAAAAGGAGACTACACAACATCCCTGGGCAGTCTGTTCTAGTGCTCTATCACACTGTGAAGAAGTTCCTTTGCTTTTCCCGTGAAGAAGTGCCTATGCTGAAGTCTATAGCTGCTTCCTATTTTCCTGTCCTCACAGACCACTGAAAAGAGGTCAGCAATGTCTCTTTGATTCTCACACTTAAGGTATTTATAAATGAGTAGAAGGGGTGGAGCCACGATCTACCCCTCCCCAGACTTCATTTAAAGGGTGGTAGTGGAGCTGAGGGTATCATAGCTAGGGATCCCTGCCTGTAAAGAAGACTTTATATGTCTTCTGACGGCAAGTAGTTTCTTTCTGTAATTTCTGTGCCTACTGCTATCACATCAAAGCATATCCTCTCTTGCTGTAGCTGAAGACCTTGCTGCTCTGCCGTCTTGTTAAGCTTTCTATAACTTTATACTTGGTGAGCCAGGCATAGTCTAAATACTTAGGATGGACTTTCTTGAAAGAATGATGTACTTGTTGGTCACTTGAACCTCTGAAATTTCAAAGGAGGAACACCTGGGGAAACCCTGGGATTCCTGGGTTCCCTGTGGCTGAGTGCCACACAGATTATCTAAGAATAAGGTCCCATAAGGGACCTGCCAAACTGGAATAAACCCAGTAACATCAAATTGTACTGCTATATTGATGATCTCATGCTGCTGTCTGACTCACTGGAGACATCAAGATAGGCAGTAGATTCATTGACTACCCATTTACAAGAAAAAGGGTGGGCTATAAACCCACAGAAGGTGCAAGGACCAGGCCTGTTGGTGAAATTCCTTCCTAAGACAGGGATGACTGAAGTACAGACCATGGCAGGATGGGGTTGCCTATCTTAGTCAGAGAAGTTGTCTGTCTTCATCATCACTGAAGGAAATTTAAAAGATCCTAGGCCTGGTGACATAGTACAGTGATGTGCCAGACGAGAAAACGGTTACTCCACCCCAGAAGAGTCCCATTCAGAAAGAGGAATATCCCATTCCTGAAGATTTCTGGTTATATGAGTGGGTCCAGAAAGGGTAACCTGTGCAAGTGGAGAGCAGTGGCATACCATCTCTCCAGTAAAACAATCTGGTTTAAAGAGGGGGATGGTCAGAAAAGCCAATGGGCAGAACTGTGAGCCGTGTAGATGGTTATAACCAAGGAACTGATGAGAACATACCGAACATCTGTACAGATAGTTGAGATGTGTACCAGGGGCTCATTCTTTGGATTGCACAGTGCACCACCCAAGAATGGACTATCCATTCCTGACCAATCTGGGGCAGAGATATGTGGATAGATATATGGAATGTGGTTAAAGATAGGACCATACTAGTGTAGCACACTTCCATCTGCCAGCCTCTACAGACATCAGAAAACGATGAAGTCAACACTCTGGCTTCTGGAGTCTGATGGATTGAGGATTCACCATCTGAATGGGGTGAGATGTCCTAACTTGCATCTGTACAGCAATTGGACTAATGCAGGACTACCCAGAGCCAAGAGCAAACAAAGCATATATCATCAAGACGCTGTCAAAGTTGATGGCTGCCTATTGGACACCTCAAGTCATCAAGAGCAACCAAGGGACTCATTTCACTGGTGCAATGGTAAAATGTTGGGCAGAAGAAAACAATGTTGAGTGATGATTCCACCTGCCATATAATCCGACAGGCGTAGGCCTTACTGAATAACTGCATTCCAAAGGCTGTTCTAGAGACAGGCTCTCAGTCCCTGCAGAGGTGGACACAGAGGCTATACAAAACCCTGCAGGACCTGAATGAAAGGCCTAGAGATGACAGACTCAGTGCTCTGAAGATGCTACAGCTTACATTGGCCTCCCCGCTTAGGATGCAAATTATGGGCACCAATAATTGCATAAGATTCCAAACTGTAAATGAAAATAATTTTCTGCTCTCTGCCCCTGAGAACCTAGAACCAAGTACCCACAGAATAAAATGGCTTTGAAAGGTGCAAATAGGACCAATGTGGTATGGCCTACTTGGGAGAGATAATTGGAGGCTGGAAGGCTGGCAGTGTCCCCCCTGGTAATAGGTACATGGCCTGCAGACACTGTGGTCAGTGCTCTGGTTTTCATCACTACGGGGACCTTAATCATGTTTCTGTGGCAAACAAGGACCCCTCCTTTGGTACCTGATATAGTTAGATTGCCTCAGATATCAGGCCAAAGGGTGTAGTACAGATGGCTGGGACATAGCCCAGTGCAAGCCTAAGTATGAATCCAGGACAGGAACATTGCCTGTATCTTGCCATGGAGGGTGGACCTATCCCTTCTGGTATCTCTGAAACATATACTACTCCCCATGACATTCTTTGGGTCTACAGGATCACAGGGAGAAGTAGCATGATATCAAGATGTTCCAGCATCACTGTAAGATAAATGAGACCCAGTGGTGGACTATATGGGACTGATGAACATGAGTGAGCCTTCCCTGGTCCAAACAACTATGTGCCTCCAGGAGAACCACTGAGGACTGGCCCACAAAGAATTAAGGACTTCAACCAGGAACCAATTATCAATTATCTCATATTTAGTCAATCTACATCACAATAGGTAATTGTGCAAGTGTTGTGATGTACTGGATCACCATAATGGAAAGGGATTATCTTTAACCTGCACAATCATTGTTTCATGCTGCAAAAGGGTACGGTGTAGTGGAAATGCTAAGTCATGTCTTGAACCAGTAATTGAGCACCTGGTAGGAAGGTAGGGCCAAGCCAGGGGAGCACAGGTGCAAGCAATGCACCTGAATGACTGGAAGGGGTGGAGCCAGGACCCTCCCTTTCCCAGACTCTACTTGTAGTGGAGTTGAGAGTTTTTCATTTGGAGATCTCTGCCTAACCTGTGGCCCTCACAGGCCTTCTGAAGGTAAGCAGTTTCTTTTTCTTGTTTCTGTGCCTATTGCTATCACATTTACAGAAATCTTCATGCGCTGCAGCTTAAGATTCTGCTACTCTACCATCTTGCTTTGCTTTCTATTGCATTACAAAAGGTAATGGACTAGATGATCTTAGCGGTCTTTTCCATCCTTAATGATTCTATGACCAGTAACTAGATCAACCACTGGCACTGGAAGCACTTCAGAGGAAATACTTGGTTGAAAAAATAATGATCACAACGTATAAGAAACAAATTCCTTCCTCTAATGACAAATAGGAATGTCTTTTTGTTCTTATTCTCCTTGTGAGCTACTCCGTTAGGTCTAATTTTTTCCTCAGTATAATGGTTGTAATAATTATTCTGCAATACACAGTATCTGGGCGGGAGATGGAGAAGAAAGCAGCAAACAGAAAAGAAGCAAGCAACTCTGGCATAAACTTCTTATGTTAAAAATGTTTGGTGTGAAAATTGTGAATAAGTACATTTGGACGAGAAATAATGTATAGTTCAGTAAACAGCATCGCAGAAATTACAGTATAATTGTAGAACAGCTGTGCATGGCCAAAGCCACTTACAACTAGCTCATAAACCTGACATTACAGCCACCTGATTTTCAAATTAAATGATGACTCATCCAGAAGGTCATTAGAAGGTGCAAATAAGAGAACCTTAAGAAGCTTACTGAGTAGACAAATAGAAGTTAGAATAGAAAATGATGTGTTTTGAGATGGAGATCTGTCTTTGATAGAAGAAAAATAAAAAATAGGTCAATGTAACTACAGAAGAAAACTACTCTATTTCAGAAGACTAGACTTAAAGAAGACCATGGTCCACCTTCTTGTAGCTAACCTGTCTCAAGTGATTCCAAACCTAACTGATATTCTACAAGATGGTATTTGCAAGGACATTTAGGCTGAGCTAAAATTTCAACTTAATTCTTTCACTTGCTCACACTAACATCCCTTTAACTGCCTATAGAATTATCATAATTGCAGCAGCAAAGCCAGTTCATGCACGCTTCTGAAAGCCCTTCCAGTCTTGTTTTCCTTCCATCCTTTTACCTTAATTTTCTGCATTCCTTTAATTTAAATTTTGTCTTATGACATTTCTGCAGTATTTGTGGTATTAATAAAATTAACTTCGGTAAGAAAAATCCAAAAAGCCACACCACAGAAACAAAGGTTTCTTTCCATTCCTCTTGTAAGGGAGAATTTTATTTAAAAAAAAAAAAAATAAATCATTTTTGTGTGTATTGATTTAAGTCATTATTTGTTCTGTTTACAAATGAATCAAATATCGCTGAGAAGTTAGAAAAATCCATCTTCAAATGTATCTATTGTCATGGTTTCATGATTTTTCATTATCGGTATTCCACATCATAACATCATGCAATGCACTGGGGGTTTGACTGCTGATGCTCAAGTTCCGGGTGCCTGTCCAGAGGAGAAGAGCAGCTACGTTTCCCCAGGGGGCTTTGCGGTCAACGAGGAGATATAACTCCCGGCAAGGTCACCTGATGTTCGCTTCTCTGCCTGCGCTTCTCTGCCTGCGCTTCTCTGCCTGCGCTTCTCTGCCTGCGCTTCTCTGCCTGCGCTTCTCTGCCTGCGCTTCTCTGCCTGCGCTTCTCATCTCAGCGTTGTGGTAAGGCCGATCCACTATCAATTTCACATTCTCTCTCCTTATAAAATTCTGTTGATACCATATTTAGTAAATTACTTTGTTTTACCTCAGATTGTTGCCACTGTTTTCAATTATTTCGGGGTCCCTTATTTTCTTTTTTTTTCCGGGGGCGCGGATCCGCGGATCCCTCCGCCCTTCTAGTCACGGAACCGGGCCGAACCAGCCCGTAAACCGTTGACATTCTTGGTGGAGAATGCGGGCAACAGTTGCTTTTTAGCTTTTTGAACAAATCTCTCTCTCCGCTCTCAGACAGCTTCATTGGGAAAGTTTATCTGTTTCACCAGTACTGTCTGAAAGCGTGACCTTGAAAAGTCCAGGCGGACGGCCAATACTCTAGGATATTTGTAAACTTTGAGCCTTGCTATCTTGTTTCTGTAAAAGAAAAAAAAAGAGAAAAATGCTTTCTCTACTGAAACTGCCTTTTAAGGGGCTGCATGCCACTGTCTCTTCTTTCTTAATGCTAAAAACATACTGGGCCTTAATTAAGTTCACCACTTTGCTCTATGGAGCAATAGGTATATATAGCCAATTGAAAACATGGATGGAAATAACTATGTGGCATCTGCATATTATGTGGCATACCATTCCTGAGGGAGCTGCTAATTTTACAGGGTTGGGGATTTTTAAGCAGGTTTCCAGCCTCTCCTTTGAATTCTTTATGCGGATTTTCAATGCTCACCTGATCACATTATTAATCTCCGTGAATGTACTGCTCACCATTTCACTTATTATTAGTATTTATTATATTTTGAGGAAGTCTGCCCCAAAACCAGTAAATACTGAGTGGCAGGGAATGTGGAGAGGCCTGGGTGAGACTTTAGAGAGATGGAAATCTTCGGTGTCATGGAACTTTACTCCAGAACACCTGAAAGACCCTGAAAATTTAAACAGATATTTGAGACAGGAATGTCGCGGCTCGGGAAGATCTGAGGAGGCCCAAATTATTTGGGGCCTGGCTAATGCTTACCGGGCCTTATTCAATACTATCCTGGAGAGGGAGAGAGTTTGTGAAATTGAAAAGGAGAGTCTCAGGGAAACAGTGCAAAATGAGCGAGAGAGTATCCTGGTCGAGAGAAACAGCCTCCAATCTGGGAGAGATGCCCTCCGAATTGAGAGAGACTCCCTGCAATCCAAACTCAACAGTCTTCAATCTCAACAAGACGCCCTCCAATCTGAGCTAGATACTCTCATAATCGAACGAGACAGGCTCCGAGCTGAACTGGAGGATGAGAGCATTGGAACTGACCAACCTGATCAACTACAGGAAGCACCACAATTGATGTCACTTGCCCCTGTAAGAGGACGGAAAATGAAACGAATCTCGACTCAGTTAGAAGAGAAGAAAGAAGAGGAGAGAGGTCCAGAGGAGTGGCTCCAAGATCCACAAGAAGCACCCCTAAGTCCAGGGGAGGGGCCCTCAGTAAGACCACGGTCACCGGCGCCAATGAGGGCAACAAGAAGTCCCGAAAGAGTAAGAGGTGAGCAAGATATCGTTACTATTGTTGATCGATCTCTGAAAATGAATGAAATTCGAAGTCTGAGAAAAGACTTTTCACGTCACCCAAATGAGCCTATTGCCACTTGGTTACTTCGATGTTGGGACAATGGGGCCAACAGTGTGTGGCTGGATAGTAGAGAAGCTCGCCAACTGGGTGGCATTGCTAGGGACTCAGCCATTGACAGAGGTATTAGTACATGCCAGAACCAGGCCTTTACCCTCTGGAAGCGGATGTTGTTAGCTGTAAAAGAAAGATACCCCTTCAAAGATGATCTGATGCCTGAGAAAAAGAAATGGGCTGATATGGAAGAAGGCATCTGTTATTTAAGAGAATATGCTGTGGTGGAAATGCTACATAGCCCCGATTTCATTCCTGACGAGCCAGACCAAGAGCATGATCCCGAGAGAGTCAGGTGTACACCAAACATGTGGCGTACATTCACAAAGACCGCACCAGAAAGGTACGCCAGCACATTTGCAGCAATGTATGGCAGAGGGGAAAGAAGACCCCTTATAAGTGAATTGGTTAATAAACTTCAAGACTTTGAGTTACATTTAAGCCCTCTGCGAGCTTGTGTTTCAGCCATTACAAAGGTAGCTGAAAAGCTGGACAGAATGGAAAACAAACAAGAAGATATAATAGACAAACTATCAACCGTGCCTGAAGCTGATAAATCCATGGAGGTAACGGATACATCAAATGGGGACCAGAATCCCCAAAACAGCCTATTGGAGGGACTCATCAACTTGATTTCCTCCCAGCCGGTGGCATCTAATGTCTCAGCTATCAAAAGAAGACGTTCTCCTGCTCGAGCAAGTGACAACAGTAAGACCACATCACGTTTTGCCTTGTGGCATTACCTACCTACGTGACCATGGAGAAGATATGAAGGAGTGGCATAAACAACCTACTCCTGTACTTCAAGCACGGGTAAGAGAGTTACAGGACAAATCAACCACCAAGGTGAACTTCTCTAAAAAGGTGATTGCTCCAGTTGCTGCAGACAGTGAAGGTAACAAATAGAGGGGCCCTGCCCCCAGCCAGGGGGGGGAAAGGGATAATAGAGTTTATTGGACTGTGTGGATTAGATGGCCTGGCACATCAGAATCACGAAAATATAAGGCCCTGGTGGATACTGGTGCACAGTGCACTCTAATGCCCTCGAGTCACCAAGGGACAAAATCAATTTATATTCATGGGGTGACTGGAGGTTCCCAAGAGCTGACTATGTTGGAGGCCGAAATCAGCCTCACTGGTAAAGACTGGCAAAAGCACCCTATTGTGACTGGCCCAAGGGCTCCATGCATACTTGGTATTGATTACCTCAGAAGGGGATATTTTAAGGATCCCAAAGGGTATCGATGGGCCTTTGGAATAGCTGCTGTAGACACAGAAGGTGTTAAGCAGTTGTCTATTTTGCCTGGCCTGTCAGAAGATCCATCTGCCGTGGGGTTGCTACGAGTGAAAGAGCAACAAGTACCGATTGCTACAAAAACGGTGCACAGACGGCAGTACCGCACCAACAGGGATTCCTTGCTCCCCATTCAGAAGCTGATTCACCAACTAGAGAATCAGGGAGTGATTAGCAAGACTCACTCACCTTTTAACAGCCCCATATGGCCAGTGCGTAAAGCCAGTGGAGAATGGAGGCTGACGGTGGACTACCGTGGCCTGAATGAAGTCACACCCCCATTGAGTGCTGCTGTGCCAGATATGTTAGAACTCCAATATGAATTGGAGTCAAAGGCAGCCAAATGGTACGCCACCATTGATATTGCTAACGCCTTTTTCTCCATTCCTTTGACCAAAGAATCTAGGCCACAGTTTGCTTTCACCTGGAGGGGCATTCAGTATACCTGGAATCGTTTGCCCCAGGGGTGGAAACATAGCCCAACCATTTGCCATGGGTTGATCCAAGCTGCACTGGAACAGGGAGGTGCTCCTGAGCACTTACAGTATATTGATGACATCATCGTGTGGGGCAACACAGCAAAGGAAGTTTTTGAGAAAGGAGAGCAAATAATCCAGATCCTTCTGCGTGCTGGTTTCGCTATTAAGCGAAGCAAAGTGAAAGGGCCTGCCCAGGAAATTCAGTTCCTAGGTATAAAGTGGCAAGATGGCCGTCGTCACATCCCAACAGATGTGATCAACAAAATCAGTGCCATGTCTCCACCCACTAATAAGAAAGAGACACAATCGTTCCTGGGTGTAGTGGGTTTTTGGAGAATGCATGTTCCAAACTACAGCCTCATTGTAAGCCCCCTTTATCAGGTGACACGGAAGAAGAATGATTTTATGTGGGGTCCTGAGCAGCAGCAGGCTTTTGAGCAGATTAAACAAGAGATAGCCCGTGCCGTGGCCCTGGGGCCAGTACGGATGGAACAGGATGCGAAGAACATCCTCTACACTGCTGCTGGAGAGAAAGGTCCCACTTGGAGTTTGTGGCAGAGAGCCTCAGGAGAGACCCGAGGCCGACCCCTGGGATTCTGGAGTCGGGCGTACAGAGGGTCTGAAGAGTGCTACACTCCAACTGAGAAGGAGATCTTAGCCGCGTATGAGGGGGTTCGGGCTGCTTCCGAAGTAATCGGTACAGAAACACAGCTCCTTCTGGCACCTCGACTGCCAGTGCTGAACTGGATGTTCAAGGGAAAGGGTCCCTCCACCCATCATGCTACTGATGCCACTTGGAGTAAGTGGATTGCGCTGATTACGCAGCGAGCGCGGATGGGGAATCTCAACCGTCCAGGAATCCTAGAGGTGATCATGGACTGGCCTGAAGGCAAAAAGTTTGGAACACCGCCAGCAGAAGAGATATCACGTGCTAAAGAGGCCCCACCATATAATGAACTACCCGAAAATGAGAAGACATATGCCCTATTCACAGATGGATCGTGTTGTATTGTGGGGAAACACCGTAGATGGAAAGCCGCTGTGTGGAGCCCCACACGACAAGTTGCAGAGGCCACTGAAGGAAAAGGAGAATCGAGCCAATTTGCAGAGGTAAAGGCTGTCCAACTGGCCTTGGATGTTGCTGAACGGGAGAGGTGGCCAATGCTTTATGTTTACACTGACTCGTGGATGGTGGCAAATGCTCTATGGGGGTGGTTACAGCAGTGGGAGCAAAACAACTGGCAAAGAAAGGGTAAACCTATTTGGGCTGCTGACCTGTGGAAAGATATTGCTGCCCGAATAAAGAATATGGTTATAAAGGTGCGTCACGTAGATGCCCATGTGCCCAAGAATAGGGCTACTGAAGAGCAGCAAAATAACCATCAGGTAGACAGAGCTGCCAGAATTGAGGTGGCCCAAACAGATCTGGACTGGCAGAACAAGGGTGAATTATTTCTAGCCCGATGGGCCCATGAGACCTCAGGCCATCAAGGGAGAGATGCGACATATAAGTGGGCTAGAGACCGAGGGGTGGATTTAACTATGGATGCTATTGCGCAAATCATTCACGACTGTGACACGTGTGCCACAATTAAACAAGCCAAGAGAATGAAACCTCTCTGGGAGGAAGGGCGATGGCAAAAGTACAAATATGGGGAGGCATGGCAGGTTGATTATATCACCTTGCCACGATCTCGTAATGGTAAGCGTTATGTGCTCACCATGGTGGAGGCAACAACTGGGTGGCTTGAAACCTATGCAGTACCCCACGCTACCGCCCGAAATACCATACTAGGTCTTGAGACACAAGTCCTGTGGCGACATGGTACCCCAGAAAGAATTGAGTCAGATAATGGGACTCATTTTAAAAATTCTCTTGTAGGTACCTGGGCTAAAGGTCATGGTATTGAGTGGATTTACCATATTCCCTACCATGCACCGGCCTCAGGTAAGATTGAACGATACAATGGGTTGTTAAAAACTATGCTGAAAGCAATGGGAGGCGGTACATTTAAGCACTGGGAGAAGCATTTGGCAGAAGCCACCTGGTTAGTCAATACCAGAGGATCTATCAATCGTGGTGGTCCAACCCAGTCCAGCTCCCTACATACCGTAGAGGGAGATAAAGTCCCTGTTGTACATGTAAAGAATATGTTGGGAAAGGCAGTTTGGGTTATTCCAGCCTCTGAGAAGGACAAACCTCTTCGTGGAACTGTTTTTGCCCAGGGACCTGGGTCCACTTGGTGGGTGATGCAGGAAAACGGGGATGTTCAATGTGTACCGCAAGGGAACTTGATGTTGAGGGAGTGCAGTCAGTAATTCCTAGTGCGTGTGTTTATATTTTGTTTGTCTATATTAAGCATGATGTAGTGATGTGGAATAAGGGGTGGAATGTCATGGTTTCATGATTTTTCATTATCGGTATTCCACATCATAACATCATGCAATGCACTGGGGGTTTGACTGCTGATGCTCAAGTTCCAGGTGCCTGTCCAGAGGAGAAGAGCAGCTACGTTTCCCCAGGGGGCTTTGCGGTCAACGAGGAGATATAACTCCCGGCAAGGTCACCTGATGTTCTCTTCTTTGCCTGCGCTGCTTCGCTTGCGCTTCTCTGCCTGCGCTGCTTCGCTTGCGCTTCTCTGCCTGCGCTTCTCGCCTGCGCTTCTCTGCCTGCGCTTCTCATCTCAGCGTTGTGGTAAGGCCGATCCACTATCAATTTCACATTCTCTCTCCTTATAAAATTCTGTTGATACCATATTTAGTAAATTACTTTGTTTTACCTCAGATTGTTGCCACTGTTTTCAATTATTTCGGGGTCCCTTATTTTCTTTTTTTTTCCGGGGGCGCGGATCCGCGGATCCCTCCGCCCTTCTAGTCACGGAACCGGGCCGAACCAGCCCGTAAACCGTTGACATCTATTAAGGGCTATAAATTACTAAGACATGCTTGAAAGTGAAGTGCTGCACCCTAAAGGTTATTTATCTACAGGAGAGAGGAAAGCATGCTGTGTGTTTATGCTAGACTGGTGAATGAAAGCTGCACAGATTATAAATCTTTAGTTCCAGATATAAAGTACTCGAAGCTGTAGTCCTCAAAAACAAGAAGAGTTTACAAAAGGCTAATCTAACTGGGACTAGGCCCAGTAGAAATATGTTAATCTGCAGATGTGGACTCAGATAGAATGAAATAAGGAGAAATCAGTAAAGAAAACAAGTCATTTATAATACACTGTGGGGAGGGGGGAAGAAAAAAATCACTGAAACAATAACTTTTGGAAACCTTGTATCTACAGAAAACCTTCTGGACCTAATGCAATTCAAATCTGTCAGAAAATATTGATGAAAAAGTGTTTTTACAATTGTAAATAAAACGTGAATATGGAACCTCATCCTAAATTCAATTTTTCCAGGAAGGAAATAAGGCTTTTTTTTCTTCCACACTATGTTATTTAGTTAGCTGATTTAATTAGACTGTTGTTGGTAAACAGAATTACTTCATAATGAAGTCTCCATAATAATCACTGATAAATGTACAAAGACTGTTGCCGTGCTTAGATGTTTCACTTGTAATAGCTTATTAAAGACACCTGTAAGAGTCTACTATGATAAAAACCACCTTCCCAGAAGAGAAATATGATCAAAGCAATTGCCAGATGGCATAAGGCCAGCCTTTCATGTACTATACAAGGGATTCTTTCAGCTTTGTCTTGAAAGACCCTCTGATGCTCCATTCCATATTGTACTCCAGCGCTGCACATGAAATGTTAATGGAGTGTGCTTTTAATATATGGGCGCATCTTAACATAGATTAACAAAATAAAAATAAATTTTCATTAAGGAGCGTTCTCTTCTTAACATAGTGAAGTAATAACAGAACTTATGCCTTACCTAGACACCAGTACACTCAAGCAGCTACTCAACACAGTGAATGATAAGCCTCAGAGAAAACTTCCAATTAGACATGTTAAATCAAACGTCTAACGCAGGCTGGTAAATACATTCACTATAATACATTCACTATCAATCTATGTAACCAAATGCTCATTTCTGAGTGGGCAGCATGAAGATGGATTATTTTTAGACAAATACTGCTGATAAGAATAACTTTGTATTTGAATATTAATTCAGTTTCTACAGTACAGCTTCCAGAAAGGACTGCATAATCCAAGCAGCACTAAGGGTTAAACTAAGTAAAGTAGAAGGATGGCTCAGAATATGAGAATGAGGACTTACTTACGTAAGCTCAACTAGTACAATCTTTCTGTGTGATTCAAGAAATAACAGCGTTTTGGTGAAAACACACTAGAAATAAGATGCCAGAATTACATAAAAACTGTAGAAGGGCAGTCAGTTCTTAAGTGTCTGCAAGTAAGCTCAGTAACCTTTAAGTTTATGGTCTAACAGCAACTCAGGAGCTGGTTAGTTTTCAGCATGAAAAAAAATAATAAAGCAAGAATAGGAATCAAGTCAGAAAATATAGTCTGTGGGCTGAAACAGTTACCAGCCAGCATTAGATGCAGTACAAGTCACTGGAGTGGGTTGCTGTACAAGTAAGGTTACAAACACTATTAATGAGAAAACTTTCACTTCCTTGCTAGCATACTTTAGTTTATTTAAACACTGTTGACAGGTAAGGTTGAAAGTGATCTGAACGCAGAAATACAAATGCGTTCAATGTTGTTAGTACTCTAGATTACAGTTACTGCATCCAGCTGTGGAGTCCTTAGTACAGGAGAGACATAGATCTGTTAAAGTGCATCCAGAGAAAGGCCACAAACGTGACCCAGAGGATGGAACACCTCTCCTATGAGGACAGGCTGAGAGAGCTGGAGTTGTTCTGTTTGGTGAAAAGAAGGCATCAATGCGACCTGATACCTGCTTTTCAGTATTTAAAGGGGAGCTACAGGAAAGAAGAGGACAGACTCTTTAAGCAGGGTCTGTGGGGAAACAGTTTCAAGTTCAAAGAAGGTAGATTTAGGTTAGATATGAGGAAAAAATCTTTTATGGTGAGGGTGATGAGACACTGGAACAGGTTGCCTAGAAGTGTGGTGGATGCCCCCTCCTTGAAGACTTTCAAAGTGAGGCTGGATCAGGCTCTGGGCAACCTGATTTAGCTGTGGTTTCTTTGCTGATTCTGGACTACATGGTCTTCAGCTGTCCCTTCCAACTCTAAGGATTCTATGATTTTAAATATACATTTAGGATATGAGAAGACCATCAGTTTTAGTCCTTTCCCTGCCTTATGACAAGCCCTTCATAATGTAATCCTTTCCATAAGGCAATTAAATGCCTTCCGAAGAGTGTGCTTTTGTTTCAATAAAGAGACCATTCCAGAACCTCACAGTTCTAACAATTCTTTTCAATTTCCAGCTTGAATTTATTCAAAGATTGCTTACAGCCATTATTGTGAACCATTATTGTCCTTTATTTTAAGTAGCTCTTTTTCCATCCCCGGTGTTTACCTCCCTCAAGAATTCAACTTCATTCAATTACATTTCTTAGGACTAATTATTTCAAAATGAGGGAACACACTTTATAAAACCATCAATGGCGTATTCTGCAAGGAGAAAAATTAACTTCTCTAGCAATTAAATATTCACAGAAGTCGAAAAGTGCACAGTAAGGGAGTTATGAGTTCATGGAAAACTCGTGTTACACCTAGACATGAGAAATAAATCTAATACGAAGATATTAAACGAGATAAGTTTAGAAACATGCTGGAATCAAAACTAGTTCTTATGAAACAAAATATGTTTATTCTTCAACACTTTTACATACAAGTAATATTTTTCCAGGGAGGCTTTTATTTAAGAATTATTTTAGTGTCTATTTCTTTTTCCATTCTGCAAAGTTAGGGGAAAAAAAAATTACAGAGCAGTAAAATAAAATACCCAGGGTCCATGAAAAGAAAGTGAAGTACTTTGTATGCCTTTGAAAGGTTGAGAAGGTTTTCTAATTTCTACAGGGAAAACTTTTAATGTTATTTTGGTTCCTCTTGATAGTTCCTATAATGATCAAGACACAGTAAAACCAAATGACAAAACAACTTCATCTTTTTATAAAATAATCTATTTTGGGAAGCAGTTTGTTAGACTCCTGTTAAGTAATTCATTTGATCACTACTCTATAGAAAGAAATTAGAATTTATGACAGTATTTCAGAATCACATACTTATTAATTTCAGAAAAACTTATGTTAATAAACCTAAGTATTTCATACACAATAAAATTTATGTTGTTATTGATTTAAATAAATTCAACTTATTTTTATCATCTGAGTTTTCAGTTTGTCCCTACTTAATGTATTGTGAAAAGAAGAATTCCAACACAATTCTCATACTAATAATTCTAAGAAAATAAATACCTACCTCTAATTGGAAGCCATCAGCTTGTAAAGAAGCAGAAGTATCACTAACTCTGGAAATCAAGCAGATGTATTTCAGAAAAAAAAGTCAGAATTCTAATTTACTGTACACAGCAAATAAATTCTATTCCTTATTTGTGAGGAGTACACAAGACAACAGGCTTCTGAGTTACCCTTCCATTTCTGTGAAGTGAAATCCATCTTTCTCCCAACTTTCTAATTGTTTAGTGAGCTACACTAATAACTGTCTTTCATCTGAAGTATGAGCTCTTTCAGTAAGTACAAGATTCTGCATTAAAGAATCAAACCACAGACCAGACCAGTTCTCTACTTCACTGAAATCTTTACAGCAAATCAGAGTTTTCATATTTTGCTGACTTCAGATCTTCAAAGAGTTATTGAGACTATGTTAGTAGCATGCTAAAATTTAGCAAGCCTGAATAATCAGAGATCTAGAAGCCTAAACAAGTTACAGACTCATGAGAATTGCCTAGGCAGAAGATTTTTTGTACTTTTGTTGTGGTCTTCCCCCCTCTTTATGTGATTCTTCTAATCAGCGTGTAGAACTAAGGTTCAAATCCCATTATTACAGATCTGTGGATCTTATTAGATAGAGCTGTACTGTGTAGTAAAATGCCCATTTGGCATACTCAAATGATAATCATGTCTTATCAGATTTTCACAGAACAGCATTATGAACAACAAACTTTCAAGAGAGAAGCAGGATTTAGCTTTAGAAACCAACGCTCTAAGGTTTAGAGATGGTGAAAAGTAAGCATCAAAACTTGGATTATATTTACTATTTTCATATCTCATTAAAAACTTATGCTAGCAAATGAATGTTTCACAATAGACTAGAACCAAACCTAAAGTGCAGGTAGCACTAATACAGATAAGCAAACAATAAATGTGATATTTCTTCCAGAAAAATCACTGCAGCAGTCAAAATACTGTCATACATCACTATGACAGAAAATTTCTTCAGTCAAACAAAAAATAAATAAATAAATAAAAATCAGTGTTTCTAAATATTAGCTATAAAAGCCTTTCATTCAAAATGTGATGGAGTGCTATTGCTGATTTTTATTCTGTGAATTTTCTAGTATAAATTCAATAATCATTGCTAGAAGAAAGAAAAAACAACTAAGAAATTCTCTTCCCTGCTGGAATGTGAAGCTTTAGTAGCCCATAATTTCCAATGAGTATTCTCAACTGTTCTTAGTATTACAACAAACAGGAAAAGCAGGATAATTAAAAATAAAACAAACCTAGTACAGACTGTGTTTTTAATAAGTCTTCAAGTCCAGCCACAAGTTACTAATTCTTGGTAGGCACAATAAGGTTGACGTTGTTCAACTTTCTGCCTATGCATGCAGCATTATGAAAATATGCTTCACAAAATTGTTGTGAAAAGGTTTAACTATTCTTTCATCTGCAGTACTGCAGAAATCCAAACTGTGTAGTTTGGATCCATATAGGATCCATGTTGAAATTCATTCAGTTGAACTTGGATATTTGATTATTTCTGTAACAATGTGCTCTTACATTAAAAGAAAACGTCCTTTGCAGAATTTTCATCAAAAACTAGATTAGACAAAGAAAAAGAACAGATTGTTCTTTCTTGATTTTGGCAATAATTAATCTTTCAGCCACTCGTTTTTCTTAAAGCAAGCAAAACTCTACTGCATTGCTTTGTGTTTTAGTATATCATTGTAAAGACACCACTAATCATTTTAAACTAGCTAGTTTAACAACTCTGAATTCATACAACTGTTTAATGCTTTTGAAAATTACATGTTCTTTAACATAAGTCAGCAGCAATCAGCCATTTCACGTTATAAAAGACCAATAATTAATATCAAAAGTCTATCATGGTAAATAAAAGAAAAAAAAAAAAGAAGATCCAAAGAAAATATAAGGCAACCGCCTACTATCTTATTTACTACTTGAAAGAAAAATAAATAAATAAACTTTTCCTTCTTCTGTAAGAAAATGCCCTCCTTGTATCTGAAAAACAGTAATTTGCTTCGTACAACTACATTTTTAATACTTCTGCATACTTTTTTTTCCTTATAGTTAGGGGAAAAAAAAAGAATAGGGAAAGAAAAGTGAGTAAAACATTGGTAATTTGTTTAGGTGGTGATGCAGGCTGTTCTCCGATCAAATTTTGTTTCCCAAAGGAAGATATCAGTTTTAAATTACACAGCAAGCAGGCAAGAGAAAGGAAGCCAACAATCAAAACCTTCCCAGGAGGGGTAAGAATAAGGCTAGAGCTCCAGAGATCCTATTTAATAAATAAACACCTTCATTTCTGTAAGTTAATTTCACCAAAGGAAATAAGTTTAGTTTTAATTATATTGCCTTATGTCATGTTTTATAAAAGGTACACGAGGCTCATTGACTCTCTTTTATTAAAGCCTTCACATGCTGCAAAGATGCTACATGTAGATTAAGTCTCGGTAGAGCCTTAGTAGAGTGCACAGTGATGTAAATGCAATATTTTCATCATTATCCTACATCCAAGACAAATGCTGAGATTAAAAAGATGTTGCTGCAGTTTATTTTTATTTTCCCCAAACAACAAAAGGCACAAACAATTAGATATAAAAATATAAATACATACTTATTTACGCAATAAAACGTACCATCAACACAGAGCTTTGCTCGTGTAATTAAAGGAGAAGTTTTTCCATAAATCCAGAAGCCTAAGAGGTTATATGAAATTAAAGATAAAGTTATTAAAAATTCATTTCCAAGAAATAAAAAAAAAAAAATCAGAGCAATTTTGCTATCTAACTTTGACCACATCGTGTTGAATGATAAAAAAAGAGTTGTGGAACATTGGCATAGCTTTCTTTGACCTTCTGGCAGCATTCTCTATCATAAAACATCAGGTCAACTGTGGGAATCTCTGGGAATTCTGTCTTACAAGGCAAAAACTAAACATTAATAGAATTATCTTTCTTTTCTCTGGGCAGAGTTACGATGCACATTCATCATCACTTCTCTCCCTGTTGCCCCCAGTTGCAGCAGCTTTCACTTAAGACAGCAACCAAGAGGTTGCTTGTTCTTCCACTTGCTGAGGAAAAAAAAAACTACCTATAATAATACAGAATTATTGAAGATTGCTCTAATTTGCTATGACTTTTCAATATCTAGAGTCATACACCCATGCAATGTTTTCTGCAGTTTCTAAAGAACAAGAACAAATCCTGGGAACTATCGCCATGGAAGAGAGAAGTCTATTTATATGCCAGACTGCTACTTGTGCAGAGAAGGTATGGACTTTTCTTGCTATCAGCCTAACGCTTCTTAGGATTAAAGAACAGTTTCAGAAAGGGGTAGAACTCTTGCAGCATTGACAACTTTAAACATAAAATTAAACGGTATGAAGATATAAAGGGAAAGCCAGTTAGATGAATAGGGAATGTATGTAAACCCACAGAACTAACAGACCCTAGGCAGCAGAGCTGGGCTTGGACTAGGCACTGAGAGTAAGTTCAGAAAATATTTATACGTATTTTTTAATATTGAAATTAATTTCCATCGAGATATGAGCTAAGGTGAGCCGTATAATATTCATCTCATTTCCATTTATATTCCATTCCATATTTAATGCATGCTACAAGAGAGATACTACACTATGCTTCCTTACTTTGATCACTTTCCTGTCCTATTGTAGTTCAACAATGCGTGCAAGTGTACTGTTCTTATTAGAGGCACGGTTTAGAGCAGCCTGGGGAGCTGAACAGCATTTCTATTTCAGCTGTTGAAGCATCCAGTAACTTTGGATGTCACTTAAACTTTCAGACAGAATACTTTCAGGCATACTTATGGGGATCAGTACATAGCTGTATGCCATAACTACCGTTGCTAATTTGGGGAAAGCGCTCCAAAGTGCATATAAAGAAGAATGTATTCAAATGCAGCATACATGAAAAGTTTATTTAAATATTTTAGTACACTTCTAGTATAGTTCTTTACATTTAGAAGAAACGTTGATTATTTTCTTATTAATATGGATCTTGATGGTATCACCAGGTTATCCAACAAGGTCTATTTTTGCTCAGCATGAATATACAACATTCTAGACTGATCAAGTCTTAGACTGTCATGTAGATTAGCTAAACTTCTGTTCACAAAACTTTTAAAATATGTTGCTTTCTTAACCTGTAACCTAGCTCTTAAACATCTGTTTGGATGTATTCTAGTAGTATTCATTGCCTATTTACCACAGAGATACAGTTTGGGAAGGGTGTTTCATTAGGTGTCAAAATCTTGCACATCGCTGTTGCCTAGTATTCTGTAGCTAGCAGATCAGAGTTTCCATTTTTGTGAAATAGCTGTAGGTCTGTCCTATAAATTTAGTTAGATCTTCCAAGTATCACAGATCAGGAAGTATTTTTGTCTTTTGAAAGTTTCCCTATATCTTTGTTTTCGTAAAGCATTTTGCTACCAGCTTCCACACTACTGATTAATGACTAATGTCCCTCTCCCTTCATCAGCTCTTTCCCTTATTTTATAATTTATGAATTTCAAGAGGAAGTTAGTTCATGCAAAAAGTAAAATGTTCAGCGAGCATCTCCCACTGCACAGTGCCTTCATTACAGCTTACTGCTTACGCACATCTAAAAATCATAGGTAAAAAAAAGAGTACAGAAGAACACATATACTGGTAGTTGGCTACATAATGTATTATCTAAGCGTTAGCATTCTCCCCTATGCCTCTGCTCTGTAGCTCTGTAAATTAAGAACTAATACAAGATGATGATACTGGAGACCATAACATGGGGATTAATTCTGTGTTTGCCTTGCGCTTTGTATAATCAATGAATATACAGATGCTACAGTTAAGAAATATACAAGAATGTTATGCTAAACAGGTTATCACGCTGAAGAAGAATGGATGGAAAGCTTACTCTTGTCCTGGGCTCACTGAGAAGACTCCAAAAGGAGTGATCTCCAAAAGAGATCCTTCCCCAGTGGTAGTCAGCTCTTAAATGAGGTCTAGGAGAGGTGGAGCCAGGCTCCATCCCTTCCACTAGCACAGGAGAATTGTCTTCACCTGTGCTCCCAGGGCTGACTCATTGCTTGCCTCAGGTGGTCAATCAGAGGTTCAGGCCATGATTCAGAAGTTCCCTTACACACTTAAATTCATCATTAACATATGTGCACCTAAAATGGATACAAGAAATGCCTTCATTCACTACAGTGTTGCAGAGATGAACTCTGGAGCAAATACCAGCATATAGCCATATGCAACCCCCCACAGCTAAAATATTGGTAACTTATAGTAACAACAGAAAATGATGTGTCATTAGTAAAGACAAAACTGGATCTTTCTCAAAATGCCTTGATTCTTCCTCTCAAAAGCTGCAGTTCCAAAACACTTCTCTCTCCTAAGCAAACAGCTACAAGGCATGAAAATAATGCCAAATATTCACTAGGTCAGGTAGAATGAAAATAACAAAAGCAGATACAGTCCATCATTGTTACTTTACTGTTCTGTAAAAGCAAGATTCTAGACACCTCATTAAATTACATCCATGGTTCCACATGCACAAAATTGGTGAGAAATAAACAATAAATGTAAAGTAATTTGATTCTAGAAATATTAATTTCAACTTGGCTTGCAGCATCTGCATTGCTAAGAAGCATCCGAATATATGAAGTATGAGAAGCCAAATAATTATTGATATTTACCACCTCTCCATTACTGTTTTGTGATGATCCCAGTAGTCAATTTCTGAGTCAAATGAAAGGCAAGTTTTTCTAAAATTTATCATTGCTTTTTTTAGCCAACTTATGTTCCTAACAGAAATCTACAGTACAATTCTTCTGCCTCACTTTGCATAATGGAAACTTCCATTGCAAAAGCACAATCTACCTCTCACACATTGGAATACCACCCTTACATTGGAATATTTCAACTTGCAAAATATCAGTGATGTGTGACAACCAGTGATCTGATCCACAGAGCTCATTTAAAGTAGTTCTGTATTGTAAAAATATTAGCTGTTCAAATGAATTGGAACCTAAAATAAGAGTATTGTCCTTTCTCACTAATAATAATTATAATAATCATAACAACATATTAACAGAAAATTGGCCAGTAACAAATAGCTGGCCATTTTTGGTATTTGATTCCTTTAAAAAATACTTTCATGTCTACTGAAGACAATCATAATTAATGTTACAATGAGAAGCCTGAAGAAGAGCAGACATCAAATCTGCCATTCTTAGGACTGCTGTGAAATCACTGAAAGTTGTTTTCAATGCAGTACAGAAAGAATAATGTGTAAACTCTGAAAAACTGCTCACAAATACATGAAGGCATTGTTTTTATGCAAATCATATCATGTGTGGCACAAAAACAGATGATTATTTTAAATATTTGAGAACGTTTAACCCAATTGTTCCTGAAACACTAAATAACTATTTCCAGAGATTATAGACTTCATAAAAGAGCACTATGACCCCAAACCATCAGCAGTTGGATTGAGTCTGAAATGTAATGGCAAGGGTCAGCATTAAGGTGAATCTATTTTTGTATATGCTGCAACATAAAGCTATCAAATGAATTCTGTCAATTTGCAGGCAGTGAGAGACGCCAAGTTATCTGACAGATTAGCATGGGAAGTAAGTGAAACTGTCACACAGAAATGACTGCTAGCAGAATCAAATTTAGTTTTAAAATGCATCTTGGAAATACCTCTTAGAGAAGCTTCAACAACAAAGAATTCACTGACTTCCCAAAGGGCAAGAGGTTGTGTATTACACCAAATCAATCAGCTATGCTCCTCCACTGAAATACAAGAGAAGAAGTGATTGAAAAAGTGATTGAAATAAAAAGAATTTATTAAAAGAAAGAGTGAGAGCCTATAATTAGGGTCATGGGTTGCAGCATTTAAAGACAGAAGAAGCATTATTCCAAAGGGTGCAAGAAGAGATCCAGAGTGATCCATTTCTTTTGGAAGATCAGAGCATTCCTGTATGCTGAAGAAACCACACGTGATGTCCTTGTTTCCATATCACTAGGAATGTTCTGGTAACTCTAACAAACCACTACTGAACCCAGAAATATGCACAAATGGAACATATCCACCACTGTTCCTTTTTTACTAGACGTAATCATGTTTTATATATGTTTTTATATATATATATATATATATTACTTTATATAAAACAAATATATATAAGCATATAGGTAACACATACTACTGCAAGCTTCTAAAATCTAGAAAAACCTAGAGAATGAATCCTCCCTCCTCATGTATTCCCAGAGCAAAGGGTACCTTCTTTCAACAGATTCCTTTTTCTAAGTTCATTTATTCTACATCTTTTCCCTCCCCCAGGAACACTGGATGGAAGCTTTCAGAACTTTTTTCTGCACAAAATACTAGGCTGCTTTAGGCTGTTCAGAAGAATTAAAAGGGTTATTAAAAAAAAAAAAAAAAAGATGCAATTGGATAGCTAACCCTATATTTATTTATTTTATTCAAAACAAAAGGTTTTGATCTGTCAGTGAAGTTCAGTCAAGCTCATGTCAACGACCAGCCAAAGCCTACAGGATTTCAGCATAATGCAAGTATCAGAACTACCAGACAACCACCTTGGAAGCCTGCAGTATAAACAGATATTCATTCTGTACTCTAAAAATGTGCTGGTTGGTATTGTAAAGTCATAAAACTGTTTTAAACAAGCATCTCAGAATTCCTTCAGTGGCAAACCATAACCAGTTGCAGTCAATCTGCTATATAATATTTTTAATTTGTTGAGTATAGAAGAAGTATGGTGTAGTGGGGTAAAAAAAAAAAAAGAAGAAATGATAGGAGCATACTATCCAAGAGGAGTTAGTGATGTAACAGCCTTTATATCATTATAGTGTGCTGGCCTAGGTTGTTCAAACTCTCAGATTGCTTCCCTGCTGTTCTAGACACTTAAGTAGCAGAATGCAGTCTTTCTTCCCAGCATTCAAGGATATTTGGTCTGATTTTACTTCCAATGCTAAGGGCAAAATAGAAGGACATAATTTAACTGAGAGTATAAACAAACAGAAGAACTGTTATTCTCAAGATATTTCTAACTGTACTTCAGTGATTTTTCTTCACTTTAAAACATGATAAAGTTATTTATTTTGGTGGAAATACCAAAAGTAGCATTTTGAAAAACTTGAAAGAGTTGCATGTGTGCATTAGTCCCCAGTATTTAAGTCAGAATTCTCTATCTTCACATTTTTTATTTTTATTTTTTTTTAATTAAAATAATGGCCCTATGTAATTCCACTGAGGCCTGAGTAGAAAGCATTCATCAGTTCCTAATATTTACAAACATGTCTTCCCTACAGAGAAACTTTTTGTCAAAAACCAAGTTCTCTGAACCATCTGAGTTAGGAATAGTAGGAATACTAAATGTAAAATAGCTAGCTTAGAATTAAAATAGTAGGTTATGTGCTACTAATGGACAATTTGTCCATTATTATATATTTACTTTTTCTAAATATCACTGCCTACTCAGCTATTCAAAAATCGATGAAATTCTTATGAGTGCCTACCATTGTTAGCGAAATATAGAAGATAGATAAATAATAGCTCTCCAGGGTACAATGTATTTTTGAGAATGGATTTAAAAACATACGCCAAAAGTTAATGAGGAATAAATTCTAACTTTTTTGAATTTAATCACCAATGCAACTCATTTACCTCATTAAAAAAAAAAATCAATAAAAAATCAAATTTGATGAAACATTTTAAAGACTGAACTTCCAACAACTTCTTTGTGTCATAAAGTGTATTTACACTTAGAAAATCACATCTCACAAAGACGAACGTGAGAAATGATGTCTACCAATAATCTTTCTGTATTAGAATTGATTGATATGAAGCAGTTAGTTTGGTAATGCAGAAGACATATGGACATGCAACCAAAGATAATAAAGGGATTCTTGAGCTTTCAAGAGGGACAAAAAGTTGCATCTTACAGATTCTGGACAATGTATTTATGGAGTAAACAGGGCAGTAAACTGATGTTAAACATTCCTGCAAAGTGGCATTCATTGACTTTTTCCATTCCCTTTAATTTCCTGATAAACGTATGTCAGTGACTCACAAAGTGTCACAAACGTGTTCCGCTTAGAGAGCAGAACAAAAAGATTGTACCTAAAAATCTAAATGTAGTTTTTCAAAGTTATCTTGTCTAGACCTTACAAGCAGAACAAATAATATCACTACTAAAGTTTCACTCCTAGTTCCTAGCAAGTTCAGCCACATTTCCTTCAAAGTTGAAAAGTGCAAAGGGCAGAAAAGAAGCCCATCTAATTTTTTGTACATTGATATTATGTCAAGGCAGAACAATTCTTTATGGATACAGTTTAACACCTTTCCTTAATTAGGAAAAGCTATTGGGTTTTGAAATCTTTTGCATAAAAATTGGCTTCAATATGTCAATGCATACAGCTAAACCTCTCAAATCCTTCCCATCCTTCAACCTACTGTCAGTTTTCAAAATGTCACAGCTCTAAAATCCTTTATAAGTTTTTCCTGCAGGATTTCCATAGGTAATATTGAAGTAACAGTAGTAGCAAGAATGTGGGTCTTCTGAACATGTGACCACTGAAGTACAAAGCAGCTTCAACTAAGGAAACTCTGCAGCAGCAGCATGTCCTCATGAAGAACACCCAGTCCAACAAAAATTTCATGAGAAGACTGTGAATTCAAGTAAAGTATATTCTTCTCAATAGTAAAGTATAATAGTGAAATTATGAAATTTAGAGTAATCTGATTTGGTTGACTAGGTGCCAAATGCTTTCAGAACATAGTCAGAGAATGAGGTTTCTAAAATTCAGTTATTCAGCGGCATCAGAACAAACAAAACTAACAAGTTACTATCACACTGAATTTCAAGGAGATGAAGGGGGGAGTTGAGAACCTCTATTCTGAACACTTTATTTATATTGGGGTCATTTTTGTCTCTGTTTTCCCTCCGAATGGGTCAGAGTTTCAAATAACAGAAGTACTTTCTGGAACCATCCTTGTCATCTATTCATCTATGCTTGTTTTTTGTGTGTTTGTGGGTTTTTTTTTCCTCCACAAACACCATGCTTTCTGAAACTGTCTAAAATTTTGCAATGCTGTCACATTATCCCATGTTTTGTTGCGCCATCTAATTTAAAATAAATAAATAAGTAAAACAACTCTGCTCTTGAAGTTCATCCATTGCTATAGAAACAGTTGTATATCATTTCATTGAATTGCTTGAAATGACTAATTGTGGAATAGTAGATGTAAGAGTTCATGTGTTGGTTAAAATTCATAGTCTTGGCTAGAGTCAATATGAGATACAAATAGTCGAATGTTAAAGGATGGTACTAAATAAACAAATATAAATGGTTTAAACATACTTCATCTAACAGTACTGCTGAACTGTGTGTTTTATTGAACTGCTCTTGAAGTGAGAAGACTGAAATGCACGATTTATTCCATTGCAGAACTCTGGATGATTTATCATTCCAGTAATTTGTTTTAAGTTAGAACTATCAGATCAATAGAAACTTAATAAATAGTCTTATGTTGATAAAAAGGATATATTGGGCCTAAGTAATCAAAATTAGGATGTCTAAATTTTCTTTTAGTACTTTATAGAACTTAAGACTGGGTTGATATATTGCAATCAATTTTTCCACCAATTTCTTTAGGAGAAAACACATGTTTAGATATATAGATATAGATGAAGGCAAACGATGCTTACAAACATGCACACACCCCTGTGAAGGAATTCTCATTTGCTTGTAAATTACCTTCATCTTTCAGAATTATAAAAATTCATCATTAACTGGCTGTAAGAAGGTGTGATGTTTTTATGATTTTTGGTTATTGGTATTCTACATCATAACATCACATAGTGCACTGGAAGTTAAAGAGTTAATGCTCCAGTTCCATGGATTGTGAATACTTCTGGGTACCTAGTTCTCAGAAGAGAATAAGAACTACATACTACATCCCCCAGAGGACTTTGCGTTGATCTGTTTCTGTTTTTCATTCAGAGAGAAAGACAAAACTGTTCCCTTCACTATACCTCCTGTATTGCTCTCCCTTGCAACACATTACTGAGCACAGGTTTTTGCTAGTACTGTTTCATCATTCAAACTAGCCACACCAAAGTTTTAAAAACATATTTATTTGTTTCATTCAGGAACTGCTTAGAATGAGATAATTTATGGCTCGTATTTGAGCTGAACTCAAAGAAAAATATCCCATTGACTTCAACAAGCAATGAATTGGGCCCAAAGGTCTCACTTGGGATTTATTCCTGGACTTCTAGTAAGCCTCCACACATCGCTGATCTTAACCTACCTTGAATTTATGAATGAATAAGGCCAAGGACATATATTTTAATAGCTATTTCAATTTTAAAACATAGTGAAAAACTGCATGTGTATTTTGATTAATCATTTGGTCATTTCTCTGAAATAATTTATCAGCCTATATAATGCCCTCTGTAGTTCATTTGTATTTTTCACATTAGTAAAACCTGTAGACAATAGGGAATATTATATGCTGATTAAAGGATACACATTCATTGTCATGCAAATGACGATGACGTCAAATGTTATGATTAGGGAAACTGACAAAAATAGAAGGGCATAATTCAGGAAACAATAACCCACCCAAGATGTGGTAATTCTGCAGATTTAATTAAAAAACGTACAGAATGCGTTACTGTCAATTAAAGCACACCCCATGGAATTCATTAAAGCCTTCTCCCTTGTGCAGGTGACAAACATTCCATTATGCACAGGAGAAATAAAGCATAGCACAAAGGGGTAGTGGCAAATTAAAAAGGGACTGACCTTTTCATAGCACAAAATTATATTATTCAAAATTCAAGGAATTTGGACAAAAGGGATGAAACGAGAGGAAAAAAAAAAGCCAAAGAAGAGGTCTCATTTGTTTACAGAGCAGTTAGGACAGAGAATTTACAATGGTAATTAAGCTATTATTCAATGACAAAAAGTAAAAAAAAAATAAAAATAAAAAAGCAATTACTAAAGAAACCTCACTGACACCTGGCCTAAAAATATATATATCTTGGTTGCAACGAGAGAACTCCTCTTTACACTGCTTTATCCAAAATGAAACAAGCCAAATTATTCCGTCACCTCATTTGTCTTTTTTCTATTCTTCTCTATATTCTTTTCGTATCGGACTAAAGTACCTTTCACAGCTCCCATAAGCAGCTGTAGACAGGCATTTACGTGGTCTGGAAGTACTTTCCATATTTCTTTATCACTCCTAAACTACTTAGTGTCATTTACTGTATCACTGGAAAAAAAGATAAAATTGAACGATGTAGGTTCCATTTGTGTAGTCTTAAAAAGCAGTTGTGAGTTCATTACAAACAGCTACCCAGATTACAGAGTTTCGTTCTCTGGGGATATTCTAAACCCACCCAGATGCCTGCCAGTGCAACCTGCTGTAGGGAACCCTCTTCAGCAGGGTGTTGGACACGATGATCCCCAGAGGTCCCTTCCAACACTTAGGATTCTGCGATTCATTAATCTTTCCAAGCTCCCCAGTTCTGGGAAAGAAACTGACTTTGCAATGGAGCCTTAGTATACAGCTTAAGTATATCTTAGGTCAATTTCAAGTAAGCAGCCAAGTCCAATGAAAAGTATTTTATTATACTAAGATGAGATCTTCCACTCCTTCTAATATATTCACAAAGTAACTGTAAGTCTGACCTACAGAACCACACCAGAAGCTTCCAGGTCAACAAATAACATGCATACATGTATATGAGCATGACTCTGAGGTGATACTGTATAAAACAGAAGTAATTCTCAAATGAAAGTCAAGACCAGGAAACTCGAGTGCTTACATTTATAAGCTTACCTTTTAAGCATAATTATTACTGTGTCTTATAAAATTTAAAATTGGTATAATTATTTTTAGTAACTTGCTTGTTTTGACTTAAAGCTGTAAAAGATTAGTTTGGCACTTTTCTTCCTTTTGCATTTCATTTCTGTCTCCCAAAGCTATTTTAAGCCTTTTGGTACCCTCCTTAGACAAGTGCTAATAGAAAAATCTCTCTTATGTATGGAGTTGAATGCAATCTGCCCAATTTCAGTTACAAAGTCAAAAATACAGCTATGCAAGCAAAGAAGGAAAATCAAAACAGTTTTCCTAACTATTTGTTATGAGCAGACACATCAGCTAAATTCCAGTTATAGGGTCAATTTAATTAGACAGGGTATTGAACACGAGTGTCTAAGTGCTAAAGGAGAATGAACTTATTCATGGTATCTTAATATACCTTCAAAATCATCAGATGCAAATCACAACAAATTGAAGAAGTGACGGTACTGTATTACTTAGATGCACTCAGATTCCAAGCCTAACCAACAATAGTCAGTTTTACAAAAAACATTTCTAATGCTTCAAGCTTAACAAGGTCAGGTATAAAACTTGGCACTGCATATACCAGAGCTGCTATTTTGACTATAGTGCAGGCCAAGATCTGGCATATCATACCTCCTATCATCAGCACCATTATTTCTGTACCAACAACATGCTGGCCTTATGTCTACCTCTTGCTAGAAGTACAATAGATGACACCCATAAAGGTAATCTTCAGCTTGCCCGTGACATTGAGATTGCACAGAGGAAAACAGTTGGCATGAACAAGAAGTGAAGGGGTACTCTGGTTTCTCCTTTACTGACTTCAAGTCAGCCACCTCAACAGCCAGATTAGCTCTGCACTTTCAAGTAATGAGCAGACTGGCATCTAAATATCACATCTCTTCTTTATCCATTATTATGAGTATACGAACCTAGGTATAGCTGCACTCGTCTTCTCTATACATTTTTTGCCCTAAATCTAGAATGGCTCCAATTTACCAAGACCATTGTAACAAGAATAAAGCTGGCTATTACACAGGTCCCAACAAAAGCAGAGATTAAATTACTTAAATAGCCTGCGTAATTAAGCACTTAATAAAAACAAATATTTGAGCACTCGCTGCTTGAAAGAGGGAGATGTGTTTTTTCATTCAGTTTCACAGTTTTCCACCAAAAATATTGCTCTTTTCATTACAGCATAAGTTTTCTGGGTGCAATCTTGTAATGAATATCATATTTCAGCAAATATTCAAGATACAGAAAGTAATTTAGAACAGCAGCAATCAGATTTCTGGAACTTCCCTATTCCAGTCAGCCGTGTTCCGGGATAATACACAATGTTCCTAACTGTCTCCAAATAAGTAATGCTTAGGTCAAGTTTAACGAATATTTAAGGTTCATTGGAAACTGCTGTCCAACTCCTGTGAAATTCCCCAAAATGGCTTGACTCAGTTCCCATCTTCTAAGAACGACTGTATCACTTTAAAGTTTCAAATTTATGTCTGCTCAATCACCATTTCATTGATTATTCCAGGCAAACACTGCATTTAAATAAAAGAACTATTTTCTTGCTTGAGCTAATTAGTACAAATGATCAATTGTTTTAAGTGGATGTTAACAGAAAAAAACTTTCATAAATTGTCTCATTTGTTTATTTTTAATCAAATTTAAATGCGAATGGATTACAAAAAGGATGCTTTTAAAAACATTAATTAAGGACACAAAATCATACCCTATAAATGCATCTGCTGCTTCTTACTACGTGGAATCGACCTCTTGCTGCTGTTCAAATAGAAATGGATAAGAACTTTCCTCCTTTTCCATAAAAAAAAAGTAATTACTAAGCAACAACAAATCACTCAGAAAAATTTGAGCAGGTTACAGAAGGCCTGAGCAGCTCATTCTGTTTTATTTACTACAGCTTTTGGTGGCTTTATATCACCCGGTCATCTGTTGGCACAAAGTGTTTAGAGAGGAATTCACCAGCATCTTCTCTGGATCTCTCGGTTAGATTCTATAGCCCAGGACCAATTTCCTTTGGGTAGATGTGCCCATTCGCAGACGGTAGGTTCTGAAAGCAAGGAATATTTGTAAATAATTTGTTTACAAGGCAAGTAGTTGCGCACACAAGTAACCAGTTGGTGGAGTTTACAAATACATTAGCTAGATAGCTTTGGGAGTAAACAGTAGGCAAATGTTTTCACAAGCTGTTCCCAAAACTATTTTCATACAGAAAGATCTTTATCATCATTTATCTTAATCTCATCAAGCCAGAAATGTTGTGAGAAAGCACTTGTTTTAATTGTTTGGTACAATGGCCTGCAGTTGCTAACAAACCCTACTATTTTCAACTTAGGTAACACATGGTGAAACCATCTAGTGTTTATTATACCACATTACAGACTCTTCCATGACGAAGTTTAGACATATAAGTAGTTTAAAAGTAGTCTTGGGTAATAGCTCCTTTGAACGTTTAGCACCTACATTTCCTCCAAGTATCTTCTCATTCCTACCAAGGATTCAGAGGGACTCTTTTCAACTCATCCTCTGCATATAATTCATTGTAACTCAAAGTTCAGTTCCTCCTCTCTTCTTACCATCAGATGATTAGATAAGTGACACGAGGCATGTTTTCCAAGAGTCCAAAGCTCTTGCTCAAAGAAACATGAAGTCCTTTCACACCATACTTTAGCTGGTTCAACAACTGCTAGTTCAAGCTCCTTGTTGCACTGATTACAGTATGTTACTACCCATAAAGAAGCAGCAGCTCACGCCAATGGTTGTAAGCTCTGTGTTATGTCTCTATTTGTCTCCCAAAATGATTCCCTTTTAATGTTCAAGTAAATGTAAGAATTTTGCTCAGCTGCAAGTAGACCCATCACCAAACCTGCTTCTTCTCCTGGAGAACTTTACAATGTATCACATACCCTCAGCAGGATCTCTGGTCTTACACTGTACATTCTGATCTCCCTTCTTTTCCCATCTGACAATGCTTTTCCCACCATGTGTGTAACTTCGGGAGTACGATCTCATTCCCATAATGAAGACATTGTGTGAGAACTTGCACAGCTGGAATGCTGTCGTGGATGGCCATGTTCTTTTTAGGGAAGACAGACAGGCAAGGTGGTGGAGTTGCTGTTCCAGTGAGAGAACTTTAGCATATTAAGCTCTGCCTAGCAATGAATGAAGAACTAGTGGAGTGCTAGTGCGTGAGGCTCAAGAGGCAGGTAAATGCTGGTAACTTCACTGGGGGTGTTTGTTACAGGTCAGGATAAGGAGGTTGATAAACCTTTTTCACATAAGTGAACATAGCCTCAGAGCTGTAGACGTTAGTTCTCACGGTAGACACAAACCACCCTGCCAGTTGTTAGGAAAGCAACACTGCCAGGCATGCTCATTCCTGGAGGTTCCTTAAATGTGTTGAAGATAACATTTCTGACACAGGAGATGAGGGAGCCAATGAGGAGAGGAGTGCTACTGGAGTTTGTTCTCCCTCTCAAGAATGGGCCAGTTGGGGATGTAAAAATTAGAGGCAGCCTTGAGCATGGAGGCTGTGAGATGATGAATTTCAGGAAGATAGAAAGCAATGAGTAGTATTGAAACACTGGACTTCAAGAGAGAAAAGTTAGTCCTCTTAAGGGACCTGCTTGGAGGAATCCCCAATGTTAAAGCATTGGAAAGGGTCCTGTGAGATAAACTTGAAGAGGAGAAGAAAGATTGGATTAGGAGAGCAAAGACCTGCTTAGTACCACCTTCAGTGGGGGAGTCAAGGATAACAGAAATTGACCAACTTGCAAATGGCAGAAAGATTAGGGAATGTGTGGGCCTGCTGCTTTATGAGACAGCTGTTCTCTATCACATCCTCTATGATCTTTCCTGTAGGAAACGTGCCCGAGGACAGGAGGATAGCCAAATCACTGCAATCATCAAAAAGGGCAAGAAGTGTGACCTGCGTAATAGTAGTCCTGTCAGCCTCTCCTCTGTACCTGGAAAGATGATGGAACAACTTGTTTTAGATGCCATCTCCAAGGAACTCAAAGCCAAGAAATTCCTAGAGAGTAGCCAATGTGGAGTCACCAAGGGGAAATCACGCTGGACCAATGCTGGTAGCCTTCTATTCTGGTTAAATGAGAGAATGGAGGTGGATGATGCGTATCTGACTTCAGGAAAGTTGGGTGAACTTTGAGAAGAACAGGCACAGGGTCCTGCAGCTAAGGAGAAATAACCATACGCACTGGTACAGATTAGGGACTGGTCTGCCAGAAGAGAGACCCAAAGAGGAGAACTCGGAGGTCCCAGTGGGTCAGCCACAAGCCAGCAGCATGCCCTTGTGGCTGATAGGGCCAGTGTTATCCTGGGGCATATTAAAATGCACATGGTCAACAGATGGAGGGAGGGGATTCTCCTCTTCTAATCTGCCCTAGTGGGGCCACTGTTAATTAGTTAATGATCCCATTCAACTGTGGTCAAAGCACAACAGCTAGTTAATTCAGGATGTGATTCTACTTTCCTAGTGCCTTTACTTCAACAGAGTTTCAATTAGTTATTTTACTCATTAACTCAAGATGATATCCTCAGGCAATTAAAGTGTATATTCTCATAATATACAGAACAAAATCTTTTCTAGAGGGATGTCTAAAACATGTATTACTGAGACTTGAGGAAAAGTTTATTAAGAAAATCCATGAAATGCTTGTTTTCTTTCTTTTACAGAATCACAAAGCATACTGGATTGGATGGGACCTGCAACTCCTACCTCTTCATGAGACTTCCCAAAATTCGAATGCTGTGTCTGAGAGTGTTGTCTGAACATTTCTTGAACTCAGACAGCCTGGGGCTGTGATCACTGCCCTGGGGAGCCCATTGCAGTGCCTGATCACCTTCTGGGGAAGAAACTTTTCATAATATCCAACCTGACCCACCCCAATGGAACTCCATACTGTTCCCTCCACGCCTGTCACTGCCACTGGAGTGCAGAGCTTAGTATTGCTCCTCCATCTTCTTTGCGAGGAGCTGTAGGCTCCTGCAAAGCCTCCCTTCAGCCCTTCTCTGCTTTGGGCTGAACAAACAGTGGGACCTTGGTAGCTTCTCATATATCCTGTCCTCCAGAGCTCTCAGCATCTTGTATCGTAGAATTAATAAGGTTAGAAAAGACAGCTAAGATCACCTAATCCAACCAGCAACCTGTCACTGCCACACCACTAAACCATGCAACTCCACTCAACACTTTCCCTTTTCTTGAACACCCCCAGGGACGCTGGACTGCTCCCTGGACAGCTTGTTCCAATAACTCGCCCCTCTTTCCAAAAGAGAGTTTCTCCTAATATCCAACCTGAACCTCCTCTAATGTAACTTCAGGCCATCCCCTCTCATCCTATTGCTAGCTATCTGGGAAAAGAAGCTGACCCCCCCCATCTCACTACAGCCTCCTTTCAGGTAGTTGGAGAGACTGAGTTGTAGCCCTTCCTTGGACATTTTCTAAGAGGTTTTTTTTTTTTAGTACCTGCACAACGTTCAAAGCAAGGCTGTACTGCTGCAGAGTGAGATGATCCCTTCCCTCCCTTGAGTGATAGTACTTGGCCCAGTGTACCTCAATACAGTTAACCCTGTTGGCTGCCAGTGCATGTGGCTGACTTGAGTTTAACTTGCCACTGACCACAGCCCCGATTTCCTTTCTGCAGGGCTGCTCTCCAGCCTCTCATCCCCTAGTCAGTATAGATGCTGGGGTTAGCTCATTTCAGGTCCAGAATCCAGCACTTGCTCTCAAACTTCACATGGTTGGTGACTATACAGCCTGCTAAAGCATCAAGACCTCTCTGCAAAACCTTCCTATCCCTGAGGAGTCAACAGCTCCTCCTAACTTCGTATCATTAGCAGATATATTTAATACATATTCAAGTCCCATATCCAGATCATTTATAGAAATACTGAAGAGAACAGGCCCTGAAATTAGGCTCTGTGGAATCTTACTAGCGACTGTCTGCCAGCCTTTTGCAATCTCATGTATTGAAATCCTTTGAGCCTCTTTTGTATGGGACTGAATAACCGTTTAGTGTTTTGTTTGATTTTTGTTTGTTTTAAGACCTACAGTTAGGAAGGGTCATGTTCTCACACAGGATTTATTTTTCAGATTTGCTTGCCAGAGTTTTCCTTACATACTCAAACAGATAATACATTCTTTTAACTAGACCACAGGTGAAAACATCTGGCTTTTGTAATCCAGGCATTCTCTTAAGTGGCTGGATATTGCCGAGCAGCAATAACACATAGGAAAAGTTTAAAAAAAAAAAGAGATAGCAATTATTGAATCAGAATATATTAGACAGTTGAAGTTAATGGACACATCCCCCTAACATAGGAACATAACAAGATCAGTCTTTAATCAGTAATACATTCATAGCTAATGAGTAAAGATTTTCTCCCACTCAAAGTTGAATATTTTTATCCACTATAGTTGAAGTCATTTTGCTATTCCAATTCTCTGCATAGTAACATCATTAAGAGCAGAATACCTAGTAATAGCCAGAATGGCAGTGAGAAGTACACTTTGCAGTAGAAAGCTTAAGTCCACCAAAAACTCTTCCACTGAATAGTAATGTACTTCCTGAGCAAACACAAACAGAAGAGAACTTCCAGTGTATCAGTCTTTATAACATCTTTCCTTATAAACAGAAGTATAAACTCTTTACAATCTCTCTAGCCAGAGATCCAGGCTGTATAAGTGTATCCCACCATCAGTGAATAGAAGCAAGTAAATCCTCTCACATTTTTTAAGTTTTTATGGTAAATTAGAAATAAGTTCACTCACGTAGGCTTGGCAACAATGAAGAGCATTTGACTGTGAGGAGTTTCACAAATCTGACTTCTGTTCCTTTATTGTTTATATTGAGCACTGATCCCTAATCACACTTGAGGAAGCTTTAACCTTCTCTAATTTCTATGCTTTTGTGTGGTAATTATGTACATAGTAATCTCACTTCCACATTAAGTTGTGTTACCAAGCTGGTAAGACAAATCCCTCCCCACAAACCTACACAACAAATGTCAAACTACGGGGATTTTATTTTTATTTTTTATTATTGAAAAAAATAAACCATACAAGGACAGTAGTAGGTCTTTTAAATGTCTTCACCTGATTTAGCAGTTCTCAACAGTACATATGTTCTTAAGTACTTGACACTATAAAAAAATAGTGGTAGAAGTAGGAAAAGTAAGGAAAGAGGAAGGTTTTAGTTATGGTCTTGCAAATCTTATTGCTTATAGTGTAAGCTACTAAGACTACCTATATACACCAGTCTTGAAGAAGACAGGCAGAACTACTTCCAGGAGAAGTGGAATTACTTATCCTTCTAAACACATTTTCCAAGAGACAAGATCACACAGATGTCATGAGCCTAGTAAACAAACACAAGAACGGAACAAACAAATTCCAAGGAAGAAAAAATGAGCTCTTGACTCAGTACCTCAACTCCCCTTTTTTCAATTATTTATCGTGAGTTAGGAGGTCAAATCTCTTACTTAAAAGAGCTGCGGGAAGAATTTGCTTGATTCCAAGACAGGGCAATTATCTACCTCTTAAGAGAAATTTAATTGCCATATCCCAGGAATTAACTGGTTTTCAACAAATCTGATTTCCAGGCGCAATTTTGCGATGGCAATTTTTTTCCCTTCCAACTCAAAGTATTTCACTTAATTTTCTTAAAAAAGAAAAAACCCACAACAAACAAACAACAAAAAAAGCCACCACACACAACACTCCAGGAAAAGTTTCTTTTTGAGGCTCAAATGATTAACACCACCATATATTATGTGCTCAGAGAACTCAGTTTTATTTACCCCATGGAAGCCATTTGGAAGGCCCACCTTCAGAAACAGTTAAGAATTTCAAGAGTTCTCAGACAGGTGAATTCACCTTCAAGTTAAGTTTTTTTTCAGGGATTAAAAAACTAAAACATTTTTCCCTTTCAGACGGACTTGCTTAGAGGTGAAGTGACCTTCACCCATGAAACTGCAAAGAACTGTATGCTCAGATAAGTGTTTAGTAGCATATCATGTTATCATCACACTATAGAAGTTCCTCACTCTCTGAAGCAATTACCACATTCTTCAGGCAGCAGTTATTACCTTACAAGAAAAGAAATAAGAAGTGAAATTTTAACTTGTAAGATGAAAGGAATTTGAGTAGAAATCATCATTTGGAAGAAGAAAAAAATAATTAAAATGCAACCAAAAAGAAAATCTAACATCCAGCAGCTAAGGGATTAACCATCCAGGATTAACTGGAAGTTCTGACTCCTTACTCTCCTGAGCACTTCCATAAGATCTTTGAGCTCTTAGATTTTTAGATTCAGCAACCCTCTATTAAATTGCTTAGGCTCTCTCTGGGGTGCAAAACAGAAGGGCGACTGACTGACTTTTTACATTATCTGTGAAATCCTATTACATGATGGAAAGTACCACAATACCAGCAGGAGGACAAAACCAAACACAGCAGCCATAGATACAAAAAGAAAGAGAGGAAAAAGAAGAAAAAAAAAAAAAAATCTGCCTACCTTTAGAAGGCCTTAGGAAAGCAGGAACCTCTATTAAGATACCATTTCCTCCACTGCCAACCCTTAAATGAGGTCTGGGAAGGGGTGGTCCCTGACTCCACCCCTTCCAATCACTCAGGTGCATGCACCTGAGTTTCCCTGGTTTGGTCCTGCCTTCCTACCAGGTGCTTCATGCTTCAGGCCATGACTTAGCAGTTCCACTACAGTCTGTCAGTGAGATGACAAGGTGGAATGGCTTTAAACTAAAAGAAGGGAGATTAAGATGAGATATTTGAGGTAGGAATTTTATACTCAGGCTGGTGAGGCACTGGCACAGGATGCCCAGAGAGGTTGTTGTGACAGCCCTATCTCTGGAGGTGTCTGAGGCCAAGTCGGATGGGGCCCTGGGCAGCCTGATCTAGTGGGTACCAGCCCTGCCATGGCAGAGGTGTTAGAACAAAGTGACCTTTCCATCAACTGAGGCTGAGCCTTTTTTTTTTTTTTTTCATTCACGGTTTATGATTGTGTAGAGATGCAACATCATAAGCCATTCCTAAGATAAGAGGACAGCTGGTTTTTGATCAGGTTTGCTTTTGAAAAAAATTTATTCAGTTTTGGAAAAGCATAAGTGCATAAGTGATGCATCAGTATCTCCAATGATTTTCAAGTGCCTAGCAAGGCTAAGTGTTTGAGTTAGTCAATGATTGCATTGCTGAATTCACAATGTACAATTTATTATTTTTTTCTAACTAATGTTCTAACAAGTAATAAAATACAGACCACAAACTTGCCTTGAAATACAGTGATACAACTGATAGAAGGACTATATAAATACTCAAAAAAAAAAAAAAAAAAAAAGCTGCACAACACAAACTTACAAGATAAATCACCCTCTGTATTGTCAAGGTAAGCCTAGATATATAAGAGTACATAATACCACATAGGCTGAGTCACCAATTCACAACAAAAGTTTATTGGTTATCATGGAATTCATATTATCTGGCTTCTGAAATAATTTCTATGTTAACTGGAAGTGAAAAATTATTCACAGCTACTGAAAGCTTACTGTCTTCTTGATGTATTCCCTTATGCAAATTGATTCACTGGTGGGAAATAGTTTCTCATTTCTAGGCTGTGTTTTTTGTACGACTTCAGTCAAACTCAAAATATTATTCTAACCTAAATTAGAAGGATTAAGAGGGTGCTACCTATTTCTTACTCCAGCAGAGATGAATGACAAGAAGTGCAGTTCTGTTTTGTCCAGTAGTACCTAAAAGTGAACTGGCTTCAATCACAATTAGGACAAAGATCAAAGCTACATTTGATTGCTCTATTTCTTTCAAATTAAGTGGTTGAATGTCTGCAAATGGTTTGTGATACTGTGGTGAGTTGGTTGCAGCTAACAGACATCCCACCCAGCCGTTCTCTCAGTGCCTCTCCTCATTGGGAACTGAAGCTAGAAATCTCTGGGCAACAAAAGAACAAGGAGATCACCTACCAATTCTGTCATGAGAAAAATAGACTTGGCTTGGGAAAATTAATTGTCAATTAAAATAAGTAATCACTGATTTGAGTAGTAGGAAATAATAATTAATAATAATAACATGTTTTGGGAAAACACTTTTCTTCCCCCAGTTTCCTGGCCTTAACTTCTCACTAAGGACCTCACTGTTATCGCTGCAGGTTAATCTGAGACCCTTCTGTGAAGGAGTACACAGTGAAGAATTACACTGTGGTTTCTCTTTGCCGTTCTTTCCCTCTCACTGTTTTCCTCTGCTCTAATATGAGTCCCTCGTAGGCTGCTGTCCTTTCAGGGTGTACTTTCAGTGGGGGTTCATCCACAACACTGGTCCCTTTGGTGAAGTAAGTCTTCTTGTGTGAGTTAGCCGTGCATGGGAAGCCTGCTCCAGCACGGAACACCTCCTACTCCAACCTTCACATTCCCTCCACTCCTTCCCACCCTCTTTGCTTCCCTGTCCAGTTCTTTCTGTCCTTTCTTAAATTCCTTTTTACCAACAGCTCTGCTAATGAAATCATCTAGGTCCTGGGATAGGTCCAGCGTGGAGTGGGCTGAAGCCAATTGTAATCCTCACAAGCATCCCCTAGTATCTCATAGACATCACTCCTGCTGCTTTCCTTCCAAAATGTTGCCATGGAAGCTCAATACAAATACCAATATCTATTAATAAAGAGAGAGGAAAAAAAAAAAAAAAAAAAAAAGCATTCTTAGCAGAATTTTCTAAAACAAATAATAAAAAACTTAATAAAATAGTGCAACTTTGATGCAATACTAGAAAAAAATGCAGTTTAATTTGTGTTTAAAAAGGAATAACAGGGTAGATCATAGGTTTAGATCTCAAAACCTTCAAAAATGACCACTAGCTGTGAGAACATATTCCCTGGATTGCAGACTGTAAATTAATGCAATTTCTAATTCATGAATGATTAAATTATATCTTTCTTTCCACTCAGAATCAATACACAACATTCGTAAACTGATTGCAGTTGAAGTCTATAGGTATCCAGTGAAAATCCTGATATTGAGATACAATTTGAATTCTGGTTCTACTAAACTTTTACATTTTCAGACTTCAGACAGTTGACAATTTTTACTCCAAACAGAATTCAGCTGCACACTGTAAGACCTGTGCACAATTACTTCTTTTGACATTTGATTTAATCTTTGTTATAGAAAAACTTCAAGATTCAGATTCTATACGTATAGGCCTGAAACAAGCAATTCTTGGTCACATTTCAGCATGTTTCCCAAGTTTTCCAGATTACTCAAAAATTTCTATTTTCTCATTTTCTCTTTTTCTACCTCAAAGTCAACAGTTACTGTATTAAGAGAATCATCAGGTGTTTGCCTACAGCATCAAAAGAATAAAAGTTGGGAAGCTATAAGAAAGAAAACAAACAAACAAATAAAAGGATAAAAAGATAAAAAAGAAAGAAAGAAAAAAAAAAAACTCTTGCTGTGAACTGGTCACTTATTTCAGTGAGAAAATCTCCAAGCAAACTGGCTACCTCCACTCACTCCAGTTGTGGGATTAGAATCTCATTCTTGTAACCAAAATCTTAGGAATAAAAATGATGCCGAGCCTCTGTCCATTATCCTCCTCAAAGAAGACTGCAAAACTCTTTTATCCCATTCATCTATCTCATCAAAAGTATGCTGAGAACATTTGACTAAATCTGCCAACAACCCAGTTCTGTAATAAAATATAAATCTGGTTACATTAAAATAACAGATCATGAGCCTTCAAAGGAAAATCATTAGGCTGCCTTATGAAAAATCAAGTGCTTAATGTGAGAGAGACCAAAATTCTGACCATAACTGAGAACAAACCAGGATTTGTCATTGCTATGATTGCAATATGATATTCCTTCTCTCAAGATTTTTTCATGTTAGCTAGCAGACAAATTCATTTAAGACAAGGTATTGATCTCAATTTTACTGCAAGAAAAATATATTTTTTTTCTAGCTGATCAATAATACAAAATTCTGCTCTGTCTCAATATATTCAGGCATGAAAAAACAAGTGAAATTACTGCCTATTAGAAACATAGCCAAGTGCTGAGCTTCCTCCCATAGATTTCAAAATAAAAAGGCTTTACATAAATAACTCAGGGATTTTTCATCTGCTTGCTATAACTGAATACAGAGCCCTCTGTCTCCCTAAGCTTACGTCTGTCAGCTCTGATTATTATTTAATGGCAACCTGTTATCTTCGTACTGACTGAGGTACAAATATCTGTTCGTCTCAGGTAACTGATAAAGAGTGGTCTTTGTTTTGGTGGTTTAGTCATGCTATGTTTATGTTATGCATCATGATTTTTCTTCCTCTTTCTCAGATTTCGAAATCTGCATCCTTCATACAAAGGAAGGACTGGGGAGTCAGGTGCTATATTCTTGTAAGAATTCATTATTTAGGAAACAGTTCAATTCCACTTAAAGAAAGGTAGCAACATAGCTGCTACAAATGGTTCTCAACAATTTTCAGGGTGCAAATAGGACTGACTTTTTGCATAGATTCCCCATATTTTGCATTCCTTTTTCACTGACTTTGATGTAAGAAGTTTTGATAAACTCTACTGTTCCCATTACTGTTAACTTCCCATGCTAGTTTGCTAAAAGAAAACAAAGAAAAACAAACAAACAAAAAAAAAAAAAACATCATAAATCCAACATGGAAATTGTAAGAAACCCAAACTCAAACCCAAACTCAAATTTCCACACAGAATTTGGCTTAACAGAATAGAGCAATAGGAGTATTATTTGTGAGAAATGTGTTACTCTTCTGGGATCTGAGATTCCATTTACATGTACTTTACTTTGGTTTACTCATTTCTTGACAATTAATTTTGAGAAGTTTCTTTATGAAGCATTAACATGATTACTGTCTCTTCTTTTTAAAATGGCATTTTTTAAATAATGTACTATGTGAAACAGGCTTTTAACAATAACTTGAAAAGCCTTGGAAAAGAATTTCATGAAAATTGAGGCTGTCAAGTAGTATTGTCAATCTCTGATTGACTTGTGTCACGTCTCTTTAGTTACACGTTCTTTGAAGGGCTCCTTACAGATGTCTAAAAGTCACTTTAGATTTTGGTTTCAGTTTATTCTTACAGAATAATCACACGTTCTAGCTAAATATTTTTAGTATTAAAAGCTATTCTAAAAATTTAATTTGTGTAAAAATAGCCCTAATATCTTGTATTGTAAACTTGTAAAGAAAACACTAACAGCATTATCTATTCTGGTCTAATGTAAATAATTCCCATAAGTATTTTCAGCTGCCAATAGAATAAGGTTATTTTCCAGTTAAACCATCGCATGTGAAACATATTTTTTCACACAACACATACTGAAGTTGGAAAAAAAGAAATTATTTATTTTATAAAATCCAAAGAAAAAAATGCATTTAGTACCAGAGGAAACAAGCCCACCCAAGTGACTTAAATGTTTAGTTCCAACTGTGTTTATGAACATACACTCCAGAGATTTGTTTTTCTTTGAAACAAATGGATGAAAAGGTACACTTTGCTGCTTTAATTACACTATTTCATAATCTTGTTTGGCTCCTATCAGGTTTTCATATAGGCTATGCCTGTGAAGACAAGGTGTATTTTCATTTTGGAAGCATGGATTGAAACTAGTAATGTACAAAACAGGAAAATTCAAAGTAGAGGGCTACAGGAGACAGTTTTCTATGGTAAAAATGACCCTGTGTTAATCAGTGCAGTTGGCTCTGGCACAACAAGGGAGTTTAGTCTTTGGTTTTTGACCACATTTGGTCAAAGCTTTTCCTGTTGACAAGCAATTCTACATACATTCCTTATAAATTCTGATACATTTTATTTAAAGCAGCATAAGGTATCTTCCACCTCCTATAAACCCTAAGGCATACAGCCTTAGTATGTAAACAATGCTCATCATCACCTAGCTAAGAGGTATAATCACTTGGAAGAGATTTTAATTCATGCTTTTAGAATATGTTAATATTTTTTTATATATATTTTTTTCTGTTCATATGCCAGTAAAAGCCTAACAGTAACGGGGAGCATTGAAATTGATTTTTATTTATCTCAGATTCATCCCTTAAATTCAGTGGTGCAGTAAGACATTTCCTAACTAATGACGTTTAAGTATATGAGCCTTCAGCTTTTCCACAGTATCCTTTAGGAGCCAAGTATGTATATTTAGCAACAGAAAGGTGAGTAATTTAAACAGTTTTAAGATACAAAATAGAATGTTCTTAGAACAGGAGGAAGAGTAGTATCTATTATCACTATTTTAATGACAAAATAACATGAAGTAGCTACAGCAAATTATGACGTCACCTTAAAAATACACTCTTCTTCATTTACTTATTTCCAAAATTTCTCAACAAATTAATTCCCAAAGATAATTTTTTCTACCTGCATTCTCTATGTGCAAATTTGCTGTTTACTGTGTGGTTTTAGTTTATTTGGTGTTTTAACTCAGGAAGATGCTACTGGATCATGAGTGAGTTCTGCAGTCTTCAAGTTCATGAGTATAAACAAACACTTTTCCCTTTGTACTATTTAAAAAACCCAAAGAAAAACAAAAAAAAAAAACAAAAAAAACCCTACATTAGGTTTATATCAAACTCCTAAGTGTGTGAGTTTGTTTCTAACATTTAACAGCTATAAAATTGTATACACAGGACTCAAGGACTAATCTAGATAAACACCTGAGTCCTTCTCATGATTCTTCAGTGTCAAAAATCCCTTTAATGCACTTCTCTCTTCATTTAACATCTGCGTTGTTTCTGCTTTTGACCACTTTTACATCTGCTTCTCCATCTGCCTGTTCTCTTACTGCACCAAAAGCCTGGTTTGCTAAATTTAAATGCCATAAAGAGATTTAAAAAAAAATGAAAATCAAGATCTAGTTGCTTTTTGCTGTTGTAGCTCTACAAATGTGATTATTTCTGATTTTATTAAAGGCCACATGCTTTAAATTAACCTACTGGTGTCAGACTTAGGACTTGCCTAGATTCCTCTTGGCCTGAGTTCATTTTCGTGTTTGTCAGAAAACAGAAATTACCTAACTCCCCTATGCTTATCTCCGTGAATACCAAGTGTGGTAAAAAGACCTAGCAAACCTGTACAGCCCCTGTATAACTACAACAACAGCCACAAAGCCTTTTCTGATAATTGACTTGTTGGAAGCTCTGTTGTATGTCTTTAATAAGGAGAAGGCAAGGATCATAAAACCATAGATTTGAACAAGTGGGGGAAAAAATGCAAAATGCAAGAGGGCAGACAGCTTCAAGAACACACATACTAATAACTTGAGGCAGATCCAAGACTGAGGAAAAAGAGACTCTACTTTGAATGCCAAGCTCCTGCCAGAGAAGACCACAGGATATTCATAAGTTGATGTAACGCTTATACCTATAAATATCTCAAAGATGGGTGCTGTGGACACTGTGACCCAAATGCACACCTCCAAAGCTGAGCACTATGCTAGATAAAATAGGTAGTTTAGAAAACTTCTAAACTATCGAATAATTTTAAATATATAGTTTTTTTAAAATATTTTTTTTAATTTAGCTTTTTTTTTATATTAATTTGTTTTGTGAGTGTTTGCAGCACTGTAAAAGGTCATATTAATTGCATTACAATTGGACTGTCAAAACCTTATGCTGGTGTTAAATACTCAGATTCACATAAAAGTTACATTCCCTTAGTCTGTGACTTTAACTGTAATATTGTTGTTACTCATTCTTGCAATAAAATAGCAATGGGAGATATGACTGAGTTACCTAACCATAAGATGTCTAGCACCATTTGAGATAACTTACCTATCTGGGTTACTCACTGTAGAATAATGACATTGACCTCAAAGAAGATTCACACACTGTCAGAACTTGATGGGGAAGCCAGGTGGGATACACAAGGTTGTTTATAATGGAATTAGGAGCATGTATCTTGGGAACTGCCTTGAAATCTTCATGACAGACCTGAGGCTCTCTATTTTGCCAGGTCACTGGAAGAGTTCCAGGCAACTACAAAATCACTGGCAACAAGTTCCTCATTTTTTTATTTTGATTTGTTCATTTTTTTTGTTGTTTGTTTTTATTTTGTTCAAAATGAGAAACTATGGAAGTTCATAGCTACGCAAAAATTTCTAAGAAGGCTGATTTTCAACAAGTCTGCTTTCACAGTAAAAAGGACAATTTAGGCTAAATAGTCTCAATGGTGTTGAAGTTAAGTGAGGAAGAGCTTAAAGTCTTTAAAGAGGATTGCCAGATCACAGAATAATTCCAATCTCAATTAAAAGGCATGGAATATACATTTCTAAAATTAATAATAATAATAATAATAATATATATTTGAAACACAGAATCTGTGTAAAAATCTTTAAGTATCTCTAAGTTTTTTACAGTTTTGCAGACCTCTCACTGAATTCAGTTTTACTTAAGCAGTTTAAAACTACATTTAAATTTCCTGATGCAGGTGTGTATTTTGAGGAAAGCTAAGCTCTGCAAGCACTTGCCTATATTTAGGAAGGGGAAAAAGATAGATCTGGATTTTTTTTCTGAGTCTACTACAACTACAGATAGTTGTAAAATTTAAGAAATTCATATCATCTGTTCTGCAGATCACAGAAAAATGGCAGGGAAATTATTTACACTGGTATTTCAGTCTTCATGCAAATTATGCATGTCTACAGTGTTTCCTTATCTCCCACTGTTTTGGCTATCAAAGCACTGTAGGACTATTTTATCCTGAAGTAACGGCATTATTCTAATTGTTTCAACCTTAAGCACTAACTATACTTCAACTGGGGGAAATGTTATCCTAGATCATATATGTTGACAGGTTTTGCATTGATGCAATATTTCTATTTCAGCGTGTGATACTCTGTTTCATATTCATACAGCCAGCCTGCACTGATTACAGCCAGCGCCCTCAACCTGCTCAGTGAGCAGAGTGATGAATGTGCACAGGAGAGGTGTCCCTCAGTAGCTCCAGATCCTTCCAACCTGCAGCTGATCAGCCTAAAGGCATAATAACCACATCTTCAGGCTTTATTCCTGTCTGCACACAAACAACAGGCTCTGGTTCACAGGGCTTCTAGCAACTAAAATCCAACAGATTTTATACAGTATATGCCGTGGTAGTAGCAGAAATGCTGCGTATGTATCTTTTGTAAGAGCTGCCTATTCAGAGCCCTTTGGCAATTAGCAACTACCACTATTCCCTCGTCAGGAATTCTACTACCTTGACATTCAGCATTGGCCTTCAGACCTGTGCTCAAAAGGTTCTGAGCAGAGTTGGTTCTTTCAAAGAGCGAATCATCTTTTGTTTTGTTCTGAAAAAGAATTGGTATCCCTTTCTTCCTGTTCTAATGCCTTCTGTTCCATAAAGAAAATTGTGCAGCAATTTAAGAACTAGTTCACCATTACAGAGATTGAAAGGAGTGATGTGTTCCAGAGAGATGGCCGGTGTCATTCCATATGGATTCATCAGAGAAAAATACAACAAAGAACAACAACCTCAGTTGCTGGATGCATTTATTTTTTTTCCTCAGAGTATCTGCATTTCTGTTTCTCTTTATATATACATATTATTAGTTTTTTTGTTTTTGTTTACTAAGCTAATTCAGAAAGCCTTGAAAAAAGTTTAAGTGGCTCAGAAATTAAATCATTTTCAAGACAAGAAAAACTGAGAAGAATTTTTTTCTGTATTGCCCTCCAGCAAAAATAAAATAACTAGGAAGCCCCAAGAGTAATGTATCCTCAAGAGAGAAGTATATCTTGTCCTTTGAGAATATTTTCCAGAAGTCAACAATAAAACTCATGCTAGGCTTCAATATTATATGAGGTCACCAAGAACTACAGGAAATACCGTCTTGGTCTTCTGCTGTTCTAGTCACTGCTGAGTGAAGCTTATTTGTACTGAATTGTACTTTCAGGTTGCACTTTCTCTGACACAGATGTTGTTTTCTCTGTGAATCTTAAAACACCATTTAAAATTCTACAGTTGATTTAATCTGATTTTAGCCCTGTAATTGATACTCAGGCATTTTGTGATTTTTAGAATGTAGATTTCTATGTAATGGAAAAAAACGAATCCAAACCCAATTCTTGCCAAAACTGTTGAATATTGCATGGGCAAAAATGCTTCCATGGACAACCTGAAATAGTTGTCAAATAGACATGATACTTTTTCATTTGTGTATTCTGAAATATTTGTTCCTAGGATGCAAAATGTCTCTTAAAAATACATGATAAATTCCTACAGTTTACTATGTAATTATATGATAATTTATCATATATATAATAATTTAAATTTAGTTCATTATTAAAATAAGAAAGGACAAAAAAGAATTTTAAAAAGTCAGGTGACCTTATCTTTATGATCAAAACTCCAGCATTAACTAACAAAAAAGGGAGCAGTTATTCTAGATTCGCTTTGTTAAACTATGTTCTCTCTGAAATTAAGATCATGCATAAACATTTCATTTCATAACTATATAAAACTGCAAATCTTAAAAACGATAGTTTTTGCAAGAGCTTTGAAATGTTGCAGTTAAGACTTATACTTGTTGCTATGATTCCTAATACTAGAAGAGAAAGATCACAGTAATTTCTGCTGATGTCAGGAGATGCTGGGAACCTAGTGTGTACATGGCACACCTGGAATTTACTGGTGCTTTTTATCACAGAAATGCTGGCAAGTAATGTCATGCAGCTACTCAAACTTCTTTTTACTATGTACTATGCTGTAGCAAAATAACACAAGAATTTGTTTAAGATTGTTCAAGTACGTGATTGCAAAGCGTAGCCAGTGAAGAATTTACAATATTTCAGCTGCCCCTCAGCCAATCTGCTAACCTAAGATTTTCTGTTTTTGACAAGAAGAAATCCTAGTTCCCCAATTCCCTGCTTCTTCCAGATGTGTTGTCAATTTCTGTCAGTAACACAAAAGGTACTTTCAAAATTCAAATTCCATCACATCACCATTTTGCTTGTGGAATTACTTTATATTACATATGTTTTCCTTTAGAACTGGAATTTGAAACGGCCCTCAGATTTATGAGGCAACAGGTGGTCAGGCAACAACTTTTTATTCATCTTTCCCAATTTCATAGTTAGTACCAACTTAAAAAAAGAATATAAATATATATATATATATAATACTTCATACTGATCATTTGTCTTTAACAAAACACAGCTGACATGCGTTGGCTGTTGTTAGCATCACATTATATCCATGACAGGGGAAGGAAATGACTTAGCATGTCAGAGTTAGTGATGCATTAGACTTAGATATATGCTCTAAGTTGTCAGAGCACTGGTAAAACAGTAATGGCAATTTTCCAGTACTAAATGAAGTTGTTTCTAAGCATTTAGTCTGCTTGTTTGCTTTTGCATAAATTCAGAGTGAACTCTAATTTCGTTTTTAATCCATCTGAAGTGGTTTACCAAAATATATATCTGTATGTAGTCTTGTGAACAGCTAATGCTGGGGACCAGGGCTTTGTGACATATGCAAAGTTGCTGTTCTTTGTTTTTTTTTTTTTTTTTTCTTAAGCATCTATATATAATAAATAATGACTGAAACATCCTATACTAACATGTAATGCAGATAAGTTAGTCATCTGAGTACAAAAATTAAATGTGAAACAGATGCATTTACATTTTAAAGTGCTGCCAGGATGGCACCAATACAATACAAGGACACTGGAGGGACAGCTGTTATCCATGCTGGGTTGCAGCTGCAAGTGTGATGTACTTTTCTGAAAGCAACACAGAATTGCCATAAATTCTTTGCTAATAAGTTTCTCTGAGGCTTCAAAATGACTCTGGTAATGACTGGATTTTTGAAATAACAAGATTTACTTACTGACAGGGTATAACGTCAAACATACACTGGAAGCGAGATTTATAGTGAATGGTCACTCTTAAAAACATATCATTTGTCATTGTCTTGGTCACCAAGTTATAACATTTCTTCTGTATCATTTATTTTTAGGAAAAAGAGTACTGTAATAATTGTATTTGTTGATCGAAGATAGGCCCAGACAGTTATTCCTTTGAATAAGAACATTGAGCAGATAAGAAAAAAATGATAAAATTGTTTACATGTTACTTTCATTTTTTTTTACAAGATTTTATAACACTAAGCAATGCAGACTTGTTTATCTAATTTTAGCACATCTTGAACTGCTTAAATATCTTACTGCATGGGACACATCATATTTAACATCTATTTAATCTATCATTAGATTAAATTAGATTAGATTAAATTTTATCTTACTCAAAAAAACATAATGCTTCTCATATTCTTCCTCCTTATTTACATATGTTTTCTTGGATTTTGTTAGCTTGCATATGCAAACCCTTCTTCTGTTTTTCATGTTAGCTTAAATACTTGTCTGTGGAATCTTTTCTTTTTTCTTCTAAATGGTTTTGCTTGTGGAGCTTTTGCATGTCAGTCAACGCAAAAAGAACCAGCGAAATTTCATCATCTGAAATAAAAGATTCTGAGAGTCTCTCAAAGGACAAAGTTAATGCTATAATATTTCATCAGGAAAATCGTAACCAAAATAGATTAATTTTAAAAGTGCACCAAAGGGAATTTGCAAAGTATATAGATCAATAGGAAATAAGGTTTGTTTATTCCCCTGTGGGTGCTGCTTCATTTGCAATGTTGTTATCGTAGATGGTTTATTGCTCATGTGAACAGAAAATGAAAGGAACGGAAATTTTACAAAGAGAAGGATCTGAATTAAGGACAAACAATACAATGGTTTACTGTCAAAATGTGAGTGTTAGGGGTACACTTGTAACAGCTGCCAAACCTGTAGATTTCTGAGGTCTCAGGGGGATAATATTTGCTCTGTACTTTTGATTATGTAGATTTTCTCCCTTTCATTAAAAAAAAATAATAATCCTAGAAGCCCATCCAAAGTACAACTCATTGCAAAGAAAACGAGTGTCCATTTCTGACTTTTGCAAGTGTTGTGTTTGCGTGGTCTACAGTTTTGCATCTGAACTTCATTTCCTCAAACCCACTTAAACATAACTCTTCCTAAATTCTCCCTAGAAGAATGTATGGAAGCATAGTACTTTTTTTGTGGCAGATTTTTTATTTAATTTGACTAAGTAGAACATAGCATACATTTGGGTGACTCCACAAAGTATATTAAAAACCCTAAGTTTTTAGCCAAAAACACGATGGTAGACTGATAAAGTGAACTTCATCAGTATTTGTATACAGCAATTGAAATAAAATGTACATCTTTACAAGAACAGGAATTTATGAGATCTACAGTGAAGAGATTTGGTAACGTGACCTTTTAATAAGATGCAGCCACTATGATCACACCAAAAAGGAGAAGGTGATGGACCCTAGTCACAGCCTACTGCTGTGACAATATCACTCCATGAAATGCTGTTAAAGACAGAAAGAAAGACAACAAAGAGGCGTAGTTAAATATTTACTATCTGAACCTTGTAAAGGGCTCAGTCATACAACGGCTTCCAATATCCTGGATGTCTTGCTTTAGGAAGAGCTGGATTCCTTGGAACTGGATCATAATTCTTCCTTGAAAAAGGCAATGTTTAAGGGTCAAGAGACTAAGAGAGAGGCACAGAACTGAATTTATCTGGACTGTTGAAAGATTAATGAAAAACAAGAAAAAAAAAAAGCCATCTAATATACCATATGGCCAAAAATAAAAAATAAATAAAAAAAAAAGTTAAGGCTGAAAAGTTTCAACTGTGGATAAAGAAGAGATGGACAAAAACACTTAGCAGAAAGTCTTAACTGTTAAATTAATTCTGAACCTGATTACAGAGACACCTGTTCAACACTACTGTGGAAAAGCAAGATTATACAACCATAAACGTTCAGTAACCATCATTTTGTTTTAAACATTATCTTAATTAGGATTGTCAAACATAAGAAATAATCTATTTAGCAACATTCTGTAGATTTGTTTTTTTACATTAGAATTTTTTTGTGTAAATATAGAGGTCCAGTCCTCAAGATGCTGAACATCTTTTATTTGTATGAAGACTAAAATGCAAGAAATATTAAGCATTCATAATTACATGCTTAGATAGATAGACAGGCTGACAGACAAGCAGATAATGTATGTGAAAGATATAATATACAGGCGTGTTGGTACAAATTCAATAACTGCAGTTCTCATATATTTCTTGCCAGATGCACAGGGACTTCCAAAATTTGTGCCAAGATTTTCAAAAGTAATGACATAATATATCAAGATCTGTTTGTGGACATACTAAGAATGTTATATAGCTCTTCAAACATTTACCAATTAGGGGAACGTACATAACCCAGGGAGTTTTCCAAGCATATCTGCCAAACTTGTATATCAGTTGTACAATCTGTTATAGTTAATACAGATTTGCACTCAATTACCTTGCTTTCTAGGTTGAACTAAAACAACTTTTTTTTTTTTCTAGGCACTAACAAGGTGATTATGTCTGCAATAGGAAAGATAATGCACACAAGCCCTCTAGCAGTAGCTGTTCTTCTTTGGATGGAGTAGGAACATACTGTTTAGATTACACAAAATAAGGTATGAAAGGTACTTTGTCCAAATTTGCATGTACTCTTAGCATTTAAATCTAGGTAATAAAGCTGGGGCTGAGCACAAGTTGGTGTGTCATCTTGCATAGAGCTGTGAAGGACTATGCTTTCTTAAAATAAATCTCTTTGTTATTTGAAAATATGAACTTTTTTGGTGTAGCTATGGGACTCTAGTATTGTTGAAATGTTGTACGGAAAAATTTCATTATATGCTGAGTGAATAATTTTGTCTTATTTGAAGGGCCAATGACATATTGTTGTAAACATTAAAATATTAAACTGCAGTAGAATTCACTGTGGACCATGGATTTTCTTTTTTTAAAAAAAGCAACACCACAGTCTTCATTAATGTAGAAAAAATCATTGCCTGTTCCCAAAGTAGTCTGTATGGCTATCTGGTGCCATTGCCTGGCTGGAAGAAAGAGAGTTGAATGCAGAGTTCTAATTTTCTTCATCAGGTTTTGCCAAGCACTTGGGAGATTTTGATCATTACATTTTTTGTCCCTCTGCATTTGCTCGTGCTTCCTACTCACAAATAAGAATTCATAGTGGTAGTAATATGGAATAATAACCTAGAATTCTAGATGAAAATTGCCAGCAAATAAAACCTTCTTCTGACCTTTTTTATACTGCTGCATTAAATGAAGTTACCACATGCAATTTATAAAAAATACGCAAACATCATATAACTAAGACTTTTTTTTTTTTTCTTTTTTTTTCAGGGGGTATAAAATGAGTCCAGTTGTGGATTCCTTGTTGTTTGGTAGGTCTGGGGTTTTTTATGCCTGTGGTGTTTTTTTGTTTTGTTTTGTTTTTTTTTTTTTGCTGTGCATGTGCTTGCTTCAGTACTGCGTCAGAGGTTTTTCTAGCTTTAAAACTATTTATTACCATGAAAGCAAAATATGTATACTTAAAATGCATTTTTACATTGAGTAGGCAGAAAATTAGATAAAGTTTAAATTTAAAAAAGTGTAACAAATGTGTTGATTTTACATTTTGCTAGCCACATCTTTATTCTGCTCACTAAGCAATTTTTTATTTGATTAGTTTCAAGTAAATTGTTTCAAGTTAATTTATAGATCGGTATATTTCAGATAGAAATATTATTACACAAACAGTACATTTATGTGAAAAGGATGCATAAGAATGCAGTCAAGCTCATTTCAACAAGTTTAGGATTTTGTGTGTCTATACTTCCCTGTGTCTGTGATTTACGTGTCTGCGATTTACGTGTCTGCATATTAAAGATTATTATCCAGACTGGCAAGAAAAGACAGCAAAATTTTCAAGGAATCTATTCCAGCTATGAAATACGAATGGAAAATAAGTATTTTTTTTCAAATATGCCAAAATCTACCTCTTAAGCATGCAATTTAATATAATATTTATTATATTTATCTACATATTTAATTTATTTATATAGTGCCCAATTAGTTGCGGTACTTTAAATTCAGGTGTAACATTTTTCAGGTATTTTCTTTCATTTTATTGTGTTGGCAATTTGCATTAATATCTGCAAACAGTACCTTGCAATACGGTACTTGGATTAGAGATGTAACAACACTGAAATATTCAGGGATTTAACAAGGTCATCTCTTGAAGGAGAGCATGGAATGCTCTTCTACAGCAATTGCTTTTTTGATTTTGAAATAATTCACTGATTGGGCATTTTACATAAATAATTCTATTTATATTAGCTTTCTTCAGTCATAATGCTCTTTAAACATCATACCTCATCTTCAGAGTAAGTTTACAGACTTTTGAAGACTAACAGTTTGACTTCTTAGTCAGGGGATCTAAACTACTACAATTAATTTTCTGAAGTAAATGATAATTTTCCTTTTAGAGTTCAGTTTTGTTTGAAAAAAAAAAAAAAAAAAAAAGAAACCAGATTTTCAATGCTTTCTAATTTGTTGGCTTTCTTTTTTCCCCACCTCAAATCAAGGACAAAATGGCTTAGCTTCTGTTATGACAGCATCTCTTCTAAATGTTGAATCTGTCCCTGATTTCCTTTTCTCCTAGGAAGAGAGAAATTGGAATGAGCAGAATTTTAACATTATTCTTTTACTGGACTTGTGTGTGAGGTAGAGGAAAAAAATAAAAATGATCTGAGGAATGATAACCAATAATTAGTGATAGTAAATTGGATCATGAAAATTTAAGAACAATTCCTTTAGGTCAGACAGAACCATTTTGCCAGTATCTGGTATCAAAACACAGTTAAAAGTGGAAGATTTAAAAAGTAAAATTTGTATGAAATTGTCCCACAAATACTGTACCAGAGTTCTGCAATTCAGGGGAACGTTTTAGTTCAAACTTGTCCAGGTTCTCTTGGGTCCTTGTAATCTCTCAGCATCCACCTCATCTTGCTTCAGAGGCCTCCGCAGCATAAATAACTTGTCATTTACATCATTATTTACATCTACCATTGAGGAAAACACCTTCAGAATTCAATTCCCTCCAAAAGAGGATATTTGCAATTGGCAAATATCCCTTGAGGCATATTATTGTGAAAAAGGCATGTAGTGAGGAAATAATAAAGAGCATGGGTTTCTTGTGCGATGTTAGCAATTCTGTGGAACAGTAGTTGGTCTGTTGCTATGTCTAAATGTTATTTACTGCATTTCACCATGGTGATTGCAAGTGTCCCAGACTGGTTTGGTGTGCCTCGAGTGTTAAGGAACCTTATTTGAGAAAAGGGAAAGCAGACTGCTGTGCTTTCAGTTGTGTGGACATACAGTATGGACATAGCATTTGCGAAACGAATACACATCCTTATCTGCCTACAGCTCCAGGGACTGGTGAACACAGAAGTTACTGACCTTCATATTTGAGAAAATTGCTTATTAAGCCACTATACAAAGGATATATTAACAGGAAAAACAAATAAACCATTTGCTTGACCGTCCTTACCCTTTGTCATGTTATTTGTTTCTGAACTGCTTTCAGATTCGGGTCATTTCATGTGAATTTAGTACATTTTAGATAATAGTGAAGAGAGGTCATTCCCAACCTGGTTATCTCTGATATATCGGTACGTTTGTAAGAGTGCTCTCATGGCCAGGTCATTGTTTTGAAGCAGCAGAGACTTCTGGTAAGGGAATAGAGAGAAACTCCAGTTTTATTAAAAAACAAACAAACAAACAAACAAACAAAAAAAACAAACAGCAGTATTCCCAGTCAGTCCAACACAGTTTGGTCAACTGTCTATCTACCTGTTACGTGTTTGTTATGTGTTATGATGCTTTTAAATGCTATACAGCTCAATCTTGTACAAAGACAGAAGTTATGCTTCTCTGCACTGCTGCCTTTTTTCCCAGTTTGCTCTCTAAACAAAAGTAATCTCAGGAATCATCAGTGAATGTGGCATCATTAAATAACAAGGTTTTTTTAAAATTGTATGTAAATTACCATGAGAAACAAGCAATACCTGTACCACCTCCTGTAATGTATATGTGTAGTCAACTAATTTTGTAGAATTTGCACTTCTATCAGTGCTGTCCGGTTGTAGAGTGAATTATCACAAAGCTCAATACTCGATGTAAATTTATCTTTACAAAGCATTACCAGTGACAAAATTGTAAAAGGAACAGAAAATGACACAAAACCATTTTACTTTCTGCCAAAAATATAATGAGATCTGCAAACGGCAACAAAATTAATTCATTTTTTGACAAATCTAAGATTTTAATCTTACTGAAGGATCTTCTTAGAGCCATATATAAATACTATCAAAATGCTGTTGAAAGGAACAGATGGTATTTTTTTCCAGAGGGTTATCTGCATGGGGATGAAGTGCAGTGTTATTAATGGCCATAAAATCATTTGCAAATATTTTAAAAACAAGTATTAGCATATCTCAAGCTTGGCAAATGTCCTCCTTTGGAGGAAATTGGATTCCGGAAATATTTTTTCCTTGTTACTATATGTAACAATGAGCTTAATGAATTGAATGCTTGCTCAATTCAATTGAATGTTGAGGTACTGTCAAATTGATGAAAAGTCAGGAAACACAGAACATTAATAAGATTTTAAGGGCATTATAACTTTCTAAATCATTTTTAACATGCACAGCATGCAGTGCGCATCCTGCACTGGCGCATTTAATAGAGACGTATTTATACAATCCCACTGATGGAATAAATAACGGATAATAAACACTAATAACGAGAAGGGATAAAATTATCTAAACGTTATGCTAACATTCATACCTTTCATCATTTTTCGTCACTATCCATTTCATAGGGATAGGATATTCGTATTGGTGGACACTATTGAAAGTGCCATGCAATTCTCAGCAAGCATGTTTAATATTGCTAGCAACAAGAAATAGAAATTTGTATAACCTGTGTCCAGCCTCCCTTTGCTAAAGGTAGACATACTATTTTTCCATTGCAATGTTTCTCCTGATATTCCAGAGGAAGAGGAGCAGAATTAGTCCCTGAGATGATATTCACAGTTCTTAGAGCAAAAAGCATACATATAAATAAGCTTTCTATTTCCAAAATATATCAAAATCTGATTTTTCGATTTGTATGGGGCTATCTTCAACCTACAGTTATTATTATTAATTTTTTTTTTTAATAAGTATTCATTTGTGATATGTTTTACAATCAATATGATGACAAATAGATATCCAAAGGCAGTTAGATCTGTCTATGCCCTGGTCAAAACTGTCCAAGTAAAGTTGCTAATAGGTATCTTTGTTTTGTTTTTCTTCTTAACTTTAGCAGTAAACTTCTAAACCTTCTGGAGGACTGATGGAATTAATGAAGTGTCTAAAACTGGAACTTTACTCCACCTTTTCTGGCTAATAAACTGTTTTTTCCTAATTCTTAATAATTTTAACTAGCAGTTTGTCAGTTAAAGCTCTTCTTCCCTGGTATATTATGGTTCTCCCTACTTTACATTTAAAACATAAAAGTTATTTCCAGGTAAAGTCACTAATTTTTATATTTTAGTTTTCAATCTACCGCAGGAAACCAGTCAATCAGTTAGAAATCCAAATGATGAAAACAGGCAGAGCAATTATGTCTTCTGGGTCAATTTAGGCATTTAATGGCTATGTTGTCTTCGGCTTCCTGGGATCTAAGGGTCCCAAGGGAGACAAGAACAAAGCAATGTAGACCAGAAAAGATGCCCAAACCCTTTATCAGGGTTCTACAGACTCATTTTTTCTTTGTTTGTTTCCTTCTAAACACTTTAAACATGAGCTGCTTGAAACCACAGTGACCTTTTGTAAGTAACATAGAAAAACTGTTAAATAAACATGTACTGTAAACTATTTAAGAAACTGTATTAATTTTGACGCTTCTAAATGTTAAGTACTCACTCTGGGGCATTTAGTGAAGTTTTCACTATGCTGAGTTTCAGAAGGGGAAAATATATACATACTACATAAACATACATAGAGATATGCACTAAAGACAATGCAGCGTGGTAAATTCATCTTTCATTGTGCTCTGGAGAGAATAAACAAAGCATGACACAAAAACTGTCTAAAAAATTTAGCAATGACTTCCAACTGTCTCCATGAACAATATAATTATCTTCCTATCTATTACAAGTGCAGCCTAAGAAATTAGATAGTCCTGGTAATGCTTACTCAGCCAAAGGGAATTCAGTAAGTATTTGAATGCATGTACACAAAGATACCAAAATCCAAACATAACTTTTCTGACAAGAAACTGATTCACCAAAATAGCATCAGTTACAAGAATAGCACAATGGACTCACCTGGGAATGTATTCAAATATTTGATCATTAGTGTAATTGTAATTAAATGTTGCATCACTTCTGTTTCTGTCTTGCCCTGTCCTTTGGCTCTCACTTGTAAAGCCTTGCACACTCTAACACCACTGTTCAAATACTTTTGCACCCCAGTAGGCACGTTTAGCACTTCATATGATCAGTTTTACATCACTGAAGTTACATACATTAATTGCACCTCAGTAATCTACAATACAGGGGAACATAGATTGAAAATACCTCCTATTTATGTGACACTGTTCAGGAAAAAAAAGAAAAGAAACACCACCACACCTTGCTAATTATTAAGGTAATGCTTCTAACTTTCAATTGTTAAGAGTTAAATCTAATTCAAATGTATTCAATGAATGCCCCAGTTTATAATACTTGAGGAAATGAAATATCATAGGAGAAAGATTAATAAAATAAAGCAGCAAGAAGCAAGGCTGTGATCAGAATCTCAATATTATAGGTGGAAGCTTGTGGTTAAAGGACAGGAAGAAACAACAAGAGGCAACATTGCAGATGTTTGCTTGAAAACACAGATGAATAATTCCCCCTTTCTTCTAGTGTTAATCATCCTCACAGGCTAGGCTACTGTCACAGACATCTGAGAAAAGGACCAACACAGGGCAAGTACTACGGTCTATTTATCTGAGATTTGACTCCTAAAATATAGCAAACAAAGAACTGCATAAAGAGTGAGACACAAGCATTTCACTTCAGGCCTTCCCTTGACTTATTAACAAGATTGGATATCATACCTTTATACCAAATAATGAAGCCACAGGATTAACTCATTTCTACCTTATTCAGTGTGCTGGCCATATGATTTAAGAATCCTAGTCAGATAGCCAAAGGCGGACTGAGATGATCAGCCTGCAAGCAAATCCCTCCTTTGATATTTGGGCTCTCTTAATAAGATCTTTTAACTGGTTGTCTGTCTGACATCACCAAGGACAGATATTTCCACAAGAACAAATTGAATAGTGATGAAAAATTCCTGGATACTATTTGTTTGACACTATTCTTAGCGAGGACATGTGTTTGTTTCTCAGTCCTAATGTATATACCTGAACATGAATTTTCTCCAACACTTCATTCACGTGAAGTAAATTTGGATTAGAATATATGGACTACAAGGCTTGGGCCTATTCTCAAAACACAAGTTTTGGGCACCACTATAAGTAACTCTTAACATACTGACAAGAATATTACAGAATAAACTTACAAAAAGTAGTGGTCTGATCTAATTACCGTTTTTCCATGCTTGTCTCATGATATACCTCCTCCTTTATTTTGTAATTTTAATTCAATGTAATTTCTGGATTTTCAGGGTAAATTATGTAGTTTTATTAGATGCACTAGTTATTGATGAATTGTTTTTATTTTTCGTGCTCAAATGACTTTTCAAGCCCTACTGCTCTGACTCTCATGGAGGAAATTGTAAGGAACCACTTGTTTCCATGGATTTTGAGGATTGGCACATTTGAAAAGAGTGTATTTTAAATACATCTGATTAAAATCAAAACAAAGAATTATGAAAACCAAAAATATTCAAACAAAAAAAAGCAACAATTGTTACTACTGTACATAATTATAATTCTGTGAATTGGGCTCCATGAGAACGTAGTTAATCACCACCTGTGTGGGATAAAATTTTTTGACCTTTCAGTAGATTCTGCGTGGTGGCACCTATTCCAAGGCAGTTTTATTTAAATGCAAACTCAAGAAATATCTTGAGTTAATTATAACCTTGAATCAGGGCCAGTTCTAAATATATCTAATTAGAGTACAGAGCATAGGATAGCACTCTAAGAGTCTGGAGTTCCTCTGCTGTTAGTGGCAGAGCTTGGGAAAGGCAAATTTGCTTCTGCTGGAGCAAAAACCAATGCATACTAATCCCTTCAGAAGGCAAATGTAGATGATGATGGTTTCTTCCTTCTTCCTTAGTGGCAGCTTTTGCCACTCCCAGTTCGCTGTGTCCCACCAACCTATAATTTAGTAAATTCTGTAATCCACTGCAGCTCTGGTTTTTTTTGTGTTTGTTTGTTTTTTTACCTCTTTGTATCCATTTATGTTTAAATACATGACACCTTCTTCTGAAGGCAACAAAATTTAATTTCGCCTACCCTTTAATTAGATGTTTCTGAATAACAAGCGGTTAAGAAAACGGTGTCAACTGTGTTAGAACAAAATGCAAAGACGATGTGTTAACTAGTGAGACATTACTTACATAGCTAGTTCTGTCACACTCCTTGACATCAAAGAAATTTCAGTCACTTCCTGGCAGACTACAAACTTGTAGAAAGGTTGTCTGCACACTTCAGTACCAGCTACACCCAAAGCTGAAGTTGTCAAGAGAAGGTTGGATGGCTGGCACTTCAAGAAGAAGGGCAGGGGATAAAAGCTGTGAAATTGGCACATTAGCTTAATGTTTCTACTAACGTGATTTGCAGTGAAATAGTTTACACCCTTGGCAGTTCTCTGTTTCTGCTTCCATTGCCTCGAGGTGCATATCAGCCTAAGATGAGACATTCCTGATGTAGGTGAAACATAGAAGAAGAATTTGCATTTGATCAGGGAGTGGGATGAGTAATTTAATGCTGAAAGTCAACATTCCTGATTAGAGGGAAGAGAAAAGCAAAATAACTCTTAGGGTTTCTATTTTTAACTCTTCCAGATTCTGAAGTACTAATCCTGATCTTTCATTTGTCAACAGTTGTCCACAAATAAAATTTCAGTGACAGTGTCTCAGAACCTGAGACAATTTTGACCTAATTGGCAAGGGGAGGAGAGTCAGCAGGCAAAACTGACTGCGCATTTGGCTGAGCTTCTTTGCACTTCTTTCTGAAGAATTCAGCTTGGACACTCACAGAAACAGGAAATATGGATTTCATCTACTACAGCAATACTTCCATAGTACTTAAAAATATAGACTCTTACATATGATTAGCTCAATATTAATCATTAGAAGAGAAAAAAGAAGCAGTTTTCTTCTAATTATTGAGATATTACACACAATTCAGTAATTATGCTGTACATATAAGTTTTATTTACCAGACAATATGTAGACCATCTCAGCTCCAAAACAAGAAGCCCACTGTGCTGATAAAATGATCAGTATTTAAAATTCCTTTCAAATACACAAGGTTTTGACAGAAAATTAATGTACCATCAAGAAAATAGCTGCACTTTTTTTTTTCTTTTCTTTCTTAGGAAATAGTTACATTGTTTTACCACTATTTCACCCGGCTTTCAATTTTCATTCATATCTTAGTAAAAACTATCTCACCAAAGAAATAATAGGAAAATAAAAAGTAAATGAAAAAATAAGATTCCCCCAGTACCAGCCTCATTGCTGATCTTTTATATGAATTTGATCTGCCCGCTTTCTGCTGAGAATAAAGCAAAACTTCAAGTGACGAGTTCAGTAATCTAATTTTGCCTGAAGCAATCAGATAAACAGAATGCCAAAAGCAAGGTGAATATTCTACAAAGATAATAGGTAGAAGATATAAGTTAGTCACTCAGTGTTGGAACCAGCTCAGCCAGGGACTTATTCAAGGAGCCTTTAAATCTCTTGCTTGCTCTCTCCAGCTCTTGAAATTTCAAAGATGATACTAAATACAGATATATAATGTTTTCTGGTATTAATTTTTCAATCCAGTCTGGAACATCCGTTGTAATTAAATTTTCTGTGAAAAGTCACAGCTATATCTCCAAATACAATGCAAGTCGAATAAGCATCAGGAATTAGAATCTGTATATAACAAATTCTTTTTTTTTTTTTGTGATAAACTTCAAAGGGCTGTAAATGAAAGATGTACCTATTTATGTAGACTGTGAATGTGTAAAATATATCCACATTTAAAATATAACAGGAATTATCAGAAAGCTGATTTCTATTTTTAGCAGTACTCTTTATGCATTTCTTTTTCCCATAAATGTATCCAAAGTAAGTGGGATGAGAGGGAATAGCGAGCATATTTCAGTAGTTTAAAACAATACTAGGTAAAGAAAATAAAAGAATAATCAAAATGCTTCATTGTTCAGTAATGAGCAGTTGCCATTTCAAACAAAAAAATAAGTATGCCTAGCTGCAAGAAAACAGAAGTCTAGATCTCATTTCTTAAAACCAGGAACATACATGGCACTAACTGATGTGAGTGACAACAAATGCACAAGAATTCTGTCAGTCTACCCTACCTTACGTTGCTCAGGATCCAGTGTTTACACAGCCATTCAGCTAGGGTCAGTGAGGGTGGAAATATCTACAAGTATTTACATCTCATTCATTGCCACCTTGTGAATTTTCCTTTGGAGATTCCCTTAAGATTGCATCCCACATTACTGTCTTATACCAAAGACAATTTGTAAACAAGTCCTGAGTCTGTCAGTTTCTGGCTGATACTATCAGGTAGCTATGCACCTATAGAAATGCTTTCAGAGGCAACAAAGTGCTCTGAAAAAGTAGAACTGAGCTTCTCAAGCATTTGAATCATAATTTGTCCTGTGAGGACTTCATATTCCCTTTCACTAAATACATCTAAAGATTCCAAAAGTAGATCCCTTATCCCTGTCCTATCAAGATTATAAGGATTTCTTCTATTGTTCAGTTATTTCTAATGGCTTGTGAAATATTTGTCTTCATTAACTGAAGATGCAACTGGTGAGCTGTGAACACCTGTGCTAAGTGGCTTTGGAAAGCTGATGGTGAGATATATCTAATTATCAAAGCTACACCATTATCTGTCATTTGATGGTCTCTTGATAGTCTGTGGTGACAACATGGAACTCATCCCTTTATATGGCTCCCACTGTGCAATTCTAAGAATACAATAAATCTAGAGGTATTTTGAGATTAAGACACTGCTTTTTATACTGTTTCAGCATAAAATTTCTTTGCTATTTCAGTAATAACCAGTATTGTTATTTAATGAGAAATGGCTTTTTAACGATCTAAAGCTACATGCTTACACACATTGTTCTTTAAAGTTAATACGATTATTGTTTTAGTCTATGATACAATTCATTAATTAGACTGATTCCCCCTACTTGCTGAAAGCACAAATGAAATACAATCTACCATCTGTAAATAGATATTATTTGCTCTAGAAAGCATCTGAAACTACTTGGAGTACTTAATATGAAATTAAATCTGAGTAAATTCAGCTCTGATTATTGGTGGATATAGCAAGTTGAATTTGGTATTGTCTGTTCCCCACTCTCCACCACTCATTACAAATAACATGTGCAATTTGTTCTTTGAGAGAAAGATCACTAACAGTAATCCATTGGGTCATCAACAATCTGTTAGCAAAGAAGTTCAGTACAGGGAACTAACCTGAGATGACATGAGAACAGCTGTGGGTCCCGAGTAGTGAATGGCACACACATACTGTCCTGAGCACAGACAACATGGTTCCTGTATTTGTAATCAGATGGAATGCATAATCCTGGTGTACATTCTATCAAAATAAAAGAAAAGAGTAACAACACAAGTGTGCAGATGCTTGGCACAGGTATAGGATGAAAGCATGATTAACAGAGGGTAACATGAAAGGTGAAGAACATGTTTTTAATTTAAGAAATTTAAACACAATTCTGCAAAACAACCAAGTACTTATTTGGGAAGTATGTTTTGTAGTTTGTTCACTAATTTGCCAGTGTCTTATGGAGTGGCTCAATAAATCACCTGAATGTTACCTAAATCTTTTTCTCCTTTATTGCGCACAAACTTTTCTGATACTTCTATTTTTATGCTTTTTATTTTGAGTGGACATTGCACAAATTCCTGATCTCACCTCTGCCATCTGCATTACTGAAACAGTATAGTCATGGGAGGCAAAGGTAAATTCTGAGAGCTGTCAAAGGGAGAACGTTGCCACAGAAACTACTCCTCGCACTCTAAAGGTTCAGTGAGTTTCATTTCATTTCTTACGGTCTGAAAAAGATAGAACTCCTCTCCTGAAAAATGAAAAATCTTAAGCAATTGGAAAGTTACAAAGAAGCAAACAACCTACACATCTTCCCCTCCTTTTCATTAGAAACAGGACCATCTAATCCCATGGGGTAGTGATACTGGTGATGTGGGGTGTTTCCATTTTAACTGCACTGCATCAGGCGCCCCTGTTTTGCAAGTGTGTCATTGGGCAGCTTTTCCTCAGGTTTGATTTGGAAGTTGAACTCTATTTTTTCCTCTAGTCTCAGTAACAGAGGCAAACAATCTAGTTATTACCAAATCACTGTACCACAACTCTTTCCAGAACACACCACACTACAGCTGCAGCATACGGTACCTTTAAAAATCCGATTGTTTTGTAATAACTTGTTTACGACAAGCTTAGAACACCTCAAAGGAAATATCAGACAGAAGGATACTTACTGCAGTCAAGGAAGACAAATGATGAACAAAAGGCTTCTTTGAAATACAATGGAAATGACTCTACTTGTGTAAGCAGAATGGATAATTTGAAGGCTATGAAATGTTCTCTTTCTCAAATATGAAAATACTCAACCTCATACAGACTTGCACTGCTGCTAACAGAAACAGGACTGTGATGCATAAGAGAAAAAACTGAACAGGATATATGCAGACAAAAAGATTAAATAAGGAGAAAATGATTTATTTTCACTGTGTTACATATTCAGTATTCTTAAATGGAACTCATTTCATCTGAGTATTCCACAACCCTTTGCAGAAGTTCAATGCTATAAAAAAAAATCTCCTGCGCAATCATAAAATACTCAAACATATACTAAAGAAAATAGCCAACAAAGATATTAAATGTTACAAAGGCCTAAAAATATTTTTCTTCTGACTGCACAGTTCTGGTTTCCACCTGTTGTTTCTTCTGATGATTAATTTCACTGCAATCGCTAAGGATGTCCACAGCCTTTGAAGGAAGATGACTTTTTGATGAGACGGGAAAATGCTTTTTAATGCATGGAAAGTAACCCCAAACTAATTTGTTTTCTATTGTTATGCAATAATTTCAAGTTGTTGATTTAAAATTATTTCATTAAAGAGGACATATTTTAATCTTCCTGCAATAAGAACTGCTCACTGAACATATAGGAGTTGTTTGAGCTCCTGAAATGACAGCCTATAATTAGAATTAGTATCAGGCAATAAGTGCGAAGTGTAGACTCTGAATTGGAGAAGAAAAGTACTCTCTTCAGTTTACAGCTCAGGGATTCTTCTCTGTTGCAACTTAACTACTTAGGCAGTTTAAAGCAAGATCTATGCTTTTTATTATGTCTCAAATGGAATGGTAACTGTGATGCCCAGGCCTGTTTATCAGTCTGGATAAATGGGAAATTAAGGACCATGGGTTGCATATTTCTTTCCTAGTTAGGTACACAGGCCAAAAAAATAATTTAAGGCTTTCTACATATAATTCCAGCTAGCATCTTTTCCACTCCCTCACTATGTACTGCTGGCTTTAAAAGGAAGAAGGATTGAGCTTCATCACTGAGGGAAAATATCAATGTATTACATACTAAGTACTTTACTAAAAAAAGGATTTTGTTTATTTTTACTTTTGAGAGAATCATAGAATGACTCAGGTTGGAAGGGACCTTTAAGAAAATATAGTTCCAAACCCTCTTCTATTGGCATTCGTTCTTTCAGTCTACAGAACGTTTAAGGAGCTAATTAGTTTACATCCTGCACACCTCAAAAAATAAAAGACTCCTTTTGATTAGAGAAAATGTGTTAGAAAGACAGAGCTCCTGTTGTTCACTGTTGTTGACATTGTAGTTTATCAACTTTTTAAGCAAGGCTTTTCTCAAAATAATAAATAGAGAAGTGGGTTTTTAGACCTCCATCCACTGCTGAATTTAATGTGCTTTCTAATTAAATAGAAATGAAATATTTCAAGAAGTATCAAACCCAGCAGTGGGAATAAAATCATTATAAAACACAAGATGGTATAAATACCTGCTTTAGATACATCACACTACAAGATTAGACATAATAGCAGGACATTAGGTGACCATAAATAGAAAGCAGAAACCCACTACAAGAAAATTAACATTCTTTTTACTCCATCAGCCTTTGTTCTAATATGTACAATCAGTATATTTGATTGAAACTTGCTTGGATACGCATTCTATTATTCATTTATTATGAAGTGGTATTCAAAATAAACATTTATTTTTTTGTTAAGCCTTAAATTGTCACAAAAACTGGAACAATTCTTCCTTCTAGCTCCTTTGAGTTTTTCCACATGGATAGAAAGAACAACACTACACCTATCTGCACATCCTAGGATAATCAAAGAGAGGTGGAACCTCTCTTTGTTGTAACCAACCTCCCTACCCTCTTGTCCTCTTCAAAGGGTAGAAGAAATGAAGAACAGGACACTTAACATTGTGGTTAATGCTGTCATTACTTCTTCAATGCCAAAATATACTAGTAAAGAGGTTAATTACATTGACCCTCAAGAAACCCTCTTGAATAAAATGACTTCTCCAAGGAAGGGAAGATGACCATAGCATGAATACTATTCAAAGAGCCTCGTTTTTGTACGTTCAGTCCTGACCATTCCTTTACTTTTACAAAGTAATGGGTTCAAATTAGATGTCATCTATCTGATCTTAAATATCTGAAAGATCATTATTTTTCTCAGGGCTAATTAGTAGGCCATACTGATTCATATACATAACAAAGAAAATTGTCAATCAAGGGATGAAGGGTTACACCTTACCTGAAGAAATGTGACAAAATTGAATAGGATAGATTCTCTCCTATGTGTTCCTGTATATTTTAACTGACAATACAGAGTCTTACCTTATAAGCTTTTCTAATTACACAATTTTTCAGTTAGATTACATTAAGAATGTTTGGAAAAATGGGAATTATAATGGAATTGGGAAGAAGATAAGTTTGAGGCAATATAGTTTGCAGAATACGTCTCAGTAGAAATCAGGCCATACCTATTTTGTTTCTGCAGTACTGAACATGTATTTAAAACCTTGTGAACACACTAAACAGCATATTTCATTCAGACATTGATTGAATAAGTCATAAATAGCATTCACTTGTTGTAACACTGTAATATGATAGAAAACACCATGATAGTAAAGGAGTGGTAACACCTTTGGTGGACACAGAAATGATAGAAAAGAGCTGCTTACCTTTGTGAGACCACAAGTAGGCAGGGATTGACAGCAAGAAACACCTCCACTGCCAACCCTTAAATGAAGTCCAGGAAGGGGTAGATCCTGGCTCTACTCCTGATCACTCACGAGCATTGCATGTGCCTGAAACCCCCCTTCCCCGGGGTTGGACCCGCCTTCCCACCAGGTGCTCAATTACTGGTTCAGGCCATGACTTAGCATTTCTGCTATGACTGACAAGGTCAAAATATTTTTTTTTAAAAGAAGTTTAGATTTGTTAGGCTAACAAGGACAAGGTAGCTCCTATAACACAATGTACACCCTTGAAATTCTAAATTGTATAATGAAGGACAAACTTTGGTATTTGCGGAATCAGAAAATTCCCAGAGACAGCACATTAATTTAATTGGTCTTTCAGCATCATTACATAGTTCACTTAGGGAAAAGGAAGAAATGTAATAATAACTTCTTAAATTATTTTTTAGCTCTAGTTTCTGTCAGTTGTCTATTCATTCTCCTTCTCGGTAAGCGCTTTCAAGTTTATGTTGCTATTTGTTATCCTGCGTGTCTGTACATGAGGATTAGATTAGAAATGCATAATGGCTGTGTTTTTTGTTCATGTTTCAAACAGTCTGTATGTGCCATTCACTTCTTAGGACCCACAGCTGTTCTTGTGTCAGCTTGGGTTAATTCCCAGCACTGAACTTCTCTGCTAACAGATTGGTGATGACCTAATGGACTTCTGCTACTGATCCTTCTTCCAAAGGACAAATTGATTGCTACACAGTACTGATTTTCCAGCAAGAAGAAAAACACATTATCCAAATTCATTTGTTTTTAATAACATAGGAATATGAGCTGACCTGTTTCTGATTTAATTTTCTCTTCTTTATTTAGTCTTCTTCATTGTATCCACCAGCAGGAAGCACAAATACTGGAACATTTCATGCATTAATTTTAGGTTCTACCAAACATACATTGTCTGATGTTATAAACCCACATCCTTCCCTGATACTTACCTATACTTTGTATGCAGTTGCATGTTTTATATACCTGCTTATTCGCCAAGCTGTTTCAAATGATAGCAGTAGAAAATTCAATATTTAACATCTGACAATATGAATCTATTTCAAACGCCTTCTATATTGCTAAAGAAGTATAAATATAGTAAACCGCAAAGAAGCAGGAATAAATGAAACTCCGGGGTTTTAATTTTAGCATTAATAATAATTCTGTGTTTGAAGGTGTAATTAAGAGGAACAGATCAGTAGTATTCTTTCAAACACATCAAAGTCCTTGAAAAAAGTGGGAAAATATAATTGTTCTCATTCCATAAACAAGGAAACTATGGTACACACAGGGCATTGCTGTGCATTTTGTAGGGGTGGCATTAAACTTGCTACTTTGAGCATCTGAGAAACATTAATGTCTTCAGCCTGGAGGAGCAAAGTCTGATAGATCAAATTGCACCGAATCAGGTGTGGCAAGAAGAAAGGGAATGGAACTCTGGTAAACTCCAACTTCCAAAATGGGATCATCACAAAGAACTGAGGTCAGAAGAGTCGCAAACAAAGGATGGTAACGGATGACATGGATGCATATTTCATCTGTGTTGTTGTGCAATCCAGAAATGCAATTTGCTTTCTCTGTCTGCTTACAACCAGTGTTTGGAACAGAGTACTGGTCTGGATGAACCCTTGGGCAGAATCAGTATGGTAATTTTTTTACGGATATGAAGTTGCATGGTCCTGCAATATAACTATTAAGTTCTAAGTAACTTATTACTAGCAATTAAAATTAAATTCTATACATGTTGAAAAATCACAGTGTGTACTGAAATAAAATTATTCAACAGAAGAAATACAAATTAATATAACTAAGTTTCCACAGTTGTGCATTTTAAATACTGAATTATTGTTAAAGCTGATTGCTGAGGTTTAATAAAAATACTGGAGATAAGAACAGCTGCTTGGTAATTATTCAAAAATGCATATGCTCTAAATGAATTGCTCATATTAGTTTATTAAACATGGAAGGTTTGTTCAAGCATTTAATTGGCTTTAAAGGAGACAGCTATGAGCAAATTCATTAGATATTAGTTAATTACTAAACAAAGTAATTGGCACTTAATAACTATTTTGATTGATATCTTTGTTGGTCAGGTGAAATTCATTATTTCAGCAAGAAGACTTAGTCATACTTTATACATATTTCACACATTTCACACACAGACCTATGGCTGAATTTTCAAATACGGCTGTTTTTCTGTAAGAAGGTGCAGTGATCCATCACATGTGAACATGAATTACAGGGGCAGGAGGAGATTTAACATATGTAGTGACATGATGTCGTGCAAGAGTGTGCATCTCTAAAAAATATTATGACCACAGCCTGTGTTCTGGGGACGGCAGCCCAGCAATTAGGCAGCTGAGACAGAGGACAGCAGAGCTGATTATTTGCCACTTTTACTTGCAAGCAAGGGTTTCAACTCTGTGATGCTGAGAAATGCAGTTATTTCTTCTTCTCTTCCAGAACACTTTCCAGTTTAGGAGTTGAATGTGACTCTCAAAAGAATGTTGCTATCAACTGGAATGGCAGATATCTCAGGATTTCCTTAAGTTAATGACAATGCTGATCTTCCTTACACAGCCTTGCCTTACTGCGTATTTCTCAGGCCATCCATTGACTGTGGAAGTAAGCACTAACACATGTTGTGAGAGATTCTGAAAAGTAAGCTCTAGATCAGGTTATAGCTATCCATATTGTGCTTGCTTTATGTTTTATTTCCTTTCCTTAAGTGGACTTTGGTCTGTATAATTCATGAAGTTTTTTCCTTTTCCCCAGAATTATTACAAATTTTTTTAAAAATGTAACTCTATATTTTGCAAAGTCAATTTGAGGTAATTTTAAAAGCAACTCTCAAAGTAGCATACAAACACCTGCTTTAGAAGCATCATATTCAAAAATGAAAAAAATCTGTTGTATAGGAATTGTACTTTGACTGGTGCAGACACTGCAAATATTTTGATCTGAAAGAAGAACTCTTCCTAATCTTGTCTGAGTTTGTTCTTGCATGTGAAGAAACAAAATCATTTGTTCATTAGACCATCTATTCTTCTGCTGATTTCACACTGAAAAAAGTTTATGAACTACAGTGACATCTATTAACATTGATATAATTAACTGAAAAAATGTATAGCTCAGAACACATTTAAACCTTTCTGACTCTGATACTGGTGTCATTCCTAGAACTATATCCCCAGTAAGGTGGCTAGAATCCATTCTCTTCCTGATTTTTTTTGTAGCAAATAACATTTCAAAATAGAACTCAAACTAAAACATTGCTGGGAGTTTATTAGAGCTCTTTTGTGATTACAGTCATTTGGCTTAGTGCCATGTAACACCACCTGAGGTGTAGTATAATTGCCCAAAACCACAATGCCTGTCATGTTTTATTTGTTAAGGGTCTATCAACACTACCACTACGAATTTTAATTAACCATGATAGAAAAGTGACAGTCATGTTAGTATGTATAAATACATGTATGCACCTATGTATGCATATGGTGAGTGGAGTGCACGCAAATGTATTTGTTGTTTATTTCTGTATGTAATGTACCTTTTCTAGTACTCAGAACAAATAGTACACCTAATACTTTACATAAAAATATAGTTAAATAAGTATAAATACAATGAGATTTGCACATATGCATACATATAAAAACATACTGTGTTAATTTCATAAATATGTACCTTTATATTTACACATATATAGCAAACTTTTTGAACATGTGTAGAAGAAAGAACTTAGCTATTGTAAAGTGATGTATGCTGTAAATTAACATGTTAATTGCTCATGAAACGTAATCGTTAGCCATTTAAATTAATTTTAATTAAAATGCACACAATTGAACTTTTAGAATTTTTAACAGCCAGTATAATAATTAGTTAATTTAGAAATAGAATATAAAGTACTAGAAATATAATATCAATACATTTAACCACTGATATTTGAAGAAATAAAGCATATTTATGTATCTGTGGCATACTCTTCTTCTTAGTAACAGATCCACAGGAGAGGAATAACAGATAAACGGCAGACAAAATAAAGATGGAACATAGAATGACAGGGCATTAGAGAATAGAGAGAACAAGAAAGAAGGATTGTTTTTGAGTTAAGAGGAACTGCAATTCTGAGGCTCAAAAAACACTTGAATACCTTTCATAAAGTAGGGAGCAAAGTTTCCTGCTTCACAAGAGTTTATATGAGGATACATTAATTAATATTAATGAATTTTTACTTGAAAACTATGACAATTAGCATGCTTGGAGAATAAGGAGCGTACAATTAGCCAGATAATTCAGAACACTGGACTCATTTTCTATTATGTAGAAGTCAACACAACATCTCCTTTGTGTTCTCTGAGAATTGAAAAAATTCCACAATCATAAAAAAGCCAGCTGATTTTAAATCCAAAAGCTAAGATACTTCATAGTAAAGATATATAGAAAGACTTACCAGAACGTTTCTCTATGTGATTCAGATGTCAGCAAATAGGTCTTGCAATCAGGGGGGACCAATTTGTATGTATAGTGTCATGATTGCCATTCCACTTAGACTATCTACCTCATTTCAGTAAGATAAACAGTTTGTAAACCTCATTTGTCCAGACAGACCAGCCACAATATTGAGTCACTGACATTCTCATAGATGGAAAACAAAATAAAACAGCTCCCTACACTTCCTCCCACACAATTGTGACAGCATTAATCAAAGCCTGTGCTACAGGGGTTGGTTGTGTGTACTTATCTCCTCACCTGGAATCCAGACTTTGGCTGCATCAGGTACTCTGCAGCAAGTGAATTTAAGTCACCCATCAATGCAGTGAGGAACAGAAAGAACATTGGTTTTCCATCTATCATTTAAAAGTGTACATTTATGGACTGCAATTTTCAGATCAGTGTTTTGTATTGTAGGAGTGTACTAGTAGGTACGCCTTTTCTTGGCAAACAGACTTTGTTCATGTTGCCCTTTAAGGCCTGTATTACTGAATGAAGAATGAATAAGTGGATCTAAATCTAGTCTATTAAATAAACCTCAATCAATGATAAACAGTTACAAGTTGCTGAATTTGTTTACATGAATTTAGCCTAGATGAGCCTCTGATCCTAATTAATGAAGTTGCTATGGTAGAACAGGTTTGACGTAAAACAAATTCAAATTCATTGACTAAAAGAGAGGTCTACAGCCTGTTCTGCAAGACATTGGATATCCAAAATCTTCATTTGGAGATGGCTAATCTATTTTTGTCATACCTCTGATCCTTGACATAGCATGCATATTGCAGCAGACTAGAAAAGTAAGACTAATTCCATCTTTAACATACATAGGCAGCTTGCCTCAATCGTGTCTCACTTTGGAAACATCCCTCTTAATGCCATACCAGTACTATACCATAACCAGAGGCTGGATATCCCAGCTGTAAGAGAAAGGCTTCAACTACAGGGAATGATCTGTCCCTCTTGGATGGGTGCAGTACTCCGCTCTTCAAATGTAAAAAGCTTGGGTGTGCAACAGGTGGCTGAAGAACAGATGAATTAGTGGCCTGCAAATTACACTGACACAGGCATATTTGGATTAATGGATTTGGGTTGGTGCTACATGTTAACATGTTAAGTGGATTCTTCTTTTTCACTCTTTTACTTCCATAAAGATCATTTCAGCAGCAAACCCAATAGGAAGCTGTGCATTGATGACCGAAGAGAAATATATATATGAAGATGTGTTGCTATTTATCATGAAAATATAATTTTATTTTTACTAAGCAGAACCATCAAAACAAACTTTTCATCTATTGCTTCAATGCTTTTTACACTTTACTGAGTAAGTTATTTGTGCTGCCTGAGGAATGTCAAGCTGAAACATGACAGAAAACTGATCTCCTATTTATCTGAATGAACCTTTAAAGTCTGCGACTACACTGAGGATTCTTGACACCAGCAATGCTGAATATTTTCATGCTGTTTACAGCCTGAACAGTAACGGGCAGGATCAGTGTTAACAGCTATTAGCATGGGAAAAAGAAAAGAGCTGAATCAAAGAGCAGATGGTGGCTGATGAAAGAGCTGCAGGTAATAAAAAGACACATACAGAAAAAGACATTGTTTTCCAGGAAGCGCCATTACTCAAATTTACAAACATTATTCATACCAGCTAGTTATATTGTTCAGTTCTGGGAACAGCTGAAATTCCTTGACACTGCAAACTTGGTTAAAAAATTTTGAATCATGCAGGCTGTGACAAGCTTGATAGGCAATTTGACAATTGCACCCTTTACTACGGCAGAAGAAATGCCACCAGCCAACCAAATACCCCTTCCCTCTGCTAAGAAAAACCCAAACCCTTTTCAGCTGCTACACAAGTCATTCACAAATGACACTTTGTGGGACTATGTAACCTCTGTTAGTCCAAGTCAGTGAAAAAAAAGGTGTATGAGACAGTAGCAAATAATATCCAAATATATTTCTCAGTGTCAGGGCACACTTTAAAGCCTTAAAGCAGACTTAGGCCAGGTGGGGAGCTGGCAACCTCATACGTGTATGTATATTTTCTGTCCTCTGTTTGCCCTGTGTAAGAGGCAAAGGGACACCTGGGAATGTGCACTGCTTGTCCCTTGAAACACCCGCTGAGCCTCCGCTGCCTTGACAGCTGGGATTTTATTTTTAAGAGTCTTTAAAAGGCATTTAAAATTACCACATGTGCCAAATGAAGCTTTATTTCACTGCTACTGTCCTTTTAATGGTGGCTATTCAGTATGGTACAAAACAGGTTTATTTTGACCTTCTTACATAATAGGATAAAATACTTCAGTAAAAAAAGTATGTGACAAACAATGGCCTACACTCTGTGTGGCACACTAAGCATACCTTAAACAGCAATGGCCCCTAACTTATTGTGATTTATGGGAGCCAAATTAACTTCAGTCTGGTTTAGAAAGGTTTAGAAAGTTCAGGTGGCAGCTGTCTCCTCCAGTAAATCTCCCCACAACAATAAAGGTACTCTAGCACTTTCACTTAATTTTCTGCCCAGCTTCACATTAGCCACAGAGAACTGGAAGCTGATGGTGCAGATTTTGAGGCATCACTCGTGTATGGCTTTCCTGGGAAGGATTTCCTTACACTAGCACCCATCTCAGTTCTTCTTGAAAAGAAACAAATTCAAACATCATGACTACCTCATTCACCTAGGATGGGAAAACAAAGAGGTTTTTGTTTGTTTGTTTTTGTTTTGTTTTTCTCAACATGAATAAGAGCTCCTGGCTCAACTACACGAAGGAGTTGTTCTGTCTTACAGACAAATGGGTAGTTATAATAGAACCAATACAAATAAGCTGTAGTAGCTTTTACTGAAAATGCAAAGTTGCAAAACATATAAATCTTTTCTCAGATACACTGTGCTTTATAAATTAATAATACAGCGCATAAATTCAGTATACATTTGTGTGTGTGTGTGTGTGTGGTAATGTAAGTATACATCTGGCAAATGGCAAACTGAACAATGAATAAAAATGTAATGTCGTGTCATATTTGAAAGCGTTTTGTCATGTATGGTACCACTCAACTCTGAGTATATCACAGATAATGCAGAGAGTGCCAGCTAAGTGCTATTCAGACAAGAAGGTAGATGGAGTCTCTGCATTTTTATATCAGCTCTATACTGACAAATACCCCAGTTCTTCCATACTATAGTGCATCTTAAGTAAAGACCCTCGGCATAAAAACATTTCTTCAAGCAGAAGTGATCTCCATTTTCAAAACAAGTGCCTCCACATCTCAGTTAAGGGCTGCTGATCACATTCTATAATCTTGACACACTTAAACTAATTTTTCAATTATAAGTCTCCAAATGCTGGTCTTTGCCATCCGTAGCCACTTTGAGTAGTGCACTATGTTTTGAGTGGATCAACTCAGACAAGACACATACAAAGGGTGAACTCTTCATTGGTAGGTAAGCAAAAAATATCCCACTTTAGCATTTCTCCACACTTTTTCCGGTTCACTAAAACTTTCCATTTTTCTTTTTACAAAAGAAGAAAATACAGAAAGTGGATTTTTCTTAAGTAGATCAGTTTCATGGATGTTCTCTGCACCTAGATCAAGCCTTAAATTTTTAAAGGTACACAGGCTGGATATATCTTGAGGTAATACACAATGAATGTTTGAAGCAGAGAATATGAATAAAGGAATAGGAATGGTTATGAATATAAAAGTCTGAAAGGCAAAGAATGGTTTTCATTCACTGTGATCAACCAAGCACAAAGCCTGATTCAGTATGAATGGGCATGAGTGAAGCGGTATAAATGGAAGTCAATACGACTATCAACAAAAGATTAGGAATGTGCAAGGCAGAGTGTGACAGGGTATTTATAAGCATGTCAGATTACAGATTACAATGAGTAAGGAACTTTAAATTTTCTAATAAAAAAAGCAAACACATTCCGCTTCCTCAGAATATAAATTTACATCTTACAAACAAGCTCAAGTCAGGACTATGCAGAAAAAAATGAAGAATATATCTTTAACTATGCATCTCTCTGTCCAATCTCTATTTGTTTCATACACTGCAAATGTTAGGGAGATTTTTGTAAAATCTAGTTTAATGTTACCAATGATTGAATGCAAAAACTCTGATTTGTGAAATAAAAAGTAAATCACATGGACAGAAAATAATTTTTATTTATTTATTTTAAAGAACAATAAAAATCAGATTAAACAGGCACATTAAGAAAAGGGGTAGTTGCAGGTGGATTTCTACTCTGTTGAGTTTAATATCAGTTTCCATCATGAAGTAAAATTTTCATCATTCCTGTTCTTACCTAGACAGAATGAGACATCCTAAGTATACAGCTCCTTAGGAAAGTGCTTCCCTATAATATTGGAATTATTTGACAAAGACACCTAATATTAAAGCTTTCTTATTACACTAAGGGGACCTTTGTATGGAAGAAACACACGTATCTTCTTGAAATTTTGAGTATTTGTCAAATATAAGTAGATTATTTTTAAATGTAACTCAGGATTTAGGATGCTGCTTCTGATCTTATAGATGCATTTGAATTCTTTGCACTTTCAGGGACTGATTAGGCAGGTTGTTTTTTCACTCCTGGGTTTTTGCAGATACGCAATAGGTGAAACTATGCAGAATTAATAGCAGAAAAGATACCTTATCCCTACTGGTGCCAGGAAATCAAGTTTCTTCAATCTGAATAGTATTCCTAACAAATTCACTATTTTATAATACCAGGCACACATTAAAACTTCATTTATTTTTAATTGCTACCTTACCGTATAACAAGGAATATATCTAAAAAGGCAAAAAATCTTGTATTGCAATTCACAGCTATATGTCTGACTTTATGCATACAATTGCACATGATGGACATAAAGTTACTGCATGATAACCACATAATGAATATGCAGCACTTTGAAGTGCTCATTTGACTGTGGTACAATTCTTGTTTCCATCCATAAACTCAATAAAATAGCACTCAAGTTTTTTCTGTCTTCTCTATTGCAAGCACCTGAAAATTTAGACAGAAATTTATCTCTATTACACCCTCAACTGGAAGGAAAAACTGGATTTAATGGAAACATGAATTATTTTAATCACATGTTGATTATTATGAATTACAGGACTTTCTATTCATGTTTGGAAACCATGTGAAAAAGCCATTCTTTTCTCTAAAAACATGGTTATGAAATGTTCCTATGTAATTCTTTTCTGAAGAACAGGCTATCTTATTCGTAAAGACAGAAAACCTTGAAAACTAAATTAAGATTTAGATTTTTTTAACTTGTGGTCAATTTGCGATACGATGCCAGCTGAATTTCTATTTGATATTCACATTACACTCAAGGTGCAAAGAAATAGAAGTCACAACATCAATAACACAAAGCTAATGTATATGTCAACTTCAATATTATACCTTTACTACTGGAATTCCTGGTTCAATAAAAATCTCTGTGTGCAACCATGATATGAGCCTTAATACCAGTGCTAACTTTTCACAGAATGTCTGAAGACTGGTTGCTCATTTATCTAAATCATCTAGATGTCCACTGTACTGTGAATTGAAATTAAGTCATCTGAGGCAATAAGATGTTGCTCTAGAGCTGTCATTCTTCATTGTAAGTTGTATTTCCATTGTTTGTGTCTCAGATCTCCAAATTGACATGAAGATCTGCTAGACATGGAAGAGGAGACCCATGACTTTGGCCTAATTTCTTCTTCTGTGACCTTTAAAACTTACACAGGGCTATGCTTGCAGTAATAAAGAAAAAGGAGCACAAGAAGAAATATAAGCTGGTAGCATAGTACCAACTCTGGGAAAGCAGCGCAACTACAAGTATTAATGATTTTAATTTTGTTCCTTCCTACAGATGTAGAAATGCTCTTTCTCATTTATTTGTTTTGTAAAACATAAACCCTTATTCAAAGAGCAGATAGCTCAGTGAAGATTTTTCCACAGTATATATTTTAGTAACTTGGGAGAGAAATGGACGGTGGTGGATCACAAGTTTATTGCCATCTATGTCCATCTATCTATACAGAGAATTATATAGAAAAAATTTCCATTTCTTACTGCATATGAAGTATCTAATGAGCTAATGTTGAAACTGGATTAACAATTGAAAATAAGTTCTCTGTTTCCTTGTTCTTTGATTGTCTGTGGTTATTCTCTTTTCCCAGTAGGGACAGACAATAGAGGCCATCGTGACTTCTTTTTTATAGTGAATGCTCTGATGTACTGAAAAGAAAACAATTAGAGGGAAATGCTCAATATACTCTGCTCTTAAAATTATTTGACGCTCTCTTTTATTAATCTCTATGGGTGCATAGATGTTTCTAACAAAACATTAGGCATGACAAATAGATTCTTTAACAAAGCTGATTATTTTAATAGTGGGTGTCAATCACAATGGGATTATTTAACTCCAACAAATAATTTTCTTTCAAAAATCTTTGTCTTGCTGAGGTTCACTTAGAAAAATTGAGAAAGGCTTTCAACTGAAAATAAGATATAAATTCAATTATGATCTAAGTAAGCTCCTGCATTTTCAAACATGATATTCTTATTCCTTAGATAATTCTAATTAAAAAAAAAAAAAAAAAAAAACTGAAATTCAGGTAGGTGCTGTGGCTTTAAAAGTAATATTCTCCCAACTTAGATACATATGTTGGCCTAGAGATTTAGTTATTACTTTCAAGGGTAGGAGGCTGAGGAGCTAGGAATATTGCTTAGAGTAGTCTTGGATAGGCTGAGGGTATCTGAGTGAATCATTAGAGGAAATATATCATTAAAATAATTTTAACTGGATGCCTCTTTCTGACAAAGCCAATGATTTTTGTGATTCCTAAAAATATTCATTTTTTAACTGTCTGTTAACAATTTTGATAAAATTAAGATGTCTTTGAATGAAACTAAGTCTGTATCTTGGAAAAAATACATATAAAGTGCCAAAAGTACAATCTTACATGTAGGTCATCTACTTTCCGTACTCATTTTTGCAGTCAGATTTGCATAGTATATTTCAGGAATTAATTTCCTGATTTCTAGCTGTAAAACATGTTATAGTATATGAGTGCATGTATCTGTATATCTGTGTATAAACCAAACACTATCAATGATAATAGGCTTGCTATTTCTTATATTATGTAGGCAAACTGTAATTTGTGTTCTTCCCTTTTGACACTGTAATACTTTCACAGCAATGTCACACGCAGTTTAATTCTTATTCTCCCCTGTATTTTTGATTTAATTGCTATAATCAGCGCAAATACTTCCTCATTTGCATGCATTTCCCTGTGTGCAAGCATATGCATACAGATCTACAGGAAAACGCGTTTCAAATCACCAGAGTGAAGTATCTAATATCAAGTGACACAACTGAAGGGAAGAAAAAAAAAAAAGCCAGAATCTCTCCATGCCAACACAAACATAAAGCAGAATGGAAAACATTACATAGCAGCATTTTGTATTCTCCCGAACAAAATAAGCATGGAACTTCCAGATGTCTGAAAGGTTTTTGAGTTTTATTACTGGTTTCTCGATAGCATTCAAGAAGGAAATAGTTAAGACCATCCACAGCTGTAATGTTCCTTATTCCTTATCATTTCTGCTCAACTCTGAGGTAAAAACGTACGCTAATTCTGTGGGTGGGAGGTTGCCTCAATTCAGAAAGTATCTATCATCTATCATATGTCATCTTAATTAGATTGCATGTTAATATGAAACATACTATTTTAACATGGGTGTATTTTCACTGATATTTCCATTACAGTGCAGGGATTCTCTGTGATCATTTCAATATAGTGTCTGCTTTCAAACAGATTTTACAACAAATGCTTAATCTTTGAAATATGAAGATGCAATTCCTATTCATATGATAGTTTAGTTTTATCATTCGTTTTGTCAAAGTTTATCTACATCAAAATCAAGTCTCTGATATTTCTTACCACTGCACAAATACCTTCTTTTTGTGATTCAAAAATCATTGCTTATTTTAAATAAGTTTTCCTGATGTTGACTCACACAACTTGAGCTTGTACTGCTTAACTCTAGTTTTTATCTATATAAAAAGTACATGAAATACTCTCTATATATCAATCCATATGTTAATTAAGTGATCGGTCCCCTAATTCAGTGATTATCCAAGTCACCAGTTCCTAATGTGAGCTAGTACTAGCACAAGGAAGTTCTGGCTGTGTGGGAAGCTGAAAATCTGTTCTGGAAATAATCATGGAGTTCTATTACCACCAATTCACATTTCTGCATATCTCTGTGGAACAAATGGACAACAAATAGAATTTGTTTTATCACCTAGCACTCCAAAAATTCTGTTCTGTTTTTCTCCAAATTTGTAATTAGAAGTACCATGAATACAACTTGGACAACTGTCTGTATGAACATGAAATAAAAAAGTCTTAGGCTGCTGCTACTGGACATTTGTTATTGTCACTTTCATAATTCTTGTTATGCTTATCTTCCTTTTTGCAGGTAGCTGTCTGTCTCTAATTTGCTCATGCTTTTTATACAAATGCTTTAATTTTTCATGATCATTCAAATAGCAAATTTCAAAGGTGTTGGGGTCATAACTTTTCCATTCAGAAATGCCTCACTAGTGTTTGAGAACCATAAGTGCAGTTTTTTTGTCTTTCGTCATATTGAAACATAGAACATATTTCAGTCAATAAATGATTTAAATTCTACAGAAAGTAACAAGTATTTAAATTTCTGAACTTTGGATCACATTTAAATTTGTATATTAGCTCTATATTTTAGACTAGCAAGTATGAAAAAAACAATAATTTCTTTCTCCTTTACGGACTTCACTTTCATTTCATTCTTGCCATATTTGCATTGAAAAAGAGTTAAAAAAAAAATGTCCTCTTATAAACATACTTGTTTGCACACACTTGTTTGCATATAAACACTTCTGTTTGCATGCTAGTATATCCATACTTACATGAATAATTCTTACCTAAACCTTCATCCTATCATACCTATCCACAATAAGCAGCTTCAACATAGTAAAGGGAAAAGCAAAGAAAGTCTGGTGCATAGTTGTGTAAAATTGCTGGATTTAACAATCATGTTTGTGAATACATTATTTCACTTATTGCCCAGTAGTAACCCAAAAGAAGATAAATCTTTTCTAAGTATACATGACTGACAATATAGCTGTAGAAATGTCTTCTTCTAGATTGCAATACAACATTGAAAGAGAAATGAAAAAATAAATAAATAAATAAAAATAAAAAGAACAAAAAAAAAAAAACGGTTTTCTTTTTTTAATTTTAAAAACAAGTGTCAGGCACTGAATTACTCACTGAACTGCTTTCCCTTAATTTGTCTTGAGATTACAGCCATGGTTTTCAGAACCATATAGTTCCACATTATGCTTCAAACTATTGTTATTATGATTAAGGAAAATTGCACTACTTTCTTGGAAATGTATTATATTCTTGGACTCAGTTCTTAACTGTGGAACTTAGCCCCACTTTGAGGTCCTGTAAAACCTGGATCATTTAGAGTGACCCATTCACATAGTTGGAATACGTGCTGTTGGGATAAATTCAGAGGCTTTAGCTGTGATTTAGTTTTAGGTAGGAATACACAGGGTAGGAAAAAAAAATGCGAATACTTCTTTTATATATGTACAGGCTCCATCGCATAATTATAAATAACTAGCATTTATAAAACATTTGCTGGAATCACTTCAAATAATTTGATATAGAAAACAGATTTAATTTGTTAGTCACAGACCAAAATTAATTGCAAATGTTACCTAATTTAAACAGAAAACTTTAAAGCATTTGTTGAGCACAAGCTGATAAGCAAGCACCAGAGAAAATAATATATTTTAGATGTGTAGTAAGATATATAACTAGCAAGCATCACCAGGTGGCACTGCTAGAAACAATTGATTTATCTTTGCAAATGGTAAGAAATGAGTGACAGACTGTGTGCAAAGCAAAGAAGAAACTTAGGGATGATGTATGCAGTTGCATATTGGCATCACTTCTTCTGACACCCTGTTCTGTTAATAAAAGTAGTCTTAGCAAGTTTGGGGTCATGGTGGTAGGAAAGAAAAATTCAGTAACAGCTCTGTGCGTATAAGCAACCCAATTCTTGGTACATGTCATCATCACAGTATTATGTCAACACTTTCATGACAACAGTTTCACCGTAGGATAAATCACATAGTGTGGGAAATATTTAACAAAACCCAGAGTGCCATATCTTGAAATGATAGGTAGAAATGATAAATTCAAGACCTCCCTTCAGAAACAATGCTTTGAATCGGGATTCCTTTCCCTTTGCAATGACCATTTATTTCTTAATACAGGTTACAGCTTCTTTCAATCTAGCCTATGAATACTATGTTTCTTAAATGGTCTTCTAATGATGATCTTTGAGGAATTCATAGAAATTTCAGCTGGGGAAGAATTCAGTGGGTTTTAGTTATGTTTTTTCACTTGTTGTTTGGTTGGGGTTTTTTTGTTTGGTTGGTTGGTTGGTTTTGGAGGGGCGGATAGGGCTTGTTTGCTTGTTTTTTTACAAATCTACAACTAGAAATTTTCCTGGGTTTTCAGCAGGTGTATCATAGACCTGATAAAAGGAAATATTCTCATAAATACTTAAATATTTAGTAACTATTTATCTTAAATTAATTAATCATACTGTCATAGAAAACCCAGCCTGACTTGCTGGTAGAGAAGAATGTCCTATCTACATCTAAAAATCCAGATCCACTGATAAAGTACTTCTGCTGTTTGTTTGCTTCTCCCAACTATTTGCTTTGTCAGTTTCTTTTCTGTTTCTCCTTTGAAGGGAGAGCAGATAATGTATGCTTCTTGTGTACTGGCGTTGTCTTTCCAGCCTCAATTGTTAAGTGTCAGTTTTTCCCTTAAAGACACGGTGCAATACCGGAATACTGGAAGAAAACCAACAGCAAGAAACTCAACGCAATTTTACAGGTTATTACACACAAATGTTTTTACATTCAGTAATGGGTGTTGCCTACTTATAACAAACTTGTCAATGGCAGATAAAGGAAATTTCAGTGCTGTGTATCATTACTAGATGTTGATTTTTCTTTATCAAATCATTTTTAATCCAAAGTAAGTTCATTTCCAGAAGGTGCTTATATGTGCTTTAAGCATTAGAGGCATGGTTATCCTTAGGGGCAAAGCTTGTAGGTGAAGGAAGATTAGCTTTTTACACCGATACGGTCTCTCTAGATGTACTTAGGTATAATCCCCAATAAAGGTGCTGTGCGTCTCCTTAGTCTGATAGCAGCTAAGAGACTGCCTAGCTGGAGTTTCCCTAGGAGTCATCATTATTACGCTAAAATAGTTATAGTTCAGACTTTATATTAGTGATACCGATGTCAGTGCTCCTGAGAAAAAGAAGGTAACAGATAGACAAACAGCTAGACAGAGAGGAGGTCTGCTATGTTTTTTTCTAGGGCAGTAAATGTATGAATGTGAGCAAAAAAACAGATGGAAGAGAGGGAGGTGATACAAGACAACCAGCACGGCCTCACCAAAGGCAAGTCCTGCCTGACCAACATAGTGGCCTTTTATGATTGCATGATAGCATCAACAGACAAAGGAAGAGCCATTGAAATTATCTATCTGTACTTTGATGTGGTCTTCCATAACCTCCTTCTCTCCAAACTGGAGGGATATGGATTTGATGGGTGGACTTTCAATGGACAAGTAGTTTCCCTCAAAGCTCAGTAACAGGACTGGTACTCTTTAATATCTCAATCAATGATATTGACAGTGGGATTGAGTGCCCCCTCAGCAAGTTGGCTGATGACACCATGCTATGTGGTGGGACAAGATGCAATCCAGAGAGACCTAGACATGCTTGAGCAGTAAGCCCAGGAGAACCTCATGAGGTTAACAAAGCCAAGGGCAAAGAATTGCACCTGTGTTGTGACAATCTCACTATCAGTACAAGCTGAGGGATGTAACAATAGGCCACAGACCTGCCAAAATGCACTTGGAAGGCACTGATGGATGGGAAGCTGAACGTGAGCCAGCAATGTGCCCTTGCAGCCCAGAAAGTCAACCATATCCTAGGCCGCATCAAAAGAAGCATGACCTGCATTCAAAGGAGGTGATCCCGCCCTCTACTCTGTACTGAGGACAGGCTGAGAGAGCTAGGACTGTTTGGCCTGGAGAAGTGAATGCTCTGGGGAAACCTGATAACAACCTTTCAGTATCTAAAGGAAGGCTATAAAAAGAACGGGACAGATTTTTTAGCAACGTCTATTGTGAAAGGACAAGGAGAAATGATTTTAAACTTAAAGAGGGGAGATTTAGACTGGATATAAGAAAAAAGGTTTTTACAATAAGGGTAGTGAAGCATTAGAGGAGGTTGTCCAGAAAGGTGGTGGGTACTCTGGCCCTGGAAACATTAAGGGTCAGGCTGGGCCAAGCTCTGAGTAATTTATCTGATTGTAGATGTCCCTGTTCATTGCAGGGGAGTTGGAGTTGGACTAGATGACCTTTAAAAGGTCCCTTCCAACTCATAGGTTTCTATGATTCTCTCCGGAAAGCAAGACAGGAAAAGTACAGAGCAGCAGGAGTGGTAAGTCATCTCCTCTTCTGCATCCCACGTGCAGGGATAGAACAAGAGAGAATGGCTTTAAACTAAATGAGGGTAGATTTAGGTCAGATGTTAGCAAGAAATGTTTTACTCAGAAGGTGGTAAAGCACTGAAACAGGTTGCACAGGAAGGTTGTGGATGCTCCATTACTGGAGGTGTTCAAGACCAGGTTGGATGTGATCCTGGGCAGTTTGACCTAGTGGATGGCAATCCTGCCCATGGTAGGGACTTGAAACTAGATGATCTTTAATTCCCCTCCAACTTAAGCTATTCTATGATTCTATGCCCACATTGAACATGTTGGTAACAAACTGAAAGGAAAAGCAGATAACCATCTTAAAATAGCCACTGCACTGAAGTCAATAACATGATCAGGAGATTCTGGGGTTTAGAACACGTTGTTAAAGGAACAAACTGAAAAATCTCCTATGCCAGAGGATACTCTAACAATGTGTCAGAAATACTGTGATCCTGAAAACAAACAAACAAACAAACCTGAGTTTGAATGATATCAGTTCTGTTCTCACCAGAACCAAGAAGAGGAGCAGATGGAAAAGCATGTAATAGAGCTGAAGCAAAAAGCCTGAAATTCTGAGTCAGAAAACACTGAGAATGACATGCTTAGGGATAAAACTATGTTTGGTGTCACTGATAAATCACTTGCATAAAGGCGTCAGAGGAAGGCTGATTTGTGCATGCAGAAAGAGATAATCTGCAGAGTTGAAGGGCTACACAGAGAGCAGGTCTGCTAACATTTTAAATTTGCACAACCTCCTATGGCATGCAAAAACATGTGGGGAGGACCTAAGGATCCTTAAGTCGCAGCAAAATAAACCTGCACACCTCTCACAGGGATACAAACAAGTTTGTGCAAATTTCTGTCACAAATGCAGCATGTGTAATCACTATTCTTGCTTCTCAAAACAAGAAACAGACCCTAGGGAAAAAGTCACAAATCCCTAGCTGAACTCAGATGTGACTAATCTTGTAGATGTAGTATCATAAAATAGAACAAACCCTACAGCACATGCAGAAAGTGCTCCAAGAAGTGTACACAAAGGGTTCAAGATAAGCACAGGAGTTGAGGTTCATCTTTTAAAATAGACACCGTTTCCTAGTCTGGATAAAGAAACTGAACTATCTGAGCTGTAATGGAGTCCCAGAGAAAACTCTGAAGTCAAGTTAACAAGGGAAACGGATGAAGAAAAAGCAATTTTTGACCCATTGCTGTGGAAGGTTTTGAGGCAAAGCAGACAAGAAATATCACGGAATACTCACCACAAACACCCAGAAGTCTTCAAAGTGTTAGCAGAATACCATAAAGAGGATCACATATATATCTGCATTCATCAGCCATTCCTGTCATGCCCAGCTGTAAAATTTATTTTTGCAGTGACAGAGATCTTCAAAGCAACAGCTATGGGAACAAGGGAATATATACACAGATATTCAGTTTGTGTGCTAACAGCATCACACCAGACAAAAAAAAAAAAAAAAAAGGTGGATTCTGGATGTACCTGAATTCTAGTGGTTTCAAGAAGACTAAGCTGTGATAGCAAATTGTGAAAGCCAACCGGCCAGCTAAGAGTAATCCTGGTAGGAAGGATGGATACTGTCAAGTCAGATTAGATGTAGAATGATATTAACTGTGCACTTTCAGTACACCCTGGGGCAGAAACAAGTTTCACTGCTTACCTTTTGGAATAAGGTCAGTGAGTAAAGTGTTTCAACAAAAGAACAAAGACTGCTTGGAAACCTTGCAGGCATCCAGAAAACAACTGACGACATAAGTAATAGCGGCATCAATTCTGATGAAACACATCAGTACTGAAGAAAGTGATGACAGGAGCTCACACAGCAAGTATAGAGTTCAGAGCACATAAGATCCCACCCATTATAAAATAAATTGATTACACTGGACAAACAATTTCATAACAAAAACAAATAAGAGGACAGCAAAGCCTCAGTCATATCATACATGAAATCTTCATAGGACGAAACAAAATAAAACATTAAATAAGGCCTTCATTGGATACTTCACACTGTAGAAGTATTTCTGGATGATTCCTCCTTGCAGATGATGGACTTTTGATTGCTCCCCTGCACTGGATGGTTACGGATTTAGGGAACTAGATGCTGCAAAAAATAATGCCAGCTTTCTCTACTATCCCATATCAAATTGCAACTCTTCAGCAAGAAAGACATCATTCATACAGGTGCATAGTGTACGATTTCTACACCAAAAAAATTTTTGTATGTCTCATTGAGAAAGTTACCCTGCAGTGTAACACAGAAGCAAATGATGAGCACAAAGCTCAACCTTCAATAACAACTTGTTAAACACCCAGATGAAAGAGGTTTATCTTTTAATGGTGGCATAACACAAGCTGTCCATTGAAACTTCTTGAAAGAAGAAAATAAATGACTTTCAGACTGAAAGATCACAATTTAACAAAATTGTTTCTGGGGCACCTTCAAGCCTTCCCCAGAGCTGGGTTGTTGCAGTTAGCTACGTGAGGAGTTAGGTCTTTCCAGCTAGCTCTTCCTCCTCCTAAAGTTCTCCTATGATTTTTTTGTCTGCTGAGGTTTTGACTGTTGAAGTCTGCCTTCTTGAGATGCATTTGAGAATTAAATACAGAAACAGATAAGCCCAATGTTAAGGATTAATCAGCAAGCTGCCAGGATTGCTGCAGGCGTCTGCTCACGCTGCAGGCTGCATGGAGAGATGCCGTTTGAGAGGCAGTTTACTTACAGGCTTTTGAGTGAAGGAAGGACAATATCGTGTTGCGACTGAGTACTCTGCAAAATTAGCCACCTATTGTCACAAATGCGATGATGGATCTTTTCAAAAGAAGCAAAATGTGCCTCTGACTTATTCAGGGATGCCTTTCAGAGCTTTTGCTTTTCTTCCTAGTTACTAACAAAATGGAAGGGTTTAAACTCTGTGTTCTTGCCTGCCTTGATGAAAAGACCATGAAGCAGTTAAGAGTAAATGACTGACATCTCAGAAACTTTTAGCAGCTTCCTGCGCCTTGAGTCGCTCACCAAAGGAAGCTGCCTGGAGAAATGACAAAGTCGTTGTGCGGCAGTTCAGGCAGAAGAGAGACACGAGTCCCAGCTTCTGAGGCAGATGTCACAAACATTTAAACAGCTGTCAGAACCAGCTCAGGCTGTCATCAGGCTTGACCTTAAACCCAGTTTAGTTTTTAAATGTTAGGAGAGGGAAAAAAGAAAAGAAAAAAAATAATAAAAGGGGGGAGGGAGGGGGGAGGGGAGGAAATTCAACACAGTGAAGTTACACAGCTGCTTGAAATATTAAATGAAAGGACTGAACATCTGTTCACTTGCTTTTCAAACTTTAATGGTTTGGAGAGATATTCTGTTGTCTTAGATCTTTAAGAACATCTGAGACCCATGCAGCTTCAGCACCTGTGAAAAATCCCCTCTCAAAACACGCATTCACTTCAAAGCTTATTACTCCTGTTCTTTGCCAAACATATGTTGCCAAACATCACAACAAATTATTAATAATACTAAGGTCTTATTTGACTTCTGTGAAGCAAATTTCCTGAATGAGCACCAAAATACCACTTAAGCATTAATAACCTTGTAATGCCCAAAGAAATAGCTGGAGAACCATTTAGTAGGAAATAAGCTTAAGTTAAATTGATCCATTTTTTGTTTGTATTTATTTGGGGAGTTTTTAGATACTCCTTCCTTTTCATTTGAAATTTTAAACTAATTTCAGTTTCCCAGAATCAGGCACAGCGTGTAATGAACTTGCAAGCTTCCTGACGCAGGATACTATTTACATTGTTAAGGGAATTATGGGTGGGTACAGTATAAGGCATATACTAGGCATTTATACGAAAAAGAACAGCTTCTACAGTAAAACTATATGGTTTATATTTATATTGGTCTTGTGTTCCAGGACATAGGATGTAAAATAGAAAGCATAGAAATCTGTAGTGTAAACATAATTGTAATTTTAGTACTAGATGTTTGCAGTGTGCTGCTGGGACCAAATATATAGCACAAAGCTATACTTTGCATATTCTTCCAATAACAGGCTTCAAGAGGAGCCAGAAAGTGAAAAGAAAAAAAAAACTGGTCAGCAAGATTTCTGTTTATATTTCTCTTTTCATTTCTAATGGGTTTCCACTGGAGGCATTTATTATCACTCCACAAGGTTTCCTTTGGTTAGCACAAGTTACAGACTCAGCTCTGAAATTTCAGCATGCAATATAAGATTACAAACTCAAATTCACTCACTTTTCCACATCTGGAATGCTAACATTCATTTAAGGAAGATGTAAATTTAGGTGGTATTTCTTTACCTTTGTAACTTTAAGAAGAGGAAGCATAAGGCCTTAGAGATATGATGGCTATAAGTGATGCCATGTTACTTTTCCTGCCATTCATGCACTGCAATGAATTTTTAATGTTTTGTAAGTTGATGGCTCAAAGGAAAAAAATCATACCACTAAAAGTAAACAGGTAAAATTAATGACGCCGATGATAAAAACAGCATTAATAATACAAATCCCATGTAAGTCTCTTCAAATTTTATGAAAGATAGAACATAATTTGTAAAATTAAAAAAAAAATCTAAATTACCAATAAATCTTCATTAAAGTTTAAAACAAAGAAATCTATATAAAGGAGTGGAGGATTAAAAAACTATGGCATTGGATAAAGAGTAATTAATCAGACCAAGAGGGAGATATTTTCAAAACAATCACAAACGGCAAAGAAAGTTCAGCATTTGGGGATAACGTACTGGTAAGGAAGGAAAAAACAATACGGACAAAAAGCATTGTGGACAATGTGACACATTACTTAGAATATTCAGTGTTTTCCACTGAAGAAATGAATTCTTGGTTATTTATACAGAGGAAACATCATCATTAAATGTAATTTTATGAAATGAAAGCTAAATAACATATAGAAGGGAAATTTTGCTACCTAGCACCATTTATGAGTTGTAATGCCACTTGTTCTTCCATCCTGTTGTACATACACTTAGCATTTACAGGATACTCATACAGATTTTTTTTTTTTTTTTAAAGCTGCCATTTCCTACATGAAACTAACTCAATATATATATATATATAATAAATAAATAAATAAATAAATAAAAATCAGAAAGGATGGCTTAATAACAAAGTGTTAGATACACAGTGTGAAAATCATCCAACAAAGATAAAAAGAAAATTTAGGAAACCATACTTTTTGAAAGTAATCCATTGTCGTCTGAAAGCCAAGGCTTATATGCAGTACATTTCAGATATCAGAAATATTTTGCCCTTATACATGTACCCAGCTATAAGACTACAGATAGCATGCCCTGATTACAAATATAGTCTATATAATGGCCATTTATTGAGCTGTGGAGTTTTAGATGCCATTCCACATTTAACAGCTGTGATGGAAGACCTCTGTGATATTCATTCCAACACTGACACCCTCAAGTCATATTTCTTCTCTTGTCAGAAAGTATTTATTTTTATCAGCAGCTTGTCATTCAAGTGTATTACAAAAAAAAATTTTGAGAAGTGGGCAGCTGTGGAGCCTCTATGTCAACCGTGAAGATAACGTCTCTCAATTTAATGCCGCTATTTGGTTATTATACATTCATAAATAGTCAAATATCAGTTCAAAGTCTCCAGACATCAGAACTGAGAGAGGAAACTGAAAGCATAGGTGGTATTGAATTTTTCACTTACTCTCACAAAACAAGTCATCCTGTTAATAACCTGGCTCTCATCCCAGCCAGACATAACACATTTTGAAGTTGTCTTTCTCCCTGGCAGTGTCAGAATTGGCAGCTATATTCACACTAGAAAGTTTTCAAGTGGTCAGACAGGTCTGCTTTGTTTTCTTGTCCCCACTCCACAGACCTTTGCAGTGCTGGTGGATAGAAGAGAACAAAAGCAACTGGCATATCTGCAGATGCACATTAGCTTGGTACCACATGAATACGAACTCAGAAAGAAATATGCTGAAAACAGACAGTATTATTGGTATAGGAAATCTCTAAGTCCAAATCCTAAAATTATAAAGCTAATGCTATTTTAAGTTTGTTCCTCCTCATATTTATATAAACACTGAGTTAGAAAACAGCTAGATACTAGTGACTCTTTCTAAGACATGGAAAAGAGCATTTATTATCCATCATTAATTAAGAAACAAAAGCAATAAAATAAATAATTAAAATTAAAAGTAAAAATAAGAAAACCAGCAAAGGTCTGTATCTTCTCCAAAATGATACTTAGCAATGACTCAGCATCTACAGAACAAGTTATTCACAGACTCACCCTCTGATGTGCAATTTGTACTTCATTATGTTTGTCAAATAAAAATTCCTTGCTTTAAAATGATAATTTTGTGTCATTGGGAACTTGGGCAGGGGAGAATTCAGGACAGACAGTCCTGAGATTAAGCCACAACACCTACTTCTAGGAAAGGCTTTATCAGAAAAGGAATACACCCTGTACAAGTAAAACATATATGGTAATTACATAATATCAGCAAGCACATCCCAGAATGTTGTATACAGATTTATTACGTACTGTTCCACACCATGAAAAATATGTGTTTAATTTTATCTGCTTCAGTATACTTTCTATATAACGCAGCTTTGCTTTGCACATTGAGTAAATGAATCCTCTTCATACTTTTCTTCATAAAATGTTTGACAATAGTCCTGGATATTTAAGGGATGCTTGAATTGATAGCTCTAAGACAAAATATGAAGATTTTAAGCCTGCTCGGCCTGAACAGCTGCTCAGCTGTGCAAGGCAAAGTTGGAAAATGCCATACCTTTCCGACAGTGATGTTGCATAGGAGGCAGAGAGTTTCAGCTTCTGCTGTTCCTGAGACTCTCCCAGTGGCCTGTCTGGGAGTCTGCAAACCAGGCACTGCTCTACCTCAAACAAAGGGCTGAGAAAGCAGTTCCATGTTTTTAAAAATACCCCAAATGCCTTGCTCCTCCCAGATATCTCTTTTTTTTTTCTCTCTCTCTTTGATAGACAATTTGTATTTAAAGTGGAAAATGCAAAAGCTTCCCAGTTAATAAATTCTGATCAGCCCCACTTGAAAATTATCCCTGGATTGGCTGTTATCTGGCATCCTCAAAATATGCTCAGCTACCATTTTCTTTCCTAGACAATCCTTAGCCATCCCAGAATATGCTGACATATAGCAAGACACCATTATTTTTTTTAGCACAGCTCTCTAATAGTACAGTACAACAGGCATTTACAGTGCTGTATAATTAAGCTAATGTATTTAGTAAATTTATTTCTAGAAAGGTTATGCAATGTGCTGCTTTTATCATTACAGGTGAAGCATGGCTTCTATGCATTTGACATTGCAGAGTGTTTTTCATAGATCCTAAAAGGTCTTTTTGTCATATAATTATCTAAAACTTGTTTGCTTAGGAGACTGGAAAACGAGCAGCTTCTTTTTTCACGCGTATCAATTTGCCTGCATAGAGTATCAAACCTCAGGAGACTTTTCTACATCGCACGAGGTGGGCTCATATATGTTTTGTTTTTCATGCAGATAAAAATATACGTTTGTGTCAGTATGATCTTTTCCTACCTTGAAATGAGGAGGGTTTCAAGTTAGTTTATTTTAATTTAGTCTGGGATGTAAACTTTTGTGAATGCCTTTGAATATCTGCTGTTTCCCAATACATCACAATGCTACAAGGTTTTCAAAGGCACTAATCATGTTTTACTTCTGTCTTTATGGAAATGTCAGGGACAGGTAACGTCTTGCACTGCAGTCAGAGCATGTATTTACACATGAGATTTTATATTTGTGTTTGAATAACGTAGTATGCGTGGCCATTTTGAGAAAAAAAGCTTTGATCACTATTGTTGCTAACCATATTAATACTAATGTGCAGTATTCTCAACAAAGCATATCATAGGGTGCTTTGCAATTCAAATACAATTAAAAAGCAACATCAAATAAACGTTTGATTTTTATTTAAAATAAGAGTGATGCAGCTCCCTAAATACACACCAAATTAAGAATATTAGAAAACAGTCTCCTAGGGCTTCATTTCCTCTCTGCATGAGCTGGGCTTTGCAGGTTCCTTCTGAACTGTGCACCTTAGATGGAGCTCAGCTCACAAGCCCTGTGCCTTCTGCCTCTTGACTGCCACCCAGTCACCTTCCCAAAGCCCAGATGCTTCCTTCCATTCCTGCCTCTTATCAGCATCTAAATTCCCAAGGTCCATCAGTACCACACTGAAGAAAATAGCCATTGGCAATGTGATTTCCCAATGTGGTACGGGCTTTATCTGGTGACAGAGGATGCCTGCAGATGTGACTGCAGATCACAGAGCATCTTCAAATGTCTCAGTGCTGCTGCTGGAGAAAACATGACCATAACCTGAATGTCATAATTCAGTCACAGCATGAAAAGGTGTTAGAGGACAAAAAACGTTATCAGTTGCTTACAAACTGAGCAAATGTATACAGAAAACTCACTGCAAGGCAAGCACTGAAGCACATTTCTTCTCAGTATCACTCTAATTTAAAATCTTATATAATTTTGTCAATGTTACAAATATTTTTCTTGCTTCCTTAATTCATATAAGCCTTGAGAAATACACTTTCCTTGAGCTTATTATTTGACCCTGCTTTTCCAGAGGATAAGTCTGAAGTTTCTGTTCTTCAGATATCTGTTTTATTTCTTAAAATCAACACTGTTCTTCCAAAGTGAAATGAAGGTTTCAGAATGCAATCTATTTCAGACAAAAAAAAATTACAGTAGGCTGTATTTCTTCATCCTGGTTGATAAATTACACATTATGTTACGCTGTAGCTCCTCCCGGTAGTACTCCAAATATTTTATATTGGTTTTGCATATCATCTTCTCTTGGGAAGAATGCTTTTTTTCCTGCGAGTTTAGTCTCTGCCTCCAGCAGAAGTTATGCAACATTAGAATACCAGAAAAAAGGGAAAAAAAATCTAACAAAATTCTTTCATGCCAGGAGAGATGAACATTATAAACTTAACCATGATCCTGAATTTGCCTGGCAGTCTCTTACAAACCTTTTCACTAATTCTGCTCCAGGCATTTGTGTCAAACCACTGCTTGCTGCCAGGAGGCAGGAAGAATCATGCTTGAAGCAGCAGCATCTCTTCTGCAGAGAAGAGATGGTGTTTTGGAAACCACTGCAAGTACTTTCATGGGTCATAGTTGGTCTCACCTGGGCACAGTCCCATGGCAGGGAAGGTGGAGTCACAGCTCTGAGGAAACCACACTCACAGCTTCATTGGCAGAGACAAGGCAAATGCAGTAGGTGTCTGTTACAGAGCACATCCATGCTGTTTTGGCAAAAAAAAAAAAAAGAAAAAAGAAAAAAAAAAAAGGCATTATATGCCTTTGAACATATGTCACATATCACAAGTGACATGTTTCTGGGATCTCTGTGTCAAAATAGCAGAATATTTTTTCAGTTTTATTTTGATGACGTGTTTTTAGATTCACTTTAAATTCTATATTGGTTCATTTGCGCTTTAGCTCATGGTAAACTCTGTGCTTCTTCAGGTACAGAGTGAAATTCAGGCAGTAATAGGTGTAGCATTCAAGGAAGCCATATGTCCTTTTCTACCCACGGTATATAAAAATAGGCAATAACATAATAATGCAAAGGAAGGTTTGGCACAGTTAAATTCCATTATCCCATATTCTATCTGAAGTAGGACTTAGGCTCCCAAATGCAGAGAAGAAAGTCTGATGGAAAGGAATGGGCTTCATTAGTGTGTCACAGGACTAAAAGGGAAACGTTCACACTTCTTCAACACCTGAAAACTATTCTTCTAGGTTTGTTACTCTGCCCTAATTTACCCACAGTTAAATGTATTTGTTATGCTTCTGAGTGATGTAGCTTTTAGCTACTTCTGTAGAAAAGACTATTATTTGGTAAACTATTAGGACTTGAGATAGCAAAGAAGGGATCCCATGCTGCTTATATTCACAGTAGGAAATACAACGTCCACTAATCAAACAGAAGGATAAAATGTGCTGTAGTTCCAGCCAGTGTCAATGCAGAAAACATGCCCAGATCTCAGAGCTGGTAAAAAAAAAAAAATAATGTTTTGTGAGTGGGTGCTCAATGCATTTTGTGGAAGAGTACTCAAATGCTGAAGATATTTCAGACAGTGGCATGCTTGCAGCATGCAGTATGAGAGACTGGACAGGGTGGGCTAGAATAAGATACAGGATCCATACCAGTTTAATGCAAATTCTACGTAAGCCAGAAGTGAAGTATATCCATGTTATGGCAGCAACTCTGACTTTTTTCTTCATACTCTACATCATTTTTCAAATGAGTTCAGTGCCTAGAAATGTTCATGAGTTTGCAAAATAGCATAGAGCAATTCAGATGATCTGTGTGCATGGTATTTGAGATCCAGCAATGTTGTACCCTAGTCCTATTAATGTATTACTTGATAAAGGAAATTTTGCCTTTTTTAGAAGAACATTAAAAATAGTTGCATCTTAAGGTATGCAAAAAATTTCTTGTAAAACAATATGTAGACTTGTAAAACAATATGTATGACTTGTTGCAGTGGCATGTTTTTTGTGTGTGGCAGGTAAATCTATTAGCTGAAGCAAATGAAAACCCAAATCTCAACCTCTGACGAGCTGGTATTCACTCAGAAAAATCTTAATAGGTTTGGCAGGAGATTCAAAAATATTTTATCAGTAGCTTAAAACTGCTACATTTATCAGAATAGCAACTGAAAGCCTATGAGTAAAAGTAATTCTTAACACATATGAAATATAGCTGGCATGACTTCTGTTTTTACAGATTAGTTCAGGAAAAAAAAAAGTAATGTCAAGTAAGTACACTTACTGACGCTCTTCTGATCCATGTCTAATTAGTCTTTGCTGGGAAAATGGTGGATTAATCCTCGTCTAATACCTTGACAAAATTAAAATAAACTAGCAGATTAGTAAACTGTTTGAGGAAGATGTTGCTTCTAGTTGCTACTCTTAGTTAATATGGTGGTGGACCAACAGAAAATTTACAGCAACAGCAAAATTGGAGACTACAGAATTCTGTTTTTGAGCTTGTCATGCTCATTAGTGTTACACTTTTAATCCAGCTTTTCTTTACTGATCTAACCCTATGGGTCAAATTGTGCCTCTGCTTCCATTGCCTTCAATAAACCTCCAGATTAAGTAACATTATCACTAGACAACAATGATTTTGTATTAGATAATCTTAATAGACCTTCTCTTTCCTTCTTTCTCTCTATCAAGACCGGTTTAAAAAAAAAAAATTGCTTTTGAATGGGTCAACAGGAATTTATCTGCCACTGTTTTTATGAGCACTGCTTTTCTTAACCTAGTAATTCATCAACACAAAATTTTTTATTATTATTATTTTAAAACAAATAACCTGATAATGGGTCAGTTTATTTTCTTTATAGGAGACAGTTCCTTGATGAACCTTTTATACAACATAAAAGATGTGCAGACTATAAAAAGTATGTATAAAATTAAATGAAATTGAAGAAGGGAAGAGATATTTATTAGTACAGCTGAGAATACTCCATTAAAATGTCATGGGTATACCTTGGAGGGAAAGAAGAATCCCAAGGATGCCTATGAAAAGGACAATTGGGGATAGTTTTTCTACTGGCTAGAACCAGAGAGAAGTTAAAGCATGAATATTTTCCTCTTTTAGATAAATATCATGTTGTCAACAAGATTGGATTTATATGGAAAATATTTCATGTTTAGGCTTATTGAAAAAGCATAATGATATGACCTCCCAGATGTGTCAGAACCTTCTTCCTGGCCTCAGGTTCTGGTTTCGCAACACACCTATTCTAGGACAAGTCTTATTATTTGTCTCTTTTCTTTATTTACAGTGAAAACAACACTTTCAAAGTTTTCCTCATGGAAAAACACTTGAACCCAAGAATTTTTCCCAGAAACTTTGACAAAATATGAGAATCTTTCAGTCAGAAAATGACAAAAAAAAAAAAGACTGCCTGTTTAAATTCTATTTTTCCTACTATGTTTTTGCCAGAAGTATTCCTGTAGATTAAACATTCACAGTTATGTGTATCTCACTGCAGATACATCATGTTTCTTCTGTGATACATTCAATAAACCGTGATCCTGTAGGTTGCACTTGATTTTACACTTCCACATGTGATTTATGTGACCACTAAAACAGTCTTCACTCTTTTTGAATAATTTTGAGAAAATGCTATTTCTGATCACTTAAAAAAAAAAAGTCATAATAATTTTGAGCTTCAAGATGATTTTTACAATAATTTGTAAGCAATATAAAGTGTAACTTTACATTTTCATTCAGTTTGAAAATAAATATTGAAAAAGAATTTTCCATAGTGGAATATTTGTTCTTCAAATACTCACTTTTTATGGCTTTACATGTTGGGGGACTACTTTCCTGTTTGTTCATGAACTCCATATAATAAAGAACGTATACTTCCCAGTCATCTCCTAGATATTTTTCTGAAATCATTTCTGGTTTTCATTAACTCTATTCACAAAATAAGTACCAAGAAGGACTAATGGTGTAATGATTCTACAGAAACTGTTACAAACCCCCTCCTCTATTATCAAAAGAAAACAAAATTCTGCTACTTCTTTTGAAGACTGAGCACCTTAACACAGAGCTTTCTTCCCACTCTAACTCACTCTCACTATTATTTCAAATAGATGAACAGTAGGAAAAAAAGATGCCTCTGTTTATAAGTAAGGCCTTATTCATTTCACAATGTTTCCTCCCTTTATTATGTGATTTTTTTTCCCATTATAACAAGCATAGGTTGACACTTGCCAATAAGATTTATTCAGAATCCTTTTTATTTGGGTCTTTAATAAGCTGCATGCCTGGGCAATGCAGCAAAAAAACAAAACAAAACAAAAAAAGAAATAAGAATTTATAATTACATCTCCAGGGGATATCACATTTGAAGGCTTATAGATGCACATAATACCAGTTGCTGATTGGGCCGTATTATATCAAAATTGTTTCTACCTGAAATTACACTGGTATGCTGGAAAGAAGTGGTGGAGTGCAGAGAGGCAAATCTGGCACGTTTTGGGCCATCAGTTGAACAAAATGTTCATGTACTAATGTTAACTTCAAAAAACGTCTTTGGAGAGTCAGAAAAGGCACACAGATAACTTGATTAAGATCAAAAAAAGATAGGAAATTCTGCCTGTCAGTACTATGAGCTTCAGAATGACTACCAGTGTATAACTTGAACTGTTATTTACTGGCTTGATCTTGATGCACAGTCCCAAAGGTCTTCAGAAGACACATTTATATGGTACAATCGCCACATCCCTATTAAATCATTGGTAAGAGCCTATTTCAATTTCTTTTTCACCTTCAGCTGCTTGACCACAGACTATACAGACATGATTTAGAAATCCAACAGCTACTCCTTATATCACCAGGGTCAGACTAGTCCCTGGCTAGCATAAATAATAGAAGCTTCATAAACAGTCTAAATTTTCCCCATTAACACATTGAACTACCCCTGGTGTATTTCATATTTGATTATATATATACAAAAATGTTAAAATACAAATTCAGTTTATTTTTCTTTACTTCATGAAGAAATGTTTTCACTCTTCCAAATTCAGTTTATTCATTGAAGGAGATGAAAACTTGTAATAAAAATATGCCCCCCGACCTCCACCACCAAATGAAAATAAAGCATTTGCTTCTAGCAGTGTAAGATGATGTTTGATGCTCCAGAGAGCCTTCAACATTCATTACAGAGTCAACCAGAGCTTCATTAAATATCAGTCTAGCATGTGTATATGTGGTACTGAGTGCCAGCCTCTGGAGCTCCCTCAGGCGATGTTCTATAGGCTTCTTTCATCTGTCATTTTGCTTTGACTCAAGGCGATTATCACTTTTATCATTGACAATAGAAAACTCATTCCTGTGTGCATTTCATTTTCATGATTCCTTGCCCCTTGAGGTTGACTGACACACACAGATTCTTTTTCATCTTTTAAAGCATTATAATTAATCATTTTAAATTCTCGCCTTGGAGTGTTCTTTTATTAGCATTGTTGAATGAAATCAAATTAAAACTGTGTATTGGTAGTGAGAAAACTTGCTGGGCTATCCTGGCATAGTAGCAAAAGACTACATCTTATCCATTCTACGCTGCTTTCACTTTACTTCTCTGAATATTCTCTCTAGCATGAGCAGGGTATGAACACTGGCCAGGGTGTGCATAATGGGCACCAGGCACAAAAAGCAAAAACTAATAGCCTTTTTTTTCTCTATGGGAGCATCACGTGAGGTTTTTGAAAATTAAAGGTAGCGTAGAAAGTTTTTAAACAACTTTAAAAATGAGGAAGAAAGATCTTAAATCAACAGTGTTGTACTGAGACTGAGGATACCTGGGTTACTGCCTGTACTGAGTGCTTCACAAGCTAACTCAAGCAAATGACAAGCTCTCTTACCAGTTCCCACCTGCAAAATTAATATATGAGTGCTTCTTCCTCCCTCTTTACTTTCTTTGTTTCGGTTGTGAGCTCTTTTGCACAGGAACAGCCTCTTCTAATTGGCAAGAACTGTGCCTACCACAGTCTAACTTAAGCACTAATGTCATGCACATAATAATCGTATGCCACTACTGAAATAGTTACTGCATGTGCATTAAATTATCTGAGAGAGACAGCACTGATAGGAGTCTGGAGAACTCTTATTCCTGCTAGAGTGAGGCTGTTCCCCTGTTTCTGCACTAAAGGACAAAGAACAAAATGCCATAGAAACCTCCAATGTTGAGGCAGTGACATTGTCTCACAAAAATCTGGGGGCAGAAGCAATGAGAACATAATAGCAGCACTATTTGCTTTCTCTTTCTGCAATTTGTGTTTCCCACAGAAGTTTAGAGACTAGTTAGATAAAACAGAATACAGAAAAATAATATTGGACTTAAGTAATATTTGACTGTTAAAATTAAGTAATATTCTGCTAAAATTTATGGAAAACATGGAATTGAAAACCTATAATGTTTTGCTACATTTCTTTGAAACTGTGTCTGCTTCAGATCACGCTAGTTCATTCTGATGCTTGATTAAAATATATATATATATACACATATATATACATAAGACATAAATCTTGGCCATTTTTCTTAGAGAAATCTGCAATTCAGTGGCAGAGAAGGGATGTTTTAGGACTAAGTCTATGTTCTTTTCTTCTCTTTGTAATTTCTTAGGTGATGCTGAGATGCTAAAGTTACCAATATAAAGTAGCCTATGTTGCGGGTTTGCAAATCTCCATATTTTACACGTTTCTTATAAAATATTTACTTTGGTTATCTCTATATCAAGATCTGCAGTTAACTCCTAAGAACACAAATTACTGTTCCCTTTTTTAGATGCTGATGTAAGGAATCCTCCCTTGAGGGAACTTCACAGCATCTCTTACCTGCACAACAGCGATGAATGATGGGTAGAATTCCTGAGGCTCTGTTTATCATTTGTAAACAAAGTGCTTCTTTGATGTAATGGTTTTTATGATAAGTGAATGCTCTGCTGTGGTTAAAGTAATAAATTTTGCTGTGTTTTCCTTCAAATGTTATAGAATCATAGAATATCCCAAGCTGGAAGGGATCATCAAGTCCAACTCCTGGCTCCACAGAGGACCACTGAAATCGTATATCTGATATCATTGTCCAGATGCTTCTTGAACTCTGGAAGCTTAGGGCTGTGACCACTGGCCTGGAGAGCTTGTTCCAGTGCCTGACCACCCTCTGGTGAGCAACCTTTTCCTGATATCCAACCTGACAGTTTTATCACTACTGCTTTCCAGTATCTCATACCCCAGCCTGTACATTTAGCCAAGGTTGCCCTTTCCCAGGTGCAGAATCCAGCACTTGCTCTTGTTCAATGTCATACAGCTGGTAAATGCCCAGATAAATACTAAATGCAAGACTAAAATACATTTAGTGTTAGTAACTGAATTCCTGTGTTAGAATGTACAAGGTGTTATGTGTAATAGAAATATATCACCCTGTCCTCCATTTACTTTTGCTTAAAAAGCAAACTTTCTACCCTAAGAGATCTAGTGATAAACAACCTGATATCTACTCACACTTAAAACATCAAACTGTTTTAATGTCTTTAACCAGATGAATGAAAGTAAATGTTACGCCAATCTGAAGACAGATTTGGAATTTTTATCCCAATTTGTTCCTGAGTGCACTCAGAATAAAATTGTTCTGAATTGTGATGTCATCCATTTTCCAGCATTTTATGTGCTCCAGACCCAGAGACTTTATTAAAACTTAACACAAAAATCCCTGGGCCATAACTTAAAAAGTGAAGTTCACTATTTACAGCATATTTGATATCAGCTGTAGTAAATACAGATGTATTTTATTGTAGACTGCTTGAAAAAGAATACTTAAATTGCCATCAGTTGGGCTGCAGAGATTTGAGTTCTTAAGCTTCCATTTTAGAGAAAGGGACAGTGGAAGCTGAAATAAATCCTTTACTAAAATTTAAAATTTCATTTGCCATTTATAAAATTATTTATTTGAAAGAAATGAACATTTCAGTTTTAAAACTTCGTGCTTAACCCAAACACTGAAATCAAATAAGATTGCTTTCTAGTATGAAAGGACTTCTAGATTTAGTACCTAGTTTCTTCAGTACTACCAAGGAATACTGAATGAAAGAGATAGTGAAGGATTTTTACTTTATACAATTTTCAAAGAGGTTTAGATAAATTTTATTCATGAAAAATCTCACTTCTAAAGAATTGTGAAGCCAGATGGTGCCCCATGAAGCTGCCTTAGAGCGAAGTATTTCTCTTGTAATTAGAAAAATGCCCAAACTTTGTAGTTACATATGGAATTCTTTTTGCTTTAAGGATAGAATTTGGCAAACGCAGAGTTCCATGTCTATTTAGTGGTCTCTACTGCCACAATTATGTTTATGAGTCATCGGAAGAACTGGAATCCAGTAAAGAAAGAGACAAAGAAAAATCATCTATTATATATGAACAAGATCCTGTTAATTAAATTGTCTACTGAAAACAGATTAATTTTAAAGTCTAGATAACATACCCATTTAGTGAGTAGCCATTTCAGTGGCTGTGTGCCACTTTTTGGATGAAATGAATTACAAATATATAATGCTATTAGTAACAACATTTATTGATATGTGTAATATCTACTAAACATAAGAACTGACATTCATTGTGTCATTCAATTTGTTTATGATACATACAGATCAATTGAGGTGTGCATATAGGGATAAACTAATTCACATTTCTATGGAAATACATGCATCTTAGAGAAGAGACAAAGGGAACTTATGATGGCTTGTAATCTTGGCCTTGTGCACTGAAAACATTTCCTTTTGTTTTTAAATAGGTCAGTGCTGACAGACTTATGCTGTAATTATTCTTGATTAAATCCATGTAGTAGCAAGAAAATATGAAATAACAACTGTTTTGAAATTAGTTAGTATATGACATAAGTAATCAAGAACACAGAATACTAAATGTCTTGTGGATGGCCAGGTTATGATTCAGCCCTGGCTGAATGTCACTGATTTTTTTGAATATTTAAACATTCTCACTGCAGAGCTTCATTTTGTTTTGTTTAAATTTTTTAAGTTAGGTTTGTTATTAACTAAGAACTAACTGTTCTACGTTATGCCAGCACTCCAAATACATTCTACATCTCAAAATTTTCAATGATTTTTAATTATTTTCTTCTTACCAGTCTTCCAGGAGTTTTTAGTTCTGATAACATATTTCTTGTCTGCCATTAACTAGCTAACATTTTATGTCTCTGAAAAGAGAAAGGATCTATTCATCATCCAGCAGGATGAGGGAAGTGATTGTTTCCCTTGTATGCAGCACTGGAAAGACTGCACCTCAAATATTGTTTACGTTTGGGCCCCTTGCTGCAAGAAAGATACTGAGTTTCTCAAGCTGGTCAGTGAAGAGCAACGAAGCTGGAGAAGGAATTAAAAATAACTCTTATGAATATCAACTAAGGGAACTAAGATTGTATAATTTGCAGAAGAGAATGCTGACGGGAAACTTGGTTTTAGAGATATTGCTCTCTACAACTATCTGAACAGAAGTTGCAGTGAAGAGGGTGTTGATATCTCAAGGTGACAATTAGTAGGATGAAAGGAAATAATAAATTGTGCTGGGGTAGGTTTAGATTGGAAATTAGGTAGAATTTCTCAATAGAGAGGGCAGTCAAACATTGCTGGATGCTCTTCAGAGAGGTGGTAGAATCCACATCACTGGAGGTATTTAACGGATGCATAGACATGGCACTAAGGGACATTGTTTAGTGATGGTACTTAGCAGGTCAGGTTGATGGTTGGACCTGATAATCTTGAACGTATTTTCCTATCTAGATGATTCTATGTTTCTATTATTTTCTTGAATGCAGTATTATTAAAGATGCATAAAGTTGTGCACTTTCCTGCATAAGTCTGCACAAAGTCCTTTAATGTCATGAAGGGAAAAAGGATCTTTTGCTACATCGATTGGCTTTTGTACAAGTATCCCATAAAACAGACTTAAGATGTACAAAGATGTAGACAAAATTTGAATTAAAAATATCCACACACCAAAAGTAGAACCATGCTTTTAAACACTCACTTTTAATTTTGTCATTGGCAGGAGTACTTTTGCTGCCAAAAGTTATATTCAAAACATGACTTCTCTGTTAGCTTTGGCTTAGAAGAAACACTCTATAGGCCTGTTTTATCTAACTATTACGGACTGACTTGGAGTTAAGTTCATTTAATTTGCAGTCCAAAGAGCAGACAGTTATTGGATTTATTATCCATTATTTACAATGGAAATGAGCTCATCACTATTCCATTTTACATTTCATATTAATCAATTCATTTTTCTAGCTTGCAATCAGTTTATTAGTTTCAATAAGTGCTTCATGAATTGTTAATGATAACATAAAACAACAAAAATCTAGAATCTGGTTAAAAATAACACCTTTTGAAAACCATGGCCTGCTGCCACTATTATATGTGGTTGGTGTGACGTGGGACACACTTTACTTTCAGCACAGCTATTGGTGAGGGTCAGCTTGACACCCTGGACTTAAGCTTCAGGATATGACCACTATAAATATCATATAAGAAAACATGCATCGTGTTTTGCAAAGTTCCAGCGCTATAATTTTCTAGATGTGAGTAACAGAGCCTACATTTTCTTAGCTCCATTTACTAGAGATGCCAAAGAGAGCTGTCAGGTACTCTTATCTGAATCAAGGCCTTACACTGAAAAGAATAATGCGTCAGTTGTATGTAGACACAGAATGACATGAAAATGTATCTGAAATAGTGTCAGAATAAAAAGCAGCTATAACGTGGATTTAATTTATAAAGTATTTCAATTGTTATAAGCTTTAATTCAATATTCTAAAAATATTAAGTAATTTTATATAATCAGATTATATTAACCTCTTCAAAGTTTCCACTGGCATTGTAACATAAATATCGTTTGGTAACCAAAATATCTGTTTTTAAATAAGTTCAGGAATCGTCCTCCTTAGAGCAGATCAAATGATAATATCACTGAATTTCTATTTAATTTGTTGTAAAATCCCAACACCTCTGTGGATCGTAAAATCTATTTAGATAAATAATTGACACCTTGAAGATATGATCTCTAAATCGAGAGCTTTTGTTAGCATAGATACACAAACAATTTGTCATACTGACCAAAAAAATAAAAAAAAGATTGAAATCTAACTCAAAAAATCCTCTTCCAAACTCTGTACCTCTGCAGAAAAGGTGCTGTTTCCAAGCAATCACGTTGGCAACAGCCTCCAAAAACAAATACATGAGCACCACAAATTTAAGAGAAGTTGCCAAGAAAATTGGAAATTAATCAAATGATACATTTTATCTGTATTTTGCTATGTCTATTGTAAAATTAAAAAAAAAAAAAAAAAAAAAGAGTACTCTATTAGTGAAGTCCACTAGGGTACTCCAAGCTTGTTTTCCTCGTGGTTAATAAATCATTGACAAAAAGATGAACTCAGCCATAATATTGGTTAGTTATACTGACTAACATCCAGGCAAATAGCAACAAGCAGAAATATTATTAATGTGCACACAGCAAGATAAAATGACCATAAATTCGGCTTGACAGACAATAAATCTCACTTATTCTCTCTCTCTCAATCAGTGGGAGGTTCTTTTAGTTAAATAAAAAGGAAAAACAAAAGAAAATATTTATAAGCAAGCAATAGAGATTTGGTTTTTGTTCCCTTACAAAGATTTTCTCCTTTGCCTTATCCCAGATTTCTCCAGTCAGAGTCCATTTATTTATTTATGTTTCTTTCATATGCCATGAGCACCACGTGACTGAGATGAACACGACACCTTCTAAAAGGAAGAAGCAAAAATATGCAACTGGCTGTACTGTGGGGAGAGTTTCATTCCAGCCCTGCAGATCTGGCAGTTATCATGAATTCTACCAATTATAAGGCCCAAGCCAGCTTTATTTTGAAGACAAACAGAACTTACAAGCTGTAAAGGAAATGTATTTTTTCCTAGTGAGGGCACTATACCAAGTGAATCACTATAGGATGCCATCCACCATCACTCATGACTGAGACACATGGCAATAATACTGACAGCAAAGGTGTAAAGTTGTACCTCCTGCTCCCATGTGAGCCCTCATCACTGTTTGCACCTCACAGCCATGCCTTCCTCTGCTTCTCTCTAAGTGAGGCAGTGCTCTGGGATGTTGGAAAGAACAGAAACAAGCAGCCAAAGTAGTAATTATTTTTAGGCTCCTGAATTCAGATTACATTTCAGAGCTGACAGGTGGAAATTAGAAATGGTAATTTTAAAGGGCATAAACAAATAACTTGTATTAGCAAGAAAGAGGAACGGCTCAGCTTCTTCCTCTGTCTGTCACTTGAAAAGAAGGGGATAGCGCATTTCTACACAGCAGCCAGAACTAACCTGCGCTTTTCCAATTAACAAGATTTCATTAGGGGTTCAGTCTCTCCTCCTGAGGAATTCTGAACTTGGTTTCACAGATGCAAATCATATTTACCCCTTATCTGAATGAATTTAAGATTTGCAGTAGTATAATTGAAGAAATTGCATCTACCGTTATTATTCTAATTTGCCTTACATAGTGCTAGTTATAAAGAATACATCATAAATGGGTGCATTTCACAGTATTCAGGTAGCAAAATTCTAGGATTTAAAATGAAACAAAAGTAATCTTTCACGTAAAAGGAGTTTTAAATATTTTCCTTAAAAATAAATATAACAAGTTTCTGCACAAAGAGAATATAGTCTTTATATCACAGTGCTTTACTTTCCTTTTTTTGCTTCCTCATAGCATCCTTAGATCTTGCTGCTGCCACGGCTGCTCATGCCTGAGGGAGGGCTGGAGCATCCTCCCCAAATTGGCAGCACCACTCCCAGCCCCTTGCCCTGATCAGTCTCCCTTTTCTAGTGACACCAAGAGCAATAAGCTCACCTTTTCCATGTCCTGTCTTTCCAGGAAGATCTTGTCTATCTTGTCTCCAGGCCAAACCTAGCAGCAAGACATTGACCTTAAAGATTCTGCTCACCACTGAGCTACTCTACAGTTTCTTTACAGTCACTTGACCTCAGAGCAGAAATTTTTGCCCTTCAGTTCCATAAGAATATAACATGCAACTAAATCCTTAAAGAGGCCATGCTTCGTCAGATCTTCCTCAGGTGGTTTTTTTCTGTTGAGATGTCACTGTGACTATTTTACAACAAACTGTAGATGATTAATCTTAGAATGATAAAGACTGGGTAGTCAACTATTTCTTGAATATTATTGAATAATCTTTAAAAAGATAGAATACTGCAACTATATTAATACTATTTAAATTTGTATTAGTCTGGAAAATAAAAGCAATATGAAAAACCACACAGAATTTCTAACTTCTCATGTGTAAAATATTTCTTCTCTGGACAGTCTGAATCAGCAGCACAAATGATCTTTACATGCTAAATTCTAGTCACTGAGCACAAAAATTATATGGCACAAAAACTGTGTTTACAGTGATTATCAGACATATAGCTAAGGCCAAATGAAACCAGTTGGAAGCTGCTCACAAAATTTGGCAGTTAAAATACATACTTAAGGCCTTATGGCTGCATTTATTACCATATGTTGAGAGCTGTCCCTCTCTATTTATCTGCAGCTATTGTATGTTTGGAACTGTCCACCCCTATTTATTTGCAATCCCCTAATTAGGCATAATGGCTCAAATACTAAAAGATATTAACATATTGCTGCAGATTGAAGGGAGAACAACAACAGATATAATTAGAGGTTGAGAGGAGACTGAACTATGTCACAAGATCAAGTCTAATTTAGTCACACAATGACAAAGAGGGTGATTAGCACCTACAGCCCTGATTCTGGAAAGATGCATTTTCTATGCCAAGATCCATTTCAGCCTATTTTCTAAATTTGCACTCAGAAGTAACCATACACTGAAACAGCAGTTAGATACATGGAACACTTTTGTAGCTGGAATCTCTAATTCTTTTCTAAGTATTCCTGACTGGTCTGTCAATCAGGACAATATACTGAACTCTGAACACTGAAATTGCCAAGCATCAGTTCTGAAAAGTCATTTTATGGAAAGAGATTGCCACCAACATTTGGAGACTAAAAGGGCTTTTGGAGACTAAAAGAGAGACTTCCAAGGGCTATAAGGAAAATGGGAGAAATTAGTCTCACCGTGATGGTGAAACACCACTGTGGTGCTACTATTAGTTTGATGGAAAAATATGTCCCAACAGAATCAATGCAGAGACAGAACGTAAATGGCATCTCTATCTTCCCCACGTTTCACTAGTGGACCTTAGTGTGACTCTTTGTAGCTATTGCTGCCTCCCTGGTGTGTTATTCCTCTCTGATTGTAGCAGTGAAAAACAGTTATCAAATATTATTTAACTACATGTAAGTTGTGCAATTGTTTTCTAGCATTTTTAAAAACTGTTTATTAATAGATTAGAATGCTTCTTGTGCTGATTATTACCAGGAGAGAAAGTGGTAATAGACAGCTCTTCTGAACTAAATCATTGATAATACAAATAAAACGTTTTTCTACAGATAGTTTGTTGGCCAATTGGAGACCAAGGTCAAAATAAAGAAGAACTCAGATCCCAAATACTCCCTCTCTCTCATTTAACTTCATGGGCCCTTAGCTACTCCCACATTTTTTAGCTTCCTTTTCACCAATGCTGAGAAACTCGGCATTTCAAATTTTTAATTGGACTCTGCGAAGTAAGTCCCTAACAGATGCCACAGGAAAGATGGGAGCATGTTTAATGAAAGTCAAGACATGCCACATAAACTTGGAGTAGCAACACTTCCTTTTAATGATAAGGCAAAGAGAAAGTAAGATTTTGCTTTGTAGTCCTTCATGCGTATTCATGAAACAACCATTTATCAATATCCAGTATTTTCACGTTTGAACTTTGCTACTGTCTGTCAGGAAGATAGTAAGCTTTTCCCCATACATACACTCGTATATTGCACAAGTTCTTTTTCTTTCTTCCATTATGCAGTAACAGGTCACCTCATGTAATGCCCACTAAATACAAACCCTGTTTGGCAGGGCTCAAGGGAAAATATTTCAATATTTGCAGCATAATGAGTTAGAGATCGGCAGGTTGGCCTGTCATTTTTTGAAGTTCCTAGGCTAACTTCTATCTCTCTGTCTTTTATTCCCAAATAAAAGCCTTTTCTAAACCTTTTCAAAGACATATCATCACAAGTCCTCCTGCTAGAAGCACTCATTTACTCATCTCTGATCAGGAGGTTTGTGAAGTGAGTGTCTCCCATACAGCCTCTGGCAAGGATTAAGAAGAAATCAAATCTGAGATTTGTTGTTAATTATGAATGTCTAAAAGAAAGTGTGGAAATTGAAGAGAAGGGAAGAGAGAGTTCTACAGCTTTTAAATAGGGCTGTTACAACTACAAGACTAGACGCTCACAGTCAGGCATCCTGTAAAGCAATTCACAGAAAAATTCTCCTATGAGGTAATACATTTTATATCTTACATTTTCACTTCCTTGAAGATGTGAGCAGAGGAAATGGTTTATTGATGCATCTCAGGAGAAAACCTTTAAAGAAAATGTTAAAATTTATCACCAAACAGTAGTACTGCATTATAACATAAAATATTCCATTTGGGTCAGTTATTTCATTGTCTTCTTAGAAAAATAAAGATTCTCTCACTGCACTGAATGAATGTAAAGATTCCAAAGTCACCCATGAATGATGTTAACTGTGAGCTATATTATTTTTCTATAATATTGAAATGTAAATTATGAAGGAACTCCATCAAGTTAGCAAGGCATTGCTGATTTTGCTATTGCACTGGGACTGAATAGATAGGTATACTGAATATGCATAACCATGCAGAAAAAAAAAAAGCCAAGTTCAACTACATCAGCAGATATGTTTAGCACATTTTGACTGGCACATGGACTAAAGGAAACTTGGTTGTTTGGCTGAACTAAATTCATTACTCTGTGAATGCTCAAAAGTTTTCTTGGTGGTGTAAAGTCTTGTTCTAGACAGTAGCTTTGGACCAGTGCCCTGTATTTTTTGGGGTAGGTGATGTGACAAGATAATTGGGAAATGGAGATGAGTGTTAAACAATGTTAACCATTTGCTGCTACGACATATATAAACACCATGCACCAACAACACAACTGAAAGCAATGCTGAAATTGTGCTATTTGGAAGCAGTACTGTGGCTGGCTCTTTGACATCTTGTAATAGGAACTGTATGACAAAGAGAATCCAGAAATATAAATCAATTTCTAAACTGGCATTTAAAAAACCTTGCACTTCATTCCAGTGGAAGAAATAGTTTATTCTTCAAAATCTAGAAAATTACATGATTTCAGACAACCCTGGATTTATTTTTCCCAAATCCTTCCACATTAACATGTATCATAATTAAGTTTTTGTATGCAGCAACCCTGCAGGACATTTGTAGTTGAAACAATTATGTAATTATTCACATTTTTTTCATTTACAAAATAAGCTTATCTATTCTGTTACTCTAGATGCATATGATCATGATAATTGTTCTGCGCTGAGATCTTGATACATTGCAAGGCAGATTCTCAAAGTCTAATTTAAATATATCAAGAGTGTTATCTCTTATATATTAAATTTACACTTGACACTGACTTTAAAGTTAACCTACTTGGCAGTTTTTTCTAATATAGTTTCATGTTTCTCACCTACAGAGGATGTACTCTTTCCAGAGTATATCTATCTAAAGGTCTGCAAGAAAACCTGGATTTCTTTTCAAAGCAGAAGCCAGGCACTTATTTGTTTCTTGACTCCATCTAACACTGCAGGCCTCGATTTGAGGCTTGAAATATATTAATTTACAAATAAACAAATAGAATTATAGAACCAAAACAATGAATATACACTACTCTGCATCTCTTCTTGGAATACTAAAGATAGTCCAGGGTAATGAATTTATCCAGTATGTATATATTCAGATTAGCAATGCAATGAAAATTGGCACGAAGCTACCTCTCAAGTATATGAATCAAAGCTAAGATAGTAGAGCATAAGGGTGACAGCAACTGTTTTACGGATTGTGTATGTAGATAGCATGTTTTTATAGGAAATGTAAGAAATGTATGCATTGTTGTGACAGTTTAACATTTAAAGTAAGGGTATAGTAATGAATATAAATTAAACCATGATTTCACAGTGATTGCAGTTTGTAAAATGTGTGTCAGACTTGAATGGGTTGTTAGTACAGTTTGTGATCAATACACTGGAAATCACTTAAAGTGAATAAAATTAAAACTAAGCTTTCATAGTTCAAATATCACCTACCAGAAAAGGTTAGCTATTGTGATCAATTTTCAATATGTTGCAGATAAAGAGAGATTGCAGTGCCTATAGAAATAATTATTTTTGTCATGAATACTCCTTAAACTTAATACAGTAATGATTGTTGTTTCTTTTTCTTTTTTTTTTTAAAAGGCTGAGATCTTTTCTAACTATTGCATGCACAGGATCTAACAGCTAAAATAATTCTGATTATTGCAACATCTACTAACATTCACCCTTGTCGTATTTTGCACACTACATTAAGCAAAAACATAACTGGCAGTTAATACTGAGCCTGCTTTCTATTACAGTGAATCTTTGCTGTGTAGGGGCAGAGAAGCAAGAAAAATGGGCAGAGGTTGGAAAGGAAAACAAACAACCCCTGCCCCCCCCTCCAAACAAAACAGAATAATTGTGTTGTACCCTGTTAGGAGTTGTGATGAAGTTTTCAGAACAGCATGTACTCCTTATAAAAGATGCATTAAATCATAGAATTGTTTGAGTTGGAAGAGACCCTTCAAAGGTCATCTAGTCCAACTCCCCCACAATGAACAGGGAGGGATATCTATAGTGATCTTTGCTAGATTCAGTAGTGTGCAGATCTTAATATTAATTTCATTAACATTAATTGCTTTACCTGAAGAAACAATTATAATTAAAAAAAAAAACACCAGAATTTTGTGATTTAAGATCTGCACACTATATCATGGAAAAAACTTCCAGTAGACATTCCAAACTACTTTTATAAATATTTTCTACTAGACAAACATGTTTACTTTCAGAAATGCGACTGCTTTAACGTAACATTATGGCAAAACAAAAGAAAAATAACAACCCAAATACAAAATGTTGCTTCCAAATCTCATCATAGAAATAGAACATAGTTTAGAAATTTCATACACCAAGATGTACAATAACTTTATACTGCTGTGCTGGGGGCTCAATGGAGCATAATAAGGTATAAGGTGATGTACTCACATCTCCCAAGTACACCTTTTAGCCACCTACAATATTTTCATTTTGTTCTTTATTTTCCTTCTTCTTTTTTTTTTTTTTTTTAATGTATTGAGCAACTGTGTCATGCTGACAGCACAGGTGCTAAAGGCTCAACTGAACTGCTGTGTTCCTAGAATATCCCAGGGATTAAACACTTGACTGGGAGGTCCTCTGTGCTCGATATTGGCAAAGCAAGCAATGGGCCACTCACCAAGCATAGCTGCCATTTCTGTAAAACATTACTTTTCCCTTTTTCTTTTCCTTTCTTTTTCCCGTCCCTTTTATCCCTCTAGTTAAACTGCACAAATCTACAAATGTTTGAAAAATATTTGTCAAAGAATGACTCTTTTAATTTGGTGTCAGTCCAGTAAGTCACTGCATGAAATGATACCAAAGGCTTCTGTAGCAATGTGAGTTAGCAGAGAGATTTAAAATCCAGTTCAATGGTTTTGAAAAGACAGGAGTAAATTAGTATATCCTTTTGTGCAAACTTTCTTGCTTTTTATATGTTGACATGTCCTATCCATATTCCACGGAGGAAAAAAAAGAATATGAAAAACTAAGAATCGTGATTGCCTTCAAAGTGCACAAGAGATAACAAATCACATCAATGTCCCTTATCTCTGCAGACTATTGAAATCTCCAGGAACGCAAAAAAGAAAAAAAAAAAAGAAAAAAAAAAAAGAAAAAAAAAAAAGAAAAAAATCTTGGCTTCTCTTTGCATGAGAAACCTAATATGAATGTTATTCATATTCCCACAAAGGTGAACAATTATAATTCATTCTTTAGCCATATCTTTCTAGCTGATAAGGACATGTCTGGGGAGTCAGAGAAACCTGTTTCTTTCTAGGTATAAAATGAAATGTCTGGGAAAGACTATCCCTCTCCATTGTGGGAAATACCAGCGATACAATGGCATTAGTCTGTTGTCATTCCAGTTAAAAAATAAATAGATGGTTAAACAGGTAAATGTATAAATAAAATTTGTTTCTGTTCTCTGCTGTTTAAACACAATTTACTGCTAGGCAAAATATAGGCTTAATTTTCAATCTGGGGAGAGCAAGATAAAAAATAATGTGCATGGCTGGAAACACTGGACTGTATACACCTTAATCAACTTCACTGGAGAGATCTCTGAGGAAGAAAATATTGCACACCTATTCTGTGCAATTGTTTTGTTTTTGCTGGCACTGAAACTTATGTAGGAATTTTTCTGTGATGGGGATTTTAAGAAAATATTGATTTAACTTTCTTGTGCTATTCCGATTAATTTCATGGAGCTTAAATTCTGCTTGGCTAAGTTTATTTTATTTATTTTCTCTTTTAAAAAAAAATTTGTCTTTGGAAAGCCGAAGCACAATTATATGGTTACAATACTAGAAAAATATTCTTTTTTAAATATTCTTTTTCCTAACAAAAATTAGTTCAAAATACATCCCAATTATAACATACTTAAAACATGTCAGTTACTGACTCATCTCAGCTCTGAATCAATATATTATATAATTTTATAAAGAAAGAAAATGAAAAAAAAACTTTTAGGGTCCCCTGAATTCAATGTAGAGATAATATCACATAGATCAGATGTTGACTGTTGCAATAGTATGATGTAGTTCAAAGACCATCTCCTGTAGCCAAGACCAAAACGTCTCTGGCCTTCAGATACAAGTACCTAAAACTCTTCTCTACCACTAGCAGACATCTAGGGTGAAAAGTAACATTCTAGCAGAGTATCATTTCCCTGTTCAATGACATCATATAATTAGCCGAATATTTAAATAGTCACTCTGCAGAATTTTTTTTCAAATGGAGTAGTACAAAAGGAATTGAATAGACTAAATATCTAGAATTATTTGGCAAAATAAAAGAACAAAAAAATCCAACATATACTTATTTTATTCCCCTAAACAAATTTGCTAATGTAACAAAGCTTGTGTTCAATTCTAGAGAATATGTGTATAAAAACTCCACATTTCTGAGAAAAAGATGGTAATTAATGAGACAGATAGATTGATGTTCCTAGCAGTTTTTTCAGCTATTTCCATTCTTTTTCTGTTCCACAGTCTTTGCCTCCATTGGGTTTTGAATAAGGCTAATCAAATGGACAATCAGATTGCAAATATATTGGATGAAATCCATAAGTAACATTGAGACATGTTAGTTTCTGGAAATTAATACTTGTCTGGGTCCTGTTACATAAAAATCTTCAGCACTATAAATTTATTATTTAGAAGTAAATGTACTTTTTTTCCCAAAAATAAGCCTTTCAGAGTTCCAAACACCAAAAATTTCAATATTTAAAGACTAAGAAATTCAATTAGACTGGGAACATGGAGTGGATTTCTTAGATATTAATTTTCCTTTTGCTTGGAAAACATTCCAAATCCAAAAATCTCCCTTTTTTGTCCAACTTGAGTGAGTAGATTTTACACCCACTTAAGTAAGGGTACTATACAGGATTATGCTAAAGAGAGAAAAACTGCAAGGGGAGATAAAGTGGAAGTGTGGATGTGTTAAGAGTTGTCCCTTCTGTCAGTTCTCCTCTTCTTTCTTTTTTTTTTTTTTTTTTTTCTTTTTAAATATACATTTGTCTTTCTGTAAGAATATTCAGCCTTTAAGCAAAAAGTGGGTGATGATGTATGGGAGTGGCATAAAGAGGGAAGAGCATGGAAAATAGGCAGTGTGGAAAGAAAGAATAGATAGGAAAGAAAGCATGGACAAATTTAAGCTAAAGCACGCAGAATGAAAAAATGAATCATAGGCTTAAAAAAAAAAAAGATGCAAAAAATGAAAGATGGGAAATTCTTCTACAACTATTCATACATACCATATATGGATAATTCTCCAGCACTTCTATGAAGGTAAGGACAGATTCCTTTTTCCACTCTGCTGGAATAATTGGAATTTTCAATTTCAAAATTATTACTCCTTTGCAAAAGAGAAATTAATTTCAAACAGAAGAAAAAAAAAAAGAATTTTGTTAACTGCTATCATGAGAAACTATTAAATCCTAAGTCTCTACTCACCTCAGTCACCTCTACTATGATTAAGATAACCATTAAAAAGGCAAATAAAGTGAGACAATATTTGAAGAAAGTTATCAAGGAGATTCTTAATGGAAAAAAAATAATAATCAGCCTATTCTTCCAGGTAACCAGGCTGTGTAGCACCTTTCTGAAATCTGGATCAGATCTCACATGCTAGGCTAATTCCATGAGATGACAGCCAATGGCTACATGCTGGTAAATGTTGACACAGTACTACTTAGAGAGAAATAACATGGAGTTCCTCATCAGTACCAAAGAAAGAGTTCTTATTTGAAGCCAGTATCTGCTATGGTGCCAGAGAACAAGCACCAAGCACTCTCAGCACATTTCACCCTAATTTTTTTTACCTGTCACATCACTAAGTCAAAGTTGCTTACTAGTTGCCAAATGTTAGCTCATTAAACTGAAGGAATTAGTGAGTAGTCTCAGAAAAAAAAATAAGCTCAGAGAGGAGTATATGAATAAGATAGTATCTACTATCTTTGTTAAATGGAGTGTGGCATTGCTGCAGTTCCTCTATTTGTTATGTCTTGGAGGAAGTTTTTAAATTTAGAATATTCAACATTCAAGAAAGCCTAGGATGCTGTTTTCTTACTTACTGCTGATCCTTCTACAAGCAAAGGCTTGCAACACTAACAGCAAGGTAAGATTTTTTTCCTAGAGCCAAGAAGTGAAGACTGGTTCCCTAAATATGCTAAGGAAAACATGTATCTGCATGTGAAATTGATTTTTCAATAATTGACATGCCTATAGTAGCCTTTTAATGCACTGTGACCAGAAGACAAGCAATTTCAGGTGCAATACCTAATCAGCCAATAATTAATATAACCCTTTAGAGATTTCCAATTAACCTCACTTGCTGATTTAATACAGTAAAAATTATATGATTTGTTTTTGAAAACCACAAAAAACAGTCCCAATATTGACTCAGATTCAAAGGTGCAGAACAAAACAGGTAGTGAGTGAGAGAGAAACAGATGACTCAGTGAAAAGGCACAACATACATTTGTTTTCTGCTTTTCTTTCATCTTTTTAAATGACATTTTGGAAACAAAAAGAAAAAAGAAAAAAGAAAAAAGAAAACAAACTGTTTATTTGCTAATACTGTACCAAAAACACATATACAATAACATCAGTTTATTTTATTGAGTGAACAAGTAGTCACCATTAAGCAGATTTATGTTTTGGAGAATCTTTTTATTGTGTATCTCTGTGGAAATATCTCTCATCAAGATAAAGCAGCACTTCAACTACACAAGGAGAATATAAAGGAACTGCTCTATAGGAACCATTTGGCACATACTTTGCTTTTAGATTTGCACAAGAAAAGCCACAAGAGATGACTTAAATCAGCGCTTGGCCTAACTATTTGTGTTCTGAAAACCACTGTGGTATGCTGCATGTTGATGAGGAAACACCACTTGGCATTTCAAATCTTGGGAAATAAATTTGGTGTATCATTTGAGTGGGTATCTGTTCCCCTGAACTTAACTCAGGGACAAGACACAAGCACTGAGCTGATGAGGCTTAAGGAAGCTGAGGGTGGAGGCTGCAGCAGGGAGTGTAGAGAACACAGGGAGCGTGTGGATTCATCTTTGAAAGCCTGTTTACAGATCATGAGAGCAGTAAGAAAGTTAATTTGGCTTCAGTGTGACTAATTTCCAGTGCAGCCAGAAGGAACTGAGTGTTCTTGGCTCCCATGTAATTGGCTTTATAATCACTGGGTTTGGAATAAAATGATAATTGACCACATTTAATCACAACACTTTTTAAAAGAAAACACTCTTATTAGGCAAGGTCTTATCTTTAAAGTTTGTCTTCCAAATATGTTAGTGAAGACTAGACATAGTTTTTCCGGTTATACAAATGTCAACCTAAACAATTCTACAAAATATCTGACCCAAGGAGCAGAATTTTCAGCCTAATCAGGTGTAATGAGACGAGGATGCAAAAGGGAGAGAGAGCTCCATCAGCAGACAAAGGCAAATATCAGCATAGCTGTAACCTGGCTCAGGGTGAAAATGAAATAATTTAGAACACTGACAATTCCTAGACCAGAAATGCAACATGCAGTCATCTCAGTGAATAATCTGCCACATGTCAATCTGTGGAGATTAGTTTCTGTTTAAGCATGTGAAAACTCCTCTCTAAACAGCACATAATTGCAGGGTTTGGAAGGGACCACAAGAGATTGAGTCCAACCCTCCTGCTAAAGTAGGTTCTCTACAATAGGTTGCATATGCAGCCATTCAGAAGGGTCCTGAATATCTTCATAGAAGGAGACTCCACAACCTCTCTGAGCAACCTGCTCCAGTGCTCCATCACTCTTAATGTGAAGTTCTTCCACATGTTTGTATGGAACTTCTACTGTTCAAGTTTTAGGCTGTTATTCCTTGTCCTATCACTATGCCACCAAGAACAGTCTGGTTTCACCCATTTACCTCCCACCTCCTTTCAGATATTTATAAGCATTAGTCAGATGTCTCAGTCATCTTCAGAACTACTTTACATCTGACTTTCCAACTGTTTAAATCTTTGTCTGTGCTTGTAGATTTCTATCTGTTAAATAACCCCTGACAAATAACTTGTGTGAGCCCTTCATTTCTGAGAATTTATAAACCTTTAGATGAAATGAAAATGAATGCATTTTGATAGGACATATTTATTGTTTGAGCTTCTCTCCAATATATGCAGATTCTGAGAGTATTTTTCCCAAGGAAGTTGATACACTGTCAAGTTGTCTGAAACTGTGTGTTGAGTAGACTTCGCTGAAGTTAAACTAGAAGAATTTAAGGTTGAGTTTTCATGCCTGACATGCAAATTTCTCTTGGATCCAGTGGAAATGAACTCTACCTAGATATCACTTCCAACATGTCTTGTTTGCTGTTATGTTCTTGAAAATGTCTTCAAGAAAGAAAAGATTTCAAAAGCATTTTAAAACTTATTTTGAAATGTTTTTCAATTTTTTTTTATTTTTTTTTTGCAGAATGGAGAGGAAAAATTGCTCTTAATATTGTTTCTGATCATCGTGTCCTGCAGATTAACAATCGCTTCTTCCCTCCTAAGTGCAACTGCTCTGTGGCAAGACTTTTGCAAACGCTAAATTAACGTCCAGTTTTGATTCATTTTTATTCATTCAGAGTCGAGTCAGTTATTATACTGTATCCAAATACATATCAATGATAACAGGTGGACTGATGACTCAGCAGACTCATTTTTATATGTACTGTAGGCTGAACATGGAAATAATATACTTCTAGAACTGACATCATATTTTATATATTGATTCTACGCAAGACGGTAGAAATACTTGTCAAATGTAGTAACAAAAAAAAAAACCAACGGATTATATTTGCTTTAAAAATGCCCATACCACCTATTTATTTGCATTCAAGTAAATCAGTTTCGTAGTAGAAATATTTGCTGAATTGTACAAATTAAATATGGACATTTACTTTAAAATAGATAGTTAACCATCCAAAATAGTTAGTTAAGCATGAAAACATAAGGAAACTGATTCCAAGCTCAAAGTTCACCCAATCACAACCAGAATACTTGTAGATGCAGTCCAAACACCTGGAACATAAATATGCTCAGTGAATGCCTTGCAAGTTTACTACTAATCAATGAATTTCTGCAGTGCTTGAATTTTAAACTGAGAAAACCACAAACAGAGCATGAATAACATGGACGACACACACACACACATAAAGATAATGCATATAGAATAATGAATTTCCTCAGAAATAACAGTTTTCTGGTGTTCCTGTCAATCAAGTTGTAGATAATCTATACTGGATACACAAATTAATACTTTTCATTCTCAAATGAATTCCATACTATTAACATCATGTTCTAGATCAAAACTTGGTAGCACACAATGATTTTGGACTTGCCAAGAAGAACAGCTGAGATACTGTCTTCAGTTTTTAATGGTAAGGCATTTTGGCAATCGGATGCAGGACACATGAAAGTGGCCTGATGTTATTGGCTGGTGATAGCTTTCTCTTCAGAGACTGATTCTTTTTCATTACATTTCTGGCTGAGTGCAGGTGTACAGAATAATAGCCCATGGCATCAAACAGGAAGATGAAACAATAAAAACTGGGGATGAGAGAGAAAATTCATTTTCAGTTTATGTTAGGGGTTGTTACCATGAGCACAATGACATGCTTTTATTACATAAGAGCAGAGGAAGTCAACATGTAAATTTTGCTCCCTCTCTATGCACTGTGTGAAATATGTTTTTATACATACACACACAAACTTCTTATTACATATACATTTGTGTGAAAGAAGAACTGCTTTGGGTAGTGCACCACACACTGCTCATCTGCTTCATGTGAAGTGGAAAGATGAGCATTTGAGAGTTCTTTAGACTCAATATTTGGTTATTGCATTCAACTCGATAAAATGCTTACCTCCATAAGGGCCAATAGCTTCAATATAAAAGAGATAATAATGTAATTCTGCACTAGAAAGCATTCCTTGATGTCTGAAAGGCAGAACTTCCATAGCACAAGTCACTGCAAAAGGACCTGAGCACCACCACACTGCAACACAAGACCATTTGATCCACCAAAGCTTACTTCTACATTTCCCTTCAGATTGTACTTTTATAAGAATTATGTATTACTCCATTATTTAAAAAAAAAAAAAGAAGAAGAAGAAGAAGATTGTCTGATTGAAAAGCATACAGAGAACTTTCTTTTGTGCTACAGAATGTTGATACTTTTGGCAGGACAGATTTTCTGTAGGTCTGAATGTAGATTTGAATTATATTTAAGCACATTGACCTTCCTGGGCACAGACTGTATGATTTGTATCCATGTGGGAGGCAAGAAGAAAGATGATACTGCAAATTTAAAGGCTTCCAAGATTGGTTCTTTTTATTTCTCTCAGTTTCTGTGGAAAAATAAAAATAATAAAAATAAAAATTCTCCTTACCTGAAATTCCACCCTCTTATTATCATGCCAATAAATAAATGCAATCTTTTAAAAAATCTGAGATAACATTTAATTTTCTCTCCTGAATGTAATTACACAGAATAAACATTTCTATGTGAAACTGTTACAAGATGTGTTTTATTCTCTTATAATAGCATGTTGATGCATCCATAATGCACCAATATCATATACTGTGCAACTTAATATAGAATCAATCCAAATTTATGTATTGCAAACTGAATTTCTGCATTTCTAACTGCATACCAATTATTCTGCCAAACAGTTCAATAAGCAAATAAAGATTTGTGATTTTCCCACAAGACAATAGAATTTGCTTTACCTACTAATTTTTTAATTATGATTTTTCTGCATGTTCCTTTTGCATATACTTGAGTGGCAAACAATCTTGTCAAAAACTTGTTACTTCTTGCAGAAAGGAATGATATCTAAAATGAGAATAAAGCACTTCTAATACTGATGGAAGATATATATATATATATATTTAAATTTTACTAAGAATTACAACAAAAGAAATTAGCAAAACATTTGATTTTTAATAACAAATAGAAATGCAAAATTATGAGAATTAGTAGAAATGGCAATGTTTCAGTTGTGTTACTGTTAATCTCAGTAACCATAATCGTTTTGGGAATATGTATCCCCAACAGTATCAGAAATCAGCTTCTTAATGCCACTGCTGTAGGATGTAAGAAGAAGCAAGCCACTGAAACCACCTACAGCGATACAGAGATACAAATAAATAACATGTATTGTGAAAAGTACATTATTATTTGGCTTTAGTTTCATAAGCAATAAACTGTGATAACCCAAAGCCATTGTGTGTCTATGTATGTAGACAGGAAGAGATGCACACACTAATACATTCTATTCAATGTCTTTTTTGACATCTTTTAAATGTATTTTCTTTTTCTACCTACAGCCTCATTTAGACACTTCTGACTGTGCAACCAAGCTGAATAATTACATGGAACTATCTGAACACACTGGGAGTACTAGGCTTCATTTTGAGCCTCAATTTGCACCTGAATCATATCATTAAATTCTGCAATATCACATAGTGTACGAAACTGTCTATGTTTAATATTGTGAATGTCATTTAAAAATAAAAGGTAAGCAAGGAGACTTCAATAAAAGATAAGAAAAGGAAAAACAATAAAGAAACTCACTTTTTTTTCCCAGTAAAACCTAATTTCATATATTAAATGCGGAACATGTTATTATGTTGACACAAGGGTATTAAAAAAAAAAAAAAAAAAAAAAAAAAGGACAAATATCAATTCCTGTGGCAGACACTGATGATGGAAGCAGAACTACCGTCTATAGCATATCTGGATTACTTGGCCTCATCAAAGTCACAGAGGAGTTGAGGGGATAGATTTGAGTAGCAGAATTAAACACTAAGGACATGAGGACAAATAATCCCACAATGCACCAGAAGGACTCCTGTCCTGTCCAGGAGATTTCAAGAAGCTATAAGGGGGATTCCAGCACCTGGCTCTAACTACTACCCTACAAGGGTGCAGTTCTCACTGTGTGGTGCTGCCTGGGGGACTTGCTACTAAAAGACTGGTAAGCACTGAAAACGCATGGAAAAATGCAAATTGGCCAGTCATTTATTTTAACTAAAAAAAGAAAAAAATGACAGCCATATGTATATACCAGGTAGGTGACTATTTTGGAAAGCAGTGAAAAACAATACTGTGAGAATCGTGGGAAATAATAGGCAGAAGGTATTGATTTAACAGCCACCAATATTATAAGCGGATCAAAAACTGGGATCTTTTTCACATATAGAAAGGCTGTTTTTTTTCCTGCCTTCTAGCTGAGTCTGAAACACCCCTCCAGAGATGTTACTTCTCAATACTCTACAGCCACCTGTATCAAGACAAATTTTATCTGTACATACAAAAAGTGCCAGGAACTTTGAGTTGTCACAAGTATTTTCATAATGATAAGACTGCTTCTCCTGTGCCAAGAAAAACTTGCTCTTTGCCCCCAGAATATTTAATAAGAAATGACACTGAAATAAGGTCAACTTAGGCTCGGGGCCAATTGCAAAGAAAAAAAGCCTTTGAATATGTTAAATTTTTATGTCAGGCTCCTTTCTCTGGAATAGCCCAAGTTAAATCCCAAGGTCCAAACACATCAGCATTTGTCGGTTTTAAGATGAATATCAGCATATCACAGCTCAGGAATGTTTCTTTCTACAGAGAAACTTCAGTTTGTTTCTGAGCTGTTCATAAAGCTCGATGCAGATTCTCTCCTCATTTCCCTTAAACCACCTCCATGAATATGAAATAGGCTGTAGGATTAGAAAGTCATTTCATCAGAATCCTTGGGCTGGAACAGAAGCTCCACTTGTCTGTAAGGTATAAATTATAAGCACACTAATGAACTGGATTTGGAAAATATTTTGTTTATTAATAGAACCAAACACTGTTCATCTCTATTTCTATTGACATACTCGACAAAATTATATCGAATGTAAAATTTTTATTACTAGCATATTTTCTGGATATAATTAACCTCTTTAAGAAGTTAAGAAATGCACAAAACGTAAGTAGGAGAAAGTCAGGGAAATTGTATGACTTACCATTAATAATAATGATATTTTGACTCTTCTGACCTCACTGAATGAACTCTATGTCCAGCCATCTCTTCGGACTGCAAATAGGAATGATTTCCTTCTCCCAAGGGGAATGGTCAGATTAGTACATCTAAAATGCAAACACATTGATTTGAACCATTTTCTTATTGTCAACCAAACAGCACAACTACTCTTACTGTGAAACAAATCCAGATAAAGCCTTATAGTACTGGTTCTACGGGCCACTCTCAGGTCATGCTCCCCAGCTTTGCCACACCTGTGGCTGACGGAGCAGCAAATGTTTAAATTGCACAGGATAGGGGCAATTCTGTATTTTTGTCCACGGCCCATCCCTTCCTGCTCAATTACATACCCTCAACTCCTGCTGCCAAGAGCATGTGCTTTAACTATACATGAAAGGTCTCCAGAGCAGATCATAGCCATGGTCTCTTACAGACTATTAAGCAGGGATTTCATAAACAAAAAATAAAAGGGAAGAGAATCAAATAATTCCTGATTCAGTGAGATAAAAATCGATATATAGAAGGCAAAAAGAGAGAGAGAGTAGAAATAAAGTTAATTACTCTTTATACATCTCTGAGTATATGCCAAGTGTGCATATATATGTGTGTATGTGTATGGATTTGCAGGAGTCTATTCAAAATGAAACGACGAATCAATGATATCAAAGATATGGAAGTTCAGATTAAAAGGAAAAAAAAACAAACATCATAATAAACATAGTAAAGCTAACCTACTTCCTTGGGGAAACAATTGACAAACACAAGAACAGAATGCTCTACAATAAAATCTGACAAGGAATCCCCATACAGACGGAATCAGTTTGCTTGTCTCTCTTGTGCCTTAGAAGCCTTGTTCTAGAAATTTGCAATGTCAGCTCACTGCAGTGATAACAAGTAATTGCTAAAAGAAATCCCTGTATGACAAAATTAATCATTGATATAAATTCATTGACTAGACTGTCATTTTGTACTTTGATCTCTCATGTTTGGTGTTTGCTATGGTATATTTTCAGCCTACACACTTGAATGGAATTTTGACCTGAGAGCCATCTCGTCCAACTCCTGTTCACTTCTGACAGCTCTTATGAGAGCAAGTTAATAATTCACAGGAAAAGTTGGATCAGTCATTTCTTTGAATAAGTACAAGTGATGTTTAACAAGTCTTTGACAGCTGTAGGAAATGCTTAGCTTTCATAATAATTTTAAAGATTGAATATTATTTTTTAAGTACTCCTTTTCAGGAAGTCAGCCCAAGATTGCTTCCCTTCCTGCATTCTCCTCTAAGTGGGGTGGTATTTTTAAAGCTTTCAAAAGGAGTTTCATGGGAAAGGCTTTTTATAACTGTTCTGATAAATGTTTCACATTAATAAGAATACTGTATTTTAATCAAGGAGAGGAGGAGTAAAAGCTCTCAAGAGGCTATAGAAAATGTGGAATACCTTACCTTTCTCCAAAATATTTAGGAATTTTGATGCTATACTACTGTTATTATTTCCACTTGGATGCTCTAATATATTTACAAGGCAGTCAAGAAAGAGATGCATATCCATTCTCTCTGCTCTCTGTGATTCCGCAGCATAGAATAACCAGCAGCTTGATTCAATATATATAATATTTTTGACCTGCATATATACACAGACTACTACTGTAGTACAACTTGAACGTAAATGCTACATCCTTTTGCAAAAGTAATACCATGCATGTGTTTGCAAAAACATTTTCTGAAATATTTTTTGTACAGTTCTAACGGCATTAGTTGTATCTCCCATAACTTTGCACTCAAAGTATAAGATAATCACAAAAGTAAGTGAGGAAAGTTTGTAGCCTTTTATAAACAAAATGAGGATGAGCAAATCAAATAATAAGAAAGAAATGAATCCATAGCAAAATACAGTATCTACCCTAGAAACTCTGGAAATAGTATGAAAATGCTCTTGACACTTGCGATGCTTTTGTCTCATGCAACAGTCACTAAAACTGTACTCTGCAAACTTTTGCTACTGGACATAGCAGGAATAATGCTACATGACTGATGGAGCAAGATCATAAGCGCATGTAATATCTCTTCACATGCTAATTTTATGATCATAAGACACAGCAGTTTCTCAAAGCTTTCCTCATTGTATATAGTGAATTGGGCCCTATTAAAAGAGTGGACAGAAGGCACAATAATGTACATTCACAAAATACTTTCGTAATGTATGTATGACCTTTGTGGGAAATAGACTCATTTAAAGGTAGAAGCTATAAATATAAAGTAGAAACAAATTTCAATTTTCTTTTTTATTAATACATTTGAAAGATGTTTCAATTCTATTTCACCTATAGTTCTTAAAGATTGCCAGTGGCAAAATACAGTCTGAAAGCATTCCCTGGTTTTAGGCAGTTCTCAAATCATGTCACTCATCACCATTACAACTTGTTGGAAACATACAGAATTAGTATCTGGGTTTTCCAATACTAACTTCTTCCTCCAAATAAAATAACTACTCTTCTAGTGAATAATTAGATTCTGACATTTTGAAACTCCAAGGAGCTCTACATGCAATTTTCCTACTTCTTGAAAATGAAAGCTATAATCAGAGCACTTAAGCAACTTGAGTGCTATCGTCTTCCTTGGACATAAAGTCTAAAACATACTGCAGCAAGAGCCTGCTAATCTGCCTGCAAGTTCACATTAGCTTCTTACTGTTAGTTTCAATAAGTGAAAGTCATGGCACAGACTCCATAAAAATCAGATTTATGCAAGTTTAATAAGCCTCATTGCAAGTTATTTCTCAGATTTTCATGCTCTGGTTGCCTTGGAAAGCTTGTAGAAAAGAAAACAAACATCTTCCAAAGTCCAACCAGGAGCACAGAAAACAAAGGCAAAATAATAGTTTCTTCTACTGTGCTAGAGAGAGAAGTCAACTTTCTGCTCATTGAGATGCTGTGAAAACTGATATAGTGGGAAACACTTCTTTGTCATATAAAAGCTTGATGTTGTATTAAGAGATAAACTTTTAATTAAACTGGACTTCCTGAGTGCTATACACTGTCTTGGCGTTATCCTGATGACAGCACCATCAATTGCAGAGCTGACAGCAAGTGGGCCTATAGCTCAGAACTGAAGGATTTTCCATTTCCCCATTATTCATTTTGCAATCAAAACGTGAACTCAGTTATATTATGCCTAAACTTATCACTCCTTTCCTAAACGAGGCCGTACAATTCGTGCCAAAATTCAGTTATGCTGTACAGCTAAATTTAACACTCAGAGAGCATCCTAGTCAGAAAGGTAGAATCAGATTTTACATTTAATTTAATCAGCTTTCTACATCAGCTATTATTTAGTTAAATTTAAACTGTCAATATGCAAGTTATGACCAAGTGCCAAACGTTAATGATAGACCTGGCTAGAAAGCATTACTGATAAAGTACTGTAAAGATCAAGGCTAGATGGTAGAAAAGCTGTAGCTTGATCTTGCTTGGGAAGCTGCACAGCTGTAAATACTGACATGCCTTAAGATTGGAAATCAGTGACAAGTGTGGTGCAGGTCTAAACCTGTGAGGAAACAAATACCAGATAAGCAAACAGAAAATAGCTCTATGGAGCTTTTCAAGCTGGATTTTGCTACTCCATTCTTTGTGCTCCTAGTTATTCTTTTGTTCTGTTTCAGTATTTAATGAGTCATCATCCTGCAACATCTGAGTATCTCAAGGATATGGGTAATGCTGAAAATATTTTGTCAGTGTGCTGTCTTTATCAATCTAACACTATAGAAAATTACGTTAGATGTGCTTAAGAGCCATAATAATACTCATTTAATGTGCAATGTAAATTGTTTTTCTTTTCAAAACCTACACACTTCCTTTGTTTCCTTTTGTTTGCTGTTTATTGCTATTTGCTTCTTCTGGTTATATTTTTGATTACAATTCCTTTAAAGAACAGACATCAACACTGTCTGTATTTGTTTATACTCCAATACAGCCAGCAGAACAAAATGAAAAATTATCTCCTATGAACACGAAAAATGAAAGTATTTTTATGCCCATTCATTCTTTCTTCCAGAAGAAATATTTGAACAAATACTTTTGGATTTTTTGTTTCCAGATGCTTATTTCACCTTACTTTCCCTGCCGATCCAAAGCAGCTAGTTGACTGGACTTCACTCAGAAGCATTCAATTGAAGGTGCAAATAGCCCCTCCTTCATAAGGAAGTCTGTAGATTTCTAGTTTGCAAAGCAATAGCAGTCACTTCCAACAAAGTTTCATGATTCCTTCCCTCACAGAAGCCACACAGAGACACACATACATAATAGAATCATAGAATTGCTCGGGTTGGAAAAGACCTTAAAGACCAAGTCCAACCACAACTTAACCGTACTACCCTAACTCTAACAACCCTCCGCTAAATCACGTCCCTGAGCACCACATCCAAATGGATTTTGAACACATTTAGGGATGGTGACTCAACCATCTCCTTGGGGAGTATATTATATCCAGAATCCTTTTCTAGTGCAACAAGTATCAAGAGATAACAATAGAAATGCTTGCACTTTCTTTGGTGTATACAACTCTTTGATGGTTAAATAACTCAGAAAGATCTAAGTATGCACATTTCATTATTTTACATTTCTGAATTCATTTTATTCTAGTCATTCCATCTTTACTACCTCTTTCCATGACTGACTGGTACACAGAAAATGTACTGCCTCCTATTTCACTCTTAATGCTTTAATGCCTCTGTGGCCTTATTCATTTTTTTACTTAAATAATATTTGTAAGACCCAAATGTGGTTCCCTCTGTTAGAAAAATGGATATTGTCATACAAATTAGCATATGACTCACTGTAAGCAACGAGTCTATTGATCACATATTGCCAGATATTCTTAGATAATAAATGGTTTAATTTTCTTCTCACTCCTTTGACTTTAGAGCACATAGTATAGTTATCATGACAGAAGCTGACTTTATAGCAAATGATCAGAAAAAAAAGCCAAAGAAGTAATTATTCTGTTATACAGAAAACATTCATAGAATAGTTTTGAGGTCTCTGAAGTTCAGGTCAGTATCTTATTCACTGATTCTTTTCTCACCACCAGAAAGTGACTTGGGAAAGAAATATGCATTAAAAAAACTCTAAAAAGTCTTTTGAAATGCAGATAACAAGTCGGAACCAACAAATACAACTTGCTGAAGGCTTTGCTGAAGTCTAGGTAGACTACACCAACAGCCTTTCCTCATCCACCAGGTGAGTCACTTGATCAAAGAAGGAGATCAGGTTGGTCAACCAGGACCTGCCTTTCAATAACCCATGCTGGCTGACCTGATCCCCCAGGTGTCCTGCTCATACCACATGATTTCCATCAAGATCATCTGCTTCCTCACACCAAGGTCAGGCCTGTAGTTCCCCAAATCCTCATTACGACCCTTTTTATAGATGGGATATAGATGTAGATTTTGCGGAAACATATAATGTTAAAATAAAACCATCTTTTAATTGCATTGTCTTTAAGCAAGCAGTATCAGCCAGTAATCAAGTATTGCTACATTTTTACTAGATTTGAAGTTTTTCTTAAATCTTACTTTCTTCTCTTACTTAAAAGAGAAATGATTTGATTATTTGTAATTCTTAATTGTTCGCACATCACTCAATACGTGCACTCATTCCAGGACTTTTTTCAATGGTAGTCAACGAGTATTCTTGTACTGGAATCATATCTATTACAGACATTTCTGTGCAGGTCTTCTGACTAGAAATAAGCAGTCATTGTTATGGGATTCACAAAATATAGAATATAGCAATGGACTAAATGATTGAAAATGCAAATTTAATTTAAGTAGTATATTGTAATCATTTCCTGCTTTTTCTTTCAAGTTCCGGAGTGCAAGAAACAAGGATTATATTTTACTTTTCATAAAGTAATTTGATTTCATCTTATTCGTGTGCTTGTAATATATTCCCATAATTTTTCAAAGCCTGTATATAACAACCATCTATTATTTTCTATCAAAATAATAGAAAGTAGTTTCCAAATACATTTAAGGTTTTAACTTTTACTGCACTCTTCTTGATTTCCAAACATAATTTTATTTCACACTACATTAATTTCTATTACACATTTTTGTACTTTATCATTAACACCATTTCATTATTTCAATAAATGAAAGTAAATGTATTGTTGTCTGTTTGGCTCCACGCTTCAGTAATCTCACCATGCTTCAGACAGCTGTAGGACAATCAAATAAATGAGTGTAACACACCATTGTTTTAATTATATTTATTAATTCAAGGGTGTTTAAATCATTGTGTAGTGTGGTGCTTTTTTTTTTAAATTGAACAATAATGTATTTAAGCCTATAAATTGATTAATAGATTGCCATCTTTATCAAGCAATAAGCACATATACAGCTGATTAAGTAATGTGTTTCTTGTACAAATTAGCTTAATTTTACATGCCAAACACATCACATTTCCCATTTAACAAAAGAAGCCACTTGCCAGGAAATCTTTTTATCATTAGTTCTTCTCAAGAGTGATACAACTGTTAATGAAAGAGCAGGACACTTAAAAGAGGCAATACTGAAACACTGTGGTATGCAGCTGAGCATACCACATGGGTATCATGTTCTGATACATGTGGTGCCCTTCAGAAGTTGTTCAGATTATACTACATCACACCACTTAGCGAGCAAACTCATTTTTCCTATTTTTTTTTCCTGAATTCATAATCTCTTGATACAATTTGAAATAATGAAAATTCTGTTTACAGTGCATTAAAAAAATATGCTGACTTACAGCCAGCTTGTAATTCCCTCACATATTTTGACTAATATCAGTATCTAAGAATAATTGCTTATCAGTGTGTAAGCAGGAGATGTGAGAAACTTATTTCCATACTACCAAAGTAGCTCATAACAAGAGCTCAAGGAAATTTGTTCTACTCTCAAGAAAGCAGAGCATGCCATACTTCCAATTATGTATTGAATCTCTTCTTTGCAAGTGATTTCTACTCTTTAGTGGTCTTGGCTTTTACCCACTCACCTCTGTAGGTAGTAAGATGTTTGCCACTACCACATATCACCTACCTCTTCAGTTTGTTGACAAATTCAACAAAGTCATTACAGAGGCCACTCAAAGACAGAGCAAGGCAGATGGTTCGATTCTCTTGATCCAGACAGCATTTAAACTCCAAATTACCAAATTTTAAATTTGTGGATTTTAGAGCATGTTTTTGGCAGTTTTGAGTAAACTCTGGTAGGACAGTGATTGAAACTTTAAGATTTTCTTCTCAAAGAAAAAAAAAAGCACTTACATCTATAGTCAACCAATGGTCAATTTTGTCATCAAATAATCATGTTCACATCTGGCTATTTAATGCATTTCTTGTGTCAATCAGCCAAATTCCCCATGCCTTCAACATGGTATGCTGATCAACACTACAAAGCTTAGCACACACTAAAATGTCTAGTATGTATTCCATAATGCAGTTCACACTGGTCAACAGAAAATCTATCTATGAAGTTGACTCAAAATGTGTATGGTATACGTATATGATGAGCATTTTGGAGGAAGGAATATATACATACACACATCTGTGTCTTATTCATATTACTTAGCTACAAAGCTGCTATAATAGTGATACAGATCTTCATTTTCCAAAGGAAATATACTAGAACTTTTTCTCTTATGATCGTGTAAGTGAATTTCATTTTTGTTTTGAATGCCCTTCATGTTTGTCAGTTAGCATCACTGTGCAAAGTGAAGGCGACTGTGGCTGGAAAGTGTTTGGCTGATTCCTCTGGTATAGCTCAAAGGAGCTCAAAGACTATACTAATTATTATTATGATTTTTTTTTTTCAGAAACACAGAATATCTGAGAATTTTTCAATTTTATTTTATTTTTTTTTAATTTAAAGATAATTCTGATAATTCCCCTTGAACTTTGTCCAGAAAAAGAGACAGGCAAAAATCTTTACATCTACTGCTGACAAAATAAAGACACCAGATATTGTAGAAAACTAAACAAAAATAAAACTTGTTGTTACTGATTGACATAGGCACACAGGAAGAAAAAGCAGAAAAGGACAATAGAGTTCTTTGCACTGCAAAAGAGAGCACAGTGCCTGCCTCCTAGAAAAATTTAAAAAAACAAAAAAAATCCTCACATCCTCAGATGTGAGACACTTCTGAGGAACAGTTCAAAGGTGGATTTGAAAATGTATCTTGATGAAAAAATACAGCTATTTATTGTATGCTAATCAGCAAAAACACAAGTTGCTCCAGATTGGCAGCTTATCATAGGATATTTATTTGTTACCTAACAGAACAGCAGTGGATAGCTTTCTGCAGAAAGTAAAAACTGAAGCAATGATATCTTAAATTTATCTAATAACATACAGTAACCCCTTTTAGTCAATTTTAAAAATTTTGAAGAGGTTAAGAGCAGAGGCAGCCTGGACTGTATGCCCTGGTTAAGTTCATGATCTCAAGGAACACAGGTTTGACAAAGAGCAGTCAGGATCTTGAATTTCGGGAGTGCAAACATTCAGATGTTTAAGGAATAACCGAATAAGATCCCCTGGGAAATTCACCTTAGGGACAATTGGAACAGAACAGAACTGGCAGCTCTTTAAGGATACCTTTCAGAGTGCACAACAGCTCTCCATCCCACAGCAACAAGTGGAGGCAGGAAACCAGCATGGCTGAGCAAGGTCAAACTGAGGAAAAAGAAGGAAAAGCACAGGCAGGGGAAGCAGGGATGGGTGGTGGCCTGAGAAGAATACAGGGACATTGTCCAGACATGCAGAGATGGGATTGGGAAAGCCAAAACAGATGGAGATGAACTTGTCGAGAGATGTGAAAAATCTATAGGTACACTGGCCAGAAGAGACAGGCAAAGGAGAGAGTACTCCCTTTGATAAATGAGAAGGGTGATCTGGCCTTAACAGAGATTGAGAAATTTTTGCTTCAGTCTTCACTGGCAGTCAGGCTTACCATGCCTCTCTGAACATCCTGGTGAGGTTTGGGAGAGTGAAATCCCCCTGCTGTAAGAACACAGCAAGTCTGAGACCACCTCATCACACTGAATGTGTACAATTCAATGGGGCCAGACAGTACGTACCCCAGGGTCTTGAGGGAGCTGGCTGATGTGGTTGCTAAGCTACTCTCCATCCTATTTGAAAAGTTGTGGCTATAATTTTCTTCATTTACAAAAGATAATTCTTTGAGCAATTTCTTCGTGCAATGACAAAAGAAAAGCCAGGGAAAGAACAGTGGTCAATATTCAAAGTCTGTGAAGAGATTTTAAGAGAGCACAGGTATTTCTTTGAAAAATAATTCTTTCAAAACCTGAACTTTTTAAGACATGAAAGAAGAGACTATATCTGTGGTATCATTGCTTCCGAAAGTCCTGTCCTATTTAAGAAACTATACTTGTTGAAATTCAGAGAAAGGGGAAACCCTGTTTCACAGATCAATCCTAGACAAACTTAATATAAATGGCTTCTGGATTTGACTCAGTAGTTCTCTTTGAAATCTTTCCTTATCAGCTTTTTGAGCCAAATGATGCTGGTCTGAGAGCATGAAGCAACAGACAGGCAATTAATGAATGCAGTCACCTCAGTTTCTCTGTCTTAATGCAGAGTCACTGCATTCCCACTTCCCCTTAGGTGTTTCATAATACCACATGAAAATGAAAGAATACTCACTAAAAACTGACTGTTCAATACACACATCAAGGTTCGTTTTTGTTTTGGTTTGTTTTTTTTTCCATTTTCTAGCTAAATTTCCATTCCACTTTTTGAATGGTTGTATCATATAGAAACTGCTTCTTTTTCTACAATTAAACTTTTAGGCTTTGATGTCTTTAGCCTTATCTTTATTGTGATTTTTTCTTGTTTTTTAAGTGAAAATATGTCATAGTAAAATCAATTTTTTTTCAGTGAAAAAATTGAAAAATTATAATTTTATGCAAACAGTAAATTAAATATGCTTACCACTGATTCAAGATATTGATCTTAAAATGTATGTATGTAGTGAGTAACAAGCTCCTAGAAGATTCACAGTTTTCTCCCATGGTAACTCATCTTAAGGAACAATGCACCATTACACCTGGGAAACAGAGGATGTAATAGTAACCTTAAAGAAAATCTTCTCAAAAAGTCAAATCTTGTCAAACAGTAAAATTAGCTGTATGTTGTATGTGTTTTCACCCATATTCAACATAGATGTACATAACTTGTCACAGTAGCTTGTAGTATACTGAAATTGTTTGTTTGTTTGTTTTTTCACAGACAGACAGCTAGATCTTACGGCAGCATTCCTTCATATTTGTCATAAAAGGGAATAAATCATAATTATTCAAATATATCCTGTCCTTCTCTCCAAAAATAATATATATGCAAGGGCCACATACAGCCCTCATTATCACATTTTTACCCACTTTGTGACACTAGGGAAGTCTTCACAGTTGTGGCAGGCCAATCCTGGCCAGTATCTTAGCACCCATCCAGCTGCTCATTCCCCTCCACTGAGGGAGGGAACAAGAAGAGCGAAAACAAGAAAACTAGTAAATCGAGGTAAGCCAGCTTAATGAGCAAAGGTAAGAGGGGAAAAAAAGTGTTGCAAAGGCAGCCAGTCAAACTGGGATGCCCAGCCATCTCTGAGCAACAGCCACCTTGGAAGACAAAGTCCCCCAGTTTTCACTGCTGACCATGACATTATATGTTATGGGATATTCCTTTGGCCAGTCCAAGTCAGCTGTCCTGGCTGTTTCTCCTTCCAACATCTTGTTGACTCTCAGCCTACACACTGGAGAGAACTGAGTGACATAAAAGGTAATCCTCAATGCTCTGCAAGCCCTGCTCAGCAGTAGACAAAACACCAGCATGCTACCAGCACCATGTTACACAAATCCAAACCACAGCACTGATATGGACTTTCATGAAAAAAGTTAACTCCATTCCAGTCAATCAGATTCAGCCCAAGATCACATCAAAAGAACTTGACTCATAATATTTTCTGTTTTCTTGAAACTATTACACCTACTTTATGTTTTACCTTGAATACCATAGAGTATTTTGTTTTATATGTTTTTACTCCCACAGACTCATTATAAAAAGGAAAATGTGAATTGTATTTATACATCAAAATAGCAGGAAAGCAACTCTTAAAAAGTTATGAACCAGTGTTCAATTTCTGACTATATGTTTTATACTGAACTCCTAAGCATAATTATTGGATTGCTCCCACCCAGCCCACAACACAAACAGCTTGAGAGCTCCTGAATATTGGTTTGCAATAGGAAGAGCTGTAGATCAAAACATGGCAGTAACAGTCCATTTTTGCATTATATACTGTGACATATAGAATATTAAAATACTTTCTGCCTTTGAACCAGCTGAAGCTGGTATACTTTGTTTTTAATTAGACATACTATAGCATTCTGCTTCTGGTGGCTTTAAATCATCTTTACCATAACCTACTCCTGACTGTAAACTGAATACAAATATGTTCCCTGCTAGGATCTAAACCAGCACAGATTTTTCAAAACACTTTTCGAAAGAGAGATGCAAGGTCCATTATGTAAGGACAGAGAAAGACAAGAGCAAACCAGGACTTTTCATATTTCCAAGAAAGCTACAATTTGAATTCTGAAAACACCAATATATACTCTAAAAGGACGGCAGCAGCCTGAGGAGCCACTCCACACCTGCGTGGTGGAAGCCAACCTCTCAGGACGTAGATTGTAGCCCAGCATGAGGGCACAAAAGTGAGACCCAGTTTTCAGACCCCATCTGAGCCCCGTAAATACCCCCTGCATCTTTATTTTCAGTACAAGAAATACTGCCAATGTTTTTCTTTCACATTTATTTTGTTAAACTGAGTTGATAGTTTGAGAGACAGATGGTGTTTACCACTCTTTTTTTTTTTTCCCTCAGAAATACCCATGTTCAAACTGCACTTTACTGAACCTGTTTTAAAGGCAGATGTCAAATAAGGAGGAAAGTCATGTTTAGTCTCCCAGGTGATCACTACAATTATATAGAATCATTTAAATTAAATAGCTTGGCAACTGTAGGAAGAATCTACTTATTTTAGTCAATGAAAAACCTGCAGCAGCAGTAGTACCCTGTATTCCTGTCATGTCACATCTCTAGAAGAAAGAAAGGAAAATGACAAGAGTAAGCTAATGTGATCCCCTATACTGCTCTGCTTATTTCATCTGATTCTTCCTTTGAGATATCTTTGTTCTGACTGCTTCTTTTCGAGACTTTAGTGTTCTTTCACCTTTTTTGAAACAAGAGTGAATTCAGCCCAACAATAAAACAAACACAGAAAAGAAAAGGTCGAATCACAAAGCACGTAAATTTAATTTAGATTTTAATTTAGATAAGATACTGATTATCTTCTGTTCATCATCCTCAATCTGGACCAAAATGCATGAATAATTATAGACATCCTAAACAAACAAATTCCACAGATTTCCAGAGAGGGTTTACAAAGCTTCTTGGTGTTGTTATCCTCTGTTTTGTGGCAATGCTGTTAAAAACAATCCTGCTGACAAGGAAATGTACAATGAATGAACAGAAAAATCTCTGCTTGGTCACACATAATAGGTGCCCTCCAGGTTCTCCTTATTAGAGAGGAAGCCACACAGCTTCCCCACAGTAAGAACAATGAAAATATAGAATACTCACTGTGTGAAAATATGAGGTACTTTCCGTATCTTCCATTTTCTAAATAGCTTATGAGACTTTTTTTTGGAGCATGCTACCAGTTAGTTAAACTCTTGGAACAGTTTACAGATTCTAGTCATCAATTCTCACAGTTACCAAAATCCCAACTCATCTTCCATCTCCCAAGAAAATAGATAACTGCACTTTTGTATCTGTGTAAAAGGATGCTAAGATTTCCAAAGTTCCTGAAGCCTACAGAAAAGCTAGATCTCAAAACACAGCCAGTGGATAAAGCAAATGGATGAGGTCTTCTCCTCCCCATTTGCAGCACTGCTCATTGAAGAGGTCACAGAAACAAGCACACCACATCTCTTCCCTGAGACATGATAAGAAATGAAAGAAATTGCATCAATACATAAAGTTCAAGCACCAACTTTGACATCTATTCCCAATCTTACCTGCCTCAAACCCAGGAAAAGACCTTTCTAATCTCAAGAGGCTGATTATTATTTCAGTAACTTCCAGCAGCTATAAATTAATTACCCAATATCTTAGTGCAGTCATGATAATTTCTCCTGTGCAATCTGTGCCCTAAATGACTGACTCAACATCTTCCTTCGCTAGTTCTATAGCATTATAGCCCTTTTAAACGGTCCATCTGCAGAAAAGATTCCAAGAAATTGTGATGGGAATAACTGGAAACAAGGAAACACTGTGCTTAAGAACAGTGCTTCAAAGAAGTATCATTGAATACAATTCACAGAGGTGAAAAAGACAGAATTTTAGCAGATACCTTTCTTAAATCTGAATTTATGTTCTATAGAACATAAACAAAACTGAATACAAAAAAGAACCTAAGTTCTTTATGTAAAACAATTATGTAAACCAAAGTAACTTGACATCTCAGAAATCTATCTATTTTTGGCAGGCGTAATACAGATGCTGTAGCTTAGACAATTCAAATCAATGTATGAATCCATCTGTATTCACTAATCTGAATTTTTTCTACATTTAATTGTAAAAGATTACAGTCTTTTAATACTCTTATAATTTTTGGAAAATCAACAGAACAAAATGTAGAAAAGACTTATGAATTTTCAAAATGTGAAGAAAATAATTATTTTTATGATTGACTTTTGAAAAAAAGCACAAAGAGAGCATCAACTGAAATACCAACTGCTTATGCAGTATCTGAGGCACTGTCTGTTTATCACCTGATAGTTGATATTTTAAGTTAAACAGCCAGTAGCTAGGAATTTCCTCCATTCTTTGGGGAACTATACTAATTCTCACATTTACATTAACATGAAATCTTCTAAATGTTAATTAATATACACAGTTTCACTGTTGCGTGGAGTGACTTATTTGAATAAGGGGTTGGAATATGGAAAGGACAAGGGGTCTCTGTCTCTTCATTAGCTCTTCCTAAATATAAAGAAAGAATGACAAAAAAAGAGTATTTAGAAGATTAATCCTTGGAAACATTTCGGAACCACTGTATTGAAAATGATGAATTACTGCATTTCTCATTGCAAGCGCTGATAAAGAGTATTCTGTTTGTTTATTTGATCTAGAAATTCATAGAATGGCTTGAATTGGAATGGACTTCAAGAATCATCAAGTTCCAATGCCCCTGCCACAAGCAGAGCTGCCAGCCACTAGATCAGCTACTAGATCAGATTGCCCAGGGCCCCATCTAGCCTTGCCTTGAATGCCTCCAGGATTTTCAAGGATTTCTTCTCCCAGTCTGTATACATATCTGGGATTACCTTTACCCAAGTGCAAAACCTTGCACTTTACTTTGTTGAACCTCAATTGGTTCACAAGGGCCCACCTTTCAAGTTTATCAAATTACCTCTGGGTGGCACCCATTCCTTCTGTTGTATTAACTACACTATTGAGCTTGATGTCATCAGCAAACTTGCTGAGAGTGCACTCAATCCCATCCTCTATACCACTGATAAAGATATTAAAGAGTATCAGTATCAAGGCAGACTCCTGAGGGACACTGCTTGTCACCTGGACATAAAGTCATTGACCACACTCCTTTGGCTGCAAATAAATTCCTCATTCACTGAATAGTCCACCCTTCAAAGCTATATCTCACCAATTTAAAGATAAGGATGTGACAGAGGACCATGTCAAAGGCAAATTAGCATAAAAAGTCACACAGAAAAAAAGAATAAAAACACACAAAAACAACCAGAAAACCAACCAATCAACAACAACAAAAAAAACCTGTTCTGACAAAACATGCTTGATTTTGGGTTTCTTTTTATATCTTACATAATTTGTAACACATAAACACAAAAAAAAAAGCGCAGAAAATAAATGTCACAGTTAAAATGAGATGAAAGTGTAATATATATATATTTTTGAAATATTATGGCGTATATATACTGAAATATTACAGGCATATAGTGAAATATTGCTATTGTAGACAAGGTAGATAACAGCATGACAGGTAAGTTTTCGTTCCCTTATTTTGTCTTTCATTGTACTATATATCTCACTGATGGCTGCTTTCTGGATTGACAGCTACAGAAGATCTGTAAGTATACTTGGCATGAATTCTTGAGAAAGTATAATCCTGAAAATATGAATCTAAATATGAAATATTTTGCAGATCACAATTTAATTATTTCCAATTGAAAGTGTAAATCTTACCTGGACATTTTCACAGAATCACAGAATCACAGAATCGTAGGGGTTGGAAGGGACCTCCAGAGATCATCGAGTCCAACCCCCCTGCCGAAGCAGGTTCCCTACACCAAGTCGCACAAGTAGATGTCCAGGCGGGTCCTGAATGTCTCCAGAGGAGGAGACTCCACAACCTCTTGGGCAGCCTGTTCCAGTGCTCCGTCACCCTCACCGTGAAGAAGTTCTTACGCACATTTATGCGGAACTTCCTATGCTCCAGTTTCTGGCTGTTTCCCCTTGTCCTGTCTGCACACACCGGAGACACGTTTGTATGATCATCACTTCATAAATGATTGAATCCACGCAAAAACAATCATAGAATTGTTCAGGTTGGAAAAGGCCTTAAAGATCACCAAGTCCAACCACAACCTAACCATACTACCCTAACTCTAATAACCCTCCGCTAAATCATATCCCTGAGCACCACATCCAGACAATTTTTAAACACACCCAGGGATGGTGACTCAATCACCTCCCTGGGGAGCCTATTCCGGTGCTTAACAACCCTTTCTGTAAAGTTTTTCCTTAAATCCAACCTAAACCTACTCTGGTGCAACTTGAGGCCATTTCTCCTCATCCTGTCATCAGCGAAAAGAGACCAGTCCAGCTGCAATCACCTTTCAGGTATTTGAAGAGAGCAATAAGGTCCCCTCAGCCTCCTTTTCCCCAGAATAAACAGCCCCAGTCCCTTCAATCTCTTCTCTTTGCCCTTCTTTGAACCTGCTCCAGCATCTCGATGTCCTTCTTGTATTGAGATGCCCAAAACCAAACACAGTTCTCAAGGTGGGGCCTTACCAGTACTGAGGCATAATGCTGACATAAAAGCTGGCAGCAGTCTTCCTCTTTATGTTGAAGGCATACTGTTCATTGTAAGGTGAATGCTGAGTAGTTTCAGTGAATACTGAACAGAGAGGGAATTGAAGTACCTCATGGTATTAAGTATTAAGTACCATATCACGGTTCTCAGTGGATCTAAGATGTAAAATTGAGATCATGCCTTTCTGGGCCTGGATCTGATCTTTTTTTTTTTTCAGATTCCGTCATCTTCCTTGTATGCTTCACACTGTAGCTATCACAGAGAAAGCCCAAACCATCACTCGAGTCAGGTCAGAAACTGCCTCAAAGGTGGTCAGCAGCTCAGAGTTGGAGTTAAGTCCTAATTCACATGATTTCAGGCTGCAGAACAATTCTCAGTGAGGGAAGTAAAAAGGACAAGAGAGAGATGTACAAGACAGCTGATCTGCAGAGATCATATTGGAACAGTATAGAAATGAATGACTGGGGGGCTTGCAGTATCAAAATATTTTTCTGCATATACATCATCTTGTGCCTGACTTCTAATGATGGCATCTAAACCAAAGAGAAACTTCAGCCATCTGTAAATAGAGCAGGAAGAATCAGCAAGCACAAGTATCAAACTCAGCTACAGCTACAACACTGCAGTAAGAACTTCCACAAGTGCAGAGTTTGGAGCCTCATTTTCACAAGGGCCTCGGATCACCACAGAAACTCACAGAGCCTTCATTTCAGAAAGGAATAAAGAAAAGGAATAAGGAATAAGGATTAGGAAATCACATTATGTTTCTGACTATCAAAAAGAGACTGCGATTCTTGGTGGGAATCAGTCAAACTTCTTGTCCTGTGTTAAAAGAGTACTGAGCTTGCACCCCTGTGTCAGCAGAGCAATTCAGTAAATTGACATGCACAGAAGAATTTCAGCATAAAAATCCAACTGTTGCATACATGCCTATTTCAGACCCAATAGTGCAACTCTGAGAGAAAAGTATTCCAGCACATAACTTCTCCTTCTGGAAATTCAGTGAAGGTATCTGCAGTCAGCGCCTGTCTCACTCATGGGCTCTGCATTCCAGGGAAGCGAGGGCACGCCACCACATTTGAAAATATCACTACTGAAATTGAGGTACAATACTAGGTACAATAACACTGCCCATGGTTCACCCATGTCCTCTTGTAAATAAAAACAGTTTAAACAAGTTTAGTTGTGTATCTCAGGTAAAATATTCCCACACTCCACAGAGAAAACATTTTCATAAGAGTAACTCAGAAGAAAGGAAGATCTCAAGAACAAAATTTTCTTTGGAGAAGCTTTTGAATCCCTTCTCTGATGCACTCATTAGCCTTAGGGATTTTCCCACCTTTTGATGATAATTATTAATGTTAGCATATACAAAGAAAAAAAAAATCCACCTTTCTCATCTGCTTTTATCTTCTGAAAATATTGCTTTCAGTTTACAAATCTTTGTTCCTCTTCTGAGGCTAAAGATTTAATCCCATATACGTTCAGAAAAGGTGACTGAAGGAACAAAAATGAAAGATCAGCAGTCCTATTCACTGTTCATTTTACACCATTCTCAGCTGAAGAAAGTTATTATCACCCTGGTAATATGTGAGATTAGTGTTAGGAAACATTTTAGGGTTGCAACCTCAATTCAGCTAGACAGAAGTTTTTCAAACAAAGAACGTCTTTTCAAAGAACTTGTAGAAAGCAGGTTCATTCCATAAAATGGAAATGAATCTTCACATTTCCATTAAGTTAGTGATAATATACATCACATTTCTATCAGAATTTAACTTTCTTTTGTAAGTAAGTAAATATCTTCTGCCTATGGGTTTTTTAAGAAGTAATGTTTGCTCATAAAGGGTAGGTGTTTACCTTATCCTACTTATGAAGTGAAGTAGAAAAAAATTGCCCTGAAGATGTCTCCGAAGCTCCTGATGATGTCTAGCCTGGGGTTTTGCAATCTGTTCTCCTGTTTAATATTTCAGTAAATATCACTTTGTTTCACCTAAAGCTAGACAAATTTCAGTCTCCACTGCAATTGATGGTTGCCAGGGGGCACGTGCAAAGCATCAGGTGTGAGAGAGTGCTAAATCATGAGCCTATGGAATTAATGGCAACATCTAACTTTTTAGCAGATGGAAAATGCTGCAACAAGGCTCTGTACACTGCCTCTTCTCTTAAAGATTCAGTCTGTTAATGCTACAGAAGTTCTTCCAGATCAAGTATGTATGTACAGCTACAACCGTGTCATCTTCATCATTAGTTTCCTCCTATTTCTGCCTAATGTTTCTTAATGCATTTCTACATCTAACAGGCCCCTTCTGACCATCTACACATTTCTGAGACAGAACACTAGAAAATACTGTCATAAATACTACCCTAATTTAACACCACCAGAAGCTATGACAAAATACAAGAGCTTTATTGACTTAAATCCTAATCCCCAAAAGTACAGGGTCTAGAACACTGACTTCCACGATGACCAAGAACTTCTAATTTCTCCCTGAAGCATTCTAATTTCTAGGACCTGCTCTGTTGGAACTGATATTTTTAATTCTGATAAATGTCTTTGATATTTTTAGTTCCTGACTCATTTTCATGTTCCCTACCATATGGATGCAAATGATAACTTAGATTGATTTCTAGGAATACATATATATAAAATATATAATATAATGATGCATATTTTCTAAAACATGTTCCACCAGTGAAATTTGATTGATGTATATTCTTGAAAGCAACACAAAGAACATGGTCAAGGAGATCAGAAGTACAGTATTTTATCCAAATCTTGAAGAAAACCGTGGAAACTGAGTCTTTCTCCAGAGAAATTTTAATTGAACATCCACTCTTTAATAATTAGCTTCTATGTAGAAAAAATAATAATGAAGAAGACAGATTCAGATTATTCCCGGATGCTACACAAGACTTCTTTCCTCAGTCTAATGGCAGTCTTGGATTTTTAGTTTTGGCTGTTTCTTCACTAAGTGCTTCAAAGTCAGTCAAGGCTTTTATTTTCACATAAAATAAACTTCTAGCAAAGCAGAAAAGTCTTCTACTTGTTACATAGAAAATTTTGTTGTGGAGAGAAGGGAATTTACCTAAAAACAGAGCCAAGAACTCACGGTTTGCCTAATTCCCATTTTAACAACCTAATCAAAAGACAATGAGCAGATATCAGTAGTCCAGTTACAACACTGTTAATGCTTTATGTCCAAACTGATGAAGAAAATCTTCAGAATTTAACTCATTATATTGTAAAACTTACCAGTACCTCCTACTGTCATCAGGTCTCAAGTTCACCTTCCACACACCCTCCTGGCACGAAGGTTGACTGTATCAACATCCCTGGAGGAGGACACAGGTGGAAATTGTGGAAAACCACCACCCACCACCAGAGCATGTCTGGATAGGTGTGGTGTTATGGCAGGTTCTAGGATTTGCTTGGACTTGTCTTTGTTTCCTCCTCCCAGCCTGTTTCTACCTCCCGAGTGTTCAGGGGAGGTAGAAACTGCAAGCTGCACCAGCAAAACTGGGGGTCTGCTGCTGGATGTCTGAAGGCGGGGTTGGGGCTTGTGTGTGTCTTTGTAGAAGTCGTCTTAGTTCACTTAATTGGTCTCCATCCCTATCGGTTCGAGTTTCTCGATCCCCTATTACTTTGCAAACCACTTCTTTTGTATCTGCTCTTTAGTCTTCTCAAAGCCATCTGCTTACACCTTCGAGGGCTGCTGAAAACATTTAAGCCAAATTTTCACTGAACTCCAGAGCTCCTCAGGCAACTAGGTAATAACGTCGGCATTCTTTTACATGCCAGAGCGGTAGAAGGGAGGTGGGAAGACACGTTGATTCACAGGGGCTGTGTGGGCGAGCTGCTAAGGAGCTGTGTGGACAAGAGACACTGGAGCTATTTATTCCTGTGTCATGCTAAGTTCTCCTCATCTCCACTGTACTGCAAATGTATACGTTTACCCTGGGATGAATAAATTATCTGAGTCACAGTATATTACAATTGAAAGGGGAGTATTTAATTGCTGGAAAGCAGATGGCCTTACCCTTTTGAGTATGCCTGACAAGAACAAAAAAATTAATTGGCCTGCAGCCATATTCCCATAGGCTGCGAACCTGTCAGATTCCATCAGGCAGGGAAATTTGGATATGATGACTGGTCAGTAATAGAATTTTTCAAGGCCAAAAAAGAAAGCAGCTTGTTTGTAGGTTGTTTGTTTGTTTTAAAGTCACGTCAACATACCACAGAAGCAAGATAAAAAAGAATCTCACATTGCCATTGCCTTTGATTAATTGATCCAAATCTGCGTTATCACTATCACTTCAACTTTTCTTCTTTCAATTAAAAAATTCACAACAAAAATGAATTATTGTTATTGATAAATATTTCACTGGCAATATTAGAAACCAGCAGAGTCAGTAAATGAGAAACTGGGCTATCCTGGCTTTAGAAAAATAAAGTGTCAAAATATGCAAAACGTTCAACTATGTTTCTAAGTGTTATACTGATGTATTAACTACTCTGAAAAAATCAACATCTCCAAACAAATAGCTTCAGAATATGCTGGTCTCTTTATAGTTACGCTAAATCTTCACAATGACATTGCATGGTATATCAAATGGTCAAATATTACAGAGGTGAATGATGGCAAATAAAATAATTGAATTTGTAATGTGGAACATAAATGGCTGAAAGTTATGACTACAAAAAAATTGTTGAAACAGAAAAAGCTGACACCAACTTTTTACAAGAAATTCATTTAGGAGAACAAGATGCTATCAGCATAGGAACACCTTGGATTGGAAGCAGTCAGCAAAAGATCTTTGAACAAAACAAGACAGTTTTTTCAAGAGACTTAGTAATTTATGTATCTGTCAGAAGATTTTATGACTGTTAAACAGATAAAGAAAGAACAGTCCGGTTTTAGCTAGGATTCCAATAATCCAGATAAAGCACCTTTCCCAGTACATGTTACTATTTAACAGCATGACAAGTGCTTCACTGCTTATGGATGACCTTCCTGGTCTGAATGTAGTATGGAAGAGTTCAAAACAATAGACAAAAAGTGAAATATATTTGGTTAAGTTTCTGGCAGAGTTCTTATCTCTAGGGAAAAATACAAGCATATTTCTGACATGCATCCAACATTTTATTTTCTTGAAACTAACCATTGAAAAATGTATTAATTCCTATGTTTAAAAGCTGTATACCCCACTCAGCAAGCTCATTCAGCTTTATTCTCTTTCTTTTTGCTCTTCTTTGCATACCTCAAAGTTATCTGTATCTTTAGTGAAGATGTCCCTTTCCTCAATCTAGTTAGTATAGATGACATCAACACAGCTGAATGTTCCACAAGTCAGTACACCATGCTGACTTCTCTCTCTGTCATAGGTAACTCAGGGATACTATCAATTTGTTGTATTAGTGCAGCATTATAGTGCAGCAGTTTATAGTCTTCCCAGAGCCTAATGTATGATTAAAAGTATGGGAGTGGGAGAGAAGCAGAAATCCTTGCCAGGGCTCTTAAAGCAAAGGAGATGTTAATGCTTGTAACTCCTTGAAACTAACCTAACCGGAGAAAATGGAAATAGCCCTGACATCTTTGTGCAATCTTGGGAAACACACAGGAGTACACTGTAGCCTTCTCTGTCAAACACAGCTTATTTAAACAAGATCACTTATAAGAAGAAACATGCCTTCAGATTATTAGTCCTGCTGAAGTCAAATGCTCCCCACCTGGGAAAAAAATAAATAAATGTTCTATATCATTAACAGCAGCACCAAATTATCTCCAGTATAGTTTCTGTACTATTCCAGACTTGATTAAGAGGTCTCCAGAGAGACATTCAGAAATTCCCCCAAGTCAAAGGGCAGAAAGGGCAGCTCCGAGGGAGTCACACCCAGCCCCAACACCAAAACTTCCCCCTCACTGCAGTGAGGCAGTGAATCCAGCACACCTGTCCTGTGCTAGGTTGTTTTGGAGCCCTTTTTTGGCAGAAAGCTGCCCCAACACAGCAAGTGATTCATTTTTGTGGTGCTTTGGTATTCCTGGCTAACACAAATTGCAGAACCTATATAAGACAATGAGCACAAACCCGAGGCCAAAGATGGGAGAGAGAATGGGAGCAGCCAGAAGTTAGCACAGCTGGAGCCAGATTCTGAGGTTGTGCCAGAAAACTGCAGACAGAGAAAAGTAAGGGAAGGGGGGAGTTTTCTTGTCCACCACCTGTTTGCCTACTGAACTCTGTATTTTTCCCGTCTCATTTTTCCTAAAGTATAATCACATACTATAACAAGGAAATAATGTAGTAAATCCATGGGATGAATAATGTTTTATACTATGGTGGGCAGAATACCATGAAAATTTTTGAGGACTAAAGCCCAACAAATATGCATAGATTTCCATTTAACAGTTTTAAAATGTCTTTTGTCATCAATCCATTAGTATTAATGTTTTTATATGCTCCTTCCCGCTGCATTTAATAGCTTTTTCCCCTTCCTGTTTAAAATATATAAGTACATACAGATAATAAAAAGAATAATATATTTCTAGAGTAAGCTATCCTTTTCTTATTCTCTGCATTAGAAGTCAACTTAGCTAAATAATTTCACAACGACCCTGCTAGGTTCTGACATTAGCTGATAGTTTTTGCTAAAGAACGTAAGATTGTAGCATGTTGTCCTGATAATATGTCACAAGAGATGACATTAATGGGCTACAATGCCCTTCAAATTCATTTTATAAATATTTTTAACAGCAGTGAGGCAATTCTGCTGAGCATTGCCTAATAAAATATTTCATTATTTCAGGATGTTAATGGTATCTTATTAACTGGCCAAGTAAGCAACTTCAGTTTTAAAAAATATCTATCAGGAGCACTTTCAGATTACATTATCTTTCTCATAAGCATACAAAATAGTGATTGTGTTTTAAAGAGTAAAAGATCTGCCTCAGGCTTTTTAAGAATGGTATCTCCAGCTCCAGCAAGCATTGCACCCATATTTAAGCATCCTTAGGTTGCTGAGTCAGCGGCTCAGAAAGTACAAAATCCATCTTCCTTTCTTTCATGAACATATTTTTTTGAACCTCTTTCCCTCACCTTGTACGTTGGGAGTGGTGCCAGGTACACCTGTAAACAGTTGAATTAGGTGATCTTTGTTCCTCTACAAGTGGTGATCCTTTGTGAGCTGAAAACCCAACACAAAAACAGCAGTCATGTCCTTGAAAAATAGCGGTGAAATCTGAAGGAAGAAGTCAGATTTGAAGAGCTGTTTTTAGTTTTAAGCAAGGGCACTTCATGTCTCTTATGTCAGTGTGAAAGGAAAAGAAAATTAAGAGGATTCCAGATACTGAAAAGAAAGATGGCTATTCGATGTAGAGACACGGTACTAATTCTATCTTTTGAGTCAAATATTTGAATTCCTCTCAAGTTCAAACTGAACTCCTGTTTACATGCAAGTATGCAATGCCTGAACTCTAGAGAAGAAAACTCAAGTCGTAGATTTATCAACTTTGTAAATTCTGTGCAGAGAACATATATCACAGCCTTGCCCACAAGGAGATGTCACTGCACTCGAACATCTAGCAGTGTGAATACAAACATGCAGGTTATCAGTCTGCCACACCATAGCCTGACTTCAGGTTTGTGGTTCAACTAATCATGTACACTGACAGAGGCTCCTAATGAGCTGTTTATACTGAGGACAAACAAATTATTTGGGAGGAAAATTGCAGTCTGTAAGTTCCAGCTGAGGTTCAGACAAATAAGCAATATTTCAGAAAAAAATCAAGCTTTACTTTGAGTAATGATTAGTTATGCTTACTAATATCATAGCTGCAAATCATCTCATCATTTTAATCATTCACATTCATATAATAGCTGCTGCAGATTAAAAAGTTCTCTTTTGAGTTCTAAGAATAATAAGAGGGTAAATATAATAAAAATGTATTTATAAATACTCATTTCAATAAAAGCAATACATCCATTTCTGTGGCATTTCTAAAGTGTTTTATTCATTTCCTGCAAGTAATCATGTTAGCAAAATTTTCTTTGTGATAAATTTGACAGGGGAAAAAAAAAATAAATCGCATCATGTGAATACTCGTATAACAAATGCTAGTTATAAAAGTAATCAATTTTTCAAGTCCATTGTGGATTTAAGAGTCAATCCTATTTGGAGAAGGTAATAGTACTGTGGCTGTTTTCATGGAGTGAAAATGTGAGAAACTGTTCCTGAGAAGCTAAAAATTGAAACGTGCTCTTAGTATTTAATTAAAGATTTATTATTATTATTATTATAAAGCAGCATTCTTTAAAAATAATAATAATAATCCTTTTGTGTAGAATCATTAGCTGAAAATCATATTGTCTTTAACAAAAGATTCTCTAAATTTGCTACCTATCCAGAGAGAGATCTCATCGATGTCTATAAATGCCTAAAGGGAGAGTGCACACATGACAGAGTTGGGCTCTTTTTAGTGCTACAGAGTGCCAGAACAGGTGACAGTGGGCACAAATTGGGACACAGGAGATTCAACCTGAACATCAGAAAACAATTCTGTGCTGTGCAGGTGCTGGAACACTGGCACAGAGAGATTGTCCAGAGAGGTTGTGGAGTCTCCTCCTTGGAGATCTGCATAAGTCTCTATATGGGTATAAGCAACCTGCTCTGGATGACTCTGCTTGAACAGGGGTTGAACCTCCAGAAGTGCCTTCCAGCTTCAACCCTTCTGTGATTCATTGTTATTTATCTTAAAGCAACTCTGTTGTTTATGAATACACAGGGATTAAGGAAAAAAGAAAGCTGCATCTGCTTTTGATCTAATCATGCGTTATGAATTTTTAAAGGGCTACTCTTCCCATCCAAGAATTAGCATCACTATACATACCTCCATGCCAAAGCCAGGGCTAATGTACTGGCATTTACTTGTCTAAGAATTGAGAAGACAATCTTTGCCAATTAGCACGGTCCTGCTTTTGGTTAAGTCCTTTCTGAATTAGGCATTCAAAAGGCTGTCTTGCGTGAGTCACAGTTGCATCTCTAGTATGCTCCTGATTCAATATAACTTTCCACATTTATATATCACTTTGCCAATACAAGATTCATACTTAAATGGTAAAATAAATCTATATGTAATAGCTTTGCAATTACAGGAGGAAGAAATGTTCTTCTAACACTGAAATATTATCTTCACGGTTTTCTATGCATTCGTAAACTCCATTCACTAATTAAATTCAGTACTTTCTAAACTGAGATGAACAGCTGTTTCACACATAATGTCCTTTTAGGAAAAGAATCTAAAGAATAACATACACAGTCATGACTACTGAGATAAGTTTAAATAGAAGACTGTAAATCTCTACATTTAACTGAACTTGTCCATGACATATACTTCCCAGGATTCAATCCATAACAATCTATTATAAATAATAGATGCTTTGTAGTAGAGATTTCGGCATCAAAAATTCAAGCAGCAGACCAGGAATACATTATTGCCCTCACAGTTTTAATGAGCTCTTTCTATAGAACAAAATAGTATTTTAAACTTGAACTTAAGTGTTTATTAACAAGGCTGATATATCTTTCTTCAAAAGCACTTGCAAAGGACAACATGTTTCTACCAGAAAAAAAACTCAGTAGCAAATAAGAAATATCTTCATTGTAAGCTTCAGTGGTGAGCCATGAAATTGAAAGGTTCAGTGAAATACACCCAGGTCAAGCCCATACATTACCTTCGCAGGACAAAGCATGGTGCAAAAATCCTGTACATCAGTTGATCATTCAGAGTCAAGGTTTTAATAGATGAACTCTGATCTAGTGCTACACCATTCAAAAGCAGACTATCGACCTCATTTCACTACAATTTCATTTCATCAGCACTAACCGTGCCATTTATTAAGTCTGAAAAATAACATAAAAAATGATACAGCACTTTTAAACATACATTAATATAGAAAAAAAAAAAACAACAACTAACAAACACATTTGTTTTTATACAAAGAAACAAAGCATGCACAGAAAATATATTTCAACAAATGAATTAAAATTAACTCCTGGCTTACATCCTAACAGTTGTTTGAAATGTATTACCTAAATCCATATGTAGACTATCCTAAGCTACCAGTGTTTGCTTTATCATGTTCATTTAGTACTTACAGCACCCAACACCTCAGAAAAACTTGTCGCACATTAGTGCTTATTTTTCCACAAGTATCTTTAGAGGAAAAATGAGGCTAAAAAGAGCTTTGAATAATTATAAACCATAGAATAGGGAACAAATAAACAATATTATATCATATAAGTTTTATATACCTAGCTACTGCATAAGCATACTGAAGAGGCCCGGATCTCTAAAATTAATTAGTTAACTTGAAATATAAAGGAATAGATTTACAGATAAAATGGTAAAACAATGGAAAAGCAGTAAAGCGCTTGTAACTCTGTTTCACTGACTTCACAAAAAGTTGCTCAAATCAATGAACAAAGTGCATAAGAAATTTCTTTACAATAAATTAGAGCATCAAAATGGAATGAAATATTAGCGTTATTTAAAAACAAACACTTCTTAGATTTTATAATTTGAAAACACTACATCCACTCACACATACCTTATAATTATGATAAAGAGCATCTTACCAGAATGAAATAATTAATCTCCTCTGACAGAAAACTCAACAACAAGAACTGCCCCTATCTTCATCAGGAACAAGCCTTGCATATGTAAAGAAGCCCTTGCTAGTCAGGGTAATCTAATCATCACACCTAAGATAGCTCTCCATACCCAAAGGGTCCATCAGAGCAAAGGAAACCCAGCTAGCAGCAAGCACACCCCAAGAAACTGGAGGTAGCTGATCCGTATTACCACCAGCTGGACTGAATCACTTCCAGCTGGGCTTGTTAAGGAGGTCGTTTTGTAAGTCAATTGGAATGTCTGCAAAGTAACGACCTCTTAGAGTTGACGTGTTTTTTTATTTTAAGATGATGCAGGTAAGTACTTAATGCAATTTAGTTTCAAAAAGCACTTAACCTCCCATTGAAATCCATGGTAGTACATTACTTTGACATTCTATTTGAATTCTGGGAACCAGACTCTCTTAAAAAAAATCTGATATTAAATGTAGCTTTAAATATATGCCATTTTGCTTATTTGAAAGCCACTCTTCCTTAGGATTCCTTGCATGAAGCAAACTTGCTTTTCTTTGAGAGACTCAACTGTCTGGATTCCCCAGACAGGGTGAATGCAAAAGGCCTTCTCAGCTCAGTGCACCCTAAATTCACACTGAAATTCTCAATAGTATCCTGGATAGTGGCCACAGCAAGCAAGGAAGAGGAGGGAATAATGGTTCTATGGCTGCGTTGTTTTGGAAGAAAAATAAACAACAGTAACTCTTAATGTATGCATTTCTGTCCTCAAAGATGAATGTATTACTTCAAAAGAAGACAACTACTCTGGAGACAGAAAAAATGAATCTCCATCTTCTTTTGAAAGAAGTTCCTTACTACTCTGTCAATAGGGGCATATAGGCCCTGCAGTCTTATTAAGAAGATAGAGTAGACACAGAGCTATCAGCTGCCTCAATCTCCTCCATACTCAAAGGAGATATTTCTTTTATTGTATCTATCAGATTGCTCTGCATACTGTATCTCTTTGACCTCCTTATCCTGGAAGTAGTCAAAAGGAATTATCTTTTACAATCAAATATCATTTCTTTTGTAAACTTACTAATTTTACTGAACTAGCTGTAATGTTTCATAATATCTATCTGCTTGATTCAGATTGTCTTAACAAATAATGCTTAAGGTTATTTGGAACAAAGGTCTTGTTTCAAGTTCATTTTACTTTCTGTTAATCAAAACCATAAGTAGTGAGTTAAATTACCTTTCAATTTAGTCATGAGTGACTCACAATATATAAAATACCTAACCCAAAACTTCTTAACAAAACTACGTATCCTCTCAAAGTCTGGGATACGGCCTTAGCTTTATGACTATGGATTTGGCTTGCATTTATTATACACTGAAACAGAATATGGCTAATTACGTGTTCTGGAGCCTTGAGTATTTGTTCTTAGATTACTTTGTGATCATCTTGGTATTTTTGATGCAAATGAGTTTGCACCAACATTTACCCTTTCCAGCTTTAAACAAAACAACAGGACTCATGAGGACAGAAGCAAAAACTTTTGCAAATGTTAAAGGGATAAAGATTCTGGCAGAGACTTTTAACATGCTTGAGAAGAATGTACCCCACTGGACAAGCATGTTTTGTTGCTGGAAAAAGATTTTATTATTGTTATTATTATTTCTATTTCTAAAATATTTCATAGATTGTGGGCACACCTTGCTTTCGTAAGGAAGAATTATGGGCTATTCCAAAATACAGTTTGACATCTAATTTAATGAGAGATGAAGACATGCCAATGCTGATTATATAGTCCGAACCATTTTACAACTTCCTTCAACTCCCTCCTTCACATGAAAGCAAAAATCAAATTCCTTTCATCTGTTGCTTTTTCATTTTGCTTTAGTTTCCTCAAAACCCTTACCTATAGTCTATGTGATACACAATAATGAGTAGTATAGGTGCTGGAGAAGTGGAAGGAATTCAGTGACAAACCATTTGAGACTTTAAAGAGCATTCCTTGAAAAGACAGAATTGCAATGTTGTACCTGTTGATGGAACTGGCCTTTCTCCTCTTGGATTAAATTTCTGGATAGGAGAACTTTGAGTTCAAAGGGACATTTTGAAAAATAAATAAATAAATAAATAGACCTTTTATTTAGGGGCTGATTTAAAAACAAAAAAAAAAAAAAAAAAAAAGAAGAAGAAGAAGAAGAAGAAGAAGAAATTAAATATGTGAAATTGCATGCAGAATAAATTTCTAACTCACAAAAATAATAACTACAGATGCCCCCCCTCCAAAAAAAAAATTTCAAATACTGAAACAGTCAGGATTGAATCCAGGTATCCAGCTCTGTTAGTCCAGCCCTGACAAAGTCCTGGCAAACTATGACTTAGGAGCGATGAAGCAAAAAGAAAGAATGTGGAACTGTGAGGGGAGTGACAAGAGAATCAAATATCTACATATGATGGAAAGAGTCAGTATGACAATCACAATAGCATGACGAACTATAAAAATGAATTATGCTGACATCTGTGCAAGTTCTCCAATTCTTTGTAGATGTAAGTGGGAGTTTCTGGAAAAACTGATGTGAAAGTACTAGAAATGAAAGGAGAGGTAAGCTGGATTTCTAATTTTTTATCTATCATTATTAAAAATCTATCGAGTGGTTGATTGTTTTTCCACCTATTTAAAAAATATTGTAAAAACACCATTGACAGACCAGAAAAAGATCAGTCAAAGCCAGAAAAAAAAGGAAAATTATTTCTTAAATCAATCAAGTAGATACATAGGTTTACTTTTGCTAAGATTTTGCAAATAGTGAAGTCTGAAAGTAGATTTTTTTTTTCACTGGGATGGCCAAGGGACTTTTGAATGCATTAGCCAGAAACTCAAAGGGACCCTTATGTTTGGTGTGAGTGAAATATAAAATGAATAATAAATACCTTAGCTGTTGCTAACTCATCCAAAAAATGAGTTAAAGTTCTCCTTTCTGAAACTGTTTTTTATACAGTCTTTCAGGAAGCTGGAAAATGAATATCTTATTTGGGATCACAGATGAATGTCACATAAGCTATGACATCTCAAATTTTTTAATAGAACTGTCCAGTTCCATGTACAACACTTTAGCAGGAATGAAGAGGACATGAACAGAACAGCTAAGCCTTTGCTTAGAGCCTATACCCAAGGTAGTTGAGCATCCTTCATCAGGGGCCATGTTCAGGTCCACTTCTGCCACTGCATCCCTGTCATCCTCCACAACTGTGCAATACTGAATCCAGCTGAAACACTTATCCTCTTGACAAGAGATTTATATACTTTATGCACATCAGTGGAGCTGTATTGCTTGCGCTGGTGCAGTATACAGGAAGGTAATAAGAGGCAATATTTTAAGTGACAGTACAACATAGATAATAGAGAAAAAGGAGATAGTTACAGGAAGGGCAGAGCACATTTTCCTGTTAAGCTCCGATTTTAATTAATTTCCATGAACAAGAAATATTAACTGTTAATTAAAGGTCAGTTGCAATAACAGAGTCCTTATATATCTTCCATGGGAATTGTGTCTCATGATTCCTCAAATGTGGTTCAAGGACTTCTGTAAATCTTTTTTTTTTTTTTTAGGAAATGTCTTTTAAGCTGTTTTAGAATTGCTAAATCTATCCATTCTTGTATTCTAGCAGAAGATACCACATTTTCCCTTCAGAACGCAGTGCAGAACAGGTGTTCAGGAACTGGAGATGTGGATTAAGGGCTCAGTCATCTGCACACAACCAGGAGGTTCAGACTTCATTGCCTTTTAATTAGTGAGATCAAAGGTTTGTGAATAGATATTTCTGGGAATCAGGAAAAATAGCAAGAGCCCGTGGAATAAATCTGTTCCTCTATATTTTAAATAGTTTGAACATCCCATTTATTTCAGGAGCTGTGTCAAACTCTTACTATCTTTCTTTTTAACTTACTTACTGTGTATTCACTTTCTCCAAATTTTATATGTTATATATATATTTATGGGGGAAAAAAAGCAAATACATTTTGCATGTAGAAGACATAATGTGGTCCTGCATCACAAATATGTATGCAGTAAGTCATATACACCATTGGACTGGGACTAGAGCTGACTACAGTATTTGAATGTATTTAAAATACCGTTTAGGATGTAAAGAGGACTGGGAAATATACCTGCTGGAAAGCTGCTATTTCAAAAATAAAGAGTGGCTATTTCGTAATATTTTATCCAAACAATGTAACATGGGATGCTTACCTTTCCCGATGATAGTATGATTAAGCATAGTGGAATTACAGTAAAATTGAATCTCACTGCATTCCAAAATGAATTCTGAGCAATTGCTGATTTTTTGTGCTTTGAAAGTACTAAAAGGAGTTATTTCATCTAACTAAATTGATCATTGTTTATGATTTCTGTAAGACAAGAATAAAGTACTGAAATCAGTAGGAAAAAAAGGCCACTGTGATAAAATAGATTGGTACAAAAAGGAAATTCTGAAATTCTTGCACTGATAAGGGAAACTCCTTTTTTATTTGTCTCATCATTGACAACAATGTCATTCTTAATTCTGACAATTATCTTGCCTGTTGTAAAAACAATTCATCAGTATGGGTTGAAGAGACAGCTTGTGATCATACTAACTGTGCTGCAAAGTTAAAGGATTGAATTAATCCACCAAATTATCACAATTTCAGCAAGAACATTTGTGGAAAATAGTTATATCTCGGGTAAAATTAACCCACACTTTATAGAGTACTCTTTAAGCACTCCACTGTCAGAAGTTAAAGAGTAAAGAGCTCGGTTCACTTTTTGAGAATTTCATCATTCTTTAATGCTCAGACGAAATTCCCCTAATGAACAAAAGAGGAAGATGGTTTCACACCAAGTCTCTGGTGATAATTCAGCTGAAACTGCTGGTGCTGACTCTTCTGACTGGAGAAAATCAGTATCATTCCCAGAGGCCAAATCTGCCTAGAACTAGCACAGAGGGTTGGCACTTGGCACCTGTGCTTATTGTGAAGTGTCAGAATCATACAGCACATGCTGGTAGTGGCCATCTGTTACATACATTGATATCCCAGTGAAGGTCAGTGTGGGGAACAGCTCTGGTTTTCAGCCCTGTGATTTGAGTGACAGAACGAGACTCATTGTCCAAGCCTCTCCAGAACGTGAGCAGTTTTTACACTGTGAAATTGTATGTAACTTCTGTTCTTCTCTTCTTGTGTATTTGGAGACATCTTGGTATATGCTGGTATATCTGCATCAGGAAAGAATAATGGTGTGTAAACTATGCGCTGAGAATATAAATTATGCATTTATATTTAGTGCTTTGCTTGCTATCACTTGCAACTCTACGTGAAAATAAATACACTCAGTCTGTCTTTTCACCATTTTTTTCAATCACGGAGGAGTATTTTGGATGTTATAATCTTTAGTCCATTTACCCTTTAGGCCTCTTACTTATCTTCATGCTTAGCAGCATTGAATGCTGTGGTAAAGAAGGAAAATTTTTATATTTGATTTCTGGTTTAGAGCTTCTATCATTCTATTATCCCAGACAAAATACTTGCTTTAATCTTTTTCTTAAAAAACAAATAAACAAACAAAGATATCTGAGATGTTTTCTTTCTTATTTAAAGAATTATTTTTACTTCATCCTATTTTGTATAGATTTGTGTTTAAATTCGTAAAGAAGTATAAATAAATGAGTTAGAGTGAAGTAGCAGCCAGCAATCTCTAATCCTAGATTTAGTACAAACTCCCTGTATGACTTGTTTTATTGTTTCTCCGTCTGTGACAGAGGACCAATACTGGGTACTAAATGCTGGACATTTAAAGTTTAATATCCTATAGTGAACAAAAGGGAACATAAAAAATACATGGAGCCAAGAAACCCAATTTGTGCTTAAAGTAGCTAATTGCCCAAACAATCTAGCTGGAATGAAAAGTCTCATTAATAGTAGACTTAAAATTATTATAAGAGAAAACATACTAGTACCTATCACTATTGCCACAGTCACTCCCCAGGTACCCTATTGCCTCCAAGGTCAAAGCATCAGCCTTTCTCAAGAATGGTGTGGGTTGGGAGGTTGCATTAAGCCATCATCCAAAGAGTGTCTCTGGGCAGAAGCAGTATTGTGGCAGGTCCTTGCCTCTTTTTTTTTTAAGAGTTTTCTTACTTGTATGTTTCCTCCTGCTGCTCTCTCCCTGGTGCTCCAGTGAGGTCTGCCAGCTGCACCATCTTCCTGGCCCCCAGGCACCAATCAAACTGTTGTTAGTTACACATATGTGTGTGACAAAAATAACATTTTCTCGATTAGAAATATAGTAAGCTGTCTTCAATCCACTGTTTGTGTTTTAAGATTTTGTATCTGTATCACCTAAAGGGAGCACTGGAGATATTTTCAGCCTTCATGCTTGAATAAGAAGTCAGATGTATTGCCAGGCATATGTATGTGGATTATGGATACAAAAGAAAGTACCCTTGTATAAAGAAGAATATATGCTGAGCACTGGAGCAGAGAAAATTACAGATGTTTCTATCAAATGAAATAAATAAAGTAACCATACACCTCAAGGAAACTTATAGGTGTTTGAGACCTTGTGATAAAGCTACCACATTAAGGCGTGTCTGTACTCATATCTACAATTAAAGATAAAAGAAAATTTTCTGTTTTTAATCTAACTCCTCTGACTATGTTTCCATCTCTTTCTTCATTCTCTTAATAATGATGAACAGCTGTGTCCAGATTCAAATTTGGTGATAACCATCTATAGACTTCATATCCGTAGATGTAGAAAGCAAAAAAAAACTTCTGGTTGACAAGAGAGCTTACGTCATGTCCTCTCTAGACCACAGAACCAAAACAGGTCTTTACTTTCAGTAACAAAAATCATATCTTCTTTGATTGAGGACTTTTCCTGTGAGTTTTATTTTAAGAAAAAGAAAGAAAACACATCTTTCACTTTCCAAGATTTATAATGTAATGGTAACCTGGCGGCATATTGCCAAATAGTCATCTAAAGAGTTGCTACAGTATTAACACTGGATTAAAATGAATTTCTAATAGATTCTTCAATTTAACAGGTCAGATTAATTTAGGAGGATATTTCCTGTCTTCCAATATTCTTGTAGGAACTTTATACTTTCATTAATTGCTGTAAATACTTGTTCTTTAATAGGCTTTTTGCATTGCCAAAAATATTCATTAACATTAATTTTCATAGCAAGTGAATTTCAGAAGTTATATTTCTGAGAAATGAAATTTTAAATTCCCATGTCATTTTGTTGCTAATGTTCTTGGGGGCATGGATCCAAGAGAGAAATTTTAAATTAATGATATATGTTTTTCATTATCAATCTAAACGGAAAAAAAAAAACAAAACAAAACAAAAAAACCCCACAAAACATACTGAATTTTAAGCACTTTGTACTCCTTAGTCTAGAAAATGAGATTTTCTAGTGTACTAGAGTGTGGTTTTAGAAATGATTCTAGATAATAACATTCAACTTTTCTTACCTATTCTTCAGTAAATCACTGCTTTGTCCTTAGAGAACAAATGCAAGTTTTGGCTTACGCACAGCCTCTTTTCCAGAAATACAGAACATTCTTTTCTATTATAGAATCATTGAATCCTTAGAGTTGGAAGGGATCTGAAGGCCACGTAGCCCAATTCATCTGCAATGAACAGGGACACCACAGCTACATCAGGTTGCCCAGGTCTCCAGGGACAGGGCATCAGCCACAACACTAGGTAACCTGTTCCAGTGCCTCAAAACCCTCACTGTGCAAGATTTTTTCCTTATATCTAACCTTATGTTGTTATGCTATTTTAATTCTATTATGAAACAAGAATTTACTATTCCTAAAAAAGTAAAAGGAATGGCACTTGGTCTAATAAAAAGTTAATTTAGTTATATCTTATCTTTGAGAGTTGATTACTATCTAGGTAAGAATATGAGGATAGAAGAAGAGCCATACAGCCACCAAATCTTCACTTATCCCCTAAAATGTTGCAGTCCAGGGGACTCCCCTCAAACTCTTAAACGTATTTCTCTAGCACTATATGTTCCCCTACTAGGTTTCTTCTTTCAAGAAATTGTCAGGTTGATTTCAAACCTATGTTAGCATTTAGCACTTAGAGCATTCTGAGCAAAAACTTTCACTGCTTAATTGCTCATTACATGAAGAATTAGATTCTTGTATTGATCATATTTCTCTGCTAGTTTCTTTTGATGAATCCTAGTCATACCTCCTAAAGCTATGCAAAACGTTCACATAAATTTAGATTTAACAAGCCATATTTCTCTCAGATATTTTAGTGAAGGTGGGTTACTGCTGCTTTCTCAATTAGAAAGTCACAGAAATGTATCTGTCTCACTTAACAGAGGGATAATCTGTATATATTAAAAGAAAGGAAAAATGATATCTCCAGATTTTCAAGTTATGAAACCCTTTTACCAAAATACTAAATATTACATGGATGCATATAAAATATATATAAAAGTCATCACCATTTTTTTTATAACAACGACTTTACACAAATTTCCATTTAATAACATTCACCAGTTTCTCTTATGTGCCTCTGAGTCCACAGGAAGATTCACAAAATTTTCATTTAATAAATAATAAGTAAGTCCTGTCTATAAAAATAATAATATACTTTGAAAGGTGACATGTCAAAAAAAAGAAAAAAAAAAAAAAAAAGAAAAAAAAAAGACCTAGAAAAAAAATGGTGAAAAATTCCCCCTCAGAAGCTCCTTGTGCATTTTTATTTTCTGCAAAATTTTCTTAAAACTGTTTTTCTTAAACTGTTTTTCTTTAAAATATTTTGGATGAAATGTCAAAATAAATGCCAGTAAAAAACACACTATTATGAGTAGTTATGTCCTAATGTTTTATTTTCCAAATATGATTATGACTTTCATAGCAATCATTGTTTGAGTAGTGATTCTGCTACTCATTGTCTAAGCATACATATTTTCCATCTTGTTCTGACTATATTCTGCACTCACCAGAGCACATTAATTTGCATAGTCCTTCTGATGATAATGTCACTCCATTAGATCAATTCAAGACTAACGACTTGCTCATTCAAAACCTGTTTTTTGTGGTGATAATTCTGGTGATTTTCTACCACATCACTACAACACAACATTCATCATTACCTTGTAACAGTAATTACCAGAAATTACACTTTCAGCCAGATTTGCAACAAAATTGGATAAATTACTACAAATATGTTCATTACTTTCAGCTCTACCAGTTTGACTTCTTTCAGTTTTGTCTTTACAGATGCCATAAAACATCAGTGTTATGGAAAAAAAAGCTTGAAATCTGTCACATCCCACACATGACAGCAGAAAGGGGTGGCAAGATTTGTAAATCCCCCATTAGTTTAAGTTGAAATGACATTCAAGGTTCATAAATAAGAGGGAAAAAGAGATCAAATTTAATAGGAGATTTCTACAAAATTGTTATCCTATTTTCATTGGCCCTCTCACAATTATGTCTTTTGAAATGGTATAATTTTATGTGAAGTTCAAGTAAGGTTTGAGTTATTTAACAACTTAAAGAAGAAAAGAGCAAAAAGAAAAAAGAAGGAGAAATAAGGAGACTGAGGGATCACGAGGACAAAAACTGGGCTTGCTAACGTGGTTGCTTCATGAGGGTGTGCAAGGGATGAAGTAGCAGCAAGAAGTGGGGGCAGCAGCAGAAAAGAGGGCCTCCCTAGCCCCTGCTTAAAGTATCAAAGCAAAAGGGGAAAAAGACATTCCTCCTGCTAGCCACTATTTGGAAATATAGTTGGCTCCAATTCCAGGAATGGCAGACACACTAAATAGCAGCTAAACAAAAGAGGTAACACCAGGCCCCATCTCATAACTGACTGTTTCTTGGGCATTGTTCTGGACTCTTCCAGAGATGAACAAAACATCAGCCAAATTAATTTTCTCTTGTGGCTTTGTCAGGGCTTTGCAAAATCTTTCACAAAACATTTTAAATCAGAACATTTGAAGTCAAATGTTGCCAATACATGAACATATGAATGTATGCAGATTCTTTTTCCTCTTCAGCTTTTTGTCTTCCTTATATACATATAAATTAATTAATAATTGCCTCGTGTATTGTCCTGTTATCACTACAGTTTCAAATTTTGGTGAAACAGACTGCAGGCAATGGGAGGGTACTAAATTGGATACATATGCCTAAAGTATTTAAGGGTCTCTTAAAAGTTACGGATATGTCTAAGAAATTTCACAAGTCATGATTTAATGGTAGTTTCTCTTGCTTACAGTGAAGTCAGTAAGAACACGATAATAGTAACTGCTAATATCCATTGTTCCATTTTCTTTTTTTCATTTTTTAACTTTTTTCTTTTAAAGAATGTGCTGCCATACAGTGAGTTCCTCTTATTCTGTCCAAGAATGCAGACTTAACCTTGCGTAGATACAAATAATTACAAATTCATGCTACTCTTCTGCCTAGTTAGTCAGAAATCTGAGGGCAAAGTGCCACTGCTGATATGGCTTAAAACTCACTTGGTCTGAATTTTGACTACTTTTAATCCTATTACTTCAAGTTATTATTAATTAGCATTGTAAGTAGCAAAAATCTTTGCATAAATAAATAAAATGCAGCTGTGTGACCATCTGAAACACATCAACTCCCCTAAATTATATCTTCTGGTATTATGTATGCTATTAACTTTGATTTTTTGTTGTTAAACACTCATCATAATTCATTTTGTGCAACCAACTATACTGCCAATCAACATGAGCCAAGTTCTTTTTACATAAAGCAGTTGTGGTGATGCCTCCTTCAAGTATTATTTATTATTTACATAATAATAATTGTCAATCCAGGAAGTATAATCAATGATGTACATAAATATATGAAGAAAGCTCTGTACTTAACAGCTTGCATTATGAATAAAAAAACACTTATCACTTTCTTCAACAGATTAGGCTGCACTTGCAGTAGTGTAAACCAAATCAATCAAGGACTGAGATTTGAATCTTGCTCAAAATGTTAGCATCATCCATGTAATCAACAACTGACCTTTCTTTCCAGTGCCAGTCTGAAAAATTTTTCATCCACTTCTGACTTAGCGTCATCTCAAACTAGTGTTGGCCTCTGTGACCCAGGTGGAGCAGCTAACCGAAGATCTGTATCTCCTTGGGAACTGGAAGGAAAGAAGTGTACAATAGTAATCACATTTTCCTTTGCACATTGTTTTGATGCTTGTTTGTTTGGGGCTTTTTTGTGCAAATTCAACAGATTTTACAAAGGCTAATATCTTAACACAACCACTCTAAACTTCACAAGCGCTGCAGTCACCTTTTTAACTCTGCTACCACTTAAATTGATGGGGACATTTCCTATTTGCAAAATCAGAGGCAAATGCTATCAGATTGCTTTGTGAATGCATGTTGACCTCCCTTTTTAAGACTGATAATGGATATGTTTTTATCATCTGATTACAGAGCAAGTAAAAAGAATGCTGAAGAAATGATAAGAAAGAGACACTTCCTCATATGCATAAATACTCACGTTTATGAACATACATGTATGGTATTACCATTTTTCTTACTGTGTTTTTCTAAAACTAATTCTGTACTAGAAACAAGAAAATATAGTTGTGAGAGTGCGATGAAAGACTTTCTCATTTTTCTTAGTCTGTGGTTAATATATTCAGGTTTGGGTTTCCTAAGACCTGACAGGTTCAAGCACTTTGTTCCCTGAATTTTATTACTCTGTTTCTTGCTTTAACATAGAAGGTGACAAACAAGGAGTTCTAGGTGTGCTTATAGGCAACCAAAGGAAAATCCATACTTTTTAATGATTGCAAAGTGGACTTGTACGAGTATTTACTATATTAACTATCAACACTGGGGATGATATATTCAGAGCTAAACAATTAGTAGAAGTTTGTTTGAAAATATTGTATAAATCACTATGCAAAATAACTTGATTTTTCCTTTGTAAATAACTTGAAATTTACATTTCGGTCACCATCTTTGGTGAATAATTACGTGAAAGATAATTCAGATTTGTAATACTATTGTAAATTTTTTTGTTTGTTTAAATTGTGGTTACTGTTTTCACATTATGTATGGCAGAATGAAGAAAGACAGGATCATGAGCAGGATGAGAAAGGTAAATCTTTTATGGTACAGAACTGCATGAAAATGCCACTGTATGTTTTTGTTTTCTAAGTGGAAAATGACTATGTAAAAGGAAATTCAAATAAGAGCAATGTTTTTATTCTTCTTTGGTGGCATAAAAGAAACATAAATACATAGCAAAAAAAAACAACCCTGTGCTTCCTATGGATGGCTCCATGTATTTTCTTCGGCATGCGTTGCTACTGCACATTTTTCTCCTGCATGAAAAAATGTTTGGCTATGCCATACAAGTGTACTGCCAAAATGCATGCCCATATTGTCCAAGCTTCACTATGGAGCCCACGCTGAATGAGCAAATTCTCCGTATATTGTGAGCTCTGCATGCAGGTAGAAGGCAAAACTGCTTGTAAACCCTTCACTGAGTAGAATACATAGGCACTGCCACTTCCTAAAATGGATGATCTTATAAAATTTCTTAGTAAGCTAATTTATTTCAGTAAAACAAGGATATCGTGAGGAAATGACTACCTGTTATATTTTTCTCATTCTCTTTAAAATATGACTTCAAAGCTACAGCACTACTAAGTTGTCTTATTACTATGGATTTTTAATGTGACTTGGGTAATAGTATAAATCTAAAAATTATATACGCAACCACCTTTACATGCAAGTCATTAGAAAGGATTTTAAGTGGATCACATTTTCGATTAGGGCTGAAATTTATTAAGCTTATGTGATCAGTTCTACAAACGTCTCTGTGGATTTAAGCTGGCAAAAAAAAAGGAGCAACCAGACACTTAAATCTCAGAATCTGAATTGGAGCATTCATAAAGGACAGATATCGCTGACTGTCATTAATTAAGGACCCTGATTTTTTGGAGTGGTTCCAGTTTTGAAGTCATTCTCCTGAGGAGCACTAATGAGGTCTCGATTATCCTGCTGTGGGGCAAGTGTGAGTAATGGAGTCATACGGCCTGCAGCTTCATGCAGCATGTTGGGCGTAGGCTCTTCCCCACGAATTGCTTAATGAACTGTTTGACCTTGGCTAAATCTTTTTATGCTGCGAGAGACAGACAGGACGGTTCAGGTAGAAAGTTTCCATCTCATCAGCATTACAAACAATTTAAAGGATAGCAAAATAAAAAGAAAAATAAAATTAAAAAGATAGAGATCGATATGAATGAGCAGGTAGAATATACATTTTGAGATTTGTTTGCATAGAGATAATCCTCCAATCTTACCTAAATCACAGTCACTGTTGAGATGTATTGCTACTGAGTTCTGCTTCCTAAATGGTCAATCATTTCTTCATTTTTATCTTAAAATTTATGCAAGCACCATTAACTTCTCCAAATCTGTAATTTAATTCACTTAGCTGTAAAACAAGTGATTTTTAGTAATGATCCACAGAGCCTGTTCATTGTCATGAATCTGTATCTAGTTCTGAACAGGTATTCAAGCTCTGAGCTTTCTCATATGCACACTATATCCTTTTCTAGCCCGCTCTGAAGTGTTATGTTTGTTTAGAGAAGAATACTTCGAGTAAATGATCACATTTTCAGGGAATTCAAGATAGAAGTCTGAAAAGACAATAGGCCAAACAGAAACTGTATTATTTTATCTGCTTCACTATGTAATCACATGCATTTCACTATCAAATATTTGCACTTTTTCCCAAAGTAAAGATGCTCAGAAATTAAATATTTTATTCAGTGTGCATACACACATCTCCCAATTATCTTAGTTTACTCATGTAAATTTAGGCAACTCTCAGGCTGGAATACTGTTTGAGCTTTCTATAAGACCATATTAAGATGAGAAACGCCAATGTATCCTACCGAATTTTTGAAATGCCAACTGTACCCTTAACAGAATTTCAAGAAATGATCAATCGTGGATTTTGTTAAGAAACCATACTTATGCAGTTGCAAAATACGGTCTTTAAAATGTTTTTTCTCCTGCATATTTCTTACTGAGTCCAACGTTATTAGTGATTGTAACAATCTGTTTCTTACAAGTCATTATTCTTCAAAAGCATCTCATGTGGTATAAGAATACTTGAAAATAGTCAAGATTGATAAGCAAAGACTTGTGAAACACCTATTTTCACATTTTAAGTAGCTTGGTACAAAAGCCAACATTCACAATAATATTTCTGATGCTTTTTATTATTTTATGAGTAAAAATGGATACACTGTAAAAGTGTTAATATGATAAAAATAATGAAATAGTCAAAAGTTATTAATGGCAAAATAATGTTACAAACAATGTATGATAGGAAACTATTTTATTAATCATTTTCTCTGAGTGGTTAATGGCACTGGGAACAGCAGACATCTTGAAATACCAGGGCCAATTTATCTGAGCTTCTTATTTTTCCTAACCTGACACACAGCCTTACATTGCTGCCTCTCCTGCTTCAATAACTAGTGTTTTGAAAAGCTTCAGAGGGAATCTCAGGCAAACCAGTCCAGGAAGCTAATCTGTTGATAGGTTACAGATATAGATATTGACTTATTATTGTTATTTTTTAAATCATTGGCAGGTCAAGAGAGAAACCACTTCTTAGTAGAGAAAATACTGACAGTACTGATCCCACTGTACCTGTATTTTGTGCTGATATAACGTGATATGTCTAGAGCACAGCAACTGATTTCATAACCCAGAGAGAAGGAAGGCATACAGAGTTGTCAATTTTAGCTAATGTTTCAATTATCATCATTTTGATAGAAAGCCATAGAGGTTATGCTGTTCTTAAAGATATCCAATATTCTAAGCACTTTTATACCTCTTAAAATCCACATCTTGCTGTACTCTGATGATGAGGATAATGAATAGTTTCAAACTATGTCAAAACAACTGCACTTTCAGTCTTTACATGGAAAGAGCAGGAAAAAAAAATCAATTTTAATTTTCTAAATGATGGAATCAAAAAAGACTGTTAAGCAAGAGTAATTTCTTTTTATCTGCACAGTCTTCAGGGGTGCGTTTTATAAAAGATAAGAAGTTAAGGAAGTTTTCCCTATGTATTCATTATAAACCTTGAGATAGAAATACAGGCAATTCCACCACTGGTTGCTTCTTTTTCACCTTTCCTGCCCTGATATCTGCATCTGACTTGCAAGTTTTGTCAGCGAAATCAGGCTAGGTCAAAGGAAACTGTTAGGTTGTGGGAAACGTATTCTTGGCAGAAGGGCTCAGCAGTACTCAGCAAGAAAGTGAGAGACTATATGAAGAGAGGGAGGGTGGGAATAGGAGATGTATACAGAAGTCTGTGATATATTTTAAGAAGTATATTATTAAATAAAGTCATTTCAGTCATTAGATGGTTACATTTCTTTCCCCAAGTACAGCAGAAATGAGATTTCCAAGCACAATTTTTTTTACCATCAAATCAATTGTTGTTTTGTTGTTGTTTTCTAACAAAATGGTTACAATATTTTATTTGACTTAATTTGACTTAGACTGAGTGCTTATTCCAAATAATACTCTGTCCCATATGTACACAGCCTTTAAATCCCTCATGCTAGAACTTCAAAACCAGGTTAGCAGAATGAATGTTTTCCTGTGATCTAGAGGAAAGATTAGCCATTTCAGCACAAGAAGGAATATGATCCTTGAGTCCTTGTAAAAAGAAAGTTGACCCAGAATTAGTGACTTTTGGGTCTGTTTTCCTGCTTCTTCAGGGAAAAAAAAATAAAAAATTAGTAACTTTAATCAGGAAAAAAAGCAAAAAGCAACAACAAAGAGCAACACCCATCAATGTTTTGTGATATAGATTTCACTCTTATCTGTATGTGGAAAAGGCAACTCTACAGTTAGAGCAGGACATGCTTATCTGCAGCCTTAGTTCACAACCCTATTATCTCCAGATAGAGATAAAATTTTGACCTTTCCTACTATTTTTTTTTGTTTAGGCATGAATATTTTGTTCAGCATACTGGATTTTTGGACTGTGCTTCTAACACAACTGGCTTCTCTAATGCAAGGAGTCTTGGGCCCGTAACTCTGGATTATGGATTCTGCCCTAATGGGATGATACAATGGCTTTCTTATGGGCAACTGGATTCTATCCAGCTGTATTATATAGTCCAAAGCTGACTGTATCCAGGGAATGGATTTTCAACTGGTTGGAAAGGTTGAGTCCTAAGAGAAAACTCACACATTTTCAGGGTCAAAACAAAATGGTAGGTCAGGTATTTGCTTTTAAACTCCAAAATACTGGCAAGAAAGTACCTCTATAGCTGGCTTGGCTAGTCAGCCAAGATTCATTAAGCATTTCATTCTAACTAGTATTTCAGTGTTCAAAGAATACGACTGTCAATGGACATCAAGAGCCATTACATCAGCCAGCCCCAAATCTGTGAAATCAGATCATGGAAGCAGAAGGAGGTCAATTTCTTCATCCTTGGCATCTTACCAGTACTTTTCCAAGCTACTTATTTTCCATTTTGCCTACAAGGAGTGTCCTTGCCACTTGCTTTTAGACTATGTTGTTGCTTCCACGTTGTCAGTGTACTGAGTAGGGGCGCTGGTGGATGCTTTCTAGGCTGGGCTTAGCTCAGTGTTTCCCTTAGCGTGCTGGAGGGAAACAGAATTTTTTCGTGGAAAATCATCTGAAGGTTCCTCTCAAATAAACACGATTGGAAATTCCACATTTTAACTGTTGGGTGGTGATTAGAGGAGGTGAAAAGAGATTATTAGTAAAAGAGCGAAATCTAAGAAAGGTACTTGTGCTTACTCCTTTATCTTTCTACTTTTACTCAGCTAAATTTTCAGTTATTTCATGTGGAAGCTATGTTAAATGGGCTTCATAAACAAAGCTGAAGCTCCTGCTTGATTTGATTACTAGGTGTACTCTCTTAGTGGTTTGACCAGTTTATGTCGTTCAGTACAGTCATTAAGATACAGACTTAATTTAAATTGTAAATATTATTTGACAATTGCACTGGTTAATTCCTAGTAAAGTAATATAATTTGTAGCCATTTAGCCTCATCTATACTATTGTATATTTTGCACTAGCACTAACAATGCTCATGACAGTAAGAGGGGTTCACCATAATTTTAAACAAATAATATAATCAGAAAAGGCTTAAAAAGGTAGATAGGTGAGATGATTTACTTAAGACATCCTTGTTTTTCATCAACGAAGCTTTCTGGTCTGAAGACAGGATCTCTTAAAGGTAAAGGACAGAAGCCTTAACCTCTCTTTCGCATTCTCTATTCAAAGATGCTAACTCTCTTTTGCTTAGCAACACTCTGAGAATGAAAACCTCTCCATGTCCTGAATTTAGTATTAACACCAGAAAATAGCAGCCTGTCTTCTCTATAAGGGAACAATAAAGAAGTCTACAAACAGTTCATTGTTCAGTGCAATGTTAATTTCTTATTTAAAACAAAGTGCAAAGGTGATGACTAATTAGATCTTGACATCTACTTAAAATCATTTCAAAGCACCATATATATTACTAAAAGTTTATTAATCATTTTTTATATTCTCACTCATTAACAAAAATAGTTGTGCCTTCTTCTGAATAGTGGCAGGACATATATATTGAAGCTGGGAACGGGTAAACCAGAATTTAGGTTTTGACTGAACACAGAATTTGCTTATGCATCTGTATGCATCTTGCTCTGTTTGTACTACTGCACTTTAAAGGTCTAATACTCTACAGATTCATCCCTTGGTATTCACATGGCAAAGTGTAGTTTCTATTTGCACCTGAATAAATGTGAGACAGAGAGCTGATTATTTCTGACAGTCAGTAAAGTGAGAAGCAAACATACTGACAGAAATCCACGTGCAGCACTAAGAATTGAAAAGGAGCAAAAGGTAAACTGCCTGACTCCATTATAAAAGGACAGCCAGTAAAGTTTCTTTTACCGCATGATAAGCAAAAGGTATTAAATTAAAATATTATCAAACAGACATATAATCAAATATTTCAAACAAATGCTCATAACAAATAAAAATTACCTTGCTAACCTACGCTTTAAAAGTGTTCTATTTATACTTAAAAGTGTTCTAAAATTCTACTGTTCTATGAAGTTACAGTGAAAGATACCACTTAATACAGGATATCTGTTTCATTCTAATGATGTTATTTTAAAGCAATAAAATTAAAAGTATCTTCCTACTTCTGCACACATATTCCTCTGGTTATGGTAGCTTGTTTAAAAGGATATATAAATGCAAACTTTAGTCTCTTATCAGTCGCATATTTTACATTTATGGGAAATGCTTCTTCTCAGTACAGTATTACCAGCCATGGCAATTTTGAAACACTGAGAAAATGCAGCTAAAAACCAGGACCTTTGCTTGGACGTAGAAGAAAATAACCAAAAGTACATAAATGCAAAAAAAAAAAAAAAAAAAAAAAAAAATTGAAATCCATGCTGTGCTTGTTTCTATCTCTGATAACTTAATGCATTTTAACCACAGGAATCATCCCATCATGTATTAATTATGGTCTGCAGATAAAATCATAATCATTATGTAATGAAAAATGTGAGTAAATTACTTTTAATATCATGTACAGTAGAAATTCAGCAAAAGCCATTCAATTTTTATACTGGCATTTGTAGATATCAGATTTTTTCCTACTTAACTGTGGACATTATTTGGCATTTCTTTTTCCTTCATGACATATAGAGATTTACCGAAAGGTCTCTCAAAATAGTCATATATTGCTCTCGTGCCTATTAGTGAATGCTATGCTGGCTCTCCACAGAGAGAGTGGAGAGCCAGCTGCCTTCGTTGCCCTTTCTCATGTAATTTCTCCTGGAATTTCTATTTGTTCTCAATTGCTCTACTTGAGTGGTTAACACCACTTAATAAGTAGGGCTCAGGTTAGCATTTCTAGAGGCTTTCCTAAATAAAACTCCCTTTCTTCAGAGAGTGTGCAAAGTGACATTGAGTGCAGTTCTTCAGGTGAATATATTTTAAGTATTCATTGATAACATCTCTGCTTAGAATTTTGCCTTGATTTTCCAGCTGTAAGTAGCACTGAAATTCCCTGATTGGAAAGGACTCAATGCATTTACCAAAATACTGGAAATATAATTTTGATATTAGTGAACATCTCCCAGCAGATGCAGGACAAATATTGATTAATATCACCATTAATTGACACCTTTTCTGAATTGTATTTGATTACCACATGAAATGACATAATGTGGAGCTGACAGCACAAAAGAGATCATGTAGGGAAGCTATATCTAGCAGAGAGGAGACATTCGAAAGCGAGGCAAGGAGGATCACCTATTGGTCTGTACAATCTTGAAACAGTTGTACAATGCTGTAAATTTGCCAGAAATATAGATTAGTCTATATGCAGATACTCTCTTTGAGATAAATGTGTGGTGATAGATAAGATAAGAGGACAAGAATAGTGGAATGACTTGCAGATGGGATAGATTTCGATAAATCAGGGCATCCTGCATTCTAGTCCTTCTCTCCAACGGAGGAAAAAAGTATTTGCTGTGGCAATCCATTAATGTTGCCAGCTTTCAAATGATTTCTGGTACACTACCTTAGACATTACATGTGGATGTAAGTTGATCAGAGAACATCAGACTATATCTTTTTTATAAAGCATTGATCTCTTATATTACACACTTTACCTTCTTTAAGATGGCTAGATGATGATATTTTTGTTGCACATCTTGGTATACTCACATGTGTGCATAGTTATTCTATACAACATAAATAGGAAAACTAGGCTTTCTTCAGCAAGCACAAGAGCAACATCAAGGATTTGCATAATAAGTAAAATTTAAAATTAACTCTCAAATCTTGGACAATAAATATTTACCAGTAGTATATGCCTAAATAACTCCTCTCCTTTGTAGCTGTCTAGTTCCCTCTTGTACAATTATTTCATTAAAGAAGCTATTAAATAAAAATATTCATTTTCTAAAAATAGATTGAAGTGATGCTGCATTAGACAAAAATAAGGCTAGACTTCCAGCCAAAACTAAGTTCCTCTGCCATCACTCATGCGTTATGTGAAAGTCTCCTACCTGGCAGAAAAATTGCTAAAGTTGTTTTTTGGCTCTGTTGGAATCCAAGGAGGGGAATTGCCATTAACTTCTTTTGGGCCAGCATGCCCTTTAAATGATTTTAAAGATCTCCTGTCATGCAGAAAGCCCATAGTGACATGACACAGCATTATCCAGTATATCCCACATCTTCACTGCTCTGTATTCAGAAACACCAGGACAGAATATACTTGGAAAAGTGTGGCAGTGAGAAATGTACAGAAAAAGATCTGAATCAAAGCACAGGAAACAAACCAACTATCTGAAGAATTCCTTTTTCTCATAAATTTTCAGAATAAAATTAAATATGAAACACTTGCCTTGCTACACTGCAGATACTTTGATAAAATATTGTTTTAAGAGTTCCTAACCACATGACTACAGTCATTATCACCTAAATTGATCCAGAAGAGATTTAATTAATTTAATGCATCTGGCAGTAATTATTATTCTGCATTTATTATGTTGGAATTTTATTAGCTTAATGGTTTTATCCATTTATCAGATAGCCACTGAAGAAAATTTCAGTTACACAAAGAATCTGAATAAATCAGCAATGATTTTTTTTTTTTTTTTTTTTTTTTTTACTTTCCAGTTTTATTAAAATTTTTACTTTGGCTCTTACCGATCATGACAAATTTCTGCTGATTCACTGAGAAAATGCTTTATTCACTACTGTCAATAAGCAGATTCCATCCATTGTGTGGAACTGTAAATTGCTTAGAATATCTTTATGTAACAACTGTTTCATTGTTCAGATGTGATTCTAAAGCATTTCCTTCTAGCAATTTATTTATTTTTTAAATAAGTCATTTTAACACTTTAGAGTTATCACTCATGCCTTTAATAAATATTTTTATTTGCATTTCTCATTCTCCTAAAGCATATATGCACGTCTTCCCTTGTTCTACACACTAGAGTGGAAAGCTTTGCAATCTCAATAATTGACAAGCTCTGGCATTTATAAATTTGTTTGACATCCAATCAAAATTAAACTATATAAACATTCTCTTTTAAATATGCAGTAGAAAGTTTTATGATAAAAAATAATAGTAAAAATGTACAAATGATATTTAAAGCAAAATGTTGATTTATAACTTCTTTCAGTAGTAGTATTCATACTGTAAAGGATTTAAATATATTTTGATCTGTGATTATGAAAACAGTCACTTAGTCCTGTTGAAACATTCAATCTTATTCTGCAAGTAAAAAAAAAATATTCATTTTTAGGCTGAAATGACTCAGCTGTTTGACAATACATCAGTCTCAGTCTATTTCATCTAGTTTTAAAATCCAGCATACTGTTTTGAGATAACATGCTATGGCATTAGCCTGTGCAAAATTTGACTAATGTTAGAATCAATCTAATACAAAACTAAGCTTTTTTAAAAAAAAAAAAATTCTTTTTAAATTTCTTTTCTTATTGTCAGGTGAAATATTCTGAATGCAGTAATGTACTATGGTGTGATAACTGATTTAAATGGGTAGATTCTGTTACTAAGGAGAAAAATTTGTAGATCAATCCAGAAAACATTATAAATTGAAAATTAGTTAATAATGCCAATCAGTCATTTATGTCTTAAGCTAGAAGTTATATAAAATAATAGTCAAAGTCTTAATTTAGACTTTCCTTTCGGACCCTGCATGCATGCAGATCTGTCTGACAACAGCAGCTGGGAGACAATAGGTTACATCAGCATACTGCTATCACTGAACTGGATGTTAGATTAATTTAGTTGAACTGCATTGCATGGGAAGAGTTACTCAGCCAAAATATTGCCAAACTTACTGCTGTGCCCTAGACTCTATGTGTCAATGACTTTGGTAAAAAGTCTTTTATATCTTGTGTAGAATCAACAAATATTTCTCAAGTGCAGCATTTTGATGCCCAGGAACTAGGGAGTTACCTGCTTTTGATGCTATGAGAGGAGGCATTGCTGACTACAGTCTCTCTGCATAGTTGTTTTGCATTTGCTGCCTACAGAAAGGCCGTGTGCCTTTCTGCAGATTAACCTTGCCATTTCATCATCAGCCAAGTTCTACCAATGAAGCACAGAAAGGAAAAGAACCGTTTTCAGAGCTAAAGAGTTCCACTGCTTTTTGCATCCAGTGTAACACACATTATTTTGAATAAAAATTACCTTAAACTTACGGTCCAAAATTTATTATTTAGCTTAATATGAGCTTTTATAAAATGATTTGTTGAAGTATTTATTTCTCTTAAGTATGGTCTGTGTTCTAAATGTTTATTTAAAGAATAATATGATTCTTTTTCTACATAGAAATCACTCTAAAAATTTAAAGCACTAGTATCTCCTAGAGACTGGTTTTAAAGATAATTATAATGGAGAAACAGATTCATTTTTTATGCAGATGAACTCTGCAGCAATGTCATCCTTTGCAGTTTACAATTGTTGAAAGCTAAGATTAATTAATTAGAAATATTAAAGTTAGGATTAACTCTTGGACTTGATCCACAAATCACTGGCAAGCCGGTGGCTCTGGCATACAAACAATTTGGATTTTAAAACTAAAATCACTTTCTAAAAACCAAGCCACTTGAAAGGTAAAATGAATAATACTACAAAACTTTTACAGTAAAGAAAATTCTTATTAGGTTGTTTCCATTTAAAAGTTTTTACATTATATACATTATACATTATATTTATTACAAATTTGGTGGGTTTTTTTGTTTTGTTTTTTAGTCGCTGTTTTCATTGCCTTCCATTCTACCAGCAAGAATCTTTTTAACTCTTATTATTTTTCTTCCATATCTAACCATGAAACTAACTTTGCGATAATGTAAATATGCAATAGAACAACTGGAAATTGATTCTAAAGTACTGTAATGGAAGAATTCAGGTAGAAATAGGCAAATCTGGATGATTATTTTATTCTGATAAGTTTCCCCAAAACATGTATAACACAAATCCATAAATGACATAACAAACACTATGCATATTCTCCTATCTCCATTTTTAACTTTGTAGTGTTAGGAAACACTTTTTCTGCAAGAATGCAAATCTGGAATCAAGTCCCACTATATCATATTTGTGGCCAAGGAAAAGAAAGAAAATAAGAACTTTCAGGGAAAAAAAAAAAAGAAAAAAATGTAAGAGGGGAAAAAGTTGATTATGGCAGAGGTGAACAAACTGAATGGCAAACTTACTAAGATAAATAAATGTAAAAAATCAATAGAAAAACTTGAACTAAACTTGATTACTTATTCTGAATATAGTGGATAATAGAAGTGGATGACAACTGGAAGGCAACAGAAACGATTAAAGTACCCGTAAGATTAGAAGGAAGATATCACAAAAAAAGGAAATTTTAGTTTTCAAATTTTGTTCCCAGAAAACTTACAGGCAAAAAGAAAAGCAACTTGAGACAGGCAATGATTCTTCAGAAGGTTAGCAGCGTTTCTCTAAACTCTTGCCTTTTAGATTAGATTAATATTAAATACAGCTTAATTCAGTCTTTTCACTTTCACCCTGATAAATCACCTTGCAGTTTTTAGGGAAAAATCAAAACTTGCACTCAAGGCAGTTAACATTCTTTATCATTCAAATGAAAATAATTTTAGAAAGCCGAAACTCATAAAGCATTTGCTATTTCTTCCATTCTCAGCCTCATCAGGCAATCAGAAAATAGCCAACAGATGGAGATAACTAAAGGATGAGTCATCAAAGACTATTCATAAATGAGGTGAATTTACATTTTCACAGATATATGCATAGTGACAATTGAGATACATTATTCTATTTGTTAAATATCAATTATTTTGTGTTTATTTCCTCATTTCCAAACTAAGAATGCTTGACAAAAAAAAAATTATCAATGTCTTTTAAAATCACGATGACGATGTTACCATCCTATTAAAAGTATTCTATCAAAGCAGACCTCTCAGAAGCCTCATCAGTATATCCCATCTTCTGAGAAAATTTCAGTTCTACATGTTTAACATTATGGCAACATTTGCCACTTAACAATAAAGAAAAAAAAATTATATTTGTTATGCTGATCAGTTAAATTTTGGAATGACAAATTTTGCATAGAACATGGCAGGTCTTTAAAATTTAATGATGTCGACAGAAAGAAAAATATGAATTCAGACCAAAACTTGACTTTACTCTAAATCTGAGTAACCTAAAATTCCAAAACTACTACAGAACTTCTTGGTTGATATCAGGAATGGAAGAGCCAGGTTCTGCCCCTATATCTTCCTCAGTTCTGTTGCTTTGAGTTGAGCTGTGTTTTTAAGTAGGTTAATAACATGAAGTCACAATCTGATCTTAGTAGTTATTCCAGATTTCAGCTGAATTATACATTTCAGTTGTGACCTATTTAAAATCACATAAAATTAAAAATTATACAAATTAAAACCTATAATAGGCTAGTTTTTTTGTTTGTTTGTTCTTTTCCAACAGCAGAAAAATGTTAACCATTCCCATAAGCCTTCTAAGAAAATGCAGTCTCCCATAAATTGAAAAAAGCTGACCTCCTGCCTCATAATGAGTAAGAAGTTATATATCCCTACACCAAACGCTGGTGGACTGGGTTGCCACTACTATTTTAAAATTTATTCCATTATCCTAGTCGGTCTTTTTTTCTCCTCCAAAATGCAGTGCTTTCAGAAGAGGGGTTTGAGGAATGCCAGAAACATGTAACAGAAAGCAGAACGTGCTTCTCTGTGAGCAGGTCTTGGAAAAAGGGGATTTGTGACTGAAAGAAATAGGTTTGATACTTTGCTATATTTCCAGTACGGGTCTTGCATCTCCTGCAATGACTTAAAAAAGCATGGTTATAGCATCCCTTGCACACCATCCCCCCCTTATCTCCTCTCTCCTTCACTGATGTATCCATGTAGAAGCATAAACGGAGTGAGCTTGCCTGGAATCAAGGACTGTGTTGTTACTGACTTCAAAAGGATTAGGACATCAAAATAATATTGGGATTTCAGTTTGTCAGGTTTTACTGTAACTGCATTATGCAAAAGATCTCCAGCTGCTGTCTAATTCTGCATATTTATCCCTAACTTTCCCTCCTACTCTTTCTCTGTTTTAACTTTAGCACACATTCACTAAAACAGAACTAATTTTCTCTCTCCTTTTTTATTTTTGCATGATATTCCAGTTGAATCTATTTGGCTTGTATCCTCTGGCAAGGAGATTTGCTGATTTTATGAAATATTAACCATCACCTTAGATAAATATGTTCATTTTGCAAAGTTCTCTCTGCAAAAGACTTAAAATAGAGACATTTATGATCTGTCCTAAATCATTTTCAGCATGTTAATATGTTGCTTACTCTTTTGGAGCAGTCTTATGGAAATTATTATTAACAGTGTATTTGTTTGCTTTTTATATTCATTGATGCTTAGATCCCAAAGTTGGTAAAAATCCCAGGGAACCAGTCACTCATTCATTCTTGTAAATACATATGCATGAATTATAATCGTACACTAACTCATAGCACAAGGAACTGCCAACAATAAAAAATACATTCACTATCTAAACAAAAGGAAGAATTCAATTATGCTAGAGAGAAAGAGGTCTTGTTTGTGTATCCCCTTCACGATGGGGGATTTTTGCACACAGCATCTAAACATAACTGTATCTACCAGCACTTACTTCTCAACATAGAGATTTTTTTAAGATGCTGGTCTTGAAAGATACTTAAAACTGTCTGAACTATTCAGTTATGGCATTTCCTAACCAGGGGAAAGAAAAAGTGTTTTTCTCACTATCCCTCACTACATTTTTCCTAAGGGGCAGAAAAAAGAAATTGAAATGACAAGTGGGAGTGTTCCAGTCCTTTTGTCAGTGACTCTGAAAAGACAAGAACAACTTTGAGTTCTCTTTTGTACAGTATGTTCTAGCTAATGTGAAATATTTTTTCCCCTGACAGCTTCAGTTAAAACATGAGCAGGCATGTATTTCTACATGTAATAAAATATGACTAAACCTCACACTTCATGTCATTAACTTTGTTTTGTCATGTACTCAATGAACGGTCAAGGACATCAGTAAAATTTGGATTTTTTTTTTTAACCTAGAAATATTACTGGAGCAGCATCTCAAGCTCTGTGCAGAGGAATCCTGGGGGGACAGAACGCTGCACCTAAATGCATCCAGATTTTGGATTAAGGACTCAACTAATATAATGGAGTGAAAATATGGGTGCAGTGATTAACATAAATATGCAATCATAACCCAAGGCTACTTTTTCACATGCAGCTTACATTATATCTAGACTTGTGCTGACTGATAAATTTTAGTCTCATAGGCATTCTCTGTTACACTTCTTATTCAACAAAAAGGTTAAGAAGGCTAGTAGGACTGAGAAATGACTGCTGTCATCCAGCTTAGGTGCAGAATCAGTTTTTAAATGAAGAAGAATTACTATATGAATTACCACTTTCAGAGCAGCATTTAACTTTCAGATTTCCTTAGACTAAATTTCCCATCAGCAACCATCCTATAAAGAGTATCTTTTGCACTCACAAGTGAAACATTTGACAGAACTCAATGAATCTCGCCAAGGCATATCCTTAGGACGATTTAAAATTTTGAATAAATCATCATGTATCAATTATTTCCAGACAGGTAGCAAGAAAAAATGGCAAATGGGTTTTTTTTTTCCTGATAACATTTCAAAACTTCTGATGGTTTATCACTTTTTCAACTCCTTTTCAATAATATTAGCTTTTGAGTTTTTCTGAAGGGTTCCTTTATAATGGTACTTAAATCCACACCAGATGATTAACTACTATACACTTTGTCTTCAGGAATTCAATTCCTGATTACCAAAAACTGGTACAACTCATAGACATCAAAACTCTCTGCGTTCTTTCCACCAGTCTATCTTCCACTAGTGTTTCACGGTGTTCTACAGCCCATCTTAAACTATTAGGTCTGCACATTACTTGTTGAGGATATTTGGTGAAGAAGTGAATAGTAAGATTTACGGGCAGAATTGTTTTGTTCTATTTGGACAACAGGCTATAGATAAAATTCCCCATAATTAAATTTCATAACCTACAGACAAAGAAAGCCAGTATGTTATACAGCTATTTTCAGTCTCATATGAGTAAAAATAGCATAAATGTGAAGCAAAGATTAAATGTGTTTACTATTTCTGATGCTTTGTTACATAATTTATTAGTCTGATGCTGCTCATTACTCTGTCATTTTTCTCTGTGAAGTCTCTTACAATATCAAATGAAGAAAAATTGTATTTAAATTCATAATTTCAGACTAAAACATCAATATTCAAATCAAATATGGTGCTATTGTGGGGCTTAAATTGGAAAAAAAGCCTTTTATGCTGAACACAATACAGAAGTGATAGGCATTTCCGTTATCTCATTCATTAGTCATTCTGGACAGTTCAGACAAGCTGTTACCTACAATAATAGAGAGCATTTTACTTTTTAAAGATTAATTTAAACTCTACACTGAGCTGCAGCAAACTATTTATGTATTGATTGATTGATTCTGACAAAATAGATATTTGCTTTTTTTTTTTTTTCTCTAAAAGAATAATATCCATATAGATGTAACCAGGAAGCTGACATAAGACAAGGTAAGTAACATATTCTTGCTCTGCAGGAGCATGACCAGCTAGGTCAAAATGTGCACTTCTCTAAAAAATTTGTAATAATACATTTCAGAAATTTATAAAGCAGTCAGGAAAGAGGAGAATTCGTATGACTGGCTTTGCAAATTTTACTTCCTTTTTCATTTTCAGCTCCTATCTTCATCTCTTCTCTGCATAAATCCCTTTGTGAATTTAAACTTACCAGCTATTTATTCATTCAGAGATGTCTTTCAATCTCCTTCATTGATAGTATCACTGTATAGAGTCAAGCACAGGTATTCTATCAATCCTACATATCATTTTGCAAGCCCTCGGTAGTCACATCCAAACTTCCACAATTGCACAGTAGAAAGTAGCATCATAAAAAAAAAAGTTTACATAATTCTCAGCTTGCTTATCACCACCTCTGATTTTCCAGTGCATATTTTACTTCCCTTTCACAAAATAACAACAAAAAAATTCCATCAAATACCTAACCATTATTATTTTTCCATCTTTAGCATTTTCCATGCTCCTCTGTTTAAAAGAACACATTCCCTCCCCCCCCCCCAGAAAAAGGCTGCAGAAGGCTAAGTATGAAAATTATATTTGTTTCAGATATGCATAAAAAGCAGTTTTCCAGTCCCATAAAAAGAGTGAGGATTCTAAATATTCACATTCCTCTCAATTATTACAGCATCGCTCAAGTCTTAGCACCAACTTTCTATTTGCAAACCAGCACACAACTCACTTGGAGATATGCACACTAAAGAAATTAAAAGAGGATGTTGCTGAAAATCAAAGCCTTCATACTTATTTGGGTTCACATGCAGACAAAAAGAGGAAGAGGAAACCATACCCAGCCCTTTGTTTGCAATGGTTATTGCAAGACTGCTCGACATCCTTGATGCCAGTTTGGATAGCTCAGCAGCAAGAGAGAACTGCTGCAAGCAACAGTGGTGGTGGGGAAGGGACTCAGATCTCTTTTGCAAGCAAACGTGTCTGCTTCAGTGCTTGCCTGCTTCTTGGGAATTTACTTTCCTACACGGATGACCATTTATTTTCCATGAGAATTCTTATACTTTATCTGCTCCTGCTACCTCTGACTGCTAATACAGAACTGACCCAAGGCTGAAAATGGACTCCAATTTGCAGTCCTAGATCACAAATTTGTAGCTGGGTGCTTCTGTGCCCCCTTTTCAGTTTAGCTGTTCCTGACCTCCAGTATTTTCCTCTGATGCCAGTAAGATTTAACCTGACCTCAGGCTTGCAATCACGTGGTTTCTCTTATAATAAAAATTGGCTAACAGCTTGGGTATTAAATCATAGCTGCTGTGTATTGATGTAATTCACTGGACAGAAGGACACTGTTAAAGTTCTCAAGTAGCATTGGGTAGTTTGTGGAACTGGTAGGAAATACGTAGTACATCCATGATGTATCTGACACTTGTGTAAAATAAAACCATAGAGGATAGTTTCTGCCAAGAACCACCTGAGGCAGATTTTAGTATGTAGACTGGGTATGACTTTTACAATCATCCTCAGATCATGAGGTCATAGTCTGTCAAATGAAAACCTTAAAAGGATGGCATTCCTAGAGATCTAGGATGTTGTATCCAACATAAACACCTGTTTCTTGGGGAACCTGCAGCTTACTCTGTTAATCTTCTCAATTTTCTGCATCATCTATTTTAAGTTTGAAATTTACCCATATTCAGTGTTTTCTGCCAGATTCAAAGTTTTTCTGTGAAGACATGAGCACACTGCTACCAATAAATATTTCTGGCATTTAGGTTTTATGAGTAGCATCTGTAATTATATTACTCTTACTGTAAATAACATAAGCAACGATGCTTTTACGATGGAAATGAATTCAGAAGTCTGAATATTTATGAATTAGTATCTTTCCTCTAAGAGAATATGACAGCATTGAAAACATGCAATTACCAGAAATACCTATAGTGATTAAAATTGTAATTAATGACAGCCACTCTAATTAGCATGAAACAAAGCAAATTACAGATAAAACTATATTTATTAAAAATAATTTTTAAAAAGTCAGGCACCATCTCATGCCTTCTACAGTTGAAGGAAGTACTTGCAGGCTGTTAGTCTGTTTGGCAACGACAGGTGGTGCAAAATACCAGCAGCAAATCCTTCACATAACAGCGTATGGCTTTTTCCATGATGGAAAAGAAAAAATGTTAATACAGCATTAAAGCTAAAAATATAAATTAATTTCAAGCATAAAGGAAGTTGTTTTGCTTTCTTCAGAGGCATATTTGTGAGGATTATGGCCTAATTCTGCTGACGTTGGCATCTGGAAGCAGAATCAATGCCTTATTGTGCACTGATTCAGGAAGCTAATTTATAATGAAAATTACATGTTTTCATTACAACCCATAGTTTTGAGTTGCTTACAGCTTCCTGAAAACAGAGACACATATATCACACATCTAGACATCTCTGGCAGGTGTCCTGTCATTGCTTAAAATATTCAGCAGTGCAACTAAGAAAGCTTTTCCTTAAAGGATGGAGACTCATTTATGCAGTAACTGAGTAAAACAAAATAATTGTTTTCAAATGTTCCTAAAGAAATGATGCAAAAACTCTTACACTTTTTAATTCAGATGTTCAAAAATTGTGCTTGTCACTGTACATTCAAACTATTTTTCTGAACAAGTTTTCCTCAAATTTATATGCAATGATTTCCAGGATGACAATAAAAGTTTCAGAAAAATGTGAGACAGAAGAAACCTAGTTACAATGAAAACAACCATTCAATCTTCATTACAGATTTCCTTACAATAAAAGAATTTCCATTTTTATTGTGGAGCTTCCTTTTTCAATTGTGTTACACCTCAGATGAGTAAATAAACACTCTGTGAATGCCAACATACTTTGGGGAGTAAGATAGACTGACAAAGATTCAAATGAGTTCTCTGAGACCAGAAAATAAGAATCAGCTGTCCCACACCAAAATCCATAGAATTAAATACCTGTTCCCTGCCCACAGTTGTAATGAGAAATTCAGGAACCTCAGAGCAGAGTTTAGGAAGAGCAACATGCTGAGCGGAGCTACCACAAGTCAAGAAAAATGATGTGAAGTGTGAGTCTTACAATATTATTTTATCTACAAACCAGACCTGGATTCAGGATAGAAATTTCGTACTTTAATGACCTCATGTTTTCTGCTTAATTGAGTGCCCAAATTGGCAAGAGGCTGGTTCAGAGGTTTGAAATGAACTAACATAATCACCAGCTTCCGGAGTTCCAGGTTTGTATTTGTGAGGTATATCAGGGGTGAAACTAACCTGGAGAAAAGCATCATCCTTCTTTATACAAGGCTTTATAATCTATAAATCTAGAACATTCAAAGAGACCTTTAAACGTTAATTTTTATCTTTCCTGAGCATTTTCCACAACAGCTTTAAATAAAATTCAAATAAACACATTCTTTCTTAAGATGTAGTGCATAGCAAAGCCAGGAACTACGAGCACCTGCATAACTCCCAGCACATAGCAGCCTATCAGATATGTCAGACACCATGAAATGCACTAAGTGCATGGAAAAAACAACAACAACAAAACAAAAACAAAAAAACAACCAACAAAACACAAAGCCATATTACAAACACAAAGGCAGAAAAAAATCAGCAACTCCTTAAGACCATCTGTGTTTCATGTCCATATGTAAACATTACATACAGATACAGTGATTCAAAGTTTGCTCATACAGCTTTGCTATCTTCATCTAGCAACATATTCCCTGCCCAGAAAACACAAAACCAAATTATGTCTTGTAGCAGGTGCTAAAAGCTAGGCTTAAGATTTCAATTCAGATAAAAGTATTTAAAATAAATTTCAGTGAAAAATAATTTTGATAACAAATTACTGGCTAAAAATGTGTTCTTCTTGTGTTGCCTCTTTTTCAAACTAGTATTAAATCACAAGTGGATAATATATTTCCTACAAGCAAGTTAAAAAGTTACGAAATATATTCAGATAACTGTAACAGAAGGCATTTTGGGGATTATGATTCAAGCAATTCATTAAGTACGTGAAACTTTCTGATTGTCAGTCTCTGAAATACCTTGGTAATTCAGTTAAGTCTGGACTTTTGTTTATATAAAAATTTAATTTGCTTCTTCTTGAAAGACATTTTTCTTTATAAACTGGGATAAAATGAATGTTATATTTCATTTTTGCTAGCTTTTCAATATGATTGATGCAGACCTTTAATGCGTTAATTTTACAACATGAATTCATATTCAAATAGATGGTCTCGTTAAGAAAGATGAACAGCAAAAAAAAAAATGCAAGAGTGAGGATCTGAGCTACTCCCTTTTTCCCTCTCTCATCATAAAACTCTCCTCAGAAATAATTAGCACATTTAGTTTCTGAATGTCTAGTTTAAGGAGGCAGCTACAAGGTAAGTTTCAAACAGAACTGAAGAAAGTAGTGAAAAAAAATCCAACAGCTATATTAAAAATCATGAAACATCAATGACAAATTTTCTCTCTCTTTTAATAAGCTATTGCTAGTTTACCTTGTGTGTTCATAATATTGTAAAACCCAGTAAACCTAATTTACCTACTCTGCTATACAAGTTGGAATGTATTACATGGACCTCAACCTAATACTGACATTTCCAGTTCATAGACACAAGCCATGTATCATCCTTACAAACTCAAACAAAGGAGGAATTGGGCAGGACCTTACAGCTCAAACAAGTGAACTTAAAAAGAGTACTGGAACTGCAGGAAATATAACATGGATTAAAATGTGCTGACCCATTTCCTGCTGTCCCTCCACCTCAGCCTGTGTTCTCAGTCCCACAGGCTACCTGCCCAGTGTGGAACATATGTGATATAGGTGTAGGAAAATGCTGTTGTGGGGAGGAACAGAGCCCCGAAATATTGAACCAGCAGCTTGGAGGAGCTTGGCAACATTTGCAACATAACAATTGCTGTGCAATTTACACCCATCACCTCTATCCACATCCTGCCTTCTCATTGTACCAGCAGACAGGAGAGCTGGGCAGCACGCTGTGAAGAGCCCCAGCTCTGTAAAACATGGTTTCTGTGGAGCCCCATAGACATCTGCACAGCAAGCAATGCATTCTTAGCACACTAGCCAGACTCCTGGTGGGCCTGTGATATGTGACTGAAGAAACACATTCCTTGGGCATGGGTCCAATTAAATTCAGTTGTGCTGTGCTTTAATGCTCCAGCTGAGGATCTGAACTGCTAGGCAGGAAAAAACCTGGCCAGTGGGCTAGATGAAACACGTTTGTCCCTAATGAGCACTACATTGAAACATCCTATTTCTGGATCTACTGCTAACCTTTTTATTATGCATTTAGTAAAATAATGTGACATTCCTACATGTAAACTCAGTTAAAGTCAAGCTACAGGCCTGATGGCTATTAAACACTGATATAGCAGATGCTGAAGCTTTGCATAAACAATATGAAAGGCAACATGCTTTTCCAGGGATCCCCTAAAAAAAAGTTCTGCTGGAATCATTAGGGAGTAGGATGCTCCCAAGAACTGACTTTGTTCAGAGTCCTAGATAGATAAATCAAGAGTTTTCTCATGTTTCCATCCCTACCCACATTGCTTTTGTGCCAAGCATTGCATTATTCCAACTAATAGCACAAAAGGCTGTCTGGCCAAAAGTAAAAAATGGTTCCCATATGAAGATATAGCAGCAGGACCTCTGAAATCTTTAGTTAAAAATACCGTTTAAGAGAGGAAGCACTTATGAGCATTCTAGGACCAATATAACTGAACTGAGTATAGTAGGACTACTAGAGTCATTAAAGAATCAGGTCTTAATAGGACACTGAAAATCCACTTCTGTGATTTTTCAGCTTGAACATACGGCTCGTTATTTAAAGCTGAAAAGCAACGTGCAGAAGGATAAATGAATCTGAATTTCTCTTTCAGCTAAAACATTCAGCTTTACAGCAACTGCTTCTTTTTTTTTTTTTTTCCCACAAACTTTTATTCCTTCTCTCCTGACTCTTTACCTTCCTGCCCCATATTCCCACATAAATTCACTCATTCAGAAACATTCAATGCATTTGCCTCCTTGCCGCTTTCCTTCCTTGAAAATTGACTCTTAGCAAGAAGGGTGGAGCAATCATCCAAGCAAACTACAGCACATCAAAAAGGTCAAAGCACTACAGCAAAATAACATAAATCACAAAATATAATGGGCATTAAAATTCTGACACTTCACTGTCATGACCGAAATTGTAACTAGAGAGGGAAATTATATGGAATTAGCTTTGTATTGATACGCTCTGAAGACTGCAATTTCATGGTGCCTGGATGTCATTTTCAGAACCTCCTGCCTTTTTGCAGGCCTGCAGGCATGCATGCAGCAGCCATCTAGCACACTTTAAATAGAAGAGGAAATGAAACATATATAAATGTTTTACTCGTAATAAGAAGTCATGTCAGTACTCAAAATTATGGTAAATTTTTGTTACCATTTCTACTGAAGTCAGATATCTTCACAACATATCTGATTTCATGGTATAGGTGCTATTAAATCTCTCAGCAGAGAACATTAAGAAAAAAATCTCTCAGTGTTTTGAGTTTGTTTGCTTTGCATTGCTTCCATTCTTTTTACCCCAAAGAGCAAGTAGGTCAGAATAGAGTTCATCCAACTCATCAAATCCAAAGGCACAAGGAGAAGGGCAATATTTATCCCTAAATCCTTCAACTGACAGTGTGAGAGCTGAACTGTTAAATGGCCAGCAGTAAGTTTCTTTCTTTTTTTTTTTTTTAAAAGGTGATTTCACTTTTGTGGATCATTTGATTTAATGGAAGAACACAAGGAGGATTACTCTGATGACATCTTGATTTAGGTGATCTTATTATACATTCAGTTTACGAGTTCCAGTTTGTTTGCTTTTTTCCTATACCTTGTTTTATGACTGTCTTTCACTGACTTTTCCTCACACTCATTGTGCTAAAGAGGCAAGGGACATACACCAACATGACCATCCCCAAATAAATGAATGGATTGTTAAAAATTCCCAGCACTTCTGCACACCTTCACTTGGAAAGAACAAAAGGATGGAGGTGAGTCTGAAATGAAATCCATTTTCTTTAACCTCTCAGAAAGCAACTGGGGCTTGAAGGAGCGGTTTTTCCTCAAGAAGCATAACAAAAGGAGTTACAGTTGGGTCTTAAAAAATCACAAAGCCTGGAAAACTTACAAACATAAAGGAAGCTGGACTAGGAGCAAGGAACAGAAAGAGTAATATATCAGCTTAGTCTTACCACTGTGCTCTCACAGCTGCCACACAGGAGCTGGCTTGCATACAAGCAGCTGGGAGCAGAGGTGGAGGAGGTTATGTACCTCTTCACTAGCAGACATAACCTCAGTTACTGTTACAACAATAAAGCTACCCTAATGGAAGAGAGAAGGCAGGTTTTCAGTGCAAAAAGCACAGGGAGAGGAAGGTAAGCGAACCAGAGAGGGAAGGAGCAAATAACTTTATAGATGTTTTGTTGTAGTGGTGTAGAGGAGACTTTAGGTGTCTACGCTTCAGAGATATGAGATACAGCACTGTTGCTTCATAGTAGGCAAAATCATTGGATGCTCAGCTACATTAGAAAGTGAACATAGCAACAGTTTCAGTTTAGGGCAAACACTGAGTATTGTGAGAGAAGATCCCTGCAGTGCAAAACATCTTTTGTACTGAAACTGGAGTCAGCTTCAATGTGCAAGAAATATTGAATGGTAGAGCTGAGCTCATCTAGACTATTGAAACTACAAAGGAAATTATTTCCACTGAAGCAAAAACAAACGTAAGTGAAAACTGACTGATTTTGAGCACAGACATTTCCTTCTTGCATTTTAAGGGCTCAGTTAACTGAAGATTTTTCAAGAAAGAGATGTGTTTTCCCACATCAAGATCTCATTTGCTTTGGTAATTCTTGAGTGCCAGCTATGAAGGACTAAATAACCCATGGGGAAGTTAGGCAAGACAGTATGAAGAAACTCAACACAGTCACAACCAGAGTAGACATAGACCTGGAAAGGCAAGATGTATTGCCAAGCTGGCTTTGCCTCAGCTAAAAGCTACAGGCTTCCGAGGTGCAGGCATCTGATCACAATCTAGCTCATGAAGAAACACATGAATTACTGGCCAGGGATTTCCATTTCTTCATATGGTGGTTGGAAACTATTTAAAGAATTAATAAAAGTAAGGTGTTACAGGAATGTCAAAACAGAGGTAAGATCTGTTTTTTGTTTGTTTTTTGTTTTTTCCTGTTTTCTGTTTTTGGTGTATATCTCTACTACTTTTTAGCCATACATCTTATGGAAAATCACGTTAAACTACATAATTTCCCCCATTTACAATGTTTGAACTGAATGCATGCTACTCCTTTCATTGGCCATTACAATTCCTTTATTCTAAAGGAGTTTTCACAAGTGAACCAACTACAAAATGTAACACTGCTCAATAGAGTCTGTAGGTTACTTATTAAAGCCACATAAAAGTGGTAAACCACAACCATAAAAAGATGAAGCAAAGCATGTCTTTGCAATCCACTGTCCCAAAGGTATGATTATCTCCTGATAACCATATCTCCCTCTTCTGCCTTATTGCTAATTAAATTAATTAATTAAGGAAGTCTTTCCCCAAGTGGACTTGATTTAATATGCTGAATGTAATTAGCAGCTCTTGGAAATGGAGATGAGATGATTTCTCCTTTTTTTTTTTTTTCCTTCTGGAACAGAGAGAACTCACAAACTCTGCAGAGAGCATGGACATTCAGTGTTGCTGTTTTGCACAGCAGAATTGCACATAACTGCTGGCAGCTGCACACATGCAAGGTTACGAAATACACCTCTGTGCCTTCAGTGATATCTGTTCATCACTAATAGGAAGTGGACGCATACATGTTTGGAAAAGGTAGAATCTGATTTGATCAGTGTCAAAGCATCATGGCCAGAAAGAGCCAAACAATTTTTGCTTGAAAGCTAGTAGTACTTATGGTAGAAGTACTTCTCTTTTTTCCTTTGCCAAAGATGCTGGATTCAGGCTTATTTAAGGAGGCTCCAATCTGCTACCTTAATATGACTGAGACTATCAATTTTAAAAAATTGAAAAATATTAATGTTGGCTTCAATGAGTAAAGGAAATTATATATTTACATTTATGTACTAAATAAGCCTTTATCTAAAACATCTCTTATTACAAAACACTGAGGAGAACACATTCATTAGAAAGTATCCACTGCTTATTATTCACAAGGAACCAGTTTTAACTGATTTTATCATCAAAGCTGCAGTTCATAATACATTGTCTATGTAGGTCACACTGTATTACTTCTCTTCTTTGACTGGATTACTTCTGTTTTAAAAACACAAATTGAAGATTTGATGATTCTTTGTGTGAGATGCAATAAAATAATATATTGTTCTAATTCTACAGCTTGCCCACTGGATATTTCATCACAGTATTTAATTTTAATACAATTACATCAAAATTCATTGGATTTTCAAGTAAAAAATATTTCAAATGTGTTTATTAAATAAAATATTATGAATTATTGACTTTCTGTATTGTATCTACTAAAATATTATGGATAATATTGAATAGGCAAGAAAAACAAATTACATTAAGATTTCTGAACTGCTTTAAAAATCCACACAAAGCTCTTGTATTAGAAGATAGGGAATTTTTTTTTTTTCCCCTCAGCTACACCAGAGGTTTAACAAGTTAAATGCTGAAATGTGACATAATGAAAAGTTAGCTGCTACAACTATGGGAATGAAAGGGGAAGCGTGATTCATATGTTATAACATCACTGGCTAACAGTATTTATTCACAATTAAAAAAATAAAAATAAAAGATAGTCAATATGATTAAGGACAATTACATTTTTAGTGATCGTGGCACATATGTGAGGTGACCCAAGTAATCTTACAAATTTAAATTAATAACAAAGAAATTCTTCTTTAAAGTAAATGCAACCGCTATAGGGATGATACTGTAGAGATGGAGATCTGTATAGGGACAAACAGAGAAGAATTACTCACAGAGTTAAGTGACCTGACAAATTTTGCAAAAATAACCTTTTGTATAAATGACAAGCAAGGAAATTGAAGAAATATGTCTCATTACTTTTAAAGATGTAACAGATGATGGATCCATCTGCTAATATCACAGAAAAAAATACAGCTGTTATCCAATAATAACTTGAACAGTTTTGGTTATTGCATCACTACAATAACCTATCACTCTTCATGAAACAGTTGTTATTTTAAGACACAGATGCATACGTCTCACACAAGGTATGTAGGGGTAGGTGATGACCAAGTAGCTGGCACATGTTTTCAATTGCTCTGTGTGCCAAAATTGCTCTGTCATCTATCTGTGACCTCTTCTTCTGCCTGCTAACGGGTTCCACAGATTTATTTTAGGATGCATAACATCCTAATACCTGCCAGCAGCTGTCAGTTTTTAAAACTTCAAGTGCTGGAGGACTGTTTCTTCTTTTATTCAAATGTGTTTTGTTTTGTTTCCAAAACTACTACTGCCCTAACGTTCAGGATGGGGAAGTCTCAGTCCTGAAGCACAGTTAGATTATCCATGCCTAAAAATGGAACCTTAAAAGTCAAACGTTTTAAAGGAACTATCAAGATGAAAAGAGTTTTTTTAATTCCGTTTTAAAACAGCAATTTCACGCTTTTGATAGGCCGTTGAATGCCCAAATATATAAAATCCTCCACTCCACAACATAAATGTAGTGTCAATTATGGCTGGAAAAAAAAAAAGACACTGCAGTTGCCAAAAAATATAAGAATAAATAAATAAAACAGTCCTCTCCTGTACTTGGATGAAGCTTTTCCCTTTGAACTTTGTCATGAAAAAGTAAAACCACAGGAAGATATCCCTCCAAAGTCATCTTGGGCTGACAGCTCTGGCTTCAATGCCTGCTCTGTTTCATTGGTGTGCACACCTGTGCTGTGGTCTCTAAACAAAACACCCCACAAACAGGCTGGATCATAGCAACCCAAAGCCTTCCTCAACATTCTGTCTGGCAGCAAAGAAGTTTTCCCAGTGAAATCTTTATTGATGTTTCTTACTATTATTATAAAATGTTTAGCATGGTCACAATAGCATTTCCATCTGTATTTTGTAAATCAGAGAGACTCTAAACTGTTCTGAAACTATTCTGTAGATGAAAAGAAATGAAAGTGATCAACGCTCATTGTTCTAGTAACTGGGTTTCTCTGCAAAAATCTGACTTTTTGTTTAAATATTAGGGGAGTGAGAAGGTTGGCAGTGAAGGGAAGCAATTCTGCATAAGAATCCAAGGGGAAAAAAGGGCACATACATATGAGAGTATTTGAAGTATCACTGTGCTGCACATTAGGAAACTTCCCAGAAAAAAGAAAAACAATGTCCTTCAGGGATTTTCCTCTTACACTACAGATTAATGTGATACGGAAATGGGAAAATAAAACTAACTCCTAGAACACAGTATGTTATGTGGGGAAGAATATAATGCTGCTTTGAAAGTATTTTTTCTCCTGAAATGGTCCAGACGACTGTAACTAAGATGCATTGCTGTGCATCTGCTGTGACTGGAAAACCATCGCTTTGGGCTGTCGTTTATGGAGCTCATTAAATAATCACAACAGTAATTAAAAATGTGCTGCAATAAAGAGCAAAGACTACCCCAATTAAAAAAAAAAAAATCCTAACTAAGTTTCTTCCAAGAATTTTTGGTACAGATCACCCAAATCAACCTTTTCTATACTCAGGATCACCTTTTTTTCCCATAGCCTCTCTCCTCTCACCCACAGCACCTTCAGGGAGCTGGGGCTGTATCCTCCAGGGATGCACTGCTCTGTGCTACAGGACCTGAACTATCTGCCAACAGTACAGCAGGGCAAGACAGCAACTCCAAGTGCAATGCAGAAACCACGCATAGAGCTAATCTCTGTCCAGACTGAAGATCAGGGTTTCAAAGCCAGTCAAGAAAGACAGCCAGTAAATAACTTAAGACATTTCTCAAGCTCAGAAACAAGGGATTTCATTCATTTATTTGCAAGTCTATTAAACATTAGGGAGAGGAGCTGGAGGAATCAGCATTTCAGCTACAGGATTTGCTAATCTCACTTTGAAATCAGCAATTTGGGCCTGACTGTGGTCAATCTGATCACAATTTATCGTTATCTGCTGGCTGACCAGAAATCCATGCAGAAGTTTGTGGTCTTAGTGCAGTAAACTGACACAAAAATAATTTGGCTGTATAAACAAAGGCAGCAAGAACTTAATTGATAAGAATCAGAAACTAAAATACTGTCTACCAGGCCTCAGAAATTCTCTCAGATGCTACTGAAACCTTCCTGCAATATCCAGAGAAGAGAATTGATATCTTGTACCATTTCCATTTCCTGTCCTCAACAGCTTGCATGATGACTCCCATCAACCATTCCCATTTTAGCACCTCCTGTAGACATGAAATTCAGAAAAAACATCTGAACAGTCAGCACTCAAGGAATCAAAATAATTACAGAATCATCAAATGGCTTAAGGGGAAGAAAGAAGAAAGAAAAGGGGCCTTAAAGATTATCTAGTTCCAACTCCTTTGCTATGAGAAGTGGCAAGATATGAAATAATTAAAATATCATGCTTTTTGTCTGTAATAAGTAGCCTCAGAAAACTCTAATGTTCAGCAGTAGTAAGATTATGCTTAACTACTCTGAGTTTTCTTACACCTTAGTAATAATAATTTTATTTTTAAATTACATGTACATAGGAGCTTTATATATATATATATACATATATGTATATATCAGTGTGTGTGTACTTAGCAAAAAAAAAAAAAAGCAAAAACCAACTATTCTTCATTTTACAAGAAGTTCAATGGCCAGCCAGCACCAGTAGTAATTTTATATGCCATATTTTGCCATATATGCCATATGCTTGTTAGAACTCAGTCCTATGAAAAGCCAACATGCTGACATTCATTTAGCATCCCTGACTTTCCATACATTCAAGAGGAGTCAAAAGCGGTGCATTAATACAATGACAATAACACTGCCTGTACCTTCCTGTAGCCCTGTATTTTCCTCTGACTCTTAGTTTCTAATAACAACAAATCTGTCGATCCCAAATTGATCTCTGCAAAGACAAATCACCCAAGTGGAACCATGTTGAAATCATAAGAATCACCTTTTGAAGGTGTGTGTAACTGGGTCTCCACTGAGCTGAAAACATAAGGAGACCCAGATTAGATCCATTATAGAATCATAAGTTAATTAACTAGGTGGGTTTAAAGTTAGTGAAACTACAAATTTTTCCTTTGATCGGGCAGTTGGTGTAAATATATGGTGTTAGATATCTAAGAATAAGAGTGCTTGTATAAGCACTGACAGTGATACAATGAAAATCATTAGATAAATGATATGTTTTTTCTGGCATTACAAAAGAAAGAGCAAGGAAATAAATATAGTGGTACTCTGTTCTCTTTTTCTTATGGTTACATTTTGTACAATTAATGAATATACCAATGCTATGGTATAGCAATGTACAATCAATGAATATACAAATAGTATAGTATATCCAGGAGCTTGGCTGATGTAATTATTATATTGGAGTAGAAAAACACTCACCCTCCCCTGGGCTCACGAAATAGACTCTGGTGGAGCGGATCAGCAGTCAGCTCTTAAATGGGTCTAGGAGAGGTGGAGCCAGGCTCCATCACTTCCTGCAGCACAGGTGAATTGCCTTCAGCTGTGCTCCCGTGGCTGACTCATTGCTCACCTCATGTGATTAATCAGAGGTTCAGGCCATGATTCAGCAGCCCATACACATTTTAAAGCTAAACATGTATAAACAGGTAGAAATAAGCGAGTTAACTACTATTCATATTTCCTTACAGTGTCCTCTCTAGAATTATTTTGCTTATGATTTAATGGTAAAATACTACCCCTTTCAACAAGATAAGTGTTACATTGCTCAGAAAAAATAAAATGACATCTGAGGAGGCTCCTATGTACAGGAAAAAATATTTATGCCTTTTTCCTGATGCCAAATGTAAAGGATATCCAAAACTTGAACCTGTAGTATGGTACAGTAGGAAAACAGGTGAAAAAAAAAAAAAGGAAGATTGTGGTAGAGGACAAAAAGAGTTGGTCAAGGGAGGAAAGTGAATGCTGTGGAATCTTTAGAAACTGCTTATGCATGGCCCTACATACATGCATATTTTACCTTCATTATAACTGGGTCACAAAGCATGTGAACTGCAAACAAACCTGAAAAAGCAGTTAGAATTTTACATCTTTCTCTTCAATTTCATTATGGTTACAGAGATTTTTATAAAAATCCAACAGATCTCTATGACACATTGATTATTCCTCATGAATAAAATGATTCTAACTCTCCAGATTTGTCATAATAGTAGCCTTTAGAAGAACTAATAACTTCATACAGTTGATACCTTTTGTGTTCTCTCAGATAATTCAGAGGGAAAAAAAAAGACCAGCTTACCTATCAGATATTTCTAAGGATGCTCCCTCAGATTGGTCCTTGCATGCCAAGAGGTTAAGTTCACATAATGAACAAAACAAAAAGAACATAAAATAAACATAAATAAATAAAACCAAAATAAAATATAAATTGTTCATATTCTACTTATGCATTTCCTTAGTTTTTAACTCATCAACCAAAGCTAAGTATCTCTGGCTAAGGAAAAGTTTTTCCTTCCATTATAAGAGGCAATAAAATCCCTGTAAACGGAAATCCTAACTCCACATCTGAACTACGGAAAATAACAAAAATTAAGCTTGAAAACGTTCTAGATTTTAAGAATTTACTTCATATTCTCATCTTGGTAAAGTGCAAAGGACAAAAGTATTTCTTCAGATATTGAGGCAGTGTTACATTATTTCTATTATAATAAAAAAATTAGCAATATCAATCTCATTCTGTAATTATAGAAACTCTGTGATAAAAGATATGTTTATCTAGCATGTATGTGTGCTAGATAATTAATTTCGTGATTGAAGTGTGGAACTACTGCATTTCAGTAATCACCAAAAGATCTTGTTTCTCCTTCAAGTGAGCAGATGACTTGGAAGATGTCACCGCACAGCTGGAAATTTGCAACTTTTGTATGATGGTGGAGAATGGTAAATCCTTCTGATAGCAACAAGATTTCTGTCGGTGTCATGGAATATTATTGATTGTCGTCCAGTACATCGCAGGACAAAACACTTGGTAATAACTCACCAAGGCCATTATCCAATAATGTCAATGGAAAGAGTCATACTGATTTTCAACAGTGCTGAGCTGAATTCACCAAGCATTAGATTTCAAAACTCCTGCTTTTAAAAAACAGCCAAATTATCAGCCAGTGTAAATCAACTTGTCTTCAGCGAAGTCTAGAAGTTACATTGATTTAAAAGGAGTCAGTGACATTTATATTGTGTCCTTCAAGGCATTCTGTGGGGAATTAAATTCAATAATAACTTTCAGCCTTTTGCTCAGCACACCAGATGACAGGCGAGATGCCACAAATTCTTCTTTTTGTCCAGCCATTTATGATAAGCATAAGTAAAATTACATCAAGGCTGCTCTCTGAACTTCCACCTCTTCAGCACTGTTGCACTGCTTTTTTCCTGCATTTCATTATGTCAAATTTTGGAGCAGCATTACTATAGGAGCCCATCGAAGAACAAGGAGAAAGTATTCCTCATAGCTGGGCTGAGGAAAAAAGCCAGTTGGTCCCAACTCATCTTTTGCAACAGCACACTTCTCCATTCTGGAACTTTTTCCCTACAGCTGTGTCAGATGGGAAATGTTTTACTAGTGGGAAATGAAGTTAATTTACCAGCTCTGTGCACTTAGGTACTTGGGAATCAGCTGGACTTCAGGCTTTGTGAGTTGCCTGATCCAACTGTTCATTTGAGGCAGAAAAAACATTTTTGGGTATTCAAGCCAGTTCACATCAAATGGATGAACAAAACATTATCTCCAAATTGTTGCAATATTTTCATACTAGAATACCTATAGCTAACTACCATGATAGATTACAATTTATCCAGCAAATCAAGTAACATTTTTGCACTCATCTTCTTCTACCATGAAAATGTTGGAACCTGTACAAAACAGCATGTCTTACCATTGTGTTCCAAATAAAGAATATTTTCCAAAAGTAACATATCATAAAAAGCACTGTATAAAAGTAGTAAAAGAAATAATAACAAGAAAAGAAATACATGCTTAATTTTACCTAGAAACTGTGACCTCCGCTCCTCATGTAGAACTTTTACCACCATTTGTTTTGTATGCAGCCCCTCCACCAATTTCTGATGATTTTCTGTGAGTTTTATTTGGCTAACTGTGGACACAAAGGGCTTATAAGACTTTCTGCTTTGTCTTTCCCAAAGTAATATTTAAAAATTAACACTACGGAAAACTTATATTCACTACATTCCTTAATTAATCCAATGGATGATGTTCTTGCTGCATGCTTAGAGCATTTGAAATCAGCCCAGCGCACGCCATTTAGTCTTCAGGAAATAGCATTTAGACTCAGAGAAATATTTTCTCATTGATCCGTATTTCATTCAAGAGTGATAATCACATAGACATAAAATTTCAAATTAAATTGTTTAATAATGCTTATATCATGAGTATCATTGTGTAGGACAAGGCTTTTGCAATTCTGCATGGAGCTATTATTTAGAGATAAAAGCCATTTAAAATAATTTAAATGTAGAGCCAGAGAGCAAAAATAGGCTAAGTCTGAATATTAATTTTACACTACTGGCTTCCCATTGTCATGTGGACACACTTTGCTATCACTGCTTTACCACACCAAACACCTGCCTTTATTAAATCTAATTCATATCCTGTTCTAAAGAAAAAAATGAATTGAAACAGTCCTTCTTTCTTTCTCTTTTTGCCTCTCATCCTCAGTGGCTGCATACAACCATTGTTCTACATTCAGATAAACAAAGGAAGTCTGTTTATCTTGATCCACTGCATACTGTTCATTTAGACTCATATGACAGTCAAACATAAGAAATTACTTATTAAAAACATCAAAAACAATTTGTGGAGAAATTCACAGTTACTATTTGCTAAAACTGTTTATTTGGCATAGCTTATTTTTACCATATGTATTTACAAACACGTATGTGTATACGCATGTATACACACACAGTAAGAGGAAACAAGCAAGCATGTATCCATTGGCATCCCCTTTACCCTTTACTTTCATTTGGTGTTTATGTTCGATTTTAAACTGTTTATCAACATGATAAACAGAATACTCAAGAGGAACATTATGCTAAAAACAATGAGCATTATTTTTTATAACTCAGAATTAAGATGATATGCTACCTTTAACTGGCCTGCAATGGTTTAAAATGTAGTCCAAGTACCCAACTATTATCACTTGAAAGTTGTTGATTCCCCTCATTATGACAGTGAATGATTCTGAGATCACCATCCAGAAGCAGAGTTCAGAAAGAATATCTGCACCACACCTTCAGTTTTTCCTGATGGCTTCACTGAATACCCCAAATAAATTCCCTTCTTATCCCAGGAGCAGTTTTCTAGATGAATGCTGAGGTATGGCATGTGAATGAATAGTAAATAAATACATAACAGGTTTCTGAAAAATGATAATAAATAATTATGAAAAATGATAATAAATAAACAAATAAATAAATAAATAATTCTTTGCACTCTACTTGCTCTGAAAATAAAGTTCTTCGGTAGCATTCATTTCCTGTAACATTAAAACTGTAATTTCAGAGCCACGCTACATCGAACCAAATGCTCAAAAGGACAACTTCACAGAATATATCTGTATGTCTAAGATGCATCTGTTTTTACCAAACTTCATTAGAGGCCATGTTTTGCCAGGCACAAATCATACTTGCACTCTACTTAATGCTATATTTTTGCTTCAAATGACAGCATCTATCTGCACTGGAGCACGACTGGGTTTGCTGGAGGATTATTACAGAACTCAACAAACACAAAACGCTTTGCACCCTTTCCTGTCCTCCACTCTCACAAAGCCTCTCCAAAATTGAATATAACAAGGATACGACACCACAGTACCACAGAGTGGCAACTGGTTTGGGTATAAATGTCGCATCTGATACTTCAGTTTGATCTTAAGGTCCCTCCCAGTCTGATAGATATCTGGTAATAAAACCCCCAAATGGTAAGCTATGCTCCTCCTCTGATTCATGCTACATTTTGTGCGTTATGGACACAGCCTATGAATCCAGTGAGTAGTAGAAAGCTCTGTAGGAAAACTGTATTTATGAAAATAGTGAAATGAACATCTGTCTGGTTTTGTATTATGAAGTACTCCATCACCTAACTCTTTTTCAAATTTCACAAAGAAAAATGTCTAATTCTGTAACGTAAAATTAGCAGCTTTGTATTTTCCACTGCTAGATAACAAAATCAAAACACAAACAATGAATTCTTGTTTTGGATACATACTTATTTGAACGGCTTTTCTCTCACTGCCTTTTAACTGTGCTGCACTGGGTTTTCCCTGAAACAAAGATATTTTTCACACAACCCTGAAAAATAATCAGTAAAAGCACAGGTGGGATGCAGACAAACAAAATCATGCACAGATGTAGTCTTTTTATTTTTTATTGTTCTGCATAACTACTTCTTCAAACTTTATATCTAACTATGAAAAAGATTGTGTTTTCCAAATCTGTTATACCTGCTTTTATTTGTTACCATTAAAGTTATAACATATTCACGTGTCATTTTACTCTGAGAAATGCTATTTAAGAAAGCAAGCTATTCCATGTTCATGAATATCTGAGCAGATGGCATGTGTTGCAGTAGATTAGTATTGAATGTAAAAATAGTAGCACCACCTATTGGCAAAATGCATAAACTGATCATCAAAATTCATACTAGCATTCATGTTATTGGATGCTAAGGTTGTACCTTTATGTTTTTAATTTATTTTTCGTTTTGTTTTTATTCCAAATGCGTATACTTGTTAATGTGGGCTTTTGATTTCTCTTTACGAGAAACACATCTAAAATCAACTGGAAAAGAATAGAGATTTTAAACTGGAAACCCAAATGTAAAGCAGAAATTCCTACTAGCAGGGTCAAATTTGTTTTGTATAGATTTAAAATATCAGAAATCTTCTAAGCTGTGGATTTTTCCTATGAAATAAAACTCTGGTCCAGACATTTTAGCTTCAGATTCTTCTGAGAATCTTGAAAAATCCCTTTAATTGAGCTATATGAATGGGGGCCAAAAATATATGTGGAGGAGAATCATAGAATCTTCTGAGTTAGAAGGGACCTATAAGGATCAAGCCCAATTCCTGGTTCCACACAGGAACACCCAAAAATCAGACCATACGACTAGGAGTGTTGTCCCCATGCTTCTAGAACTCCAGCAGCCTGGGGTTGTGATCACTGCCCTGGGGAGCCTGTTGCAGTGCCTGACCACCCTCTGGTGAAGAACCTTTTCTTAATACCCAGCCTGAAGTATTCTGGCACTGAGGTGAGAAAACAAGACTTTCAAATGCTTGTATATATTGACATATACAAATTTACACATACAGACGTGATATCTGAGCTGTCCCTGGCTCATAGTTACTATGATGCTGCTTAATTCTAATACAAATCGCTATAGGAAAGAGGAAGAACAGGAAAGAAGAAAGATTTATTTTAGTTGAATGTGAGAGGCTAGGAGTTGGATGTGCAGTGTCAGTTTTTATGCACACTGCATTTAAACAAACTTTAAAAACCTAAAATTTCTATATAAAGTCTATTATTAATTCATAACTTATTTTACTGTGCAACTATTTTGTTTTGGTTACTTATTTTTGGTTGCTCAGAACAGTCCTAGCTTAAATGTAACTTTGTAGGACAACCACTCTCAAAATAGTTTATAAATAGTATTATTTAATATTATTTTTATTACTTATTCTCTGTAGGATTGATTCTTAGGATTTTTTACTATATTTCCTTTTACCAACTGACATTATTTTACTTTTTCATAATAAACCATATCAATTAGGATAACTGTTTTCATTCACGTATTACTATTGATACTGCTACTTTCTTGGCTGGTCAGATTCCAGGAGTAAAAATCTCTCTGCGTGATGAATTTGAAAACTGACTGTCAGTTCTGCATTCCTAATTGTTTCACTGTTTTCTTCTTCAGTGTTCAAAATATTTGGGGGGAAAAAAAAAGAAGAAAAAAAGAACAGTCAGTTTTCTCCAAAGAACAAATCTTCCCTTTCGTCAGGAGCATATCCATTTTTATTTTGTTTCAAAGTAATTCAAGAGCTTTTAAAGTCTGCAAACCATTACAAACAGAATGTGTTCATAACGTGCTAAACTCTATTCTACCACTTAGATTTCTGGAACCAGGATGGCCAGCTAGAAAAGGGACACTTTTCCAGTGCACAGACCCCTGCATCTTGATACTCATGATTTACTGGTCTCATTTTGATGCAAAGTGCTTCTCCCATCAACACAAGTATCTCCTATCTTTGCCCACAATGATTTTACAGGGAACATCATCATCAAGAGTAATAACTTGTTGGTCTCCTCTGTGATGTCCCTTATCTAATCTGAACTGGACAAAGCACAGCAACTAAGTTCCATTTACCACCTTATTACGTCTAAGATTTAAGTTTTTTGTGTGTGGTTTTTTTTTTTTTTTTTTTTTATAGTACACATTTCCTTGTGTTATTTCTATATGATTATCTTATTATTATTATTCAACCAAAGGAATAATTCAATTTATTTTTTAATCTACAAGCATGTGTTGGCCAAAGTAATTTATGTAGACTTCCTTGGCTTCATTACACTGTTTCAGCAACGCAAGCAGAGCCAGGCACAACTGCAGCTGAAGGCTTGTAAATACTTGCCTAGAAAAACAGTCCTACTGCAGCTAATGAATCTTGGTGAAGCTGACACCCCTTTCCTAGTTAAAGCTACAAATGTGCTACTTTTGTTAGACAAAGTGAAAAGCAGCCAAACAGACTGACAACATTGCATCATTTTTGAGGTGCCCCTGAAGATATATCACGTGATATATCAGCTTGGATTGAGAACTGTGTTGTTCTGTCATGTTATATATGTGTTTGATGCTATTTCACCATAGCTATCTCTATGCAATGTGAAAACAGTACATTGGAAATCTGTTAAGGATTTAGAGTTTTCTGAGGGGCAGGCAATACACTGATGTCTTGTTGCAGAGAGCTGCAGTTATGTGGCTGCCATCACCTCATAGGACGTGGTGGAAACGGGCTTTGGGTGGGTACTAACTGTGGGGGAATGGCAGAAGCCCTGCCAGACCTCTCTCATCAGCATATCCAGATATCCAGACTTCCTTGAAGTTACCCTGAAGTGAGTGAAAGGTATTATGGCTGCAAAAGCACAACGTAAAAAGATAAATGTCTTGCTCAAGTTCACAGAAATGACTTGGTGTAAGAGCCAAGAGCAGAATCAAGAAATCTTGACTCCTAATCATTTGTTTTAATCACTAACCACAGTATGTCATGGACGTGTGATTATTATGTCTACCTCCACAGCTCCTGAGCCCTTGCTGTCTCCAAAATATATTACAGTCCTTAATTCCTCCGGCAATTACGTCAGCTTTAAATGTGTCACAACTGTCGTCATTGGAATTTCTCTTAACTTGCCCCTTTGTAACCAGAAAGGAAAACGAAGATTTATATTTGTGATATTTTATATATATAAGATATAGATATTTTACATCACTTATAGGGAGCTATATATTTTTGGAACTACAAGTTTATTTACCTTCTGACTTATAAACAAAAGCAGATTGTGGATCCAAAAGAATTATAGTAGGGAAGAAATGGTTTGTCAGAAGACAGAAAATTGTGCAGGTCATGATGTCTCATAAATTACTCTTGTATGAGTTCCAAGTAGCTATACATTTTTTTAATTGTTACTAAGTCATTCAGAATAAGAAAGCAAAACTAAAAAAAATTCATCACATTGCACAGGGAAAAAGGAGAAAGTATTTTTAAAGCATTCCCCTAGTTTGCACTTCTAACCATACACTTGTACATTGGATTATGTTTATTTCTAACATTCAAATGTGCGATTATTGTGTGATTATTAGAGTCCATACTGTAGTGGATGAAATACTCTAAAATGTGGAAGCACCTGTGTCCCGATAGATTACACCTCCTGTACTCATATCTGGTTATTGAAAACAATGAAAATCTTCTTTTTTTTAAAAAAAAAAAAAAAAAAAAGATGATGTGCATTCTGAAATACAGAGCAAGAAGACCTTAGCCTGTGAAATTAATAACTATTGTGTTTAAATGATAACTAAAGAGATAAATTGCCATAATCACCCCACCTGTATCATTTCATTGTTTCATTTGGCATCCATAGGAACTGCTTAATAATTCTTTTCCAGCAACAGTTGCATTGACTTTTAATTGCATTTTTTTCACTATTCCATCAACTTAAAGACAATGTAATTCTCTTCCTTCTACATGGTATTATTCACATACCTCATTTCCCAGTAGTAATAATTTTTAAAACTGCTTACAAGAAAACTCAAACTACCTTCAGAAAAGCACTTACTGCACAAAGAACAGAAGTTACTAAATATGTTCATGTGAAAACCACCACTGTGACCAAGTGAGAAATGAAACAGAAGATAACATACAAGAGAAATCTGACACATTTTTCCTTATGACAAATAACATTTTGAGGAAAGATAGCATTTTAAAACACTAGGAAGCCTGCTGTGTTTGAGGAAGACTCTAACTTTGATAGACAGGAGAGACACATTTTGCTCATTTAAATTGCTCAAGCATAAAAATGGGCAAAAAAAAAAAAAAAAGTAATTTAAGCAATTAATAAGGATTTTTGATCCACATTAGATTAAAGAATTTTCTATCCTTGACACAGCAAGTAGAGGATTCATACAGAAAGAGAATAAGATCCAGCATAACACAACTTCCTCAGATTTCCTGCACAAATTCACATTTCTAAAAGGAAATGCAGGAGAGGACACCTCCCCACATGTTCTGACATTCACTAAGGGCTGCATCCTGGAGGGCAGACAGGCAGCAGAGCACTCTCCATGGTTGGTCCTCCATGCCTCTGATGCTACCCTGAGGCAGTTTACTTGTGTGACCTGTCAACCTGCAAGTCCCTCTCTAGGATTTCCTGAGATGATAATTATGTCCAAGCTACTGTTTGGACAATGGATATTCTTTCATAAATTTATTTCAGAGAAACCTTCCTGGCCTCCACAGTACTCAGCAACAAGTAATCCTGCAGTTTAAGCCATGTATTCTCTGAAGATCTCTTATTCCCCAGACAACATCAATGGCTGAATGTCTGAGAAACAGGCCATCAGCTTTGTTCCAACATCACAAATGCTGGCAGCCCATCCCAGAAGTGGCACCTGCCTTTTCAGGAAAAAAAAAAAAAAAAAAAAAGCGATCTTCACAGAATTACAGGGACCCAAGTTAGCTCTAAAATGAGACAGCGTGAGATCCAGACCTCTTACAGAGATGAATCTGCTGCCCGATGTGTCAGGGTTGCTTTGGAAAATGCTCATGAATTGTAAACACTTATTATAAATGTTGTGCCACTTCTCTCAGCATCGTATTGATGTGCACGATGAAGAAAATGAATATCATCCAAACATTTTAAAAGAAGGCTGCTAAATTATTTTTGATTGGCTATAATGATTTTGCTTAGTAGTTCATGGAGTATCAAATTAGATTTTTCTTTGTTTCACATTATTAAACATGAAAAATAAAGATTTAAAAACTAAATTCCTATGATAAAATAGATTGGATGGCTGAGAAGATGATGTAAAACACAGCTTAGAAAGGGTCCTTTTTCTTCCTTTGAGTCAATTGTATTCAATTAAAATCTAAATAATCAAAGTTCTGTTTCAAAATAACTTGATTTTTAGTCAAAGAAAAATTTTAGGAAAGCCATTGTTTCTAATAAAATTTTGTCCCAGTGCCTGAGCTCTCTGCTCAAAGTAGTCTGGATTTTTGTGTTCTATGCTTTAGGTTTTTTCTGGACTTTCTCTATTCCTTCATTTTCATCTCCCCCACTCTGTCTCTTACATTTCATTGTAGAGGACGGCCTGTGTTCTACTCTCTCTCTCTTTTTTTTTTTCCCAGGAATTCTGCACAAATTGATATAACTGGAAGCCATTACACACATATTCCCCTTAATTGACAATCATACAGAGCTCACAGGAAAGCAATATCCAGTTTTCTCTCATCTGGTTAAGGCCTTTACTTCCGAACTTGAAAAGCAGCTCCACAGGGCAGGTAAGGTCAAGAACGAAAGTGATATAATTATCCCATAATACTTCAAATACCAAATACAATCAGGCTCAGTATATATAATGTAGAAATGACCAAAAGACTTTAACAGTATGAGATCTTGTATGGTATATGTCTACAAAAGACTATGGTTAGTATTAATTTATGTAGGACAAAGAAAAGAATCACAAAATATATCCAAAGCTTTCTTACATAAGCTTCCATACTGTGAACATTTAGTACATAACTATTTCTTCTTTTGGCTGGGTATGGAATATTACATGGCTTATAGATTTTGCATTTATTTTAACTAGCCATGCAAACTTTTCATGTTGAAACTTTCTAGTAATTGAGGGTTTTTCAAGGTAGGGGGTGAAATGAAACAGGTTAAATGAAAGCAGTGCAGATATATCATTTGGAAAATGGGATGACAGTGGCCATTCTGAAATTTGCATGGTACAGATAATACTAAACAAGTTGATTTACTTTAGATCTGTCACAAATCTGAAGATTTAAAGAAAATTTAGACAATGCATTCAGAGTGATAAAGCCTAATACCAGGAACATCTATGCTGTTTCAGACATCAACAACTTGAAACTTTTTTAAAATATCTGTTCAGATACAGTGAGCTAGCTTCTGTAAAGTACCTATCTACAATGAACACATAGACAGCACCTGCATGCAAACAGTGACAAATGTCTGTCATTATGAAGAGCACTTCAATGCAGATTTATGGGAGTAATCAAAGAGACAATGCAAGTGGCAGAAACAGAGTTGGTTGAGGAGAGCCCAAGATACATGCCCAAGAACCCGTGCGGGGCTCATAGATATAAGGACTGTTCATTACAGTTCAAACTTTCCAAGCCAGAGAAACTTCAGGTTTAAAATACAGTAAAAGCTACAGGTCCTCAGGAGAGAAGTCAGGGAAGAAACTCAGTGTCACTCTCTAAGAAAAAAAATAAAAAGAAAACACTACCACATTGCCATCTTTAAAAAATAAATTACATTTAAAATAGCTTATTTCTCCCTGGATTCAGTTATGGACATTTAAGGATTTCTTTTTCTCAAGCTGTGTTCCATCATCACCAGTCCAAGAAAACATTCACATCAATGAACCCACTAATAGAAAATAAGAGTGCTCATAGGGGAGAGCACCTATATATTTATTACTCATCTGTACTTTCTCTTGTTTTCTCAGATATATTTTCCACTAAACATCAAGTCTCTGCTTCTTAAAGGCATGTAATTTAACCTAAAAAACAAATTATAATATGATATCAAGGCAACACTTAAAGCCAAGCTGGAGATACAAAATAGACAACCCGAAACAAAGCAGGATTCACCAAGCAGCATGAAGTTCACAACTTGTTCACAGCCATATCTTCAATCTGCCACTTCATGTATCACAACTCCCACCATTTTCTATTTTGAGAACTGAGGTAGAATTAAATGAATACACAGATCATGAATCAATTTTTTGCATATGCATGCATTTCACCTGCAGTACCTCATACTCTGTTGTATGCTTTCACATCAGTAGGTGATGATGGTGTTTCTTTATTCCTCTGCCTCCTTTACACTTTCTTTACATTAAAATTTAAACATAAAACAATATAAAACACATAAAAGTAATAAAGATACTTTCTTTAGTGAGAATGAAGACCTAACAGGAATATAATGTACTGTCTGTATTGGTAATTAGTAAGTATGTGTCTAAATCTGACTTAAGAGTTTGCATGTTTTAGAATCATAGAGTCACTCAGGTTGGAGAGGACCTTAAAGATCATCGAGTCCAACCATGATCTAACCATACTCCCTAACAACCCTCCACTAAATCATGTCCCTGAGCACCACGTCCAAACAGATTTTAAACACACCCAGGGACGGTGACTCAATCACCTCCCTGGGGAACTTATTCCAGCGCTTAACAACTCTTTCTGTAAAGAAGTCTTTCCTGCTATCCAAACTAAACTTACCCTGGTGCAACTTGAGGCCATTTCCTCTCATTCTGTCACCAGTGAGAAGAGACCAACCCCACTCTTACTGTAAGCACCTTTTGGATATAGGAAGAGAGCAATAAGGTCTCCCCTCAGCCTCCTTTTCCCTAGATTAAACAGCCCCAGTTCCTTCAGTCTCTCCTCATAGGGCATATTCTCCAAGCCCTTCCCCAGCCTTGTTGCCCTTCTTTGGACCTGCTCCAGCACCTCAATATCTTTTCTGTACTGAGGTGTCCAAAACTGAACCCAGCACTCGAGGTGAGGCCTCACCAGTATCAAGTACAGGGGCAGGATGACTTCCCTGGTCCTGCTCACCACTCCATTTCTGATACAAGCCAGGATGCCATTGGCCTTCTTGGCCACCTGGGCACACTGCTGGCCGACTGTCCATCAGTACACCAAGGTCCCTTTCCATCAGGCAGCTTTCCAGCCACTCCTCCCCAAGCCTGCAAGGTTGCCTGGGCTTGTGACGAAAACAAAGGACCTGACACTTGGCTCTATTAAAACTCATGCAGTTTACCTTGGTCCATCGATCCGGTCTATCTGGGTTCCTCTGTAGTGCCTTTCTCTCCTCAGGCAGATCAACACTCCCTCCCAACTTGGTGTTGTCTGCAGTCTTACTGAGGGTGCACTCAACCCTTCATCAAGATCATTAATAAAGATGTTAAATAGAAGCAGCCCCAGTACTGAGCCCTGGGGTATACCCCTTGTGACTGGCCACCAACTGGATTTACCTCCACTGACCACAACTCTTGGAGGCCGGCCATCCAGCCAGTGTTTTACCCAGTGGAGCGTATCCATCCAAACCATGGGCAGCCAACATCTCTATGGGAATGTTGGGGGGGACAGTGTCAAAGGCCTTACTGAAGTCCAGGTAGACCACATTGACAGCCTTACCCTCATCCACTAAGCAGGTCACCTTGTCATAGAATGAAATCAGATTAGTCAGACAGGATCTACCATTTGTAAACCCATGCTGACTGGGCCTGATCCCCTGGTTGACCTTTAATTGGTCCATGATGGCTGCCAAGATTATCTGTTCCATAACCTTCCCAAGCACCAAGGTGAGACTGATAGGTCTGTAGCTACCAGGATCATCTTTCCAGCCCTTTTTGAAGATGGGAAATTTTAAATCATAATAGCTTAAGATATTATCATTTTAAATGATAATAACTCTTTTCTATGGCTTAAACGGTAGTTACAATAGAAATTTGTGTGAACTGTATTTGTTTAGCTGTGTAAAATGAAAATGCACTAATTAGATATATTTGAAATCAGTAGAACTGCACTATGAGAAAAAATACCCATTGCTCTCAGTAGCTTCAGCTGCATTTGAAACCAGTTCAGGGACTTAAAATGTATGAGAATAAAAAATCCCAAACACTTGCAGCATGCTACTTATCACACACCGTGACAGTGATAAATTCCCTCAGTGATTCTCAGGTGCCCTGTTGTTACCTTTAACTGCCTTCTAGCTTGTCAATCTTCTGTTTCCAGATGGTATCGGTCATTCACAGAAGCAAAACCTAGCTTAGAGGGACTTACACTTTGTGCTCGTAATAGGTGTTTTATCTTCCACTGGATTATTTACCCACTGTTCTTGCAGAATTTCACAAAAGAAGCATCTCTGATTATCTGACAATTTATCTTTTGTACGAATCTTGTTGGAGATTGAGTTACTAGAAGGAGGTGACTCTTTCAGAATGGAATCTCTCCCTTAGGCTTTCAGTGCAGGATAATAAGACTTCAGCTTCTGCGCTACACAACGGACCAAAAAATAAGTGTACATTCAAAGCATTCAGTGAGGACCACTGATAATTCTGTAAATTGCACATCCATTTGAGGTATCTAATACTACAGGTTTCCCATTCAAAAAGAAAATTATATTCACAAAAAACTGTACAGAATCTCAAATATATTTTATATTTGTCTACAGTTATCGTATATTGTGGTGAGTTTTGGGGAGAATTTTTTTTAACTGAAAACTAAAACTATTGTAATTTATCCTTGACTGGCTGCATTCCATATTCATTACAAAAAACCCATTACCATGTTTGAAGTCCCTACTAATTCCTCTTTATGCTGCTGGCATGTGATTATTTCTATCTTGAAGATATATCGGAGCTATGTATAGCTAAAAGCATATTAACATATCAAGAAGTGCAAGCATTCTATCAACTTCTTTTTATTTGATGGATTTCACAATATCCTGACATTTCATCTGCAAATACTTTTGAAAGCAATACAATAGAAAGGAAATGGTCTTTTTTACTCAGAAGGGAAGATGTCAGATAAATTTTGCATAAATACTGTGCTGCATCATAATGTAACATACATTCTTCCTTTAAAAAGTCCAACTTTCTCTAGAGTTTGAAATCATAATCACTAGGATACCCAATAACTGATGCCCTGAAAGTAAAATTATACATGCTTCATGGACCACAATGACCATGGAGAAGCACCACACACACTCAGTCTACACTGAATGGAAAGATTTCTCTGTATTTAATTGTAACTGAATAAACAGAATTCCTGGACAAAAATATGAAAGAGAAAACAAAAAAAAAAAAAAAAAAAAAAAGAGAGAAACTATTTTCTGTTAGAAAAAAAATATTGGCATTTTTTAATTCCTAGAATGCATCCTATGACCTATGGTTTCCTCAGATTGATGTTAATTTTATTTAATTGCTTAAAACAGGGACAAATAGATTGATGGCTGAAAAATGGAATAACTATGCAGGTGCTTTGCAGCCAGAGGAAGAATTTCAGTTTTAAGAATAGAATAAAGAACAAGTGCATTGCTGCTGGTGGGGAGTGCAAAAGAGCATCAAAATCAGTTTTTTTAAAAAAACAACTAATTTAAAAATCCATTTATAATAAGTTGTGTTTTTTATTTTTATTTTTATATTGGCTGTGGCTTGCATAAACTCTCTATCCTCAGGCTTTGCTGTAAAGGTACTAATTAACAATTGTACAACTCATCCAAGAAATAGGATTTCAGAACTTGGTAGAGTGAGGAAAAAGTATATACTAAGAAAGCACATTTCTTTCTTTCTGCTGGTCAGAATCAATTATTTTACTAGATCTAAATGAATTGCAAGCATTAAACAAAATATAATTCACATCTCTTCCAGTCAGCACCTTTCAGTCAGCAGAAATTTAAAAAAAAAAATAGAATAAAAATGAGGATACTATAAAGTCTACTAACTGCAATATCTTCTACAGGTCAAAATCAAGTCATCTAACATGCTTCAGATGATTTGTGGTGATTTTTTTAGGTCTAATAACTAAAAGCTGCTGCACTCGCTCTTGATCTCTGTGAACTCAAGACTAACTTGAAATGCTAGCTAAAACATAAGAGGCAACAGCTTTGTCACAGCAGCTTTGAGACATTCTAATTTTCAGTCTCATACTTAGCAGGAAGTTTGGTTATCAAGTTTGTTCCTTTATCTTTAGAAGCAGACCTATCCCTCCAAACAGATCTGTTTAAGATGTACAAGAATAAGATCCTTCATTCTGAATGCCTATTTTTCACTTTCTGAAAATGGAAAACACTTTTATATTATTTTCATCGGAAAAAAAAAACATACAGAAGAGGAAGATAACAGGGAAAATAGTGATAAAATAACCGTTAACACTGATAGCAGTATCAGGAATTATCAATGGAATGTTGCATTCAACTCCCGTCCTTTTGTTTTACATGAAAAAAAAAAAAAGTTAAAAAATTGTTTTGGAAGGTAAAATTGTACCCTTCCAACAAGAGAAATATATTATAGTCACAATAAGTAATGAGGTTACTTATAATAATTTAATTTGAAGATGACAAAAATATTATGCAAATATTAATAAGTTTATTAATTGAAGACACAACTTCCTATGAGGTATACTAATGTTTTTATCCAATAAAAGAGATACCTGCAAAAACAGCAAAGAAAAACTACAGGAAAACTCACATATTTTTCAGATTATGAATAAAATCCAAGTGGAAAAAGGCTATAATCATGCAAAATTTCTGGAATCCTAAAATTCCTTTACTAGGTAGTCTTAAATTTTGCTAGCCATTGGAGTCAAGTTTTGTTACAAGCAACAGAATAAATGGAAAACAAAATTGATATGAATAAGTGGATACTAATCATGATTCCAAAGGCAACTTAGAAAATGAAAACAAGATTTTATCTGTGAATGTCAGCATTCGTACTCAGTGTATGTATTTAAATACCTAGGTTTCATCAAAGAAACTTCCAGAGCCAAACAGAGAAAACTCTTCAGGTTTGAAGTTATAGAAAACTTTGTATGCATTTACACTACTATTGAGGTTTCAAGAAGAAATTTTTAGTAAGAAATACAGAAATATATCTCTGCCATAGCTTCAAATATTTTAATTTTTCAATCACACTCTGCCACTAACTTTAAATTTTGTGTTTTTTTCTCCCTTGCCTTGTTTTTTTTTAACATTCCGCTTATTTCATGAAACGCTTAGGAGAGGGTTCAGAAGTAATTTCTTGCTGTGTAACAGCTGGTTTAGATTTTGTCAGGCTTGCCGTTACATTTTAGTGTGTTTTTGGATTATGTTGTCTTGTGCTTAATGTGTGTAATCCATGCCTGTATTAAAAGGATACTTGACCGCATTTGGTGTAAATAGCAGTGCCATCTAGCTGCACGAGGACAACCAATAAATCAGCTTACAATTAGTGTGCTTCATTTTATCCAGGAGACTAATACTAATCCATAGTGCTAAGGATCACGATAGCAATGCCTTTAATTAAATATAACATCATGGTAATACTAAATGTAGTCCTTGAATTCCGACACAGTTAGTTTAATTGAAAGATGCATAATCCCACCAGTCTTGGAATTAGTATTGTTGTAAGCAATAATAGAGTGGAAATGCATTTAAAAAAAGCCTAAACTGGGACAAATTAGGAGTTGATATCTACACTGCAACGTCTTTAATCCTCTCCAGATGGTTACTGATACATTAGCAGCAAGTATAAAAATAAAATTAAAAAATAGTTTTTATGATTTTTGTCACTAGTCCTGTTTTCATCAGAAAAGCAGTTATGAGAAGATACATACTTGAAAGCCCTGAGCCTAAACACCCCCTCTGTCTTCCCAGCACAAAAGATAGAAATTGTGCAATAAACAAGGGTGGTATTAGCTATCTTGGTGTTTCCAGTACTCCTGGAAATTAAGCCATCCACAGATCTGCCCTGATGCTATTCTGAGTGCTGGAGCTGAGACAAAAAAGCACGCTCAACCAGATCACTTCTCCTCCCTTCTTGCTCATCGTGTGATGAGCTCCAGCCCAACATGACCACATGTCAACAGATATAGATAGGCCTTTTGCCTCTTATGCATATGTATCTGGAATTCAAGATAAATACCATGCATTTATACTCTTATGTGCCCTTCTCTGTTGCTAGTTTACAAATAGTTCCTTATTGACTACTGCTATTCAAAAGCAGTGTTTCTCAAGGTGCTTCGAATGAAATACTTCAAACTCACCAAAGTGCTGCTTTTTAGTAAGTGTATTTTAGATATTTTCTGACCCTTTCTGCTCTAGAAAGCTACCTAGTACCATTATGTCAAAGTAATTTGAGTATTACTTCAATTTACTATTAAGAGAAGAACTGCAAAGGAATTACACAGATACTGCTGTATCTGCTGTATCAGCACTATGCAGAAGGCACAAGTCACCTCTACTGAGAAATAAGAATTTTGCAAATGCAGTCAAGTTCTGAATTTTAATTTATATATCCACAGCACAGGAAAGAGTGATATATTCTCTTGGGTACTTGTGAAAGCATCAGCCAGAAATGCAGGAAGACACCCAGTGCATGGTCCTGGTGGGCTTTAGGTGGACCACATCTGCGTATGGCCATTCCCCCAACTCAGACCACATTCATACATGTATACCTTACCCAAAGCCCTGCTAATATCACCCACCAGCATCAAACACTGCAACTTGCCAAACTTTAGCTATTGTAGAGATGAAAACTATGCTTCAGACCATGGTTAATAGGCTCATTCTACTATTTAAAACCAGCTACTTATAAGTTTAGCATTCTTCCAGAAATTTATTGTGATTATTGTAAAAACTGGTTTTTCAACTAGTAGTAAAATCACGTAACAATATTTGGCTGTTATTTTACATAATGTCAAAATATTTACCATTAGGTGTCATTTATTATTATATTATTTCTGCATTGTTTCAGATGCTTATATTTGTAAGTATGTTATTTATTATTTTTAATATGAATCTCTGACATTTTAGTGGAACATGCTGACAGGCTACTCCTGTCTCTGGAAAATTAAATACTACACAAATCAAGCAAGTTTTGCAGGAATATCATTTTATAAGTGCAAGCAATTTATATAAATGTCAAAATATCTCATTTCATCATACTGGGAGCCAAATGTTTTCCATTTTAATTTTCTTTTTAAATGTATATTTTCAAGTTTTAAAAAAGTGTTATGTATGTTTTCTGGTACAAGATGTCAGGATTTAAGTCAATGATAACTTACTATTTTGCCTTATAGGGATTATACAATGTTTGATTCTGCTTCCTTCCAGAACAAAAAACAAATTCCAAGAGTCTTTCATGCCTTCATAGCAATGATCACTGTATTTGTTTTAAAATTAGACAGCATTACATGGGAGATATCTGAGAGGAAACAGGCTGGGAAGGAGTGGTTGAGTGTTACAAACAGTAGGATAATCTTTAACACATGGCAGATTCCCATGCTGGTTTTACGGCTAATACTCATGAGCATCTTACAGATAAAATGCAAAGCAGTCTGTGGTGTTGTTAGACCTTAATACTTTTAAAGACACATTGAGTGTTAATGGGGTCCTCTGGATTTAAGGCTTTATTGTTTATTACACCCAGACTGCCTGGGTTTTCTCTAATGACCTTCTCCTGCAAGTCACTTAATTCCTGACTCGCTACTGAAGTCAGACAGCTTCGGATTATCCCCATCCCCACCTGCACAGGCTCAGCTCAGCAACACAGCATGTTTCACTTCACCTAAAATATGCTCCAGGCTCCCAAAACATTTACAGATGCATCTTATCAATCCTGACCCTTAAAAAAGACCACACTAGAAAAAAAAAAAATAAAAAAAAAATCTATCTTTTATCTTGTCTTTGTAGATGCCTATAAGGAGATGATGTACTCAGCTGCTATGCCTCTTTAATGGCCACTCTCTCCTCATCTCTTGCACCACTCAACAGCCTAACCTAGTAAAGCACATGCCATATAACTATAAACTTTATAACTATAATGTACAAATTAATTACTCTGCAGAAGATTAAGGGGAAAAAGAAAAGCAAGACGCAAGCATGAAACCAAACAGCTCATCCAAGTTCCCAAGTTTGGTTGCATATTCCACTGCAGTACCGATGCAAAACGTGACTGCACTCAGCGATACCAGATTTTAGACCTTATTTCCACACAAATGCAATCCAGGCAGAGCCAGTGGTGGGAGATGTGTTGTGTTAAAAATCCTGGGAATTATTCCTGGTCTAAGGTTCAGGATCTTCTGTCATTTAAATCAGCAACAAGGATCCCACTGCTTTTTGAGGCATGTGTCTGGGCTGCAATAGCACTACAAGGAAGAAATTAATTACAGTTGCACACTCAAGTGTTAATATCCACTGCAAAATGAAATTCATAACCATGAATTTCTAATTATTTTTATTTCTAATTGACTTGTCTTGGTCATGCCAGAAAAATTCCTTCATATCTATCTTGCCCTGTTCTGCCTCTCATACCTCTGCTAGGATTTTCTCCCAGCTGCTGCATTTTAAGATTTTGAGATGGGGATTTCAAAGAAACTCAAGGGTTTTTGCTGGCTGTTCAAATCTCATCACAATTCAAAGATAAGCACCTAACTCCTTTACAGCACTTGAAAATCATAAAACTCTCATAAGCATGGACTGGTTTTTACCTCATGCTTTCTTGATTTGAGAAACAACATATGGTATCCAAAAGTGCTATGGTTACTTTTGTTTGTTTGTAATATAAATACATAGCTACTGCTCGCTAATCACACAGGTATCAAAGAGTGTTCATCTCAGAGCTGTGAAGGGATGAGATAGGGAAGATCCTGGGGTTACAGCAAGAGCTTCTGGAGAACTTGGCTTAATTTCCTGCTGTGCAGACAGCTACGTATCACATCAAAATGAGTCAGGCTCAGATCTTTGAAGGTACTTCAGTACGTAATTCTGACTGAAACAGTAGGATTCATATGTCTAAATACCTTGGGAAATTTGGGCCATATTAGGCTCTGGTTCCTAAACAAATTAAGGTCCCTATGAAGAAGTTTAGACAGATTGGGGTAACTAACTTCAGGAGACATTTAAGTTGGTATCTGTGGATACATATCTACTTTTCTTTAAATTATTTTCTTGAGCAGTATATGTTTGCTTCTGTCTGTGTTAGAAGTGCTTCTGTGTCATAAACAAAAGAAAATTTTTGTGCTTTTTTTTCTAAAATGAAGAATATTCCTGCTATCTCTACTAAGTTGCATAATGGGCAGTAGAGAATTATATCAGAAACAGCAGTCATGTTCACATGAAAATATATCCAAAGGAGAAAGCTGTAGAAATGCCCTACTTTTTCAATGGTAACTCACATGCTGAATCACTAAGCCAGCATCCCCAGTATGCATTCAATGGCTCCTTCAACCTGAAATAGTTCAAATCAGCCTCCTAGGAGATTGCTCTAGCTACCTGCTGTATAAGAATGACAGGACATGGGTCATTTTTCTAAATTATAACATATAAAAAAAAACATGCATACTATGCTACAAGGGTAAAAAATCTATCTTGCATTGATTCAAGCATGTGACACAAGAGACATAATCCTGCTTAATCTTGGCACCGAAGACTATTAATGTATTTTATACATAAATTTGTATGTATTTTATCCAATATTTAATTAATAAAATGTTTTAGTAGTCCTTTAAGCTTTTGTTTCTTGCAAAGGAGCACCTTCTCTTAACTTTATTTCCTGACAAAATAATTTATAAACTATTGATAGACACTATCAGCGGATCTTCCTCTACTAGATAGCTCTCATTCTTCTCCCTTCTGAGGATATGACTTCTAATGAGTCAGATTTGCTTCTGCAAAAGATTAATAAGCAACTATGAACAGACACCCCTAAAATTTAGCCTTTTTTTCCTGGAACTCTACTCCTGATCCCCTAATAAGACATGACATATGCCCACGTTACATGGTGAAGTGCATAGTGATATGTTTCCATTAGGTCACATAGTGTTATTACTTCTAAAATCCAGTCCAGGTTAAAAAAATAACTAGCATGTGTTAAACAAATCTATAGAACTTTTTGTTTGCTTGTTTGAACTGTTGATACTTTTTAATCTATATTAAACATCTGTGGCGCATAACGTTATTCTCAATTGAAACATTCCTGATAAGTACAGAAAACGGGTATGCAATTTGCTTAAATCCTCCAGCCTACTAACAATTTCTCTCAAGAAATAATTACAACAAATAAGGACAGAAGATGTTCTTTACTCATTACTTATTTAATTCATTCAGAAGCTTATACTGCAGTAGTTCCCAATTCTCTCTTTATCCTGAATCATTTCAGATTTTTCCTTAGTATTTTCATTTAAAGTACAGAAACCTCCCATTTCAAGTGAACCTCTTTGTTCTGTAAGCTTTGATAAATGAGAACATTAGATACACCCAACAGCCTAATGAAATTCCACACCTTGGTGTGGATGCTATCAAATGTGCTGCAGACTGTTTATTTCCCAGAGTGTGATTACTTGGAGAAAAATCTCATCTTTGATAATGATGCTAAACAATGCATAGCTTCATTGATATTTAATAGATAACATACTTAAAACAACACTGGTGGAGTATATCTTTTGTACCCAACAGCTGTTCAGTTTAAAAAGACAGAAGTACAATACCGTATTATATACTTGAATTACACATTTAGTTTAAGGGATAAGAATCCCAGTAGCAGATGGTATTCCAGGCTGTCTAACATAGCAGAGGAAAGAAAAAAAAATATAACACAGGCCAATAGTCTGCCTTGATATTATAAATCAACAGACTGGTTACTGATGAACACATGAAGATTAATTCATCAAAATCTGTGGATTATTTTTGACAAATGAAAGTAGAAAACATCTCATTGTGTGGGCTATGTCATGACAAAACTGTGCCTGAGACACTGAAAGATGTAAACACAGAAGCCCTTGCTTACTGTAGTTTCTCTAATGACTCTCATAAAGTGTGATTAGTGATCTTGCACTGACTTTCGGGAACAAAACCTGGGGACCGTTTCTCTACTTCCAGGAAAGTCCAGGCACTGCAAGGCAACACAGCATGGGAATCACAATTTTCAAGTTCATCACCCCATAGGCAAACCAAACTACACAGCTAGAAACAGTGCAGTTACAAAGCAGATCAGGGAACTGTGAATGCTAAAATATCTGATGTAATCGTATTTTCTTTCAGGAGAATGCCCCTCCCAGCCTGACTTCAACCATATGACAGCCTCAGACTAGCTAACAACTTTAAATCCCTAGTGGATAGATAAAGATATATGGTATGAGAAATCTTCTTTAGACCTCAAAGGATTAAATCAGCTTCTTCAACTAAAACAATAGAATCCAAAAATTCATCAATAATTCAGGAACAGTATGGTCCTGGTTAGTTTTTCATTTACCAAGTTATCCTAAACTGGCTCTGTGCTACCATTGCTGTCTTAATTACAGCAACTGACAAAATTACATCTATAACTCATAGTGTATACTTATAACTATAAAATTATTGTAAGCAATAGAGAAGCATGGAGAAATATCTACTTCAAATAAACTATGAAAGAAAAATAAAATATATATGTATATATGTTGAAAACTAGTTCTTGATTTTGAAATCCAGCATGATTACAGGATGATTTTCAAATACTTAATATTTACAGTTCATATTATTTATATCTGTGCTACAGCATATTTGTTGCACTCAGTTTCCATATTACTTTAAATAACATTCTTTAAGGAAAAAGAGTAAGTAAATAGAACAAAAGTCTTGTTTGATTCAATCTGTAAGCTAGGTCTAATTTTTTTACTAGAGAAGAAAAAAAAAAAAAGAGAGAAATAGGGAACAGAAGGTAGAATTCACTTTACAATGCAATACACCTGTATTCCCTGATCTGCTCTCTGGAAAACAGCTGCTTTGAATACATTTATCAAGGGAATAATGATCCAATGAGGAATTATTTATGGATTATGAACTGCAGAGCAGCATCAAAACTTAAATTATATTTTAACATTTTCAAGTGTTTCATTGCTGCATTTTTGTTTAGAGAAAGCAAATTTATCTGATTTTTTTTTCTATTTTTATAGTCTATGAATAAATAAATAAAACAAATAACTTTTATACACAAGAGAGATAGGTTTTGAAAGATTATGGAAATTGTAGTTCCACTTCTGTTAAGTCCCATCCAGCAAAACACTGCTGTGTAATTTTTGAGTTCATGATCAAGCTCCACCACCTCAGCAATGAAACAAGTTAAACGGTGTTATATTATGCTGTTATTTTATTTCTGGAGGCTATTTTAGCTAATTCCTCACTTGAAGTCAAACTTCTGTAATTAAAAAAAAAAAGTCTCAATCGATGATGTGCAGTAGCTGAAGGTAGGTATCGTTACATGTCTGAGAGACAACAGAGCTGGGTGCCACAAGCTAACCATACCATCACAGCACAGAGAAAATGGCAGTGCAGTGTCGTCCAATGCACCATACTCAGAAACCATGATCTACAGCATGCCACAGGTGGGCTGAGAGCTCTCTGCATAGTGATGTACTTCACAATATAGAACAACCTATGTTCACATTGCCAGAGATGGTGGAACTCATACTACCAGCAGTGGTCCACACCACCCATCATAACTGTGAGTTATAGAGCAATATTTATTTACAGAACTTTTCATGAAAATAATACAGACAATATATAGAAATGGCCTGGCAATGAAGGGGAATAGAACGGAATTTTCCTTTTGATAGTGTAGGTATATGTTGACTTCATTTAAATTTCAATTTACAAAAAAGTAATTATACTTATTTGTAAATATATATTTTTTTTTTTACTGCTAATGGCCCATACATTTATCTTTGCTATTAGTAACATACATTATTTGTATTACACATAGACATTCAATAGGGATCTGTTAGCAGCCTACATTAATATTCAATTCTTAAACTGTAGTGCTCAGCCCAATATTATTGATCTCAATATAACTTCCAATAATTATTCAAAGATGTTTCCTCTGAAGTGTGAACTTGACTCTTTTTGGCTACCTCTGTTTTGATGACCTGTCTCTCTGAATGGCTATCACTCACAAGTGAAGAAATCCAGAAGCAAATAAGAAGAGTAAATACAACAGCTCATCAATTGGGAAGAAAAATGTGCCTGCTGTTCTGCAGTTCGTGATTTTTAAAAGCCAGCTAATTGCTGGTCTGTTACAGCTCTGAAATCTGATATTTTTAACACCTTTTTCAGATAATATCATTGAAAATTTAAAAGAAAGACTATATATTTTTACTTCATATGTGATTTGTACAGACAAAAAACAAAAAACAACTGAACAACAATTTACACAGCATTTAACATTTGTCTGTTTCCTAAGAGCAAGCCATATGCAGAAAATGTAAAAATTCCTTCCGACTACTGAACACTTTTGAACATTTTAACAATGCATGTGTGGTGCACAGATGTGGCAGATCCACTGGGGAGAGCAACCCCCATCCAAGGGGAAAGAAATGTGATGCAGCTAAAACTGTTTGAATGAGGACCCCTCTGTTTTAAAAGAGAAATAGCTGCTGGAAAAGTAGGCAAGATAGTTCTTCATGGATACAGAGAAATCACTCTCTAACCAGACACGGGCACACACTAAAGCTATTTTAAGAGGAGTCAAGATTGAAAGCATCTGTTTGGAGCTTAATGGTGATAAGCATAAAGAAATCTTGTGAATGTATCCAAATCACTTGTCCTCAAGCACACAAAGTTCAGTGATACAGTTAGATGAAAAATTATGGTACGACTATACACAACTAATCCTTCTCAACTTCAACTTTGATTCAAGTAGCATTAAAAAAGCTGAATAAATAAATTAATTTTACTGAATGTACAATTTTCCTTCTCCTTTTCTATATTAATGTATAACATATTAAAGTTATGAAGCAATCTCAACTGCTCTAGAGTATCAACCTTAAAAAATGATGCTTTGATTAAACATTGTATTCAATGGGAATATATACTGACAAAATTCTTTTACATATTAATGATGTCATTATTATAACACACAGCATTTATACTTTAAGTAACACATTGCATTTAGAGTACTAGAATATTAAATAACTGTCTTTCTAGGAAATTTGTTACACAGTGGGAAGCTAAAGAAAAACTAATCCATTTCATTTACTTTAAAAGTGATCCTAAATATATATAAAAAAATCTTTAAGAAAAAAACTTTGATGCAGAGACTGGTGCAATTTGACACAACATTGTCTAGCTAGTGACAGTAGATATATTAAGATAATAAATCAGGTGCAAATATTTAATAATAACAATATTAGAACAACTTATCTACTGAGGCAGTTAATTCTCTTTTAAAAAGATTAGTCTTTAAAAATACTACACATCTTATTAAACAATATGCTTTAAATTTTTTAATTTTTCCTACCAGTGTCAAAATGCTTGTATCCTGAAGTTTGAGTGGCACACTGAAGTTTATATTTGCAATATTTTTACAACCTGTTTGCTGCTATAAAGACTTTTTTTTTTTTTTGTATAATTAATCAGTTGAATTATCCCCAAGGATCTTTTTTTTTCTATTTCCAGAAAGAAACACTTTGTTGTTCAGAAGTAGTGAAAACATCAAGGTTTTCTGGTGTGATTGATAGTTTTTGTTGAATATCATTGAAAGTTTGTTGTTTGAGTGGTGCCTTGAGCTCTTTATTAACTTTCATGAGATCCATAACATTGCTTTAATTCTCCACTAGAAACAGATGTTTCCTCTTTAGCAAACGATCAGCTCCACATTTTTAAACAATGCAAATCTGGTTTTGATTTCAGATTTCAAATAAAAACTTTTAATAATTCAAAATTAAACTTTAAATCCTAAGATAACTAATGGAACTCTGGGACTAAAGGCTTCATTCATTCAACAGGCTTGTAAGGACATTCCTAAGCCAGTGAGCTTTCTCAAAGTAATTTGCATATTTTAGATGTTATAACTGTCATCCTCTGAAAATGAGATTATAAAGAGGGTGGTTTGTTTGTTTTGCTTTTTTTTTGTTCTTTTTGGCTGTGCATTCACAAATCATTTTGCTCTAACTGAAAGGAAAATGGGAAAGAGAGGTACTCTGGTTTCATCGATCGATCTGAAAACACGGGAAAATTTTCCTTTTCTCCATGGCTACTCTTTGAAACTACTCTCAGGCTAATCCTTACCTAGAGAATATGGAATTAAAAAAAGAAAAAGAAAAAAGAAAAATAAGACAAAAATAGAGAAGAAAAGGATCTGCCATAACTGTGTGGTGTCAAATCCAGCACTGAGTAGTTAGCAGGGATTCTAATACTGCTCCGAGGGATAGCCTTACCCTGCTTTGATAGCTCAGAGAACATGGGGCTAGCAATCAAATCTGTGAAGAGAGGGATTTAGCAAAGACACACATTTTGTAGCCAAGAAACATGAATAGGCATTAGCAAAACTTAACTGAGAAAAAATAAGCAAAATATTAATTGGGGAGATAGCATCTGTAATCTATATATGAATATTAATATGGTATTATAGGTGTATATAGAAAGGTTCATTGTGCCTGTGTGTGTATAGAGAGAAAAGTGCTCACATGTATGTAAAGGCTACCAAAAAAAAAAAACACCTGAAAATGAAAAGGAAACATCGGCTTTATAAAAATAAATAGTAGCATAAGTCATGTGAGAGTGATTATTATCATAAGTACTGCATATATTACTTTTTATTGGATTGCAAATAGCACGATCGATAAAGAAATTTCAGTTATCTGCTTCTATTGCTAAGCATTTTGGATCAGCCTTTATTTTCTACAAGTTGTCAATAAATCCAAGAATGATTTGGTCACTGTAGCTTCTTTATTGATATTTATTGTAGCACTGACTGACTTAATTCCTTAAGAGAAATGGTTCTCTTAACTACATGAGAAGAAAGAAAAAAAGAAAAGGAACATGTCGTCAGTCAATCTTCTACATCTATTGCTTTGTAAAATAATTAAAAGAAAGGCTAAGAAGGTAAGAATAGAATTCTAAGCATTCAATTAATACAAATGACTCTTTAAAATCTGAACAAGTTTAAACAAACAGATTATTCCCAGAAGAGAAGATACTCTCTCATGCCTAATTCCAGTCCTTCTACTTGCTAATCTGTTCACTTAAGATTGCTTGTTATAAACACGTATAAAAGAACTGAATTACCAAATGCAGTAGTAAGAATAGCCATCAATTAGTTTTGGTTCTGATGTTCAATAATTGATCCTGGCAACAATGGCATCCATTAGCTGAGTTTTTCATCATGTTTCATCAAAGATGCAAAATATGATAAAATAATTATTAAGTTACTATATAAGTGATGTTTATTTAAGTTCTTAAGCATACAAATAGAAAGAATGTAAACAGGTTTTCACTAAAGCTGCTCTGGCAGGAAGCTGTGGGGAAATCTAATTATGCACATAACTGGCTCTGTGTACAAACAAATGTTATCTTATACCTTTATTGATTACATTTTTAACAAAATAATTTTATTTAGCTTTATACAAATTATTAATCTGCTTATCTATTTATACATAAATAAACAACAAGTAAAAGTCTGAAGCATGCTGAAAATTCCAATAGACTTTGTTCAGCAGTTTTGGCAGATTTGGCAAAGAAATCATATTTCATATATTATCTAATTAAGTAAATATACATCAAAATTTGTACTCTGAAATTTTTCATTTTCTCCTCTTTAAACAAGATTTTTTTTTTCTTTTGTTGTAAAAGGAACATAAAACAGGAAAGAGAGAGTTTGTTGAAGTTGGGACAAATACTACTGTATTAAAGTAGGCATTTAAATCTCCTCTCCCACATTTTGTTTCTAGAGATTCATATTTACACTTCTAGTAACGTATTTTCTATTTTCTGACTGCTTTAAGAGTGACCTTGAACCTGAAACAGAACATTGTATTTAGCTAAGCTTCTCCAAACTAGGTGTAAAAAAAAAAAAAAAAAAAAAAAAAAAAATGCAAGACTAACTATTCAGGCATCAAAGTTCCCAAATTTGCAATCATAAACCCTCTGCTCACATCTGTTTCACTCCACAGTCATTGCTGATGTCTCCTGGACCCCTTACTCTGGCCACTGGACATAGGCAGAGACACATCAATCTTGGAAGGTCTAAGCCAGCAGCTTCTCCTAGAGTGGCCACAGCATGTTCCTCATCCTTCTCCCTCCCAAAAAAACCAACACACCAAACACTACTCTAGAACACATTTGAATAGGGATGGTTTCTGCTTCCTAACGTAGGAAAACACTCCCACACCAGAACAGGGCTCATCCCTCTGGCCTGAGGTGTTCCTCCCACTTATCCCATTTGCCAGAAATAATCTTCTACAACACAGCAGATGTCAAGCCTCCTCAAGAAATTCATACCTGAGAATGAGTGGGAAGAGTGAGCCTTTTACCCAAATTTCCAAAATGTTTCCTTTGACACTCTTCTCTGGAAACAGCCCAGGATCTAGGTGGCCCCTTCATAATCATAATTGTATAATTCCAAATATTATGGGTTTTTTTTTATTATTTGTTTGTTTTGATCCAGATAATTCTGAGGTTATATTTTAACCGCTGAACAAGTATAGAAAAGAGGAACTTCTCCTTTTCCTAAAACAAAAGCTGCATTTAGCTTCTTTTTAAATTTTGTGTGATAGTCAACTCTGGAAATAACTAATAACTGAATCAGGATTTTTAGTCAGGTAGGACTGTTTTAACTAATCTTATCAGGCTTAACCAGAAGCTGTGTGGACAGATACTAATCTACATTAAGAAGGAGCCACTTTGTCATGCACATAAACAGAAATGAATGGAATTTGGCAGGGAAAATATCCCCCATGAAGACCTTCATGGTCACTGTTTTGAACATAAACATTTGCATTCTGACCTTTGCTTTGAAATAAGCTTTACCATTGCTGTAAATGAGGCTATTAAGCTCTTTGGATCACATAACATAGATGTGGACTTTCAACACCAATCCAACACCAACTTTTACTAATCTTCCTGTTTGCAGAGTATTTTCTTTTTTTTTTTTTTTTTTTTTTTTTTCTTTTTTTTTAATCTTTTCTAACAAACAAAACAGAAGTACTTCAGTGATGGAAAGGGAGTTTAGGGATTATTAGGTAAATTATAATTTGATACTATTACAGGAATTATTGAAAATTAATGAGACCTTCACATTGAGTTTAATTGGTGTAAGCCAAGAATAGAGAGACTTCCAGACTACAGAAAATGGCCATAGGAAAAATCAACCACGCAGTTAAAGAAACAAAGCTTTATAGAGAGTACAAACTAAAATATTTTTTAAACACATGTTGATCTTTTAATACTTTTTCCACTGTTTGATTTTTTTCTATTTTTACCTGTAATAGAAGACACAAGCAAGAACAAAAAAATATTACTTAAATTACTCATGATGTCAAAGAATAAAAATAATTTAGTAGCTTAAGAATGATCACCTATATGCCTGATCAAGCTATTCAAAAGTTATTAATGTCTCTGTTGCAACATAATGTAATTACCTCCTTTTCCCTTGTTCTGCAACTCCTTATTTCAGTCAATTCTATTTGACTGCTTCTTGTTGCTGTTTGGATGGATAGTTCACGGCAGACAATATACAAGGACACAAGACAGATTTGTTCATGATGCATGACAAAGTTAACCTTCTGTGTTTGGCACCATAACAGACTAGTTTAAAAGCCAGATTGCGGACAGAGAGAGCTGTCTCTGTGAAGTTCACATGAAAAATCACTAGTTAGCATATCATAAAATGAATTTCATTAACTATTTAAACAGTTTACACTATCAGTGAGTAGATTAAGGAGTGCTCTTCCATTGTCAGCACTGCTTACAGAATCTGTTCAGCGTAACTGTTTCTGTTTGCAGTAGAATCTACTCCACTAAAAAGTGCTTCTGTTCTTAACAAAACTTGAACCTGAAATAAAAATAGTTTCACTTCTGTGAGGAAATGGTCCCCAAATACACACTCGTTTTCTACATATAAAACTTATCTTTTTGAATTTTAATTCTATGTCAACACCTATATCCCTAAATATGCAGCACTGATATCATTTTAATAAAAGTAATTGTTCCCTGGTGCGATCTTATGGAAATCAATCTACATAAGGGACAGATTTGGCCCCTTATGCCTTACCAAGCCAATGAGGTAGACAAATTCTTATACACCTAAAGGAACTTAACATCCATTTAAGAGCTCAATAATTAGGAAAGCGAGTCATAATTTGTCTTAATACAGCTGGCACCATAAACCCTTTTGCATCAGCTACCTTTAGGCAAATCTCATAGCAACAATTGTTTGCACTGTACATTCATTTCTCCATTTGTATTGTAGGCATTGCAAAACATGACTTTTGGATGATAGTTAAGTGGAGTATCCTTGCATGTCTCACACCTCTATTCTATTCTTTGTGTGTGTGTGTGTGTGTGTGTGTGTGTGTGTGTGTGTGTGTGTGTGAACCCAAGGCATTTGCAGATTCAGCAGGAAAATCTGAAGTTTGCACATGCAAGCAGGAGAGTTAAATCATATTATTTTCTTTTACAGAATATTTCTGTGTAATACTGGAAAGCTGGTGATAACCTGAAATGTTTCTTAGACTAATTTAAATAAAATGAATAAAATGAAAGTGAGAGAATCCTGAATGTGAAAGATTTAACAAATATATAAAAAGTCAAAAAGGATTCATAAAAATCACAGAGAAAGAAGCTTAAGATCAAGCCAGCATCATAAACATTGTTATGAGGTAATTCCACAAAGACTTTTTTGAAACAAGGAGGGCAACTTTAAATTGAATTTCAAAAAATGGATAACAAGTTTTAGGTTATTAAAATGACCATACATGAGGTAAGCTGACTACCTCATATGTCTGAATGAAGTATTACAGAGAAACTCAGAGTAAAAACATTTGGATAGATTACAAAAATGGGAATTACATTAGTTGAGAAGAAAAATGACTGATTCTTTATACATATATACACATATATAAAAAATAATAATCAGACTGGCAATGTTAAATGGCTGACATATGTAAGTATACCATTATTTGTACCTCAAAATCTTAGTGAACTATTAGGTAGACATTAGGCCTTTCTAGTTTCAGTAGAATTAATAAAATCCTATTCTATTAGCACATTGTCAAGAAGTGTCAATCATCAAAAGTCCTTTTGCTTTATTTTTAAAAGGAACTAAGCCTAATAAGCATAATTCTGCTCTAATGTATTTCTCCCATGCTTTCTAATGCACATTTGATAAAACTAAGACACTTGTAATTTAGAAGAATGCTATATTCTAGATATTTTATCCAAGAATGTTAAGCAATATGAAAAATACACAATTTTAATACATCATTTAAGATACAACTTTACCTGACAGTTTCTACCTTTAGAAGCTTCAGCTCTATTGCATTGCAAATTGTTAAAATAACGTTATTGTTATCTTATAGTAACCTTATAGTAACCAAGTTGAATAACATGAACAAATACTGTTTTAACTTTGTTTCTATTTGCACTTTGAATAAGAATTTCATTTTCTAGCTGAGATTAAAAAAGATAAGTAGTACTTATAAGTACTTATTATTGGAAGAAAAGGTTTTCTTCCAATTTCCAGTGCTGCTGAACAGATGATATCGGTGATGATGCTGGTGAGCAGCCTCACTGAAAAAGATCTGGGGGTCCTGGTTGACAATAATCTGAACATGAGTCAACTATGCTCAGGCAGCCAGGAAAACCAAATGTACCCTGGGGTGCATCAAGCACAACATCACTGGCAGATCAAGGGAAGTGATTTCCCTGCTCAGCACTGCACTGGTGCTGTCTTACCTAGAGTACTGTGTGCAGTTTTGGATGCCACTGCACAAAAATGACAAAACTATTAGAGAGCTGGAAAGATAATAAAGGTTCTAGAAGATATGTGAGGGGCAGCTAAGGTCACTTGTTTTGCTTAGTTCAGAAAAGAGGAGGCAGTGGAGAGATGTCATTGTGGCCTACAGCTTTCTTGCGAGGAGGAGCAGAAGAGCAGGTGCTGATCTACTCTTTCTGGTGACAGCAACAAGACAAAAGAGAACAACATTAAGCTGTGACAGGGAAGGTTCGGGATGGATATCAGGAAAAGATTCTTCACCCCGTAGTGCCTGGTTGGGCACTAGAACAGACTGCCCAGGGAATGGTCATGGCACCAAGCTTGATCAATGTCAATTTGTGTTCGAACAAAGATCTCAGACATGCAGTCTGAGTTTTGGGTGGTCCTGCATGGAGCCAGGAGTTGGAATTGATGATAAGTTATGGGACCTTTCTAACTTGAGTTATTCTGAGATTCTTTGTTTCCTTTTTGGTTTTACATACTACATTGATAATGACGTTCAGTTCAAAACTTTGAATTATTTTTTGATATATCATACAATTTAAAAGCAAAACCCATCCTAGGAAAGAAATGTTCTAGATCATAGATTTGGAAAAGAAAAAACAACAACAACAACAACAACAAAAACCAACAACAAATAATAAAAAAAAAACAAAGAAAGAACACTTTAGTCTAGTAAAAAAACCATGAAATAGAACCTACCACTTTTTTTAGGACACCTAAGAATAATTAAATACTGTAGTTATATTCCAGCTGCAATGTCACAGTACAATTAACCTCGTCAAAAGATAGCTCCATAGCATTTAAGATATCTGAAGCAAAACACCCTCCAAGTATCGCAGGAATAGTTTTACACAGATTGATAGGTTTCCCATAGAAATAAAACTAATAAATCAAACAATAAACAGATAACGAACACTGAGTAATGCTAAGGGTTAGGCACTGAGAATCAGAGATGCCCGTTACCTTTATAAAAATATGAGTTATTTATTAAATAATATAACTTCTGATTTTGCAATTTGAGCCTTCTACATTGGCTCTACACAGAACTCAGAGCACTTAAGCATACTAGCACTGTTATCTGGATATAGAGAGCCTGAGATCACTGGCTGCTATCTCTGAAAATATAAGAATGTATAGTTAGGCTCTAGTGAGTTTAATAACTTTTCTGTATGTTTAGCTTGTTTTTATTTTTTGTTTTTAGTTTTCTTAAAGAAAGCAAGAAGCAATGCAACAAATGTTATTATCACATATGCTGTATTGCTGAATCCTTCACGGTCTTCTCATGTAATATTTTTAGTCCATCTGCTCACTGAAGTGCCATAGGCTGCATTTTTAGAAAGTACCAAGAAAACTCCATTTCAGAAAAGAAAACGTCTGCTTTTGTAATTCAGTCCGGCCAGAACACTATAAGATTTACTTTGTTGTTTTTAGAGAGGGAAAAGTGAAAAATCACTGAGAAGTGTTTAAAAACAGTAGGTTTATGTATTTAAATGTTCTATAGACACCTATTTTGAGAGCAAAGTGAGCCAAATTAAGATGATACTGGAAATACTAAACGTCTTGATGAGTGAGGAGTTAAATATACAACAGAAAAAGAGTAATATTCAGAGTCAGAACATGAAACAGCTACTCAAGACTCTGCAGGTGGAAATGGGAAATATGAGCAGAGATTTGAAGCTGCTCTCTCATTCAGCTTTCACTTTTCTCTGGATCTTTTTTTGCAGCAATATTTTTAAATTGCTGTATGTCTTTAATCTTGATAGATTGGGAAGGATTGTTAAAGCAAATACAAAATGGAGAAGTGTAGAAAATTGAACAAAATGAACTACTGTCTAACAGGAAACTCCGACATCAGAATCATACTACAGTATTCGTTTCAAGAATCTCAGTTTTTATAATTGTTAAGACATGTGAACTCACAAATGAAACAGAAAATGTAGCCACAGAAAAGTTTATGCATTCATATTTTTTATTTTTTCAATAAAAATTTTTGAATTTACAACTTGAAAAATATTAGAATTAGTTCAAGTTGTAAAAAAAAATACAAATATTTTATCCAAATCTGAATAATTCTGTCCATTAAATAAGCATACAAGTCATTTGTTTATTTCTAGCTTTGCAGATGTGAAAATCACAGAGCAAGGTGAAAGGCTGCATGAGGCAGAACATACAGTCCACGTGAAATGGAAGTGTTCTAAATACTATCACCAGAGATCTTGTATTACATCTGTCTCACTACACTATCAAAAAGTTTTGTCTACAAACACATATGCTTACAAAAAAACACACACACCTACAAAGCTCTGTATCTGGGGAATACTGACTTAACTGATGGAACTGTAAATAAAAGTGCTAAAGACTTTTTGGACCTTGTTTACTCATAGGTCTTTCCTCACTAGCTGTTTGAAACTGTTTTCCTTGTGTTTGTTTTTCTTTTATAAGTACATCAGTAGTAACAGCTTTAAAAAGTGCTTTTAAAGTATCAGACAGTAAAATAGCTCTCTTGACAGCAATGCCTCCCAGATCTGTATGATTGGTTTGTTGTTATATTTCACCATCAGTTTGGAAAGTAATGACTGTCTCTCTTCCTTTCAGAAATGCATTTCATATGAATGAAGGTTCTCCTTCACATTTTAAAAGGCATGATAATAATAAAGTAACAGAGGAAAATTTAGCTGCAGGTACACTTAAAAAAAAGAAAACAAGAAAAAACAACAACAATATTTCTTAACTTTATACATCACAAGAAATCACTGGGCTAGAGTAAATAGATAATACTTTATTCATCCAGCACAGTTCCACTCCTTACTACCTTTGTCAAATGAACCTTTTATGATCACAGGGGAAACCTCAGGACAGCACATAGTGAGCCTGGATGAATCAGCACTAATTTGACTAATCGCAAATTTTCTCATGACATTAGGTTTTACCCTTTTTTATGCAGTGGTCCTCAAATGTATTCACCTTTAATTATGCAGGCATGGTGGACTTCAACTCAAGATTAGTTTGAATTCGAGCCAAATCTACCAGTCAGAGAAAAAACAGGCATTTTGCTTACATCTTTTTCTCTGAGCAAGGAACTTTAAAAATGCTCCAACATTACTTGCTATTGAACATTACTTGAGATATTACTTTTTCAGAATGTGCTACACAGAAAATATGTAGGTTGCTCCAAAGTAATGCCTCCTATTTATTTCCATGGAAGCTACAACAGATTCAAAGATATAACGAGCACAATAAAACACCATTTGATAGAGCAAATCCTCAGCTACAAAACGCTACTTTCCAACAGAGTCATAACCATTAGCTGATTCACTTAAAGATCTGATCGAGATGCTTTTCACTGCATGAAGTGACAGCTGTGCATGGCCATCCAGAACATGGCTTGTCTTTCACATCACTGTCACTATTTCTAGAATGCACCACCCATCACCTCACTGCGCTCATTTCCATTGTTTGGTCTCCAGAAATGTCAGAAATGTTCAGCAAGCATTGATGAATGTTAATGGGTGCCATTTTTTCTGCATGGAGGAATTCAATTACACACTTTTGCCTCATACCCAATTCACTGTCAGATTCCATTGTATCGGATTGCCCCTCTGCTGCCATCTGTTGCACAGCAAGAAAAATGTAATGGAATACTGGCAGAAAGGTTCAATCTATTACCATATCTTCAATAGCCACCTCTGAACTTGTAGGTCAATGTAAGAAAATAGGCAGCATAACTTTTGGAGCAATCCTCATTTATTTTTCCATTACTCTAAGTTGCCAAATATTGGAAATGGCATGAAAAAACTATTAGTTCCTTACTGAACATACATGAAAACAGCAAGTATTTCCTTCCCCAAAGTAGTCTCTGATATATAGGAAACACAGTTCAAACCTTACTGACAAGTAAAACCAATAGAGCAGGACAGCTCTGCCTCAATATCTCACCCTTTCTCACACACACACATTATAATTCTAGTTACTGGATCTGTCTCAGGGTACTGTTTTCATTTCTGGGCTGTGTATTTAAAAATAAATAAATAAATATATTGTGATTTTGTATTAAAAAGAACAACTAAACATATATTGTGCATCTGATGGTACAATAGACAACCACACCACGCTAATCTATTCAGAGTCCATGCTGGAGATGAAAGGCTTTTGTTTTCTTGTTTTCTGTATACCATACAAGCAGCATTTCAAGAATGCTGTGCTGTTTTACTTCCTGTACTATAATTCATGAAACAAAAGATGAAGGGTTTGAATTTCAGAGAACGTTAATGGCTTTTTTTTTTTTTTTTTTTGCTTTACATTATTGCTGACATCAAGCATATGAACATAATCAAATTCAAAAAAAAAAAAAAAAAGTATTATTTCTGAAGTGGAATCAAGAAGAAGTACAGAATTTTAACTGCTGGAACTCTAAGAATAGCTTATTGTGAAGCAACAAGTCTTTTCATACGGACAATTCATTTGATTGATAAACAATTTTGTTCAAAATTTACTTTTTAAAGCAGGTTAGAAATTTAGGGAATATCAGATTATATCAGCTATCTTCTGGCTGACTGAGGAAATCAAGAGCTTAGGAAGTTGCAAAAAAAATAGTATTTCATTTTTTCTTACTATTGGACTATATGATAAGTTTTCAGAAGTAAGATTTATAATCTCCTGGATGTCAGCCTATAAATAACAAGAACAAATGGGGACTGGGAAAGAATAACAGGCGTGAAGGAGAGCACAAAGGCGGGCCTGGATACAGGAACTCTGGATGGATGACTAACTTGGGCTTTACTGAAAGAGTTCACGGCAATACTAGAAAAATAAGCAAAGGCAGATTAAAATTGTGAAGAATCTGCAGATTCTTCAACAGAATGCTCAAATCAGACAGGCAGCATTCACAGCAAGATAACTAAGGCATTTCAGCAGCATTGCACAGTTCCATGCAGGTAGATCTTCACAGGGAACATCTCATCCTATCTCCTCTTTGCTTGGAGATGAAGGTTCTCAAGGGAAGTAGAGATCAAGGGGAGACTGTACACTGGGTTTGAGTCTGCTCCATAAAAATTGCAGTGCTGGGAGCAACCCACGGTGCAAGTGACTGCTTTCATGCAAGACTTCCCTGTAAAACCAGCAATTATGGCCCTTATGCTGCCCCAAGCACTCTCCCTTGGTGAATAGGAGTTTCCCTTGTAGTAATCCCACATATCTTTTGAGGAAATATACTGTTGATATACCTCACCATAAGGAAGATCTTCCACCAAGGCAAACATGGTTCTTTGCATAGAAAACAAAAAATCATTCCTCTATACTCCAGACTTATGTTTCTTATAAAGCATCAGAGAACAGATAAGTGCTCAGGGATGGGTACTAACCCATGTCAGCATTGCATCCTTGCTGCTTTAGAATTATTTTGACAAGAAGATATGATGCTACTTCATTTTAAATTTCAAGTTGTTTTTCCAGACTTTTGGAAAATGGGTCTTCCAGCATAAATAGTTTATGTTTTAAATATAAGATATCAGAACAAATTGTATAACCTGAAATTTACTGCTAATTAAAAAAGCTGCTTTCTACTTCCATTGCCATAACTACTTTTTATCATAATAAACACCTCGCTATATAGTTTCCAATACATATGTATTTACTGAGTTACCAACTCAATATAGTTTTATAACAAGCTTTAATTTCCTCTGGTTCAGTGCTAAAGCCTTGCTATAAGGAAATAGAGACATGAAGTAAAAGTTACAATCTTCTCTACGTTAACTTACATAGGCAAAAGAAGCCTTAAGCTGCTTACAGGACACCAGTTACAAAGATCAGAACAAAGACTTCATCTGTAAGACTATCTGTTTCAATCAAATCAATGACCCAGCTGCGAACTCTGCACACCAGCTTATCTTAAGGGCTGAGTTTAAGGGCAAGGGAATCTTCAGAGAGGATTGCCAAATTTAAACACCAGTACTCATTGGCTCCCTCAAAGTGTCAACTAATCACGTCTGGGAAATTCTACCTGTCCTCCTCAGCAAACAGACTACTTGCTTGAAAGTGCCATTCTAATATTCAGCTATAGGAACATAAACTGACTGCACTTTTTGTCAAGCTAGGAAATGTGGTCAGCTTTTAGTTCCAATAGTGGATAATACAGTATTTTCCTCCGTCCTTAATGGATACTATTATGGCAAAAAAACTTGTCACTTTAGGGGTTTGTATCTACAAAATGGTTTGCAGGGCTAAAGTGACATACTTTGAGTAGAAAGACGCATCAGTGTGTGACAGCACAGAGAACTGCTTCTTTTATCATTTTGCCATGGAAACTCCATTCACAACTTCCCGCATATCAATATCTGAATATTAACATTTCAGGTTTTTCTTCCACAGTTTTCAGAATTTTGTCTTTTAATTTCAAAGCTCAGTTATTTCAATTACTAATGCACCACACTGCTGAAGTACAACAGTTTTTCCAGTATTTGTGAATGAAACTTCTTTCTATATGCTGTCTCTATCATGCTTCTTACCACTGGGTATTTCACAAAAAAAATTACAGCTGAGATGATTCGGCTACCTATGCTCTTCAGATCTGCTTAGCTCATGTGTGACATTAAGCTGATTCTGACCTTTATAACACTGCTTGATCTCAGTTTTCAGTTTTGTGTAGGAGAGAAGTGCCAAGGGAAGTATAAGAAACTCAGAAAATACTCTACAAAAACACAATATCTTAAGTGAGCAATTTTTATGTTTCTGCTGCGGAAATAAAAAATGGCACTGAGAAAGCAAAACTCTCGTCTACTTCTGCAAGTCTCAAATGACACACAGGTTTTCATTTTCTGCCTTGTTTACCCAAAACATGCAGTATTTTTGGAAGGGATATATAAGTTAAATGTATTCTGCTGTTATGCCAAAAAAGAGAAATGTAATATCATATGCAAATGAGAAAGTGGACTTGTATTTGAAATCTCAGTCCCCAAGAGATAAGAAAACGAGGAGCCCTTCAGCTATGGCAGCAAAAGCTTGTCTCAATTTACAATTACTTTCGATCCAGAATTATTTCTAGCATGTCTATTTATACAAGGCCTATTCTTACATTTCAAAAACAAAACACCGACAATTTTCCTTCACTGTTTTCTCCTATGGCAGCCAAGAAACTCCAAGGGTTCACATGGTTCAGACCAGACACACCATGAAAAAGTAATGTCTCATCTTGGTTTTCATGAAAGATGCTTGAACGATAAACTGAATCTAAACAGTCATGTGAATTTTAACGTGAAAGATGTACCTACCTCCTGTAGGAACCACAAGGCTTAGACTATGAGCTGTTGGCATTAATGAAAATCGTTGTCATATAACAAAAATAATCTGAACTAACAAGTCTCTTAGAAGTATATAATTAATTGTAGTCTTAAAGGAGAAGAGGAGGCCTGTTTATTGAAATTATTTTAAATTACTTGAAAGTTGGGAGGGAAAAGTGAGATGAGACATCAGAGATTTGTAAAGAACAAATTATGTAAAAATTGCTTCATTCCCTTCAGTAACAGGGTAACCAGGTACATGGTCAGGGAGAAGAAATAAGCATCATGTATCTTGTCTTTAAAACATGACATTATTTCACATGACAATCTTTTAAGGTAGGGAAACACAGTCTAGATTAAATTGCTATAAACTGGGTGCAACAGTGGTTGGATAGTACCTCCCAAAAGACTTGTCAACTGATCTCCATCAAAATGGAAGCAAATATTAAATGACTCCCCACAGAGCTTTTTCTTTCATATAGCTCTATTCAAACTTAAAGTAATAAAATAAAAGAGAGAGTAGGCTTTTATGTAGAATAGATAGAATGGGCTATAATGAAAGTTGAGAATAAAAATCTTCGAGAGATCAACAAAATAGATAAGTGGTCTGGGAGCACATCAGAAGGGACAGGTACATGTTTCCACACTTAGGAGTAATCAGCTGCAGATGTACTGATCAGAGAACAACCAAATAGATAGCTCTCCATCAGGAAGGGTTCTTGAAGGAAGTATTACGTGCTCAACAAAAATCGACAATGTCATGAGTTTATGAGACAAGGAGAAATCATGAGTTCTGTATAAGTCCATGCTGAAGAATACATAGAACAATCCTCCTTGATCCACTAAGTGCTGGCAAGGGCTCAGCAAGTTCTATGCCTGGCTTGTAGCAATTTGCTTCGATAACAAGACAGAACACAAAGGCAAATACCAAGAGAGCACAAAGGAGCATCAGAGGTGTCAAGAGGGTGACATGCAAGGAATCTCTGACATAATAAGAGTTCGACATAATCAGAGTTTGTTCCTACAAAGAAAAGTGGAAGCAGGTGTGTAAAGTCCTTTGCTAAAATAAAGGAAAGGTCATTTCTCCATAGAGTAACAGATATGAAAAAGTTAATGGCTCATTGCTGCAGAAAAAGATTTTAGACGATTGGAATAAAATGCTTTTTAAATGGTTAGAATACTGAGAGATCATTCTAATATTTAGCATTAAACTTTAATAAGTTGGTCTAATCACTGGAAAAAAAAAAGCCACTAGTATTCCACTTTGAGCAAAAGAGGTTGACGTCCCTTTCAATGAGATGTTTCTCAATAAGACTGTGCGTAGGCACATATTGACTAAGGTTTGTCCATATCAACATGTATACTTCATTATTTAAAAAATCCTTTTTAAACCATCAGATGATCTGAAATAGCAGTATGGAACAGCACACTGAGCATTTAAAAACTTTCACGTTACTAGTTAATATGACACTTACCAATAATTTGCAGCCAAAGACTGATTCTCATTATCAAAGCTTCTTACAATACAGATACTGAAGGATATGAAAAATCTTTGTATTATACGTATGTATTTATGCAAAATTGCACTCATTATTCCTTTCATTTATTTGCTAATTGCTAAAACATTCTGGTAAAAAGGGCACTAAGAGTAGGCACAGTAGTTTAGCTGGAACTGTATAAATAGGTGTATTGTAAATATTTAAAATTCTATGACTAAGCCTCACATTAATCCTTATTAACAGACTTTATGTGTGCAGACAAGAATATTACCCACGCTTTTTGTCTAAGCAGTGTCCTGTGAGTAATGTTGATAAGTCTAACCTCTGAAATAAACTGTGTAATCTTTTACTGTTTGCTTCTGTGGTGTGGGTCATTGGGTTACAGACTTGAAACTGAGTGTTATTTTATCTATAAATACTACATATATACCTTTCTATAGCTTCTGTAAAGTGAGGGATATAAGTTGTTAATAGTAAATATCTCAGGAGGATGGGAGGGGAAAATCCCATAGTAATTTCCATAGAGATGTATAAATGTGTTTTCCTATGTTTTTTTTTTTATTCATAAAATGCAAATTCATCTAATATTATAAGAATCTTAAATTTTCTCCCGCTCAAGCATGACAGATGCAGCTGTTTTTAAAACTCTTACATTTTATATAAGAGTTCTCCTGAAGGAATTCTGAAATTTATGGCTTAGATCATGGAGTTATAGATGCCTTCTTTAATTTTGTTATATATAAAGTGTATATAAATTTTTTTAAAACTTTTTTCTTGTGATAAAGACATATATGATTGTTAGCTGAGTTTCTCTTAAGTAAATATCCCTCTAATACTCATATGAGCTCTGTCCAGATATTGAAAAACAGTGTTGTGGCACATGCTTGCATTACTGCTGAGAAATCAAAGTAGTTTTTCATCTTCTTTTCCCCATTCTGCCAAGTGCTAAAGAAAAAAAACAAACCAACAACAATCAATCAAACAAACAAAAACAAACCCAACCACAAAGAAACAGGCAAACATATGCTTAAGAAAAAGATACTACAAAAGTGACTAAGCACTGGCACAGTATGAGCTGATAATGCATAATTCCCATTTTTAGTACACGTAAGCTCTATTTAGTGAGTTGACTAACTTAACAGATATCCCATTAGTGAAACTTCTCCAAAGTAGATTTATTAAAGCAGAATGCAGAGAGCTATGTCATCTTTCAGCACAGTTTAACTCATAAATGAGCAAGTGATTATAAACACTTTTGGGATTGCCTGGGCCACACTCAGTGAAGAGAAATTGTCTTGAGCTGTGTTGCTCCAAAAATAATGCCTCCTATTTATTTCAATGGAAACTGCAACAGATACAATGAGCACAGTAACTCTATTTGATAGAGGAAATTCTCAGTTACAAAATATTGTTTCAACATAGTTACCACTATTAGTATTTAAGACATGAGCAGATTTTTGAGTTGAATGTCTAGCTGCAACTTCATGCACTTCATTTGAAAATTTGTAGATCGTATATTTATGCTGACTGAAAATGGAGTTGCAAAAATAATTAAAAATATATATATTTTTTTTTTTTTGCAATCTTGAAATCTGTTCTCAAATTCCTCTAGCAAAACTGAAAGCACAGCTGCACATTTTTTTTGCTGTTCACAAAAGCGTGTCTAGCCAACATATCAAAATAAATGAACTTACTTGCCATAACTTGAGTTAGCACTGCATTGTCCCTTCTCCTTTTCCTAGTTTCTGCCCAGATAATGTAGTAGCGCATCAATGCTTGGTCACTGTTGAATGATAGGTGCACACCACTTGCCACCACGTTGATGCAGGGTAGGGGGCAGGTCACATTGCAAGATGTGTTGGACATGCCTGCTATACCATGATTTCCTTCTCATCTTGGTAAATAATCTGTTCTTTTGTTTATCCAGGCTCAGCTTCCCTATCTTCTCTATATAGCATTTATACTCATAACAATACATGCCCTTTGTGCACTATACATTATGTACAGTCCTCTTCAGACTCCTTCACTACATGGGTCTCAGAACTGCTTTATATCTCAAGTGCCCAGAGGACAGCCGCACTCCTTTCCTGCTTATTGCTCCTGTTGACTGATGCCTCTACCTGGGCCCAAGAGTCCAAAGGTGACCCAAGAGTCATCAACTGAGCAACATGCTAAGTAGATCTCAGCTACTGAAGGAAAAGAAAGTTGAGAGGTCTATGCTGAGTAGGGAGAATACATTTTTGTCATCATCATTTCAGTGCTGTGATACTATCAGTATGTTTTGCCTAGCAGTGTCTAACACTGGATGACTGTCTGAACCACACTGAAAAAATACATCAAGTATAGCAACAGTTAGCTCCACTGGTGCAGATCTTTCATGAGCACAGCATGAGTCCTTAACTTTGCTGGCAAAAAAAAAAAAAAAAAAAAAAAAAGCACAGCTAATGGTGGTATGTTGAAACACTGTTTTGTAACTGAGAATTCTATCAAATAGTGCTATTGTGTTCTTTGCAGCTGTTGCTGTTTCCATGGAAATAAATAGAAGGCATTACTTTTGGAACAACCTACAAATATACTTATTGAGAGTTCAGATCTTTGTAACTATAAAAATCGGATTGTATCAAAATTTACTAAGACATTTTTCCTGTATGAATCCTAGAGTTTGTCTGCCAAAATGACAGATTCCTAGTTATTTTTAAACATTTTTACGTTAACATCTAAAAGATGTTTTCACAAACTCTATAAAAATACGGCATTTTCTGTTCTTAGTCATGCTATGTATTTGCACTACTTTATTGGTGCAACTTAATTGGCATCACACAGCATTCCTAATACCAAAATTAATGTCCAATTTAAATAATAGCAAAGTCAATGGGCATCTATTACCTTCAGTAAACTTTAAATCCACCAGAAATGAGACAACTGAATGATATTAATTTGTGCAAACAGAAAGAATGAGGTTAAGAACAAGTGCTGATGTGTGCACTATACATCACTGTTGTAGGTGAGTTGATTTTATCACAAGCAACAGGGCTTCTCCTCCCCTTTTCCCTCTTTTGAAGGGGAAGAAGTACAAAGGACACAATCAAGATAAGGAGGGATAACTAATCTACTACAAATGATTAAAGAATGTAAGACAATATGATATGAAAAAGAGTTACAGGTAATAAATCAAACACATGGGAGGGAGAGGATTTCCAACAATGTTGCTCACTGCACTACTAGAAATGAAAGAGAGCCTTCTCCCCTATGGCTGTGCTATTCTACATCTTTTACCTGAAATAGGAAATCACATGGAGCACTAGAGACTTCTGGGAACTATAGTCTGTCTCTTTTCAGCCTATCTCCTTGGAGAGCAAGAACTCAAGTAAGAATAGGCAATGCCACTAGGACCCAGGAAGTGCAAATAGCGGAGAAGGCTAGAAGCAGACTCAGGAAAGTGCAGCTCCCCAGCATTAATCACTCACTGCTTGATGTCCTGATATGGAATATTGATAAAACCAGGACAGTCATCTACACTGAGAGCAACATTAGTGAGGGAACAAGGGAAATGAAGAGAGGGAAAAAAAATTCAAGAAGTCTGGATATTGAAAAAAATTATTAAAGAGAATGCCATATCAAATTATTTCTTATGCCTTGTTTTTCCACAGAAGAGCTTTATTATCAGGAATCATATGTATAATTGTTCCAGTAACCAAAAACAAACAAACAAACAAAAAAAAAAAACCTGAGGCTTTCTGAAACAATATTTATCAACAGTAGATGAGAACTTCCTGGTGCAAATAATCCTGTGTGCTGGTCTCTATTTCATATCTCATCCTGGCAACAGTGAGAAACAGACATCACAAATTTCCTTGCTTAAATAGAGTTGGTATAGCTCAGTTGCCTTTATGTGCAAAAAACAAGTTTACACTGTTTAAATAAAAGTCTTAAGGTTGAAAACATTATCACAAGCAGATGATAATTATTAACGAATGATGATAATGATCTGATGATAACCAAATAATGAACAAATCATAAGAGAAATGAGGAAGAAAACATAGCTGTAGTACTTATGTAAAGTTTTGTCCTTGGAAGGACAAGACCTTCACATTTTAAATGGTCCCTTTTAGGTACATTTGTTTTTAGAACAGCTAATAAAATCATCAGCCAAACATGAATCTCTAATAGCCTGGCACAAAGAGCAAGTATACAGCGCACAACAGGTAGGAGTAACAAAGATGCCTTGTTTGTCAGTAGGATCAGTACTGACATTATCTGTCTAGGTCTGCTACATTTGATTTTGTAAGATTGCTCTAAATTGAAAAAGTAAAGAAACACGAGCATAAGATTACAAGTCATATTTTGATAGCAAAAACCTCCGGCAAATCAGAGTTATTTATTCCTTCTATTCAAAGAGGAAGTTAAAAATGGACTTAGTCTCTACAGACTTGTCTGTGGAATATTAATTTGAAAACAGAGGGATATCTCTGAGATTCACACACCAGAAATCAGTCATGACATATTCAGAGGCGATGGTAATTTGTTAGGTAGAAGTTATTCTAGACAGTCAGTTGGTAAAATGCACTTTTCTAAGTGAGGCTAATTAACAACAGAATCTGCAACTCATGCAGTTTATTAGGACTAAAGAAATGTATGTTAAATATAGTTCACTGCTGGTCTAAACTCATTGTCTAATCAAAGGCTTACCGCAGCTACAACAGTACTAGTACTTATTGTCTAAATTATCTTATTATTCATAAAAGCTTCATTAATTGTACATTTAAAATTATTATCCATGCATCCTGGGTATCTACTCTATTCCACTGCTGTTGTATTCTCCACTCCCATTCTCCTCTGAGTCCTAAACTCAGCAGACAACTATCTGCAAGAAGAAGGGGTAGGGGAGCTGGAATAAAAATCAGGATCATCCTGCCTTCTTCACCAGGAATACGATGCTGATGGTACATTTTTACCTCTCCCCCACTCAAAGGTCTGCATGGCATTGATTTTATTTATTTCTAATATATACTATACCTTAATTTCCACCAGTTCACAACCCCACATTAAATCATAACATACTATGATATACACAGTATGTGTTTGCATTTTCTTGATATTTGCTCTTCCTTTTGTTTTGCCTTGGAATTGTTTTTTTAGATTACTAAGGCCGCCTACATTCGCAACATTGGCAATATGCTTATAACACTTATAACCTCTGCCACCATCCCCAGGCTGTACACTCAAGGCCTTTGCTGCTATCCTTGCCATGTTCTCCTCCTCTCCACATTATTATTGTGGAATCACAGACAGCTCATTCTACGCAGAATAACAGATCATTATTAATGCTACTTATAGAGATGCATCAAAGTTAGTGTTAACACTAGACCATCTGAGAGCTAACAAACTAGAACAAGTTAGGTAATATTCATTTCTTGTTAGGTAAATGAGCTAAACCAGTAAGCCCAAAGAACAACAACTAAAGCAAGCCTGGCAGGGTGGAGCTAATGCAAAGTCTTTAGAGTCTTATCAGTAATGACATGTAAAGCTCAAATTAGATAGAATCTTATTTAAATGAGAATTCATTCAGGAAGGAAAAGGCCACTGCTATGTAAGTGGTATATTTAAACAACTGTAATGGTCCTTTTCTGAAAATTTAGGATGTCCTGCTTTGAAGGACTAATTCCTCCTTATGTTTTGTGCTTGCATGCAAAACACAAAGCTGATAGGTAAAAAATAGACTTGTTTCTTTTGTAATATTTTGTCTTCAGATTATAGGCACTGCTTGAGATATCACAAGAATCTCTAAGTGTAGCAAAAGTATAATTGTATCAAAGCCAAACTTTGCATGCACAATTCTGGCTTCGCAAAGGGAAAAAGAACAAGTTTTTAAATATTGTACCATAGCTGACTTTGTAAGCACAAAAGTAACTTCCAATTTTTTTTTTTCTTTTCTTTTTTTCCCAGTGGCCAATGATCTTTAAAGACCTGGAACAAAAGGTGATATGATTTTCAGATCATCAGATCACACCTAAAGTTCAAACCAAGTTCAGCCAGATGGAAAAAGCAGTTTTTGGGTCAAGTAACTTTTAGCAGAAAGATAACTTTTCTTGCATGTATGGTTCTTTTTACTACATTTTATTTCTGTACTTATTCTACATCTGTTCTCCTCTGCATTGACCGGTATTTTGCAGCCTGCCCTTTAGCCAATAGGTGATACATTCTAGGGCTTCATAAAACAATTCTGGAACAGGTGGCCTTGCAGAACTAATTCAGCAGCAGGGACAGAGTCTCCCTTTCAGATGTGTTTATCTCAAATTTGCTGGTGGATGGCCAGCCCAAACTCTGCTAAACATAGCTATGCTCTGTGCTACACTAGGTCTTGTCACAAACAAGAAAAATTTAGTTTTCCCTATTAGCAGGAGACAAGGCTTGCTTAAAGTTAGTGTTATGCATTGAATGAGCAAAACTGTTCCCCTTTAGCACTGAACTTCAAAGAAGAGGTAGTGCAACAGCTAGTTGCTTTGGAGCATTAAGACTGCGCATTACAATGCTATAACACTTACAATAGTTTAACTGGTGTAAAACCATCTGCTTTTGTGTTCTGAACTAAAAGGGTATTTTACTGATGCATTTTCACAATATTTAAGACAATAATTGAAACGGCATATTTAATTAGCAAACCTAGGAATCAAATTTGAAAACGTTTACTACGAAGTAGCTAGAATTCTACATTTAATGGGGACAATTTTCTGCTTTCCTAGGCTCACCAGTTCACTGCTGAAGCAAATCATATAGTGAAATAAATTTATTGAAATGCTGTGTTAAAGGGAGTGAATTTTTTGGTAGTATTATCACATCAGTGCTATACATTAATTACCAGTAAATCAACAGCTGTCTATACACCATGAAAAGTTCAAGACTTTTTTTTTTTTAATAAAAAAGGTAAACTAATTCAATGTTATTTTGTTAACAAACACATCATGCTATTCACACTGCTCCAAAAGCATTTTTTGCACCACATCTTAGCAATATTCCATCAACTATTAGAATTACTTCGGCATCCCAGGATGGAAAAAGTTCTCAGTTATCCTTATCTCATGCAGTTTCCTGCTTAGCAGAAGTTTTCCCACCAGGAGTCCTCTTTGGTATCTCTCATGTCAGGATTCTTTCTTTCTCTTCAGTGACATGTCTCACCCATGTCAAATACTGTTACTTCAGGGCCCTCTTAGCTGCAGAGGTATCAAGAACGGTGTCTTCATCCTATGACTACAAAAGTTACACCACCCCCTCAGTGTGTCAAACAAGTTTATTATTTTACCTTTCACTTATTTTCACAGAGCGCTTGCTAAAAAATCTTCCCTTGATTTACCAGCTGCTCCTGCTGTTACATATATTAGCCTTAATAAAATCTATTAGTTATGCCCAGCGCTTTCTTCATTAATGAAATATAATAACATTAATGTTTCTGGTCTGATGTGTGGCCAAGCAATTGCCAGGATTTTATTCAGACTGCTACAAAATTGAATGCATGCAACATGAAAGGAATTAACAAGTTATGAATACTTAGTAATTGTGAAATTACATTTAAAAAATATTTGCATTCACAATTATTTTTTAGTAAGTTTAACCATTGATGCGTATTCCATATTATTTCTCCATAAAATATTGTGGATAAAACCTTTGTTATAAGATTTCAGCTTCTGTTAATTCAGTGATGTAAGGGGAACTCTTCCTTGGATTTGCCTGAATCAGATGCACTCAATAATATAAACATAGAAATGAATATTATGGCAGGCTGAAAAATAAACAAGGCTTAACTCTTCCTGTACTTTGCCTGGGGGAAGGAATTTACACTAGGGCACAAAAAACTTGGAACATTCATTCAGTTACTTGATAAAAATAACTCTTATTCACTGATGTTTTTGCTCTTGTACGGAGATATAATGCATGCACACGCACAAAAAATGTTAGGCACTGAAATACTGAACCAACAATTCTGTGAAGATAAAGCACACGGGAGCCTTGAATTTCCCTTTCTTCAAATCCCACCTAACCACAAGGTCATATACATATTTGAAAGATTTTCCAGGCCCAGAGTTGCTTATTGCAAGAAATCACAGAAGAAAAAATTTGAAATACTCCTCATTAAGTGCTTGTAATTTCTCTTTCCTCCTCCAAGAACTGTGATTGAAAAAAATAATAATAAAAAGAGGCAGAGAAAGTACCTGTTGTTTCACAGAAGAAATAAGCAACAGTTAAGAGGTTGCAAGAGGACCTACGGTCATGGAAGAAATAAAGGTGACTACCACACAAAATACAGTGATGACAAGGAAGAAGGATTAGGTTTATGCAGAAGATTTACTGAACACTTTGTGATACACATAACGGAGTTTGAGGCAAATTACTAAGAGTATACCTTCACGTAACACTAAAAACATTTAATTGTATCATCTCCTTCACTCTCCATTTCATAGTAAAGAAAAGTATACTTTCTAAGATTCAGCTGCTGAAATTCATAAAGATATGCAGCCTTCAGATTTTGAAGACCTCTGATAAGTAGAAGAGATGATGTTGTTCAAAACTGATCACTGAGGGCTCAAAAATCATGTGAATATCTGTTTGCAAAACACGCTTTTAGTTTTTAGCTTTCACCATAATAAATAGCACGCGAGCAACTATTCATAGTGCTCATTCACCTTTCCTAATAACCAGCATAGTGTGAAAGTATATGCTTCCTTCAGATGCTATTTTCCTTTGGAACACAGATTGAAATCACGTAGAAGATTCACATCACTTCCTAAACGTTTCAATCATTCTCCTAAACTACTTCCTAAAACACTGCAAACTACAAACAGTAGTAACTCCCATTTTGAGCCTTTTTTTTTTTTTTAACTGCATCTGTATGTTTTAGATAAAACTTATTCTTCTCTTAGCCTCTCCAAAATATCTTGTGCTTTACCATTAGCTTCTCAGAATGATTCAATTTTCCCTTTTTCTTACTCGTAACATGAAACTCCAACCAAACATTAAGCTCACCATTGCCAGTACTCAAGATGAAAGTGATAGTCCTGACTCAGGTTTCATAGTGTACCCCTGCATGTGCCCAGAGAGCATAAATCATGCAAATAAATAAGTTGGGCACCTCTGATGGAGAAAGCTTGTTGCCAAGGCTTTCTCTACTGATATTAGGAAGTTCTTACCTCTCCCTGGTATCAAAGATTGGTCCAGACTTCCTTTTATATACAAAATATGCTCACAGAAATGCTGTAGTTTTTATCACACTAACTCTCCAGTGTCATAGAATTGTAACATTTCTACAGAAGTGATTATGTTTTTGGCTTAGTGGAAACCTAGGTGCAGTGCTGATTCCAGTTCCACTTAACAGTGTTTGACAGCAACTAAGCCCAAGGATGAATCAAGGTTGACATATTTAGAACAAAATAGTGGGGCACTTGACTAAGCCAATAAATGGTTCCAGCTGGAACTTGTCCTGTGGTTGGTGATTAGGACATTGGGATAGTTTCTATGGCAGAAAGTATTATCTAAAGATACTTTGAATTCTACAGAAATTGAAGACATTTCATCATTTATTTTTATAAGTGTTTTTTGTTTTGTTTTTTTTTTAATTTGCATAATTTTTGTTGTATTCCTGCTTTAGGAAAGACCTGGTTATATTTATTACTATTTTCAGCCTCAGCAAAGATCTTCATAAAACACAAAATAAACTAGGATATGGAGTTCATTTGAAAGAACTTGTAGAATGTATTTAGGACAGACGGATGAAAAAGACAGAAAACATTGGTCACTCTTAGTCAAAACAAACTAATGAGAGTAGCTCTGTAATCACTAGAAAAAAAAAAAAGACATGCATAGCAACCTAATAAGAAAGGCCACATAACAGAGAAAGCACAGAGATTTCCAGTCTTAACTTTTTCTTTTTTTCCTGCATCTGTCATGGAGGCATACACTTTCTGTTTGAAAGACAAAAAATGTGTTGCAGTGAATGTAGGGTGTTTTTTTTCCTCTACCAATGGTAAATATGAAGTCCGTTTATCTACACAAATTTTTACAGAAGACTGAACACAGCTTTCATATACATTCATGCTGCTGGAGTTATAAACAGTATTTTAACACTTAACCACATGCCGAATGCAACCTTTTTGAAATTAATAAGAAAAATATGTAATAAACAGAACTTGTAAATATTTAATATGGGTTCTAGTACATCTCATTCTGCTTGTATTCTTCCTTCTGACCATCTTTAACCCTACCACCAGTAGCACAGTACAGTAGAATTAATATTTAGAACCCACATTCTATTTCTATAAATGTACTTTAATTATTCTCCTATAGCGTATGCACAAATATAATTTAAGGCCTTCCAATAGTTTTGTTGCAAACAGAATGGTAAAACAGAATAGCAATAGGTAGATGCAACAAGAAGACCAGACAGAGGGGGTGGAGGGTAATAAAACTATTTGCGTGACAGCTATAATTATAAGCATCTCATCACTACTAAATGTTGATAAAACAGCATTCCTCTGTTTTTGTTCTCTCTTTAGGTTTAACAGTGTATTAGCTTTTGAAAAGCACACACTAGGTGTTTTGAGTTTGCTGGCTTGATTTCCTCATCTAGATCTTGTGCTGCTTAATATAATGCATAAGATACAGCATAAATTCTGAAATACAATGATATTTTGTAGAACATAAAAAATATCATTCTCTGTTTTCAGCACCTTCATGTACTGATTATGAAATCTGTATTCAGACAGGCAGCGTTTAGCACAAACATTTTCTTTCACCTAATTCATACTAATCTGCATTCCACATGCAGTCTCACTGCATATACCACCTAGATTTCTTATTTTTCCTCTGGTCCCCACAAGAGATTATTATTAATATTACTTTTATTCTTGTCATTATTTTACCCCTTCCCCCCTCACTCCAAATGAAATAGAGTGAGCAGAAAAAAATTGCGTTCTTATCTAACACCACGCACTTCATATTCATACCAGTTTTCAGCCAGATAATCCTCAGTGTTATCCGGCCTTCCTCCATCTTGCTACCTCCCTGCCCGTTTTCCTCCCAATAAATTTAACATCTTCATAGCTTTGACTTAAGCAACAGCACTAAAACAAGTATAACAATCAAACATAAAAGTTTGTTGTTTTTTTTCCTGAAATATCTATATAAATATTAAGTTTTATATTTCACATTTATATAACATCTGTTTACTTATATAGAATGCTTTGTTTTCTTCAAATTCAAATCAAGGACAAAATGATTCTCATTTCATAGTTAGTAAAATTTCAGACGAAGATATTAATGCAGTTTCTCAAAGTGGGAAAAGAGCTTGCTCCATCACATATTAACAACTTCTGCTCTGACAGGTGAATGAGGACAATGGCACCTATTGATAGCCTCCTCCTCCTCCCAGTGATCTTCAACTTTAACTGTGGCATTTCTGAAGTCAGACCTGAACTGCTGCTATCAAGTACAGAAGAGAAGTGCACTCCAGTACAGGATGCAGCCTACCAATGCTGCATCTTGTACCACAGCGAACGCTGAAGACCTCTGTCCTGTAATAGCTCTGAAAATCTGAGTAATTGACTTTGCGACAGCTACCGCATCACTAGCTGCACAAAGATGAATTCAGTCCTTCATCTTCATGTATCAGATCTCACTGCTCAGACTTTTCCAGCAGTAAAATTGCTGAGCTGTTAGAGGAAATGTGAGTGCAGAAACTCCCCATCCATAGAACCAAAGAATCTCGGATTGGAAAGGATCTCAAGAGATCGAGTCCAACTGCCCCTCCAAAGCAGGAACCCTACAATAAGTCATACAGGTAAGCATCCAGGCGGGTCTTGAATATCTCTATAGAAGGAGTCTCCACATTTCTGGGCAACCTGTTCCAATATTCCATCACTGTTACTGTAAAGGGGTTCATCCACATGTTTGTATGGAACTCCCTATGTTCAAGTCTTAGGCCATTATCCCTTATCCTACAGCTATGCACCACCAAGAAGAGCCTGGCCTCATCCTTTTGTCTCCCACCTCACTTTAGAGATTTATAAACATTATTCAGATACCCCCTCAATCTTCTTTTCCCCAGGCTGAGCAGACCAAGATTACTCAGCCTCTCTCATATGGGAGATGCTCCAAGCCCTTAATCATTTTTGTGGCCCTTTGCTGGTATCCTAGAAGATGTCTTTTTTAACTGGGGAACCCAGAACTGGACGCTGTATTTTAAATATGGCCTCATCACAGCAGAGTAGGAGGAGTAAATCACTTGCCTTCTCCTTCTGGCCACACTCTTTTTAATGCATCCCAGGATACTATTGGCCTTCTTGGCCACAAGGGTACACTGCTGGCTAAATGGCCAATCTGTTGTCCACCAGAACACCCAGGTCCTTCTCTGCAGAGTTCCTCTCCCGTATGTCATCCCCTAACATGAACTGATGCATGTGGTTATTCCTCCCCAGGTACAAGACTCTACACTTTCTTTTGTTAAACCTCATCAATTTCCTCTCTGCCCAAATCCACAGACTTTCGGAATGGAAGCACAGCCTTCCAGTGCATCAGTCACTCCTCCCAGCTTTGTATCACCAGCAAAATTGCTGAGGGTGAACTCTGTTCCTTCATCCAGGTTGCTGATGAGGAAGCTGAACAAGACCAAACTCTGCACCAACCCATGGGGAGCACTGCTAGTTACAGGCCTTCAAACAGACACTGTGCCATTAATGACAGCACTCTGAGCTCTGTCAGCCAGCTATCAGTCCACCTCACCAGCCATGCATCAATCCCATGCTTTCTAAGTTTCATAACAAGGATGTCATGGGAGATGTGCGGCTCGCTGAAGCCAACATACACAACATCCACTCTTCTTTCTGCATCTACCCAGCCAGTGATGACATCATAGAAGGCTACCAGATTGGTCAAGCATGATTTCCCTATGGTGAATCTATGCTGACTACTTCTGATAACCCTTTTCTCTTGCGATTACTTGGGTGGTTACACAGAACAAGTTGTTCTATCACCTTACCAGGGATGGAGGCGACTGACCTGTAGTTTCCCAGATTCTCCTTCTTGCCCTTTTTAAAGGCTAGAGTGACATTGGCTATCCTCCAGTCTTCAGGCACCCCTCCCACTCGCCAAGACCTTTCAAGGATGATAGTTGTTCAGCAGTTTCCTCTGTCAGCTCTCTTAGCACATGTGGGTACATCCCATGAAGGCCCATAGATTTATGTGCACTGATTTCAGCTAGATGCTCTCTGACCAGATCCACCTTGACCAAGAGAAAATTCCTTTCCCAAACTCTCTCTCACCTCCACGGTCTGGGATTCCTGAGGTCTAGTCTTAGCACTAAAATCTGAAACACCTGTAAAATAAGGCCATTTAACCTAGCGCAGGATATCACCATCAATGAGACAATCAGCTTTGCTACTAAATGTGTTTATGTGCAAAATCTTGCAGAATGAATCCTGACTGAAAATACAATTTCTAGGAGTAGTCCACAAAGACATCTTGTTCTAAGCCTCTGTACTCCAGCAATTTTGGACTACTGAAGCACTGAGAGAAAGGAGTCAAAGGAGATACTTACAAGTACCTCTCCACCAGAGCTTTAAAAACCATCCACTTTTATCTCAGTAAATTACCAATTGTTATCGATTCAAATGAAAGAACCGAATATGAATAAGGAATCCATTTAGGAATGGATTCTTCCTTTTTCTTTTTTTTCATTCTTTATTTGTTATCTTGTTTTTACTTCAACTGGGATCATCCACAATTATAATAGAGACTGTATCTTAGTTGCATTTTGTAAAATTTTCCAATTTTCCACCAGGAAAAACAGGAAGCAGAGATGCCAGATCATTTTCTATCAACACATGATTATTTCTGAGTGTAGTCTTTGCTCCAACTAGCTGAACCCTTCACTACAAGTAAGAAATAAGAAAAGCTTCTGAAAGAAAAATATTCGGCCATTGTGTTTTACAATAAAATGCTAAAAATTGTCTTTTCCAGTTTGAAAGGCTTCATGTATGGCTATCATGTCACCAAGCTACAGCATAGCACTTGGTGAGCATATGCAATACAGAGCAGATTCAGAGATTCCTACAGTTGTGGGGAGTTCAATTGATGGAGAAGTCCTAAGAAAGTGTCTTTCTGAGATGAGTCAAACTTTCATAGTATGTTTTTGTTTGGGCTTGACCTCTCAAAAGACTTCACTGATTTTCTATGAGGCCTATATAAAATATCTTTGATATTCACTTACCTATACAGAACTATGTACTGGCAATTGCAAATCTAAGATAGTCTCATCTTCAAATAAGTCCAACTTTCCCATACAGAACTAAAATACTGTATCCATTAAATAAGTGTTGAGCATCACAATACATTCCTATAATTATATTGAAATGTGCTATACAGTGCATAATAATTTGAGGGCTGAAAGTGTAAATACACTTAAATGTGGCATATAAATTTCTGCTAAAGGATACTTTTCAAATAGGATCTCCTGCTGAAAGAGTTCATTGTATCTAAAAAGTAGAAACCTGTCAATAATACTCATGTGTCCTATAAAATGTTTTCATTCCTTTCATGGTATGTTATGCTTCATCAGTTTCCTTAATCCTAGCTGCAGTTCACGTTGCCATGCTGAAACAGCTCAGTGAGCAGTAATTTATCTCTAGACTGTGGCATAACAACCACAAATACAGGTTATTCTGGGAGTGAGGATTTGCATTGCATAAACTGTATTTTTAAAATCATTTTCAAATGAGATTAATTCATGATAGGGAAATTATTCCGCTATTTTTGGATCTGGTTTCCAAGACACTTGAGGCTGAGTCTTGAGTGTTTTGTTGGGTATCGGGCAGAATCTTCATTTGAGGATTAGGGATTTCTGTAAAAACGAAATGATACCGCAAGAGAAATGAGAAGATGTTTCCCCCATTTACTTTAATACCTATTTAAAATTGGCATTGGAAAGATAATGACAGATTGCATTTTAGCTGAATTTTTCAGCTGTGCACTAGATGACTTGTATTTCTTTTCAATTAGGCTGACTGCTTTAGCGTGGTAGGAGATTACTTCTCCCGCATGCTGAAAAGATATTAACAATTAAAATGGAGGGGGGAGCAAGAAGCAGAGGATTATTGCAGTTTTCTTCACCAAATGACAAAGGTTTCTCTGTGTAAGTACGTTGTTTTAACATTTGCTGTTAAGTGGGGATGGCACGCATTGAATAGATACAATTATTACAAGAAAATATTATATATTTATACATATTTTAAACCAAATGTAAATATTTACATAACAGCGGTATTTAAATATGTTCGCCTCATACTTCAGAACAGAGTGAAGCTTTTTTCCAGGCGTAAGGCTGTGTGAAATGTGCTTCAAATTACCAAGGCCCAGATACAGAAAACGCTTTGTTATTTAGTCCTGACTCATTCCTTCAAGAGGAAGAAAAGCAAGGGATGTGGGAGTCCCTCCCCTCTGGTGTAATGGAGGCCGTGGGTGCAGTGGGAAGGAACGGGATGCCACCTGCATCTTTCTTGGAGTAAATTTCACCAGATTTCTCATCACCAGGTTACAGCATTAATAGAATAGTCCTGGTGGCTTTCTTATAAATTACTATTGATTTCATCAACAGGAATAAAACTCAGTAACAATAGCAAACCCCCACTTCATGTAGCCTGCAATTAACATAACTTTCTTCTCTAAACCACCTGCCTGAGAGGGCAAGCAAATATACTGCAGAGATCAGTGGGATTCAGCAACTTTTTTGTTCTCTCAAAACAACTCCTTGCTTTTGTTACTAAAATGTGTTTGGATTTAGGTTACAAAGGTATTCTATATTGTCAGTGCCTTTTAAGAATCTCGAAATATCTGTAAAACGATGTCTTCATCTACTGCTTTCTTCCTGCTCATTTTTCTATACAGGCTTCATAGTAATAGATGAACATTGGTTTGGATTAAATATCTCAGCAACTAGGTGAACCTGCAGCAATCATAATTCCATTTGCATCACAACAGACAGTAGCACATTTAGATCCAAATAATACCCACTTTCATCCTACTCCACTCACCCAAGCCCAATTCTAAAGATTTACATCAAATTCTGTCTGGATTATGTTTGAGTTTTGTTTGGGTTTTTTTTTTGAGTTTTTTTTTTTTTAATGTTTTTTTTTTTAAATTATCATTATTTTTTATTATTTTTTTAATAATAATAGAGAGAGGGGTGCAGAGAGATATCTATGCACAATGTATAATTAAGCATGAAGTCAAAAAAGCTCATTTTGTTTTTGTGTGAAACAATCAGGTCCCATATACAACCATTTTTTTCCAACTCTATCAGAACAACTTAAATCTTGACGAAATCCATAGACATGGACTTCATCTTCCAAATCTCAGTCCAGTTCTATTAACTTGCTACCATACAATTATTCAGAATCCTCTGAATTATTTTCTAGAAAAAAAAATATTCACACCTTTTTTTGATTAATGCATATTTTGTAAACATTTCTAGGACCCAGATCTTCAATTTCAGTAAAACTGTGTCGTGCAATTGATCTTAGATACACCAATTAACAGTGTTTGAAAATGTAATCCTAGGCTGAATTAAGTCTTGTAACAGCTGTGGCAAATTTTTCATTCATGCAATCTAGGATAGACAAGTATAATTAGATCCAAGATCTAAGTACCAAAGTCCAAATGACAGTACAAAAAAAAAAAAAAAAAAAGACTACTTTTATTATTTCCCCGTCTACTATCTTCAAGAATATTCAGGAACAAACGTATTATGTTCTAAAGCCATTTTTCTTTGGAGAGGGAAATTATGCTGGTAATAAAGATGATTGTAAAATTGAAGTATGTTGATATCTATGCATATGCACACACACTTCTATACCACCATGCATATGCAGCCTGTTCTTCATTCTTTTTAGACTAGTACCTACCAACTTCAGAACAGGTACTCCTGATTTGTATTGGAGCAAACACTGATCAGAACAGCATCTGTCCTCATCTTTCACACAGACAGATTCTGAATCAAAATCCTCACATCAGGTGAAGATCTCACTCTTAATTTGCAGTTGCCTCAGTCAATTTGAGCAGCCTCTACTTTGTCTGGATTTTTATTTCACAAAACACAATTTTTGGAAGCTAGAGAGAAGGGATACACAAAATGCAGAGATGGAACTACTCTGAGACAAAGCTACTAGATTCTCATTCAAAGACAAAACAGAACAAATAAAGATGCTTGGAACTATATTTATGAAATAGACATAGAAACAAACTGCCCTGAGTGGTGGTTGTTAAGGGAATTAGCATTAACAATCTGAACACATGCCTACTGTCACAAAAGCTGCAGTTTAAAAAGCAAAGTGAAGGTTAACATGATCAAATCAGGTTTCACTGTTTGTCAGGTTCGTCACTGAATTTGATGCTTTGAATCTGCTAATGGTAATTCAAAACTATTAACTACTGTTCACAACACTCATATGTTAGTACATATATACAATACTTCCATCAACTGTAAGCCTGTTGGCCACAAAAAGAGCTGGGAGAAGGACAGAGTGTTATCAATGTGCATGAACTTAGGCACCCAGAGATCAGCATCTTTGGTGAGCCCATTATTGTCTTCGCTGCTGAGATGTTGCAAAACATTGAACTAAGACTGCCAACTTCAGTTGTTTTTCATATATTGCAACCAAGCAGAGAGCTCTACAAATCTCTGGAACAGTAAATGTTATCTATCCTCATTGGCTAGATTGTTTAATTCGTTTTCTAGTTTGTTTTGATATTTTTCCAATAGTTAGGATTATAAAGAAGAAAAGTCATACATTTACACAGATCAAATTTAACCAATATTATTTAAAAAAATAATAGAAAATGAATAATCCCTTATGCATAATATAGGAATGAACTTGAGCTCAGTTCTATTTAAGGGATAAAAGCTGCTATGGTTTAAATTCAAGAACTATATTAGGATTTTAAGTGTCAGGTTCCAATGGATAGGCAATATTTTTGCTATGCTAGGGCCACTGGGCTACAACAAAAATCCAACCTAACTAGCCTGGGTGTTAAACTTGAAATCAACCTTGGGTCAGTCCAATAAATAATTCAGGACCAACAACAAGAGAATAAAAATTATACATGTAAACATGTCTCTGTGTCTCATTATATATTTACTTCACAGAGAACAAATCTCTGATTGCTCAGATCCTGAGTATCTTTTTCTTCTATTAAGAATGAATTTAGACTGGAATTACAAGCAACTTGTGTGCATTCACTCCATTTATGCACAGGTACTCATGGAAACAGTGCGTTTAATCTCCCTGCTCTATTGCTAGGAAGAGGACATTCGATTCAAACCTCCCCTTAGTTTGCATTTACATCCTTTGCTTTATATTAGTGACAAAAGAAGAGTGGGGAAAGGGGGGGGGATGAGCAGCACAGGGAGAGAAGGGAGAAGGAGGGAGAGATCTGTTTCATCCCGACATGAGAACTGAGATTTTAGTTACTATCCACTATACTATTACAAACACTAGACATTTTCTGAAAACTGACAGAGTCGTTATCAAATAACCACAAAAAGCATCTGTTGAAACGTAAGAGATTTAAGACAACAATAAATAGCTGAAGTAACTTCCTGTAATCCTGAACAAGTTGTATGCACACAAACTCATGGAGAGGCAGTAATTAAGGTTGGGAGAAACCTTTGGAGGTCATCTGGCCCAGTGCTTTACTCAGCTCTCCTGACTAGTATCTGAAATAACTGTGAAACAAATGAAAAAGGTGGAAAAATCTTCCATGTGGAAAGTCCAAGGGATGGTATGAAATTAAAAAATATAAGTAAATAAGGATTTCCCTGAATTGTGGCTAGTATCTTTGCTGCTCTCCATTTGGAAATTACAGCCTTCCAAAATTATTTGTGAAAGACAACTGGTACAACTAACACTGCATTTTTGCAATGTCTAAGAGAGTCTCCTTGTTACTACGTGACGTCCTCATCACTTTGTCTTAGGAATTTCCAGCCCCAAGTTCCTGCAGTTAAATTGTTGCGATGGTCACTAAAACCATAAATCAGAATTCCTGCAGATAAAATAACTTTTTAAGATGTTCCCCAGAAGCTGGGAAGAAAGAATCATTTAGCTCAAAATTTGTTTGCTTGAGTGTGGTTGTCTTTATAGGATTGGTTGGTTTTGTATGGAATTTGTCTGGGCCATCAGTTATTAATGGCAAGGAGCTTCAACAGTTATCTCCTGATTATCATCTAGCAGCCTCCAGCTCTAGAGTTTTGGTAACAAAGTACTTACGCAGTTTACTTGACATAACTGTAACTGATGATCTAACATGCAATGATTACTCACATTTATGCTTAAATACAGAAATAAATATGGGGGGGAAGGAATGAAGAAAAGACACAAAAATAATAAAAATATATTGAGGAATTGAAGTTATTCAAACACAACTAATACTCTCAGTAAATAATAATACTTTTCAGACTTCATAGAAGCCTTGGTAATTCCTTATATTTCCAAACTTTATGACTTTATGAAATGATTTAGCAGTATCACAGCTCTTACTGCTTCACTTTTTGACACTTAGTGTTTGTAATAGCACTTATTTTCAGGGAAAAATAATAATTAAAAAAAATTAAAAAGCAGAAAGTCACAAGAACAAGACAAGAGCACTTTCTTGGCAAGTGGTTCCAGTAATAAAACATTACAGCCACAGTTTCAAGTTTTCACCCACAGATCTAACAGCACAGTTGTGGCCAATACTAATTTCTGATTGCTCCCAAGTAGCTAGAAATACTGCTGCAGGTGGCACACACCTGGTCTTCTCATCTCTGCCAAAGTCAACACTGCAGTGGCTGTGAAAAACAATTCTCTGCATTTACTTCTGCGTAGACTAGAATGTCCTGATACCCTACTGAAAACAAGACGTGGAGGCATTTGATAAATCTTTGCATATAATCAGGGTTTGCTATCCTCAGAGCTTCAGAATTGGATTATATGTAGCTACATATATGTTATATATAAGTATACACAAACTTATCAAGAAAAAAAAAAATCAAAAAAGTTTGAAAGTGTAACAGTCACCACTAAAGACTGGTCTTATTGCAAGATCCAAGAAAAAGAAACTGTAATGCCAATGCAAACCTACTCAAAATACTGGGGAAAAAAAAAAAAGCATTAATGCAACTTTTACAGCAGAAATCTAACTACATTGCGTTGCTCACCTATTTCTGTAGACTACACATTTCCAACTTGTCCTGGTTTTATCAGCATCCCTTATCGTGACATCATGTGGCAAGCTGCTGGGTGCTGAAGTACTGTGCACTGTGGTGTTGTACTCACTCATCCTGCACTTCTAGCAGTCTCAAGTAAATTCTGGCTCTCCAAGAGTAAGATACACTGAGAAAGGACAGACATACCTCAGTTCCCAGAAGCCTCCAACACTCTCTACACGATCTCCAATTCTGGGTGATGGGGGTGGACTGACATCTTTGTTTCAGGTGAGTGCAGTTTAGTAGTCAGAAAATCCTTTTCTCCCATTTGTTTGATTTATTACCTTTAACTCCTTTTTTTACATCATTATCTTATATTCTTTTACCATTTCTTGTCAATTTGTTATCTCTTTTCTTAATTGGACTGTTTTTGTTTTTCTTCTCCCCAAAATGGGAATGGGAGGGTGAAAGAGGCCAGGGAGGACTTCTCTCCTTTCTTCCCCATCACATGCAAAACCACAACACTGCTATACACAGGTCACAGAAAGCATGACTGCAGTACTGCCAGTTAATTCTGAAGTGCTATGGGCTCATGTTGAAGTCCTTATGACATCATATTGTTGAGGTGCCTTGGTTGCACCGAGTACAACCAAATACCATCATGTAAGCCTGAGGCCAAGTGCAGACCATGCATTCAATAATTTTTTTGGTAGAGATGTGAATATTAGGCCCTCATTCAGAATAAACTGCACGTTAAATCAGATAGGAATAGAATTTTTTTTTTTTTAATAAAACCAAAGCAGTCTTGCAAAACTCTTATCTTGATCCAATCTTATTTTCCATTTATGCTAACAATATGGAACAGGTAGCTTGGAGCTCTTTATCGTTTTCACTGATTGTACCATTTTGTATTCTGTAAGTACTTCATTGTGCTCAGTTATAAATGAGCTGTAACAGAATTTTAATAAAATTCAGGAAACACTGTCTGATTCATGTTTGCTATTAAACACAAGTAAAATGAAATTTATTATTTCAGTTGGGATAATACATTTAATACTGATAATGATAGATTGCCTAAGATATTAACTTCTAATCAGATGTTACTGAAATGTGTTACAGCTTACAAACATTTAAGTATTTTGTCAGGCTATGCTCTGTTTCTTTACTGTACAACAGAAAATAAAATCAAATAACTACATTTTTTTTGTACTGTAGCATGTTTTGTTAAGTTCATTCAACCAAGAAAATGCAAGTTAAAGAAATTGGTTATTTCCTATCAAAGAGTATGTCAGTGTGACATGTTGAGTAGCTTCTGCGTGATACTGAAGAAAAGAGATTTCATATTCACAAGTTGTTTTTGTTGCAGAAATTTCCTTGTTTCCTTTGTATCTTACACAGACTATTGAATTAGACTTCCATGTATAGAAGATATCTGGATATATTGGGCAGGTGTTCATTTACACAGCACTACTAGTTGCATTTATGTTATGTGTCTATATTTTCCATACTTGTTGAGGTTTGATAATTGTATAATACGTAATTCATTATCTTGTACTGACAGTGCAGGTAGACTTTTTAAAATGAAATTGTTACTTAAATTTAATAGTCAAGTTTTTTAATCCTTTTCTCTGAATATTGGCTGAAGTAATGAAACTTTACTCCTGATTTATGAATATACTCTCCCTGCGTACATTATACATTCGATTTGCAGATCAGTTATTTGACAAGGACTGAGAGGAAGCCATTTCCTCTTTCTTTGTCCAGCTGTTCTAGGCAGTGAGAATAAAGGAACACTATAAACCATTTTACCTTCCTGCAAATCCACAGAAAATAGATACTGGTCTTTTGTATGAACCCCAGTCCCTCAGTCCTGTACTAAGTGATATTTTTACAATGAAGTTCAAATGTATCAAGTAAAACTTAAAAATATCGTGGCTTTTTCAGCATCAAAATGTAAACATTTTGTTTCCTTACAATTCCATGCATAACTCAAGAGGCATTCAAAGCATGAAAAAAAAAAAATTCACTTGGGTACAATTGCCAGGACACATTTGGAAATCTGCTTTAAAGCAAAGAGATGATTTCATTAATGACTGTTCATAGCGTTCTGATAACTGCAATAAGACAGTACTTTAAATTTGCCCTTGAGAATCCCAAGAATTTGCAAAGTCTGTGTTCAAATGTTTTTTTTGTTTTGTTTTTTCCAAAATGTCTTAGTTGACTGTTGTTAATGTAAAGTTTTACTTTAAAAAGTCACACTTAAGAATGTCTTTTTGTGTGTGTGGAGAAGCATCTCAAGCAACTACTCAGTGAGGAAGCTGAAGCCTTTTTTTTACTAACACTTAACATACACTAGTTAAAGAAAGACTTTTTGATGCTGTTATTTCTAGGGGTGAAAGATGCATGCTGGCAGCATCATGCATTCTAATAAGCTGTTAGGGCTGTTTGTTTTGTTGTTGTTTACTTTCTATTTGATTTTTTTCCTGGAATTTTTCTGAGAAACATCTAATATCGATCAAAATGGTTTGCCACGTAAAGACTGAACCAGAAGTATGATTGCTTTGCTTATAACCCTTGAAATAAGCTAGCTATAAGAAAGTGCTAAGATTTAAACTATCTTTCTAAACACTTAAAAATGACTCTCTTGTATTAGTATCCAGTCTTGTGGAATAAAATCTGGTAATACTAACGTTGACAGTGATGGTTACATCAATTCCACGCTATTCTACACTAGGAAGCAGTAACATTTCATACTGTACAAGTTCATTTAAAGATGTTTAAGGAAACTTAAGATATCATCTCTCCACCTGACGTGATGCAAAAACCTGGAGATTCAAGCAATAGGCTTAAATAGGCTTAAATACTAATGGAAGTGCTGAGCCCTGTCTTCTCCAGAAAGTAAGGTAAAGTCCAGGCACTGAAAATTAAAGAGCTAGTCAAGATATTATCTCCTTGGCCCATACTATTCCTGTGATTTTCCAGTGTGTTGCTTCACAGCCAAAGAGTATTACTAACATATTTGCTTTGCTGGAGCTGTACTTTATAAAAAACAAATGTGTTAAAGAACATTGATTCATAAATTAGGTTGATGGTATTATTTAATCTTTCAGAGCAGAACTGATCCATACCAGTCCAATATCAAATTAACAAAGACTAGAAAACATATTATCCCATGTAAATGTCATTGCGGCTCTCAGTGTACAATTTGGTGGAACTCAAATATAAGTATTTCGAGGTGTTACCTTGTAGAGCCAAGGGAGAGACTCAGATTTACTTGGTAATAGAAGGAGCTAGAGAAATAAAGGAACAGTTTAGTTTCATAGGGATTTAAACCTTGGGCAACAGTTTTGAGGGAAAAATAAACAGACAACTTGCTCTTACAAGCCATTATCTCCTGTAGAAACTAGGGGAAGAGAGGAAGTTAGTAACTGCATTGTTGGCTGTTCCCATTTCTGTGACAAGGCCACAGAAATAAATATTACTTGTCTCAGTGATTTAATTACTCTTTTTTGAGACAAGACGTCTAAGAATTCAAGGAACTTCAACTTTTTATTTCTTTCCCCTTTTCCTATTTCTTTTCTTCAGTGTAGAACCTCCTCAACCAACTGTTCAACTAACACAGTCCCTCTGCTACCAAGCATTCAGTGAAGAAGATGTAAACACAAGTACACTCAACGTCATCCAGCAGCAGGCTCTGGCACTGCAACAAGGAGAGAACATTCTCACCAACCAGGGATTAATGGGAAGTATTGCAGGGGCAAGGCTATGGGGTTCCTGTTGTCCACAGTGAAGAGGCTGCCACACTGTTGAAAGCCACATTGACTTGAAATACTATGTGAAATCAAGGCTGTGGATTAACCCACTTTCTCGTGAGATAACATGCCTCTCCCAGTTGAAGCCTCTTTTTTCTGGGGTCAATAAGAGCATGGACTATTAAGTAATTAAGTTATTTTTACTGCTGTTGAACTTCAGTATATACACATGCAAGTCCTGTGTGGCTGAAAGGACAGTGGTAATAAAATCTGATAAAAAAAGTAGAAGGAAGATCACAGATGTGGTTCAATGTACCTTTTTCTGAGAGTGCTCACCTTCAGGAAGTAAGAGCATATGTTAACATGACTTCATGGCTTTCAAAACTGAATAATATTACTTTTATCATCTCCCCACTTCCTTGCTGAAAAGTCATGAGAAATCACTGTACAGTTATTCAAGGAGTAATATCTTTTTTTTTTAATGAATTTGATTGCTTTTAGAATGCTTAGTTAAAATCATTCATGTAAATTGCCAACTTGATATTGGTTTAAAACAGGCTTTGTTTAATGTGTTTTAATAGAAAATAATCAGTGCAGTATATACAATACATTTCCATTAGAGTGCTGCTGCATAAAAATATTTTATAGTATATCATAAACAGTTTTGTGTTTACAATACATTTCTATTAAAGAGATCTGTTATAGAAGCTGTTTTCAAAATCAAATAGTAAACAGTTTTCAGTATGGAACGTGTTTCCATTAACAGTTTCTGCATAATGAAAGCATATTTAAAAACAAGAAGGCATAAAAGGTGCATTAGTGTGGAAAATTCCAGCAAAAAATTATAATCTATTTTTGACAACGTTCACTTACTGCATTCCTGGCAGAAACACATGCTACAGTAGCAAGTGAATTGCTGGTTTAGACAAGTGAAATATTATTTGTAATTGCTGTAAAAGCACTATTCTTTCAAAATAATGGTGCAAATGCTGGATTAGAGCATGTTGTGCACCACAGCAGTATCCAGAGGATCAAACCAAGAAAGGGCAAGGTAGTACATCAATACAAATAAGAAAACTTCTTTCCCAAAGGTTTGACCACTTTAAATAAAAGAAAAAGAAGGGAAGGGAGGTGGGAGACAATAAAAGAGAGAGGAAATGGAGTCTCTAAGGAGATATGCCTTATTTAAAAATCATAGCACAACCTCAGATGTCCACAGTCCTATGCAAGGCCTGTACAGCTCTGTAGGACATTCAGTATAGAGAGATTTTGATTAACTAGTTTTCTTATTCTGCACGAGACATTTGAGATGGCAACCGTTGCATTCTCTGCTTGTTTTTCGCTAGTACTGGCAATGGTTGTATTGTATGTAAAAGCTTCTGCATTTAAGGGACCTGATCGGAAAGATTATAGATTCAGCCAGTGGGAATTGCCTTCAAACAGACTTCAAGTTCATTTAGGTGCATACAAATCATCTAAACTCAGTTGTTTTTACACGTATCTCATCTCATTAAAACTGCAATTTTTTTTTTTTAACTTGTAAACAAATGCTAGTCTTTAGGACATTTTTATTGTAGGTTCTTGTTCACAAGACTTACCAGAGCAGTTTTTCTGAAACACTCATGATTTTAAACCAAATAAACTGCTAGATGTAGCTATTGTGTGTGTTTTTATAAGGGTTCTCTCATCCCAATAGAAAAAAGCATAAGGCAAAAAAGATGTATTGTAACACCACAAGATACAGGAATTGATTCAGAGCTCGTTTACACTTTTATAAATTAAAAAAAAATATCATTTAAGTCACTTCTCTAAAGTGAGTATGATAAGCCATAAGGAATTAATGCAAATAATTAATACTTCTATCAAGAATGTGATAAATATTTTCCAATTTGCATTTTGTTATTACTGCATTATAATATTTACACTCTAAGGAGTGTATATTGCATGTTATATTAATGCCTTTAAATCAACTTAATGTTTAGTGCAACTCCATTAATGTAATATTATGGTTAAGGAATTTAAATACATAAATGCCAAGAAATTCTAAAGCTGTTTCCCACAACAGCCATAACTCAGTCACAAATAAATCTTAATATAACAAGAGTATTTAAAATATGAAAATTAATTCATTAAAGTAGACTTTTTGGAAGATACAATATCTCTTCACAGTTTGTTTCAATTACTTATAAGCATTTTGCTCTCAGTAGCCAGTCAGAGCCAAGCAATCTCAAATGAATCCTGCTTCACAGAGATCTCATATGACTTCTACAGCAGTGCATCATCATCTGCTCAGTAGAACCCTTCAGATTGCTCATTTGTAAATGAAAGCAAGGTTTTTCTAGGTAGCACCAAGGCTGCAATGAGGACTATGCAATCAGTTTCTTGTAATACACACCCCTCACTAAAAGCTGCTCCCTCCTTTATTCTTCCCCAGTCATTCCCTCACACTGCCAAGGAAAGTCCTGAGCAGCTGGGTACCAGGTTACATCAGCTGTTCTGCCACCTCCTACACTGCTGTTAGAGCTGATCAGGTTGAAGCAAACAACACTGTAATTGCTCACAGGAATGGATACAGGACAAACAATAAATAACAGTGAAGTCTACAGCTTGTTCAACCACTTCCTTTGACTATCAGCACACCCTATTCACCAACTGTTTTTACCTAGCATTTGATCAGCTAGGACAGCATCACTTTTTTGCTGTGGTGCCCTCTCTTTCTGTTTGGCAAGTAGAATGAAGAAACCTATTCTCTTGCTCAGGGATCAAGCAAAACTAGCCCTAATTAGCAAGGAGAATGATAAAGTGAAATCCACCAACCCATTCCTATTATGCTGCAAAATACTTTTTCTTTAGAACTCAATTTACAGAAAGTGTTGAAAGTCATACCACACAGTGCTACACAGAGAAAGATAATTTCATCAACATATTACAGAGCAACATTAGACCTGTGCCTGTCAACATTTATTTATACTAAAGAAAATTCCCTAGTTCTGTAAGCTTAGGCACCTACTCTTCTCAGTTTAATATGTGGTCACTACCTCAAATAATCAAGGTAATAAAAAAAAAATAATAATAATGGAGCATATCCCCAGAAATAAGAATCAAATGTGGGACTTATACATGATCTAAGGAAGGCTAAGTGGCCACTCCTCCCACTTTGCAGTACATAAGCATGTAGAAACTTTTAATTGATAAATGATACTCTCATGAAAAATGATTTAAAAGGAGTTGTGAGGAAAGAAAGACTTTACAAGGCCTATAAATATGACTTATGTAGAAGTTCACACTATACATATCAAACTCTGGCTGTTGCTCTTGAGTGCTCATGGGAAGCATTTAGAGAAGGTTACAAGAGCTTCAGTATTTCCAAATTGGTAAGGAAAATGATTCCCAGTTATTAAAGACTTCTTCCAGCTTTAACTACACATCTGACAGCAGTGTAAAGAGGAAGCAGAACAGTAGGAACTTGTTATAATGAAATGTTTGATAGGTTCACTGGAGATATGTGAGAGGAAAAGAGTCCAAAAGAAAGTGAAACTTCTTATTAAGATCTGTCTAAAAATAAGCTATAGGACACAGTAATCCATAGCAGAATTCTGCAGCAATAAATAAATAAATGCTACCAATTTAGAAGCAAATTGTACACTGCGAAGTAAAGATAAAGAAGGGCCAGTTAAATAACTGTTATTTAATTAGGTTTATACTTGTAAACAGCCACAAATAAATTATTATAGTAAATACTGTATGCTTGCTAAACAGGAAAAGCATCCTACACATCTAAAATCTTACGATGTATTACAATTTGTTACTGGTATTGACTCCATGGGATTTCAAGTATGGCAAGATAATTAACAGGTAGTAGGTATTTCTTTAACAGGAAATTGTCTCCTTTAACTTACTCACCAGACAAACTTTATGGCTGTATACTATATAAATAACACATGCATTTAAAATTCCTTTTTTTTGGTATAACCTGCATCATTGGTAGTACGCCTCTTTCTTAAAGAATATTAAAAAGTACAATAAGCACCCCAAATTCAGTTTTTAAACAGGCTTTGTGTGTTTGAAACAACTTGGGAGTGCACTTTATACACACACTGAACAACTCAAAAGCCAATGTTTTACAAAGTTAGATATTCATCCTAGGAAGAGAAAATGTCATCTTGAATTAAGAAGCCATTAATATATACTTAATCATTATACTTCTAAGACAAAATTATCTATGTCTCCAAATTAATGGTGAAAAAAAAAAAAGTCATTTTGCTCAGAGAAAGTGATCTCCCATTCATTTTTAACAATAAGATTTCCACCACTGTTTTTCGTGTACACTTCCACTACACAGAGTTTATCTCTATTCAAACAGAAACAGTTTGTCACACTTATCATAGATATTGGTGCGTGTATATAGACAGATAGAGGTACATTTAAGCATACCTCTGAAAAATTAAAAGGCAAATAAAAACTGAGACAGTAGCCACAAATTAATCAGGGTAAGTAGTACGACTGCTGCAATTCTTTCTAGGCCTATCTTATGAAGAGTACCTTCTCCTGAAATGGCTTCAGATTTCTCTTGAATAAGTTTATGCAAGAAAACTATTGCTAAAAGAAAGGTTGTTTATGTTGTAATCCCAGGGTCTTCACTGTATCCATGCTTAGTCTACTCAAGGGTGAATCTAAGAGAGAATATAAATTTGTAGCATGACCACGTTTCTGACTCTAAATTTTGTAGATATCTCTCAAGTGGGATAAATGAACACATAACCAGCTTTAACATTCCTCCAAGCATTCAGATTTGGGATTGTTCTCTAGGTCAGTCACACTGAAAGCCAGTTGATAGTAGATACACTAACACTCCTGAAAATACCCTTGTTCATTAGGAACACTGCTGCTTCATGCAGTTATTTACAGTACTTTCAAAAGACTCTTCTTTACCTGGAAAGATCCAGGATGAGAGGGAATTCCTTTTGAGAGAGTCAGGAATTAATTAGAGTTACTTATGAATAGGAATGTTACAAAACAAAACCCAGCAGGACTGAAGTTTAATTCCCCAGAAGTGAAAAGCACATGACTGAGCTATTATGGGAGGTCTTCTTGGCATAATTTCTAGGCAGAACTTCAGCCATGATAAGGGTTCTTTTTACCATTATCATTTTAGAAACATAAGGAGAGTGCTTATATAATTGTTTGAATACACACAAATAAGTAAAAAAACTATGCTCTTTTTGACAGTCATAAAAGAATTACTGAAATATTTAGATGAAACAAATAAAATGATTTACTCTTTCTTCATCATATGAATGTATGCAAATAAACTTTTTCATCTTGTCTTTTATATACCATTTTACACATCATATTACTTTACATTTTTAGGGCTTTATCTTGTTCCATCTGCAGATTCAGTAGTATACTACAATTCTTACTCTATTTACAGAGTGATAGACATATGGTAGCTGTTTTACTTTTGATGTGATTGTGTCTACTAAAGTTATCTACTTTAAAAAACAAAACTAATCATGAAAATTATAACACAAAAAGTAATTTTCAGAGTTCTGACAATAATACATTATTTTTACTGACAAAAAAACCCACATCAGTTCTCTGATATACAAGAACCACTTTAGAAATAACCCTTATTAATTTTTAAAGTTAAACAACATAATGTATTGGTGGTCACCTTTTTGGGAGAAGTCAACAGAACAAAAACTGCCTGGACTGGGAATGACTGACACTAATGAGTCTCAACAGCATGTGTTGATGGAGAATCCCCGTGCTATCAAAACACTTCAACTAGAGCTATGAATGGCAATTTTTTATTGCTTTATTTACTTAATAAATAAATGAATGGCCATCCATGGCACATTACAACCTTGCAACTGCCTCATACTTGAGGGATTCTGCTTAGACTGTGAGAATAACCGTACAAAAATCAACATCATCTAGTTTTCCTACTAAAAGGAAGCAGCTTGTCATCTTGATAAAATCTCTTATTTATATGTTCACACCCAGCCACATACACAGTCATTTGCTTCTGCAGGGAGCAAGGAAAAGCAGAGCTGGTACAGAAGGGGGAGTATAATCAGCCTCAACTAATGCATCACCCCAACAGCCAAGCCTTCTGAAGACTGCTCCATTCTACACTGGATTGTAGGAGGGACAGTACTTCCTGCATGGCTTTATGTCTGTTTCTAATCACTAGACCACTTTTATCATGCATGTAAAATAATGAATATGATTAAACTGGTTTTGTACAAACTGGGGGTTTAATATCATTAATGAACAATTCTACACTTTTTTTTAATCTGAAAAAAAAGAGAACACAGACAATAGATGCTCAAGTTATGACTCCACAATCACAGCAGTGCTTTTGACCATAGAAAAGATTACATACTAATGTATTAATTAGTATACACCCACAAAGCAAAAGGTCCTATGACATTTTTCCTTATTTTCTTGAAATAACAGAATTAGTTGCTAAAAGCCTGGTTAGCATTTGTAATCCACAAAACGTCTTTATGTTTAAGTACTCAGAATACAAATACACACTATGTTGATGAGGGCTGACCACTCAGATATCTGCAAAAACTGTTAGATCTGTATGTTCAACCAGACTCCTAGTACTGCTTACCCAAGTTTGCAGCTCTGAAAGCCTTATGCCAAAGCTTCCCACACATGAAGGAACTCCTGTTATAAATAATGCCTTTGTTCCTTGAGAGATAGAGAGGGATATTCTGAATAGATAAAGATATCTGTGAAATCAGCTACAGGAGGACAAGTCTCCCCCATCTCACAGGCTGTAATTCCTGCTGCCTGTCAAAGCATTTGTTATCTAGTATCCTTGGTTTTGACACACTTGGTGGATAGATATTATAGAAAAATGAACATCTTAAGGCTTATGGCCACGCCATTCTAGGAACCAAAGTGCAAATTCAGTTCCCAAATTGGTAGGAAGGAGAAAGCCTTCCCCCCCAAAAAATCAACATGTACATGATCACTAATACTGAAGTGATGCTACAGCTGCCAAGCTGAAATAAATTTTCTTCTCTGTATTGTCCTATTAACAGTAATATAGTTTGTACAGATGATCTTACTGTCACTCTAGAGAATACGTGTTTTATTGATGAAAAGAAGAATAAGTCATTAGCAGTAATGTCAGTGAAGGTGCATATGTTGGAGGCAGCAGAATGGAAAACACAAATAGAATGTTAAATGTAACAACCAGAAGGAATGCGAAATTAGTCAAGTGCAAAGTTGAAATAAATTTTAAAAGGAAAAAAAGTAAAATTCAGACAATCCAAGTATTTACAAGGGGTCCAATCCTGCTAGCTAGGGCCAGCTCCCTGATACATGACAAGGTAAGGAACTGAAATACTTCGGGTATTGAAAAATCCAAGATTATAGACATGCTGTGACCATATTGCAGGGATCTAAACAGCTCTGTGGAGTCAGCTCGAATCAAGCAAGGCTTTTAAGACACCGATCAGCTCTGTCCCCAGCTGACCTGCAGAGCCACTCAAATGCTGCCGCTCCCTCCTGCAGGCTCTTACTGCAGTGGCCCTGAGTGAGTGCTCTGAACTGCTGTGGCTCGGTGCTCGAGCTGATGATTTCTCCCTGGAACCAGGTGCTGGGAGGTTCAAAGCGACAAAACCAGCCCCACGTCACCACCTGTGGGGTCAGCACCAGCTGCCCCTAACCCAGGAGCACTGGCAGCCAGCTGGGGTTAACTGCAGAGAGTGCACTGCCTTTATGCTGAAGTTTGTACTTTAGGCAACGTGCATCAGTGACAGAGGGGAGGCAGAGGACAGATTGGCTCCAAAATGAAATATTGCTATGTAGACTGATCATGAGAAAGTTATTGGCAGAATTTCTTTTGCATTCACTGATATTTAAGGATAAGTGTAACTTGAGGCATGTAACTAATCTCCTGTGTTTAAATTTTTAAATGTTTAAATTAACATCTCTGGGCACACACTAAACCCTACAGGGCTTAGGATTCATTTTGCTAAAATAAATAAATAAATAAAAATCTGTTATGCATATTTAAAAAATGAAGCTCATCAAATCAGCAAGTGAAGGAAGACATGCAGATACATTCTGAAAACTTCCAGGTATCCCTTTTGACCACTGAACATAGTTTAAAAGACAAATTTTCGTTGAAGCTTAACACCATTGTCCAAATTAAAGTAGGAGCAAAACCTGACCTGAGACTAGAGATCTCAGTGGACTGCTCTGCTGGTGAGCCATGGTTGGAGCTAATTAATGCGCTCTGAATCCTCTGCAGCTGTCTTCTGGTCAGGAGAGGCTGAATGAGCTGGAAGTTGTGCCTGAGCTCAGACAAGACTTCACACTTTATGGCTGTGTCTACCAGACAAGTAGTCATTAACAGAAATTAGAGCTGGTCAGGAATTTTCCACTGAAATATTTTGCAGTAGGAAAGAAAAAAAAACTACGAAACACAACAGTTGCTGTTAGATCTATTGCCTCTTTTCCTGACCCAAAGGAAAAGCCAGCCTTTTCATCTTCACAATCTCTTTGGTCTGGCAGGACATGATATTAACTGATGTTCACACCAGTGTATTAGGGGAAGAACTGAAGAACACATTTTAAAGCTTGCCATTTCATAAACTAATCCATGTTCGTCATATATTCTTCTAGGGCTATAAAGCATGTTTTATAGTGCATTTTATACTATTTATTAGAATATAATTCACTTCTGTGTATATTATATCTACATTAATAACAACATCAGGGTTGCAGTGATCTTATAAATATCTTTATACTACATGAGGTCAGAGAACTCCAGCCTCATAGCTGTTTTAGCAAAACATCCCCATCTTCCAGCATAAGCATATTTCAAGTCAATTCCAAACATCACAACAAACAGAATAACTACAAACAAACAAACAAACAAAAAAATCAAACAAACCACAGAAGTGCCATCATTCTGCTCTGTGCTGTTGCACTCACTACCAACCCAGATGCACAGTGGCTACCTCACAACCCTATGTCAAAGTGTGCATTCTGGGCAATCTCCATTAGACCTCTCAACAGTAGGAATGAAGCTCACATGCAAACTAGGTGCATGAGGTGCTGTATAGCCACCAGTCTGGGATTCAATTCTTCTCTAGATGCACAGATAAAAAAATCTTAACTAGTTGATTGATCTCACGCCTTCCAATAGTCTATTTTTAACTCATATTCACCTCCAGAAAGGAGTTGTTTTGTTAGTTGGTTTGGGTTTTTTTTTTCCCCTTCTAGAAAATTCTAGATTTTAGTGTTGGAATGACATTTGCTTCCTTCACTGTTATTTCATGAACTAGCAAATCACCTCAAGTTGTTTCCCCGTGTCCTGAAGAAAGCGTTTCCACTTTTATTGCACTCTGTACCCCACAACCTTGTTGATCCAACTTTCCATTTAAATAAATTCTCTATGCGAGTCCACACAGGTTTTATCTATGGAAACACGGTATAGAAAACCAAGGAAGAAGAAAGAGTCCATTAGATTTATGAACTATAGCACAGTAGACTAGATCTTTACCACAGAAAGCACAATTTCATACTGAATTCAGAAGACATTTCACTAACCTATCTTTTTTTCCCCTATGTGCTTTTACAAGAAAAAATTTCAAGATCAGATCTTTAGTCAGATCTGGGGAAAAAAAGTTAGGATTCCAGTTTTTCACTGGATGGAAATTCTAATTTTATCTCTGCTCTCATCAAGATCATTTAGTACGTAATACAGAAGTCTCAGGTCTTTAAAGTAAACGGTTATTGCTTGAGGAAAATATTTGGGAATAATTAACCAATACAATAGATGCTCAACCACACTGAATAAGGTACCTCATTCCTATTATTTAATGCTCATACTTAGCAGTTTTAGGATTTAGTTTGGTTCTAATTTGAACACATGCAAGTTCCACTGCATGAACATATGTTCCTTACACTGCATTCGCTCAAGGTTTCCAGAAAAAGGTTACATTACTTTTTAGTTACTACGCAAAATTGCAGAAATCAGAAACCAGTAATCCAGACAAATTAGGCAGCACAGATTTAATGAGAAGCTACCTGTGGTTAGGCATAAACTAACAACTACAATTATTTTTTAATTACTTACCACATCTAGCATTGTAGATCTAAAGATCTTTGAGTGTTGTTAATTCCCCTAGAGCATTAGAGACCCAGGAAAACCTTTGCTAAATATCTGAGATTCAACAAACACACACAGACATAGTAGTTTTCAGTCTTGTCTCAGAAACTATTTTCAGGGCTCTAAGATTCTGAAAATTATTTTAATGCTTTTCTGTCTTCTGAATGCCTCAGTGTTTTTGTTGCATACTGGTCACTGCATGCACATAGCAGCTGACATTGAACTCACAATCAGATTTACTACTGAACTAACACTGAAGGAGAGGTGGCTTCAGGCACTTGAGTCAGAGAGAGGCATGCTACCTCCACCTAAATTTAGTACCTGTAGGTGTCTAAACTAAGCAACTGAAGTGCCTACTGAACTTAGCAGCTCACGTATAATCAAGCCAGTTATTATTAAAGACAACTCACAAGTGTTTCTGTTTAGATTTAATAAACAAGGAAGGAAGGAAAAGGGGATAGGGCTTGCCATTACATGGGAGAGTCAAGCTCAGGAACATTTTGAGAAGGAAAAAAAACACAAATTTGAAGTCCTTCACTGGGAAACTGAGGGAGACAGTTTTGTTCTGGTACCAGCATCATGGTCAGAACATGTATTGGATCAAGCCACGTGTCAGATGCTGGCATTGTAGCATCCACTCAACCAATGTTGAATAGTCATGAGACTAAAATTTAGCAGAAAAATGAAGCCTATTAATATCAGAACATGTTGGCCTTTAAGGACATTGAATATAAACCAAGGCTGTTCATGAAATATGCAGGTAACAGTCCTGTCACACAAGCCTTCACAAAACACTGGGAAAAAAGATGATGTAAGTATCTAGGGATGGAATGGCTAAGAGTAGGAGGCTTGGTATGAGGGTCGGTGAGATAGCAGCCTTTCCCTGGTTAGAGGGATGAATGCAATATTGATAGTTATAACTATAATTGTTTCCATGGTTGCTTTTTTTTGTTGTTATTGTCGTCTTGTTTTTGTGGGTTGATTACTTTTTTGGGTGGGAGGAGGGGGAGCCAGGAGGGAAGGGGTAACAGGCAGGATTATGTAATCACATAATAGCCTCTGTTGGAAGAGACCTAAAAGGATTATTGAGCTCACATCCTGGCTCCAAACAAGACCATACAGAATTCAAACCAGATACCTTTAAGAATTGTCCAAACTCTTTTGGAACTCCAGCAAGCTTAATTTTTTGTGATTGAAGTGGAGAAAAATAAGTTTCTTGAAAACCAGGGCTAAAGCTGGACACAATAGATATAAGACAGGAATCATGTTACACATGAGACATTTGTTGCTGCCAGCATTACCTACTTGCTAGAAGAAGGTATTGGTACACTTCCTGTGCATGTGTAATTGCTTATAGAAGGCATATATACAAATTTCAGGGATACCCAAGTAAACCAGGATGCTTAGATCCTTAAAGATGAATTTAAGCACTAAATATAAGATATATAGGACTAGATTTTATGATTCAAATCACACTGTCCTCTTTTCCTACATGTGACGATACAAACTTGAAAGACTAACATTCGCCTACAGTATAAACCTATGTAACATGTATAAAGTGTATTTCTGTGGACATTTCTAATATGAAATTTGTTATTAAAAGAAGAGTATTTTGTGATATTTCATCACTATATATTCAAAAGCTCACTCATGAGTGATATATGAAATGAATGTGTACTGAACATCTGCACTACAAAAATAGTAAGAGATAATGTGAGGGATTTTGTGATTAAAGGGGACCCTGACCATGTTTGTTAGGATTATACTCTGGCCAGAACCACTCATTCCCTGAGAGAGAGCTCATCTCTTCTACTCTGCCTGTACAGCTATTATGAACAAATACCTGGAAATCAGTACTTTAATATGCTATGCAATGTAAGACCACGAGCATTTCAGCTTATAGCTGTCAGTAAATATAGAATACAGCTCTGTGTTTACAGGTCTAAATCCAATAGGCTATACGAACTGCAATCCTCTATACACCACTAGTAGTAAGAGGGTTGTTTATTTTTCCCCCTCCTTTCCCATCTCTAGCTTTCAACTTTTTTTTTTTTTTTTTTTTTTTGCTTTGTTCCCCTCTCCTCCCCCCAATTTTGTTATTTTGTTGACACAAGATTGCACAGTATATATTTCTTCATACCTAATATTAACTCTGGTAGTTTTCCTAATGAAGAAAGTCCATAAACCCTCAGTGACCATATGCTATTACATATGTTCAATGCAAACTGCAGATGTAACACTTGTAGAGTGTCATCCTTTAACTGATCTGGATGTTAATCCGCAAATTGAACAAGTGGAGAACCTCTCAAACTGCTATGCCTGTAAGCAACAGAACAAATGCTCTGTCATGTATGCCCTTATCAAAGTTCACCAGCATCCCAGTGACAATACCTGAGCTAGATTGTTTTTCTTAGATTCAGATATTTTGACTTTTAGAACAAAAGCTAGAAATTCCAGGTATGTCAAGATTATTCTACTGTAGATGATAATTTTGATTAAATAAGCAGAATTTACTCCCAAACACTTCTTCTTTTGTATGAAAAATAAATTTAAAACAGAGCAGTCCTCCAACAATTTTAACCCACCATGTCTCTCATATGCATGACAACATTTCTGGTTGTAAAAAGCAGTCCAAATCAGGCTATAGCCTTCTTCGCAATGTATTTATCAAGAATCATGAGATCCTTGTTCATGTCTTTATACTAAAATAGGTACTGAGACTACAAATCTAGTAATCTACAATAAAAGTGCTCTTTTTATTCTTCTTAGTTTCCAAAACATTTTTAAAATGATTTTTAAACATCTTATGAGATAAAAAGAACGCATTGAAACTTCAAAAAATTTCATGAAAGGAGAGATTTGGTACGACTAGAGCAAAAAATGACCCTTCTACTGGAACGCTCGTGGAAGATTCAAGGCAGAACCAATATTCAACTAACAAGCAAGCAAGTGGGAAGCCATAAAAGCAATTGAGATAGCGTTTTATTGAAGGTATATTTGTCCACCTCCTTTGAAACTGTTAGGGTTTCCTTTAAGTTTGAATTCTAGAAATGCCTCTTGGTAATACAGTAAAGATAAATAACTTAATGTAGTACAAAATGATGTTGGAGCTTGAAACAACAAATTTCAGAAGCGAGATGAACATTTTACCTTGATAGCATATTGTGATATTGTTCACTGCCAGAATTTTCCATTATATTTGAGTGCACAAAGACACTATCTCCTCCCACTTAATTCCTAAGCAGGTATTTAACTCCTTCCCTCTCTTTCCATTTAATTGGCTTTGACTTTAACACTAAAGCCTCACTGATGATTATCATATGTCCCAGACAAATGGAAGCTCTTAGGTACTATGTGATACGGATTTTAAAAAGAAAACAAAACAAACAAAACAACCCAAAACATAGCCCACACTTGCACTGAAATGCAGGACAAGTTATAAGGAGGTATTTCAACAATGTGTTATGATCCGTGAAGCTTATTTATCTTGGTCTTAAATGGGTATATCTCAGCAGAATTTGAACGCTTGAAAGCACTTAACAATCTTGCAATATGTTGTGTGCTAATTTACAGTTAAAAAGTTTTGTTTTGTTAAAATGACAGATATTTTTAGGTGTCCATTATAAAAATACTAGCTCAGCAAAGATTAGGGTTGATATCATGTATCTTGCTTAACCATTCCACAGTTCTTCCTGCTTACCATAAGAGACGACTAGCTTTGTCTTTTTCCACACGATGCAATAGCATTCTGAGCAGTTTTTACTGCCACTTACCACCTCCCAACTAGTTTTGCACAGATTAATTCTTCCTCAGCGAAACATGTGTGTCTGGGGGAGGGGAAACATGTAAGAAATCTATAATCCTATGTATTTATACTGCACAAAGCTTGGTATAATGTTAATCCTTGAGTTTTTTTTTAACTACTAATAACCTTTAAGTACTGCAGTGGACCTATTTTATACTCCTTTTGGAATGTTTTGTGGTGTAATCAAAATAAGTTACTTCAGAGTTAACAATTATTTTCAAAGATTGTTTTGTTTGTTGAATGAAAATGTAGGATTTCAAATAGAAACTGCATAATTTATTATATTTCCTGTAACTACAATTCATTTAAATGCATTTTTTTTTTCTATTTTCCTTAGCTGTATTAAGAAATTAGTGATAAATTCACTTGATACAGAAAACTGATATGTTGAACTAAAATCCTGAAATAATTTATGATACATATTTTTATTACTACAAAGAAGTTGACAAAAGCTTCAGCCATTACTCTGCTCGTGGGTAGTAGATATAGATCAGATGTTTATCTAGTGAAAATAATTGAGAGAAATAAGTGAGAACTACAACAGTTTGTACTAGTTGAACTGGCTTAGGTCCTCGGTAGCTTTAGGTCATAACTTTTATGTATTGTGTGGCTGATTATCTAATGTAAAAAATTTCATCATGTTTCCTTGAGTTGTCTCTTTAATTAAAAAAAACACTGAAACATAAGAATAAACAGTTATATTATCCAACATTAATGCACTAGTCCTCTGGAGAGATTTTTTGAGAATTATTTTTAAACTTACCTTTTGTGCAATAAAAATATATAGGCTAGCTAGCTAGCGTTCTTGTTTTGTTTTGTTTTTTAATTATCCATAAATTTTCTATGTTATTCGTCACTTATACAGATGATAGTGTACGTGTAAAATTTAACAGATTGTACAAAAGTATTATATATCACTTTAAAACACTGCTTCATAATGAAATAAATCAGTGTGTTTAGAGGAGCTGAGTGAAGCTTGAGCAACCACTGGCAAATGCAAGAAGTACCCAGCAAAACATGCACAACTGCAGATTAAGCACAATAAAACTGCCATAACATGCTCCTGCACATAGCTTTCCAGCTCACAGTAGCCTGAATTACCTTACACAATGCGATGGTTTACCCCAGAATCTTTTATTGTCATAAGGTCTGCCCTAGAGTCTGTCATGACTTTAAATCACTCCTGGAATATTTGGTCCAATTATGAGTTAGACAGGCAAAGAACAAAGGAAATTCAAACACAGCTAGATTTAAGACAGATTAACCTAAAATACTTAGCGCCAAGTTTAAAACCCTTCCAGACACTATTCAAATTTCTACCCTGATAACTATTTAATTTTAGCAAAGACAGTGCAAACCCTTTAATACCATAGTTACATAACCATTCCATACCCACTGTATCTCTAGAAGTCCCAGTTCTTCCTTATGTGTGCTTTTTTCCCCCCCCCACAATATCTGATAATCTAACAGAAAATATTTTCAAAGTTTGTCCTGCACTATAGCCAAGGACTGACATTAAATCACTTAGAGGAGTAATACCTGAGCAATCCTTCTATGGTTATAAAATAGCTATGGACAGGCAATACTTGGTGTCCTCACACTTCCAAATACAGCTGTAAGTATGTCTTACACAAAAGGATTTTTGCAGGAATGCAGGGATGAAACACATTCATTATCAAATGTTTAAAGAAAATACAAACAGTCAAACTGTAAGGGTTATTTCCCACATCACATGACCACATCATTATTTTTTTCCCCTTGAAATTGTGTCTAGGAAGCACCCCAAAATCTTTTTCTCTTCACTGGAGAAGCCTTCCATTATTTCATTCTACATTTTTCACTGTTTCTCCCCCCACCCGCCCAACCACCATCTACTTTAAAGGTATACCTTTGAGAATTCATATTGTGGTTTTGATATATTTGGCTTGGTCTTCTATGTTATACTGAATTTAATCATGGGGTCATTTGGGCCAAGTAGCTCTGCTGTTTCTAATCTACTAACTGCACATTTTTGCTGAAATTGGAGAGGACAAGTCCTATTAGGATTTTGACACCATCGGTCAAGAAGTCTTTATTTCTTCTATAATTTTATTTTTCATTGAGCCATGTTTTCAGTTTTTCCAGTTCATACTGGGAAATTGAAATCACCCATCACTATAGCCTGATTGTTTTCTTATTTTCTTCATGTTGTGCTGAGGGTAGTTGCTCTCTTTCCTCTCCTGCCTCCTTGTTCCAGAAGTAATCTGTGTCCTTTTACTTTATCAGGCTTACAGCTAGGATGTACGTACATCTAACACAAATTGTTGCTTTAGAAGAAAATACAGCTTTGAAGGTAGTAAAGCAATTCAGCAGATTTCTCAAGTATTTCTCACCTAACTCTACATTTAATGAAGTTTTAACCTCCTTTCCAAACTCTTCAAGGACGTAAAGAAGGAACAGTTAGAAAGAGAGAAGTGAGAGAAAATGGGGGGCCCCTCCTTTGGTTTGAAAGCTGTACTGCAATGCTGAATTTGAGTAATTACATCTCACTGACACTGAATGAACAAGCCTTCCTCTTGCATCTATATCTGCTAGTTCTCTCAAACCCCTGCTTGTGGACCCCCACAGGGAGCTGCACCACAAAGCATAGGCAAGCAAGGAAGGAGAAGTGATCCCAAACTGTGATAAGAGACTTGTTGACAGTACCCTGTTTATGCAATATGATGCAGAGGAGTGGCAGCTGTTTTACGTCCACCTTTGTCTTACAAACAAAGTTCTGTGAGCCCATGCTCACCTGTTTATTTACACATGCCTACTGCATGTGTATACAAACAGTCGTGCTCTCTAGCGTGAGCATAAACATGATGTATTTAATGTTATAATTTAAAATGCAGGAACTGTGCAAAACATTCAAATAAAACATTGCATCTGACTTCATTCAACAAAAAGGAAAACTAAGAGCAGAGGGTGAAGTTGTATTTGATCAGACCTTGTTTTGTCCTTGTTTTGCTGTGCCTGGAGATATTGCAAGTTCACTTACAGCTTCACATACAGTTTTGCTGCTACTCTGATTAAATGCTATATGATATCCAATCTTTGTAGCTAAATGCCCATATGGTGGAGAATTACGGCTCATCAAAACAGAGAAAGAAATATATTTTTTACTATAGAACATAATATTAAATGAATAACAGGATATCACTATTATAAATAAAGCTGTAGTATCATCTTTCTTTACAAGTGCACTAATCAGCCTAAGGAAACGTTTGTCTTCTTGCAAAAGCAATGGCTTCTGACAAAGATGGCTAAATAATAAGCATCTTTGTATATCAGTTATTGAAAACAACCACCACCACCAAACAAGCACACAAATCAAGAGGCACTGGCTGTGTTGGGCAATGAAGCTCTTCTATAGGTAATTCCTTCCTTTTTTTAGCTTGTACTGGTATTGCATACTTCTATTCTACAGAATATGTTCAAAAACATTATCACCCCTTTTAGCCAGAGAGCAACAATTATTTAATGACTACATCCTTACACAGATACTGTCTGCATATTTCCCACACTATTATGTGCTAGTACGGATATCAGAAGTGGTAGTTCTTATTTAGGAGGGGTATAAGAATACTAAAAATGACAACAAATTTTTTTTTAAGTCTTCCAGAGAAAAGAATAGGAAGTTGGTTACTGCTAGCTGAAGAAACGATAAGAGAAATAATATTGAAACACCTATATCTTCTCATTTTCAGACCATGCTTCCATTTGTCAGAGTCTAAAAATTGAGAATATCCATTAAAAAACATTACAATTCCTTCCTTCTGTGCATAGGAAAAGTATCAGCCTCACTTCTCTTATATAGAAGCAATGTATACAACAATCTAGCCTTGAGCTTAAAAATAAAAAAAAATAAAAAATACTTTTGGGTTCATAACACAAATCACGTCACTTAAACAGAAAATATATCAGTGTATATCATACAAAAGTTCAAGTCAAAACAGCAATTTTTAGCTTCAATCATTAAACACATCTGCTAAAGCAGATCAGTAGAAAGTTAGGTGTTAACAAACCCACACCCAAAAGAAAGACATCCACTGTCTGAAGTAATATTTTTATTGCCTGCCTTAAGAAATGTAATATGAATATTTTTGATATTTTACTATATTTTAGCATTAGAGCTGATGGATTATATCTAAGTATTCTAAAATATACAATAAATATCTGTAGCTTTTTAAAAAGTTACCTTGATTTTTGTTAAAAAAAGTTAAAAAGGGAAAAAGAATAAAATAAGCTTAGCAGGACTGCATAAGATTAGATACTAGAACTCTCTTCCCACTGTCATATTTAGTTCTGTATATAAATTTAACAAATTTTTTCAGACACACTACTTTCCAGTAAAGATAACTAAAAACTTAAAACTGCACTCATTATTGTGAGTATTCAAACCTCTAAATGCAGTGATAAAAAAAACACACAGAACAAAAAAGACAGTTTCTCTATTGCACTCTTTCAGCTTGATCAAGCTGCTATTTCAGGCCACAGCTTAATCTAGAACTGCTTATATTCTTCTAAATTAATATTTTAAGTAATTTGAATGATACTATGTAACTGGTATTGCCACAAACAAAACAAACAAGAAATCTGTAAGTTTCAAATCTGAATCCTATAGTCAAAACCAAATAAAATAAGCAACAATACAATGAGATAGAATTTGTTCACATGAATTTGACCCCTGCAAGAGACAACAAAGCCAGATGCATCATTTATCACAGATTATGTTTTTTCCTAGCTTTCTTTTCACACTGTGCCAAGCATAAAACAAGTTAGAAAGACTATTAGTATTGATTTGAACATGTACCTTCCTTCACATTACAACCCTCTGAAAATTCAGTTAGGGATTAGGTTCTCAGCAAACTGAAACTGCCCTACCTCACACCACTACTACAAGAGTCACCTTCCTGCCTTTTTTTTTTTTTTTTTTTTTTTTAAATCAGTATACCTTATCACAAATAAAGCAATAGAAACCAGCTTGGTGTTGACTATGCCACCTGTCAAAGAAGAACCTACAATAACCTACAATTTCAGATGGTTTTTTCTTGTGTCTTTTTTCATCTTTTTATGTATTCACACACGCACACACACACACACTTCTTCCCATTAAGTCTGTATAACTTCTGCATCCCACACAGAACAGCCACTACACAGAAGGGACCTATACCAACTGGGTGGGCTGGGCTTTTTGCAATCCAGGTATTTTAAGTCACCCCGTTTCCTGAAGTGCCATCTATAAGGGCTGCAATTAATAATTCTTTCTCTGGTTACTATATAATAGAAGCCCAAACCCACCACTCCTTCTGAAAAATTGAAGAGATAACGGTTAAACAAAAGACTATACTTAATGCCTTAGGGTTTTAGTGTTTAAAAGGACAGGCAAGTATAGCAATCAAATCTCAAAAACAGCAGGCTAGGAATTCACTTGTGATACTTTCCCTCAACAATAATGTAATTTTCATTTCCTGGGAGGAACTAGCCTTCTAGTGTGGCTACTACACAGTAAATCTTAGATACGCGTTTTCTACCAATAGATAAACTGATCTGCTGCTTTTCAACACAATAATTTTGTTAAGCACGTAAACTTGTGAAATGGTTTAGACAAACAGTCTAGAGACACCTAGCAGATAAACCATTCCATCACAACAAAGCTTTTTGTCATGAACAATATTACATTTCTGAAGTATCACAGGCTATTTGCATTACAGTTGGTGTTACAGCTGGAAAGATTATCATGGTGAAAATGGAAAAAGAAACAAACAGGGAAGGAATGCTCACCTGTATCCAAAGATCTAGGTGTGCAGAAAAGACTCCACAGAGGAGGAATCTCCAGAAAGAGATCCTTCCCCACTGGCAGTCAGCCCATAAATGGAGTCTAGGAGAGCAGCCAGGGTTCACCACCTTCACCTGTGCTCCCATGGCAGACTCAGTTCTTGCCTCAGGTGATCAATCAGTGGTTCAGGCTGTGACTCAACAGTTCGCATACAATTTGTAAATAGCTTTTCCTTCATCCTCATTCATCCTATAATTCTTAATGTGTGATGAGCAGTTGACAAGCATAAATCATAAGTAACATAATGTTTGCCTTGATGCAATCAATGTTAGAAATATATATTTCAAGCATCTAACTAGAAGTTGTCATTTTCCAGTTTTACTTTCTAATTGTAACTGAGTGTAAACTGAATACAGATTGCTTACACAGAATGCTTAGCAACACAGTGCTGCAATTATCTTTGTCAAACTTTTGGCAAGTTTAGATATTTTATCTCAGAATTATGAGTGGCAAACGCAAGTAAAGCCTGCAGAATATTTGTAGTATGTATATTGACATAGATTTTTGCTTTATAAATCCAAAAGGTATCTCAAGGATTTCAAAAGTATAGTGCAGTTTGGTATTATAAAAGCTCTATGCTATCCTCTACTGTCATTAGTAAAAAAAATCAACCCAATTTAAGTAGCAGAATGTGTTTAAACAGGTGTAATCCATTCTGGATGCCAAAGTGTAGGCCATACATTCTATGCTGTTGCTAAACATGGCTAGCACCTGAACACTAATAAGGTGCTAATTAAGAACTGCCATTTTAAGTCTATCATGCTTTTACATCTGAACTTACCATATGCTCCAGATCAGATTTCCTACTGTGGAAAAATTGAGATGGCTCAAGCTGTTGATATGTAATAAACCATTGCCATTCAGTATCTTCTCTTAAAAGTGCCTTTCCTTCTGTAACTGTACGCGTAGGCATTAGATAAGATTACCATATGTTTCTGTATCTATCTTGGGCATGTTACATCTGCACAAGAAAAAGTCTCTGGAAAATTATGGTGCAGTGCTAAAGAACCATCCATGATTAATGCCACGAATTGTGGACCAGTCAGCTTGCTGGAGTACAAGAATTTATGTTCTTCCTGGTAAAACCTACTAATGACAGAGATCAAATCAGTGATGCAGAATTAAAAAATAAAAAATTAAAATAAAAAAGAGTTGGTCCCAGGCTAAGCCTGAAAAAAATAGTAGAAGTCACTCTCCTCCATCAGCACTGTCCCTTATCTAGATGCTGTTGTTTGATGCAACAACAATGGTAAGAAATACACATTTGATTCTAATAGTATAGAGAAGAGATGCACAAGGCTGTAAAATATTCAGTGAAAGCATCAGTCAAAAATCACTTCTATTTTTGACGCCCATTTTCTTAACATCCTTCTGAAGCAATGGATATAAAAGTTACATTTTATTTGAGATGTACTACATACTGAAAATATTAAGTTTTCTTCTAGACTTTGCTGATCTGTGGAATGAAGGCAAATTGTATAAAAATGATATGTAATGTAAGCATCTCAGGAAGAAAACGTGAAATTTCATTCAGTGATGGTTCCTCAAAACAAGTAAAACTTTAATTTGTATCCATGTCTTTTCATATTCATATGAATATTTTTACTATTAGTTTTCTAATTACTTATATAAATAAAAGCTCAACTACATGGTGCAACAGTAGCTTATTGATAATCATATATAATATCATTACTGATATTCCAGGAGTTGAACAGCATTTGTACTTTGTTTCCCAGAGGTCACCAAGCAACTGCATTCCTGATAAAAGTACCTATTTTTTAATAATAGATATTTGCAAGGATGTTGTCTGTTGCAACATGTTGAAATAATTTTAAAATTATATTTCAGTATCAATTTCTTACCATGTCCAGACAACAAAGTCAGAAAGCAAGCCAGCCTGGCCATGTGCTCGTCACTTTTTAGTCCTACATTTAATCACAGCATACATAAGCCAAAAGCAGTCTTTCATGTTTCAGTACACTGGCAGTTTTCAAAGTATGCTCTTCTGAACACGTTTCTAATACACAGAGCTGAAAATGGGAGGACAATTTTAATTTACAAACAAAACACAAAACACAAAGTTCAGTTAAATAGACAATTCTATGACAGACAATAGCTTGCTAAAACTAAGCCATTATACCTTATCAAAGCCTAGAGTTGTTGAAAACTGAATTTATTTCAGATGTTTGCAACACAATAAAATGCATGTGCTGAATAACATCAACAGGAATGCATATTGTATGGGCAATTGAGAACTGACTTTATCTGGATTTGTTAATTCACTCTGAACATTCAGTGTTCAGCGTACATTAGGATTTTTCATTTCTCATGCACTGATGTGACCTACTGACAATGTTACATTGGGTCACAAAAATACAGTCTTGCTCCTGCAACTCTTAGCCATATGAATTGTCCTTGGGCATAAATGTAAGTAGATCCATTAAGAGAAAGAAAAAGAAAAAAAAAAGATTTACATGGGTAAGGAGCACACAGTCAGTTCCCCAGGGAACATTTAAAGTCTTCTTAGGGCTGTATGAAATTCAGCTTGCTCTTATTTGTCAACAGCTTCATGTACAGTATCTAGACAAGATTTCTATCTGACAAATTTGGAAGAAAACAGATCAGATCTGCTTGTTTATCTACTAGGAACCTGAAACCTGCAATTTGAAAAAGGTAGCACTAGCCAGAGACATCCACAGGCTCCATTCCAGTAGAGGTGAAGCTGCTACAGCACCATAGGACAGATGCAAGACCAACTTAACTGTTTATGCAACACTGTCATCCTTAACTGATTGCTCCTCTAGCTGTGGGTGGGAGCATCAGTTTGCTATCAAGCCCGTAGGTGGAAGAGCATGTAATTGCACAGCCCCCAAAGCAGTCTGTCTGAAAGATAGTGACTTAGAAAACCATAATATCCCTCCCAGTCTCTCCATTGTACCAGACAGAAATAAACTGACAAATATCTGCACCTGGGGTGATGTATGAGCCAAGAAACATCAATGTCATTATGCCATCAGGTATATTAGTGAATTATGCTTCTGCTCATTCTTCATCTTCATCCATCTCTTAACACTTGTCTGCACAAAATGGATTCTTATTAGGTCCCCAGAGCTCTCTCATCCCCGTGTACAGAAAGAGTGATAACTCCTGAGCTTAAAAGAATAGAGTGGCCTACTCGTCCCTACAACTTTAACCAGGATGCAGAAAGGGTCTTGCATCTAGGAAGGCACAGCCAACTGTTAATGAAGAACAGTGGGCATTTCTATGCAACCGTTCCAAGGCACCTCATATTTTCCCATGTTCTTAACCAAAAATAGTTTTCACAAAAGATAAAATCTTGAAAAATTCAGTATTGTTACAGACAAGAATCCTTGCTAATGGAGACCTAAAAAGATGTCCAAGTAAGCAGCATTTAAAATAACATTTAAATGTTCAAACCCATGGCATAGAAGAAAAGTGGAATCACAGAATCATAGAATCAGAGAATCATTAAGGCTAGAGAAAAGATCATCATCTAGTCCAATTGTTGAGCCATCACCACCATCCCCACTATACCAGGTACCTCAGTGCTTATCTACCCTTTTCTTGAACACCTCCAGGGATGATGACTCCATCACTTCCTTGAGCAACCTGTTGCAATGCCTCACCATAGTTTCAGAGAATAAATTTTTCCTAATATCCAACCTGAATCTCTCCTGGTGCAACTTGAGGTCATTTCCTCTTGTCCTATCACTATTATCCAGGAGAAGAGGCTGAACCCAACCTCCTTTCAGGTCATTTCAGGACACACTCCAGGTCCCAAAGTTTTTCTTGTAGTATAAGGCACAAATTGAACAGAGTATTCACCAGGGTCATGGACAGAGGGTAATCACCTCTCTACTCCTACTGGTTACACTACTTCTGATACAAGCCAGGATGCTGCTGGCCTTCTTGGCCACCTGGGTGCACTGCTAGCTCATGTTCAGCTGGGCTGTCAACAAATATACCCAGGTTTTTCTTCTGTGTGCAGCCTTCCAGCCACTCTGCCAAAAGCCTGTAGCGTTGCCTAAGGTTGTTGTGGCCAAAGTGCAGGACAAGGCACTTGGTCTTGTAGAAACTCACAACTGTCTTCAGCACATCAATCCAGTTTGTCAAGATCCCTCTGCAGAGCCTTTCTACCCTCAAGAAATCAGCTCTTCCTCCCAGCTTGGTGTCATCTGCAAACTTACTCAGAGTGCATCCTACACCCTCGCTCAGATCATCAAGAAAGATCTAAACAGGACAGGACCTAGTATCACTCCCTCAGGAATACTACTCATGACCAGTCACCAGTTGGATTTAACTCCATTAACCATCAATCTCTGGGCTCAGCCCTCCAGCCAATTTTTGCCCAGAGAAGAGTATACTTGAAGATACACTTGATTGTAACTGGAAATAGGTGTGCAAGTCCAATTTTCAGGTTAGGCAGAGAATGCTGTATTTTGAATGCTAAAATATATGACAGAATTGTTCGTAAATGAATAAACATAAAAAATATCAATAACAATCCTGATTGTGATCTGCATTCTTGATTCACCGAGGAAATGAAGAGAAGCCATCCCTCCCACAGACAATATTAAGCACCTCTAAACCCCTTAAAGATCTCAGGTATTATGTTGCAGGCAGCTAGCATAGTACAAAAAAATAACCACAAAAAATCCACCCTGATCTCTTAAGTGCTTCCTTCCTCTATGAAAGCAGAGATAAAACAGACCTGAAATGCTTATCTTCAGTCAGTGTACCCCTCTCAGGACTGCACTGTGGGCTGTTGCTGGCCAACAATCCCAAATCCAGAGCCATGAAAGGAACATGACCACACAAGAATGTCACTGTCCCTAGGAGCCCCACAGCAGACACCCACTGATCTGTGCCCATGTCGCTCGCACCCAGAAAAGCAGCCTCCTCTCAGCTCACAGAAATATCTCTCAGCAGCTGACAAATTTGTGCTAGCAAACCAAAATAACTCTGCAAGGAAAGTTTACGAGCACTTGCTAGTTGCTCTTTCCAAAATTATCCAGAGTATACACCTTTCACATATCCTTGGGCCCATCCATAACTGAAGTTTTCCGAAACACTGCAGTGTGGAGCAGAGATTAAATTTAACTCTGTTAGAAAAATTGCCTGGAGCTGGCATAAGGAAAGATTGGTGATTTTATGCATAAGACATGGGGCAAGGTCTGAGAAGTAGAGAGTCTGGCTCGACAAGAGAGAGTGCAGACTTTGCACTCCAATTTAACACCTTTGTAAAATAGATCCATCGGGTCTGTTTTTCCCTCTTCCTGTTAATATCACAGATTCCTCAGCAGTCTACAGCAGCTAAAAGGACTCAGTCTACAGTTTATTTGACAAAATTAGATATTTATTATAGTGCTTGAAGATGAAACTATAATTTTCTTCTGTGTACGTAGGATCACAAAAGCACCTCCTGATTTCGGTCTACCCATTTACTCCCTATGAAACAAAATCACTTTGACTCATCTGACTATGAACACTCCTGTTTGGATGAACTTTGATCTTATTTGGAGGAACCAACACACACACATACATACATACATATATTTTTATATATACATATACATATATACATATTTTATATATACGTATGCATATATATATATATTTTTTTTTAAAGAAAAATAAGACTTCATGGTCTTTCAATGCCCAAGGAAATAAGACATTCAGAAAAATAGTATTTTGGATAGCAGAATAACTTTCAGAGATAACTGAACATTTTAGGGGCATGAGAAAAATCATGAATGCTATATGACATTCGAGATGAAATTTAGGTAGCATGTTGAGGGACTGGAAAACTAGAAGAGTAATATAAAATAAGCTATGCTTTGAAATCTCATAGACTGATGCACAAAATATTTTCTCTCTTTATTGGGTTAAAATTTATCCACTGTCTAAATTAAACCTGGGCATATTCGAACACTTGGTCAAACTCATACATTCATGCTCAACTACCTAAGTATTTCAAGCAGCAGAAAGATATCTGAGAGGATGTACAGAGAAGGAAGGGGAAGGCAGGGGAGGACTGAGGGATGCCCATGCTCAGCCAAGCCTGACCTTTCACTCTTTTTGCCAGAAAAGCTTTCTCATCTCTTGTTACCACTATACATTTCTGCTCTAGCGAGGAGAGGGATTGTTCTCTGCAGTTAACCAGTTATTTGTGGAATGCCACTTTCTTCCTAATTCACAGCAGTTTCTGAAAGGATACCTGGCTAGCAACTTGCTTATTCTTGTTCATATAATTTTATTTGTATAGTCCACTGAAATAAATATAAACAGATGACTACAACCTTTCACGTCAATTTAGAGATTGAATTCCAAGAAAAGAAAAAGATAAGGAATAACAACTTGTTACTGAGCTCAGGAACAAACCTGTTTTCTGTCTTTTCTGAAGTTCTTAACAACTAAGTAGAGGATGTCAACTAGTTTGCAGGTATGATTCTCACAGGACATTTAATGTAGCTCAGGAAAACTTAGATTTACATAAACATCTCCAGTGCATGCCTCTTTTTTGCCCTCCAGAAGCACAGTAGATGTAATTTTAATTTTAGTTTTGTCTCTGTGAAATAGTAAAATGTCTATAGTTTGAAAAGAGGCTTTACACTTTGTACCAAGGATTTTGTTCGATATGGTGTTTTTTCAGCGTGGACATAAATACAAAACTCTTGCAGTCATTAGTAAACGCTTCCCCACGTAGGTCCATTCATTCCCCATTCTCCAGGTAGACACATTTATAAAATAAATTGCTATTCAGACAACGTAATAAGGTAGCACTAATGACAACTGTTCCCTGCAGATAAATAAAGCCTGAAGGCTAAGAAACTTGGTGGAAGCATTGCTCACTTGAATAAAGTACAAACTTTGTATTTAAAGTGTGAACATGTTGTTTGTTTATTCAAGTAGCATTTAATCCAACAATGACAACAATAATACATTTTAATGTTATTTTTCCCTCACTTCAGATACACAGTCAGAAAAAAGAAAGATGATTTATTGCCTTAGCAGTCACCTCCATCTTCCTTTCTTTGTGATGTCTGGTTAGCATCCATGGATCACTGCTATCTAAAAACTTCAACTGAGTAATCCTTCATTCATTATCAGCTTACAGGAAAACAGTTTCTTTACCTGTTGCTTTTTTTCAAACAGTCAACAATATTGTCATGGGATTTTGGAGAATAATGACTTAGCACCAACTAAGTATGTTCCACGTTAAAATACAATCAGCCATTCATATCACTGTCTCAGATTCAATTTTGAAAAATAACTGAAACTTTGCATGCCACAGAATCAACAAGAAAATGGTAACAGCTCAGTCATTAAAAAATCATTTGGTATTCATTGCAACAACATTAATCATAATGTATTCATTTGGCATTCATGTGGCTGTCACATGTAAAAGTTCAATTATAATGCACACTAGCTAATGAACATATAAAGTGTTACTGAATCAACATTACTGTGCAACATTTTCTCTCTTGAATTATTCATATGCTTCAGGTTTAAAAATCTATCCCCAACAAGCTGTTAAAAAGCAGCAATGTATTATAAAAGACACATTTTGGAAGCCTTGCTTTTGAAATCTGTTCAACTGTCTGTCTAAACAAATGCCCATGTAGCCTCTATCACTGTAGTATCTGAGTAGCTGGAGAGTTGCCCATGGCTTTCACACATACCTAAAACCATACTGTTAAAATGTGGTCCCATTATTTTCAACATGGACAGTACAGCACTACATATGAGTCCAGATGGAGTAAGGTAATTAACTTCCCATCATTTCAGTGGGAACTTCTAAGCATTTTTGAGTGCTTAGAAGCTGAGTTCTGGTCTTGAGTGCAGGGAGTGCCTCCTTGTGATCACAGCAGCATAAATAGACTGTTATGAAGGCAAATCATCCACAACTGGTAAGGACCTTGTCGTGCTGTGAGGTAACCTCCACCTTTAAAATAAATAATCTACAAAAGTCTTGGACACTAGGAGATACATGTGAGCAGAAGGCTAAGAGAGATGAGAAATTCATCTGCAAACATATAACCTCTGTAAACTATCATCTTCCTATCTATCTTAAGCGTGGGTCGTATAGCTCCATCTCTCATCACCACAGGAAAGAAATCTACTAAAAAAAATTAATTAATTGAGCTCTTGAAACCCCACATAAGTGGTGAATCCAAATAATATTGAACAAACATGGCAGGAGGAGTCAAGGAGTGGTTTGTTCCGAAGGCTGATGGGAGCTTGATCTACAGCTGCCTTTGCTCAGGAGCAGAGCTGATGGCCATGTGGTGCCAGGTGTCAGTGGTGTTCCAGTGAGCTAGAACTCAAGTAGCCAACTCAAAATGTAGGTGAGGTTGAGAGTTCATTGCACGATTTAAATTATTTCAAGGTATCTTTCAAGCTTGGAAGAAACCTAGGCTTACTGCTGTTTTGGCGATTTGATAAAGACAAACTGAAGAAAAAATAAAAAAGCATCTTTGAAAGAAAAGCAAAACTGAAGTCCCTATGTGCTTTCCAGCTATCATTTAAAATACCACTGCTTTCTACTCACCTGCCTCTTTTAATGAACTCTGCATGTATTGCCTTTTATGTGATCTCTAACTTATAATCTTCCACATTGTTTTCATTTTTCAAGGTACATTCAATTACCCTCATTATTTTAACATACATCCTACACATCTACTTCCTACAGTGTGCCTGTCTCATTTTTAAGGCCTATGTTTTGAAAGGAAGAAAACTGATTTACAGTCATCATTTTTGCATGGGGGAATGACAAGGAAAGTAGACTTAGAGAATAATTCCTGCTATAGGTAAATTTCGCACTCTGTTATTCACAGTGAACTTTTAATGCTGATGTACAAAAATCCCTGTTTCACAATCTCCGTAGAAATCCTGAGAAGTCAGCAGATTCTTTCTATCAAGCATTTAAAAATATTTTTGTATTCATTTTATTTATATCAGAGTTGCTTGTTCTCCATCACAGGTAGCATGCTCTCAGCTGTGTTTGCTTTGAAACTTATTTGGGCCTAATAACTATCTAAATAGCATAAAGGAAATGGGAAATCTCTATCTGGAAGATATAAAAGTCTTGCTTTCTTAGAGGTAACACACGTATTTATATGCAATTCTAGAAAATAGCAGTAGTAGGCAGAAAGTTAGGGCTAAGATTTTTTGCTTTTAAAATGAGAGTCTCACATCAAATGAAAGTCAAAAATATATCTGTGATATCTTATTTTAATCTCTTGTACACAAACTACATCAACTGCAATTTTAAAATAAGGATAGATATAAAAGAATTGCCAACATAAGAGGGTGCTTTGAGAATAATTAAAAAAAAAAAAAGTCACTGAATCTTCCCTGCAAATTTATTAGCACATAAGATCTGAGAAATCTCTGAATTCCTGCTGTCAGGAGAGGGGATAAGGCTGGAGAGAACTGGAGCTGCCAGAGCAGAAATATCACTACTTTTTCTTTCAGATTATCAGCAAAAACAATAGTCGTATGCACGTACCAATAGAAATAGCGATTGCTAATTAGTTATAACAGATAGATATTACCCATAATGTGAAAATATACGGTGGGCTTTAAATAAAAGAGTCCTTATCATGTCAACTATGTTTTTTTTTCCTTTTTCTAAATGTATTGCTTTCTTGGAAAACATTCACCCTTTCACATCAGTGATTCTCTTGCCAGGTTCTATCTGTTAATAGTCCATAATTCAACACTGAGAGAGAATTGCTCAGCTTTGCAAATTCTCTACTCAGCACAAATGCATTTGGTTTTCTTTTTTTTCCCAAAAATTAGAAGTGTTGAAATGTACTGAACTAGAATGCAAATATAGCTGTTAGCATTTTAAAATGTTTCCCTTTATTTACATCACAGGAAAAGCGTCCATATAACCAAATGCTACTCTCAAGTCAGCAGTCACACCTGTGATCTACGTGCCTATTCTATTACTTATAGATTGTTATTTGCTCTAAATGCAACTCTATTTTATTATGATGTTATCAGTTACTGCATTTTATTCCTTCAGTGCTTTTAGTTTAGGATAAATTACTCATTTGGTAAGCATTAAAACAAGGAAGATAAAGCTGGATCATAATATTTTATTCTAGTGGTTCATACAAGAAAAGCATATGAAGAATGTGATATAAGCCTTAGCATAGCAAGGTTTTAGGCTTTACCTACAGCCTGAAAACATTATCTTATAAATTCTTTGCATAGAATTTCCTAGTAATCAGGGAGTTTGAGCATCTTATGTATTTTTAAATGAAATATGCATATTAGCAATTGAAAATAATGAATGTTATGATTGGGAGAAGTGTATCACTCATACGTACTTCAACCCTTCAGCCAAACTTTTTTGTTAAAGATTCATTTTAGGCTAAATATAAAAGGAGTTAAGTCTCTTTTAGGTAGAATTCTCAACTTTGTGCCTTCTAATAGCAATAGAAATCACACTGCTCAAACATGAAATATGTTCAAACAGAATGAAATGTGAAGTCCAGTTGAGATCACATCCTCCATTTAAGGATGTTCAACTTTACTGTCAGGGCCTTAAAACATTATGTCCAATCTCACCATTTCTTTATATTGTTTTATAGAATCCAGGTATGCAAAGGCATAACATCTGACTCAGATCTCATCTGGGCCCTCATCTGAGTCCCTGGTGGATCCAAGCAGTGTGAAATGCTAAAGCTTGTGTCTCCTGAAATCACATCATGCATGTAAAGAAAACCCTTTTTAATAACAAATATTCTTATGTCTGCCCATTGCTGATATCACTACAAGATCTCCCAGTAGAAGGGCAGTCAGATGTTGAGACTGCGTGCACATACCCAGGGAGTCCATCCCTTGGCAAATGCAAACAGTCTGAGGTCTTCACTAAGTGGCAGCACAAGCTCAGCTTTTCTCCTTTTTGTACTGTTGCACTCTCCCAAAACTGATGATTGATCTTCAGTCACCATTCATTTAGTTTGGATTTTAGGAGAGAATTTCATCTGCCAAGTATTGATTTGTGCAATATAGACGTGTACATTCAAACTAGTTGGCTGGATTCCCTTTAGTCATTGGAAATAAGTAAGTTTAATTCATCTAACACTAAATTAGGACATCTAAATCACTGCTGCCAAATCATCAGACAGCTCATAAGACAGTGAGGCAAAGAACCTATTTAATTTTCTAATAAGCTCTGCTTTGTACCTGTTCTCTACACAAATTACCACCTTTTCCCTGTAACATTATTCTTTGTTCACTAATACATTAGACCAGTATGTCTTTATTCTCTGTCCATTATAGAAATCTGTCAATAACAATGAGATTCTTTGCGATGATATTAGTAAAGAACAAAGACTGCCAAAGTCCACTCTCATTTTCAGTAATGATCCATGCCTTTTTACATATCCTATTTTTCATTTATTCCTCATGTAACGATGAGCAACAGGTTTCATAACTTCTCATGCAATATAGCTTTCATCTATATTTTATTCATTTAAACTCTTCTCGTCTACAGGGAATATGCTACATTCATACAATACATTTTAACGGTCTATTGTTTCTGCATAGAGAACCAAGACAAATGACTAGAAAAGGCAATTATACTTGGAGAACTTGCCTCTATAGACTGGGCTTATACCTAGAGACACCTGGATTCTTCTGTCAGCTCTCTAAATGTTTTTGATCTTCTATAACATAGGGATAATTGTGCTTCCTTCCTTATTTAGGCGAGGACAATGACCTTTTACTAATTATTAAATAATTTGAAATGCACTGTATCAGTCAACTGAAAAAATAAGCATAAAAATCCACCTGTCTGGTTCCACTGAGAGGGTGAAATTGTACTTTGAAGGGCAGTAATATTGCAAAATGCAAAACATTTAAAATGTTTGTTTACCTTACACAAAAGAAAGTACAAATGCCAGCCAAATTCTACCCCACTGTCTTCGTCCCAAGAAGCATCACTCTAAATCACCAACATTAACTGATGTGGAATAATTCTTTAATGATGAAAGTGTCCAAGACTGACAGGAAGAGCCTCCAAACAGCTGCTGCTGAGCATTAACTCACTACAAAAACAGGTGAAAGTATAGCAGAACTCTGTGTCAGGCTGCAGCATGAAAGGATATAAAGCCTAAAGCCATTTTTTTAACCCATTTATTCACAGCTGTCCACTATGAAATGAACTAATCAAGACTGGATGAGAGCAATATCATGCCATGAAAGAATCATTCAATTCAACTGAAATAATCTTTTGGACTTTTTCTCTATATGTTATATGGTACAGTTTTCATAGATTTCTGCTTTCATTCTGTCTACTAGAGAAATGTGATTATCTATAGAATTCTTCAAAACATCACAGATGTCACTGGATAAAATTCAAGCAAATATTAATATTTAATATGCAATCTACAAAATATCAATTTTAATTACTACATTTGACATATTAAAAATCAATACTTAAGTAGTGAAAGATTCTGCTGTTTAGGCTGCACTCCACATGGATGATCATTTCTAAATTAAGAGATGCAAATTTAATCAATAGATTTAAAACTTTACATCACTTGAGGCACTCGAATTGCTTCTAATCAGCCTAGTAAAGTGAAAGCATCATTTAATTGTTGTTTTTTCCTTCTCTTTGAAAGACAAACCTACCTTCAGGCTGGATTTCGCTCAGAATAAGCCATATTATCTGCAGCTTTTGCTATTCTTTGTTATTCTTACCAATTAAAAGTGTATTTAAAATGTCAAGAAAACGAACAGTTTTAAATCCCAGAGATCATTTCATCATTCAGCGTCTGCAAAATCAACATCTTAACTGTTTGAGTTTTGAAAAATAAACTTGGTATAATATTATTTTTGCTTTGTAATACCTCAGGCAAAAAGAAAAAGTAATTTGTTGTCAATATGAAATCTGCTTTTACATAGTTTAATGTTTGCACTTTTCTGAATTATCAAAAAAGAAATCTTATTTTCTGAAAATGGCTATATATATTTCTCATAGTACTACAAACCACAAATTATTGAAAGTCAGATTTCCTTTGTTTTTCTCTTTTTTAATTTTCCAAAATAGATGCTAAAAATACTGTCCCAGACATACATCAAAATATCTTCAACATACCTTGAAATACAGCTTACGTTCAATTTTAGTTTTGAAATATATTTTATGTCCTCAGAATATGCATAAACAACTTGTTGAATTTCTGTCTGCATAAAGGGCAAGAAAGGCTAAAGATTCAGTTTTAATTTTTTTTCTATCAACTGTTTGACAGTTCCTTACATCTGGAATTAGTATGAATTTTGCTGGTGGTATGATAGAAGAGGTGGAACCTTCCTGACAATATCCTGTTAAATGTTGTTGCCATGTGACAGATGGCAGCAAAGGGACATTCCGACAAAATGGCAGCTGACACGGAAGTGCAAATGAAGCAAAGGAGCCTCATCGAATTCCTCCATGTGGAAAAAATTGAATCCATTGACATTCACTGACACTTGCTGAATGTTCGTGACATTTATGGTGTTCAAACAGTGGATATGAACATAATGAAGTGGTGGCTAGTGAGTTTCAGCAGTGGCGAGAGCCATGTGAGAGACAAGCCACATTCCAGACGGCCATGCAGAGCTGTCACAGCAACAAACGAAGAGCATTTGATCAGCTCATCTTTGGGAATCAGTGAATTATGACCAGCAAACTGTGTATGGAGATGAATATTGGCTTCAATGTATTGGAAACAATGGAACACTGGAATATCACAGCTTATGTCAGGTGTTTCTCATAAACTCTCACATAGGAAGAGAAAGAACCCTACACGCAAGTTTATCAGTGAGCCAACGTGAGACCAAGTGTGGACTTCATGGGAAACATTTTCCTAGCAATGACACCATCATAGCATCTGTGAAACAGTGGGTCACCTCCAATGGTGCAGAATCTTACAAGTGCTCTCTGAATACAGGCTCTCGTTCATCACTGGCAAAAATGCATGGCAAATGGTTGTGACTATGTTGAAAAATACTATTTAATAGATGAGAATTTGTTCTTTGTTATTGTGTTATTAGTATCCATTGTAGTTTCCATGGAAATAAATAGGATGCATTACTTTCGGAGCAACCTACATATTATATACGCAGTTGAAATTCTACTGAAAACATTTTATATCAATATATACTGAAGACTTTCAAGTCAAATCCTTTAATAGCACTTATTGGGCCTGTATTTCTGTTAAAAGGGCCAAATATAATGGAGGTAAGTGATGATTTTATTCTTGTATTCTCCTCTCTAAACCTCTTTTTGGATAGTAGAGTATGAAAAGCACCATGCATTCAAATGGAGCAAGGTTACTGCTTTATAAAACTCAATATACTATTATCTAGCTATTTGTCATGCAAAGCTGTTGTGATTACATAAAGAAATTGTTTGGTAATATCCTTAAATGGTTATTCATCCAGTTTTCTTGTAAGACACCACAATTATTTAAATAATTACAAATTGAAGTTACTAGTATTATGTCTTCATTAAAAAGAATGCTTCTGAGTCATAAGCAGCAGAACATTTATGCTTTTGCGTTGATCTAAATTAAATCAGTAATCTTTCCACAAATTTCAAGGACAAAAATAACGTGACACACGCTTTAAAATAAGCCTGGGCATCACAACCAAGTCTGTATATTCTGAGATACATGAGTCACCTTCACAGGAGTTTCTGGGGCAAAATATTTTTGGGCACCGGAAGGAAGCAGAAATGATATTTCTTCTTTAAGTGGGCACAGACTGTGCACTACAGTTGCACAGTTTCAGCACTGCAAGTACTGCAGCTTTCTAGAATTGAGCCAACAACAGGCACAGATCTCTAACACTGAAGACTGCAAGAAGCAAATGGCATTAGGTATGAGGACATACTTACTAGCATATACAGTATTATTCATGGTCATTTTTTTCTATATATGCATGACTGATAAGGATTCCGACTGTATTTTAATGAACCACCCCTTGCTGTATAATATTCTGCCCCAGCTGAGCACCTAGAAATCTCAAGGCTATTGAAATCTTGGCAGAACCACTCGTAGGTGTACTGGAATCTGGCAAACGTATTTCCCCAAGCACAGGCCTTTTGGATGCCAGATGCTAGAAGAAAAAAAAATCTATGCAAACACATTTCAGTTTTATGTTTCAAGAAACTGAATCCCCATATCCCCATGTAGTGAAGGTTGCTACTGTTTTCTAGAGATCTAGCAAACAGCGTTTGAAGAAAAGGGTGGGGGCGCAACTAGAAAACGTGCAAAAGCTATTTTCATACACAGCAAACTTGGTCAGACCCTTTCTACGCTACCAAATGGGAACCACATCTTGTACCATCTTCAACATTCTTTGTCAGGAGAGACAAAAGACTGTCCATGTGCTGGCTTGAAATCTACCCCTTCCTTCTGCTTACAGGCATTACACTGTGTGTCTGTAAAAAGAGTTCTTGCCATCCACACTCAAAGGGGAAGAAAATTCAAACAAAACTGAAAAAGCAAGTACAGAAAGGTCTGAATTTTCAATTTGATTTAACTACTTTCTGTCAAGATGCTGTTCTTCACCTATGACAATCAACTGTTCTTGGAAACCCTAAGCCACAGCCCAGCTGTTGCAGTAGAATATGACTTGTGGCACTGATTTTTCGATACTGATCAGAATTTTGCAGAGATTACTTTAACATTATGTCTTTCCATTGTTTTTAAGGTATGAAATGGTCATCCAGCTCGTATGCCTACGAAGCATTCATTTTTTCTTTTTGTGACAGTGTTTCACAGGATTCTGTTAGAACTGGAAAATTTTCAAATTGTCATTTAATTCAAAAGTATCATCATTCTTTCCAGAAAGTGAATGTATTGCTGTGTAATAATCCATACCGCTTTTTGTTGTAATTTATGACTCGTATGCAATAATTGAAATTAGGCAGGATTGAATATCCAATTTGTTAATAGATCACTCAACACTATCTTTATGATCTTAACAATTGCATTCAGAATCTATATATTACCCCTAACTGGCAACCTATGTGCTTTTTACTGATTTTGTAGAGACTAAAACGCCGATTATTTATTTATTTTACTAGATAATGTATGAGCAATCAGTTATCCTCTGACCTCGGATCCCTTAGGCCCTTCCCATCTGTCAGATTTCTCTGTAACTACACGTTACTTCACTACATCGGTCTAATCCACTAGACACGTACATATTCTTTACAAACACAATGCTGAAATAAAAACAGGAAAGGTGCTGCATCCAAAAGCACTCACCCCATTTTTCCATCTTCGACAATCCTTTAGAGCTTCAAATGGTCATATATATGTTCTTTCATGATGCATCTTTCATATGCATCGTATGTTCTTTCTCCGGTACAAATGAAAGCTTAGATTCTGCTCATTAAAGCAAAGACATCATTACAATGAGACAGGACCTCACAGTATCTCCTGTGTCTGAGTGGTATACACATCATAAACATGATTTGTCAGGGTTGTTTTTTTTTTTCCATCCCTTAATTCGTTGAATAGGTAATTTTAATGAAATACTGAGTAATTGGATCACTTTAAAAGGCTAAATGCGGAGTTTCCTGGAAATGTTTTCTTCGTGTATTTACACAGGATTATCTGAAGCATAAAATATAGTCCCTGGATGGTTACTTCACATTGCAATGAATTTAATTCAGTCGGTCAGGTTCACAGATGACATACATATTTTGCACATATAGGGCCACTGAGGTCAACAAAGCAAAGTCAGCTTACACCTGTTAAGGATATAGAAACATGTACAGAAGATTTTTTTTCACTGTCACAGTCAAGCTAGCTTCTGCAGTTTCAGAGGTTAAGGTAGTTTTTATTATGATAGTAGGTCTTTCCACAACAAGGGTGCATAACAGCAAAAAATTACCTTGTAGACTTCTTTTCATTTCTAATATGGTGAAAAGACTGAAAAAAAATGAAAAAAAAAAAAAAGTTGACTAGTTGACTTCTTTCATCCCATTTTCAAAGCAAACTGTTAATACTTAGAGTCTTTTCTGGTATTTTAGAAATTAGAAGTGAATGTTTGGGAAGTTAATCTTTTTAAAAGAAAACAGTCTAGAAACAATATATGCAGTTGTAAACCTATTTGCATGAGAAGTTCTAGGAAGAGTGATGACAGATTCAATGTGAATGATCACAGCGAGTGCTTGTTCTTTTAGGACAACTTTTGTATCTTTGCCGAATTTCATTTCCATTCTAAGACTCAAGTATCTAAAAAAAAAAAATAATAAAAAAAAGTTACAAATAGATGTTGAAAATGTTGTGGTTTTAAATTGGGGAAAAAAAAAAAAAAACAAAAATGCAAAGATAATACCTTATGTGACTTGAGGATCTGTAAATCAAAACAGACGGAGCAGTACTGCAATGGGTGGAAAGTACCAGAAAAGGAGACTTGACATGGCAGTATTTTAAGAATAAAAAACAGTATTCCACTTAATAGACCTTTTAAGTTTACCAATAGGAAAGTTATGTACCAGTACAAGACACATACACAAGTATCTGTTTTTCAATATGTCATTTACACTGTAGATTGGTACATACCTACTCTGTTTTAATTCATTGCTGCAGGATGCAACTACATTTCCCCTGATATACTTGGATAATAAAACAGTTGGTGGTAATTATCTTAATGATTTCAGCATGAAGATTAGTAACCCTTGTAATTTTTATTCTTTCTAGTATAAATTAGTTTACAAGCACTCAAAATACCTGCTAAGCTGCCAAGGCTGTATACAGACTTTCAGTATTCAAATTAATCTTTGACTTTTGAACAAGAATGCTTATATATAAAAATTGCAGCTTCTTTACTTTTTGAGTAAGATGCCATAGTAACTGAAAATTGTTGGGAACAGATTAGATCAAATACACTTTTTCCAGAATGGCAAAAGGAATGAAAAACAAGCAAACAAACAAACAAAAAAACCAACAACCATACATTTCAAAGCAAAAAATCAGATACAATTGATCTGGGAAGAAAGTCAGTTTCATTCGTTTCTAAAGTAATTTTATCCTTTACTATTATTATAATTACTGTAGAATTACGTGAATTTTACATACACTAAACATAATACAACAAAACTTAATGTAAAGTGTATTTATTAATGAGTCAGTGAAGATCCTTGATTTAACGCCATTTGAAGGCACCCACTTAAATTGAAATTCATATTGTAGTGCCTGTATTCTGTGAATCAGATAAATTTTGCTGAAATGAGAGGTTAAGTAACCCTATAGCCACAAACACATTCTGTGGTGACACTAAGTCACTTACATAGTCCTACCTGTTTATAAAAAAATCCATTAAGGAATGATTTTTGCATGTATGAGCATCAAAATACAATACACGCACATTTACACAGAAAATATTGTAAAGCAATCAAACACTATTCAAAAAGGCTGGTAGACATATCCTGTTTCAAGTTAGTTCAAGTGTCTATTTCAGTTGTGTGCATTCCAACTACACAGAAACTACATAGCACAGGTCTATATCTACGAACTTTTTCAAATAAAAAAAGATAGTCCTAATCCATGATTTTCCAGTACAAGTCAAGATACAGAGCATAGCTCAATGAATAAGAAGACTCTAAATGGAGAGAAAAGTTTGGGTTAACATTCAGATTTTCAGCTATGATCAGATGTAAAACTTACAGCAGCCTATCTGTCTTACAAGTCTGCTTTGCCCATCCTTGCGTCCAATTGACATACTTGATTTGTCAGTAACTAAGTAACAGCTTGAAAGACATTCTTCTTTTCTTGTCAACATGAATCATTCTTGTAATATCTCCAAGATGAGATTATCAATGCATAAATACAATACATATGTCCATTTTTGTTTTCAGTCGTCTCAACATTCATTTAAGATCTGTGAGTAATCACATACATTTATCTGCAAAATACTTTTCAGCAATACTGTTTTCATTCTTTTCATCTTGTACTTTACCTAGTTTTTGCTATTTTTGATTTGTCTATAATGTATGATTTATTCACTATTCACGACATAAAAACAAAATGGGGGAAACTCTCTTCTTTCTACATTCTCAGTCACTCTGTGCAGTTTTGACAACCATCTGCTGAGATTAGACTTCACTTCTTCCTCCTGTTCACCCCCGTCACATTCAAATATTGACAGAAACAGTTTCTTCTGGGAAAATAAGAAGTTAATAGATAAGTGGAAGCTCTATTCAGTTTATCATTAAAGTTCTGATGTACTCTTACAACCTGTGTTGTATTTATTTATCTGAACATTTGAAACTGTGAAAAATTAAAAGGTAAAGCTCCAGCCCAACCATTGGATTTCACAGTGGGGTTCAGGCTATACCTAATATTCATACATTGATGTAGAGCTTTTGGAAATAGCAAGTAGCTTACCAGAAGAAAATCTCTAGGTGAAAAACATGGCAGGGGAAGTCCAGTCTCTTCAGCAGTAATTAAAGGGATCAAATGACAGCACTGCCCACACCCAGATTTACAGTAATGGGCAGGCAAGGTAGACAGCCCATAAATAACTTCAGTATTTCTGAAACAAAGGCTGTGGGCAGAGAGGTAAGCCAGTGACTTGTCCCTGGGACTTACCTGAGGTTTAATGTCATGAAAGGACATGAAAACCATTTGACATGACATGAGAAATGAGCACACAACCCACGCTCTGTTGACTATTTTCTTCAACATGAGACCAGGTGCCTTTCCCAGTGGTGTGTTTCCAGGACATCATCTCATATTTGCCCTACATTCATTCAATCTTGTAATCTTGCATTTGGCCTTTTTAAAACCTGAGCTTTTCCTTTTTTTTTTTTTTTTCCCCCCAAAAGAAGCACCATAGAAACCAAATTAAACCTATATATATAAATATATATATGAGCTACCTTCATAATTATTTACTGTTCAATCAGCTGTGCTGCCATTTGTACATTTTCTCAGTAATAAGTCCATATATTTTCTTCCAGTTTTTTGCTGATGTGTCTAATAGCACTAAAAGAGGTCAGTAAGAAATCCCATTAGAAACATCCACAGAGGATAATGATATAATATTATCTAATGTACTTTTTGCCACCTACTACTTAAGAAACGTGACTGAGAACCTTAGTCTTTTAAGGTTGTTTCTATTAACCCCGTCTCCAGCTTCTAAGAGGTGTTGAATTTAAGAGAAAATATTCAGATATAAGAATCTATTTAATAAATAATTATGATGGCTAATAGAAAACCTAAAAGATTTTGCAAATTACTTTTATACTTAAAGACTGAAGTTTATCAGAGGAACTCACTGGAAAAAAAAAAAAAAAGATTAAATTGATTACCTCAAATCAGATAGGGATGATGTTAACAACATTAACTTGAATCATAGCTTCATACTGGTTTCAGAGAATCAGATAGAATTAAATAGGCTTCTCTTGTAGTTTTGTTCCTGAGAAAAGGAGGCAGAAAAATAAAAACAGTTTCAAAAAGCAAAGACAAATTGCTTTTTGCTACTATACGAGATTTGATCAGAAAGCCTCTTTCGATTATCTATGTATTTCTTATATGTACTTTGTCATTATTGAAGAAGGCACCACTGAATAATAGGCATAAATAATGGAAGTGGACAGATTTTTAGTAGCTACTGAATGCTTCATTTTTACTGGACTTTCTACAGTAGAAGAGTAAACAAATATGAGTGCTTTTAATTGACTAAATAAAATCTTAATTTCTGGATTTTTGAATAGTGCTATTTCATATTATTTTTAACTTGAATGTCAGTTACATTAAAAACCTTTCAGAAATGCTGCATTAATAAGTTCACAGTATAAATAATGTTAAGGCCCAATATTGTTATTTGATCACTTCTTCAAACATCAATATACATATTCTACTACTAGTCTAAGAAAAAGAACAGTGATATAAAGTTTAGGAGGAAACAAAACAAAACAAACAAACAAACAAACAAAAAACAAAAAAAAAACACCTTTCAAGTTTTCCCATGCAACATAAGTAACGTGTTAACGTGTCTTCAGGTAAATATTAATAATTCTTAAGGCTTCTTCTGAAGACTGATTCAATTTCTGAAATATCAGTGGTTAAGAGCACAGATAAAAGTATATAATAAAATGCTTAATCACTGTTTTGAGTACAAAGCTCAAGACAACTTTTATTGTGGAAATGTTCTTGCCTTTCCATTAAGTTTTCCCTCTTCTGAGCAGAAGGGGATAGGGAGGAGGAATTATTATTACTGATTTAATTAAGCTACTAAGATTAGTAGTCCAGTCCAATGGGAAATGACAACTTTGAAACTGTGAATTGGATGTAATCATCTCACCTCGTTATTATTTTCATCATGAAAATAAATCAATTTTGTATATTTTCTATTTTCATTACCATATTTGTCAGAAGATGGGACTATCAAAATTCTAATAAAACCTGATGTGCTTTGATAATTATGGTACTATGCTCATACTTTGACATTTTCAATCCTGCATATGATTTGCTGGCCATTCCACTCCTCCTTGTCAGGTTAATAAAGGTTATAAACATGGAATCAGCTAGTTGATCTTCTACAAAATGTAATTGCCCTATTTCATCCCTTTTCCAGTTTTCAACTATAGTTTGAAATGGGGGAACCAAACAAAAAATTAAGCAGAGCTGTACTGACATAAGTGCACTTTTAAGTATCAGACTTTCTTCTTGTGCACTGAAGTGCATATAATGAATGTGAAATTATATCTCTGAATATCAAGTTAACATTCAAAGTCAAAGATTAAGCCTTTTTTTTTTTTTTTTTTTTCCTCCTGGAAGCAGATAGGATGAATGCGCTAATGAAATCTAACTACAATTACATGTGTTACAACCAAATATATTTTTGTGTTTACACATATTAATATTGTTTCAGTTGACTAGAGAGAATATCTTGGATTGCAAAATTCTATCAAAAGCAAAACATGAAATCAGAATTAAAAATGGAAAGTTATATGCCACTGTAACACTATGCTCCAATGTTCTCTCCCTGGGCAAAATAACAAAATAGAAACATCAATTTTTAAAAAAACATCCCAAGTGTCTCAGAGCATAAAGCAAAGCAAAGAATTCCAGCAACTTACGTACACTTGGAAGAAACAACTTGTGTCCATTGTCAAGAGAACTCTACTTTCTTTAGCCTTAGCTGGACATGTCTGTAGTGCAGTATTGCTTACACAACTGACATATCTGCTATGTTTCTTTTGGATGATTGCAATTACACTGATTCAGACATTTTTACTTCTGTATTCTATTTATATAATTCATAGGCAAATCTGAAAGCCAGAATGGCTTAAAGGCATCTGTAGTGCCTATGGTGCCTTTTGACTGTCTCCTTCTTCCAGGGCTGTGGATTTAGGATGAACATGAAGCTGATGCTGAAAACTGTCAACTGGCATCCAGTCACGTTTCTATACCAGCTGAAAGCCTTGGTTCAAGTTTTCAAAGCAGTTAAGGGATCAAGCTCCAGCTACATCAAGGAATGCATTTTGATCTATAAATCACAGAAACAGTGATATTTTTCAGGGAACACTAAAAGTGAAGATCACAAAAGCCAGAACAAAGCATGCAAGAGCCAGGGAGAATGCATTTTCTTTCTAAAGAGAGACTGCTCTGAAGGAATCTTCTGTCTTTCAGGGGACACCAGATAGAGCAGGTCTGATTGCCTTTCAGAAGCATCATATGGCCCCATTTTAAGTGACGATGTATTTTTGATCTCTAGCTCAATAATCCTCCCAGAAGACCTCACCAACTGCACTCAAGCTACAAATGAAAATGCCCTGTCCTAGTAAAGTTTTGGCTTCAGAAAGTCAAAAACATCAAAGTTTTCATAAATTCTATGAGTTATTATAATGTTATGGATGTATATGAGGCCAGGTGCTCCTTATCTACCACTGTCTTCTCAATTAACACCAGTGAGCAAAAATTTTTTCCTGGAGCTTCAGAACAAAATGGGCAGTCTTCAAGATCAAAAAATAAGAGGAGATTAGGGGAAAATAATTCTCTCAAATGGAAGAAATGGACAATATCCATTAACTGCAGGAAGACTCAGACAACTGGATCTGAATGCTATTTGCAAAAACTACTTGGCACTTAAACTGAAGTATTGCTACAGAATTTGAGCTTCTGCAAGCAACTTTCATAAGTGGTCCATAAGAATTTGACTAAGAATTAGTGCAGATTCTTACCATCACACTCGTTTAATTAGTTTAATCCACATAAAGGCATTACCCTTTGCAGTTTCTCAATGGTGTTCATATACTCTTGCTTTCTGTTTAAGGATTAAACAGAAAGCATACCCTTCCATATCCCAGAATTAATGTAGATTCTCATTATCTAAAACTTTCCAACACACATTCTCAAATTATAAAATCTACATCTTTGAGGAAATGCCTATAGTGAAAGAGCAAATTATGGTGGAAAAGCTAAGGGTTATATGAACAGTATTAGTTAAAATGGATGTTTTAGTGGCTGCAAGTAATCAAATTCAATTTCTATAGAAAGGGCTCCAAGTGGCTAGAAAATCTGATAGTAGAAAAAAAAAAAATGTCAAATTATTTTTAGTAGATATATTAATCATTTAGAGATTTTAAATCAAATTTAAAAGTCTCCAGAGAAAAAAAAATAGTTTCACTGAAATTTAAAACAATATTGCCAGTGACCTTAATAAAGTCAGTGGGTGTCTAACATGATTCTGTATTGTTGGGCTTATTATTTTGTCTAGACAAAAAGCAAGATCATATCTGTAAGTCACACAGCAGTTTTGTATCTGTTAGGGAACAATAGTACTAAGTAAAAGTATTAGAGCTAGATTGCAGCAAAGATTTGGTTTCTTCTGAGGGCATATGAACTATGCAAGAAAGATATGCATCTCTCACCTTGTAGAAGAGGTTTCCTGTGACTCCATTAATAGAAATAATACCCATAAGAAATGCTTTAGTTAATTCTAACAAACACCTACATTTCATTTTAAGCAATTGGGAAATTCAGAATTTGTAAGCTAGATATGCTGCTTTCTGTAAGCATTCTAAACAACCAGAAATTCATTAGTAACTTCCTTTCTCTCTGGGGCCCAAAAGCTCTGAGGCAGATACTGACTGCTCCCATTTTTAAGCGTCCAAAACATAGTCACAATGTGTTCCATATTTACTAATTCACTTAAGTTTGATGGTCACTGGAAAGCAGATGTTAGGGCTTCCTTGTAATGTAAACATCTGTGTTAGCTATGAATAAGTAGAGCTATAATAATAATAACAGTAATACCAAATGATCATAAAGGAATGAATAATAATAATTAAAAATAATAATAACAATAACCTTCAAAGAATGTAGGAAAAATTAACCTGCTTGACATAACATATTTTTGCAGAGGTGATCTGAATGCTAATTCTTTCCAGGAGATCTGAGGAAGCCGCAGGCTATATTTCCAGACGGTATATTCCAAAAGAAAAATTGCAGTTACATAAATATGTGTAGATTATTAGTGGTTGCCAAATACATGCATTTGATATTTTTATGATCCAACTGTTCTCCATTAAGCCAGCAGACAGTGATATTTTTGTTCTGCAGAGAAAACCGTAACAGACCAAATAAAAGGCTTTATACAGTAAAGCTGTTCTGCCCTTAAGGTACAGAGATTTTCCATATTGTTTTCATTTGAAAGTTTATTCGGATTATGAACCGCCTGCTGACATTGATACCTCTACTCTCCCTCTCCCTTTCCAAGTCTTAAATCAAATAGTTGGGTCAGCACTTGTACTTTTACTTTGATTATGTGAAGTCCCTGTGGAAAGGTACAGTGCAGTCTAAAACATTTCTATTTTATGGTCTGCTGTGAGCTTACATATTTGAATGCTTAATTTACAGACGTGCTCAGGGAAGTGTTGATGCAAAGAAACCAGCTATTCATACATAACCCAGATCAAAGTAGTACTTCTCCGAAACATGTACCCTATAGTGCCAGCTAAATAATTTATACAAAATCATCCCCAAAACATCTGTAGGTAATTTGAATTAAAATTTAAAAGTCATGGCTGATTTCTGCACTGCTTAGCCTTTCTCCATCTTCTGTGGTTTGATATTTGTGACCAAATGACTGTACACCCTACTGAGAGTACCTGAACTCACATGCTCGGAGCCCTGTAAGAGGAGGCCAGCAAGCACACCCTGCAAGATGGAGAGAAGTCCCGGCTGTGCTTTTAGCTGACCAGAAGCTACATATAGCATCAAACTGAAGCCTGTGTGCCTTGCCTCTTAGCTCCTTTACTGGGTTGCTTTGAGGAAGAACAAACAGTGGGGATGAAATATTTTAAGTAAATACTGCTGCCAGACACTTTTTAACGCTGAAAGATGTTCTGAGTTATGGTTTTGATGAAGTTAATATTCATATAGTGTTAAAAGATGTGCTCAGCATTTTAGAATTGCTCAGCATGCCAGATTAAGAAATCACCAGCAAAAATGCACAGATTTTAGTGAGACTGCTGTTATCAAGCCAACAGTAATCCCAGTAATGACTAGGGGAGTGAAAGACTTATTCTCTGAGAGTCAGGATTCTAAGTTACTGCAGGACAGAGTACAATCCACCAAGCACAAAGAAGGCCCAAGTAGGAAATCACAGCAAATTCTGTAGAATTTATGAACAAGTTTTGCAATGTCAAGATGTTTTTCAAAAGCTCTTTGATGGACAGATAAAATAGTTGAAATTTGCTGTGGTTTTAAAAGTTCTAATAACTGCAATATGTCTGATGGATTCTCAGATTTGCCATGAAGTAGATCTCAGTTATGTGGCTTTTCTGAAAATAAGGAAGAAGAAAATAAAAGCAGAGTTAGAGCTGACATATCAATTATGCACCAGAGTATACCTTAAGCTAATATTGATTTAAATGATTAATTTTCCAGATATTCTATTTTACTTTCTTTTTACAAACAGAATGACTCCATAGTATTTTGGTTATATGTCTTTAACTCATACTTTTAACTCTATATAAGTATATATATAAAATATATAATATATATATTAGAGAGAGAGAGAGAGAGAGTTAAAAGTGTGAGTTAAAGACATATATCAAATTTTTGATTGAAGTATGAGTTAAAGACATATATTAACTTTTGACTGAAGCTGAAAAGTAGAAATACAAGACATTAGGAAAAAAAAAAAGAAGAAGAAGAAACTACCTTGAATGCTCTTTTCCTCATGAACTCCCACTGACTTCAGTGAAATTATTATTACTATTGATTACTAGAAATTACTATTGCCATCTTCTGGTGCAATTGAAAATTGGAAGTTGTTCTCATTAAAACATCTGTTGAGATTGCTGATGCTATCTAACAATGAGAATAGCACTGCCTCTTTGGCATTGTGCATGAAGTGTATAATAGGGATATTTTTCCTATGTAGGTTGCTCTGAAAGTAATGCCTCTTATTTATTTATTTCCATGGAAATGACAACAGATACAAAGAGCAAAATACACTATTTGATAGAGCAATTTCTCAGCTAAAAAAACACTATTTTTCAACACAGTCATCACCCTTAGCTATGCATTTTCACCAGCTGAGAACTAGAGTCCGCATGCCACAATTATAAAAATCTGCACCAGCAGAGGTGATCTTTTCATAATATTTCACCACCTCACTGTGCTCACATGCTCACATCCACTATTTGGTCTCCAGAAATATTCAGGAAGCATCGATGAATATCAGTGAGTGCCTTTATTGCCATGTGCCATACCACCAATATCTGTTTCTGCTATTGTGGACCAACATAATAAAATAGGAGGCATTACTTTCAGAGCAGCCCTCTTATAAGTGTATTTCTATTTATAAACTTGGTACGTACAGGATGCAAAATAGGTGTTAGAAAACAGAAAGAGGGAAATGGTGATAGCAGACTGAGTATGCTAAACTTCAGTACTATTCAAAAAAAAAATCATTTGGAATAATTTCATAGTTTGATGTACTGTTTCTGGCTATGGATCAAAGAATAATCAAAGTTTCTGTATAGAGCCGTATTGAGAAAAGGTGCCATCCATCTTGTCTTGATTTTCAAGGTCTTGAAATCTCTACCAAAACAAAGTAGCTTGCACCTGAGATGAATAACTGTCGAATGTTCGATGCCAAAAGCAAATGTTTATTGGTTCTTCTTCATGATAGAAAGGTAACAGGGAAACCTTTCAGGCACATTCAAAATACCCTTGCATAACTTTTGCCTTAACTGTGAAAACAAATAGGCCAGCACACTTAAGAACCTTCCTATTGCCAAAATAGCTCATTGGGTTAATAAAACTCATCAAATAATGAGTTAAATCTTTTTCATATATAAAGGCTTCTTGAACTGCAACACATATTCCAGGGTAAGGGATATTGACAAATTTTTAACTTTTCATAAATACTGCAACACTTTGTTGCTGTAAAGTAAAATGAACAAGTTTCAGCCTTGAAATACATCAATGAATATCTAGTCAGTGAGGATCCAGTCACCAGGGAATTTTGCATTATTTGGTGGCTGTATATTACTGTGTACAAGCACAACTTTCATGCACCAGTACCTTTGTGAAATGTTATGGCCTGCACTACATACCCAAGTGTTTTCAGGTTTTCAAATCTGTGCATCTGTAAACTAATTATAAAGAAGGGAATGAAATGTGCTTGCTTACCTGCTCAGGTTCAGTAAACTGATTTCAGAGTTTTCAAAGACTTAACTTCAGGACAGAAATTAAACACAGAACTGGTCCAAGAACCCACTGGGAGATTTTCCATTAAGTGCATTATATATCCTCCTTTGTTAATAGGTGGTGCTACTTAAAGTCAATGCTTAAATTCCTGGAAATGATTCAGCAAGAAAAGAGGTTTCTACCAGTTCTGAGATTCAATCCTTAATACCCTTGAAGAAATGTGGGGAAATAAAGGGGAAATGAGTAGAACATCACATTGGCTGATGAATATTTTTCCAGGCCTACTACCAAACTAGAAGTCAATACACAAAAAATGGAGTCATTATTGTGCTAATCTAACTACAGTACATAGTTCCTTAATGTTACAGATATTCTAATGACACAAAACAAAGATGCAGGCTTTACAAATTTTATGCAAAGTTTAATGCAAAAGTTTCTCACTAGGAGGACACTGTGCAAGGAGGTTTCCAGCTCTGATATGTTTGAAAGAGACCTGCTCAGCCCAGATTGTTCAGTTCTTCTCAGGGATATTATTGTGAGCTCTGACTAGGAACACTTAATCCTATTGGCAAAACTAAAGAAGTGATCAAAGGGATCGATTGAGCTTGTCTAAAAGCCTTCCAAGTCCTCATCACCCCAAAGAAGTGCTGCACTCCCTTCCTACCTCAGCTTGTACACTCTGAAATGCAGAGGAGCGAATTTGTATGGCAGAAATCACTCACCTCAGGGAGCTTCAGCCTTTGTATGAGGAGAGGAAGCAGTAAATTTCTAGAGAAGAAAGCTGAAGTTGGTCTATGCAGAATTATTGGCTCTATGGCAAGAGCCTTGCAACCTGGATTCAATTAACTATGACAGACAGATAGATCTTTTTGCCCTCCATAAATTATGTGTTATCACACAGCCACTTAACTGACACTCTTGTGTTTTAACCAAGCTCCATTAGAACTGAAGAACAGAGCAAATTTTTGCTCACTTTCCTTTCTTCAACACTTTAGAACACTGCTTCTAAATTTTACCTTTTGTCTGACCACCTACACATTTCACTATATTTTCTACTTCATCTTGTCAAACTAACAGTTAAGACTGACTCTGTCTTGCTTATAATTCATGATCCTAAGAAAGAAAATATAAACAAGTTATTTTTGTAAGGGTCTTTAAAAATATTTCACTTTTATTTTTGATTTGGGGAATCAATTATATTTTCTAAACTGGAAAAAAAAAGCTATTTTAAAGTTTCTCATGTATTAGAATTTTTCTTAATTCATGTATGTTTGCTGAAGCAGATGCTGTACAACTTCTCCTTACCACAAGTAGAGGAGCTCTCAAATGTCTTCTTAGATATCTTTCCTGATTTCAGCATATCTGCCCTCTGCATTGACATTCCTAATCACACAACAGTTTGAAGAGCAACCATCCACCATGCAACAGAGGGCATCCTGAGTACCTAAGTTAAAAAATAAAAATAATAATAATAAAAATAATTTTTTATTATTTTAAAATCAAATCAATTACTTAAAAAAAAATTCTGAATCCAATTCAACCATTACTATTTCCTATCACACTTGCCAAAGATATACCAAGGAAAAATTTTAAATTCTCATGGATGCCAAATATTTTGGCAGCTAGCCACCAGTTTCCTTATTTTTTCATAGCAACCGGGGTTTTCTGAAGCTAATCTATTAAATACATAATTACTTTCAAATAACAGTAAGCCATGACTTGAACCATAATTGACAACAGCAATGAAAGGAATTTCCAAAAGTCCCCAGTGAAGCAAGAGTTTCCACAGGTGGAGCTGGATGCTTAATAAATTCAGAATGAAAAAGTGGTTCCCATCCATGGCTCAGATCTTTAAAAGTATTCAATTTTCTGTACTCTGTGTGTTTCCCCTTCTATGAAAGACTGAAAAAGAAATCAGCTATCTTGACATATTGTCTTGCCATGTTTTTTTCAATAGAAATGTATGTTTCCCAGTTGACATAGTTCATGATTTCAGTACAGACACTGCATTTTAGGAGAACATCATAGAGTATCACTTTTTTTCCTGCTTCTCAGATTGCCCATATATAGAAAAGAATAAAAATTGAGATCTGTGGCTGGAAACTGTTCCTTGTGAGTGGTTGTTATCTAGGAGCAACAGTAGGAAATGTTTAAAATAACAAAAGAGCACTTCTGATGAGAATTTTTTGTTACTTTATACTCTATTGTGCAAGGTATGGCAGTAGTAATGGGAAGGTTTGTTTGCTTGTTTCCCTGCACTTAATACACTTACCAACTCTTTATCTCACCTCACTTTCTACTGCCTTTTCTATTTAATATTTAAGAGCATTTTTCTTATTTTTTATTTATACTTTCTACTTCTTCCACTGTTATGATCTCTTCTTTAGCCTAGGCTAAAGTTATTTATAAAACACTCTAAATAAAAACTGTAAGCACAGTAGCAAAAATTGTCTTTATTATTAACACGCAGCATGCTATAACTGAATTTGCTGCCATCCCACCCATCTGTCAAGGTCTGATCTAAAAGTAATTTGCTCATGGCCCCCCTCGACAACCTCTTTTACTAGAAAAGTTGGACAGAAAATTTTAATGGGTAGGTCCCTAAACTATGTGAAGTAGCTGAACATTTTCTCTATGGCCCTTAGAAAACTCAGCTGTCCCATCCATTTGTGAAATCAGTGACTTAAAGGAAGATGAAGATGGACTTTATCAAAGCCTTAGTCACTAGAATTCAGTTAGAAGTTGGCATTCCATTTTATTTCACTGAGCTTTTGCATTAAGGCGGAGAAAATTAAGGTAAGCAGAAGAAGAGCAAAGAAGTTAACTCCTAGCTGTTTTCCTGTTAAGATAGAGCCTACGTAGCTTTCTGATAGCTTTATGTAGAAAGGATGCTTAGGGCATGAGACAGAAAAGACATAATAGACTAAAGGGAATTTAGTAGAAATTTGCTAGTACACATGCACCACTTCCTCACCATCTTGCCTTCTATTGACAGGTGTTTGCCTCCTGGCTTTTCTACGCAGAATAGTTGCTTGAGAACACAATAAGTGGAAGATAAAGACAATCATAGTATTGTTTGTACTTAAATAAAATCAGATTATCACATGGGAAAGGGAAAAAAAAAAAAAGGCGTTTGGGATCTGAAGGACAAGAAATAATTTACATATGTGCTATTTTTGCTGCATGTTCCTCCGCTCATTCTTTCTGTGACTATGTTGTAGCACATTTTCAAGCTACTAAATATTTTTAGACAGCAGCTACCTCTTAAACTGGCCACTTAAAGTCTTTGCAACAGTGCTCAAAATTCCTGGAAAGTAAGTTTGATGAAGACATGAAAATGTTCTAGTAAATGGGCTTGTTGTAGAGTTCACAAGTGGAACACAGAATATTTTATCATTCATATCATTGCAAGTATTATTTTTACATGAAAGTAATAAATGAAATCAAATTCTTTGAAATTACTTACATTACAGAACAATTATTAGCCAAGTATTACATAAGTATAGTCAATGTGGTCTTTATCTTATAAAAGAGATTCATCGTAAGAAATCTAAATGAAGATTAGTTTGGAGAGATGTGGATAGTTGCCATTCATTCAAAGGTTGTTCTTCCAATTTTTTTTTTTTTTGGCTTCTTTAATAATCTTGTAACTTTTATCAAAAGTAATATTGCATTCAAACAAATTCTTAGCAAATAAATGATAAATATTTTCTGTAGTATTATATTTCTAATAGGAAGATACATTTTTAGTCAAAGGAAATATGACTTACGGGAAGTCAGCTACATTTAAAACAATCTCATTTGCTGTCTTGAACATAGAAGCCTTGTTGGTTTGATTGGTAGGGAGTAGAGGCATTTTTTGTTAATGAACAAATGTAATAGGAACCTAGAAAGGAGAACTATTTTCCTTTGTGTTTTGATGGAAACAATCAAATTTGGAATGTTATCAGCTTGTGAGACTGGAAAATTATATTGTAATGTAAAATAAACTCATAAACAGACTTGAAATCCTTTTATAAGTTGGCTTTCCACAACCTAAAAAACATGTTCTTTGGTACAGGAAAACAAAATGAAAATTTCCTAGCCATGTTGCCACTGATAATGCTCTCCTGTTTAAAAAAATAAATAAATAAAATAATTAGGCAGTATTTCTTCAGTAAGTTGAAACTTGTAAATAAAAAACATCAACAGTTTCCCTTTAGAAGCAAATATTGACAACTAATAGGTAGTTAACATCATACAAAGGAGAAGTGAAGCAGCAGTAATCAGATGAAATTACAATAAGAAAAAAATAAACCACAAGAAAAGACAGCAAACACACAAAGTTAATGTTCACTGTAATAATTTACAAACACAATGCAAAACTGAGAGCAAAAGAGTTTCAATATAAAGCAAGCACCAATGTCTCAAGACTGATGATATCAAGTGTATCTTTAGAAGCAATGGGATTTGTGTGTTCTTCCTAGTAAATGTGTCATTATTTTTGTCCAAATTCTTGTCTTGTCAGCCCATTTTCGCAATCATATACTTTTTAAGAGTTAGAGGTATTTTTCATGGAAAAAAAAATATATTTCTCACAATATGAAATGATTCCCCAATGAAGGAATTTGTATGTTTAAGGTTGTGCTGCAATTGTTTTCCACTGCAATTTCAGACATAAGGATGATCTCTTTACTGGCTGGAGAGAAGAAAAGATCATAGCAGAATTTCAAGAAAAAGCTCTGAACATTTTCTTCCCGTCACAGCTTCTTCATCCGCTAATTTTTCTTGTCTATTTATACTCACTGAACTTATCACAGACTTAAGCTCTCCTCAGCTGGTTGCCCAAACAGCCAGTTAGCACTAAGAGGTCACTGATGTTCTCCACAGAAATTGTTTTGCATTTTCTGCAAATAATGTAAGCTGTGTTTTACCCTTCCCTCCATTCCTCCATTTGACCTCACTCCTTCTCAAAGTTTCCATTCTAAAAGCACAGAGAGTTACCTTTGTGTTGCCATCACAGATCACAGGCACTGTATTAACCAAACGAGGAATGGATTTTTTTGGCCAAAAATGTTTTTTTCTTCTTGATTGTTCAGAAGGACTTTAGATTTGGGATTATCTTATTTTCCTTCTCTTAATGAGAAATCCAAAAGATCAATTAGTGCAAAATTTTCTGCTGTAATGTGAGACCTCTGCTGACACAAATTCTATGGCAAGACTAGATCCTCAATATACTAAAACTAACAGTCAGAAAGGAAAGACTTTCATTTTTCAGTCTTACTATTATGCAAAGGAAGTAGAGCAATAAGGGACAATGTAAGTGAAATATAAAGATATGAGAGCAAAGTTACCCTTTGTTAAGGGATTAATACTCTACAAATCATCTGCTTTTTGCTAGATGTGGCATTAGATAAAGTCCTGACATGATTTTTCTTTATCATCATCTGCCTCAAATGAGAAGATGTTACAGGTAGAACCATAAAAACTTTTTTTTTTCTTTTTTTTCCCAAACACACACCGATTTTTCCTTGTACTACTCCTGTAGAAAAAATAAATCTGGGTAATGAATTGAGTAAATTGGTTTCTTTCCGATCTAATGCCTAATATTTTCTGAGGTGCATGAAAATCTCCATCGACTGTGATTACTGTTGAAGGATAAAACCACAACAATCAGATCCCAGGCTCTGTAGTCTACCATTACCTTCTACTTCTATAGTGTTTTAAATATAACACCCCTAAAGCACAATTGGAAGTCTAGTTTAATTATTCCTTTCAAAAAAGGAACCATTGTTTGCTCCAACTTGTTTAACACACAACAAAGAGTAAACTCGAGGCCATCCTCTCCTGGTTACTACAGCATGATACCAAACGTTTATACTGGATCATCAGCCTATCTAACTTTATCTTGCAGGCATGAAGCTAAATGAAATGTTTATATTTGTGGATAGCACACTTTGAACAATGAAAATACCAGATGATCATTCACCAAACTGATACTACATTAAAACTTTATAATTACAAGCAAACTCATGCTGACAAGCACAGTCTAATAACATTCTGCCATTCATCATAATTAGGAGCTTGTGATATATACAATGTTCTTCTCTTTGTATACATATCCCCTTTAAAATTACTTGTTTTCCTTTTAAGATTTAGTTTTCTTTAGAGACCATTAGTCATTGTGTTCAGAAAAACAAAGTTGGGAACATAAACAGCAAAACATGTTCATCTTCAGTTCGCAGTAGATCACACTAACAGAGCATATCAAAGAAAATACAACGATTAAAGTTACACATTCTCCAAAGAAAAGAAAGACTTTTAACTTTCTGTGTTATGAAGGGCTGATATTGTCTTCTTCGTAAAGAAATCAAGTAATTTGATAAATAAAAATTTGTAGACTATAAGAGAGACTGCACCTTATAAAGAGGTATCAGACATTTAGACCTTCATTCTCTCACTGACTCATCTTGTATATGTTCCTTGGAACAGCCTTTGAAGAACCAGGGTCTGTAATCTATAGGTTTGGGGGAGGCTAATAAGCCCTACCTGGAAAGTATATCAGCAGCAACTTTTAGAATGGCATTAGATAGTACTGTCAGTCATATGTGCTTGTGAAGGCAATTATGTTGACAATAACAGGCTGGATGTGGCTCTGGGCAGCAACACCTACAGCAGGGGTGTTGAAACTAGGTGATATTTAAGGTACTTTTCAACTCAGGCCATTCTATGATTCTATGAGTCTAATGATACAAAGACAGATTCTCAATTTGCCATGAAGAAAGGAAGGAAAGAAAGAAAGGAAAGAAAGAAAAGAAGAGGGGGGGGAGGGCGCGGGGGGGGCGAAGAAAAAAGAAATAAAAACATAGCAGCAATAGAAAAATATTATCTATATCCAATCTACAAAAGCTGAAGAATCTGGCTTGTGAGGGAGACACAAATCCCTAGTCTGTTGGGATCCAATCTTTGTAGACTCAATTTTCATGCTGGATTAACTGCTGCTGATGACTTCAAAAGGACCAAGTTTTCACCTCAAGTGTTCAAAGCAAAACTGAAAAGAAGAAAGCCCACACAAGTCTCACCAACCTGTTTTTGATGTGGAAAAAGCTGCAGAGGATGACTGGGACTCACTCAGCATCTCTGAGCATTCCTGATTCTCTAATCTTCATTGTTAAAAAAGAAAAAAAAAAAAAAAAAAGACTTTGAAATGCATTTTGTGGTGTATAATTATTTTACAGTGGAGATGATTATGCAATGTGATATAACATTTTATATAATTAAACATGTGATCACCAGTTCCTTGACAAGGGAAATAAAATCTGTAGGGTAAAGTTCTATTTACAGTATCATAGAGATTTGAAAAGATATGTCTGATATGTATTCCATGTATTATTCAAGCGTACGCAGTTTTGGGGATAACTTAGCTACATGTTAAGCCAATACATTATGGCTTTATTCTCAAATATCTCAGTCTTCAGCTTTCACGTACTTCAAGCTTTCTGTATTTCAATTTCCTTGTCATGTTTAAAGTAATATATCATGTTAAGTTGTATATTTAAGTCCAAACATGGAACAGGTACATCTTTCTGTTTTGACTAGGAAACATTAGTCAGCTTTTGCTACAGAGCCTAAAATTTTTTCAAAATATAATGCTTGTTGCAGGGGAGCAAATTAGAACAGCAGCAACAACAAAAGTCATTTTTCCTATCTTTCAGCAAAGTGGAGGTGGTAATGAGTCTTCAAATGGCAAGATGATAATTGCCATGTAATGTATAATACCTTTGCTTGGAGGTGCTTTTTGTTTTCTTTTTACCACCTTTTCTGAAAGGCAGCAGTAAATTAGGTATTATACAAAATTTGAATGAGCAGAGTCAGTGCTGCCTGAACTCAACAGTAAGCCAGGCGATGGAAAGTTCATTTTATGTCAGAATCACAGTGCTGAAGATTCCAGCCAGAAATCAAATGGACACCTGAGGACGAAAGGTGATGATAATGTCGAAGATTAAATGAAGAAATGCTTCAGAACATAATTCCACATTTTCTAATGAAATGACAAAGTTGTTTCCACTTTGGAAAGTGCTTTTGACAAGGCTCCGCATTTGAGGTTAATGTCTGTGTCTAAAGGGCAGGAGTAACAGAATAAGAGAAAATTTGCTTCAGAAAATTACAAGCAAAATGAGGAAAAACAAGTGAGTAGTTTTAAGTGCTTCATAGAACAGTAAATAATAATGAATCAAACCCAAATATTTTTCATTTAAATACTAATCTCACCTCTGTGTTCAAGAAATAATGAGACTTAATTGGAGCATCATTATATACTTAGACCAAGCTCAATAACTAATAGCTACGAGCAGGATATGTATCATTATATAACCAACGAAAACATTTCACAGCTATGTAATTGTGTAGCATGTTGCTCTGTATTAAACTATATTCCATAGTTACTCTCGCTACTGGGTTACTTTATTCTGTTACCCTAGAGGGAAGCTGAACTGTCAGGAACGTAACTAGCAAAACCTCCTTCTTCCAGGAGTACTTCTGATCAAAGACCATGTGATGTGGTATGGTCAAACATGCAGATAGCCAAGCCCAACCACGTCCTCTCTCTATTAGATCCTCCAGCATCCTACATGGATATTCTCCATTCAGAACTTAAAATAAGTTGTTTTGTGGTGACATCTGTCTTAACATCATTTCTTGGTGCTTTCCCAAACCTCTGCACACAAGTTTTTTGGCATCCATAATTATCTTAAACACTGGTAGCTACAGGCAGAAAAGTATACCTCCCATCCTGGTCAACAGTGTGGAAATACGCTATGAAAAACTGTCTTTTATTTGACTTCTGATCAGTTCTGAGAGAGTGGAAGCATTTGAGAGCTTGGGAATATAGGAAAGGGAAAAGCAGAAAGCAAAAAACAGAGTTTGGATGCCAGCACATTTTCAAAAACGTGAACTAAAACATTAGCAAAATTGTTGCTATGCTAAATCAGTTTTCCATGTACTTATTAACTCTTTTCATGCCAGTACAAAACTTTCTGGGCATATACCCTACAGATGAAGCAATTTTTCTCCTTTGGGATTTACAGAACACATTCTTTATCCACTGGCTCTGACAGAACTAAGTAAATAGACTCACTGCTCCCTTGTAAAGCACATTATCCCTTAGTAAATACCAATAGCAATACTTGCTTTCTCTTATACTAAGTCTGAGTCCATTCACAGAAGTAAATGCAAGGACCTACAGTGCAATCCAGCACTCTTGTTCTCCTTGTGCTGGTGGCTGGGGCACCATCAGGACTAGGGGGCCATCAATTTGCCCCAGGATCTTACAGGCACAGTGATGAGGTGGCACTGAGAGGGACAACAACCCTAGTCTGCTTTTTTGCCTTCACAAAGACACATGCAGATCAGTGCACTGGTGGTTCCTGGAAGGGCTGGTGTAACTTCTGCCCAGGGATGTCCCTGAACTGCTCTTGGCTAGCCCACAGCAGGTAAGAGTGAAGAGAATGCAAAGAAACAAAAGGACTGCACAAGGGAAAAGGTTGCTTATTACATGCCTTCTTCCTTTTGCACTGAATTACCTGAGCCTAGGCACTGGTAAAGAGGAAAGTTTAGGTTTTGTGTGTCTTTTCTCTGACCTAGTACAGAAGCTTTTTGTATAATGTCATTACAGAAGCATGATGCTATACCATAAAACACCAAGTTGTCAGTTTAAACTACAAACGTGAAGTACATTTCACACATACCACATTTTAACTGCTCTCATATAGAATTATTTTAACCAAACACACTAAGGTACCATCAATTAAAACCTACCTGGCAAGGTAGCATTCAAAGCTGGTTGATAAGAAGGTACTAATAGGAAATTAAAACTACAGCCTAAACAAATCTAATGGTGGTTCCAAATACATTGTACTGCCTTTTAGTGAATCTTTCATGTGGATATAGGAACACTTAGAATAAGAGCATCACATTTCCGGTATGTAAGAAATAGAGTCCTAAATTCTTGCAGCGTCTTCTCACTGTGATGCCTCAGTGTATGGTCTGCATGAGAAAGAGCTCATTATGCCCCACATGATCCCAAATGCCCAGCAGAGATAACAGTCTAAATCATTTGTTCTCTTTACAATAATTTATTCATAGGTAGGAATATGAAAATGTGCCCTTTATGAAGTTTATCTGTATCTTTAGCAAACACAACTTAAATTAATTCTTCATCTTCAGGACTGGGAAAGTTTGACTAAGGCATTAGGGATTTTTTATTAACCTCCATTAATTCAGTAGTTCTACCACTTTGATAACCAATAAAAATGGATGGCTAAGGAGTTTTCTCTTATTAAAAGGTATGAGTGAGTGCAATTAAACATGCTCTACATATCTGAAGATATATTACATATTTTAATATAACTCCAGGTTTAACAAGGAAGCACATGATGTTTATTAGTCTGTTGACTCGTGATCACATATCATACATCATTTCTGTGGTAGGAGGAACACACAATGGTTGTTCTTAATTTCCCTAGCAGATTTGAGTTTATTTTTGGCATTTCTATGGAATCCTTATGCAGTTTAATTTTAATTAGAGCAGTAAATAGGATGATGAAAGCCTGTCTTTTTGTTATACTTCATAACATTCAATGAATTGACTAGAAGATCTACAGTTTTTATTACTATACTATTATGAATCTTAGTTCCAGATGGAAAAAATGTTTTATGTATTACAAAAATCTGTAAAACCTTTGTACTTCTGCATATTTTCATTTAAGACAACTCTGATATGCCTTTAATTTAACTATTAATTTAACTATATTTAAGTCCTAACTGCTTAAAATCTTAGTAGTTGCTTTGCTTCAGAATGAGAATTCTAACCCAAGTTTTTACTAGTTTCAAAGTTCACATACTTTCAGGACCACTGGCATATGACAAATGAATTACAGATGGCCTACAGTCTGACCATACACGCTTTTACAAGTGAGAAGTAAAACATTAAAGAACTGAGAAGAAAATGCCAAATCAAACTATTTAGCATAACACAATGGCAAAAAGATAATAATAATAATAAAATAAATAAAAGGAAAAAAGAAAAGCATGCAAATACATCAGATAATGTATAGAGAGTGGTACAGTATGCTACTAATAATATGTCATTGAAGAAAGCATGCACACAGTGTTATACCATTTAAAAGCTAAGTCAAGATAAGTCTGCTTTATGTGTCACTTAGAATGAATAGACTATATTAATATATAGTCCATATTTAAAAATTACCTCTAAAATAAAATTAATAATGCTTTTCCTCCCTGTGAAAACCAAACTCCTTTATCTGCAAAGTAAAACCAGAGAACTGAGCCAGTTAAAAAATAAAGCTTCTTAGCTTAGATAAAAATTCAATGAGGAAAAGTCATCTCTCATGGTAAAATACTGAAAATGAATTATTTTTGTTGCATTTTCTCCTTGCTAGAATGCTAATTATAAAAGTATAATCTAATTTTGGGAAGAGATTTGTTAAACTTCAAAGCCTAAAATGAGTCCTTCAAATAGAAAGGATCCCAAATGCTAGGTACTACATCTAAAGCCTAGACCCTTCTTCTGCAGACATCCAGTTTATGGCAACATCTTACAGCGTGCATGTGTCTTAGTGGATATGTTTTAACAGACCATTTAGATGGCATTTATTTATATCATTAAATATGTGTTATAGCAATCGTTAGACAGGTGTTAGCTTAATCACTGGTTGTGTTGAATGTAATATTCAGGTGTTCAGCATTTTCTGATAATTTTCTGCTGGCATTCTCTGTATGAGCTGCCTTAGGTTCACTGCTCCCACTGGAAGATACAGATGGGCCAGGAACCTTGGCACTTACTGGTGGGCAATGCATTCCTACTCATGGACATTTTTTATTGCTTGCCTGTCAAAGACTGTGAGGACTCAAAGAGTCATGTAGAAGGAAATAGCCTTCTTGCTTTACAACTGAAAAACTACTATTGTATTTTTACTGCTTATTTTCCAAATTGAACATTAATACCATTTACCATTAAGTTTTTTCCTGAGCCATTTCACTCCCCTTTTCTTTGTTGGTCTCGTCTTTTCTATACTGAAAAAAAGAATAAAAACAAAATACTTCAAACCTCCTAAGAAAAACTATTCATAAGAAAATCATACATTATTTCAATAGGATTTCCCTAAAGAAGTTGTATTTTTTTTCCTTAGACATGTAAAATGGACGGCAAGCTATAAAAATAACATAATCACTTCCACCAACTAGAATACAGAATTAGATCTATGAGATGATTTCTGATTTACTGAGAAGCATTGAGATATTACAGTGATCAGAGAACTGAGACTAATGTGCAAGTAAAATATACTACAGCTAATGGTAGGTATGGCACCTATCACAGCTAGTATTCATGGCCCACTGGGAAAGTGATAACAGCCTAATTATAATTTTATATTCCTATCCATACATTTCACCAGAAGGCTGTGGAATTGCTAGACTTCAACTGTGATTGCAAGTAACTCCTTGTACCCTGCATGTTTTCATTACCTCCTGGCCATTAATAATTTCTGAAGTCAAAGTACTGCTGTTGTATAAACTGACACCATGTTTATAGCTACCTCTAATTCTGTGATGACTAGAAGGTCAAAAAACTTGCTTAAAGTCATTACATTTTGGACTCTCAGTTTAATCTTGGTGCTACACCTATCAATTTTTAATCACATATTTTCATCCTTTCAAGAAACACAAATTTTCAGAAGCACATTAGATTTTTTTCTTAAATGGAAAAGAACTCAAACACATTGATTACTGAATAAGTTACAACTCAAATGCATCTCAATAAGACTACTGTTCTCTGGTTTTTACTGACAGTATGAGGAACAGCTTGAAACTAAAGATTGTGAAAAGAAATATTATTTTTGTTTTTGATGGAACGAGTGACAGGCCTGATCCTTTACATTTGACAGTTTATATCCCCCTAGCCTGAGCTGAAAATCTGGTTAGGATTGAACAGATTTATCCGGATTCCATAAACTTGTTTTTACCTTGGTGATACTGGTCTGTGTTAATAAGTTGTGTTTCTCTTTCCAAGCAGACATCGAGCCTGGCTGACATCTTTGCTCTCACAACTGGCTGCAAGGAAGTCTCTAGATTTTATAGCACAAATCTATTTCCATTTGTGGATGGAACAAAAACATACCAAGAAGCAGAAGAACATTTCTCCTCGAGGCAGTGTTTCCTTACCACAAGAAGCGCAGGGCTGCGTTGGAGGGCTCTGCCCATGTTGGCAGGTTCAGACCAAATATAACAATATTTCTGACCTTGCAAGCAATGGGCAGTACTGTGACTCACCAAGACACTGCCATAAGTATTAGTAAATCTTCCCAGATAGGCTCTTCCTGGCAGCAGGGAGTAGCACAGGGCCAGAATAGACACCTTGTTCCAAGATCTTTGCCAACTATTAAAACTCTCAAGCCTCTACAGTGAAACCTCACTGTTGTTTGTGCACGTTGTTGCACACACAGTTAATTATCCATTTCAAGTTTAAAAAACAGCTAAGTAACAGGATTTGATGTTTTCCTTAGTTTTGCACCATTTAAATGAAATAGCAGAGATGTTAGAATAGAAATTTTTTTTTTGTTTGTTTTTACAAAAAAGACAGCCATAGAGTCATTACGTCAGTCTGGATGCCATCTTTCCTAAGGGAACATGAAAGATGTTGTGTGCTACAAGTATTTTTAGTCTCTTTTGTTGCCAAATTAAGAAAAAAAGTAGAGTGTATCAAAAAGAAAATGAAACACAGCCCCTACAGAAGAGCAAGTATTCGTAGACATCCAAATTTAGATATAAAAATCAGATAAATCAAGTCCCAAAATTAGATTTTGCATTGTATCAGAAAATATAGGCAATGGTATTTACTAATTTTTGCCTTAAGTTTTTTGTAGAATTTGTGGATAACTGCACCTAATTATCGGGGTATAGCATTGTTTATACTAAATATTAGAAATTAAAAACATGCAGTGCATGACTTGTTTTCCTTGAACTTCAATTGTGTTGTGTTCTTAACTACTGCATATTTATAGATTAAACTAGCATTTATTAAAGCCAACTTAGAGAAGACCTCTGAATATAAAATTAAGAAGAACTAACCTCTCAGAGCTCTTAGGTAACTTTGAAAACTGTTCTTAAGTATTTTCAACCTTCCATTTTTCTTTACTGTCAATGCAAGTATAGAGCTGTTAAAAGCGGGGAAAAGAAAAACCCAAATCACACTGTTGTAATTTACAACACATTGTTTCGAGAGAACAGTGAAATGCAAAGTAGCAAAATGTTATTACTCAGTTTAGGACTATATTTTGTCATTTTTATGACTTGTACTCTTGTTTAAAGTTCCATGTAATGTTAAATAACTCTGAACTACCAGAGTCTCAACTTGAAGTCTCATTTTAGGAGGTTTCCAGCACTGCAGTGCTCCCTACAGTTACACTGATGAGCTGGTTCAGATTAGGCCCAAAGCTTGATCATGGCCCAGGGAAATTCCAGGGCTGACGATGAATCAGTCAGCTTTTCTGGATGTTCAGCTGCCCAATTTCAAGGGGAGTATCCAAGAAGAGGAATGATTCCCTTTTGCTCACAAGTTTTGTTGCAGGTAAATCATGTTTGATTATTATTTGTATAGTTTTAGTTTTAGTCTACTGAGAAAACTTTGGTAAACTCCCTACACAGCTTATTTTTAATTGATATCTTTATGGCCCTTTGATGCTTATCCCCTTCTGTTTAGAAGCCAAGATATTGACATTTGCCTCTCTGATCTGAAGTTATTTCAGTTTGCAGGTCACTTCTGGAGGCAAATGTTGTCAAGTGATTCATTTCCTGCACATGTAGTATTCCATATCATTCATGACTGATGGCAGAGAGTACTACTAAATTCCTAGGATAGGTCCTTCCTTTTTTCATTATTATACCATTATCCTACGTGTTAAGACAAATTGGTGAAACTTCAGTTTTGGCAGAAAAAGCACTATTTTTGCTTATTCTTAGTATTTATATTATTTAATAGTATTTAATAGCTAATGTCTTAAACTTTTTCACTGATTTAATACAAAAAATATTTATCCATCTTTTTCAAAAAAGTTATTAAAATTAATATTAATAAATGGATGATGGGCATCACAAATGCAGTGCATCAACGTTACAATAGTATTTTAGGAAAACAGAACATATTATGAAACCTCATTGCTAATATGGACATTGCTTTGCAGTAATTATTTTCTTCAAGTTGTAGCACAGCCTTTTTTGTACATCAGTGTAATGTAAGGAGTACATTACACTGTAGGAATGTCAAAAGTAGAGGAAATAAAATTTCATGGTTTGCAAAGAGGCCTAAGAGTATTCCATTTGGAAAGATAATACAAATTGGTCTTAAACCTCTTAAATATCTTTGAAAGTCTCACCTTTAATACGCAACATTTCTGGAGAATTTGCAATTTAAATTTTTAAACTGACTTCATGATTTCTTTCTCTTACAAAATATTACTTCTTCCTTTAGAAAGAAAACTGGTTTCTGGGAGAGAATAAAGGAAGGAGGGGAACAAGAAGAAAGAGAAGAAGCTTACAAATCGCTTTATTTTGAATCATCTTATCTCAAGTAAATTTTAATTCCAGAAGAATATCTTCAAATACTTTCAGAGCCTCTACCTTCTCAAGTAAAACTGACCTTGATAATGAACTCTGATAAAACACTCTAGTTCTTAATACACCTTTGTTCATTTGTTAAACTTGCCCTTCTGCCCTTTAGATTAACTAGGCAAAGATCAAAAGTCACATTCATTCTTTAAAGTGTTATTTTTTTTCTTCTCCAAAGCTTCTTTTTTTAATATCATTCATCATCTCTCATTGCAGACACTGAGAGTGAACAGGCAGAGACTGACAAGTATCTGAGGTTGTTTACTGCTACTGTTTTAAGACACTGTTCAAAGTGCTCAAACACCTGTTTAAATCCCATTAAAGTCAAGTGTTTACTTCATTTTAACCAGGACCTGATTGAAGTAGTGTTTTTAGAATCTTAAAAAAAAAAAAAAAAAAAAAAAAAAGAAGATAGATATGCTTTGTCAGAGCAGGGCAAGCTTTACCTGCCTACTGGAGAGAGACAGACCCAAGCCATGAAATTCATGTTTCAACTCAAAGCTAATGAGATTGACATTGTTCTTTCTTCCACAACAACATCAAGCATTTTAACTGTAGAAATACTTCAGCCTATTAAAGCTTATATTTGAAAAGCATAGCAGGATTCATTAGGTAAGTCAACAACTGCAGCATCACAGAAAGATCAGCAGGTACCAGGATTTAGTTATTGAAGCACTGAAGCAGAACCTTTCTGTTGTAATGTTGAACTTTGCATTCAAATTAAGAAAAATACTTTTAACTTCTTTATCATACTCCTTATATTTGAGGTATAAGTTTCATAGACATAGACAGGGCACCAGGCTGATACCACAGTTCTCAGCAGGTTGTTAGTAAATTGTAACAGTAAAGGCCATGTGCACTTACGTAGTATAATTATCTCAGTCATACTATTTGCTTACAAAATTTCCATTATCAATGTGTGCAACAATTGACTTAGCAACTCTGAACTCTGGAAGGCTTCCATGAACTCCTAGCTGCCCTACTAAATGCACACCTTTAATCCACTTGGTAGACAGCTTTTTAAATGCTCCAGAAAGTGAAATGTTGCTTAATTTGGTCGGCTAGGTATATCACAAGGTATTTTGTGCCCTCAGTGCCACCAACCACAGAGGCGTTTCAAGTACATATAACTAATTAGTAGTTTACAAAAGACAATTAGGTATAAGAGAAGACTTCACTTGCTCCAAGATCCAAATTAAGCATGAAAAGGGCACCAGAACAGTAAGAACAAACTAAAAATAATAATAATAATAACAATAATTACAAGTAATTTTTAGTAGTTGTTAAGGTCTAGGTTGTTTGTTTGCTTATTTTATCCCTGAATGTGTACTCCATTAGTATATATATTTTCAATCGTGCAACACATATCATCCATTGTAATGGGTATTCCAATTTTATTATTATTATTATTTTACTAATTTCTTTCTAGGGTTTAGGAAAACTTGCAGTGCTTAAATAAAACAGAATCCAGCTTCACATGTTAGGGAAGTTATAAGCAGACAGCGTCACACAGAACAAATTATGTTTTCCTTTACTTCTACAATTATTAAACCTCTTCACCTTCCCTCTTTGTATTCTGGACTGCAGTAAGATACCATCTTATTTTGGTAAGCCCATCCTTCACCAGTGATTTAATAAAAACATTAAACTGTTTAGAGTAGCGCTATCAAATTGAACAAAATGTTCAAATCAAAGTTAGCTGTATAGAGGTCTGAATGTATGCCATCTTATCCTATTCTTTCCTTTTACCATTTACTGTTGTTTGATCGACCAGCCATCTTTTCTTCACTTCTTCCCTAGTAAAAATTATGATGCCTATATTTTGCTAAAACATTAAATGTTTCATAATAGCTAAGTTTTCCCTAACATGCATTGATTCTGGTTTTATATGGACTTCTAGTGAGAATAACCAATCAGTATTCCCTTTTGACTGCCTTTTTTTTTTTTTTTTTTTTTTTTTTTACACATTCAAAAATAAAGGGTTATGTCTGTCTCTGATATGCATCTACTTACTTGAGTTAGACAAGTTTAAGCATCTGGAGGAAAAAAAAAAAACCAACAACATATACCATTACTGAGGCAACTACAAATTTTTCAGTGTAGTTTCTGTGGGAGAAGATGGGGAATAATCCTGATTTTCAGTTCTTTGTGTAGTTCTGTCATAGAGTTTTGTAGCCTCCTTAAGGCCTTCTGGCTACTACAGGTGATTAAAAGAAAATAAGAAATGTGCACATCCTTTTTTGATCCAAACACCTGGTAATGCTCACCCATGTTCCCTTCTACACTAGTGTCAAGACTTCTAAGACTGACACAAGACAAAGAAGGATACCTGAGTGCATTCTTCAAATTCTACCCTTTTAGTTTCCATTTCTTACTCTTTTCTCTGCCACATAAAGTCACACATACTGTTTATAAACATCCTACATGAAGTGTTGCAATAGCCCAAAAATATCTCCAAACAACAACATCACATGAGTTACCAGGTCAGGGAAGCATCATGAAATAAGCACAGTAATTTGACTGATGACTAACAAAAGTTTAAAATAAGTATTTCATACATTTCTGATGTTTGCCCTTTCCATTCACAAGATACTATGATTCTCTGTAGAAGAAATGGCACAAAAAGACATTACCATACCTAAACATGATAATAATCAAATGTTTTTCAACAAACACTTGCAAGTCAAGAAGTAACATAAGAGAAGAATGTGAAAGCTGAGGAAATATTTATTAGAAAATATAAATCTTCCTAACTACCTCCATTGACAATTTGTTCTATCATTAGTTTGTTGAGTTAAAAAGTTTCTGGATACCACCCCAGAATAAGCAATAAGCTAACGCCATTCATGAGCAGAACTTAAAACTCATTTCCACAGCATAGATAAACTAAAATATATATATATATATATTATGTAAAGTTTTCTGCCTGATTCTGGATTCAGGACAGAGGAAACCTCTTTCATTTTCTTAAATTCTTAGATATTACATGGCTATTCTGAACACTTCTGTCCCTTCATTTCTCCTGCTCATTCACCAAACAAATAAGCTTACACAAACTCACTTCTGAAGATCAAGCTTTTAAAAAAGGCTGCAAAGAGACAAAAATAGTTTACCTCATTTGTGATAGGATGGCATTATCTTTGCTGCTTCAGAGTGCACCTCCTGTGAGACCACTGCCACTGAATATCTAGAGATGGTCTCAGTGACCATTAATTTATTAAAAGTTGGAGCATTTCAAAACATTTATAATGCTGCTGTTCACATTAGAAAAGCTTTATTCTAATGCAGCTAACTGTAGAATCCCAATATAACTTCTTCAGTAAGTCATTCTGGCAACATTTTAAGTTATAATTAACAATTTCACCTCAAATATAGTCATGGGATTCTACAGTTTCAAAACTGTTTATTTTTATGCAACAGATTTTCATTCTCATATATCTGTGGGTATGAGAATACCAGAAAGCAGGTTTATATCATTATTAATGGAAGAGATTAATCACAGAATGGCCAGAGTTAGAAGGGACCTCAAGGATCATGAATCTCCAACCCCCCTGCCACATGCAGGGCCACCAGCCTCCCCGATTAATACCAGACCAGGCTGCCCAGGGCCCCATGCAACCTGACCTTGAACACCTCCAGGGATGGACAGGGCATCCACAACCTCTCTGGGCAGCTGTTCCAGCACCTCACCACTCTCTCTGTACAGAACTTCCCCCTGACATCCAACCTAAATCTTCTCTCCTTTAACTTCAAACCATTTCCCCTTGTCTTGCAGTTATCTACCCTTTAAAAGAGCTGACTCCTGTTTGTAGGCTCCCTTTAGGTACTGAAAGGCTGCAATGAGGTCAACCCGCAGCCTTCTTTTCTCCAGGTTGAACAAGCCCAGCTCCCTCAGACTGTCTTCATAGGGGAGGTGCTTCAGTCCTTATTATTATTATAATTAATATAATGAAAATAACCCTCTTATTGAATACAAAATTTTAAAAAAGTTTTAAAATTTTTTAAAAGTCAATAGATGTGATCTATAATATGTTTTAGTATATTTTTGCACTGGAAGATACTTAGTCCTCACTAATTACAATACAGATAAATGTCACTAATATAAATACGTGGATTGTGGTGTTGTTTTTTTTTTAATATGAATAAATATAAGGAAAGCAAGCACAGTTTAAGAGGTTTCATATTGGTTTATGGTGGAATGTTACGCAATAAGATGTAGTTCTACTAGCTGAATTTAATTGATCAGAGTACCGGAAAAACAGTTTTTTTAAAAAATACTTAACTGACTTTTCCATATTAAGAAAATGCAATAAATCCTATTAATGCAGTTAAGAAAGAAGCGAAGCACAGCTATATATTAAAAAATATCACTTCTCTATACTTGACATGATAAAGAAGTTTAAAGTACAAAGAAAAAAAATGTTTAACTTCTAATAAAGCACCTAAAAATCTCAGATAGTTTTTTAGAAAAACAAACTGCAATTTCTGGTAAGAAACATTGTTTTCCGTAAGCAGGTCATATATTAGAATTGAAAAGTCTCTACATACTTTGCTGAGTTCTTCTGATAAAAGCTATTGCAAATAATTATAAACCCCTATTACATTAACAAATGTGATGTCAAAGGGAAAGAAAAACACCACACACACTTTCATTTTACACCACATTAACTGAGGGCTGCACAAGACACAAATGAACAGTGCCGATGTATGCAGCAACAGAATAGATTTTGGGAATCTGTTCTCCAAGTTTGGAAATGTACCTCTATCCAGCAAGTTTATTTAAAAATAGCTCCCGATTGTTCCTATCAACACCTTCTTATGTAACTTGCACATGAATATAGGTAATTTGCAAAACACAAAGTGATCTTTTTTTTTTTTTTCCCTAAATCTTGTTGAAGCTGGTGCTGATGCTGAAACTTTGGCAATCTCCTGACATTAAGTGAAACCATAAATAAGAACAAAGAAATGTAAATGGGCATGTTATTTTCCCTTCGTTTATTATAACATTTTAGAAGTGTTACAGAGGTTTTTTCACCTGCTTTGAAGTTTCAGCTTTTGTTCTGAAGGTGGTTCTCACACAGGGATTGTCCTCCCTTCTCCACTTCCCTTCTCACAAATCCACCTATGCTGTGTCAGCAGCACATGAGCAGTGCACTTCTGAAGCTTCCTGTAATTAAGTTCACCTTGTTGTATTATAGGTAAACATGTTCAGACTTATTTTGTATACATTTGGGAAATAATAGCTTTTACAGTCAACAGTATGAAACAACTCGTGCTACTAAAATAAACTGTGGTGAGGACTATGTCTTCCAGCACTTTTACAAGTAGCAAATTCCCTCAGTGCTTTGGTATTTTTATCAGAAAATAATGAACATTAATTTCCATTGTTCTGTACCAGCACTAACTTATGTTCACAATAATGTGTACATTTATACTGTATCATCAGTGTACACCCAGAAGATGAGATTCAGATGAGAAAAAACAAGTACACAGTTTCATTTCAGATACCCTCGGGCAGCCTGCCTGGCTTCCAACTGCCTTTCTGCAAGAGCCCTTGGACCTCATCAGATCCTCCTCTGTCACATTTCCCATCATCACAACAATATATCAGACATGTGAGGGCAACTTAAAGTGGCAGTAGGCAGGCATATTTTGCATCTGGTTCCTATGTACTCAGTATTACATGAACAACTACAGATAGTCTTCCCTGTAGAAAAAACACTAGCACAAGATCTTTCCAGGGATAGAAACCCTGATGTTTTATACCAAGACACAAGAACTAATTGACTAGGGAAAAGCTTATGCATGTGTTTCAATTGTGTTGTTTTTCCTAATGAGACACTAATACATAATTCATTGCCAAGAAATAACAGGCTGACTTTGCTTTTGCCGACTGGGACATGGAGCTCAGCAGCCAGACACTCTGGTGCAGGCAATTTCATTCCCAGCATAGAAACAGCAAAAGACCACAACAAAACACTAATGCTCCTCATCCCCTGTTCATGCCAGACATAGTCCTCCAGGCTGTCAGGACTGCAATTTCGTGCACTGAAATGTTTCTGTTATTGTGGAGCCCATAGAGCCCAGTGCCATGCAGTTTCCCAAGCAAGCAACTCATGTCCAAGTGAGCACCAAACATGGCCAGGCCAGTGACTTGTCCTCTTTGATGCCCTCTCTCAGCCACTGACCCTCACTCCCTGTGAGATTTTACCCATACACTGCCCTTTCAACCCACAAAATTCCCAAAATCTATATCTTCCACAGTGTAGGGTTTTGCTGCAGCACAGGCCAGCTCCCTCCTTTCAGAAAAGGACAAGGTTGCAGTGCTCATAGCAGTCATGTGGTGCACAGCCAACTGGGATAGCTGGCATTTGGGCACAAGAAGACCCCAATCACCCTTTTGCTATACCCAGCCCCGCAGGGCTGCAGTAGCAAGCCTGACATCCAAGGAGACATCTCAGGGACAGAGAAGACATCAAGCCAATACCAGCTGTCATGCTGCCCAGGGGTGCAAAGAGCCCCATAAGAAGGCCAACACCAGCCCACGTAGTACAGCAATGCCATGCCCTGCCCCTATCCCCACTCAGCCTAGTGTTCCTGCCAGCAGCATTTCTACAACTCCTCCTATTCTTCCCTCTCACCATGGTGAGAAAGGAGTCTAGCTGCCTACAGCAACATCCTGAGCAATTCCTCTTCGTTTCTGAGAGCAGGACCATTGCCATGTGCTGTGCTGTGCTCCTGGCTATTAGCTAACTTTTGGCAACAAAACCATGACCAAAATCTTCTTTTTGCCCATTCATGAGGGTTTTTGAAGGCATGATCTCTCTCTCTGCCTCAGGAAAGGATTTAAAAATAATAATAATAAACCACAACTCAGATCCTTCGCACTTATCTACCTGCCTCCACCTTCCCCCACTCCCTTCCATTATTCTATGACTACATTACGTTTGGCTAAATCGAGCATTCTCAACATACTGCTATTATATCTCCCTGACTTCTTATTTTGCCCATGCAAGTGAGAATTCCTGTGGTTTGCCACATCCTTAGACAACGTTACGAGACCACAATTCTGCTGTATTAAAAGGACTACCCCACTACAGGCTGAACAGAGCCCCAACACATCTCTTTCTGGAAAACATTATTACCTCAGCTGTTTCCAGCTGATCATTAGGACTAGCTGAAGCCATTACTGTAAATGGGCTCCCAACTACAAAGTTGCACACGGAATGGCTGCATTTCCTGGAGAAAAAAACAATATGGTTAAAGTATTTCAGTCCATGGCTACTTTCTTGTTTTCTGAAACGTTCAAAAAAAGCTTTCATATTGCTGTGGAGATTCTTTTTAAAACATCTGTGAAAGGAACATTTTTATGTTCATTAAAGCTGGCCTTGAAACAGCAACTAATGGGAATGCTCAATATTAAGAATCTCCTCTGGGGAACAGATTTACACTCTAAGCAAACCATTTAGGCATTTAAAAGATTTTCAAAACCAGGGCATTGAAAGATGAGGAATCTCAGCATCTGTGACAATCTGACTGTGATTTATAACACAGAGACTGCTTAAAACCATGGTTATTCTTAATGAAATAAAAATGGATGCCATGCAATATTAAACTGACATTAAAGGAATTGCAATCACACAAGCACTGAAGAAGAGGAGGGAGAGAGTCACAAAGAAATTATGCACTAAGTGAGGAGGGCAATGAATTTAAAGGAAAAAAAACTGGCAGGTTTAAATAAAAATATACTGTGCAGTGTTATTTCTGCTTGTTCTGCTACTTTGTTGGTCTTGTTCTGATGCATGTTTCTGTAGAAAAGGAATGCATTGAACCTTTTCGATCCATTCACTTTTACTATTAAAGTAATTTTCTCAGGTGGGCACTGAGCAGTTGCAATTACAGTTTATTTTGCTGGAGAAATTCTTTTAAGACACTAATGGTAAGAGACATGGGGTAAGGAAAAACATCACAGCACGCCTCCCAGGCTTGATACCAGCAGCTTTGTGGAAGACCCAGAGACTCTGAACAGTATTTTTGTGTTGAAATCTCAGGGTGTTTTGTTTCAAATGTGCTTTAGCAGAGGGTGATGAAAAATAATAAAAATATTCAAACTGTGCTCATACAGCCACTGCTATTCTCATTCACATGATCCATTTAAGTTCTAACACAGTTGTCTTGGGGCTAGCAAAAATAAGAATTACCTGTGAAACACTCAAGCTTTCACAATTTTGCATTTAATCACATGCACTCTGTGGTTATTTAAAAAAAAAAAAAGCAAAAAAACAATAACTAGCAGCAAAAATTAACTTTTTTTTTTCTTTTTTTTGGGGGGGATGTGGGAGGAGGGGCAGGAGGAAGGAGTTCTTGTGTTGTTTTTTGTTTGTTTAATAGATGGGGCTTTCTGGCCCACAGGTTGTGACATCTCTCCAGAAAGTCTGGGGAGGGGGGGCGCCTTATTTTTTTAATTAATCAAATTATTTCAGTTAGCAAAATAAACATTAAGGACATCTGGCAGATGATTTTTCACTACTGAAGCACGTCTTAAGAAGATACAGCACGGCACATATTTAGAACTGAATTTGGTTTGTTACTTTTTTATTAAGAATTTCCTTATACAAGTCTAGCAAAAAGGATACCAGGAGTAGCATCACAACATGAGTTGCATGAAAGACAGGATAAATTACCTTTTTTCCTGTTTTCGTTGTTTGTTTTTGAAGAAACCTAAACGGAGAGTTTGATTTCTGATTTGTAAGTAGTTCTTTTCATTATTATTTGGCTTTGATTTAGTTCTGGCCCAGCAGCACAAAGTATTAGGATGTGCCTAAGTCTGTCTTAGCCTGGGCTGATTTTAGCTTCAAAACAAATAAATAGACTGTGGTAGCAATTGTCTGACAGGCAACAACTACCTTTAGTATAGTGATAACAAGGAGTTAGACAGTTCAATTTCCACTGAATATGTCCCCAGAATAAAATGAGGTATGAAAGAGAGCATAAACCCAGGATGGCACCAAAAGTCCAGGGGCACTGGCAAAAAATCACAGCTTTAATTCACAGGAATGCCTTCCATTGTTTAGGTAAAATCAGATTTAAACAGAAAAGAAGAAAACCTGAATCACTGGGGTCCAAAGACAAGAAACAGCATGTAGGCTGCATTAAGAAAGCTTACTAAAGGAAGCCCAAGCAGACTCAAGGATAAGGAGTAAGGAACTATCAACATCCTAGTTCTTTCAGCAAAGGGAAGGTGCAAACTCCCATCATTAGAGCCATACTCAGTGTTGACTTTTGGATGCTCATCTGAAAACCTTCTCCCTTGTGAAGGCTGGAACCACCAGTCTTCAGACCAAGGGAGGCAAAGCACACCATCAATCAAAAAGGGAGTTCTGGGAAGGGATTTTTTTTTTCCTGAATAAGATGCTTACTGTTGAAGCTCTTCCATAGCAATTTGCATTATGAACGTATAATTGAAATGAGACTAAAGATTCAGACCATTTTATTGTTAAAGCAGGAGTAACAATAAGTTCCCATTTCCGCTTATGATTTTTGCTCTTACAAGATTAAATGTAATAATCATGATGTCTGTTTCCAAGGGGAAGAAGAAAAGTAATCTATACAGATCTTCGAAGTAAGATATCTAAGTATCTAAGATATGTTTTCACAGTTGACAGGAAAAAAATAGAAAATTAAAAGGAGTAACTGATTACCTACTGCTCTTAAGCTTGAAAGGTATTTACCCTGTTAAAATTTGCAGAAATATTTTTGCTAGCTTCAGCTGCAAAGAGGTTACTTTTTCTTAAGCATTGTCATACAGCCATTACAACATATCCTAGAAGATTTGAATGTGTAAAATCTTTTCAACCAGCAAGTGATTTGTTTTTTATAAAATTATTTTAACTGAATACAGCAAAACTTTGATGAATTTCCAGACATGTAACACTAATTTACAGAAGTGCACTGTAATAATTAGTTGTGTGTGAATACATATAGATATTTGACCTATGCATCAGAGAGAAGCATTGTAAGGACTTTTTTCTTTCTTTCCTTTTCTATTAGACTTGTGGAGTGTTAGTTGTGAGAAGGCTCTATAGATAATAAGCTTTTAGGCATACAAGCCCTTCTTTAGATCTAAAATGAAAGCAGTAAACTCAAGGTTGGGAATAATTATGTTAATTAGTTAGCCAATTTGAAAGAAAATGATGGTTGTTAGCAGCAGAGCAAAGGGTGATGTCAGCAAAGAGAAGCAGTAATAAGTTCAGTAGGTCTGGTGGGACCAAGAGGTCAGGCAGAGGTGCCATCTGGAGAAAACTACCAGACACCAGGAAGCCAGTATCTCAATGATTTTTAATGTCAAGTGCAGCTGTGAACGTTACGTATGAATATCTTTATTTTTTTGTGGTTATTCCTTAAGGATCTGGGCTGAAAGATCAGAAACGCAATTCTCCTTACTGAGATAGCCACTAGCATGAACTTCTATAAATAATTTATGAAGGTGAAATGTGTCCAGTTACCAGCAAAAAAGCACTGATTTTGTCCAGAGTCTCCATAGAGGCTTTTGGTATTTAAAAAAAAAAACACTTGTGATAGTTTCATTGTGAGGGACAAAGTTCTCAGTCTTGTGCTAGATGTCTTGCAAATTTTCAGCTATTTCAGGCTGATCTCACTTGTCATGTTCCCTTCTGAAGCTATGTTTAAACAAGGTTAGTGAGCCCCTTAAAGGCCAGGAGAAGGGGGACAGAAGGTAAAAATGGGAATGTTTGCAACTATTTAATGGGATAGGGTCCAGCACAACAAGCAATGAATGGAGTTTACTTGATGCATAAATCTCCCTTTAACAAATCAATTCCCTCAGTGAAAGAGAATTCTTGCTGCAGAGGTTGATGTGGATCTCATGTGTTCTCAGAAAAAAAAGTAGTCCTTTAATAACTAATTCAATCCATGCCCATGATCCTTGGTATATTTCAAGTAACCGTCTCTTTTGTTAAGTCAACTATGTATGTTACTATGTTATGCAAGACCAGCATACATAGCATGTTCTGTCCATGTAATCAGATGCCAATAGTGGTGCGGAAATTCTCCAGAAAAAGTTGGAGGTGGTACAGTTACTGAATTGATGCACTTATGTGATCTTATTAGAATTAAAAATCAGGAACTTATTTCAGAACCTGACAATTCGTTAAGTGATTTTAAAATAAAAGGTCAAGAATAAAAGTTTGCCTTATTCTATTTTAATTTCATGAAAATGAGAAATAGTCTCAAGAGAGGAGAGCTTTACTTTAGAAATTGCTGAAACATGCCTAGTCTAGAGAGACAGAAGGTTTTTGTTCGCTTTCTGTTGCTGTTTTTAATTGGAAGATTCAAAGTTTGCACTTTTTCATTAGTAAATCCAACAAAAGTTTTATCAAAAATTCTAACAGCTCTATCAGTGGCACATATGCAATCATCATCATATTATAGTTAATTGGGAAAGATACAAGCATCATAAATGTTTCCAAGCAAGTTTCAAGCTAAAGTGACATTACTGGTCGAGTTACTTCAGTGGCAAATCTCCAGTCAGAGCTCACACGCTGTGCAATCATTTTTAGAAAAGGAAAAACTTCTAGTGTCTTATTATAGTTGTCTATCATGTTTTTGCAAGAATTCACTATTAACACCACAGAAGTCTTTTATGGTGGGGCAATATTCAAATAGATACTATTTATTATGGCAATGGTTGCTCTATTTAATAAATACTTTGCTGAAGTATACAGCTCTTGTAAGTACTACACAAATACACATACGTTTCTTTAATCCTTACAGGGGTGTCTATTGAGGGCTCAAAATTACTTATCTACATTAGCTTAGAAGTAGGAATTCTACTGAAATGTGAAGAAAGAAAACTGGATTACAGGTCTCTTTCCAAAGAAGCCAAATATGTATATGTAGAAAAAGTGTTAAAAGAAGCTGAACTTTCAATTAAAATAAGCAATATCAGTACACTTACCATATAAATATACTGCTAAATCCATTCTTTGGTAAATGCTTACAAACTGGAAAAGATCCATATCAAGTTAATTAACTCTACTGACTTACTGAAAAGAATATAAAGAAGAATCTACATATATTATTTCAAACTGCTTATTAAATAGATAGATTTAGCTATAACATATATATATTAGGCAAAAATTACATTAAAGTAATGTTTATAAAATTGTAAGGAAAAAGTTTCACAAGTTAGAAAACAGGAAAAAAAAAAATCAAGGTTGCTTGCATAACCTCAAATCACCTCTTCTGCTTAAGCAGTATTTCATGATCTCTAGTTAAATCATCTCATGACATACCAGATATGTGAAGTCAACACAGAAGAGCAACATGAGGTAGCAAAGAGAAATTAAGCAAGTCTAGACTACTGACACTTGCCCCAAAACTAGTACAAATATGATGCCATAGTACTGTCTTGAAGAAAGCAGAAAATACCATTGCTTCATTAAATCACAGACCTAGAAACCTGTAAGAGGAATTTGTGGTTTGTAATTCTAAAATGTAGTTTAATGAGCATCAGTCTAACCTGCTTAATGTTATATATGATTCATTGTGAGAGTCTACGTTGACTAAAATCAAAAATTCTAGAACTGTAGTGATAAATCAACAGTTAGAAGACAAGGGGCTTGCAAAGACTTGGAAGAGTTGATAAGTTCTTTTTGAAGAGCAAGGCCACCAATTTGTGGAGATGGAAAGCTAATAGGACTGGGCAAAAGAGCTTGAAGTTAGGAAGAAAGAATAAGATGTTCAGCAAGGAGACAGGAAGAAACACAAAGAAAAGTGGCTAGTATACAAAAAATAATCAGCAAGAAAGATGCATCAATAGAAAGGAGAATAGAGGGCACCAAACTGGGATTTAGAAGGAAGGTAATTTAGGGTGTTACTGAAGAATGGCAGAGAAGATAAAAGCAAAACTAAAGGAAATGAAATAAAAGAGGTACACACAAGGCTGTAACATATCTCTCTTCCAATGAATTGAAATGCTCTATTTTGGAAAGTAACACAAAACCCAGAAAATCTTACTGTGGGATAAAAATAAGTAATTGAAATGTCAGTAGAGAAAACCATGCTCTATGAGACAGATGAAGAGGAGTGACTGCTGCATGCGTATGCTCAGGAAGTATTCCCTACTCCAAGGTAACCATGGAGAATAAAAAAGAAAATGTTTTGATTTTTTTTTTTGTCTCTGAGTGAGAAAAAAAAAAAAAGCAGGCAGAAAAGGAAGTGAAGTTTTCTACAAAGTTCACTGGCAAAACATACATGAGGTGAAGTCTTGAAGCAGCCAGCAGATAATGAAATTAGTCAGAGAATCATTAGAAAACATACCAATTTTAACAGAGAAAATATTTTCGGAATAGAAATACACAGTGCAGAACCAATTATTCTCACATTCATTCAGCAGGTACATCTCCTAACATTACAGTCCTAGAACAGAGATACACAAAGTAAAAGGGAACATACAATTAACCAATCTACATTTAGAAGAGTGGCATAGTTAGAAAAATTATCACAGTGGAAGGAGACAGTCAAAAATTAAATGCTCACCTGCATCCTAGGCTCACAGCAGAAAACTCTAAAAGAAAGGATCTCCAGAAAGAGACCCTCCCCCATGGCAGTCAGCCTTTAAATGGGATCTAGGAGAGGTGCAGCCAGGCTCCACCCCTTCCGGTCACACAGCTGAATTGCCTTCACCTGTGCTCCCAGGGCTGATCCGGTCAGGTGATCAATCAGTGGTTCAGACTTAACAGTTCCCATACATGAAGCTAATCAGAAAAATTCCTCCTAAAATTAAAATTCCTTTTTAGTGCTCTTATGCTTTTTCAGTAATAGATACTTCTCATCTGTGCCCAGGAGGATATGAGCCTAGTCATACTTGAGAGCTAGAACAAAAAACAAAACAACAACAAAAAGTAAGCGTCATCTTTTCACACAGTTGCTCTTACCTCGTTTTTGCTGAGCTATTGCCCCATCTACATTGAATGCCCTGTGGAAAACAATGTCACTCATCATAGAAGTAATAGCACTAACAGGAGTCCTAATTCTCTCCCTTCTTTGAGAGTTTCTCCTCCATAAAACAGATAAAAAGTAGTGTCTGACTAATTTATTAATTACTGTTAACCTGTAGACAACAAAACTGCTTCAATTTAAAACTCAGAGGATCCAAAATTGTAATTATTTAAAAAAAAAAAAAAAAAAAGAAGAAGAAAAAGAAATAAAGAACAAAGGCCCAGAGCAGAGGAAATCTCTTGACCTGCAGGTGCATTGAATTCAAACAAGACACCATCTCCGATTAAGTAATTCGATTCTCTGCCTGGGATTTGAGCTACCATTCTGATTTCTTTGACATACGAGAAATGTAGAAGCATAGCTCTGAGGTCTGGATCACATTTTGGAGCCCAGATACCTGAAACATTGTCAGTTACAGCACCGCTTAAATACCAAAATTCTGATGTGTGATAATTCTATTCCAATGTCCTCAAGTATCTTCAGCTGCAGGTGGTTTCAGTAGGACAAGTGTGCACTGTACAAAAACATTGGTATGTACAAGAAATCCTCAGGAAAATAACCAAAAACTGAAGTTCCTCAGAATAGTTTGTCATCAAATTATCCTGAGTATAACTACAGAGATTTCTTGAAGACCATTCTATGAAGAATATATTTTAAGAAAAAGGAGAGCCTTTAGAGAATGACTGTATCAAAAATATCGTACAGAAACACTGCTGAGATACAACAGCAGATCAAATGATATTTACTGGTACACCAAAATGAAAGCCTTCTTCCAAGCAGGGAAAGCACTTTGACCAATGTGATACACTGCTTGTAAGTTTACAGTACAGTTCCAGGAAGATTTTTATTTCAAGAAAATGTATTGCACAAAAGGGAAATAAACATATCAAAGACTATTTTTGGAAGCACATTATCTTAAAGGCTAAATTTTCACATTGCTTCTGTAAGATATCACAGTTATTCAGATCAAAAAACAACTGTTTGATCTTTCCAAGTGCTAACAAGTATCTATTTATTGCAGCTTTTTCATGTTTGAAGGAAAAAAAAAAAAAAGGAGTTATCCAGAAAGAAATGCCTTTTGCTAATATAATATGTGAATTCCACTTTTCTTCCACTCTTTCTGGCTAAGCTTTTGAAGATTTATATTGTTTAAAAGCTGAGGACTACACATATTCATCCTACAACATATTTCTAATGATGATTTCAACGCAGGACTACATAATTACTTACACACGTCCGTTAATGGCTCAGAAGACACTCTTCACAGAATTTACGATTTGAATATGTTCTGAAGTAGCAAGAAATTCTTTAGATTAGTTTGTACAGCCCTGCCATCTGCAAGATCTGTAGGTGAAAGTCTAGTTTTGTAAGTCCGCAAACACCTCCCTGTCTCTTAGAATCTATCTTTCCTAAATGGATCCTGAAAGATCAAATCTTTGTTTGGTTCCCAAATTGAAATAACTTCTTCACACAGCTAGAATATTTCCAAACAACAAGCATTTTCCAACATAAATTCATCTTTTTTCCTTGAAATACATATATTTATTCAAGTCTATTCAAGTCTATAGAACTCTTGCATACTGAGATTTCCTTGGCTCTGTTTGCATTGTGCTCACATTACTGTCTCCTCTGCAATCAGACATAATCTTCATTTTCATGTTAATGGCATCAATTAATAATTTTGAATGACATTTCCTGTTTTTGTTGTTGCTGCCGTGACAGAATTTCCCTTTAAAATGCCTCTGCTCTGAGACCTGGTCACAGCTGTACGTGAACTCAGGAAAGGCTGTGCTCTCTTGCAATTCTCCCTTGTTGAGACCTCCTTGATTCCACATAGTAGGAGACAGTAGTGAGTCAATAGCCATCAATCAATTATTCTGTTCAACTTTTAAGGTCTGATTTCATAGTGGATGAGACACTAGTTCAAAGAGTTCACTTTTACTTCCAGATCAATGATGCTTAAGAATATTAAATATTTTCAAAAGCACACAGCAGTCTGACATCCCATCAAACTGGGCATGAAAAATATTATTTTGTTACCCTTTGTATGTAATATCTCTGTAGAACAACTGACAGAATACATTTGGCTTGATGTATGACCCTCAGCAAACCCAGCTCATTAATAAAAGAAGATCAATAATGTTCTTACTGTTTGGGGGTCACATTCTGATAATGTTTCTGATAGCATAAGAAAAAGAAAATAGATGAGCTGCAGGTTGTTCCACTGGATACATGGCTCTATGTCAACTAGCATTTTGACCAAAATCCAAGCACTGGCAGACTGTATTTCATCTGCTGCTACTCTCCTACCAGTTATCTTTATTACTATCTATTTTCTTGCATATTTATTAGACTGAATTTTCTCAAGAACAGACTGTAGTAAAGCAGAATATTTACCAAGTATACTTTGTTTTAAAACGCCTCCTACATGGAGAGTCATACACCAGAAGATAGAAAATTGTTGAAAATGACCTTACACAAATCATTATCAACTATTACTATGTGTTCTGGAACAACAATGCCTATACATTATCCTCCATAAATTCAGTTACATATCTGACTAGCTCTATTTTATTTATTTTTTTGTTAGGTAAGAAACGTGCTGCACCTATAGAGGGATTCAATAATTATTTCTTCCCATCAGACCTGAAGTTCTGCAATTTAATACAAAATATCTTACTGAAATTTCACATGTAACAGCAGAATTCCTTAGTTGAACAGGTGAGAAAAGAAGAAAAACAAAAAAACAAACCTTTTTTTTTTTTGTGGGAAAGTGTTTTTTTGTTTGTTTGTTTCTGTTTCATTTTATTTATTTTTTGCACAGGACTTGCCTACTTAAAATGAGATGTATTTCATAGCTTGTGGAGCTCCAGTACAGAAGTGTGGAATTATAAAACTGGTAAGTTTCTCAGTTCCCAGAACCCCTCAGCATATCGAATCATATTTTCTTAAACTAATAGTAACTTATATCCTCGTTTGATGTGTAAGTATATTCAAAGTATGTATAAACAGTGAACTCAATGATATTTTCTTTTCACTGCTCCAAAAGCAATGCCTCCTACTTTATGATGCTGGCCTATGACATCAAGAGACAAATGGTGGTATGGAAGTAGAAGTTGAATTTTCTGGCCGATGTTCCATTATATTTTGTTGCCATGCAACAGATGGCAGCCAAGAGACAGTCTGACAAAATGGCATCTGACATGGAGGTGTGTATGAAGCAAAGGTGTGGAAGTGAATTCCTCCATGCTGAAAAAACTGCACTCATTGACATTCACCAACACTTGCTGAACACTTAGGGAGATCAAACAGCAGATGACACAACAATGAAGCAGTGGGTGATGGTTTCAGCAGTAGCAATAGCAGTGTGAAAGATAAGCCATGTTCTAGGCAGCCATGCACTGCTGTCACACCATGAAATGGAAAGCATCTTGATCAGCTCATCCTCACGAATCAGCAGATTAAGACTAGGGAACTGTTTATTGAGTCGAATATCAGCCTCAATGCAGTGGAAATGACAATGCTGCCAACACTGGAGTATTGCATCAGGTGAGCTCCACAAATGTTCATACAGGAACAGAAAGACTACCCTATGTATGTTTGTCAGGACCTATTGAACCAATACGAGACTGAAGGTGACAGTTTCCTGGATCTCATGATTACCAGCAATGAGACGTTGTCACCTCTACTAGCTGGAGTCAAAACAGTCCATGGAATGGCAACGTGAATTCCCCTTCAAAAAAAAAAGTTCAAGACACAGTTCTCAGTGGGTTAAGTAATGGTACACTGTCTTTAGAGGTGGGAAAGTGATGGTCCTTCTGGGTTGCCTGGAATCTGGATAAACCATCAGCTCTGACTGCTACATTGCAATGCTGACTAAACTTCAGGCTCAACCTTCTGGAGTCAGGCCAGAGAAGATGACAACCTTTCTCTTGCCAGATGATAGACACCAAGCCCTAAACCTGTCTGAAAACCAAATTGCCAGCCTTGGCTGGACTGCCTTACACCATCAATTGTGTAGTCTGGATTTGGCACCTTCTAACTTTCATCTGTTTGGGCTGATAAAAGATAGACTGTGTGAGCAACATTCTCCTAGCAACGATGCCATTGTAGCAGCTGTGAAACAATGGGTCATGTCTGCAGATTTTTACAAGCAGGGCATGGAGGCTCTTGTTCATCACTGGTAAAAATACGTAGGTACTGGTAGTGACTATGTTGAAAAATACTGTTTTGCAGCTGAAAATTTTCTTTATCAAAGAGAGTTATTGCACTCTTTGTATCTGTTGTAGTTTCCTTGGAACTAAATAGAAAGCATATCTTTTGGAGAAACCTATGTATTTTCAACAAGATTTCCTATCAGATTCTAATCTTTTGCATTTCCTTGATCTGCTGGGTTAGGGGTATGAGGAATATTTTGGTCTACACTACCTTCTTTTTATTAGCAAATGTACAAGAAACAAATATTCTAACCTTTTTGTTAACTTTTAGTTATATTTCTTTATTTTTTCTACTCCTTTCTGGGCACGGCACTATTAATTAAATGCTACAGATATGTGTTAGCCTTAAGAAAATGTCCAAAGTCTCAATTTATGCTTGATATTTTCCAGTGGATAATACTAAGAACTATTTAATGCCTACCACAGACTGTAGCATAAGCTGACAATTATGAAAGCGTTAGCCCAACCCTGATTGTGTAGCTTCTATAAGCACAAGCTGCACTGCAGATTCAAGGAATATAATGAAATCCTAAACACTGAAAACATTGTGAAAGTTCCCTTTACAAGTTACATTCAAAGTCACCTTAAGGACATGATTATTTCAGCATCCATTTTGAAGCAAAAAGCTCATCAATTTTGCCAGAACTTCAGTCCTGATATCTCATTTGTTATTAGTGAAGGATGGCTTAAGTGTTTCCAAAAAGACACATACCATAAGATAGCATGTCAGATTCTAATGATTTCACTGCTTTTTGTTGTTTGATTTCACTGTTTTTTATTGTTTGTAGGCAATAAAATCTCAAGTTTAATGGTAAGCAAATAATTACTTGAAAAGCAAAAATAATGACTAAGGTAAACCTGAGCTCACTGGTAACTCTAGCTCTTCAAAATAGCATGCTTAATTTCTGGAGTAAAGGCAACCAGTTTGCAAGTAAAAGGAGATTTTCGCTGTTCAGAAAAAAATTTCATCCATACATGAACTCTTTATTAGTATGTATGTTGTTAAGGTGCACCTTTTCAATATATCAACATTATAAGCTGTACAAATTAAGAAAAAAAAAAAAAAATCCTTAGAATTATGAAATGCTGCAAATCCTGAAATACTAGGGTTTTTTTGATTGTTTGTTTTAAATAGCATTTCTTTCCAGCAAAATCTTAGCATTTGAATGACTCTCACTTACTCTTTGTGCTTTTGATGGTTCAAGGGTACAAAGAGAAATTTGAATGCAAAAAAAAAAAAAAAGTAGAAAAATAAGATATGAAGCTTTTCCTATTAACTTTCTTCATACGTTAGCATTGTTTTTTTCAAGATTAGAGATATTATTTAATCCTAAATCCGTCAGTAGATTTCAACACATCAAATGGTATAATTTCAGAAATTCCTTTAGATAAGCAATGTAAATAACAGCTTAATAACATCAGTGTAAAAAATCATAGATGGTGTATTATCACTAGTAAGATCAAGCGAACGTAAGAAGATGAGCAAAATGTACCAGCTCTGATGAGATTCAAAATAGAGAAATAGAGAAGCTGTGAGCTTTTCATAAGCAATACTCAAAAAATATTTCTTACCTTGCAGAGCCAATTTTAATTTGTCTAATACAGGGTTGGATAACTTCATACTAATAAGAGCTGTAATTCTTTACCTTACATAGCACAATGTATGACTAAAAATGATATCCAGTTATTTGACGCTTTTAAAGGAAAAACAAAACAAAACAAAACAAAACTACATTAGTAGTAATAAGAAAAGGGCTTTCTTCTGGGATGAAATTTTTGTCCATCTTGCTGTTTCTACCTGGATATTTCATTTCAATTTCTTCATTCGAGAAACAAGAAAAAATATGTTTTTTATCTCTGATTAGCAGAAGTTAGCTCAACACACACAGTTTTATTTATATTTTATATGATATATTTTCAGTTTTCCAAGGAAATAAGTACAACACTGAAAACACTGAAAACAGTTTTTAGTGATATGTATCTGGCATACAATTATAGAGAGACACAAGGGTCATATATAAAGAAGATACGAAGATACAGCTGTGTTTCAAAAAATGAAAAACTTTCTGGTGCCTACATAGGCATTGGATTGGAGACTCGTTTGTGAGCACCTCTGGTAAAGTGCTATTGTACAGAAAACCTCCCTCAGTGGCACCATTAGTGTCTTATTGCACTAAAGAGGAGGAGGTAATGGCAGGTGTTGATAGCTTCTATTGTTTATCTGCCTATTGTGACACAGTAATTATGGTTTGCTTTGGTAGGACTTCATAACAGACTTGCTTATAAATTGCTTTATTAGAACGTACTAATACAATGTATTACTACAAAGGTACTATCTCAGTGATAAGACTCAGACTGCCTAAGTAAATGATAATTTCTTTGTGACAGAACCTCATCTACCCTAATCTAGAGGTCAGCTTTGCAAACCATAGCATGCCAAATGCTGTCATTAGCTGTAATAAGTACAAGCTGCAGATCACGCTGCACGCTGAAAGGAACTGCAAACACATTTATAGTCAGTTATGTTTCAGTCAAAGAAAGAGAAATGGTAACTATGCGATGAAAACACATGCAAGAGCCATGTCACTGCATATCACAAGGTTCAAATCATGCAGAATGCTAAATTAGAATTGCTAAATTGCTTCAAATTCTGCCATCCCCCAAAATGATTTACAGCAGCATTATCTGTTTAAGAAATGAATAGTTTTGGGATGTTCCTTGAGTTGCATGGACTCACAAGCCACCTTCAAACATTCAGCTTTGGCATATCAATAGACACTTGTAACTCAGGCCTAAAATAGAATTGCTGACAAGCCTTAAAATAATAATAATAATAATAATAATGTTTACTTTTCTCTATAAAGTCTGTTAAGGCATGTATTTATTCTTTTTGAATAATTTAGGAGACTGAGTCACCAGGAGGAAGAAATACTTTTGGAATCAGAAAAAAATCACCTTGGGACAAGAACAGATGGGGACAATTGACCATAAGAGGAATGACTCTAGCTTTTACAGCAGTGAAGTTCCTGGGCAGGACTGATTAATATTCAGAGGGTCTGTGATCTATTTATGAAAAGAACAGGGTAATATTGCTGTCTAAGACAGCATAATAGAGAGCACGATGACCCACTGCAGTGCTGTACAGCTGCTGTTGAAATAAACTAAAGACATTATACAGATCACTCTTTTAGAAGTACCACAAACAAAATATCATGGAAAGTAAATTTTTAATCAGTTTACACAATAAAATATTGTGCAGAGGTGTAGTTTAAGTACCTCATAAGTCAGGATAAGCCAGCACTTTCATTATGAAGCCTCCACGCTCAGCTGTGCAATGAAAACCATCAGCACATTTTGTGTCAGACGTATAAAATTCTTCTTTTACTCCATTGTCTGAAACACTGGGCCTAGTTCTTTCTGGGATATTCAGGTATAGTACATTCTGCAGTTCGGTTTGGTTTATGTCATCAAATAACTGTCCTTCATGTAAAACTTTGCCACTGGTTACTCTGATCATGAAAATATACCTGCATGTGACAGGAAAACCTGAATTCAAAGACCTGATAGCCAGTAAGACTGCTTGATGTGGCTGCCATGTAGATGCCTCTCTTTATACTGATTAAACTATTTCACTGCTAAGCAATAGTTGCAAGCAGCAGATCCCTTGGAAACTAGCTGGAACTGAAAGAAATGTTAATGTATTTAGCTGGGTCTTTTCACAGTACATTACTCACAAGTGTTGCAGAGGGTGTGATGCTTAAAACATAAGTATCTGTATATCAAGTGCTGACTAATCTTTAACACATTTTCAGCCCAAGGTATATAACAACAGTTAACTGGTATTGCAATCATATGCCCAAACACATCTTCATAAGTACATTTGTCAGCAGAACCAAATAAACTAATATAGTGGCTAAAAACATTCAGATTCCCTTTCATTGGAAACACTGGCTTCTGTTGAGTTTTTTGCTGTGCACTTTCTTCTTTTGATCCTCAAACTCCAGGAAAAAAAAAAAAAAAAAGGAAATCCTAGCTTTTTGGACTGTAAATGTCTTTCACACTTCTCCAGTTGTCTAGAGCCACATCATTTCTCAAGCAGATGCTAAATATCTACCTACATACAGAGAGTTCTTCATGTAAAATGAAAGGTTTCTTAAGGCCACCAAGGTGCAAGGTTCAGATATATTCTGATACCTTTGAGCATAACAGAAGTTCAGCATGCTTAACCAAGGTCTTCTTTGGGTAGCTAAAAATGGTGATCAGTATCACAGCACCAGTCACCAATGTCTGAAAACTGTCTTTCCTATTCCTTCAGAGAACTCACAGCTTCTTGTGAATGAAAAGTGAATGAAAAGTCTTATTGAAAAGTGGACTTTTTTTTAGATTTTTTTAAATTTTACTCACAATATTTACATTTTTCTTTGGAAAAAAAAATCAAATAAAATCCTTTTAATTGATTTTTCTCATATTTTGGCCCCCCAGCTTCCATTTTCTAATGGTTTCAAGCAAACACATAGTGAAGAAAAGGTTCACTAAACCATTTCCTTGGTAACATAGTTCCTAATGAATCCTTTCATATAATCATGCATATCTCTATAAATATATTCTGAGCAATAAACTATGATTGAAATTAAGTAAAATACACTCTTAAGATTGATTTAATCTCTTTTTACCGAATAACTATTAAAATGAAAATTCTCTCACAGGATTCTCAAGTCAAAATGAGGAACCTGATAATAAGCATTGGGTAATAAAAATAAATTAAAAATCAAATCTTTATGATATATTTTCCTATCCAAATGAAAGTCGCAAATTGAAAACAATAATGATACTCATCCACACTTACAGTTCCAACAAAACATCTCAGAATTTGATTTACAATTAGTGGCATCTTGAAAATGAGCCATCATTTTGCATTTAAAACTGCTACCTCTCAATCCATCAGGTATTAAAATCTTGATGCTGATTAATGACATTCTGTCATTCTGTTTCTCTCAATGAGGCCTCGCAGCTACCAAAGCTCTACTATTAAGTATGCAACTAGCATGTTATTAGGTCGCATGCCTCCCTCATGGCTGGTTCAGATTTTACCACTGTGTTCATGCTCAGTGAGTATTTGGTGGTTTGATAAAAGTTAGTATCCTCAGTAACCAGGATATGAGTACAGGATGTACACATCACTGGCTTTCAGTATTTTATTAGCACAAGTTCCAAGTACCTGCAGAAAGTGTGCTGAACGCAAACTGCAATTGTAAGGAGAATCTTTCCAGGGGGGAAGCTGCAGTCATTGAGATGTACCATTTTCCAGTGGAAGCACCATTATAAAAAAAAAAATCTCAGGAATTAAGATCCATTGTGAAAGAGGAAGGCAGAAGGCTCAGTAGTATACAGGCTGGTCTAAGAATTTCAGCCTTATTTTTGCTGCTAAGAATTTGTGTTAGGTTCTGAGCTATGAGGCTTCACTATTCTAATTCTGATAGCAAAATATTTTTAAATTTGCACTGATGCCCAGTCTCACCTGCTGTTAGTATTATCCCTTTTCATGTACAAAGGCATGGAAGTATCAAATCCACTTGTACTTAATCTTTCACATATTCTTTTGCAGAGACTCCATCTGGATTTGGAGAACAGATAGAAAAAAAAAAAGTGAGAAAACAGAGAGGAGAGACTATGGAAGAACACAGAAATTGCACCTGTTAAATCAGATTATGAGTACGCTATTTTCAGAGAAATTATTTGATAGTAAATACATTTTTTTATTTTTTATTTTTATTACTAAGAACACTTACAAGTTCTCCATTTCAAAGAAAACTCAGTATATTTAATAAACTTTTAATTTGCGTGATGACTGAGACTGAAAACATTGTTCTGTAAAAATTTTCAGGAATCTTTTCTTCGTATGAACAACTGGTACTAACACTCCAATTTAAATATTAAAACAAAAATAAACAAGAAGGCATTTATAAAAATTATATAAAAAATAGTTGCAGACTATTTCATGCATTTATACCTTGATGTACAACAACCAGGCGTAAGCCTCTCCTTAGAAATATGCATCGTTATTTAAACTGGATAAAAGGGAGTTTTATGCAATATTATTTAGAAAATTACTAAAATTGAATGGTTAGATGCTAAAATATTTTTTAAAATACAATAAAAAGATAAAATGGAATAGCATTTTTACATATCCTTACATGCAAGTATTTGAAGTGGCTTTCCCAGTCTATGAAAAAAATGTAAAATCAAATGAGGAAATTTTGTCCAAGCTCTTACACTATCTGTAACAAAACAATTTTGTATGCTATATTGCCAACGAATCAATTAATACAAAATTTAAAAAAAGAAGGGTGTCAATTAATGGCTAATTTTATTTATTTATTGATTTGAATCTGCTCCTAATCCTCAAAGAATTTGGAGATCGACTTCAGCAGAAAGATAATGAGATCTTTAGTGCTTTGAAAATGGTTCTTGTAAAAACTTTTTCACAAGAGTGATCCAGTTTTTAAAATGGTAATAGGGGAGAGCTAAGACTAAACAAGCAAAAAAAACATCTTCATCTTCAGAGTTTAAATCAGCTACGCTCTTCTGTTTGAAGTGACAAGGCCTATCATTAAACAGAAAAATTGTGCTTCTCCAGCATAAGACACACCAACAATGCATTCTTACATTTTCTGTCTTACTGTTATTACTTTTTCACACGTAATTGGTTTCACATATATTTGAGGAGTCTAAGCTGAAAGCCATTTGTTTTCTCCTTAACACACCCAATCCTGCACCACTGCAAAAGCTTTCTTAAAAGTTCCTAATCTTATGAATATATTCTATATTTCCACCTACTGCTATGCTGCTTTGCCTCTGTAGCAAGTACCTCTACATCTGTATCACATCAGACATATTTCTATGTCTACATCACATTTCCTAACATCACAGAATCACCAATGTTGGAAAAGATCATCCAGTCCAACCATCCACCTAACACAAATAGTTCTGACTAAATTGTATCCCTCAACACAATATCCAAGCATTTCTTGAACACCTCCAGGGTCGGTGACTCCACCACCTCCCTGGGCATCCCTTTATATTTTTCCAGGTGTAAAATTGGTCTCCGAAATTGTCACACACTCTCTCTCTCTCCTTTAATCTAGTGAACAATTATTAAACTTCTTGAAAAAAGCTAAAAGGAAAGTGACTGTTAATTACTGAAAGAAAACAAGATTTGTAACATGCACATGTATTTATAACAAGCACGCTAGTACTTGGCCTAATCTCTAAGAATGGTGGAGAAAGGGAAGGGATGAGAAGAAAAGCAGAGGAGACATCAGAAAGTGGAAAAACAAAACAAAACAAAACAAAAAGGATGGGGAGAAAGTAATTCCAATAATTTTCTCTGCTGCATGGAGGAAAAGGACCTGGTGGTGTTGGTCAATGCTCAACTGAACATGAGCCAGCAGTGTGCTTTGGTAGCCAAGAACAGCATCCCGGCCTGTATCAGAAATAATGCAGCCAGCAGGAGCAGGGAGGTGATCACTGCACTGTACTCAGCTTTGGCGAGGCCAAGTACTGTGTTCAGCTTTGGGCCCCTCACTACAAGAAAGACATCGAGGCCCTGGAGCATGTCCAGAGAAGAGTAACAAAGCTGTGTAACTTGCGATAAGACAAGAGGGGATGGACTCAAGTTGAGTCAGAGGAGGTTCAGGTTGGATATTAGGAAAAATTTCTTCTCAGAAAGAGTGGTGAGGCATTAGAACAGGCTGCCCAGGGTGGTGGTTCAGTCACTATCCCTTGAGGCATTTAAGAAAAGGGTAGATGTAGTACTTAGGGAAATGGTTCAGTGGGCAGTATTGGTGGGAGGTGGATGGTTGGACTAGATGATCTTAGAGGTTTCTTCCAGCCTTAAAGATTCTACATGGGTTGCTCCAAGACTAATTCCTCCTATTTATTTCCATGGAAGCTACAACAGCTACAAAGAGCAAATTGATAGAGCAAATTCTCAATTAAAAAACACTATTTTTCAATGTAGTCACCATCATTAGCTATGCTTTTATTTATTTTATTTTTATTTTTTTGCCAGCAGTGAATGAGAACCAGCATGCCATGTTTGTCCAAAATCTGTATCAGTGAAAGTGACCTACTGTCACCGTTGCCACTGCTGAAACACACCACCCACCCCTTCACTGTGCTCACATCCACTGGTTGGTCTCCATAAACGTTCAGCAAGCATGAATGAATGTCAGTGGACACCTTTTTTTTCCATATGGAGGGATTCAGTAACACATCTTTACTGTATACACACTTTCATGTCAGACATCATTTTTTCAGAGTGCTGCCATCTGTCACACAGCAGCATAATGTAATGGAACATTAGTGAAAAGGTTCAGCCACAAACATCCACTTTTAACATCATGGATCAATACAACAAAGTAGGAGACATTACCTTCAGAGAAGCCTTTGTAGATAAAATTTTAAAGAAAACAAAAGAAACAAAAAGTCTTACAAACAGAACAAATATGCGACTAGAGCACATTAGAATAGATTGTTGGGACTCCTGATGAACACCTGAAAGAGCACAGCAGTGGTTTGGAGAACGGTGTGTGGCATTAAGATGGAATCATGAAGAAACACAAGCATCCAGATTCTACTGCAGCAACACATAAGATCTAGTCAATCCTGATTAACTGTTTTGCTTACTAATTTCCTTATTAATATTCAATAAGAAATAACAAAGTTGTCTTAATTCTTAGACTTTGATAATAAAGCCATGCCACAGGTGACTAATTACATTGTGTATCGCTCAATTTGCATTTTAGTGTCTGATGTTAAGCAAAAATAGCTTTTTTGACCATCTGGGGAAGATTCCAATGGGTAAATGAACATAAAAGCAAACTCTGTTAGCTGAAGTGAGGGGTAAGTACCTGTGATCCTCTCCTGGCCTGCAGTTCCCCAAGAAACTACCCTTGCACAATAACAGAAAATTCTCCAGCAACAGGAAATAGAAAATCACCTCCATCTGCCAGATGATGCTAGAGTCTGGGGGGAGAAGATGCACTGAAGAACTCCTCAGTTAGCCCTGGACAACAAACCTTCAAAAGTGGAGGTGAAGGGAAATAAGAAGCGAGTTCTTTTTATGTCTTTTAAGCCAACATTTGAGGAGAAAAGCATTGTTGAATAGTCTCACTAAATGACAAAATCAGTACACAAACAAGGAAGAAGAGAGAGGTTTGAATTCCCTGCATGTAAAAGGTGTAAATCTCAGGATTTCCACTTATCCGTGAATATTCCTTTATATAAAAATACCTACTTAATGAATAAGTAGCCCAGAAGTCCAAATAGATACCACAAGTTATTCTTTCAGGAACAACACCCTATTCCTGTAGTATTACTGTTTTGAGAATCCCAAAGAAAGGTACAGTTGTCTATACTCATTTCTGAAGGGATGATCTGACACTACATGGCAAACAGAGCAAAGAAGGGGATATCAGTTGATTCAAAAACGTAAATGAGGAAAAAGAAAAAAAAAAGAAAAAAAAAAGCAGTAGCAGGTGTCTTCATATATCACTATTAAAAAGAAAAAAAAAAACAGAAACAAACAACAGCATACAGACAGTAAAGCTTATGAGAAAAAAAAACCCACAAACATTTATGTGAAGGATTATGACTTTTAAAATGTAAAACTAGCATTCCTTTCTCAACCACACATCTCTTCAAGTTGAAAACATATAAACTGAAATGTACGCAGGAACCAAAGCTGCCTATTTGTCCTTATGTTTCCCTATCTGAAGATTAAAAAGTTTCTATGTGGTATATATATATATAAACTTAGGATATTTATCAAAAGCTTTATTAAAGTAGAAGATCAAAAATAAATGCCATTCGGTAATCAAGAAATCCTTCTTCTTTTTTTTTTTTTTTTTCCTTTTTAACCCATTTGTCAATGTGCAGTTCATTTCATTTACTTTGTCTTTTCCTGTCCAACACTTATTTTGCTTTGTGCCTCTTGGTAGCTGTTTAATTTCACTGAAAAGAAATGTTATTCCCTTCTAAAAATAAAGAAAAAGGGAAAAGAAAATGGCAAGCAACTATTTGCCACTCATTACATTACCTTAAACTTCATCGTTCTTTTCCCTGTGTCAACCATTTGGCATCTAAATTACTTCTTCTTATACTCTTCCTTTACAAGTAATATTACAAATCTGATGATCTTTTGGGAAACATTACCTCTCATAATGGCATGTATGAATCCATTACTTTCCCTCTCCCAGTTATATTATCCCATCACAAGAAATACAGTGACTTTTGAACTTAAAAACTTTTTAAACTCTGTAGGTGCTGATGAGCAGGAGATTTTTTGCTTCGTCTTTCTCTGCAATGAATCAGAACAGATGTAGTATCAGCTTGACCTGAAGATTGAATTGAATCATTAGGCAGAATTGAACACTTGTAGAAAATATGTAAAATGGTGTAGTGATATATAACGTAATGGACTCCTTCAATAGCTCTTCTGCACAACTCTGAAGATGTTAAGGAGGTTATTTATTTTGCCTCAGACTTTCACTCTGTTTGTTCTTTATGAAAACTTCTAGACAGAAATATACGTATTCTAGGGAGTCTTTTTCTAAATAGAATTCTTTGTAGCATTGTCAACAGTAGTTTTGCATACTTAGGAAACAAAAAGGCTCATTTTAACTCTTTCTGAAGTCCTTTGATTTCCAAGTATTATTCTTTACCTCAATTAATATTTACAGCAGTATGCCATCACCACAATGTACTTCTATATGTTTTTGAAATAGAGATTTTAAATATTACTACAAAAAAGTAAATATGTTGCACTCTTAAAGAAACCAATTTACCTATCTAACCTTTGATTAATCATTTCATTAGTCTGTCATTCCTTGCAGGAGTTATTTTTTGGATATAGCATGTACAACTTAAGGAGTAAAAAAAAAAAAAATTGAAAGAATTTTTAACAATTTTTACATTTCCTAATGACCTGGCTTTGTGATGAATTTTCCACAGGTCAACTGATAGAAAACATGGTTCTTTGATTATTCAGTGGTGGGATGTGAGTTATTTACTGGAGATTTGTTTTGTTTTTTAAATTATTTTTAATTTCTGCTTGCAGTCATGTTGCAGAGGGACGTATTTTTCCCAGCTTTCCAATCAATGTCAGTTTTAGAGAAGGGGGAAAAGAGATGCCTTATGCAACTACTTTTTTCACCAAAGTCAGTAGCTCCAATTTTTTATTACTTCAGTGACTCAGTAGCACTTAGAGAGAGGGAACTAAAACACATTTTGTGCTATGTTCTGTTTTTCCTCATTTTTTTCTCTGAGGGAGTATCTGGAATTCTTCAAGCAGTATTTTCCTCAGTCCAGGCTCTAAACCATAACTACACCTTCTTCAAAAAGCACCTTCTTTGACCCAAGTCCTTTTCTAGAAATCTTTCCCATCTTTTTCTGTGCCAGATAACCTTTCTGAGTACTGATTTGATGAAGAGTCAGCCTACTCAAGAAGTTGTGTTTAGTTTCTTACAAGAGTCATTTTCTGCCTGTTGCAACATTTGTCTTTGGCTGTGGAAGGGCTAGCCTTCAAATTTAGGCAGAGCATCGTAGTCTAGAGTAACAGAGCATGAAGAGACCATAATATTAACTTCCAAACTCCAAAGAACTTTTTAGAAGGATAATAATTTACCCAGATGTCAGCAGTAGTTCTAAACATATAGGAAGATAGACAAGGAAAGCTTTGTACTTATCTTTATTACATTAGTCTGTTGAAATTATTGATCCTTCCTTAAAGGACTTTTGTTAAGCTCTGTTCCTAGGTAAGAGTTCAGTGTTCGTTTTGTTTGACATAAAATGCTTCTTCAGTGAACTTTGAGCAACCTAACTTGCCAGCTGCATGGAAAAAGATTGTACAAAGCTGGTTTCTGTCCAATTTTTTCAATTAAACTGGAACATCAGGAATTGGATTACCTGTTCCTTGTTATGAGGATATGTCATTTTAACTATGTTAACTTTTATTTAACATTATTTTAACCCATTATTTTCTTCTCTTCTTCAATACAGGTTGGGGGAGGTGGGCACTAAGTTTTTTTCAACTGAAGTGTCTCATAGGTAGTTACTATAGGTATGGGGTATTTACATTAGTTTGTAAAACAGCTCATTATCTTTCCATCCTCTGATATCAGAACAAACTGTGCAATTAATTCATTTTTTCGAGCTTCTTGGAAGTTAAATAGGAAGACTATTCAAGCTGTCCTATTGTTGTTTTTATCTTGCATCCTTTTTCATCTCATCCCCTCAGTGAAGGGATGGACTCTTCACCTTCATATCAGTGAGGTTCCCTTTTCCAACACAATCACTTTTTTCTCCACATCTCACATGGAAAGTTAGGCAAATATATCAATACGAGCAAAAATATCTGAAAGAAACTTTAAAAAGAATGCAAGACCAATAAATTTGGCATAACAAAGCAAGCCAAACAAATACTTAACAGATGCTAAATATCTGGAATTGCCTACAAAACAGACATCTTACAAGTCACACTTTTATGTACCCTCTAAGAAGTTTATTTATGGCTGTTGGCATTTTTTACGAAGTCTTCTAGGTCATATTTTTAATGGCAAACACTTTTTTTCCACATTTATTTGCACGTTCTAAACAGACCAAGAGCTGAAGTTTGTTCAAGAGATCTTTTTCCAACTTTTTGCTATTGATTTCCAATCTTGATTTCCAGCTGAGCTAAAATCAATATTATATCAACAACCTGCTTTTTTAAAGTAATTTTAAAATATAGTTTCAGCTCCTAACTTCAGATTGCCCTTATATTCTTTCTCTGTGCCATCTTCCTTCCTTAAGTCTGCCACATACACCATCTCAAAAACTGAAAATTAGTGAGACATTACTATAATACATTGATAATAATATTGTTGAGATCTAGCAATACTACTATTGCTTTCTCACGGTCAAACAGGATAGGCATTCCTTCCTTGCCAGTGCTTGCTCTCTCTTTGCAAATCTGTATATCCAACTGTGAAATAACAAATAACCAATCCTCACCCTTTCTCTATCTCCTGAATTATCACAATTTTCATAAATGAAAATTAAATATCTTAAGCATATCTGCAGGGTCTCATCTTATTAAGGCTTCTTATTTTTTTAAACAAATAATCATGGAGAGCTGTAATATCAAATTTAAGTATGGAGAGGAAAGTAATGGAGAAAGGAGTGGGAAAAGGAAACTGTCTTTTCAGGAAAAAAATCAACTCTTCAACATTAAAACAAAACACCTCTGCCTAACTTGAGAAGTACACTGTTAACATTTTTTTTTTCCCCACATGCTTACTCTGTTTCTCATATTGGTTCAGAGCTGCTGCTCAAAGATGTCTTCTGAGATTGATGGAGGAACTTCACTACATCACCTACAAAAGCTACTAAGGTGTTAGAATAAGACCATGCCTATGAAGTTACTGATGTAGATCGCCCTTGCACCCATCTCCTCCAAGAGATACAGTCTTGTTGTATCTTTGGAAAAATCAACAGTTTTCTCTGTATATCCTGCATAAGTAGGTCTCAGATAATTTGAAGAAGTTACATATGTGTTGTCTATCCCCACAAAATGAATTGCAGAACCAAAAAGTGCATCGCTTAAAAATATGCTTTTCATCCTCTTTTCAATTGAAGTTTCTATATACATTTTTTAATAATCCTACATGAGCACTTAGGTTGGAAATCACTTCATTTTGACATGTGAAAATCAGAGTGAGAAACTGTATCCAAAGCCAAAGATGTACGTGTACCTATCTTCAAAAAGTAGATCTTTTAGTATCAGCTTAGAAATGTGACAAGACTTGCTATACTTTAATTTTAAAGGTACCCAGTGACTTTTTTTTTTTCTGTTTTCCAGGTGTGATGACAGCTAACTAGTACACTGATTACTTGAGAAAACTGCTTTCATAAGATACTCAAATAATGAAAATCTTTAGCTAAAGGCTTTCTCCTCACCCTGCGTTTATAAAAGATGCTCACATATTTTTTTAGGATTTTGCTGCTACATATTATGTACATTTTTTTTTTCAGCAAGTAAAACTGCCTACAAAGAAAGATCCCTGTAAATTTTCTTTTCCCTCATTTTAGCTGTTGCTTAAATGTTTTTGAAGAATTAGAAGAAACTGCTGTCAGCAACAGAAACCAGGGGATTGCATAAACAAACTTCAATTTTACTTCCATGGGTTGAAAATGAGAATAAAACCTATTTCTTTCAAATGAGCGATCGTTTTTTCTGTGCTAGAGATGTGACCTCTGGCTGAGTCACCACAATGCATCCTGTGATTTCCAAAAAGGAGTTAATCAGCTTTCAGCAGAGCTAAGAGCATCGTGTTGCAGCACCGACATTATCAGCCAGTGACAGCATGGTCTGGTGATGTAATCCTTCTGACTTTGTCTTACAGTGCTGCACCCGAGCACCCCGCCTATATGGGTACTGTAGGAGTGGACCAAATGTATTTCCAACTCTGTCATCCCTTGCTGGTACATAAATGCCCGGCAGCCACTGTAGATCCAATGCAACGTAGTTTTGTAACTTTAATTATGGCTGAGAAGTATACTGGGAGAAAAAGATTTGAATGCAATAGTTATCATATGTTAATTTCTGCCTGAAATCAGTGCATGTTCATATTCATATTTATGAATATTAAGCTATGTTATTTGATCATATTTTTAGTGGTGGTTTGGAGAAAAGTGTGTTATTTCTCCTTAGCACTTCACTTATTTTGCATCTTATTTCACACACAAAATTAGATTTTAAATTAAGTCTCAAGAAACATATTTGCTTCCTGACTAATAAGAAAAGAACAAGCATGCAAAAAAAAAAAATAATAATAATAAATCTGTTACGGAAAATCAAAAATACAGAATTGTGATTTAAGCAGCACTTGGGAGGGAAGATGCTGTTATTTTGATAACCACTGGGTGCCCGTAATACTCTTAACAAAAATAATAAGGATTACAACAGTTCTCACTTTTTCTTCACACCACTTCAAAAATCTACAAATAAAAATGAGGATATTTGCTCTGAGGGAGCTGAAATTCAAGTAGACCAGAGGAGGCATCAGTGAAATGCTATTTTCATCATTACGCATACAGCAGCTACAATCTTTTCTGTTGTTTTTGTTGTTGTTGGGTTTTTGTTTGTTTGTTTGTTTCTTTTTACATGGGAGATGCCTCCAGGCAGATATTACAAAGAATTTTGAAACCAAAAGTACAATTAGGCCCGAGGCCAACAGCCTGAAGCGTGACTCAGTCAAGGGACATCAGATCACAGATCAATGTCTCTGGTAAAGAGAACAAAAGCAGAACTAAGCAGGCTGCATTCAGGAAAAAAAAAAAAAAAAAAAAAAAAGTAATGAGTAACAATATCTTCCTAGCCAGAGTTTGAAGAGCACAGTAAATTGAAAAGTATGATTTGACAGTCATATGTTGATGTTATTGCTATATTCTTCCGGGAAAAAAATCCTTTAAAAAATCAAGCTACAACTGTACTGTTTAATGCCTCTCTATTAACTGCAAACCTAAGTGATTTAATATCGTTTTATCTTCAGACTCTGTAACTACAGAACCATATACGTAACTTTCCCCATGTGAATCATCTCAAAGATTTAAACTGGATTATATACAGAATGAATGCGTGGCAAAAATTGATCTGAAAGGAAGAAGTAAACTAACATGAATAAATAATGCATAATGAAATGCTGCTTTTGAGGCAGCTATTTTTTCTACAGTTACCTGGCTTTCTGTTAGACAGACATGTTCAAATGCTCATAGCTGCACTCAGCTGTGATCTTTCCTTTTGGCACCACTAGCCAAGGTGCCATCTCTGCAGGTAGATGCTGGGTGTTCCCTCGTGGACACAACTACTGTGCACTAAGAACTCCTAGCTGCACTGCCAGCATGCCTCACCTTGTGCACATCCCCTCATCAGCTCAGCAGCTGCAAGGGAGGCGAGTATGACAAGGAGGCAAACTTCATGCAGAATATTATCATGAAACAAGTGGTTAGAAACAACCTTTGTTTCTGAACTTGTCTTCAGCAGCTTTTAGAGTCTTCCTTTTTTTCTGACAATTTTCTGGACTCCAATTCATATGGGTGAAGACTTAAATTCCCTTCTCAGGACTCACTCTAAACCTGATGGGAAAGCAAACATCTTTGCACAATGTTTTTCCTTATGTGTTCCCCCAGTTGCTTTTGCAACACAAGCAGCTTTGCTCAGCAGCAAAGCCTATTCAAGCTGTTCTTGTGATTGCCTGCGCTAACACGAGACACCCATTTAAGAAGATTACAAAATAATGATGAAATTGCAGTATTACAGCATTGTAAATCTCATTGGTGACTACAGAGCGGAGCTCTGTATTGAAACAGATCAGTATTTCTAGTTTCTCTCTTTTCATTATTTGACTTCTCTGAATACAAAGAAATTTAAAAATGTAGTATTTTAAACTTAATTAAATACTTAATGAGCTAGCTGTATATAGTGCTTATATAGTTTAAAAGTTTAGTTTTATTGCAGAATTAACAGGTGAATAGCAAGTGATTAAAATGCTACTTGTTATACCAGTAACTTCTTTTATAATCATACATATTAAATTACCTTGAGAAAGCTTGGTCACACAAGCTTGGGTATCAGTCATTTTTGTTCTGCACCAGGTGCTTGGATTGGAAGTGCTTAAAATTATGAAGTGTCACAATCTGTTGAAAGGCCCAGTGAGACAGCTAGTACTTTAAAGACATACATTGTTATCAAATACTCAACAAAACAAAGTCATGAACTTGGATTAACTACTATAACCAGACTGAGGAAGCTCCACAACCATGGGATTTACACGTGGGATTACTCTTATTTTAAACTGCTTGGCTGGAAGGCTCAGGTCTGCAGCCAAGAACAAGCCTCTCCTAACACCTGAAGTTCACTGGGGCTGTAGCTCTCCTTCCTGCAAACACAAAACTGAAGACTGCTGAGGTTACCTCGAACTCCAAACTCATCATGAGAACAAACCTGCTGTTCTTGCTGCAGGACACCTTGCTCCCTGCAGTTATTCTCAGCAAAAAAAAGTCCCTTTTCTTTCCCCCTCTTCCACACCCCTGAGGGGTTTGTGGCTTGCTTCAATAGAAGACTGTTGTGGACTCTGCTCCAAGAATGTGTGAGATTGCTGCCCACATTACAGTGTAGTAGATGAATAAAAAGAAGAGTTCTCAGCTCAGATGCACTATTTATGTTTCCAGCATCTTAACCACGCTGTAAAGAACTGAGAAGATTCAATGCTCTCACTTGCCCCAGACACCTTTTCTGAAGCAGTTTATATCATCAGCCGAGTAATTTATGCCCATATTCCAAGTGGTGCGTCCATCCAGGCTCTCACTCCAAGTATTACAGAACACATTACCATATATATATATATATATATGGTTTTATGTACAAATATTATGTATGCTTTCATACATAGAGATGTTATAGTTTAACATAATTTCTGAAAAGAACAAATCTGAGCAGGTAAAATCCTTCTCTTACTGGACTTAACAGTATCTAGGCGGGGACAAGCTGAGAAACATTTCTGAACTTTTCTGACAATTAAACAAAGGTGAGAAGCTTTTGGAGCTGAGGTTTCTCCCAAAACTAATTGCCAAAAATAGCCATAAGTGAGAGAAAGCAATTCTCCGCTACTCCTACCTCTGTGTTGGCCCTAGAAGCAAGGAATGTACCCACGGAGAGGGATCTGTTCTGCAGTAAATCTGTATATATAAGACATACAGCTGGGGGGGGAGGGCGGGGAAGAAAATATAGCTATCCTTTCTCATTTATCAGGAATACTTTAGCCATAGATAAAGCTCCATTTGAGTTATCTGTTCAGGTAAATTATCTTGGAAGGATCGTTATACTGCATAATTAGCTGTGAGCTGCTTTGCATCTCTCTTGTGAGCACAGCCAGCAGCAGTGCATTGTCTCTGCACTGCTGGCAGGCTGCTGCCCCAAGCCCCTCTGCTATGGGCCTGCAAAATATGCACTCGTTATTAACAGAGCATTGGCTCAATTTGATAAACATTTCAGGAGGGTGATGGCAGAGAATAGCTGTAAAGCTCACAGCAGCCCTCTTACCCATTATCTAGCCATTTAGAAGTTTACCTATTACCATTCAAGAAGGTGAGTGGTTTTTGATGTGATCAGGTAGTTGCAGGGATTAGCTGGAGAAGAAAATAACGCAGTCACTTATTTTTACTGTAAGGCACAAATACTTCTATAAGTCTTGGTCTGTTGCTCATATTCTACTCAGTTGTTTTCAAGTAATTTAAGAAAACATATCCTTACAGATTAAAAACAGGCGTTTATAGCCAAATTTAAAAACAGCTGAACTTCTTTGGGAAAGCTTTATGATCTGCAGTTCAGTATACTTTAGTTACACGGAACATTTCATCCTCAGCGTGTTTTACATCTGAAAATCAAAGTTAAGCAAAACATAATTCTGCCTTCAGATTTAAAATGAGCTTTGTCAGACAGCATATGTTCCTCAGAAGCTCACTTTGGGGACTCAGGCCTTGACAGACGGGATGCACTAACAGGATGAACAACCAAGTGATATGTTCCACCCCTGTTTTCAGTCATGCTATTATTTGCAGCATTTGTAACAGCAACAACAAAAATGATTATTCACAAAGCAACAGCTGTCCTTCTTCTAACTGCTGTTAAGCCTTTTCTCTGTCATGATGTTTACAAAAAATTTCACAGTGGTTAGGTAGATGATATTCTGAAATCACCACTTATTCCAAAGATGAGCACCATTTCATTCCCGACTAACATTTCTTCTCTTTGCTGTATTTGCCTTTAGGAACTGGATCCATGTTTTGCTGTATGCTCTAAATATTTAGATAATAGAGATTCTAGATATTAGAAATATTTTTAAATGTGTGAAATATCATGTTTATTGTTAGACTGAAGTGCAGGTTCTCAGTTATGAACATCTGAGCAAATGATTCTAGCATTTCTACTAGGCCACAATATACACCTATAAATTAAGAAATTACATCTAATTGTCTTTCTTATGTAACTATACTATGCTGAATAATCTTATGTGTAAGACCAGCCTTAAGCATCAAGCTGAAAGAGTTCCAATGAACAGATCTGTCCAAGTATCCTAGGAATGCTAACTTTCAGCTGCAGCTGAATTAAGAACATCAAGCATTTCCACCACACCCCTGGCAGTAATTTTTGGGATACATCACAAGAGAATTTTGGGCAAATGAACTCTTCAAGTATTTTGCTCAATTCAACAACATCAAATAGGCTAGGCATCACCGGCCACCTTAAAGCTACTTAAAACTACTACTGTTTCCACCACCAGCCATACAAAAACCCACTTGATTTCAAGAGTGGTATGTTCACAGCTTCAGGCTCGGAGACAGCAAGATTCATCACCTTGTCTCCACCTAGTAGATCTATCTGATAGGTGTTCTGAAAATATCTTATCATGCCAGATTTCTTAACACACAAACTGTGAGGAAATGCCAGGGGTGAAAAAAGCTGTCCTAAAATGCCAGGGGTTCAAAAACTCTTCTGAGTACTGGAGAATCAGGTTTGAAGCTTTGTTGAAATTTGAAACTTCTCACTCATTGGAATGGGGATTGCTAACTCTGAAGAGAATAGCCCAATCCTTAGGCCATGGGCACGCTCCAACAAAACTCAGTTTCTCTAATTCTGAATATTAGGGGGACAAGGAAGGAGAGAAATAAAATGCAAATATGTCCTTCATCCACCTAAAAACAACCCAATGATCAGGTTTTTTATTCATATCAGTGAAGTGCTAAAAAGCTACATGGAATATTCTAAAGATAAAAATCTCCTCTGAATATGTATATAAGAGCTTGAATGACTTTTTTAAATTCTTCAATTTTAATAGTAACCCATGAAATGCTGAATTGAAGTTGTTCAAATGGTAACTAATATTCAAATAACCCATCAAAACTGAATTTGCAACAGTGAGCATCATGAAAAGAATTTGGATAAAGGGGAACAGATGAAGAGAAACCGTAAAGAGAACTCAGAGGAGCTGTCAAGGTCCCCCAGGACAGTTTTAGACAGAACTAGGACACCATTCACAGGGAAAGTTGTTGTTTATGGACACTGAACGCTCAGCCCCAGCTCCCTTCGAAGGAAGAAGCCAGAGAGGAACACGTCTGTTCAGCTGTGATTGGAATTGAATTTACATTTAATTTTCTTGTAATCTGATGTTTCCCTGTTTTAAAAGTAAAAGTCCAGATTCAGCCCATGCTTGACTTTTGAATACACGTCCAGGAGGAAGTGAATGATCTTGGGTAGTATTTTCTCTAGCAGATCCAAACAAAAGAGAGAGAGAGAGAGAGAGGCATTTACAGGACATTCCAATATATAGTTCAGAGACAAAAGCATTAGGGAATTATACTCTAAGTTAAATACTGACACAAAATATGGAATAAATGCCATGATAGGTAGAAAGATGCCATCTGTGAGGCTTAAGCAATGCTTTGGCAAAGTACATCCCTTCTGTGAAGAAACAAAGGCACACGGCAGCTTCACAGACTGAGCATTGTGTTTCAGAGCTTATCTCAGCATCCCTGCTGCTGAACCTCAACCATAAATTGCAGCACTGAGCTGATTCACTTGTGCCTTTGGTGAGAGCTTTCTTTCCCTCTATCCTCTCCAGCTTTCAAAACCCAAAGATTGGTGTAAGTAATCTTATTCTATCTTAGAAAATAACTTTAGAAAAAGTAATGAAGATTGTAGTGCTGGGATGGGGTTGTTCCATCAAGAGAAGGAAAGACTCTGAGAAATCCTTATAGTGGCCTTCCACTGTCTAATATAGGCTGACAATAAAGCTGGAGAGGGACTCTTTATTTGGGGACGTTGTGATAGGACAAGGGGCAGTGGCTTTTAACTAAAAGAGAGATTTAGATTAGACATTAATAAGAAATTTTTCAGTCAGAGAGTGGTGAGGCACTGGAACATGTTGCCTAGGGAAGGTGTACAAGCCCCATCACTGGAGTTCATAGTCAGATAGGATGGGAGTTTTCAGCAATCTGGTCTAGGGGAATTAATCCCTACCTGTGCTGGGAGGGCCCTTGTAACCCAAACCATTCTACGATTCTATCTTTCTATGATATTCCTGTGAAGCAAAAAACTTTCAAATTCTGCAACAAAGAATTGAACTTTTTTTATAAATTCCAGTGAGACATCAGACCATGGATGCATGTGATTCTTTAAATGTCAAAAAGAAAAATAATCTAGCATGAAGTCTAAAAGACAATGTACTATTAATAACTTCCAGCTGAGGTGAGTACAGAAAAGCTGTTCTTACACCAGATTTTCCTAATGGTTATCTTTAGACAGCTTCCCACCTAGCCTGTCAGCACCTCTGCGTCACTCTTAGTGCATGATGTGAGGTTGTGCAGCAACTTGGCTGTCCAAATTTCAGAAAGTAATGCAGCAGCCCAGAGTTATGGGATGCAGCAGCCATCATAGCTCTAGCTCTTTGCCAGTACTTAGTCACCGGTCTCTCCTATAGTAACAAAACAAACATTTTGAACCATCTACAGAGTATGCATTATTGGCTAAACAGTCAGTTTATCAAATGACTATATTTCAAGACTGTGGAGTCAATATACACTGGCTTTCTGACAGGGAGTGGGAGTAGGAGGAGGAAATATTCCCCTTAATACTTACTAAGACTGTAGAGACATTATTATAAATACACATGGAAATACAGAGCACCAGAAACTAGTAACCAATTAAAGCTCTTATATCTCTCTGTTTCTTATCTCTATCTCAAGTCTTATCTTATAAAACCTTTATAGAAAGGAAAGATCATTCTAAAGGCAGTAAGTGGAGTTCAAGTTAGATAACTGATTATAAAGTCTCCAAAGGCACCTGAGGCTCTCAGAAGTAAGGATATAATTTAGAAGTTGATAATCTACCTCTGAGTGCTTTAGCCACAAAACTCTCCACACTGCTCTAGGTGATCTAGAGATACTGGAAGCAAGATAGTCACCTCAGTTCAGATCACTACAAAATTGCCTTTTTCCTTCCAGAGAAGGGAATCTGGCAGTGTCAACATACTGCATAATATAGAGCTACACACATTTTCCATTTCACTAGTAACCACAAAGCTATGCAGGTCAGTCTAGAGTTTTCAAGTGAAGTTGATAGAACAAAGTGACAGTGCAACTCCTACTTTTACCAAAAGAAAAGAAATGTAGTGATTTATAACTTTGCTTAGCATACTAACTTTTAACAGAGGCTCACTGGCTATATGCCAGGTAGATACCTATAGCAATCACAGGCACAAAACATATTTGCATCTTATTTTTACATGTCTCTAAAATTACAATGTAATAATAAAACAAGGCAGGATAATGTATCATGCTACGTCAATAATTTCCCTAAAACCAGAGCCAACAATACACTATACATTACTGGCTTGCATAAACACTTCTTCTTCAGGTGGTTTAATGTCCCATTCAACAAGTCATCACAGGCCATTATGGATTTGTGTGTGTTTCAAGCAGTGGCTGTCAGAAAGCCCCACAGGTATACATGTAAATCACACAGCTGCAGCCTTCCTGGGAGAAACTACACAATTCAGACCAAGACACTCTTTCCTTAAAAGGAAGGAAAGAAGGAAAAGCTAGGAACAACACTTTTGTAAAATAATCTTGTAGACTTAGTGCGTTTTCTTTAACTAAGTAAAGTTAGCAGATCAGTTTCATTTAAGGAAAATGATTAGGAAAAGTGGTGCTTTCATTTATTCTTTTTTTCAATATGCAGCCCCAGGACAGGGTAAAGCTGCTTTATTCTAAACTGTGCTTTAATTAAGATTAGGCAAAATGGAAGAGTTATGTGCATAAATATCAGTGTTAAAAATAGCAACACACCTGTCTGATACAAATTCCAATTAGAACGGGCTAAGTTTGAATATGAGAGCAGAATTTGGGTTAAAGCACAAGGGTTTAAAAAAAAATCTTTCAAACTAATGCAAATTTAGTCACTTCAAGAAACAAATTTCACCTGTTCTCACAAGCCTTCTGGCTTTCTGGATGAGAATCCAAACTTCACCAGTCTGAAAAGAAACGTGTTATGGAATCAAGATGAAAATGTTAATGCTAAGTCCAGACATTTAAAAGCTTAAAAACGGAAATGTTATTTGAAACTGGGCACAAAATTCTGGCAACTTTAGACTAGCTGTTAAGTCACAGAAATAAAGAAAAAACAGATATGAGGTTCCCAAAATCTATTAAGCAATTGAGCCACAATGCTGTTTCAAAAGTAGGGTGTGTGTTTTAGGGAATTTGTGTATGAAAAAAAACTTCTAAACAGGCATTTATAAACTTCAAAAGGATTTTTTTGAAACAAATTTTCATAGAGTGATGACAAATCTCTACTGCTCTGTTGCCCCTCTCCCTGTAATGCTACCTCCAAGTCCAACACCTAGAACTTGTCTTAGTTTAGTTTTAACAAGCATTAAAATAAACCAGTCCTTTTGTGTAGAGCCAAAACAGAGTTTCTCAGATTGAAACTGGCTCTCACTGAAACTGCTGAATTCAGCTGCATTCATCTGCCTTTAATTAAGATTGCTGCAAGCGTAGGTATTCGCAAACTATCAAAATATGATCTGCTGAGGAAATCAAGTAAACAGGGTTGGAGACTCCAATTGGAAATTATCTCACTCGTTAGGAAGGTATTCAAGGAAGGCACATGTGGAAGAGAGCTCAGATGAAAGGAAAGGATGGCCAGAGCAGACAGATGGAGAAAAGCAGTACCCAAAGGAGTAGTGGGGGCGGTGAGAGCTGGAGCTGTGACCAAGTGCCTCATTTCCTTTGGTGCACATGGAGATGCTGCTTTTTGCTCCTTTGAGAATGAACAGGAGAGGGTCAAAAGGTAACTTGGTGTCACGAAACAAGATACAGTACCTTCACTGCTGTCCACTCCTGCGGGTCAGGGGGCTAACAGGGAATAGGCTGTCTGAAATCTGGGTACTTCAGGCTCTTGTATCCATCTTAAACATAAGTGCACTGAAAAAAATGCAAACACAATTTTAGTCATCTTCACACAGTGCACACTCACACATGTATAAAAATACATATGCACAGCACAACATCTCTTTGGAAGCCACAAAAATGTATAAAGCGTCCTTAACTGTGCTCCAGAGCTTTCTACAGTAGAATACAAATTTATACACGTGCACTTAGAGACTCACTGACCAAAAGACAGGATGCTGGCATGACAGCAATCAATTTACACACAGCACACAGCCAGTCCTGCTGGGGGCAAAAGGACAAAAAAAATAGAGTGTTTGCTGTAGAGCATTCATAACCAAAATACAGGATGTAAAGAGGCCAAGGAAACTGAAGCCTCACAAATACTGAAGAAAAGGAAGCAGGTGTCGTCTCCCAGAACTTCTAATCTATAAAATGGAAACTTTTGATTGACATCAGACTGTGCGTCCCTGGAATGAAATACGGATCTATAGCTTTTATGAAAGTAAAGTATTTCAAAGAGGGCATGGAGGAGAAAAGAAAAGACATTTTAAATATAATCTCTCTTTCAGGAGGAATTTCTCAGTGTCAGTTCGTGACATTGCTGCAGCCTTTGATGCTACTTTGACAAATATTTTCTCTAAGGTGAACTACAAGTTGGTTTAGTTTAACTACTTTTTTTTCCACTTTTAGCTTTTGTAGGAATTGCATACTCCCCCTAATCACTCAAGGATCAGATAATACAGACAGCTTAATTTTATTAAACTGATACCCCTTCTTATTAAGGTTATCTAGATCATTAACTCATGACAAAATATTTTGTTCAAAGTAATTTTAATTTTGACACGCAACAAAGAGCAGAATTGAATAAGATGTACCACAAAGGTTAATTCATGTTACATTGCTAAGCTTCCTTTAAAAAAAATAAAGCAGTTATTTGTTATTTTGACAAACTAATAAAAAATATCCAGATATTCCTTCTTCTCTCTTCCAACTTTGGAATGGTGCATAATTTTCAAGATGTTGTCTTAAAATTTTGTCTCAAGTTCTTGGCTTACAACTGAATGTGAAAAGCAAGCCATTTATTCCTTCCACATTGCTTTGCATTCTTGAAATAGTCATCTAACGTGAAAATAGTCAGAGCTATAATAAGGAGAGCTGCCAAGATAACAGCAAGAATATCCACCCTTTAGTTTTACCTCAGCATTAGAATGTATAGTACACCATTTTAAAATATTTTGTTTTACACTGGATATTTAAAATCTGGATTGAGAAAAGTATAGAAGAGGTGATCAGAGCTGTGCTGCCTGAAAAGCCTTATGGCCCTCAGTCACAGTTCCTTTTTTCTTTTTTTTCATTTAACGCATTAGTTTAAGAGGAGAAATTATTTCTCTGTTCAGCCAACTCAGTCACTCAATTTTCACTTCATGCACAATTCTTATGGTCTGCCATCTCTATCTCCTCCAATTTTCTACTTCCATTCAACTCCTGTCATTCCTTGAAGCATAATGTAATGTGTAATGGCAACTTACACAGTGGTATCAGAGAACACTATTTCTTTGCTCCTGAATAGTTCTTATATTTTTCAATGCATAACCTGGGACTTTTCTGTAAAAGGATTGCGACTGTTCAAGGTTCCATTTGTGATATAAGATTTTCTCTAAAAATTGCCCTAAAAACCTACATGCATAATTGTACTTCCTAATATATTAGTACTTTCCAAGACATGGAAACACATGCTTTCAGTTTAGTGGAAGACTTAACCTTTTTTTCCCTAACAATATAAAACTAAAATTTCTGGTTCTTGCATTGCAAGATTTCATAGTGATGTAGTTCTACCTAAGGGAAAAGCTGTCAGTGGTCAAGGCCAAAATTTACTCATTTAGACTTCAACCACCATTTGATGTGTAAATTCACAGCCATAGTACAGTTGAGGGCGCCAGCGGAAAGATCTCCCAGTTCCAGACTCAAGACATTTTTAGCATTCTTAGATAACAGGTATAGAGCAGAAAAAAAAAAAAAATGTAAAAATAGTGCAAGGGACACATCTCTCTAAACCTATCTATTGAACATATATCGATTTATCACAACCTCGTATGAGTGCAGGCTAATATCTTTTCTCTTTATGTTCAGTGAGACAGGTAAGAGTATATAGGCACAGAAAAAAGGTCAAAAAGTAAAAACAAACCATATGGTTTACAGCATTACGCAAGAAACTATTTGAGCCAGAAAAGCACTACTTCACAAAAAGTCTTTTCTAATTAATTTATGTGCCAGATCTCTGTTCTTAGCACACAGTACTGGAGGGAGGCATTTTCAGATCTAGACTAGCTTTCTCAGACTTGCAATTTCTATATTCAAGCTGTGGGCCAAGAATTCAGTATCCGCCAATTCTCCAGTACTGTAAAGAAAAGTAGAATGCAATGACGTTAACAGAAAAGTCTAAGGCAAACTCTACTTCTGTTTTCCCCCCTGTAACATCCCAAAAGGTTGTTGAAAGAGCTATGAAAGTAAATGACACAAAACCAGTTTCTCCAAGTCATTTTTTTCAGTAGTGAGGTTTCATCTCATTCATCAAAGACCATTACATAGCTTTGCATTTCACACATAGGCAGAAAATTCAATTGCACAGATGTCAGTGTGTATCAGACCAGGTGTTATTAACAAGACAGTAACTGATGATAACCAATGTTGGGATATTTAAATAACAAGACCCAATTAAGCAGCCATAATGATTAAGGATGATGAGGACAAAATTAATATTCCAGACCACTTGCATTCATTAGAGTGAGAGAGCTTGAAATAAGTGGTCAAATTCTAGTTTTAGACTTTTTTCTGCATAGAAGATGGATTAAGCTTTACACAGTTACAAATAACAGACTTTAAATAGTCTTTAGAGTAATGAGTAAGACCAGTGTATTTGTTTGATGAAATGGCATATTTTGATGCAATTATCAAAATGTCTTCTCTATATAAAAGCTCATTAGCTACTTCTCTTGGCAAAGAAACAGAGAGGTATAGGAATCAACAGTGAAACTGGTAAATCTCAGACTTCTTTAGAGAAATATCTATTCATCAAAAAACTCCTCAAATGAGAGATAATAAATTGAATTCAGTGCTATTATCAGTGGAAGAGCGGAAGGGAGGAGAAAGGAAGTTGAAAAGTTATGAAGAGTATTTTCAAAATAAAACCCTTGCCTATGTTTCAAATAAGAAAGGACTTCTTACCTAGTGTTAAGATGAAAGCTGGGCAAAATTACATGGGAGTAGGTCTGTGAGTCTCCAATTGGAACACATTTGTTCTTACCTCTCTTCCCTAAAACCAAGAAATACACTGTGCTGGGAAAGTAATGGTTATTCATCACGGGTCTGTTGAAGTGAACAGCATTGTATTCACACAATAAATAGCATTGCAAAATGAAAGCCAATTCTTTTATTCCCTCAACAGTTCAGCTAGGAGATGGATTTCCTAGCAGAACTTGTTTTGACTGCCTATTTCCACAAACTTAAAGAAGAAGCTCCTGGTGGTAAATTTAAATATTCAAGTATATTTAAAGGAAGAGGAGAGGCAGCACTCACCAGAAGAGTTTAGAACACAGCATTAAATGATACTATAATTCTAATATATGGAAATACCCAGAGACCTGTTGATTTTTTGCCATACACACTGTTAAGCACAGACTGGAAGTTATATTGCATATCTGAGATGAGTGCTACTCTCATAACAATACTGAGCACATCCAAGTTTGATTGGGTGAGTGTAGGGTATACAGTTGCCACCAAGGTACAAAATCTAAACAAAATGTATGAGGTGTGTATAAGCACCCCTGAAGGACTGGTATAGCACAGTGATTAATGGAGCGGGTTTAAACTAGAAAGGATTAATTCAGTGCCAAGTTTTGCAAGGAAATACCTTCAGACAAATGTAGGCCAGTGCCCAGCTTCTAACAGCCAACAACCAAGTGAAATTTTCAGATTCCAGGAAAATCCTGCTGTGGTGCCATATCCATTTCTATACCCTCCTCACACATCTCAGTTTAATAAATAGCGTTGTATGGCATGCTATACATTTTAATTTCTATTACCATAGTGTAAGTACTGAGAAGGTCATTTGTGATTCAGATTTTAGAAGGTATCTGGAGATGTGTCTAGAGTTGCTGTTTCATACTTCTGTAAAGTACTGACTGATTTTAATGAATATTTAAATGGTCATTTCTATTTATTGCTAAATTAATGACTTCTTATTCACAGTAATTGATATTTTCCTTTTTCTCAGTCCCCATTTTACACCAAAGACTGAGATTTACAAGGAAATCTCTAGGCTTTACTCTCGTCACTAGTATTGGACTCAGCTTGGTTTGAGCCAGTAAAAACCGTCTACACACTAGTCCTGTATGCTATACAACATTCTGCAATACAAAAATAAATACAAAAACAAAAGTTAAAATTTAAGTGTACAGAGGCTGCTACATGAGCGCCATTTACACTGAAAAATCTGTTATCATATGTTACTGAATTTAATAATTCTCTCATTTTCTCTTACTCATCCCTTCTTTAATTACTCATCCCTTTTCTAATTCTGAATGCCTTTTGAAAACTCCTGACCTCAAGTTACTGCCTGTGTTCATCTTGATTCATAAGCTTTACGTATCACATTCCTCAAACCTTGCCCTTTCTGTTCTGAGAAATATTTTATCGCTGTATTGATTAAAGTCAAATCCACAACACTTATGAAAGAGGTAGGATATTTAAAATATTTTGAAATGAGTGTTGTTTTTTTTTTAACTAAATAAGACTATTTACAGTACTTTGATTCATGGTAACATGATTTCTCCATATGTTGCTTAAAAGCAATTTTAGTGGGGACATCAGCATGCATATCAAAGCATAAGAACTGTTTACCCACAGTCCTGATGTAGTCCATCGCAAATAGCTACATGCTACTGTGTACACTGTATATCTGCGTTGAAACTGGGTCTCGATCCCTTGTAAAGCCATTATATTGGATGGCGAGAATGCATGATGAGCTGAACTGTATCAAATGCATGCCAGACCTTCCTTATGCTACTACATTTTTTTATTTAATTTTATTTTATTTTAACTGAGCAGGATTTGAAAGGCAGAATCTTAAATCTGTTTTGAAAAAATTATATTGAAGTTAATGCAGTCATAAGGTAAATGGTAATCAAAACACATCACAAAATGCTGACAAAGTATTTTTTTCATTATAATGCATGGCTAGAGAATTTTTCTGTAAAATACTCAAAGCTTTAGACAAAAGGACAAGAAGTTTTCACCTCAAGAAGATTAGTTAATGGCACATCAAGCTTCTATATACTGTGAAAGATAATAATTGTTACCAGAGAACAACTGCTGTTACCTATTGGTATAAAAAAATGCTTGCCTGACATCTTTGAAAACTGAAGCTATCAGCTTATCCACCAGAAACTCACAACAGGGGCAAGAGCAATGTAAAAATTCAGATCTCTTCACAATCGTTATGACTAATTCTGAAGAAGGATTATTTTGTGCTTGCGTTCTAGAAATTTGTGGTATGCATATTTTCTAAATCTAAAATACAAAATATTTCACTCACAGCTGTTCATGTTAAATATGTCTAACAACCAATTTGTTTAAGAATATGAACACCATATAGATATGCTCAGTTCTGTGCACATAAACAGCAATGCATAGTGACTAATGTCAACTTCATTTGTTCTTTAAACAACTCATTGAACCTTTACATATTAATTTCTTCATTTACAATCACATTTTTGCAGTTATTGGCATACAGAAAAGTCTTTTCCTCCTTCAAGTGCATGAGTTCTTAAAGAATTTGACTGCATACAATATAGCCATTTGGGAGAAGTTGGGTAGAAGAGAAGGAAAGAGGGTTATGATGGCCCTCATCCCTGAGGACTTCTCTAATTTTAATTTTTTATTATGCATTTTTTTTCTGTGCAACTTGAAGATTTTAGCAATTTTATTTTAATTTAAATCATATTAAATTTAATAAGATTTCACTTATGTTATAATTTAAATTTTAAATTACATTTTTATAAGAAGGGCAAGACAGTAAAAAGGGGCACTTAAACGTCAGTATGCAACTCCGTCTCTCCCCCTAGACTCAAGATTGTAAGTAGCTATACTTTCATGAGAGGAGGAATACATTTAGTTACCCAGGAAGACTCTGGAAATAAACAGTTGTTCAAAGGCCTTCTGTGAAGGTACCAGCCCCGTCACAGCCAAGTCCTCCTCTTCCCAGTCATGTACTAATGGCCTCTGGACAGCAGCCTAGGGAAGTACAAAGGAGATGCCCACATCACTGCCTGAAGTATTTGTCTGAACATCAGTACTTTGATAGCCACTGGTAATAACACAGGAAACCACTACTTGCTGACTCTCTTGCTGAAGCAGGCCCAGCATTGCAGCCAAATAGCCAATACTGTCCAGATTCAAGATGAGTATATTAAGTTGATGCATTAGCTTAGCTTCTTGAGTTGCTTTCCTCAGCCTGAATAAAGTCTAGTTTGGGGACAGTAGATCACCTCTGAAAAATCTCTTCTCATATGAACTGTAAGGAGCCTAAGCTATTAAAAACTTCCTTTTAAAGGTTGCAGTGACCCTTTGATACCAAAGTTTCATTGCATACAAATGTACATCCTATCCTCTTCTCCCTGCCATCTTATTCCATCGCTTTCTCTTATGAAATCTCTTTTTCATCTCTTCTCAGTTCAGAGGTAGTAGACATCATAAAAGATAGATGTAGAAACCAGCAGATGAACACACTAACCTTTCATGCTGCTATAGGAGACTTTCTTCAAGTTTTTTTCTACAGCCTATAGACACCACCAATAGAGATTTGTGCTATCATCTATAAAGACAGAAAATTAATTCCAAGCATCCAAACATCTGCAGTGAACAAATCTTGATTTGTGGCTGAAAGGGACACAAAGGGACTTCCTATAACTCCCCTGTACACATCCTCCACCTGCAGAAACCATATTGAATTGCAGAGACAAACTTATTTTTAAATTTTACTGCGTCCGTGTCAAAGGCAAACTGGATTTTCTTTAAAACGCAACACTCCCCTTCTGACACTCCACATAGCTTCAAAGAAAATCATGTCTCAAACATGATTTAATGCATTTTACATTACTTTCACTGTCTTAGCGTCAAGCACTTGGGTCATTAAACTACCTCTCATTTTCCTGATCTACTTCATTTTGTAGCATTTCCTCAGCCATGCAGACTTCTGTGGCATTTAACTAAAACACTTTTTGAGTTGATCAGTAGAACTTCATTCCAAAATCAGCAAAGATGCAGCAAGATTTACTGCATTTATTTTACTCCTCTGTGTATGCATATCTGCATCATGTGCCATTTGATAAGATTTCATTGTGGACCTAATCACTATCACTCCAAAAACGTTAATATGATAGTTTATGAAAGTAGTAAATTGATCCGTTTCATAACTCTCAGAGCTCTACTGGGGAGAAAATCATACAGAATTACAACTTGCAAGGTAACTGATGTGTTTCAGTTTCATTTCTGCAAAGAAGAAGGAGCAAAAGCCAATTGTGAAGTTCAAGGGACTGGCACTGGAGACGGAAACTGTTGAAAAATTCACAATAATTGCTTTCAAATCTACAAGAGGAGAGAATTCCTTTAGGAAAAAAAAAAAGAAAAAGATTATACACAGTTGAAGAGGAAAAATTTTAGAAATCTACATCTTTGTTACAACAGTATAAAAAATCCATTCATGATCACAATTATATACTATAAATTTAAGTTAAATTTTCTGCAATAAGTGAGGCTATATCCATCTGATATTGAGAATTTGCCAATAAGAGAACTCTTTCCTGTGGCTCATATGGTTGAAGAAAAACAACACCACAAGCATCCTCATTATGCAGTGTTATAAAACTTCATTTCTGCATGAAAGACAACAGCTTAGATAGGTTTCATAAGTAATGTCCTTACTTTTCATAGTGTTTTTGTTTTGTCTGTTAATTTTGCACAGGAATTTAATATTTTCTCACCATTCCTCCTTAACAGTAAAAGTCATTGCTGTAGATAGGAGTTTATCGTGTTTTTAATGAAATTATCTAGGCTGGATTTGATATTGCAAAGAACTTTCAGCCTTATTTCAAACAAAACCCAAGCAGGCAAAAAAGTGAGTGTTTATGAAACCTAGGATGCGTCAGAGAAATACATGCCATTAAATGAGACTGTTCACTATCATTGTGTTTTATCTTAGTTTTGCTTAGAAATATCAGATGTGAAACATAAAGCTGAGCTTCACCTCTGTGCTGCAAACTCCCTCAGATTGAGGTGGGAAAGAAGCATAAGTAGCAGCACATACAAGCATGTGTGTATGTCACATCTTTGAATCTCTGCTTCCTTCCTTCAGTTCAGCTACCCAAGTTATAGCAGAATATTTTTGTACAGCTAGTGCAATATTGAAAACTTTCTATCATTTACACATTTGGGCCATTTTTTCTTTTTTTTTTCATTTTTATTTTTCCCCTTATATGAAGACAGAACATTATCATATCATCATACAGTTTTGGGCTTCTCAGCAGTAAGGCAAAAAACAAACAAACAAAAAAACCTAATGATTATCTCTCCTGGGAGACCAAGGAGATAGAAGGAACAGATACAGCACCAAAATGTAGAATAGTTGCTTTAGAGCCGTATCTTTCTGGCTTTGCTATGAAAAGAGCTCATACAAATGAAGCAATTAGCTCACACTACAGGTCTTTCAAAAGGAAGAAACAAGCCACAACAACGACAAAACAGAGCTTCTGTAGCAAAAGCACACTTGAGGAGGGACTGCTTTTCGAGACTCATTCATGCATCAATCTTCTCTAAGTAGGAAAAGCAAAAAGCAACTGCTTTTTGTCCTTTCTCAGATTCACACAAAAACTAAACCAACTGGTTGCATTAAGATCTAAGCAAGTCAGCTACAGAACACCCACAGCTGCAGCAACAACACAGAAATGTGTTGCAAGTTGGTAACAACTGTGGGAAAATCCGTCTGGCAAAGGCTGAAATTTCATTCTCACATAGCAAAGCAAAAAAAATCTAGTCAAATGTCACTTTTAAGTAAATCTAGAAGAAACTGTAAGAAGAAACCCTTACAAAATGCACATCCAGAACAGACATTCAATCCAAAGCTCATATATCAGCATAATAACAGGTCAATTTTTGTTTAGTTTTAAAGCATGTAGAATTTACTTTAATGTAATAGCAATGAGAGATGTAGTACCATCAGCTATAGAGTAGAAAAAGCCAAAATACTTCTTTTAAAAATACCAGACAAGTAGAAACTGTCTAAATTTTGTTTGGTCTCCATTGTCACCACAACAGAACTATAAGTTCTTTGCAGTACTAATCACCACGTGAAAACAAATGGTCTTTTATGCCTAACTGGTATGCTTCTTTAGGACTTGAAACTTTTATTCCATTTCAACACAGCTATGTAGTTACCTCCTCAAATTACAATTTACATGTTCCTAAAAGCAAGTGCTTGGATGCTCAACTATTTTTTTATTTTTTCATAAAAGAAGTACTATACTGCTTTTTAATATAGGAAGGGGCAGTGTTGTGCCAAATCTTTGTAGAACTCTCATTAGCACATTTTTTTGGAAGGACCGATCTGCTAAGAGTATTCTCTGACACTGGATTAATGTAGAGTTTTATTTCCTAAGATTGTGACTTGCATCAGAGGGAAGTGAGAATGTTACATCCAAGATTCCTATATTCCACTGTACATGAAGTATACAAAACCTGAAAAAAAAAACCCACATACATCAACGTATATTTAGACTGCAAAATTTAATGTCACCTAATTTAAATATGGCTAAAGAAACTAAATAACTTTCAGAGCTGGTCTGTCAAAAGCTGCTTCTTTGTGTGGTGGCTTGAGAGCTCTGATGCATAAGAGCACCTTCTGTGAATCCATGAGAAAAAAATTTTCATCTCCACACCACCTCTCAGCAGAAGAGCAGGAACAAAAGAGACACAACCAACCAGAGGAAACCCCTAATTGGAGCCACTTCCCTTGCTGTGGCTTATTGGTCATTTTCTACACTTAAGAGACACATGAAGGTAACTAACAGAACACAAGGTTTTAAAAAAGTAAATTCCCCACAGTTTGAACTAAATATACTCCTCACACAGTGACTCATACTCTATAACCACATTGTAATGAAATATTTTAAAGGATATGTTGCAAAATTATAGAATGCATTTTAATATGGGTTTTGACCATTTACAAAAGAAATGTAAACTATTCTGCATGTACAGAACAAGGAAAAGAGACTTGTTTTCATTTTAAACTTTGTTTCCCGATACAACAATATGTATCGCCATAATAGAAGCAGTTAATGGCACTATTAACTCAACCACCTAAAACTAGAATCTATATTAATTACATTCATTATACTTAATTGAGCATAATCATCTAACCTAACAATTCCTTGTACACTAATTAATAAAACAGCATGTCTTCTGGATCAGAAATGCATTAATTTATTTCTCTTGAAGGTAAGATATTTAGGGGACAAATAAAATTTATAACTCTCATCATTAATATACTTGGACAGATACAAATTTTTTTTAATCACAGTGACTTTTCATGCCAACAGATCTCCTTCTTAAGTGAAGTTCAAATTTCATGCAAATTTTGCCTATCTGCTGTATTGATTTTTTTCTCCCTCGTGACATTTGAAGAAAAAAAGATGTGAATCAGTAATATCATTTCCACAAAAACATTACAAAAATAATCACAAAAGAAGTAAAAAAAAATGCCATCTGCATGATGAGCAGTTTTCAGTAACTCTACAAGATATATTTGAAAGCCACTACGTAAAATGTTACCTCCCTAAACATGTGAAGAATAAAGCCCTTATATGGCAGGTCAAAAGCCTGGAGAGATACAATGTACCATACAAAAAAAAAATAAATAATGTGTACATATATAAATATATATATATATATATATATATATATATATATCTTAATAATAAAAGCATAAACTACTTTGTCTTCCAGCAGTGAACTTATGGTATCTTATGAACTGATTATTTGGGCTGAATCTCCAGAGTAGTCACTATTTCCCCTTTGTTTCCAGTCACAAAATGTCCACAAGAAAAAAAAAATCCATAATTCTTAAATTTGTGCATACTCTGAATAAAGCAATCTATAGCTCTGCACCTGAAAATCCCCAATCGATTACTGTTCACTTTGAAAGAAATCCTAGCTATTAGTGTCTTGATATTTGACAGCAAATTATCTTAGGCACCTGCAGGGGGTTTTCATTGGTAGATTTTTGGGGGTTTTGCTTGTTTGACTGTTTGTTTTTCTTTGTTGTTTTGTTTTCTTTTTTTGTTGCTTTGTTTTTGTTTTTTACATATGGTGAGAAGTGCTGCCTCTTTCCAGATCTGTGCTGCCTGTCATCTGTTGTTCTGTTTGGCATGAACCGAGCCTAATTTCTCTACTTTGTTCTTGAGAAACATAATTTGATAGATATTTCACCCACAGATTTCTTTCAGCAAGGACACAGCTGAACGAACCTGAGAGCTGGTTTCATCCTGACACTGCAGAATCAAGATTATCCTCTGGTACAGGAAACTGAAATAAAGATGACCTCAGATTGGGAAGTCAACCTGAAAACTGAACAATGGATTTCTAATATAGAGTTAGTCACTAGACCTCTTATTAAAGCTATTACAATGTCTAATAATTATTGAAGAAGCAATGGGCTAGAGGCAGAAAGCTCTAGTCACTCTGTCATTTAGTAGCTATGCAGGTTTGCATTGAAAGAATGCATTCCATTTCACATTGAATAGTTTCAATAGTACTAATAAGCAATCTTCGAAGGAGGAAATAGAGGGACCTATACTTAATAATTAGAACACTTCCCTGGGAAGGGAGAGTAATATGCATTTGGCCCAATAAATCTTTGAAGCTGTTCCACAGTTCATAACAAAATTAAATTTGAGAGCTAGAAAATACCACAGACTACCTCAGCAAAATAGTTTAGAACTCTCCTCTAAAGACAGCAAGAACAAAAAACAAACAAAAAGCAAACTCCCCTCGTGAAGAACCTTGACTTCACACCTTACATAAGTGAGCTATATCTGGTGTGTATAGAAGGGGAAGGGTGAGTGAACCTCTTGATCCTGTGAAGAAACAGAAATAAGCCTGGTTTGCTGAGCACAAGGTGAATGTGCATCCTCCATAAGGACATGGAAAGCGCATCTAAATTTCAGTTTTACCCATGTTTAAGATTCATTCCCACCCTCAGCATGTCTCCAGGGAAGTTCAGCAATATGCTGCCTGTACAATGCACGACAACACACTACTGCAACCAGATACATCCAGCTCCTCACGTATACCATGTAAGAAGTCTAAATGCTCAACACAGTTTCAAATCCTGCATTGGAAACTGACTCCTTAACTGGTAGCTGATCCAAGCACATCAGAAAACCTTTCCACAACTACTACTACCCTGTGAAATTATTTAACATATTTTCTGAACTTGGACCGGATTGAGAGACTATTTCTGCCTGTGATGAACAAATGCACCTTTCTTTGTGTAAGTATGCTCAGTGTGACTCAAGTTCTCTTGATGCAAAGTTTGAAGAACTACACATGTGAAACAATAAGTCCACATGATTTCATAAAAACTGTATTAGTGCAAAGTGGGATTGGTCATGATAGAGGCAAGACCAAATTCCAGTATTTCTGTTTCCCAGCTCAAAGTTAATTTAGCCAAATGATGCATCCTTTGAAGATCCTTTTCTTTCTTTGTTAATGTTACTGAGCAAAAGTTCTGTTTTATTAACATCCGGGTAATTAGAATATTTGATATTTGCATCATTAGAAAGAAAAAAAATTCATCTGTTCCAGCTTCCTTCAAGCTTCAACAACTCATTTTAACTGAACAAATAATGAATTTTGTAGTTGAGCCAATAGATGAATGTGCCACATCCTCGTTGAAAAAGAATGTTCTCTTGAGGCTCCCTCCATCCTACCCCCTTTTTCTCCATCAAGATGTTTCTTTAGCAGATTTCTCCACCTTTGTTTTCCTTTTTGAACAAGTAATTAGCGGGAATCACTTCACCCAACCTCATCTGCATCATCCATGGATCTTTGAATTATCTGTGTACTAAACGCCTGCTCCTACATACAGTAGAAATGCATAAAGAAAGCCTTGATTCCTTCACCTGCATGTACAGAGAGCAAGTGCCTGTGTATGGATAAACAGTGAGGTTCACCATTTGTGACAGAAATCTACATAAACAAGATTTCAGTCCAAACACATGATCCTCTCTTCCCTCCTACTCCTTCTCAGCACAGTTTGAGCTTCTGATCAAGATATCTTGCTCTGTTTGAGCCAAAAACCTGCAGTGACTGCATGTCAATTTTCAAGTATACATTTGATCCAAATTATAGCCTATTCTGAACTGATTCTTATTCTAGATCTTAATATTTTCTTAGCCTGTAATTAGCAATATTATTTCTAATGTCTTATTAACAATTAATGCTACAAACTAAGCTACTGCAGTTTCAATTAAATTATCTTTCTGATCCAGTAAATCAAGCCTTGTAGAACATAAACATTTCCTAGCTACAGACAAGTATGCCATTGAATGCAATTGTTAATTTCACAGACAAACAGGTCAAGTTTGACCACTCAGTTATTAAATAAATGATTATAGTTATTAATGCATTAAGCAACTTTATTTTTTGTTTTAAAAGGAAAACAACCGTGCATAATTAGCAAACATGAATCACTGATTCAGAAGCTCCTACTCTTTCCCAGGACGCTCTCCAAGTCCCACCCAGTGCTGTGTCTGTTCTGTCTTGCCACGCAGCACAAGTTTCTGGGGGCAGACTCCTATCTTCTTATCATTAGTGACTGTACAACATTGCACGACCTTCAGCCTTTCACAATGAATGTTAAGAATCTCTTCCTGCAAGTATTTTTGGTGTTATTAAAAACATTAAGTCCTGTTACCAAACTTCACTTGATGCATCAGCTGTCAGTAATGCAACATAATTTCTTTAAAGCGACTGGAAAATGTTGGAGATACAGTCCTGCCCTGAGGGAAAAAAAAAAAAATTATACTTATGTATGTGCCACACGTCACCAAGCATTATTACCCAACTCTGGTTTTGACATTAGCTTATTTTCTACCAAGTACTGTCTTCTTTAAAGTTGTTAGAGGGAAGAAAAAAAAATATTTATAGCTACTTGTATATATATATATATTTTTTTCTTTAGAAATGTTTGTGAAAATCAAAGTTACCAGGTAGATTTGTGGATGGCATGGGCTGTATCTGCCATGGAGAGGAACAGAAATGGGATATGCTGAAACTTGTTTAGCTAGTTACAAATGCAAATATAAGAATGGCTCTAATACGTACTCTGAGACCAAGGGAAAAGTTTAATTTGGAGCTGAGTGGAAAAACTAGTTTCCCAGCATTGCTACTCAGAGGAAAATTTAGAAGTGTAATCCAAAACTGTTTTGTTTCTTGCCCCTTTTAAAGTAAACAAAATACTCTCAAGGCCAACTCGTCTTTTAAAGAATGTTTTTAAATTAGGCATTTGCTATTAGTGTGTGGCATCATTAATTTTTCTGGAGTGCATTGTCAGCATGAGAGCAAGTATAAATGTGGAACTCGTGCTTGTGTGTAACATGGAATTGAGTTTGCCTTTAGCATTTCTCATTTCTGACAAGCAGAAAAGTAATTATCAAACTAGTTGATGCAGATGCTTGAGGCTATAGTAACTAGTTAACCCAATTTAAATTTTTTTTTTTTTTTTTTTGCCGGTACATAGTTGGTTTATTTTTATGATTAAACTACTTGTTTTTTTAGCTGTCAGACTGGAACTGTTATTTCAAAATTCCTTTTATGCAACAGAATGTCACCAAACAGAAAAAAAATCATTGAAAGTTCCCATTTCTCTTCTCTAGAAGAATCACTACAAGCAGAAAAAGTATTCTCAAATTGAGCTCAATTATGAAAAATAACTGGATAAAAAACACTTACCCCGAACCTATCACTAACAATTGCATTCTTTACTTCTTCATGTTTCTTGTACCAAGGGAGAAGAGTCAGCCTTTGCCAGAATCTGCAAACAGGCAGTAACAGGAGTTCCTGCCCCAGCTGGTGCTTTTTCCCTCTAATTCAACCCCTTTCCTGCTCTTCTACTCTCTTCCTTCTCTTGTAATCTCTTTATTTGGAAGGCTTATATCACATTACCCCATCTGCCATCTCTATCCAGCTGGAGAACTCTGCTATTCCATAGTTTTACAGTTTGTGTCCTCCTTTGAGCCTATTACAGAGGCACTGCTGCCTCCTGAAAGGACAGAAACTAGCGTTACATATGAGATTCAACGAGATACAGGCAAAGCATGTATTATTGCATGGTGTCCTGTTTTGTTCACTGTTTCTTTCCTAACAATCCTTAACAGTCCATCTTCTATTGGGATTATTATTGAGCTGTGATTTTCACAGAAGTATTTATCATAAACATGGAAATTCACTTTTTGTGATAATGATGCTTCAGCCTCAGAAATGAAATAAGCACGCAGAGCAAGAAGAGCAGCAGGGCCGCAGAAGAGAAATCTTTAAAGACTTATTTTGTGAGCAATACCCCAGGGCTGGCTTCTCAGTTTATGAAACTACACATTAAGAATTCAAAATTTGTTTTCATTCTCTGAGCTAAAGCAGGACTTAAACTGTCAGCAAAAAGGAAGAGTAATGAAGCAAGTCAACAAAGAAAAATGAGAATACAACATCAAGAGTGACTAATGCAGTGCAGAACAGTTCAGAAACCACTGAAACCTATGGGCTCCTATGTCAGCCACATCCCAGGTGAGCGCCGCTCCCTCATCCCTGCAAATTGCATCCGCTACAGAAAATACCACACCTCTGTAATGCCTTGTGGGCTAACCCACCCTCGCTTTGCCCATGTGCTGGGCTGGGTTCGAGCCAGCAGGGCTCCCAAAAGTTGGCTAGCAATACTGAATTACTTCACTTGAGCTTTAAAAGCTTCCTCTCAGCGGCATTTATGATCTCAGCACAACACCATGCTAACTGCAGTGATATGGCTGCCTATTCATAGCTCCCCAGAGGGCAAGAAACATGCTGAAATCTGCTGGCAGAAAGCTGCAAAGACAGACCGTGAGGACATAGGTCTTTTTTAAATGGGAACTGTTTGTTGGTGGACTGAACAACTCCAGATGCTAGCCCCTGCTTGTTCCTTGCCTTTGGGCAGCCAGATAGCATCTTTCCCAAATGAAATTAAGTACAAGCAAAAGGAAGAGAGAAAGAGGAGCAACACCTTTAAATGCAGGTTAGCTACCAAAGCACAGTCTGTGCTACAGCCTTGCTGATGCTTGAAGCACACTAGAGCAGCAGTACATACAGCAGACCAAAATACTTGTTGTAAGACTTTTCTGAGTATTAACAGGATCTAATGCCCTTGAAAATCATAGAGAAAATATACATCTAGCTTAAAGAAAGACTATTTGTATTCATGGGGCCATACACGTTGCAGTCACTGTTGAACATCCAAATAAAATCAGAGGAAACACCACAAATTTGACATTTGACTTGCTTTCTGTCCAAAAGGCAAATAATTTTCCACCAGTCCTTTCTGGGAGCACCGAGCAAATAAACAGGATTACTTCTGAAGGCACGTTCCTCAAAGCATAAGAGGTGACAGTGCTTTTTCTTTTTCTCTCCAAGCAAGATACTGTAGAATATGGGAGTGAGACTGTTCAGAGCCATGCCCCTTCTAGTGCAGTAGACACTACTAAGTCTGGGGGATGATGTATAAAGAGAGACTTCCTAAATTTGCTGAGCAACAAAGGAAATAAATAAAACCACTGGGAGGATGTCATACTGGAAAACTATTAGAACTTTTACTACAAACAAGGACAGGATGTGTTTATGATCAGTTTGACTACATGCATCTAAATCTTACAGATCCTTAGCTGACCGGAGTGAATAAATGCCCTGTTTCAATGTTATCTGCGTTATCACTTTGTAAAGTTTTGTAGCAATTGAGGCTGGTTTATAAATGCTTGTCAATCAATAAAGATCATTCCTTAACTTCTCGGTTTGCCTCAGCTGTGGGCTTTTTCTAAACCACTGAAGCACTTCAACATTTCAAGTGTGCATCAATACAGGACTTCCCAAATTACCAGCTTAATTTAATTCACAATACAAGATAAGATAATCATCAGGTATTTAGAAGAGAAGCTGACAGCAATAAATGGGGGTTGGGCTCAAGAAGATTTGAACATGTTCAACCAATGAATCCTTCCTCAGCTGAATATTCAATCAAAACCTGCCTGTGCCAGAAAATAGCATGGGTGTACCCAGAGTCTGACAAAAACAATCATGTAAGACATAAGCATGATCTAATGCATTCATTTTTCTTGGATTTTCAAGGAAGGTGACAGACAAGATTGTTTCCTTCCCAGGTTGTCAGACTTCAAGATGAACAATGCAGAAAGCTAAAAGCCATTATTGAAAAGTAACTCGTATTGTTAACAGAATACACTACAGGAACACACTTGGTTTTCACAAGCACTTAGCGAAGCAAAAATCTATACCCAATTAATGGAACTACCAAGATCATCTACTTGTTAGGAAAGTGCAAAACATGAGGCAGTTGCGTGTTTCTTCACGCGAGGCAATTTAGCCCACATACTTTGTTATTGCTTTGTCACCAAACAGGCACAAAAACTTGTTATTTCCACTGTGACAAGTGATCGAGCATAGATACTAATTCAGTTCCACATCACATTTGATAGGGTTGACAGTATCAGGAGGAGCAAATCTGTAACTGCTTATTTGGCCAGATTGTTATGAAATGATTTGGGCATTTGCTGCGCAGTAGGGGACTGCTTTTATCAGAAGGGAGCTCAGCGGACAGGAAAGCTCTGTTTTGAAACTGCAGATCTTGAGTTTCAATTCTGTTTTCTAGTACAGGTCATACTGAGACAGACCTCTCTTTGTAACTTGTTCCACACGGTTGGAACTGCTACTGCAAGTATATTTGCTCACATACATTATTAATATCAGCCTCATGTGTCATCCCCCTTCTAACCTTCAGTCCAGATATTTGAATTTCATTAGGCTATAACTAGAGTCAGTTGAAACTTAGTGCTGCAGACAGATAAATTGCAAGAACTCTCTTACCCTGTTATTAAAGATTTATTTTACAGTGTGACTGATAAAGTTTACAAACTTTGGGTTTTTAAATGGGGGAAAAGCAAAATGTTCATCTCCAGTAAGAGCACAATGCAATGCTCCTCAAATAGTATTTTCCTCTTCTATTCCAAAAGAACGTCTTTTAAAAAGATACTCCTTCAGAAAGTTGCAGTTACAGAGAAATGTCTTCCCTAAAGCAGAGGTATTCCTTTGGGAAATGCTCCATCAGTCATAACAGCAAGAATTTGCAACCAAAGGGTTTTCAACCTTGTGAAACAAAGGGAATAAGGGGCACATACATTATCCAGCCTAAGCGATCACCTCTTGTGCTTTCCCTCCTCTAAGAAACTTGAGAGACACAAGATCAGAGTGATTCAACCATGTACAGTAGAACCATTTCTTTTATTGCAGAATAATGACTTACCCACAGCTCAAAAAAAGTCTCCCAAAACTAAGTTCAGCTTAAGGTTAGCATTCCAGGAATATATTTTTCCCCCCCTACAATAAAAAAAAAAAAGTCTCATCTCAACCTTTTCAGTACATGCACAGGTAAATACCATATTCACAGCCAATTCCATGTTCACAGGCAACTAACATCCACACAAGGTATTTTTTTCAGTTGCAAACCTGTTCTGTTGATTTTATACTTTCACCCTCTAAAAGGTCCTTATTTGACAATAGTAAATTACATCATTAAGGTTTTTGATAAACATCCCTGGATATTAGGAAAAAAAAAACAAGTGGTTAGTCCTGTTAATCATAAGTCCTCTTTATACTTGATTTTAATGACACAGTAATTCTCCTGTACTTTTCTCAGTGACTGTTTGCTTTCTCTTTTATCATTCACATTCATGTACTGTCTGGTGCACTAGCTGTCCTTGACATTCCCTTATTAGGTTTACAAATAATCATTAATTTGTTTTCTGTTCTGCCTCCTGTTTCAGTGATATATAGGCATGTCATTATCTTTCTAAAGCATATTCATTTTTCTTCTTCAAAAAAGCTCGCTACTTTTCATGGAGGGTTCAAGGCAATTTGCATGGTACACAGTGTATATATTGTTTAGTGCATCTTCACCAAACTTATGCTGTCTATTCTTTAGATTTCATCGTTAATGGACTTCTGATATGAAGTCTCTTTCACTGTTTGATTGCTCTCTCTTGGTCTGTGTGAAGTACACTTCATGTAATGAATAGAATATTAAACTTGGACTCAGTCTTGATTGCTATTCCTCATTTTGTTCGAGACACTGTATCATAATTTTACATCTTTATCTTTTTCCCACCTAGGAAGTGAGGTACTCACAAAATATGGTTTTGGGGGGGGGGGGGGGGTTTCGTTGTTGTTGTTTTTGTTTTGTTTTTATGAGGGACAATCTTACTCTGGGTTTGTATAGCAGTTAGGGAATTAGTTGAGGCCCATAGGCACTTTTAAGGTCTTCTTTTTCCTGTTCCCACTTTTTACCCTTGGCCTATTTCTATTAGTTTACCTCAATTCTTGAGGTAAAATTCTTTGAAATGAAGAGGCTGCACCAAATCATGGTTTGAGCTCAGCAGTTACACAGTGAAAACTGTGTTAGTTACACAGCAGTTTTATGAAATCTTTGCTAGATACTAGTAAGTGCTTATACTGATACATCAGAAATCCTTACAAAACCTCATTTACATCTTACAGTCACCCTCAGATATGTGTTTCCCCTATCCATGCTAAGATGCATGGAAGCAGACATCTTATTTATTATCTTCTCACTCCAGCTATCAAGTGACCTAAAACTTAAATCCCTAAATAAAAAACATGCTTTTCTTTATATGTTTTTTGTTGTTGGTTTTTTGGTTTTGTTTTTTCAGAGGTTTTGGTAACCTAGTTTATATACCCTTGTTCTTCAGTGTTTTAAAGATGCCCAGACTTCCTAGATGTAGTAAAAATATAATTTCTGAGAGTTATAACACCAGCAAATCAGTTAAAAAATTCACTTCTAATACTTACATGGCTTTGCTTCCAAGATTAACAGAAGCTTATTAGCCAGAGAAGATAGATATGACAAGATTCTCAAACTGCCAAGAATTTCTTGAAGAAATATGGGAAGAAGGACAAAGTCATGAGCCAGTAGCCATTCCCAGCAGAGTCTGGAGATTTATTTCTTTTCAGCATTAGTTGTAGTAGTAACTATAAGAGAACTGAAAAGTCACTAATTGATTTGGGACTGGTGGAGCCCATTTCTTCTGAAAGAGGGATACCATGTGTTTTCCATGGCTGACAAAATTAAAATCTTGTTATGTTATACATTTACTCAACAGTTCAAAGCTTTTAAAAAAAATAATTAAATAAAAGACCCATGAAAAATCATAACATTTTTATAACATTTTTAATACAAAATGGTGTAGGGAATAGCTTGTCCAAAGTCGGGTCCCACAAAAGCCTGTAAATGTCAGCCTCATGAAGTCTGTACAATATGAGTGGCCACAAGTCTCCACAGATATTAGAAAAACTATCCTGGAGAACAAAGGGCACTGACTAGAATTAAATAATTTAGGCTGAGCTTTAAGATGTGACAGTCCAGCAAGTTATTTAATACATGACTATGGTGGGTAAACCTTTCCTGGCTTGGTGAACCCAGCTGTTCTCTCACTCCACTTCCACAGCAAGATGGGGAGAAAATATGATTAAAAAGCTCATGGATTGAGATAAGGACAGTGAGATCACTCACCAAATATCATCAAAAGCAAAATAAACTTGACCAGAAGATTAATTTATGGCCAGTTAGAGTGGGTTAGTGAGAAACAAAAACCAAAACAAAGACACCTCCACACACCCTTTTCTTCCTGGGCTCACCTTCACTCCAAGCATCCTCTTTCCCAAGCAGCACAGGGAAGATGGTGAACAGGGGTTGAGGCCAGTTCTTAGCACTTCATCTTTCTGCTCCTTCCTCCTCACAGCTTTCTCCTGCTCCAGTGCTGAGTCCCTCCCATGGGCTTCAGCCCTTCACAAACTGATCCAGCGCAGGTACTTTCTATAGGCTGCAGTTCTCTAAGAACTGCTTCTAGCATAGGTCTACACCACTTCAGGAGTGGACTGTTCCAGCATGAGTGCCTTACAGGCTGAGGTTTGTTCTAGTCTCTGCAGCTGGGTCCTCTTCTCACAGCAGCCCTACTGCTACCAACCTTATCACATACGCCCCCATACAATTGCACACCCCAGAAAGTGTTGGGTTATCCACTGGAATTGAACAAGTAATTACTCAATTCACCTTTTAGGATAGGTATGTTCACAATAGGTGCTGTCACTACCCTAGAAACACCAATTGTTAGACCAGCACTAAAACTTACTTTTTAAAGATGTTCCTATGATAAAGCAACAGATAAGATCCAAGGCAAATTGCAGCCTCAGTTAGTGACTTAAAAAAAAACAGCAGTCAGAGGACTTCAAGACATAAATGATAAAGAAAAAACAACTGCAGCAAGATTAATCTGAGTTATCCTAGAGAATCACGCTTTTCCTAATAGAAGAGTAGTAAAATCTGTTACACCATGTGTTGCATGATGTACAATGAACTAACGGTAAATGAATGAGATCCCTTCTTCTTTAAGCAGAACTACATCATCGGTTATTTATTCAGGCAAAGAAATCATTAGACTTTACTTAGAAATAAAAATAAAGTTATCAGTCCCATACTGATAATGTCCCAGGCATTTACCTGATCTTGGCTGAATACCTTATTTCTCTTTATATTACATTGTGAGGATTCGGTCTTTACTTTGCTCTAACACTTGTACATAAGTAAAGTAGGTATAAAATGTAATCATGTCAAAAAATGATAGCATTTCCCACCCACTCTGCAAGAAGGATTATGGTCTGTCTAAGTCAGCCAGGGAATTTTGTCCAGAGCGTCTCATGGCAGCTTTTTCCAACATAATCCAATTAAAGTGAACCTTGTGCTGTCTTCCATGCAATATTCTAGAAATGTGAAGTCAAATTTAGGGAGCTCAGAGCTAAATGAGATTTATTTTTAACATGTGTTTTAATTGCTAACACAGTACAGTTGAATAAACTAACTGCAACTTCCACATTTTCCTAGAAATAAATTGTTGAAAAATGTTACTGCAGTTCCTTGGAAGTCATGTCTTACAGTGACAGATTTCTTTTCCCTCCTGTATATAATATTTATACAAATGACAAGAACAAGTAGAAGCATGTAGGATATTCATAACATTTTACTAGGGAATTACATTTGCATGTATTTTCCAGGATTTTCATAATAGACATCTGTATTTAGGAGTTCATAACTCCAGGATAAATTCTGTACTTGACTGGAATCTGGAAAACAGATTTCCCACTCCAGAGGTACTTTTTTTTTTTTAAGAAAAGAAAAAAAACATAACATTTGGAATGGATATGCATAGCTTATCACAGAAATGACATCAAAAGTGAAGAAAGATGAAACTCTTTGTCTTAGTATATGCCAATGGGAACCCTGTGAGCTTTAGAATATTATTTCTTTCTTTATTTCTTATAGAATACTTCATCCTTCCTGAAAGAGGAAATTAACGTATTCTTTAAGAGAAGAACGGAAGGCTTTAAAATGGAAGGCTTTCCTCCTTTCCTTGAGTTAGCTAGGTCATAACACATCTACATGTGTTAATAACTGGGAATGAAGTCTGAAATGAATTGTATGCAAGTGAGAATCAAGAATTATGTAAGCGCATTTGATGAAAATTTGAAACGAGGTCTAAAAGATAGAATCAATCCATAGAAGATTCATAAGCAGAAAGAAGTCTGACTCATTAAATAGTTGGGTTTTTTTCCCCCGTAAGTACCAGGAAAGTGATTTACAGAAAAAAAATATGATTGTGCCATGTGTTAACATCATTAACATTTGTTAAGCAGGAATAATACAAAAAGGAAAAATAGAAATCAACGTGTAACTTTCAGCTACTTTGAAATTTTCTTTTAGTTTATCTGATAAGATTTACTGTCAGAGTGCAGTGTCAAAAAACAAGTGACTAAGTTATCCATCAGTGTTGCAATGGAATAAATATCCGTTCACAGTCTGCACGTCAGTATTCTTTTGCAATGACCATTTTAAATCTCAAGGCTAAAGACACTCTCAAGTGAAGTACATCAACTACCAAATAATTTAAAAGGTCATGAAGAAAGTTATGCTCGAGTAGTTTTATAACAAATAAGCAAACCAAACAAGCAATAGCTCACCCATTTCCCCTTTCTGCCTCACTTAGCACCATTCCTCCTTCCACGCAGTGGGGTTTGAAGCCTCAGATAATAAAAGGTGTCATGTGTTTATTAAGGTCACGAACATCCAACACCTGAATGATTTCGATATCCTTGGTACAACTCCTGAAATATAAGTCAGCCACATTTGTCTTTTTAACAGCATCAATATTACACACACATTTTATAACACACGTACAACTTGGACAGTGGCAATATTTACAGTCTTCTTAAATGTTTTAGATAAAAGGTGGAAATCAAACCTCTCCCATGTTCATCTACCTGTATCATCATGTTACTCAAGTCCTCAAGCATTGTACCCTATATCATTTATGCATCAAGTCGCTAAGTATAACCTTTATACTTAGAAGCCTCTAAGCATAACCTATGGCAGCTTCGTGAATCCAATTCAGACAGGCTTTTGTACATGATAAACATTAATCAGCTTATAAATCTGGATGTAGAAGTTTATCTTAAGAAAAACATAGTAATTTAATGCTTGTTGTACACTGCAGTTATATTTTGTTCATCACTACCCATAATGCTGTATCATTAAGCATGTTTAATTTCACTTAAAGCAGTCAGGCAGTGAACACCAAAGCCTTCCTCAGACATCATTTAACCCAGTAAGCCTTAGGCACCCCTGGATAAAGCATGCAGTTTGAGAATAGGGATAAATCCAAAGATAGCACTTTTGGAAGAGTTCATGTCTGTTCATGTCTCAATGACCAACCAACAAGCATATATTAACAAGTTTGTCATAGGTAATACTTGTAATTCATAGCAAGGCATGCTTCAAAAAAAAAAAAAAAGGACAGTGTATCTTGTGAAGTATATATTACTGCTCTATAAATCTAAATGTGCAATACAAATACAGGCTCATTTACTCCTCCGTTACTCCCTTTTAATTTTCAGTGCAATCACTATAGCAAAACATGAATGCAAGACTGAATTACTTCACTTCAACCCAGAAAGTCTCTCTCCTCCACAGCAATCAAACAGAAATCCTTCAGTCTCAGTAGAAGGTATAAGCAATGTTTAGTGCTCTGACCCTCATAGGTCACTTAATCTCATCTGTCCTCAATCAAAAACTATGTACTAGGGAGGTCAAAAAAACTATATATCCCACACATTCTTAATCTGCAGTTTTTTATTTGAGATTTCCACAGATCCTGTAGGTTCATCTTTCAGATCATGAAATGAGAACCACACAGCATCCTTCCTATGTAGTAACAGAATTACTGAGGAAACCCTTATTTTCTTATTACAACAGCAGTTTCAGACCATCATTCTCACATAGCAACATAAAACCATTGAAGCAGAACTCTCCATTCTCCGGCAGTAATAAAGAAAAGCACAGTTCACCTTCTGAATCAAAGTACCAATAGTCACTGGACAGCAGCAGCACAGAGAAAGCCTTCCTGCAGAGTCCTGAGTCATCGGACTCAACTTCTGCCACATTCTTACATTAGGCATTTGCCTGCTGAGCGCTTATTTGCCAACGCAGTAAGAGGTAAACATGTTAGCCACAGGAAGAAAAACAATAAAACAAACACAAGAACATGCGGAAAAAGTACAAAATTGTGTAAGTCTCAAAGACAAGAATTAGAAATAGCTCTCACCCCAGCATAACACATGTGAGAGGTTCTGTAATGTGCTCCTTCCAGGGACTCCTCTGAGGATTCAGAAGTGCTTGCTTACAGCCATTACTTCAGGGTTTATCTCTATTTTCATATACTGATTGACCTTGCAATTTTTGTTTACTTGTTTGTTGCCTTCTCACAACTAAGTATCAAGCGATAAAATCCTGAATTTATGAATTAGCTATTCAGATCACCAGTTAAATCGAACCAGTGCATATCAGCTGAACTCAATTATTCCCTTTTAATCTACCAAAAAAGATCTAACCCTTTTAGAAATTAATATTTCTCTTTCATCTTCCTAGCAAGTCACAGAGTATAAACATCAATCAGTTCCAAAATGCCAATTAAAAAAGCAGCTTTCCAGATGTTTTGTTATTTCAATATGTATAGGTGCCCGTAAGAATAACCAGCATTCCTATAAGAAACCACCTCCCCATTTCACTGCTAATGCAGCAGTCAAAATGGACCACCACAAGATCAGCTTTTCCTAAGTCTGTTAATCAAGTAATATCAAAGCAGCAGTGCTGTCAGTGGGAAAATTAAAAGATCACATGAGAGGAAAAGCCAAGGAATGAGAATAAGTGGATAATTTTTAACTTGGGAGAAGTTTAACAAGAAAGGTACTGCAAAAACCTCTGTACTGGTTTGTCAAACCTTTTTTCTTGATTTGTAGCCATTGTCTACACCACGTCAGCACTCTCAGGTGTGCCTACATGGTCTATGCAGTCACTCAAGAGCTTTGCTAGCAGAGGCTGTGGGCATGCTGGCATTATCTGACAGCCTACGCATTTTAGAGTAAATTATATGTGCAATTATGTAATGGTCTGTTTTATAGCCCATTATGGAATTTACAATATAGTCCCACAGAGAACCTACAGATGGGAAGAATAATGCACTTTCTTCTGTGAGAGAAATTAATTATACTATCTAGCCTCCAAACTTTTGAACAGCAATTCAAAAGACAAGAGGGTGAATCAGAAAGAAGATAAAGAGAATTAACCAATTGCAAAAGTATGGCTTAGCAGTGACTTACTTAAATCATACACATTCAAATCAACCATCTTCAGAGATGAACATTTTCGTTGCTCACTAGCAAATAATAGGCCAGTTAACTATGACAGTATCTACTGTTCCTTAAAAGGGAGCTTACAAAATATTCTGACAGCCTACAACTTAATTGAAACTTGTACAGTCAATGAAAAGTAGAGGGAGGAGATAGACACAATACTGAGGATGTAATTTTATTTGGTTTAATACAATCAACGTGAGCCATCATTCAAAACTCAGAAAAAGTCTTCAGAAGAGATACTTAAGAACTCCCTCTCTTCCTCTCTTTTTTAAATTAGTACTATTCACAAAACCACGTTTTTATCAGACATTAAAGTATGTTCATTCTCCTCTGGAAAAAAAAAAAAAAAGAAGATTGCTATCTGCCAATTTGATGGAAAAAGAATAGAATATCAGCTTTATTCCCAGGAGGAGCTCATCTTTATTTAGTGGTTAAATTTATTTGAAAAAGAAGTGAACAAGCACACCCATGGCAAACCACTGGAGAAAGCAGATCCAAACTCTAAATCCACTGTCAAAAGATAGAAGCCTTACAAATGCATGTGCTCTATATTGCGATATTTACAGAGATTTGCATTGTGGCCTTTGTGTCAACTTCAGCTCTCATAAGCTCTGTATATTAATTCTAAATGATTATTGAAACAACTCCACCACAATTTAGAGCTTAGCAAGTCTGTTAAATACTTTTCAAATATGCATAAGTAATCTATAATTTTATATTCCCTACCTGCGGCCTTGTCGTGAGGACATGTAACTGCAGTGCAGAGAAATCACGACTCGGATGATCACATCTCCTCCCACATTTCTCCCATTATGTGAAGAATAGAAAACTGTTTCACCTGCAAAGCTGTCATGTAAACTGCAAACTGGCTTTGTGAAATCTGTTACTTTTAAAAGCTCAGCTTTTCAAGGTACTTTACCTGTTAAAAAAGGTGGGGTTTTTTCGTTTTTTTTTTTGTTGTTGTTTGTTTGTATTTTAAGCAAGTTTCCAGTCTTCTCAGTATGGAAACATACTCAATAACAGCAACTGTGCACTGAAAATAAGACAAATTAGTCTTAATTTTTTTTTTCCCAAAGACCATTTTCAAAGGCTCTTTACCATTTCTCATATAGCAGTTTCAACTCATTACATGCCTAATAAGGAAGGACTAGTCACATCTTTAATCAACTCCTGCATAACCTTCGGTGTTTTTAAGAGATGTTCAGAGTCAACTCAAGGTCTTCTGTGAAAAAACTGTCCATGTTTTGACTCCCTGGTAAGCAAGCAGGGACAGGAAGATTTAGACCCAAAGAAGAGAATAACAGATCCACAGACTTCCACGGACTGCACTCATTGCTAATTAATTTAGATCACTTCATAGCTCTGAAGGACTAAAATTAGAGGAAAATAATTTGAATGTTACTTCTGAAAAAGAGATGATTGCTGCTTCTGCATTACAAGACAGCAGAAAACATTAGTTACACATCTAATTGTCACCATGAAGGTATGAAATTAGAATTTTGAGCACTAAGATCTGTTTTGAAAAATTATTTTTTTCAGAGGGAGAAAGATATCAACCCATTGCTTTCACTAAGCAACCACTGACTTTGAGTGTAGTACACAGAACTGCAGGAACCTCAAAGAAAATTGAAGTTAGAATGTAGAAGGAGTTTTGCTAAGAGTTTTGTGCTACAGCATACAATTTACTTAATATAAACTAATATATCTCAAAGTAACATGAGAGGTTTCCATGATACATTCGCAACATTTCTCCTGGCATACATGACCCAGTAGATTTTTGAACTATAAATTACATTAGATGCTCTAGATCTCTTCAAACTCTACACCTGAGGGCTTGGGGGCTGTTTAGTTTGGAGAAGAGGCAGCTGAGAGACCTCATTACTTCGTAAAACAAGCTGAAAGGAGGCTGCACAAGGAGGCTGTCTGTACCTTTTCATAGGTGAGACAAGGAAGCAATATCAAGTTGTGCCAGGGAGGTTTTGGTTGGACATCGGGAATAATTTCACAGAAAGGATGACCAAGCACTGCAGCAGACTACTCATGGAAGCGGTGGATTCCCCATCCCTGGAGGTATTTAAGAGTTGAGTGGACACAGTTCAGTTATTGGAACTTGACAGGTCCAGTTGATGGTGGGACTTCATGATCTTGAAGGTCTTTTCCAACCTAGACGTTCCTATGAAATTACAAACTAACCTCCTGACAGAATCAGGCATGCTGGCAGATACAGTGCTTATGCTGTAGATACTGTACTGAGTGCTGGAAGTTGCTAAGTCACACATGTGGAATTTGTTACAGGGCAGCATATATTTTACAGAGAAAGTCCAGGCAAGGATCTTGTTTAATCTTCCTCCTTCCACAACTTCTAAGCAGTATCAGTCTGCCTACCTTATCTCCAATATCTCCTTTGTCTTAGCTTCTAAAAAGCTGTACCTCCATGTTATGTTTTGGCTTTACAAAGGCAGTGATTATAACAAATGAACATATCTTTGCAAGTTTGGGCATGTTTTCCAGTTAATAAGCTGGAAATACGTTACAGCAGAATTCATTATCACATCATTTTTGCGCTTCCTTTCTTTTAGGCTTCTAGTACAGTGTGCCAATGAATCACATACTCAGTACCTTGGCCTTAGTGTCATTCTAAGTCATTCTTCCTAATTAAAAATTGCTCAAAGAAGTTATAATAAGATCACTATTTGTAATGCTTTTTAAAATGTGTTTGCCAACAACTAAGCTACTTTTGTCTTTCATTGTTGCCTGACAGGCAAAAAAAAAAAAAAAAAAGCAGATTTTGTCTCATCAACCTAGACTCTCTCTTAGGTACATGACAGACTAGATACCCGAAGAGAGATACCTGAGAGGGCAGCTATTTACAAGATAGCAAGGGATTTTGGTTATGTAATAGATAATTTGTTTCTGAACGTTCCGAACTGCTTTTTACACTCATTTGAAGTATTAAGCACATCAAAAATATTACATTTATGTATAAAAACAAGTCTTAATAGAGAATGATTTCTCTAAAGAGAACTGTAGTAGAAGGCCATTCAGTTAAAAACAAAAATTACAAGTTGTATATTTATCCACTCCTTTCTGATGGCATTAATAATAGAGTATGGGTAAAGAGAAAGCTTTAATAAAGCACATAAACAGCTTTAAAATATTCAAAGCATACTTCTTTAATGGAAATTGAGTAGCTCCTTGATTCACAAACATGCATGTTCCACTAATCCTGTAAAGATTCTGTCTAAATACTGTATAATATATCCTAGGAGGTGAACGATTTCAAAAACTGGTAAGCAACGATTACAGCATAACTTGCCAGAAAATTTGAAGTCATCAGCCAGTTAGTTCTACTTTTAAAGTAATGTCATGACATACTAGAGTAGGAAGGTTCATCACATTTTCATCATTTGAAGCCCTAATACAGAATCAGTAAGTACCTAGATGGGGAACAAAAAAACACGCAGTAATTAATGTACTATAGTATGTGTGCATTGATTTTTACTCGGGATATATTTTAGTGGTAATAACGTCTGGCACCTGACTACAAATCAATAGGAGACACTACTCTGCTATTTTAAAAAGAAAATGAGGAAAGCAATCTTTTGTTTAACTGGTTCCCTTAGAGTTCCACATCCCAGTTTCGTTACTGTTTTGTTTGCTGTTATTTTAAATAAGATTCTCAATCCAAACTAATTTTGCCAAGTGAACACACAGTCTCTATACTATTGTTCTTTCCAGAATTACACTGTCAAATTTAGAGAAGCAAAACACCAACGTCAGAGGAAAATGAGATCAAGTCTTCTCCATGCAAATATACTTGAAGATTAATATTTGCCATCACAATTCAAATACCACAACATTATGCTTTGCTTTCTTTCATTATTTAACAATTCTAAGAGAAAACAAGAGATATTAGTTTAAATAGTTTCAGACCAATAGTAGGTCGAGGGAGGTGATTCTGCCCCTCTACTCTCATGAGACCCCATCTGCAGTAATGCATCCAGATTTTGGGCCCTCAAAAAGAAAAGAACATCAAGATGTTGGAGTGGGTCCAGAGGAGGGCCACGAAGATGATCAGAGGACTGGTGCACCGTCCCTGCAAGGACAGGCTGAGAGAGCTGGGGCTCTTCAGCCTGGAGAAGAGAAGGCTCCAAGGGGTCTTTATAACAGCCAGCAGCCAGTACCTGAAGGGGCCTATGGAAAAGCTGGGGAGGGACTTTTTATAAGAGCAGGTAGAAACAGGACAAGGGGAAATGGCTTTAAACTGGAAGAGGATAGAAATTAGATTAGATATTAGGAAGAAATTCTTCACCATGAAGGTGGTGAGACACTGGAACATGTTGCCCGGAGAGGTTGTGGATGCCCTGTCTCTGGAAGAATTCAAAGCCAGGCTGGATGGGGGCTTTGAGCAACCTGGTCTAGTGAGAGGTATGATTCTGTGATAATAGGTGAATGGAAGATTAGCAAAAGACTGGATGAGTTTCCAGAAAAGGCATAATTGAATACTTGTTGGGATTGAAACTGGCAGACAGATAAGAATTACACAGCCATCTATTCACTCTCTTGGATCCAGTGGGATGGGAAATAGGAAAAGGAGGGGGGAAAGAAAAAAAAAAAAAAAAGGTAGAACTCATAGGTTGTGACAAAAACAGTAGATAGGAAATAAAAGGGAAAAAATTGATTAAAAAAAGCAAGTGATGTACAGTGCAGTGGTACACGAGAGAACCAATGCCCAGCCAGTCCCCAGTCAGCAGTCCTGCCAGCCAACTCCCCCATCTTTAATTGTTGTGCATCATGCCACATGAAATGGGATATCCCTCTGGTCAGTTGGGGTCAGCAGTCCTGGTTTTGCCCCTTTCCACCTTAGCATGCACCCCTAGCTCATTGTTGGCAGAGCAGCAGAAGAAGCTGAAAAGTCCTTGGCACTGTGTAGACATTGCTCAGCAACAACTAAGATGTCCAGAACTCAAAGGGCCTTTAGACAGAGACCACCTTTTTACAGGGCTTGAATGTGATAGGACAAGGCAAAATGGCTTTAAATTAAAAGGGAGGATATTTAGATTAGGGGGAATTTTTTTCATTCAGAGAATGGTGAGGCACTGGAACAAGTTGCCCAGAAAAGTAATTAATGCCCCATCCCTGGAAGTGTTGAAGTCCTGGCTGAATGAGACCCTGGGCAGCCTGATCTGGAGCCTGGTTTAGTGGGTGGCAAGCCTGCCAGTGGCAGGGCATTGGAACTAGCTGATCTTTGAGGTCCCATCCAACCCAAGATATTCTACAGTTTTATGAAATCACCTGCAGACTTTTTTCTACGGCAACACCAGGTCTTCTGCTAGACTTTTTTTTGTTAGTAGTATACAGCCAGATAAATGTGGCATATTAAACTCAAAATCCATTGTCATTACTAAAAAACAATAAACAGAATTCAGCTGATGAAAGTAATGTATTTTCCATGAATTATTATGTGTAGTAAAATTCAGTATTTTTAGAATTAAAAAAATGATTATGCCAGATTAGAAAAAAAATCTAAAAATTAACATAAAAGCCTTCGACATAAAATACGTATGCATGTAAACATTACTGCTAATACACAGCATAAAAGCATTGTTCTAGAATTTCTTCAGACCAGTCAGCTGGTTTTCTTACGTACCAAACAATTTGTACTTAAAGCTAATAGGACTGCAGGTCTGATTTCTCTTAGGATGTACTACAAACAACTCCAGGAGAGAAAAAAAATTCTCTTGAAACCAAACTTCATTTTTTTTCTATAACATTGCCAATTCCAGCAATATTGAACACTGCTTCCACAGAAAAGAGTAATTTAGATGTTTTACTGTATAAAAACACAATTAAGTACAAGACGACAAACTTAAGAAGGTTAAAACAAAAATAATCCTAGGAAACACTCAAAGTGAAATCCTAATTTAATAGTGAAGATTGAAAGCTTTCAGCAACTTCCAGCACTTGACTTGCTATTTTTAAGCAGGAAAATATGTGATTGAGTACAGCACCATTTGCTTTTTTTAAAATTGATTGCTCTGTCTTTTCCCTTGTAATAAATATACTATCCTAACTCATTTACATAAAATTCTGGAACCAAGACAGCATATAAAGCTCAGATGCAGAACAGCAAATCTGTGTTTGAGTGACCTTTATGTCTAATGTGCCCACAAAAACCTACTAACAAATGAAAGCTTTTTCAGGGCTGTCAGGTTTCACTGACAAGTTTAGAAAGGATAAATCAAGACACAGCAGAAAGAGGTAGTATATGGACAGGAAGATATGAAACAAAAAGAGCACTCTTCAGAAGACAGGTTAGGGAGAATCCAGCTCTATGCCAGCTCTGATCTGCTTGGTTTTATTCAAGTAGCTGAGATGCTAATCATTTACATTTCAAAGAAAAATTGAAACTTGCTGATCTTCCACAGAGTGTGGGTGAGACCGCCTAATTCTGCATGACCTGTATCCATGGAAGCAGAGGAAGCACCTTCAGAGCCCACCCACCTCAGCAGCATTTGTGCAACTTGAGCACTGTCTTTCTCACTGGAAGCAATCACATTTATCAACATAAAATGAACTGAAACATAACAGAAAACTGCTTCAATATCTCAAGGTCGTCATACACCACTTTCTAGAAATATCAATACATCTAAGGGAACTGAGTCTTGTAAGAGTTGTACTAACAATGGCAGGTTGTTCACCTGCATACAAAGAAATGTAGAGGAAAGTGAAGTGATCCAGTTAGCATATATCTTTAATTCACTGATTTTCTGCATGGAGTATTAATGGAACCAAACCAACAAACTCTTGAGGTTTGCCTATTCTTTTCAATTTAGATACATCTAGAGAAGCAGATATCAGCATACCCTCTAACTTCACTTACCAGCGAATTTCTCAGAGGAAGAACTAAGTGCCCAACTCCCAAGTTTCACTAAGTTTTTCTCATCACCTCTGACTTGAAGCATTGCTTAAGAAAAAAAAAAAGTCATATGGGCCCAAGTTGTCTTTTAGTTTTCCCTTGTACACCTGTAAAAAACTGAATTCAGTCATGTTTTTGCTGAACTTTAAATTATTATCCAGCTTAGCACACACTTAAGAAAAAGGTTTGCTTTGGTTTCCTGGTAGGTTTTTCCCTTGCTAACTGCATTGAAGCAGATATATGAAATTAGATCTCAGATGCTTTACAGGAGCATGCAACTGTGCTCGAGCCATTCTTTCTTGCTACCTCTATATGGTGATAAAGGAGGACACTCTTGTTTTCTTTTGCTCTAAACATATCAATTTGAGATCCACATATATAGCCAGATAACTTCCCTTACACACTTACAAATTACATATAAATTGATATAAACAGATAAATAGACAGAAGAACACAATCTGTACTTTGTCCTTGGCAACTTAATAGCTTCCAGAGAGCGGCTATGACTTTTTTCCTGCCATTGACAGCATAAGACCAGATGTCTGAAACTTCAGAGTCCTATTAAAGTAAATTGGGCACAACAGATGTACCTCTCCACTGCAATTTTAAGTTACAGCCCTAAAATAGAGAGCAAGTGGGGTGCCTTTTCTTCCCCAATTCAAGAAGCCCAAGACAAAAATAGCCTTAGTGGATTCCAAGACCACTCGATAGATTAAGCAATTATTTGCATTTATCCTATCTGCCTTTCTCCAAGTTCACTGTCTCTAAAAAAAATTCTTCAGACAGGCAGAGCTTGTATTTTATTTTTTTATTTAAACAGTCACGGTTTGTTTTTTGTTTTGTTTTGTTTTGCTGTTGTCACTTTTTTTTTTAAGGGGAACTCCTAAACACTGCTTTGACCATGTGGAAGCAAAAGATAGAACGTGTCTTTCCTCTCCTTTACAACTCCTTTTCTTCCAGAAGGGTACCCTTTTTGGTTCCCAAAGTACCATTCATATTCTGAAAGTAACCTTTTCTTTCAACAAGTCTATAGGCTCCACTACTTTCAGAAACCAACATTTTCTCCCTGGCTCAGTAGGGACTATTTTAATATTCTCTTCAGACTCTCTTCATTGCCATACTAATAAACGCATTCAGGTTTACAGTGAAGGGAGATCTTACCAGACAAATGGCAGCAAGGTTACAAGCTCAAGCCTGTGACCTTCCAAAAGCTTGTTTTTCAGAGCTGCCTGATGGGGTGAACAGTGCACTGATGTTATTCATTGAAACAGGAACTCCAAATATTATCCTCTTCTAAACAATGTCATTTTACCTTGACAACATATCATCACTGGCTTTCTTCTGCTCATCTCCTAGGTCAGGAAGGGAAGGTGAACAATTTATCATTCATGAATCCCCAATTTTAATGCAGATATTAACTGATATTCAATTTCCATTGAAAATATATTTTGAATATTATATCCACATACATATGCAGCAGTATTAAGGCACAAAGGCTAAATATATCTGTCAGATATCAGATCTGAACTGGGATGTAGATATAGCATTTTCAACTGCAGTATGAAGCATTTGTGAATTATACTTAGCAATTTTTTTTCCTAAAGCCTTTAAGCCATTTAACCATTAGAAAGTAAACACTTTAACAGGATTTCCAGTTTTATGATTCATTTGACTACAACTTGCAAGACTTTTTTTAAATTAAAAAAACATTAGATCACGCAGGTTCAGTTATTCTGAATACTGAAAACCTGTAATGATTTGCACACTTTCTTTTCAGTAGGATTTACAGTTTGGATTATGCTCCAGCTATATAAAAAGGTGTCATTCCATGTGCTAATCTCCTTTTTTGGTTCACAGATTTCATTTCCAAGATAATTCATATATGTCAGAAAGGGCCTGCTATCATTTTTTCAAACACTGAAAAAGCTGATGCCACCACTTCAGATGTATACACATTCCTTATTTGGGTACTGCTGCCACCCAAACATAAAAGTTGCCTAGTAAAACTTCAGGTATTACTATTTTCTGCCTGAAAAGCAGACATACTCAGCCCTCACAACTTACATCCTGTAAGAGCACCTTTGATTTGCCAGGAAAGATTCAGAAATTTAGCTTGCTTCAGCAAAGAGAATTACAGGGTACATCCCCAAGCAAATAAATGACACACCAAGACTAGGAAAATAAGGTCAATGTCTTTGGATCTGAATAGGATGCTCACAGTTGGCCTAGATTCTTTAGTTAATACTGTCTTTGAAGGCATACTTCTAATTAACTACGGTAGGAAAAAGTGGACATGCCAGATTTGGGAAGTGAGCCTTGTGTTCCTTTACCCACTGCATGTTACAGAAGCGAATTAAGCACAGCTTTAAAACATTCTTTTTAGAGAACTCCTCTCCAGACCACTAAAGAAAGCTGAAATTGGAATACAGAGTGGATTCTTTGTCTACATATGTGAAGCTATATCTCCATGCATGTAAATGACCCAGCTCTCCATAGTGATATCTGGTGGATTTAGTGGAGGACTAAGTAAAGTTGCCAAGCTTATCCTAGAACAAAGGGGACCACAAAATAACAATTCATCTATTTTGCCTTTCTCTAGAAAAATGAAGATTTTACAATATGGCTCCACATAATTTAGATCTGCGTTTGTATAACTCCTAGTTGACAGCCATATGTTTTCTATTATTCTATTACTCAGGTGACTACAAGCATTCTAAAAGATGCTCTACAATACAATGTAACTATGCTACTAGTATGTTTCTCAAAAAAAAAAAAAAGGATTTTTTTTTCTTACTTAACAGCGTTAGTAACCTTTTGTTGTAGTCTTTTAAAATAACTAGCTGCTTCCTAACAATATCTAGTTCATACTTTTTACAGGGGTACCAGTTGAGTTATTTCTTCAAAGCATTGAAATTCAGTGGAGTTCTATCTGTTGACACATTCTTCTAAAACTGCTTTTATCAGTATGTATTACCCCTACATATGTATTGTCTTAAACTGATGAAATTAGGCAGTATCTCTCCTTATAGTTACATTGCTGTAGCTGAGCAATGGGAACAAATTCTGTCTCGGACATTGCAACAGTGCAGAGAGACTCAAGTTCAGGAGGTACAAAAAGCATTTATACTCTGATGTTCCTCAAGCAAACGGGGCTGGGCAGCTCCACTTAAGATCTGAACCTTCCCCATCCAAAGAGCATGTTCTTTAAGTCAATCATCTAAAGACAATCTGAAAATAAAACACTTCTCTATCGAAGAAGATCATTCAGAGGACCAAAATGGCACTATTTAGAGCCTTAAGTCTAAGAACAACGGTTTGTAAAACAATCCTTCAACTTTAAAATGAAATTAAAAGGATTTAGTAACATTCTAAGCAAGCAGCTCTTGCCAACTGGCTCTCAGATCAGAATGCTGTGCAGTACACTTGACAGAATATCTTGCGTAGCAACAAGAAGCCAACCCAAGATTTAGCACTGGAAGCAATTCAAACACTGCCAAAAAGAACTGCACGTTTTCACAGAGCTTTTAGGATTCTCATTCATGCATACCTACAATCTCACAATTAAGGTCAGGCGCCCTACTGTGTTTCATGTGCTCCTCATATTTAGGTTTGAGATGTACTTAGGCTATCTTTAACAAAAAAAAAGTATCTTTTAAAAAGTGGAAAGATAGCTAAAAGAAAAGGAAGGAATCGCACCCAAGAGCTTGGGGACAATAAGAGTAGTATGGCTATCATGCTTCTATAAAGCTCTGCAAACCTGAGCAATTGGGATGCTTTTACATATCCAAGTAACTATTCCATTTATAATTCAAGGGCTAGCTGCACTGCTCTTACTCCACTTCCCTTTCCCACTTGGCCTTCTCCTCCAGATGTGAGCTAAAAATACAGGCTAATCATATTGTTTTTGAAACCAGTTGGATTACCACAATTAGTCATTCAGATATATATTGTTTTGGAGTGCCTGTATTAGGCAAATAGAATGATCTAGCTTTGAAGTATTCATATGAATGCAAATGGCTTAGCGAAAACATACTATGAATTGAAAAGTAAAATATAAACATTATTCCAGTGATTACAAAAACACAACACATAAAGGTGAGGCATTAAACATGAGGAACAGAGCCGGAAACTAAATTAACTAAAGGGGTTAACTACACCCCTGGAATGAAACTGTATTCATTGTTGGAAACGCAAAGCAGACTCTGACAAGTCTAATTAATGAATAGAATTCTTGTGTCTTCTACAATAGACCTTTAAACTGAAGCTCAGCAGGCTCAAAATGATTTCACTGGGGGGTACAGGGGCTATTGAGCTGGAATAACAGCTGTTTCACTCAGCTTGTCTCGCATCATACCAGAATCCCAGTGAGTTTTGTACTGCATCACAATACACCTATGCCGGCGTCCCTCTCATCTTTGAAATTGAATTTAATCATAATATTCAAATGAAAATCCAGTAAGCAGTTCACATCTCTATGCATGTCATCTAAAAAACTTTCACATACTAACATGGGATTCAGGGTCTACTCTCCCCTCTCTGATTTCGCCCAGGCACATATCAATGAAGTAAAACATTTGCACGTTCACAAATCTCCATAACTATAAAAATTAAGGTCCATAAGGAAGAGTTTCATACTTAAGTTTCCATATGCCTATCAAACATTTTCTGAACCCTGCAAAGACTGCTAAAGTGAGACACGCTCAAGTTTATTAAAGCATCTGTGTGTTCCAGCATAGAGTTTAGGAATCTTGAATGCAACATTATTCAGCCAATTTAACAAGATTAGCCAGCCTGCATTTTCCACTTTCTGTCATTTCTTCTTCTATAACAAGCTAGCTTGTAGCTAAGGAAAGCCAAGCTCTTTTAAAGCTTTATTCTTTCACGGCCAGTAAAGTACAGCATTTACAATTGGGAGCTATCACGTCAGAAACACAATAGTTTCTCACGGGTCATTCAAAGTGTGCTACACAAACCGAAAACAGGAAAATAAAAAGGAGACCAGAAAGAAAGGAGACTAATTAATAGTTCTAAATTTTAGTTAAACTCTGTTCAACCTTCTGCTTCTCAGATCCAGCTAGACAGCTAATAAGCCTTGTGGAATTCTGGCTCTTAATTAACACACAATTATTTCTCCAGAAGGATTAGAAGTTTCACCAAATGTTCAAGAAGTCAGCTTCCACTGCTCAAATTAGATTACTGCCTACGTTTGGGAGCAAAGGTTACTGCTCCATATTCTATTTGTAACAGACTTGTTAAAAAAAGTGATCACATCTTTAAAGCAGATAAAGGATGCCCACATTTTCACTGCACAAAGCTTCTCTGTGCAAGCACGTAAATTCCCAAGCAGTAATTCAGTCATTTGACAAGAAGAGCAATAAACATATACCTGGAATGCTTACATTAAACTGTTTTAAAGCAAGAGAACACTGCGAGTAACCACTTTTAAGGCTAATCCAACATATTTACATGCCAAGGGTTGTGACTCTGCTCCCTAGCAAGGAGCCAAGCAAAGGAATACCAGCTGCACCAGCAGCTAACACCACCAACTTTGTGTGAACGATGAGTTGTAATGTTTATTGTGAGCCTTATAAATGGTCTAACTGCTGTGTTGGTGATTAGCCAACTTCTGGCTTTTGGCTAAACATATACAGGGTGATTTAAAGTGCTGTGTCAGTTTTGTGAGCCTTTTACTCAGGAGAAGGCACAAGTTTTTAAATCACAACACTGAAGCACTTGCCCTTACTGCAATAGTCAATACTTTTTTTTTCTTATTTTTGGATTATATTTGTCTCCTCTATTCTGCATTTCCTCTTCTTAATGTTTCTATGCAACTTACTCCTGCACACCAACTGCCCAAAAGCAGGCCTTATCCAATCCACTTTCAACACTGCCTGACTTCCTTACATCAGCCAGCTTTGAGCATTTGGTGGGACATTCTGCCTTTATCTTGCAACTTTTTGGTACATGGATGTGCACATGCACAATCACTATTGCCCCTTTGATGGTCATATTGCTCACATTATTACATAAAACACTTACATCTATGTCTATCTATGCTAGTAGTGTTACAAAATACTCACATATAGGTTTTAGTTATGCAATTTTAACATGCAGCCATCTCGGTTCAAGGCAATGCAACTAATTATATCCTGCTTATCACACTTAATTCACAGGTGTCAGGTTGCTTTAATTCTTTGTCATTTCCCATATCTGTAAGAGTTTTTCAAACAGCTCACAATGAAAAGTCTTCGGTCCACATTTTATAGGCTGCTATGTAATGAGTAAAAAAGTTTGAGATAATAAAAATTCCTGAAATACTAAAGCATGCCTTATTTGTTTCCCTGCCTATTTTTCCTCTAGAATATAGGTATGGCATTCAAATAACTTTGAAGTCCTGACCTTGCTGAGTTTGCCTAGAAAAAACACCCTCTCCACACATATATTCACAGCTTTTAGACATATGGTTTGATTTTTAGGTAACAGGCAAACAAGAATTGATCAATGATCCTCTTCCAACAAGAGATATTCTGTGATTCTGAGATGAGAATGCTCTTTGAAAGGTGTAGCATACATTGACCAACTGTTTACCAGTAACATTCTGAGGGCCCCAGCAAGTAATGTAATCACAGGTGCCTACTTTTAAGGACTGTTATCAACTTGCATTTCTGACTAGCATCACATTTTTTCACGTCCTTGTCTCCTGCTGGTTGGCCAGACTCATTAGACCACAAGTTGGAACTAAATGATCTTAAAAAGGTCTTTTTCAGCCTAAATGATTCTATGATTCTACAGTCAAAGGAAAAGGTTCCATTCATGTAATATAACAAATCTACATGCATGTATTCATAACAAGATTTCTAGAGGTATCACCTTTCCAGAAGATAATGCCAGAAAAAGATTGATACCATGCACAGAAAAGTCAAATATAAAACTCCCCTTTATGTGTAAGGGCTTTAGACAAGGAGAAGCTCTCACAAGTATATACGGAAGTTATCACATTCGGTGATTCCAAAGTTTAATGGAAATATTAAAACAAAACTGTGCAAAACAGATAACCTCTGTCTAGGCCCACAATGAAGTATTTCAGTTGTGGAAGCTCTATCAAGACTCCAGAGGAATAAACAGACAACTAAAACATTGCTTATTTTGAAAATTGACATTTGAGTAGCTAAGTTACATACATAAAGCAATCTTGTCAAACAAGGACTTAGCTCCAAGCAAAACCCAATATATTTACTCCACTAAGCATCTATACCAAAATAATTGCCTATGAAAAACAAAAGCACACATGCAACCAGCACATCATCTAAATCTGCCATAAAACACAAAGTAGGTTATATCTTGTCCCTAGCTCCCTTTTCCTTGTTTCTGCTAAGACACCTAGCCAGTGAGGCAGTCTGCTGGCCTACAGTCCAGCCATTATGTGTATACTTTCAACCTGTTGTGAACTCATAAAATTATAGTTTGGGAGCCCCAATCTCCTGGAAAGGCATTCAACAAGGTTTTCTGGCTGTTCAGTGCCCAGAGGGGCTGTGCAGCACAGTAAAGGCCTCTCTACTGAAACAGCCCAGCTCCTGAGCCACAAATGCAAGACAGATGCATGGCTTAGAAAGGCTTATCCAACATCTCCCCATAGTGCCCTGTCTTTTACCAACCATCCATAGAAACCTCACTAGCATGAAACGGTACTCCATCTTCTCAGATTATGCCTAGCAAAACAGCAAAGTTTTCTCAGCTGCCTTATCAAGAATGGCTCCCAGAAGCTCTTTAAATCCTAGCTATATCTCATGCATGTTGACCAACAAATACTTGCTTAGTACTTTCCAGTTGTACATATCCCATTTTCAGAGTATCATACCAGGCTATGGGCACCCAAACAAGTGTAAGAATACATATAACAACTGAATTTGGTGTATCAGGAATATAGACATAGTAGCTTTGGCTGTCATATAGAACAGGAATAACTACTATGATGGCTGCTCCAGATAAGTTTTTTTAAATATATATATATATATATAGACAAATTAAGTCCAACTTCCGGTTCTTTGTTTTCAAGCACTGACTATTACCTTAGTTTAATTATACATGCTGTTAATAAAAACTTATTAAACGTCTACAGTACCTTATGGGTGCCTTCCCATTAATACTTCTTAGTCTTTCCACAGGTATGATTTATAGCCTTATTCTGCAATTACCCATCTGAGGGATTTTGAATTCACCAAGACAATCTGCATGAGTAAATGTTACTCATGTACATTAGTGGTTTTCAAGTCAGGTAATTAGCTTACAAATGTTTGCAGGCTTTCCTTACTTTTTTATACCATGGTCAAACACATTATTAATATCCAGTACTGAGTCTAATAAGAATTTCATTACCTTCTGGGGTTAATAATGAACACAGCAGGGACAAAATCAGTATCGCTGTATTAGCTATCATTAAATAGAGTATCTAAGCCTAAACATCAGCATCATAGTGAGCAAAAAGCTAAGTGTATGCAAACAGAAAAAATTGTTTGCCTACTAATCTCATTCAAATTCTAACTTCAACATTAAGCCCCAGATTTTAAAATTAGTAACACATAAATGTACAGTGCACGGTGAATTAAACTGAATGCTAGTTTCATATAAGTGCAAAAACTTACTGAGAATCATAAAAACCAGAAGTACATTTAATTCCATCCAGAGTTTCAAACAAGTATTTTGGATTTTTAAAAAGATCTAAATACACTGATTTTAAATACAGACTCTCTAGCCAAATTAACCATAAAAAATGCTATTTTGAATTAAAAACAGATTCCATACTACATGTTATGTTAGCAAAATTAAGTCTTACTGCATTCCTTTATTCACAGTATGCATCCATAGCCACGTAACTAAAATACTTATGAAATCCAATACACATACTATGTCTAGTTTAACACAAGTTGGTGGTAGAGAGTTTAGAGTGTGCTTCCAGCTAGCTAACCTTGGTTTAACAAGTAGGCTTCTTATAGCCTGCCAAGCTAACAAAGAGACAAACCTGAACCACTAGACCTACAAATGGTAAAATACTGGAAGAATCACATTCTGGGAGAAGGAAGGAAAAAAACAAAATAATCAGAAGATGCCTTTGTCATTAGAACAGTCACACACATGGAAACAAATAAAGAAAGAGGACACACAAGTGACTGAAAAAGACAAAGAGATGAAAGAAAACTGCTTGCTGTACTTATCTTCCCACGTAGATTCAGGATATAGATGAGAACACGACCCCTCAGACTGCACAGAGTAAATAATACAGAAAATACTTATGTTTCTACGTTGTTCCTCCATTAAAATGCAGCAGTAGAAAGAGAGGCACCTCCAATTAGCCTCAAAATACACAGTTCTGGTTTGAGAAAGCTTACATACAGCTGATGCTTGCTTTAGGAAGGCCCATTACTGCTATGATAGGCTCTACTCCTAGTAACCCACAGCTATCCCAGTTTTAAAATAGCCCTGCTGTTCCTAATGTGAACCATATACCAATGTCACAATTAGTTACAGCTGGCGTTAATTAGCAGTTTGAGATACAAGATAGCCTGAGTGCTTAGAAAGCACAACTTTATGAGGTAGGCTCTTCAGAAGAAACCAAAGTAAGAGAGTAAAGTGTTATACTGAGCTTTTGCTTGTTGATTTGTAATCTACTTTTTGGAGGTGAGCTCAACAGGTAAAATAGAGTAATAAGATAAACTTTCTAGACACAGATACAGGCCATCCTTGAATACTAAATATTTTTAAAAATGCACAAGTAAAATGAAATAGTTTTCTTAGTATTGCAATTCATCTTCCCACGTAAATGAGAACAAAATTACTTTTAAGCAGCTTGCAAGCAAATTTTTTCCTCCTTCAGAAGCAAATGGGGCTGAGGGCTTTTTGAACTACTAAAAGGATTGATAGTGAACACCTGCAAGTATCTGTAGCCACATGCATTTCCCATTTACATTTTTACTTTATCCTTCCAAGTAAAACCTCCTTTTTGTTGGAATGCCTGCAGGGAATCGTCATGGTGAAGTTTATTCAGAGAGACGGTGGGTCCTGAGGTGAACCAGCATCCTCTGGGTCTTGCATCATCATCACCCTCTGCTGCACTGCTCACAGTGTAACCCTGCCAACTAACCTTCCTTTGTCTCTTTCCAACCAGCACAAGTATCACGTGGAAATGCAGTTTTCACTATTCGAGGGACTGAATTCCACATTGTACCCCTGAGGGGCTGGCTCACCTGACTGGTGTCCACCCTGACTGACCCAGCACAATTCTCTCCCTAGAGTCAAGCTGTGCTTTGGGTAAGTGTAGCTAAATCTAGGAGATCATCGCTTTATTTCTGTACATCCCCTCAATTAATCTGTTCATAGACCATCAGCAATAATTCTCCAGGAATTACCAATTAAGTCATACACTTAAAATTGTTTTCTTAAAACCTCCTGTTTTCAACAGAGAACTCTGACAGGGATTTTGTCATTACAGATCATTTACCCTTCAGCACCATCACATTCAGAATAAGGATTATGGTTTTCCTTGGTCATTCACAGGACTCTTAATGTCATTGTGGGATTACAACTTCATATTCTGTTTATTTGCTAAAACCTTCCTTTCAAATTTTCTCTCTGTGATTTTTATGAACATATATTTCCTTATTTTCTAACGATATTTTCTGCAATTGCTCCTTTTTTTCTGTTATTACCACTGAAATTATTTACTCTTCAAACTATTTACTCTTCCTCTTTCCTTTTTGCAAAAACCTTAAATTACTTCCCTACCCAAACTGTTTAAGTGCTTTCACTTCTGGCTTTTATCAGATAGGCTAAACTTCATGTTTTCTTTTTTGCTTTATCCTAATCAAATTTCTGGTCCACACACAAATTATATCCTATTACCTCTGTAGCATCTTTTGGTTAATCTACTCATTATCTTATACATTTTGTACTAAAGGAAGCTATCTTTAAAGATGAGCAACTTTACTATTCCAGCACTTACTCAGTGAATACCACACAGAGATGTAATGTACTTTCATACAGCCTTTAGTGCATCAACCCAGGATTGTAAAGTTTGCACTACCTATGAGCCAGAAAACTATTAAAGACCATTTCACCACAATAGGACATAAATATTCAGATCACAAAACAAATAAGTAAATTCAGAAAGTTAAAAGAAAAGTGGCAGAAAGTTAATCCTGATGTCAAGCCAGCCAGATAAATTGTATATTTTCTATACAACCACCATTAGGCAAGCCCTGCATTTTTCCAGATGTTTATTACAGGATATGCCTGGACAGATCGTTCATAAAATCTCTTTGACACAAAGACATTGAATTTTAAATACCTTAATACAAAAGCAGAGCTTTTAAAGGGGATTCACTTAAACTTTTATTATGCAAAAACAGCTGGAAAGGGAATAGAATGAAAATGAAGTAAAACAATACTTACAGAAAATCTGTTAGTAAATTTCTTTCTTCTTCTCCATTAGACACAAACTCAAACTCCAAACTCCATATGCAGTCAGCACCACATAAGCAATAGTCCTTTTAAGCCCAGCATTTTCTAGAAGATTAAGTGCCTGATCAAAAGAATACTGAAATTGCTGGAAATCTTGCTATTTGCTTGAACAACTCTGGATCTGGTCCATACTTATTTTGTTAAGAATAAGTACTTGTGGCAACTCAGCTTAAAGCTATAAGAAAACAACTCTGGTTATAACCTCCATAAAAAGATAATAAAAAAGCAATGCATGCTTTCTTTTTACTTACTTTGCTTTCCATAATTATTAAAATGAAAACTTCCAGCACTTTGTTCCAATCTCTAATCAAATTCATTTAGTCTGAGGAAGAGAAAGGAAAATAGAAGGCACAGAAGTTTGGTTCCCTGTTCCAAGATGTATCATTACTTGCAGTGAAACTAATTATTATTTTATTCCTCAGTTTGATTCAACTCAAAATATATTTGTCAAAAAATAGAGAAGACAGCATGACATACTTTTTCTTCTTAGAAAAGGCTCTCCATGTTGCTGGTTCTAGGATTCCAGTGTGTCCTAACTGCCTATGGGCTTTTCCTCAGAATTTCACATGTTCATTAAATGCAAACTCTGAGTTCTGCAACCAACAACAGTTTTATTTCCACTTGCATGTATGTGTGTGTATGCATGTATAGACTTTAGAGAGCCAAGTTAAAAATTGAATATAGAGTCAAATTATAAACACAAAGAATATGATTTCAAAACATTTCAGCTAAAACATATGCTGGTTGGATACAGAACATTCCCAATTTCAGGCAAAACTACTTCTGTTTGCAGAGAGTGCCAGAGAAAATGACTTCATATTGTTCTTGTAAGAGAAAAACAAACAAATACACACAATGCCACCACCAAAGAATTGTTGTCCACTGACTGACAAACACAGATAGATTTGAAGGACAAATGAAGAAATATCTTATCTTACTCCAAATAAAAATCAGTGCAAAAAACCTCCAGCTATTTAAATGGCAACAGAACAGATGCATAAGTTATGATGCTCTTATTGCTGGAAAGGTTAAACCATTTTGTAAATCTTTTTCTACCACTCTCACAAACTGAGAGCTGTTATTGCCTAACGTCACATTTGGTGACCAGATGGTACCGAGGAAACCTCCGCTCTAATTCAAAAGGATTTTAATACTTCTGCTGGGATTATTAGATCATTAATATGTGATTAGCATCTTCTATACATGAGTGGATAGATCATATATGTGATATCTGATCATCCAGCAAGAACAAGCTGGATCAAATTCAGGTTAATCGTATCATCACAGTTCTAGCATATAAGACAAATCAAGCAATACAGAACATCAGCTGACTTCTTCCAAGTTAAGAGAAATATTAAAAATTATCTAGCATAGAGTGGACAACCAGTAAACCTTGCCTCTGCGAAATTAACCTATCTAAATATTTTGAAGACCTTTGAATGAGCCAAACACTTTTATATCAGGCTGCATTTTGGCCACAATGCTTTTGATGCAGCACAGAAACCTCTAATATTGCCCTTTTCAAACTGCCAAACCATGCTGAGTTCCTACAAATGGTTCTCAGACTTCTGTGTTTAGAACATCCAAAGTAGACTTTTCAACTTGCGCCTCATTTCAGTAGGCAGAGTTCTGGAAAACCCTCCTCAGATTAGTCTCACACATGATAGTGAAGAGCAGTTCCTGTATAGAACCGTTTTTACTCATTGATCTAATGAAGTGTTTCACAGAGGAGATATAATATTATACCCATCATGTCATTTATATATATATAGAAGATTCAGACAGACATAGATAGATATAAAAAGACTGAGGCGCAGAGTATTAAAGCAGTTCTTCCACATCACCACCACTACCAAAGCAGCAGTACAAGCTGCAATCTTTGGTAACACATCAAATGTCTGTGTTTGCCTTTTCCTGAAAACATATAAGATCTGGAAGCTGCTTTATTACAGCAATCACTTCTAGAAATATTCAGAATCAAATTCTTAAACAGAAAGGTCATTTTGGCAGGAGGAAAAAATTGTGGTTACGTATTTCTTTTCCTAGCCAAATGTTTTGTGATATTTCAGAATAGAATGCCAATCAGATATTATCCTCCATGTTCCACCAGAGACCACAACACAAAGTGGTTAAGAATATGTACTACCTATTGAAATTTAGAAAAGGAGCATTAATATTTAGAAATTTATGTACACAATTCTGTAGATAAAGGCTTTTGATAATGTGAAAATCTTCTGAATTCTGCCCTGTAAGCCTATAGTTACACTGCAAAATCAATCTATACAGCTATTATTTGGCTTTTCTATCTTTGACTGCAATAAGAGCAGCATTTCTGAAACTATTTATTGGCACTTTGGTAATATCATTAAGGTTACGTCTTCCTTCCTAATTATGCTTATGTTCCTTTCTGTGCTAAGCAAAACATAGCAAAGGGTCAAAAGTGTGTATCCTTCCTCCCTTCATTCCCCCACCAGGAAACTGTAACAAACAGTTTCTGATCACCTTCAGATCCTTCTTAGAAACTGCAGTGAGAGTAAAACTGTGGGACACCAGTGCTCCCTGGGTCCCTACTGCCAGACATTACAGCTCCAGGGTAGAGCTGCAGACAACCTCCTAACATCTTATTACAGATGAGACTTTCCCAATTAAAGCCTCTGATAGAACACAACTAGTAACGGTGATAAATCATTAAAAAAAATATTCCCACTCTGTTCTTGACCCCACTGTTTGCAGGAAACAATTCACTTCTACTGTGTCCTGCAGTAACGGGAATCTGTGATAATCAATGAAAGCCTGCAAACTCCTGAATGCTCTTCAAAGCTAAGAAAATCCAGGCTTTCCTACAACATTTCCAAGAGCTTCCCACTCTACGCTAAATCACATTTACATGCTTCATTCTTCCATTTCACTCTTCCCTCTATTTGAGTCTTTCCTGTCTCAGCCCCTTTTCCCTTCTTTTTTCTGCAAATCCCTTTGCTTTCATGCCCAGCTTGTCCAGAGCTATCACAGTGCCGGAGTTACATTTTCCTCTACCAAACTGACTCCTGCTCTGTGTTTGGGGGACAAACAATCCTGTCACAACCGTACAGCAGTGCAGATTACTATGCAGCAGTGCACTGCATCGCTGCTTTTATGGGCAGAGCTCTTTGCATGGCATGATGCAGATTGCTTACAATCCAGCTGCTGCCTCCCCCAGCTGCAAAATGTGCCGGATCATCCCCTGGAAGCAACAGCTGCTGGGAGAGATGCTGGTATTTGGTAGCAGTACCCAAGCTCGGTCAGCACCGAGCTGTGCCTTCGTGGAACTCCAAGAGGTTGCCTTTGACTCAAGGCAGGGTCCTCTGCTCCTGCTGAACTCCATGGCAGCTGCACTCCCCTCTCCCACGCGCACGCATCTTGCAGCATCTTTCCAAGCTCAACATCAAGGTCTGTGTAATTACATATAACCATATGTATAGGATTGTATATGCATGTGGTACTTCAAAAAGATTTGCATAGTAAAGCCTGCAAAACGAGAAAACACCAGAATTAAAGGAAGCAGGTGTGATTCAGCAGCTTGCTTGTGGGCATATTATGAGACAGTCACATGTGGCTGCAAGCTGCTTTGGTGCTAATCATGCCAACCCCACACACCCCATAAAGCTGCAATCACCCCCTCATCGCACCCCAGTGCTTTGTTAGCATTCATGTCAAAATACATGTGGCGATAGTGCTGCAGCCCCTCCCAAAAGTGGGGAGCTGGGGCACACGTTGCATACATTAACGTACAACAGCATAGGGCATGCAAGACATTTAACTGTAAGATCATATTTTCCTGCTTGATGCTGCGTGCCTCGTGCCATGCTACTGTACCCGGAGAGGCTGAAGTCCTGCAGGCACCAGCCAGCTCAGATCCAACACCCGCAGCACTGCTCGTCGTGCGCACTGATCCAACAGAAGCTGTCCTGAAAAAGACCCTACCCCAGAACAGACCTCTGGTACTGTCTGAGTGCCTCACTCGAGTGAACAAATTGCAGGACCGCTGGGCAGCGGGGAGGGATCTTTTAATAGCAGACAGCCACAAAGCATAGGCACACGAGGAGCAGCAACACGAGCAATTTGAAAATCAAGCATTTATTATGCGTCTTTCATACTTAGGGAATAACATTTCCCCAGTGCTGCTGAGCGAGGCACGGCACTCGGTGCCCCTTGCTGTGAGGTTCTGCTGAGCAGGGCACAGCCCTGGGGTGCCCAGGGACTGCTGCTGGCACAGCCGTGGTCATGCTTTGATTTCTTAATTGAAAAGCTGTAGCAACAACCAGGCCCCAACACCCGTAACAGCAGACTGCAGACCGTTGAGATCTATGGCATGGGCTACTCCTACTTCACCTAATTAAGCGGTAGCTAGCAGTTCTGAGCTCTTCTGTGCAGCTTTAAAGCCTGTTGATAAAAGGGGGAAAGGGAACGCTAGCAGTTTTAGTTAGATTACAATAGTTCAGGATGCTAAAAAGTCTGCTAGGGTATTTACCTATATTATGGTCTAGTTGCTTTTGTTTTCACATCTAATTTGTTGTTTTTTTTTTATTATTTTTTCCCTTGCTACTTTTGTTGTGTTGATATGTTTTTAGTTATTTTTCTGTGCCTTAGCTCTCTTGACTTTCCTTTCCTTCCATTCTACATGTTTTTTCTCTGTATGTGCCATTTTTTCCCTTCTTTCTCCTGTTCCCTGCCACCAGTGGGAGTAGTAAATGTGTGGATAAGCGTACACATGCTTTGAATCTATATCCAGCTCTGCACAACCCCAGAAATAATTACTTTGAGAAAAATGGTGTTCATCCTCCACAGCAATTGTGTGGAACTTATGAACTCACACAGCTGTTGTCATGCAGGCTGCCCTCTAAGCAGGAGTTGCGAGAGAATCTGTCTAGCATAGATTCTTCAAGGACCAACTTATAAACCCCAGAGTGTGTAAACTGAAGCTTTTTAAGGACTCCCCACTTTTATGCATCTTCCTGAGGATGGCAAAAACCACTTGAGGCCTCCATCTGCTAAGACTCGTTCTTCCAAAAAGAAGAGCGAATGGCAAAAGTTTTGAATCGAGCACTACTATTTTTCTTACATAGGCAAAATAACGTATCCTCCTTGGTTATTCTTATACCTTTCTGAACAGCTGGAACTTCCTCAAGGTCGAAACGTTGAAAGTGGGGCCCTTCCATAGCACTATGGGAAGGCCAACACTTCCCACCTGCAACTTAAAGATGAAAGGCAAGCAGCTGAGTGTATGGTCTTATGGGAAGACTCATATAGAAAAAATTCAGACTTACCCACTGGTAGTGCATGTAGCTTCACATAGAATAGTTATAAAAATACAGATGTGAACTCTCTTCTCGAGTGGGTAAATAATTTTAACATCGCTTTCCTCATCTTACTTCTTTCCCTTCCTAGTCAGTGTTACTACTACCTGTTGTGTAGCTGGCAAGGTTACTCAGGAAAGAATTATGCTACACATGCAGAAAACTGAGGCCTAAGAATATAAATGTTCCTGGGGAACCTGCTTTTTTGTATTTATTCTGTCAAGCATCATACATACAATATTATAAGGATAAGAATGAAATTTCTACGTTCTTAAATACTGCTTTCAAGCTGAACCTCAAAACAAGCCACTCTTTAGTTCAAGGCTTGAACTTTCTGTTGAAAAGAAAATCAACAGAACAAGTCTCTTTATCGTGAGTAGCTATATTTACCTACAACTTCAAGTGTATAATAAGAAGCTTAACAGTATCTCAAGCTACTGGAGTTTTTCACTGTATTTTTGTCCTCGTTTGCACCAGTAATCATTCAAGCTTAGCAGAATTTGTTAAATTCAAATACACATTAACTGGATTCCCATAAACTTAAAAAAAAATAAAAATAAAAAATGAGTGAAGCTGATTGAGCCATAGCAGAGAGACAGGGATATATACAGAAAATAGGGGCTTGATGATGCCTACCTTGATAAAGGGAATAATGTTTTGATTTTCAGCTGATGCGATACCTGGTTTCTACCTATGGACTAAACTATATTTCTGAAAATTCTAGTTAAATGGTAGATAATTTGCCTTATTGGAGAATTTTGTGAGAAACATCTTCATCAAGTAAGTCAGATGCAGGGACATTGTCTCCCTCCTGCAAGTAAATAGATGAATTAAAAGGAGTATGTGCTTTAAACTGATTGCCTTCTGTAATGTCATTTCCATGGGTTTACAGTGAACCTGTAATGCTACCATAAAAATAAATTCAATATAGTCAGATTTCCCATCATGTAGAGAACAGATAAAAAATAACACAACATGAGACAAGCTTATAGGAATTGGACCCCATGTATCTTAGTTAGCATAAGCCAGTCGTGCAGAAGTGAGTGTTCTGAAGTGACCAGGACTTCAGGTGCTCTGATATGGTTGCTCTAATAATGCCTGGTGACAGGAAAATGTTGAGAGCTTAACTACGGAATATCAGAGGATTTGTTTTGTTTTGTTTTGTTTGTTTTTGTAGTTAGCTCAACACAGGTTTAAACCAGCTAAGATCACGAGTCATTAAAGCAGGCTGGCATTATTTCTAATAGACATTGCAATAAAACTGTTTGAAAGCTGGAGAAAGTGGGATAGGAGAAATGGACTATACCCACTTACTGCATCATGCTGAGCAGTCTCTTGCTGCTTGAGCTGTCACCTTGAAATCTGTACAAATGCTCAGGGACAAAGAAAAGGAGGCAGAAGCTGGCCTTAAATCCCTAAAGGATGCACCCAGTGCAACTCCATTCTGGACTGCAGTGTATCCACTGTAATCTTTACTTACAAAAACTCCCAGCAGCTTCTGGAGATCAGATCTGATCACCGGCACAGTACAGTGCATGTAATGGAGTAATACTTTGTCTTCATTTATTAAAACAGCTGTCTAAGGTCATAAATACGAGTTGTTTTTATCACCGGGAGTCCTCCCATAAGCATGAGGATGATGATTAACATCATAGCTCCAATTCTGCTTACATCTACAAGCTCGCAGCAGATGCTTGGCTCTGGTGTTGTTTAAAAGCCATCAGAGTACGTCTGGATTGCTGGTGACCTCTGTGAGAACTTTGGTGGCTGTGTATTGATCTGACCCAAGGAGAGCTCCTCAGGCAAACATGAAGGCAGGCTTTTTTATTGATTAGCCAAATGGGGTAGCCTTCCTGTTTTGTCTCCTCATTGGCAATTAAGAAAGAAATCCATTGAGGGAGTGGTGGCAGTGAACCTTTCCCTCTGACACAAATAACCTTAATCAGGCCTCTTAGTTAATTTCTGAAATTGTGCAGTATCGACCTCTGTTTGAAGCAGGATTTTCATCCTATGGCCCTTTCAGTAACACATACACATCTTCCAGTTAGCAGAGCAGGCTTTTTCTAATGGTGACATCTTTTAGATCTTATTTACAGTCCTAATCACATCATTGATTCCAGTAATCTTTCTGGCACTAAGAGCTGTTATTAATTCTCTCAAAGGGGTCCTGGGTAGGGTTTGTATATATTTTTTAAGACCCAGATAATTCAAATTACATCAAGCAATAGCAATCTAAGATTAGGGGTAGAAGAGAGAAGAGGGGGGGAAGTCCACCATTCTCAGTGTTTTTAACACACAGACAGTAAAGAGTCCACAATGTTTCTGAGACAAAGGCCAATACTTGAACTTCGTTTCGGTAACTGAAATAAACAGTTGGGAGCAGCATTCTGCTCCCCAAACCACGTTAGGAAAGCATTTGCTCAATCCAAAATACAGCACTTGGGCATTTCTGACATATGTGGCTCTTTTTGTTTTAAAACAACTGAAATACTGCAGTTGGGTAATGAAAAATAATCAGTTAACCCCCAAATGAGTGCAAAAATCCTCTACCTCATCTTCCCCAATTCTGTTTTAAACCAATTCAAACAAGTGCAGGTCTTGCTTGTCCTCAGTGTCGAGATTTTAGCCTAGGGACCACTGAAATAACTGGGAATATTCATTGCTTGTGTCACTATGACTTCATCAATCACTGCCCTGTGTTGAAGGGCAAGAGAACGTGGCTATGAGGCTGGAAGCCTCGGGCTTGGGGCACTGTAATGAAGCTGAATGTAGGGCTCAGCCACCCCGTGAGTGACATCTATTCTCACCCCTTGTGCATATGCACTCATCTTTTCATGCTGCTTTACTCCCAGTGTGCATGAGTTAAACGGGAAGTTTCTTCTCTTTAAGAAATTCAGTGCAATATAGTAAAAGGAGATGCTAGCAAAGTCCTTGTTGAGCAAGAGCATTATTTATTGTATCTTCTCCTTGAGAGAAAAATGCCCCCCCTGGCAGGCACGCTGGAGTGCCAAGGAGGCACCTGAGGATGCTGGCAGAGAGCAGGGCTTCCCAAGGTGCTACTATCCCTGCCTGCACCACGGGTATACAAACCTAATGCCATCTATTTACATCTCTGGACCGCAGCATGGAGTGAAGCGTGGCGATACGAGAGAGCTCTCTTCATTTGGTGAAGCAACTGCCAAATTAAACGATGACAGATAGAAAAACTGAAAGCCACGGTGCCAGAGATCCGGTGGCAGCCGTCTGTGTTAGCGATGGGTAAACACACAAACCTCGGCCGGTGCCTGCAGCAGATATGCACCCAGTTTAAAGATAGCCCTCTGAATTTTCATTTAATCAATACCCTCTATCGAAGAGAGCAGCGTAGAGCATTAGAACTAAAGCAGTGTTATTAGAAAATGATATACTGCACATTAGGATGTATAATTCACGTCGCCTTCATTTGCTCAGACCGTCGCGAAAATCCATAAATCATTTTCTCGTTCATGTTATCGCCCAAATGCAATTTGTCATTCCGCATTAGAGGGCTGCCTCAGATCAGCGGCGCTTTTAATTCACCGCTCGGGGTTTAACACGGCGCGGCCCGACGAGCGGCAGAAGAGCGCACCCACAAAATGGAGGCGCCCGGGGAGCGGGCGGGGGTCTGAGCGCCGAGCTGCGGCCCCACCCGGAGCCCCGCGGCAGCGCCAGCTGGGGGCGGCGGGAGCGGGGCGGCTCGCACCGCGCATAGAGGCATAGATATGCATCTATCCGCGTTCCCGTGCGGGTTCTGCCCCGAGCATCGTGCCCTGCCGGCCGCCCTCACCTCGGCCGCCCCGCCGCTCCTCGGTCCCGATTTCCTCGACGGCCGCTGCCGGTCGAGTCCCGTCGCCCCCGCCCCACGCGTGGGTGACGCCCGGCCGCAGGGTGCCGTGGGCTCCGAGCCGCTCCCCCGTCTGCGGCTGTTGAGCGACGGCCCCGCACCGTCCGCCCGCAGCCGCAGGCTTTTCCCGAGGAAAGCCGATGTACGGCAAACGCCGGCCGGGACTGCGGGGGCAGCGCGGCGCTCGGGGGCGCACCGCACCGACGGTTCCCCGCTCCCGGCCGCTGCCTTTCCGCACCCGCTTCACGAGGCTCCTTCGCCACCGCGGGCTTGGACTAGCGGCAGGCGCGGGGCCGCGCCTGACTGTCGGCAGAGCGACGTGCACCCCCGCCCGCAGCGGGCAGGGAGGAGACGGGGCGAAGCACCGCGGGGAACGAGAGGCCGGGCCCTCCGCTTCCCCCCGCGGGGCCGGCGGGCGGGGCTGGGAGGCGCAGTGCGGCGCTGCCGCCGCTGGGGGGCGCCCGACGCCCGCGATTGCGGCCGGGCCGGCGGCGGCGCGGGGGCGGCCGCTGGCCGCTGGGAGGGCTCCGCCGACGGCCGTCGCGCAGGACGCGGAGCCCTCCGCCCCCAGCGCGCTGAGCCCCGCGGGAACCCGGAGGCCGTGAGCTGCTGTCATCGCCCCGCGCGTCCCGCTGCCAACCGCCGCGTCCCCGCGCCGGGCGTGACGCCGGGGTCACGCAGCTGCCGGCTGTTGCTCTGCCCGCGGCTCGCCTTCACGCGGCCCCATCGCTCCCCAGGGCGGCGGGGATGCGTCTGCTGTGCGGGGAGCGACGCGTTGCTGCGCGACCGCAACGGAAAGTGCGGAGAGCAGCGGAGTGTCCGCAGAGAGCGCTCGCTGCCCGGCTGGGTCGGGGTCACCGCTGTGCGGTGCAGAAGCCGTTCCCACCTGCTGCGTGATGTCCTTTAGAAATAATAAAACATTTTTTTGGGGAAAAAAAAAATAAAGTTACATTTAATCTTCTGTTCTCTTTTGTTATTTTGTAACGTTACAGGATGTAACTTGAGCTGTACAAAACGCACGGTCCGGACCGTAACGGAACTCGTCAGGGCCGCCAGCACCGCCCCGCTCTGCCTCCTGCCCTCTGCCCGAACCCGGGCAGCCTCCGGTGGAAGGAGTGACTTTATTTGGCGCTGTCTGGGTGCCAGAGAAGGGCTGTGAGCCTCGGAGCACAGCACAGGAGCGCTCCCGTCCCGAGCCTTTGGCTGAATCCACGCAGCGGCACCAGGAAACGCCGGGGACAGCGCTGCCCGGGATGGAGCCCCTCGCTGGGAAACGAGCATATCGCGGCTCTCTGTTCAGCACCTCTCGCTGCCCTACCGCGCACACACAGAGCGAGGCGCTGCCCTTTCTCCGTGAGGCACGGGGCTCCTTTCCATTCCACCCGCACCCGTTTCTGTTCCGCGAGGGGAAATTCCAAAGATAAAGCGGGGAAAAAAGGCACGGGGCCGTGGCAGCTGGGGTTGGACGGAGCTGGAAACACAGTGCGGATGGAAGGAAAGTCGCGCTTTCTCCACTGTCACGCAAACTAATTAGCTAAGGCAGCCCAAGGGGAGGGGAGAGGGGGAGGAATTTTCTCAAGTTTCCCTTTGTTTACGGTTTTTCTAACAACGCTGCCGCGCTCGGTCTGGGAAAGGAAAGTTGGTGGCTGGTGGAAACTCCCTCTCTAAGGAGATGGCTGTTTACCATCAGTCGTGCTGATGACGAGCAGTGATTTCCCTTACTGCGCCAGGGGAATAGCTGCCTAGTTAGATAGATAGATAGATAGATAGATAGATAGATAGATAGATAGATAGATAGATAGATAGATAGATAGATAGCTGCCTGCTTGCCTGCTCGTCCATCCGCCCGCGCTGCCCGCCCTGTCTCCACTGCCTGCCTGCCTGCCTACGCTGCCCGCTTTGCCTGCCCGCACTGCCTGCGCTGCTTCGCCTGCCTGCCTACCCGCCTCTGATGCAGCCAACCTGACGTGCGGCGCGGCCAATAGGGTGCCGCCCCCGGGGGCGTTGCTGCCAGCCGATTGGTTGGCAGGAGCCGAGCGCTGCGCAAAAACAGCAAAGCCGAGCGCTCTGGGCTCAGAAACTGCCGGCAGAGATCAGAGGAGCGGAGACGGGCTGGAGCCGGGACGGGAGGAGAGCGGCGGCGGCAGCGGCAGCAGCAGCAAGCAAGCAAGCAAGCAAGCAAAGAGAGGGGTTAGGCGCAAAAGCAGCAAGAGAGGAGGAAAAAAAAAAAAAAAAAGCAAAACTGATCGGCACGTCCATAAAACGCAGAGTGATGATGATGAACGTAATAATAGCAATAAAAGAAGAAAATGAAAGACTGTTGATAGAAGAGAGAAAAATCTAAGCTCTTGAAATAAAAAGAGGAAATCCCAGAGAAATCAGGGAATGAAAGTTTGGGTAGAGAAGCTGTTCTCTGCCGTTTTGATATGAAACGTTTTTACGGGTTATAATTTTTTTTCTTTTTTTTTTTTCTTTTTAATTTCGCGATTTTCTGCCTTTTTCTCGCCTCCGAAGAGGGCATGTCCACCGGCTCCGCCAGCAGCTTCTCCCCCTCCGGCTCCCACCAGGAAGACAAACCGAGGACAATCCTGAAATACAAAAATTTCTTCCCTGGGATTTGCTGCTGCTGCCGCCGCTGTTGCTGCCGCGGTGCAGTGCCAAGACTCTCGGAATAAATAAAAGCGGGCTACTGTGTGTCTGTAGATGCGGGCAGCTAATAGCTATTATTAGTTGGCCATTGATTTCGAAGATCACAGATGAAGTGGGGACGCCTTTCTTCTTCATTTGGTCAGCGTGTGAAACAATAATACTCGTAACAAATAGGAGGGAGATGGGGGTGAAAAAAATCTTGACATGATTCAGAAGAAATAATACCTAGCGCACTCCCCCCCCTAAACCGGAGCCCCCCTTCCTTCCCCCTCCCCGCTCCCTCTCTCGCCACACGCTCGCAGGCGCGGACACACACACACACACACACACACACACACAGAGTCGCGCACACACATCCACACACAGGCGCACGCACTGTGCTGTGTGCTTTCGGAGGAGGAGGTGGTGGAGGCTTTTGGAAAAGGAGGAAGAGGTGGCGTTGGGGAGGGGGGATCTCTTTCCCCGTTGGAGATGATCGTGCTATTCCTCTTTGCCTCGCTCTGGATGCTGGAGGGGGCCCTCGGCCAGCTCCATTACACGGTGCAGGAAGAACAGGAGCATGGCACGTTCGTGGGGAATATCGCCGAAGACCTGGGCTTGGACATTACAAAACTTTCGGCTCGCCGTTTCCAGACGGCGTCCAACTCCCGCAGCCCTTACCTGGAGCTCAACCTGGAGACCGGAGTGCTCTACGTGAACGAGAAGATCGACCGCGAGCAGATCTGCAAGCAGAGCCCCTCCTGCCTGCTGCACCTGGAGGTCTTCCTGGAGAACCCCCTCGAGCTGTTCCGGGTGGAGATCGAGGTGCTGGACATCAACGACAACCCACCCTCCTTCCCCGAGCCCGACCTCACCGTGGAGATCTCGGAGAGCGCCACGCCGGGCACCCGCTTCCCCCTGGAGAGCGCCTTCGACCCCGACGTGGGCACCAACTCTCTGCGCACCTACGAGATCACTCCCAACAGCTACTTCTCACTCGACGTGCAGACGCAGGGCGACGGCAACCGCTTCGCCGAGCTGGTGCTGGACAAGCCGCTGGACCGCGAGCAGCAGGCGGTGCACCGCTACGTGCTGACCGCGGTGGACGGCGGGCAGCCCCAACAGCGCACCGGTACCGCCCTGCTCACCATCAGGGTGCTGGACTCCAACGACAACGTCCCCGCCTTCGAGCAGCCCGTCTACACCGTGTCGCTGCCGGAGAACTCGCCGCCGGGCACGCTGGTGCTGCAGCTCAACGCCAGCGACCCCGACGAGGGGCAGAACGGCGAGGTCATCTACTCCTTCAGCAGCCACATATCGGCCCGCGCACGGGAGCTCTTCGGCATCGCGCCGCGCACCGGGCGCCTGGAGGTGAGCGGCGAGCTGGACTACGAGGAGAGCAGCGTGTACCAGGTGTACGTGCAAGCGAAGGACCTGGGGCCCAACGCCGTGCCGGCGCATTGTAAGGTGCTGGTGCGGGTGCTGGACGCCAACGACAACGCGCCCGAGATCAGCTTCTCCACCGTAAAGGAGGCGGTGAGCGAGGCGGCGGCGCCGGGCACCGTGGTGGCCCTCTTCAGCGTCTCGGACCGCGACTCGGAGGAGAACGGGCAGGTGCAGTGCGAGCTGCTGCAGGGCGACGCGCCCTTCCGCCTCAAGAGCTCGTTCAAAAACTACTACACCATCGTCACCGAGGGGCCGCTGGACCGCGAGCAGCCGGGCGGCGACGCCTACACGCTGACGGTAGTGGCCCGGGACCGCGGCGAACCGCCGCTCAGCACCAGCAAGTCCATCCAGGTGCGGGTGAGCGACGTGAACGACAACGCGCCGCGCTTCAGCCAGCCCGTCTACCAGGTGTACGTGAGCGAGAACAACGTGCCCGGCGCCTACATCTACGCCGTCAGCGCCACCGACCGGGACCAGGGCGCCAACGCCCAGCTCGCCTACTCCATCCTTGAGAGCCAGATCCAGGGCATGTCCGTCTTCACCTACGTCTCCATCAACTCCGAGAACGGCTTCCTCTACGCGCTCCGCTCCTTCGACTACGAGCAGCTCAAGGAGTTCAGCTTCCAGGTGGAGGCTCGCGACGCCGGCGAGGAACCGCAGCCGCTGGCCGGCAACGCCACCGTCAATATCATCGTCGTGGACCAGAACGACAACGCTCCAGCCATCGTCAGCCCGCTGCCCGGCCGCAACGGCACCCCGGCGCGGGAGGTGCTGCCGCGCGGCGCCGAGCCGGGCTACCTGGTCAGCCGCGTGGCGGCGGTGGACGCCGACGACGGCGACAACGCCCGCCTCACCTACAGCATCGTGCGGGGCAACGAGGCTAGCCTCTTCCGCATGGACTGGCGAACGGGCGAGCTGCGCACGGCGCGCAGGGTGCCGGCCAAGCGCGACCCTCAGAGGCCCTACGAGCTGGTGGTCGAAGTGCGCGACCACGGGCAGCCGCCGCTCTCCTCCACCGCCGCCATCCAGGTGGTGCTGGTGGACGGCGCGGCCGAGCGGCCCGGCGGCGGCGGCGGCGGAGCGCTGGGTGCGGGGGTGGGCGCGGGGGGCGGCGGAGGCGGCGGAGAGCATCGGCCCAGCCGCTCCGGGGGGGACACCTCGCTCGACCTCACCCTCATCCTCATCATCGCCCTGGGCTCCGTCTCGTTCATCTTCCTGCTGGCCATGATCGTGCTGGCCGTGCGCTGCCAAAAGGAGAAGAAGCTCAACATCTATACCTGCCTGGCCAGCGACTGCTGCCTGGGCTGCTGCTGCTGCTGCCCCTGCTGCAGCCGCCAAGCGCGGGCCCGCAAGAAGAAACTCAGCAAGTCGGACATCATGCTGGTGCAGAGCTCCAACGCGCCCAGCAACCCGGCGCAGGTGCCGGTGGAGGAGTCGGGCAGCTTCGGCTCCCACCACCACAACCAGAACTACTGCTACCAGGTCTGCCTCACTCCCGAGTCCGCCAAGACCGACCTGATGTTCCTCAAACCCTGCAGCCCCTCCCGCAGCACCGACGCCGAACACAACCCTTGCGGGGCCATCGTGACCGGTTACGCCGACCAGCAGCCCGACATCATCTCCAACGGCAGCATCCTGTCCAGCGAGGTAAGGCCGGGCTGCGCGCCGGGCCCTTGGCGGCCGTTGGGGGACCCTCGGGCACCGGCCGCACCGCTGCCCCGCGCCGCTGCGCTCCCGCGTCGGCCAACGAAGCCGCTGCCCGGCGGGGAAGGCGCTTCGCCCGCCTCCCCGTTCTGATTCACCTGCCGGCTGCCGGAGAGGGAGGGGTGAGGGCTGGGAGCCCCCGCACCGAAGGGCGGCTCGGTCGGGCCGGCCCCCGCCCCTGTAAAGCAGCGCTAGGGCTCTCCGAGCCATTGGCTGCAAGCGCTTCTGAGTTTCTTAAAACTGCGCTTTCCTCCCACGTCTCCTCCCCCATCAGTCCCCCCTGGAACCTTAGCATGTGTGAGAAAGGCTACGGGGGAACCCCCTTCTGGGAGTGTGAAAATCTCTGCAGTTAGCAGGAGCTTTAATTAATGTGTGAATTAGGGCCTATTAATTGACTCTTCTTTCCTCTCTCGCTTTGTAACTCAAAGCCTTGTTTGCAAAGAAAAGCATCGTGAAAGACTTGCCATGAAATTATACGCAGAGATTTACAGTTTCCTCTCGTTAAACACGTTGTCTATGTTGTGTTGCCCAGTGTGTAGAGAATTTCTGTCCCAGCGTATGGCTGTCATAATGCTCTCCTGTTAAACATTTTCTCTCTGTTAGCTCCTACATGCTATTGGTGGCTCTCTGCTTGTGTGCTGCAGGAAACAAAACTCTCTTAATGTGAATACTGAAACCTGAACTCTGTCCAGGCTGGCTGACGCGGTTTGCATGATATTTTCTAAAGCTGGATAAGTTCTGCAGTGCAGTGTCTCATATTGGCTTTTAACATTGACTTTCCCTCAAAATGTCTGTAAAGCTCTTCCTTCTGTTGCCATTCTGAGGAGTCAAGGCTGTCTTGATGTATTTTCTTCCTTAGTGTGCAATAATGATACTGTCTCTCCCTATTTTTATATACTGGAATTGAAAACGGGCTGAAAACCAGATTACAATAAGTTTTGTCTGAGAGCAAGTGGTACACAACTCTAGAAATAGTTTGGATGATTTTTGTGGGAGTCCTTGTGATGCTTGACAGCATGCACTTGAGAAAACGTGTCAGAATCTCATCCCAAAGAACTTGGGGGGAAAAAATCCCTCACTCTTTCCCATATGTGTGAAGAAGAGTATTTGGCTGTTTTTATTTCTTCATACATCCCAGAAATAGATTGTGTGGGCCTACTTGCAGCTAAACATTACCATTTACAGTGAATCTGAAGAGCTGCTCTTGCGCGTTTTCTGATGTTGGTTACAGAAATACCAAGTGTTCAAATATTTCTCAATATATTTTTTTCTCCTAGACGAAACATCAGCGTGCTGAGCTCAGTTATCTAGTTGACAGACCCCGACGGGTAAACAGGTATGAGCTCCTTAGTCATGTTTTCATAATGCATGCTTTAGCAAGTGTGAATGTGATGCAGAAATGTGTTCACTGCAGATGTAAAACAGTAGCAAAGCAGTGGGGAAATGGATGTATGTAGACATATGAAATAAAACGCTGTCAAGTAAATGAGTATGAATTACTGCTTTTTTGAATTGGTTTCAAAGTCATCTGAAAAGAAAAAATCTCATGTTTTATTAGTCTAAAACATCCTTTAAGTACTTATTAATCCTTCTGGAGAGTCTTCCTTATAACATTGGCCTCTCTAAATCAAAGTTTTGCCATCCAGCTTACATCAGTGATGCCCAATTTATACCAATTACATGAAAAACAGACAGAGTGGCAATGCCTGCTGACCTTTTGGGTTAGGCTACCCATGTCTGAAAAGGCAAGTTTTGTTCATGGTGGACAGAGCTGTGCTGCTCTGCAGAGGTACAAGGCAGGGGTGAGTGACTGCAGCACCTTGTTTGGCCATGTGATGGCAGAAGAATGTTTTATGAGTTCTTCTTTAATGTTTATTCTAATGTAAAGATGTTTCTGTGTCTAGTTCTGCATTCCAGGAAGCAGACATAGTAAGCTCTAAGGACAGTGGTCATGGAGACAGTGAGCAAGGAGACAGTGATCATGATGCCACTAATCGAGGTCAATCCTCTGGTAAGTCTGATAAGAAAGTGGAAATAGTCGATCTGTAAGTAGGGAGACTAGAAGGAAGAGTTACCTGGAGGAATGTAAAATGTGAGTGGCACAAAATGACATAAGCATATTGCATGGGAGGCTGGGTTGAGGTCAGCCTGCCATAATGGTGATCTAAACAAGGAAACAATTTTGAACACTGTGTATTCAAGGGGCAGAACTTAATTCTTTTGATCTTGGGGGTTTGGGGTGTGTTATTCTACGTCACTGGCTGTAGCAAAACTTCTTGCAAGTAAAACCAAAGTTCTTGTACATTTTATTATGGGTTGTTTTGTTTTTTTTTTTTTTTTTTTTTTTTTTCCCCCCTCAACTGTAGATTTCAATGCACTAGGCAACTCTGTTTAGTAGGCACTTCAGCTGGCATGGCAGCGTGGAGTGCAAGGGGAGTTCCCAGGGGAAAGAATGAGCCAGCTGACTGAATGACAGCCAGACTCTGAGGATTTTTGCTCCCAGAGACACATTGGGTGTTCTGAATGTGTAATACCTTAGCATTTTCAGAGGACTGTTTTTTAATTCAAATTAATGAACCATATAATATAAGTGATCTCCATGCTAATAAGGCCAGAGTATTCTTAAATACATTTCTTTCAATCCATACAAAGGAAATAAGTGCTTTAAGAGATAATGATATAGCTGTGATTTGAATCATTTAGAAACAGTGTGCATTGCAGTGTTATTCCTATGTGTATAGCTTGCTGTCTTTGCTCTCTTACACTCAGATTTCCTTTGAAAGGGACATTTTTTGTTTAGATTCTATGCACTGGAATTCATTCTTGCCCTCATACTGCATTTTAGCCATAAATGCTTTTCCTTTCCTCTCTACTGCAGCTTCCAAAGGTCTGGTATGTCTTGATTCAGTGATTCAATAGAGTGATTCTTTCCCCTTGTTTCTTCTATTCTCTGTCATGTACCAGGATTTGCTACCAGTATGTCATACAAATACTGCCTGAGTTTCTCCAGTTTTCCTGTTTTTATCTATTTTATTTTTTTTTTTTTGTTGGTGGTGGTGTTTTGTTTTTTTTCCTGTCTTAAAAGATTTCAGGGCAAGGAACTCAGTGCTGTCATAACATGCAGCATCTCCTGCATGTTAGTATCCTCTATTTTCCTTCTGCTATAGTCACTGTTCCCTTAATGATGGGAAACCCAGGAACCAGGGGAAAGAGGAGGCTGCTACAGGGCCCCTTTATATTGCTGCAAGTCATTAATATGCAGACCTAATGAGACTGAGAAGAGCCAAGAGTCTCCGGAGCTCCCTGCTTCTTGCAGGGCTTCATGCTAAATGAACAGAGTGCCTATTTTGTGTCTGGGAACCTGACAACAAACCATGTCTTGCCAGAAGTTTACATCTGAACACAGAGCCTCTTTCATTTTTGGCCTATATATGGCGTATGATTTATTGTTGTCTTAAAAAGCCATGCATTTAGCCTTCCCCACCCATTCTTTTGCACTGTTTCTGATACAGCAACCAGCTACTGCGTGATAAAAAAACTCCCTCTCCTCCTGCCCTCCCTGCATTCCATTTCTTTTTTCTTTTACGCATTTTACTGCAGCAGTCATCTCAGTGAAAATTTCAATCAGTTTAGTCCCTCAACATAATGAACCATAATAGCCAAACAGGAGAGAAAAGTACAAACATCTGCAGAAGGGATTGGATTTGACTGATGGTGGGAATAAAATCATACAGTTGCACATCAACTGAAAGCTATTTTCTTTTAGTTGCATCCAGTACTGTTATTGTTGTGCCTCTGCTCTTTATCCTTTTTTCCAATTTTGCAAGTAGTCTGTCTCAGATATGAACACTGCAACTATTGTCAGACTTGACATTTATTTCCTAAATGGCTAAATTCCTTATTTTTATTATTCCCATTTTACTAAATAGGGAGAGAAAAAACTGTATTTGCAAAATAACTTCAAATTGCTTAAGATTATGGTGTGATTTATGAACTGTAACTTAAATGGTGAATACATATGAAGTAACGAAAGCTGGCAGTCTTAGGCTGCTCACAATTAATAGTTTTAACTGAAACCTCAAATACACAGAATTTCCAATTTAATATATTGGTGCAGTCCTTTTGGAGTAACTAGCACGAGCAATTTTTAGAATGCTGGTTCCAAGTAAATATTTAAATACAACCCATTTGAAGAAACTGCTCTTATTTTCTAACAGTGTGTGATATAGTTTTTCTGTAAGTTTTGGGCTGAACTGTGCTGTCATGATTCAAAGAATGTGCCCTTTGACATATGTCAAAGATATTTTGATATCAAGACTTCACTCTTGCTATTAGCTTTTAGTGATTAATTTTATTAAAATAAAAAAAAAAAAAAGCATAAATCTTGTTTGATCTTGAATGTCTACAGAAAGCGTCTGAGGGAATCCCTTCTCAGTTTTTCAGTCATTGCTGAATAATCAATTCTATCTAAATTATTAAAAGAAAACACAGTTGTTGATAATTTTTTAAGTCACTAATACCATACAGAATAATATTTGTTTTCAAAAGGGGCATATTCTTATCTAAAAATGTTTAGTTGACAAGACCCATCAAACAATATAACTTTCTACCAATTTTTATTCAGCACTGTTTTAATCGCAAAATGAACTTTTCATCTTCTGTGCACTACTTCTGTTATTGTTACCAATGGACAGTCCTGTTGCATACGCCTAGCTATTCCATAGTAGTCCATTGCTAGGCAAGCTGACTGTCAAAGGCATGATGAATTATTAGTTGGGAAGGTAAACATGCAGGATGGAGATCTATCACAGTGTCATAGATGACTCTTACAAAATTATCGACAAAAATTCTGCACTAAGCTGATCTCTGTGTCATAAAATGCCCTATTATGTTTTGAAATAAGATTCTAGGTCACCTTTGGCAGAGTATGTTTTCTTGATAGTGATTTAATCATGATTTAAAGTGTTATGAATGCTTGTAAGGGATTCGTACTGTTCCTATCAAGGTAGCACTTGAATGCAATATTACTATCTACATTCTTAGCTACCTTCATATCCATGAACTAGGAAACGACTGTCATCTGTGATATTAGCAGAGAATGCCATATAGTGGGATATGCAAAACTGTTCAAGAACCTAATTTTTCTGGTTTGAATAATCATTTCATTTAGGTAGGGTAAGGATCTGAGCTTCCTGGGGAAAAAAAACAGCTTTCCTAGGGTCATGCAATAAGTTTTGGCTACTGGAGTGAAAGTTTCTCTAACCCCAAATGAGTGTGCTAATTACATGTGCTCTTCTTCTCTATCTGAAAATTGTTGAGACAAAAGCAGTTATTTTGTTGTGGAACAAATGCAACTAATGCAACACTGCTACCTATTATTAACACATAGTATTTCAATCATGTTCTGTAGGAGTCATTTCTAAGCTTGAGGTTAGTTTATTTCCCATGGTTGATTAAATTCTTGGCCTCCCATGTGAAATTGCTGACTTGGGTGCCAATTAGTACTCTGTGTGTGTGTATGTTTAAATTGTGTGATTAGACACCTGTCCTGTAAGATCTGGACTTTTTCCATCAATTTATTTCGTTTGGTTGGTCATCAGCTACTCAGCTTTCTCACATCAGACATGCAGAGTTCTTTACAGTATTACCTTTATTTCCTTATTTTCACTGAATAGGATCTCTGAGGTGTACTTCAGGAAGGAATATCCAAGATGAGAAGCTAAATAAATATTCTGTATGTTATCTATTACAAAGTGCATCTACTTTTTTTTACCATATACTCAGTAGATTGTACTGCATTGGACAGTACATGTTGGTGATTACCTGAGATCTGAAATCAGATTTCTATTGTTGAACTTTATGAAGGGAATTGTTAGAGATCTAATGCAAGGACACACAGTAAAACTTTACCCCACACCTTTTCTATCTAGACTTAGTAAACCTCAAGAGGGTTAGTAGGCATTACTGCTAGGATGTAGAATAGCTATGGTATTTCAGTTTTCATGGAGACAAGAACTTGAGAAGTCTAAATGAGAATTTTGGTGGTAAAGGGACAGAGAAAACCAGCATTCCTTCAAAGTCTGTTCAGAGTAACAGGTAAATCCTGTTTTGAAGATCTCTTGAGCTAACACTCTGTCTTGGATAAAGTAGAGTTAAACATTAAACATTAAGGTGGCTTAGAAAAGTGCTTTGACTTGAAACTGAGGTGAGGGTTTTTTTTGTTTTGTTTTGTTTCTTTTTTTCTTCTTTCTTTGTGTTTCATGCTTAGTAACGTTCACATCTCAATGGTCCAGACAGGGCTTTGAAGTTGAGATTTGGAAGAGCTGAATATCGAAGATCTTTAAGTCTTTTTTTCATGTTCTCATGCAGATGAAGTCATTTTTATCCAAGGCAGCGCACCAATTACTTAACAAGTAAGAATGATAATAACTGTGTTTCATGAAGTCAGCTTTCTCCACAAAGAAGGTTAAAATAATTATCCTTATTTACAGACATGAAAACATGACTCACAGATAAATTACGAACTTGCTCAGTGATAATCCAACCAAACAGGTATCTGATTTGCTCATGGAGTTTCAAAAAGAAGAGTTTCCCTATATCACACCTACCTCCCAAATAACGTTTAAAAAGCTGAAGAAGCAACAAATGCCATTTAGTTCTGCAGAAAAGACAAATTTATGAGCGGGGGAAAAAAAAAAAAAAGACAAACTTTGTGAAAAGCCTCTCAAAAACAAAACTACAAAAACATTTTGTCAACATTTAATTTACATTTTTTTCTTTTTTTTCTTTTGATTATATCAGTTACTCAGTAATGTATATATGAATGTGTTCACTCATTACTCTAAAGGCTTGGTTTGTGGTTTTCTCCTTTATTTAAATTAAGAAAAAATAAATTATTTAAAAATGGTTGTAGGCTTACTTTTCACTTTGATCTTAAATCATCTTTCAAATCAATTAGAATTCATGCACACAGAAATTTTGCTTTTCTTCTTTAGAAATATGAAAAGGAAGCAAATTGGGAATATGCTTTAGAAAAGCAACGCTGCCAAGTATAGGATTCAAAGCACCTGAGCTCAGGAAATTCAGATGCAGATATAAATCTTAGTATTTAACTCCTTTTTTTTCCTTTTAGTTTCCCATGAGGGAAGGGCAGAGGCTTGTTTGTCTTCAAAATCTGCAAAGTTATGTTATGCAAGAGCTCATATTGCCCGCTGCCTATCTAGATAAATGTTCACCTTTGCCACGAGCTTTTATATGTATGTATGCTGTATTTGGAATAGCTCAAAGCTTATCAATTCTCAGCTCTTCAGTACTCTATACTATCTATTTTTATCTTCAAAGGACATTTAAAATTCATAATGCAGAGTCACCTTTAAAATCTCAGTTTATCTGCATGCAACGTCTAATGTAACTAAGTGACAAATTTAAAGCATTTTTCTTTAATGTGGATTTAAAATAATGATGAATAGTTCAATTCATTCTACGTATATGTAAACAGATTTATGAGAAAGATGAGATGGAAGTATTACATTGCTGAACATTCCTTTTCGTTATGAATCAAAAATATGATTCTTGGTGTATAAGGGAGTTCTATGCTGCATGTCTTATTAATTTACCATTTTATATTCTTCCTTCTACAAATTTAGCAAGCAGCTTTGCCTCCCCTCTCATCATCCACCCCATTAAAAATGTTTTTTAATTAAAAAAAAATCATTCTATACTGTGACCCACAGGAAGAAGGTGGAGGAAGAATAACCTATATCATAGTCAGTGAAGGGATTTCAGAATCAGTCCGATATTTTGAATTTATTTTCTTTCAAAATATTAAAACTAATTGCTTAGTTCTGCACCCATTAACCTCTTAGGGAATGTTGTGACTGATTCAAGGAAGAGCAATATTCAACCCAATCGTCTTTGAACATTTGTTATCAAATATTTACTTTCTAGGTATGTATTAGTGGATATTGAAATTCGGGATTACACATATTTTCTTTTAAAAGTTCTCATCTGCTTTCAGCAGAGGGAAACTTTGAGCTTACATTTTATATCCCCTACATTCATTACTTTGTTTATTCAAAATCCTGATTTATGGAGGCTATAACATCTCTTTTATAAGCTGTTATGTAGTACTATGTGCACTGTCATAGACAAGCAGTGTTCAAAAGCAAACTAAAAAGTAACATTTGGGTTGAGGATTTTTGCTATTTAGCAACTGACGTGAAAACAAAATAGTGAAATGGAGGGTAATTTTTCAGGAGAAGTAAAACCTCAAGAAGAGAATAAAAGGCTCTATCCTGATTATCTGTATATCTTGAAGGCAATATTATCATAATATCTCCCTCCCCACTGACATAAGCAAGAAATTTAACATTCATCCATTCTTTTTTTTATGTATTTCCCCTGCTCTTTCAGAATGGGTATGGTCAGTGATATACTGTTGGCAAAATGTAATTGTAATCAATTCTCTTTTAGAACCAGGGCTATTTCTAGAGTATGTGTAACTGCTAGGTAGCCTGAAAAAAACAGAAGACTCATTTTAGTGCTGTCGCTAAAATGTTCTGAACAGCAAAAAAGTTTGTTTTTTAAAATATGTCTTTTCTTGCATGAGAAAGGTTTTTATTCAAATACTTCTGTACATAAGATACATGTGAACACACACACATGCTTTTAAAGATGTGGTTATATACATATTTCTTCGCAGGAAGCGTGATCTAAACCTTTCTTTTCAGTCTTTGATAGCTACTACCATTACAGAATGTAGAACGATACAGTTTCTACATCTTGTATAATGATCTTCATCTGATTGTTTAATCATACCTGCAGTTCAAGTTTACTTTTTTTAGCAGTTCACTAATCAGTAATTTATTTTCAGACTTCTGTGTGCCAATTATCAGTGCAAGTTTCTAATCAAAACAGGACCTGACATTGTATTTCACTTAATTTAAAATTAATAAGTTGATGCAGTGAGATTAATCTGAGGTAAAAAGCTTTTTTTCCCCTTCTTTCTTTTTTCTTTAGTCTGTCTAGAAGACAGATTTTATTTCTCAAGCGCTTGTTGGTGGCTGAAAAGGGGTCTTGCTTGCTGAAGAGTTTGTTTCTTTTACTGTGAGATAACACAATAATATTATGAATAGAAAACAAATCAACAGTTTAAAACAGTGGTAGCATTCTTAATACTCTAATCCTCACAAGGGAGATCAAACTAATCAAGTTCTTTGTGGTGTAGGCTGGTGAACGAGCTACAATGCACAAATTTTGTTAAAGCTTTTCTATTTTTTTTCTATTTTTCCTGCAAGTTGAGTCTTTTTTTTTTTTTTTTTTGTAATTCTAATGAAATACTTGTAAATGTGATACTTATAACAGATTTAGTTCAGTCTTGACATACTCCCATTCTGAGACACATCTTTCTAAGTTCAAGAAAGAGACATTTCTTCACTGTTTTGCTTTTGTGTGTGATGTTGAACAGTGACTGGGAGACCTTAATATTTATTTTACTTTATGCCTATGATTTCCTACACCATTCCTTTCAAAACACGTACAATCCAACAGCTTAGTGAATCACTGTCAGAAAATACTCTTTTGGACTGCTCATCGTAAAGTAGTCAATGGAAGCATTTGCTTGTCATATGAAATTTTAATGGCATTAAAGCATTTATAAGCAAACAGTTTTATGTTGGCAGGGATAGGTGATACAAGGGATTTGCTGATATAAGGGAAGCAGTAACTGTTCTGTCAGTAGTATCCATGGCTATGTTGCACTGCACTACAACTACCTTCAGACTGCTAATTTAACATAGGATTCCATCCCTTTACTTGAATGACAAGATAGTAAGAACTGTTGCTGTAGCAGTGAAAACTCATAGTGATTGATTTAGTAAGCCATCTCTCGATTGCTTACAGGCTGGATTCCAACTCCGTAAGATCTGCTTTTAATAACAATAGGTTCTATCTGTATGCATATATTTACAGATAATTAATTTATAAGACTAATACTTCATTTTCATAATTGAGATCTGTGATTACTCAATCAGGTCATATAATTTCTTTGGTCAGGTATAGGTTTATGTACATAATTCCTTCAATTGCTCTTAAACGCTTGTTCTTAAACAAGTATTTATGTCTGGTGAAGCACAGCCATTGTCTGCAAGTGGAAGTGATCTTCAGTGAAATGAGTTCTAAACAGAAAGATCTACAAGTTATTTTGTGAGATAGATCCATCAGTACCTTTCTTCTTGTGACACATCTGTGTGTGTGTGACATTCTAGCATTTATTTATTCTTATTAAATGGTGTTGAATGCTGAAGACTGGACGTTCATTTTTTTTTATTTTATTTTTTGAGATGATGGTAATAGGATAGGAGTTCTAATGAGATCTCTCTCTCAGCATAATTTTTTTTTTTTTTTTTAATCTGTCAGCTGTCAGTTCATGATGCTGAAGCTTGTATCTGTAGTTTCATTTTCTCTCATGCTTTCAGGCATGGATCTCTTCTCCAATTGCACAGAGGAATGTAAAGCACTGGGCCACTCAGATCGGTGCTGGATGCCTTCCTTTGTCCCATCTGACGGACGCCAAGCTGCAGATTACCGCAGCAATCTGCATGTACCTGGCATGGACTCCGTTCCAGACACTGAAGTGTTTGAAACGCCAGAAGCCCAGCCGGGGGCAGAAAGGTCCTTCTCCACCTTCGGCAAAGAGAAGTCTCTTCACAACACTCTGGAGAGGAAGGAGTTGGATGGACTGCTGTCTAATACACGAGCGCCTTACAAACCACCATATTTGAGTAAGTACTATTCAAAAGGCTGTATGAAAGTGTTCCCTTTGCAAGAATAAAAATTAGCTCTTTCTCCTATTCATTGTAAAAATAATACAAATGCAATCGTAGAAGCAGTAGGGGAACGTGGCTTCCCTTGGATTGAGGCACCACTGAAGAATGTAGTGTTCAGTGTTTTTTTTTAAAGACAAAACCTTGATTCTTATTAGCATGACATGATTGTCAACATCAAAAGCATCAACTGATCAGTCAGGGAGTTGTTCAAATTTGTTTTCGGATTCTGAAGTACTTCATGATTAAATTTTATACGTATAGATATTGCCAGGGTGACATTTTCAAAGAAGAAAATTAAGTCAAGTGAAGGGTTTTTTTTGTTGTTGTTTATTTCTTTTTTCAACTGTCCCGGGAACTTCTATTTATTTTTGAGCAGTGCCCTCAGAATTATTTTAAGGTAACTGTTCCGGTACCTGAAGGGAGCTTATAAGCAGAAGACTTTTTGCATGATCTGATGTTGATAAGGGGGAGTAGATTTAAACTCAAAGAGGGGAAAAATATAGGTATTAGGCAGAAATTCTTTACTCAGAAAGTGATGAGGCACTGATACAGATTGCCCAGACAGTGCTGTGGATGCCCCATCCATGGAGGTGTTCAAGGCCAGGCTGGATAGGGCTCTGATCTAATAGCTGGCAACCCAGCCCATAGCAGAGGGGTCGGAACTAGTCTTTAAGATCCCTTCCAACCTATGCCATTCTATGATTTACATAGTTTGGAAGTAAGGGTTTAGAAGGAAGAAGAAAAAGTTGTTTGCCTTCCATCTGATCATCTTTCAACCGGCATAATATTGGTGTTTGTCAGTGTTCTTCCATGCTTTGTCTTGTTCCAAAATGTTACCTCTTTAGTCAACTTTTGACTGTGATTTGTGACATGAAAGAGCGCAATAAATCTCAGAAAGACATTCATAATTCATTTTGAGTCTGAGCTGGATATAGAACTCTTGAGAAATACATTGGTCTAGTAAGTCTTTTCATTCTATTCAGTAGCCCTCTATATTTTATCAAAGACTGTAACCTCCTTGCCTTCAAGAGTTTATGATGTTTATCTCATCCAAACAAGCCAAAGACATTAACATTACAATACTAACAAAGCAATAGAAGTCTTCTAGGACTGTAGATCTGGAAAAAAAATCTTACTGAATGATATTTATTTTTTTCTAAAGCATTTAGTTTTTCTGAAAGGTGCTGCACTGGCAGTTTTAATGTATGAAGGATCTCTGTACAGATCCTTCTCCAGCAACTCAGTTATTCCTTCTTAATTAGCTCTGTGTGGGTATTTCAATCATTCAAGTGTCAGTCATCTTGTCGTACTCTAAAGACTAATGTAAAGTTTCACTGTGCTATGATGTAATGACTCATGTCTCTGACTTTCCCTAGATGTTCTTCTACCACTTAACATCTAAGAAATATTCTTCAGAACTGAACTGTAATTTAGCAGTAGTACTCACATATCTATTGCTGCAGTTTAAATGCTCAGATTTTACAGCGACAACAATTCTGATGCAATATGTGTATTATAGTGATGATTATATCCAGTGGCATCAAGGAATAATGATGTATATATTTTTAATTCATAGTTTAGGAATTTCAAATTTTGTTCAGCTAACAGAAGTAGTTTAATTGGGCATGTATAATATATAGATCTTGGTTCATGTTTTACCTTTATCTGATAGAGAGGCATGAAAAAAATAGTGGTAAAATGTTGGAAGTAAACAGTGTACATGAATGATATTAAATAATCCACATCTGAGAATCCAGATTTAATTTTGTTTTTCTTCTTTGGCCCTCAAACCAGAAACTGTCAGAAAACCATGTAATACTTTGTTTTATTTTCTCCTACTGAATATTTTCTTTAGAAAAAATTTTGATTAAAATTGTATACTAAATAACAGGAGCAAAGAAAATAAAATGAGCCCAACAGTTGTATCAGTAAGTAAGTAAGTCATTTATAATACTGTGTTCAGTGAATAAGGCAAGAGGAATGTGTAAGGGGAAGTTGATTCTGGAAGGAATTGCAGTTGAGTAATTGCAACTGTAATAAAATTTGAATTCAGTCTCTTAGCAAAGAAGGTAGTATCAAAAACAGTTTGTCAGTTGGACAATTTTTTTAAAAAGAAATGACTAAAGTGTGTGAAACAGAACCCTCGTATTCAGCAAAATTGCTGTATAAAAAGTTAGAGCATATAAGAAAATGTATGAAAAAGGAAACAGTAGCAAAGAAGAAAAAGTATTACAGGATACAAAAGCTATTTAAACTGAAAAAAACCCCAAACAAACAGTGTCAAGTGAAATGGTCAGAAAAAGGGAGATATTCTAGAAGGTAAGCTTCAGAATAGAAAATAAGAAAGATGAGTGACTCTTTAGAACAAATACCCAAAGGAATGCAAATAAACACAGATAATTTTTAAGAAGTCAAGTGTAAGAAGTATAAGAGAGAACTGGAGGATATCCCAATCTGCATTTAGTAAGAAGAATATTGCAGAGGGGCTAGGCAGTTTCTTTCAATTAGTCTTTATAGGAGGAAGGTGGGATGGAGGGAGGGAGAAAGAAAGAAAGAAAGGTATTTTTATAAGAAGCTACCCGTCTCAGGTAGTCTTCTGAAATAAATGTGCAAGATTGCTTCATAAAAGAGGATGCCGTTGAAAAATTGGCTAAAATATATAGGAAGAAGTTGGGATTAGCTGTTCTTTATTTTCAGTTCTTAACAAAAGCAAGTGACCATAGAAAGTCAGAAGTTCTGTTTATCTTTTTTTTTTTTTTTTTTTTTAAGTAGTAGAAAATTTCGTAAATTTGAGGCCAGGGAGAAACTTTAGCATAAAGCATAAAATTGTGACCACAGAGTTTTAGAAATAAGGTAACTGGCATTTGTCCAAGAACACAGCGCAGAAAGATTGTCAATCTATTAGAATTTTGACAGAGTGGGTGAGAGTTAATCAATACAACATATTTGAACTGTCAAAAAAAGTCTTTAGCCATGTTTCTGTGTAGTAGAAACTACTAAAGTAAACAAGTGTTGTTGAGGGGAAGCATTATCAGATTCTGTGCATCTAAGAGACAGAAAAATAAATGTCGCGTTTAAACAGAAGCAAAGTTCTCTCTGTGGCCATGTGGAAATCCATGGAGTTTAAAATATTGCCTTTCTAGGAGAGGAAATATGAAAGAAAAAAAAAAAAAAAAAACCATAAAAGACTATATTTGCAAATGACATACAGCAATTTAGGACTATCAAGTCCCTAGTAAGACCATGTATGGCCACACTGTGTGCTGAAGCATGATCCAGAAAACCCAGTCTGCTTCTGACTTAGCTTGCTCTGGCGTTCAAAGCTGCACAGCAGTATCAGAGCAGTGGAACAGCTGAGCTTACTTAGTTCAATCTGCGCCATTAGCACAAAAGGTTTGTGTGTAAACTGATAGCTCTACATGCAGTTTTCGCTGTGCTACGTGAGAGTATCTGCTCTAGTACGTGTCTTCATGGTGATTCCTGCCCTGCGTTCCAATGAGTATGTTTAACGTGGAGGCTTAGAAAAGACAAATGAAGAAGGCAGTGTAAGTTATCATGAGAAATGTGAACTCTTCCTGAGAAAAAGACCATGAAACAATTCCCTGAAAAGCATCTCCCAGTGTGCAGAGCCAGCGAGTAAGAAATGAAATGTCAAGTTGTAAAAAGGAATGGAATTGAAAATATACTACCACAGTATCAAACCATTACAAAAAGCATCTCGCTATGTTACTCTAGCCAGGTTATTCATTCCATAAAAATCCACAGTATAAGAGCAAAAATACTGAAAAATGCTGATATGCAAAGCCGTATCAAAAGATAGAGGTAATTTAGACAATGATAGGGATGTGAATAAAACAGGAGAATGAAAGAAAACAGGAGTTAAGCTGGCACTTCCATTTGCAATAATGAGACCATCAAGTCAGCAAAACAGGTGAAGGGCTACCAGGTCATGAACTGATAAAGAAATATATGTTTGATAAGATTATATACATTTAACAGAAATGTTCTCCAACTCATGGTTATGGGGATCAATAGAATCAAAGGGCTTCATAATAGGGAAAAGACAAACAAGAGGTTTGCTTGTTTGATTTTTCATGGCTAAGGACATTGCATGGATAAAAGAAAACAGCAGTAGCTGTACTGTAAAGTAAATGAATGTAGAAATAGATACAGATCCTCATACTTTAGAGTGTTTCTTTAAGTCTCATTAACAAATTTTCATCTTACTGATGTAAGCCATTGGACTTACGTGCCAATTTCCACAGAATCACTGAAAGTAAGTCTCTCTAGACCTAATATATTTTGAAGTATATATTTCTAAAGTTCTTTCATGTGTTTGTCATGAATACAATTAGGATCGCTGATTTGTAGGATTTTTCAAAATTATTTCCTCAGAGTGACTCCAGAATACTTGTAACTTGCAATGATCTGCATAAGTTAGACTCATTTTCTTCTTATTCATCCATGTGATTTCAACAATGACTTTCTGCAAATAGTTAAGATATTCTCATGACTAGAATGCTTGTAAAACATACAAGAGATTCTGGACTTGATTAGGAAAATTTAAATAAGTGAAGTAGCACTGTTAAGGAAAATAAAATGTAGCTTTTGGGTGATTTATATATATTTTAAAATTAACAGCAACCATTTTGGTGTAATTTTTCAATCAATAGTTGTTATTCTAGTACTTATTTATAATATTTTTGCTATAGTCGCCAAAAGCTCTAATCCAAGATTTCAACTCTGATGTACCAGATACTGTAGGCTTTCTAACAGAGACCATCTTCACAGTGAATGTCTTATCAGACAGATCTATTCCTACTACTTTAGGCAAGGTGCTAAAGTGATTACTGTAGCACCATCTTATCCCTCCCAGTAGAGGGCTGGTCTACAACTGATGATAAGAGGTAGTTTTTAAATTCTTTTTCTGTTTTGTTTCATTGTTTTCCTCCGTCACTGTGGGTCATTCTAAGATACTTTAATAATGCCTTAGAATTTTCCTAAATGCACTGACTTCTTTTTTTTTTTTTCCTGCTTTTTGATATATGAAAAGAGTCAGATACTGCCATAATACCTTAATTTTCTGTATGGAAATGATTATTTTGCTTTAAAAATTACTTAGGCATGGCTTAATCTACTGTGGAAGCAAGTTAAGTAAATACATACGGGGCTATTTACTGCACAACATAACAGTGTCTAAGGAGATATTGTAGAATAACAATTGTGTTCTAAAGTAGCCCCCTAATTAACTCTACAGTATTTTCAGTGTACACAAAAGCATCTTCACTGAGAAAACCTTATCATTATCATGATAATTATTACCAACACCTTATTAGGTTTGATAGGAAAAGAGAGAAAGAATATAAAACCTGATCCCTTTCCCAGATAGCTGGTAGCCAGGTAAAGCTGGTAGGAAGGTAAAGTGGAACAAGAAAAATTCCCTTCTTTGGCTGTTTTGTATTGCGTGGCATGGATACTAAACATTTTCACTGCCTCTGATAGATGCACATAAGTCTAGCTTTCTAGTGTCAAATGACTTCATCAGTTTTGTTTTTACCACCCGAAAAATGTAATTGTAAGCTTCTCCTCACTCTGTGATTCTGTTTCTTAGCCTGGATAGTCATTGCCTCATTCTGCAGAAGAGGCACAGTGAAGATCTGTGCGTGATCAGGGAAATCAGGCTTGGGTCTGGGCAAAAGTATCTATGTTTACGTTAAAGTGTAGTCCAAGGTTCTGGTTCTATGAAATGTTTGGCATCTTCTCAAATCAACGTACCCAAGTCAGCTTTACAAATAAAATTGAAAAGCTCTCAGAAGTCTTTGCAGAGCTGAATGTTTAAGAACTGGACTATCAATTTATTTCAAGTAATCTACCACAGAGCTAACGTAAACACTCTCTGAATTGGATTAGAACAAATAGGAGAAAAATGTTTACGTATTTGATTATATTTCAAAAGAATAAAAAAATGTACACCGAAGGATATGTGTGGAGATATGTATTTGGGATTACAAAGGGTATTCCTGTGTGACAGGGCAATGTAACACAATTTTCTGCTATTATTTAACATAAATATATGAAAGATGTATTAAGCATGAAGTCTTTACTATTTTAGAAAAGTTACCAAGATTAAGCGAGCTAAGTATCATGGAGTAAGAACTGTATCATAAAATAAGTACTTTCTTTATGTCTTATTTAGTTACATCATACTTCTGAAAATCATTTATGTGGTTTTACCACAGCTGTGATAGAAATTATCGCATTGCATTTACACTGATGTAAATAATTATTTTGAATGGAGCGCTTGATTCATTTCTAAAAAATATTATCCTTGTCTACATTTATGTGTTTAAAATTAGTCAACTTGATTTCTAATACCAATCAGGTAAGCTTGTAAGCTGGCTATTGCTGCCATTAAGTCTTTTTAAACTCAATTTACGATTTCCACACATACTTTAAGTAAACGTGCACATAAGTTAAAGTGAACGAATTAGTACCAGTAGGTTACATCTTTGATATAATTCTTGGGCTCAGAAGAAAGAAAATATTCTAATGCTGAATTAAAAGAAAAAGTTGCATTGAAATGCCATGGGAGAGCTGTTCATTTGTGATTAGAACAGCTTCATGCAGTAAAACAGTTGTTAAAACTGTGTCTTTCAACTTCAATTCTGATCTGCTAAGTTCAGCATCCCACTTGTCCTGTAACAGGCAGTGGAATTCAACTTATAGTCAGGAATTTATTTGCATAACAGGGTACAACTCTCATTTCTGCACAAATGAGAATGATACTGCTCAGGATTGCTCAGCAAAGATGGAAGCAGAGATGAAAAGCCAACATATAATGCTAAGAAACATACTTTCTACAAAATCTACTAGAGCGTTCCCATTTATGCTGATGTATATCTGTATCTGCAATGCTAAGAAATTTATTCTAAAATAAATGTAAAATTTTGCCAGTTCAGGTATGTCTATATGAGGTAAATAAAGCTTACTAGATAAAGAAATAAAAATAATAATTTAAAAATTACATAGGTTATTATAATTAAACAGTTAAACTATGATCAAGGCAGAGGAAGACTATGATGCTTTTATTCATTATAGTTGGTACGGTTTTGAATAAACCACTTAGGATGCTTTACTGTTCAGTGATTATTGCGTAACTTCTGAAAGGTATTTCTGCCTTACATTCCTGACTGGTTTGCATTCTTCATCTGAATGTATTCCTCTTGCAGCTATCACTCAAAGGGAAGAGCACTTACAAGATATTACTGCAATGATAGAAAGGAAATCGATAATTCAGAAAGCAAAATTAGGAATATATAAATATGCAAAGATAACTTGGCTTCAACTCAATAAAACATATAAAAATGCTTTTTAAAAACAATTAATATTCTAATATTGATATTCTAATTTTAAAGCACAGGTGGTAACTGTTATATGTATATACAATTGTTTGAATCCTGTTATGCCACTATGGTCTCAGAACAGTACAGCACAGTACCCTGTGCTACTTAAAGAACTGATGAAAACACTCACCAGTTAGTTGGCTTCTATAGCATCTTTTATCTAGGAAGACTATAGCACTCTTTGCATCTATAACAAAGACAAGTAAACAGAAAAAAAAAAGGGAACATGAGTAACAAATCTGAAATAATACTGAACTTTTGGTTTGACTTAATATACTCTGCCATCTCTCGTCAGTTTTTAAAAGAATAATAATAACCAAATGCTACTTTCTGCATTCATACCAGTAGAATATGGAAGGAATTGCAGAAAAAAAAGACTTCAGGAGTCATTTTTGAAATTCTCCTCTTGTAATTGTAAATCCTATGTCAAAAGTAACTTAGTCAGTTATGGACATGAGTTTCTCTGGAAAGCAATGAGGTGTTTTCAGTTAAAATTTTCAAAGCCACTGAAGTTATTTATTTTTGATAGGCAAACTCTCTTCATTATGAATAAATGTTGTTCTTACATGTACAAACCTTAATGTGACAGTCAGGATCCGGAGCATTGAATGTGTAACTATTCTTGGCTCTACATGCTGAAAAGTGTTTTCCTCTCTGTTTGCCTCTCTTAGGAACTACTTGGGCTGTATGGCAGAGGATATGATTCTTGTTTCTCGCTCTTTCCATGCACACAGTGACTCTGATTTTCTGCTGTCATTTCCACTGCCTTAATTTTAGAGAGCTTTTCTTCCTAATTTTTTCTTGACCAAAAGAGGAAGAATAGGAAAAACTGTTTAAAGAATGCAACATATAGCCTGTAAGAAAAGAAACCACATCTATCATTTTTGAACAAGCACACTATAGGGATCAGTGTTGCTATTTATCTAGCAAGCCTGTAAACAGCTCTATTTGTACACTAGACACTGAGAATCCACAGTTGCACGTAAGCAGTAAGATGATTGCTGCTGGGAAATACCTGTCAGTGTGTTTAATTTGTTTTAGAAACACAGTAAGGTGAAGTCAGAAGAGTGAAAAATTATATGGTTGGTATCTTCTTATAAGGCAGGAAATAAAAGATGCAGACAATTGGAGTACAATTTTTAACTTCTATGCCTAAAATCTGGGAGAATTAAATACCGTGAATGATAAGCAATGTGATTTCACTGAAAATTCAACCAAAGATAATTAATCATTTTCTTTGATAGGGTAACTGTCATCATTGGTTGAAGAAAATACTGTGGACTTGTTGAACTTGCTTCCTAAATTCTACCTGAAAATTTTGTGCATGTATGCGTTGCAAGACTAAATCAAACACTTCCTGTATGCACAGGAATCTTTCATATGTGTAAATGATACTATTTTACATGATGTTTTTACAGGAGTCATGTGGGTTAGAAAAAAATGGAAGCAGACTAGATTCACCAAAGAAGTTGTGGGGATGACAGACTCCTGTTAAGTCCTTTGACTTTATCTTTTCACTTCCAGCTTCATGGCTGCATTCAGCACCATACAAGGATTTAGTCTGAAACTTCTTGAACAAAGCCTGTCTTTATTCATAAGCAACGTTGTAGATGATGATAGTGTGGATTAATCTAATGTCAGAATAACATTCTATGACTTTATTACTTTCTTAGTCTCCTATTTGTGCTTTAATTTGACATCTATCTGTTCTCATTTGGCATTTAGATGACAAATGAATATAACTGTGTATAACTATGAGTACTGATAGGAAATGCAAATGAAATGCAGTGACAACTTTTTTTTTTCCTGTTCTACTTGAAACAAAGTGCTGTGTGTTTTGTATTTGCAGTATATTTTATATCCATTATTTCTTCTCATTACTTAAGCATGATCCTTTCTAACACTGAGGTGTTATGGTCAATAATGCCTTATGCTCTCTGGTGTCCTTTTGGCCTTTGTAACTGGGCATGGTGTAGATTAGAACACCAGCCAGGAACCATTCCTGAAGACGGAATGAATTTAATCACACTGTATAGCTCCCATATATGACAGGATAGGGCTGAGAAATTTTAATAATGGGGACGTAAATCATTCCATTCTAGTGGTATTTTGAGAAAGAATGGTTAAGGGCACATTTCATTTATAGATAGAAACCGTGCCAATGTGTCTTTTTGAAGTTTATATTATACACTTAAATATATTATCTTGGCAAACCGGGAAGAACTCTCTGAAACCTGAATCTATGCTACTCATAAAAGACAATGTAAAGTACTGTGCTTAGTGAAATAGAAAAGAAAATGCTCACAAAAAGAGAGGAAACATCATTCTTGCCAAATCCTAATGACATCAGGAGAGAGGGGTGGTAGAAAAAATGTAATGACAAAGATAAATTGCACAGAGATACACAGTGTGATATTGATGTAATGCTGTAATGCATGTTGCCTATTGTAAGAAGAAGTACGTTTAATTATTTTAGGCTTGAGTCAGTGTGAATAATTTAGATGCCTCTGAAGGCCACCATATGGTGACCTTATATATATATATGTGTGTGTGTGTGTGTGTCTACTTCTGTCTTGAATCTATGGGGAACTTAGGCACTTAAGGGCAATTTAGGAGGACTTGTTCATATCCTCCCTTTTCTCCCCAGGGCACTGAAAATTTTAAGTCACATTGTAGCTAACCTTCAGTGCATTCTGCATTGCTTAACTCTCAAACTGACGTGTTCATTTTCAGGCTTGTCAGCTTAAAGAGATGTATAGTATAGATTTCAGAAGAGTACAATAAAATGTTGATTTTTTTTTTTTAAGCGAAGGAAGAAAAGAAGATCTGAGAAGAAATGATAGTTGCATACGAATACATAAGGAATACTTACAACAATGAAAGGAATCAAATACTAGGATTACTAAGAGTGGTACCAAAATTATTAGCTTAAAGTGAATGTGAATATGGAGAATGTGAATTTGCTACAAGAATATGTATGCAATTAGAATGAATTCTTGATGAAGAAATTGGCAATATTCTTAGGGAGTATGTATGACTTACATGAAGGATAATTTGGGAGTTACTTAATCAGAACTAATACAGTACTTAATTATAAGTGCTCTTTCAAAATGAAATGTTTCATGGTTCTCTGACTAGAAGAGTGATGTCATGTATTATTCTTAGTGTATTCAGGTAGATAATACAGTTGCAATAATACAGAAAGATGAAGGTGTTTTCCTGTTCTTATTCTACTTGTGGGAAAACTGACTTTGTTATTTCTAGGGTACATTATAGAGTGAACCTCAGCACTTTTTATACTGTGTTGTAGTAATTTAAAAGTGTTGTTTCTGTAGTAAATAACGGCAACCAGAAATAGAGTGGCAACTCCGACACACTATGCCACGGGGTTGTTCCTGGCAGTGAAAAAAATAGTCAACACTTAGCACAGAAATCCAAATACAAGTGAATTATTTGCCACAGAAAACTGATGACAAAAAGCTTGCTTGATTCAAAAGAGAATCCTTGTCAATCACATGTTTAACATAAAGCATGTGTTGATTATGGACAGTGCTTAAACTGACTTAAACTTTCATATAAAGAAAAAAGAGAAATTTTCTATGTTTAGGGCTATCCTTTGAATTGAGACTTGAATACCTGTTCTTAAGAACTGTAATTCTTTTTTCAGAGAATCGGCTGAGTCCAGGTGCAATATAAATCTCAGAGCATTCAATAGCACAAAGGAATTAGATTTCAACGGCTGTCACAAGGTGTCAACAATTGTATCGTTGCCATATGAAAATATTTACCGAGGCACATTCAATGTGAACTCCTGGTGGGATCAGCACACCTCCAGAAGCACGTAGGCACCAAACATCAATAACATCTTAAAAATAGAAAACATTTTTTATTAGGCGTGCACTTTCATATTTTGAAATTAAGCTAACAGAAGTGACAATATGCGTCAATGAATAAAATTTTTTTTCAAAGAAGAACATTCAAGTTGTTGATATGGATCTCAGCACTGTGTTCAAATTTGAAAAGTGATGTTTTTGTACTTAAGGGCAAAGGGCAAAACCCTTTTTCCCTAAGTAATATTATTTCCCCAAAGGTAATATTATTCGTTGTGTCCACTAGGTTATGGTCAGTGCAGTGTCCACCACTGTCAAATTTGGTTTGGCTGGTAATGCACTTAATACAAGACAACGTTTGGGACTACATTCTTTATTTTGTATGAAAGATAGCTCTTGAACATAATGTCCTTTGTTCTAGAAGTAAAGACGAAGTCTCCAAGGAAATATTTTAATGTCCGTGGGATGCGTGTATTTTAATAAAATCTTATAGAAAAGATTCACTGCAATAATTTCTAAACCCTTGCATTTTGGCCTAAGCTTCAGGACCTAATGCCTTTTTTTTTTTTTTTTTGGTGAAATCTGAGTAATTGTACACATCAGTTCAGTTCAAATGCTGCTGTTTTGTTTTAGAAACTACATTTTACATTTTGCAGATCTCATAAAAGCTATTTAAGTAATGAAGATGCAATTTATATCTTTGTTAGAGACATCTTCTGCTCTGATGCAAGTGTTTACATGCATGAGCTTCTTCTCTATTCCATTAGATGCCAGCAATGGCAAGGCAGAATGTGGCCTCATTTTTACCTAACTCCCTTGGGCCTTCAGGAGCCTTCAGACCTATCACAAATTTTATATACGCACATATGAATAAGCCCATAAGCAGTGACTACCATAACCAACTGAATCACTAACTTTAGGTGCTCTTTTTCCCCCCCCCCCACTTTAAAGGGACATAAGTAAGTATATTCCATCTTCCTTTTTTCAATTAGATGATATAATGCAGATTTAACAAAACTGTATGAAATGGGTAAAAAGTAGTGTGGGCATCTGGAACACAAGTTATTTCATTCAAGTGTGCTGTATGGGGTACACAGGTATGAAGCACAGTTAACTAAAGATTCACTCAACTAGAAGAATAATTCATGAGGAATAGATATGATAAAGTTATTTTCCTATTTGTGTACCAAAGTACAATGGAACTGAAGAAGTCAATCTCTTATAATGCTGCTAATAGAATTTTCATGAAATTTTATTAGCAATGTTTTAAAATACTTGTTTGAATAACAGTTTGTTAAAAAAAAAAGAAAAAAACACAAAACAAACAAACAAAAAACCACAATGAATTGCAAAATATGCTGAACTGGAACCTGTAATGACTGGCATAATTTTTTATCCACAGAACGTGAATGGCAGCAGAGTAATCTTCCCCATCCTACATCCCCCAGCCGTGTGTCTCACCCTTTACTTGGATACACCACTACAAAAGATGAGGGAGCTGTAATAGTTTACTCTGCATTCCCACTCACTTGTTGACCTCTTTCCTAAAATCTGGTTGCTTATAGCTAAATTAGAGCTCCACTGAAGCTGACAGGTTACTTAATGTAGGATACATTTTGCTGCTACTGAAAGCACGATCTCTATTCAATGAGGCTGAGTTAAAACAATAACGTTTAAAAAAAAAAAAAAAAAGAAGATAAAAAAACATGCATTGAATGTTTGCATAGAAGCTTATCTGAAAGCACGTGGGAAAATAAATAGTACCAAGAGATTACTTGCACCGACTAAAGAGAATTTGGAGCTGAAATAGAAAGATGAGAGTTCATATATAGTTTTTTCCCATTCTCCTGTTGCAGAGCTTTCTCTGATGTAAAGGAGAGTCTTTTAGGTGTGTCTTCTTTCTCTTAAGTGGAGGGGCATCAGTAGTATTTCTGTAACTGCAGCAGCACACACAGAATTCCACGTTCTTTGGAGATCTTACTAGCTAGGGGTTCTCTAGACTGGTGGCACTTAGAAGAAGTCTGCAGTCAATCTGTTACAGCAGATAGAATGCTGTGGGACATTTTGGAGCTCCTAAATATAGTACAGAGAAGGTGACAATAATTATAAAAGGTACAGCATGTGTCTTCTTTTGCTGCTTTGTTTGCCAGCAGTGGAGGAAAGCAGTGGGCCTTCTCTCTTGCGCTAGTTAGATTAGCTAGCAATGCTAAACAGGAGAACTCTTTTTATTCTGAGAGTCTGAAGGTCTTCCAAGTACATGCAATACTTTCCAGGGTTTGCCAGAAGCAGAAATGTATATTGCTTTAGTCCTGGCTGTGAGGTAATAGTCTGACAACATTTGGATGCAATAGGATGATTCATTATGGGTTGGAAGGAAGATTTATTTATAAGGGCTTTACAGTATTTTCTGTTCATTTCTGATTCATAAGCTAGGAATAATCAAGGCATATTTTATTTTCTACTTTCTATTTCTTATGTTAGCATTTTTCTGTTCACCTACCACTGATGTATTTACATGTCTTCTCTCATCAACCTACAGAGAACTAGCTCATCAATGTGAATGGGAGGCTTACTAATGAGTATGGTGGGATAAGTGAACCTTAATATATTTTTGCTGTGTTTATTTCCTGTTTTTATTGAAATTCTGTATAAATTTCATGCATTAAACATTCTTACTGTAATGCTCAAAACCTTAGTTAAGGTCTTTTGAGAAGAATCAATAGTCAGTACAGCATAAATCATGTATCCTAAGAATTTTAATTGGAATACGTGTGATTATTTAATAATCCTGTTCACCTCAACCACTGTGAGAATGTATACGTATATACAAATAGTACATTAAAAGTATTAGGAAATGGCTCATCATTAAAACCCTCTTTCTAACATCCATACTCACACAGACTCGAAGTTTCCCTATACACTTGGTCTGAGAATTTGCAACAGGAAATAAAATAAAGATGAAGGAGAGAGCTGAGATCTTGAAGGAGAATTAGGCACCAGAAATTATGGTGTTCTTGTTCCAGCTCTTACACTGACTCTGATACTTCCATTTCTGTAGCATTTGCCATCTCTGGATCTCAAAGTGGATTATAAAGAATAGTGATTTAAACCTTCCTGCACCTCTAGGAGATAGGTAAGCAATATTATTCCCATTTTACAGATGGAGAAATTGTGATACAGAGAGGCTTAGTGTTTATACTTTGAGTTTACTTATGAACACACACGCACTCACACACACAGCACCAGAATTAGCTGTCAGGACTTTTATTGCCCTGTTTTAAACTACTTCCATCCTCCTTTCCATTTAACCTCTCTGACTTATATTCCCCATCTGTAAAAAGACGGAAACTGGTATAGACATGGAGAGATTTCCCTGCACATAGATTTCTGTGCAGCTACAGAGGAAACAAACAAACAAACAAAAAAAAAAAACCACCATGGTGGACAAAACTTACTTTTGAAATCCAAAGTATTTTGTATGTTGGCAGAGGATACCTGAGGATTTGGGACAAGGATTTTTGTAGGTGGAGAGAGTCGCATGTGTTCTGCACCCTGACTCATAATATTTAGTTATTACTATAAAATGGCCTGATATAAGCATATTAATAAAAGTTTAAAATAAAATTAAAAAAAAAAAAGTACTGATTTTCATGGCAAAAGATTAGACTCAGGCAGCAGTTCAGACTCTATATTATCTGAAAGAATATCTTTAACAAATGTTGTGTGCCTCAACTACCAGGCTAATAACTCCAGTGCACTGTTAGACAGGAGTAGAAAGAAAGTAGTGCTGTGTGTCTATATAGTTTTGTCTCATGAAAGTCCTGTGTATGTACTGCAGTATGAATTTCTCAATGGCAGACAACAATCAAGACTACTGTACTTATGTAATTACAAGAGCATTGAAATTATTAATGAACTTTTGGAAAAAGTATTGAAGATCAAATATAAATCTTGTTATTATTATTGGAATTATTGTTTCTTGTTATATTTAAAATATATTCTTATAAAGTTGTCTAGAAATTTGATTGGTCTGATCCTATACTACCTCAAAAGATCGTGAAGATTCTGATCTCCTTAATCTTAACAAAACTCTTGCTGGAGCTTTTAAAAATCCTTTTGCATTCTGCTGCTGATTTGCTACAGAATGAAATTTCAAAACTGTAATAGATATTTTAATGTTAATAACAGATCTGGCAGGTGTCTGTGCATTGAACAAGTAGCTTACGAATAAATGTTTGTAACATTTTTCTGTATGCATCCCATGGGATAAGTAGGCTAGATCAAACAAACAATGCCATGTTAACATTTTTCTGTGAGTAAACTAAAGTCATTGTGATACAGTGATAAACCTCATATGTTTATTAGTGCATGTATCTATAGGTAATAAATATGGCTCATGTGTATATTTGTTAAATGGAATGGAGACTGGATCTGTTTGTTACATGCAGGCATGTATATATGGATGGCTTAGTTCAAGCTAAGTTTCCTTTTATTTTAGTTGTAACACTTCATGGTCAGGAATACACAGAATTTCAGGTAGAGAATGTAGTTGATTTGGAGCTAAGGTAAAAGCTGATTTTAACATTTCAGCTTTACTAAACAATAACAACAATGAAGACGACGGTAGTAATGGTACTAATAATGCTTCAGCAACTGAGCCAGTTCCTTGTCTCAACTTTGTGTGCAACTGAGATCAGAATTTAACCCAGGGTCTTTCTGAGTGCTATACAAATCATTTGTTACCTTTGCTCCCAATTACAGTTAAAATAAGCAGTGTCTTGAGATAATATAGCTAGCACAGCTGCTGGATTAGGATATGGGTTTGCTAATGCATTGACCTTTTTCATTTGTGTAACACAAGTTAATTTCCAGCCTAACAGTAAATGCTGAAATTTTAATTGTAGCACTAATGTACCATTTTTTCATCTCTCTGTCAAACCAGACTAAAGGGTCATTTGGTGATGAGGATAATGGTTCACTTTGAAAGGAAGGAAAACCAGCTTCTGAATCTGGGGGATTCTAGATCTTGCTTCAAATAACAAGACGAACTAGGAAAAAATAGGCTTGGAAATTCCTGTAATATTGAACTACAAGTCTGACTATTTGCCTTGTTCTTGTACTGTTTCTATAGAGGCACACTGGAATACTTGCCATGATGTGTTAGACAGAATAATAAAACAACATGAGAAGTTTGGTTTTCAGACTATCAAGCCTCAAAAAGACTTTTCTCTGAAAAAAATGAATCAACATTAAACTGTTTGCTACAATGGGAATTTTAAGCAACAGTTTGTGACAAGTTTTGATTATCTCTCTACACTTTAAGAAATACTAAACCTAAGAACTGTTGGGGACTGATTTTTTCCTTTTTCTCTCAGAAGTGTCTTTTTTTCTTTCCTGCAGCACGGAAAAGGATATGCTAGTCACTTCTACAGGACTTACCTGAAGCAGCATGATTTGCACAAAAGTCGACCAACAAAAAGCATCAACTTTCAACTTCATTATCTTGGCCATCCAGTTCTGTCTAACTGAAGGATTTGTGTGCTGTTGGAGACATCATGGCCAACAATAGGACCTAATTGCTCTCAGCAGGCCTGAGAAATGAGTTGAAATGTGTAGAACTGTAGAAACTTCAGAGGCAACTGATCTTGCCTCTCTGATCAGTGTGTGCCTGTTTACAGCACTATATATCTTTCTCTCTCCAAAATGTCACTGAGCCCTTTAGATGTTTATAATCACCACAAGAAGCCAATCGTACAGATAAAAGAAATGTGCATTATAAATGCAATATCACTGTTTTAAACTTGACTGTTTTATATTATTTTTGTGTGATCAAGTGTTCCCCAAACTATTCCAACTTTACAAGAGAGATTGTGATCATGTTCTTTTCACCCGTGGGTCACAAAAATGTTGTTAATCTGAAGACCCACCAAATTATCGAAGACATTCTGTAGTTTATACACCGTGTTGCAAAGTGTTTACTGTACTATTTCAAAGCTTCTAAATAAATATAAAATATATATATATTATATTATATATAATTTTGAGAAAAATGTGGTACAACTTAGTTGATTTTTAAATGGATTCATACAGTCTACACCATACACTAAAATGAGAAGGTAATTCAGGGTTCCTAAGCTATCCTTGCTAAAAACAAATATAAAATAAACCTTTAATAGTACTTCCCCAATATTCGTATCTTGGTCAATCCTGTTTTTCTTGTTTAAAAAAAAAAAAAAAAAAAAAAAAAAAAAGAGCTGTAAGCAACAACAACATTTTGTCTAAAAGTTGTAATGAATTTTCAATGCCAAAGATGCAGCTGTCAATATTACCAGAATGAGCGCTATGTACTATCAGAGGTATAATTCAGTCTCCATTATTTTGATGATATTTCTATGCTTTTTAATTTGGAATCATAAAACCTTTTATAAGGCTCTATAAGCTCACCTATATATGTTGTTGAAAAGAACACTGAGTGTCTGTACATTTTGCAATGTAAGATATATGTAAGTGAAGTAATTTAAGAAAATCATCCCAAACTCATAAATACGCATACGTACATAAACACACACACAAACACATGCACATCTCTCTGACATACTTTTGTGAAGCTATACAAATATATTGCCTAAAAATATTTCTCTTGTGGCTAGGAATAGTTATTGATAGAATTCAAACTACAAAGGCAAAGTATATGCCAAAATATCGACTCTTTCATCACAAAGGATGTTTGAAATTAGGAACACGGCACATTCTCATCTGACCCTTCTCCCATAGGAGTTTAAAAGGGGCTGATTAACCATCTCAGCTGGGAAAAGGATCAAGCCCTTTCATATAATCTTTATGTTCTGTAATAATTGTATGGTTGGAAATGGTATATTAGAGCAATTTTTTTCTATGAAATACTGAAAACAGTAAACTTTTAAAGGTAAATTCATCTCCATGGAGCTTAAGTACCATTTACTAAATGTAAAAATGTAGTAAAGTGCTTTTCTTCTTTTTTTTTTTCTTTTTGTTGTTGTTGTTTTTTTTTTCCTCCCCACTGTATCTTAATATCTGTCAAGTACTGAAAAGAAATGATAGAACACTGTGTTATCAAGCAACATCTACCCAAATTTGAACAAATGCCTGGGGACGATCCAATATTAAGACAACAGAAAATCTTTCATTGATTGCAGTTGAATTTGGATCATGCTGTTATACAGGAATTCTGATACCCCCACTAGTGCTGCCACAGGAGGAATGCGTGAGAAGCTGAATTTAGCCACTGCCATGTGGTTATTAAGTCTGGTTTTCTTCCCTCTGTCATTATTTTTGTTTATAATGACAGTTTCTAGAAGACAGATAATTCACCCATGTGGAAACCATCCTGCTGAGGATTCCTGAGACAAGATTCCTGATCAATTCCTGATCATTCTGGCTGCTGGACTGAGCTCTGAAGTTAATTTAACTACTCTGAACAAACATTATTAAACACTTTTAGTGGATATTTCTAGCCGATCTGTATAACTCAAATATATTTCGGGGCTCCTTTTAAAAATATGTATATTGTACAAAACACAATCAGAAGGGAGTGAAAACAGTGGTTACTGATTTGAACATACACCAACTATGGAATGTTTCTCTAGCTGTAGACAGTGGGACTTAGAGTCACCGATACGCCTTTTTAGTTTTGTGAAGAACAATGAAATTCGTGACATCACTTTCACTTAAAGGATTATGTTAAATGGTTGTTTCTGCTTTTAAAGGCCTCCAAGGAATTTGTTTTTCTTTGTTTCCAAGTACCTCATTAATATTAGATGTAAAGTAAGTTTGTTTTCAGGTTTTGGGAAGAAAAGAAATATTTTTTCTTTCTTTTTCAGAGACAGTGAAGTATTTTTATTTAATAAAGCTTCCTTCACAATTTGCATGCATTTTTTTTTTCTGAAAAACTTAACCATATCATATCACGTCATTCTTTTCCATAGCTGAACATTTTCAGTGAACTGTGTATTTGATACACACCTCGTTTTCCTTTTTTTTTTTTTTAAATTAATATTAGATAATACAGATAGTGATCCGTATATGCATAGAAATCCTTCTAAGTTCATAGGGAGAGTCCCAGAAGGAATTGTGATAGGATGTGGGACTCTTAGAAACAGCAAGTTTTTAACTACTACATCCTCGGCTCCCAAAATATTTAAACACTTCTGTGGATTTCCCTAGTTCACTGTGAATTTCAGTATGCTAATGTTTGATGACATGAGGTTTAGGTCACATTAAATAACAGTACCTATCTGTTATGACCCAAGAGAAGTACTGAGAAGTGCATTTGGCCGTACAGAGGTTCAATCCCTTCCCTGTTTCTATGTTGTAGTGGGGAAGATACCTGTTGCATCCAGCCACCTCCCATTGAAATTGAACTGTTCAGCATCTCCATGTATTTCATCATGCTACTAGGTGCCTATCTACAGTGATAGGTATGTAAATGCCTTTAAACATTAGCTTTTTGTATTTGCCTCTTCCTTTAAGTGTATGTGCTACTAATGTCTAAGGACTCTGATTTGCATATTGGGCAAAAAATAAAATGAAGTAGTTGGAAAATATTTAGGATGCATATTAAGAAGAAGTATCTACATCAGAAAGTTGGAGTAGGGAAGGTTCTGATACCTCCTTCTTTAAAGATTTTCAAGAGTTCAAAAAATACCTGTCAGGGATGATATAAGTGTACTTAAACTTGCCTCAGAGAAATAACATGGACTAGTCTCTCAGTCCTGTTCTGTAATTTTCATCGTAAGGCATACTGAGCTTCAGAGGATGTTATCTGTACACAGCTGTAGGAATAGAGATGTTCTATCCTTCAATTAGGTATCAGAAGCAATATTTAATGTTTAAATTTACATAAAAACTGCGAGCATAGTAGAACAAGCTGTCTTTGTGAAGAACTTTCTTTAGAGTAAATGAAAGTTCCAGCACAAGACAGTGTCTTACAGAGAATAACAAAATGAAACCAGATGTGTAATTTATTTATTTATTTATTAATTCCTGGTTTAGATGTGTAGCAACGGATATCTAAGCAACTTGCCTATTAAATTTCTTTCATTTCTTCCAGACTGATTGTTGCAAAACTGAAAAATACTAAAATGTTTCACTACTTGAAACAAAATTACCATTATTTCATGCAGGTTTTAATTAATCTGCCCACTGAGAAGGGAAAAAAAGAAGTATTTCCATTAAATAGTCTCAGCTGATTTGAACAAGGTGTAGTAATTTTTCAACATTATTGTTGCAAAACTAAGTGGAATGTCAATGCACAGATATATATTATTTGTAAAGATTATGCTTCATGCATTATAGTCACTATATATGTGTGTTGGGGGGGTATATGTGTGTATATATTATAGTTCAAAATCTGGTAAGTTGCCTCTGGATTTTTTTCTTGCAGGAGTATGGTCCTATCAGTAAATTCAAAGAGAAGGGTAGAAAACGCATTTATGATACTAGAAAATTAGACTTGTTCTTTAGTGTAGAATGGAGTTTTGTATTCAACATTTGAATTCAGCCCCTTCCTCATGCGTCACACCCACAATCAAACACACATTTCATTGTTTGACTTTAGAACTTTTACCTGCTCACAGCAGACTTTTTTTTCTTCTTTTTTTTAAGTGCTATCATTCCTCAGGGTAAAAGGTGGATAAATAGATAGTCTTCCTAGGCTGATAAATTGTCATTGCAATTTTGCAAGGCTGTTAAATATTTATATGTCTTATGTGGAGAAAGCTGATCATATCCTGCCATTGTTCCTTGTTCAAGTCTTAAGTTGTTTGGCATTGGGACTTTTTAATTAAAAATTATACAAAGCTGTAGGGGCCAAAGTAAGTAAGCATCACTGATATACAATTAGATATAGCAATTTGATTGCAAAACGTTGGTACCAGATCTCTACGAAGAACAGAAAAGTTATTCTGTTTGAAGCAAAGTGAAAGGCAGCCAGTAAGACTTAATTATGTTATGCTATGAAAAATTCTGAAACAGTGAGTTAAATCCATTGCACTGACCCCTACAATCAGAGCTCAGATTCATATTAAAGGTCTCCTTCACTTTTTTTTTCCTCTGATCTGCTGATCTGTCTTGATATGAAATGGATACATATATATGAACAAATACAGCCATTAAAATCCATTGCTGAAGCATCTGTGTTTTTGTAGATATCCTCATATGTAAGAAACGAGCAAGAACTAACGTGGACAGCTTTCTTGAATTGAAATTGTTTTTGAATTTGAATTTGTTAATAAAGATCATGATATTGTATGTTGGCTGGGCCATAAGGAAAAATGAAATCTATGTGGGTGTAGTTCTCCAGAAGGCAAATGCTTCATTTAGGAAGCATCCTGTCAAAAATGTGTAAATGTGAGTACTGGAAATCTTGCTGAGTCAAGATGAAACACACTGTGCCAAAACTTTCTTGTTCTCTGTGTCAGCACTAATTAAAATGTCCTCTGGATGGTTAACCATGGTAGTCATTCAGAAGATACCCAGAATGGCAAAAGAGATTCAGATAACATTACCATTCTTACTAAAGAGAGGTGAAGACAAGAAGTTGAATTTGTATTAAAAAATTTATATTATACAACAGATAAAATTCAGTTAAGCCATGCAATTCATGAAACAGTATGCTTCCAAATACATGCACTTCAGTGATTAAAGTTCACCTCATCATCAGCTTAAAAGCATATTTTGGGTAACTCATCTATGAGTTGCACTAAGAGTGAAGAGTAATGTATTGTATAACAATGCCTTACAACAACACGATAAAGTGAATGTAACCAAACCAACCTTAAGTTTTAGAAGCCTTGAATTCAAACATTCAGGCTCCAAAACTGAACTGTATTTTGTATGCATCAGAGCCTAATTCCATTAAAGGCAGTGGTCCAAGCTGCAGTGATTTGAAGGGGAACAAAAGAAAGTTCTCCTTTCTTTATGCACATGCATTTTTGAGCAAGAGCAATTTGCAATAAAAATATCTGACACCAAAAGATGGGAAACTTTACTAGCTCTGTTTTTAATGAGCTGTGAAATCAAGTTCTGAAATTTGGATGTGGCTATATGTCAGTTTAAAACAGACAAGTTTTGAGTGATTTTATTTCAAGGCAAAGTTGAATGATATCTCTGTTGAGATTTTCTTAGAAGACCACAACAGAAATGCAGTCCTGAAAACATATATTAATGTTTTTACAAATGGGAAAATAATTAAAAATTCACTGGAGAAAAGTGTGAATAAAGCCAGCAAAGAAATACCAGCCCCAATGATGAATGTTTCAGAAGGTTTTGCTTTAGAAGGTAACAAATGTCCTAACGACCTTCTCTCTTTTCAGATTTACTCTGAAAGGTATTTCCTATCACATTTTTTGCTCTAAGTTTTACTTGGGATATAGAAGCAGGGTGTATATAGAAGGGTCTCCATGTGTATGTGGATGTTCGGTGAGAATAAAATAGAAAAAAAGACCTAAATGAAGCCTGATGTCAAAACTACATAGTAATTTCATCTCCAACACTACTTTTCTAGATGAGTTTCAGAATAATCTAGAGCAAGAACTTTATGGGATGCTGGCAGGAGAGCAGTGGTATGGGACTGTTCAGCCATCAAGAAGAAAGAGAGTGCTCTTCTTTTCCTAGTCTTACTGATGGCATTAATTGGTATTTAAGTAGTGCTCTGCTGAGGAACATAAAAATCACAAAACAGAAAGATTTCACCATGAGAGCAGTACATTTATTATGGCTTTATGCTATCTACAAAAAAAAAAAAAAAAAAAAAAGATGATGAATGCAAGGCAACATTATTCTGCTCAAACCCCCAAAGATGAGACTAAATGATGCCCTTGGAGATCATGGCCATTCACTTTTTGTTACAGGCTTGGCTTGATTTATATTATGACTAGCAACAAAGAAAGAAGACAGAGAATGAGTGCTGGAAGTAAAAGCCAGTTAATTAATGCAATCTAGGGAGAAAATGCAGTATACCTTGAACTGAAATCATTAAACCTCACTGAGCTTCTGGAAAAAAAACAAAACAAAACAAAAAAAAACAATAAAAAGAAACAATCCCCTTGATGATTGGATGATCTTAGAGGTCTTTTCCAACCTTTATGATTCTATGATGCTGTGTCCTGTACACATTTAAATAAGATCAATCACAGCTGAGTTTGAAAAACAGTGGCTGGTGACATATCATAGTCTTTCTTACACTATGGGGGGGCAGCAGGGACCAGTCCTCAGCACTAGCAACTCCTGGAGGATGGGAACGGAGCTTGGGGTAGGAGTCAGGATCAGGTCTAGTGAGGGGAACTGGGGTCAGAGATACCATATAGAAACTTAAATTAAGCTTGCTGGGTTTAGATTTGCTAACTGAGTTGTTATCATCAATTCCTGTGTTTTAGATTGAGGTTTATTTCATTTTACTCAGAAAATCTGATCCAAGAAGTAGGAGTAACACAGAAACAATTCCAGGCCAAAGCAGGAAGTTTACCTTTTCTTTTTTATATAATTCATTTTCAGACCTCCACTGTTGAGTGGCATGAAAGGCATGAAAACTAGTAATAAAAAGTATTGGAAGCCTGCACGGTGTTTTACTGGACTGGAGAAATTTCTTTCCTGTTTCTGTTCTATCTGGAGTAAACTGTAAACCACCATTCGCATGCAGTTGTTAGTTTTTCAATTCTTCATTTGCACAGTGAAATCTAAAACTCCATTGAACATGCTGCTAATATTCACAGATCTAAAGATTCAGGAAAAACAAAAACAGAAATCGTCTTATTTTTCTCATCCAAAAGAGAACCTTTTGTAGTGCAAAATCTATGAGTAGCTGGAAATTGAAAAAACATTCATTTAAAAGTTAGATTTCTATTGACTGCTGTTCTGTGTGCTTTATATCCTTTATTGGTAAGCAAAATGTACTCCAGTGTTACAGCAGATGCCTGTATTACTATCCTTATTTTACTGAAGCATAACAGAAATTTCATAATGCTGTTTATTGTAGAGGTGGGAATAGAATCTAGTTCCTAAATCAAAATAATAAGAAAACCAACCAACAACAGTGATTATAATATAAAATAATGTAAGCCCACATGGGTGCTACAATATCAAGATCTCCCCACATGCAGGTTAATGAGCTAACTAGCAGTCTAGAGAGCAATATGTAATTTGGTGCCCTTGGTCTTTCTGTCAAAAGAATATATAATTATTCTTTGTAAAATGGGGCAGCTTCAAAGAAAGCAATGAAGAGCTCTTCATCTTTCCACTCAGAACTTAAATCCTTCTGGATTTGATGATTAGCGAGGGCTGGGAAAAGAAAATTGGGTCTAGATCCCATCATATAAAAGAAGCATTTGTCCTCAGGGGCCAAAATTATGGGTAAATATTATGATCAGTATGGTATAAAAAGGGCCTCCTACAGTACTTCTTTCTCTGGCAGTGTTCTGTTCAATACGTGTCTTCTCAGTACACTTAAAAATAGGATCCTTCAGAAAACCCAAGGTGTTAAAGGCTGGGTACATTTCCAGAGCAGGTGGTATGACGAGAGTATTTTTTCAGGACTTGAGAAATCTTTATTCAGTTCTCCCTTTCTCAGATAATCCAACTTAGAGCCATTTCTAAAATTAGAGTGTTGTCTCCTATTTTGCTTTTTCATTTTACAAAAACAATTAAACATTTATTACTGCAGGAATTATGTACATGTGCTACCTTATACAGATTATCACTCACTAAATGCAGACTCATTTGCCTGCTCCCCAGTGAATAATATTTTATACAAAGTTTTTGCTCAATAGATATTTGTAGTTTGGTGTACAGAATGATACTAGGCATATTATGGAACCATTAGAGAGCTTGCTTTCTTGCCAAAGGGAGAGAGCAAGAGAACAAACCGCATCTGACATGTTAGTCATATAAACAAATGTTTTATTGAAAAACACTCAGACATAGTGGTGGTAAGGGCAGTCTAAAAATCCAATACTAACAGAAAGCATTACTGGGAAGGACTTACCTGGCACTTACCTGCCAGATGTTGAAAAGATCAGAGATTTTGGACAATTGGCTAAGTTCCCAGAAAGGAAATCTTTCCTAAGTCATCCCCTTGAGGACAACAGAATTACTGCAGCAGTTAAGTTGGGAAAAGTCACTTTTCCTTGCTTAAGTATCTGCACACTAGCATTATAGGCTGGAATGACAAAAAGAAAAAAAAATAAAGAATGGGATTTTTGGAATTGCTGGTTTAAAAAGAGGATTTGCTCAGCCCTCTAACTCCCTTGAACTATTTTGATGGCCTCAGACATCCTGAGGCTGTATCTGGTCCTGATTTCCCTGGCTGAGCCTGATCTGACCTCTACCAAGGGACAAAGTCCCAGCCTCAGCTCCTCTGCACCCAGACAGTAGGAGGCCAACGCTCCCAGTTTTCCTGCTTGACTGCAGGACCAGCTCTAGCAATGCCTTCACCAATTTCATCCAATCTTTTCCTACAGACTGTACTAGTGCCATGCAAAACATGCCTTTGTTGTAAGAGATATTCCAAAGAGGGCAGAAAAAGGAATATTTCACTTTGAGATGAAGTTTTGATAATTTTTTTTTTCCTTATTGCTATGTTACTGTAAAATACTAGAGTATTTAGACTGCAGAAAATAGCTGTTTCAAATAAAGAACATTTCTTGTGCATGTGTTGTCACTAATATTTCCCAAGGTTCTTCTGTCTTCTTGGTCTTGGTTTGCTCTTGCAAAAAAAAAAACTTATACCTACAAAAGTTCTGCCTCTCCTTTTCCCCAGTTTCCTTTCCATCCCAAGATGCTTAAATTGGCTTGAGAGTATCATGAACAAGCAAGGTGATTGATCAACCTTTGCTTATAGGAGAGAAGTGAATATAAATTTATTTGAAGAATTTTTCTACACTTATTGGTATGAAGCTAAAATCCTCCTGTAATACTAGTTTAATCTAAATAATCAATAAGAATAAAGGTAGGTTCGTAGTCCAGTGTGTACTAGTGTGATTCTTGTCTATACCAAGTGAATATCTTGTCCTGTCATCTATCATAAATGTACACTGGCCCATTAATCAAAATACCAAACAACTATTTAGAATTACATTTTTATAACTGAGTGAATATACGTAAAGAATTCGTGAGTGCAAACATTTAAAAAGTGAGATACTGGTATGTTACAGAATACATGAGATGATATTAAAGTGTATCTGAATTAACCTGTTTGTACTACTGAAGCAAATTGGTAATAGCTGAAGTCAATCAGTTTTTTGGCAGCCACTCAGACTATACTGTTTTCAGACTGTTGCTAGAACTGAAGACCTATCCCTGCTCCCATCCTATTTCCAGGATTGGTGTTCCTCTGGGGTCTTTGAAGAAGGAGGAAAGGTATGACAGAGACTGTTATTTCTCCCTGCTGGTGAGAACACCTCTCTGGATTGATTTTGTATTTTAACACCCTACTCTATTCCCTCTGCAATTTATCTCAACATATAGAAGCAAAATTGGGAGAAAATAGCCAAAAATCTCAGAAGGTTTTGAACCCTTAAACAATATGGAAGATCACAAGAAGCTCATTCAAGTTAGAAGAATCTGCTCATCACCTTGAATTATATCAGCACCATCCTTCTCTTTATTCCCCTTAGAGTGTGTGGAGTCAAAGGCAAAATGGTATAACAAATGACACTCTGTGGCCTGCTGATTTCTGGCTGCCATTTGTATGTTAAATCACCAGCAGCTGTCATGATCAAAAGGAGAAAGTAAGTCAGAGTTGGAGGGGAACAACACACACACACACACACACAAATGAGGGATTGATTCCTTAGGGGAGGAAAGCAATATGAAGTGCAGATGGAGTGCTATAGACAATACAGGTGATGAATGAGTAACTCACAGTGTTGTAAAAGGAACATGGGGTAAGTGCTTTATAAGCGTCATTTACATGTCTCAGTACTTGTGACCAAATTTGTATTGTGCTTTGCCTCTCAAAATGTGAATGGAAAATGCCTTTAAATGTCAAGCATTTTTATTAGGGTTGTTTATGTGCACTTATGCTGTACAATAGTTAATAAAAGCTGCAAAGCTTTGGAGCCTCGTAAGGTTACAGCTAGTTGTCGTATTCTTGACGTTATGCCATCTGCTTCCTAGCACAATTGATTTACTTTATTTGGACATCACCAAGAAGCCACTTTTGGGTTACCTCTCTTTGGACAAGCTGGAGAGCCCTAGACAGCAGACCATTGCTGCTGAAGCACCACCTGGTCCTTACCTTGGCTGAGGAGAGGTTCCTACATAACTTGAGACAAAAGGGAATTTGTTGCTTTTATGCCTAAAAAGCCTTATTTTATGAATTTTTGAGCATCCAGAGCTCTTGTTTGGGTCAAAGGGTGCTAGATATATATACTTAGTATTTTTCAAAAGTAACTTAGTACATCAAAAAACAGTCTGACTTCCTTTCTCTCATAATTATGTATGCGTGTTTCCATCAGCTGTATTTCAGTGTTAAGTTTTCTTTGTTCAACAAACACAGAATACACTTACAGATGTCTGATGGGAAAGTATAGTGAATCTTTCTTCCTCCTTTAGCTGCATAATTATGCAATCCATGCTGAGCACTGTTTTGCAGGTAGAAAGTTATGCATGAAACAGTGTTGAATTCCTCGTTTGTAGACTGGATACCTTTCAAGTGATTGCATCTCACCTGCCACAGCTGTTAGCACTTCACTAGAAAGTGTCTTTCCATTATGGCCTGTCACTCTTCAAGAGACATCCTCCCTGCTTGTTCATGGTCTCTGCACAGCATTGCTTTCTCTTTGTTAGATGGATCACTTCTCCAGAATTCACAACCTTTAATAAACACACCATCAACAAAATGCTTTCATCTATTCTTTAGATTTTGTAACATCTCTAGAAATTATTTTTCTCCTTCTGCATGTTTTGCATAAACTTGTCAGCAAATCTATTTGCAACATTTTCAAGGAACTAAAATTTTTATTTATTTTTTCTTTTCAAATCTTTGTTCTTCCCCCAGCTCAGTATCTATATATCAGGTGACTTGCACTATTTGGCACAGTTTTTTAACCACTCACCATGACAATTGAATTGATCATATCTGAGCTCAGGGCTCAGATATCCCACTGGTATCAGCATAAAAGAACATCTGAATTTTTATGAAAAATATCTATAGCAGAGTTTTAAGCTCAGTCTGTGTTATGTATTGACATCTGATTGTGTAAATTCTCAGCTACAATACACTATTTCTCAACACTACTTCTCACCACCATTAGCTATGCATTTTCACAAGTGATGAACAAGAGCCTGCATGCCACATTCATATAGCTGTAGCAAAAATCTTGTATTTCACACTGCTATCACCACTGCTGAAATTCACTTCCCACTGCCTCACTGCGCTCACATCCACTGTTTGGTCTCCACAAACATTCAGCAAGTGCTGATGAATGTCAATGAGTGCAATTTTTTTCTGCTTGAAGGAATTCAGTTCCACACCTTTCCTTCATAAGTGCTTCCACGTGTGATATGATGCCATTTTGTCAGACTGTCCCTCTGCTGCCACATGTCACATGACAACAAAATACAATGGAATATTGGTGAGAAGATTCAAACTCTACTGCCACATCCCCAACATCCACTGACATCATGGGCCAACATAATAAAATAGGATCATATTTGATCTGTTAATGGGCAAAATATATGTAGTATGTGAATTCAAGGACAAAATACTTTTCCTGATCATACTTGGTTTTGGATATCAGACTTTTATCTGTCTATCAATACTGGTAAAACAATAGCAGATAGGATTCGTAATCATAGGTGGAGCACTAGTACAAGTGAAAGCACAAACGCACTAATAAAAGATGGCCTCACCATGTTCATCTTACTGTTTAATTTGGGCAGTTTTGAGCACCTCAATACAAAAAGGACATTGAGGCGCTGGAGCAGGTCCAAAGAAAGGCAACAAGGCTTGTAAAGGGCTTGGAGAATATGCCCTATGAGGAGAGACTGAAGGAACTGGGACTGTTTAGTCTGGGGAAAAGGAGGCTGAGGGGAGAATTTATTGCTCTCTTCCAATATCTGAAAGGTGCTTACAGCAAGAGTTGGGTTGGTCTCTTCTCACTGGTGATAGGTGACAGGATGAGGGGAAATGGCCTCAAGTTGCACCAGGGGAGGTTTAGGTTGGATATCAGGAAAAACTTCTTTATAGAAAGGGTTGTTAAGCACTGGAATAGACTCCCCAGGGAGGCAGTTGAGTCACCATCCCTGGATGTGCTTAAAATCCATTTGGATGTGGTGCTCAGGGACATGATTTAGCAGAGGGCTGTTAGAGTTAGGGTAGTATGGTTAGGTTGTGGTTGGACTTGATGATCTTTAAGATCTTTTTCAACCTGAGCAATTCTATGATTCTACAATTCTAATTATCAGAGTCCAAGGCAGAGCTTAGAGATAGAAACAGAGGATCACAAGGGAAAACATCCAACAATGAGAAGTGGGAACCTGATCTACACAGAACCGAAATTTGGTGGTGGTACCAATCAAATGCATGTAGGAAAGATGGCTAGCTGGCAAAGCACTAATAGGGACACAAAAAGTTGAAGATTAGAGTTTTTCTCAGAAAAAATATAAGCCCAGAATTTCAGTACTTGTCTAAGATCCAGAGGTCTACCTGGAGACTCAGAGCCTTGAGAAGCAATCAAGACAAAACCCTGAATTTAAGATGTAGCAGGCCTTTCTGAAGATCTCAGGTTTGTGTTCTGGTTGGATATTATAGCGCATATCCATTCCATGCAAATTTAGGTGCTGCTGTCAGGAGATTACATTAGGATGTAACAGTAAGGTGTTAGATAGCTCAGGAAAAGAGCTTATCAGGGAGAGCTGAAATGAAGCAGCACTGAAACAACTCCTGGAGATGCTTACCTGGCCAAGAGGGAGCTAGTGACAGCTGAGCTCCAAATTCTCATGCTTCACTTAAGTGCTAGAAATTCAAATAAATAAACTCAAGTCTAGGATCTCTGTCTTCATAAGTTCCAAGATACAGAGTCCTGTGTACAGGCTGTGCATGAATCAGAGAAAATTGCATTTTTAAAACCTTGGCTAAAATGAGTAACTGTGTCCACGTGTTGCATTTGGGTGCCGGTGCCATGGTCTAAGCCTTCACTTGGGAAGTAGCATGCACTTGGTCTGCCCTCATCTGTGGATGGCCTTTTTGGGTCTTCCTTCACATCACTGCTGTGCATGCAGGACACAGCGCAGTGACTGCACACTGGCCCATTATGGAGAATAGGGAAGTACATTTAATCAATCTTTTCTCTTGAGACCCAAAACCCAACAGAGGTCTCAGATCCTAATTAGGCAACCAATAGCATTTGAAACAGTAACCTGATGTGAGGCTACTAATGAAGCTGGAGCTTTCTTACTGGTACAAAAATATACCTTTTTTTAATACATTTTAATTGCTGGTTACCATTATTTTAAAATAGTAGACAGCAGCTGAAGTTTTAAATCAACAACACATACTCAAATAGTACTGCAGTTCATTATTAGCTTGGAAGAAAACAGAGCAACGATTATTTCCCTAATTGTCCTTAAAGTCATTATTACATATGCAAGTACAATTTGGTACTCTCCAGAGTCTTTCCCTCATTACACTGTGTGATTCACTAAATTACACGATTGTGATTAGTGCGGCAATCGGTGTCCAAGTGGTATCAGGCAACTACTGGGCTCCTTTTGCGGAGGTCAATTTAATTACATTGTGCATGACAGAAACCAGGCCAACTGAGTATTGCCTTTGCCACCAGCAATTGACACCTGAGTGTTAATGAGGTGGTAATTAAGAGTTGGCACAGACAGGCACATCTTAGTGTTTGGGACTGGGATTACCATATGCTTCAGTGCTTCTTTGCTAAAAGCCTGAAGTTATTCATTTTCTAAAATATACAGGATTCTAAAATAAAGGCAAATTATTACTTTTCCAAATAACAAGCAAGAAAACACTCCTAATCAGGACTGAGGGCTGTCTCTCATGAACTTTTGAGAAATCCTGTCTTTCTAATTGCAACCTTTTCACCAGCATTTTATTTTTTGTAATACATATTCTCACACTAGAATTGCCTATAATCAAGATGTTTCAAAGTGTTTAAAAATAAAAACTTACTGTTATGAATTTTACTGTAGTTTTTCCTAGGAAATGTAATCAGAACTAAACCCATACTGAAAGTTTTCTTATAATTTAGAAAGCAGTACATCATCGTTCTCGTAGAAGAGAATAAAGTTGAATAACAATAACACTAACAAACAGGTATTTTACTAATAAAAGGCTTCAGAGACAGAAATGGTAGTTATACATTTCCTGTTTTTGTTGATTTACATGAGCTGTTCCAGTGCCTTTGAAGGGCCAGATTATTGTCACCTTCCATTACTAAAATGAAATGTTCCATAATATAAGTTCATATCTGTAATTCTAAACATCCTGGATGCAAACATTCTGATTATTGATAGTGGATTTGATATTGATATTGGTTTTAAATCTTCAGGGAGGCTTTTCTCAGCCAACCAGTGACTACTAGTGTTTCAAGCTTGTCTTAGAAAAACAGGAAGGAGTGGGGTTTTCTGCAGTATGTCACCTACAGTGGGTGACAGGGGTCTGATTTTGCAGAAGTTATTGTGAGAAAGTAACAGCAGCTCACCTGGAGTGGCTTTCTCAGTACCTTTATGCTGCTCCAAAAACAACCTGTGGATTTATGATGAAGAAAGAAGAAACTGAGGAAGAATACTAAGCTTAAGGGGAACTGAAAAAGGAATGGCCTAGAGAGTGTGATGGCAAGTCAGTGGAGAAGAGTGAAAAATTAGAGAAGCCTGGAAAATTAGAAAGAAGGAGAAGAAAAAGTTATGTGGTAGAGAAACCATAAGTTCTTTACTATGAGAGTGGTGAAGTGCTGGAACAGGCAGCCCAGAGAGTTGTGGATGCCCTGTTCCTGGAGGTGTTCAAGACCAGGTTGGATGGGGCAGCCTGGTCTAGTATTAAATGTGGAGGTTGGTGGCCCTGCATGTGGCAGGGAGTTTGGATATTCATGATCCTTGAGGTCCCTTCCAACCTGGGCCATCCTGTGATTCTGTGTGAAACCACCTCTGAAATACAATTGCAGAAAAGCAGTATTACAGATAATCATGATTAAGCTGCAAATGTTCCGGTTTAAATTGATTATGTTGTTCCTTTAATCTGGTTACTACGTGCAACTCAACTTGAAGAAAAAAAGAAGTACTTGCCAGATGTACTTTAAGCCAAGTAGGTAAAGCAAGTAAGGTAAACCAAAAATATTCTAATGATTTTTAAGCGTTTTAAGGAGTTAACTGTTCATGTTCAGTAAGTCTAAAGAATATTATGGCTCACCTGATTTCAGTAGCATTTGTGGCTATAATTCCCATATATCGCCTTTTGCCATATAAAGGGGCAGCATGCTACAGTCAAAGCAAAACCATTTTATACAATTCATTTTCAAAGTATAGTTTTTGGAGAAGGCCTCTTGATGGATTTGCCTATTTAAAAGGTCTCTTCTTTAACTTTCATGACATCTTTAGCCAGTGAAGTTGCTTCAGAATGCTCCTTCCTCAAGAGCTGGCAGCAGCTCATGGGTAGGACAGTGGGGGAAGCTCTCCATCTCTTCAAAGATCACTTAAACAACTGGGCCTTGCAGCATGCCTTAAGGTCAATAAAGCGCAGGGCAGCACAGGAGGAGAGAGTGAGCTTTGAAGTGGAGGGCCCCTTGTAACGGCTACATTATTTTATAGAGGAAGACTGACTCAGTACAGTAGCTTAGACAATTTTCCAGTGGCTTTACAAATCCACAGACTGTTCACATCAGATGAAAAATGTATTAACTTTACTGAATCTTAGTTGTGGGATTTACTTCTAATTTTCTTCTTTTGAGGAGTTTGCTTTTTTCCACTGAACCCTCTGTAGGACATATAGCCTTTTATATGCAGATTGCTATAATTATGCTTTGAAATAGCTTTGAATTCCCAGTGGCTTAAACTGAGAACATGAAAGGGCAAATGTTACGCTGAGCTGAAGGATATGAAAGTGGTACGTACATCAATCTAAAATGAGATATAGGGACGAACAGCTCTTTACACAGGGATGCCCGCTCTTGACAGGTTATTGAAGGATCTCTGCAGCCACAGAGGCTGTCTTGGGTAGCACGAAAATGTTGCCTGGGGAGAGCTTATCAGCTTACATTTAATACTGAAAGGTGAGGCAGTGCTGCATGAGGCAGGAGGAGCAGGCCACCACAGAAGCAGGCCACCCCTGTAGGGCCAGCACTGCCTCCTGGCTCCAGAAGAGAAAAATGGAAACATATTTGTAATGCAATGAAAGTATAAACAGACAGAACCCCGTGGAGTGCAGCAGTTCCCACTGTGGCTGGAGTGGCCTGGGGTAAGAAATAAAGGCCCACGTGCAGACATCCCAGTGGGCTTCTGCTTTGGGAAGAAGAGGCAGAAGCCACAAAGCAGCCCCTGCTACCATGCCAGGTGAGCTGGGGTCTGTGGAAGCAGCTCCCAGCTGCTCTCCTTGCAGGGCCCTCTGTTGGGCTGACAGACCACCATTGTGGCTGAGCTGCTGCACCCCTGTCCTGCCTGCCCTCTTCATCACCACTTCACCTCTGAGAAAGCCCACAGCAAAGTGTTGACATATTTATTACTTTATCTTAGATTGATTGATCTATGCAAGTCCAGGCTTGCATTTGCTGCATATCACGGTGGTCTTCCCCATGTTACTCCTTCTCTGGAGATATTTAAGACCCACCTGGACTCCTACCTGTGCAGCCTGCAGGAGGGAGCCTGCTTTATGGGGGGATTGCACTCGATGATCTCTAGAGGTCCCTTCCAACTTCTACAGTTCTACAGTGATTCTATGTGCCAGGGCAAGAAGAACAGGAAAGCTAAACACAACTATTTTAGGTGCTACTGTTGTACCAGCATAAAAAATTATGTTACAAAAGTTGCTACTGATCTGCTTTTGAAAAGCTGTGCACGTTTGTTGCTTTTTTTTCCTAAGAATGGAAATGCATCAGGTCCTTTTACAGGTAAAGTGTAAAGTGTTTTCTCTGTTTTAATGCAGCAAGCTAAATTATGTGCACATATATTCCACTTTTGTTTAAAAGGCACTGTCTACAGAATTACTAAGTTTTTTTGTTGTTGTTGTTTTTGTTCACATAGGAAGGACTTGCAATCACACCCTCAAAAACGTTGTACACTTCCTAAAATTAATTTCTTGCATAGTACAGCAGGAGGAAGTCCGGGATTCCTTTGGAAGTCTTGAAGGTCCACGGGCTCCGCCGGCAGCCGGGCAGGCAGAGGAGCCACGAGAAGCTTCTGGAAGGGAAGACGGGCGCTACAATACGCGCCATCAGCCAGCCTGGCGGAGGAGGGGACAGCTGTTAGGAGTGGGCTGTGCCGGGAGAATTCGCGGCGCTGCTGTGTAAAAAGGTAAAAAATACGTGAGAGGCGGTTAAATCAGGGAAGGGAGGAGGTTGGGAGGCTGTTGTGAGGCTTGGTTCTGTGCGTGGTGTGGTAGCGAGCAAACTGCGGGGCTTTGGGGCAGGTGGTGGTGTGGGTGCGGGTGCGGGTGCATCTGTGCTCGGGGTGAGTGGCAGGATGCGGCTTGGGGCTGTGCAGTGATGGGCTGAGCACATGTCCTCAGCTCACCGGCCTTCGTGGCTTTGTTCAAAGGCAATGAAAATAAGTTAGAAACAACAACAAAAAAAAAACAAAATAGGAAGTTTGGGCTGATTGATATCACCAGAGCTGGAGCAAATTGCGTCAGCCAGGCTGGCTTCGTGTGCTAGAGTAAGGTGTGAGGGATTCAATTGGTAACTGTGAGCCTGAATGTGCTAACGTGCTGCAAAAACCTTCAGTAAAACGTAAAACCCTGTCCTGAGATGGGATTAAAGAAACAAACAAACAAAAAAAAACCACACACACACAAAAAACACAAGAAAAGGGTGAGATAGTGTAATCAATGAGTGGGGAGTCCTGTAGGATGCTATTTCTGATTGTTACTCTAGATGCATTTCCCTTCAAGGCTGTAGCGGGAATTAGACCTCAGTGTATTTTTTTGGGGGGGGGAGGGCCTTAATCAGCAGAAACCAACCTCTGTGTTCATCTTATTGATGTTGCTCTAAAAATAGAGGCGTAATAAATAATGAAATAGAGCCGAGTGAAAAATAACTGCTTTGGAGGTAGTAATTTCTGAATCTTGTAATTATTTATGTATATTGATGAAAGCCTGCTTTTTGTTTGTTTCTTTTGAATAAGCACGGAATGAAATCTAAGAATGTCAGAATCTTTTGCTGTAGTGGTCAGGTGGTGGTGGTGGTTACACACGAGCTCAAGAAATAGCCCTCCTGCCCTCTTCTCTTTCATTCTGCCTCCATTAAAAACGTCTGCCTTGATTGAGCTAGCCAGCTTGAAAACTAATGGATCAGCTAGTTGAAAACCTTAATTGTCTTTTGGTACTTGAAAATGGATTATATTACGTGTTCAGAGCTATGAAGGATAAAAGAAAACTTCATGTGCATTAAAATTTTGTTATGTAATAGCTAGATGCATTTGACAGTTACTGTGTTTTGTTTGTTTGATATGGCTTAGAGCTTGAGCAGGAAGTTGTAGTTTGAGATGTTTGAGAGAGGTTTAAATACTTCACAGGTATTCAGAGTGCTACTCTTAGTTGGATGTGTTATGTAGAGCAGTTCCTCAAGTTTTTTTTTTTGTTTTTTTTTTTAATTGCACACTCTGCCAGAAAGAAAAATCTTTGAGCATGCACTTCCAATGTTTTGATTTCTGTTCATAAATTAAATACATGTCCAACATACTCATGTTATGTATGTTACAAAACGTACAGAAATGGAAACTAAAAGAGATAATGATGCAATACACAGTATTTAAAAATATTTTTTATTCATTAATGATGCAGAACATTTTTTTTCCTGTGCCTCTGTGGATTGATTTGATGTATGGGAACTGCTGAGTCACGGCCTGAGCCACTGATTGATCACCTGGGGAAAGGACTGGGTACCCTGGGAGCACAGGGCAATTCAGCTGTGTGACCAGAGAGAGTGTAGCCTGGCTGCACCTCTCCTAGACCTTATTTAAGGGCTGATTGCCACTGGGGAGGGATTTCTGGTTGGAGATCCCTCCTTTGTGGAGTCCTTTCTGCAAACCTAGATCTTTGGAGACAGGTGAGCACACTTATTTCCTGTGAAATACCATCCTATTTGTGCTGGTCTCTTTGTTACATTTTTGTAACGTCCTTCCACTGTGCTAATCTTTCCCACTGTAAAGTTTGCACGCTCCCTGGGTTCTATGCAGCCTGCTTTGGAGGCTACTGATTTAGCATATCTTTAGAGCTGGTCAACTAAAAACCAGCTGTAGAAGTTGTGTAAAAAAAAAAAAAAAAAAAAAAAAAAAAAATTGATAATGTCATTTAAAGCAAATGTTTTTACTACTCTAGAATTCATTGTTCTATTTCTATCATCCTCTTTTCCTTCCCCCTTTCTCTGCATTCAGATTCTTCCCTAGGTTATCAGCTTCGTGAGGTCATGTATCCTAATTCAAATGCTCTGGCTGTGAGCACTGTGTTTGGTTCAGCTGTGGAAATACATAATGAACTTAGTTATACCCTTTGCTGATAGTCTTTGCAATGATTGTATCTTGCAACTTCTTTAAGAGTTGAAGTTTTGCGAAGGCTAGGAAAGTTTTAATGAAGTTCTTAGATTGCTAAGAACTTGAATATTTTAAAGCTTTTGATGGGATCTGGAGATCAAGACCTTGTAATTTCTGGGAAATGGGAGTCAAGTTTGTATTGAAGTTCATGCGTATGTTCCACTTATTATTTTATTTTATTTTATGCTGTAACTGGTTTCTCAGCTGAAAGCTTTTCTTCTGCACTGAAAAAAGTGATGAGAATGCCACTATGAACAATTCATTTTCTTCTTTGTAATGGACAAATTTCAGGCAGTGGGAAGCAAGAGAGAACTTAATGAGAAGTCTGATTTAACTGATAAGATCTTCTGTCTTAGAAATTATTTGGTGTAGGCAATGGAGTTGTCTCTTGCTTTTCAGTGAAGGAAATTATTTAAAAAACAGAAGTTGTGCTTAGTCTACCACTTCAAAAATTACATGAAACTCCTCAAGGAACTGAGGAAAAGCAGGACAGGTATTCTCATTCTGAAATCAAGTCCTTGCTTTCAACAGGCAGATATGCAGTAACTTCACACACATTATCACATGAAGATGCCACGTTTATCATTGTTTATTAGGAATAATGCTGTGTTTATCAGCTCATTGGTCCTGTAACCTCACAGAAAAATTATCCAGTGTCTGACTTGAAATGGCTTTTTTTAATGCAGCACATTGTGAAGGTTTTTGGATGAGAGAGATGCAGGTGTCTCCAGCAGGAAATTCTGTCCTGTCTTCTGTTCCTGTTCAGGTGAATTTGCAGCAGAATTTTTAGATAGTCTATAGATTCTCATAGAAAAATGAGTGCACTGAATGCAAGACCAATCCAATTTGTTGATGAGAAATACTGGCTGAAAACAGTGCTAGCATCTACCTGAATCTCATTTCTGAGCTGGTGATATAAGTTTTATTTATTTACTGTATCAGATACCTGGAAAACAAAGTTCAGAGTTAGGTAATTATCATGCAAACTGACATCAGGTGTACAGGTAAGTTTGAAAGTATAGCAGGCTAAATATTCAAGAATGTGTTAAGTGAGTGTTCAGAGTTTAGAGTAGTGCATTAATAAAGGTGGTATAAGGAGTGTTTTGCCGATCAGGCAAGCTGAACAGTGAATGCCACATTAAGTTGCCTCTGGAAAGAGAGGATGATCTGTTTACAGTGTCCTGGCTGCTGCTGTGCTGTTTACTATGTCATACTGCCTCTAGAAAGGGAAGAGGGGCGAAGTGCTGCTTTCCTAGCATACTCAGGCTGAGGGAGGTTGTGGTCAGCTAGTGAGATGAGCTGCAAGTGGAGATCCTGCTTTCAGCAGTTCAGGGAACTGCTGGCCAAGCCAGACTTCGGGAGTGATGAAAGACTTGGCACCGAGCCGAGGGAGGATTGTCTGATGTTTGCTTAACTTGGGGAAGAGCTGAAAGCTGCTGCTGGACTGGTAACTGGGACTGCAAGGGACCCCTTTCCTTGTTTCAGAGATGTGAATAGTGGGAGGGAGACATTCTGCCTCAGCAGATTCTTTAATCTGATCATCCACTAGATTTAAGATTTTTCCGCTTAGGTGCATCTTGCAAAATGATGTCTGAAAGCATTTTAATAAAGCACAGTTAGAGTCTGTAAGCCTGTTCTCTTTGAAGAAAAAACATAAAAAGATTAGGCAGTCACCCCTCCAAGCCTTGTTGAGCTGAACTCTCAGTATGGTTCTGGACTTTGTTTCAACTTGAACTCTTTCAGTTAAAGTAGTAATAGAGAAGAAATTTGAATGAGGGAGAAAAAAGGCAGGAGATGATTTCTTGGAATAATAACTGTCAGCTTTTCAAAGTTGCAAATGCTTGACCATTTAGTTCTTAGCACTATTTTTTTTTTGTGTGTTGTCTTCTGATGCATAGGAATCTTTTCATTTAAGAAAGATGGTATCGGAAAAGACAAACCTATAGTCAATTCAATTTGTAGAGTGTAAGGTTTGTGAACTTGTCTGATCAAAGTAACCTCACTCAATTTGAAAGACATTGGTCATTGTTGTTGCGTACAGCAGAACTACTGCTTAGAAGTCTACTCCTATGGCAAGTCCTTTAATCATGCTAGAGTGAAAGTAATTTTTCCTCATACTGTTTTTTGCCTTACATACACACACCTCCCCCCACTGTATTTATGAGTAGAGATATATTTAAGCAAGCATGCCTTTGGAAGATTCAAGAAGTGATTTAATGATTACACCTTTTATCGTGATCTTGAAGGTGTTTTCCAACCTAGATGATTCTATTTTATTTCATAATATGTTGTTCAGCAGTTGTCAGACCACGTCTCAAATGTTTCTAAGATTTAAGATGCTAATGTGTAGTGCATGCTGTATTGTTCAGCCCTTGAGCTTCTGTTTCTTGCAGATGCTATAGAAGAAATGAGGAAAAAGTTCAATTTTGAAAACAGAAATGGCACTTCATAATTTTGCTATTATTAGACTGAATTATGTAGATAGAAGAAACAGATGTGTAAACTTGCAAATCTTGCCCCTATGCCTTTTGACCCTCTTATTGTTCTTTTACAACAATAAGCTTATATCTAAATCTGAGGTTTTGACTCCCTCCCACTAAATCCATTTAATCTCTCTTACCCTCTTGTGCTTTTGGCAAAGCATGACAAAGCATCCTTCCTTTTTCTTTGAGTCTGAAGGAGTGATTATCTTTGATGTGGGAAGATGTGTGTAGTGAGAAGGGTGAGTCAGAAGGCAACTTCATGCATTCATTGAGCCACAAACCTTTCCCTCCTTGTTGATTTTTTTTTTTTCCTTTCCCTCCCTCCTCCCTTGGCATGACGCTATGCAGGTTAAGAAGATACCCTCTACAATTTGCTCAGAAACATATGGGATTGTCAAATGCCCACGACATGCTTAGTTTTACCTTTTTGCGAATGAGGAAGTATTAGTTCTGTTGATTTAAGCATCTCACTAGTTGAGCTGTTACATTTAGTGATTCAGATCCTGGACCAAGACCTGTGAAAGAATGTATGTGCATTTGCGTGCAAGTGAGAATATCATGATGTTTCATTTGTAACTCTTCCCTGAGGGAGCCAGACTAAAGTGCTGCAACGGGAAATCAGGGGGTACCTTAAGAACTGTGTAGCTCTTAGAAGACTAGAAACTACAGCTGTGTGGATCAGGACCACTCCTCTTTGTTTAACCTCAATTCTCAGGAATCACTGAACCGGTGCATGCTTCATATCCAGGAAAGATGGATTTACATGAATCTGTTCTGTGATTATCCAGGACAAGCAGACCTGTCTTATATTCTGCAGTTGCTGGGAATTAAATCATACCTTACCCTGATCTTGAGTCTTGCACACATCCATCTGTGGTGGTATTGCTTTTAAGAGACATCCCTCCTTTGAAAGCCTGCTTTCTCTTAGCTTGTTCCCCAAGCATTTCAAACTACTGCATGGTTGGATGATGATCACTGTTCAGTTGAGCTGGGTTAGAATTAATGCCCAAATTGACTTTTCATGCACAAATTTGGGCATAACAGTGAAGAACTACTTCTGAACTTTGCAATAAATATGATAATTATAACAATAGTTATCTTACAGATAGGAAAGAACTGGAGGAAAATCATTTGATGGTTAACTACGTTCCATTTCCTCCTGTATTGCTGTAGGTTAAGCAGGCAGATAACATCTGAAGGTGGGTCTCTTATGGATTTTGTCTTAAACCCAGGAACGAAGGAGACTAAGCTCATCCAGCACATGCTTTGAGTGACTTGATAGATAGTTCATCTTGGTGATGGTAGTTTGAAAGGTATTTTTTAGCAGATTCTGTGTAAAATATATTATTTCAAACTAAGTGTCACAAATTTCATAAAACGAGTGAAAGGTTAAGTTCCTCAGAGTGAGTGTTCTGGGCTGACTCTAGTAGGTGTCTACAAAAAAAAATAATGAAAGCACACAGAATGAGTTCTAGACAAAGTCTATTTTCCATGGATTTCTTCATATATTTGATGGAAGAAATGAGAAGGTAACACTTGTCTACTTAACGAGTTTAATTTTGATTAATGTGTAATGAAAGGGACTAAACCTAAACTTTGGGTTAGTTCTTTGTTTTGTACTGTTTTAGCTGAATACAGCTTGAAATGCATCGCTTCTGTGGAGCAAAATAGATGATTATAGTAATAGTGTGGGGGAAAAAACATACTAGGACAAAGAGGAAAACACTTATGTTGTGATCTGACTCGTACGTATACCTGACATTGTAGGAGAAGCATTAATAGAAGCAGAACAATTAATGATTTACCTGCGTAATTCTACAATATTTTCTATCCCAGAAAATGCATTGGTGTGAAAGAAGTTGCGATTTATGTAATGTGACAGAACAAAAATCTTGCTGTTGCTGAAAACAGGAGGTGAAAAATACAGAATGGACGGATGATATTTAATGAACAGTAGCTGTGTATTATTGAACATCAAAAAAGGATCTATATAGCCAGATTAAAGACAGGTGACCTTTTTAGAGTTTAGTTAACCTTTTGGTCACTTTTGAGAGTTATCACTTATGAAGATAAAGGTCAAGCTACAGCTTAGTCTTCATATATGATCTTTTCTCTGTGAGGAAGGTTAGGCTTCTCTCACTTTTGCTTTCCTGAGGAACTGTAAGAGTTACTCAATTTAACAAGACTAAAGTAGAAGAAATATATATATTTTTCTATTTGTCTTCAAAATAATTCTAAAGGAGAAATCCCTTTGTATGAAGTAGAAATGATTCCTTGACCTTTAATCATCTATCTCCTTGTTAGTCTAAAAAATATTGTGAAATGCTTCAATGTAAATTGATGCACTGCCTCTAAAATCTGTAGAATTATGCAAAACTGCACTGAGTAGTCTTTGTTTCTAAGGATAGCTTTTAGTGGGAAGAAAAGCTAATGCACTCAAGAACTTCATATTTAAAAAAAAAAAAAAAAAAACAGTAATCATGTTGCAGTTACTGACACATTAATAGTAGTTCAAACTGCTGATGAGCTGATGGTGAACAATGGTGGTACACTCTTTGGTGCCATGTTCACTTACAACTGCACCAAAGGAAGCTTTGGCTAGTTCTTGACTAGGAAACCTGTCCAGCTTGATAAGTCTGTGGCTGAATTTATATTGTGTTCCCCAAACTACCACTCTTTGTGTAGGTGTGTGTGGTTAAATCATGTGATCAAACATTATCTGAAATTGGAAAGTCTCTTCAGGCAGCTGTTTGACTAGTTTCAGCATATAGGTTACTATGTTACAAAACTTCCCATCTATGATTTCTTTTTTCTATCCAACCCTTATTTAGCTACTGTAGTTAATATCAAAGTAAAATGAGTTTTTACATCTTGCAGGAAACACTTGAATACATGATTAGGTATCCAGGTATATGACTTGGTGGTTTCAGGGGAAACTTAGTTCTCTGTCAGACTGAAGTCCATAACAAGAGATAAGGAGCATTAAGTGGGGTGGGGGACCTGCCAGTCCTGTTCTCTCTGTCTTGTGAGAGTAGCAGGTAGAGAACTGAACAGGTTCTTAGAGGACTGTCAGTAGTTCCAAGCATGTGGTTTCATGCTTAGAAAAGGACTGTTTTGTAAGTGCAAATAATGAAAAATGAGCAGTTTTCTTTCTTCCCCCCCCCCCCCAGAAGTGTCTTAGCATTTGCAGTGATCAAATAAGTCTTGTGCTGAAATTAATTTTAGTCAAAACTTCAGGAAATAGAATTGAATAGAAAAATACCTCCTCTACAATCCTCCTTGGAACGTGATTGGAATGAGGTTCTGTATACTACACAAGAATTAACCACGAGGAAGTACTTCCCTGGGTGAGGTTGTGTGAGAGAACAATTAAATAACCAGGAAAAAAAAAATTCCCAAGAAACTGCACTTAACAGAGATGTAATATAAATGAACTTGATAGTTTTACAGACTACATGTTTGTGTACACAAAGACTCCTTACAGAATTGGAGATACAACACATTTTGTATGAATAATGAATTGGAGACTGAAAATAAGAAAGGGTTGAGGGCTCCTTCATCTTTCCTTTGATCAATCCTTAACAAGGCTGACTTAGAAAGATTTAATTGGCTTTCCATTTGTGCCTGATCACTCACTGTACCAGGTTTAACCAAGGACCATCTTATCCTGCTGCCTGAGAGCGTGCAGCATTTACCAATATTCTTTGGCAGCAAATATATACAACTTTTCATTACAGTTTTTATAAAGCAGAATTACTTTTGGCTTAATTTTAAAATTCTTTTGCAATGATTTCTGAGAGCTGCCTAGTATCCTTAGTATCGTAAAATTGTTTGAGTTAGAAGGAACCATTAGTGGCCTCTTTAGTCTAACTCCCTGCAGTGAATGCAGACACCTGCAGCTAGATCAGGTTGCTTGGAGCCCCGTCCAGTCTGACCACGAATGTCTCCAGTGGCAGGGTTTCACCATCACTTTCTGCAACCTGTTCACTTCTCTTACTGTGAAATACTTTTTCTTATATCCAGTCTAAATCTTTTTAGTTCAAAACCATCTCCCCTTGTTTTCTATCACAACAGATTGTTATAGAGCCCGTCCCCTTCTTTCTTACAGCCTCCCTTTACATACTGAAAGGCTGCTTTCAGGTCTCCCTGGAGCCCTCTCTTCTCCAGTCTGAACAGCCCCCAGCTCTCTCAGCCTGTCCTCATAGGAGAGGTGTTCCATGCCTTGAATCATCTTTATGGCCCTCTTCTGGGCATGTTCCAGCAGGTTCATGTCTCTCCTGTAAAGAGGACTCCACACTTGGATGCAGTATTCCTGAGTCCTTTTTGGCAGGGCCATGTTCAATCCTTTCATCCCCCAGCTTGTATTGGTAGTGGAGGTTGTTGTGACCCAGGTGCAGCATAATCTCTTTCCCAGCTTCTATAGGCTATGCATAATCTTGTGAACTACTACTATTTCTCTTACTTAGTTTTCTCTTTAAATAGCAAATTAATCTGCTTAATTCCTTAATAAAGAAGATTTTCACATAACTTTGTCCTCACAACATTTAGCATCCTCTCTTTGTCATACGATTAATAAAACTGTATAAAATAAGAATTCATAAATGGGCGTATTTGGCCTTTTGAAGTGATGCCAGAAAGCATTGTGACTTACTGTTTCTTTCTTAACAACTTCTAGCCTTCTTTTGGATTGTTTCTACATAGTGAGTCAATTCTGGTGTCTTTCATTGGTGGTAACTGTCCCATGTCAAATGTTAGTATGAAAGAAGGAGAATAATTTTACTTTCTCCATGTGCATCTTTGCATTCATCTTTGATTTTGTTCATCTGCTTAATGCATTGTACAGCCTGTCACAGTAATCCTCAGCTAGCTCTCTGCAAGCTTTGTGGCCTGCTTTTATTCATCTTAATGTGTCTTCTTCCCACCATTCCATCCTGATCACTTGAGTTTATTGAGCAGTGAAGAACCCAGTATGTATGTTTCAAGTACTGTCTTAGCAACTGCTTAGAAAGGACAGTTTTACTTTTTCATAAATCAGCAAGTGGACAAAGGTTTGGAAAAGTAGAATCTTCTCTCATCTAATTAAAATTGTTTCTCTCAGAGTCTTTAATGAGGAATTGTGATGCAAGCATTTAGGGGACATGTATATGTTCAAAATTGTTTGTGTGTTTCCTGGCACTTTCAAAGGGCTTCAGATACAACTATTAGAAATGCTTTCTTAGCTTACATAAACCACTATTCTTCTGGTATTTGTTAGCCTGTCTTCTAATTTTCATTTGTTCATGGGTTTTACCTTTTGCTTTGCACACAAGCGATGGATTAAAACTTACTACTTGCTTGAAGTACAGTGTTCTTGCATACGTGCTTATGGGCTACAGTTATTTGTGATCTCTGTATGCAAATTCCATTAGGACTATTTGGTTGTACAATTGATTGACTGTCCCAATTATTCTTGTTTTATTTTAATCTTATCAACTTACTTTAAGATGTTCTGCCAGTGACTAGATCAGGAACTCACATTCGACCCTTGAAATGACATTGAAAGGTAACAAAAATGGGAGTGAATGGTTTTGAGGGAATGGTTTGAAATATCACATCTGGCCGCTGGCTTTTGCAGGCTAATGTGTCTTCCTACGTGTATCTTTATAATGTCGATCAATGTAGTGAAGCTTTGGTTAGATTGGAATGAGAGCTGCCTTTTCCAAAAAGTAGGGCTCATACACAGGACAGATATAGTCCTTGGGACACCATTTTAAAGAAACTTTTGAAAATGAACGTTCTGGAGAAACCTCTTCCTCTTGGACACTGAAAAATAAAACTTAATATGGAAAGAATGAGCTGATTATATCAGTTCTTCATATTAGGCTTTTGTGCTTGGTTGGAAAAGCAATAAGGTTATAAGCTCATCTAATAATGAAAAGGTCTGGAATGATTTACATCAAATGTTTTTTCAATATTAGGAAAGTGAACATGCATCCAAATGAAGAACTCTAATGCTGGGCTTCGCATTGATGGAAATCAACTTGGATAAGACTTTAATTGCTTCAAAACAGGATTTATAATGGAAGCATGAATAGACATTTGAATCTATATCATGTTTTCAAGGTGCCACTGGTAGTATAAATTTTACTTGTTTAAATATAACTTATAGTCTAATTGTTGCACTTTAATAGTGTTTATGCTTTGAGTCTGCTGTGCTATCAGTATGTATTTAATGACTTTAATATCACAGAATAAAAGAATTGGAGAGGTTGGAAGGGACCTCTAGAGATCATCTGGTGCAACTGTGTTGTGACAGCAGGTCTCACAGTTAGCTATCCAAACAGGTCTTAAATATCTCTAGAGGAGGATACTCCACAAACTGTTGGGACACTTTGTTCCAGTGCTCCATCACTCTTGACAGTGAGAAAGTTCTTCCTTGTGGTATATGGAATTTCCTGTGTTCCAGTTTCTGCCTGTTGCCCCTCGTTCTACTGTTGCCCACCATCAAAAAGAGCCTGCCTCCATTGATTTGACTCACTTCAGGTATTTATAAACAGTGATGAGATCCCCTCTCAGCATTCTCTTAATGGAAGAGTCCCAGGTCTGTTACTCAAACAGCAATGTCTACTCCTTAAGGTTAGTTTGAGAACTTTGTGAATACCAAGTCTAGCATAAACAAGTATCCATTGTTTTTTTAAGTTCATTGACTTCTTCTAAAACGGCAAACAAACTTAACAGGGTGCGTTTTGAAATCTTCAAACTGAAGATCTGTTGAAATAAAAAGAAAAAAATAAATGAAAGAATGCACAGAGATCTTTGTATATTAAAAACCTGTATAAATGGAAATATTTTCATAGAATAAAATATTCTGTACTTTGTGGCTTATAGTCCTCTGGAAAGCACTTAAAATAGCAGAAGTACAAGCATAGCCATTTAAAAATTTTGAGGTTAAAAAACACTGCCTTCTAGGATCTGCTGGTCAGACTTCTATATAAAATAACGAGGACCCTGCTAGAATGAGTGTTAGAGTTCTTTGTGTTACCTTTGTGTTCTGAAAGCTCTTCATACTCAGAACTGAATGTGACATTGCTTATACAGGCACAATGTAGGTGTGTGGATGTGAATACCCAGTAATCAGCAAGTATGTTATGTCAGGGAAGGAAATTATTTTCAGTAAACAGCGGTTTCAGCTGTAAGGGATGGGTGTAGTATTTGTAATGGAATGCAATATTTTTCACCCTATTCCCTCATATAAAGTACCTCAAAATGGGGGACTTAGTGCTGCAGAAGGAGCGTTCTGAAGTTACGTTTTTGTGCCACTAGCTTAAATCCTGTGCAGTGATTCAGAAAGAGCTCATTGTAGTAAAAATCTGTCAGTACTGATCGCGCAGACCTTTTTAATTCAAGTTGGTCTGAATTAGGAGTGTCTTTAAATAAAACATCTGTATCTTAATGAAAGTTGAACAGATTTATGCCCTTTATCTATCCTTTGACCTTAATCCTTATAACTCATCTGTGTGTCCAATTCAGACATTCCCATTAAGTCACTTATTCTGTCTTTTCCTTTTCTTTGCAGTTTGAGTGAACTAGGATAAATAATGTACGATACAATTTTTCCTATGTAGACAGTTTCTCTCTTCTTTCCCCTAACTTCCCCAATCATCATTATCAGTTTAACACTTTTATTAATAAAGGCACTCTAGTCTTTCTAAAATAAAAGATATTATGGAGAATAATTGAAAAGTAGGGTAATTGAAACCGTTCCTATTACATCCAGCGGAAATTACATTAATTATCTTGGACTTTGTAGGAGCAAGTAATATTGTTTTCATGGAACTTAGTTTGAGTAAAATTATTTTTGAATAAAGGCCATCAAACTTATTAATGAGTTTAACTCTTGAAGTGCCATTATTTTCCAAACAATGGCTGGAATTTACATTAAAAGTGTCTTCTAACAAAGAAACTTAATGAGAACATTTTTCTCTGCTCTGAGAGAGATAAGAAATGCTATAGAAGAGATTGCCAGCTGCACTGTGACAGCAGTTGCTTCATTGAGGTGTTATCTGGCTCCTGGATCAACTTTCCCCATGAAGTGAAGTACTTCACTCAACACTCTTTATCTTATACTGTTTGCTTGTTGTCTTATTCTGTTTAGGAAAGATAAACAATTTGCATGAGAAACATTACTTTAAAATTATCCTTTGCATAGGGTCTTGTTAAGAGAGACTTAGTATTTCAAAATCTGACAGCTGTTTCTATCTCAAGATGTTGATGGTTTGAATTATACCAAGTCCTGATGTACACCTCTGCGATGACTGGAGGAAGCTCTACAGAAGGGCAAAGGCATAAATAACTTTGTCAGTCTTTGTTGCTGGATCTGTGCATGTGAGGAGATATCTACTGAGATCTGATTCTGCCTCTTAAGCTTGCTTTGCATTTCAAGTGGGGGTGTCAAATGGGAAAGGGTGCCAATGCATTGAACAGTGTAATAAGGAATCTTATGTGTGTAGGTCTTTACCAAATAGTAGAAGTGATTTTTGATATGATAAACAATGCATTGGTGGTGAGTTTCAAAAGAATTAATGAAGACCAGCTTCAGGAATGAAATGCAAGTCTGTATCAAGAGGAATAAAGTCAAAGTCAGATGAAGCCCTCTGTAAATTCTTCTTATCAGAGTTCTCCAATCAGTGACAATGGTTGTGAAGGGTTAACTCTTGATTTAGTAAACCACCTGCAGTCCATGAAGAGGCTGGAAATTACTTGTGTTAACATTCTGGTGGCTTTTTCTGTACCTCTAAGACCTTCAGATAAGATTACAGGAAAAGCCTGTATAGTATTTTTCTATTTGACTTAACTGATTTTTTTTTTTTGTCTGACTTCATGAGCAACCAGAAAAAAAATCTATGGTAGGATTTCAAAGTTTCAGTGAACTGAAGAAAATCTTGATGGTAATCTCTGATACTGGGCCAAGTTGCTTGAGAAGAATTTGAATTGAGAGTAGTAGTTCCACTCCCCCTCCACTCCCCATCTGTGCTTATCTCCCCTACTAATCTAACTTGTCACCCTAGAACAGCTGATTTCTGAGTGGTGGAGCAGCACTAACATATTTTATCTTTCATAATTCACTTGTTCCTTCACTCACCTGAGTGAAGAGCCGGAGGGAGCCTCAAACTATTTAATATCTGCTAAAGGTGAAATACAATGCTATGTGGAAATGATCTGAGTAGAGGTAGGATATTCCTGTAGCATGCTGCTGCAGCAGAATTCATAGGGTTCATGAGCTAGCATAGCTAGGCTGTATTTTTTTTTTTTTTGTGGTGAAGTTTACAGGTTGCATAGTCTGAAGTGGGAGTAAAAACTCAAGTGTGGTGTAAAGATTCTCTGACGCAGGTACAACCTAGGAAGTCTTGGATGCCATGTTTCTTAGGCAGGCTCCCTTGGGGCTAATGCAATACTCACTACCTGAAATGCTTTGGAGTAAGAAGCAGTATGCAGTTCAGCTTAGAGTTTCATTGCATAAAATACTTAGATTAAATGGGAAACTGATTTTCAGGTTCCTCTGAGCAGGATAACATGTTGATATCAGACATCTGTTCTCTTTTTATAGTGACTCAAATACTATTTTTGTTTCCTGTGCTGTGGGAAAGGGTAGAGATTGTATCCATTGCTTAAATTGAGAATGACATTAAGAGAAAGGAAATAGCTTTTAGCAGATTGAGAATCATCCTACCAGAGCCATTCCTGTGTCTCCTTTATAGTTGACTTTTGGAGTCCAACTGCATGCACGTCTTTAGAGGTGGAGCTTGGTGCATTTTTTGTTGTTTTCTTTTTAATGCACAACTCTTGTTTTAAGTTAAAATAAAATCCAAATTGACAGTGCTAGTTTCCTATTAATGAAAATTACTTTTATCATGCTTTTGGTTGATGAGAAATACTTCTCACTTTGACTGCTAACTTATGTTCCCTGGAGAATCTTTCTGGAGTAGTTAGCCTTCCCACTTGTTTTAATTATGTTCTGGAGAGTCAATCAACAAAAGGAAACAAGTGGTAACATATCAGCTTCGTTACAAAGTCTGGAGTATCATTGTAGTGGAAATGGTAAGTCAAGGCTTGAAACAGTGATTGAGCACCTGGTAGGAGGGCAGGGCCAGCCTAGGGGAGCTCAGGTACAATGCAGTGCACCTGGCTGACTAGAATGGGTGGATCCTGGCTTCTCAGACCTCATTTAAGGAGGCAAGGGTATCTTGCTAGAGATCACTGTGTGAGGCATTCTGGAGGTAAGCAGCTTCCTTCCTTTATTTCTATGCCTGCAGCTGTTGCATTTGAGCAAATCCTTACTTGTTGCAGCCTGGGACTTTGCTCCGCTGTCATCGCTGCACTTCCCATTGCATTGCAATCATGTAACAATTAAGTTTGCTTCATGCAAGGAAGCTAGAGTGAAGAATACTATTTGCTGTATTCTGTGGCAGGTAAAGAACAGGGAGGATGTGGGAATTAGTGTTTGTTAATGCTAAACTTTTGGAGTTAAGCTCACAAGGTCTTGTCAGTAAGGAGCAGCTCCTGTTGTTGTGGGATGACTGCTGTGCACTCCTGAACATGAAGTACCTTCAAGTTTTATTCATCTGAATAAGCTAACTACTTGGCAGTAATGAGCTAACTCTTGAATGGCCATCTGAAGGAGTGAGTATAGTGTGTTTCTATCTGGGAAAAGAACTACAAAATTCAGGGGTTTTAAGTGACAGTGCTTTGCTATGTGTAAAAGTGTTTGGGGGTTATGTTAACTTCTACATTAAGATGAGCACAAGCATCATGAAACTGTTGAAATTACCCTGCTTAAAAGCTACATAGAATTTATTGGAACTTTTAGTACTTTTTCAGATGAAATGTTTCTGGAGAATCGAAAACAAAACCTCATTAAACAAGTCACAGGAGAAATCCCATTTAGTGTTGTTTTTTTTTTTTTCTTTTTTTCCTCCTCACTGTCACCAGTAAGATGAGAGATGATCGAAACCATTCATTGTTCAGAACTGGACAATTTTTTAGGCAAGAGCTTTTACCTTGTCTATACTGTGTATTGTTTACACAGGTGCTTCCCCTCCCTCCTTTCCATAAATATTGATTTGGGGGGGGGATGATTGTGGACTAGTACGTATTCAAAGAAACAGAAACAAGCCTTATCTTACATTTCTCTCTGTTTGGTGTCTGTTTGTATTTCAGACAGTGGATGGGATGGTGAAGACTTAATTTCTAAATTATTTGGGGCAATTGTTTTGGATTTATGCAGACCACTATCGAATCATTAAGCTTGGAAAACACCTCTAAGATCATCTAGTCCAACTGTCTACCTACCGCCAATACTGCCCACTAAACAATGTCCCTAAGTTTGCGTGGTTCTTGTACACCTCCAGGAACAGTGACTCTATGACCTCTTGGGCAGCTTACCACTTTTTTGGCAAAGTTTTTCCTGATATGTCTTGACCCTTCTGTAGCACAAATTGAGCCCATTCCTTCTTGTCCTGTCTCTAGTTACCTACTAGCTGACCCCTAGCTTGCTACCACCTACTCTCAAGTCACTGTAGAGAGCAGTAAGGCCTCCCCTGAGCCTCCTCTCCTCCAGGCTTAACAGTTGCTGTTCCCTTAGCAAATTCTCTAAAGATGTGTTCTAGACCCTTCACCATTTTCATTACCCTTCTTTGGACATGCTCTAAGGCCTCAGTGTCTTTCTTGTAGTGAGGGGCCCAAAACTGAATGCAGTGTTTGAGATGCAGCCTCACCAGGGCTGAGTACAGGAAGACAGTCACCTCTATAGTTCTGCTGGCTACAGCCCAGGATGCCACTCTGAACAGTAATTCTGAGAACTTCAAGTGACAACTCTTTTTGAGCTCATAACTTTGGGAAATGCTTCTCTGCTACTCAAGACTGCAGCATTTTGGTGATGCTTGAAGCATTGGCATGCTTCCCAATGGAATGATAAATTTTTTGGCTTTCGTTTTCTTTTCTGACTAACACCTTGGCTAAGGTCTGCTTCAATCAAGCACCTTGCTTGTCATGCCTTTCATCTTGCTGAGAGACATGCCAAGCAATTTTCAGCTTGAACTGCAGAATGCTACTGTAATATGAGGTGCAGCATGTAGAATAGTATTGCAGGGCTAGGTGTGATTTGTGACCACAGTTGTCTCAAAGAGACTGTGAAAGAGGGGAGAGAGAATGGATTTTGGTCATTATCTACTATGTTTATTAGTTAGACTTGAGAAATTTTTATTAAGTTACACTTAAGAGTTATTTGTGCCAAAGAGCAAAGAAGCTGTGTGCGTTGGATCACAGAAAGGAATTTGAGATCAGAAGAAATTATTAATTCTTGTGTGTACTAAATGCTTTCACAAAGAAGATAGAACTCGGTAAATGTTGAGTCAAATCTAGAGGGAGGTCACAGGTGTTATGACAAGATATATTGCAAAGCTGCATATTTTAAATCGCCAGAATCCAGACAGGGCTTCTGAGCAAGGCGCCTGGATAATCTATAACGCATATAGAGAATCCTGCTGCTGGGCTTTCAGCACAGTGCATAGTTTACAATGCAGCTCAACCATCTAGATTGCCAGGCAGTAAGCAAAGCTGTAAGGAAATACTTCTTCCATGCAAATTAAAACTTTATGGGGAGGAGTATGTATACAACATTGTAAAATACCTTTGTAGCAGCCTGTAAACATAGCTGCAGTAGTTCTTTCTTAAGTAACTGATTAATTTAAACACAGCGGAGCTCAAAAGAGGAGTTTGAGAGACTTGGAATTGTTCTTCTTTGGTGTGTTGTTTGGTTCAGGTAGGTATGTGCACATGTAGAGGTCACTTGTCAGTATCAGTTTTCTTCTGTTTGGCCCTATAGTTAACTGTGACACTTAACAATTTTTTGATTAAAACTCTGCTTTTTTTTCCTTGGTATAGCAAAAAAGATATCTTGTTATGCTAGGTTTCTTCAGGTTGTGGTTGGCTTTTTTTTTTTTTTTTTTTTTTTTTTTTTTTTTTGCATTCTCTTGACAGTCAGCTTAGATAGCATACATATAATACCATGGGGAAAATTGAGATCATGGACACTTGTAGCTAATAGAGCTCCCTACAGAAATGTTTGGCAAGGGAGTGTTTATCGCTTACCTAGATGTCCAAAATAGAGCATGAGTGTGTTTCAATTGGCAGCTGTAGATCTGCGGCAAGTTTACGTGTATTGATGTTGCAGCTCCTGCTTTAGTGTGTAACAGAGCACATCTGAGGCTGTATTAGTGGAGTTCCTTTAGTTTTTACATGCAAGAATTTTTGTTTGCTTTATTTTGAGGAACTTAAGGATCTGTGTTGTGTGGGAGCTGGCTTATTTTTGTATTTCTTCTCTGAAATTGCAGTTTTAATTTGGGAAGCTGAAATCTAAGGCACCCGCAATTGCTTCCTTGATTTAGCAATACTCTTCAGTAATTCTTGTAACCAGCATTCTTGCCAAAGCTTCAATGCATTTCTGCTTTCAAGGTACAACTTAATGTAGAAACAAAGAAACTAGCTTTTACATGCTAAAACAACTGTGGGGAGAGAACTAAGTTATTGTGCTTTATAGGCTTAGAAGAAAACTTTTATTTATTTATTTTAGAAATACAATGGTTGCTATTTGGAAGTCTTAACAAATTCCTGGTATGTGTTTTTATTTTTTTTTATATTGTCATTCAACTCAATGAAGTTGGTACATGCTGTATGTGAACACTTTCAGCCTGGGGAAAAGAAGACTGAGGGAGAATCCGATTAATGTTTAAAAATATCTAAAGGGATGTGGAAGGCAAGTGGACGAGGTCAGCCTTTTCTCTGTGATGTGTAGCAATAAGACAAGGAGTAATGGTCTCAAACTTGAACACAGGAAGTTCTATACAAACATGCAGAAGAATTTATGGCAAGGGTGATGGAGCACTGGAACAGGTTGCCCAGAGAGGTTATGGAGTCCCTTTCTGTGGAGATATTCAAGAGCCATCTGGCCACCTACCTGTGAGACCTATGTTGGGGTACCTGCTTTAACAGTGAAGTTGACATGACTTCTTAAGGTCCCTTCTAACCCCTGCAATTCTGTGATTCTGGGATTTTCACTAAAGATTTAAGAGTGTTTACATGGATTTAAAGCTCAACTCTATATACTGAAGTGTGGAAGCAGCAGAGGCATTGAAGAGGCATAGAAGCTCCAGAAGTGTAGTAATGTTTTTTTTTTTTCCTGAAAGATTGCAATGCTTTCAGAAGTTGCATTTTTTTTTTTTAATTTATTTATCTGTTCCTTAAAGAATGGAGCACGATCAGTTCTGAGGATATCTGTATAACTCTCTAGCCAATACAACTCAAAGTAAAACTATTCACTGGGGGTATTTCATCAAAGTCGTTCTATGTGACAGTTGTCTTAGGAAGAACTGAATTTGAATTTCTCAAAATGAATGTTTTTTTCCTAATATATCACTGCTATAAGTTTCTGTATTTATGTTTCATGTTAGCCTGTCTTGAATGCGTGAAGACTGTTTTAGTGTTATAGCTTTTTTCACCAGTCAAGAAAGTCCAGAGTGAGATGTCTGGCATGTTGTTTTCCTCCTCCATGAAACTGAAAAGTAACCAAGCTCAGTGAACTTATTCTGCAGTGATGATTCAAGTACTTGGAAGATTCTCCTTGAAGTGGTATTTCATTTTGATACTGACAGCCTTTGGGTAGAACTCATTTTGTAGGAAAAACTAGAAAGTGTGGGACTACTTTTTTCTTTGCTTTTTTTAATTTTTAATTTCTTCTTTGACGTCAGTACAACCAGATGCATGAGCTTAAGAAAAAGACTGCTTAAAAAAGCTTTTTTTTTTTTCCTGAGGTTTGGAAATATCTTCTTTCACGCATCCTGATTCATTATTGTTGTTCAGAGCACCAGAAACCCACTGGAGATCTGGGAGGACTTCTGAAAAGAACTTGGATTTCTTTAATTTGTCCTAGTTACAATGTTGGGTGCTTGTGTCATTCTCTTGTTTTCTGAACTTGTATATACAAATTGCATATGCTGATCTTAACCAATCCCCTCCCCCCCCTTCTTTCTTATTCACTGAGATTAACTATTCTTTGTTTTTCTTCATATCAGATCACCTTTAATATGCTGATTCATGCTTTGGTTTGTTTTTTTTTTTTGTTTAAAAAAGAAAAAGAAAAAAGATAATGATTTCCTTTACTAGAAAATCAGAAGAACTCAGGCTTTAATTTCATGTATGTATTTGTGTCAAAGGACTGCTGGGAGAAAATAAGAAGGTAGCCTCACGGCAAAGAGGCCTGAGCTTTCAGTGACATGCAGAATCCTGCTCCTTCTTGGTTATGTTTTCTTTTCCTGATCTGTTAATCAATTACAGTATGGTTTCTTTCTGCAGTATTGCTCAGGCTCAACAAAAAGTATAAGATGTTTAAGGTAGCACATGGCTTACATGTTAGGGGTCTGTCCTCGAATATGGAGCTCTTGCAGCAAAGCCATCTCTTGTATGGGTCTACAGCTTGAGTTGTGGCAAATAAGGCTCGCAAAGCCTGACTGAGCTGCCTCAATATGTTGCTAGTCTCAGCTGGCTGCCTCGAGTTACGTATGTCATTGTGCCTCAGTTGCTGTGAATTCTGGTCCAGTGTCCCTCCTCAAGCTGTGTGAATGTGTATTTTTAGTGCCAAGCTGCATGGCAAAGCGTGGGAGTTGAGGAGCTGATTGTGTGGTGGAGCAGCAGAGATGCCGTGCAGCTGGATGAGGCTGAGTAAAATCTTTGGTCAGCATTTACGATGTGATTTGCTGCATTTGGGCCTGGGGCTTTGCACTTCTATTTCATAGCTAATGGCTTTCCATAGAAGAGTATAAAAGCATCTCCTTAACCTACAAATTTATAATTGAAACTCATTCCAAACCTCTCTTCTAGTGAATCTTCTTTCTAGTACTGCATGTTTCCCTTGTAACAGGAAAGTTTCTCTTATATACAAGTTTCTTCAGAATCTTGTTTCATAATCTCTGCTACCTTGCATGTGGTGGTCATTCATGAAAATGTCATAGGTTTTTGGTATCTTGATCTTCATTTGTGTGAATGTAACTTATGTACATGTACTTATGTATGTATATCCTCTGTTTCAGGGTGATAAATGTTTCAAAATCAAGCTCTTTTAAGGTGAAGTTCCACAAAGCAGCTGTCCCACTTCCATCTTTTTGTCTCTATAATCCCTCTCAAACTCACTATGATCAAGGAGTAAAATGCTAGTAAGATGTTGTACATGTTGCCTTATCAATAGTGCAAGTTATATCAAATGGATATATTTCAAAATCTGATAAATACAGTTCCTTTCTGTCATTCCACGTCCGAACATAATGTGGACTGCTTTTAGGAAGAACTTATTGAATTTAAACTTAAACAATTGGAATAGTCCCTTAGTTTTACTTCTAGATTTAGTGCTCAACTAATTAGTTTCATTTTTTTTTCCCCCTCTAGATTTATTTCCCTCCTGCAAAGAGTTTCTTTAAGAAGACCCTTAGCCTTGAAATAGAACTAGAGTCCGAGTAAGGATTTCTGAATTGTTCTGTTGTATGAGAAGGTCTGTGTGATGTCAGCGTATATCAACACCAGATACTTGCCAGCCTGCTCAATCTGGTAATCACACTTCTATTTTCTTGTTCTGGCAGACTGAACACCATTCTGTTGCTTTTGGTCTTTGCTGAATATCTCTTAGTCTACTAATCAAACTGCAACGATCAGTTCTTTCTTCTTAAGAAGCTCTATGATAATAACCTGTTTTGTCTTACAAGGATTTCTATCAGGTATGCCTTCTGTAGCTTTTCAGTTTTTTTTTCTATAGATACATCACTACATAAATGCTTAAGCAAGAGATACAGTGATGAGAATACAATGCTGACTATCTTACGTACCTCTTAATTTGTCTTCATATTTAGTTAAGTCATGTTTGTTTCTTGGTTTCTACTTCTTGCAGTTCACTTCTTCACAACATCTGCAGACAAGAAAAGGAACAATGCTAAATTCACTAATTTCCCAAAGCTTTTGATTTTCTTGGATGCTGTTTAGTGAAATGTTCATATCTGCCTTTTTTTTTTTTTAGACTGCTTTTTGTACATCAGAAACAAGTAACTGTTTCACTACACAATAAAATCCACTACTTCCACAGCAGAAATTTTTTATGAGTAGGTCATCTCTGAAGATAAAGCAAAAACATCTATGGTATGTACTTAGCCTTACACTTGCTCCGTGTGTTTGCCCGCCTGGGGACCTTTCTTTGTGAATGGCTTTGAGGGAGTGAAGTGCTATGTATCGTTTGAGAGAAAACGATGAACAACAGGGAATCCTGAGTATGGACCTAACTTATGCTTAATTCTAAGGAGATGAACACAACCATGTCTTTCACCTGGGTTTTCAAGAGACCATAATTGTTGCCATATGTTTGAGAGAGAGACTAAATGACAGTTTGAAGACATTCTCTGTGTCTAAGGGAGAGATCCTCAGTTTTGCCTTCTGCTGTCATCAGATAATTCTCCTTTCTGTTCTGGTGTGAGTTTTTTAAGCCTAGTGTATTTTTTTTTTTTTTTTTTTACCCTTGTTGCTGAATGTCATATGAACACGTATTTGAGTAGCTGTATTCAAAGTTGGAAAGAACTTCTGTCTCTTTTTGATGACATAAAACTAATCCATGTTCTTGGAAAGAGCACACACTGAACATGGTCTGCATGCATGATGTTCCTTTATTGCCAATTGCCTGCTGTTGGTAAGTAGTTGATAACTTGCCTTCCTTATGTTTTGACCCTCGGGACATCTCTTTCCCCTCTGTGGAACAGCTAATGTTTAGGCAGTTTAGCAGAAGTGCGTTCTGTTGTCAGCATTAAAGCATCAATAGTACTTACTGGTGAAACAATTATACTGTACCACGGAGAAGTGTGACAACAGAGATAATCAGGCTATCAGGGTTATAATCTGTTCCCTGTATTCATGGTTACAATTCAGAGTGACAGGAGAGGATGGTAGGGCTAATGCCCAGGGCACCTGCTGTTACAAATGCACAGATATGAAATCACTTCAGCATCATTTAGTAAATGGAAAGCGTAGCTATTTCATCAAGTTCATATATAATTGTTTTAGCCTTTGGCTTGAATAATCGTGTTGCTGAATCAGCAATAATAGGAATACAATCCAGGCATTCTGAATCTGTGAAAGAGAAAAATTACAGAAAGTGTATGTGTATCTCACGCTAGAGACAAGTGAGTGTTTGCAAAAGTAACTTCTGCCAAAATATGCTAAATACTTAGCAGGGAGAATCCCAGGGAAGCAATACAGTTCTGTTTTACTACTGATGTTTAAAGACAGTGAGTCAGAATTTCAGTGGAGGGTTATACACTTCTTAAAATGCTTCTTCTGTGAAGGAAAGTCGGGAAGATCGTTCTATTCATAGGTTTTCTTTTTAAATGAATTTAATGCTGAGGTCAGTTGTCAAAATCATGATTTTCATCTCTTCCTTAGAATCTCATGTTTTTAGTTTTTTTTTTTTTTTCAATATATAAGTATTGAAAAAAATCTTTATGCCTGCTCTTGTTTTCACAAAAAAGTCGATTTAGAAAACCTTTTAACAAAATTGCATGATAGTTCTTCTTGTTTGCTTTGAATAATATAGAGTTCACCATTCATAAAAAGATTTATTTTTTTTTTCAATTGATAGACACATCTTGTAGTTATCCTAAATGACCATGTGTATTTCTAGTAAGGTAAAGTGTAGTTAGGTTCCTTGGGAATGATATTCCTTAAACTTTAACGCATTATTTCTAATTAATAAAAGCAGAGGAGGGGAAAAAAAAAAACCCTACAACTCTTCCTTCTGCAATTGCTTTGAATCTTAGGGTCTTCTGCATTGATGCGGAATGCTATAAATGCAATTACACTTGAGTTTGCTGACTTGTATATCTTAAACAGTATGATACAAAGACAGTATTTCTCAGTAGGACATGACAGGTATCCCTACTGCTTTGCTGAACAAATTGGAGGACAGGCTGCTTGTCAGAACCTTTCAGAAGTGGGTGAAGTTCAACTTCTGGTTGATACTCAGTGGTAAGTGCAGTAAAAAGCATGGCCCTTGGGTTATGTGGTTATCTTTTTGTTTGATTTTTCTCTAAGTCCATGCAGTAAAATTTAGAAAAGAAGTTGTAACTTTTTTTGGCACTGAAACGTGTAACTAGACAGCAGCTTTTTACGTCAAACATGCTTGTAACAAAAGCAAATGTGGTGCAACTCCAGCCTGTTTTATTTTTAATATATTCAACTGTTGCAATGCATAGACTTGATGATTAAAAGATACGTGGTAAATTCCATGCTCTATGGGTGCCGATTGCAACTATGTGCTTTTAATCTGATGTCTGTAAGCTAAATACAGGCATTCTCATTAGCAGCAGGATCAGCAGTGTATACAGGATGTGATTATGATGTACTTGTGTAGGAAGCCAGGTGCTGCCATGCTGTGCGGGAGCATGATAGAATCAGAGGGATTTGTTTGTTCTTCCATAAGGGTGATTGCACACCCACCTAACTCTGATACTATGAGTCCCCATCTGTGCCTTTCAGTGAGGTAGCTCATTATTTAGTGCTTTGGCTTTAGCTGGCTTCATGTGTTGCTCGGTCAGTGTATCGGAGTATCTTGGAGATGTTGCAGTGTGGTTGTTCTTTGTGAAGACCATCTGCATGGGTATTTAATTCTCAATGTGGGCAAATGCCAAACGTGCTAGTGTTCCAGTTATTATTAGTCATATGAGTCTTTTTAAGAGAAATAAAATTGCTGTGTGCAAACTCATGTAATGTAACGTTATTTGCTATCAGCAGACTTGATGAGGCTTGTTGATGGGTGATGCTTTCAGGAAGTTGTAAAGAGGGAAAATCCTGAAAGGATGCTGGATGTTTGCAAAATGATGCTCTAGAGACAGTCCAGCACTTCTTTTTATCTATCTTTTTTTAAATTAGGTGCAGTTTGAACTCATAAAAAGCTGGGGTGAAAGAGAAGAACTTGGAAGAGAAGGCTCTTGCATGAACACAAATAATCTTCATAAATAATTGCTGCTGCTTTCTCGATGTCTTTTTGGCCATAATTTGAATTTATGATTTTACACTGCCCACCTGAGAAAGACTGATTATAGTGCCTTCTATTTAGTAAAATTCATTCAGATGTGTCCTACTCTCTGAATTGGAGAAGATTTCAAATGAGACTGTGGTCTCCTCATCCTGAATGATACAGGAATTCACTTGAATATTTATTTAATTAGGCTGAAGGATGTTGAGAATAAATACATGATTATATAAAATATGGATTTTAATGCACTATAAATAGGAGAAAAATTAATTTCTAGGATATTTAAGTTAAAGGCTACCACAGTAAGATTGATAGAAGTAGAAAGAGAAATCAGTCTGCTAGATTAAATAATGGACTCTAACTGCTTGACTTATGTCAGCTTTAATGTCATAGCAGGTGCTTTGATAATGCAAAATATTTCCACAGCTCTTCATTCAACAGAGCACATGAGGTGAAGTAAGAACAAATGTGCTGCTGTTAATTACCAATCCCTGCTGGGGAAGGGGAGTGCAAGGGGAAAACTTGCACATGTATCTTGATAGGACCCAAGACATTTCCTGCTTAGTAATGTTTTATTTAGGCCTGTAGATAATAAGAGTTTTTTGTTTGGTGGTGGTGGTTGTTTTTTCCAGTATTGGCAAATGCAAAATAATACAATGTTAGATGCTTGGGGAAGATATTTAGTCATGCAATAAGTAATTTCTCAAGAGAAAACAATTAGATTCCTCAGGAATTTAACCCTGTGTTTAACAACATAGATATGATAAATGATAGAACTGTAAGCTGCTTCCACTAGTTTGGCAATAGCACGGCTCAATGTGTAACTCAGTCTACAGTACTATCTTGTAGTTCTTCCCAGCATATCAAATAATGTGTAAAGAACCCAAAGAACTAACCGAAAATAATAAACTTCGTTGCTGTTCTCTGCCATTGTTTTCTCTTTCCTCTGTACTATCTAAATTGTCTAGATTCATGATGAGAAAATATGGATAAGATGATGCTAAAAAATAATGTATTTTGGGGGGAAAACAATTTTTAGAGAGGATCAGGTTAGGGGCTGGGAGAACAGCTTACCTGGAAATGTATCTACTGGGTGGTATGGTTACAGTGGATGGGCAGTGACTTTCTTCACGTTTGCCTCCAGATCAGTTCATGACACTGTGGGCCTAGGCGTGTGGGACCCTCACTGACAGCAGGTGTAGTCCAGATCTCATGCATTTGAACAGTGTTTCTAGTTTGTTTTTAACCTGTGACAAAGTGTAAATCGTAACAATAGCATTATATTATTAGAGGCAAATACAAAGCCTCAAGTAAATATTTGTCTATATAAATATTTGCACTTGGCTTTTGAGACAACATGGCTTCTGTATCTAAAGGGAAAAAAAAAAAAAAAAAAGCAAGCCAGACTTCATTTGCTGCTTCTAAGTTCTACCCACTGCTGTTCTAATTTGTCAAAGACATTATGAGAAAGAAGCCATGTTGTCTGCAGATAGCTGATGAATAAGAATCCTAATATAAGCAGAGTTTGTTTTGGGATATTTTCTTCCTACCATCAGGATCTCAATCAGTTTGTACTACAAGCTAACACTTTTGCTTGGGAAATATGTTTTGAAAAGCAAACAAAATAGTTTTCTGTATTAAAGTGTTAGTCAGCATATAGCTCTGAAAAAGGCTGCCATAAAGAGTCATATTGGTTGAGTTTAATAGTTCATGCATTGTAAACGCTGAAATTGGATATGTCACTGAAAGCTGCTCCTGGGCAGTTTTAGCTTGCATGAGCAGCATTTACTCAGCACATCACTGCAGGTCTTGCTGATCTTCCCCTAGCAGAGCTTTTTATAATGGAAGCATTCTTCTTGTATTTTATTTTTTTTAACTCTTCCAACCCTGCCATGCATTAGGCATTAACGTGCTTTCCTTGGGAAACTGGAGCGTGTATTTCATCTCCTACTGCCTGTTTCCTTCTTCAGCAAATTTATTTCAGCGCCACTGCAAGGGAATTCTATCTTGTACTGCTCAGTTCTGTAATATCCCAGTGGACAGTATGTTTGAAGTTGCCATATTGTGCACTGGCAAAAACAGTAAAGGATATAAAGGATCTTACGTTTTGGAGAGAAAACTCTGCCCTTAGGATACTCTGTATTCCTGTTGTTGCTCTGGTCTATCAAGGGGAGCTTAGCAATAAAATATCATCTTAAAACTCAGATGACTGGAAGGAGTCTGACCCACAACAGAAGGCAGCAGCTTCTTGAGTTTTAGGATTGGCATAATCTGGTTTATGAGTTTGGGCAGACGCTGCTAAGCAGCTCTTTCCAAGCCTGCTGCTAATGTGCAGAGCATCAGCCCTCCTCTGTGCAGCTGGAAGGGGTCTCTAGGGATGATGGCATGAGAAATGTGTGCAGGGAGCATTTCTGTGCCAGAACTTTTATTTTTCAGTTACGTTTTAAATTTGCTTTCAGATCAATTCAATGCCCCATTCAGACTTAAAAAATACGTTACTGAAACCATTCTACTTGTGTGAGGTTTTTAAATATTCCATGAAGTAAGAATGCAGTGCTGTTAGAAAATTAAATTACCACATTAATTTATAGGGTCAAGAGGAAGAAAATAGTATAACTGTAGAGTTACTAAAGAGTGCTACTGTTCAACTGTTTTGAGCACTGTGAAAGCCTTTACAGGCTTTGGTTATTATCAGCTTGCTGATGGCCAGTGGCCCTGCTGTGATACACAGTATGGTGGTCAAAAAGCCACAGCAGAGTCTGTGTTTCTCTCTTATGAATAACCATAGTTTTTTCCTCCTATTTCTCCAGTAAGTGTGGATATAAGATTTCTTTGCTATTACTTCACAGCATATGCTTTTGTCTATTGAATTTAGTCTATAGTATCAGTGAAATGTTATGCGAGATTTCTGTAAGCTGCCAGCAATATGAGGTCAGAATCGGGTAAATAGAGCTCTGGTGCATTGGTACTAGGCTTGGAGGTCTGAAGCTGTCCTCTACAGGAGGATAGCAGCTTGAAATGTTCTGGCTTTGGCTTTTTAGGTTACTATCTATGGTAGTACACATGGCGTGGGGCAGGGGGAAATGCTTCTGTGATTAAAACAATTTTAGTATGTTTCCAGACTCATGTTTAAGAACATAACATCATGTTTGTGTCCTGTCTTGCCTCGTGAACAAGATGCCAGCATGTGGAAATCCATGCAAGCCAAAGGTCAAGTGTTTTTGGTATGGCTGGCATGGATGTTGTTGAAAGTGATGATTCTTTTGTCATTCTTTCTCTTTCACATTTATACAAGTAGTATTCTTGTTTGATTCTGCGTCCATAAGTGTTTGTTCTGTGTGTCCATAATGTAATACATAGCAGACCTTCTTTTTGGTTACGTCCAATGTGTTTCTTCTCCTGCCTAAGCAGTATTCCTTCTGCTGTGTATTCAACACTGGTATAGCTTTTTTTTTCTTAAATACGTAGTTACACAGACTTAAGCATTGCTTGTCCTAGTCAGATCAGTATCCTGTCTGTACATCCAGAGTAAGCATTGGTTACATAATTGCAGGTTTTGCTAACTGGAGGAAGGAAGGATGAAGGAATTGTAGATTGACTTAGCTTTCCAATGTCAGTATCTCATTTCAACCGCATCATTTGTGATATGAAAGGTGGTATGGGATGCTTAGCTCTGGACTTAAAAACATGGCAAAACTTTCAATGAGCTATTGGCATTGATCTTCAGCATTCTTTGTCATAGTCTCTTCTCTACCAGCATTGGGAGATCTCTCTGAGTTTCAGTAATGAAATGCGTCTTACATATGGAGTACTTTACCCAGGAATATTACTCTCTAACATTAATTCCTATTTTTAGATTCTTTCTATCCTATGTTTGGATGGCATGATTATAACTACTGTTCCAGTAGAGATGCTGTCTAGATTTGTTTTCAAAAGCCAAATCTTTGCTACTATGATAAATATTCAAAGATATTGCAACAGTTCATAAAGCCATAAAACAATTTGTTAAAGAATGTTTATAAATAACAAGCAGATAAAGATCCAGGAACTCGTACTGTTGAAATAAATCATTAGAGGACAGGGTATGCGATACTGAAAACTTTGCTTTTAACATTTGAAATGGAAGCATGATCCTACAAAGATGCTTGATTTTTGAAGTGAATTTACAGCAGTAGTTGGCATATGTATCCATATAAATAGTAGCAAATACATGTAAATGGCTATATTCAGCTTACATTTAGCAGTGAAGGAAGTGCAGAATGTTTTTCCTCTATTCTTTATTTCCTTTGAAATCATGCTTTATGTGACAAGTTCCTCTCTTCAGATTGTTCTGTTAACTTCCTTCCATTTGTATATCTCTTTAGCCTTAGGCTGCTGAAAATTAGACAGTTTTTGAATGAATAATGCTTGTGATTTTTTTTTTAATATGATTAAAGATGATGTGGGATGATATTTTTGGTATTGTTGTTTTTTTTCTTCCTTCACAAATGATTGATGTATGGACTGCAAGTTTTCATAGGGAAGAAAGAAGAAACAATGAAATCTCTATTTGACTCTGTTCATTGTTAGGATGCAATTCCTGTTTTGCCTTCATGCGTTTGGACTCAGCTTTTCTTTAACTGATACCTGCCTTACTACTAATTCCATCTGAGGAAAAATATTACCTCTATTTCTGCGAAATTAATAGTATCCTATAACATGAGTGTGTGGGAAGAAACGGAGCAAACATGGTTAGCTTAAAAACCTTAATTTTTTTAAGAGCTTAATATCCCTAATTTAGTATCAGATTATGATTAATAATGGTGTGTGTTTTTTCTGCTGAACTCAAATGTACTATTAATGCTGTAAGCACGTTCAACACAAGCTACCTTTCAACAATGCTGCTTGTAAAACACTTAAATTGACACCATTTGTGGTTATTGCTTAATATATAAGGAAATGAATAGGTTTTTTCAAAACTACTTGTAGTTCATCTGTTGGGCCTATCAACTATTAAAGCAATAAATGAGATAAAAACTAGTTGTTTAATGGAACAAGCTTTCAGGGGTTTTAATTATTCAAAGGATAATAAAGGAAGTTATCAGAAAATATGATGTTAAACAATGGATCAGCTTCATCCCACTGACACCCTATGAAGTTGTTTTGAAGTTAACAAACTTACTGCTGTTCCACACTTCTCTGCCTAAATAAAAAAAGCATGGACTAACTTCAAAACCTTTCCTCTAATAAATAGTTCTGTTCGCTCTAATGGAGCTATTGGCATGAGTAGAGCTAACTTTGAAATTAGAATTAACAGTTTTTCCTCTCAATATTTGTACTACCCAACTAGTTGTTAATGAAGATCATCTGTGCAACTAAAGCTTTAGACAAGTGAACTAGACATGTAAAATAGTTGGAAATATTTTTGTTTGTTTGTTGCTTTTTTGCACAATCAAAAATGCATCAGAAGCTGGAAGTCTGCTGTCTTCAGATTGGAGTGCATCTAGGGTATTCTATAACTGTGAAACAAATCTTACCTTTGTATTCTAATTAAAACCTTTACTTGCACTTGATAGATGTAATTGAGTACAGGATGTAATTTAAGGTGTTGGTCAGGACTTAAACTAAATCCTAAATGGGAAATGAAAACACTTTTAGAATCCTTTAGCTATTGCAATCAAATTCCAGTATCCCACGCTCCTGTTGAACTTCTGGATCTGACCTACAGAATCAAGTGTGGCCTGCTGGGCCCCCTCCTGACACCAGAAAGATATGGAGCTGTTGGAGCAGTTCCAGAGGTGGCTGCAAAGATGATGAAAAGTCTGGAGTACTTCTCCTATATGAGGAAATGCTGAGGGAGTTGAGCTTCTTTAGCTTGGAGAAGAGAAGGCTCTAGAAGAAATTCCCTTGCAGCCTTCCAGTACTTGAGAGGAGCTTATAAACAGGAGGGAGACCAGCTTTGTATATGGTTTGATAGTGACAGGGCAAGGGAGGGTGGCTTTAACTAAAAGAGGAGAGATTTAAGTTAGATATCGGGGAAAAAATCTTTACTCTTAGGATAGTGAGGCACTGGCACAAGCTGCCCAGAGAAGCTGTGGATACCCCATCTCAGGAGGCATTTAAGGCCAGGTTGTCTGGGGCTCATAGCAGCCTAATCTGGTGGGTGGCAACCCTAACCATGTCATGAGGGTTGGATCATCTTTAAGGTCCCCTCCAACCTTTGTAGTAAGTGTTGAAGTGCATATGTATGTAGAAAAATCCTGAAGTGCCTTCAGGTTGCCTGTGTAAGAGTGGGGTCTTGTCAGCCCTATGAAGGAGTGGTGGTCAGTGGGACTTTACAAAGGTAGTTTTTTTGCCAGCAAGCTTTGACTAAAGAAACAGCAGTACAGTTAGGAATAGCAAAGCAGTATAATGATTGCTCTTTATATAAAAAGTGATAACTCTTTATTTTAAAATCAACTAAGGAGTAAATCTATACTTAAGTGTATACTTGTCTCCTGTTATCTGGCGATTATATTGATGCAGTAAAAATGCATATACAATTAGACTTTCTTGCAGCGTATCAAGCAGGCTATTAAAATGTTCTTCAGTTTATAATTGTCTTAGTAACTGTTCCTGATGTACTTTCTTGAAATACAAAAAGAGTGCTTTTTTAAGATAGCTTTCTTTTAAAATTGTACGGTGTTATTTGGGTATTAAAGTTACAAGTGGAACAGAATTACTGATGTCTTTCAAAATGTACTGTATGTTTTTGTTTTGTTTTATAACTTTAGTAAGTAGCATGCCCATTTTGGACTTCTCAACACATTTCCCACTGGTCCTCCATGACACCTGCTGTGCTGCCATCAGCCATTAATGTTCAGATGAAGCTAGCAGCATGTTAGGATGTGCCTGAGACATTCAGCAGTGCAGATTGCTTGTTCTGTCTGCATGTGCCTATAACATCTGGCAGCCATCAGGTGTGAGAAACCCCAAATGAGAAGGAGGAATATATTTTTTTTTAAGTTGAAATGAACGGATATGTTTTTTTCAGACAAATTATTGCAGATTGCTTGAGATCATAAAAAAGCAAATGAAAACAACAGATAGATGGGGAGCAGAATTAGGTTTGCTAAATTGAATGCATGTATTGTGTGACCTTGGAGAATTTCTCAAAAAAGTCAATTGGAAGATGGTCAAGAGATTAATGGATTCATGCTATAATGTCTAGGAAGATTTCTCTGTGACAGTCCCCAGTCTATCAAACTTCATCAGACAGGTGGTTGTGAACTTTCTTCCCTATTGCCTGAGTTTTGCTATTGATCTTGGCGCAATTTTAAGTACAGTTTCTAATTGTATTTGCAACTGTGCAGATAAGATGAGAATGTCATCTTTCCTTCAATGTGACCTTGTTTTTGTCAGGAAGTTCACGACAGGAGGATGGGTTAATTTGCCATCTGATGCTTGCACAGTTAAGAAGCTTGGTCAAACTTTATTTTTCTGAATCAGATGCTTTTTTTTTTTTTATTATACCTTCTAAAAATCCTTAGTGTAGTAAAATGCGATGCAATTTCTTCACAAAGCATGCCTTGTGTAATAAGCACAGTGAGGCAAATACTAGTCATTTAAATGTGGAAGTAGAAGCTGTGCCTCAGAAACAACAGCCTCTGTTACTCTTGATGATCTGTTTTTTGACTGGAAACAATGTGGTGTTCTTGATGGACTTTGTTACTTTTGCCAATACATGGCTGAACACTGCAAAACGAACAAAATTTTCAGATACTGAGTACCTGAAGCTTTACAGTCTGAAGTAACTCTTATTCTTTAGTCTCCTTCATTTCCTACAAAGATTCCTTGTCTTCTGCTTTTGTCTCTATGGGTCTGAAGCTTTTCCTGAACACGTTCTTCCAGAAAACAGCAGATCATCATGCAGTGCTAGGAGGAACACACAAATTCTGCAAGTTATTATGTCTGGCAATAGTGTTTTTATTTGTGGTGAGAAATAGACTTAAACTTGCCCCCGCCTATGTTTTTTGTGGCAGCCTTTAACTCCCAGTGGACTCGTTCTGTGTGTGAACTAGCAAGCACTACTGTTACCTGTAAGGATGAGGAGAGGTAAGGATGGATGGCATGAGGCTGGATGCCTCTACAGATCATTCCTGAGGCAGAATGAAAGGAGAACCACTGATCTTTGGCTTCTTGTCGTGAAGTGCATGGTAATACCTCCTGCCCACCAGAAGAAAATTACCACCTCAAATTCTGTGAATATCGCACCCAAAAATGTTGCAGCCTAGACTGAAAATAGAACAATAAAGATGAGAAAAATCTCTGCTTCCTTCATCTAAGTTATTCTTACCCCAAGCTTATGCAGTGTGAAGATGGCAGAGTTGAAAGAAGACAATCTTGTGCTGTGTAAGCACTATTTGGTATTGGCTAGAACACTGTTGCTATCAACACTTTTAGCCACAGACCCAAAATACAGTAGCATGTTATGAGGATAATCAACCCCTTCCTGGCCAGGCTGGGTGCATACCAGAATGCATATTCTAGTTAACTATAAATAAATCTCATCTAGATGTAATAAAGATCTTTCCTCTTATATAGACAAAATGTGCCAGAAACTGCTGTGGAAAAGAAATGAATGGCTTTACAGTGCAGTGGAAATGATAAAGCTTTAAAAAATGTGTTTTATAAAGTGAGAGAAAATTTAATATATCTAGAAAATGGATCGTGTCAGTCAATTGTAATAATCACTGGCCTCCCAGAGGAGGAGGAGAATAATATAGCTTCTCACCTACTGCTATTTCTGACAGTGCTAATGAGTGCAGAACAAGAAGTGAGAAGGACTCTGATTTTTGCTATCAAAACCAGCTCCTAGGCAAAGGCCTTGTCATGTGCAAAGGCCTTTTGCTTTCTGAATAAATAATACATACTTTTAAAATCTCATCTTTGCCTGACTGTATGCAGAAGAATCTTGACAACAGTAACATGAAACGTAGCTGCATTAGTCACCGTTAAACTTTGAAGAGCTGTTGTAGAAAGGCATTTTGCATTTGGTTTTTTATTATTTTGTTTGGATGAAAAACTGCTTGAAACTCGTACGTCCTTTTTTTTTTTTTTTCATGTTTGCAATTACACTTCTAAGACTTCCTGATGATTAAAAGTCAATAGGTAATTCTTAAGCCCTGTGGTCTGGGAGAGAGATAGTTTTAATTGAAGCATCAGTAACAAAAATGCATCAGTATCTTCAAAATTACTGTCTTTGTTCTTGTTTAAATTGTGCTTTGCTGCCTCTTATGACTTATTTCCTTCAGTTTGCATTAGGAACAGTGGCAGCCTATCACCTGAAGTAAGGCATGCAGGAAACTGGAGTTTTGAACTGCTGACCTATTTAGAGGCCTCATTCTTCATCAGCTCTTCTCTCATTGACAAGCTCTAAAAATGCTTGGTTGTAACCTTATGGTTACTAAAAAGAGAAATATGCAGTAGGATACCAGACCTCCTTCTGTCTGTGTAGCTGAATATGAAACTATTGCCGGTTAAGTGGATGCTAGTGCTGTTAAACCTACACACCTTACAAACATCAGGTTTGACTTTAATGGCTCTCTCATTAAAGTCAAGTATTTGCTATTCCTGTGAGTGGAGAAATTTGACAGATACTAATTAATAGCAATGGAAAGAGTAGGACACCTGGCACGTTCTTAGAAATGAGATGCTAAGGAGGAAAAAAAAAAAAAAAAAAAAACAAACAAAGAAATTCTTGTGACAGTGATCTTAGTCACTCGTGTTTTGTTTCTATTTCATAACCTATAGACTTGTCATACCTTGACTGACTTGTAGAAGTGCAAGTGAGGGAGGCCATAGGCTGCCCCACCAGTGCTCAGGAGGGGCCTGAAGACAGGCCTATAAGGCCAACAGCTGCCAGGAGGTGAGCAGGCATGTCAGGTGCTGCTGGACTGTGAGGCTTCTGATCTCATTTAAGTAATCACAGACAACTAGATGATGTTTTAGGTTGTGCTCCAACAATGGTTCACTATTCTGCAAATCTGACATGCGTTGATTCAGAGTGACATTGCCTTCTATAAACAGGTGTCATGTAAAATATGAATACCTACTGCATGCAGACAGTGCAATTAAGTAAAAATCTACATGCTGGTTACAGTTTGCTTCTATTAGAGTTAGAAACTGACTTCCTCACTCAGATGATCCTTTTCTCTCCTTATGAACTGTGATTTTTTTTTTTTTTTAATTTTTAAATGAGAAGGGGCAATCTCATTTGCTGACTGTAGAAGAATGCAATATCTGCCAAATGACTGATCACTTCTGGTAAGTATTTTGAACCATTTAAGAATACTTCTGAAAACGTATATAGATCATCACAATCTGTGACAATTAGCAGATAAATAACAATTGACTCTAAATACTGGAAATGCAGTAAAGCTGAGTTTAATAACTGCAGCGAACGCAAGATTTCCCTTTCTGGCACAGGTTTGAGTCCAGCTGTGATGGAAAGCAGGCAACAATAAAACAGATGTTGGGGCTACAGTTTAATGATGCAGCATTAAAATATTGTCTTTCCTATAGTTGTTTATTATGAGAAGTAATGATTTGCATCTAAAGGGGAGGAATTTCTTACTAGTTGTTTGTTATCAGATGGATGTCAATATGCTGCTTCAGAAAAAAAATAAGCACATAGTTTTAAGTAGAGACTGCTTATTGTTTTGTTTGATTTACAGTACCACCTGCTAAAGAGTAGGGGACAATCAATTAAATGCTATCACTTAATGCTGTTCTCTCCGGAATCTGCTTTCATTGAGAGAACCTGGAGGTTCTTCTACCTAACGTATACAGGCCTTTCTTTGGGTCTGGAGTCAAAACAGTAACTTAAACACACTGTTTTGGCTGTGACCTCAGTTGAATTTGATGAGTGAGCTCTTTCAGATTCTGACCCAAAGAAGGACTTAAATGTTTAGAAATCTATATGTTGAGCTACAACAGTTGATTCTGTTCCATTCTCTCTGAATCTTGCCTCCTTGAAAAAATTGCCACCCAGTGGTTTATTTCTGTGCATGTTTATCTTTTAATTAAAAAGCTGTACTGTAGTTCTTTTTATTTTAAATTTTGATCTGGGAAATATCTTTTTCTGTGTACTAGAAGTATGGTAGAAGTCAGTTTTATATACAAATATGTATGTGCACATGCATACATGTGAACTATATAAGTAGGTCACTCTGAAAGTAATGCCACCTATTTACTTCCATGGAAAGAAAAGTATATGAGTGGAGGAAAAATATATCCTCTTGAAAGATTGTCTGGCAGAATACAGAGAAATTGCAGGGCTTTCAGGAAGAGAGTTCACCAGCAGCAATTGTGTAGCTGTAGCTGAAATGCTAAGTTGAAGCTTGAACAAGTGATTGAGCACCTGGTGGGAAGGCAGAGCCAACTTTGGGGAGCTCAGGTGTAAGCAGTGCACCTGAGTGACCAAAAGGGGTTGAGTCAGGATCAGTGTCTCTCAAGAATTCATTTAAGGGTTGGCAGTGGAGTCAAGGGTGTTTGCTAGAGATTCTGGAAGCCTGCGGCCTTCTGAAAGTAAGCAACTTCTTTCCTTTATTTCTGTGCACACAGCTATTGCATTTGAGCAATTCCACACTTACTGCAGCCTGAGACCTGGCTGCTCTGCTGTCATTGCTATGCTTTCCATCATGTTACAGTAGCATAATGGGAATTGAAGAATTAGGTCTGTGCTTCTGCCCAGAGGATTTGTGAGTAAAAGGCTGGTGTGCGCACATGCCTTATGCCAATTCTTAGCACTCCTGATTTTTTGGGACATCTGGAGTTTGACGAAAATCAGCTGATGAAAAATGTTAGTGACTTCTGACTCTGGGAAGCTATCAAGCTATTTGCTATGTAACCGTAAGGGAATTTCTTTTTTTACGTAGAGTAGTTTTGTGTAATTTTTAGCAAGACTTATTTCCTAAATGTGGTAAGGCTCTCAAGTGCCATAATCCAGCACCTTATTTTATCCTGAAGTCATCACTCTAATGTGATCATGCAGTGATCAGAAACTGCAGCAGAATTTGAACTTTGAGCTTGCTGCTTCCCTCCCCCCCCCTCCCCCACTCCCTGTAATGAAGTTTGTAATTAGCATGTTCAAGATGCTAAAGAGAATGTGTGCATGTTAACAACTCTCCAAATGTCAAAATGATTTTGTGGTTGTCACTGGTTGTTCACAGTAAGAAAGTAAAGATGCTTTTTACTACTCAGTAAGTTTCTTACTGTCACAAAGTAGAGCAGAGAAATATTGATGAAGGACATCATTCAAATCTGCAAACCAGCAGGGGTTTATGCAAAAGGCCATGGCTGTCTGCAGCTGTTCAAAGCATCAATTCATGGCAATCAGCGCAAATACTACTTGCTCCCAACAAATTTATTTATAGAAGGTCTCTTAAAGTATGTATTAGAGGATAACAAAATGAGCCTTTAAATAAACTTCTGAAAATAAAATAAACTACTGTAAAGGGATGTAGAAAATACCATGTTTTAAACAAGGAGTATAAATGCTGGTCACTCCCAAAGTAATGCCTTCTAATTCCATAGCAAGTACAACAGATACAAAGGAGAAGTCCTTGTATGACTAGACTTTTCTTTAAGCAAGAAAAACAAGTGTTCAGGATGAGCTCAGGACAGTTCACGTGCTGGATCAAAGTCTCTAACTCCTAAGAGGAGTCTTGAATCTGAGGAATGAAACTAGGAGAAGTGGAAGTCTAAATTGTCCACTTCATAGAAGTGAAACATTGTAAATATGTTATCCCAACACAGTTGAATTATTATTTGAAAAGATTATAGAATGTGGAAGAGAGAGCAATAGAAAAACCAATAAAACCATGTCCAAAACTTGGGAAAACATCTTTCAAATGAAGAATCTAAAGCTTTTTGCTGTCCTAGGACAGAATTTATTTTACCTCTTGTTTTGGTTCATGTATTTCTTTGTTGAATACCAGGGCATACTTGTAGTAACAGAAATTGGATAACTATGAAGCCTGATACACCAGTTGCTTCACTGTAAGAGCTTTGGAGTGTTGTGACTATGCCTGCAACCTGACAGATGAGCAGCTCCTGCTATTGTAGCTCCGGCTGTTAAGGCTGCCCCTCAGCTAGCAGAGTGGTAACTTTCTGCTCTGCTGGGGTAACTACATAGAGCATACTTTCTCTTCTGCATTAAAGCCACTTAATCTATGGTAAAATACTGCCTTAAATCCAGTAATTTGTAAGATCATCAATCAAGACCATCTGAACTATTCTGAAGTTTTCTACAGATGCTGAATGTGTGGGATCCAAATATGTTTGGCAAATCCTAGTATGTCTTCTTTCCAAAATCTGAAGATAGATAACTCCTTAGCTTAAAGTCTGTTCTCTAAACTAATCATCTTGCTACTTGAAAATAGAACCTTTCTAAACAGTACTAAGGACTTCCATTTCTTCAAGTTGCAGCTTGTTTACTAAAATGTTGTAATGACAAAATTAAGCTATTAAACATCCAAATTCCCCTACTTTTTTAAGTGATCCTTATTCCTAAGGACAAGACTGTCTTTCTATTATTGAGCTTCTAATCAATTCCATACAATGTTGTTCAGCACCAAAGTAATTACTTATGTTTATCAAGGAATGACTAAGATATTTTATCCATTTCAGTGGAGTCTGGAAATAACCCTCAATTTTTCTACATTGATTTTTTTTTTTTTTTTAATAAAGTGGTTTCTGAGCCTTGTTTGGAGGAGGTTTCGCTGGGATTGACTGTTCTGCAGTAGATGATGTTGACGGTTCATAGCTGCCACTTGGTGTATCTTAATGATTGGACAGCATCAGATGCATCTGAGGACTAACTCTCTGTATTACTTGTAATACTGAAAGCCAATTTTCTTTTTTTTTTTTTTTTTGGGTCAGAAGTCTGTCAGAGCATGTTGCAGCCAATGGTATGAAATTAGAAGCTACTATAAGTAGAACTACACAGTGAGGGCAGGAGAGGGAAAGTGTTTTTACTAGCTTGTGGCTGATTGCAACTACCCAGTTGTAAGGTATCAGGTTTGGAAGGAAGATTGTTGTCTGTATGGGATAACAACTTTCCCCGCATAACATTATGATCAACGGAAAAGTAGTTCTGTGTAAGACTTCTTCCTGAAAATAAGTGAGAAATCTTTGGCACTGAATGGCAGTGATGCAGTCTTAATAACTTCAGAGGGCTGTAGAAGAAAGTGATGCAATGTACTCTTCCCTTACTTATAATCAGTGAGTGTTGATAACGCTGTATGTTCAGTGGATTAAGAGTGTATGTTAACAGGAGTACATAGGAAAATTGCTAATATTAACAAAGCTGTTTTTGTTTGTCATGTCCAAGATAGATTTCCTGGCAAGGACATGAAAGCAAGCAACTATCTATACAAACCATGTGTTTTAAAATACAGGTGCTGTATTGGAAACACTTGAAAAGCCATCATTTTGTCTTCCAACTTTTCTTTTTTGAGCAGTTGCTAGTAAGTTGTGAGGATCAGTGTCCTTGATCCTCCAGTCCTCAAACAATGCACTTTTCTATCTTGGGTAGAAATATGTTGGAAAAGAGTAGGGATGGGGAAGAGTTTAAAGGAACAAGTAATTTAATGCTGGCATGGAGGCAAGCAAGGGTTTAGCAAAGTAGCAGTGCTTTTGCTTTGCATTCTATTTTTACTGTATGTTTCCTTTAATGTGAAGATGTCTGCAAATATGTAAACTGCTCAAAAATTATTTTAAAATGGAGATGTACATCATGTGAACTACTTGCAAATAAACTTGAGCTTAATTTATTCTTCAGTATATTAATTCAGTTCTAATCACTGAATTCCACATGGCTGAGTTCAAAAGAAGATCACGCACCCCTGCTCCTTCCTTAAATTTTAATTTCTTCTTAGTTTGCTTCAAACACTGAACTGCTTAGAAATACCCTACTTGACCTTTAAATCTACAGTGTCAGGAGAATCATGATAATTAGACGAATCCATATAGTTATGTCTAGAGTGTGCCAGTATAAACACTGGAAGCCACATGTGAGCAGTTTGTGAGAATGTTGCGTCTTCACGGGCATCTGTTTGGGCCACTGTTGTAAGCTGTATCTTCATTCGTGATGCCATTACTGAAGATGTTTGCTGAATTTCAGGCCTGCACTTAGCAGAAGTTGTTTCTTTTTTTACTTATGACATTTGAAAATAATTAGCTTTACTTAGCTGGCTGTGTCCTGTACTCTTTTTGCATGGTTTAAGGTTGGGAATAAATGTGCGTTTTAAAAACACTTGTTCTAAGTACAGGTGATTGGTTCCTCTTTCCCTGTTCTTCCTCATATCCACTGTTGTCGGACTGTGGTTCCTCTTAGTGGTATCCCACTTCCTTAAAGAAAAGAAAAAAGTCCAGTGCTCAATATTTTCTGAACAGTGTCTGCTGTAAAGAGAAATATATTGCATGTTACATACAGAAGACCTACGCCTACAAAACAATTTCAAACAGCAGCTGTGCTCCATTGAATTTGGCACACAATAGCTAAGTTGCAGCCCTCTGAATTGCCAGTAAAAATAGCAGTTAACCATTAGACTATGTTAATATTTCTGAGCTGGAATACTTAGTGTGGCAGCATAGCAGGGGGTTGGACTCAGTGATCTCTAGAAGTCTCTTCCAAGCCCTGCAATTCTGTGATTCTGTGATTGGTAACTTTTGTTAGGGGAATAGAGCAGTTTTCTTTCTGTCAGTGTGGATGTAAACCAATAGTGAAAAATTAGTGTGCCTAATCCATTAATTCCATGGAAGCCATTTGATAAGGGTTTTAGGATTTTCTACGCATTTGCTAAATCTCAGGAATGTGTAACTAGAGGGACCTAGCAAGATGACAAGAACTAAAGAAAATACAATGGTTTAAAAAAAAAAAAAAAAACAGAAAAAAACAAAAAAAAAACAAAAACAAAAAGCAATCCTAAAAATAAACCCACCAAAAAAAAAAAAAAAAAACAACCACAACTTAAAGTACAGTGATTAGTACAGAATACACTTCTTAGTGTTCAGCTCAGCAGCTTGGTGTAAGTACATGGAGAGTTTTGCACATTTTATCAGATTAAATGTAAAATATGTTCCAGGAAGAACCATCTTCCTTCAGTATTAACCTTCTGCCTCTGTGAAGGGGTTACCATGGAAGATACACCATAGTGCTGGGCTGCAGTGATGATACTGATCCTGCTTTAAAGAATTTGAATTCCAAGAAGTTGCATCCTGAGTAATAACTTAAGTGAACAACAAAATGTATTATTTTAAACGATCAGAGTTGACCAGTACATTTGTGTCTAAATTTTTGGAGAGCCTTTTCAGATTACTCTCATGGAAAGAACTCTTCCTTGGGTAGTTTTCTTTTAAAGCATCTCAGGTTAGTTTATAAAATAGAGCTTCTTCAAATCATTAGTCAGCATCAAAAATGTGCTATGGGGCTTAATGAGAGACTGGAGAACAGTCAGTTCTTGCAGGGTTATCGTCAAAGTCTCAAAGTACAAATACCCTAAGAAGGATGTGAATGGTTCCTTTGGCCTGTCTATAGACAACTGGATCTCTCCTTTTACCCTGTGTTCTGAGGGCAGTGGAATGTCATCCCATAGACATGCTTAGGGAAAGCAGTGGATCAGCCACAAGTATGTGTCCTAGAGCAATACCTTTGCCTTCAAACCTAGCTATGGATATGAAGGGTAGGAATGACATGAGCAACTTCCAAAACCTTTTGATAATTTTTGTTTCAACATCTTTTAAGTGTGCATGCTAAATAGACTTGGTGATTCTGAGTTGAAACAAGAAAAAAAGAGGGGGAAGAAACATCAAATGAAGCTAAATATAGCCTGCTATGAGTAATCTGAAAACTGCAGAATGGTGAGCACTGGTCACCTGTACTATACTCCTCTGTGAAAGACCTGCTTATTAATTAACTTCGTTACTGATGGCAAGGATGCTCTGATAATGCAGAGCTTCTGGAGCAGACTGAACCTGCTGATTTGTAGTGAAGGGAGGTGGGTGACAATTAGCAATTGCTTGTTCTTGAGCCCCGTATGCCATGGGATGCTGTCATTTTTATATTACTTTAATAACTGATGAAATTCAGGTATAGGAATATGTAATTGTAGGACAGGGCTAAAATCTTTTCTTCTGTACTAGTGTAGTTGAAATAAGGAAATTACCAGTATGGTTTTATAATTTCCCATGAATTTCTGGGCATATCTTAATGCTGGTCAGGCTCTTAAAAATACTTTATTCAACTCTCTTCTTGAATTTGGGTATTTTATAAAGTAAGGCAGTTGAAATTGGAAAGGCCAAGCTGCGAGGAAAAAACAGACACAATAAAAAAACTGTTTCGAAAATGGAGAGTAGTTGAGGGAAAATGACATGCTTTGGTGTGGATCAAAAATAGCTTCTTTTGTCCTCAGCATATGCAGCTATGTCTTCATTGCCATGATATCTGTTGCAAAACATAACTCTTCATGTCTCTTGTTAAATAGGATTTTCCTATCAGTAGAAACAGAACACTGTAGTGGAAGAGAGTCAAAGGACTGCTACTGTCCCAGTGTTCCTCTTGATGTTTTTTCCTCGCACCCCTTCAAGGAAGAGAGCTGCCTATAGGATGAACTTCCATGCCAAGATAGCGTCCAATTCTGTCAAAGCACTTTTGAGATTAAAAAATCATTAAGATGATCTAAGTTTTAAAAAAATTATTTGTAGAGAAAATTGTGGCTGCCTGTCTTCCTTAAGTACGTTGCCTTTTGCATTTATTTATAGCCTCTTTTCTTACTATGAGTAGCAGGGATCTAATCAAATGTAATCCCCCCCCTTTGGAATACAGAACCTGGAGTAGGATTCTGCTCTCTTGGGGAAGCAATCTACCAAATGTTCTAGCACCGATCTTTGGGCTTAAAGTTTGCTTGAGTACCTTTGTCTTTAATGGCTGAAAAGGTGGAGGAGCACACCCAGCCCCTACTACATTGGGGTTATATAGGGAGTTATGGGCTGTGAATTATTAATCATGCACAGAAAAGAATTAAGCAAAGCAAAACAAACAAAAAAAACCCAGCAAATAACAATACAACTCTGTATCTTTAGAATGATTTAGACTCATGGTATATATCATCCTCAACTCACTGTATGACAAATATGAAATGGAGACTGCTAAACTGAGCGAAAAGTTTTCCCAAGACAGTTTTTAACGCTAACAAGACAGACTGGGGAGTTGGGGGGGGTAGTATGAAATCAGTTAGGGATGCGCGACTAAGATTTGGTTTTGTAGTGTATGTGAGCAGTGTATTGAAGAATGTCAGAAGTTGGAGTTGCACGTGGTAATTAACTAAATCTTCCTTATTAGAATTGCATAAATGACTGAAGCTTCAGAGTTTTCTCCAAACAAAACTTTGGCAGAACAGTTTATTTCATAGCTGTTTCACCGTGCCACTCAAAGGCTGTACTTTGACATCCTTTGCTTAAGTAAATCACTTTCTTTTTACAGATCTGTATGCAGTAGAATGTGAAAGTGACCCCTGCAAAACCAAAACTCATCTCTCGGCCTCACTCATTTAGGCTTACTAAAATTTGAATAAAAGCTTATGTCTGGCAACTAGTTGAAAATTTTCTGATGACAAAAGACATAATTTGTGGGTGTTATGAGCGTTTTTCTTCCATGTGAGTCAGGGAAAAAATATGCTAGATCCTGCTAGTGTCAAAAGATCTGTTTCTAAATATATAAATAGATATAATTAAGAGCAAAATATGCTTGAGATTGGATTCATGTTAATGAATCATCAAATAGCAAAATGCATTGCATCAGGTGTAGTTTACATGTGTTTGTCGTGCACATGCACTTATGCACGTATTACTTATGCTATGTTTATGAAGCCTAGGAAGCCTTCTAAAGCATTAAAAATCACTGTAAGTGATAGACTGGCCCTTTCTGAAAGAGTTAATGCTAAATACAAGCTCACAATAATACCAAGGTCACTACAGTCTATAAGTTCATTAGTGCAATTCGTGGAGACCATGCTAAGCAATGCTTGGAAGAAATTTTCTGCTGCTACTCTACAGGGTCCATGGGTGCTGCCTGCAGCAGGAACATAGCTGTGCTATCACAGCAGCACTGCTGTGCTGAGCTCTTCTACTCCTCACCCTGACTGAGCTGTCTGAAGGACCCCAAGTGCTTCCTGCAAGCAGCAGAAGCAGTGATTTCACACCTCATAAGCTTTGGGCTTGTCCAGTACGGAATGGGTGGGAAGAGTATGGAAGTGGGCTGTGAAATCAGTGCTTAGCTGTTTCATTGTAAGCCTGGCATCGAGTGCAGCTAGGCAACCTGCAACAGCATTTCTAGCAGAAGAACCTTTGGTGTAGCACTGTTTTAGATGAATATTAGATCCTGCTTCCAGCTTTTTCATAAAGAGTTCATTAGATTAGGAAGACTATGTTCAATTGCTTTATATTAAAGGCACCAGAGAAAACCTTTAATTTAAAGAGTTTAGGTGAAAAATTAGAAATATTTGTAAGTGTAGTATTGTGATGTTATCTTTGAATATGGCAGGCTTAATACTATGTTCCTCTAAGCGTAGTTCCAGGGAAAAATATGACTCAAGCTCATTTCTGAATCATAATTCCTTTTTTCTTCCCCTGTTCTTGAAAGACAAGATAAAAACTTCAGCGCTCGTGAAATAGGTCCTTCATTTTCTAATGTCAGAAATACTCCACTGAAAATAGCGGTCGTATTCATATCTGCACAAACATTAAAGTGATTTCAGATGTGGGCACATTTTGTTCTCATTTATGTCTGAATTCTGCTGAACGTTACCACTGCAGACCTTCAGCTGCTGTCAGCAGCTGAAAAAGTTCGGTCAAAGCCCCATGCAGCTCTTGCTTTTCAGGCTGATTGCAAGCACAGAGCGAGACTAGCTACTACTTCCTTTTTTTACTCCTAGATGGGTCTTATAAGCACTCTGTGTAGTCTCTTTTGATTCCCACACCTGTTTCTTACCTCATCTTCTATGTATGCTTTCTGTTTTCTCTATTACTTGGATCTAGAATGAATCACTGAACATAAGAGGTGTATTTCATCTTCTTTGCCTCGGTAACACCAGCTCAATCAGAAGTCAGATTCTGTATAATATTTCTGGATCGTTGATGTTTTTCTTGTATGTGTAAAAATAACACAAAGTAATCTTGGAAATGTGTTGACTCTTTTCTCTTCTCTGTCAGTTTGTCAGTGCCTGTTAGAAAACACATTGCTTTTTGGGGTTTGAATTTATTTATTTTTTTGAATTGGAGAGTAAAGAGGAAGAAAGATATACATTTTTTTAAACACTGTCCTTCAAGTAGTCTTTGGTGCAGATTCTTCTGCACTAATGTTTTCACTCATGACATGTATAGGCTCCAACATGTATGAAATTTAAGCTGACAGCGTTCAAAATCATGACAAATCTGATTTGGCAATGTTTTGGTCTCTTTCCATAGAACTCCATGCTGTTCAGGGAAATCAACATTACGACGATGTCAGGTATCAGAGTGTTCCAGATCACGCTTTCAAATGTTTCTTTTTCCTGTCAGGGGTTTTGAAAGATCTTCTGCTATGAGCTCATCTTTGAATGCCTGTTTGAAAGGCAGACTGTGTTTTAGAAGTTCATAGATGTCTTGAAGGGTTAATTTTATGAACATGTGAATGAGCACTACACTGCTTATACTACCCTAAATATGCATTTATTTGTCTTAGAAATTCTCAGCACAACAAAATGTTCAGCGTTTCCTATGCTTTACAAATAAAGGCAGTGCTTCTAAGTACCCAGGTTGCATTGGGTGTGTTTGTGGTATACTTTTGGGAGTGGGCTTCGGTTTCTGTTTCTGCAATTCAGATTTCTCATAAAGGCAAAGGGATGGTTGGAGCTTGGAGAAGAGAAACAATAGCAGTATTAGCAACTGTTCTACATCAAAGAAGGCTAGATATGCCTCCTGGGCCTAGGGCTGTGTATGAAGTAAATACATACTTACTTCTAAGTGCTTCTTTTCCTTCTGACTCTGATTACACTTTGTAGAAACTTGGGTATGCACAGAGACTGGGACAACTGACTTACTATTACAGCTAATATAAAGATGTTATCAGTAGCAACCTCAAATTAAAAACTGACCTCTGCTCTGAGGTTTTGATTCAGTTACTCTTGAGATAAATGTTGCAGTTCTGATTTACTAATCAGAAATGCATTTGCTTTTTACATATTGAAGGGAAAAAAAGCATGCATTTATTATGTTTGGGCTTCAAATTTCAGAAGTAGTATGGTAGAAAGGATTTTAAGGCAAGTATTTAGTATCTTAGTAATGTTTATAATGGAACACTCAGCCTTGACAGCTAAAAGCCGTACAGAAGTGATCAAACACCCATAAAGGGTTATTTAAGCCATTAGACCCACTTCTGAACAAGTGCCTGGCACAGCCTGTCCCTCATCCCTCAATTGTACCTAACAAGTAGCTTTTTCATAGGCTGCCTGCATGATGAGAAAACAACAGTCCATAAAGTTTTAGTAGTTAGATATATATATGACAGGTAAATAAGTTACTGAGTTAAATAAGTTACTACTGCTATATTGCTATTTCAACATGAATTTTTAAGGCTGTATTAAGTAGTAGCAGTGTCTGGCGTGCAATAGGAGTGTGCCTTCACATCCTTAGGCAGTGGGTACATCAGGATGCTGTGAGTTCTCTTGTCAGGATGGCTAGTTACTTGTCTTCTGTGTCCAGGTTATGTGAAAAATGTTTTGAAAATCAACATTCATGTATTTTCCTCTCCAAAATAAAGAGGAGCAATTCCTCTTCTACGGGAGTGGTGGTTATCTGTTTAGTACGACTGCATAATCACCTAATAATCTCAAACCTGGAAAAGTTCTGCTTAAATGCTTGAGTGAGTACATTTTTAAGTGCGTGATTAGTTGGTTTTCATTAGTAAAAAATCATCTGAAATATTAGACTAAGTGTGGTTTCAGTAGCTGATTTTGTGGAATTCAAGTCCCACAAACTACCTACCCTTATTCTTAGAAGTGTGTTCTGGTGAATTATTTGTAAGAGAAGGCAAAAGACAGGAAACGGGAGTGATATACTTGTCATGTGAAGCGCTTAAAAAAATAAAAATAAAAAAAATAGCAGGGAGACAAAAGAGCTGTCTTGCCTTTATTTCACTCCACAGGTTCGTATTAGCAGAGACTTGGGAAAGTAGTTCAAGAATCGTGTTTGTGAAATGAAGACTGTTGCCATAGCTGTTCTAGGGGGAACCGAGCTATTGCTGACTTGTTAAGCAGCTTTTACTCTTCAAAAGACAAAGCTGTGTGGAGCCTTTGAGAGAAGAATGCTAATGAGACTGCCACACTTACACTTTTTTTTTCCCCTGTCAATCTCAAACCTGTATAGCACATTGTGATCTATTGAGAGATTAATTTAAAATGTGAAAGGTGGATGGGACAGAGGCAGGGTGGGAACACTGCAGTTCTTGACTCTGTCCCCAGCTCCATCACTGCCCTGGGGTTGTGACTGGGGTTGTGCAGGGGCACAGCCCAGCTTCAGCTCCTTTCACTCCATTGTGTTTCAGAGAAAAAGATATCCAGTGACTGTTTTGCATCACTAGCGATGCTGCTGCTCTAGCATCATACCAATACCAGAATTCCTAACAGTAAAAATAATCCAGAAAATGCATCATGTTAATCTAGGAAACCTCAAATACATGCTAACTTGAAGATAGAGAAATCCATTATATTTTTGATGGTGTTTCATTCTCATCATGAAGTTGCTGTGATTTTTTGGGTTGTGAATTACAGTTGCAGATTTTTTGTCTCTCAATATAGCTGAGTTATTGTGAAGGCCCAAGCTTTTTTAATATGTTTGCGGATATCAAGTTCTGTAGTGGCTGCACAGCTGGGAAGCACTGGTAGTACAGTGAAAGACTGAAAAGAGGACTATTAAAGGTCTTTTCTAGGAGAGCAGAGAACTTTTAACTTTTTTTTTTTTTTAATGTAGCTTCTTTGATCTGACAGATATGAGAAAAATGTCAGGCTGTCTTGGAATGTACATGGAATATGTGCGGACCACGACGTGACTTGCTGTTTGGATGCTGTGATATAAATGGAAATCTAGGTCTGTCCACATCAGCGAGTATCAATATAGCTCATACTGCTTAGCTGCATTGGGCAGCATGTGGACTTGGATAGATAACAGCATTCATTTGTGTTGGTGCAAGATTTGGGTTGCTGGTGCCGCAGGTACTGCTTATTTTCCTGCTATGTGAGGTAAATAGATTAAATCTTCACATAGCTTCAAACATGGTAATTGTTCAAAAAGTATTTAGAGATTTTGCGGTCTTCAAATACAAGTAGATGAAGCTGAGTAAACTTTGTACCAAATCTAATATATGGAAGGATGCTTATGAAATGACAACAGTTCTCGGTATAAAAATCTGATCACGTGAAAATCGGAATTTCTGCAGTAGGTGTCAGCACTCATTAAAGACTTTATGCAAATGAGTTCATTAATTATTTCCTTGCTCAATACAATAGCTAAGGAACCTGTGAGTTTATTTTGGAAGTTCACCTAGTAAAGTGTCCCAGCTGTATGCTAGGCAGAGGAAAGCAGAATGAATTGCTACCTATGAGCATTACAAAAACAATATTTTCTAGGTTTTTGGCTGCAGTCTCACACAACCCTACCTCTTATTCAAGAGAAAAATCAATTTAAGAGGATTCCAGAATGTATCTGAAAAGTAGCCTGCTTTGCTGAATTTAATAGGATTATGCTATTGATTCCATCTTTACAATGCTAGCTACTATTTGGTACTTGTGAACTGCAGACTATTATGGGACTGAACACAAGGGAAGAGGGATTAGTTTGTAAAAGAATAAGCAGCTTTTCCTTAAACTGCCCTGAACTAAACCTATGTACCTGTTTTGGTCTCTGTTAGTAAATGCCAACTCATGAAACACCAGTGGTAGCACATTTTACAGCTGGGTATCTTCTTATAATCGCTGGCTTAGTCTCCAAGAAGAAGGTAATGAAACCTTTTGTGAACTTGTAGTTGATACTGTCCTGCAGATGTTTCCAGTTGTTCAGAAACTTCTACTCTATTTCTTTAACCAGATAAAAGCTACTGAATAGCTGGAAACCCATGCAATGTATGGAGTCTAGTGTTTTTTGTTACAGTTGAAGGTACTTTCTGCTCTTGTTGAACTTAGTGTAGTAAATGCACAACTGAAACAGTTTCCATAGAGATGCATTTTGGGGGGTGAAGGTAGCTAACAGAGAAAACAGTTTTACAGTTAAATCACTTCTTTACATACCAGGAACACTACTTGTTTGCTGTGTGACTCATATCATAACTCATACATGTTTGTGCAATAAACCAATTGGCCTCTGACCTCTGGTACCCTTCATGAGGGTAATTATTTCTATTATATTTGTAAGATTTTTATGAAATAAACTGTTCCTTTGAAATGAGTTTCATATAGAGGAGTCCTCTTCCTTTTCTCCTATTCCTTGGCCCCTTTTCCATACTGAAATTTGCTTATTCTTGTCTTGCAGCTATTATTTTCTCACGGTTCTAGAAGGCTCTTCCAGAGAACAGGTGACCTTCCTGAAAAATACCAGTACAGCAGATAAGCATTAAACTTTTTAAGGATAAAACCCCATTGGAATGTAAAGATCTTAGAAAACAGAGATTACGTGTCTCTAGAGTAAGCTTTTAAGCGAGGGAAGACTGCAAATGTAAAGGTTATGTTGAACTGCATTATAACAGCATTGGGTTGAGAAATGGCTGTAATATTGTCTTTACCTCCTTCTACCAGCATAGGGGAGGCTACAAGGTGTTTTTCCAAGGAGCAGTTCTCTGTTTGCCTCTCTTGGTTCTGTTAGTAAATAGGCAAGGATGTAGAGAGAGGTTTTCAACACATCACACTTTGTGCTTACTCTGCCTTAGCTTTCTGAAGGGCTGTGGGTGTTAGTAAGTTTCAGACCTCAAAAAAGGAAGAAGTGAACAAAGAACAAGTTGACCCAGAATATCAGAAGTGCTGTGAACTTAGTGAAGGGCACACAGTTGGTTGGCCAGCTTTGTCTGAGTGCTCTTTCCTTCCCAGCCAGTTTGACTTTGTTGGCAGTTCCCTACTGGGTGACTTGGAGCTTGGCCTGCTCACCAGCCCTGTCCAACCAGTGCGACGCAGTCCACAACTCACGAGGCCTAACACCAGGAGAGATTTCTAGATTTGATCCTTAGAGGCTGTGATCTTTTGCTTAGTCCAACTTTTCAGCTGATGTCAGCATCAGTTTCTCTCCTTAGATGTATTATGTTCTTTACTGAGAAGAAAGCTTGTGGTAATATGAGGCAGAAGTGAAAGCAAGCCAGTGACCTTTGCTATGTTTTGTAGGGATTAAAGCTATATGGGATTTGAATGCTTCCATAAATTTCATCGGAGGAATTGTTTTTTATTTGAAACAAAATGAACATAGATAAAAAGTTCCTATCATCTGTGCTACTTTATTCTGTTAGTGTTTGAAGTACTTTCGTAACTCAAGACTATTTGCTGAGTAACTTGAGCTGTGATTGGCTTATCAATCTCATTTATTGAATAGATGCACCAGAATACTGGTAAGCTGTTGCTTTTGTTCAGCAGCACACGGGCAGCACTTCTGTTTCCTGTATTTTTTTTCTTAAAGAAATTGTACTTGCCCAGTACTACATATGCAATTAATGTTAACAGAACTCACATCAACTTGAGCAGCAAAGGGTAAAGGCTCCAGCTTTGCCAAGCACAAGGGATGTGGTGCAGCTCTGCCTCATCATTCGTGGTGGAGGGACAGTTCAGCACTGCTGACTATGAAAATGTTTCTGGAAACAAAATGCCGAGTGCACGGGCTTGGAGAGAACACTGAAAAAACACTGTGGAATGTATCCTGTCTTTTATATGTTTCTGGTAAAGCAAGCTGTATTTATTAGGGGTTTGTTGCTACAGTAAAAAGCATTCACAAGACTTATGGTTGAAATAATAGCTGTAAATGTTCAGTCCTATTGTAATTATTGAAGGTTTTGTTGAACTCATGGCATCCTTTGATTAACTGCTGTCTGAGGCATATTTTGTAACAATGACTGTGTCAGAGTTTTGTGTTATGTATTTCATAAAGTTGTGCTAGGCTGTAAGGAGAGCAAGTGTATTAACTTAACAACAAGTGTGTGGGCAGGTGTTAAGAGTAATAACTAATTGACTGCCAGCCAGAATTTATTTAGAGAGCTGGCACTTTCCCCTTCTCAAGAAATGACGAGTTTCATGTTTTACTTAACGCAGGGTAGCTAATGTCTTCTTACTGCAGGAATGAGCTTCTGGAGTGTGAGCAGTATCAGTCGCAGAACTTCTCATCCAATTAAAAGAATGGAGAAGTATATTGAATTCCATAGTATTTTCTCTTCCTTTATAACAATATGTGCAAATCACAGTAGTAGAATAAGTTCCATTATAGCTTGCAAAAATCTCTGTAGGAGATTTGAGGAAGCACTTACAGAAAACTGAAGATCCTAAGGTTTGCATGAGCCCCATAGAAGGATATTGGAGGATTAATTTTCTTCAAGTATATGAAGTTTGATCTATTGGTAGGATTTTCTTTTAAAGGCTAAATCCTCTTTTATAGTTTCAGAAATGTAATTTAACCTAGAATCTAAAGATGAAGCTAGGTTCTTCGTTTGGGCAAAATAATGGTCTCAGTTTCATTGCTACTGCTTTTGCACAACTGCCACTGATTTGGTATTTAGCAGAGAATAAAAAATACACGAGCGATGTCATTTTGTAATTTTGCCCCTAAATAAGGGTATAATACATACTACAGGAATATATTTGCTGTATGGCTAGTTAATTCCACGCTCTCATTTTTACATGAATAAGGAGTTATTTATTTTGTTGAATGATAACAAATTCAAGTTTGGTGGTTTTTTGTTTTTTGATTGTAACTATTGCATATTGCTGACTTTTTTACTTTTATGACTTTACGTGAAGTGAAAATGACCCTTAGTAATTTGTATCTTAACTCACTTGAATTGTTTGTTTCCTTTCCTTCTGTATCTCCAATGGTGTTTGCCTTTAGGGTTTTGTGATCTCAAAATGCAAATAACAGTCAGTTATCACTTCAATGTAGTCTTTCAAAGCTTAAAATATCTTGTTGATTAATTCCCTGTTATTTGAGACAGTTAGTGTCTTCTGTCATTGTGATATGAAAGAAACATGATGGAAGAAATTAAGCCCCGAGCTTGAGAAAGCAAGGGTTGATATACTTTACTATTGTGTATTTCAGGCTTCTTATTGAATGAGTTACAATGTGCAGTGCTAAATGCCTCAAACACCAAATCAGTGCATGTCTGTTTTCACATGTTCTATACTGTCAAGGGCTTAGTCACAGCTGAGATGATTGTACTTATTTATACTTGTATTAAATAACACCAGAACTAAAACTAAAGCTGCATTAGTTTGAATATACATTTAAAGACTGAGACACTGTACAAAATGTAAAATTTGATACTGGAAATTGGGTGTTTCCTTTATTCTTGCCTGTTACTTGGGAACTAGATAGACTTTTTAATAAGTATTTATATTAATTACACCCAACTGAACACAGGGAAAAAAAAACAAACTTAGGGAATATGCCTTTTTCTTTTGCTTCTCCTCACTTTCTGTTATTTTTAATCTGCTCTTGTTGGAAGAGAAGTAGCAAAAAAAGAATGAGAGTATTGATAAGAGGAAATGAGAAGGGCTTGAAGTTGGGGAATTACAACTGTGTGAGAGCTCAACTGTACCTTGATTTTCAAAACAAGCTAATAACTTGCTGAAAATGTAGAAGTCTTGAGCTTCTACAAATTGAAAGTAACTTAAACTGAAATCAACTAGGCAACTAAAGTCAGTAAATTGCTGAAGCAATTGATGAAAGCATGTAGTTATTTAGGCATCTTATTACAAATCCATCTCTAAGCAATGCAAAGAGCCTTCAGTTACCAATTACTTTCTCACAGGAAGTAGATCTATGAATGCGTAACACTATATTGCCCTTTCAATCACAGTGACACAGAAAGAGGGTTTTATGTCTGGGTATCCATGTACCTGGATGGCTTCTATCAGCAAGTACTTGTCCATAGTGAATGGGCAGGGCTGTGAAGATGTAACTCATCTTGGGAGTGCAATCAGGAGTGTACCTAGGTAAACGTGGGCTTGGTGGTGGTGGCATGCCCTACTCATTGCATGAGATAATAATTGAGAAACCCTTGCCATGTGAGTGTAAGACGGAGCATTTTATTTTATTTTATTTTATTTGGTCTGGTTAGAGATATATAAATCCAAATGCAATGTCTTGTATCTAGGTCAAGGTAACACCCACTACCAATAGAAGCTAGGGGATGAAAGGATTGAGTGCAGCCCTAACTGAAAAGGACCTAGGGATACTGGTGGATGGGAAGTTGGATGTGAGCCAGCCACGTGCCCTCACAGCCCAGAAAGCCAACTGTATCCTGGGCTGCATCCAAAACAGCGTGGCCAGCAGGTAAAGGCAGATGATCCTGCCCCTCTGCTCTGCGCTGGTGGAGCCTCACTTGGAGTACTGGGACCAGATGTGGAGTCCTCAGTATAGGAGAGACTTGGATCTGTTGGAACATGTCCAGAGGAGGGCCAGAGAAATGATCCAAGGGCTGGAACACCCCTCCTACAAGGACAGGCTGAGAGAGCTGGAGCTGTTAAGCCTGGAGAAGAGAAGGCTCCAGGGAGACCTGAGAGCAGCCTTTCAATATGTAAAGGGAGGCTGTAAGAAAGAAGGGGACAGACTCTTTAACAAGGTCTGTTGTGATAGAAAACAAGGAGAAATGCTTACAAGCTTAAAGTGGGAGATTGAGATTAGAAAGAAGGAAAAGAAGTTTTACATTAAGGCTGGTGAGGCACTGGAACAGGTTGCCCAGTGATGTGGTGGATGTTCCATCCCTGGAGACTTTCAAGGACAGGCTGGATCAGGCCCTGGGCAACCTGATCCAGCTGTACTGTCCCTGCTTGTTGCAGGGGAGTTGGATTAGATGGCCTTTAAAGGTCCTTTCTAACTCTAAGGATTCTGTGATTCTATGTTCTATGATATTTAAGTCTTCAACTTAAAACAAATGGACTTTTATGGCAAGGTATAGAGTTCCAGTGGGAAAACTCATAGAGTTATTTTCTTATGGTAGTATGGAACTCATTACTATCATGCTGGTCTAAAATAGTTTTTCTAGATAACTTTTTCCAGTCCTTTGTTAATAATCAAAGTATTTTCAAGAGACAGAAAATAGAAGTTATTTTAACCATGAATTAGATCTGGATATGCTCTTCTGGTTTGCAGAAGATTACATTTAGAATAGCTTTTGCGTGCTTGTTCATTATCACTGTTCTGTTCATGAGTGAATATTCATGGATCATTTCTTTTCAAATATTTACTGGGTTGTCTGTTTTCATATGTTAAGTCTTCATATGAAATAGGCAAGATAATTTTGAGAAAACATTTTAATTAGAGCCTTACAGGCTATAAATATTTCAGTATTTAATAAAATAGTACTGCAAGATGTAAATGATTAAATGGAAAATATTCTAAATATTTTAAATGGCATAACATGAAATAATGCATGTTTCATATCTCCAGATGGGAAAAAAATCTTGTTATATTTCAGTACATTTTTTTTGTTTCTTAATGATTGAAACTTTTTTTAAAATTCTTTACTGTGATGCTGTATGAAATGATCTTTTGAAAGCTTAGTATAAGGGTTAAGCTTTTGGGAAAGGAAGTAAGTAACTTGTTTTACACTTTTATCTTCAACTTATGGTTTCATGATCTCTGAATGATGCAGGTTTTTTTATTATCTTAAAAGATCATAAAGAAATTCATACATAATAAACAAGCTGATAATGAGAAACATCCGGATCAAGTCATATGACTTGGTAGTGTTTTGAATATAATTGAAGTCCCATTGTACCTCACCTTACCAAAAAGATGAAGAATGATTAAAAAAGAAAAAAAAAAAAAAAAAAGTTGTTTTAAATCCTGAATGCTTTCTATTAATGTGTTTAATGAAAATGGCAAATGAAAAGAAAAAATATGGTTAATACAAAGCAGTTAAAAGCGTACATTTCCCTTCAGTACTGTCAGAAGGTTTGTGTTTCAAGAACTATACCATTTTTGCAGTTTATTTACATCTGCACTCAATTTTTTGGTGCTTTTCTTTCCGAACCACAAAGCTCAATATCCATTACCATGCTGAGAATTGCTTCAAAACGGAGTATTTGCATTTTGGCAGTCTGGGAGGATAGTCACACGTTTACAATAAGTACAAAGCTGTTCCGTATTCTTTTTCATCGCTGAAAACATGGCAGACTGCATAAATAGTTTTGATAGTTTTCTTAATACAAGTCTGGTGTGGAACCAAACTGCAGACCCTGCTTTGAAGCAAAGACGATGATGAGAGAGCGCAGATTTCCAGTTAAAAATCAGAAGATGAAGTAAATGACTACAGAAATAAAGGTTGATAATAGAAATGTTGCTTATGCAAAGTAAGAAAAAAATTTGACTAGGATTCTTATCATTACTCTTATTCTTAAGAATTTTTTTTTTTTTTTTTTTTGCTGCTGAAATTGAGATCCGTCAATTAGTTCCTATTCTTTTGTTGAGTTTTTCTGCTTTTTTAAATATTTAATAAATTTGATGGACCACTGGCTTGCAATAAAAACAAGCAAATGAAAAAAAATCCTGAAATGAAAAACTCAAACCAAACTCTATTATTTTCTCTGGTGAGCATTCTAAGGTAATGTGAGAACTATTTCCCCACAGAATAGAAATATATATGCTGCAGTTATATTTTGATAATACAGCTGCACAGCTGATGTTCAGATGTTGTTTGCTGCCTTTATTCTCATCTTGTATGCAAGATGACAGAAGAAATAAATAATATAGATTTTTTGATACCATGTGTGATTTCTCAAGTGGTATTTTGACATTACCTTCTATAAATATAAGTAGCAGTTAATTTAGGAATGGCTTTACTACTAGGAATTGTGAAATAAATAACTTCATTCACTAGCTGAGAGCTAGGAAAACCAAGAAAAATGGGAACTGATTTCTAGTTTTAAGACCAAAACAAGTTTTTGCTTAACTCAAAGGTAACTCATATAGTTAATGTCTAGTAAATATTGTAGAGATATTAGGTTTAAAGTAAGTGTGAGTATAGAAGGAGATGGAGTGTATATTTCTTGTTTGTTCCTTAGCAGACATTGGTAGAATAGTTGAAGACAGAAGAATAGACGTCTCTGTCCTTTACTGCATTTTTATCTGGGGGAGAAAGGGGAAGTAGTTATTACAAAGAACAGCTGCTAAATCCCAGTGCTTCATCTCAGGGCAGCTAAGACTTCGAAGAGGTAAACAGAGGTATTATACAGAGAAATGTAAGACCATCGTAGTGATATTACATCATAAGACAAATGGCACCACTTACCTGCACCTGACTTGGACAGATGAACAATATTTCTTTTGAAATTTTGTGTTCTTTTAGATAAAGATGTCTGAAAGTTTGGTTGTGGATAACTTTTGTTGTTGTTGTTACTGTAAAACAAATGTTAGTGTTACCAGTGAGCTCATCAGAAATGTGTGCTTACATCAGCTGAATATAATTTTTTTTTTTTTAAATCTTCAGAATCCCTGGCTGATATCTCTTTTTCATAATTTTTAATTGCCAAACACTTTGTGGTACTCACCCAAATCATTACAGTGCTATTGTTCTATGCTGTTTGGATACTGACATAAGTTTATACTGAATTATAAAGTATGGATTGATAATTATTTAAACATTAAAACAACTTTATTAAGATTAATGCTGTCCAGCAGAAGGAGGAGGAATGTAGAATTTATCAGAAAGACTTTGCCATGATGTTAGGATAGGTAAGTGAGCAAATAAGATATGAAGGGGAGTATAGAATTGAAGTGATAATGAGTCATAAACTTGCAACAGAACAGATGCCCTGCAATAATATAAGAAGAGATGAGTATTTAATTTTTTTTAAGGGTTCAGCTAAAAATAGCATCTGTAAAATATATGTTGTGATATAATAGCAGCAGCTGTTATTACATAGTTTCAGTTTTACTGTTTTGGCAGAGTATTTTGCAGAAGTTAGAGTGTGACAGCTGGCACGTGCTTTGCTCCAAAAGTGGTCCCATTAACTTCACTTGGATTCAAGGTATGTTGTGTGTGAGTTCAAAGAGAGTATCTGTTTCTGTATGAATGTTAGAAACTGAGTTCAGTCTCACTGGCGGGACTGAGATCCTGCAGGTCCTTCATGGTGATTGCTTTTCTACGGAGCAGGTAGAGTGAATGTTAACTGCAAATGAAACCACATCCAACATATCTTCAATTTAGAAAAGAAAAGCACTCAATTTTTCCTTTTTATCAGTAGTTTCTGTCACTTTATATTATTCTTACGAAAATTTAGAAGTGGAGCCTTTTGTCCCTTGATTAGAAACTTAAGTCCTTTGCTTCTGGGAATAGAATATATCAAAACGCCAGCTAAGGGCTTGATCTGCTACACTAGCGATGTTGAACATACTTCTTTTTAAGTCATTATCCAGATCACTGGAAGCTGTAAAAAGTCAGTTACAGTCAGCTGTACAAAGGTGGTTTACTTTCCTTGAGAAACCAGATAATGAATAATTCTGCTCTTGATTTCGAAAGACAGGGTGAGTTTCATTAAGCCACTTCCTTTTAAGCTCTGTAACATCATTAAGAGAAGTCGTGGTGGCTCTGGATTTCTATCTATGTGAGGTAGATCATAAGCTTCTATTAAATGACAAGATAGTCAAGCATGGTGGTAAATTAGCTAACACACTGAGGTGCAGAAAAGTGAGGTGGCTGAAGGATAACTTCCTGGTTTAGATATTGGACAGACCAATGAGAAGTGCAACTGGATCTAGTCCTCACCTGGTGATCTTAATGCAGAGATCATTAAAGAAGTTAAGGTTGGAGGCAGTCTGGACTGTAGTGACCATGCCCTAGTGGGGTTTGTGACCTTGAGGAACGTAGGCCTAGATAGGAACAGAGTCAGGACCTTGAACTTCAGGAGAGGAAACTTGCAGTTGTTTAAGAAGTTATTGGATGAATCCCCTGGGAAAACCTCCTCAGGGTTTCAAAATTTTGTTCCTCAGGGAACAAAAAATGCTGGCAGTTCTTTAAGAATGCTGTTCTGAGAACACAAGAACTCTCCATCTGCCAGTAGAGGAGACAGGAAACTGATGCATGACTGAGAAGTGACCTGCTGGTAAAAATGGGGGAAATGAAGGAAAAGTACAGGCAGTGGAAGGAGAGACATGTCATCTGGGAGGAATTTAGGTATGCCATCTGGACATGCAGATGGATAAGGGAAGCCGAGGCACAGGTGAAATTCAATTCAGTGGGGGATGTGGAAAAATAACAACAGATTCAATAGGTATTTTGGTCAGAAGAGAGAGACAAAGAAGAGTGTACCCTCTCAAATGAAAATGGAGAGAGAGCTTCAACAGACATGGAGAAAGCTGAGATTCTCAAACAGTTCTTCATGTTGGTCTTCACTGGCAGTCAGAATTCTCATGCTTCTTGGGTCTTTGAACTTCCAGGTGGGGGTTAGGAGAGCAAAATCTTTCTTGCTGTAAGAACAGAGCAAGTATGCAACCTCCTCATGAGGCTGAATGTGTACAAATCTGTGGGGCAGGACAAAAAACATCCCAGGGTCCTGAAGGAGTTTGTTGATGTAGTTGACAAATCACTCTCCATCACGTGTGAAAATTTGTGGCTGTCAGATGAAGTCCACAGCGAGTACAGAAAGGGAAACATCACTTCCATTTTTAAGAAGGGGAGAAAGGAAGATCTACGGAACGACAGGTCAATAAACCTCTTGTCTGTGATTCTGTGGATGTCTAGATCTTTCCTTGAGCAGGCTCCAACTGCAGTATTAGTAACAGGAGTTGTAGACTAAAATGAGGAAATGTGCTGTAACAAACCTATGGTGAGCATAATAGTAGCTAAGAGTCCTTGGGAAATTAAGAAATGAAGTGACTGAGCAAATGGTAGCGTAGCATGACTTTTCACAAAGTGAGGTGTGAGTTCAAGGAAATAAAATATGTTAGCTGCAATACATTGTTTTGTTATGATGTTCTGCAATAGGATAGGGTTCCTGTTGAAATCTTATAGAACATACACTGGAAAACCATTGTATTTAATCTGGGAAAAAAAGGGTGAATAGTAATGTGATGGTTAAGTACACAGCTGTTCAGTCAGCTTTATATTTGACTTTCTAAAGAATGCTCTTAGGATGTGACTGAAAGGCATGCAGAACTACAGTATTCATAAATGCAAAGTAATGCACTTAAGGACAAGATAAAACAGCTGCATCAACATATATGCAATGTTGGGCTCTAATTTAGTTCTCAGCATTTAGGAAAGAGATTCTCAGCACTTAGGAAAGAAAGCATGGAATTACATTTAAGTCCCAGAATAGGCCCAAAGTTGGGAAGATCGGAGGTGTGGCAGAAGAGAGCCGTAAAAGAACAATGAAACAAACTGACTCTACAAATTAGAAGAAAAATTACAGAAGAGGTGAAATGTGATGGAGGTTTATTAAAATCATGGGAGTATAGAAAAGGTGAATAGGGAGTGATTGCTCTCTTTTTCTGACAATCCAATTCTAAGAAGCACTCAATGACATTATTCAGGCAATGTTCTAACGTAGAAAATAATACCCTTCTTTCCACTTTGAAGGAAGAAGTTATGAATTTAAACTTACTGTTTCCAGAGTATAGGATCAGAAGAATGAGGAAAAAATCGTGGATATTCACTGTCTGTTGGTGACAAAAACAGTGACTTTCAGATGCATTGCCTGGAAGGTTCTCTCTCTTGATGTTACTGTGAATCCTTCTTCTTATGCTCTTTCTTTAAACTCCTATGAATTAAAAACCTATGAATAGCCATTGTTGAATGTCATATAACAGGGTCACTGCACCTTTGCTCTGACATATGAGGCTTCTCTATTCATGTATTTTAAGTCTGTTGAAAAAACTTTGGGCTTCCTGAAGATGGAATGCAATAATGAGCAATTTCCTATCTAATCAGGAAAGCTTTCAGAGTTGCAGCTGATGGAAAGATGTTCCACTGGTTAAAGGAAAGTAAGGTCTGATGCTTCATTGTTAGGTCTAGGCACCAGCAGAAAAAAAGCTTGTAAAACCAAGTGATCTGTCATCTAAATGGCAGTTCAGTGCCTAATGTCAGTTGTGGCTTTATCCTTTTATGCTAAATAAAATCTTCCTCTAATCCTCTAGTTTTAACCCTGTCTCAGTAGATACTGACAGAAAGGTCTCCCAAGGCTATTACTTTTTCTCTTGTCCTCAAGGATAATTCAGAATACGTGAACAATAACCAATTTGACTTCAGTGGTTGAGTTCATTTTCATTTAGATTTCTGTTACTTTTTCTTGTTTCTAGGTGGCTTTCTTGACTGGTTATAATGCTTAAGCCACCCATGCTCTCCCCCAGATATTGTGTAATTCCTGAACACTGGAGCAATCAAATAGTTTTCACACAGAGCTGTAATATGTGGAGAGTAGGCAGGTGTAAGGCATGCATAGGGATAGCCTATTTACGTCTTTTTCTTCCATACTGGTGCATTTTCAATGCAAGTATTTCAGCAATGTTTAACCCTTTTGTACTGGGATTCAAATTCAGTAGGTATGTGTGCTATTTCCCTAGTGCAACTGGAGACTCTTGACTGTGTGTCAGCCTTCATTGACATGGCCCTGAGGGACTTGGAATATTTTATCTTGGATCATGGCAATTGTTCCTATTCCTTTTCTTAATTACTTTCTGCTTTTGTTGTCTGTCAAACGGCTTTCTGGTGAACCAACATAAGAAACTCTTAAAACATCCAGTTCTTCCCGTTTGTCAGAAGCCAATTTCAATGTCTTACTCTGATGTCATTCCACCCAGCTGTACTTATGAGAAATAGCTTTTCTATAGCTTTCCTTGCAGCTCTTTCTGAACACCTGTAACAATCTTATGCATTCATGTGATGACTGTATTATTAGAGTAGGGAACTGTTAGACTAATCAAAAATAACTTTTAAATTGCATTCTCAGCTGAACTACTAGAAAACTATAGTTACATCAGGTGTATCAAGACTATTCCTATAGCCTGTTTTTTCACAGGGCAAATGAAAATGCACTTTCGGGTTCTAAAATTTATTAAGTCTGTTAACATAGGAGTTGAAGTTTAACCATTTTATTACTTTTTAGACAATTTTCTCTCTGTATGCACTTCGCTTATGTTTAAATATTCCTTATTGCTTTTTTATGTATCTTTTTTAAGTTTATATTAAGTAGGCTTGATTCAGTTAAATTAAAAAAATTTACACAATTTAACATTCTGCTGAACCTCATGGTTTACTGTTGTAACATTTACAAAGCCTATTTTCCTGACCTTATACACTAACTCAGGCTTTTGTCTAGAGGCCTATAGAATAAATGTTAAGCACAGGTTTATGCTAATATGCACATTAGTTTGCAAGCTAAATGTTAAGGCAATTCTTCTAAAGGAAAAAGTAGAATCAAAGGAAGCATCATTACAGTAGAAAAAGTGAACAAACATATACAGTGTAATACATAAATATTATTCTGTCTAATTGTACTGAAGGGGTGTAACCCCTAATATACAGCCTTTACTATTCTCTGGCATCAGTTGAAATGTTACTTTGTAGTATTTTTTTTTTTTTTTTTTTTTAGACTTCTGATAGTCATAATGGCCATTTTTCTTTATATAGTTTAGTAACTGGAGAGTATTTTCTAATGAGTGGAAAGCATTGGAAAAGTTCTGTGAATGATTAACCTACTGATGGAAAAGAAAACAGTGGGAAGAAAATGGAAAGAATGGAAAAAAAAAAACAGAAAAAATAGTGAAAATACTTAATTTTTTTCTGAGTAACATTTACTTCTGTGTATTTTTGAGGCATATTTCAAGTATGTTCTGTAAAATGCAAACAGAACTCTTCCCTTCATGCTTAGTTTATATTTCTTACATGCAGATATCTTATGAAGGCTCATTGATCAGAAATTTAAGACCCATGCCTTTTATTCATATCAGAAATGATTACATGAATGGAATTTGAGGAAGCATCCTCAGGGTAAGTCTGGAGACCACCTGGTGGTCTCTGGCCCCAGGGAGAGATCTGCCCTTGTAAGCAGTGTGGGAAATATCTGCCCAAGGTTACATCCCAAAGCGTGCTGTGTTTGAGGTTGGCTGTTGTGGGGCAGTCTGTCTTGTGGAGTATAGAGAACAGTGAAGTGGGAGAATATATCCCACGTGTCCATGATCAAGACAGTATCATGCTGTTGTGTGGTTTGTATCCTGATTTGCCTGGTATGCAGGGACAGCGCTTTAATGGACGGCTGGACTTCAGTTGGGTGTGGGTTGTTACTTTTCTTTAGTTAGCAGTGAGGAAAGGAACCATCAGTATTACATATTACACATATGTTCTTTGGCAAAGGTTAAGCCTAAACCTATGAAATGAATCATACGGGAGATATTTTGTGTTGCTTGCAGCGAGTGTGAGGCTGAATGTCTACAGCAGGTAAAGAGGTAGGATTAAATACAGATTGTGCACATCATCCTTCCTCCCCCTCAAGCTATTCTTGTTTGTGTGGTCATGCCTATAAATAAGTAATGGCATACTGTCTTAAGTATTAAGTATTTAATAGACTATGATTACATTACAAGCTAAGAGCTTAAAAAAAAAAAAAAGTTTCTAAAGTATGTGACTGAAAGCACAAAGGAGGTGTTAGATTCTGCATTTTAAAACAAGTCAACCTGTTTTTACTGTTAGAAATCTCCAGATGAAGTGAAATGTTTTGAGAAATGTCATGTTTAGTAAATTATGAGTTATACCTATCTCCAGAATTCTAATATCTTCTACAGAAAACATATAAAAACTCTTAAGTATTCTTTATAAACAAAAGATATAAATTCAGTTTTTTCTTGTTATCCCACATATGCTTTACAGCAATGATGATACACATAATGTATTGCTAAACAAACACAAAATTTATGCAGGATTCATTAATATCACTGCTTAGGCAGTTAATTTAAACAAAAGTCTTAGGCATTTACTTTTTAAAATTGTTTACCTGATTATTATTATCAGATGAAAATTGGTTCTGCATTGCATTGTTATAGGCTGTTTTTTGTTTCCTATTGAGTTACCTGTTACAATAAGATTCTAAAGTGTACTCAAACAAATGAACGGTTCATGAGAAAAGTATTTGATCTGTAAATATGTATACAGATCTTAATTTTCTACCAAGTTCTTGGAGGTAGTGAGCTTATTATAGCTGTAATATAGGAGCTGAACACGATTTGTATGTGCTGTATGTATGAAGATTGTACCAAGAGAAGAATATGAGAACTTTTTATCTGCAGAAGTGAGCATCTGCCCTTTCATGCAAGCAAATGTGATTTGTCACGCTATATGTGAAACAGGTCATATGCTGCCAAATCAAGTCTTGCTACTCCTTAGTAATCAATGATGAAAAGTGAAATAGGTAATAAGAAGTTGAACTGTAGTAATTAGTTGTCAGCATCTCAAGGACTTTAAATTCACACAGTATTTATTTGTCTAATGCTGTATCACTGGATATCTTACTGTTTCACACAAGTGTATTGTTTTACTTCCTTAATTTCATCCTATGATACCTTCATACAGCTGGCTTTTATTCCAAGATGTTTTGACTTGTTGCACACGGTCTGTGGAAGCTCATTCAGAAGAATGAAGCAGGTTTAAGAAAGACTTATTCATCTGGGATTTGCTCCCATTTTGATAGAGCTTGCTGAAAGCAGGGAGGGGAGCGCTTTTCTGTCAATGCTACATAGCAGTAAACTGATAGAAATAATATGGCAGCAGAAATAAAAAATGCATGGTTGCCCATAACATCAGGTTTATGTTCTTCTGTATGGCAAAGTCAGTTTCATTTGCATTACAATTCTAAAGTAAGAATGGAAATACTTCTTTATTCCTCCTGTGTTAAAATGAGGTTTAGTTTCTGGTATGTTTCCATTTTTCAATTACACTAATAAAATTTCAGCAGTAACTTTTTTACTGGCTAAATTTTCAATTATTAATGACAGCATGACTTAGAATTATTCAATTTTGTATGCTATTTTTAGAAGCAGTTGTCAATCCAACAATTAAGACACAGTTGAGTCTCTTTGTGATAAAATACGTATTATTTTGAAACCACGTCATTAGGGAGCATTTTAGTGAGGTCATGTTTAGTTTCTTTAGGCTCTGTTTATACAATAGCTTGCTTTCAGGTTCTGTTTTCTTCCTCCTGGAACATATGACTTCGCTTTTCTGCAGTATTTGTGTATTTTTAGAATTTTTCCCATCCGTTCCTCTTACATACCTTCCTTATTCCAGTCTTACTAGATATCTTAAGAGAAAGTATGCATTTGAGTCTCATTAGACAATGCTGGCTGGTGATGTTTCCCTTTCCTGGAAGCTTTCAGTTGGATGGTTTTATTTTTGTTTTATTTTTCTCCTCAGCATTTTGTTCTTCCAAAGAGCTTCAGATGTTGTGCTCCTTGTAGAGAGGGGAGGGGAAGGTAGCGAGTGAATCCTATTCCACTAAAGCAGAATGTAGGTGTCTGCTTCCTAGAAGGTACTTCTCCTGTGCAAATACTGTCATTAGCTTTTTTTTCCTCATGTTTCAGATTCCCCTGTGAAGATACTGGTTGCCAATGTACATTGGCGTTCGTAAGCAAAAAGTAGTGGAGGGCAAATCACAATCCTACACCTGCTTACACTGGGAATTCTTTTCACTGAGTGACATAGCCAACTGTTTTCTTACTTGAGTAATTTTGAAGTATACAAAACATCAAATGGAAAGCTGAGATATATTTGATATCTGCGTTAGTCTCTTTGTAAAGAACATTACAAAGGGAGATGATTGTGAAGGCATTCTGCATTAGATTCTTCCTGCTGTTTCTGTGTCTTAAATGTTCTCATCTATTTCAAAGCCAGCAATAATGAAGCTAACTGTGTCAACCCAGTGAAATTAGAAATAGGATGTACCATTGCTTGACCAGACCAGTGAAATGTCCAAGTCTATCTGCTGATAGTCTCAAATGAATCTCTGTACAAACAGCATAAATTTTCTTCATTATATTTGTAGCAGCTTTGTTTTAAAATTGCAGACAAGAATAACTTGCTAACTTAATGGCTTTGTCATGCAATAACTGGTAAATTAAAAATACATTAAAAGCAGTTGATATAACATTGAGATGCAATATTTCTGGGGTTTCTGTAGAAGTTCCCTTTCCTGAGCTGTATAACCCATAGTGCTGCTACCTCTGCATTTTCCACTATTCTCATGATGTAAGATTGTGACAGCTTTATATTATGTAATGCATTCGAATCCACATGGGACAAATGAAAAATGACTTGAAAAGAATTTTCTTTTGGAGATTGTTTGTTGGCAATTTAAAACTTAGTGTCTATGTAGAGTTTTTAAATGTTGCTTTTTAAGTCTTAATTAAGGAGGAAGAAGTCCGGTGTTTTAGAGGTTTTAATAAAAATCAATGATAAATATAAACTGACTATGGAGAAAGTGTTTAGGACTTTCGACTTCAGAATCTCTAGAACTTGTTCTTTCTCATCTGTCTGGTATGATTATACATACTGTAATCGTGTAGTAATCCTTCATGAGAATCACTTGTTTTCTTGACTTTTGTGGGAAAGTTGAGCATTTTGTGCCACAAGCTTTCATCAGCTTGATAACTTAAAAGTGTTAAAAAAACAAAATGCTATTTTAAAATTGACTCAACATGCCAAGTGGCATTGCAATTTGATTTTTAGAGAACTCCTTAATCGTAAACTAGTCTTTTTCCTCTGGATAGTGTCCAGTGTTTTCACAGCTGTTTAGGATTTATTAATCTGAAAGATGAAACTATGTAAACTTGCATCCTAGCTTTTCCCAAGCTGCTTCAGTTAGCGAATATGATTTATTAAAATCTTGTTGATTCTGAAAGTGGAAATATTTTGCTTTGAAATATATGCATTCATATTCGATAGAAGATTTATACTTTAATTTTATACACTTTTGGAAAATGCTGGGAGATCACAATCAGAAATGAGGCTTTAATAGTGTACTCTTCTTGACCTAAATGTGATAATTATATTTATTTGGGAAAAAAAAAAAGTTTTAATATTTATAAGCAGAGAGATACTGTAGACAAGAACAGCAAGGCATTTTTTAAGGATTTTGGTGACCACTTCCAAATTCTGCCACGTAGTAAGATCAATATACGGATAATTATAATGTATCTTTCCTTTAAAAAAAAAAAAAATGACTGTTTAGGCTCTCTGAAAATAACCTTTAAATAACAAATGCTTTTCCTGTATGACAGATATTAAAGGAAAACCATCCTTTTGGACCTGTAAATTTTGTACAATGTGCTACCAGGCACACTGGACAAAATACTTATTCCCAAACAAATTACTGGGAAAGATTGATTTGCACTATATCCAAATTTAAGGAATGCCATGCCTTACACACTGTGTTAGGATGGCTTCTGTCATAAGCTCTTGTGGTAGTTCTGGAGGGAGAATAGAATGAGTTTCTGCTGATTGAAACATTAAGAAGTACAAATATAAGTTGTGTTAGTGTTGTGTTGAGTTGTTGCTTCTCAGATAAAAATCAGTTTGTTTGTTCTTTTCCCCTCTAAAATTGCGTAATTTTCTTTCCTCTATAGGATTTAGGGAAATACCTTACAAAGATGGAAGTACCCATATTTTACATGTTATTGAAAAAAGTCATTTCTTTAGCAATAGGTAACAAAGTATTTCTGAATCTACAGAGTTCCATGTGGAGTTACAAGAGAAAATGTAGAAAATCACAGTGTATATGATGAGGAAAATTTTCATGTGAAACACAGTAAGAAAGTGAGCGTTCTTTATGAGAATGGTTTCAGAAATGATGAAAACAAATGGTTTTCTAGAAGACTCTAGGTGAAACTCTCAGTGCTTATTACATGCAGGTTGTTTATTACATCTACTCTAACCGGATTTTGTTAAGTGTGGTGAAACAAGCTGAATTTGAGGGAGAGATTGAAGAAGTGAAATACACCCAGCTTCTTGTCGTCTTTATGTGTGGTGAGTACTACAGAGGGAACTGCAACAGTCATAGTTAATGAAATGGAATGTAGTGATAAGTGTCATGCTTTAAAAAATAAATAAATAAATAAGTGTGATTGTCTAGTTCCTTTTATTTTAAAAGCGGTAGCTCCAGGTGAGGAAAACAAATTCATCAGAATGTTCAAGCTGAGGGTGGCAAGGGAAGAAAGTTTTGGGGATGCTCTTCAGGTGAGTGGCCAGTAGCAGCAACAGCGTGTTACCTGGCTCTGTGCCTGTCTTCTCGGCCACCTGCTGCTTGTTGAGTCTTGTATTTCAAATTGCAGAGAAATCCTGCTGTGTTGTTATTCACATTTTTCCTATTCTAGGTATTGTGCATATTGATGTAAGCTTCCTTTCATTGCTTCTTTGATCACATGAGGGGATTAATTGGCACATATTTTTTGCATTTGTTCTGAAGTTGATTGTCCAGTCAAATTTGAAAATACCAACTCTTGCTGGCTGAACAGTGGTTTAGATTGCTTCCTAACAGTAATGGTTGCTTGGTGTGTATTTTGCTTGAAAAACTATGTTTGAAAATAATTAATAAAAAACGTATCTTGAGCTCTGGAAAATGAATAATGTTTTCTACTAATAGTAGTGGCAGATTAAGGAGTTCTATGTGAATAGGATATTTCCTAAAGTATATCCTTGCTGTTTTTACAGGTGGTGGCTATATTGCTGAAATTTCTGAGGAAATAATTCATGCATAAATTTAAGCGTATGTCAGGGAGGATGGTTGGTTTGTCAGTACTTGTGTGTCTGTCCTCTGTTGTTAAGGGCAACACAGGATATACACTTATGATGGGGAGGTGTTTTGCAATGGAAAAATTCAATTTTCTTGGTATCTCTCTGCTTGATAGATACATTAGGTGATTCATAACAGATTATATGACAAGCATAGCTATGGGCTCAACTTCAAAAAAAAATTACAACTCATTAATCAATATTCATTTTTTATATAAAAGCATTATTGTTTTGGGGCACCTAAAGGCCATGGATACTCAAGAGTCAACATATATTATTAAAACTGTTGAGTATCACAGTCATTCATTTGTTTCACTTTAAATGCTGACAAAAAAAAAAAATCTGCTGGAATAACTGAATCAGAATTTTGTATGCTTGTTTTCAACAACAGAACACCCTAATAATAAAGTGCACGGCTATGTAATAGAAACGAATGAAGTGTAAAATAAAATAATAGAAAAACATGACAAGCTAAATGCTTTCTGCAATGCAGCATTCTTGGAAAGGAGTCCATTACAAAAAAGAAAAAATTTACTTCCATGTTTCTCCATGTATCTCAAATAAGAGATGTTTCTGACTTGTCATTTACTTGTTTGAAGAATATTTTTTTGTTTATGTGCTTTAGAATATCTCTGTCCAAAGTTCAAGGTTTAATAGCCACAGTAACTGACATGGAATAGATCTTAACCAAATAGTCAGTAGATCAGGACTAAGTATTTCTTGTTTCATCTATTCATATATTAGCTGTATAATTTGCAGCGTGTTTACACAGTTCCAATGTAGAGGCGTAAAGTCCCACTGAAATTGCAGCTTGCCTGCCTATTTGAAATACTCTAGAAGTGCAGCACTGTGCCACATTCAGTGAAAAGCCTAAGACCGTAGAGGTGAGACCACAAAAACACAGCAGGCTAAGAAATAATGAAGGAACAGCCATGTAAGTTGGAAAATAATTACAACCTTAGTTTTACTTAAATGGTTTTGGGGTCACTATTTTTTCTTTATTCCCAGTTAAATTCTACTCAGCCTGTACAATTATAAAGCAATTAGGGAAATGAGATGGTTTTACCAAGCAAACAAAAGTACACTTTGAAGCCTTTCCCACCCAGGGGCAGTGAGACGACCGTGTCTGACCAAAAACATTATATTCCCAAACTTTTCGGTCCCAGAGCATTGCAGAACGCACCTGATATTCTTGGGGACTTTCATTTTCTTGGCAGTACAATGCGTCTCCCTGTTACAGACAGATTAGAAAAGTGCCAAAGCCATCGACTTGCAATCTGGAGGATGCAGGGATGATAGGAAGATTTTAGAAGTTTCCCATACTTAGTGCGTAAGATGCTCTAGGAGCGGACTATGGTTCAGATCAGTTCTGATAAAAAGTGGTTTTCTTTGCCATCCACACCAGTTTTCTCATCCTTGTACCCCGTCACTTTGCCTTTCCTGTAGTGACAGCCTGTTGGATCTGCAGCACTGTGCCTGAGCCTGAGGTGGTGGGGATTCCTTTCTGATAGCCACAGGTTTTTGTCTTATGAGCCTGAGATTCGATTACCCATGTCATTGGCTTAGCTTGCATAGCTGCAAATGCTATTAAAGGTAATAAAATTTATCCAACCCTGGCATTGCTGTGCTGTGGGCAAAGGATATTGTTCTCAGCAATCCCCATTTACTTCTACCCATTTAACTCTGTTGAAGCTAGGCTAATGGCTTCCTATGACATTTTTGAAAGGACAGCCATTAGATCAAATGAACAGATATCCACCTAGCAAAATGTAACTTTCAAATATTTATGAAGAAGTGAAATTACCAAGTTTGTCATCAGTGACATTGGTAAACAAGGCTGTTCAGGGTTTAGATGCAGAATCATATCTTTCCCTGTTTCTTTTTCCAGGCTAACAACTCTGCTGTGGGCTGGAATGCGGACTGTCCTGTTGTTGTGATTGGATAGGAAGAGTTTGTAAGGCTTTAGGTAGAAAAAACTAAAATGAAATTACAAACAAGTAGACAAGATAGGCAAGAAAATTAGGCATTACACTGCTTTGATTATAAGAAATGCTATGGGAAAAGAGGGCTTTAAAATCTGTTTTACAGACCATTCCAATCAGTGCTGGATTGGAAGTGGTGGTTCTGCAGGGGCAAGGTACAGTGTCACAGCCATAACCCCTTCATCTCATGGGCTGGCACCGCTGCCTGGTTTTGCTTACTCTGTTTGAATAAGAATTCTTTTCAGTAATTTTGTTCACAGGGACGAAGTGTTCAAGATGTTGTGTTTCAAGGAACCAAATCAAGCCATTAGAGTTTAAGTGATGCTTTTCCTTTTCCTCCATAACTGAACAAAGTAAACATGATCTGTTAAATCACAATACTTGTGTGATGCAGAATGTTCATACTGTTTATTCTGTGCTCTCTGCAAAACCTATCATACCATGTGAGCTTTTCAAATACTAAATAATTCTTGTATATTATAAAATAGTGTTTTAGATCAACAAAGATTTGCTGTTGTATATTAGTTCAGCTAAATGAAATATTTGAGAATAAACAAGCAGCATAAATGGCAATCTCTCTGAACTTAAAAATCTAATTTGAACTATATTAAGCAGCCAGGATTATAGTTTGATTTGAGATCTCATCCTGCAAACATTTATTCGTTAGACTTCAACAATAACAAAAAACCTTCCAGTCATTACTTAATCCTTAACTAACATTGGCAATCCTACTAGGATCAGCTTGTATTCGTAGCAACCAGAGTTAATACTGCAGTGAAAGCCTTCAGAAATGACATTTTCAGTCTTAGTGGAGTAAGGGAAAAAAATAACTTCCGCTATATGCCTTTTTAGTTCTGAAAATAGTAAGAGTATGTGAATACAGTGCCATAAAACATGGCTATTAACACTGTAACTTCAGAGTGTATGTGATAATGTGATTAGAAGGTCAAAGAGATCTCATTTTGTAAATACTTATGTGAATCATCTGCTTGTGAATTCTTCTGCACTTGAGCAGAAATGGTCATTTTATTAAGCATTTCTCTCGGGAATTAGAAGAATTGGCCCTTCAGTGCTGTGTAATGAGTTCCTGCTCGTTACATAATGCCACTCCGATAAATTTTTTTAATCTGTTTTTTCCTGATGATCTGGTTAGTTCCCAAAACAACTGAACTGGAAATCAGTCCCATTCCAAAATTTGATGCAAATATAGTTCAATTAGAAGGTACAATAGTATTAGTCTTGGTTGTAGTACTGAGCTGAACATTGTATGCTGTTGAAAAGCAGCTGACTCATGATCCATGGGAATTGATACCGCCCCACCAGCTGCTTTAATGTGCAGCTTTACTGGCGATAAAATATAAATCTTTTCTCTACTAGGCAACTCAGTTTTATATGTATCTTTCTAACAACTGAAGAGTTTTCCTGTTGAGGATCAATTTTTTTATCCATTTCTAATTCTCAAAACTCAGTGTTTTATGTTGAGTCTTCTCTACACACAAAAAGCATCTTATCTCCTACTGTTTTCAGTGTATGAATCTCACTTTTTAAGTAACTTTGGTCAGCTTTGAAGGCAATGAGAGTTAGGACAGTGTGAAGATGTATATGTATATATATATATATATATATATATATATTTTTTTTTTTTTGCTTCAAGTCTTGGGATTAAGAAAAAATATTAATTCCTTTTTCATTGTCCAGAACACAGTTCTATTTGTGAAATCCTACTGAAAGGTATAAAAACTCATACGTTATTTCAGTTGTATAATGCAAGAAATAAAGATTTTGTAGGCTTTCTGTTGTGGTAAACTTTGAATTTGGATTTTTCTTCTTGTTTGTGGATTCAGTGCAACAGAAAGTCATTTCAAGTCTGTTGTTAAGAAATCATCGGATTTAGATTATAGATTTGTGGAACAATTAACTCTGTGTTTCCTAAGAAAAGCAACAGACAAACTTTCTCCCCTCATCCTGTTCCCACTGCTTTTAGCATGACTTACTATATTGATCAACTTTGAATGTGTAAAGGTCTAAATTCAGTGTTGCGTATGTGGTATTTAATCATTTGCTACGCATCTATGACTAAATCTTTTAGGTTTTAATTACTACAGTGAAATTGCATTTAAATTCAGCATGTAATGCTGGCTTCGCTTCTAAACTTTTATCAAGAGGTATTCAACAGTGGCATTGCAACTTCTGAAAGTTTATGGATGTCTGACTAAAGCCATGTATCTACCCAAAGAGAATTAGAGTTTTGTGTATACAAGCATATAGTGAACTTTTATAGATGTATTGCTGTCTACTAACTTGGTCCTTATCTGCTGGGTTCCTGCTCCTGTATACTGGAATATGAGGTACACTCATAGCGATTTGAATAGTCTGTGCAACAGTTACTGAATGCATATAGCCATGAAGGTAGATAAAGACAAAACTTTTTTCTACCTTTCAGCCAGTTTGATTCTGTTCCCTAATGATTTCCCCATTCTTAGTAGAATTTAAAATACACAAGAAAACATTGAGAGGGGTTATATCATTGGCTAAGGTGAATTTGTAATGTGTACATATAAAATATAGTTGGGGGTGGAGAGAGGAGCTTATCCAGTTTGAGTTTGTGCTGATTTTCCTTGAGTGATCACCTGTAGTCACTATTGGGGAGCTGCAATGACCTCATCCTTCCTTAGATAAATGAAGAACAGAAGAGCTTACAGTGTGACTCAAAATTGAGGAAAAAGAAAATGTCAATTTTAGATGACTTGTCATCACTTAAACATTGTTACTAACGTGGCCATCAAAACTTCTAATGATGAAATGTCTCTCTCCTACAAATGAAATACTGTTTTACAGTTTCTAATAGTGCCAGTGGTCATCTGACTGAATTGAGCCTTTTTGCTGCAGTGATAATCAACATCTCACCATGTTTAGTACCATTTTGTATTATACTGATCAGCTGATGAATTGAAAGTATTGCATGCTTTCAGCATCATTTTTCTGTGGAATCAAAGAGAGTGTAATTAGTTATAGCTCTTTGTACTAAATGTCTGTCAATATCACATGCCAGCATCATCTGAGTTGTAAAATGTCACTAATTTTGGTTTTTATTTCCATTACTATGAACAGTGTTACTGTTTTTCACATAAATCTAAGAGACAGTGTGTATGTATACTCTAAGCTTGGAAAGTCACTGAAGTGCACTGACAGGCTGACAAAGGAAGCTTTCTGTGGCAAGTAACAGCAGCATAATGTGAGGGGGAGGGGAACAGTTTGGGTGGAGAAACAGCTTGAGATCAGACTATCTTCATAGGGGAGGTGCTCCAGTCCCCTGATCGTCTTTGTGGCCCTCCTCTGGACCCTCTCCAACAGCTCCCTGCCTTTTCTGTATTGGGGTCTCCACACCTGGACACAGTATTCCAGATGGGACCTCACAAGAGCAGAGTAGAGGGGGACAATCACTTCTCTGTCCCTGTTGGCCACCCCTCTTTTGATGGAGCCCAGGATACCATTTGCCTTCCGAGCCGCAAGGGCACATATCTGGCTCATGTTAAGTTTTTCATCCACCAAGACCCCCAGGTCCTTCTTCACTGTGCTGCTCTCAAGGACTGCTTCTTCCAGTCTGTATGGATGCCTGGGATTCCTCCGGCCCAAGTGCAAAACTCTGCACTTTGCCGTGTTGAACCTCATCAGGTTCACCTGGGCCCACCTTTCAAGCCTGTCGAGGTCCCTCTGAATGGCATCCCTTCTTTCTACCGTGTCAACCGCACCACTCAGCTTGGTGTCGTCAGCAAACTTGCTGAGGGTGCACTCACTTCCGAACATACGGGTTTGAACATACTGGTTTGAGGTATCAAAGAAAAGGAAACCTCTCTTGTTGATACTGAGACTGTATTCCCAGTCTAGTACTGACCTAGTCACCAAAGGGAGGTCCTGCACGGAGTGTGGAGGCTTTCTGTCTGCTGTACCTTTCTGGCTTAGCACTTTAGATCCAGCAGAAAGCTTGAAGGAAAAGTAAAATAAAGCAAAACGGTCAGAAGCCCAAGTATAGTAGAAACTGCTGGATAGCTACGAAGCATGGTTGTTTTGTATTGTTTTGTTGTTTGTTTTCTTTTTCCTTATTCTACTGTAATTCATATAAGCCAGAAAATGCATGAAAAGTGTTTAATAAAATCAAAGACATTTGGGATTTCTTAAATGTTACTCCTCATTTCCTCCAAGATCCTGGTATATGTATACTCCGCAAAAAATGAGAAATAAGAATGTAGCATTAGTCTATTGGAAATGGATGTGTTCAATAAGAAATTTTATTTTATTTTTTTTGTAACTCTCCATACTTGTAATCTTTTAATGATTATTGAATCATTAGTCTAATTTATCCCAAGGGTCTTACTGTAGAAAATTGAAGGTAAAATACCCATTTCCCACAACTTTAATGGTTCAATAAGTAGTACTTATGTATATGCTTGTCCTAAATGTACTCCTTATGAATAGCTCCATTATCCGAATTAATGCTATCCTAATATAAAAGGTTTCATGTAGGGGAAAAGTTAAAAAGAAAAAAACAAAAAACCAAAAACAGTGATTTTGTGGCTTTTTACTTTAAGTATTTTTCTAGAGGGAAGTTCAATTTCCTCTATGCTCTGTGTTTAAGGTCTGATGATTGGTTAACTGTGTTGGCACTTGAGTGCTCATCATTCACTGTGAGTTATCAGTCTTGAAATGAATGAGACATTTCACATCTCAAAGTTACTTCAGGACCTTTGTGAATGTAGGCAAACACTTCTGCACCAAACTGGAGGTGTTTTCAAAGTTATTGTTCCTATTTGCATAGAAATGGAAACAGGGCACTGAGAGTTAAGCAGTTTGTTCACATATATGTGATGAGCCAGTAGAGCAGTGAACTTTATTTCAAATTGTATTTTTAGACTCTTATTCTGTAAGTTTTTCAACATTCTTGTTTTGATGAACTGAAGAAATTAACAGTTAAACTGGCACAATGTGTTATTTTACAACTAGAATGTAACTAGTAAATTTGGAGCATGCTTGAGGTTACATGTCTGAACTATAATTAAATCTGATGTGCTAATCAACCTGATTTTTACCATATACTGTAGTTGCACTTTGACAGCAAGCTGTTGTATAATACCATAGATGCATACACTTTTGTCATTACATCAAAAAGTGTTGTGAAGCCAAATATTTAGTTCTAAATGTACCTATGGAAGATACAGATTTTACATAGGTAGAAGTCTGATAAAGTTTATAATTACAAAGCCATGTTTGTGGAATTTTCCAGTGACCAGCAAAAATAAACCAGAACATCAAATACAGCGTATAAAGATCAGTGTTCAGAAAAGTAAATGTGAGGAAAAAAGGAAAAATAAAAAGAGAAAAAAATAAATAAATACCCCAAAGCCAACAATTATTGTAATTAAATTTCTTTTATAGTTATTTACACAGTGCTAGAAGGGGAACAGACAAAGGAAAATAAAGGAAGTGCATCTTCTGAAGAGACAGCTTTTCTATCAAGCGTCCTTTATCACATCTGCTGCACTCTTACCTACATTTGCCCTACAGAGATCTCAGTACTAAAAATTGGATATGATGTGATTTTGTGCCTTTCTAATAGAAATACTGGAAGGTAGTGTCTTTGCATTTAAGACTTTCCCTCAAATCTAGAATGGTGCTGGGATATAAGGAATGGAAAAAAGGCACAAGTAAAAAAAAAAAAAAAAAAAAAAAGACTGCACTAGCTCTTAATCACCTCCAGTCGTTCTTTTCTAGTCATTCTTGGATTTTTCTGTTAAGAACAAGAACTTGTGAATAAAAGGTCAGATGCTTTGTCTGTTGAGATCAATAACAGACTGTCCACTTATTGCAGTTGAACAGTGAATCTTGTCCAAGATTTCCACAGTTGAGAATGGCATAAATGTATAGCAACTGTTGTAGCTAACTTTTACGGCTGTGAGAAAGACGGAAAATCTTAGTGAAAGCATTGCTCTTTGTGGTGAGAAATGAATGAACTATAGGAAAGCAGTCCAGAAAAGAAGATGAGATTTCTTGGTAATTAGTTACTATTTATCTCAGAGATGAAGAAAATTATAGTTAATTCTGGTTGGTCAATAGAAGTGTAGAACAGCCTCAAGTCTACATATAACAATCGTGTGTCTTTCAAGTCAGTTTGCTTGTTATGCTGTTGCTGCTAACGAAACATGGGGGAATGTTTGGTAACAGGAACGTGCCACAATTTCTATGCTTTATGGCTGCAGAAAAGGGGATAGTGTTTCATACTAAGTCTTCATCCTGGATCTGCACTGATGTAAAGTGCTGCAAGGAGGTCCATAGCAGTTCTGAGGTGGGGAAACATCTACTCTGATTTAAAGCAAAGAGATATGTCTGTATGCATAGTCTTACACCAAATATTGACATTTATTTCACTCAGTATTTATTTTTCACTCTTATAGATATTGGCCTACAGTTTAGCCAGAGTCAGCATTCACCTTTTGAATCAAGAATATTTTGGTAACCAGAAGACAAGCTGATAATCCTTCTAGAAATACTAGCTAGGACTGAGTGTCAAAATAACATGGCACTGGTATTTGCCAAACCATGATTTCACTTCACAGTGCTTGTGGTATAGGACCACACTAAATTATATTTGTCACGTATACCACATTGGAATTTTTTTAATAACGTCTCTATGTTAACATTAAACATTTGTCTCTAATAAAGCTGTGAATATTGTTAGCAGGATATTTTTGTGAACAAGAGTGGTATGCAGCGTGGTTTCAAAAAGGTTTTTGTTCTGGTTTTGTTGAACCCTTTGCCTAAGAAGAATTCAGAATGAAAATATATGGTTACTTTTCATAAATGCAAAAACACAACAATTACATACCCAATTATTTAGTAAAGATTAGGCTTTAAAAAAATCTTTTGTCTTATAGTTTGTCAAAGAAGCTGTAAGATGAAATATGATCAAGAGCATTCATAATTTGAAACTGACTGAACGCTGAGTACTTTGATTTATAATTGATGCTTCAGATACATTATAAGTGTGAAAACTTCAGATAACTATGGTAGTTTACACACAGACATAAAGAACTGCGCACTAAAAGCTCAGTTTTAAGGGACCTGATCCTGTCAAAGCATCTGCATGCAAGAAATATTACTTCTAAATATTGAGTTCTATTTCATCCTTTCACTGAAATACTGAGGATAACAGTTTCTTAGAAGAGTTTTGAGGTGTTTTTTTTTTTTTGAAGAAAGCTTGTTGTGTTTCATAATTAAGCAATAGATGCCATCCTTTAGAGATAGATCTGTGATAAAGGAGATCCTATTTTGTCACTCACTGCACTCCCATGAACTTAGTGACACTAACTGTTCCATGGGTGTATGATGGAAAAAAATGAGGATGAGTATAGTGAGATTTCTAGTGTTTGTGCTGACATTTGACATATTCCTACCTTGAGAGTGTGCATATCCTTGAATGGAAGAATGTGGACAATCTCTTGAGAGAGAGGTGGACTGGTGAGAACAAACATTTCAAAGAGAACTGAATACTTGACAAAGGGAGATGAGGCTACTAGTGGACTTGTAAAGAGTCAACTGGGAAGCAATGTCTTCCAGCAGAGAGGTACTAGAGAAATCTAAGTTAGCTACACATAAAAATGCAAAAGGTGCATAAGAACAACATATGTTTTGGAGAGAGAACTGTGTGTGCAACTATGACAGTTCCAGGGTGAGGTGCTGCTCATTGCTGAAAACTTCAAACTCAGTGCTGGGTCCTGGTTTGAACTAGGCGTGGTGTGGCATTCTGCAGTGTATGTTTTGAAGATTTTCTCATAACTTACATTCAAAAGACAAAAAATCTTCAAAAAAATAAGCTTTCGATTTCTAGCTTAGTTTAAAACTCAGCCGTTTGCAATATTAGTGAAAATGAAAAGCAGATTTCTAATAAAGGAGCTAATTACTGTTAAAATTCTAGTGTCAGCATAACACTTCATCCTCACAGACAGGAATGAAATAGTAGTTCAGATATTTGTTCTATGTTTCCAATGAGAAGTTGGCAAAAATTCAATAATATTCATTAAGTACATAAATGGAAATATTAAAAATAAAGATTTTCCCTTGTGATTTATTATACAGTGTGCTTGAAAAGCAAAATTGAAGAAAGAAGTCATTATCTGTTAAAAAAAAAAAAAAAGTGCTACAAAAATGTTAATTAAATTGTGTAGTTCTAAGTAAGCCAGTGAACAAGAAAAAGGCTTCCCTGCTTAGAATTGGAAGCCATATTTGTTCTGACTGGCTGGGTAAAGACGTGAAAAGATTAACTTTAAATAAAGCAAACAGAGCAATATAGTTAGGTACTTTCCCTTTTGGATTACACTGAATACAAAAAGTAAAGCAAATGAACAAGAGGCTCTTTAGAAAATATACTTAGAAGCCCTGTCATAGTTAAGAAGTTAAAACAAACAACAGAGACAGGTGTTTTCAAATGTGTCTAAAATGTAGCTTATATTATAGAGCACTTACAAAAGAGGTTAAGTGGTGCATGTGGAACTGTCCTTCTTCTGGAGAGATAAGAGAGGTTATCTGCATCCACTGGTGTCGCTTTTGTAAAGAAGCAGCTAGGGACCATGTTCAAAGGGATTGCATCCTGCCCTCCTCCCTGTTCTGGAAGAGTCCAGTTCATGAGTTATCAAGAAGTCAGTATGGGATCACATTCGTAAGTGCTACAGATGCATGAGGTTTCTGCACTCTGCTCATCCATAGCTGAGCTTAAAGCGAGAATTCTTTGTTATTAGAGCTTGAATAAGAGTTTACCTATTTTATTTTGTTCTATATAATATTAGATTTTGAGGGCTGTATTTCTTCTGTTTCTCAATTACCTCGAGCATTAACTTGTGTTTTTGGGCATGTGGGCATTTAATATCTGATTAAAAATAAAATTAATTTATTTAGCTCACAAGTTAGATACCTTCTTTAAAAGAACCTTCTCATCAACGTAGCAAGAGTCTATGCCCAACTCCAACCCTCAATTGCTTAATTCAATGCAGATTCTGAGTAGCACAAATCTCTACTTTAGATGGGGGTTTGGGGGGGGAGGAGGAGAAGAAGACCCTCTTTATTTTGCATTCCAAAATAATTGTTTACTCTTTAACTTACACTAAAAGGACTCTTTAAAAGGGTTTTCTTCTGCTTCTGGACACCTGATTAATATTAAGAACAGTTTACCGAAGAGTTTTGCCTAGGAATATAAAACTTACTGTGAGAATTTAGTCAAATATTTTACAAGTCTTCTTTGAATAGTCCAGCTGCACAGATTAATGTTTCTCAGTAGGATTATGGTGGTTGTCTTTAAGAAGATATACAGCTTTCCTTTTAAAACACGATAAGGTTTTGTAGCACTTTTTTAATAATAAAAATTTCTCTCTGTTAAAGGTACTGCTTCACACAACTTTACCCTTCAGATCAGCAGTGTTTATTGGCAGTGCTGTGGTTTTAATAAAAAACAGTATGAGAGGATTTTGTTCTAAAGCATATCCTAAGAGTAAAATTTTATAGGGGTATTCTGAACAGGCTCTTTTCTCTGAAACTTAACATTTGTAGAAGTGATTTGAATTTCTGAAATGAGCTTATTGATCCATTCACAAGGATTTCTTATCTCCTTTTAATGTGAGGGATATGTTTGATAAATCTAATATGAAATAACTTCCAACTTTGGGAAACTAGTGGAGTTATTTTTTTTCGCTCAACAAACTGAGGGACCTTGTAACATTGTTCTTGGTCATTTTTTGTCTACAAATTAGACAAGGCTAGCTTTTAATACTTGTATATACAATTGATACCAACCCTGTCCTTTACATTTCAAAAACCAAGTCCTTGGTCAAAGCCAGAAATTGACAACAATATGTAAAGGCAATCTATCCTTTGTGGTACTGATCACTTTTAAAGGGACAGATTTGGGAATTATTTTACTTGGCAGAACAACTTTAGGATTTGGTTTTGAATTTTTCTTGAAAAATCAGAAAAGTCTCTGCTCCGTAAACAACTTAAGAGTTATTTTAATTTTGGGGGCAGAAACTTCTAATTAACTGGCGCATGCATTTCATGTGTCTTTCTGAGTGTGTTATCTCCGCTCTTTCCTTAACACTCCCACACTGAGGAATGTTTATTATAAATAATTTACAGACAAGGATGAGGAGGAGAAGAGAGATGTCTGCTTTGTAAGCATTCTGCATGCACTGTAAAGGTGGTGCTTGTGAGGAACGTACTGTCGTATCCTGGTTAAAGCTGAGAGATAGAAGGTTGTAGGGACTGAACTCAACTTCTTTTTACAAATACAAAACACAGCTGATGAAGTGTCACAAATGATTCATAAAATGAAATACGAATATAAAGTTATTTAAAAACAGCTGTGAAGACCTTTGGAAATTTTCTATGATATCTTAAATTCTACTTTGTTTTTGTTTCTATAGATCAGGATAATTAAATTATGTTTTCAGCTATCACTAGAAAATTATATATAAAAAAGACTACGGTTGCTTTTGTCTAGATAGTCAAAATGAAATTTTATTTAAAATCAGTTCACCTTTCGTTCTTTTGTTTATGTAGTTCTGTTTGATCATATTGTTGTACTACTTAAATTCTTGCTACCTTAAAAGGACATCATTCTGTTATTTGTGATTATTCATGATTTCCTCAAATATTTTCACATTTTTGAGAGAGACTGCAAATGTTTCTTCCTTTACCTCCCTGGGAATCAAAGGTATTTTCAGAAATTGTCAAGATAAAACCTAAATGTCAGCTTCTCCAAGGCAGTTGAGTATTGAGTTCAGTGGGAGTTAAGTGACATATAGAAGACCTATAGAAACACCTTTTGAGGTATGGGCTTAAGTACCTTTTCATATCTCAAGGAAAAAAAGAGATAAAGGCCGTGTATTATTTGTGTTCCATAAACAGATGCTCTTTCAGTATGGTTGTACAATTCTACAGAGCCTACTAGAATTTTGTTTGCAGTTGTAGCGCAAACATATAAAAATGTTACCACTACAGATAATAGAAATGAAAAATCCTGGCAATCATTGGCACCGTGTTCCAGATGCCCTCTGCTGGGATGCTGTGTTCTCTGGTTGCTTTGGTGGGTAGGGTTGAATGAGGTTAGAAGTGGAAGGAACTTGTCCTTCCTGCCCTCCTGTGTTAGCTAGCTGTATGATAGCAGATCTTCTGTGGATGTGTGTTACAAGAACAATGAGGAAGGCTTTGTTTGCTAAACAAATAGCGTAGTCATTTGTCTTGCCCCGTTTCCTGGCTCCTTTCTGGAGACCTTGTATCATCAAATACTCTGGGTCTTATCAGAACCAGAAGACCGTAGATCCTTCACTTGTAACAAAACCTCTTCTAGCTTGTCTCACTCCTTGGTTGTGGTGGGATGCAACACAGCAGTGTCTCCTGAGGATGCTACAAAGCATGTTCTCCTAAGTTAACGTATTAGGGTCTACTATGACGTAGTCCTGACCTGTTTATGCTCAAAGGCCTCAGAGTTGCCGCACAACAAAGAAATAACTTTGTAACACTGTTGTTGGCTGTCCTGCAGATACCAGTAATACAGTATTTGCCTTTGACATTATTTTTCTAAGTGGATAAAGTGACAACAAACGTCTTCAAAGCAGTTTACTTTTACTTTGCTCTTCTCTGCTGAATTTTAGGTGAGTGCCAGGAGCGGATGTGGCAATTTACCTCTTGGGATTAATATGTTATATCACATCTGTCTCCCTAATGCAGAGGAATCTCTGGTAATGTCAAGTGCCTGACACTTCAAAGGAAGTTAGAAATCACCAGCAGAGATATTTATAGAGCCCTTCTGTAGAGAAATGTCTGAGTGTCTCCAGATCAGTTGCTGCCTCAGAACTGAAGCAGGAGAAATACGTCTATATTATTATCCATTCCAATGCTCAACTCTTCTTTCTGGTCACACAAAGTGTGCAGAAAAGCACTGAGTCTAGAAAAGTTGATTAAAAAAAAAAAATAATAATAGAAGTGTAAGGTAGTGAGAGGGATGAGTAGGAAAGAGAAGAATGGGCATCACATGGGGCAGGAACAAGACATGCTGCCCAGAAAACCAACGCATTGAGCCCTGAGGTGTAGTCATGTAATAAAACGATGCCTGTGTGTGCAGGCTTGACTGAGGCATCTGGGAGCTCTTGGTGTGCTCCTTGTCGAATGTCTCCAGATGAGCTCAGGGCCTTGTGCTGCCCAGATGGCTACCAGGCAGGGATATGTGAAGAGAGAGAGAAATAAACACAACTAAACGTTTCAGTTTTCTGCTCTGTGCTGAGGAAGTCCGTTGTGGGAGCAAGTAGGCCTTTGGAGAGGCCTGGCGAGTGCTGCCTTTCAAGCCACCCCCAGAGAAGCAGGTAGAGGATGTTCTACAGCTTCCTGCAAGAGGTGAGCTGGGCAGGAGGTCAGCTAGCTCAGGACCAAGGCTGCTGCCAGGCACTGAATTAACAGAGAAGGATAAATGCGCTTGCATAGCAGTGGATGATGAGGGTTCCTGGTGTTTTTTTCTCCTGCAGTAGTGCAGAAGAGCCTTTGCAACTGTAAGTAGTCTGTTATTTGAAGCATTGCCAGTGGCTGGGAGTTAAATCCTTGTGCGTATCTCTGTCCAGATGTTCCCTGGATTTACCTGTTAAAAATGTAGAAGGTATAGTATAGCTTTGTATTTCATTGCTGGTATGGGTTTAGGAGAATGTCAAAATGTATTCTGGGATTTCAGTGTTTGGTAGGTGTATGATGCTGAGAATGTCATGTCTTGGAAAACAGAGTAATTCGAGATTTACATTTGCATCACTTTAATTTTGCCTCACAGTGCTGTTGTATTAGCTCTTTGAAGGTCTATGTGCCTCTGCTACTGCTAAATATCCTTCCATTGGTTTTCTTTTGGAATGGCTGTAGAAGCCGGTACAATGCTAGTCATACTGATTCTACCCTGTAGCAAAAATACTTTGTGCTGATTTTTATTTTATTTTTTTTTACTGCTTCACTGTCTATAATTTAATCTTGCTGTAAAGGTTATTTGTCACCACTTTTGACTTCCAGACACTTCTCAAGCCAAAGCATAGGTGTTTGTCTTACTGTGTTCTCCATTTTAAGTTGAACAGTTTCATTTCAGATGAAGATCAACTAAATGTTTTGGTTAAATCACTGCAGTAATCTAGAATTACTCACTTTAGGGTAACACTGAATATACAAATAGAAATAAGACAGGATTAAGCAACAATTTGAAAGGCAGCATGGGGTGTTTTTTTGGTTTGTTTGTTTTTAATCTGAACAAAGCAATGAAATAGAATTGTTTATGGAAGTGGCACACTGCAACAGTTTGGTAATCAAGCTTTTGTGAAGGAACTATAAATTCTCTCATGCCCCACAAGAAAAATGTGAACACAGCTGTATTGCAAATATTTTTCCTGTATGATCTGTGTTTTGCTAAATTACTGCTCGTAAGGTCAGTACGCAAAAATCCTTATGCAGAAATCATTTGTTTAATCTGTCTTTATTGCTAACAATGGGCAAAGTTCCTTAATTCATTTGGGTATTAGAAAGTATCCTGAATAAGATTCTTCTCTCCTTGTGTCTAAAAGAAACAAATTCTAAGGTTTTCTTGTTTAACAACTGTGCAAGCACTTGCATCAAGATTAAACACTTTGTTTTGTCCCCAGGCAGTTGTATATCTATTACTCTTGAGGCAGTGGTATTTGAAATAAATAGAATTGAAGGATCCTGAGAAATGGTTTCTGAAACACACATATTGAATTATTCTCTCCTGTGTGAACAGAAAGTGCTTCTGATGCTTCTCCCTGTGCCCTTGCAAAGGAAAATAGCTGATACAAAAATACCACATGATAGGGGTAGTGAATAGAAAAGCATTTTTACCCATAGTCACTGAGGATTTTTGCTGGTTGTTCTCCTGAAAGTAATTAAGTTGTCTTTATGGAATGCATTACTAATCATTAAAGATAATATAGTTAAGGAAAGAAAACAGGACAAAAGGGAAAATATTTCTTCTTCAAAAAAGGTATGCTATGAAAAAAATAATCCTTGGTTTGAAAATAGTCTTAGAAACTTCTCTGCAGTCAGCTATATTTTGGCTGGTAACAGGACTCACTCTTTATCGCTGTCTAAAAAAACAGATGTTCGCTAAGAGAAAAAGCTCTTTTGTGTTGCAAGGGAAACAATCTCCATGTAGCGTGTGTGTGTACAGATATTCATAAAATATGGATTAGCAGCACTAGTATTCAGCTAAGTAAATATTCATAAAATAAAGGTGGAATTGATATTCATTTCCCAATAGAGAGTAATAAGTATATTTTGATTTCTTAGTAAGAAATCAAACTAAGGAGAGAAAAAGCACTTTATTTTGTCTGGGCATTTTTATTTCTTATTCTTCCTATGTTGATCCCGCTGGCAAAGATTGTCTTTACTGACATTTTGAATACACAGTATTGTTCGTGTTGAATGTTCAAGAATCTGGAGTTCTGCTTAAATCATGAAATAAAAAAGAATCCAACGTGTCTGTCTTTATTTGCGTTCTCATTTGTGTCTTTGGGGTACATTAAAGTTGCATGTTTGAGAGTGTCTTTATAACCATGAGAGATAGATACGTGTTTGTTGTTGTTGTTGTTGTTGTTGTTGTTTGTTTCCTCAGAAACGCAGGAGTTGAGTCCTTGTTAGCAAGTATCACTAAGAAGCACTGGAAGATTCAGTAAATAAGTTATGACCTGAATTGTGTATTTATCCTTGCCTTTGTGACATGGGCTAGTAATTAATTTCGCATTGTTACTATCACCCAATGTATAATGATTTTTCCCACATTAGAGGATATTCAATATTAAATTCTGATTTATGCTGGATTTAATGAAATAAGATACATATGTTGCAGAGTCCTGGACTACATATTTATAGGTATGTTTGACAGCTTCCTTTGCAGTACGCCTTGTCATTTAGAACAGCAAAATGGAATTGTTTTTGAATAAACTGAAAATTAAGTAGGTGCTCTAAAGTGTCAGCTGAGAGATTCCAAGAATGGTTCTATTTCAAACAGCTGGAATCAGGAAAAAGTTATGTTCTGATATCCAAATAGGCAAATAGTTAATAAAAATCCAATCCCTGAATTAAATCAGAACAGAAGTAGATTTTTTTTTGTTCTTATTTAATGTCTAATCAAGGAGTTGCCTTATGCTTCTGGGGTCCAGAAACAGAATGTTTAACACCTTAAATTGAAGAATAGTTGTCCTAGAATTAATATTTGATACAATAACTTGAAATGTATCTTTAGTCTTTATCTGCATTATTTTGATATTGCTGCTTTCTTTCTGTTGGAGCTGCTTTTTCCCCTTCCTTTTTTTTAACCCCTTAGCTTGGGTCAGTCGTGTCTGGTAGTTCTTTCTGAGATGGAAGGACAGACTTAATCAGGCATGTATGGAGTAGGCAGCTTACATCTTCATCTCTCTCTTCTGTGTTGATGTTTCATTCTTTGAGCAGTGTTGCCACATTTGGGCTGTCAGGAAATACGATATCCCTGTTCTACTTATTTTGTGAACTTCTGCCTGATTTGTTAATGCATGGGATGCTTAAATTCAGTAGTGTCATTTTCAGTGTGTTCATTGCTAATAAGGAAAATAAAAATAGAACCATCTTCAGCAATTGGTTTGGAGCTGGGTTGAACCAGGAAATAAATGTCATGTATTTAAAAAGAGATTTTTTTACCTCACAGCTGCTAGAGGAAGGGAGGAGATGACCATACTAGTTAGAAAAACACGTCCAAATTACATCATGCAACAACTATCAACTGGATGTCACTGATCATTTCCACATTCTGAATAAATTAAAGCCATCATAAAGTGTGGCAGCAATCTCCATTAATACAGTTTGTTGATATCTGCTTGCTGAAGTCTATTATTTAAAATCGTTCCTTTGGCTTTGTCAATGTTTACACGGACTAGCATCATTAATGTTGACTTAGGGTTATCTCTATGCTCCATAACTAGAATACAGAACATTTCTATCGATTTCTTAGCCACACTCCTCTACTTTACTATCACTAAATGAATTTTGATTCATAAAAGAAAATCCCTGGGAGTCAAATGTCAGCTATTATCCAATATATTGCTCTCTCCTGCTACTAAAATAGTCTGCATCTCATCTTGAAAATATAATGTATATAAGTCTTCACTGAAAGAATTTCAATAAAATATTGATGTGAAGTACTTTTCTTATTTTGCATGATAAGATGTTTTGAAGACATAGATGAAGGCACAAAACAAAGCCTGGAGCCAGCCTGTATCATGTTTTATATTTTGTATGCTTTGTCACTGAGCAATAATAGCCACAAAATGCTTTATTTTTTCCTCATGTTTAATAAGAAAATAGTCTGTGGTATTGTCTTGAGTGTTCTGTTTTTGTTGATTTTGTTCTGGGAGTTACGATCAAGCTAAACAAAGCCTTATAGCAAATTAAACCACTACTTGGACACATTCCTTTGAATATCGTACTGGTTACTTTCAATTATATTCAGATACCACATTTTAAATGAATGTGTTTCTACAGTTTTTCTTTTTATCTCAGGTTTGTGAATAGTACCACATGTAATTACAAAAATTTGTTTTGCTTAGTGGTAAGTTTGTGATTTTGTGATTTTCCTTTCAGTGAATCCTCCCTATCTACAACCAGATTAGTAAAGATACCTTGTAAGAAGGTGGTTGATGGAACCTAGAAACTTCGGACACTGTAGGAATGAGAAAAGTAGTGTTTCTCAGGGACAGATACTTGTGAACAGATGCCTTGGAATTGATGTATTTCTGGATCATGCCAAATTGCTTACAAAATACTGTAAAACCAGGACAATCAGAATTCTCTAGGGAAATGTAAGCTAGTACATCTGTACAATTGCACTAGAAGTGCGTGCTCATTTAGTGTCCCTCAGTGAGGTTACACTAATCATTGCTTGCCAGCAGGAAAGAGAGGCTTCAGAGATATTAACCAGAGACCAGCAGTGACAGAAAACTCCTACTGAAGTCCTGGCATGTTCAGTTTTTTGTTTGTTTCAGCACATGCAGGAAAAACAAACAAAAAGAGCCAACAAGCTTCAAGAGTGAATTACAGATTTGAGAGTTTTTGTTAAAGAGCTGATAGCACTGTAGTTATAAGTGGGATATGAGGATGAAATTCTCAAATGAGCATTTACTGTGGAAAGTGTTGTGTTTTTAATTTTACTTTTTTTTTAACCAATATATCCATAAGCGACTGCAACTTTCTGAAGCATGAGAATGATAGAGAAATCATGTTTAAATTCCTTTGCAGAAGGTAAAGGCAAAATGTACAGTTTTTATGGAAAGAAATGAAAAAATGGTGATAACTAGCATTACAGTGAATATCAAGTGAATGTATAATAACAGAACATTAGGAAACAATTAGAAAAAGTGGCTAGACATTATTAATTCATGTACTATTCATCGTACCAACGTTGATCAGATAAAATAAGTGTGGCATTAGTTACGTTTTAATCATCCAGAGTGAGAGAGCAACTAATTATTTTCAAATGGAGATGGGAAGAATCTAGGCTTATAAGAAATCACTGAACGTCTAATTCAAAATGCAATATTTTTATAGGCAAATATGCTAATGTCTGTGTTAGAAGAACAGCGGAAAATGACATAGCAGTTGGCCATATTTAAATTATCAAAGAAAAGAATAGACATACTGTTGTCATGAGAGCTTACCTAAACTGCAGTGTGGAGAGGTTATGTAGCAGGGACCAATTCCTCATTCATCCAGGTTAAGGATTTGGCCAAACTGAGCTTTATGTCCTTTCCAGACATCCTGATCAGAATTTTTCTGTACACAAAGAAATGTATTGGAAAATGAGAGCACAAAGTAGTCTTCCTCATCGACTCTGAGTGGCTGAAGCAAGGAAATCTGGGAAGGACTCACAAACTCCACAGCTGGAGTTGGTGGGAAGTGTCCCTGTTGTGGATAGAAATGAAGAATAAAGGGAGGAGGCGCTCTCTCCTGCCACGATTATCCTCTGCTTCTGAAAACTTGCAGAGGCTTCCAGTCACCTCTAGAGAAAAAAGTTGTGCATTTCTCCTTGGAAAGCCATATTTGATCTTGCACAGGCTTATACCTGAGAGAAAACTTGAAATTCTGGCTGCTCTTTTTTTATGAGAAAGATTTCTTTGATTGGGTTAAGGTTTAGATAAGGAACTCAGGGAATATAGAGTCTGGTGGAACTATGGAAGCCAACATAAGTGTACTTCACAATTTGGCTTCTCAATAGCAAACTTTTGTAAGCAACAGCTGTGCTGTCTTTGTTCTTTCTTCCCTCTTCCAGTTTAAGAGTCTCCTAAATGCCTCTGACTGATGAAATGTATCTCCAGTTGCCTCTGTGTTACTGAAGTGCAATTTTGTGAGCTTTTCTTCTTGAACTGGTGCCCTCATAGGTGGCATTTTTGCAGGCATACTTTAAAATGGCTTGCATCTTTCTTCTGTATTTTGTCATACCTTGTCCATTAGGAGACCTCTGGTCAGTTGTAATAATACAGTGAAAACAGAGAAAGGCATTTGAAGGTTTGGAGTCAGTAGACTACCACTTAAGTCATTTCAGGTTTAATGTCAGTTTAGATGAATAGTTTTGGGGAAATTTGTAAGAATGTGAATTCAGGTGAGTGTGTAAACAAATGACATTGTGGCTCTGGGCTTTGTACATTGTTTGGGATAGTTTGTGGCATAGTAGAAGAATATAAAGATGAAACTTGTAAAGTGTGGTAACAGAATTATATTGGATTTGCTTTGGTATATTGCTTTTCTGTAACCTCTGGGTTTGGTTTATTTGTTATCTCACGACAAGAGTAACCTGTATTTCTTATGAGTGCATCAGTTAGTTTTAATTCACAGAAGGAGCATCGTGCTCTTGCTTCAGTAATGGAGTCCAAATGGATGCTCTTTATTCTATTATCTTCCTTAGTTTTATGTAGTATTGATGAAATTGAAAATCAGTGACCTGACAAAAACAAAATAATATGGCATGAAAATTGCTACTATGATTTCATACTGTGTTAATGCAAGGATGTCATTCTCACTTCAGAATAATAACAGTGTTTTGCTTCTAAACTTATGGCACCTCTCCCTCCGCCCTCTTTCATTCTTTGCAAGAGAGAGAACACTACAGGGAAATTCTCAATAATTGCCTCTCTTGGCAGTTTGTAATGGAATAGCCACTATTAACAGTTAATTTTTTTGAGTATCTGTATTAAAAGGAAATGAAGAAATTCAGCGTGGATAGCATGCATACTACACTGCTGTGGTTCAAAAAAAAAAACAACTCATAACATGGTTAAATGCAGAATTAAGAATTTTCTTTCAATAATTTTTTCTTACTGGGAAGCCAGGGCCAAGCTGTCCAGAAACATTCTGAATCTGCCACGGGCACTGATGGCCCTGGAGTACCCAGAGATGGGATTCTCTCGTCTTCTATATACTGCTGCACCTAGAAAAGAATCTCAAAACTTAAGCTGATTCCTCTTGTCCCACAGATGTCAGAAAAGATGCAAAGAAGGAAGCTACATTCTGACTGTAGTGCTCCCTCAGCTTGCAGTGGTGTGATTTACATTCAGGCAACTTATTAATTACAGAGCCTTCCTTAATGACCTTTCCTAAATCACTGTTGATGGTAGAACCTACCAAATTTGCAGTAAAGCCACATGCTTTTATTTCAAAGATAACAAAGTAATTGATGACTTTTTTCCATGTTGAAAGAATGTTCTCTAGATCCCAGATGTATGCAAACTCTTCCCTCATGAAGACTGTTCAAGAAGGGAGGGATTAAGTGCTGAGGCCCAAGTTTGAGGCTGGCATTAGCAACAGCCCCATGTTCCTCTCTCCAGCTCTTTGTTCCCTTATGGCTCGCAGGAGGGGTGAGCCTGGCTGGTACATACCCATCTCTACCATTTCTGGTGTAGGAGGTGGAAAGGGGTGGGAAGAAGCAGAGCACTGAGCCCTCTCCTTCCTGCTCTGTCTGCCTTGCTCACCTCAAGATCACTCATTAAAGGTCAATTTTTAAAAAAGCAATAAATGCTTCCTTAGATTTAAGGAAATGAGCTAAAGGGCTGCTGATGTGAAATTCTCCCAGTGTGTGCACTTGCTTTATGGTTAAATAGTTCATTCATATTACTTTAATTCAGACTTTCTTCTCACATACAAGGGTTTTCCTTAACCTCATGTATCTCTGTTATTTTAGATAGGAAATTATTAATGATTCAGTGGGACAGGGAGAAAATACTTGTAAGCATGAGGTTTAATGTTTTATATTCACTTGAGGGTTCCATACTAATAGTCACCATACTAAAGGACAACTTCAGCAATATTATCAGCTTTTGAAACAGGGTTTTGAAGCTCCCTTTCTGGTGGTAAATGTGCTGCAGGATTACCCAGCCAAGCACTGTTCTCTATGTTTTCAGAGGCTCCAAAGTGAGAGTGCTTCAGATGGAACGTGGTACCTTTATAGACAACTGGGAGCACTGGCTTGAGTTCCCCTAGCATGAGAAATGATTCAAGCAGCCTGGAGAAGTGCTCTTACTGTGCTCAGTAGTTGTTTCATGTGGGGAAAGTAGCAGTACTTCATCCTGTGGCTTGAGGTAACTTGAGAAACAAGCACAGCCTCTCATTTTGAAAGAGGTGACATGGAGTTCCTGGGTGTTTCTTATTAGCTAGCTTTAATGCTGCCTTGCCAAGCAGAGCAACTCCATTCACCGGCTTGGCTGTCATGCTGTCATGTCCTCTTTTCAAAAGAGATGATTTTGAAAATGTTGAACTCTATCCAATTGTACTAGGACAAGTATAAAATATATGACTAGTGGAAAAAGTATGGCACCTCCCAAAGAAAATTTCTATTTGCTGAATGGATGCTTCATTTTAATTTGTTGCCAACTATTTGAAACTCAAAGCTAGTTTCCAGCTGTCTTTCAGAGTTCAGGGAGGCATCTGTCCTTCGTGTTCTTCTGAAATGATTTGTCTACTTATAGGTTTGTTTCTAAAACTGCTCTTGCTTGTTGACACTTTTTTTTCTTTTTTCTTTTTTTTTTTCCTGATTCTGTGCAGTTAGAACACCCTTGTTTTGTCTTCATTCCCCCACCCCCAAGCCTTTCCTTCTTTGCAGCTGCCTGTGGATTTTGTTGTGAGCTGCCCACAACAAGTTCCCTGCTGGTTTTACTCGATCACTTCGGAGAAATTTTGGAGCTCCAATATCAGCTGCAGTAGGAATTGATATCAGCCACATCAACTGGTGAGAGGCTGGGTGCTCCATTCATTCAGCCATGAAAAGCCCATGCTTTTCATGGGATTTTTTGAGATGAGCTGTGTATAGGGCTGCTGAATCACGGCCTGAACCTCTGATTAATCACCTGAGGCGAGCAATGAGTCAGCCACGGGAGCACAGGTGAAGGCAATCCTGTGCTGCAGGAAGGGGTGGAGCCTGGTTCCACCCCTCCTAGGCCTATTTAAGAGCTGACTGCCAGTGGGGAAGGATCTCTCTGGAGATTCACTCCACTGGAGTCCATCTTGCAGGCCCAGGATAGGGTGAGTGACTTTCTTTCCTTACTCCAATATAACAGTTACATTAGCCAAGCTCCTGGATATACTCCTGGGTATACTCTTGGATATACCAAGCTCCATCTGTATATCCATTGATTATACAAGCTGGTACTAGCCAGACTTTGGATAAACAGGCTTACTTGTAGGACTGTGGATTTCGTCATTTTTTGTTTTCGTTTTCTGGTTCTTGAATTTTTACATACACATTAAAGTGTATTGTTAAGGTCTGGTAGTTGAGTGTTTTGTATTTTGCTGTTACAACACAGGAGATTTTGCAACGCCGAAGGTTGCTGTAACTTAATGAAAGCGTTATAACAATTACAGGAATTTCATGAATGATCTTGGTTGCAGTGTTTGTTTTATTTTTTTCCCAAATGTGATGTTCTGTTTTTGCAAACGTCAGTATTTTTCACTGTAGACAGAATATCATCTTGCATATGCTTTGCTCATAATTACTTCCAATGAAACAGATTTTTACTACTGATAGAAGCATTTAAAAAAGAGTTTAAAAGGTTTTTTTAAGAGTTCAAAGTTACCACAAAAATGAACCAGAAGATATGCGTAGGATGAGGGTTAACAAGGAGATAGAGGTAAAAGTCAAAAGATATGTTTTATTTACTATACTTGCTAATATATTCAGTCACTATAGTTTCATTACAAGGATGGGGAGGTGACAAGAACTACCCCTGCACTGTAAGACAGTAAAGCAATGATATTGAACCAGCGTAAATGCAGTATGAAGACAGAGAACAAACAAAAAGGAAAGACAAGTACAGTGGTTCCAGGTATTATACTAGTATCCCTGGACTTTATTTTCTGTTGTGTTTTATTTTTCTTCCTTTTTATTTGAAAAATATGCCTTTTTTAGGGATTGTGGAGTTTTGAGTTTTTTAATATTTTAACGGAATTTCTAGGAGAGGATTCTTCAGTCATAATGAGGAGAAGAGAGAGACCATAGAGAGAGGCATGGTGAAGGTGGGGGGAGATGGAAAAGGGTGCATGGGGAACACGAGGGGTTGGAGTGGTGGGATGTCTGCCAAGTGAAAAAATGGCAGAAATTCAAGAGCAGAGCGGTTGCACATTGACATTGGCAGTTTTGTACTGTGGAATCTCTCTGTGTAGTTCCTCAAATGTTTTTGTTAACTAAACACAGCTTTGGGATGGTGGGAGGGAAACATCCTACAGGTTATGTTCTTGGCAAGAAAATACAGGGTCTGGAGGTGGGAGGTAAAGGATTTTCCAGTGGGTTCCATTTTTTTTTTTTTCCTTTTCTGCCAGTGTATATTCGAGCAGAAATGAACCACGAATATGGGCTCTTTAACTTCTCTCTCTCTATATAATCAGTGGATCTAAAATAGCAAGACCTATCTGTACCTCTTCATTTTCTGAGAAGCCAACCCTAAGACTAGGTACAGGTTTCGGACTCTGTGAGTAGATCATCTTGCTGATGATTCCTGATGATCTTACTTCTTGATAATTTCCAATTCTTGATAATTTTCCTCCACAATAGAGATGCCAAAATAACTTTTCTACTGTCAAATTAACTCCTCACAAAAATTCTCACGCAAAAATAGGTGAGGAAGCACTGGAGTACTCAGAATGTTCAGCTGGTTCCAAAGAGTTGGTCATGATTTAATTTGTTCTACTTCTTTATAATTTCTCTTTTTGTTTAAAAGGAAGAATAGGTTGTATTTAGTGTTAAGCACTGGAATAGGCTCCCCAAGAAGGTGGTTGAGTCACCATCCCTGGTTGTGTTTAAAATCCGTTTAGATGTGGTGCTCAGAGACATGATTTAGCAGAGGCTTGTTAGTTAGGGTAGTATGATTAGGTTGTGGTTGGACTCGATGATCTTTAAGATCATTTTCAACCTGAGTGATTCTATGATTGTAATGAACTCTACTGTGAATGGTCCAAATTTCAGATTTGGAGAAAAAAATCAGATAGAAATGTGTATTTAAATGAGCTTAATTCTTTTTTGAACAGTACATCTTGAAATGTAGTGGTATGTTATTTGTCACTGGATCCCTGAAATAGTCTGCAGCCCTTCCTGAAAGATATAGCAGATGAACTGGAATATCTTGGTTTGATGCAGAAATTCTCAATTTAGGGAAATTATATAGATTTGATATTAGGGTAGATGAACACCATTGTACTTTCTTGTCTTTTAATTGTTGAAACTCTACCATGCAAAGACTTTTCAAGTCAATCGTAACAGTTAAATGAGGCCACTGGGTCACTAAATCAAGTGTTCCAGGAGAAAGCAGAGGCTGCCTCAAGCCTTGCTGAGGATTACTCAGCTGCAGAGAGGTGGAACACTTGTAGGTTTTACCATGCATACTCTGTGTTGCTTAAAGGATAATATAGAGTGATGTTTTTCACCCGTGGTATTCCAAAAACCTTCTAGACATCTTTGTTCCATCAAACCATGTGGCATATTGGGCCTATTTACCAGAGTATATGGTAATACCATTCTTCCCCATGGTGTGTGAGCAGGTGCTTTGCCTTACTGATGCTACTTCTCTTTCTTTTATTAAAAATGATGTATTCAGAGAAGTTTAATCCAGAAGCAGTCCATGTGCTCCCTAGATATGGGAATTACAGTTTTGGCCAGTTACTGATATGGGTTTTAAAGAGCAAGTAGAAATTTTTTTCTACTTTTGATCAGGGTGGATGTAGCAGTAATTCTTTGTAGGTTGAGACTGGTCACGGTAAATGGTGAGGAGGTAAATTTGCTACAGGGATTAATGTTTTGCTTTTGGTTGCAGAAAATAACCACATTTCCACCACTTTGTTACATTACCTCTTAATTGTTGTCTGATTATGAATTAAGAAATTAGATGAAATTATAAAAAGCAACGTATAATAGATAGCAGTATGAATTAGCATAGTGCAAAGTGCTTATCTCAGCAGGTGTTTGTTAATGTATACATCTGCTTTGTTGTTGCTGGAATAAATGTGTAGTGATACAATGCTTTGTGAAGCACGTATTAATACTTTTATGAAAATAAAAATACAAGATATTTTGCTCTGATTTATTTCATTTTTAGGAATTAGAGAAATTAAGCTTCCTTCTCTTTTAATTGTATCTTGCAGAGAAACTGTAATCTGTTAATCACTGTAAAGCTTCTCTTTTTTTCATTTACCCATTGGCACTCTCTGCCATGGAATCTACTTAGCCTACAATAGGAGCTGGACTCTGCAGCTAAAAAAGAAAGGCCAAATTTTGCCTGCATATGTGCTGCTTCATTTGACTTCAGGGCAGGATATCTGCACTTGGGCTGCACAGTAAATTGATTTGTCAGTTCAGTGACCGACTAAAAAATAAATGAAAATGTTCCAGTTGACAAGAAACAGATCTCTTCCCTCCTTCCTTTTTTTTTTTTTCTCCCAGCTAATCAAAGCTACATGCTTTGTTCGACCAAAGCTGCATTTACAGACATTTCAGATAAAAGCAAAAGCTAAATTTGCAAGAGGCTAGAGCTGCTATCACAGAACAGGTGCTGCAGCTTTCTTCTGTGTGTTGGATCAGGACCAGCACCAATCTTTAGCAGTGTTAAGATGTGCTTCCCCCCCCCCCCCCCTTCCTAACTTGGAAGAAAATGTCCTAACTGTGGAACTATATGCTATTGCAGAATGTCATACTTCTCTGGTGGAACGGCTCTGCTATGTATATAATGCTTAAGCATCTATTTTGGTCAGCAATACAAAAAGTAACTCTATAGCTTGCTGCTTAGAACACTCTCTGGGGATGCCCAGGTTCCTGCATTAATGAATGTTTAAGTGCCTAACAGAAAAAAAGAAAAAAAAAAAAAGAGGCTGAGTGGGTCCCAGCCCACAATACTTCATTATTTGGTGTGTAAGGTATTTTCCTAAATGCTCATTTTAATTCAGAGATTAGTTTTGAGTCTAAGCCTCTTACAACCCACTGTAATTGCTGGGTTGTAAGGGGAGAAAGCTTCTTTTCATGTGAAATATTCTGAAACTAAGAACTGTGGACATATTTTAGGAAATAAAGAAATAGCAACTTTGAAATCAGTAAATAATCACTAGCATGGTTTAGACTTTATTTCTATTTTACTATTTGATTGAAGTTATGAATTCACTGGGACTGCTCCAAGATTGTTTTTTCAAAGAGCTATTTACCTTTGAAACACTTAATCCAAACCTAGCGGAGAGATTTATTCCAGAATGTAATATGCTAAGACATATCTATAGTCAAGCAGGAAAGTTCTCACCAGGCTGAAGTGAGAGCATCTCTTCCTGAGGGTGAAGATGTAGGCATTGTTCCTGTCACATTTCACCTTCTGTCTGTGTGTCCTACAGTGGGGAGCATGCTGCAGTTAGGATCCTTGCAGAAGGAACATCAAAACCTGGCAAAAAAAAGGAAAGGGTCAGAGCCAGAACGAGTGGATGACTGACATTTCAGATAGAAATCTTCTCAAGCATTAAGGCAACTGAGAGGAAATGGTCTGAGCTCAGGAAAATATCACGTTGTATGATCCAGCCATCCCTGTTAGAAATGAAGCATCCTTGGTTTTGGCGTTGAGAGAGCTGTCGTACCTTGTTTATTCTATATCTCTCAATTTCAGATCTTTATTGTGATCTGTGGCATGCCATGTGAAGCATTTGAAGAGAGAGCCTAATAGTATCTGTTAATCAGGCAGTGCATGCAAATAAGGTTGCTGTGTGACCAGAAATGTAAGTTTTGTGAAGACTTGTCTTGATTTTCTTGGGTTTAGCAAAATAAATATACTTACCGGTCCAGGGAATAACTGTACTTGAAATCTGTGTTGAAAACTATTTTGGTCACAAAAATGACATTGTTCCACATTATTGTAAGTTTAGTGTGGCACAATTTTTAATTTATGCAGAATTCTTTGTGGCACTTTTGTACTCAAAGGCAGTTTTCACTCTTAGATGTGGTTAGTTGACACATTTCTTAAATAGTCTAGATAAAATTATGAGAATTAGCTCCTGAAAATGTTCCTGAAACTAAACTTGGCAACTAAAGATAATGGTATATCTGATCATACAAAAACTTCTGTATTTTATCTTTTCCTTTTACGAGATAAGTCAGCTCAGTATTTTACCCATCAAGTAGTTTGATGTAGTGTGATGACATCAAGGGAGAAACTGCTATGATTTCAGTAAGTGTTGGGTCAGGTGTAAGGTGGGTATTTATCATGCTGGATGTTAGGATTGCCTAAAAAACTGAGGGAGAGGTTCTCAAACAGAAAGGCTGGCACTTCATCAGCTGAAGAAGGAATTCAAGGTAAAATTTCTTCCATTTGATTCTTCGTTAAAGGGCACTGGGATGTTTTTATCACCTTCCTGTGTTGCTTTCAGTTTGAGTGCAGTATTCACTACAACCTACGCTTAGGAGAATAAATGCTGAGAACTGCTTAATCTCAATACTAGGAATGTCATTTTGAAATTAAAATGTTAAATTCTTGAAACTAAAATCAGATTAAATTTTAAGTAGCTTCCTAACTGTGCTTTTTAAAATAACCTTTTCTTGTGGTGTGGGCAGTTTTCCATTCTGCAACAGTTCACTTAAAATCTGTGGTCAAGTTCTAGGGCAATTTTCTGCCTTTTCACAAGGGTGAAAAGGCACGTGAACCCACAAGACACTGCTTTTGCTATAGAAATCTCATAATGACAATTCCACGTAGTTCTTTGGTTATATTCTTTACAAAGCTTCATGAGCAAAGTATGTCCTTAAAAGGCATGGGTGTAAAGACAAGTGTAACTGAACGTTTAGCTCCTTGTGGCAGCACTGCTGTTTTGAGCAGCTACAGGACTATAAGATGGTTTAAGAGTTTAAGGACTTCTATTGAGTCAGATTGCCTAGATGGTCCCTGCCCCTTTTCCTCCCACATAAAAGGCTCAGTGGTAGGGAAGCTTAGCAATTTATGGCAGAACAACATTTCTGTGAATGTAACCACTATTAAACTTAGTGGGTTAAATTTGTGTAGCTCTCTGAGCAGGAAAATAGAAGAAAGTTTGTTTACTAGTAGATATTATTAAAGCATACTGTCTATCCCAGTCATGCAAAATATCAGTGATTTCATGATAACTCTATAAGCAAGGTTATCTAAAAATGACCTGAAGTGATCAAATGGACGTTACTCCTTCCAATTTTGTCTATAATTTTCAAGAAATGTACTTTATTCTGCTCAGTATATCTTGTTCCATACGTGGTAGGTCTTTTTTTGGTCTTTGTGTGTGTAGCTATTTGGAAATGCTTAGTAGGCAAGGTAAGATTTCTAAAAGTTTAACCTCGGTTTAAAGCAGATCCTGAGACATGCTGTGGTGTTAGTACAGAAGAATACAGGGAAGGATATTCCAGAAAAGATAGTGTAATGTGTCCAAGGAAGGCTTTGCTGTTGAGCGTGTTTATCCCATAGAGCACGGGTCAGTATGACTGACAGGTGAGATTTAATCATGTAGGTGAAGCAGGGGAGGGTGGAGAGTTCATGAACAGCTTGATCCGAGCCAAGAGCGGGATGACAGCAACAAAAAGGCCAGGAAACCTGGCCTGGAGCTGGTTTGCAGCAAGGCCTGGAGTTTCCAGGCTGACAGAAGCCAGGCAGTGAGCCAGAGATCTTTTTTGGGCTGCAGGATCCAGGAGTGAGGCAGGGTAGCATAGGGTAAGGTTGAGGTTGGTTGTTGCAGTAGGCAATATGATCAACCCATTTGTGGGCAAAACACAGCATAGACATATTCCAGAGTAAAAATTTGTTCCAAAATTAGGCACTTGCCTATAGCACTCACCAGCCTTAATAAAAAAAAAAATAAAAAAGAGAAAATACTTTCTGTATAATGATGAAGTGCTGTATCAAAGTCTATAAATTAGGCACAACTTTAAATTCACATGCAATTTCAGTTATAGCCATCTGTCTCTACTTGGGAAGAATGATATGAGATCAACAGTTAAACGTTTTACAACCATAAAGATTCAGTGGTGTTTTATAAGTTATATGCATGTGTGATTTGTAAGAAACTTATTTACATGTAAAATTTCCCATTTGAACATTCATTCCTTTTGTCATGCAAGCACTAAGGTTTTTTTGTTGTTGTTTTAAAACTCAAGGCTTTGAAGTGGAATGAATACACTTATTTCAGCCTAATGTTATTGCTCTTTTTTTTTCATTTTTTTCATTTTAATGATCTGGTATTTCTTACATCATGAAAAAAAATATCTGTATACCTTCAACTTTCTAATGCCTAGACAGTAGAGGAAACTGCTGGCATAGGTTTTCTTTCGCACGTGTGTATGGAAGGTTTCTGAGCCATTTGACAAAGATTAAAAAAATATATATATAGCCTTAGTAGAATTTTTTTGGGGGGAAGACTCAAGGTAGAAGATTTAAAACATCTTTGAGCTGTCTATGGTAATTTATTTGAGAGTGGCATTTACCTTCTCGCACACAGTACTGTTCACAGAGCCTATTATTGCTTAGCTGTGAATGTCTTGGTGTGACCTTGGTGATGATTATGTCCAAGATGTGACATACATCAATTTTCAAATTATTTAAGTGAAGCTGATGACTTCATTGGAAAGTTTGTTGTTACCCAAAATCATGTAGAAATGCATTCTACATTCATACTTATTATATGTATTCACTTTCCTGAGTCTGAAGTTTTTTTTAATTCCCCAAAATGGAAAGATGAACAAAGACTTAAGCCTTTCCAGCAATAAATTGAACAAGAGAAATATTCCATGGGCTGGTTCCAGTTCACTCTGTCTCTTGCTTGACAGTGTATTTGATCATAAGTCATGAGAGAGGATGCTTTTATGCTATAGACCACACTAAAAATTAAGTCCATGGAAGATTTTTCTTGGTATATGTTAGGTTCTGGAAAAATCATTGAAAAAGAGTTACACATTAATCCTCTGTAAATAAGCATGTTCTTCTTTTCACTCTAGATTAATAGTAGGTGAATATGATTTGTACTTGTAGGTTGGTGCTCTTCACCGGCAATCTCTTTGCAAAATGTAAGGCATTGCTCTCTCCGCTGCTATCCCTCCCAGTTTCACAGAACATTCAAAGAATTAACTCTCATCACATGCTTATGAGGAAGATGATAGTAAGAAACATAGAATGTAAATGATATAGAAGGATCTCAACTAATCTTAGATGGCTACGTTTTTAATGGGTGGATGTTGCTTATTCTTGAAATTTCCCTAGGCTGAAGGGAATTGTTCTGTGAAATCCCTTTTTTTTTTCTCTCTGCCACCAGATGCAGATTCACATGACAATGTGGTAGTCATCCAAAGTTAAATTAAGCAAGTGCTCTTTTTGCAGAGATTAACAGGATTGGTGCCTTTCCTACTACCTGAAGCAGTGTAGCAGTAGAACCCTGTGAAGAACCAGTGGGCATGGAAAAAAAAAAAAAACCACAAAGGAAAATGTGAACACATTAATAGAGGTGAAGTTCACACTGGCTAATACATAAAAATTGCATAAAAGCCTGTGTTTCAATAAGAAGATGATTAGCTTTATTAAATAGAACCTGGCAAAGTTATAATGATGCTTGATCAGAAGAATCACAGTGTCAGATGAGAGTTCATTATTCAATGAGCACTCTGTTCAATTTAGCCACTAGGCATTGTATGTCTCAAGGAAATAGCCAAAAATCTGATCATCACTGAGGCAGCATTAACAAATAAGCAAGGAAGTGTGAGGAGGTATGCCAAGCTAAAACATGACTTTAATGAAGGTTTACCTAGGCTTTTACATTTTAGAGTTCAAAAGTGGAAGAAATAGCTTATCTTTTTCTTGGGGGGGAAAAAAAAAGGATGCAAAGTGAGAAACTATTCTATAATAATCTATAATAAAAAATAAGATAGGGTTTATCACATGAATGAGCATCCTACTAGTAGAGCTTCTAAACTATAATTAAATAGCTTAATTGTTTGTTTTTTTAAAAATTAATCACAACAGAGACTTAAAATTTGTACAGTGCCTTAAGCACAAAACAGACAAAAGACATAATTCTAAGAGTAGACTGAGATGGATGACAACTGCTTTCATTTTGTGCTTTGTTTTAATTTTGTGTCTCTGTAAGTTAAATGTAGATGGGAAACATATGTTTGAACGGAAATGACCACAAAAGGATGTGAGAGCTTCCATACTTTTGAGGCAGCCAAATTCTGGAGTTTCATTTATCCAGGAATAGAATTTTGTTGCATGTATCTGCTTCAAATAAGTGTGAGTTGACATGAAAGAAAGTTGTGCCTTATGCTCTGTTCTGGGTCAACTTTTTGGGCTTTACTGTTGGTAATGCACTGAGAAGTGCTACTGCACGTTCACTAACCCCAAGGGTCTTGTACCTTGGTCATGGCAACCCCCACTGTCAATATAAGCTGACCCTACCAGAAAGGACTTGGGAGGTACTGGCTAATGGTAAGCTTTGCACGAACTAGCAAAGTGCCCTCTCTGCTCAGAAAGCCAACTGTATCCTGTAGTGCATCAAAAGAAGCGTGGCCAGCAGGTCGAGGGTGGTCCTCTACTCTGTGCTGGTGAGACCTCACCTGGAGTAACACATCCAGATGTGGAGTCCCCAGTACAGGAGAGACATAGACCTGCTGGAGTGGGTCTAGAGGAGGGCCACGAGATCTGAAGGATGGAACAGCTCCCCTGTGAGGACAGGCTGAAAGAGCTGGGGTAGTTCAGCCTGGAGAAGAGAAGGTTCTAAGGTGACCTTGTAGCAGCCCTTCAGTATCTAAATGGGAGCTATGAGAAGGAAGACAACAGACTCATTAAGAGTATCTGTTGTGATAGGACAAGGAGAAATGGTTTCAAACTAAAACAGGGGAGATGTAGATTAGATATTAAACATTTGCTTGTTTGTTTGTTTTATTATAAGGATAGTGAAGCCCTGGAACAGGCTGCCTAGAGATGTGGTGGATGCCCCATCCCTGGAGACAGTCAGGCTGAGTGGGGCTCTGGGTAACCTAATCTAACTGTAGGTGTCCCTGTTCATTGCAGGGGAGTTGAACTAGATGGTCTTTAAAGGTCCCTTCAGGCTCAAACGATTCTGTGAACATCTGTCCACATCCCTGCCATTGAGCTCTCTCAGACCCTGATGTGTAGGGCAGTGTCCCCTCTGCCCCTAGCTGTGGCCTTGACTGAAGGTGCTACTATTAGGAAACGGCAGAAAATGTTTTTACTCATGTCAGTGTTTCTTAATCATAGTTTGTTTTTTTTTTTAAATTATCAATTGTAGTAATTAATGACAAGTTTAAAGATGTTTAATAGTAAGGGGAGTATTTAATAAATTTGTGACAGCTGGAAATGGTGATATTTCATGAAAAGGTCCCTCTGACCTTGCTTTGTCTCTACTGTGTCCCCAGGCATCACCTGCTGGTGGCTGCTGGAGGTAGGAGTTAGCCATGTTGGTCCATCCAGAGCGACAGCTTATTTCTATGCCCCGTATCATACATGTGGAGAGCATGAAGGGAATGGGCAATGCTGTGGCAGTGTTCTATTCTTTTCCTTTATCACTGCTTGTCAGCAGCCCTGGGATGGTATTAGTACTGAGGGAGCAATGGAAGCACTGCAGGAGCACTGGAGGGGAAGTTATATCTCTGGAGCACTTGTTTGCCTCATTATGTTAATTCCTCCATTATCTCTAGGGTAGGGCATCATCTTGAGCCAGGTGAATTTAGATAAGTCCTAAATTCAGCTCTTAATTCGTTTGTTCTTAGTTCCTCAGTCTGTAAAATTGAGATGCTGTTGATAGCAATAATAATGGCAAGCACACCATCTGTGAGATTCGCGGCTTGTGTTGCGATGAAGGCCATTAAATGAGATAGAAGATTTCTCCATAGCACGAGCACATGCCACAATATGTAATCAGGTAATCACTCTTACAGCCAAAGTTTTTGAACTCGGACATGCAAAATGTCAAACTGCAGATTTGTGCTTGGAAACAAAGTGAGGGCAGCTTAATGATGCTACTGACAGGGAGACTTCGTTACTCATGCGTACATCACTGTAAATTAAGGGTGTTTGGCACCTCTGTGGTTCTGGCCACCAGTTTTTATTTAGGAATGTACAAAATGTCTGAAGGCAGGAACCACGGTGCCTCCATTTCCTTAGTTATTGAGTAAAAATAATATTCATTTTTCAGAATGTTGAAATTGTTCAACTTGCTTTGAGATTTGTAGAAAAAAGGTGCCATGGAAGCACAAAGTATCACAAAGTATTTTGGTGTTCATGTGGATTCAGAGCAAAGAGTCTGTAAATGGTGTACAGATAGTTAAAAGAATAATGGAGTTCATATGTAATTTCTGTAGAAAACTGCCATTATCCCATGAGGCAAAAGTATTTCCAAATTATTAAACTAATTACAGATATTAAAACAAATATCAGTCTTCAAACCCTTTGTTGCCTTTTTTCATCCTTTGAAGGCTTTTTCTTTTTTTAATGGACACCTATAAAAACTTTTAATTTGAATAATTTAGAACTTTGTATTTAATTTTATTATATTTCTTTTCATGTTTCTGCAGTGTTGTCTTTGGGCTTTTAATTGATTTTTTTTGTTGTTGTTGTTGTCAAACACTTTGAAACTTCAGAAACGAACTGCATGAAAAGAATAGATAATGACATAGTTGTAGGGGAAAAAAAACAGCAACATTTTATTAAAGAGACTCTTTCAGAGAACTAAATTCTGTGATTTTTAGTATTTTCTAAGCAATTACAATAGAATTAGTACCAGGTTCTTATGAAAGTAATGTATCTGTATCTATAGAGCAGGCATGGAAAATGCTGCAAATACATGCCTTTGATCTAAATGACAGAAATAAATTTGCTAGGGACACGGTAACATTAAGCATATTTAAACTGACCCATATAGCTTGAAGTGCAGGTAGAGTATTCCCCCTTTTGATCAGGCCGTTTGATTTAAAGTATAAATGAATTTAAGTTCTGTGCATAATATACGTAATATAATTTGGCAAGTTAACTCTTACAGATGTAGGTTAATATTTTATTTGCATATATCCCCCAGTTTTTTCCTGCTCTTTGGTTGAATTTATCACAAGCCTGCAGACATGCCTTGCTGCTCAGAGTGGGCAGGAACAATTAAGATTTCAGTCAGAACTCCAGTGAGCACTTTCACTCAGGCTGCATTTGCTAAGCTTTATGGTAGCTGCATTGATAAGGCAGAGAGAAGTTCAAGTGTGAGAAATCTGAAGTGAAGATGCAAATCTCACGCTTAGCTGGTATTTTGTTATCTAAGAGTATACTGATCCTGAGTGGCATCACAGTAGTTTTGGGTTAGAGAGAGTGTTTCTGTTTCTTCTCTTGTGAAAGTATATGAACGCCTTTGACAGAATTACTACTTCTTTATCACTGCTGACAACTCAAACAAATTTGTTAATGTTGTGATTAGAATTACCATTTCATAAGGTTTTAAATGTATTTTTAGAAAATGTTCATTAAAATTCAGAGCTTTTCCAAAAAGATTTGCATCTCACATTATCAGGCACTCTTTTGTCACTGTTCACAGATTTGGAGAGTTAAGATGAGGGTTCTAGTTTGAAACAGTCATAAATGCCCTCAATCATTATCATTAAATAAATGAAACGTGTGTGTGCATACATATATATTTATATATATAACAGCAAACTTGCATTTATTTTCTCTGTACGTATCATCTAGGGGCTTTAGGATTCTAAAGTAAATGATATTTAAAGGTAATGGAAATATGCATTCAGGTGTTTTAGTTAATTCTCAAGCTAGTGTAATTAGTTTTTGAGCAGGAACTGCTGTGTTCAGTGCAATGTTTGCTCCTCCTTACAAAAGTGAACGAGTCAGCCATCTAGATTTCTGCGGAGCTATAATATTGTAAACTTCTTGAAGAAATCACTGTAAGCGTAAAGAGAAGCATGCTACACTTTTATAAGGAATATATTATCGTGTATTAGGTTACTTGCACATAATATCCAGGATGTGTTTGTTCTAACTTCAGGCTTTACCTACAGAATAACAGAAATAAGGCTGTATTTCTAAAGATGTTCCCCACATGCACTTATTCAGCTGAAACATGAATTTCAAATGTAGCAAACTTGTATATTCTGTCACTGGTACACTAGAATGCAGGTGTACGGTCTCATTTCATGCATTTTGAAGAGGCAGACTAATTCTGAACGGTACAGAGTGAAACCTGATGTGTTTGAAGGTTCCTGCCTCACTTCAAATGTTCACGGATCTCTTTAGAGCTTCTCCTTTGCTAGGGATGCAAAAACCTGTACTGAGAAGTTTACCTTTTCAAACTTTATATGCAGCCTGCGGAGAGTGGGATTCTCCTCCAGGAAGCAGAGCCAGTCCAACCTTAGGCTTAAACTGAAGTGACTGAGTTGAAGTGTGCACGGAAAATTGTTCTTCCAGCAATTCTAGTGCTTGGCAGGCTGTTGCTTTTCTCCAGCTTTTACAACCCCCTTGCTAATGTGCGTGTGGTGTTGTGTTTACGTGCAGTGTTAAGTTCTGAAATCTGCCATATTACATTTTGCACAAACACCCGAGGCTAGGAGGCAGTGAAATGTTGGCCTTTAAAAGGCTCAGAGTATAGCCTGTATGGGAACGATAATAAGGACACTTGCTAGCCTAATGAAGCCATGGCATTGCATCTACAGGGATGACTTCGCAGCTGTGTCAACATAAGTTTGTTGTGAGAATATTTGGAATGATTTTTGGTTAGTGACATGCAGTCCCCAGGGAAATAAAGAACTAATAATAGAGATACAAAATTTGAACAAAACTCTCCTTATATTGCTGAGAGAGTACCGGAGTGATGAAGAGACTCTTCTATGAGACTTGATTTGTAATTATGGATCATAAGATACTGTCTGTCCTCAATTCTTGAATAAATAATTCATGAGTAGAGCTTAAGTAAGTTTTTAACCAATAAAACTGCACTGAGATTGGAATTTAGGGGATTATCAGCACAATGAATTTGATGAATAGTTATCGCTTTTCAGCCTTTTCTTTTTTAATAGGAGAAGCAGGAAGTAGTTCATATAACCTAGAAGAAAAAGTAGAGGTATTTCCACCGAAGACCTTTTATGGAAAGGCACAGTTAGATACAAAGATTGATGTGAGCGAAACTTAAGTGCAGTTTAATTTAATAGACATAGTAATCTGAAACCAAATAATGGTTAAACTGAAATAACTTGCTTAAGGTTGCTGTTCTGTTTAAACCAAACATTTTTTCTGTTCTCTGTTCGTGGAGATGTGCACAATAGAAGCAAGACAAGAAAGCAGAACTCCTAAGCATGCAAGGTCTTGGAAAGTTTGAGGCAAAATTTATGGTGCTTTTTTATAAAAAGGTGTATGGTTAATGCTTTTCTGCAGCCTGAAAGAATGTTCATTCTGGTTTTATTGGTTTTTATTCCACAGTGATATTGAGAAGACCTTAGTTCTTGCTCTGAGTTTGTACATGATGTGCATGCAACAGAGAGAGAAAATTCTAACCATAAATGTGCTTTGTCCTTGTTTGCTTTTTTTTAAGCAAAACTGATACAAAGTGTATGGCTTGTTCAGAAAAGTTTTGGTTGTGAGATTAATTACAAAATATCAGCTGCGGAGTTAATGATCATTTCTTTAATGACCAGCAAAGCATTTGAGTTTGTCTAGGAAGGGGGAATGCGAATAGAGAAGCAGATGAACCTTTCAAAAAGTTTGGAAAAAGCTTTCAAAAAGTTTGTTGAAAGTCACGAACATCAGTGATGTCTTTTTTTTCTTAATATTTTCTGAGATGCACTGAATGTAGAAAAAGGTTCATTTCATATGCTAAAATACTGCAAATATTAATCACTGATTCAAAATGAAGTCATTAAAATTGGGCATTATAATCTTTATTAAATTAATAAGGCACTTTCCTAGCAGAATTTGAAAATGCAAATCACATTCAAAGATGGTTTTTGTAAGAAGTAAAATCAAACAATAACAACAAAAAAGGGAAAAATGGGAGGCGGTGTGTGAGGGTCTGGCTGTATTTAAGATTGAATATACCTTAATAGCCTTTGGAAGTCTTCTGAAAAAGCTGTAGATGTCAAATCAGAAACACCTGAAGGCCTCCTATTATCAAAATGTAACCTCTGTAGTCTGTGAACTTGGCAGAAGCAAGATGACTGGTCTCTGATGACATGGGGCTGATGGATTTTGCTGGCAGCCAGTGACTGGTGAGACGTGACTCGATAATGAGCTGTTTTATAAGCTCCTTTGCCTATTTAAGGGCCTAAAATGGATTTTGGATCATAGGCAGAGATTCAGGGCCAGGCATCCAAAGATGGATTCCCTGCTATTTTTAAGAACTCTTCAGACTGTGACTGTGGACCGTATTTATGCACTTTTTTGCTTAAGTGGTAAAAACTTATCTTTAGTGAACAAGGGGATAGTTATTCTCCAACTTTTAATATGACTCTGGAAAATGTAACTTATAGTGAAAACCTGATTGAACCACCCTAGAGATGATAGGCATTCATTAAAAAATAATCATTCTTTGTAGTGCCTTGCCATGAGGAACCTTAGTGATGGACAATGGAGCCATTCCACTCAGTGGAACAAACCCCCACCTCGTCACAAAGACCATTTAAATTCTCAATGTGAGGCTACAGGCTGATACAGAAGATGAGAGAGAATGTAAAAGGCAATACAAGTTCTATTTTTTGGTTCTATTTCATGTTCTTTAACCAGTAACATACAGATCTTCAAGAGTATTCTGCACATTTTGAAGTACATGAGTGTGATTTAAAAAAAAAATCTGGTTATGGATTTCAAAGACTAGCTCAGCTTGTTGGATGCATTGTATTGACTTGAGATCAAGTAAAAAATCAAGCTCGTATATTAAATGAGCAAATACTTCATTCTGGCTAATCAGTATTGTTTTACAAACATTAAAAAACTTGCTAAAGCCTTGTCATTCATTATTATCATTAAAAATATTGGTATTATTTCTTTGGAATAATTGCAAAATAGCAATTATTCATAAGATAAATGGGTAGGATTAAAAATAAGCACATACGAAGCTATTCATCAATTAAATAAATCAGCCTATTCCAAAAAGCTCCATGAAAAGATACCTTAGAGATTTTGTTAATGTCAAGGCACTAATTATAGCAGGAACATTCGTAGTTTGGACACAGTGGGAAGGAAATCTTAGAAGTATTGTCCAAATAGGACCGAAAGCTTATTTTCTTTTTAAAATACCAGGAAAACAGTGTGCACATTAAGACAGTGATTTTTATTTTTATTTTTTAATTCTCATGTATCTGTGTGATAAGTCAGATTATGCTTTCCATCCTCTGCCTCCTGGAGCCTGCCTTGGTGCACCGCCGATGAATTCCCACAGACCAAGCACCTTCTGAGCAACCTCTAATAGAGTTATATATTCATGTAGAAAGGAAAACCTGCTTGCTTAGCTGAGCAAACGCAAGGCTAAGCTGGGAAGTCAGGAAGAGATTACTTTTCTTTGTCAGGTTATCCTCATTATCATTTCAGGGTTAGTAAATTATAAATATCCCTCCATTAGTAGTGGGGAAAAAAAATGATACCTTAAGCGTGGCTTCTTTTCCTTCTGTTTGCTTGCTATTATTTTATTATTTTTACTTCTGGAAACTCTGTGTTTTCGAAGGTAAAATGTGTTCCCTATTCATGTAACTTTACGAAGGAGGATCTCTATTGCTAATTTCTGCTGCAGCACACTGCGTTTGAAGGACTTTGTCTGCACTCTGCAGCATGTAGAGCCTCCAGGAGTACTTAAGCCCTGAACCCACTGCTTCCCCTCCCTACTGCCCAACTCAGTTTTTGTGGGAAGGAAAGGTGGAGGTGGTTGCTTGGCTGAGCAGGCCTGATATGCAGGCTGAAGGGAGCAGGAATGTGACAAGAGCTGCTAAGCTTCACCTTCTTGTGGAGGGAGCTTCCCTTCCCCCACTTCAGCAAAGTGCCTTCTGTGAAATTCATGTCTGAACAGGGATGCAAATAGAGAAGCTGGTTTGTAGAAATAGCTTTTTGCTGCCTCGGCCCTAATGAGGACCAGAGTCCAGGCCTGTCCCTAGCTTAGGATGGAAGCAGGGCTTGTGTGGTCTACTCCAGTATGTGTTAGGCTGCAACTTATTTGCAGGGAGTCACAGGGTGTCCAGGGTCTTGGGTGCTTGCCTCGCTTGACTCAACCTCATGCTTTTTGATGGAGACTGAGAGGCAGTACAAAGGAAGAGACATTTTGAGCTCTGAGGTGATCTGGAGCAGAGCCAATGTGTTTGGCCTCTTTGCAGTGAGAAAATCCTTTGGTTCACAGTGGTAAAGTAGGAATATTTTTTTTTTTCATCTTAAGCTTAATGGTATTGACTTAAAGTGTGTAGGTGGAAGTAGGTTGTTGTTGTTGTTTTCCCTAAATATGATACCCATTTTTAAGTTACAGATTTTTATAAATACATTTATTTTTATTTAAAGAGCCATATGTACCTTAGCTGATATCTGATAATTCAATTAACTGGAAAGGCATCAGATGAAAAATATGAAGAAAAGAGAAAAAATAATATGGGAAGGAGAGCCTGATTCTTTGATTCTGAAGCTACAAAATTTATCCTAAGAATGTCTGTCTTTTAGAATAGATAAAAGCAGGCTTAAGGCTGCTGCATTTCAGGTCAAGGGGCAAATCAATCATACCCTACCTGCCTCGTGGACAGGCCGTATTTATCCACATATATTTCATAAGATACCTAAATTCACAGCTATGTAATCAAGAGCTTTGAGTGCTGAAAAAAAATAGTAAAGCTTCAGTATCTTGTATTTGCTTACTTTACATATTCGGTTTTTCTTGTGACAAGAAGAGATAACTACACAAAATGTCTTGCTAGCAGAACACAAGCATACTGCTGTATGATGGGCTCATAGTCAGCAGTCTTCACTGCGTATACATTTTTGAATCTGAATGTGTACAATTCAAAAAACAGGTTTATTAGGAATCATCAATCCCAGTTTATGCAGAGAACAGACAGTTCCTTTATGATGGAGCCTGCTTGCTCGTCTGTTACACAGCTGGGTATAGCTGAAGAACAAGTAGGAGACAAATTAGGAAGTTTGATTCTTGAAGTAACTGGAAATATCCAGGCAGAAATATGCTCCAAATCACAGACTATTAACAAGAGAATGAGGAGGTACAAAGTACATTCATCTGAGAAGCACAGTTCTTAAAGACAGCTCCTGTGTCTTTTGAAAGAAGCACTCCAGTCTGAACTTCTCCAGAGATCACTGCTGCTGCTCATGTTGATAGTTTATGGGAAAAAAGGAGGATAATTTCAGATCCTCCTGTCAGCTATTTGTCACTATGTCCAGCTTCATCCATTTGCCTCGCTCCTAAAAATTCCAAAATCTTCAACTGCTAAACCACTAATAACTAAGCTCCTTGTTCCCACAGAAGTTAAGCAATTGATGTTTGCTTCATTATGTCTTAGTGTTCACTTTCCTAACAACCTTATGCTGTGTGCTGTAGCCTGTACAACTTTTAGTTAATCTCTGGCTGTGAGCTGTTCTGTTGACCTCCTTGGAACTAACTCATAAATAAACCGTTGGGCAGCATAAAAAGATGCGTGCACTAGGAGTGCTTATCTCTACTGTGTATAAAGGAGCATTGTATAGTTAGCTTTTACATTTTTAACTAAATGGTGGTAGTTAAATGGTGGTATATGAAAAACTCTTGATTCGGGACAGTATTTAATTTTTGTAAGGTAATTTTTCCTGTTTCTCTTCAGAGGACTTTGTCCATTACAAATAGTGAATTGAGTGACTCCTGGGAAATTATTTCTCATTTCTGCAGAATTAGTAATATTGATAACTTTGAAAGGTCAGCAGCAGTCTGGTGATAATGCTGTGTTTTCTGTCAAAAAAAAAAAAATAAATAAATAAAAAATACACATCACAAGGCCAGAGAGAAGGCAAGTCTTTAGAACAATGTAGACTTTTTTCTTTAAGTACATAATATCTTCAGTTCCTCATTTCACTGTTGTTTCCAAAAAAAAAAAAAAAGTAACACTCGCATACCATTATATTCTTCTAATAGCATAAATTCTTAAATTTCTTCAGAAAACTTGGATATACTTCTATGGGTGATGTTAAAAGTAACTGTAAAAAAAACTAAGGCTGTTGACCCATAAGTTATCTCTAACTAATCTCCTGAATAACCCCTTAATAAAGAGTACCTCTGTAATAAATGCCACGTAACAAAGTTAAAATAGACAAGTTATTTTTTTTCCCACTTAGCCAATTTAGATGTGTTGTCTATAATCTTTTGTTAGTGTTTTATTGCAACTATTTGACTGGAAACAGGAAAAATTGCAAAACCCAGATACCTCTGATCATGGTGCTCATATCATCTTAGTAGGATCATAAGATCATCTGCAATCAAATGACAACTTCTTTGAATATTTTTTGTTATACACATGAGAGAACTTGCAGAACCAGCAGGTTGTCAGCTGAGCTGAGCTCAGTCAAAGGGTTATGTATATAAAATCAAACAGATTTCACTAATGTTTTATGGAATTACAATTCTTCACATCTGATTGAACATTTAAGGAATTGCTGTAAGCTCACCATAATGTTATTAATGTGGTTGATAGTGAATAAATTAACAGGCTAACAGGGGAAGCAGCCATTTTCATAGAAAACTGTGATTTCTGTCTAGATTCTACACAGTTGATATTTATATAGCTATTCCTAATTATTTCACAATCCTATCTCTAGACTTAATCAGGAACTTAATCAATACTGTAACTTCACTTATTTATGTAATCTAAGTAGTTTGTTCTTTTCGTTATTAACAAATGATACAGCATTGGAATGATGGATAGTTATATCTGTTTCTGACGTATGTTTCTATGCCTTCATCTGCCTCTCCATAAGCAGGGCAGTCTGTGCCTATGGAGGACCTTAAAGGAAGAATTACTTGAACGTTTTCATTCCTGAAACAAACATAAAGCTGAAATGAGCTACCAGGAATTACTGATAAATTCCATTAATTTTATTAGAGAAGCACTCTACCTGGGTCAGCTGCTCTTGTTGAGACAGATTTGTTGTTGACAAAATTTTATCTCATTTTGTCAAGTCCGTATTTTTCCATTTGCAATCTTTCTGTTAATATATTGCTTACTGCTCTTACAGCAGCAGCCTACACATTCATGTGAATTATGTGGCTTTTCTCTATCTTTCATAATGGAACAGATATAATGTTCTGTATATTTTCAGTTAATAATCCACACATTCTCCTGTGAAATAAAAATGTCACCAAAAACCATGAACAAAACACTAGCTATACAAAGCCCCTCCAAATGTCTGAAAACAGAACATCTAATAACAGAACATAAAGAACAGAAAATTGATTTTCTGTAATCCACTGGCTGGGATATCAATAGAAAGCAGAAACTTACTTTCTGAATTAATTATCTAATTTTCTTTTCCTTATCCCTGCCCCATTTCATTATAGCTGATTCAGTACTGTTTATGTGCATACGCTTGACCATGAAGTAGAGCATTGCCTAGAGAACAGCTACATTAAGACTTAGCAAAACTACTCTTCCAGTAAACATAGCGTTTGGCCATTTAACCTATTGACACTGAGTAAGTGAAAATCCAGGGCAGAATTTAGGAAAGTCTTCAATCAAAAAACCACTTAGGTGCTTTCTCAGAAATGTCATTGTCTACTTGGACACCGAGTACCAGCCTTCAAGCTGATTCTAAATTAACAAGACACCTTTATTCCCATTTGAAGCTTTTTTGGGACTCTTGCCTAGCCAAGTTTAAGAACTGTCAACTGGCCAGTTGTTTCATGATATGATTGAGCGCTAGGAAGAAGCCAATTAAAATCTGATTCCAATAAAGAAAAGGAGGGAGGATAACACCTGCTTAGTAAATGGCATGAAATGACTCTACAGTAAAGATGTATTTAAACTGTGAACATGTGAACACTGATGTGCTTTTCTTCATGTGAATTGATAATAATACTTCTGAGACTTTTTTGGAAACCTGTCTTTGTTGATCAGTTCATCAAAGAGTTAAAAGATCAACATTGTGAAAGACTTTTGCTTCACATCAGTCATTTGCTTCACAATTTGAAGATGCGTGTTCCCTTTTAACAGAGCATGGAATATATTCTGTTTTCTTGGAGAGGGCAATTTGTGGTTTCATTACTAATTGAAGTAGACCAATTATAAATGATTAGCATTTGAAAAGGCTTTTAATTGCTATATAAGACTGGTTCAGTGTGTCTTTCCCTGCACTTCATACGAGTGTAACTTAAAATACACAATTCAATGTAGATGTTAGCATAAAATAGGATTAAGTATACTTGTAAGTCTTTATCAGTCAGTACTGCTGGTCTCTAATCCTAAACAAAATGATGCAAAATATGCAGAATTGCAAAAGACAGAAAACAGGTAACTCAGTTTAAACAAACTTGTTTTTTACATGAGAAATTCCTTCAATTTTTCCGTGTACCATTTTACTGCAAATACTGTTTCATGAAGAACAGTAAAAAAAAAAAAAAAAATCATGAACTTTTAGTTCGAAATGGACAGCAGTGGGAGGTAAAATCAATCTAGTAAATGCAGCTGAAATGAATCATAGGAATTGACACTGCAGAGAACAGAAGAGATTCTATAACTGCTTGCCATGTCGGTAGCAGTATGATTACCGGCACCAGTTTAGAATAAAATCGTTAATAGGTGTTAATTTACATGACCAAATCTGTAGAACAGAAATAGAATTGTTAGCCCCTTCTTCTTCTTCTCATTGTTTATCTATAATGGAGATCTTATTTCATATTTTAGAGAATTCTTTGTTTTCCCCATTTTGAGCATGTGAGTATGTATGTAAGCTCTGCTGAGAAACGACTGACCTTTGCAAGCCCAGGTCAGAGAGAAGAGCAAAAAGGAGAAACAAAGCAACTTCTAGCTAGAGGGCCAGTAAAATAGCTACATTTTAGTTTCTAGGTAGGAGTAACCTTAGATAATTCCATAGTGGGAGAGATGTCCTGATTTCCATTGGTATAGAGTTAACTTTCTTCTCAGTATCTGGTATGGTGCTGTGTTTTGAATTTGGAATGAGAACAGTGTTGAAAAACAAAGATGTTTCTGTTGTTTCAGAGCAGTGTGGCACAAAGCCAGTGATGTTCAGCTCCTCACACTGTTTTGCTAGTGAGTAGGCTGAGGGTACACAAGAAGCTGGGAGGGGACAGAACCAGCCAAAGGGATATCCCATACCATGTGATGTCATGTGAAATGATAAAACTGGGAGGAGTTGACTGAGAGTGGGCTGCTGCTACCTGGGGACTAGCTGGGCACCTATCAGCTGGTGGTGAGAAATGGTACAGTGCATCGTTTTTCTTTTTCTTTTTTTTTTTTTTTTTCCCTTATTAAACTGCTTTTATCCCAACCCATGTGTTTTTACACTTAGCTGTTTTGATTCTCTTCCTCCATCCCATTGCAGGGGAGTATGTGGTACTTAGCTGCTGATTGGGCTAAACCGGAATAGAAGGTGACAAAGTACAAAGTATTTTGGATTTCCCATCAGGAACTGCAATAAAATCTGGAGGATTCGGGGGAGAGGAGGGAGACAGTCAGTTAAAAAACAAACAGAAAAAGAAAAACCAGACTATAATGTACAGAATTAGAGATACCAAGAAGAGACATACTTTCAGAAGGAACTTAGTTGTGTTGAAGGGAGTTGACAGTTCAAGGCAGGAGATAGAGTGTTGTTTCTGAGCGTAAAGAGATTAAAGAGATAGAAGAAATGGTAGTTAAAGAGGCAAAAGAGGGAAGCGAACATGTTTGTACTGTGATGTGAAAGGATGTGAAAGTAAGGCAAAGATTAAAAGAAGGAATAATAACAGACACTAGTGAAATCTGATGTTATTGTTCCAGATTCATGATAGGGAAAAGGAAAGTAAGAATCGGGGAGGAAAGACAAAAGTTTGCAATTAAAGCAAATGAAGAAGACTGAAATAAGTTAGAAGAAGAAGTCGGGGATCTTTCTTGAATCAGCAGGTGGTGATCTTTCTGCCTCCTGAGAAAGATGCAAGTAGTCAGGTCCAATTACTGAAAGACAAGCAGAGTTGTGGCTTCGCCTTGGCTCATCCATGCTGCCCTGATCCATCACAGAATTGTAAGGGTTGGAAGGGACCTCTAGAGATCATCGAGACCAACCCCCCTGCCAAAGCAGGTTCCCTACACCAGGTCGCACAGGTAGGCGTTCTGGCAAAGGACGTAGGCAAGACTTGAATATCTCCAGAGAAGGAGACTCCACAACCCCCCTGGGCAGCCCATGCTGCATTGTTTTCTAGATAAGATATGAGAAAGCATGTTGGAGGTTTAATTCCTTATAATGAATTTCAAATGGATCTGAATCTACACGTTTTGTAGATAAGACTTTTCTACAAGATGTGTGTCTACTAAACCAGCTGAGACCACTTTTCGAGGAGAATTATTAGTGGATTGAACACAACTTGAACTTGTGTTTGAATGTGCCCTGATCACACACTGGAATAAAAACCTAGAAACCTTAGCGCTATCCTGCTCTTTCTGTGTTCTGCTGGGGCTTAAAAAGGCAAGACTGGGAGAAGTAAGTGTAAAAACTAAGTCTCAAGACAAAATCAGATATGAAGTTTGCAAAACTTTTGTGTTTGGGGATATGTTCAGTGTAGAAGTTACTTGGATCACGCAGTTCAGAGTCTAAAGTTTGGTTCAACAAACTTCTAAGTTTGAGTCCTCTTATAGAGAGGCTTAAGTCTTTTCATTCCCTGCTGAATTGATCTGTTGTTACTTGTTATTGTGTTGTCTTACTAATGTTTAGTGACTAAAGGGATGTTCTGAACAAGGAGATAGCTGAAGATACCCTTGTCTGTATTCATTGTAGAATGGTATCTGGTATTGTATGATGTGAGTTGACAATACTTACTACATTATATAGGAGTAATTTTAAATATATTGTTTACCAATATTCCTTTATTTTACATATGAACACTGTACATCAAGGAAAACAAGTATAGGGAAATGAGATATAAAAACTTCCTTTTAAATATAACATGGGAAATATATGAAAAGTACTATGGCAAAGAACTGCAAGCAGAGTGCATAGCTTACTTTGTGTGTATTCTAACACATTAAACAGAATATAGCTACTTGAGATTTGAATATTCTTGCTATCATGCAAAATTAAATAGTTACACAGTTTCTTTATCTGAGATGAGTTTATCTGAGATGAGTCTTTCATACACAAGTATTTACAATGTATTTTTTCCTAGTATCTCTTACCTTTTTTTTTTTCAAATCTAGAGCTTGAAAAAAAAAAAAAAAAGCCCAAAAACCACCCACTTTAATTTCCTCTCCATTAATTTCTGTCTTAACCCATATCAGAAGCAAGATTTCTCTTTTTACTCCTCTGCTTTTCTCTACTGTTAGTCCTTTGATTTGAAACTATAAGGCACTTAATCTTTTGCCAGTATACTTATAAACAGACTAAGTTTGTCCTTTTGCCTATGCTTCAGCTTGCAGCCAATTTCCTCTCTTTTCTTGTAGTCTAGAAGACTTCAGATAATTCTTCCCCTGTTCTCTCACAAATATATGAAATTCTAAGTAGTCATCTAACTCTCCTCACATTCATGAGGCAATTCCATCACCATCAAACTGCACACTTGGCAAAATGTTGTCCATCTGCTTTTGAATTGATATTAAAAACGACTGAATTTCAAAGCTGCTGGTGCAGGCAATCTAATCTACAATATGGCTGCTTGAACTTTTACAGAATAGGTTGTCCTGTTGCATATCTCAGCATGGGATGCTTAACCTATTATTCAGCTTGGTTAAAATCTCCTTTCAATTCACCAGAAGTTCACATTTTATTTCATTGGGTCAGTGGGATTTGTAGAATTTGGCCTAAAACTGCTGATTTGCAGGAAACAATACAGTTCTGTAATAGATCTTTAGAAAGGACCAATCTGATGTCAGTATGTGTTCAAATGGTTCCTGAGTGCAATCTTAACAGCTGTTGGAGTAAAAGTATTGAATGCTTTTCCTTGGGTTACAAATTCCCATTTAACACTCTCAGTGATAGGTTATCTAACAATAGTCATGCCTTAATCCCTTAGGTTGAGTAAGATAGCACTTACAGAAGCTTTGAGCAGCTGCCTCCTCAGATTCTTCAGGCTGAATCCAGTCGGATCACCTGTAATCCATTTTGTTTTACCTCTTCATTTTTAGTCTTTCAGTGTGCAAGCTGTGAGTACGCACAAAAGGATGTATGTGAGCAGCTGCAGTTATGGAGATGTCTAGTAAGCAGTGCATGAGTTGCAACGTAATTTACCCTATCTCATTAGTTTTTAAAAGTAGGACAAGGAAAAATTCCAAGTCCTGTCTCAGCAGTCCCAGTCTCTGGCAAAAGAGTAAACCAAATTTCCAGCATTAACTTTCAAGAGCCCTAAATCCTTGGGAGATGTTAAATACTCAAATTAATAAGATGCTGTCTCTATCATTTTGAACAGGATCATACATCTTTTACACTCTATGGCTTGAAGTCTGACATAAGTGAGAAAGAGAAGCCATGTACTTGAAGCATTCTTATTTATGCCAAAAATAAATGGTTGAAAGCTGGTGTGTGGCTAGTGCTGAGTGTGCTTCCCTGGCCGGATATTGTGTCATTTCAAAAAGCAAAACTTCTGAGATATTTCAGCAGTCCTATGATATTTATTTTGAAAGCACGAATGTTATCTCTTCAAATAAATGAAGTGAATTTGAGAACTGTCATAAAGCAAGTAAGTAGCAATAGACCGAAAACACTTTTGACTATGTACCTAAGCCACAAACAACCCCACACAATTTTCAGTTATAGAATCATAGAGTAGACTTGTAGAATCATTAAGGTTGGAAAAGACCTTGAAGATCATCTAGTCCAACTATCCTCCTACCACTAGTGTTGCTTGCTAAGCAGTGTTGCTTAGTACATCTAAATGTTTCTTGAACACCAGCAGGGATGGTGACTCAGCAACCTCCCTGAGCAGCCTATTCCAGTTCCTGACCGCCCTTTTGGAGAAGAATTTTTTCCTAATACCCAGCTTAAGCCTTCCCTGGTGCAACTTGAGGCCGTTCCCTCTTGTTTTATTACTAGTTACCCAGGAGAAGAGGCCGACCTCCCACCTCGCCACAAGCACCTTTCAGGTTGTTGTAGAGGGTAATAAAAATACCATTTTGAATAGTGTCTGAATGCCTATGGACTTATTCTCTTTATGGATGTTTATTGTGCTCATTTTGCTAGCAAATTAACCAAGAAGAATATCACTGAGATAGGAATCAATACAGCAGTCTACCTAGTGTAAACAAACTTGTGTATATTTGGAAGACAGCAGTTAAGATCTTATCTGTTCACTCTTATTCAAACAATAACAGACCCCAAATACATAACTGACTAGGAAGCTGCTCTAAAATGTCCTATAGGCCAGGGCAGTTTAGAGATAATGTAAGAACATGCAGTAACAAACGTAGCTTTTCCTTTCTCCCATCTATATGTCACTCTGTATGTATGCTGTATGCTGCTAAGCTGAACTCAGGAATGCTGCTGACTGCAATTGTAGAGATGGATTTATGGTCTGTGTATGAAACTTTTTTTTTTTTTGAGACCTAAAACCTACATTTCAGTAAGTAGTGGTAAAGCCTTTGAGTGTTTATGAGCACCCTCTGATTTTTCAGCTGTTTTGAAACCTTATTCCTCAATTCCTCTGCTCTATGCTTTGGGATAGTATTTATAAGTATGTATTTTAGGGGATTTAAAATTGTTTGGTTTGAATGCTTGAATTTTGCCTTTTATCTGATACGTTGCCAAATAGCTTTTCAAAATTCTTACTAGTATATCATCAGACTCATGCTCCTTTTGTCTCTTTTTCCATCATCTTCAGGAAAAAGCTTTTCTAAAACGCTACAGCATAACAGAATAACAAAGGCCCACTTTACAAATCTATTCAGTGTGCTTCATAGGGTAAATAATGTCTTTTGGCATGACAGAACCAATTTTTTCTGAGATTTCATTTAGATATTTAGCACCATTAAAATAAATATTTAAAAAAAATAAATTTATGGTAGGTTTATCTTTTTAACAAAGTAAAAAATAAAAAATAAAAATCTTTATGATTAAGAGAGTAGCCCTAAGGCTATTTTCACCTGTCTGTTAAAATCCACCCTTACCAGGAATACCAAGAGCTCAAAAATGGATTTGAGGTATATCTTCACTCTTGACTTTCTCTGTGGTAGCTCATTTCCCTTTTCTGTGCTTCTTTGTAATGGCCTTCTTCCAAGCTGTGAGACTGAGGAGTCAGTACAAGCTCAACACTGATTTCAGCAGGGAACTGCAGAGACATTTGCCCTTTATTGTAGATGCAGAACATAAATTGAATCCAGTGAGAGCAACATCCTAAAATTACCCCAGGAGTAATTTTTCTAGACCAGACATTTAGATGATGAGCATTGTTCCCTTTCACTAAGCTTTTTTAATATCATAGAAAGTCAAATATGTTCCTACTGTAAATACTGTATATCTCTTTTTTAAACATGATTTTTTACAGGAACCCTTTTGGGTGGCAATACAAATGCAAAATACTTAAGATCCAAATTAATTCAGAAGTAGAAAATCCTATTTGGAACTTTGTGCAATAAATATCTGCTGACTGTGGATTTTGATGGAATATAATTTACCAGATAAAATTATGGGTCATGAAACATTTAAGGCATTTACTTCCAATACTGAGTTTTATTGTAAAAACAGTTAATTGATTAATTAATTACAGGCCATCATTTATCATCCTAATGCAAAGTTTTTTTTTTCCTCTTCTAAAGTCAGAATTATGTCTCTTGGGAGTCTATCCAGAGAACTTTTTATTCAATTTTATTTTATTAGTTTGGAAAGAAAGTAGGCAGACCCCAGAGCTGCACAGCAAGAGTTACCGATTGCTTCCCTTGCTGTACAAAAGCAAAAATCACAGACAGCACTTTGATCTGCAAAGAGAGAGATAATAAGACTAAGCTATAATCCTTAGTGTATTGTTGTATTTCTCAAATTGTACATAGAGATTGTGTTCAGAAGTAGTTGATAAGACATTTCGCAAGAGCCCAGTCGATATTGTCAGAACAATCAGAAGTTCCTCTCAGCATCCCTCCATTAAGAATGAAGTAACTTGCAAACACCACATACCCATTAATACTCTTCCAGAACTTAGAAGTTAGATTTGTACATTTTTGTTTTCCTGGAAATAGTCTGTTAAGGCTAGATCCAGAAATGGGTTGCAATATCATCATGTTTACAGCTGCAGCATGGTTCCAGTTCAATAGTATATGCATTTCCAAGGGAGGCACGCTGGCCTTTGTCCAGAAAGTACTTAAGCAGCATGATATTAAACATAGTAGTGGCTATGCTCAAAATAAGTCATTATGCCTAAGATCTCCTTTTATTTTCCTTATATAATATACAGGAAGTGTTAGGTGCCTGTGAATTGGATCCAAATGCAATTGCTCACAATTAATATGAAATGCGAAAGACATGAATATACTTAAGCAACTTCAGAAGCTGTTTTATCCTGTTACTAGACTCTCTCCTTTTATGCACTTGTCTACTTAACCTCAGTTTGTCATACAAAGTATAGCCAGAGATGTGGGATTGGAGGAGGTTTAAATCCATATCCTCTGTGTCTCTGCTGTATTTGTCCTAAGGGTTTTCTATGATTATATTGCCTCTGTCACTCCTTTTGAATTTGTTCATTTTGCTCAGAGTAATTAAATATTCAAGGAGCCAAAAAGGAGGGGAGAAAAAAAAAGGGAAGAAGAAAAATAGAAGTATCTGGTATGGGAATTTATCTAGAATGGATACAGCCTTAGTTTATTCAGTCTGTTACTTGAGTCTAGTATCAAACAGTGATTAGACTGGGTTTCTATAGGCACCTTTAGATATCTTTTTGTGATATACCTTTCTATGACAGTTAAAGATTCATCTTATCAAAGCTTCCTGTGATACCTAGAGATGCTTTATCTAGCAGATGGTATAGACAACCTTTCTTGATAAGTTTTCAGTTCCTTTCAGTGAAACACTTGGTTTGATATTCTTTTAATTATGAATACTTGTTTCTCTGCTGACATTATTATACTGTATATTTTACAGATTGGTTCTTTGACGCTGTAATGCATTTCAGTTCCTTATTTCATATGAATTTAACTTTTCCATTTGACCAAAAACAAACAAGTACTAAGTATTTATTAAATATTAATTCTTCTCTGGAAATGATTGTTAATGACAGTCTAGTCTGTGTTGAAGTAATGTATTATTCTCCAAAATTATCTGCAAAGGCAATTAAAAGGAAGAACAGAAATTCTCTTGTTCGTGTAAGTTGAATTTTGCCACCTTTTGAGATGGCCATCATTGTGGAAATGCTTTAGTTCCCAATGCATATGGCAAATTATACTATTAGAATGGCAGCAGAGAATGTGCTTAGTGCAGAATAAAGTAGTAGTTATCCATGGAACAAATAATATTCTCACCTTATTGTTTTTTGTTCACTGTAACTGTAATGTAAGGGAAGCATTTGTTGCTGAGAGCATCTCCACACCTCTTCAGCTTTTAATCTCAGAGTACGGTTTTTATATAGCTTTTTTTGCAATGTTCTTTATGTCTTACTGGAATCAGATAAGAAACTGAGTACACAGACACACGGGATTGCACTAGACAATACCTATTTTCTTATGTTTCCATTTCTTCACACTCCCAGAAGAGCAAAATAATAGGGTATGTTTAGGACAGAAGGCTTACAAATGTCGAGAGACGCTGCCTACATGGATTTTTACCTACTTGGGTCATTATTTTAGCACTTTCTCAAGTGATGGACATTTTTTCTTCAAAAAGGTCTTTTTTGGGGCGGGGGGGGAGGGTGGTATGTGCTAAGATTTAAAAAATGCCAAACTACATTTAGCTGTTCTCAAAAATGTTTAACGATACAGTCTGAGGCAGAGATTCATAGATTCATAGTATCATTAGATTACTTTAGTATATATTTTGTCAGCAGTCTTTATTTCTCCTTCAATAGGTGTTGCTGTAGGATACGTTTTAGACTTGAGAATCAAGCATGAGTTTATTGAGACTGAACTAAACTTCACTGTGGGAGTATAGGATGGCTATGTTATGAAGTTTATGCAATCAGGTTTGAGGGAAGATAGCTTAGTTATCTGTAAATACTTAAATCTATTGCGATATTTGATCCCTTTCATTTTCCATAAAGAAGTCAGTACAGTTAATTTGGCCAAAAAACTTCTAAAATGAATTTCAGTGAAATCCTTTTTCACATTCTAAATTATATTTGTAGGCCAAATATTGAAAAGCTCTGTTATTATGTTGGCATACATTGTTGTTAATAACAGCTTCCAAAGGAGAGCTGGGCATTTAATACAACTCTGAGGTTTTTTAAATAGAAATTGGAGTTGCATGGAAATGCTAAATATATCCTAAATAAGTAATTGGAATTTGCATATCATAGGGAAGTGTCTGCCATAGAGAGGTTGATTATAATGAGATTTATTACACAGGGAAAACATTTTTATATGCTGATTCAATTAGCTTTGAAAACTTGCAGTAGTATGCCAGTGTTGCTTATTGCTGTTATTTGCTACCCAGGCAGCAAATTCATTGAATGTGTTCAAGATAAGTCATAAGTCTGGAATGAAAGCAAAGTCTTTGCAGAGAAAAAGTGGATACAGCCTGGTGCTTAATTTTCTTGCAGTAAAGGTTGTGTCATTAAGTCTTCTAGTTTCAGCTCTTTTAGGGCTTGTTCCACCACTTTTACAAAGTTTTGCCATTGAATTAAGTCCAACTGGACTGAAAATTGCTTTAGTATCCCATTGAGTTTTAGGAGATTAATAAAATATTTTCAAATAGCATATTATTGCAGCTGGAGTTACTAATTAATGCCGGATCCAGTGCCCTTTGAAATCAATGATATTTTAAGGCTCTGAACTTCAGACCACATTCTCAAAGACAAGGAAGTATGTAAATGTAGCTGATTCCCTGCCCAAGATGAATACATGTTTCAGATCATGTCTGTATGAAATATTTAGGCCCTAGTTGAAAGCGCATCAGTGCTCTTTTAATGTTAAGCACAGGAGTCGTCAGTCACACTATTTAGGCTCAGAACTGGTTGTGAAGCTGAATCTGCTGCTAAGAACTTAGTAATCAAAGAAGTTCTAAAAGTAGCACTTAAGACTTTTTGTTAAGTAATATTTTCAACTAAAATGTCTTTTCTAATTCTCAAATTCTGAACTCGTGGTTTGCTAGGTCATTGAAAATGCTCTTCTTCAAAATTACTCAGAATAATAAAACTCTTTATATAAAGAGGCCTATTATCATAAATGAATAAGGCAAAACCTTGCTAGCAAGTGAAGAAGATTGTATGAAGAGTAGATCTCAGTGACATACTGTAACTCCTTCAAATATGGGGAATTTTCATGAAAATTATAGTGCTTCAAAAATTCTCTTAATCTTTGCTAAAATGACATGACTTATGTCATAAATCACTTTTTCTAACTACCTAAGGTTATCTGCTTTAAATGATAATGAGCTTTATGTTTGAGACTTTACAGGATTGCTGGTAGGTAATTCTAGAAGAACATATTAAAAGAGAATTTGGGACTCTAAGCGTTACAAAGCAGAATTAGTTATTTAAATTAACAAGTGAGCTGCTAGTCAGATGAACAATTAATGTAGTGAAAGAAATACCATAGGCAAACTTCATTAATGTGTTGCAGTAGAAACAGCAATTTATACAATTTCTCTATCATTAAAACTCTGAATTCTTCCTATTCTCTTAGCCTGTAAAATCATGTTAGGTTTTATAGGATCAAGGAAGAGAAGAATGTAAAATCATTAGTCTATTGGCTGAAACTACACGGATATAAATAATAGGTACAATTATTTTTTCTATTTAAGATCCCATTGGAAAAACACATATAAAGGCTGTTATGAAAGTAATGCCTTTTATTTTATTGTTGTCCTACAATCTCGGAGGCGGATGTTGGTGGTATGGCAGTAGAGATTGAATATTCCCACCAGTATTCAGTTACATTTTGTTGCCATTTAGAAGATGACAACAGAGGGGAAATCTGACAAAATGGTGTCTGATATGGAAGTGCATATGCAGCAAAGGGCTGTCACTGAATTCTTCCATGAGGAAAAAAAAAATTGCAGTATATGATGATACTCACTGTTTTATTACCATTTCGGCTTTCTGCTTCTCCATTGCTTATTATGGAATGATGTTGCCAGACTCTGTGGAAAGGGGAGAAAATAATATATTTACAAATCTCTCTGCTTTTTTCCTTTGAGAACTTCCTATATGTATAGCTTTTGTGGAAAGAATTCAGCTTTTCTCTATATTTAGTAGGGATTTTTTCTCTTTGCTTGTTCTCTTGTTTAAAATCATATTGTATCTCTATGAACTGTTGATACGTTTAATATTTTGGAACATTCAGGAAGTTGCCTGAAGTTCTCTTAAGTTGACAAGGGTCCCCCAGGGGTCTGTTTTGGACCCAGTACTCTTCAAGACAATGATCGATGATGTACGTGATGGGTTTGAGTGCATCCTCAGCGTGTTTGCTGATGACCCCAAGCTGATCAGCGTAGTTAATAAACCAGAAGGAAGGGATGCCAGCCAGAAGGACCTTGATAAACTTGAAAGGTGGACCCATGTGAATCTAACGAGGTTCAATACAGCAAAGTGCAAGGTTTTGCAGTTGGGTCGGAGTAATCCCAGATATGCATAAAAACTGAGTAAAGAACTCCTTGTGTGTAACCCTTTGGAAAAGGGCATATGGTTTCTGGTTGATGAAAAACTTAACACAAGCCAGCAGCGTGCACTTGCAGCCCAGAAGACTGGTGTTATTGTGGGCTGCATCAGAAGAGGAATGGCCAGCAGGAACAGGGAGGTGATTGTCCCTCTCTACTCTGCCCTCATGAGGCCCCGACTGGATTAGTGTTTCCAAGTCTACAGCCTTGAACACAGGAATTACGTGAAGCTTTCGAGAGACTCCAGAGGAGGGCTATAAAGGTGATCTAAGGGCTGGAGCACCTCTCCTATGAAGAAAGATTGAGGGAACTGGGATTGTTCTGGAGAAGAGAAGGCTGTGGGAAGACCCCATTGCAGCCTTCCAATATTTGGAGAGAGTTTATAAACATGAGGGAAATAGTCTTTTTACATGAGCAGGTAGTGATTGGGCAAGGGGAAATGATTTTAAACTAAAGGAAGGGTGATTTAAATTAGATTTCAAGGGGAAGTTTTTTAATGAGTGAGTGGTGAGGTGCTGGAAGATGTTGTGGATGCCCCGACCCTGGAGGTGTTTAAGGTCGGTTTGGATGTGGCCCTGGATGATCTGACCTAGTACTTAATCTAGTGGTCAGCAGCCCTGCCTGCGGCGCATGGGTTGGAACTTGGTGATCCTTGAGGTCCCTTCCAACCCAAGCCATTCTATGAATATCATTCTACGAATATGTTTCTCATACACTGCAAACCACTCCAGAAAGAACAATTCATTTAGCATAACCAGTATTATTTACCCAGATCCATCAACCATGACCTCAGTTTTGCTAATGTAACAAGAGGTCCCTTCCAACTTGGAACATTCTGTTCTTTTCTGAAATATTTCATATGAAAAATTTCTGTTCTGTGTAATTTGCTGCCATAGAAGCCTAGCCTGCCCTCTACCCATTCAAACAAATGCTACCTAACAAAATAACAGGATAAAACTAGTTACAGCCATGTCATATTCTCAAATTATAAATTTACTGCAGAGCTTGAGAACATTCACTTATGTAGGATATAGCAAATTTGTATTTGTGCAGTAATTATTAACTTCAAGACACGTTTTTTCTTAGACACAATATTTTCTTAGCCTGAGCATGCTTGTGTAGATTTATTTTTTTGTCCTACAAATAGTACCTGTTGTCCTCTCCAGCAAAAGCCAACAGAGGCTTTGTGTCCTATTACGAAAGGTCCTCCAGGTCATTTAGATTCAGTGAGACAACAGAAGGTTGTATAATGGAGCACATCAGTTTGCAGAGAATTGCTAATCCTTCATCAACAGATTATGGTAGGTTAGTTATGTTCACCTTCTCACTGAAACCCCAAGGTTCTGTTTAGTCTCTTGTGGCATTGACAATCCTTGTGATCTATTACCAGATTATCCTTGAGAGAGCACTATACATTTTGCTCCTGGAAATAAGCTATCTACTCCCTAGCATTCACCATTACAAGCAGTCATTTATTATGATGGAACTTTGTCATTCAATTATGCCTTTATATAGAGTGCATGGCCAAAAATCTCAATCATGGATGTCTAAAGTTGGTTAAAGAAGTTGTTGCTGTTCAAAACTCCAGATGTTGATCCTGTGCTGACGTGCCTGAGCATGAGTTCCTGTAATGGTGGAGAGTCCATCAAGGGAGCAACTTCTGCAGGCATCTGATCCCATTGCTTTGTCATTTTTCAGGTTATGAGCATTCTCCTATGGCATTTGAAATATCTTTCTTTTGTAGGTTATTTTTCTCAGCATGCAGTGAACTGATAAAAGTGAACAAGTATTTAGCTAAGGCTTTAATTACTGTAGCCTACTTATTATGTTCAACATCTTGCTTCATGCCTCATTTCAACTTCTTTTGATCCATATTTTCATAAGAAAAACTGATTATAGGTATTACAGGTAGAGAACTGATGAACAGTGAGAGACTTGTGGCATAGTAGAAAACCTGTCAAATCCATAACCTAGTTGTTTTGTGGGTATATGTTTTGTTGCCCTGCGTAAAAAGGGATTTAAATAACTGATCATTACTTTCCTCAAATAGGTCACCTTTCTTTGAGAGTTAACTACTGCTGGTAGTCATACTTTACAACTGCTTTATGACTGAGACAGGAATTCAGCTGAAAGGACTTCCTTGTATTTCTATACGCAGTAAGTGGTACTTGTTGGAGATAGACCTGTGTGTTGACCTAGCACAATATCAGCAAAGCCAGCTGAGCTTGTGTAACCAAGCTGGGCTTGGCTTGTGCTGAACCTTTCAAAATCCACTAGTCAGGAAATATTTTGTCTCGCACTTAACCCATTCCTTTCTTAACCCACAGGCTAAGCAGAGGAATATTTAAGCAATGGGAGGAGGAGGGTATAGAAAAGGTGTAGCTGCATTTGCTTTGCTCATTCACAGGGACTAAGAAAGTAGGAACGAGAGCTTCTGTGGTGGAAAGTCTTTGAGAACGTAGAGATCTGGAGAGATCTAGCAAAATCTTAAAGTCATTCTTCTGGAAGGAACTTGGATTTTAGTCTTCTTTTGAACCATCTGGTATTGGATATTCTACCTTATGCTACTTCCCTCTTCAATCCCTGCGAAACTTGTTTTACACGTACTGATGCTGCCATGGGGTCAGTGGTCGGCCCACGTTCATTGAACACAGCAAAAACAGACAGATTTTCTCAGGCCTGCAGTGGAAGTGGTGCACATTCAGGATTTTTTTTTCTTTCTGTTTCAGCAACTTGGATTGTGATTTGTTTGTATTTATACTCAAAATAATATATATACAGATGAAGTGTTGATCTTTCTGTGTAACTGCTTGGTCAACAGTATTATTAAGTCTTTTCTCTGCAACATAGTACTATAGACATGACCTGATTTTATATAATTGTTCCTATTTTATAAAATACAAGTTATTTGTTCTATTTGTCATTGTCTCTTGCTAAACTCCCCTCATTCTAATTACATGTCATCCCTCTATTTTTGTACTGAGAAAATGTACTCCATTAACTGTCTGAATCATTCAACACTTATTAGTTTTCAGTGTTTCTATGGTGCTGATGCAGTAGCTGTTTCTTTAGTAACTACTTCTTTTGAGTCCTAGGATGCTACTGTGTGCTAGTATTGGAACAGATTAATTATTCAAGTGTACGATTGTTGATTATTATTTCCAGAGAAGAAATTAAAAATTGCATGAAATAGTGAAACTTTCAAATTTGTATCACTACTGTCCTGGGAGCAGAGCTCTGCAGTTCCTCTCCAAGTATCTTGTTTGAATCTGGCAGTAAAAGACTGTCATTAGAGAGCAGCAAGGAAGGTGTGACAGCACTTTGGGCAAGCTACCAAGCACAGGGGAAGGTCAGCCGGTGAATGAAAGCAAGCAAGAATTAAATGAAAGGAGGAAAACGCCAGTGTTATGCTGACGTTTTCATTAAGAAAATCACTGAATACATGGAACAAGTCTGACATTTACTTCTACGGTGGTAGAAATCGCTACGCTGTGTGTACTGCATGTTTTCCTGTTCAGTCAGCATATTGTACAGCCGGGGTAAAGGGGACTGTAATTGTTTCACAGTAGCAGTGATACAAAATTGTTCATTGACTCAGCTCTTTTCTCCATTACATGAGCAACATCATAACTGACCATGCAAGGCAATTTTTTTCATTATGCCTCTTTCCGCCTCTACACATACCATGACTATATTTATGCTTTTAAAATTATTTCTCTAGTTTTTCTCTTTTATATACAAATCATCCACCATTCCTTTATTTTTCTCTTGAACGGGTATGTTCATTGAAGTACTGTCACTGGACATCTTCCATCGTAAAGTGTGCTTCTCAGTTACATAGTTAGAAAATTTTGCTGTAATGTTCTTTAATGATTAAAGAGTCATTCATCAGGTCAGAGAATGAGCGGTGAATCCATCGCAGGCCATGGTGTGGTGCATTTCTGCATTCTGTAGTTCTAATGTGCATATGGATGAGTTGAATTTCCATTGGACTCATGCAAATTACATCACTTTGGCGATATAAAAAGGTCGTAAGAGTAAAACAGCCTTTGGAAATGCTCCCTGCTTTGGAGGTGTTCTGGGGTTACAAGTAGGCCCAGAATGGTCAATCATCTGGCTATTCTGTACGTGTTATGAGCCATATACCGAAACTAGCAGCCAGAATATGAATTAGAGTAGCTTTAAACTTTCTCTAATTGATACTAGGAGTTCAGCAGGTTCCCAGGCAACTTGAAAATACAGGGAATATAACAGTGGTTCAGAATGCTTGGTGGCAAACTGCAGTCCCCTGGAACTCAGACACAGAATTCACACTGAGCTTGAGGGTGGCATAGTGGGAGGCCAGACTCAATGCTGGGTGTTTAATCCTTCTGAAAGTTGCTTGTAGCACTGAGCCAACAACCCTGGAGATATGACACATGGCCTGCTTATTTCAATTTCATATTTTGTAAATGTAATTCCTTCTGCTGTTTCTTCAACTACAACAGAACATCCAATTTGCACAAAGAATGGTATTTAAATTAGCATGCATCCAAAGGATATGGGTAGAGTGCAACATAATGTTGCCTTTCCACAGACCACGAAGAAGAGTGAGGAAAAGGGACTTCCCTGGAAATATGCAAGGCTAGGCTGGATGGGGCTTTGAGCAACCTGGTCTACTGGAAGTTTTTCCTTCCCGTGACTGGAGATTGGTATTAGAGAGTCTTTAAGATCCCTTCCAACCCAACCCATTCTACAATTCTATGTTCAGTGTAAAGGCAAAAAATTGGAAGTGTTGGAGATTTTTCTATACCATTCGGTAACTAAGCTCTGTCAGTAGCCCTTGCAGTGCTTCCCTGGTCATTCACAGTCGTATATGGTAGTTCTGTGGGAGTACACCAGCAAACTCCTTTTAAAATAAAACCTGGATGTGCTTTTGTGAGTAGCTCACTACAGGGACAGCTTGTTTTCACATGTAAGAAAGACCTTGGGATCTTTGTTTACACAATCCTCCCACACTCTCTCAGCAAACTTTGCACCCTGAAATACCTTAGTCTGTCTCAAGCTGTACTTAAGGCACATAATACAGGCTGTTGGTATCCTGTTCAAAAATACTTTTCTGGAAGGTTGCGATAAGGTCATTATTTTGTGTATTTCGAACAGGAAAAACAAAACCCTTCTCTTTAGGGGTGGCTATTGAAGTAGCAAATGGAGCCAGAAGGATTAAGGTCAAGCACAGCGTACTGTGGACCACAATACACTTTGAACATTAAGACTGCACTGATGGAGCTGAACCCCAAGGAAATGTAGATGTAATCTTGCCCTTCCAGGTGGTGTAAAGTCAGTGAATGTTTTTTATAGTGTAGATGTAGCTTTATCTTCCTGTAAGTGTTATCAAACAAGGCTAGGGTCATAAAAAAGGTCTGCCTTGGGGCTGAAAATATATTGAGGAGTTTCCGAGTTCTAGCCATAAAAACAATTGCTTTTCTGAGATGGAGCACTTTCCTTTCACGTATATGTTTAATTTGCCTTTGAGAAAACTTAATGAGATATACAAAAGGATATGACATTGTTTTTTAAGAATGATAAAATGTCATAAAAGTATGAGATAAGTTCTGTATTTTGGACTTAGTACTTCAGGTAAAGTTGAAGACCGTACTGATAATTGACTGAATTGGATATTTCTGATGAAAAGATCACAATACCATATAATGAGTGGATCATTATATTTCTCTTAATGTAGGATGGACTTAAGAGGGATAGGATTGATAGGATGTTTAATAATATTCAATTCTGTGTCCTACCAAATAGCTCAAGTAGGAATTTCTAACTTCCTTCACTCCATAGATAATGGGTTATATCCCATGGACTCGGAAAGGCAGTAGCATCATCAGTCAGACCTACTGCCATTGTAATGGAGAGGAGATTCAACAGGGAAAAAAAAATCTCAGCTGGTGACTGGCAGATTATTTCTTTTTTTACTCCTCAACAATACAACAGTAATAGATTGATAAGAATCAAATATCTCTCTCCTAAGAATTTGCAAATACATTTATTGTGTTCACAGATGTGATAACCCAAAACTAAATGTTTTACTGAGGTAGAAGATATATTCTAGGATGTATTGCTAGCAGTCCTCTGCTCCAGAAATTCTTTTTTTAGAGACTGTCTTTTGTTTCTATTGCTCCGTAGTTAAAAAGTCTTTTATTTCATTTACTTTCCTATTTTCAGCAGTTTCTGTGACAGTGTCACATAGTTGTTTCTGTTAAATGATCGTAATTGTTAGCTTGAGCTTGCTAGGTGTTTAAGAAATGTAAAAACTGGCAAAATTAACAATCTTGTGAAGAATGGAACAATGCATGTATTCTTATTTCTGTACACTTCGAAAAAATGTGCTGTAACTATCAATTTTCAGTTAAAATGAACAAAGTGGGGGGGATAAAATGAATTAAATAACCATAATATAACCAAGTAGGAATGAATGCGATACATCTACGTTTGTAAAGCTAGATGCCTGCTACAGTATTAGTATTTTGCACTTACTGTGTTTTTGTTGCAAAAGTGGCTTTGTTTCTAGTAATTTAAATACATGAGCTGCATGAGGTATATCTGTATACATTTTTATAGTACATATATATATGTATATACACACACACACACACATATATATATATATACGTGTATATATATATGTGTGTGTTTTTTCTACGTGAAACACCCTATCTTTAGGAAGTCAAATTGTTTTTAAAGTATTGAAATAATCATTCTAGCTGATTTGGAAAAGTTGGCTGATGGTGACAAGGTTTGATGGTTAAAGCCATATTATAACTGCGTAGGAGAAGAGCATGGTGGGTAGTGTAAGGATGCAGAAGAATTCTCAGTGTAACAAAGTGCCTATTGTGGGTGGTAAGAGTGCTTTGAAGAAATTCCAGTTGTTGGTGGGAGAGGCCAAAGTTGCATCTTGAAAAGATACTAATAATAAATAATATCAATCCTTCGATGAGTTTTTTTATCATGGACTGTTTACAAGGGTTTGTTTAGCCAAGATCATGCTTTCAATATGTGATGAAAAATGTTAAATGCAAAAGCTTTATGGCACCAAGCTTATTTTGTTTCAGAAATGATTTTCTTTTATAAGATCATCAAAACCTTCCAAATGGGAAATAATCACCCAGCAATAATTACAATAAAAAGCCAAAAGAACTCGGTGTTAAAATGCTGTTTTTGCTGGTAGTTCTTGTCCCTAAACAGATAATACAGTTAAGGTGATACTTGAAACCAAGTTACTGTCCAGATTGTGCAGCATGCTGTCTGATTTCTCTGAGCTTTTTAAAGAGATGTATCTCTCTGGTATAGATCCCCGTGGTCTACTTACAGAGAAATTTCATTACCATGCTGTGTGGTCCTCATGGCGCTGAAAGTAAAATATTGGATTGACAGGCACTCGTTGTGGAGGAGAGCTTATTGATGATGGAAAGACTGATTCAATCTCTAATCCTGAAGAACGACCTGCCACCTGGAGTGATAGTATACAGATGGGTGCAATCTAAACTCTCTTTCCGCCTCAAGTTGCATTTGGCTGTAGATTAACAATGTAATTCCATATAATGAAGATGGTTGTTTGGTGCAGTGGCAATTTTCCATTGCTGACACGCAATGTCAACAGTTCTGACAAAGCTATAAGGACAATGTTTAAATGTGCTACATCTGGCTGGGACTGCTGCCAAGTTATTAACAACCCCATTAAAATTACCTGCAGAGAACTGCTTTGGTAGAAGGAAATGTAGAGTGCTATTTCCCATGCAACCACCTACCCAGATATAATAGCAGTCCAGTAGCACATGCTCGTAATCGTAACAGTGTTGTGGTAGTGGAAGCAGCTTTCTTACAGTTTTATTTTGATGAGGGAATAATTTATAGCTTTAATTGTACTGAATCCAATTCTTATGGCCTCACTCAGGCAAATATTCCATTGAAGTCAATGACAATTTTACCTTAGGGTGGAGTTACAGCAGTAGATGATTTTATTAATGATACTTCTAATAAAAATACTCTAAAGATGTATGTATATATCTGAATATTTTTTGAAGTTGCATGCAAATGTCCTTTTAATTATCCTTTTTTCTTTTCTTTCCTTCTGAATGACTGTGGAACACTCTCAGTGAAGCGTACGTAACACGAAAAGGTTTTAAGGCATTTTTCTGAGTAAAAGGGCCATGCTGCCCCAGAGGACACTGCAGAAGGCACAGCACATTTTCTGATGAAACTCCACCATTCCTTTGGAATGCAGAGGGAGCACTTGCCAGTATAATGATAAATGAGCATGTGATCCCAGCTGTCTATAAGCAGTCCTTAGCTGAAGCTTAAACATTCCTTCTAAGTTCAGTACTTGAATGCTGGAAAAGATTCTTGCACCATCTCTCTTCCCAATCCATACAGCATTTGCATAATTTGCTTCAGAGTTCAGTCTCTTTGCAAGTGTTTGAATGATCTCTACATGCAGAATAATCCTAGAGAATAATCTGTCAGCTGCCTTCTTGTTAGAGATCCATACAGCTTATGAGTACCACAGCTTGTGATGAGGGAACCTGAGCATGCGTGCCAGTGTTGTCCTGGCATTATGACTGTGCTGGGAACACTGCAGAAATGCTGACTGCTCTGGTCATGGCTTTGGATGCTTCCTGTCCCTTCTGGCTGAACGACTTCAGGGGTAGTTCATAATGTGTAGTGAGAAAAGGAGCCTAAATGTGGGTGTAGTATTTGCTTGTTATGGCTTTGTGATTAATGGTGTCCATAAAAAGCTAGGGGCATTTCACATCTGATTATAGTTCTATTCTCTGTGATGCTGTAGCAAGTAAATTCATTTCTTTGCAGCCTGAAGAAACGTGCAAGTCTTTGAGTGTTTTTGTGTCAGAGTGCAAAGGCTTTAGTCTATGTCCTTCATGCTTCAGCTTTTGAACAAATGGAAGAATTAAAAAAAACTGGGGCAATAGAAGGGTTCTTGACATTTATTACATGTGGAACTTTCCACATGTGGCAGAAGTAGATGACTAAGTTTAGATCAAGCAGTATGACTTGATGTCTGTTGTGCCATATGTTTATCCTGCTGCTTCCATATGAGGGAAGAGGGATGTGGAGTAGCCTGACCTCATTCTGGTCCTGGCTGTGTCTGTAACTCCTTGGGGCTGTTGCAGCCACACAGAGAGTTGCCATTCTGCTGCCCCACAAAGCAGGCATATCAAAAGCACCTATAACTCTGCTGTAGATACTCTGTAACATTTACTGCCTCTTTGAAAAATATAATTATTTTAAAATATTTTTATTGCTGTGATATGAGTCACAGCAATATACATAAGTTATGTATATATTTTGCAGTCCATAAGAATGAGTCATACATGAACAGAGTAACAGACATGAATAGATCTGTGCAAAGACAAAGGGTAAATTTTATTTATGTAAATTTACATAAATTTCACTTTTCCCTTAAGCCTGTCTACAGCATATAAAGGATTTTCTGTGCTTTAGAAGTTAGCGATTTGTAGCTGTTAAGGAAATTCTTTACTCAGAGGGTGGTGAGGCACTGGCACAGGCTGCCCAGGGAAGCTGTGGATGCCCCTTCTCTGAAAGTGTTCAAGACCAGATTGGTTGGGAACTTCGGCAGGCTGATCTAGTGGGTGGCAGCCCTGCTCATGGCAGGGAGCTGGAAGTAAATGGTCTTAGGGTCTCTTCCATCCCAAACCATTCTGTGATTGCCAGTGTATCCACAAAAGTCACTTAACCAAATGGATTCTGAACATTTCTGTACCTTCATTGTAATTTCATTGTGTTCGTTGCTTCACACTTTCACCCACCTTACTGTCTGGTGGTAGAGCAGAAGTTAGCAACACAGGCATGCTGTCTGAACCATGAAGTTTAGAAGGGGGAAAGTAAATCTCACAGCTAACCTATCTTAATTTGTCATTTGTTTTATTCATTTACTGAGATAGGCCTCAGTCCTTCAATCCAGCTTGAAAGAAAAAAGAACAATGTAGTCAAAAATCTTTCTGTCTCACCAAAAGGGAGAAGATCTGGTGACTGAAGAGCTTATGGTGATCTTCACACAAAGTATTGATGTGGAGTCACCATGCACTTAAAATGAAGCACTAGTTTCATAGCATATTACAGGAAGACCTGTTTTTAGATGACTTCATGGACTTGCATCTATTTATACTGTCAATTCAGTCCAGTACTGTAAATATCTTTTCCTTAGACTGTGTTAGAACTAGCAAATCACATTATTTAAATTAAAAAACTAAATAAAAATGTTATGCTGCTATTTTGCTCTAACTAGCCACTGATTTTCTCATTTGAAATGAAAACAGTCTACTGCAGTCAATTTTATTTTCAGATTCTTGTATTTGGATTAATTTTTTTTAATATCTCTTAAACCTAGAAGAACTTTAATTTAGAACACAGAAGGAGAAATCATCCATATGCATATCAAGTGTGTTTTGGTTATCTGTATTTTTATTAAAAACATTTGTATAGGAATTAATATTTGAGACAAATCTGATAAATAATTTTTCTAGGCACAGATATATAGGATTATTGCAAGCTCTTTTTTTTTTTTCTTCCATAGAATTTGAGATTGTCTCCAGTATTCACCCAAAATCATATAGTCTAATTAAGTTGCCTAGGAGTACTGTACTTGGCAGATACCATAGTACCTGCATTTAGATACTCTTCATCATAGCTACTTCATAATGGATATATAAGAGAAATGGTCCAAGATGCTGGAGTAGTCATTTCAGTGATAGTAAGAAAAAAAATCCTAATGAATTTTTAGATAGGTTTTGATGTCCCTACCTCAGTTCCAGTATACAGCATCTATTTATCTTACTCCTTTCAAAACTTTTCCAGATAACCCACATCTATCTTCTGCATATCTAGTCTTTGAAATTTAGGCATCAGACTTGCATATCATGGTTTATGTTCACTGGACTCTTTCTTTTAACACTGTTATGAAAGAGCAAAGCAAGAAGTAAAACTAAACAGATGGCAGGCGAGCAAAATGCAAGTTAGGAAGGAATTTATTTTCATCTAAAAGGTACATATATAGGAACAACAATTTTCATGAACTGCTTCTTCCCCCATTGTGGCCTCAGCCCCTGCTGTGATTCATGTTTCCTGGGATTCCTCCTCCTCTTCTTTTGTTAGTCTAACATTAAGTCCACAGCTGAGCAATTCTCTATCCTTAAGGCCTGTATTTGTAATGAGAGATATGAGCACTAAATCCCATGCCACTAAAATTCCATTATTGCCTTCTATATTTCAAGTCACATTACCAAAATAGAGTGTAGATTCAGCATCTGGATTTTTTTTTTTGCCTTATGTTTACCATAACATGATTCTATGTTAATAGACTTCAGACTTCCCAGGGTCAAGCTTGGAGTTATGACCCATTGCCCAGAGCAGCAGCTAAGAACCATAAGAGCTTAATTCACTTGGACTGCTGTCTAGATATTTTCTTGGTGTTAATACATTACCATGCATCAAACTCATTTTTGTATAGGACTTCAGTGTCCTGGCTATCTTGAGAGTAATTTTCCACAATATTTCAGTACGTGACAAAACTATATTGCTTACTGAGTACAGTTATCTACAATGGATATAACAATTCAGGACAGCTGAATATAACTTCTACTTTTCAGCACTTTACTGAAGTTCTATACAGGGACAAAAATTTTACACCAATTTCTTTTGACTCTTTCTACTTCTCTTCCACACTTCCTTGGTCTCTGCTGAACGCCTTCCTGCCTTTGGTCTTAACTGAGTCTTACCTCTCTCATGCCTGTCTGTGGTCTTTTAGCAGTATTCACAATGCTGATTTAGATCTACCGCCTCTTCTCAGGTGCGAAGGTTCACTCTTTGGTGACATCTCCTCTTACACGTCCATCAACAGTGTTCATCACCTTCCCTGTCATTCCGGCTTACAATTTCCTTCTTGGTTTTGACACCTCTCTTTCCAGAACAAGCTGTTGCTCCATTGTGTTCCTTTTTTATTTCTGATTCCATCTTCCCTTTCCTATTTCTGTGACTGGAATGGTTGCTCAGGTTTTCATCTTCTACCTCAAGCACTGAGAGTCTAATGCCAACTTGAATTTTGTGTGTTCGGTCAAAAATATCCAGGAAACCCTTCTCTTCCTGGCACTGACTCATATTCCTGCCCTGTCAGGAGTTTTTTTCTCCCACAGTTTTCACAGTTAACTTCCATGGAAGTTGTACTGTGAAACTGGGAACTGGCAGCAGAGGGCAGAGTCAAAGGCACTCCGTTTCCTAAATCTGTCATGTAGATCCTTCAAGAAGGCCATACAGGTTGAGTGCTCTTCATGAATGGTAAGAGTTAGCATACATTATTGCCCATTGCAGGGGAAATGAGATCGCTTACAAGATCACTTGATCAGCTTCTATGCAAAATGTGATTACTTGCTTTTTTTTAAGCGTTTTAAGATTGTGCCCACCTCGTGGGCAGAAGTAGTACGTTTCACTATATGAGGTTAAACATTAGCTGCTGCCATGAACTTGATTTCTGGTATTTTGGTGGAGAATCTCCAGTGCTTGCAGTGTGCTTGTGTAACGCTGCCATCAGTGGTCTGGGACAATGTGGTGTTAGTCCATTATGGCTTGAAACAGCAAATGTGTATGATTCCCCTGAGTTATTTCTGCTACTGTTAACAGTGTTCTACATCTATACATAGCAGTTACTGTTTCAGCTAGTAATTCTCCACTTCATACACTAATAGTCAGCACACCCCTATTTTCATGCCTCTTTATAATGAGATTTTACAGTAGCTCCATTGTTGTGCTTCTCAAGTGTCACAGAACCCAGTGTAACATTTCCTGCTATGGTACAGTCCAGAACTCAGAAATATATTTTGCTTATTGAACTTCTGTTTATTGTTTTGAAACTATTTCAGAAAATTGCCATGGACTATAAAGTCTTGCCCAAAAAGTTACTGCTCTAGTTCTGTAAAGTACCTTCCAAAATTCACTTCTTGTTGGTTTCAGGAGACATTAAATTACTGTTCATCCTTAGTTGAGTGATTTAAAAGGTTGAAAACTACAAGAGTAAGGATGTTAATTTTTTTTTTTCCCCATGTCTCTCCTTTATTCCTTTTTTTCTTTGTTATCTCTCCTATTCTTAAGGTCTTAATGTAATCCTCACCCTGTTCTACAGGGAACTAAATACAAACAGTTCCCTTGACAATAGTTAGTACAGGAGTCCATAAAGAGCTAACACAAAATTAAAGAAGAAGCAGGGAAATTTCTAGTAAAATGTATTGTATAAGCTATGGATGCACACAGCATAATTACACATGTCACTCCCTTGATACAACTTCAGTAAAGTTAACTTGAGATATTTCTTATCAATAACTAAAAGTTAACTGCAGGTAAGACCTCTTGATCTTTTTATGTCCTATTTTTGTTATACCCTTTGTGTGCATGAGCATTTTGTTCTTCCCTGTCATTCATTTCTACACAGGGTCACCTCTCTGTTGCTGTTTTAGAGATGGTGATACGACGATAAAGACCAACAGCAATGTTCACAGCAGGGAATCACTTGCAAATGAAGGTGTTTTTGTTTTGTTTTGTTTTTTCCCCCTAAGGAAAGGTGCTTGTGTGACCTCAGTTAGGTGTGTGCTAGTTGCTCTGAGGACCAGTTCCAGCACTGGAGGTGTTCCTGACATTTGGGAACTGAGTCTGAATAGTGAAAGACTGAAAGTGTGTATACTGGGGAACAATTGTTCACATTTAAGCACTTATTTACACATGGTATATAATACTGCTGCATTACAAAAGAACACATAATACACATTAAGTGCTTGTGCCTATATTTTGCATCCGTGTTTTTTTCTTGGGCATTTCAAATCAAGAATCGTCTTAATCATGAAGTATTGTCAGCTAGGGTCTAGCAAGTAGGAAATCTGCTTTCTGGATCTTTTAGTCAGGATTTAGTTTTTCTCTTCTTTTATATACTCATATTCATAAATATAAAACATCAATAATCTTAAACTCTATAGAAATATTTAATGCTGGTATAAAATGTGTTACATAATATGTAAATATAAACAAGTTTGTGATTGCAAAATAAAAAAACCATTTTTGACAATTTCCAGAGTTGGAAGAAACCTGTTTTACATGATGCATATCACAGTTTTTGATTCAGTGTATCACACTATTATGTGCATCCATATATAGGTGTATAAGAAAACAAAGGGAAGCAATAACTGTTAATGGTGCAATGATTTTAGTTTCCATTTCTCATTAGTTTCACATTATGTGAGAGAAAATGTGTGGCTATATTGGACTGTTTTTCAACAGAAGCATGACAAATGTACTTCTAGCCTAGGCTTGTTTGTGTCCAGAAACTAGTGGAAAACAGGATGGAACCACAAGGACACGATATGGTGTAATTCTGTATTCCTGGAGAGCCTTGAATCATTTGGACATGATTTCTGTTTAGTGTTTTTTGTTGTTGTTGTTGTTGTTGCTTCAAATGAGACTGAAGAATTCCTTCCTGTAGTTAAAGTATTTTGGATGAGCAGGTGTTTCAGTCAGCTGAAGCTGATTTAACTTCGTGGAATTTCAACTGTTGAGGCACAGGGGGGAATGTTTAAAAAGTGCTGGTAACAGAAAGCATCTAGGTCAGTATTTCAAATTATTGATCTTTGTGGAAATGTTCGGTTCGTTTGCTATGGTTACTTTTTCTGCTATCAGTCATGCTTGAGGAGATCATTTTGTGCCCAGAAAGTTCTCTTCTAAAACTTGTTTGCAAGCTCCATGGAAGAATAGTTCAGAAGCAGAAAACAGACCATGTCAGATGAAAGTTGGTGTCTTGGCATCATTCCATTAACTTAAATGGAGTGATACCGATTTACACAAGCTAAGTGTATGCCCTTAAGTCTATTGTTTAGAAGTCATCCAGTATTTTCATATCTTTCAAGGGGAAGTTCAGACGGTCTTTAAAACCTAACTAACTGAAGTGTAAAGCTGCAAGACAGTAACCAAAGCACTTTTTAAAAATTGCACTCTTAAGAAAAATGAACTGCTACAAAATAGCTTTATAGCTAAAAATTGTTCTGTGTTGATTTTGAAAGTTCAGATGCTGTGAACTTAACTGTTTGCATTCAGACAGTCGTGTAGAGATTCTGCTTTTAACAATGAACGTTTCTTTCTATGCTGGAGCGCATCGTATTCTTGATGCTACTTGTGATCAGGCAGCTCAGCCTTTATCATCGCTGTTATACAAAACCTTTTGTTCTATTTCTGGATCAGCTAGAATCTGAGTGTTTTAACTAGCATCACTGAGGAGCTTCACATGAGGAAACAGAATGGCTGGAGTACAAACATGATACGTATCTCTTCTCACTCATTAATATTTCTTTGGTGTTTTTAATTCATAATCTTTGAAGCATAAAGAGAAAACTTGGGAATTTGTTGGCTAATCTAGAAAATTATCTACAATGGGAAATGTGTACAGACAGATCTTCTGTGTCTGAACAGCCTCCTAGATGCATTTTGAAAAGGGACATACGTGTTTATGTTTAAAAGTTAATAGCTTTTGTGAAATTAATAACCTTATTTCTGTTTCTAAATGAAAGATTCAATTTAATTAGTTTTATAATTGTATTGCCTAAGCTTTTTCCTACTATTTTTGCCAAAGAGAAGTATAATTTTAGTTGTCCATCAGAAAAACAAAATAAGGAAAAAAAAAAGAAAAAACACAAAAGAGCTAATATGTTATGAAAGTTTTGATTTCTGTGTAAACATTTAACAGAATGCATATTCATCTCTTCAGCTCAGGCTGATATGAAATGATATGTTGTCTGCTTCACCTGATACTGTTAAGATACCTCATGTTATCCCATTTTCAATTGCTGCCTTCTCTGTGGAGAGGGCTCCTTGAGTACACGAGATGGCTGATCGTGCTCACCGTGCCTGAAGTACAGAACAGACTTGGTGAGTCGAAGTCAATGCTGCTCCAGAGTCTCAAGATCCCCCGGGATGGCTAGAATTCAAAAAGAAATGAAACTCTGATGCTTTCTGCGTGCTTTTTCCCTTCGGAGGGAAAGAAACTTTGTTCAGATAGAATTAAAAAGCAGAGTAATTATTCTAGAATAAAACATTTTTTTATCATTGGAATAGAGTATCCACATGGGGGAGTTATATCAGCATAGCTACAGCACTGTAATTATTCTGTTAAAGTGAGGCCAATCAAATTCTTCTTGTAGCTAAACCCCAATATGACCTGTTACCACAAGTGGGAAGAAAGGGAATCAAGCAGGTTCACTGGGCTCTTCACCACCTCCCACGTAACACCTTCAAATAAAAACCGTAATTCTGGTTTGGATAAGAACAGCAGTGAATGAAATAAAGTGAAACACGGAAACTTTTTTTTTGTGTACATTATTGAAATGTTCTGCTAACAAAATGAGCCAGACAAAAGACAGCATATGATGATATGGCAGAGAGCAATGCTCCATAGAGATATCTAGGCAGCTCCAAACACCTGCACTAGTATAATCATTAGCTTATCTTATTAATACATTGAAATGAGTTTTTAAAGGAAGTACTTTGCAGCTTAATATCTAGAATATTTCATTTTCAAAATAAAAAGGACGGAGATGGGACTTTAGAATAATAAATGAGATTTAAAAAAATTTGTAGTTTATTTTCTTTCTTAACGTAATTTGAATGATATCAAGACTTGAAATTTGCTCATAGAGAGTTGAAGCACTGTGTTCTCTCAAAGGTCTGAGTCATAATTCTTGGTCACAATCCCTCTTAAAATTCAGTTCTAGAAGTTTAAAAATTCCTTCTAATTGCATCTTATTACAGTGACCCCCATGACATTTGTTCTCTAAGGTTTCATCATACTGCCTCACTGAAGTTTAATTCTGTTGAAATCTGGTGTATGTACAAAAGGCTCTTACTTTAAACAGATTCTTTGATTCAGTCTGTTTTTCTTTGTGATACAGTACTTAGTAAAAATATACAAATGGAGTAAAACAGCTGTGCTCCGTAAAACATGTCAACTATTTCATTAAGAAGAGAGACACTCTCTAGAAGAAAGCTTACTAAAATTGTGTTGTTGATTGGTTTAACAAAGAAAGTTTTGGTATAAAAATTACAGTGGTTGCAACAGAAGGATTTCATGTGCAAGTTCCTGAAGTATAGTTTGTAAAGCCTGTTTTAAAACTAGCAGCTTTCTTGAACTATTTCAGTGAGAATGACTTCAAGCTCATAAGGGAAGCAGCCCTTCTTTTATTCTTCTCTCATAAAAACCTATCAGGATGGGGATGCTCTGAGACAGGAAAATGATTAAAACAACGCTGATTAGTTTGATAAAGGAAGAGATTTAAATGGGGAGAACCTCTAAGAGATTCATAAATATTGTAAAAATAATAATAAAAAAAAAGAGTGAAAAAGTCCACATCTGCAGACTAAAGTACATACATCAAAGTAACGATGAGCATCATATTCACAGTAGGGAGGCCAAGTTACTATCGGGTTTTGGTAAGAGGTATGCAAGACAAAATTCAGCGGAACAAGCTCTCTTTTATCTCCAAATCTTATCAGTCTCAGAACTGCTTTGCTGGCCTTCAGCGGTATCCTGCTGAACGCGCTGCAACTCCAAAGCCAGGAATGTCAGTTTATTACACTGATACTGATGGGTGACAGAGTAGAGGCTGCTGAGAGGTCTTGCCAGCAGCAAGTATTGCTCGGCAGGTAATTCCAGTGACAGCAGCTGGTTTAGAGTAACCGAAGGAAAAAGGTTCAAATTTGTAGCTGATTCATTGTGAGATTTGCATAGGTAGCAAAATCTGTTTGTAATTTTTTCTCTAGCGAGAACTTTGTGCTTAGACATCTACATGAAAAGCTAGATTAGAAGTATATTATGTAACCCATAAACTAGGAAGCATCAGCTTTAAGGTTATCTATGCAAGCTTCATTCTTACCATTTTACTGAACGCAGCCTTTCATTCACTCTACATTCATTCCTCCTCTCACAGGGACACTTAAACACAGATCGCACCAAGGCTGAAGACACAAAAGGATGGATTTAAGTCCTCACATTAATTGCAAGTCTGCTTCACAAAGCTTTTCTTTCTGTCAAAAATCTCTTTGAAGAGATTGGTTATATCCACTAAGTATCATGTTAGTATTACATCAGTTTTCAGAGTTGTTTCTTTCTTTTTGAGGGTAGCATATCTGAAAGAATTACAATATTTTTGAATGTAAGAATTTGTTATTTTTGTGAAGATAACCAAGATAACTGAAATAACTTCAGTTTTTACAATCTGAGGAATTTAACAGGACTACTTACTAATAGAACATCTCATTGTACTTTCTAGGATTGAAGACAAAACAACAAGACGTTTTGTGTACCATTTTAAATATGAATATAATTGGTGATGCTACATTGGTGGATTATTTTAAGTAACTGAGGAAATTAATAGAAGAATTCAAGGTTTAGGTTTTCTTTAGAGGTTTTTTAGCTTTTATATTCTGTGGTGGAACAAAGCTTAGGCCACTAAATTCATGGTGATTGTGCAGACCTCTCAGATCAGCTATTGCAAGTTATCATCTAAAGACACAACAATAAGAAGAGCATATTTTTGAAAGAGTTATAAGGCAGTAACTATACTTGACTGCTTTCCCAGTGGAAAAAAAGAAGTAGTTTGGATACAGCTTTTTCAAATGTATGTAAATTAATTTTGTACAAACATAAACTTTACTGTGAAGTAAATGCTAGTTACTAACAAATAAATAAATCTAGAACAAATAAATTCTCCAGAAAAAGACTGAAAAAAAAAGAAGAGTAGCAATTATGTTAGGAGATATTAAATTAAAAGCCTACACTTTTATAAATCACACAATTTGACAGCTCATTCTGTATGTCAGAAGTAATTCATGAAAAGATTTCCTTTTTAGCATCACAAAAATATGTTTTGCAAACCTTTACATAAGAGTATAAATGCAAAACAAAGGTATGGGGAACAAATAGAATTAGATTTATTTAGCCTTAAAGAGTTATTTCATCATCAAACGACGATCATATGGAAGTTTAATTCCTGCACATGCTTATCCCTGTTTTGGAGAGACAAGTTTCAGAACTATTTCTAGGTAGCAATCTAATCATTTTCTTTGCTGTGGATGGGCATGGTTACTTCTGAAATGCAACCACTGACATGTATTTGCATTTTGCATCTGATCAGCAGATTTGAATGTAATTATGTATTTTGCAGGTGAGATGTTAATGCGGGTTATATGGCACATCAGCTGTGTGCTGCTACTTGAAATGGTCTGCTGGAAAATCTTGAGACAAACAACATTCAATTAGGCGCACAGCCATGAGCAGCTGTGCTAAGTACCACTGGCATCGCCTCAGACACACAATTCTCAGTGTGAGCCTACTGCTAGCCACTTTGAAAATGTGTTTATGTTGGTGACAAAAACTTTCCATCATCAATTCTTCTTAAATGTCTGTGCCTCTTAGCTGAAAAATTACAGCTGTTTGCAAGGGGAAAAAATGCTCAGTTCTATTAATTTTCATTGGATGAAAGAGGTATTTTTTTTCCTTCAGGCTAAAGGTTTAACCTTTATGAGTTTCATGAGTAACAAAGGGCATCTAGATTTTTATTACATGGTGTAGAGCTGTGCATTTGTTCAAAATAATCAGCACTGGGCAATCTGCTGCATATCGATCCAAAACAAACATCACTACTCATGTTAGCTGTGTCCTTCTCAAGTTTACATTTGGCATAGGAAAACAAAATTGTTTAATTATCGGTTTTCAAATGCTTACCATATACGTCAGTGCAGTCTGCTATAATGGCTAGGATTCGTGATGATGATACTTTCTGGGGAAATATATCAACATTCTGCAAGATTTTCTTCCCCTCAAAAATCTCACATATTTTAGAAGCTGCCTCACTGAGTACAGTGAGGTATTTGCTCAAGTACACTGATTTTGCTCATCAGTCAAAAGAAGAAAGACAAAGCAACGCTCTTATAATTGCATATTTGCAGCTTTGTAAAAGCCATACAAGTTTTCTAATTTCTTTGAATGATGAACACTGCTGTTTGGTACATTCTGACTTGTTGCGAAGGGTGTTGCTTTCTAACCCTTGCAGAACTGGTACCTGCAGAGATGCTCTAAAGTGGTTTGGAAAGAAGCTCTTACCAAGGAGCTTAGCGAGCTCTTTGAAAGGAGAACAAAAGACAAAGAAGAGTATTTAGATGTAATTTTGAAGTCCTCTTATAGTATAGGAACAGAAATGGTTTTGCAGCATTCTTAGACTTATTAGTTTAATCAGGGTGGGAAAACCTTCAAGTAGGGTGTAGTTAAACAGACATTGTGGAAGTAGAATGGATGAGGGAACAGTGGTTTGAGGTAAGAGAAAAGCTCATGAAGTCATTAGTATTGTTTGACAATGGGAATACTGATGTGTTGAATGAACTGTTAAGAAAAAGAGCTCACAAGTTGAAGATCAGTTTGATCATGAACAGGAATTACGGTATAGAGTAGAAAATGATATTTATTTATTTATTTATTTTTTCAATTCATGTCTGATTCTCTCAGCTTCTCTTAAGACTTAAGAAGGACTGTGACTGCACTTGATATGGAACTGCAGCAAGTGCCAGGAGTAATATCGTCCTTGGGAGGTGTCTTGAATACGTGATTCTTAGAAGTTGATAAATGGGCAATGAGAAGCAGCAATCATGAGAAAGCAATGGAGGAAGCTGAGGCATATGAGGAACACTGCCTTTGCAGTGTTACCTTTGTATACCAATAGTCCGTTTCTATGTGCTTTCAATCTCTAATTTTTAGGGAGGCCTTTCTCTGAAGGATGAGAATATCTCTTATTATTTGACAAATGTGAAAAATAGAGAGTTGCAGTACGTAAGAATATGGTCTTCACAAGTCATATGTAATTTTAAAAAATGTGAATTAATCTTAGTCGGGAAACACAATTTGTACTTCTAGGATACTGAACAGGCATTTTGAAGGAAACTGATCCCTCTGGAGTTCATAAACCCGGCTAGAAAGTAGTTGGTATGATGGAAGGATTGCTCGCTTTTTGACACTTCAGATATATCTCATGCAGAGTTAATGTGCTATTATGTGTTTATATCGACAGAAATAGATAGAAATGTGACTGGTTGAATGAGGGCTTTTTTGGTTCCCTCTGGAAATAAAAGCAGCCATCATACATAAGGATACAACTTATAAATTGTTTTCATCGTTAGGTGTGTAGCGCTGGGCTAAGTGCGGTAGAACTGAGAGTAGTCTCATAGTCATATTCTTCTCTAAGGTGATTTAAAAAATGAATGGAACTATTCTTTTCTGCACATAATTTCTAAAAAATATATCAATATGAAACCAATGATTTAAACAAAAGGCAAACAAAACGTAATTAGATTTCTCTTGTCATTCATATTTTAACTCTAGCACTGTTGCATTTGAATCGAAGAATTAATAAAAAAATCAGTTCTATAGAAAGGAATCTGGATTGTCCTCATATTGATTTACATAACATAAGCTTGTTCCATACAGAATCTCGGTCCTTCCCAGTTAGAGACATACACTGCTATTCTTCAGGAAAATTTTCATGGAAGAAAGCTACTTCATAATTTCATGTGTCTCCTTCTAAAGAAAATGTGAATGAATTCCATCTGATCTAATGGCTAAAGATGCTTAAGCAACACTGTGATGCAAGAGTGGAGGTTTTTCATGGTAATGGGGTCAGGACTTGACCTTGCATACATCACTGAGAGACTGATTTTACCATTTTGCACATAAGGCTACTGCTCCTATAGTAAAGGTAGTTAAAAGATGCTGTAGAAAATTGTTCCTATTAAAAAAAAAAAAAAAAAAGAGAGATTGGATCAAATACCTTTCAATGAAAGACTTAAACAAGTCAATGTGTTTCAAGTATCAAAACTGAGGGATGACGTAGTTTCAGTATATAAATAAATGCTTTGATGCTCAGACAATATTGAGTACTAAATACTCTTTAACAAGAATTGGAAAAGCAATAATAAATAAGAGGCTACAAGATTAAACCAGACAACTTGCAATTGGAATTTGTCAGATGTCTTTCATGGAAAGGGATATTCTTTATGACCAGATTCTCTTTTATCTCAGGATGTTTTAAAACTTTAACAAGATTATGTTTACTTTAGGTGTTTAAAAGAAGGGATTGGCCATAGATTTGGCACAGAGTTTACTGGTTAAAATTAATGACCTACAGTGGGGTCAGGTCACACTATTTCTTTGTGGTCTCTTTGCCTTAAAACTTCATGAACTTTAAACTCAGTCTGTCTCTACAGACAGCTACTCACTGTAGCCTGATAGTGTTTTCCATTGTTACTCATGTTTTTGTCTTATTAATGAAAATATTTATTTTGCAAGGATACATTAGGAATTAAGCTACTATAGCCTTCTTATTTCACTGCACTTACGTACTTTTATGTTCTCTGGTTTGACTGGTTTGAAAGCAAGATCCTTGGGAATACTTTTCTCTCTTTTTTTCATACTGACTGGTAGAAAGTAGGTGTTTAAGAAATCTCACTCTATCCAAGATAGTGCTAATGCAAACCCAGATTTGCTAACCCAGGAGATTTGGATAAGACTATTGGAAAAAATGGGCTTGATTCTTTTCTGAAGTGAACCTGACGTGTTATGAGACTTGCTAATCTCTACAGGACAGTATAGAGAAAAGCGAGGAAACGATTTTTGTTGGATTTGGCTTTCAGAAACTTTGGAAAAAAAACCCACAGGACCACCTACATTTACAGTTCTGTAGCTGTCCCAGACTGAAAAGACAGAAAAGACACTTTGCCCTTTCCATTGTGAAGGGAAAAAAAAAATCATTTACAACTGTGTGTGGGTGATGGAGTACTGTAAGGTCTATTAAAAGACAGTTTGTCATGTTCAAGACAATGAGTGGAAATGCTGTGAGTGTACCACAAAGTTTTCCTCAGAAAAGGGGAAAAGGAGAATAGGAAGGTTTAGCGATGCCAGAGCTTTGGTGGGCAGTTCTCAGTCTGCCTGTTCAAATAAGATCTTTTGAAAAGATTCAGGATTCTTTGAAAATAACATAATAGAAAATCTTCTGAAATTAGTAAAATTGCTATTATGCATCAGGTACACGTTTGAATTCTTGAATTGCATGGGAAAATATTGCTTTCCCAGGAAAAAGGAGACCTTTATGTCAGTAGAGATGAGAAGAAGCAGTAAGACAGTGCAGTTTACAGTAGATAAGGGAAAAGTTTTCTTTTATCTCCCACTCTCTCTCATGGTTCTGTGTTGCTCTTGTATGTTATATGTCTGCTAACCTGAGGACATCAATCAGACTGTGTCTCAACAGGAAAAGTATGACTTTCAACTCTGTGATCTTAGTGGGAATGTGTTTGCAAGAGATACTTTTGGAAAAACATTTACTTTCTCAAAGCTGTATGGCAGTTACTGGATATCCTCACTTCATACAGAAAAAAACTTTACAATATTGCTATCAGAAATTATTACCAGGAAGACATGCCATGTATCAGAAGAAGCATAATGAAATGGCTTCTCTGCTACAGTCATATACAAATTTAAAAACATTAAGCTGTAGTAAAAAGTCTTGTTTTTGCTGCTTTTCTTAATATGATGCAGAGTATCTTCTAAAAATATTCATGGAAAATGTGCTATGTCCTTTCTTTCGCTCTAATCCTCTGTATTACCTGTACAAAGAACAAGGATTTGTGCCTCCCCCACCTTTTCTTTTTCTGCTTATCTATGCTGCAGTCCCACTGTCATTGTTTGATTCTGCTTAAATCCCTCTGTACCTAAAGGTACAGCCTTATCAATTGAAAAGCTAATGCTATATAAGAAGTGAAAAGAACACAGAAAGGTTTCCTAGCAACTACTGTGAATCCTTCTAAAGTAAGTCAGTTAAAACCATGTAGTACGTGCAATGAGTGTAAATTAGGGAACTAAGCTGATCCACAGATTTACAGATGCCCACTATAAAGTATAATAAAACCTGTAATAGAAGGTGAATTGCTCAAGAAGAAAATCACATCACAGTCTTGACAGCTTTATCATTATTTAAATGATCCAGCTTAAATTCTTCTATGTAGTTAGTGAGACTGAGTGTCAGAGCTCCAGTGACAGTATACAAAGCACAGTTAATGGCACTGGTTAATGTCACTGCTCTGATTATGTCTTTTATCGCTCTTTCTAAAAACCAAACAGCAAACATAAACAAACAGAACCGACTCCAAGGGACACTTGGGAGGGAGCCATCACAGGGCACAGATACACAAACCCACCTCTGTGAAGCAGGGTCCTTTTTGTTTTGTTCTGCTTTTGCACGGCACAAATTAAATCGGACATTTTTAGGTTAGTAAAATCTGTTCATGAAAGAGTAGGAAGGCTATGAGTTTTCTGTCTCCCCACATACCTTTCGTTCATTCTCCTGCACGCCAGGGTTTCAGCAGAGGTTTCTTCACCCCTCAACACTTCTATATCGTAGGTGTTACTTCAAGAACTCCTTGAACAAGTATTATGTAGGAGATGAAGATAAAACTCCCACGTTTTTTGAAGGCAGTAACTTTGTTCCCAGACATGCTCACTTAATGCTCAGCTTTTTCATGAAATTTGAAAAGTTTTCACTTCCTCCTAAAAGTAATTTGTGGCTCGTGGAATTAAATTCTTTGTTGCACACTGAAGTTAACCGATTGGCACTGAAATTAACTCATTTTCATTTGAGTTAAATCTTCTTTGTTTTACGCTTATTCAGAGATGGCTAATAATACGTGTGAGAGAAAGTTGAGACCTGCAAAATCAAACTTCAGGTATTTAAAATTGTACATCACAAATGAAACGCCTTCCTTACTTCTGACTGATCTGCAGCATTTAATTAGTTCTTCAGAATCTTTTAGAAGTGGTAAATGGAGGGATGTAATCAAGTATGTTTGCTAGCAAGAGTGTGAATAAAGAGAGATAGGAAGTTTCTTCTTTGTTCTCTTATAAACAAATGCACCCTGTTGTAAATAGGTAAGACAGGGTAGGGTTAAAATGCCACTTGTAATCCTGGCCTGAGGAAAAAACAAAACAAAACATGCCTGAAGGTATAATGTGTTGAGGAATGCCATTTGGGACCAAGATTTTGAGCTTGTGGGTTTTTGTTTCAAGTTATTGCTGAAATGAGACTCATGAAAACAAGGCAACAGATCACAGTCCCTCCATAGAAGTGATGCATGCATATTTACAAGTCTTTTTATAATAGGTTTAGCCTTTGGTTTCTTTAGTTTTGCAGATTCTAATACAAAAGCCTGTTAAGGTCTGAAACGTTGGCACACTCAGGTACTTTCCCTAATGTTTATCCCTCCCTGATTTTGGTCTAAAATCATGTTGGAGCTGTCAACAGGCTGACCTTTCTCACATTTTTGTATTGTTTTTGCTTATTCTGACTCCTCCCAGAAAGTGCAAAGGTACAAACATGTTTGCAAACAACAAAATCCAGGGAAGCGTAGCACTCTGAAACACCACGCAGGTTTGGAGCTGTGCTGGAGCTGACTGTGGTCTTGCAGGTCTGAGGGCTTGGCCCTCTCACCCTTTTTCCAGTGAAAGCATGTGTGGAAAAAACTGAGGTACTATCATGTGCTTTTTCCTTCCTCCCTCCAGCTTCACCCAGCAACTACTTTTAAAAGTGCAGTGGAAGTATTCAGTCACTCAGAGGTTTATAACTTCCAAGTGCACAGTGAGTTCACCCATGCATTATGGGTGTTGGTAAGCTGGTGGCAGCTGGTAATCTTTGCTTTCTTCAATATTAGTTGTTTGGGTGTTTTCTCTGACATTTGTACATCAGCTTGCCTTGTGTTGTGGGGTATCAATTTTGTACATTGAGAGAATAAACTCCTGAAACTCTTCTGTAAAATGCTAAAGCAAAGGCCAATAGCCAGCATGAATTTATGTAGCGATGCATGCTTTTTATATGCAGTGACCTGGCTATCCAGTCATCATTTATAACTTTAGGAAGCTTCATGAAGTCATCATCTTTATTTCTGCTGGGTTATACCTCCCATAGGATGATAGTTAACAGCATGCAAAACCAGGCATGGGAGACGTTGGAGCTTCCTGAGCATCGTCTGGATGCTTGCTCCTTGTGTTTCCTGGTTGAATTCTGCAGCTGAAGAAAAGTTCATGCAGAAATCATGTTGAAAATGTCTTTCTGTTAAAAAAATTTTTTTTGACCAGAGCATCTCAGATGAACAAAGCTGACAGTGCTCCTGGCCATCACTTCAGTAACGTTCTGTTTTTCTCCAATCCTTCAATGTGAGTGAGAATGTGAAACACTTGCCCAAATCATGGAATTATTGTCCAACAAAAACAATAAGTGACTTTCATAAGTTATAGACTGCAAATACCTGTTTTCTACCCAGTACAAAAATTACTAGTATGCCATGATTTTTTTTTGTGTTTGTGTGCACTATCAGAACCTAACTTTATGATGGCTTTACTGATAGCCAGATACCAGCAACAACAATGTAGTCGTAAGAAAAAAATGAACTTAAATTTTATCTTTACCCGCTGACTGAAAATGGGCTGGAATAAATTCTGCTATAGGTATTTTCTGCTGCTAATTTCTCTGTGTTCCTGATTCTGTGTTCTTATAGTGTGTGATTTACAAGAATTCGTCTTAATCAAGAATTGTAATACCCGTAAATTTCATGGGACTTCTCTTTCAGTTTACTGAAAATTTATATATGGGTAGCTAATTTGGATGTGTGTATGAGTACATATATAATATTTAGATCTCGCTAAGTTTACAGGTCATTTACTTAACTCTAGCAGATGTTCTTTTTTAGGATAGCACTCATCTAAACTTTCATACTATTTTTTTTCATACAGTAATTCCTTAAAATTCTGAGGGGTCCTGAATAGTTTCTTGAAAATATCTCTCATTGTCAGGTTCTGAAACTTATTTTCATAAAGATCTTGAATGCGTAAGAACCTTGGAATCAAAACAAAACATTTTATTGCTATCTAACTATTCACAGGTATGAGAAACTATAGAACCTACCAAATGATGAAATGGAAATCTAAACGTGTAATGAAACTACTCATCTGGATTTATACTGTTTGCCATGTGTTTATGGGGACAAATTCTGACATGTTACTTAAAATTCGCTTAATTTCCCTTCTTATGTCAGTCTGGAGTGCAGCATTCAGAAACTATTTTGTGTTTAGGGAGAAAAAACTTGGAGAAAGGCTTGCTTGCTTTCTCTGGAGAGTCCTCTCCAATCGGCATTGTGAAACAGAAGCTACAGCACAGCAATTGGTTTCAGTTAACTCATGATCATGCATGAAGCAATTCCCTATACGTGAAATTTATAATCTGTTTAATCCTTTCTTCCTAATGCTCCTGTTCTTCAATTACTGCCTTTTCACACGCATTTCTCTCATCTTATTTCATCTTCGTTCAGCCTGTGCATTGTAGGCTCTATTCAATTTACACTGAAGTTGATGGAAGCACTTCCACTTTTTCCACTGTAGAGTAAGTAGGTAAGCCCTGGTTTGTTTTATTTTGGAGGAAAAGAAAAAACTAGTGTGTGCTCAGTGTGCCAACCATTTTTCAGAGTGTTCTTGTACTTGCTTGTTTCCTGAAAAATGAGGTGTTCTTACTACTGTCAGGGGTGCACAATAGCATGATTAAGGAAGTGAGAAGTTGATTGTCTTCTGTTTTATACATCTGATTGCACCACACTTCTCAGCAAGGGATTTCTATTGTCATTGTTAATGGTAATTAAAGAAAAAAAGACCACATTTTACTTTAATACTCCCCTTTCTCCTTTGTTCAAATAGAAAAAAAAAAGTCCACTTGAAATATGAATACATGTAACAGAAAGAGGGAAACAATAAATTCTGCAGTATTATTTCACAAAACACTTTTATTGTCTTACTGCACAGTTAAAACTATCAAAAGAGAAGAAGTAGGATGCTCCTTACAGGTAAAATCCTATCTGCACAAGGCTGTGCATCACTGAAGTGCTACTTAAACCTTGAAATAAGTGGGCCTCAAGGATTTTATAGGCGATCATGCAAGGATGGATTTCACCCTATGAAATATCAATTCATTCTAAATCAGTGGTCTGAGAGGCACAGTAATGTTTGAGTAATGTTGATTTATAAATTATGTGTATACAGGGGGTGTATAAATATAAATGAATATATCTGTATATATACAAACATGAAATATCAACAGTAAGATGTACTTGCATTTAATTAAGTTGTACTGAAAGAAAAGCCTCATGTCAAACGGGATATTTATAGTTGCTTTTTCATCTTTTTTGTTATGTTTTGTTTTGTGCACAGTTTTGCAAATCATGCACTGAAGATGTTAGTAGTTTTGGAATATGGACAGAATTTTGTTTTACCACAATCATAAAGCAGGACTAACACTGCTTTTACCTAAACAATGCAATCCTGAATGCCATGTAACTATTCAGAAAAGAATGGTGATGTAGGCACAAAAAAACTAAAACTGTTTAAAAATGAAGCTCAAGTTTGCACATCCTTTGATAATTAAGTCCTTAGTGTGCAAAAAGCCAGAATATCAGATGTAATCCTGTTGTTCTCGTTGCCTGCCTTTCAATTAGAAATAGTCACAAGCCATAAAAATAGTGTTGTTCACACTTCTCAAATTTATTTCAATCAGATTTGTTGAAGCTTGGGTCTTCAGTAAAGAATATTTTTTTCTTTTCAAGGAAACAAATCTCTATTTCTTTTCCCTCCAGGGAAACAAAAAAAACCAAAAACAAACACAAACAAAACAAAAAACCACCACAACTGTCTGCTATCATACGGCAGTTAAAACTTCCAGTGTGACATTGTTTTTCAGAGATGAAACAGAATGCCAACTTTGAAGGATACTCAGAAAGATATGACAGGGGCTCGTTAACGCTGTCTAAATTAATGCATTAACACTTTTTATCTTACCATCCATAAATTTAAAAGGACAATACAAAACAAAAAATCAACAAACCAGTGTAAGATATCATATCAAAGATTGATAAATCAGAATTTCTAGTTCACTAGTTCTGGTAGAAAATTACCACGTCTGTTCGGGCTGAGGTATGTCATCCCGTGTACTTTGTACTGTACGTTACATTTCTTCATCTTTTGACTGTGTAATTTCTACATAAATTGCCATGGACGTAAAGAGTGGATGTGTCAATGTTCATTTCTAAAGTTTGAGAAAGAAAACAAATAATTTTCCAGGTACGCTGTAAGTTATTGTAGTCAGCAGCTGTTAAAACATACAAAGATATATGAGAATATAAAAATCTGGCCATTGATTTAACATCTACACACCAACTTTGTTCTCAGGTCCATTGTTGAGACTTGTCTGTTAGGAATATGTGTGCATAGATGTATGCCTCTTTCCTTATGTGCACAAGTCACATTAGCAAATTGCTAATTGCTTCTTATTTCCAAGTAAATTAGTATGAACACTCAGATTCCTGCCATGCTCATCATTCTCTATGTTTAGGTTACTGTTCTGCCCAGCTAAGAAACTTGTTGGCACTTAGCAAATTTCCCAAATGGTATCAGTCTTCCCTATGGAGTGTATTTTTCTCTGTTTCTTGTTTAATTTTATTATTTTTATTAAGCTGATGAAAAACTCCTTAACATCTCAGAGAGTTTGGGTTCTCTCTGTGCTGCAGGAACTTTACCTTGGTTACCAAAAGATGATGCTTCCAAACTCTTTTCTGCTCTCACTACTTGCAAACATACAAAACTGTGCAGCTCAGAAAAAAATACTGCCTTCTGTATACTCTGGCAAAATTTATTAGGAAGGTGCCCATGCAATTACTTCTTCCACTTGAATTGAAGGATCCCCAGATCCAAAGGAATAGGATATATTCAGTGTACCAGTTCCTTTGAAATCAGCCTTTGAACAAGGCTAAATAGAAGTAATGATACAATAAAAATTAATGAAAAATGCTCATTTGAATGCAGAAACTGTTTACTGTTTCTCAAAGGATGAATATTGCACATTTTCTAGAAAAAAAAGCAGGCAAAATGGAAAGAAAGATGCGGATTATATCCTCCTATTACTTAAAATAAAACATACTCCCAATTACTTAAATTAACAGGTTATTTTCACTGTGATGCAGGTATCAGGGAACGTTGTTTGATTGCAGTAACGGAAAAAAATCTAGATTTAGGCCCCATGTTTCCTCTTAGAGACTAGACTTAGCATTTTAAGATTTATTCAGATTTAATTCTTCAAATGGTTCTTTATTTTTAAATTGATAAGAAAAGGACCCTGCCTTTCTTGCTACCAGACTGCTGTTTCCTCCAGCCAAAATCCCTCACAATGAACCAAGCTAGCTGCTTCTTCATCACTTGGCTAACCTTTGCATTGATAAGCAGGATAACATGTAAATCCCAGTGAAATTTTCACAACAACATAAATCTTAATTCTATTTGAATGTGTAACTTTCTAATCCTACTTTATACAATCCCATCACCAGGACTAATGAATCTGGAGGGAATTGACCTGAATCCTGCTTTTGAGAGATGTTGTGACAGAATTGCTGATCTGTATCTTTGCTTCTTTTACCAAACAAATTTAAGACTAAAAGCAGTTTCAAAGTTCCTTCAATTTTTTTTCATTCTTGCACTGGAATTAATACCTCAAAGGGTAAAATATTCAAGTTCTTTCTTCTGTTTTTGTTTGTTTGCTTGCTTGTTTTCTTCTCGCTTTAACTTGAATTAAGCATTTCACTTGGAAGTTCTCTGGTGGGGGAAAAGTGCGCTGTTAGGTGCTTACAGGAGTTAGAGAATTATATATATATATATATAATATATATATGTTTTGTTTGCTTGTCAAAAATGAATTTGATAGTTGATATTCCAGTCATTATACATTCAGATAAAAATAAATTAAAAAAATATCTCATCCTATTATTCCCAGTTTAAAGTTTTAGACTAGTTTTTTGTACCATAAGCCTGATGCAAAAGAGTTACTTTTTAGAACCAGAATATACGACTTGCACTGAAGCCAAAATTTCTTTTTAGATGAGCACGAGGCTGGGATGGCACTGAGAAAAAGTTAATCAGTGCTGAGTCAAAACTAAACCGGAAGTTGAGATGTCTCATATTCACCTTTGGTCAGGGTTGTTAACTTGTGGGTATTTCTTCTTTGGCACTCTTGGCATAGATCTCCCTTCTTAATTTGAAGCATTCTACAGCACACTTTATAAAATTAATGCTAAGGAATAATCTTTAATTAATGGCACATTTTTTTTCTTTAAAATTAGAAACACTTTTCGAACAATAACTCAGTGTCATAATTGTAAAAAAGAATGTTATATGGATATTGTCATCTCAACAGAAATAATGGCCTGATCCAAAGCCATTAAAATCGATGAGCCTGGAATTATATTATTCAGATTTTAGACTGATTTTCTTCATAACTTTTCTGAATATATGACCTTGTTGTTCCTTTATGTGACCCTGTGTACATGCAACTGGCATTTTCTGTTTGCAATGGTTAAAGCATTAGTCTCCATCAAAGTGTAGCAGGACACAAAAAAGCTTACTGGAAAATTTCCAACATCTGTTGTAATCTACGTAATGTATTTTTGAGTGGCAACAAAAGGCATGATCTATTTCCACCTCCAACCTTTTGAAATCCATATTTGGTTCATTGATCAATCACTGAAAACATTTGGTTTTTTGGTACAGTGATTGCCTTTATCATAGAACATCATTAGCCAGAACCAAACCTTTATTTTGAATATGATGGATAGTTTGTTATTTAAGTTGAGGGAATATGGAAAATCACTTGTAGGAGGTATTTCTTCCAAAGCTCATGCATTTTGTGTCCCATTTTTAGTCTCTTTTTTTTCATTTTGTCAAGTATAATTGCAAAAGAAACATTATTTTCATAAATACCTGTACAAATACCTTTTATTTGACATGATCAGAAACAGATTTTCAACATTTCCACATAATTTTTGCTCTGCTTGCTCATCTACCAGTCAGAGAATAGACAGATGTCATGCGTTATGAATGACCAGTTGCTACCAAGCTGTACAGTTTGAATAGTGAATTTTAAGTATCCTAAGGAATGATCAAGAGAAATGATAATGAATATACTCAAGAAATCATTATCTTCTTGCCAGGATTCTAAAAGCTTAAAATTAGGATCAAGTAAATTAGGGTAAAATTTGTATGCTGAATTATCCATTTTGTATTTTTTGTTCAGCTGCATTATTTTCCTTTTTCTAATCAGGCAAATAGAGGAGAAAAAGCTCTCTCATTGAGATCATGCAGGCTAAGACATTACTGATTACGTTATTTGCAGTGGTATCAATTTTAAAGGACACAACATGAGCAGAGTATATATTGGTAGCATTAACTAAGAGTTTCATAGGTTTGGAGGCATAGGAAGTACTCTTTGTTGCTACACGTACTCAGAAGTGCTGATGTTTTTCAGTCGTGATTGAGAAGGATGGATCTTGGTCTTTACTGCATAACACAAGGAAGGTGTTTAAACTCAGAGGCTGTTAACATAACAATATGTGAAACTTACCTTTTAATATTAGAGGGAGAGGTATCTGCATGTGAGTAGTATAATTAATAAAGTATTGTATTTGAAAAATCCATGCAAAAAAGGGCTGGGAATCCAAACCTACAATTACCCCAGAGCACCTCATGCAGGCTGTAGGATGGGTGCATTGCCTCTACTGCCTTCCCACCCACCCAGTCTCCACGCTCACCCCCGTGTGCCTGCACCACATCTTGAGGAAATCTTTGGTGTGTTGAATTTTGCAAAAAAAAAAAAAAAAAAAAGCTTAAAATTTCTCCAGCATTGTACTCTGGGTACATGTGAGTATTCAGGTGGCTTGGAGGTGCAAAGTGTTTGGGCTCACCCAAAGTACAGCACAGGTGCATCCTCGCAGACTCTCTGGAATGGCTGATCTCATCTGATAAGCAAAGAAGAACTCTCAAATGATATTAGACCTAGGAACATGATAAAGTCAGGGCAGGCTAATTAAATGAGCAGCGGCCCACAGTGTCTCAGCTTATTTGGGATTTTGCACTCACTGTGACAGACATCAAGAAGAATCTCTTCGTTTATACTGCAGCTGCAGCTTAGGATCACACGAAATCCCTTCTGCCTAAACTGATCAGGTTCATAGTCAGTCTCCTGCCACTGATGCTCAAATCTCCTCTCCTATTGCACTATCTATCACAGGGTACCAATGAACCACACTGACCTGCGAAGATAATGGAGCGGGGGGCATCTATAGGTTAACATGTCAACTGTGCTGGGTAACAGATGGTTGTAATGATCTGCTCCCTGATGTGATGGTACAGGCAGTAAGGTGACAACACTGTAGAGGTGAGCCACAGAGAAGAATCATAGTTAAGCCTTGGGGCAGGAAGGAGGGAGAGAAAATAAACAAAAAATACTGGTTACATGTATAGGAAAAAAAAAAACAGATCGAGGGAAAGACAAGAGAAAAAAAAAAAGAGTTTAAGAATCTAAAGACAAAGAGCTACATAAAAGCAGTTGTTAAATTTTGCAGCTTAGGGCAGTACTATAGCTCTTTATTAGGCAATTATTTTCTGTCATTTTGGAGACTTCACCTCTTCTGACAACATAAAACTTCTACCTGAATTCTTTACAACTGTGTTCCTTCCACCCCTATAATAGCAGTGCTCACCTGCTCTGTAATTCTTCTTTTCTCATGTCAAGTGCTAGGCTTTTTATATTATCACAGCTACCTGTCAATACCTGCACAGCAAAACTGATAATAAAACTAACATTTTTTATATAGTGACTTGTTTTACCTCAATGTTACGTGGGCTAGATTTTGATAACTTTATATATAATGAACAGTATCTTCCTCTGAGCGGTTTCCCTTATGGGATAAAGTGCTATCAATATCTGTCCCTTAAGTTTTAAATTAGAGGATCACACTTTATCAGTCAGTGAAATACCACAACCTTTGGGATGAGATGTGACAACAATTTAACAGTACATAACACTGCTACTGCTATTTAAGACAGAAAATGAGAAACACCGCAGCCAGTGGAAGAACAGGGGAAATTGAACCAGATAGTCAGTATTAACAGTATTGAGCACTGCCAAGACAACAAAGCTAGAACCTGCATCCTTACAAAAAGTGGCTTGAGGATGAACAATGGAATGTTGCCAGAAACATAGTATTTTTGTATTTTGCTGGAAAGGACAGTACTTATACAAGTACTGTACCAGTTAGTATAGTATATAGGATGGCTGTGTAGGATAGATTAATAGGACTGAGTATGTCTCTGTAGTGCTTTTCCCTGCTGTACTGCCTACATCCTGTCCAACTGCAAGCTGGTTTTTGGCAGCAGCTCCAGTACTGGGATCTTAGTTTCTGTAGCCAAGAGCGACAGTATTATCTGTATCCCCCACATCAGGATTTTTAGTCAGTGCTTTGGTGGTTTCCTGCTCTTTAAATACTGCTTTCCTTCGTACTCAGGTGGCTATGCAAGATTGTCATCCTGCCTTTGTTAAGGAGGTGAATATGTGAGCATCAGTATTGAGTCACAATGCTCTGTTGTCTTCAGATACATCAGCAGCTACAGCTGGTGTTATAGCCCTGTCTGTTGCTAGATGTGCTAGTTTAGCCATGAGACTCTGCATCTTTTGGCGAGGGGCAATTGATTAGATGAGCCTTCATGTACTGAAACAGTCTGCTGTTCCCCTTTCCTTTCTTTGGAAACATCACCTTTCTTTTATCCTTCTGGAAGTTTTTCCTTTTGTTCCCCTTTGAAATTCCACAGTAATTTGATTTTTCTTACCTTCTGTTCCTGTTTAGAGAATCTTTCTGCAAAGAAGTGACAGATAAATTATTCTTATATCTATACATATTTATTTTTATATATTCTCCTTGATTTTTTTTCCTCTTTTCTTTAGTCTCAAGCTTTATGTGGCATATGGTTTCATATGATTAGTTGTTAGACTAAAAGATGGCATTGAAATAAGTAAAGTAGAGTCACAACTATACACATCTCTTCTTTTTACTTGAGAGTGAAAGTCTTTGGTTGTCATAAGTGACTTGCAAGTTTTATCTTTCTGTGATTTATCACACCTATTATTCAAGATTGCTAAGGAAAAACAAACAGACTTATTCTTCCACTGTTTCCAGTAGATTCCCTGTTGTCAATTTTGCATTGCAAAACTGGGGTTTTGGTTGTGACCAGGAAATATATTCTTTGGCATAATTAGCCACTGATAAATAGCCTGGGCTGCATCAAATGAAGTGCGGCCATCAGGTCAAGGGAGGTGATCCTGACCCTCTACTCTATTGGTGAGAACTCACCTGAGTAGTGCATCCAGATGGGGAGTCTTCAGTACAGGAGAAACATGGACCTATTGGAGTGTGTCCAGAGGAAGACCACAAAAATGATCCAAGGGAATGAACACATTACTTATGAGGCCAGGCTGAGAGAAATGGGGCTGTTCAGTCTGGCGAAGAGAAGGCTTTGAGGAAACACAATAGTGGCCTTTCAGTTTCTAAATGAGGGCTATAAGAAACAAGAGGACAGACTCTTTAGCATGGTGCGTCATGACAGTAAAAGGGGAAGTGGTTTCAAGCTAAAAAGGAGAGGTTTAGGTTGTATACAAGAAAAAGTTTTTTATGATAAGGGTCATGAAGCATTGGAACAGGTTGCCCAGAGAGGTGGTGGATGCACTGTCCCTGGAGACATTCAGGGTCAGGCTGGGCTTTGAGCATTGAGCAATATGGTCTAGTTGTAGATGTCCCTGTTCATTGCAGAGGAGTTGGACTAGATGACCTTTAAAGGTTCCTTCCAACTCAAATGATTCTATGATTCTATTATTCTATGATTCTGTGCTGTCTGCTAAGCTATATACCAAGTGGTGTGTGCTGGTGGAAGGATGACAGTAGACAGAGTGAGAACGAGGAAATATTGAAAGTTAAGTGTGTAGATAGAGTCAAAAAGACTGTGAAACCAAGATGAGAAACAGGTTAATGATGGAGTAATGTTTGAACAGTGAGAGGTAAAACTGGACAGCAGAGCTGCAAGATGGATTAGGAAAGATCAAAGGTATCAGAGCCAAGAGAGGAAAGAAAAAGGAAAGAGAAAATAGTAAAGAAGCTGAGAAAGAATGATGAGGTTGAGAAGAGTAGGAAAAATGGGGGAGAAAAAACAAACAGAAAAGGAAGTTCTTCTCTTTTGGGACAGATATCTAGAACTATCCACGATCCATGGAACTGGAGCATTAACTCTTTAACTCCCAGTGATGTTATGATGCGGAGTACCTATAACAAAAATTCATAAAACCATGGCATCCCAGACTGGAACCATACGGGTTTGTCTGCTGGTTGTTAAAAGGTATTTTTGGCTTACCTCAGGTTTCTGCCGGTTCAGGATACTGACCTGGGAAGGAAATACATAGGGCAATAAATTATATGGAATGCAAATAAGTACAACAAAAGGAAAGGCAACAAAAAGTTAAACAAATAAACTGGCATAAAATAAATACGAGCATCCTGAAAACTACTTTGTCCAACAGGACAGTGGAAATGCAGATTTTTAATAGACTGGCACTTTACTGATACATTTTAGAACGCTTCTGTGGCTAGGCTCCTTGTGGTAATTAATTCCTGCATACTCTCCTGGTTGTAGTAAACCATCTTAAATTGGAGTTCTGTTAACTTTAGCTGGCAGATCTTGGCTAGTAGCTATAAAGTACGATTAGAAGTCCTTAATTAGACTCCATAAGATACTGTGCCTGGATATTCATTGATTATACTGTGGTTTGAAGCATCCAGTTTTAGAGTTTCCTTATACAGGAGACAAAATGTAGTGACTACTGCAGAAAAGGTACTTGAAGAAATTATATCAAATATTTAAATCCAGTGAAACTTTCAGATGGAGAAAAACACCACTGTCTATTTTTGTTCTCTGGGAGATGGTATGTTAACGTCAGTATGAGAAAGGTTTAAAGAGAGATAAAGGCGTTGTTCTTTGTTGCAGAAGTGTTTTGTTTGCAATTCATTTTCCCCATTGTCTTTTGTTATACCTTATCTGTAATTTAGATTTGTTGTCAGTTTCCTTGTAGGGTATATTATATTGGCAATGGAATTATTATTTTTTTCCCTCTCCTTTCTCTTATCCACATTTCCAGCTTGATGAATGCCATTTCCAGATGTACATTTAAACTTATCTAATATTCAGAGCTTACTTTTCAAGAACATAAATAAAAAACAAAGGCAACAGCATGAATTTGACTTAATAGATAGATGTGAGACTTTGTTCAAAAGTTTTCTCATAGATTGTGTTTTCTGGCAAGTTACTATCTCACATATGTATTGCTTAGTACCTGAAAGGAAGTGCCATTTACCAAGTGCATTAATTTAATAACAATGATTAGTTCAAATACCTGACATTGTGCAAGACTGTGCTGATCAAGGCATATGCTTAATTTAAATACATGACTCTTGAAGATAGCTGGGCTGAACACTAAAATGTTTTTAAGGCTAGAGATGGAAGTATATTTTAGTGCTGAACACATTCTTTAGTATATGTACTAAGCCCCTAGTATCACTGGCCATATCCTTTTACTTCTTCACACTTGTAATACATTTTTTTGCTAATGCAAATCTGACAGGCTCTTAATCAGGAACTTTGTTCTGATTCCCCAGCAATGAAATTCCTTAAATTCTACTGATTACATTCAGAATTATGGTTGTTTATAGATACAGTCACATGCTGCAGAAGATGGATGAATGGGTAATAGGTATAATGGAAGGCTGCAGGACAGAAAATTACTGGTAGGTAACAGAGAAGATGTCCATTCAGTTTTCAGGTTTGCTTCCCCTTGCCTTGGTACTTGGCATTCTTTGCACCGTGTGCAGAATTAAATGACAGTACTACCAAGTAATATATACATACCCATACCAGCTTCACCAGATTAATTCATTTGTTTTACATTTGCACCATGATTATTATGCTAAAAATCTTAATATTCAGTGATGATTGTAGAAAGCCACTTGCAGCAAACTGCACTGACAGAATCACACTTGGCTGAGGAGAATGCATGCTTCTGGTTTCACCAAGAATCTCTGTGTACCTGTGCACTTAAGCAGCCCACGTGCAGGTGGTGAGAAACACCATATCGCTTCAGTCACAGCTGTCTCTTCAGTGTCAAATTCTGCCTATCCGAGCTATTCAGAGCATCAGCCTGAGTAACTAAACTAAGCTGTCAATGTGGGAAGCACAGTTTTGTATTACAGCAATTTATTTAGTTCTAGAGGAGGAAGAATACTGAAACAAGCCAACTTGATTTATGCATTGGTTATTAAGTTCAGCACACATCAGATACTTAGTCCTGAAAAGTGCTGAGAAGCCACAACTTGCACTGAACATACATTTGCTTCCAGCCTACAGAAAATGAGAGGAGGCTAATTCTGAGAGCTGAGGAAGTTGGCACTCGGCTTAAGTGGGTAGGGATTGGCTTGGCGACTAAATATCATCATCTTCCCAAATTGTTTCTGATCCAGTTCTCGTAATGACAGCTAAGCTTTCAAATCAAGTCAGAGTCAGCAGTGCAAACAAGTTGAAGCTCTTCCTCTTCACAGTGTTTTTCTGCCCTTCTCTGCCATCCTCCGATGTTCCTGTTTTTGCTCCCCCCCCCTCCTCATGCTGTCTCCCTCACCCCAACTGCCTGCCAGCTCAGAGGACGCTAGGCCCTGGGTGGGCCACTGCTCTGCAGCCCCAGGCACAGGAGAAGGAGGGAGGGAGTGTGGCTTCACAGCCTCCCAGCAGACCGGCCGAGCCCTGCTGCTTCGTGCAGATGTGTCATCAGGCACTTAAGCACCTCCTGTGTTTCAGAGCTCAATTTTAATCTCAGAACAGCTGGGAAAGCAGCCTTTGGACATGTGCAGCCCTTAGCGCTGTTATGTACTTCCAGTGGCAGCAGGAGGTGCTTGGGGATTAATTCTGTACCCAACCTGCTGCTCCTGGCTTCAGCCAGAGGAACAGCGTTCTCCTGGCCTGTGCTGTGGAGTCTTCCCTGCCAAGCCTTCCTCCCCAGCTGGTTTTTCTCTTCTTGCCTCTCTACCCCTTTTTCAAACTTGAACCTGGTAAGAAGAGCAAAGAGCAGTTCCCATCGCACAAATAGCATAGGGAAAACAAAACAGTCTAACGCTCAAAATGGAATGTTTATCACTTTTTAGTACTTTAATGTTTTTTGAGACTTGATTTAGAATTCTTGAAATTGGCAGTTGCTAAAGTGAAATACTGAGCTGTTCTTTCAAGTCTTAGGAAATTCATGGACCATTTTATCAAACATTTAGTCTCCTAGTCTGACTGCTTTGTACCAACTAAATGCTGTTTCATAGAAAGCCCACAATAATATGTAGGGGAAAACCTCTGTCATTCATGCAGACTTACTTAATGATGATGACGGATTATGTCCTTTATAGAAGTGAAAATTTTTCCATTTTTATGGAAATTGTTATTGGAAACTCATACTCATTCAAAAATATAGCCAATCATAATAAAACACTGCTTAACTCATGTTTTCTTTAAGGATTGCTCTCCTTATTTCTCCTATGTCAACTAGAATATCATATATCACCATATATGGTGGTTTTTTGTTTTTTTTTTTCCTAACCCATCTAACAGAGCTTTAACTTGCAAGTTCAGTTGCGTGGTTTTGGAATTCTATCTAAAGCAACCTGCTTGAAAGTTGTATTTCATAACTGGGGAAGAAGAATCCTTTCCTTGCGTATCTTCCTGAGTAACTCATATTAGGATCTGGTCTAATCTCTTGCTTTAAAAAAAAAAAGAAAGAAAGAAAAAAAAAGGCAGAAGAAACCACTCCAAAAACAAAGGGAATAAGAGTTTTAAAAGAATAAAACAAGAGTAGGTGATAGTTTCTAATTTTGTGCTTCTTATTGAAAATGTTCCTCTGGACTGAAGGGCAGGAGGAATAAATAGTATTCATTTGTGCTTCTTATTGAAAATGTTCCTCTGGACTGAAGGGCAGGAGGAATAAATAGTATTCATGAAGTAACCTTAGCTTAGCAAGCGGTACTAGTACAAATACTTTTAGCTGTAATTATGAATTTTGCTGGTACATCACTGAATTAGCCAAGTGTCAAAATTAGCTGGTTGGTTGGCTAAAGACCAGAAAAATCTCAACCACTGATATTACTATCTCGAGGCAGTGCAAGGCTTTTAATAAACCACAGAATCAGAAAGGGTAAAACAGGAAAATGTAGCTCGCCACAAGCAACGTTTTGTAGGTGTTTATCATTTACAAACCATTTAGCAGATAGGTAAAAGAAACACAAGCCACTAGGAGAGTAAACAAACCTGATAGTGCTTTCACTGAAATAAACCAACATGAATTTTATAGACTCCAAAAGGAAGAGTCTCTGTCATAATAAGTAAGCACAAAACTATAAATCTTTATAGATCAGTGACTTTAGGAAGGAGGAGAAGATGTCAGTTCTTTTGTAAGACAGTATTAAGTTTTCATCTAAATAGAAATGCTCATTTGTATACAGCCTTCTGAATGTGTTACAGCGGATAATTCCATGCATCAAATATATGTATATTTGAAAGTAGTCTTAGGCTGATGTGAGTACAAAAAATTTCATAAAAAAAGTAGCCATAAATTTAAGTTTTCTCTTAGAGTATGATTGATGCCTTTCACAGTTTTGCCATGCATAATACCCTTAGAGTTTTAATTCTGAAAAGAAAAGACTGGAAACCCACTTTGTTTCCTCAAGGAGGCTTTCAAAGCTTACATTTAGAAAAAAAACAGGCATGCCATTGGTAGCTTTCAGTATGGTATCACTGCAATAAACTAGTGAATTGAGAAAATCAAATAATACAAAACTTGAGTTAAATTAAAATTACTTGCATTTAGGAATTGAGGGAGAATTAGAATTAATTGTAAAATGCTTTGGGTAGGCTGTCAATAAGAGGGGGGGATGAAATGGCAGAAAATAAAACAGCAGGATCTGCTGTGAAAGGAGATAGAAATAGTGATAATTAACAATAAATGTTACTTTTACTTTTGTCCAGATATAAAACTAGGAAATTTATTTATCTTGCAAGGTTGCTTCTCTTCTTGGTAAATACTACCACTATGACCAGTGCTTTAGAACAATGGCAGTAGAAATAATGACTTCTGTAGGATGCAGAGAAACAGGGCAAGAGCTGGATTAAAGTCAAACTTGGAATTTCAGGACAGTAGGAAACATAATAAGTGATGACTATTTCAACAAAATGAATGTTTCTGGCTAAAATAATAAAAATTTACATCAGTAGAGAGAATTTAAATCAGTAGAGAAAAGAAGATATTTATTTTTTCCACTCTGCTAACACTGAGGACTGCTGGGTATAATTTTGAATTGCCTCAGAGCTGCTTACTGTAATCAAGTTCTCCCTTTTCACAATTCAAGAGCACTTCTGGCACCACCGGTGGGCAGGAATAGGTGGCGAAAGCTGCCAGTCTGACTTCTGGCTGAGAGGTCTCAGCTGGTACCTCAAGTCGGCTCTGAAAGTTGGCAGAAGAATAAGTTTGCCACCTGGCTAGTTAAAAAAAAAAAAGCTTGCTCCAGCCACTTTATTTGCATGTCCAAATTATAAGCAACCAAACATAAAATTTTAATGGCTTACAAACCCGGAAAAAAAAAAACAAATCCTTATAGAAATACTTTGTAATTTCTATTATGCTTAGTATTTGCATCATTAGGATGCCTTAGAAATAATGTTAAATTGATCTGTTCCATCAAAGACTTAGAATGTAGAGTATGTGCAATTTTTAAAATAAAATTTTGTCGTAAGAGTCAGGTTGGAGACTTGCACTGAGCAGAATTAAAGCACCAATGATTGCTTTTAGAATTTCCATACAGTTTAAAAGTAGGCACAATGTTCTTAATTCTCCTTTAAACTAGAGAAAACATGTGTTTGCTTGATAAGTGAAATAAGAGTTTTTGTTTAGCATTATTAGAGTATTGTTTTTTTTTTTTTAATAAATAAAAAACATTAATTCAAATGGTTGAGAGGATTTCAAGTTCTGGATTAAGGAGGCTTAGAAAAGAAGAATATCGAACAGCAAAATATGGACCCCAAACCTGAGATAATAAGGAAGCGCTGGATGAAAACTTTGACATTCTTCCCACTTCAAGAGTTAACAGTAATTGCTGCAATTAGCCTGCAGTAGAACTGTGTTTCTAAAAAGCCTTTAAACCTTTCTAGGTGTTCTAAAAGAAATTTAAAAGCATTTCTAAAGAGCTACAAATGCTTTTAGATAGTAATTTGTTTTGGTTATTCTTTTTTTGGTGACAGGTAGTCATGGCTCTTCCTGGAAGTTACCATTTTAGTAGGAGGTAGTTCTTGTTATTAGAGAACAATGGAAAACAGTGCCATGAGGGATGTGGTAAGGTCAGCTTTCCATGACCTAAAGAGATATGCTACTGGAAGATGCTCGTGTATCTATTTTTTCTTTAATCTTCAGTTTCAAAAGTTCTGAAGTGTCCGTGGAATAACATCCCCTGGAGTTTATTCCAATGTCTTAGATTTATTCTATTGGTGATAGGCAGACGGTTGAACTGGATGATCTTGTAGGTCCTTTCCAACTTTGGTGATTCTATGACTCCATGATTTACAGGGGCATGTTTTTTTAGTGCCTTGCTGAGAAGTAGCTCTGTAGTTCATGCTATTGTACATGATGCTTTCAGACAGCAGATCTCTCCTGCATAATAAATGAGCACAACATTGCATCATCACCCACTCTGAAATCTCCTTTTAAGCAGCTGTAGATTGTTATCCTACAGAAATAGAATTTTTTTTTTTTTTTTTTTCTGTTTGTTTCTGATTGCTTTTCAGGCTTCAATATTTTGCTTGTTTTGATCAGGAATCCTTTATGAGTCTATTATATAAAAGGAAGATGAAAATGTTAAAACAGGTTTTCACCTGTAAAATATGCAGTAGTAGGATTCTTAAGCTGAAGTTAGATTTTACTTTGAAATTTAAAGTGATAAACACAATTTTAGAAGTATTATTAATTATTAATTATTAGTTAGTGGCATTAATATACAATTAAAATAGAAGTTTTCATCAAGATAAGGTAATTTGTTTTGCCAGCAAGGTAGGCGAGTAATACTTTAGGAAAGCAGAATTTACACTTTTTTAACATTCTGACAGCCTAGTACAAGATGAAGTATTTCAACATCATTAGTTAAAATATTTAAAAGAAAAAAACAAGGTTAAGAAAGGACTACATTTCAAACGTACGAGATAACTTTGTATGAAATTGGAGACTGTTGGCAAGTACAGCTGCTAGACATCAGTAATAATTGCCAGTTCTTTGACTTCTCCCTAAGGTTAATAAAAAATAACCAATAGTAGCCACTGTTATCTTCAGTGTTTGATAGGTGAGCTTTAGCTTCTAAAGAATACTATTAATAAGCAAATACAGATAAACATCATGGTGTAATCAGTGAAACTTATACGGGACTGGCTTTTTTGACTTTCTCTTTAAAGATAGATGACCTGTCTGTAAAGAGATCTTCTTATGAAGAAATACTTAACCTGATCTTAGCCATAAAACAAAAGCTTTCTTGGGTTAATCAAAGTTTAGTGGAAAACAAAACTGATGTATGGAAATCTGCAGACTGCCATCTCAATATTAGAAAAACGAGTCTCCTTTTTGGAATGAATCATTTGACTCACACTGTAGAAGTTATATGTTCTGTTGTCTTCCAGGAGAATGTTCCCCTCGTGTTTTCTGACTTGATTCATGATTCACACATGATCATTTGCTGATCCTAAAAGAACAATGACCTTCTTCTTGAAAACATGCAGCCAGTACTGGAAGTGCTCAGAGGCAGCATGAGGGGAATACCAACTAGGCTCGAAACATAAACAGGAAATGCAGTACGGCTTGGTTTTGTAACACACAAGTCAAGAGGCAGCTTTGTCACTGCCTTGCATAATTAAGCCCTAAGTGAACTCAGCAACAAAAGGGAGAGGATGAAAATAATAATAAAAAAGAAATAGTACATAATTTCAATAAATGGTTCTACACTGGTTTTTCAGGCATGACTCTCTCATCCTCAGTGATTGCTCCTTGTAGTCAATTTGTTTTCAAATAATTTATTTTGGATAAATAAAATAATGTTTCAGGTTTTCTCCTGTGGAGCAACACAGCAACTTTTTAAACTGAAGTTTTCCTTACTAATAATGAATCACATTATTTGTAAGCAAGAAGGGAGGAAATAACCACTTGTTGGAAGAATAAGAAAGTCTTTTTAGCAAAATGCATATCCTCGGAAATGGGCTGGTTCGTATAGACTGTAATAATAATGAAAATAAATGTCAGTGAATTTCTAAGTCTTAAAATAGGTGGTGAACACTTAGTTCAAACTGTTATGAAAACTGACTTCAGGTTTTCATAGTTTCCCAGGATTTTCCTCAGTCTCTATTTGGTGAAATGGAGTCTTGTCTGGAGTGAGCTGTGTTGATGAGCACATTCCTGTTGCTCGACTGTAGTGTATCAAATCAGTTAAGAAAAGTGTGTCTTAAAAAAAAACCCGAACATACTACCACACCTTAGTGTTTCTTAATTTATCCTGGCAAGATAAACCACAGAGACAGATGACTGGCTTGGAGCAGTCCTTAGTTCAAGGGATGAACCCAAATGTGGTGGCGTTGTTCATCAGTCCTGTATACACTGCCTGCTGGAAAGAGGGTCAGCAGTACAGTGGTTTATGCAGCTTGGGAAAAAGAAAGCTTTTGTGTGAAAGAGCACCTTCTTCTGAAAACGACAATGAATTCCTTATGGTACAGTATTGAGAACATGCAAAGATTTTGGAGGGTTTTTACTGTATTGTTTAGATAGTTAGTTATATGCTGAGAATCTCCAAGGCTTTCAATTGGGCTCAAATATAATACAGTATCTTCCCTTCTACTATAGATAAATTTAGTCGTCTCATAGATGTTAGTAGAAGTAATGCAATATCTGCACAAATAAACACAAAAATCATCCCATAGTGATTTTTAAAATAGCAAAGAACTACGTTCTCACTCTGTTCAATACCACCTTCCCCTTGCCCTGTTGTTTTGAATTGCTGTTAATATAAATTATTTGAACGTTAGTATATAATTAACCTTTCATCTTTTCTCTTTTGATTTAAATATTGCCCAACTCCATTTGAACTATTGTATGAAAGCCAAAAAAGGGTTTACTAGTGAATACAAAATACATGCCTTTGTTGCAGTGTAAATTGAAATATCACGTTATCCATTCACTTGATATTTATTCTCGTAATTGCACTTTTAGTGTAAAGCACACTGAAGTTATCAGATACTGTGCTGAGTTCTGGTAGAACATGAGGTGTATCTGAATTAAGGTCAGAAATCATGACAATGTAAGAAAATGGTTCTGACAGCTTATAAAAAACTTCCGATACAGGTCCAGCTCCATCTTATTTTAATCGGCAGTGACATGCTCACCTCTACTGATCCTTCTGCTGGCCCCTCTGCTTCTCAGAGTGGAAATGCCTGGCAAATCCCAGCATGTTCATGAAGTGTGCTCCTTCCAGGCATGACTGAAGGGTTTCTGTCTTGATTCTAAGATGTTGTGTCTCTTAGTTCCTTCAGAAAGTGTTTATACTGTATCATTTCTCTAAAGAAATGCTGTCAAGATGAAAAATGAAAGGCCTGGCAATAAGAAAAAAAATTAAGACTGTGAGAATCTGATTTAGTTTTATATCTTCAAAAATTGATGATGAACAACTGCAGGTATGGTATTTGCCTAATACTGCAAAGTGTCGATTTCTTTGAATGATAAGATGCACCCAAAATTCTTACACTGTAAGAGAATATATTTCCCCTTACTTTAGTTAATCATAAGTCTTACTTTGTTGAGCTAACATCTCATCATTCAATCTCCACTCTTTCTACTGTTGTGATTTCTTCCTGATACATATGTTTAGCTCATACTCATATGTCAGTGCTCCCAGCAGTGGTTAAAAGGAGTCAGGCATCTCATCTTTCAACCAGACATCAGGAAACAAAGACTGGGGAAACAAAACTTGTTTTAAAGCAACTTGCTAACCATCAGATTGGAATGTTGATGACTTTCTAGGAGATTTTTGGTTTCCTTTCATATTTAGTCCTAAAAAGGGTTGCTACAAAAGTAACGCTTTTTATTTTATTATGTTGGTCCTCAATGTCAGAGGCAGATATTGGTGGTATGGTAGTACAGCTTGAACCTTCCACCAGTATTCGGTTACACGTTGTTGCCATGTGACAGATGGCAGCAGAGGGGCAGTCTGACAAAGCAGTGTCTGGAGGTGTGTATGAAGCAAAGGTGTTTCAGTGAATTCCTCCATGTGGAAAAAAATGCACCCACTGACATTCATCGACATCTGCTGAATGCTTACAGAGAGCAAACGGTGCACGTGAACACAGTGAGGAGGTCTGTGGTATGTTTCTGCACTGGCAAAAGCAACAGTGGGTCACCTCTGCTGGTGCAGATTTTTATGAGTGCTTCATGCAGGCTTTTGTTCATCCCTTGTGAAAGCACCTAACTAATGGTAGTGACTATTGAAAATCACTGTTTTGTAGTTGAGAATGTGCTCTGTCAAATAGTATTATTGTTCTCTTTGTATCTGTTGTATCTGTTGTTGTTACCATGAAAATAAACAAGTGGCATTACTTCTAGAACAACTTACATATTCAGTATGTGAAATTATGAACAAGGGAGAAAAAATAATATGTCTTATGTGTTGTTCTTATGACATAGTATCTATCAAAATACTTAGCCTTTGTAGGCATAATTACAGCTGGGCAACCATTTTAGCTGTAGTAATTCTTACAAAGGGACAGGAAAGCAAAATGGCAGGAAGAAAGAGAAGGGACAGCATTAGTTACAATAATGTTTTATTTTTTCCAAAAGAATTTCAGTTTTTCTTTAGAAATCTTGACAAAGTTTCAAAATTTCAGAGCTGATATGTGGAATTGTGTTGAGTAAATTAAACTTTTGTTTTTGTTGTTCTCAGCAATCAGAAAAAGACGATATTTCAGTTGCTGTTTATTACTGATGAAGCAGGAAATACTTGTTAAACTCCCAATTTTCTTTGTTCCTTTTTATTCTTTTCTTCCATACAACTGAAGGAAATAAATGTAAAATGTTAGAAATACAAGTGACAGCCCTACCTGTGACATAAGGGCAGATTTTGCAAAAGGAATTGTATCTAATGTGACAAAAATACAACCCAAGTGGAATTTTGACATTAGATCATAATAATAAAGAAGAAAGATATGAAAGATTCTTCTCACAGGAATCTTTAGACAATTCGAGTTTCACTTGTACTTGAGCACATATGCAGGTACCTAAAAGGTCGTGGACATGCAACAGTTAATTAACTGCATTTTGCTTTCCAAAATATTCCCAAGAAGTGCATTTCCAAAACCCCTGTGAAGATATTCTTGAAACAGAATTTCATCATCTCATACATAAATATTTGTGCTGTGAAGACTGTCACATAAATAAAGCTTGGAACACAATGAGACAATAAAGAAGAGGTATGTTATTTTTATAGATAAGAAATATTTCCAGAAAGTTGAAAATTAAAAATATGTTTTTTTTTCAGAGTATAGAAATGTAGACTGATTATTTCACTGTGGAGAATATTGCTTCCTAAATTGATACATTTTACCAGGGCTGATGCAAAAGTAACGTCTTCAATTTTATTATGCTGGCCCACAACGTCAGAGGCAGATGTTGGTGGTGTGGCAGTATAGTTTGAGCCTTATTGCCAATATCCCATTACATGTTGTTGCCATGCGACAGATGGCAGCAGAGGGACAGTCTGACAAAATGGTGTCTGACACGGAAGTGTGAGTAAAGCAAAGAGGTATCAGTGAATACCTCCATGTGGAAAAAATTGCGCCCATTGACATTTATCCATGCTTGTTGAATGTTTCTGGAGACCAAACAGTGGATGTTTGGGCATAGTGTGGTGATGAGTGGTGCATATCAGCAGTGGCAACAGAGATAGTGGGTCACCTCCTCTGGTGGAGATTATTACAAGCCCAGCATGCAGGCTCTTGCTCATTGCTCGTGAAAGTGCGTAGCTAATAGTGGTGACTGTGTTGAAAACTACTGTTTTGTAGTTGAGAATGTGCTCTACCAAATAGCGTGCTTTGCATCTGTTGTATTTCCGTGGAAATAAATAAGAGGCATTACTTTCAGAACAGTCTACAACCATTTCTGCAGTAGGGCAGATTTTTGTTCTGCAGACTCTGTTTAGAGCTAGTGTCCCAAACTTGCCCTGATGTAACTCAACACAGATCATTGAACACAATGTAGTCTGTACTGATTTTAGAAACTATCAGCCTGCGCTGAAGAGTTATTTCTATTTTCTCTTTTTGAGAGGAAATTGTACTGATATGTGTCCCAAACGGTTTGACAGTATCATTTTTGAAACTATTTACATTCCTGACAGTGCATAATAAAATTTTTATTTTTTTTCTTTTGTGACTTTTTTATTGCTCACTTTTGAAACATCATGCTTTTATTATCTTTCAATCCTGTTATCAATCGTGAGCAATAAGATGACTGTAATGACCAGTTTTAATAAGGCTATTACAGGTTCCTATGTTGAATTGATGTACGTAAGTGTAGTAAAATGGCTTATGAGGGGTAAACAGCTGAGTGATATCACATTCATATCCTTGGAGATGAAGTAATTGTATATGAGAAATAAATAATTGAGCAAGACATAGTTGGGTGGCTTCAATTTCTAAACTAAGTAACAGCTATGAGTCTGTTGGACACTGCAGGGCTGTATAGTACAGATTCAGGCACTTTATGGTTTGATAACATACGATACTTCATAAGCATATGTGCTTTCATGGGAGCTTACACAGGTATTGGTACGGAGACAGTTCTTACCAGTAGGAGATGGAGAAGGTGGTGCCTGGCACAGTCTTATTTCTCCTCAGAGAGGCATGCCAGGTGTGCTTTGAAGCCTGGCATGGAGGTTGGCTGTGCTATGGTGGCTATGTACGTTCGTCCACTTAGTAGTATGAGCCCAGACTTATTTATGGGCAAATGTGCCTCAGATGCAACTGATCAAATACCACCGAGGCAGCATTTAAGGACCTGCATTTACCTTTGGATTCTGTTTGTATTAACAGTTGGCAGCGTAAGCACTTGTTGGCTGTTTTTTCTCTTGCTTGCTCTCTCGCTAGCATCCTTGCTACTCAGCTACTTGGACAGTGATATTTTCTGAGGGATACATTTGTTTTCAAAACCAGACTATGCATGACTAAAATAACCCACTATTCCCCATTAGAACACTCAGTGTTTGCTCTTGGGTTTTTATGGAAATCAGAAATTCAGAAATCAGTATTTTTGTGATAAAGTTAAATACATCAAACTGACTCCCTAAATGGCTGCTCATTTAATTTCAAGTAGATATTTTCTTTCTTTGCAAATTCTGTCAGAATTAATGGGTAGATTTAGAACTTGATTTTAATTTTGCACTATAATTTATTAGGAAATTAATTATATGAATCCTATTTGCAAAAGTCTGCTGTTCGTCACATAGAACTTCGCTTTGAACAATAGTCTGAGCAGAAGGAAGCTCCCTTAGCCTTGCACTCCAGCCAACCACAAATTATAAAATCATATTACTAAATCACATGTAGTGTAATATAGTATAGTCAGAGTAGTATGATAATATAGTCAGACAGCTTTTAGTTGTCTCACAGCAACATACAAAAGTCATGAAATATATTTAATACTGCTTTTTTCACCTCTTCTGTGAGACTGTATTTGCATTGCTGTCATTAAACTGTAAAATTCTTTAATAAGATACCTTTGTTTTCATTCACTTACACTGAAGAAAGTGAGCATGCTTGGATCATGGAAAAAAAATGCTAATTAAGACAAAGATATTTAAAAAATGAACATCAAGATCCATGACACTACGAATAATAAACCCCTATAATCTAACAGGAATGACTTTTCTGCTCTTTTACAATGCTTTCATGAGATTTCTATAGACAAGAAGCTTGCTGTGTCGAGAAGTCACTTGCCAAAATATAAAGGTATTTACTCTATCTTACTAAGGCAAGTGGAAATCAATCTGAGCGTTTTTTATAGCATCTTGATATACGGTAGCTGGTGCATTATAAATCCATGGTGCTAGCATAAAGAGTAGTAATTTAGTATATTTAGTATATTTCAGTATATTTAGTATTTAGTAAGTATATTTAGTCACTAGGTTTCTTTGGGGTAAAACGATGACTGAACAACACTTTGAAATATAAGCAGACACCTCTGTTGCTCATATCTTTCTCTGCTCAGCTAGACATGGTTGGTTTGGCCTCTGAGAACCATGCTGTATGCAGAAACTACCTGAAATTTAGCTCAGACCAAAAGGAATAACAAAATGATGTAAATGTCAGTAGAGTTCCTGCACAAAACCCTCTCTTTCATTTTCAGTATTTATTTTTCCTTTTTTTTTTTTACCTATCTGTATTTGTATCGTATAGTATTCTTCATGAAAATGAAAACAAGAATTATCATGAACCTTCCAACGATAGAAGAACAGATGATAATAATCATACACTGTTCACATCCTTTTTATAAACTGCCATCAGAAATGTCTATGGATTATGCACTTACTCTATGAAATTACAGTTCTGTATGTATTGCAGAGTTAAAACATAGGAGAATCTCTCCTGTATGTTTTAGTTTATTTTTTATGTTGGCATATATTACAATATACAAAAAAAGATTTCTTGACTGAAACAAGCCAAACTCTTTGACTACTGTATTGACATTTATGCTTGACAAAGTTCAGGCCTGGGAGCTCTTGCACAGCAAGTTAAAAGGCCGACATCAGCCTCTGACCCAAAAGGAAACATTTCAATTCAGGCTCAATCAATTGAAAATGCAGGACAAAATAGGCCTTTAAATGACACAGGCTGCATTACAAGATACACAAATACTTTCCATCAAGCTGAGCTAATTCAGGTTTGCATTTCAGCTATGTAGGTAGAATAATTGTAATTTATTTATGACCTATTAAGCAGATTGTTCCACTGTGTAAGAAATCTTAATTAGGACTATTGTTTTTAGCAAGGAATCTTGCACTTTTCTTTCATTTCCTGTCATCAAAGGTGCAAAAGGGAAGGCTTTCAGTTTTGTTTTTCTTTAGTTTGTTTTGCTTTTTTTTGCCTTGTAGTCTACTGAATGTCAAGAGGCCATACGCTCCCATTGAAAAAAAAAAAAAAAAAAGTCAGCTTTTTGAAGTCTTCAATAAAATTTCTGAAATATAATAAAGGGTTTATTTTTTGAAATGCATAGTTCCCTGATGAAATTCTGATTCCTGAGGGACCTATAATGCCAAACCACCCATAAGGGCTGCTATAATACAAGCAAATTTATTGAGGGGGAACTGAGCATAGGGGGAACAGCATTAACTAATGCTTGGGAGGTTAATGTGTGCTTCAGGGCCTCATGAAGAGACAATACTACAAGTAGAAAGTCTTCCTAACTCAATTCCATCCACCCTTCTGGCCCTGCTGCTTCCCCTAAATAGGACATGCAGTGGCCCTAGACTTTTTGGGTTGCAATGGCATACAGATCACAATCCAAATTAGTAGACATGGCTACAGATAACGTTATAGACAAGTAGTCAAAGGATAAGGAAAATAAGATTTAGAAACATTGGCTTAGAAAAGTATATTAATAAAATGAAGACAGTAGTCCAAATGCTGTGCAAAATGGCCCAATGCCAGCATCTTGCATTGATGCACGGTTACTTGGACTCGTTTAATCAACAAAATTATTCCCAGAACAATCACCCTTGGGCAGGAAGAGACAGCAGATTATAGTAAATATGCTGTGAATTACATTACCCTTTTCTGTTTGTTTGTTTGTTTGTTTGTTTTTTTCCCAGTGAAATCATCCATTTAATTTCTTCTATGTAATCTTGACACTATAATGAATGGCCAGGATTGTACGCTAACACGGTAGACTTGTCAGCTTTCCATGGGATGTTTTGTACTTTGTACATATGAGCCTTAGCCACTGCTGAAGATCTGGACAGCAGAGTCCTGTACTGTAACACGCACATGGACCAGAATTTCCACTTGCCTTCCATTAGGTTTGACCTTAAAGCATCATTTGCTATGAAAATTCAGTGTGATGTGATTGAGGTTAGTCAGTTTCTTAGTTGCGTGGCTGTGCTTGCTTGATTCCTATTCTTTTATTTTATTCAAACATTTTTATCTTAGATTCACAGCACAAATAAATATATATACCATTTTTGCTTGTGTCCCGTGACTTTGCTTTTGCTACTTCCCAATCATAAAATTACCTTTCAGAGGAGCGTGAAATGAGGTAAATACACATTCATGATCTCCCCGTGTGGTCATGTTCTTTATCTCTTTTTGTGAGAGAGAAACAGCAGGGCTTGGAATGTGATAGATCTCAGAGTAGTGCCCAAGCAGCCCTGGTGGAAACCTCTGTTCTTTCAGATAGATTAGTAAAAGCAATAGGGTGGATCCATCTTATTATGGGAAAGCGTATTATGGCAGATTAATACAGTTAGTCTGAATAACAATATAAAGCTGGGAGATATGCTTCCTAGGTTCAGGCTAATGGACTGTGAGCCCCAGAAAGGAGTGCAGGACACTTCAGTGGGAAATCTAAAAGAAATGAAGGTTTCCACTAAGGCTGAAAAGTTTCCTTATATGGGGGCTGAAGTGTTCTGCAGCTGAAAGTATAAATTTTATTTTTTTCAAGAGAAGCTTACTTTCTTTCTAACCTCAGTTTTTTTGAAAATTAGGAGCAAAAGCTACTTTTTACTTTTTTAGGATGCAAACAAAGAGATAGTGGGTCAAAGCTCACTCTTGTCATAGTATTCTATTTCTTCACTATAGATTTTATTTCTGCATAATTTGATATTATCTAAACTGATTTGTTTAAACTGTCATGTCATTTTCTAAATGAGTCCTTCCAAAAGAATATTGACTGTTGACTCTTTTCCTCCGAGGCTTTCAGGTGTGTTTTCAGCAGTGCCTCTAGGGCTTTTTGTTTCTTCTTATAACTCAAAAGAAATCTTGCATGTGCATTCTTTCGTTCTTTCTCTTTACATTCATCAAAAATGAACAAAGGACAGTGTGGACAGTGAGTTACAGTCATACATAAATCATATGTCTGTTTCAAGTTATTATTGTGAGAACTACTTTGTTGAGGCCTCTTTAGTATATCAGTACTATGAAAGTCACTGGGGGTGCTACAAAGAAGGAGCAACCCTTTGTTGTTGTGACTGTTTGATTATCGTGGCTATGCATGGGAGATTGTGTTCTGATGACATACATCTTCGAATACTGGGTCACATAAACACATCCTACCAGATCCCTGTGCAAACATTCATCCCTCTGTAGGATCTGGAAGGTCTCCTTGTAACGGCTAACAACATCCACTAGCTTCCTGGGGCTCCAGAAATGCTAGTCAGCAGCTCTAGTCTGCAGCACATTTATTACTCTCTGACGTGCTGAAGACAGCCTGTTACAAATAGAACTGCCTAGTGAAAAATGCTGTTCCAGTGTTTTATAATAAAGTGCACCAATTAGATGCATTCATTAGGACAAACTGCTTGTCTTTTCTTATATTAGATCTTTTAAAAGGCACAATGCATTTCATAGCTCGTTCTGCTCTGTATTATTATTAATTGAACAGAGCACATTACAAAGTTTTAATCCAATAACTGTAAATACATAATGAATAATATTTCCTTGGAGGCTGTCGGGGTTGCAGCAATTTCCTCTACAGCTCTGCATGCTCAGAGTAAGATGTATGATCATAAACTTGCTCTTCCCTTACCATAGGTTCCCCACAGGTACATCAGGGACACCTTTTGGACAAGGAATGCTGCACGTGCAGTAAAAGACAAAAGTCTTTTTAACAAATTATTTGTTAAAAAGCAAATCAGGAGCCAAAGTTAAAATGCGGCCTTTCAATTTTTTTCTTGTTGAAAAGGGTCCCATGCACCAGTTCTTCATGTTGTCTTGGAGATCCCTGGATGCCAAAAGGGAAACAATGTTTTAATTTTAGCAGCATGAGAATTCCTAAGTGTAGCGTATTATTTATAAAGGGCAAATGGCAAACACTAAATGAAGACAAAAGGAAACATTATGTTCCTCTCTGGGGGAGAGCAACATTATTGTACAAGGTTGTGATTGAGCATACTAAGATGAATTGAGCTGCTGTTTCTACTGACAAGCACATTACTTTTTGGATTCCTATGTATGCATGAAAGAGCTTTCACTCCCCAATTAAGCTTAATGAAACGAATGTGATCTACATCAGAAGGACCCTAATTCAAAACTGCAGGTGATTGTGTAAAAGATAACTGTAGGGTACATGGAAGAGATTCCTGTTTTTATATTGCATACTATTTCCCTTTAGAATAAGTACTTGTAGCAACTCGTGCTTGGCAGTACTCAAGATGCTTAGCAGAGCTAATCAGCTTGAAGAAAAGAAATACAGTATTTGAACCACTAATGTAGTCCTCTAACTTTGAATTCTGAGCTATTTTCTGGCCATTCAGCATGAAGGTCCCTGTACATATCCTTGTATCTGTGTTTGTTAACCTACTGAAAGTTATAGGAACATGAATTATTTTCAGAAATTCAAATTTAATCAATGAGATCTGGTTTTCATAGATTGTAGGCCTAGACCTCCTAATACTTAGTGTCATAGTATTCTTTTCCTAAGACCTGATCCTGTGACATTTCAAAACAATAAGAGAATTTCGAGAGGAGTTTTGCATCTGTCTCCTTTTCCCTTGAAAATATCTCACAGCTTTGAAGATTCTAGCGGAGTCAGATTGTAGTGAAAAGAAGCATTAAGATATATATGAAGTGGTTAAGAATAAGAAAAAGGAAAAGTATTAAAATGTAGTAGCTACTGAGAAGCTAACAGCCTTGGAAGTGTTTCTCAAAACTAACAACAAATCTTAAATTTGCTATTCATTGGTTTTCATATCAATAATGCATTATGTTGCTAAGCGCTGTTAAGGACTCTGTAGATATCTAGGATTATTATGGTTTCATTCTTCATTTTCTATCGCTTCACCATCTTTCTATTAACTGTATGCTGATGAATCTGCAGAAACACAGTGCTATAACACATAACCTTGAAGCAGGGACAGTAAAGTAAGAGTTGTACTTTTTCTAAATAAAGTACTTCTTGAAAGTTTTGAAAACAAAACAGGGATGTGTGCCTTTATCTGGCACAGTAAGATCAAATATTTATTCCCTTAGATTAAAATGGTTTTAGTCTTTACCTAAGCCAAGAAGGAGAATTCATAAATTTTATGACTCTGAAGGTTTCATTGCTGAGGGCATATTCCATAAAATTGTTTCTCTTGGTATAACTAAGTATGCTTTAGACCAAAATGTATCATTGAAAAGAAGTGGATGATTGAAAAGAAGTGGATGAAGATGAAATTTAGGCATCTAAATACTAATAGACTTGATGCAATAATAAGCCTCTGTAATATGTCACATCAGCAGATATTAAAAAAAAAAAAAAAAAATGGAAACACCTGAGATTATAGAATTTAGTTCTGCTCTTCAGAGCCAACCCACAGATTTTCTTGTAGTGAGAAGGAGAAATGAGTGCTTATGCATGGAAACGTAATAATAAGAAAATCAACATTGAGCATCTGAACCAATGAACGAAATGAAATGCTCGAATAAATTCTTCCTTCCTTCCTTCCTTCCTTCCTTCCTTCCTTCCTTCCTTCCTTCCTTCCTTCCTTCCTTCCTCCCTCCCTCCCTCCCTCCTTCCTTCCTTCCTTCCTTCCTTCCTTCCTTCCTTCCTTCCTTCCTCCCTTCCTCCCTCCCTCCCTCCCTCCCTCCCTCCCTCCCTCCCTTCCTTCCTCCCTTCCTTCCATCCTCCCTTCCTCCCTTCCTCCCATCCTCCCTTCCTCCCATCCTCCCTCCCTTCCTTCTTCCCTTCCTCCCTTCTTTCTTCCCTTCCTTGATGGAATGTGGACTGCGTAATAGGACATGATTCTAGGTCATTGAGACTAGTGTCTAATGACTTTATCTTTTTACCTACAAAATCCAAATAAATTTTTTAAAAATCCAAAACATTTCATGGATGGTTTAAAGTTTATTAAAGAAGAGATTCTTAAAATCCAGGTTGCACTTATTTCACAATCATTTGTGTGTAAGTTTCAAATTTAGTGTAACACACTTTTCTCCATCTGACTTTTCAGTGCGTTGAACACTTAATTCTCTTCAGCAATTTTGAAAATCTCAATTTGTAGCAATTATGGTAAGAGCCAGTACTTGACAGAAAGAAATAAGAGTTAGTTAAGTTAAAGAAATGTACCTAGAGTCCTTTTAGAATAATGAGTACACCCAAATAAAAAGGGAGTTCTTGCCAGAATTCTTCAACCCCCTTTTTCAATTTGCATATTAAATTGTACATCTACCAGTTCTGTTAATTCAGCAAAATAAGAACTTCTTCTAAAAGTAATTGCATTATTAGTCTACCTTGGCAGTAATGATCCTAAGATGAAGGTAGCAAGTAATCATAATTCTAGCAGTGTCTTTTTTTTAATAATTACTTATAAAATTCCGTTGTTCCTTTTGTACTCTGAGAACTTTCCTCTCATCTTTTGCACTGTGCCATATTGAAGCCAAAAGGCAGATTTCTGCTAAAAACAGAGATTTCTCAGAATTCTTTTTGTTAATACTTGTTCAGCATGTCTGAAGCCAATATTCTCACACATTTTCAGTTGCAAATTAATTTAATGGGCATTATTTTCATTTTCTTTAAACTTTTTGACTAGTTCTTCTGCTTTATGCAATATGAAAATTGCAATAATACTCCTCTCTATAAAAGCTTAAACTAATTAAGACAGGAGGAACACTGGGGAAGAAATAACAAAACTATGACCTAAGAAACAAGAAAAAAGCAACTACCTCTCCCTCCCTGCCTCTCCCTAGCTGTGGCTTTCACAGAAATAACAGTTTTTCAGAATCTGATAAACATGAGTAGCACAGTAGTTTCCAACTAACATTCTAGAAGTTTTTTCTTGGTCTTCATTCTAGGTTTCTTTTCACATTGGTCAAGTAATAGATAGTAATTTTTGTTAATATTATAATATTCCCTGTTATCTCCTTACCACCTATGAAAGAAAAATTATGTTGGGTTTTATTCTGACCACCTCTATCAATAAAAATAAATTAGATTATCATGGGTATGAATTTAGGTGAAAATTTTTGTAGCCAGTCCTAGGAACATGAAGCCTATTATAATCTTTCACCAGATTTTCAGCTGTTGTTTATTGTATATGTTGACCAGAGGCTAGTAAAAGCAGTTCTTGATCACAGATCTTATATGTTTAAACTGAAATAAAATGTCCACTTTACAGTTTCTTTTTTTATCAGCTAAAAAAAATGCTGAACTTGTGTAAATGTAGAAAACTAAAAAAAAAAAAGCAAAACAAAACAAACAAAAAAAAACAAACAAAAAAAAAAGGAAAAAAAACAAACAAACAGAAAGAAAAATGTTGTAACTGCTCCAGTGGATACAATGAGGCAATAAAAAGGAATTCCTTTTCATCCTGTTTGTTTGATTTCTTACCATACATTGTTGAATTTTAAGAGTAATTCCCTGGCCTACAAAGAAAAAATGTGCCACTATAATTTAGAATGCAAACTCATTTTTTTATTTTAAAACAAATTAGAACCACAAGAAAGGTAGAGAGATCAATGTGAACATTGTATTATTATTTGTATTTTCCGCACCTGTCATTAGCATCATTTATTTCCTCTAGGTCATGCAAGCATAAAACAGTAATTGCTTCCTTTTATTTAGATATGTCATTCATTTTACAACTACAGAAATTAGAGAATTTAACATAGATTTTAAAAGAGGAAATTAAATTATATAGTTTACAAATTTTCTCTTTTTAATTCTAGAAATGTCATACTACTGGCTTCAGGTTTTTACCTAACATGCCTCTATTTAGTACACATCAGTACATACAACATACTGATGGAAATGCTGCTTTGTCCTGTACTGTCTTCTTTCACCTTTTGATTTTTTACAAATACGGAATTCACAGAAAAATTCTGATTTAATGTTTTTAATGGTGTTGGCGATGGAAATGTTTTCCATGCGCATGCACAAGCTAATAACCAATCTAATACAATCTAATATCAAACAGAGGATTATAATTAAGTTTTATGGTTTTTTTTTATTATAATTATTCTTGTCTTATTTTTTCCTAAACAAACAGAATATATTCTGCTTTCACTACCCTAGGGAATATTAACTTAAAGGGTTGCACTGAAATCTGAGGGAAGCAGGGGAGTGGGCAGAAGAGCTATTGAAAGGAAAATAGAAGATGACTTGAGAAAAACAAAACCAGTATTAAAGGTAACTGTTCTTCAATGAGCAGTGTTGTGGAGGCAGCATTTGTTCATCTCAATAGTCTAAAATAAGCAAAATTTTTTAAGCAGTACTGTACATTACTAAGAGAGTACTTATATAGCCTTGACTAGGTACAAGAATCATTTAATAGAATCAGGTTTTTTTGTTTGTTTGTTTGTTTTTGTTCCACAGCACCCATAAGCTAAATGTTCACAAATGGCATCCTGGGACTGCCAGAAACAGATTCACATTGACCTCAATATGTCACCAGAAAGGCTTTCTGGCAATTCTTTTGTTTCCCATATGGCATTGTATTGTATTGGAAGCACAAGTGTTCTCTTACTTCTTTAGTCAAGCAAACCACTCATTTTTATTGTTACAAAAGATTTATTCATGTCACAATTATTTACAAAGAAAGTAGTATTTATTTTACATCAGATAGTCCAATGAAACAAATTTATAGTTTGATGAGCTGTGGTTAGATTGGAAAGCTGAATTAGACAAGATCAAACTTATCCTGTCATGTAAAATAGATGTTAATCACATTTATTCAGCTGGGTCATTAAAGTATTGGAGAATCCTACAGTCAGAATTTGTGGATTAGCATGGCTGACTCCCAAAGATATAGTAATTATATTAAAACTAAGTGTATATATGGAGATGCGTTTATATATGTTTTGGAGTGTTCTTTTGATTCCTGTAGTTGTGATCATTGATATGACTGATGGTTCAAAAAAGTATGCCAGAAAAATGGGAAGGGAGGAGTAGTGGAAAAAGATCAGTTAAGAGAGAATCATGAACATCGTTAATAAAACTAAAATTCTGAAGTCTTTCATTAGAGGAATTCAACTTCTGTTTGTACTCTTTTGAAATATCAGCATCTCATTGACATTTTTAATTTTTCTAAATTTGTGGTTTTGTATACAATCATTCTTAAGGAAAAAAAAAAGATTAAATGATTGAAATTTTATGATATAATTATATGAATATTACATATTCATATTTCACCCAAATAGTACTACTCACAAAAGAAAATATCCCCTAGTTTACTTCAAACTATTTGTACGTGCTAGATATTCTTAGATTGACCACTGCAGTTTTCCTCATATTGCCTTTACTGATGCAAGAATAAAGAAGTTGCTCACTGATGTAAATTGGAGAACTTTCATGAAGTGAAGCTCTATCTGAGTTAAATTTTCAGACAAAATTTTACAGTAAAGTTTTCAGAAATAGTTCACTGTATGCTCTTAGGAGAAGCCAGTATCAATACTGTGTTTGAACAGGATTTAGAACTGTAAATTCATATTATTCTTTTTTCATTTCTGCAGTCAGGTTAGTTGATGAAGTCTAAAAATTAGTTAAAATTTGAAAAGGAACCTCTCACGTTTGAGAATGCTATGGTAATACCAAAGATGATCAAAACAAAGTTTTGGCATGTCAATAATGAACAGCTAAATCACAAAAGTATCAAAAGTTATTAAATATTTCTAATTAAATGACAACTGGTGAACACCAGATAATTTGCGGGAAATAAAAACAGTATTTTTACAAGTATTGTTTGAGTTTGTCAGCTATGAAACCCCTCTTATTGTTGACTCTAGATTTCTTTGTTGCAATATTTATAAACCTCCTCTCATGTGTCTTTTAAGGAAATATGAATTAGCCAAATAATGAAGCTAAAATTGTAATCTGTTTGATAGTTGTTTGAATAGAAAATCAAAAACTTGCTGTTTTCCAGCAGCCTTCTGGAGACTGCCTTCTTTTACCAACAGGTACTCATTTTATTACTTGTAAAGATAAAGACTAATTAAATGCTACACAGCCTTTCAGTAATTCAAAAGCTCTACTAATGAGGAGTCCTATCCTGTTACAGAAGTTACAACACAGGCAGGTCTGAGGAATAAGCTCAGCCCCTAAGAAGAGCTGCAAATGACACAAACACCATCCTGGCAGCTGCCATCTCCTTTTGCTCTTGCGCCCATATGCTGAGGTGTTTGGGTGCATCTTGTGTCAGAAATGCACAGCTCCTCTGGGCAACCTCCAGTGCCTTGCCACCCTCTGAGTAAAGAATCTCCTTCTAATATCTAATCTACATCTTCCCTCTTTTACATTAAACCAATGTCCTATCACTGTCTTCCCATGTAGAAAGTCAGTCTCCCTCTTTTTTATAGCTCTCTTTAGGTACTAAAAGACTGGAATGAGGTCTCCCCAGAGCCCTCTCTTCTAAAGGCTGAAGAAGCCTAGCTCCCTTTTTTTTTTTTTTTTTTTTTTTTTCAGAAAGATGTGATTTCAAGCAGGTCTGATTGTGTGCACAGCACATTGCATGAATGTGCATTAGGTTGTGTATATGTTTACATGTGTGTATATCATAGAATCATAAAATCATACAATCACCAAAGTTGGAAATTACCTCTAAAGATCATCCAGTCCAGCCATCCACCTATCACCAATATTCCCAACTAAACTACGTCCCTCAGTACATCTAAACATTTCTTGAACATCTGCAGGCACAGTGACTCTACCACCTCCTTGGACAGCCTATTCCAGCACCTGAGCACTTTCTCAGAGAAGATGTATTACATAACGTCCATCCTGAATCTCTCTTGGTGCAACTTGAGGCTATTCCTTTAGTTCTATTATGAGTTATGTGGAAGAAAAGGCTGACTCCCACCTCACCACAACCTCCCTTCAGGTAGTTGTAGAAAGCAATTAAATTCACCCCTGGGTCACCCCTGAGCCTCATCTTCTCCAGACTGAACAATCCCAGTTCTCTCATCCATTCCTTATAAGGCTTGTGCTCCAGACCCGTCACCAGCTTTGTTGCCCTTCTCTGAATGTGTTCCAGGGCCTTGGTGTCTTTCTTGCAGTGAGGGGTGTACAGGGGGATGATTGCTTCCCTGGTCCAACTGGCAATGCTATTTCTGATACAAGCCAGGATGCCACGGGCTTTCTTGTCCACCTTGGCACACTGCTGGCTCATATTCAGCTGAGCATTGACCAATATCCCCAGGTACAGGTACTTTTCTACTGCACAGTCTTCCAGCTGCTCTGTCCCAAGCCTGTAGTGTTGCCCTGTAGGGTTGTTGTGGCCGAAATGCAGGGCCTGGCACTTGGTTTTGTTGAACTTAATCCCCCTGGCCTCAGCCCAGCTATTCAACCTCTCCAGATCCCTCTGTAGGGCCTTCCTACACCCAGGCAGATCAGCACTTCCTGCCATCTTGGTTTCATCTTCAAATTTACTGAGGTTGCACTCATTGCTGTCATTCATGTCATCAGTAAAGATACTGAACAAGACAGACCCCAATACTGACCCCTTGGGAACACCACATGTGACTGGTCACCTGGATTTGACTCCATTCACCACCACTCTCTGGGCCTGGTCTTCCAGCCAGTTCTTTATCCAGCAAAGACTGTATCGGTCCAAGCCATGGGCTGCCAGCTTCTTCAAGAGAATACTGTGGGAGACAGTCTCAAAGGCTGTGCTGAAGTCTAGGTAAACTACATCAACAGCCTTTCTCTCCTCCATCAGGTGGGTCACTAGATCATAGGAGGAGATCAGGTTGGTGAAACAGCATCTGCCTTTCATGAACCCACACTGGTGAGTCCTGATCCCCTGGTTGTCCTGCACATGCTGTGTGATCTCTCTCAAGACGATCTGCTCCATAACCTTACCTGGTACCAAGGTCAGGTTGACAAGCCTGTAGTTCTCCAAATCCTCTTTATGGCCCTTTTTGTAGACAGGAGTCACGTTGGCAAGCCTCCAATCCTCTGCGACCTCTCCAGTTGACTGGGAATGCTGATAGATGATGGAAAGTGTCTTCATTATCACCTCTGCCAGTTCCCTCAAAACCCTCTGGTAGATCACATCTGGTACCTTGGACTTGGCGGCAGTCCGGGTGGAATAGTAGATCTCTAACTGCTTCCAACTGAACTGTGGGTTGTTTATTTTGCTCCCCATTTGAGACTTCCAGGTCAGTTGGGAGAGTACCCCAAGAATAATTGGATATGTGTATATGTGTGCATGCAGTACTCATTGAGACCTGCATATTCTATATGCCACCCATGATGATGTCCATGGATAAGTGAGCCCAGTTACAAACTTCTGGTTATCCAGCTATCTGTGGCTGCTATTTCTGACCACTCCAAATGATAGCAATACATGTGAGGAAGGTGAGGAAGGATTATTTTTTTAATTTTACGATTTGGGCATCAAGTGCGCTCAAGGTTATTCAAGCTCAGTGCTGGGTTTCTTTAAATGAAAGCAAAAGAAGGGTTAATACTTCATCGGTAAGGGTCTGGATTGATATTTGAGCATGAAAAGCAAGACTCAATTAAAAGCGAACCTTTTCAAATTATATTTTCTGTGAGCTTGTGCCAACTTGATTACAGAAACTGCTTTTGTACTGATCTGGTTTGTAAAATGCCTTCTTGTTTTAAATCTAATACACGTGCTTAAATTAAGTGACATGCATATATTGTATATACTAGTTTTCTTTCAGTATTGGTGATTCTGTCATTCTTTCTGTTCTGGAAAAATATTTTTAGGAAGAAAAAAAATGACCTTTATTTAAGAACACTTTAAAACACTTGAACACCAAAAAGGCATACAAAATGGAATTTGGTTGTTGGTTATGGTGTTGATTTTGTATCACAAAGTAAGACTACTAAAGAATCTTACTGCTGGGACCTGCAATAGACTGAGCATTGCTGTAGCCTGTTAATTAGAATCATAGCCATCATAAACACACTGATAGTTATTTCCTTATGTGAAAGATGATTAATTCTCTGACTTACTGATAATCCACTGATGAAGTACAGTCCTCATGATGTTCCTCACCACCGATATGGGTTATGTTCAGAGGAAAACTGGTAACCGAGCAGCTTGCTGTCATCTGGATGTGATAGGGGGTCATCTAGAAATGCCATGCCTGTGCATCTATACGTTCACTACAGAAAGAAATGACCTTGTTGCACAATCTTGTCATGAAATAAAAAAGCTCAGGCTGTCACTCACATGAAAAAAACAAAGACTTTATAAAAAGGAAATCATAGTAACTTCACTCTTGCTTTTAAAGCCATTCTAGGGGAAGGAAATGAATATTTTTGTTATGAACTACAGGCAGACCATAAATTTATAAACCTTTATTGCTTCTCAGTAACCAATACATCAGTAACATATAATTAAGTTGGGCTTGGTTATCTTACAACTTTCCTTGAGTTTAAAGAAAGTTAGCAATATTTCAGCTTCTGAAAACTGTGGGTCCTGAAAATGTTAGAGCTAGCAGGAATTGGTGGGAGTTTTTTTCAGAAAGTGATATATATATATATATGTATATCTTATTTATCATTTGCATGAACGGTGAATTGGTTTTCCTGAAAACACTTTTACAACACTATACCTGTAATAAGAGATGATAATAGTCTTCTAGTAATCATTGTGTAGATACTATAGAAAGAGGAGCATACATCCTGTAGAGGTCCTGTATTTCTTTTTTCCCCATAGTGCTGCATAGATTGTACCAACAAATGGGTGCAAAAATAGCTTTCCTTGAACTCTGTCTGTTAAATGCAAATATGGCAGAAAACCTTTTATCTGAATAGTTAAGTTTATATTTATGTGAACATGTTAGCTCCAATTTCCTTGTTCAGTATTTCTTTGCAGAAATAAAGTGGATTCTCTCAACAAGCTGAGATATAAATCTTGAATGACTGAGACCATTGGAAATTGGTTGAAGTAATGGATTGAATGTCATCTGTACATGCAAAGTTGACAGAATCTGTCAGTCTTTAGGAAAGCTTTGATTTGTGTCTGTTTATATACCTGTGTGTCTAGAGTGACTGTACTATGAGATTCCTTAGTTTCAATCAGAGCATATTTGGATCATTAATCTGGTCCTTCATTCTTAAAGTGCCTACCAGATTTCAACTGAGGGAATAGTCATATATTACTTTTGTAAAGAGCTGGGTGAGTTTTAATATCTTAGGAACCACTGCTCTTATATGAGCAATATTTACTTCCAGAAAAAAGTCATCTGGGAGCATCTTCATGCACTGCCATGCTTGGGCATCTACATTTTTTCTTACACTTTTTTTGACTTACTATGGTTGCACTGCTGCACATGAGATGGTTCTGACTTCCCTTTTTGCCAGCTGAGTTTTGTGGGTTACAGTTTCAAGCTTGGGTGTGGTAACAGCACTGATAGCCTTACCTGGTAAAAACACATCTTGCCTCCTTGTGTGATGAAACTCCTTCTCCCTCTTTAATCCCAGCTATGCTAGTTGACCTGGGCCATCAAACTTTCCTTATCCATAATTTTCTGATGACTGTTCACTATTTGAACTCAGCTATTATTTATTGTTATGTTGAAATGATGAATAGATCCAGGCAGACAAGAAGCAGGTGGATTTTTGTTACTGCTTTCATAGCATTGAGGGACAGAGAACCGCAGACTTCACTGGAGCTACTGCAAAGGCTTTTTGGGAACTGGTGAGGGCTCACTCCATCCAAAGGAATACACATGCAGGGAAAAATTCTCCTTCCCCAAACTCAAATCTATAACTTATAGAATGCAAGTATATTTTATTTTGTTTATCTTTTCCTCCAGTTTTATTTTACTGTAAAATGTTTCTGTAATTGGGTTCCTCATATCCTCTGGTCTGTCACTCTCAAGTGAATTACTTAAATTCACTGCAGCTTTTATTGTTGAATTTCTGGCACAAAGGAAATGGCCAATATATTGTCTTTTCTGTATTATGTTATTTAGCTTTATGAATAAGTTGAAATATATAACAATCATCTTTGGTACCCTGGAACAGATGAGAAGTTTTGGAGGAAAGAAAACAGAAAACTTTTTTTTGTTGATTGCTATCAATTAGTAATGTATTGGTTCCTTTAAAAATAATCTTCACATGCACCTGTGCTATCAAACGATAGACTTGCAGATGTGTAATTTTTGTATTTATAGTTCCAGAGCGTGTAAGTTTTTCATTATCACAGATTTTAATACCTGAACATATGTGAAGGAAGCTTGCAGATTCTCTAGGAAAATCCTGATGCTCTACTTTGTCTCAGACCAGCAACGTGTACTATTTCTCAGCTACTGGATAGTTTCTCACAGATGGTAGACTTCAAACCCACACAGGACTCTATAAACATTTATCATTTATTCCTGTGCAAAATTAGTGGGGCTTTTTGTTGTTGTCGTTTTGTTTCTTTGTTTTTTAGATGAGATTGATCTGAACCAACAGGACAAAATTTGCCATTCAGTGAATTCTGGGCATTTTTTTCTTCAGCTTCAGAGTTCATGTGTGAGGATTGGGCAGGCAGAAAAGAAAAGCTCTTCTGGAATTAGTCAGTTTCAGAAAAGTGTCTAAACTGTCTTTCAGGAAAGTGCCAGGATCTTGCTTTTTCAGGAGAATGAGCTGGGACACAGTCTCTCTTCAGCCCTCACACTCATGTTTCCTCTCCATAGGAATGGCATCAGAACATGTTATATATCCCTCAAAATATTTAAGACATATGCAGAAAATAAGCCACAAAGTTGTGGTATATATTTTTCAAAATGTGTTCATAGTTATTTTTACATGTAAATTTTCAGTTTGAAGGTACATTTTAAAAATTAATTACAAATCCTAAAGAGTCTTCCACTTGGGGTTAGTGGTCTACATTTCTTGTACCCAGTGTTGTGCCTCACTGCTTGCTTTTGTGTTTTATTTAGTCCAGCAAATGCATTACTGGTTACTTTCTAACCTGTGTTTTTACTGCTCTACTTCTACTTCTCTGACGTGCTAAAGATAATGGCAAACTTCTTCATGGATTTGCAAACTTTTAAGTCTGTATAGAAACAATAAGATCTAATAAGAAAAATATATTTTTGTACGTATAATTAGCCATCCAAAGCAGAAAAATTTTGAAAGAAAATAATAAGTATGTGAATTAGAGCAAATGTTTGAAATGAGTCATAACTTGAATTTTACTAGTACTCTGTTATACATAAGATCTAAAAATTTAAATCTAAGGTTTAAAACAGTAAATTACAGGAGTAAGTTACTTACATAGAGGATATCAAATGTCTAAAAATTGCACATAGATAAATTAGATAAATGATTGCTCTCTAGCTTAGTTTGTTGGTATTCTCAAGGAAGATAATTGTTATGTAATTATTTTCTTGAGACAGACAGCAACACCAACCATTTTTTTAATGAATTCTATGACATGCTAATTTTCCATCTGTGCCAAGTAATATAGACTCTGAACTTTGTTCATTCACCATATCTTAATAGCAAAATTGCAAGAACAAAATGTCTCTTGAGTCCTTTCGAAGGTTAGATATAGATAAAAATGTTCACATTGTTTGCATGGGAGGGAGTACGGCCTCTCAAATATGTCTCTAGCATCAGTTATCAATACTTCCATGTTGACACAGATCAACAACAAAAAACTTTCTTGGTATGGAAATCCAAGCCCAGATGCTTACAGGATTTGTAATACTTATCCATAGCAACTTCAGCAGGTGCAAACAGATGGCTGAAATTTCTGTTAGACCATAAAATGTAGACAACTACTGTTCTGCTATGCCTAACCAGAATCAATTAAGTATGAAGCAGGATATCAGGCTATGAATCACAAATCCTTTATATCCTGTGGACTGCATAGCTTGTTTTTGCTTTTTGTTTTTTGTTTTGTTTTTTGTTTTTTTTAATGCTTCTTTTCATGGAAGCCCTTGGGATAGCAAGAAAAGCAGCAAAAGAGTGAGATGAGTTCGTATTTGAAGCAGTTTGAACTTAAGTTGGAAAGCAAGCATCACAGTTAATAGCTCTGTGAATAAAGCCCATTTCAGAGGCTACTGCCATACCTTGCTTGGAGTCATGTTCCTTCTTGTGGGTTCTCCAGAGCTCCTTTGTAAAATACACTGGTTTGATTGTTTGTCCTGCCTTCACGTGGCTAAAGCAAAACCCAAAAAAGAATGGTAAGTTTTCTTGAAATTATTTTTCTGAGCATGATATTTTAATGTAAGTTGTAGGGATACTTGTGTCAGGACAATGATGAATGCAGAAGTTTGCAGCAAAAGTAACTTCAGAGGTATTTAAGAGCATTTTAGCTAGCCTTGGGATTTCAGTCTCTAGTAGTTAGAGACTAAAACTGCTGTAAACAGAGGCAACTGGATGGAAAAAGGGAAGAGGGAAGAAAAAGAACTTTGAATGTGAAATGTAGAATGCGAAATACTGAACAGAGAGGAAAAGATAACTAAGAATCCAAAAAGGAAAAAAAAAAAAAAAATCCAAAACAGTTTTTCCTCCTAATTCTGCTTTGTATAGTGAAATGAAAAAGGATGCTGTAAATATAATATAATGGAAATTTCATTTCACATCATTCTCCTGTTTAATGTTTTCTGTTTTCTTTGAGTCAGTCACAGTCTTTTGCTAAGTACTGCCACAAAGCTGAATAAATGGCAAAGGGAAATAAGCGACATTTGTGTATAGGCTGAGTGTAATGACATTATCTCAAAAGAATAAGTTTGTGTGACAGTGTTTTAAATACGAGCTGGCAACTGCTATTGAGCTTGCCTGTTTTTAACCTTCAATTTGTGGGAATGCTGTGAATAAAGATGGACTTTATTTGCTTAATATTTATTTTTAAGTACCTTAAATTTGGAGCTGTCATCATTAATATTCTGAAAAGTTGTCCTGTTTCCCAGCGCTGTCTGCAGGTTCCTGTTTCCCAGTTATTCACTCTTCCAGTACTTCAGTAAAGTGCTGGGCCAGTGGAGGCCTATTCTTCTTAACCCAAATGGGAAGGATTTCCTAGCCTAGAAGACTCTGAGGAAAATGTGTATTCACACATTTTTGTGGAGTATTCATACACGTTTCGGAATCCTTGTGCTTCCTCAGGCTCTGGTGTCTTATTCAGAGCTAACTGTTCTTTAACTAATTGTTAGGTAACTTTCCAAAACGTAAGCTATGGAAAGAGCAAATTGAATCCAGACAAAATGGTCAGAAGAGTTATTCAGATATTCAATACAAATACAGATGTCCAGATCTATATTTTCAAGCCTTTCTGAAGAGCAAAGAAATTCCAGACCTTAAGATTTCTTCCTATCTATCTACCTTTTTTTTTTTTCTTTTTTTTTTTCCCCTTCTTGAAGAGATTTCAGTGCCTGAAGATCTGTGGGACTTAGGAAGTGTATGTATGGTGTAGAAAACACAGGCTTAGTAAATGAACGAATCTTTGCATTTTAGAAGTGCATCTCTGCCTGATAAGGTGTTCAGAGCTCCTTTAGGAGTGCCTTTAATAATTCTGCTTTGGCTTCCATGCATACCTTGTCATTCACTAGAGTGGGGTCCAAAAGTCTGTTTTGCCATCCAACCACTTACTCAGGTAAGTATTTCATTTTCAGAGTTAATGACTAAATTTCTTTTTTTTTTTTTTTCCTCCTTATTCAACTAAGGAATGTTTTAAAATTATATATTCAACGGAAAAAAAATATAAAAATAAGAGAAAAAAGGATATAGTCAAACAACTTTTTTTGTTTGGAGCCAAAAGGAATCATCATTTATTTACACAACCAAGAATTGTTTGATTTCCCATGACTGCCTTACAAACCAAATAAAATGGGGCAAATGCAAGTGAGTCTGTACAAGCAAACTACTTCAAATCAATATTCAGAGAGAAAATCGTGTTATATGGTGTATGTGAATTGATGTCAGTTAAAACTAGGAATCTTTACATAATATCAAGTAAAAACACCACATATGGTTTCAGCAATATAGCTTCTATACTGTTAGAAAAAAAATTCCAACTTTCTCCTGTCATCTTTTTTTAGGAGAAGTAGGCTGCTGAAATTATATTTGTCAAAGCTTAAATCCTATGTTGGAAGTACAAAATGAAAACATGGATTGCAAGAAATGCTTATAGAGTCTGCCTCTCTTGGATACTTTTAAATACACATTTGATTTACTTTTCAAAGTTGGAAAGAACAACATAAAAAGCAACAACAACAACAAAAACCAACAAAAAAAAAACCACCAATGAATTACTTGTTAGTGAGTTGGCAGCTTTTGCAGTGGAGATGGGGAGTGGTTTATGTGATGGAACTGCCAAGATATACACATGAGAGGACACAGAGGTGCTGGGGAGCTTTGAAAGGAAGTTGAATTAGAAAGAAGTAAGGATAAAGGGAGGTAAAGGCAAATAAAAATAACAATACTTTGAATATGTGAGCACAAGGTAAAAGGAATGTAAAAGTCTCAAATTCATTGTGTGCTCTATCAGCAGTGAAGGCGATAGTTCAGAATGAACTCAAGAAATAATAAGAGTAATTCATACTGAGTTTTCTTTTCTGAAATAAGATATCATTTTAAATGTATTGCTGGCTGAGAGAATATGTTGGTAGGATAGAGGTTCTTCTCTATCACTAATTTTGAATGCCAGTTTTCATATAGTTAGGAAACTTAATAGGACAGGATTTCTAATTTGTAAGCTTGTTTTTTAGGAAAAGGCTATATTCCACACAAAAAAATGATATTTTGTTTTCACCCAAAGTAAATAACTTTTGGCTCACCAAAGAGGGACTATGGCATATTAAAACTATCCATGAGTCCTTGAACACACACCCTCTATCTGTGTGTCTGCTTTATTTGTTGTTGTTGATATATGATCTCACTTTGCTCCTTTACTATGTTAAGGTTACTGTTAGTATTGTACCACCCTCCTTAGATATTTGCTGGGTCTTTTACTGGCAAGAGTGGAGATTGTAATCCTGACATTAATTGGCTGAGAATATGTACACTGTTGGAGAAGGGAAAGAATATATTTCTAGAAAGTCCTTCTGTAGAAGAGATTTTGAAAACTCTTTCATGGCTACTGGGATTATACACTGAGAGGAAAAAGGGTAGTGGAGACATCTGGACATTTCATAGTGTGACTCATTGTTAATAAAAGACCAGATAAAGTGGCTAAGAACATTCCTGGTGGGTACAGCAAAATGGAGGCAACTGTAACAGGAATACTGGCAGAATTGGAAGCCTCCTAGATCAAGTCTTTGCCACAAGGGAACACATAACAAGCTACTGTCTGTAAGATGTGTTAAATGCTGATGAAAATAGAAATGATGTAGTTATTTATAACCTAATTTCACAAGAGGAAATGGAAATATTTAGAAATGATTACTATTTTAAATACTTTGATTCTCCCATAAGGCTTCTCATTTGTGATGACTTCCTCCAAAGTAGGGATAAATAAAGAAAGAAATTAAAGAATGCCATATTTTCAAAGAGAAAGGAAGTAATCTGAAAGTAGAATCAGATCAGCGGATACACTGCTCTTATTTCATGAGAGGTGGAAGTCGGCCTCATGGACATTGTGATGCTTTGGGAAAGAGCTCAGACTGGCTATATACTGAGCACTTATCCAAGTACAACTTTTGATTTGCATTACTAGATACTTCACACCTGAAGTTTCAAAAATGAAGCTGCAAAAACCCCCAACTCAAATCTACTGAAAGAACAATTCATTTATAATGTCAATAACATTTCAGTTCTTGTTGATACTGAAAGAAAGGTGAGATATATTTGGGAGACTAAGAGGAAAACTCCTGAGGTGGCAGCAGGTGCATTAAGAAGAAAGGAGAGAGTTAAAAAGAAGGGAAAACCTCAGTTTGGATATTGGAGATGATTAAATATAGAAGGAAAACAGTGAATTGTGAATTCAACTACTTAGATTTAGGTTAGATATTAGGAGGGGGATGAAACTCCATGATCATTGTGGTCTTTTTCAACCCAATCCATTCTATGATTCTATGATCCTTCTTTTCTTTGAATATGATAATATTCATTTTTGTAACTTTTTTCCTTTTGTCTCCTATCCATTCATCCCTAGTTCTGATGCCCACACTGAAAACTGAGTTAGTATATTCATTGATTTCAAGAGTATACAAATACCTCTGGAAAGATACTGACATTAAGAGGTCCAGTTTTATACATTATCTCTGTTTGTGATTCATTTTTTTCTGCTGTTTGCCTACAACAAATTCTGCACCATCACTCTGTGCTTTTTGTGTATAGTACGCATTGTTCAATACCCTCACTTTGTTGTTACTCCACTTCTAACATGTTCCTGTTAATTATTAGTTCCGACCTCACATATTTCAACATTAGTTTTGTTCACTTTACTGCCTAGATACCTGCAATTTCTATACAAACACTATTTAATGTTCTGTTGTTGTTGTTGTTGTTTCTCTCTGCTTCGTTAGCAATATGTTTTCTGTTTACGTGGGTGGATTGAGATAGGACAAGGGGGAATGGTTTTAAACTGAGACAGGGGAGGCTTAGGTTAGATTTAGGAGGAAGTTTTTCACACAGAGGGTGGTGAGGCACTGGAACAGGTTGCCCAAGGAGGTTGTGTATGCCCCATCCCTGGAGGCATTCAAGGCCAGGCTGGAATGAGGCTCTGGGCAGCCTGGTCTGGTGGTTGGTGACCCTGCACATAGCAGGGGGTTGGAACGAGATGATCATTGTGGTCCTTTTCAACCCAGGCCATTCTGTGATTCTGTGGTATGATTCTATGATTCTGGCTTTCAGTAATAACATATGCACATTTTCTCTGGCAGAGGGAAATAATAGGAATGTGAAAAGACAGTGCTTGGCCAGTCAATTTCTGTTAATATTTTATTGGTGTCAACAATAGGTTCTAGTTTCTCTAGCTCACAGTTACGTTGCAAGTTGAATTCATCTGATTCCTGCTGATAAAGTCTTCAGAGCAGCTGGTTTGATTATCTGTATGATTTCTGAGAAGATATTTAAAGAATTTTTTTTCCTTTAGTCTAAGAAGAATTACCTAGTAGTTTCTGGTAGACTCATTTTTTAATAATTTATTTTATAGACTACGTTTTGATTCACTTCATATCAAAGTACGTTTATTTGATATGAAGTAATACTTCTCATTTTGGTAATATCTTCTGCTTGAGCAAATCATCTTTTAAATAAATATTAATTAAGCTTTCTAACACTCACTCCGATAGCGAAATGCAATTATTTCAGTTAGCATACAGTTAAAATTGGACACATAGAGGAGAACTGCATCTAAAACATGGGCCTCTGATTTAGCTGAATTTTTAAATTAATTAATAAATTATTTGCTCTGTGGTTTAACTTGGCATAGGTTGATTAATGTTCCTCCAGTCAACATCAGTGTTGATTCCTGGGTTACCTGATAAGGTGAATTTTATATTACAGGATTTATGAATAAACAATTCCTATAAGTATTTTTAAGGTCTGCCTTGAAGATCATTATCCATATTGGATGGTTTTGACCTCTTTCCCAGGAAAAAGGACCAGAATCTGGAGGTTTCCTAGGACTCTGTTTGCTACAGATACCAGCCATAAATATATAGAGGAAGAATGAGAACCAGCAATAGCTTTCTCTTGAACTTATTCTTCAGCTCACAGTTATAAATATAATCTAGAAACCAATCTAAAACCAATCAAATGAACAAATAAAATGTCAGATGAAATAATAAAATTTGGAAAACCAGCACATGGAATGTTGTACAGAATATCAAGTAAGCCGATAGTCTGTTGCATATAGTGCTTTCCTCTTCCTTATCCCCCTAACAAGGCTCTGCTTCTGTGAACTAGCAGATAAACAAACAAGATCTTAATTCTGAAGCATGAAGCAACCTGAATTGAATTTCTCCTATTTAAATCAAAAATTAAATGGTCATTTGTCTTTAATGCTCACAATCATTTGAGACATTCTTTGTCTAACAGTTTTTTATTATCACAGTCAACTGACAAAATAACGTAAAGATAAGAGATCTGTTCTAGCTCAGTGTTGTTGTAATTAAAATGGAGTATACATACTCCAGCATGTTGCTTACATCACCAATAAATCTATTTCCAACTGTTTTTGCGAATAAGTTACTCATGTTCTAACTTATTTCAACAGGTCAGTTATTTTTTCTCTGCTTAAAATAAGTGTGGTTTTGTTCATTCGTTCAGTATGAAAATACTTTTTGAAAAAGTTATTGCAGAAAAAAGAAATCCTTTCAGACTTTTGCTAATACTGGTGCTCTTTGAGTGAAGTGATTTGGCCATAAAGAAAAAAAGTCTCCTGAGAAACGTGGTGGGTTTTTTTGTTTTGTTTCATTTGTTTGGTTTTTTTCATTGATTTGTTCCTTTTAATGAATTTTAGAATTTACAATTTTAGAAATAATTCATCCTTAACATCCAGAGAAATACAACAAAAACTATGTTTTTCTGACTTACAAATTTCTGTTCTCTGACATCTTATAATGATGAAAAGCTTTTACTGGCTTACTGTCCAACTAATAAACACTAATAAATTCCAGACTTTCGTGGTTTCTTATTTTTTAAATTGAGATTTTGGCATGTAAAAATGGTGAAATTGATAGTTTCAAAATTTACCTGTGATGACACAGGGAAAAATTAACTTTTCTGATAGCAGCATAGATCAAGTAAAACATATTCATCTACTTGAATGATTATGCCAAAAAGAAAGAGAAGAGTCAATCAAGATATTTTTTAAAAGGGTTAGATGTAAAGGATGTGTGTCTCAGGGTAGAAGTGGGAAACTTAGATGAAAGCACCTAGTGAGCTGCACTACCTTTAGATGTATGCAGATGGTGAGTGGGTTTATTTCAGGCTGAAGTTTTGCACTCAGATGCCAAAAATTCTCATATATCCTGCTTTTGGCACTTACGAGAGCTTTTTTAAGGGGATGGCCCTTATGGAAGATATATAAAATTCCTACTCGTGTTGTATCACAAAATACTTTACTGGACTTCCAACTTTTTTTTCTTTCTACAGAATGCAAACAATTTCATTGATTTATTGGTATATTGCAGTGCTTTCTTGTTGGCAGACAATGGCTTTCCAGCATTTGTTGTCTTAATGTACTTAGATCAAATGTTTTGGAGTGAGATTGCTTCTCAGTGTGAGTAGGAGCGTGGTGGTAAAAACCACTGTAAGAACAGGATGATTCTTACAGTGCATAAGTTTTAAGAATATTGTGAAAAATCACATAAGCAGCTCCACAACTTAAAAAAAAAAAAAAAAAAAAAAAGCATAGAAATGTTCTGTATCTGTGAACTCTTTTTCTTACCATCTACCAATCACCATCTACCTACTTAGGAATTCTTTGTTTAGTCTCGGTCTTCTGTTTTCTTCTTTTCCAGTGCAGTTGTTTGGGAAATAACTTCGTTAAAGATTTGTGCACAGATATAACCATTGGTAAGAAATGCAATAAGAGATTAAATGTGGAAAAACACATGTCTTTTGCACCCAGGTTTAAGTTTCCTGTGTCTCTAGAGAGTCACTTACATCTGACCAGGGAGGTTTATTTGTCTTGCACTTTGTCTCCATACTTCACTGACTTCATGTTTATAATCGGTGCATATTTAGTGGGCAATCTACTTTGCTGTTAATCAACTGACAAAGAAGGCTACATACTGAGAATTATTTTCCCCTACAGAACTGTTATTTAGATGAAAATGGATTTATCATCAGCAGCTTTTTGGTAACACTAAAATGGTAAATTGTAAGTGTATGCTTCATAACTGTGCCTTTAATATCTCTTCAGAATCTTTCTAATTTAATCCAGTATTCATCTTTGTCAGCAGTGTATTTTTTCTAACACCTATTTGCATGTTTCCACCTGACATTACTGGCCAATTCCATTCTATGAGTAGTAGATACTTAACAAGTTTGTACTTCTGAGTGGCTCATCAGGAAGCCCGCAGCATCAATAATATGATCACATCTCCATAAAGTATGGCTTTCTTCAGCATTCCATAATTTGGATGCATTTAGATATTGATATATTTGCTCATCTTAAAATACGAAAATAATAAACATTGTAACATCTTAAGCTGATAGTCTGTGAACCTGAAAATAAAAAGGGAGGCTTTGTTTTACATATGGTGTATTTCTGTTGTTTGGATGATTTTCTAGATAGCCATCTGTAGCAGAGTAAGGATGGCAAGAAAACTGATTTCTCATACTTGTTTGCCAACATTCATGAATATCTGCTTACTGTGGCATGTTGCCTAATCAGAGGCTGGTTGGGCTCACTGTCAGAGGTTTCAAACAGTAATGTATTTAGAGCCTGCCTTCAGGCAAGCCTTTTGGCATTAATCTAGAAAATTTCTAAGTACAGGGGACTAAACTTTGTGTAAAAATGAACCTGCTGGAAAGAAAGAAAGGGAATAAAATAAGGCTGCAGACAAAGTGAAGAGGAAGGACTAACGGAACAGTGCAGGAGAGCACAAGGCCAATTCTGATTGCCAGTAAAAGCAGACTGCCTCAGGTCAATTGAAATCTAGGGAGATTATTTGTGCCAGAATACAGAAGTGTGGAGTAACTGGTAATAACAAACAACAGGACCAAGAGAGAGATCTAGATAAATCCCCTACATTTAGGACTTGTTACCTAGTAAATTCAGGAAGTCATTAAGATATTTAAGAGGTTTGACCCAAAAATCAGAGCAAAGGTTCCCTGATATCTCTATCAGACTTCAAGTTTCCACGTAGCTACTACACAGAAAGAATCCATCTGTACTTTTGTTTGTATCTGACCCACAAGGACATGTATCACAACAGTGGGAATAAAATTGAAGGGATCTAGCAAAGATCTAATATGGCAAAAGAATTTGTATTAGCAGAAGTACAGTGGAAATAAGCAAATGAACTTTTAATCTCAAAACAAAATTATCTTTAGTACCTAATTCAGCATACTGATATATATAAAACTGCATGTAGTTTTACATGCATGGTGCTTTCTTCGTTGTTTAAATTTCAGTTGTCTATTTCAATGAATCATATCTAGAGTTCTTTATATGTGGAGGAGGTCTCCTTGATCTTATCAAGATGATTAATGGAGTAAAAATGGTATGACACTTGTGCGAGAGAGAATTTAAATAACTGCTATTTCTGTAGTTGTTATTTTTGCAGTATATAGCAGTATATAACTTCTGTTATGTAACAGCAAATTAAATTAATGCTATATTAGCACTATTTTGATACTACGATGGGAAAACCCTGCTGTGCATCCTTTCATTTCAGATGATTATTTTGTTTTGCTAAATGGAGAATATTTCCATCAAAAATACAAAATGAGGAAAAAGCATATAAAAATTCATGTAACAAAATTGTCAAATCTGCATTTTGAAGCTGTAAAACCCAGATGCAGAACATATGGTTGTGTGACAGACTTTCTGTTGTGTTTCCTATGTCTTTTTTTTTTTTTTTTTAAACTTATCCTAAACAGCTTTTGGAACTCGTACTAGAACTCACATATTTTTATTTAAGGAGCCTGATTCCTTGTGACTCTACTGTGACAATTCCTATATTGCTTTTCCAGCAATTTCATCCCTGACTAGTGCAAGAATCAGAATTAATTTTATACCGTGGATTATTGAAGAGGTGAAGTGGCAGTGAGCCCTATATTTCTGAGCATCCCAAGCCTTCTACCATGCATCCCACAACAATATCAACAACAACACCAAAAATCCAATAAGAAAATAAGTTACATTTTTTCCTATTTGGTAGCTTTGAAGCACAACCTTTGACACCTTTTGTTAACTTCTTACATCACTGAAGCAATTAAAAATTGCTGTCTGCCAATATTTGATCATTTACTCCTTCTGATCAGCCATCAAGTGTGGATGATCATCCCTGACCTTCAGCATCTCTTCCCTTCGTCTCTGTTCTCATACTTAAGAACATTCTTGTTCTTAGCCTGTCCTAACACTTAAAAATATACTTCGCTTGCTGTAAACAATGATGAAAAATCACTAAAGCAATCCTTTTGTTCACTGTGGTGACATTTCCTCTAATTAAATTTTCATCTCTGAAGGTATTTGGGCCTCTCTGGTCCATCTGGGATATGTTTGCCCTCAGCATTGCCTCAGGCCAAATGTATTTTTGTTGATATGCTGCACAGCATGCTGTCCTCAGTGGCTGTGGGTATTCCCCACTGGTGGTTTATTTAGAAGATTATTTCACCAGTTTCAAAGTACTTTTTCTAAAGTCTTTTTTTTCCCCCTTCTTTTGAAAGAGAGAGGGAGCTGAGTGCCCCCACCGTGCCCTCTCTTCTATGAATCAATGTGATTTTATGTTCTTTTCAAGGAAGTTTTTGAACAGGCTATTTGTAGACCCATGATGGGATGGAGGGGTCTGTACTTCTACACAGGTCAAGAGCCCCTCAAAGGACTATGTCTTCAGAATATTTTTCTGTGGATTGAGCATCAACCTCAATTAAACTGATCTGGGGAAACTGATTTGGTAAGGGATTTTGATTTGTGGTACAAAGAGCAATAAAATGTTAGGTGTAGCAAAAGGATTTGGGGGCCGTATTCTATTACGTTGCAGCAATATGTGCCAGGCAGTTTAAAACAAAACAAAACAAAACAAACCTGTTTCCATCTATTTTTACTTTTCCCATGCCATCTCACTCTATGTGTCTTTGCACCAAACCGCAGAAGGTCATTTTTGCACACATGCATAAACTACTGCACTGCAAGATATGGTTTACTGACTTAAAAAGAGAAAGGCATGAATCACTGCAAAATGTAATGAAAGTATTTCTCATTTTGCACTTTTGCATAATAAAGGCCATTGGGAGAACTGTCTCCATATTGGCTATGCATCATAGATGCTCTTCTAATTCTTTCAAGATAATAGAGTCTTATGCCACGGAAAAGTCTACGTGAGATTTATAGGATAGTTTTTGATTTTCCCATTCTGCGGCTCTGATATAATTTTGAAATATCATATTTTAGTAAAAGCTCACGTTACATTTTCAATTTCTTATTATTCAGTAATTAACATTCTGAAACAATTTTATCATACTGAGAGACCTGGGCAAAGGTGGCAGCCATCATTACCAGAAACAATCACTTTGCAAATTACTTCCCAAACTTCTTAAAAAACTACACATTCTCTTTTTCCTTTTTCCCCCTTAACTCTTCCACACACATAAATGCAAAGGGAGCTTGCTACAAGAAAAGAAAGGACACAGAGAAAAATAGGAACAAGGCATCTGTGGATTAATGGCATTTTTGTGGTTTCAATTTGCTAATTCTGAATAAAATCTGTTTAGAAAACAATTCCACTGCATTTTTGAAGTTGTGCAGTTTGAAATGTCCTTGCTTTTTAAGTTGAAACTGAGAAATCATAAGAATGTGGTTTCTTTACTGGGTCAACACAATGTTGTAAAGCAGTAATGGCCATAATATTGGCATTTATGAGCTCATGAATGGGCTTTTTTACTTGCACGTGTCTTACTGTTGCACACCATGTAAAGTGCCCTGTCATTTTCACTTTTGCAAATGGAATGAAAGTTCCGGATGTAGAAGTGATTAATTGTAATAATGACAGCTTCATGCTGACTTTGCACAGGTGGAAATGAAACAAAGAAAGAAGAAACAACAATAGTAGAGAGCGGTATCCATCTTTCCATGTCCATGTTTAAGGTTTTGGTCTATCCTTATGTAGTACAAAGTTCTCTCCTCAATCGCGCTTATAGAAAAGCAGCATTCCTCTTAGATTACAAACTCTGCTTCTTTGGATCGACCTAAACATGAAATCAAAGCCTGGCAATGACAGGCAAACCCTCTGACTGAGCGCACCTGCACCAAAGAAGTATGAAGAGCTAGGGATATTTGTTCCAGGAGAGAAGCACGTTATTCTTGAGAGAACTCCTTGGAGTTATTGCAGTCATTGCATTGGTAGTTTTGGACCAGTTTTGTTAAGAGCTGAAATACTGTTTGGGTGAGTTCTGAGAGGTTGTATAAGAAGTTGTGTGTCATAGCTGCTATCCTTTAGGTTTTTCTAAAGCTTTACATCAATCTCTATTTACACTTTTTTTCTCTATAAAGTGCTTAGTTGTGATAAAGGCAGTAACATTATGTTATAGAATATGTACAAATACTTATTTTGTCCTGGAGCTTTTTCCTTTTAACAATTCTGTGTGGCTCAAGGTACTCAGACTAAACAAGAGAAAGGCATGCTCTATTACTGCATTTGTTCATTTTCTTTTCGAAACTGTATCAAATATATTATTTCATTCCATACTTGGAAACCACTGTTATACCCACTCTGCAAAGACATAAATAGCTCATGAAAGACAGACCTGCAGAGAAACAGAGAGAAATGGCTCCCAGGACTTCCATTTTGCAAGTAAAAAAGACAGAAACTTTTCTTCAGCAAATGTGGGAATGTACAAAGTGGTTTAGATAGAAGAATTGGAGCAACACAAAACGAAATTGCATATGAGCTTATTTGAACTTTAAAGAATAGTAGTAGCCATATCTCTCACAAGTAAAAACTGTCAGTGTTCTTAGGCTTATTATTTTATCTGGAACATTCAAGCTACCTTTTAGGTATTGAGGTGTCAGTCCATACTGACAGCAGAAGACCACCAGTTCCCTAACCAGAGTCTGTGTCTCTTTGCTTACAAAATGATCAAACTTACATGTGTTAAAAAACCTTATGAAATTTCTTAATGCCTTTCTAGCAGTAATTTCTTATGTAATCTTGTCTCGAGGTAAAATGTTTGTTCAGATAAAAAAATATTAGCAGAGGAAAAGAGAACTGCATAAAAAGCTAGACTTATTTTGTAACACTTAAAAATAAAATGTTTCAGACAGATTCTCTCCTTCTTACAAAGGACCCAGTTCTAATAAGGAATGTGATTTGATTTTTTAGGAAAGATGTGAGGAACCTAAGGAATCTACATGAGAGGATGCCTCCTCATTCTGGAAACCTGTCAAAAAATAATAAGACAAAGGCTGTTCTTACTGGCTCAACATGTTCCAGGTAGGAGTGCACCTGGCACTAGATGCAGACAGCAGCTGTTTCACCAGCATCCGTAATCTGTACTGGTGGCTTCCTGGCTGTACCTGTGTGCCCTGAATGCAAAAAGCATCTGTTTCACATTTATTCATTTACTCAGATGGCATTATCTACACTACTCGCTACCTTTGGACACAAGACTCTCATTTATAATTCATAGTACACAGATGCTTACAGGGAGTAGAAGCTTTGGCTACATTACCTGTCACTCTTAGTATATTTTGTATTCATGGTGGGTAAATATACAAGTATAAAGCTGCCATATTGTGTATGACTATCTATAATGCATTAGCAAACAGTTGTTTGATCATTTATACTGTCATTCTTTGTGGTTGAAATGATGCTAGAATGAAAAATGAAACAAACTGTGGGTTCACCCTCTGCTTCTCTTCTCTTCTATCACAATCTCTTTTTGTGTGTTGTTGGTCCTTTATTTTTTTTTTTATTTTTATTTTTTTAATGAAGGTGATTTTGTCTCCTATTGTTCTTCTCTTTGTATGATTATCATTCAGTACTCGGTCAGCTATTCAGTAAGTTCACCAGTGCAGCTGGCTTCAGGAGAAGATGCTTCCTATTCTTTGCTTTCATAGGCTCATAAATCCAGCCTGCTGAGAATATTAAAAGGAGAAAAATACTCAGGCAGGAATAAAGCATATCAAAAAGAGAAAGTGAATGTAACTGGGGAAACATTTACTCAAGATTACGTATTAAGCAATTTGCTCTTTAGTACTGAAGGAGTATAGAGAGAGAATATATAAACTGTACTTTCCAGAGCCCACTGCATCCATCAAATGCTGTTAAAACCAGCCATTTTTGAACAAGGAGAACATTCTGTATATCTTGTATTGTTTTTAAAAGCTATTTTTAGTGCAGTAAATGTTAAAGTATGTCATTGTCCCTTGTATGAGCTCTCACTCATTTTTTAGGAGGGCAACTTTGCCAGAGATGCTTGACTTAAGAACCCATTAAAATGAAAATGTACTTGCAGGAATAGTGCTTGAAGACATGGGCGCCGAGCATGCTTGGCAGCCTGGAAAGCCTACAGAGCTCGCCTATCAGGAATGCCATCACATTAAAGAATTAGCGTAGCCCCAGGCAACAGTCTTTTTTTTTTTTTTTTGCAGTAGATGTGAGTGACATTTTGTATCTGAGGCACACTTTTTAATATTCCTTATCCACATGTAAGTTTTTTATGAGTACATAAAAAAGCAAAAGGTTGGTTTGTTCCTGTTGACATTTGTTCTTATTCCTTTCTCTCACTGGGCACTACAACTCAGATAAAGCTCTGATGTTCATCTCTTCTTCCACAACTTTCTCACTCCTTCCAAATGTTAATGCTGCTTCCTCTTCAAGCTCATCTTTTCTGCTCTGCAGAACCTGTTCTGTCATTTTGTCTGATCTCTACCAGATGCCATAAATTCAGCAATACTGCCACAAAAATCCTACTTGTTTCTTACCTACTTAGCACTGCTTCCAATTTTACTGCTTAAAAGTACAAATATATATATATATATATATATTTTTTTTTTAAAAAAGAAGGTATGTTACAGAAAGAATCTGAGTGTCAGTATTTGAAAGCCCCAATGAACCTCTCTTTTCACTGACCCCAATCTATGAGAATTGAAGTCAGGGAAAATTGGAGAAATAATCACTCAACAGCCTCATCAATCAAAGCAGCACTTTAGACTACTAATTATTCCCTGGTGGGGATACCTGAGAATTGAGAATTACAAATATTTGGCTCTTCTGACCACTCAGCAAGTAAGCTCAGGTTATTGATTCGACTACATGAAAATAATCCACCTAGCTCTCAGATTCTTCCTCTTGGGAAATTATCTTGCATAAAGTTCTCTGACAAAGAACATATAACCCAAAAATATAGCTGCTGACAGCTAAGCTTCATAATATCCTAGTAGACTCCATTTTGTCCAATTTCTTTGTGTATTAGCAACACAGGAAAAAAAGTACCTGTCCTTTCCTCCATTTTTGTTGAAGTTACTAGCGGTAGAGGCTGACCAGGAAGATGTGGTTGGTTCTGGTTCCTTATATGCATATGGTAGAGTTTGACATGGCTCTATCCATTGAGCTGGAGCAGTTGTTCATTCCGCCTTTCTTAATCAAAGTCAGTGGATTAATCGTAATGCACGCTGATGGTGCTTATATAAGACAGCAACATAGTCATGACCTTGTTTTGGTGTCTTGTTTCTCAGTGGAAATCAGGAACAAGTAGTGCCTAAACCTTCTAGTGCCCGGGGACAGATACTGTAAGTGGTTTGCAGAGATGCTCTAGAAAAACGACGTATCCTGTTTTCATGCAAGAGCTTCCTACATTTTGTCCCTAACACACTCCAGATATAGATCCCAGTTTCAGAGACTGTGAAGAACAGAGAGTGAGTGAATTAGGTCAGAGAGATGCTAAACCAGTTTGAGACCTCAAAAAGTATGATTTTTAGGTTAATTAATAGTCTTGTTTTTTCATTGGTAGTCATCATGTGGAGGTCAAAGAGTCTCTATTTGGCTTTCAGTCCACAATTCAAAATTTTACTTAATTCCTGTATTCTCTTTTGGCATGTATTTTCACTTTTTATTATAACTATATCTACATTTTCAGCAGTCATATCCTAGATATCTGAAACATTACCAATTGACTTTAGGAAGCTTGTTATTAGCATTAATTTTTCTTTTGAAGTGCATCGGAGAGTCTTAACACTACTCCTAAAAATATCTGTTCAGGAGGCATTTTCCTCCCCGATAGCAATGGATACTTGCTGAACACTCAGAATCCAGCAGCATAACTTTCATGGCACAAAGCCTAAGAATCCTCATACATCACTGAAGTCTTCTGTTAAAATCCATAAACATTCTGTAAAGACAGTTACAACAGATTTTCACACTTTCATAAAAAATACACTGCACAATTTTTATTTTTATTTTTTATTTTTATTTTTAAGAAAGCCCTCACTGCCTCACTGTTCTAAGGCCACTTTGGTACAAGGATTTGTTATCTTGGCTGACAACTGCACTGAAGCCTATAATAAGAATCTCCTTCTTTCGCTCTAACAAGCAAATTCCCTGTTTTCTGAGATTCCTCTCTAGGAAGGCAGTGCTGAATGTGTATCAGACTTGAAAAGAAAGCCTATCTACACTGCCATTTTCGCTTTTCATTTTTCTAATTTTCAACTCAGCTCACGTCCACCTCGAAGAAGCAATTCTGCGTTGAAAATGCTGCAGCTGGTTTCCTCCAGTGCTCCCCCTATTCATAGCTAGGGAGGCAGCGGTGGGCTTACGCAAGATTGGCTTAAATGGGAAATCAATACTGGTTCCTTGGTTCCTGCAAAAGAGCTGAACTGGGCTGGATTGGCTCCAAGGAGAAAAAAGGAGTGGAGTGGAAAAAACTGGCTGCCAGTGGGATAGGTACTCTGCTGCATATGAGACTGTTTGGGTCTCTGCCACTGAACCCATCACAAGATGTCTGCGATAACCTGGCTTACCTCCTACCATCTGTTTTTGAGTAGATGATAAATATTGGAAAAATAAAAGTTGGAAGCTTTTTTTTTTCCCTAGGCATATATTAGCTTATAAATACATAAATGTTTCTGTTCAGCATCAGTAGGAATTTGTACCTCATACTGTACTAACCAGTTACAAAAGGGATTGGAAACTTGTTCTGCAGATGAAAAGTGGAATCACTGGGGTGATTCCTTGTTCTACAGTTAAGGAGAAATGTGTGATCTAATTAGCAATTTCATCAGACTTTGCTCAATGATTGGAACTCAGTTTCACAGGGTCTCACTTGAGAAGACTTTCTATTTAATCTCTTGTATTTAAATATTCTGTGGAATGAATCTCAGTGAAATTCACATTTCTGAAATCTATGCCTGTTTGCCATATTATTTACATAAAGTTAGAGGGGAAAAAAAGTTCTGAACACCGGAGGAATTGCTATAACCTGCTAGATGATCAGTCCATTAATTTAGTTAACTCTAACCAAATATATAACATAATATATAATATATGTTATGATCTGCTTTTAGACTTTTTTTGTCGTTATGTAGCAACACACCAAATACAGAAGGAAATTTTCAGTGAAAATTCCTTCTACACTGAGTTCAGATATGCTTTCTGCTATTCTCCAAGTAGTCTCAGAGCTTGGGAAGCCTTGGGGGAGGAAACAGACAAGATGATTACAGGGAGAAAACTCTGGGATGACAGTGGAAAAAATCTTTGGATCTCAGGTACATTTACATGTGTAATTGGAAGGCACCCCTTGGAAACAGAATGAGAAAAAAAACCATGAAGGTAACTGAGGAGAAAGGCTATTTCATATTAAGATTGTTGACATTTAAAATACTTGATTAAAACACTAGTATCTCTATTGTTTAGACAGAAAGTATCTCGCTTTCTTCTAAGGTCTAGAGTTAAAATTACTGTGAACGGCCAAATACTTCCTGCCTTGTTTCTTTACTGAAGATCCCATTGCTCTAATAACTGGAAAAATGGTTATTCATGCTATCCATTCTTACACAGCTTTTGCAGTTTTAATAGCTCTCACTGCTAAGAGATCTTAAGGCTTTGTCTGATGTGATAAAGATCTGCTTACAATACTAACAAAGCCATCAGCAGTGGAGTCCTGGGCCAAGTGGCTGTACGCTTCATTTGCACAATTTGCTTTATTAGAGTCATTGTGATTACTGGTATGATCAAGGTGAATAACAATTATCTTTTTATGTAATATCAGCAATATAATTATTAATGTCTTTACAGGTTTTTGCTTTTTTTTTTTTGATTTGGGAATGCCCACAGGAACTATGGAAGGAATTAAGAAATGTTGATACCCAGAAAAAGGTTAAGGATTGAATAAGGGGAAAGGGAAGGAGCGAAGGGAAAGGCTTTATGTCTTAGAAAGCCATGTTTTGCCATCTCAGACGCAAAGAGAAAAGAGAAGAACAATATATCAGATCTGAATTTCGGTATCAGTCATCATACCTGAGAATTATTTGGTAATACTACTCAAAAATCTCAGCACCCTTAAGTTCACCTTAACCCTTTCCAGCACTATTTTTATAATACAATCCCTACTTTTTCCCTCCTAAATAGTTAAACCAAAAAAAGATGATGCCGACTGTTATTTTTCATTTCCAAGCAACTTACTTAAGACAAGTTTCAGGCCATGTTTCCAGTTCATTTCTAAATTTCATTGATCAGGAAAGAGGACATCACATGAAAAGAGTATTAACATTATCTAAGCTTTGACATTCTGCACTGTATGACTCGAGAAGTTCACAGGGACACTGCCCCACTGAGAAGAATTATTATTTCTTTCAAATCAAAAGCTCAAATAGATATAGTATCCCAAAATGAAGGAGGCTGATCTCTAGACATGAAGAAGTTCTTAAGAACAACTATCATGCATAGGTAAATATAGATATCACTTATTTAATTACTCATATCCATATCTGGACACGGTGGATTTGCAACACTCTGATTCTGTATTCACTAAATGTATGATATATCTGGGTTGATACCCACAAATCCTTAAATGCTAGAGTTTGTTGGATGGTTCCATGGCTTATTTAGTTTAAGATGTCAAAAAGCATCAGTGAATTCTTTTGTGCAGGATAGATAACACAGAATATCTTCAATCACATCTAATGAATACTTCCATTTTCAAATAAGCAAGTGGTTTCAGATCCATACAAAGCCTTATTTTCCTTAATAATAATCACTATTAAGCAGCTCTACCATTCTGTGATCATTGCAACAGGTGTAGTGATTAATTTTCTGTGCGGACTTTTTTTTTCAGTGACTACTAATAAAATTCTACTTTGCAGTCTTATGCACTGTAGTCGTAGAACTTGTATCAAAATGTAATAGACCATTTATGTGGTCATCCCTCTGAAATACAGTTTTTATTGTGTTTGAAAATTAATCAGCAATCGGGAAATTTTGGTCTTCTCTTTAACATATAGATATCCTGGTATCTAAGCACAAGGAAGAATCTATTTTGTGCCACCCTGTTGTAGATGTGCTTACAACACTGTTGGTCCACTGTTCAACAGCCAAACATTTCTCTCTTTAAATTTCATGTTATTTTCCAACTGTAAACAGTGATGCCACGTGTGTTTTTTTTTTTTTTTTTGTCCTGTTTCCTGGTTTTGCTTATTGCTCTAAATCAGTAGACATCGTTGTTTTGATCCAGTTTAGCTGTTATTGCGTTTCTTTATGTATTAATGGTTCAAAGAGATGCTTGAAGGAGTACTATCATGTGAAATCTCAGCCCTTCATATGATCCTGTTTCTAGTAAGAGAATCTTTAAAATTTCCTCAAGTATATGTTTGCTGGAGTTCCCAGTTTAATTACGTGTTTATCCACTTGGCATGTTCTCTGTGTTTCATTTTTTGTTTGTTTTTACTAAAATAATTATTTCTAGAGGTGCTGTAGATTTGGCTTGTTTTGCACTTACATACTAGCTGGCTTCCTGTTGCCTTCTCCTGAGGGCACTTTACTCCCACGTTCTCCCTTCTGGCTCCATGCAAATTGCTAGGATCTTTGACTCAATCAAATTCACTGCATTTTAGAAATACTTGAGTTGTAAAAAATAAGGTCTTCTCATGGCGTTCAGGTTCTAGATTACTCTCAGATTTTAGTAATATTACCCATAAGCATTCATTTATATTTACAAGTTATTAATAGAGAACTGTTTCTATTTGTGAAATTCTGAGACTTTTTCAAACCTAAGAGATAACGGTTGATATGTAAATGGAGTTATGTAACAGAGCTTTCTATCTGAAAATTGCTTATTTTCCTCTGACATGCCTGCTCCAGATCCATGGCTGCTTGCTTGAAGGAGTGAGATACAAGTTACTCATTTCCTAGCTTTATTTACCTCCTTTACATATGCCAAAAAGGAGCCAAACATTTGCTGTGTCAGATACTTCCTAAGCTTTAAAGTTTCCTCTCTTCCTTCCTTTCTACTTTTCACCTTCCTTCCATGCCTGCCTGACTCTTTTTTTCTCCCTTTCTTCTCTTTTTGTGAACACAAAGCTTGTAGTGTCAGTAAGCAGTGGAAATCACCTTAATTCTGGGAAGCCAAGGCTTCAATGGCTCCTGGCTGCCATGGACAGCCAGCCAGGCTTCCTCAGACTTTTCTCTCACAAAAAACTTGAAAGAGATTTATTTGTAAGAAAAAGTTAAGCGAAATGAACCATCAGTTACAAAAATGTGTAATTATTCAATTCCATTTGAACAGATATACCTAGAAATACAGATGTTTATTTGTATTTTGGGAAGCGCAGGCAAGTGTTAAAGTCTATTTAAGCCCTTAAATAGAAATAGAGACATGATTTGAAATGTTATTAGCACAAATTTACATTTTGGGGTGCAGATCAGGAACCACTCTGCTCAGTTAAATTGATTTCTAAAGGATATACATGCTTAAATCTCTAGCATTTCAGTAACTGAAAAACAAACAGGGAGATAAACACTGAAGAAATCAGTATGTTTGAATATAAATCAACATTTTGAAAAGACCACAAACTATATTTTTTATTTTAGACATCAGAATACTTTCAGACATGAAAGAGAATAAGAAAAAGCAAAGAAAAAACTCACAATCTAAGTAAAAAATATTGATACAATAAAGGTAGAGGGAGAAACAAAGACAGGAAAACTGACACAGAATGATAAGGACCTTGTGAAATTTCATACCATGCTTATTACTTATAGATTGTGTTTGCTACTTTCATATATTACAATGAGAACAGCCATAGATAAAGAAATAGCTTGTAATCAGAGCACAAACGATTGTCATCTACTTTTAGGACAAGAAAAATAACTGAAATGATAGAGGAGAAATTTCATATAATATTAAAAGCTGAACTGTTGCTACTGACTTAATATAGTATAAAATGAAAGACTGTGATCTGACCTGTGCACTGGTAACTTCTGAAGGTAGTGTTAATTACTAATTATCATTAAAGATAGATGAACTTGAGTGGGAACTTGGGGGAACATGGACTCAAATTGTTCTCTCTGGATGTGGTCCTAAGTAATACAGGTCTCCTAGTGAGCTTGCAGCAGAACAAAAGAGCTTTCAAATTCTGATGTTACAGAATTTACTAATCACAGATCTGAACTTAATGGGAGAGGGCTGTAATGTATGTGTCCAAGTGTGAAAGAGGGTGATTTTTGTAGGAAGATTTCACTTTTTCTGTTCAGCAAAGTGTTCTAAGCTTTTCTTCTATTAGTTCTATGCAGAACTGTTCAATAACAATTTTTGCTGCCACAACTGGATTATCCTGGGAGGCTCTGTTTACTTATTTGTAAAAATAACTTCTGTCAGATTGGAAGATTCAATGTGGGTATGAAATAGCTGCTCTATATCCTTCAATTTCTGTCTTACTGCCATTAGTTGTGATTCTGTTTATAACAGCTGCTGTTTACAACATGCAATGCTTTGTGATTCTTTGCCATTAGGTTTGTTGGGAAGTGTGAGTTCAGAAAATGCTTGCTTTGAGTTTCCATGGTTTGTATCACTAGGTACTGCGAAAACTGAGAAATACGATATCTGTTGCGAGGGACTGGGGAAGGGAATGAAATAGACGTTATTCTTTACTGAGAGTGATTAACACTTCTAGAGATCAACATACTACACACATCAGTAATTACTAATTGATCCAAGTGGTTTGAATGATTTTATCTGCGCCAATTTTGCATTTTTAAGTTTTAAGTTGTAAGGAGTTGTGTTGTAACTATGGAAAAATCAGCACATTAGACTGCAACTTGCTTTCTCTCTATGAAAAGTTTCTCATTCTGCTTTTTAAATTTATGAATCTAACTCTTGACTTCATCAGATCAAGATCTAAGTAACAGATGTGCACACCCATTCATGCTCACTTCAGCATATAACATCTCACCTGTAATCCTCAATCAATACTTTAACTTGCTCGCCCTTACTTTTTGCCAGTCTGTGGATCTTTCCCTCAGAGGGACTGATTACCAATTAGGGAACAAGAAACATATGCTCCAAATCACAGTTCAGTTTACTGAAATTATTTGAACACTGACAGCAAATACTAGTGTATCTACAACTGTGTGCACAAGCCTTTTCAAATCTCTCTGGACATTAATTACCAGGTCTTCGATCTACTCTGGAGCTAACCAGACATTGAATTATCTGTGGAGTTTGAACCATCTGTGAACCATATCAGTGAGAGTTCTGAAACTTTCAAATTAAGTATGAAACTTTATGAAATATAAAAATGCACTCTTTTATGAATGGGGTGATGTATCAGATGATTGGCTATAAAGACAAAAAACAAAATTTAACTTCAGTCCCTTACAGAGTACTCTGTAGCCACAATGGGAAGTCAGCTTTAGGTCTGACATGTCACTGAAACCATTACATCTTTCCACTTAGTTTTTTAAGTAAGCGAAGAAAGAAAAAAGGGCAACGTTTCCCTTCAACATGGACACTTGTTTATGTCCAAATTACTACATTAAGTTTAGGAGATATGCTAAAAAGTTTGGAATCAGTGGCTGTAATATTAAAGTTTGTATGATTTAGGAGGGCTATGTAGAGGATCTATCTACATAAAATAAAATGAAAATATTATTTCCATTAAAATAATGAAAAATAGTATGTCTAAATAGAAAGAAAACACAGTTATCGCTGGAGGCGATAGTAGGAATCTTGCATCTGCCTTTTGCTCTGAACCAGCCATGACCATCCTGGTTAATCCTTTTGCAATACAAAGGCAACGGGACAATCAAGATAAGTGATGTTTGAGTGAGAAGTTTCCTTCAGAAAGGCACTGATTTCTCATAGTAAAGTACTGTGATAAGGAGTTACCACAATTCTAGTTATGTTTTCCTAATGATAAATTACACACAGTGATAAAGTACTGTATTTCTGACATTTCTGAAATTCCATGTCTGGAAGTTCCAGTTGTTTAAGCTTATTTTGCCTGTCTCTACAGAAGAAACAGTCCACCTACAGATATCCTCTCTTCTTACCAAAATTATGTTGATAGACTCATGTTCTTAGAATCTCTTTTAAAACTGAAGTCTACCTTGTGGAATCAAGTAACATTTAAGAAAAATCTCCTCAGCTTTTTTGAATTTGACAAAAGTTTTTATGCCATATGGCATGTATGATGAACACTCCAAATGTTGATTCCATTCCACTGCTAATGAGAAATTAAAAACCTAATCTAAAACAGGACCTGTGATGATCTCTCTGAAGTATTTCCAAAGTGGACATTCCCCTGTCTGTCTCATCAGTACAGTCTGACAGAAGACAGCTGGCCTCAGAGAGACAAGAAAATAAAGAATATATTTGTGTTCTGTACTATTTCAGATATAGGAAAATTTATCACAGATATACAGAAGATAATCAGCCAGGGAATCCAAATTATGGTGCTTATATGACTAGCAATTAGTTCCATTAAATCACTGCTACAATGAAATATTGATCATTTTATTGTTCCACTATTACAACCCATACCACAGACTGGGATCACTGCATTTGGCTTTGACACCAACATCCTGTATTTGTGGACAAAGATGACTTTCTAAAGAAGAATGAAGCAGCAATAAAGTATGCAAAAAGAAAGTTGAGTAAATGCATATAATAGAAAAAAATACTATTTGAATGTTGTTTTTACTCAAAGCAACATTCAAGTAACATATCCAGTACCAGTCAAGATTTTTTTCTTATAATAATGTATTTAATATGACTAAGTGTAATTATGTATCAAACATAATGAAATACACAGAAAATAAGTATTCTTAAACATATCATCATAACACATATTTTTAATGTCTTTCCCAAAGGTGTTTTTTGTTTTTTTTTTTAAATGTAGTAGGGGTTTCACTTAATTAGTATCACATTCATTCCTTTGCACGAAGATGAGCTGCCACTGAGCTCCAAGATCTCATTACACTGAATTCCCAACACTGAAATTCTAGAAAACAAAACCCTTTAAAGGTTTCCGTATTCTAAGCCTAAGCCAGTGGACTTTTTGAGGATACTTTTAGCGATGATAATGTGCACAGAGCGAAGGCCTCAGATGCAAAACTCTGTTTTTTGCAAGCTGCTTCAAAATCGTTTGATGAACATCTTAAAAATCAAAACACAGAGTGAGTAGCCATGCTTGAAAATACAGGTTACAGAGCAAACAGATTAGCCACGTAGAATAAAAATTCCTGTTGTTTAACATGTCAGTGGAAATTGATCATCCAAATGCTTTGATTTCTAAAAATCATCCATTAGTTATCAATATGGTTTTAAAAACTGTTCAGTCTCCTCCCACAGGAAGAACTCTTTCTTCATTAGCAATTTTTTTTGTGTGCTAATGGCATGGTTGGGAAATAAATTCAGATAAAACGAGCTTAAAGATTTCTTTGAGACAGTTTTACTGTGTCCAGGATAGTTCCATAAATTCTAATAGATTTAATATTTACCTAAAATATAAATTAGCTTTACTTAATCAAATTATATATAGCAGGTGAAAAAGTTAGATGTGGATCTTAGAGTAAAGCTCAAAAGCACGACTACATTAGGCAAACTACACATTTTTTCATTTTCAGCTTTTTCTTAACCATCGGTTTCACTACATACTGGCAACTCCTATGGATGCTTCTCAGTGGGAATAGAACTTGTTTCACAGATATGATACACCTTCTTTTTAAAATAATGCTCTGAATTTTAGATAAAAGCTTTGCATTATAAATGTACAAAGCATTCTGCTAGGGAGTGTAATAAATCTGCTTTCAAATATCACTCTGATGTATAATGTATAACAAAAGAAGAATAGAACCATTTTAAAAGAAATAGGGACTTGGTTTCTATCTTTAAAATCCCTTTTAACTCTTAGAAATGTGGATGGCCAGTTTCCAATCACAACTAGAAAAAGAGGTAAACACTACATTCAATTTTCTAACTTTGATTTGAATGGGAGTCTTTAAATGACAAAGATTGGCTTCACCTAAAAAAAGAGAAAAAATGCTTTATATGACTACAGTCACTGCACTCATTTCATGGTGGAGTCATCTCTTTATGTGACAGTTCATTCATTGCCACTGCTTTCAAAATGTCACACTTTCAAAATATAAGAAAACAAAAAAATCTGAAGTGATCCTGTGATGGCTTTCAGACAATATACTTTGAGATATCTTTTTATCATTTTTTTTTTTTTTTTTTACTGTACATGTAGGGTTTTTGTTTCTCAAGGTATTTGCAAGCAGGTTCATTTTTCTTGTTAGAAAAGCTATGTATTTTTTTTTTAAATAGGCTATAACTATCCCATTTAATGTTGGAAATTTGTTCTTTGTGTTAAATTCCACCCTTCTACAAACAGGAGTTCCTGAAAATATTGTGTTAAAAGAAAGAGGGTGGGTTTTGTTTTTGTAATATACTATAATTTTGCTTCCAGCACAGAATAAGGTTTTCAAAGGGAGTTTGAATGGGAACTAAGGGATTGAGGCAATCAAAGCTATTTAATTTCAGAGAAGATGGAAATCATCTGTATCAGAATATTTTGTGTTATTATCTACACTTTTCTTATAAAGAAATTCTTAAGCTATAAAATGCCACAGCTATTGTTCCATTTTATGAAGCAGTTATTGATAAAAACATACTTCTGTCAAACACACAGTCCACTGGAAGTTGGACGTGTATCCAGTATACATTTCTTATTTCCAGAATTAGTCTCATTTTCTCTGATTGAAGCATGTACATTAGTAGAGAATAACAGATAATTAAATTTGTAGAATTGCGATCTTAATGAAATATATTCCTGCGTTTAATTGTGTCACTTTTTTGTTTTCCATTTTCATGTTAATATAATTAGTCACATGGATTTCCCCTTAACATTCACAGAGAAGAAAAATGAAAAATTTGCTATTCTAATATAATATACAGTTCATTGTATGCAGTAAAATATGCATGTCTTCTTCTTCAAACAGTGGTTTTTGAATGATTCATGAAAAAAGTAATCTACATTAATAAAAAAACAGCCCTGTGAAATTCATAGGAAAACACGTTTCATAAAGTGCAGAGTGGCCATGACATTTTTGTTCTCTCTGTTACCATTTTAATTCTTTCATTTACTTCTCTCCTTTTCCCAGAATTTCTGTGAGTGTATATAACCACGTGGAAAGAAATTTCATGGCTTTAGTTTCATATTTTCTATCTTCATATGCATACAAGTTTTATGTCTATTATAATCCATAAGAATGTTTTTTTTTTTTGTAAAAATTGCAACCCCAGCAACACTCATCATAGGTGGGACAGAAGCAATAGGATAAATTCTCTTTATGAAAATGTTGTGGATTTCTTCAAGTATTAGTTTTACAACAGAGGATAAACTAAGGAAAATAAGGTCAGAAGCACAGGTGCCAACCTTCTGACTTGCCTGGGCCACATTTAGTGAATAGGAATTGTATTGGGCTGCACATAAAATATATAATATACTTAGTATATCTAAGTAACAAAATTTCCTTTAAAATAATTTTATAATTAAAACATTAAAAAAAAAAAAAAAGAGAGAGTAATGAACATAAAAGTAGTGGGATATTTGACCCTGTTTTTGTGAAATTAATGCATCAATATCTTCCTGAATTGAAGTGCTTGCAATTCTTCATTAGAGATTTTGACTGAAATGTTGCTCTTCCTGTAATGTACTTCATCCCTGAAAATAGTTGTTCACAAATGTACGTATTGCCAAAAAGTGATGGCATCAATAAATCAAGATTGGCATTGAGGAGACATTGAGCGCACAGGCTCTAAACCTGCTGGGGGATTTCAGTCACCCAGCTGTCTGCTGGGAAAACAACATGGCAAGCTGCAAACAATCTAGGAGACTCCTGAGTCCATTGACGACAACTTTCTGGTTCAGATACCGAACAGACCTACTAGAGGTGAAGTGTTTCTGAACCTGGTGTTCACCAACACAGAGGCAATTATTAAAGAGGTAAAGATTGGAGGCAGCCTGAGCTACAGTGACCAGTGGTCTGGTTGAGTTTGGGATCTCAAGCAATGCAGGCCTGACAAAGGGTCTGAACTCTGAATTTCAGGAAAGCAAACTTTGGGCTATTTAAAAAATTGTTGGATGAGATGTCCCATGAAACTGCCCTTAGGAACAATATAACTGAGCAGAGCTGGCAGGAACACCTTTCTGAGATAGCAAGAACTCTCAAACACAGAATAAGAAACCAAACAGACAAGGCAGGAAATCAGTGTGGCTCAGCAAGGATCTGCTGGTTAGGCTGAGGGGGGAGGAAATAAAAAATATAAGAAGGGGAAACAAGGATGAGCAGCCTGGGAAGAATATAGGGATGCTGTCTGGATATGCAGGGTTGAAGTCAGGAAAGCGAAGACGCAGATGGATTTTAACTTGGCCAGGGATGTGAAAAACAAGACTGGATTCTTTAGATATGTTTGGTAAAAGAGACAGGCAAAGGAGAATGTATTCCCTCCAAAGAAATTTTTTACTCAGAGGGTGGTGAGGCACTGGAAGAGGCTGCCCAGCAAAGTTATGAATGTCCCATCTCTGAAGTAGTTCAAAGCATTCTGAGCAGACTGATCTAGCAGTTGGCAGCCCTGTCCATTGCAGGGGGGGCTGGAACTAAAGGTCTTTAATGTCCCTTCCAATCTAAGCCATTCTATGATATGATTTTGCCTACTTCTTGCTTATTGTTTCAAATGAATTCATCAATAAAGAGCTTTTCTTTTACTGGACTATCTGCCGACCAGAAAAGGAATCATGATTCGCTAAAGGAAATAAAGACAATCCAGTGTAAAATTCTGTACTGAAAGTAGTGAAAAAAATATCACCAGCTTTTCTATATATGTAGAAATAATGTTAGCTTCTGATAAAACAGGGTGCTGATTAATATTACTTTTTATCAACTAGGTTATTACTGATTTTCAAAATGTCTGTGCATTGTATAGTTGTATTTCCTACACAGAGCACATAAGCTGAACTCCTTATCAGAAGAAATGAGTTGTAGATATCTTAATCATGTACATATTTGAGGTGCCTAGAATAGTATCTATCTGATTGCATTCTGTAGTCTAATTGTAGTCAACGGATGCCCTTAACAGCATTTGCCAACTGCTAATTTTGCCTTATGGTACTTTACTTGTAATCTTAGCAAACAAAATCAGTGACTCTTCCTGTTTAATTCTGAATAATGCTCTTTGCATAATATGTTTGGGGAAATTCATCACATGAATATTTCTTGACTGAATACATTATCCTACATAAATTAGGTTATATATATATATATGTACCATAAAAGTATAATATGCTTCAATATAATCAAACATCTAAAATATAAAAGTAATTTTTCATATGCATACTTGTTGCCTAGTCTTTGCAAAAGGTTAGAATATTTATCACATAGAAGCTTTGCTCCCTTCACTGATCAGAATAAGAGGTTGTAGAAATAGGACTTGAGCATGTAAAAACTATTGTCTACATGAATTACTCTTGACACTATACAAGTGTTAACTCCCAAAGAGTGAAGACTTAAAAGATTTATTTCCTGGACTTGGAAGGTTGTTGTTTTTTTTTATTTACTTTTTAATTCAAGTCACATATACAGCTCTTATATACTAGAAAACTTTTTATGCTTTGACAGTAAAAGGAGACCAGTATGTTAAACAAGCAATGTGAAATTATGTTTGCACAAATTGTAATTAGAACCAAAATGGCTGATGGGTGTTGTTCTGACCATATACACCAGTATTGCAGCTCTGTAGCCCAAGTTTAATTAGCAGAGTTAATCATGATTGATCAGTCTCATGGAAACGGAGAGTGTCACATTCTTACTTGCTCCGAGTAAGTCTTGGAGCCAGTGAAATGGTGGAGAGATGTGATCAGCTCCCTGATTTTAGGGCCAGGACTGATTCCAATGAAAATGGAAGCTGCTGCCAAGGAGCTTAGTGTTGTCAGGTCCTGGGCATTAAGCCACTGGAAAATAGCCATGCTGGATTTCTGTTCTGCTGTCCCAGCTCTCTCCACGTGTTGGAAGGAGACATGGAAACACAGAGCCCAGCTGTACTGCAGATGCATCAGCTCAGATGCACACTTTCTGGAATACTTGTTTCTGGGTTATAGCCCAAAGGGACCAAAACCCAGCTTCTGAATCTGTTATTCTAAAACAAGTAGGCTTATCAGTGGAAAAGGAGCAGGAAAATGAGGCAAAAGTAAGTGCTCAGAATTCTTAATTGTAAGCACCTGAACAAAAAACTCCCTGTAAAGTACATGAAAAGACACAGCCTAATACGAAGGTCAATGAGAGCTGGAGTTTGCTTTAGGTGAACAACATCCCATTTACCCCAATTTTAAATCATCACCAAGATATTTTAGAATTGGCACATGCAAAACACCTATTCTTCCATCATATGACACTTTTCTTGATTTTATGCTTTTTTTTTTGTTGCCTAGTACTAATTAAAAAGTTGATATCCCAATTGTAAGATAAAATTTCACTTTTCTAATCAGATTTTAGAAGTCTTTTTAAAATTTTCACCTTTTACTGTTTCAATTAGAGCTTTACTGTATTTTAATTAAAATACTAAAGGAGGACTTGACCTTCAAGCAACCTTTTTGGTTTAAAGTGTTTAAAGCGTTTTAATAGCTCAGAAACACTTTCTGATTATTTTCTTAGCAGGCACTTGCTTGTACAGAATGAATAATTTTTATTTTCCAAAAACCAACATTTTTTCTAATGAAAGAAACTTGAAAATTTCCCAGCCAGTTCTAAATTAAAACAACTTAGCTTTACTGTGTTTGCACTTCTTTTGTGTCTATTTTCTTCAAACACTGTAGCAAATTAGTTTACTGAAAGAAATACAGGAAAAAATAGCAAATAATGATATAATGGTGGAAAACAATCATCAAATCAACATTTCAGATTCTAGTGAGTAATACACACAGCATAATGTGATACTCAGAAGTAAACACATCTAGCTGTTTTGCCTGTCCCATGTGACCTAAATACCCAATTAAACCAAATTTAAATACTTTATATTTTGCATGAAATTGTTTGGGAAGTCAAGGAAGTTTCAACTTAAGAATTATTTAGAAAACTTTGTGTGTCCTATAAGATTACACAAACACACATGTTTATTTGATAATTTATTTAGGAAAAAGCAAACAACAACAAAAAGAGAAATGAAATTGTGACTATACTATATGAGTACCATTGTTGTCATGAGGTATTTGTGCAGTTCCTACCAACAAGTTACCTCACATAAACAGGATAAAAAAGATTGACTTAGTTGTCTTTATCTGCCATAAAGTTACATACTGTTTGCTGTACTTTGCACATGTGTTCATGTGTGACATCCCACAGCCAATCCAAATGAATATCAACAGAGAGGAAAGAATAACGCACAGAAAGTAAAATTGTCTATAAAGCATTATGATACGATGAGGAAGGTTACCAACAGCACATTCTGCCTGCTATTTAGACTAATTACCAAAATTAACTTTGGACGTGGCCACAGATGTTCCAGGCTCATGATATTCAGGCCTAGGTTTTTTATTTGAACAATCTGTGCAGGCCAGTATTTAACCTCTCAGTCAAATGTACAGCTCATGTTCTTACAAAAAGAAAAAAAAAAAAAAGAATGATCTGCATTTACAGTAGGCTTTAAAAACACTGGAGAGATTCAGCCTGATACAAAAGGTCAGGAAGGGAAGAATATTCTGTGTAGTTAGAGAAGCTTTTGACATAGCTGTTTCTCTTCACAAAAGAGCAATCCTTTGATGATATAACTGAAAAATGCTAACAAAATGTATGCCATAGTATTATAATAAGGAATTTCAGCATTGTATTGTGAACCATAGTTAAATAGCATAACGTATTTTGAAAAAAAGTATACATATTTTTATGGAGTCAAAATACGAGTCAATGCACCATGAGAATCTTGGCATCTTACATGAACTTATGCATATGCACCCCAAAGGAAGAGTCTTATCAAAAATCGTTGCTGGCGAGATTAAACAAATTCAAAGATGACAAAGGGAACAAGCAGTACATATTCACTGAAGGAATCATAGAATGGCCTGGGTTGAAAAGGACCACAATGGTCATCTAGTTTTAATCCTCCTGCTATGCGCAGGGTCATCAACCGCAAATGAAAAAAGTGAGTAAGCCAGAAAAGAGAGCAGCAGAGCCAGCACTGTGAAACTGGAGGTAGAGAATAAAAAACAATTAGTTTTGCATATTTTGTATATATAAAGTTTATACTTTCAGTAGTTGAAATGTTAGTTATAATCAGAATGGAGAACATGCTTACTTGCAGGCAAACTCATCTACCATATCACCGCTCAGGGGTATTTATTGCCAGAACCAAAACTTGTAACAGACAAACTAAGAAATGTAGTTACCAATTAAGTAAAAAAAGGCACCTTATGGTTATTTTCAGGAGGACCTAAATGTGTGATACTTGTTGATTGTCACTGAAGTTACTGTAAATGCCTAAGCACTCTTGGAAAATCACCTAACCATAAATCCCTAGGCATCCAAATACCTGAAAACATTTGGTTTGCTGACCCTAGAAATATTTTAGAGACACATTCAAAGACAGACTCAGTGAGCTGCTTAGAAATCAGGAGAAAAAAAGGTCACTAACTTACTTAATAGATTAACTTTATCATATTACGGTACATCCTCTTGCACAGCTGTTTCTGAAATAGCTTACTATAACTGATGCACAGAAAAATGATGATTAACTCAGAAGAGACATGCTTTAAAAAATTCAGGACAATATATTTAGGCTAATAATATTTCTGAACAGCTTGTTTGGGAGAAAAGGTACTTACTTCACACATTTGGCAAGCATGCTATACTGCATCGACATGAAAAAAAGAATAAGAACAAGCAAAGCGTTACATGATATTAAATAAGATCAGATGCAGTTCTTGAATAATGCATTCAGCTGCACTTCTTCCAATTCAGAACTGAAAATAATTATTAATAAACTATATTTAAAATATTAAATATTTAACCAAACTTACACAAGAACATTTTTGCAATGAAAGATTGATTCCAGAAAAAAAAAAAAAAAAAAGAACACCACAGAAAAAATCATCCAAGGAAAAAGAAAGAAAACAAAATCTACAACTAAAAACAACTGACAGTGCAGGCAATAGTGCTCAAGAGGTTGTAGACCAAACTGAATGTATGTCAGTCTGCTGTTGTATGGGAACTGTTGAGTCACAGCCTGAACCACTGATTGATCACCTGAGGAAAGGACTGAGTCAGCCGTGGTGGCACAGGTGAAGGTGATTCAGCTGTATGACCTCCTAGATCCTATTTAAGGGCTGACTGCTACGAGGGAAGGATCCTTTTTTGGCTATCCTTCTTCTCTGGAGTCTTTCCTGTGAACCTAGATTTTTGGATGCAGGTGAGCATTCCTTCCCTGATAGTTTCTTTTCCCATTTTTACTGCAATAATCTTTCTAGCTGTAGCAGCTGTGCATATAGGTAATACTTGTTCTAAGTATTATTTTAGATATTATTCCAGTAAGCAGTCTCAGCAGGTGTCCTGAAGCTCAGCTGGAACAATTGTGGTTACTCTGGTGGATAAGGGCAATCACATTCTAGGTTAGTATCAGGGATCAATCTGTGCTGGAGTGTGGTGGTATGTGCTTCTAGGTATGTTGCTAGTCAGGACAGATAAAGCAAAACTGGTATGGAAATAAAGAAATACTTCAATTTTAGTTTTCTGCTAGGAAAAAAAAAAAGAATTCCTACTTCCTAGGCCTTTGTATAACTTCCTACTTCATAAATGCTTTTTTTAAATAGCAAACAGAATATGCGAAGTACTACTAAAATTCCATTAAGTAACTTCAACTTTAGGATTAGAGGAAAATGCAAATGAAAGTTATTTTTCTTTTGAAGTGGAATGTTCCAGTGTAGCCAGCCACGAGCAATTATCCTGTAATATTATCAGTCATATAGAAAACCCTGATATGCCAGACTGTCTTCTATTCATCATAGCTATACTAACCTGAAACTAGCATGGAGATTTGGATTTAGCCCTACTCTGTGAAGGACTACACATTTTTCCATTCCTGACTATCATTTATTTTATGCAATATAATTGAGATAAATTTCTGACATAACCATATTCACCTGGTTATATCCAAGTTGTCTGATTTGCACAGGTTCTGTTGTCATGGTGAGCTGAGGAAATCTTTTTAAAAACAAACAAACAAACAAAAAAAACCCAAACTGATTGTTTTTAAATCTTTCCATACAGATTTGTTTAAGAAAGTTCTTAATGGCTGGTTTTCAAATTAATCGTGGATTTATATTGCTTATAGCTATGTATGATCCAAATCTCCACGTTCTTTTTCTTTTTGATATGAAAAAGCAAAAGAGGTTTTTTTTTTTTTTTATTTAAAGTTTTTAAAAGTAATGAATATATCAGTGATTTAAATAGATTCCTCATGTATTTTCAAAGACCTGGAGATTTGCATAAGACGTTAAAATATATATATATATATATATATATATATATATATAGGGAATACAGGAAACTTACCATTGTCTTTAGAAAGTCGATGTTGTTATTCTCTCTTAGAACAAGTAATTTGTAAATCAGTACACATATCTGACAGGTTACACACTGTCCCATTGTAGCTAGAAACTAAATCCTATTCAGTGCTCTTCCAGATAGAGTATTACAATGACCTCTGCGTTCCGACATAGTAATGAGTACACGTGAGCTGAAGGGAGGGTGTACCTGCGGGAGTGCAACATTTGAAATGGAGCCAAGGAAGGTCAGGTTTTTGCACTGACTGAGCTAAGTGATGATTATCCTTTTCGAGCAGAGAACACTTCGGATCGACTAGAAGTGCATCAACACACACTGTACATCATAAATCAAAAAGTACTTGAGATACAGCTGGTACAAGGCCAGTATTCAAACTTAAACATTATGTGTTGTCAAGTGGACCAGTACATTAATGACCTTTTTCTTTTTCCCTTTTCCATCAGATATACAGTTTCTTTGACAAAACTCAGCCTTTAGCAAAAAAGAGATGTTTTTTTAATAGTTTAAATTTTCACAGTGCTCTTGCATGTATTGTTGGTCACTATATGAGATTTAAAATGATTTAACACAGTTATATGTTTACCTCGTAAGGTCATTGAGAGTTGCTTTTCTTACCATCTCCACATTGTTTGAAGCTACCATATTAATATTAGAATGTATTTTTTTCTATATATTTTGAATTCAAAGCTGTAATCACAGCATGTTGTTTACTTTCTCCCTACTTCTGTAGGAGCTTTTCATGAGTTTTCCTCATTTACTACTTCTCTGCAGCTAGAGGGGAATTTAAAGTGACAGATAACAGTGCTTAGATCATTTATTTCTACTGTGTGGCTTCTTTCTGCCCAAAACATACTTTCTTTTTCCCTCTCTTAAGTGGTTCAAATCCTGTTTCTTTCCTAAGAAAGAAATGTGTTTTGTTTTTCTTACGGCATACAGTTTTTTAATCGTGATATGTTACAGTGTCTTCTTCAAAGTATGTTCCTTCTTTATGCAGATAGGTACTGGAGTGCTGGGAGCAATTAACATAACTCAGAGAACTAATTTCCTGTGGTTCTTTAACTCTGTATTTATGGCTTTTAGAAGAGTGGATCTGTACTCTAAGGATTAGTACAGTCTGTAAATTTTAGTTGTCTGACTTCTTTCTTTTGAGGAATTAAGATAAAAAAATCAGTAGTGGTTAAAATAACAGAACAAAAAATCATAATTTGTGCATTCATTCTCCTTTTTCCTATATGAAAAAAGTTAACCCTTTTAAGTTATATTGCAGAAATTTGTAGGTCACTCCAAAAGTAATGCCTCTTGTTTATTTCCATGGAAATTCCAACAGGATACGAAGAGCATGATAACACTATTTGACAGATCACATTCTCTACACTACTTTCTAACTTAGGCACCATTATTAGCTATGTATTTTCACCAGTGCTGAACAAAGGCCTGCATGCTGTGCTCATAAAAATCTGCACCAGACGAGATGACTCACTGTTGATGTCACCCCTGCTGAAATACACCATCCACTGTCTCACTGTGTTCATATGCACTGTTTGGTCTCTGTAAGCATTCAGCAAGAATCAATGAATGCCTATGGGAGCAATTTTTTTCTGCATGGACGAAGTCATTGACACACATTTGCTTCATGTGTACTCCCATGTTAGACACCGTTTTGTCAGACTACCCCTCTGCTGCCATCTGTCAAACAGCAACCAAATGTAGTGGATTATTGGTGGGAAGGTTCAAGTGTGCTGCCATACCACCAACTGATACTGTGGGCCAACATAATAAGATATGAGGCATTGCTTTTGGAGCCACTCTTGTACATCTCCTTTGTAGCTGGCTCTGTTGCAGATGTACTTTTCTTTATGAATTTTTTAAGCTGAACTTGTATCACCCAAAACCTGGTGATGCTTCATCTATGCTCCTATAGTCATTGATCTACCATTGATTAGAGGAATAATTAGTTTAACATATACAGAAGTTATTTTATTTGTTTCATGTAACAGCTTTTGTCAATGCAATATCATTTTCTTCTCCTTTCATAAATGCAAGCACTTGTTTTCAGAGTCTGTCTGAAAACATTAACAAATGGTGAAAGAAACCACTGAAGAAAAACTGCTGAGCACCTCCCTTTATTCTTGCCCAAATCAGTTTCAGCTGGAATTTTCCATTACAAATAGATTTTCGTCTAAGGATAATCTGCTAAATAATGCTTCAATGCCTGGGTAGTGCTAATGGTCTTTAATAGCCCCGATTGGCCACACCTGGGCCTGCCCTCACTCTTCGGTCCCAAACAGGACTTTAGTTCAGCTGAAAGGCAGTCTTCCCGTCTGTGTCTTTAAGCTATTGTTTTGCAGATGTTGAACCTGACTTGTGTTCTCCTCTATGTTGAAGGGAGTCTGCCTGTGGTTATTGTACCATCCTGGCTTGTTGACTGGACTTGCACACTGCTGTGAGGATGAGATGGTTACCTAGTCTATGCTACTTTTGCTTTGTTCCTGCTTTGCCACCCTGGGACCTGAGGTCCCTGTCAGGTACCTTGTGTATGAGGCTCTGTGGGGAAACGAAGATGGGAAGGTTCTGTTTCTTGGGGTTTTTTTGTTTGTTTTTAATTTTCCAGCAGATACCTTGCTGTAAATATATCTTCTGGGGGCTGTCATGCAGTATGGAAATACCATGAACTGGAAGCAGAAATGCACTTGATTTTGTAGGCTTTGCAAAACCTGGCTTGCCCACTGGGGCAGGGCAGAAGGGGGGGCTCATTGCAGTAACTATAAGTTTCTGCTGATTTTATTCTTTGCTTTTTATTCCTGCTGTCTGAAAGCATGTTTTTCTCAAGTCAATTTAGACTTCTGTGGTAAGGTTTTATTTTTGTCCTTAAATGCTTAATTAAGGACTTGTTATTCATAGTTGCATTTGGTAAGCTTTATTGACTTCAAGAAAAAAAAAATGCTGCCTATAGCTTTTGTTTCCTGGTCCTGAGTACTTTGTTGTCTTAGCGTTCCATTTCTTTTTCTTGTTCTCTGGTTATTCATGCCTGAGGAGATGTGGAATACTGGAGTGCAATTTGTGAGAAGTGAAATATCTAAGCCAATGGCAGGAAGAGGTGTATGGTTCACTACTCAAAACTAGATTCAACTTCTGCACTGAATCTTTTGGTATGTTTTTCTAAAACTGTTCTGAGACCCAATCTCCCAGCCTCTACTGAGGTTTTCTTTCTGAAAACTTGGTAGACCAACTATTCTTTCTCCTACTTATTTCTTGATATTCTTTATGAATAAAGGCAAGTACTCATAGGGAGTATAAGGTGAAGTCTGACTGCATTTTTAATGGCTTCTTAATGTGCTGCAATTGGACAGATCAATACAATGGGAATGGCATTACAACAAAGGTGTGATTATAGGACTGACACAATAGAGAGGTGCTATAAAGGAAGGAAAGAGGATTGCTCACTTGTATCAGAAGATTCTAGGTTCACAGGGAAAGCTTCACCAAGGAGTGATCTCCAGAAAGAGATCCTTCCCCAGTGGCAGTCAGCCTTTAAATGAGATTTAAGAGAGGGGCTCCCTTCTGGTTGCAAAGGTGAATTGTCTTCATGTGTGCTCCCAGAGCTGACCAGATCCTGTCTCCAGGAGCTCAATCAGTGGCTCAGGCTGTGACTCAACAGTTCCCACATGTAATATGACTTACCAATGAAAATTCTAGAAAGTAAGCAATACCTGGATATTCAGGCATGTGCTTTGCTAATGGTGACTAGAGATGATAATTAGGACATCTCATATTATAATTGTAGTGATTAGCTTTTGTGCTCTTCTGATTATTTCAGTGGTTAAAAATCTTGATTATGCTTTTAAAGTGAATGTTGTTTATGTGATTGGGAACACTAGGGACATTTTGTAGACTTAAACACACAATGGATGCTGCTAGAGTAATTCTGACAACATGCACGTGTTTGGTTTGGAAACTGCTAGTAGAATTCTGAAATGCTCTGCGCAACTGGCAAGAGTGAAACTGGTACCCCAAAAACCTCACTGATTGTAGCAAATACTGCGTATTGTATCACAATGTTCTTTCCCCTTTATTGAGAAGGGGAGAAAAAGAACAACTTACCACTACTCAAAGGAAAAAATAGGTATTTCAGTGAACATCTGAGTGTTATTGGAAAAAATATTTTCATTTCAACTGTATCTCCTGTGTCATCTTTTTTTTTTTTTTTTGTAAAACCATCCTACATGCAGAGTTGGAAGATGTTCTGTTGTAGAATGAATACATTCTATCTTTCAGGATGTGAGAAAGGCTTGGAAGTAAAAGAATTTTTAACTCTCTTAACGACTTACTTTTTGCTGGTTGAACCTACAAAGCATGCTCTAGTGTGATTGCTGAGACTCCAAATTGGCTAAAATATTCTCAGATCCAGCCATAGAAGAGAGAGAGTGATAAAGATTATCACAGGGCTATGTAAAATCTTGTGATTCTTCTTGCCCTATATGTAGGTTTGTGGGTGGTGTAGACCACAGAAATAGCTAAATGACCTTGGGGGCATACAGCACTTACTGTTGTTTTTTTTTTGTTGTTGTTGTTTTGTTTCTATTATGCCTGAACTTTGCTACAGAAGCATGACGTAGTAGTGAACTCAGTAGGTCTTAATATCTCTGGGGAATCTGGCTAGACTTACTGAGCTGTGAAAGGTGTTTGGGCATCTTATACACAGGTGCTATGCTGCGGTGACGTTCTTGGAGTTCCCAGAGTCACAGAATTGTTCACATTTCTCACATGGATGGTTAAAAGGTATCAGGCTCTGTTAGGCCCCAGGGCCTCTTTCTTTGTTTCATTTCTGAGCTTCTGCTCCTACTGTAGGAGCTAGAAACTTTTTTTATTTCCCAAGTTAAAGACAGAAGTTAGAGGTCTAATTTGTAACTCCCTGTTCTTATTTCTTTATTTCTTTTACTGATATTCAATATTTTGTGTGTAGTCAGAAGACATAGGCTTTACGAATTAGAGGTTAATAGCTTAAGCATATGTGATGATGCCTTTAAGCCAATCAAAAGTATGCCAATGGAAGCTGGATGGCTTCTCAGCCCACAGTCCGTATGTTGAATGCTGTATCTTGGTGTTTGATGTGGAGACTTATGTAAGAGCACTTGCACTGAGACAGATTTGGCAAAAAAAAAAAAAAGTTCTTCTAGTTAGAAGAACGTGGAGGAAGGTGTGGAAGTACAGAGCGAACTCCGCCAGCAGCTACGTGGCCCAGCAAAAATCAATTAAATCTTTCTTACTCTCTTCCCAAAGAAGTTCTGGAGCTCCTAGAGAACACAGTAGGTAAGGTATAAAAGACTTGTAGCTCTTTCTTACTGTTGATGTTAATTCCCAGCCCTATGATGCAAACTAGGTACCCTCAAGGAAGAAAAAAATTGTTTTAAGAAATTTATCTGTCCTGGTCACTGCTCTATTTAAAGAGAATAGAATATGGGATATATTACTGTCTTGGTGTTCATGTTTATGGAATATTTAGGATGCATTCGGTGTATGAAATTGGCTGAATGTTATTCCTGCGGATTCCTTATCCAGGCTCAGAATGGTAAGCCGAGTGAATACCTCATGGGTCTTGCATTTTAGCTGAGAGCTAAGAAAAACATTTGCTGTGCCTATAGGACTTGAAGTATGTCTCTCCTGTTGACGGTATTCCTCTTTATATAGATGAATACACACTCACTGGAGCGATGAGCTAAATGAATTTGAATAGTATCAGTTGACCTGAAATTAGTTTTCAGTGAGTAGACTTTTTTTGGAAGAAAGATTGCCTAATTTTGATAGAAAGATGGCCTTGATAGACCTAGGCAACTTGAGATTTCCATGCCTGCTGTTTCCTTTGGAATTTCTCTTGTTTGATGAATTGCCATAAAGCAGATGAAAAGGAGGAGACTTGGAGGTGCTTTATTTTCCCCCAGTGAAATAATTAATTCAAGCTTAGGTCTGAATCTCATAATTTGTTGTGTGTTACAGATTGCAGAGTCTCTGCAGATCCCCATGGGCTGCACTAAGTCACTCCATGGGAAAGCAGCTATCTGCCTTTTCAGAACCTTAGATCTAAGCATCCTTCTTAAGACTCTGCTGTTGTCTAAGACATCATTTCCTTTTTCTGGCTTAACTTTTCTCTCCTTTCATCTGAAGAAAACTCCTGTGGAGTTAGGGAATAGTCCACTATATGATATCAGAAATATAAAACTTAGGGAGAAACTGAGGAATTGAGATTCAGATGCAGTTTTTATTACAGATGCTGTAGGAAAATCCTCTCTTTCTTTCTGTCCTACATTATCCCTTAAAAAATGCATTAGTATTTGCAAGCTTGCTGTACAGGCCTGTCTATGCAATGGGCACATATTTCTTGGGTGTAAATGTCATGCTAGTACATCTTTGTGACTTCTAGGTTGGCTTTGGCTCTCATCCAGTCAGTTCTAAGAGCAAAGAGAACTACCTGGGGCTGAACTGTACCTACCAGAGATGGATTTTGAGTATATTCTATTAAACAGCTATACATATCATGTCTTACATAGCTTAAGTAATTTTTGGCTTTAAAAACATCTCTCAAGGGAGAGGAGGCCAGTGTTGCAAACCTGTTATTTATTATTATTGCCTTTGCAATCCTGTCCTTGCTAGTTTCCTTCTGAACCTGCAAACTCTAACCTGTCAGGTAAAACAAACCACAAATGAAGACAAGGTTAGAATGTAAAATCCACAGGTCTGTGTTAAAATGCTATTTTATCTACTTCCAAAATTGTATGTTACAAAGGTGAAGGAAACCATTAGAGAACAGGTGCCCTGAATGAGAAAAGATTTTAGTCTGTGGACTTAGGAGCCTCCTTGTTGATTTATTTGAGAAAACTATTGTAGTTAGTACTTGATTCAGAGCAAAAAATGGAGTTTCTCCACTCTTCATCTTCAAGTAAAGACAAATGAGCTTTCATAATGGACCTTGCCCTGCCAATAGGAATAAATGACTGTGATTTCTGAATGTTTTCAAGGAGACCTGGAGACTCAATATGCAAAATCTCTCGTTCTATCATTGAAAGTGCAGCCTTGGATTATTACTGACAGCGAAGATGCAGTTAAAGTAAAGGTCATCCAGACTACTGGCAATAATAAATTCCAAGATTTGCTATCTTTTTGCTGAGGCCTGTGTTAGGCCATGCATCAAAAGCTTGTAATAAAACAAAAAAGTGGTTTGTCCTCACTCAATAAAAATGCAACATGCATTTTTCACGTTTGCTTTTTTGAATGAGCTATGAAAGTACTCATGTTTCATATTGTCTTTTAAATTAACACGCTAGGAGAACTACCCACCAAACAATCTGTTTAATTCTGTGCCCACCTGTAATGTATAATTGAAGTTGCATAAAGTAATCTCTTGCTTGTAGGTGTAGAAATAGTCATTTTTTTGAATAAAGACTGAGTATGAACACTAGCAAGTTAATTCAGTTTTCAGCATGAAAGCCTGAGGTTTAAAAAGATACAATATTAAAGATAATTTTTATTTAAGTTAAGTAATTGCCTGTTCCTAAATGAGAAACAAGTAAGTATTGCTTTGAAACTCAGGGCGCGTGGCATGTTTTTCTTTGCAACTTTTTCATTGTTAAACAGAAAAATAAGGTACAACATGAACAAAAACAGTAGCTAACAGATATTTTAGTTATTTATGCTTAAAAATGCTGGTAAAAGCAACACTTTTAAATGAAGCACGATAAAGGAGCTCTGTCTTAATCTAATTTCACTGCTGAAAGTATGAAAACTTGCTTTATGACAGCTATTTATTTTTAAGCTCTTGACGTGAAAATACCCGGATGTAATGTAATGAGTTTGGTTCCTATACAGCAGTTTGAGAACTCTGGATGTTCATTACCATTCTGTGTTTTATTTAGAAGTCAGCTAGCCTTCCCATATTTAGAATTAAAATCTAACCCTGAGATGAGAAAAGTAATCTTTACAGTGGGAGGGCAGGAAAGTTTGTGACTTTTCAACGTTTGTGCTGAAAAACAAAACAACAACAAAAAAAGAACGACTTAGTAAGTGCCTTTTATTGTGGGCAGTTCTGCTCTTGGAGCATTTGCACAATGGGAATTCCACAAACAGCACCAAGTAACACAATTTTCAGCAGAGGGTAACAACTTAATCTTGGTAGCTGAGTCTCAAACTTGACAAGAACAACAAAAAAAAGCCTTCTTTGATTACTATCGCTCCCATGAGTTATCCCCCATATATTTAATTTTAGACCAGTGAAATTTACTTAATGTACGTACTGATTTTTAAGATACTGCTCAAGTGTCTGAATTTGCTCATTAACATTTCACAAAGATTCTTGATGGCTGTATTTAATTGTAGCTGGTAAATGAGGAAAGCAGAAGAAAGAATTTGAAATCTGTGGCTCTAATATTACCTATTGGATAAATAAATACATAATTTAAATACTTCAAAGCACACAGAACAATAAGAGCTCATAATGGACTTAACATCTTGCACACAATTGCTTTTTTCCTGTTAATTTATATCTCTTTTATTGTACTGTTTGGTTGTTTTTAAGACCCTCCTTAAATTGTTCAATTACATTAGCATTTGTTATTTAATATGTAAACATAGCAAAACATATACTATTTCCAAATCTTCTCTCCCTGCGTTTTAAAAACATCTAAACTTCTTCTATGAATTTAAAATAATTGCATTCAAAACGTGTATTTTTCTTGTGAAGACTGTTGAAATACATCTGAGTTGCTAACATGAAGCCTTTAAACTCTCTGATGTGGGCTTTACTTTGGATATTTTCTATGGTTTCAGGTACTTCAGTGTTATTTCAGTGGTTACCTGATGAGATAAAGTTTATGTAGTGTCACTACTATGGTTTCAGGTGCCTGAAGGAACAGGGATATGCACAGTGAATATCTCACAAATTGCCATAGAAATACTGCATGAAGTCTGCCTGCTGTTGTCTTTCAGACCTACCTTTCTCATATGAATGAAGTGTTGACCTCATATATGTTTAAGTGAGAAGTAAAATGTAATCAACCTGGTTTTCACATTCTCTATTTTAGAGTTGCAATTGAGTTAAACAGCGATACTTCCAAAATTGAGCTTAAAAGTGTTTTACACATTGCTGTAAAGATAAAACACAATTTTAGGTGACATAGAATTTCAATGTAAACTTAAAGTAACAGCTGGAATTGCAATTTCTACAAAATAAAGGTCTGTTCATCTAGGCAACACAGGGAATGCAAGGCTGGGGTTCTTCACGTTCTGAGCATCCTCAGTTTTTACTGATAGACTTGTGAAAGCATCCTCTATTTCCTTCTTTTACAGATTTATTAATGATGTAAACAAGAATGAGAGTTTTAAAAAACAAACAAAAACCAACAATGATTGTGAGAGTGAATATAGGCAGAAAGCACTCTGCCATCTTTTTGTGTATTAAAAAAAAAAAATCAATCATGATACATGACATTGATTTAAATGATAGGATAAAAATGCTGCCTAGCTAAAAAAAAAAATAGAAAGGGAGGGGTTTTTGTTTTTGTTTTTGTTTTTTTTTACAAATAGAAGTTGCTGCTTCGAGTTACGTGAACTAGGATTTTAAATTTTTTTGATCATTTTTGCTTCAGGAGATAAAATGGTTTGGCTAGTCGTTCATGGCATTTCAGACACTAAATACTATCTTCCAGAAATAATGCACAACAATTCAAACTAACTTACGATATTTATGATTTTATAATGTTATCCTTTCTATGTCTTGCCTTACAGGGAAGAGAATACTCAAACTCTATCTAGATAGTCTCTTTATGGAGGGAAAGCCCTAATAATGAGAGTAGAAAAAACTTGAGTGATCTGTGGAACTTGACCCTTTATGTAAGTATACCAGAAGCAAATAAGAATGTGTGAATGTGATTGTACCTAATGGTATACAACATTAATTGCAAGGAATCTGGTTTCAAATACTGATAATGGTTAAGGTGACATGTTAGTGATACTCTTAGGACTTTCTTTACTATGAGAGTGGTATGCTGGAACAGGCTGCCCAGAGAGGCTGTGGATGCCCCGTCCTGGGAGGTGTCCAAGGCCAGGTTGGATGGGGCCCTGGGCAGCCTGGTTTAGTATTAAATGGGGAGGTTGGTGGCCCTGCGTGTGGCAGGGGGGTTGGGATTCGTAATCTTTGAGGTCCCTTCCAAGCCAGGTCATTCTGTGATTCTGTGATAGGGCCTTGTACTTGTTTATGCCATGTTTTGTCTTGATTTTCTTTTCTTGTCAGTCTCCTTTTTGTCAGCAATGTGTATTCTGTGCAATATCTACTGATATTGCCCGTTTCAGATGAGTGGTCTCTATGGAAGTGGTGATGCTGTTATGGCAGTTTGGCAAGTGTATATAGAATCTTGTCATCTAGATTCCCAAGTTTATTTTGCTTTTAACCATCTCTTAAACAGGATGGTTCTAAGCAGCTATCTGAGGTTCTGCGCAAAGCCTGACTTAACCACTACATCAGATTATAAAAAGGAAAATTTAATTCCCTCTGAAAAGCTCACAGAAATAAATTTCAATTGCCAAACTCCCCAAGGTAACTGGTGAGCTCATATTCCCGCAGAGCTCTCCATTTGCATTACTTCCCTTTAATAAATTATGCAGCTTGACTTATCATGCTATCATCCAGCTGTTAAAAAATTTGTCTTGTGTGCCTAGAGGTAGGTTATTAGTGCAGAAAGTCTTTTAACACTCCCTGCTACTGCAGTTGCAAATCCTGCCAACCTGAAGGATTGATTATTGACCATGCTGCTCCTTGTCTCCCCTCAATGATGTCCGGAGGTGGTCAGGATTCTGAGGCAGCCTGCATGAGCGTGCAGTGGCTATCTCAACACATTACTGCTGTTTTTTTCAGGCAATTAGGTTTAGGGAACAATGTGTACTCAAAATGATGTGTGTTGGAACCAAGTCTTGGAACTGTCTTTCGCCTTATTTAATGGGTCTCTTTGTTCTGAGCATAGCAGCGAGGCCTGTCAACTGACCTGTGCTTTGAACCCGACCAAATAAGTTTAAAATGTTCTGATATATTGGAGGCTTTGAGGCTAAACATGAGAGTTCTGTTTCACTCTTGAGAGCTGCTTTTGGTGGGGGGGGATGGTAGCCATGGTGGAAGATGGAAATAGAACTTTGTGTGTTTTACCTCAGTTTAACATTTCTACCTTCACACTGATTATCTGATGCCCTGAAATGCCTTGCGTGAGTCATGCTGGAGTTGATAGAAATGTGACTATATACAGTATTCTGTTTATGATTTTATGAATTCTCAACAAGATTTCTGCTGTGAGGCTGTTTTAGTTGAAGTTCATTACAGTGAATCAATTTTTCGACAGTTTATCCCATTTCTATCATAAAGGATAATCTGTTACTACCTTCCATATCCTCCCACCACAAGTGTTTATTTTTTCTTTAGATACATGGTAAAAACTCTGTAGCACTTTAGAAGTCTTTCATTCTATGCTGGAGAAGAATACTAGGCTTTTCTAATCATGGATAAATCTTGTTTCTGTGCTTGCTTATTTTTTTACATACAGTCTTATGCTGTACATACAGTCTTATGCTATGACACTATGCTTTCTTGAGTATTTGGTCTGCTCTTGTGAAGAGAGGCTTCAAATTTGTTTAGGTAAGCATCTAGAAGCATTGATGCTAATTTGCAGACTGCAGTTAAATGATGTTCTGATGATGTAGCTCTTTCAGTGTGTTTTGATACTAGTTATGCTGTAGTAACAAAGCTGCCATTTTCATCCTGCTAGTGGCTTCAATATTAATGTACCTGCAGTCTGCAATGTGAATTGCTATTTTGTGAATGCTGATGTGGTATTGAAAAAGCAAATAGATAAAGATAGTCCTCTGAGTACCATTTCTAATAATGCTTGGATGACTTCACTCACCACTCTTGCCACATGCAAATCTCCCATGTAAGGCATATGTAAAATGGTAAAAAGCACAAGTGCTGTCTTATTTTTTTTTTTAACAGCTGCTTCTTAAGATTTGGGCAAACTTTTCTAGTATGCTTGTCACAAATCTGACATGACTCTCTGGGGTGTGCATAAAAAAGCAAACGTACACTTGGGTAATGTAGAACTAATGGTGAAATACACTCTATTCTGAAGTGACAGCTGCATCTTGGTTTTCTGGCTCTGAAGGTGATTAATAACCTTGTAGTTAGGTACAACTATGGTATTTTTTTTTTTTACACTTGGAATGCAATACACTAACAAAAGGATTCAATTGCTAAATGTTGGTGAATTGTATGGAAGCTGAGTATTGAAGATGATAACCCATTCTTGTGCAGTATATCTCTTCTGTGCCTTTGATTATTTCAAATAGACCCAGTCATCAAACTGCTGGTAGGAATCATATAAATAATAGCACAGGATGCTCTTCATCACACAAAATGTTTAAACAAAAGCTCTCCTAGGGGCTGATTGGGTCAAGCACCACTGAAGGTCATTGAACACATGTGATTTTTACCAGCTTCTTCAATTCTATTTTCAGTGCACAGAATGTTGGACATCACAGGGCCAGTACTTGGCTTTTTCAGAGAGGATACAGCTTGTTATGAGGCAAAGGGATAGTCAATATCTGAAAATATGCAGTGTTATCAGGCTTGAGGGCCTTAACTTTGAGGTCTCTTCCTTGCTTTAGAAAGTGATGCAGCTAAAACTACATATTCTTCCAGGGGCAGAGGAAAAAAAATCTGCTTCATGTGTTGACAAGTGATTGGTCTAAAGACCTGTAAGTTGCCACTAAGAATAACTTCTTGAAAGAATTATCTCCCCAACTTGTCATGTGCTCCTTTTCAAGGAGGAACAATGTTAATCCTGTTTTTCAACAATATTGTGCTATTGATCTATTTCTAGACCATTAACAAGTTGAGATACCCTTTTAAGATTCTGCATGGAATTCAATATTTCAGGTGTTCCATTCAATATGAATGTAGGAGCTTCTTTTGCAAGATGTAGACATAGTTTCTTTGCATTTGCTCTGCTTTGATAGGGGAAGAAAACTTGAATATTAGTATTTGAAGCATATTAAGAGCGAAAGTAAAATTCTATTATGATACAAGACAAGTACATAATTAGTTTCACAGCAGGAAAATCAAACTGTTAGAAAGCTCTATTTCTATTTAAATTCAGTCATAATATTTTCCTAGAGAAGGTGTGAGAAAGGCAAAAGAGTACTTAAGGAGGCTGAAATCACAGTACACTAAAAGAGCAAATTGTTCCAAGTCTGGGAAGACAAAATATTTTGATTTTTCTATGGAATTGTTTTTTTTTCTGCTCTGTAGGTTACAGTATAATTTTACCTCATAGTATGTCCTGTAATATGTATTTTTCTGTGATCATAATATTAATCATATGTAGTCTGTGTGTGATGCCATATTAGTTAACGTATCAAAGTACGTAGTTACTGCTTTTTCCTTATCCTTCTGATGTTCTCTTTAGAATATATGTGACTCCATACAAGTGAAATTGATGGAACTACTCATCTTTGCAGCATAATTGGGTAATTTCTTAATTCTTTCTGACTCTAAGTATCTGTAAGGCCCAGCAAAAAGCCAGTGATTATTTAATACTTTAGTCATTTATATCTATTAGAATATTCCACCTGGTGTCAATTGAATATTGCAGGAAAAAAAGTCTGCTTTGTTCTAACTGCTTACTGAAGATGCATATTTGTATTTCACTTTTAAACATCTTTTAAACATACGCTCTCCCAAGCAGGTGATATGAACAGAGCCATAAATTTTGACTTTACATTAAATCAAATGCAAACAAACTTGATGAAGGGTGTGACAAAATGCTACCAAAGAACTACTATGCAGGTGGGAGATGATCTAAGCCTTATGTTGCAGATTAGTTGTGGACTTATTTACAAAGGATGTGCATTAGCTGCAAATAAATTGATATACCCCTTTGTATTCAGCTACAGACATTAGGATTGTGATTGCAGGCCAACTTCTATCTAAAACCAGCTTTTCCAACAGATGCATCTGCAGCATTTGTATCTTCCTAAGGTCATCTTGATGGCTGAATTCTCCTCTCTATGAGGAGATTTTTAATACGAGCTGGCTGAACTACTTGCTTGAAGAAGGGATACAGAACCAGGCATTAAAACACTGGTAGTCTCTTATAACGTCAGCATTTTCTTCTTGTAATGAGTGACTCTTCAGACTTAGATGGGACTAAGCTCTTCTGCAAATGTCTCTCCCTGTTCGGGACTTGGACTTGTTCTTATTTATAAAGGCAAGGTGCTTGTAGGTGAGGCTTTAATCTATTTCCAAGGGCATTGCTGATCACTAAGTAAGAAGTGCTCATTCTGTAGAAAATGCTGGTCTTAAGCCAGCAATGTAGATCTTGTGGGAGTAAGAGAACCATCAGGTAACAAGATTTTTCTGTCCTAGCAAAGGGGATCTTGGTATGCTTACAGGGTCAGAATTCCAGAACTGCGGTTAAACTTTAGAAGCATTCATGAAGTCCACACCTAGGTATGTCCAAGGTACTTCCAAGATCCATGTGGAATACCTAGGAACAAGGACAGGAAAGCTAAAGCAGGTTGTTGGGAGCTGTGGTGTTCACCAGCCTTGTCTGTGCTCTGGGCTTGCAAGAGGCAATGCTGCAGCAGTTCTCTGAGAAAAGCTGCCTGCACAGAATAGAGGTAGACAGAGGTGTGGTCAGGCTTCTGAGTTGGCTTTGAGCACTTGCAAAATAAGTGGTGTGTCCTGCTGAGACATTTCTGCAATGGACAAAAAGGCAGCGCAAAAAAAGGAGAGTTCTTGAGCGTTCAGTTCTTTCCCTGAGTCTAGTCCTCAATTATTGTTTAGGAGAGGCAAAGTTCCTGTTCTAATCTCAGGTGGGAGCAGTTCAAACATCCCTGTTCTTTAGGTGATGGATTGCTTTGTGGACTGCTAATGCTTGTGCATTTACAAAAAGTACCATTTCAGGATGCATCACACGAACATGCATATATAAAGGAAGAGCCTCATTAAAAGAGTTGGCTCCAGAAGTTAGAGCCAAAACATCAATCCTTTCTTACCAAATGACAATTAATTGCCCTTCGAATTTGGATTTAACTGATTATAAATACATTTTACTCTGAGGACTAATTTAGCAACTGGGTCAGTGACTATAATACTGTCCTCATCAGTTATGTGATGGATAAAGGCATTTGACACTGCCTTCACTCTTTGAAAGGCTTCCAACAGATTCTTCTGTCATCTTGTGACTGCATCCGATCCTTAGCTTTCAAAAACAATAAAACATGTAATGACTTTGTAGTTGCTATTGCTGCATACTTATTAAGAACCAGAGTCCATGCTGAAGCGTAATACTTCCATTTATTGTTATTCAGAAAAGTAGTGGTATTTCATCATAATAATTTATTAAAGTTAATTTGAATGAAGAATGAACTATACGTGGGAAATCTAGGGTGGCTAAAGCATGTAATTTCTTTTTTGTATTGTGAGTAAGTACATTGTGTTTCTTGAACCATTTTGAAGGCAAACTATTAAAACATGCAGTTTCAGGAGGAATAATAAATGGAGTAACTCTAGGTATTTATAAATACTCTCTAATTGTTTACGAAAACTAATTTTAGTGTCTGACTGTGGTTAAGTCCAGACAGACACTTTGGTAGCTTTCCACAGGCAGTTGTCAGTGTAGGCTAATCCAGACCTGGCACATCCTCAGCTTCACTCAAAGGCCCCTCAGCACAGAGTACGTATTATCAGGTTTTGTTTGTGATGCTGCACTACCAGTGAATCAAACAAATGCTGCCATGCTTTCTACAGGCATGTGAACCTAAAGCACTTCTTAAGAATAACTATGTAAAATTCAACAAGGCAAAAAACCAAGTAGGCAAAAAAGCTTGAATATACTCATTAAACTATTCTTAAAAGAAGTAAAGATGCCTAAGTTAGACTTTTTTCATAAACGAAAGATCAAACTATTTAAGCTCACCAACTTTGCAAACACTAGCTTTTTATTTGATAGAGCCAGTGAAGTCATCAGTGAGTTAATTGTATCATTCTAAGCCAAGTACTGCTTTAAATGACATGACTGTACAATGTACTAAGAGTACTGTAAATAAACTTTAAAATACTTTTCATGTTGGTTTTTTCTTCTAAGTATTCATTTGTTCTGCGATTATGATTATCAATTTCAGTTGAACACAAGTTCTATGATTTTGGCTGTAAAATATTTGAGTTCCAATATTGTAACATCTCAACTCATTTATTTTTTGCTGCAGAGATTATACAATAACATAGTTGAGTTAATGTACTTGACTGAACAGATGTAAAAGCGCAAACTTTTCTGGGAAGTGGATGTTTGACATTTTCAGAAAGCAGTATTTTTAAGTATGTCTTGCAATTGAAAATAATGTTAAGTTTCTGCCCATGTGTCAAATCATTTAAGCAAGTTACTCTTGACAGTGATGTTGTTTTTAATTTCAAATGTGAACTTTTCATTTATACTAGTTATATAGCACTTTGTATAGTAAAGTTTCGTGAAAGAGCATGAGGGCTTTATGGTTCTTATCCTGAACTCAAGGAAGACTTTTTATTTTCCACAGTCAAGTGACTAAAAGAACTGAGTTCTAAAATTCACTGTTATAAACTGCAATATTTGTCACACTTGGGTACATGGAAGACAAGTTTTTCATGTCCTGAGACTTCAGCATGAACCCAGGAACCTGAAACTCTCTGTGACCAATGGGGAAAATTAGTTTTATAAGCGTGAGCCATGATGAAGACTTCTTTTTTTTTTTTTTTTTTTTTTCTTCCTCCATAGGGAGAACATAATGCAGACATGCACGTTGTCACTTTTTAGAGTTAGATATAGATCTCACCTTAAGTACTATCCAAACTCCTGTCAATTTGGTGTAAGGCTTGCCCTTAATTTTCAGTATCTGTGAATCATTTCTAATGAGTCATCTTGGTGAGACTATTGAGTAAAATGCTTCTCCGTGTGCTAGAAAGTGTTTTAAGTATATGAGAGATGAATAGTGTTAGGAAATAATTATTTTCAAAGCAGAATGTTGTTGTAGCTTAGGATAACTGTAAATAAAAACACCTAACAGCCAACAGCATTAAGTTTTTATGTTTATTTCCTTAAACAACAGTTACAGGAAACAATGTTTTCCGAAACCTTTCGTCTCCTGTAAGGTACAGAGCAAGGACGTCACATTTAATGAGCTGAGCAAATGGATTTTCTTAAGTACTTTATTAAGGGAAGAATTATGCTCGAAGTTGCTTTTTTTTTTTCTTTCTGGTTTTGTTCCACAATAAATAAAAAATAATTCCATCAAAGCAGTTTACTTTAAATTTTCTAAATAGGAAAATAGAGATGTTCTGAGGACTCTTAGTCTATATATTTACCCAACTAATGGAAATCTTAATTTAAACCAGGCCTTCCCATAGGGTCTTCCACAACAAGCCATTATGAAATATCATGTGTTTGACTAATGATATATGCAAAATGGGAATTTGGGTTGCTTTTTTTTTTTTTTTAGTTTCACTTCAAACATGCATGATTTCCCATTTTGTAATTGGACAATGCACTATCAAATCAATTTTAAAATAAATGATACAGCCAGTAGAGCATGGAATACCTTGAAGTCTTTCAAATAGAGAGGGAAATGCCAGATTATTTTTCCTGCAACCCACAACGTCCTTGCAGCAAACTTTTCAGTTGCTGAGTTAAACTTTTTAGCAGTTCAGAGAGAAAAAAATACGATCTGCTGTGACATGCTTACCTTTCCCCTCATAAGCCATTATTGGGTAGCAGCATCTTGTAATCCACCATATGCTTTTTTACTTGCGAGAGTATTCTTCATGGTACCCAAATGATACCATGATATCTTCTGTTAACACATTTGTTTGTACACTCATCCAATGTTGTAGAATAGTCTTCTGATTACCAAAGTACCTAAGCAATAGATGTTAATTGTGTATGAAATATATGATTAATACTAAGTTAAATTAAATGGAAGATGCATAGGCCGTTTAATGCTGCAAAGCCAGGCAGTATTTGGCCATTTGAAAATTAGAAGAGCATTTCATAGCATGTCTCTCCTCTCCACACTACAAAGTTGTTTGTCTCAAGTAATGCTTTATAGGTTTTATAACATAACTTTCATCTGAATATATAACTCAGCTCTGCTGAGGCTGCACCTCAAGTACTGTGTTTATTTTGAACCTTTAGCTACAAGAAAGACACTGAGGCACTGGACTTTGTCCGGAGAAAGGCAATGAAACTGATGAGGGGTCTTGAGCACAAGTTTTATGGGGAGCAGCTGAGGGAACTGGGATTGTACAGTCTGGTGAAGAGGGGGCTCAGGAGTGACAACTGCTTGAAAGGATGTTGTGATGAGGTGTTGTTCAGCCTCTTCTCCCTGATAACTAGTGATAGGATGAGAGGGAATTGCCTCAACTTGCTCCGAGAAGGTTCAGGTTGGATATTAAGAAAAATTCTTCTCTGAAAAAGCAGTCAAGCTCTAGAATGGGCTGCACAGGGAGGCGGTTGAGTCACTGTTCCTGGAGGTGTTCAAAAAACATGTAGATGTACTGAGGGATGTGGTTTAGTGGGGAAACACTGGTAGTAGGTGGATCATTGGGCTAGTTGATCTTGAAGATCTTTTCCAACCTTGGTGATTCTGTGATTCTGTCTGAAATCAAATTTCGATTCACTGTGAGTAGTAAACTTCAACAATTTAAGAAAAACAAAAAAGTTTCTCTAGTATAGATCTACCAGTAATATACGCCAAAACTACAGTTTTCTGAAGTATATCAGTAAAAGAATTCTGTATATTTCAAGAAACTCTGAAGGCTATTACTTTACTTTAAATTGTTGTCTAATAATTTTTCAGCTTGACTTGTGATGTAGTTACAGTTATCTTAATAAATTTAGCTTCATATCTGTGATTTTTATATGCATCCATCAGTATACATATTTGTGTACTCAGTATTTGAGAGCATTTCAAGGAATTTGTACATTCATATGTATTTCTGTGTGAAATACCGCAGAAAGCTTCACCTCTTGCACATACAATGGTTATAGTCAAGCATAAAGTCATATATACTTCCTCTGTAGATAATATAACGCATGCTCTTAACATTCCTAAGGCTGCAAAGTCAATGGTTTGGTATTTATGAGGTGTTAAGACAGTCTGTGCACCTTTAACTGACTCCACGTGATTGTATTATGATGTGCTCCAGTTATGCAAATACAAGCTACTGCTATTTTTTGTCCCTGCAGTCCCTTCCCCTCCTGAGAAAGGATTTTTTTTATTCTTCTATTGAAAATATTTGCCATGCCATCTTTTCAAGAGCACTTGGCCTGTGCCTTAACTTATCCTTCTTGTCAAAAGAATAGACAATTTTTAATTTACTTAGAGGCTTTTTTGCCAACTTCAATATAACCAGTTTTTCACATGCAATAATTAATTTAGCAATCTTGTTTATTAACGTTATGTTATTCCTCAGCAGTGCCGGTATCAAACAATAGATTATCAATCAGGAAATGAAATAAAGCTGAGAACACAGTTAATGAACATCTGTAGGGGGGGAAAAATGTCTCTAACAGCAGGTCTTCAGGACATGGTTGAAGCATTAATATCAGGCTGCCTTTTACGCTCCTTAATAAGTTTTTTCGTGTATTGTTAATGAATTTTGATGGATATTGATAAAGAACCAGTGCAAACTTGGTGCAATAACCTTCCCCTTGAGAAACAGGGAGTGACCATAAAAAAAAGAAGCAAAGAAACTGAGAGCGTGGTTTTGAACAATTTCAGAAAAGGGTTTTCATCTGCTTTTTGCTGTCACCTGACAGCATTATGAAGGAATATGGTCTGTGTTGTCTTTCCTGTGTCAGATACTCCTATAAGTATAAATGAAGATATTGTGGGATCATTTGTTTTGGTTGCCCTACTAAATAAATTGAAACAGTGAAGCCTGTCATAATGCATTATAATGATAGGATGAGAGTGTTTTTTCCCTATGAAAAGATGAAAAAGAATCTGTGTATTTGTGTATGGAGCAATTGGCTGAGATTATACTTTGGCTTATGATATTGTTATAAATGACTGAAACTCTCTAGCTCATATTAGAACAAGAAGGCAGAATAAAACAGCCACCATTTGTTTGTACTTTATGCATGTTATATCTAATGCCAACTCTTTTCTGCATATTAATCTTATACTGTTACATTGACTATAAAGAATTTTGATGTGACATCTTTGAAGATGCCGCTGCTCATTAAATTCATTAAATATCCAATTATGAAATCTGTTGGCATGCAGGATTAAGTTCTGGGGTCTGCTGTATGGTGGGTCAGAATGGTTCATATATGAATCTAGGAACCTGTGACTGGGGAATAGGGATGAGAGGCTTCACTGAAAGGTGCTTCTGCACCCTTCAATACCCAGGTATGGAACTGTAAGGAAATGTGTGTTTGTAATTCATTCTAATCCATTCTAGTAGTAATCATCATTGCATCAAACTCAGCATATGCAACATCTTCATAGAAATGCTTATGGCTAGGTGTATTCACTGGTGGTTGTCTCCAGTAAAATGAGCTATAAATATCCTTACTGTTTTTGATTGTGAATTTCTTTTGCTGAAATTGAATGCTTGTAGCTTCAACTTTGTGTGTCAAAACACAGTCCCTTTCTAGGTGCTTTATATGTATACCAATAATACAAGCTTTTAGAGAACATATCCCTCTTGAGTATACAATGAACTTTGTTCTCCTACACATGGAGTACATGTATGTTTGATTATTTGAGTAAGGTATACAAAAATACATAAGATGTCATTTACTGTGCAGTCTACTTACTATGATTTGCTATGCTTTCTTCTAAACTTTGATAATTTATTATAAAGATATAAATACCTTTTCTTGATCTACTATATTCCTTGCTTAAACAATTTATGCTCACCCTAGACATCACAAACTCTATTATTGACGAGCAATTACAATAAGCTTGTTTTACTGCTAATTTAATTACTCAACTCAAAGATACTTTTATGTTTATAAACACCATTTATCAAGGAAAGCATCAACGGCAGCTAAGAGAAGGCAAATATAGTCAGTCCCTTAAAACTTTCTCTTGATGGAAACTTCTACTTTGAAGCTCCTTCACTATAGAAAGAGATTTAACAACTGAAAAACTGATCAAAAGAAACAAAAGATAGATAATGGAGGTATCTGATTATAAAACCAGTGACTAAATTTGAAAATCCTGAGAAGTGAAACACTGTGTTCTGCCTGAGGTGATTGAAGGTAGACCTCATGCTTTTCCCTCCCCATTCCTAGAGTGGGGGGGAGGGGCAAGGGTAGGAAGGGGGGAAAGGGCAGGGCTGGAAGCCAACAAAAAGGACTTGATTTTGTGTGTGTGTGTGTGTGTGTGTGTGTGTGTGTGTGTGTGTGTGTGCATGTGAGTCATTCAAACTTCACAAAAGAGACTGTGTGAGAAGGGCTATGGGACTGACTGAAACAGAAGCAGGGAGAGGGCATCATACTTGTATTTGAGGGCAAAGGAATGGGAAAGCATTGCAAGTGAAGTACTTCAGTCTTTTTGTGGTGACAGAATAGCAGTAATAAACTGTAGGAAGCAGAGTAGAGAGGCAGAGAAGGAGATCAAAGTAAAGTTGTGACTGGAGCAACAGTGGCAGAAAGAAGGCTAAGTCTGTGAACTGTTATTTGGAGATGGAATGGCAAAATATTACTCAGACTGTTTTGGCTCTGCTATTATTTAAACTAAAGGAAGGAAGATTTAGGTTGGATATGAGACAAAGTATTTTAGTGAGAGAGTGGGTGATTGTGGAAGAGTCTGCTTGGAGGTTGTGGATGCCCCATCCCTGGAGGTGTTTGAGACCAGGCTGGATGGGGCCCTGGGAAACCTGGTCTAGCACTTGATTTAGCAGCAGGCAACCCTGCTTGTGGCAGTGGGTTTGGAACTTGAACTTTGAGGGTCCTTCCAACCCAAGCTTTCTGTGATTAGTGACAAATCTGTCATCGAAGGTTTTCTTTTTTTTTTTTTTTTAATATGTTCTTCCATATGTAATAACTTGCAAATGTCTGAAACATCCAATTTACTTGTAAGGAACAACACTGCATGCAAACACATAATTTCCTATATTTTACTTATTTTTTTAAGGTCTCTAGAATGGAGAAGTTCTCATAACTAATTAGATTTGTATTCTTGACTACAATTCTTTGTATTATTCACTACAGCATCAATCTTCATTACTCCATGCGCTCACAAGTTGTATTATGTACATTCAACAACTCTCTGTGTACAGTGATGCCCTGTTCTGCATTGTGATCACAATAAGAAATGTTCTCAGACTGCACTGTGTTGCTTAAAGTGCCATTTATGGAAGGTAACAGTATAAAGGAGAAGACACTAGATTATCTCTCGTCTTTAGGTGCTGGGAAACCTGAGTTTTATTTTATTGAATGGTCCTCTGATCAGAGCACAGCATGCTGTGCAGATCCCATTCCCTTCTCAGGGAAGAAATGTAACTGACATACTGAAAACAGCTTAAGGTCTACATAAAGGCTTGAAGTTTTATTAACCACAGTTGAGCACTTTGTTCTAGGTTTTTCAGACATCTCTAGCAGATAAGAGCATTATTGAAAGCACTTGTGTTTTCTGAACAAAATCAGTAGGAGGGCCATGGGGTATTCACTCTTTCTCATGCAAAGTGTTTTTTGATGATTTTAGCATTGCCTTCACTGTTTAGGAATCTTTATGTTCCTGGATAACAATGTAGGCTGCAGAAATTTGACTATTCTTCCTGCCTTCATAACTGCAGGCTAATGCTGGATACAGATGATTGCTTACGTGGCAGTTGGTCATGACTTTATGAAGTTGTTAGGTAACTTTTAATACATTCGGATGTTGTTACATTTAATTACGCATTCACACAGCCACTGACATGAAAGCAAATTTCTAGTAGTTGCTAGTCAATATTATCATATACTATATTCTTTCTAGGTTAGTTTGGGAGGTGGGATGGAAAGCTAGTATGGAGCAAAGATTTTTAACCTGTGTTCTGTAGACAAGGAAAGCAAGCAGCTTAAAACATTACCAGCGAGGCAGCCTTCAAGTTCTCTGATAATTTGCTGTGTTAAGTGTAGATTAGGAGCTTTGTTATGGTTCTGATGTTGGCAGTGTTTCTGATGTTAGTAATAAAACTTTTTAATAATTCCAAAACTGAGACGTAGTTTATCATCTAAACATTGTAGCTGATAAACTGTATTTGGGTATCTTGTTGATGCTGGACCTTTCCATTTGTACATTTGATAAAATGTTAGGCAGAACAGCTTTTCTCTTGAACTGAACTACAGAAAATTTGAAATATCCACATTCGTTTTATCTTGATTCTATTGCTATTGTTTATTTTCCCAGTACATAATATTAGCTTCAGTTTAATTTCCATCTCTCTTGATAAAGCAACTATTGAAATGCAAACAGTGTATTTGGTTCTTGTTTGAAAGGCACATTTGGTGGAACGTTACAGCCAATCTTTATCTTCTTTTCGAGAGGCGTAATTTACAAACTAGTTTCAATAGATAGGTGTCAAGTTAAGCCTAAAACAGCTTTCCAATGAACGTCTTTTGTAGTGTTTATTAGTTCTTAAACCTATTGTTTTTTCGAAGTGTTAACTTAAAATATTCATCCTACAACTAAGCCCACTACATCTTCTTCTGTTTCCTTTAGCTAATGAAAATTGATTCTTTCCTTTTTTGTGTCTGTAGAAAGTCCTATGCTCAGTTGTCTTCTCTAGAAAGAACATTCCTTATCCTCTTAACCCATCTTCTTACATCTTGAAGGCAATGGCGTTCTGTAACGTAGAAATTAAGAGGGCAGTTTGCATCTACTGATGCAGAAGTACTAAGATAGAGTAGGAAATATAGCAAGGTTTCCTAGAGATTCACCTAAAACTTCAGTTTGTGTTAACTGTGGACGCAGGGTTTGGAAGTTCCTTACGCTGCTTTAATTCTTTCAATGAGAAGTAGATATCTAGGAATTTTTACCTTTATTATTATTACTTTTTTTCATTATGAAGGTGCACTGAATTTACCTGCAGCTTTCTAGAGCTCTTCTTTATACACAAAAGCTCTTTGCTGTTGTTTGGAACTGGGAAGCAAACAAAGCTTTTACACAGAAGTATTTTTTAACTGTAGGTAGTATTTTACATATTTACAAGCATTCTTTAATTTTCCAGATCAGAACGGCGGAAAAAAAAGGGACCTCATTCATTTTCTTTTTAAGCTAATTCAGGGGAAGAAAAAAAGGCTTAATTTTTATCTATAAGATGCTCTTTATTAAATGTAACCAAATCTTCAGCATTTAAAATGTATTGGCAGTAATGACAATGCCTATTAAGATAAAAATTAGTTTCCTGACATAGAATAACCAACAGCGGGACTACCATCTCTTTTGAAGGCTGTATTCATGTAATATAATAGATGCAATCCACTTCGGGGAATACAACTATAAATATTTATTTCAGAACCACGTGTTGGAAGTTGAATACTTATTGTTCTGTAAGGTTAAAGAGGCATCAAAACTAAGAAGCTGAACTCCTTTCAGCTGGACTAAATTCTCCTGGTGTGTAGTAGCAACTTTTGCTTCCAGCTCTTCAGTTCCTCAGTGATTTCTAGACTTGAAAGAATCACTGTACCAAATACTGAAGAATGATTGTCATAATACTTAATCTACAGAGGAGAAAAATTTACTGTGTCACATCTTATTTAAACTTGGGCTTTTCATATCTTTTGTTTTGTTATGATTGTGCTGTATTCTTACATGTATATATAAACCCAAGCTCTGATTTGCACGTATTTATTAACATAGGGCTGTATTTCTGTGCCAGCACAACCTCCATTACTGCATTTTTATAGAGGTGTACAGGGTGTAAACTAGATCAATAAAAGCACAAAGACACAGTAATGTACTTAGCCTAAGTAGGGATGAGAAACAGTAAGCTGTTCACTCAACCTATCAGGATAAAGGAATTCTGTATGGCTGATGAAAGGAACGTCAGTGATCTTCCTGATGCAGGAAGAGCAAGCAGTCTCTCAGTTTCTTATTCCTGTCTGTGAAAGCTCACAGTTGTTTCAGAACCTGATTGAGCCACAACAAGCATTCATATGGCTTGTTGCAGCTGATGGTGTTTAGCAATCCATATTTGCAACCCAAAGCTTGGGTTGTTGAATTCTATCACACCTGTGTTTAAAACTTTGCTGAGCAATGCTGGACTTCGCATTTTCAAAGCCGCCTCTTCTAGTGCTATATTTCCATTATGATTTTTTTCAAAATGTTTAGCAATGAAAAGTTGTTCTTTAATTTTAAAGGAGCCACATAGTCATTGTGATGCTTCTTCTGTCCTTTGTTAACCCTGCTTAAAGAGAGGTGCACTGAAAGCCGCTGAAGGTGTGTAACAGTCCAGACCTAATCAGCCCCTTGCTGATGTTTCAGTCCTTTTAATTTATAACCTACTGCACTATTTGTTCTAAGAACTGTTGTGCTATCTGTGACTTCTGTGTTATTTCTTCAATGAAATACGCTTACAGCTCTCCTGTGCTCATAATTATTACTTAAAGAGAAGAAGAAACTTACAGATCACAAGAAACAAAGAGGACTGGAGCTGTACTTACTCAATGTGGAAAAAATGTCTTAGAGTTAGAACTAACAGCAGCTTACGTCATTCAAATCTTGTTCTAATTTTGAATAAATACTTGGCAATTACTTTAAAGGGAAGAGAGGTCAAGAATAAGCTTTTTTTTTTTTTGACAGCTTGTAAGAGTTTTCCATGGATAGTAAAGCTAATATATGAATACGTACATTTTATACCAGACTCTTAGAAGAGCTCAAAGGAAATGTTGGTCTGCATGTATCTTCTGAATGGGAGAGTTATTAATCTATGAGGAATGGATCTCGGTTACTTTGAAAAGCTCTGAGCTTTGAGGCAGTTGAGACTTTTAAGTTATGCTCTATCTCTGTTTAATACATGGCTTTATACCCTGCAGAAGTCATAATATGCACTTGAAATCCTGCTGAAGTGTGACAGTCTCTCTTTTAATTTAGAACACTTCAGAAATCCTTTTGGTCTGAATGAATTGGTGTATGAATATGAGAGACAGTCCAAATAGAGGAAAGGGCTTCACGTGTGTTAACATGTTGCTTCCTTCACATGAAGACCAGTAAAATGGCTTAGAAATGGGGCATAGAAATTTGAAAGAAATAATTTAAAATGGTGAGCAGCAAGTCACAGAAATTGAGTTTTTTAATGAAGAAAAGAAAGACATCCATACATGTTTCTATTATATTCCCATCTGGTCTGCATGCAGCAAGTGTGGAAAAACTACAAATTACAGTTCAGTTGTGTGAAGGCTTGTGAAATGCATTTTAAATACAGCAAATGCCAGTATTTATTAAATATGATTTTATCGTATTTTATGTATTCACATATTAAGATTTAAAATGCGATCTAACTTTTATTACAAAAGTCTAAAGATGATGATTACTTTGGATCTCGTCATAGAGGTATTAATTTAAGTAGTGTTCAAAAGAAAAAGCTGGAGATACTGAACTTTTAAGCAGAGAAGAGACCTGACTGTGTTTCCACAGTGCTGTAATAAAAGTTAATTATATCACTGGATTAGAAAGCCTGGAGATTTGAGCGTACATCTCTCTGCTAACCTTCCTGTACACATGACCTGCAGTCTTTCCATACTTGAGAAATATTTTCTTCCTGCTTTAATCACCTACTTTGTAAAAGCCTTCTGAGACAAGGAATGACATTTAGTGTACTAACATCTAATTCACATTGCTGTAGTGTCAGAGTGACTTCAACCTTATCTAGAGCTTTAAAAACCATACTGGCCCTAGCTGAGGTTGCTTGAAGTTTATAGAAGAAATGTTTCACTGTTCTTTCTAAAGTCTTTATCAGATTTGCAAGTGTAATTTATGAAGTACCATTAGACCATTCTTAAGTTTTGTCTTTTTTTTTTTTTTTAAATGAATGGTAAGATACTGGTAGAGTTGTTTCCTTGCTTTCTGTGGGCTGATAAATTGTGGAGCTGAGAAGGAAAATTGTGATAAATTTTTTAGAGAATTATAATGTAATAAAAAATATTGGAGCAAACAAAACTGTCCCATCTGAAAGTGATGACAATATCCTGTTTAAGGAACTTAATCGTATTTTTATTGATTCATTTTTATCTTCGTTCCCTAGCATGAGGTCTACTGTGCCTTAGTTTCTTCCTTTTTGTGGTGGTGATGGTTTCAATTTAATCACACAGTATACTGGCTTTTCTAAACGTGATCACTCGACTATGTTTTAATTGCACTGGAGCAGATATTGTTCCCATATTTGCAGAGGCTTAATAAAATGCAGTATTTTTTTTTTCATGTACTTAGCTCAGGTCCATGACTTTAAAGCTTGTGTGTAACAGTTGCTTTGGCTGTTTGTCACTGTTGTCACTGAGTTCTGTGACAAAATATGTACCAGCTTTGATCTGTCCCTCTTTTCACGGAGATGTAAGTTGGAAGTTATGGCTGCAACCCATCCTACTCTGAAGTAATCTTAAAAGACAATCACCTGCTTTAGCTTCTCTGCCTTCAGCTTTTGCAATGTCTTTTTCCATGTCCTTCCCCAGCTGTTATTTCCACATTATATGAAAAAAATTATTTTTATGTAGCACCCACTTCACACCTGCATGATGCTTCCTGCTCCAGATCTCACTTTAGTGGTTACCGGAAAGTGATAAAAGCCTGTTTCTTAAAGATCTGAGAAGAGAGAAACAAGGAAGTTCTGAACTGAAAGGAAGTGGGTATACTGGATGGGAATCTGAAAGGACAACTCTGTTGCAATTGGCTCTAACTACATTTCTAGCAGACTTGGCTATTCAAGCCACCAGTTAAATGTCTCCTTTATTATCTTTTTCCATGTTTTGTTTACTGGGTAGGGATGGGTCTAGATCATCAGTTCGTGCCATTTGGGAATGTAGAATTACAACACTGAAGTCCAAAGCCTCCTTGTTGTTACAGATATATGAAGAGAGTTGCATGAGTCAAGATTTCTCAAAATCGGGATCTCAATTAGAAAATCTCATTAGCTTTCAGTAAGGAGAGCTTGTGCTTTTCTCTTTAAAAAACAAAAACAAAACAAAAGAAAACATTCATCGGAGGTTCTGAGTGAAATTTTAGGCTTGTTGTTCTTCAGTCTTGAAAGCAGTTGTTCTCAAATGTGCGCTCTGCCAAAGAGCGATGACATGAATGAGGTGTGACTGTGAAGTGACAAATGTTTTTATGTGGTAAGAGAGGGCTTATGAAAGTAAAGAGACGTTGTCAGATTTTTTAATTGAATGTCTGATTGCAAGTCTATGCAATTCATTTGAAATTTCCCAGGCAATGGATTTATGTCAACTTAAAATGGAGTTGCAATTATACAAAAAAAAAAAGAGATTTTTTGACATTCTTGAAACCTGTTCTCAAATTCTATTATTAAAATGGAAAGCACAGTTGCATATTTTCCATTGTTCACAGGACTGTGTTGAGCCAATGAATCAAAATGTATACAATTATTTGCTGTAACTTGTCAGTACTGCACCGTGCCCTCCCAGTGCCATGGTTGCAGTTCAGGCAGCGTTAATAGTGCACTGACATCTGGCTGTTGGTGAGTGACGGGTGCAGTCCTGGGGCAGATGGTGTGGAGTAGGAGCCAGGCCACATTGCCAGCTGTGCTGGGCTGCGTGCAACCTGTGGGCTGGACATATTTGCTTTACACAATGCACTGCTGGGAGTCATAGAACCTGATGATGTGCTTTGTGATTGCGTGAAATCCCATGTGAAGGTAGATCTCTCAGCTTTGTTTCATCCAGACTTGGATATCTTTGTAGTTGATCTTCCTGGATGATGTTATGAAATCCAGATGGTAAATTGAGAGTGTGCTATTTAGGCAGAAAGTGCATTTTTTGGTGCCCAAAGATAAGCAGTGGGTACAAGCAGTCTCCACAGAACCCTGCTTGTCAGAGCCAACTTGTGGACTTGGTGCAAAGTATATGGGAGAATCTTTCCAACCTTAACTTCGGATGCCTGCTGGGTTGACATGAAATAGTTAAAAGGTCTTTCTAGTAGGGATTTTTCTTCTCATTTATAATAGGGGAAAGTCTAGGGAGATATCTTATTAATATCTTAAAGTTAGTGAGCTTAAGTTAGCAGTGGAATTGGAACTTCAGTGCCAGAATTAGACTCCAACCCAAATAATACATTTGAAAAATAGGCAGCTAATCATTTTCTTGAAACTGTCTTTGAAATTTTAAGGTGCTGCTCATCAGTTGCCATGTCAAGAAGATTCAGTCAATTTCTTGATTTCTCTTTTGTTCCTCTTCACATTCTCTGTACATGTGATATAGGTAGGAATGCACTATTTGTGTGTTGACAGTGCTGGAGCTTATCCATTAGGCATTCTCAGGACATGCCTGGTGAATTACAGCAGTGGATTGGAAAAGCATCCCTGACAGTCTGCTTTAGAAGAAACTACGAAAAATAAACTATAATACTGAGGGCCAATTCTGCAGTATAAAAGACTGAAATTCAATTCCTGGATTTCCTTGAGGAAACTCTAATCAACATATATTTTAAGAGCGCAGTGACTTAAAAAATAAATAAATCTGTGTTGATTTTCTTGCTACTTATGATTGCAAGTATAGCACTTTGAAGCAAAGGATTCAGGAGCCTCTGGAGTATCAAAAGAGAAAGGAAGAGATGACTTAACCATTTATCCTTGAGGCTAGGAAGTACACTTGTGAAATGGAGAGAATTATTCCTTTGAAGAACAATGTGTTTCTGTTCTAATTGTTTTTCTTATATAAGTTCTGCTGATGCTGAGATGGTTAGTCATAAATGTCTGTGAAAATAAGGTGTGCATGTAAGGATCAGTGAAAACGTGCTTATGTTACGATACTTAAATGTGGAATTAAAAGGAGAATGGATGACACCAGCTATAAAAACAGTAGTTGTATGCAGGCTTATTCTTAGAGCATGACCAGCTTTAATAAAAGTGTATTCTGTGCAGTAGGAAACTGATTATGTGATAACCCTTTGCACTACAGTACTATCTCCTCTACTCCTAGCATACAATTATTTAAATAAAAGGACTTTACTGTTTAACAAAATGTTGTCTGGTACACAGAAATATGCAATTTAACGCATTTCATTCTGTCAGCTTTATACTTTAATCAACTCAATAGACTCCTCTGTTTTTCTCCTGGTTGCACTGTGGTTACATTCCTGTATCAGATATTTTGAAGAGCTACACTGAATTTAGGTAACATTTTGAGTTTAAAGTAGGTATGAGTTGCATTTTAATAACTTACATAAATAACTTACATAACAGTAGAAATAGGAAGGTAGCTTAACACGTGCATGGAAGAATAGCTTATGTTTTCTTCTACTTGCAAGCCCACCAGTCAGGAATTTGACACGTTAAATTAGCAAAGCTAAACTATATACATGGCATATTATGGTGTGACTAAAAGCAAGCAATATTAGGTACTAATTTATAGGCTAAGGCATGATCTTATAGACACTTGTATGTGACTCAGTTTACGTTATACATCAATTTACTTAGATCTATAAGTGCTTCCATTCTCAAGGCAAAATAAAAGGCAACAGAATCCCACTTCTATGCTTCCAAGATGAAGAAATAATACTTCTAATACTGGGGGGATATATATAGAATAGCTGCAGACTCTTAAGAGGAAATCCGCTATGTACTTCCAATCTCATTTGAGAAATTAAATAGGTAGATAGAGGATGTTTGTGAGTATTGTATTTAATGCTATTTTAATTACTCAAAAAGATTAAAATCACATTCATAAAAACATGTTGTGTCCTTACCAATTTTCCCAGAAAATGATTGGATACTGTAGTGGTTACTATCTGGGAAGTTTGCTACATTGACAGTGGGGGAAGGGAAGGGTGTTCCTCTGGCAATTGCTAGTCCACAAAAAAAGGAAAAAAAAGAAAAGAAAAAAAAAAATAGGCGTGTGGTAATAAGCATATACCCCAAATCGAAGTCTCAGATGCTATCTAGATCTACTGGACCTTTCATTGCACAAAGATTTTAGCAAGTGTAGTTTTCCAACTACAATGATTGTGCAGTAGTCCTTTTCTATATCTACAAAAACTCTAAAAGGGTCAAATTCAGTTAATCAAACAATTGAATAATGAGACAACCTTTGGAATATTAAAAAAAAACAAAACAAAAACTGCTGGTGCATCTTCAGTAGGTAATAGTAAATTTTTTTTTTTTTAAGCCACAAGGGATTGCATGTGGTCGAATAGTCAAAAGCAGGCATCTCTAAATGACTTTAGCCTTAATTGCTATATTGCCAATATTACTTGTAGCTGTTATGATTCATGTTTACAACTGCCATCTATACCCCAATGATCCACTGTAAATGTTATGCATGGAGGAAGAATTAGAGAAGTTCTTACTGAAAACCTAATTGACAACCTAGTTCTAGAACTTCTTGTTTCCCCTTAAATGTCTGAATATCCATAAAGAGCCATCCAAGGGGAGGAATTCATTGTCTGCTTTAGGAAATGCGTCCATAATAAACACTGCTAGAATCTCTGCAAGACTTACTTAACTGGTAGTAAGAGTACAGTAGGATAGAAAATTTTCTACCCCATCTTACTGCAGTTCTTCCCTTGTCCGTTATGATGAAAACTGTAGATCTTCCCTTGTTTCTTAAAATGAAAGAATCTGATCCTGGCTGATTCAGTCAAGAAAAGAGTGTTCCAGTAAATAGATGGTGTCTAGTATTTCACTAAGGTTCTCAAACTTGTATTTTCTAGGATACAATTATCCTTATCTCTCAGGTCTCTACACCATAAGAGAAACTTGTCTGTGACTCAGTATGGCTTGATGGCACTAGAATACTTCTTGTGACTCATGACTGAGCATTCTGAGCAACGGACCTGTGCTACCTCTATTAACATTCTCAGCTGCTAAGAAGATAATAAAACTGCCAATAAAATGAATTTAATAGAAGAATTCACACATTAATGGTGAAGCAAAAAGTAACCAGTTTGCTTATTAAATTTTGATTCCCAGGCACAAGGGCTGCTCTGAAAGTTGTACCTCTTATTTTATTACACTAACCCATGACATCAGAGGCAGGTGTTGATGGTATGGTGGTAGAGATTGAACCTTCCTGCTAAAATTCCACTACGTTTTCTTGCTGTGAGACAAATAGCAGCAGAGAGGCAGTCTGACAATGTGGTGTCTGACGTAGAAGTGCTTATGAAGTAAATGTGTGCCACTGAATTTCTCCATGCCGGAAAAAATGGCATCCATTGACATTCATTGATGCTTTCTGAATGTTTGTGGAGACCAAACAGTGGTCTAGACACTGCAAAGTGAGTCATTGTGTCAGTGACTTTATCAGTGACGTTGATGATGGAATTGAGTTTGCTCATGAGACCAAGCTGAGTGGTGTGGTGGACGTTATGGAAAAAAGAGATGCCATACAGAGGGACCTCAACATACTGGAAAGGTGGGCCCAGATGAATCTAATGAGGTTCAATACAGCAAAGTGCAAGGTATTGTACTTGGGCTGGAGGAATCCCAGGCATCTGTACAGACTGGGAGGAGCAGTCCCTCAGAATAGCTTTCCAGAGAAAGATCTAAGGATTCCTGTGAAAAAAAAAAAAACCTGAAGGTGAGCTAGCAGTGTGTGCTTGCAGCTCAGAAAGCAGATGGTATCCTGGGCTTGTTCAGCCTGGAGAAGAGAAGGCTGCAAGGTGACCTCATTGCAGCCTTTCAGCACCTATAGGGCACCTACAGACAGGAGAAGAGTCAACTCTTCACAAGGATAGATAATGGCAGGACAAGGGAAAATGGTTTTAAGTTGAAGGAGGGAAGATTTAGTTTGGATGTCAGGGGGAAGTTCTTCACTATGAGAGTGGAACAGGTTGCGCAGAGAGGTTGTGGATCCCCATCCCTGGAGGTATTCAAGACCGGGTTGGATGGGGCCCTGGGCAGCCTGGTCTAATATTAAATGTGGATGTTGGCAGCCCTGCCTATGGCAGGGTTGTTGGAACTTGATGATCCTTGAGGTTCTTTCTAATCTAGGTCATTCTATGATTCTGTATCTTTGAGAATGTTCCCCATAGAACCAAATGGTATCTTCATTCACAGGGGCTGTTAAGGCTTACAAAGTAAAGTTGAGGCAATTCAGTTCAGTAATTTTTTGAATAATGAACACTGGCACTTTATCATCTGGGCAGCTGTGTCTGTAAGATGTTTTTGTTGTTCACTCCTTCAAATCATCTAAGAGTGAATTTCATTATTTTGACTCATACAGTATTTCAGTAGGAATCCTTTACGTAAGTCGCTTCGCTGCTTTAATTTCTTGTCCATTTTCAGCTGTCATTTACAGCATTGCTACAGATAAGGATATATCAAAATTGAACTCCCCAGGTTGAATACCGTTGTATTCTTATTTATAATGTTTTTCTATCTGTTGCAGTCCTTCCGCTTTTAATAAATCTATGAATGATTGTGTACCGTGACTTTCAGACTGTGAAAAAGATGAGAGCTTCGGAAGTGAGTCAGAGAAATCAAACTGAAATCTTTTAAGCCTAAATGTTAAGTTTCATGTCACAGCAACACAGCGTGGAATTTGTATTAGGCAATGCTGCAGGCAAGAACTTCTATATATACTAGCTTTTAAACTCATGACGAAACATCAAAAATGCCATAGTTTGAAGGATACTCGTATTTAGGAATTTTGATATTTTAACCTTTCTGTACAAGAGATCAGCTGCTGTCCATTGGTGAAGGTAGAGGTTTTAACAGCAATCTACTACCAAAACAGACAATATCACAGTAATCCTAACGAAGATCCTACTCTACTGCTTATCAGCTCTTTTGGTCAGATGGTCTCCCCGCCTTACAACAACCAGTGATATCAAGGCTACCTTAAGGAAATCCTAAGATTTATCTAATATTCTCTCCCTCCTCCCCCTTTTTTTCCCTCCACAGGAAATATATTTGTATAAACAAGTTATCTAATTTATTTTTTTTTTACTTTTTTTTGGTGAGTTTTGCTAAATGGTTAGACACGTGCAATTGCTAAAACAACAAAAACCAAAAAAAAAAAACCAAACAACCCAAACAGCACATAAACTTGTTATACCTCGTATGTCATAAACACTTCATTTTTTATATATATATATATATATATATACACACATTATATGTGTATATTTTGCATGCTTTCTCAATGCACAGATATTTGTGATGCTGAATAACTTGGGAACTGGAACAGAACTTGCATTCAACTGCTCTGTTACTAGTGCTTTGCAAAGCATTCTTATCAAATTTGTTTTAAATAATGCTAGAATTTTTAATAAAAGACAAAATATGACCAAGGAGTTGAAAAACAAAACAGGCAATTAACAGTAATTCTCACTTAGTAAGAAATGCGAAAGGTATTTGACACTTCTTACTTGATTGAATCTTATCCTTGTTTCATATTTTACAGGAATATTAATGCATAACATTAATTGAATACATTGAAACCATAGTTATAACTAGGGAAGAGGCAAAAAATGTTTACAGAATATCATGGCATCAGTATCCATGGCATAAGGGCATTAAAAAGCATTGAAACTATAAAGGTGGGGGAAGTATTTCATTATTCATTTTCAATTGAAGCACTTCTTCACTTTGGTTCCTTGTAGTTGTGAAGCACTGATGTGTTTTGCTAAAATCTGAAACTTAATAGAAGGATCAACATATGTCAAATATAGAAAACATTTTCGAAAGGAAAAAAGAGAAAATTGACAAATTTAATTGCTGTGATCCAGATTTTTGAAGTTGTTTTAAGCTATAGCTGACATGTGAATACTTTCAGGTTGAATATCAAGAATAGATTCTAAACTAAGAGCATGGTCAGGAACTGTGACTAGCTCCCAGAAGTGGTCATGGCACTGAGCTTGCCAGCATTCAAGTAATGTCTGAACAAACTCTGAGGTGTTTGGTTTGATTTTTGGGTGGCCCTGTGTGGAATCAGGAGTTGGACTTGATGATCCTTATGGATCCCTTCCAACTCAGGTTATTCTATGATTCCATGATCTTTAAATACCTAAAGGCTTTATTAGTTTGGGAACTGTGTGGAAGATAAGCAACTTTTGAGACCCTCTAATAGTGCCATAAAAGATGCAACGTATGATGTGCAAAAGCTAGAAGACGTATTGAAGTATCATTTATAAATTGATCTTGCATTCAGAAGGCAATCCCATAAATTAAAGAGCAGATCAGCAGCAGCAAAGCTTTTATTCTTTTTTTTTTCCTTTTTTTTAAATCTTACAATGGTGTTTAGCATTGATATTTCAAATTAAAAGGAAATGTGAATTCCAGGTTTCAGATCATAATAGTGTGAACCTTAATACTGTCTAGAATAATTTCTTCTGATTCTGCATCGTGCTGGCTCTGTGAGTTCTCACACATATAACAGGAAGTCTACTTACCGCTTCTGCATACCGTAATCTAAGTAGCAAAGGTGGGAAGGTTCACCCTTCTGGTCTGAGGAGGATAGGCAGCCTGAAGCAGTGCTTTAACTGTTGCTATCTGGATGAAAGGAGGTTACAGTCTGCTCCAAGTTTCTGTAGATAACTGTTAATTTAGACAGCTAGGGATATATCTCCGTGGGTGCTTGATTGCAAGCTGATGCAAAGTTGCTCTGCTGTGTTGGAAAGCTGCACTGTGATCTTCTCAGGACAGAACGTGGTCCTAAACTATGGCAGGGCCATGTCCCCAGTGAGGATTATCAAGTGCACGTTTTGTGCCAGCTCAGTGCATACTACATTTTGTTATGTTGCTTGTTCTTTTTTGTTATTGTTGCTATTTACAGCATTATAGAGCTATTTAGGTTGGAGGGAAGCCCCTGACATCTTTTAGTACACTCCCTTCTAGAGTAGGTTGTCCAGGACAATGTCCAATTAGCCTTTAAATTGCATCATTGATATTCAGTGTTTGATCACTGTCACAGTAAAAAAAATTCCATTCAGGTCAAATTTCCTGTGGGTTTTTATTATTATTATTATTATTATTATCTTTTTTTTTTTTTTTTCTTTTCATGTTTTGTAATTTTTGCCCATTGCTTTTTGGACTGTCAGGAATAGAATCTGACAGACTCTTGGTTCCCTCTCATCAGGTACTAAGGTATATCAGTAAGATTCCCTTAAGCCTCCCTTTCTCTATCTAAGCTGCTGGATAATGCCCACAGATAAACTAAAGTATACTGCAACAACCCGTATCTTACCAATGTGACTGAACAGTGGAAGCAAGACATTTAGTATCTGCCATATCTAGTTAATAAGCAAAAGTTGAGTTTTCTTGTTTTAAAGATCTAGTATGATCATGTGTGATATTAGATCTTGGAATAAGTTACCTCGAGCTGCTCACAAAGGTGAAATGACCCAGCACTTTGTGTCCTATGAATGACATCAATAATGAGCATTCATCTCTTGCCTATCACAGGGAAGAAACTGCAGCAGCTCCACTGCTGACCATAAAAGAGAGGAAAATAGCCCACGATGCTGAAGATAATCTGGTTTTGAGTATATTCAGAGCACAGGATGTAAACAGTCACAAAACAAACTCCTTCCGAGAAAGAAAATATAAAACAAAATAGTGATTTATCCAGGCAGAAAATTGATATATATTTATTTTGAACTAAAACTACATAAATCCAGATTCAGTTTGAGAATTAGTTTTGGGAGAGAAGAGAATAAGGTTTGAAATGTCAGAATAATTCTGTTTGATCATTCTGAAATGAAGCGTTTCTGGCTTCCTAACCCAGTGGTAAGGGAACTGACCTGTAATCGTTTTCTGATTCAGAAGATGGACTTGAACTAGGGCATCTCGTGCCTCTCGAAACTAGCCAGAGGCCTTCTGAGAGGGACCTTTCTCTGATTTGTCAGCTGAAACCCTTCTACTATCTAGATCAATAATAACTATTCAAAAAAAGAACATAAGACTCAATAGTCTGTCACATTCAGTGTATTTGAAAAGAAAGAGAGAGAGGGGAAAAAAACCAACCAAACACTTCTATTCTGGGTCAATTGGTTTGAATTTGTTTCTTTGATTTTTTTTTTTCAAGTGAGTAACTAAATTGAAAAATCAATTACTTACACATCTCTAACTATATGCTTCTCTTTTGCCAGCTGATTGTTGAATATGGGCATTTTAACTACCTCCCCTCTTGTCCAGGACACCCTCGTTTCTCATCCTGGTATTACAGAGCTGAGTGTGTCACTCCTTCATGTGGAAAACCTGTGGTCATCTTGTGAGCTCATTTTATTACTGAAGTATCATAAAAAAGGGCAGAAGGAAGTTAGATATCAAATCTTTAATTTTTCTATGCAGTCACAGAGTACTTACAAACAGTTTATTTATGGAGCTATATGAAAATCAATGGAGCAGTGTTTATGGAAGATAATGATATCGGAAAAGTTTGGCTAGCAGGTAGGATCCAGATCATTGCCCTATTATTCCACTGAAATGACAGACTATGTAGTATGTGTGTGAGTGTGTTAAAGCAAAAATGTGTATGAGGAAAGGGAAATCTTTTGAATTAGGCAGTATTGCTTAAGTTTTCTAGCTTCAAGGTCAGTCATTCAGTTGTCTAAATTTTAAATTCTGGGGGCATCAGCAGTGGAGGACAAAGTGCAGAATTTGATACAGAATTTGAATTGACTTGTCATATGCTTGTGAAGGAATCTGGGACAGATGACCTGAGAAATTCCTTCTTGCCTAAGTTTCTGGAATCATACAGTCTAAATGACCACTGGAGTTTTTTAATACAGGTTCTACTCAGTCAGACATTGTAATTAGCACCATCTCCATTTCAGTACCTTAAAAGTGAATACTGACTGAGAGTCATCTTGTATTCTTACTGTTAATAAATTCCTTCCAACACAAAAAGATGGAATATACAAGATATTCTAAGACTGCTTTGCTTTCTTTGCTTAATAAAACAAGTGAAAGGAAGTGAATAGCAATCATGCATCTTAAAGACTTTGTACTATTCATAAAGCATATTACTTTTTTAGACTCCCAAAATTCTAATTAGAACTTTACAAAGCAATAACAAAGATAGCAATTGCGTTCCAAACTAATAATTCTAAGCCCAGCACAAACTGGAAAGTCCCAGAGCCAGTAAAATAATACAAGACACCTGTTTTATATGGTATACATCAAAAGCAAGCCCCAAGGACAATAACTTTTAATATAATCATTATTAAATGTTTATTAGCTAAAGCTCAAAATATCAAGAAATGTATTGTAGTAGAGAAACAACTATCTCCCAGACACACAAAATCATTCTGTTTTGATGATTAAAACTTGGGTTGCCAATAATCTCCTGGCCCAAGGTAGCAAGTGTTATTACTGCACTTATAAAGTAATGAAAGCATGTTTCATTCAGTTTTTCTATTTATAATTTAAAGTGCACTCCTGTTCATCTCTCTGTTTGAAATTAAATTCTTAAACTAAATGCTTTATAGTTTTTTCATTCTCCAGGAGATAGCAAAATTACCAATAAAAAGTGCCTTCAAAAAATCTAGAGAGAACTTCAAATAAAGAAATTTGGGAAAGGTTTATAAATGCTTTGAAGATATATAACTTTGTTTTTAGTCCAGTCTTTTTTTCGTCTCAGTTTTTCCTCCAATCTAAAGAGTGCTGGGCTCGACTTAAATCTCTGTTCTCATTTTTATAAAAATAAACAGAACTATAGTTTATTCTTGTGTTATTTCTCCAAGCCAAATTGATCACATACTACTAAGTACACGCTGGAACAGGGAATTGAATTTGTAACTTACATATCATATAAAAGAGGTTATAGAATAATAGAACCATAAAATCAGCAAGATTGGAAAAGACCTCTAAGATCATCCAATCCAACTGTCCACCTATCACCAGTATTTCCCGCTAAACCATGCCCCTCAGTACAACATCTAAATGTCTGTTGAACGCCTCTAGGGATGGTGACTCCTTCACCTTCCTGGGCAACCCATTGCAGTGCCTGACCACCCTCTCAAGGAAGAAAGTAGTAGTAAATAAATTAATATATGGAATTTCCCCTTATCTGGAAGCGGAAGGTGTGAGCGTGACTTTTTTGTGATTAACTATCTTCTGATGAAGCACAGAGAGTAGAAAAAATGTTTGAATACTGCTGTTCAATTACTAACAAGGAGATACTGTTGATTTAGGCAGATGGTTTTGAACTGAGGAGTAAGTGAAGTGATAGCAAATTGAAGATCAGTAAGGCTGAGTTTCTGGACTTCCCTACTACTCAGACTTTAAATAGAAAAGCAAACCCTACTGAGTTGCTTGGGAACTCTTCAGGTTTCTTTAATTACAGAACTTTGATAAATCAGTAGAATTAATAATTGAAATCAGCTGCTTTCTTAAATGTTGACATTTCTGTAAATCAATTAAGATGAAAAATGGTTAGAGAAGAACTTCTATAACTGAAGAATTGAAAGAAGGATCTTGGAATTAATCAGCACTTGAGAGTTAGAAAAGGAGTCAGAGTTGAGAGAAAATAAGTATTGCTCTAAATAAAAAGTGGACAGGGACAGTGATTGTTTAATCCAATCTACTGACAGCCAGGCAGTTATCTCCAGAAGTACCTTCTGCAATGCCTGCCTTGGAGGGTGAGTTAAAACTTGTGTATCTGCCCTTTGGGTATCCTTTTTACCTCCCCTGTTACAAAAACTCTGCTGCGAAAAAAAGAAATCAGAATTCATTTGGTTATGGAAAGAAAAATACTGCTAATAATTTATAGTCAAAACGGTGCTTAAATCTCTCTGTGGAGTGCATTCAAAATGTTTTGATTCTGTTTTGTTTTGCTTTGTTGTTTTGTGTGTGTGTGTTTTCTGAAGCGTACAGACCAATTAATTGCAGGAAATTCACACCTTCCCATGAATGCCCCTGTGCTTTGACACGTTCTAATGTACTCTACTACAAAATATTTTTCTTTCCATACTCTGATGTTGCTTTCTGTGGAAGCAGCTTTCATGCACTGAATAAGAGAAAATTGGAATGTTAAAGATTATCGTGACATTTACTGTGTTTTGGAAATACTATGACTCTAGGCATGTTAAGGAAGTCTTCACGTGCCCTAGAACTCTGATGCAAGCAGTTTTTCTGTTACTGTAAGTGCACTAGCTCTAGAGAATGGTATTGTCTAATCAATTTTTCTAGATTCTTGTTGAAGGTGTTTCTGCATTGCCTCTGGTAATCTAGGGAATGGGTAAAGAAAGTAGAGAAAGCATGGAGGAGATTTAAAAAAAAAAAAAAAAAAGCTTGTTCTGCATACCAGCGAGTTGAAGTGGTTATGGACTGTATCTGAAGGCAAAATAATATGGCAGAATAATTCATACAAACTAGGAAGATAATAGTTCTTCAGGAAGACCATGAGATACATGGCTTTGTTAACCAATTTTTTTTAGAATTGTTGAGATTAGGATTATCTGACTGAGTTGTTTGGGATTTGGATTGGGGATTTTGCTGTAACTTTTTTAGAATAAAATTACTTCACTGATTCACTCAGTGTAAATCAAATACATAAGCAGTCTCCTCCGATCTCTCTTTTATCTAGTTGCTTGTTCAGTTCTTAAAGACTTAATTTTGGTGAGCTTTCAGATGTGTTTCATGTTTTAAGAAACTTACTGATTTCACCCATGTGAAACGCTTAGGAAAGCTTACAAGTGTGTTTCTTAAAGCATTAGAAAGAAATAAAAGTTAACAACCAATCTTACAGAACAGTTCACAAATCATTAATTCCCAAATATTTTATGACATTTCTTCAGTTTAATCTTTATTTATGTAGTTACTTTGTCAGCAGCTTTGTTCTATTTACTCTTATTTGATTTGTGATCATACATCTTAATATTCTGTTTCAGGGTTAACCATATCATATTTCTTACTTCAGTAAACTCCTTCAATTTATTGATTTGTACTGCTGCTAATGCCTTTTTCTGTTAATTTCAAATTACTATAGTGACCAATAAAACTAAAATACCAGCAGAAGCTGACACAACTTTTGGTCAACATGTATTTTACAAATTGAAAAGTAAAGTGTGAAAATTCCTGAAGCTTATCCTGAAAAGCTGCATATTTAGCCCAACTATATATGTATGCGTACTTTAGCCATTTCCCTATATGTAAGGTTTTTTTATTCTTTTCCTGTGGCAGAACTTGATTTAAGAAAGTCTGTAATGTGACATACTCTGTACTCAAAGAATGATGCCTACTTATGTGGCAGGTGTGTTAAGGACATTCCATTTATATTGGTCTTCTTTTCCTTTAATGTGTGTTTGGTTTTTTTTTTCATAGTCCTTCAGTTTTTCATTTTCATGAACTGTCTCCATGTTGTACCATTATGTTATTTACCCTTGGCATCTCTATAATGAGATGCATAATAAAAGCATCATCAATTTATATTACATATTCCTTAGCTCCCTTTATACTGATTCCAAAACTGAGTTCTCAGAGAGCCCTAAATGCTAATTTTTATTGATGATGACAATCAGGAAATTACATACAAAAGGTGATCTTCCTATGATTAAAAAGAAATGCAGTAAAAATAATAAATGGAATAGGACTGTATTGCATCTGGAGAGCCAAACAGATTTTTTTTGTCCTCTTTTGTAACCAAGTCAAACTATGAATGGAAAGGTTAATGTTAGATTTCAGCATGACATTCTCTACTAGACATTTGCACTCTGAAATTAGAAATAATTGATATCATACTTTCTGTTGGTATTATAATGTTTATAACTTAGGTAGTTTTAGAATGCTGATCTAGTGCTTTCCCTGACTTGTAAATCCTACCTAAGTTCACAAAAGGACAGCTTCTGCTTCTGAAAAACATCTCATTAGGCATGTGGAAATTAAGTGCTTAAGGAGCAGGCAACCTTGGCCACTGCTTGAAAGCTCCACAAAGGTGAGGTGTGGTGCAGCATAAAGCCTAACACTAGAACTTTGTCTTGGATTGGAATGCTACTGTAGAACTGATGTTTCCTTGCTTGCTGCTGCCTCGAGATTATTTAGAAAAGATTGTCCTACTGTGCTATTAAACACCTGCAATAATTATTCTTAATGACTCTAGAAGAATGGTAAAGAGGGAGGATGAAGGGAAATGTAGGCATTTGAGGAAAATGACTTGGGGTGTATGAATGGTCTTTAAATTGCATTAGTCCCTGGTGTTCTGCATTGAGATTCGCTATCTCCTTGGTGTCGTTCTGAAAAGCATCCAAAGGTCTGGCAGCATTTTGTGGCAGAGCTCAGGAGATTTCCAAGGAGTGGAGCCCTCCTGTCTGAAGGAGTTGCTTTCCTTCCCGATTGCACAGTAAGCAGGACAGGAGCCTGCTGTTCTCTTACTCTGATTTTGGGGGCAGATGAAGTCCAAGTATGGCCCTGTGATTCAATTTTGCATTTTGAGCATTTTACTTTTTCAATCAATTTGAAGTTTAGTATCAACTCTGATTAAGCAACAGTAAGTATCACTCGTACCCTAATTAAGCCCAGCTAAGAAGTAAGCAGAAAGTAAGATTAAACTCAAGTTTCCTTTAAGTTTTCTTTTCAATTTCTGTTTTTAACTAGTCTAGATACAGATATATAACAGTTCTGGCTAACTTCCATTTTTCCTCTCCTAAAAGGCAGAATGTGTATAAAGTTGATCCTGTATTTCTGATGAACAGACCACTTTAACTGCTAGAAACTTAGAAAATAGCGACTAGAAAATTGTAGCTTGGTGACTGATTTTTGACATAAGTTATTGTGTGAAGTATATTTATAGATTGTATGTGTAAAATTATAAATTTGACCTTTTCTGTACAAGGGACGCTATCAAAACATTATTTTGAATACTTTGTAAATTAAAGCAGCAGTTACTTTTCAGCTCTTGCTGAAAAGCAGGAAGCAGCTGAGAAAAAAATTAAAGAAACTAATGATAACTTCATTTAATAGAATCTTAGGACAACTTGAAAGTCACTATGGGAAAACAATAAGGTTATCTGAGTTTATTATAGTTAGTAATATGGAAAACAATGAAAATGAACTCCTGAAAAAGAATAATTAACAGTGATACTACTAATATGTCAGCATTTTCCATCATCCTAAACCTTCAATATTGCATGTTGCTTTGCTGGAAGGAAACCAATAACAATCCTTGTGATAAACATTGCTAAAAAGAGAATTTGAATTAAGATGCATATGTACTTTATATATTTTTTTCTTATGTACAAGTATTATATAGAGGAAAAGAATATTGGCTATTAAAGCATCCTGATCATTGTGAAATGATCCTTGTAGAATGAGCTTTAGGTTACAGTAATTACTTTGCTGTAAAAGAACTACTTTATTTTAAAAGAAATGTTAAAACCAAATAAAACCACAGCTAAATCTGAAGTGCATATTGGCAAGGGAGTAGTAGGTGAATTATAACATCAAAATGTTTATTTTCTTATTTTGTTTAGGAAAATCCAAAATGCTCACAAATTCCTTCCTATTCTACATTTTTGGGAGGAAGAGAAATATTTTTGGCAACGGCCCAGTTCAAATGTGGTAGTTTTGTGGAGTAATTCTTCTGGAAGAGAGCTTAGTCCTACAAGATAATCCTCCTCCCTTATGGAGACATTACAAAGGAGTAGGTCTCATTAATTTAGAGTAATAGATGAAAACCAGCAGCAAAACTGGGTAAAAACACTGGAACTTTGGGTGTGGATCTCTGCTGATTTTCTGCATTAGTTAGGTATTGTTCTTCTATCTTTTTCCATGGAAAATCTCTTCCCAACAGATTACTGAGATTAGTAATCTGAGTAATCAGCTGTGTCTTTCTTTCCTGGGAACTGGAAAATTCCAGCAGTAATAATCAGTTCTACCTCAAACAATTTTCATGTGGTGCTTAAATCATTTGGAACTGTTTTCTACAGTCTTTTTTTATCTTAAGTATCTGCAAAAAAAGCAAATTCTTAATTTAGGTACTTATAGCAAGAAATACGCTACACTGTGACAAGAACACATGGTAGTACTTCTACCAGTTTGCTCTATTTTTCTAGTTAAAAGGATCAGTAGGTTATGTGGGTGAAACCTTTGCTATCCTACCTGCTTTTTCTGCTCTTCTTCATCCCTCTGTGTGATTTGTGGTTCTCCAGAGGTTGCTTTGGCTCCTTCCAAACAATCATAGAGGATAGGAAATGCCGAGTCAGACATTGTTGAAAAGAGGCAGCTGTGGGAACGGACAGCAGGAACATGGGAAAGGAGTAAAGTACACTGTTAAAAACAAGGCCAGCTTCAGTCTAGATATGTATAATGCTGTGCCTTTCTTTCACTCTCCAACAAAGTCCTTTTTAACAGGTTTTTTAATGCTAATCCCTATCAAAGTCTAAAGTCTATGCTTACTATGGTAGTGCCAGAGTGACTTTAACAACTTTTAATGCCTTCACCTCTTTTGTGTGATACAACCGTTCCTTCATGCAATAAAATTAAGAAATAGGACCTAATTTCTTACTGTGATTTAGCTGTTGCAAAGAGAAAAGTAGTACTATTTCCAAAGTTTCTACATAAATTCTTTTATTTTAAATTTCAGTAGAATCTGCTGCATTCTTGGTTTTAACTTATGACTCCATGTCCTAGTTTAAATTTGGGTTTCTGCTTGTAGTGTTTGCTCATATGCTTATGGGTATCTACAGGTTGTGTCTGTAATTGCCTTAGATAACTGTTGTTGGCTGTTTGGAAATACTTAAAAGCAGACAGAGTCATGCTCCATTCAAAATTACACTGCGAGAAAGTGGCATCTTTCTGTTAATTTTATGCTGACTTCAGGCTTTGGATTCGGGCCTAAATTTGCATGCAAAATGTAAATGCACGAATCATATCTCTGTTTAAAAATTAAACCTTGGATATATAATAAAAAATTTAGATGTTTAGTAGCTAGATCACCAGTCATTAGAAATGTCAGTTATGATGATTTCAGATTTATTCGTAGGGATTTCACATCCATAGACAACTCTGAAGGGGCATGCTTCCGATAAGAAGAAACCTTGCAGGCCAGCTTCCCATTGTGTTTGATTAATACACAATTTTCTTTACATAACTTGACACATACTGGCCTGATTATGCTTTTGCCCTAGCTTGACAATAACTAGTTCTGACTTGGTGGGATAAAATGAGAAGAAATTCTGATTTGCCTTCAAAGTTGTAAGTGAAATGTGCTACATATTCCCCAGCAAAATAGGTATTTTCTTGCATCTGCTGAGTTCTGGCAGTCTTACGTAGTGGATGAATTATCTTCTTTCCTCTGTGATTGTAGCTTTTAATATTCGAGATAAGCAAACTCAGTGAAGTAGCAGTGGAATAGGCCAGAGTTGCTGCCTTCATTGACCAAAGACTTAAGCTAAGTGGGAACAGGAGCGAACATCAGCAACTGCATTCATTAAACCAAGTTCAGTAGGGTCAGGAAGACTAGGGAAAGCTGTTTCAGAACCTCTTCCAGATCTATGGAACTTTTTTGAGAGCTGTGATGCTAGTTGATGTGCATAACAGGAGTCACATTAGATGTCTCTGGTCTTTATGGGCTAAGCCTTCATACAGGCTAAGAGAGCATGTCTTGCTTTCCAAATCATTTTACTGTAATCTTTCCTCCTATTCATATACTTGAGGGAGAAATGATAATGAAAGAACAGGAAAATTGTTCTATTCCCTTCTTCAAATAAAATAAAAATAAAAAACAAGGGAGGAAGGGCTTTTTTTTCTTTTTCTTTTCTTTTTCTCCTGTCAATAATGAGATGAAGCATCTTTAAAGGGATATTAAGCTGAATGAAGATAAGGAAGGAAGAGGTTCTGTTTTACAAAACCTCATCAATTTCCGGATGCTGAAGGAAAGAATTTCTTCCCTATATGTACTTTTATTTAATCTTTTTTCTTACCTACACATTTTGAAGTACAAGACATAGTTCTGCACATGGGTACGTGACAAGAAGATCAAGACTTTCAGCATGTCATCCATCCTCTTCAATTCACAGACGTACTCTGCAAGATAAATGACAATTACTGCTTGTAGGCAATGTAAAAAAATATTGAATCATATTTTCACATGCAACACATGTATCTATGTAACTTCTGTATATATGTAATCTGAGCAAAAAAAAAGGATAAAGAAACTTCTGGAGTGAGAACAAATGCTTTACTAATAATCACAGGCCATTTTCCATCCAAAAGGGGTGAAAAAAGCCAATTAGTTGCCTCAGTCTTATAAGACATAATTTGGGCCATTGAGCTCTGTAAAATGCTGATCTTTGAGCATGACAATATGTTTCCAGAAGATAAACTAGTATCCACATCTACAGCAAGTTAACTTTTTTAAGGTGCCTTGCACTAAATGCAAGGGAAGAAAGATTCAAGTAACTTGAAAACGAAGTAGCTTCCCTTCTTTTTCTGATAAATACACAAAACAGTGTTAAATAGAATTTTACACTTGAGCTGGAAGTGTCACCAGAAGTAAATCTTATATTTTGTAATCTTTGCATGAAGCATGCATATTTTAATAGATAATAGAATAATTTTTATTCTGCATAAAACTTGAACAGAAATTACAGACATACTGCAGAGGTTGGTGTTACAGTGTTTTGCAGCCTCTGTCTCTGCTGAATGAATTAGAAACTGGTCAGATGCTGCCTGACCTCCAGGCAGACCGAGGTAATTTGACTATCCTAATTTATTCTCCCTTTTCCATGTTTTCTAATGGTTTCTAATGTGGGGTCAGCGCCATGTTGGTTTGTTATCAAAATAAATTTGCGTTTATTTCAGGCTCAGGTGAATACAGCCAAAATTATATTCTTTGGAGTTGAGTTCTTTTGGTTTCTTAATACATGGAACTTAACAACTTTTGATATTTCTGTGTCCAGTACATGAGATGAAGCAAGATTATTTGTATAAGCTTATTGTGATACTCTAATTGTTTTCCTAAATTGAGTAATCCAATGCATTTAAGAGTTTCAACTTATCTGAGTGCTCAGAGAAGTCATGTACCAGTTTCCAGGAACCAGCTGATTTTTAGCTCATGGACTGCAAGCTTGTATGTGCCCCAGGTGAAACAAAAAATACATACATTTATATGTGTACGGTTTTTATAAGTATAATATGCCTGTATCTCATGGGGGACTCTGCTGTGTAGATTGTTTCTATTTGCTGAATGCTCTAGAAAGAATATTTTTGTTAAGTATAAAGCGGAAAAAAAATTGTGTTTGTTGATTACCTTTGCATCTTTTTGAAAATATTTGTTTTAAGCACTAAAAAAAAATCTTTAATGTGTGAGCGAGCCTCAGGGAGTTGTTTTCAACTAATGGCATAGCTGGAAAAGAGCTGAAATAGCAGAATTCTGTTCCTAAAGTTCAGATTGATTGTCACTATATAATGCTGGTTTATAGCCTCTCTGGAACAAAGAAAATATTGCCTTTTAATATATGGTGAAAATTAATATTCTAAGCTGGGAATAAAGAAAGCAAATTTAACATTCCTCCCTATTTCCAAAACTGACTTTATGAAATAGAGGAATTTTTTAGTTTAAATTCCATTTCAGCAGACTTTTGTGTCCAAAGCCTAACTTGTGGGTTAAGATTCAGTCGAGAGCAATAAATTGTTGTTTACTTTTGGCTTATAACAATCAAACTATGACGAAAAAGAGGAAATAAGTAAGTAAAATGTTGGAGCTTTCTCATTGTAAGCTGGACTATTCCATCAGTAGTATAAGTCCTTGAAAAAGTCTTATTCTCAATTTGTATAGTTTGCATAGGTGAGAAATAAGTAGCAGCTGCAATTTAAGTGAGAATTGAGCTTGTTCAGATTGATCCAGCTAAGAACTCTGCAATTTGGATCTTTTTAAGCAAAGAAATCCTCTTACGGCATTATCTCAGCAAAGACCTAAGTGTGCTGTTATACATGGAAATCAGACTCTGCTTGGGTATAGCTGGAAGATGGATGTATGAGGCAGGTCAGGTCAGTGCCATAGCCACACAGCAGGCCACTGGATGCATCCTTGGATTGGCTGCAGGACATCCCACTGATCCTATGGATGGTGGTAGAATTTGGTGGGAAGCACGTAACAGTCCAGTCTGCTCCTTCAGAGCAATTTAAAAATGGCCACAGTGCCTTCATTATAGTGGTAAATATGTGAACAACTCCTACTAATATTCTTTCAGCCTGCTACTTCAGTGAAATTCTGAAATTAAACATTAATTTAATCTGTAATGGCTTTTGCTTCAAACTGGGGTAATTTTAACTTCTGCTTACAAAACAAAATATTTTATGCCAAAGCTTATGCACATGAGTACCCTTAAAATGAAAGCCTTTTCACACTAGGACTTGAAAAGTCACAATTTCAAGTCTTAAATTATAGTTAACAGTCAAGAAATATTCATTTTCCACTGTGCAGTGAGCTGGAATGCATGAGAAATGCACCCTACAGAGCATGTTTTCTTTCTTGCTTACGCTGGGATGAATAAGGAATAGCTCAATTCAAATCAATTAACATCGCCTGGCACGTACACATGGTGTATTTGGTTGACAGGAACACAGAAAATATTTGTAGTAGTGGAAGAATTGGTGAGATGTAGGGAGTTCGGAACAGGACCCATCACGAAGTTGGGGAAAAAAAACAAGACAACCCTGATGTTCAAACGATAAGTTTGAAGGAAATTATGCATGAACTCTACAACAGAAACAGTTACTTTCCTTCTTTTATCTACTTGCCCTTTGCCTGGAGATCAGGTAGAGTTATAGGTTCTAATAGTAAATCTACGTCAGACAGAAATTCAAGAACCTTTTTCTTTCAATCACATAATAATTGACATATGACTTTCCATACAAATAAACTCTCTGTTAGCAAGGACACCCTGCTAGAAAAGAGAACACTGAGCACAGACTGATTCATATGTAGAGAAAAGTATTTCCAAACAGTGGATAATTTATAGCCACACTAACTTCTCTTATTGCATTGCAATTCCCAATATAGAGTACCAGAGTAGATAAGAGCTACAGGTTTTAGTTAAAGGAAAAATAATATTTTTATTTGCTTTGTGTTGAGTGGCTTTAGATTAAAATAGGTTGGTTTTTTTTTTTTTTTTTTTTTCTCCTTAAAAGAAAATGGGGGGTGAGGTGGGTGGTACAGAGAAGTAATTTTTATGTGTTCCACAACCCTTCTATTTCCTACCAACCTCTCTTCTTCTGCAATAGGGTCAATTATCATCCTCTCCTACCAGTAACAGGAAAAGGTCAAAAGTGAAATAAGAAAATACCATCTTTCCTAAGGGAACAGATTCATAATGTGGAAGGGAGCCTGTAATTTGGCAGCTGTAGCTTTGGGAGGCTAAAGTTTAGTACAGGAAGAAATTGGAATGTCTCTCGGTTGGGGAAATAGTGGTCATCAGAGAATGCAGCTGACACGATTTCTCTGTGTAGAGCTGACATCAGGATGCTTGGTGCTGTCACTGAAAGAAGGCAAAGAAAGGCTCCATTTTATATTATTGTCAGTTCTGCTTTTTTATCTCACATATCATGCTCAGAACTAATTGTGTTTACTGTGTTCCTGCAAGGCAGGTAGTGAACATTTTATAATTAACTGGGAACTCCACTTTCTTACTTCTTCCCAACAAGCATGTAGGCAAAGGATTCCTTTTCTCTTTCTCACTGCTTTAACCAGATTTTGTATTTGTGAGCACATAGTTGTGTAATTTATTTTTTTGTTCTAATTTGTCATTTGTATCTCTGATTTGTCTTCAGTTAATGTTAAGTGTAAATGAATTTTTAAGCTTTTGAGGCTGAAGCGATGCTGGACTCACAGATTTGTTTTGTAACTTGAATTAACATTATTACAGATTTTGGCTTAAAGTCAGTTCTCTTATTGCTATTAATTCATTTACTCAACACAAATGTACACAAGGCATGAGAACTGAAGATAGGTAAAGACGGAAGAAGTTAGAAAGAAGGAAGAAATAAAGATAAATCCAGACTAGAATGAGACAGAAGAAATAGGAAAGAAAGCTAAAGAGAAGATACACTGTTTCCCTGAAGGGACACATTGTTTATACAGCACTCTCTTGCCTTTGGTGAATTACTTTATGTGAATGTATGAGTGCCAGGATGAGGCATGGCTTAATTGTTGAGCATCATTATGCCCAGAAAAATTAGTTGATTCTTCCCCAGACTAACTATTTTGCTGCTGTCCTTAACCACAAATTGCTGCCAATTAGACTAGGTTTCCTTTTACGCTGATGATTTTATTAAAAACACAGGATAATTCAGTATTGTGTACTTTCTGTTGCCTGTTTGTTTTTTTGTTTTTTTTTTGGTTTTTTGCCCCCCCATTTTCTGCCATTCCTGCTGTCATTGTACCTGTACTACTTCTGAACACTGTTTAGCATGATTTAACTGTATTTGTAGGGTGTTCTCTTCAGTTGTTAGTGTTCCTTAAAGGTGAGAAATAAGATGAGTTTGTTTTTCTTGTAACAAATAGCCTAATGTGATATTTACCTATACTTGAACATTACTGTCTGCAGGAGAAAAAAAAAAGAAAAGTTATTTTATGTCCTTAAACAAAAGTGTAAGGATTTTATTTTATTCTTTTATTTAGAGTGCAGAAAATACAGTCATAATGCAAATGGTGGTTACTGGTATTCCAAGTAATCATCTGCAGCTAAAGCAGAATCTTTTGTTTCTGATGTATGATTCTCCTCCAGGTCTTTAATTTATGTGGGATTTCCATTCTTTGTCTACTTGCACCAATGAGGAAATTTCTCTAAGAATGTGTAAACTAACAAGACAAAGTGGTGAATCTGGAGTTCTCCTTTGTGACCTTTCTATTTCATAATTCTCACCTATAAGAATGAATAAGAGCATATACTTTTTTATGCAGTATATGGAGTGTATATGCTTACTAATATACAGTAATGATGGATTTAAGGAAAGAGGAGAGGCTCTGAAACGTGGCAGACTTAAAATAATTAGAATATTCACCCTTCATTTGTTCTTCCTAATTTGTCTTGCCACATTTGATAATTACAGGGGAGATTAAAAGCTTGCTTGTTCTCAGCTGGTCTCCCTTTCATACTTGATCCCTACAGTGAAGTTGCAGTGCTAAATTTGTGGTATCAAATTCATTTCCATAGCGGCACAGATTTTCACTGTGACATCACTAAGTAAATGATTTTTACTTCACTTGGGGGTTAAGCTGCTCTAGAGGAAGAAGGAAAATAAAAAAAAAAATCTCCTTATATTAGGAAAAAAACAAGTCTAAAAGCAATGCACGTGGTGGATCAATCCAGCAACTGCAAATCCTGGGAGTATCCTCCTTACTCCTGAATCAGTGGGGCTGCTCAGTAGGGATTTCTTTTGTATTGAGGAGTAAAGGCTAAGTTTCACAGTGCAATCAAGTTTTTTGGTTTTTTTTTCTTCCTTCGGACTGTCTCTTCCAGCATTTAGGTTAGCAGGGAAATTCCTTAAAGTGTATGTAAGAAACTTGGATGATTTCACTTAGAAATGCAGCACTCAAAGGCATATGTGTGCTTTATTATCATGTCCTAAAAAAAAACCACCACAGGATACAGTATCTGGTAACATAGTTGTAAATGAGTGCTAGACATATGCATGCAAAAATAACGCAAGTGATGTTGTTTTCTCTGGCTGATATCATCTAGAGGTGATGACAAGTGTGTGTTCAGAGAGATCTAACCAGCACTAGTAAGTAAAAGGATCAGGCAATTGAATGTTCCAACAGGTGCTGATGCCTGCTGGCCTGATAGGAAATGGAGGACATCCTGGTGGTGGGGCAGTGGACTAACGTGGGTTGATCTCCTGGAAAATAGTTACTCATAGCTGTTAAACTGATAAAAGACCAAAGTTATTGAGTGACAGGCATATATCAGTTGTATTTTGAAGATTAGCTGGCTCAATTTTAAACATTGAGAGAGACTGTGGTTTTTAAAAACTCCTGTGTTTAAAGCCTCCTACGGCTCTTTCCAAACGTGCTAGTTTAACAGTGCCTGAGTATTCTTTTTATTGCTTCTAGTCTTCTAGTCTTCCTAGTCAAAATCTCATTCCTTTTCCTATTCCAAAATCATTATAATTATTACACTTCTAGCCCTTTAAAAAATGTATTCAATCTGAAATAGAAAACTTGTTTGTTATTATTTTTGAACCATGATATTGATTCCCATATTAGAAATGGGTTCTCAGAACAATCAGAAAGAGGAGTCTGATAAGGGCAGATAACAGCTAAGAAACAAAATTGCCCTTTGCTGTTACATGCTTCCCTTCTAAAAAATCTGACTTGTAATTGGTGCAGGAACATATTTTCCTGTGGTAGTGGATGAGGGAGTGAGGGCACCTAGAACTATTTTGTAATGAACCATTTTTTTCCTATTTGTAAAGGAATATTTTTGAGCAAAGTTTCAGTGTCTGGGTTAAAATACAGTGTGCCTGTGCTGAATGTGAGTCTGCTTCTCTAAAGAGGCCTTCAGAAAGGATTGCTTTGCCTTTAAAGCAAAAATGCTTTACTTATTTAATTTAGATAAATAGAAACATAAATGTAAAGAAGAATCTTTTCTGATTCTATCCTGGTCTAGTGGCAGGTATCCCTGCCTATAGCAGGGGAATCGGAACTAGATGATCTTAAACATCCCTTCGAACCCAAACCATTGTATGATTCTATGATACTTTGTATAGAGCCAGATTCTAAAATGAAAAGCCATTCTGTCTTGTGGAATGTCGATGGAAACCATACCGTTCTTTAGAAGGCAATCTGTTGAAATCTCCTTTCTGAGGCACTTGGAGCCATGCAGATGTCTCCTCTAAGAGCAGTTCACAAGTGCTCCATTCTGGGCTGCCCTGGGCACTACTGGCATCCGCAGGTGGGACAGAGGTGTGATCAGGGCTGTGTGCCCATCACACTGCTGCCTTACTAATTTATTTTTCCTTTCCATTCCATTCCCATACTCACTCTGGAACATTCACTGTGTGTGAAAGGGTAAAATCCAGGCCACGTGTATAGAAGAAAGTCCAATATTTTTAGTAATCTGTCTTTGTTATGAAACCACAAATGGAAATAAATGGACTGTAATTCACGTAGGTAAGGAAAGTTAGTTCAACAGTGTTATCACAATGGATCATTGACTATGGAAGACAAATTCATCTCTCTTATACCCTCAGATTACCAGTTTTAGAAACACTTCATTGTATTTCTCAATTGTATTTACTCATAGAAAGATCATGTATCTTGTGATGATTTAGGTTCTGCCGTCACTAAGTGTAAACGGTATCACCAACTCTGCAGAGTAAAGAGAACAAAGTTCCTAACAGACCTGATGTGTTGCACTGTGTGATCTAATCATAGTCATTTTATCAGGATCAAGTGTGAAAATGAATATTCCCATGCTGTGTTTTGTTTCACTTCATTTTGTCTACTAGAAATCATCAACAAGCATAAAAATGGAGAGTTTGTGTTTTTCTAAAGGACCAGAATTCCAGATGAAACAATCAGATTACTGTTGCGACTAACCCCTCCCATTGTACAACTGGAGTTGAACTGAAAAAGCTGGAAGGTGGTTCTGAACCAGGCAGAGGCTTGGGCACAGCCAAACAGCTGATGTCTCAAATAAGGTGGTCAGGGGTGAGCTTACTTCTGCTTCAGAAAGCACCAAGCTCATGCCCTTTCTTAATTTCACAATTTGTTCCTTTCATTTTTACCATGTTCAAATTGTAGCTCTGTTTGTGTGGGCATGTTGCTATCATGTTAGGAAGCCTTAATGCAATGAGAAGTTGTTATGAATTAGGACAGAATGTTAGATATCACACTCAGAAGGAAGTGTAGCAGTAGATAAGTAACGGTGGGATAGAGGAAAAGGCCAACAAAATAGAATTGTGTTTATCCCCCATGGTTTCTAGAAACAGCCTTACCAGTTTAACTGTTCCCTTTGCTTCTACTGCAGGTATTTTCTGACCACAGTTCATGTCATAACCCAGCTACATAAAAATGTTTATGATTATGCAAACTCTGTGGTGTAGTTACAAGTTTCAGTCTGTGTTTTCTCTTCTTGATGCTTTCTTTGTCAAGTTTCAGGTTTCTAAAAGGAAATTAATACCCATCACAGAAGTAGTGCTGTACTTATGAATTATGTGTAGCATTCTTGTCACCCATAGCAGTATTTCTCAAGCAGCATATATCTACTTATATCTTTCATTTAGCTATTCCACAGGTACTGATTTCTAGTGGAAATCTATGCATATCAGATGATCTTTGAGGTTCCTTCCAACCCAAGCTCCATTCTGCGATTATTACATTTTTCCACCCATTTATATCTTAAGGACAAAATAAACAAAAAAACAACAAGAAAAAAACCCTGACATAGAGTGATTAAGTCAAGTCTGAAGTTTCTTCCAGGATTCTTTGCATTCCAGCCTTGCTTTTTTCATGTTTTTGTTTCCTAGACAGCTGGGTTTACGTAGATAGCAGTCCGTATACCCCACATGATGCTTAGTGTATTTGAAACCATAAGATGCATGATTTACCTGTTGATTTGTAGTGTTCTCTGTTTTGCTTTTCTTGTCTTTAGTATTATTTCTTTCTTTTCCATTACAAAACATACAAGGATGTGTTTAACTGACTTTGTCTGATGATATGCCCATAGAAGTTGAAGAAGTGCATACTTTCTGAGTGTAGCCTTATTGCAGAAACAGTTCATCATTCTAAAAGTGTGTCTTAGTTGAAATGAAAATATCAGGGCAAGAAATTGGTACAGGCTGAAATCAAATAGATTTTAATCTATATTTAACCTGCAAAGAATGAAATCTCGTATTCACAAATGCAGGAGGATTCCCAGAGAGGTCAGTGTTCACTGTTAGTATTGTACTGTAGAGCAGCCTGAGCCAGGATATAGTAAATATTTTACAAACTTTTGAAAATAAAAGTTTGTGCCAATCACTCAGCTGGAATATAGATTATCTTTCATTTTGCAATTCTCCCCTATAGGGCCAACCTCAGTACTAAGCTATTCATTTCTGTAAAAAGTAATTGAATCTATTCAGATTTATGTGCAAGAATGGCTTATATTCATTTAAAAATTCATGTAAAAATTTATATTCAGTAGGGACGTGCAGTTGAGCTACAAGGCAGAATTGAGAATCAAAGTATGTGTGTTAGAATGGATTGTGATGATGCTTTTACAAGGACTGTCTAACTCTGACTTCAAAAACAAGACATGATTTAAAAGAATCAAGTGTCTTGGATAAGAAGATGTGACTGTCTGTTTTAAAGACATAAATAAGCACTGTAGAGCTTTCACCTGCCTGTTAGCAGGAAAGGAAGATAAATAAAAACAAACAAACAGAAAAAGAAAGAATCCTGAAATGAGATCCAATGTTCATTCCCATTATGCTTCCTAATGATGCTCATTACAATCCTAACTACATTTTAATGCTGAAATCTAATGCCTCCATTCATCATTGGAATGAAATACAAATGCTGACAATTGACAAACTTAATAATAAAAAAAAAAAGGTGACAGGACTCAAAACTGTATGAGCATATTTATCAGGAGAAAGCTCCTGAGTACCTCCTTGGGCAAAAATGGAAGACAAAATAAAAAATCTCAACACAAAGGAGAAGAAAATCAAAGAAAAAGACAGACAAGCAATCGAGGCAACAATCAGTATTTATATTCTTCTCATTAATGGTTTCTTGGTCACATTTTTTGTTGTTGTTGTTTATAAAGTTCTCCTTTTCAAGGAAATACTAAATATAGAGAAAGAAGGTACAGAAGAGGAAAGCAAAACGTTCCTGAGTCATTTTGATAAATTAGCTTATGAGATGATAAATGATGCCAGCAATTACATAAATTATGATCTTTCTAATTTATCTCTGTCCCATTCAGAAGCATCTGAAAATTATTAATATGCCTATCTAGTTAGCTTCACAAAATTATCACTCACCCATGTACACCTACACCTTATGATACATTGTACATCTATAAAACTAATACTGTAAAATGATCTTTTTAAAGGGAGCAAAGTTGGTAATTATTTTCTTTTCTCTTACTTCTTGGTTCCAAAGTTTGAAATGCAAACATCCCAAGTGTTTTATTTTATGTTATTATTATACTTTCCTGCTTTCTTTGGTTCTTTGACTTAATAAAATCTCAGTAGATGTGAAGGTCTGTGATATTACTGAATTATAGATCTCAATGAGTTATTTGATATACAGGGAATTTTATTCTGGTAGCAACTGAGCTGAATTTATCTATTCCAGAAGTCCAATTCTCAGTTGTCTTCTGTAATGCAACTCTGAAGTCGAAATGATAGGGATAAATTTAGTAGAACCTCCATTACACTGGGTATAAATTCTGTGCTTGTAAAGGCAAGTGCTAATATAAATCTCCCATTAGGTATCTAAGTTAGTACATTTCATACATTTAATTTTTGTGTTTGTGTATCACTGACAGTAGATATGTTTTCTTTGTTTTGTTTCTTTTATTTTTTTAATTATTATTATTATTATAGCTCTTCTGAACTAAGTCCTTTACTTGGTAGTAAGGTGGAAATAGCAAAGCATTTATTTTTAGATTTTACAGTCTCTCTTCTGTAATGTACAACTCATTTAATTCTTTACTCTGGTAATCTTGAATTCTAGATTTTTCATTTACTGTCCCAGAAACATTTTCTCCCATACTGTTGTTCTCTGCTTCCAATGTTTTTCCATTTTATTTTGTCTGTTTCTCCTTTTGTGTTTTGATTTTCATTTACTCTACTTTTTTTTCTTCACTTTATTATTAATATTTTTTTTCCTTACATTCTTCACTCACTTATTTCCTTCCCCTATTTTGGCTTCTTTTGAATAAAGCTCTCAGATCTAAATTGCCATCACTTCAAAATCCGAAGATAAGCACCATCAAACCATTCATAGTTCTCTCAGCAGGACAATATTCTCAGTGAGAGATTGGTAGTGGTGCTGCTCTGCACTTCGAATTTCTATATTTTAGCAAAAACATAGATCCATAACGTTAACCAAATCTTATTTATTATTAAATCTGTCTATCTAATTATCTATATCATACACATACGACACTCTGAAAGTCATGCCTTCTATTTATTTCCATGGAACCTCCAATGGATACAAAGAGCACAATAATGCTGTTTGATAGAGCACATCCTTAGGTACAAGACACCAATTCTCAACATATTCATCACTATAGCTGTGTGTTTTAAGCAGCGGTGAACAGAAGCCTGGAAGCTGCACTCAAAAAATCTGCATCAGTGGAGGTAACCCACTGTCACTATTGCTGAAACACAGCACACTGTACTCACACCTACTGTTCAGTCTCCAGAAATGTTCAGCAAGCATCCATGAGTTTCAGTGGGTGCAATTTTTTCTGCATGGAGGAATTCATTTCACACCTTCGCTTTGTATGCACTTTTATGTCAGATGCCATTTTGTCAGACCGCCCCTCTGCTGCCATCTGTCTCACAGCAACAACATGTAATGGGATATTGCTAGGGAGGTTTAACCTCTAATGCCGTACTACCAACATCCACTTCTGGTGTCATGGGCCAACATAATAAAAAAAAAATAGTAATAGTAGGCATTACTTTTGGAGCAACCTATAGTTTAGAGCTCTTTTTTCCTTTTCTATCTGATACATAATCATTGCACATTATCATAAGATAGTAGATGGCTGTGCAGAAATAAAGCTGTAAGACGTCTCTTCTGAAGAAGGGTTGAGCGAGCCAGGTTTGTTTAGCTTGGAGAAGACTTTGGGCAGAATTCATTGTGCTCCAGCCTTGGAGAAGGCATTCAAGGCCAGATTGGATGGGATTCTGAGCAGCCTGATCTATTGTAGGCAGCCCTGCCATGCCCTGCACCCTGCAAGGGGATAGAACTAGATAATCTTCAAAGTCCCTTGTAAACCAAGACGTTCTGTGATTCCGTGCAGTAAAGTTTTAGGACTTCTAGCTCAATCGTATTTTATGCCTAAAAAAGGAAGTCCACATTGGTAAGACAGAAAACAAAAAATAAATGTAAATGGATTAAATCCTTCTACCCAAGTTTATTCAAACATAACACGTGCAGAAAACCATAGTTGTTTTTTTTCTTTTTCCTGCTGATATAAATCTCTGTCATATTTACCTCCTTCTATGTAACTGCTGAGGAATTCTACCTTTAGCTATGGATATATGCTCTTACATGCCTAATTTATTAAATTCCTCAGTTACTTGGAAAATCTTGGTTGAAAGGTCTGTCATAATCCATTTATCTAGACACATTTGGTGAAGTGATATACTTGGACTTTAGATAAATGTACCAAATATGTTTGTATGATCTTGCCCTATAGCAGTGTTCTGCCGACTGGTAAAAAAAATTTCTGTACAAGTAGAAAGCAGCTCTGTAACTTTGGGATTTTTGGTAGTAATAGCAACTCTTGAGAACAGATTTCGTTAGATAACCCTGTTCGTGTCTGAAAATCCTGCCTGAGTTGATCAGTATTTCGCATACAAAGAATTTCACCTAAAAAATATCAAAATTAGCCTTGTTTCCTCATGAACATAGAACACTGAGAAAACTAATAAGATAATTATGATCTTGGTAAAAATGGAAGCAAGCAATGTGTTTTTTTTTTTTTTTTTTTTCTTTTCTTTTTGCTGGTTATCCAAATACTCGGAAGTTGTAGATGTGACTCAGTTTTCCTCCCTAATAAGATTTGATACGCCTGCTTGCTCCATTGTACTTCAGCAGAGTTTACACTGTGGCTGTGTATGAATCCTGCCATTTGTGGAGAAGGCCCTTCTAATCAGAGGCTTATTACTATTTTAAAAGAATAATCACAGAAAATACTGAAGGGCTTGCAGAAAAAGCAAGAGCCAAGTGGCTCATAAAAGCTAGTACAATTAAAGTCATATGTATGTGCATGCGCCTTTGTGGAAGACTTCAGTGAGGTTACGTAGAGATAAGGAAATGTACATAATCAAGATTCAAACTAAAAATTATTTCTACAGTTCATATATTAAAAACGAAACTTTGCACAGCAAACCAGTCTCTCAAACTGCTTCTGATTTCAAGAAAATAAATGTCAAGATCTTTAAAAATGAACTCCTAATAATAAAACAACTTTTAGATTCATCTTGATCCTTCTTATGTGCTCTTTCTTGTGAGTCAGAGTGATTGATACTCAAATTATTTCCTGAAATGTAAATGATTCAGGTAATCCCATTAGGAAAGATATGAAACTGTAAATTTCTTATGAAGTAAAAATTACAGTGCAGCCTGATGTCTTGAGAGCAGTTTCACAGTCTTAAAAAAGAAGAGAAAAAATTATAAAGACAAGCAGGAATATGGAGCTCCAAGATGCATTGTGGTCTTGCTCAAGTGATGCCAATTATAATTGATTGAAAACTGATGTTTCACATTTGTTATAATTCTGGATTATGTACTTGTCCAAATTAGAAGAGCTTTCTTTTCTACCTTGCTGTGGATTGATACAAAACCTTTCAGTCCTACTCACATCTGAAAAGCTCAGGATAAGCACAACTGTCTAATTTTCATTTGGTTTCTTTTCTGTTAGAGCACTTCAGGCCAGAACTCCTGGTACCCTGATGACAGTTGTTTACCAGTGAATATTTTGCTCCATAAAATTACAACTGGAAGATAACATTGTTATTTCAGCTCTAGTTTATATGATTTCCTTTCACTCTTATTTTCTTCAATGATAGCCAAGATTTATCTTTTTAAGATGCGATTATAGAAATCCACTTTGTTGTTCCATGATCTGGAACCAGATTGTGTAATGGTGTAGCTGACCTTTTCATATTATAACTTTTGCCAGTCAGAGAGCAATCCTTTCAGTGGGAGAGATGCAAAATAGTGGAAGGCTGTAACAATTTTCATCTGACTTAATATGATGATGAGGAGTGAAAAAAACTAAATATCAGAGGGGAGAAAAATGGTTGAAAGGAATCACATACAATCTATCAGTTACTTAACTGCAGTTGATTATTGGATACTGTTTCATGTCTACTATGTTCACCGAACAGTTGTCAGGCTTGATGGTGTCTTCGGTTGCTCCACACAGCAGCAACAGCATTGTAATCTCTGTGCCTTTCCTCTGCATTTTACCAGAGGACAGTATATGTGATTCGGAAGGATACGATGTCTCCCTGGGACAAACCATGCCATAATGCTTTTCAGATTATGTAGAATGGTGCTTTCCAGTGGGACGTCAAAAACATCATAGTGAATGAAGACAGCAATTTCATTTACATTGCTGACCCAGGAAAGCCTTCAGGTTTTCTTTCTAACATAATATTGCAACAAAAAAGAGGAGACCCTGATATCATAAAGAATGTTGGGTCTACTATAAAGAACTAGCTGGTTTGCTATACAAACTTTTATTCCCTGAACGATTTCTTATTGTGGTTTTAATGTTCAATTTGTTAGCAAGTTTTTATTGTAGTGGGATGCTTAGGATTGTCTATATCCTTTTTATAATTTTCTAGGGATGTCTGTAAAGTTACCATAGATATACTCAAGATGTGCCCTCCCATAGAACTGTCTCTGTTTCACGATTCTTGCTTGCTACGTTCATTTGTTGTTTTTTTTTTTTGCTTTGGTCTTGCTCTTAAAATGTACAGATTGCTGAGATAAACTGTTCTTTTCATAAATGCTGTTCTGCTGAACTTTGTGGATGCTGTACTTAGAGCAGGAAGAGATTTAGCCATATAGCTGTATTTATACATTTATTTATTTACTAAGGTGTGGTGGAAGCTTTCCTATTAATTGGATATCTGCAAATTCAATAAAAATCAATCAGTGTTCTATCACGTTTTCTTCTCAAACCTGCTTTTAAGCACTTAAGTGTGGCTATTGAGTCCAGCTTTCTGTTATCCTATGCAAATACACTCCCCATTCTCTCAAATCACAGTGTTAAGCTCAGCTTTTGAGCAAGTTGTTTCCTTTCTTCTCTACTGCTGCCAGGCAAAATTTTCAGAAGCTCAGTTAGCAGAAGGTTAATGATAACCTTACAATCTGTATTTTAAAAACTTTAACCTATGCATTACTATGTATTTTACTATCACTGTTTTCTGTTTATCTAGGTATTCTTTCCCTTTGTGGTGTTCATTCATCTATTCCAAGTATAGAAAATGGTCACGTAGTTTCTTCTAGGGATGCTGAACAAATAAAGCTCATGCTTGGTTATTTTCATGTCTTCTGTAAGCAATAATGCAGTTCTATTTAGGAGGCTGAACTGAATTTTGGTAGCATTTTGGCCCTGCCACAGAGGGCAGAGTCAAGTGTAATTGTGTCCTAACGCCTGCAGGAACAGGGTACCATTGATAAATTAACAATTACTTTAAGAATTGTTTAAAGCACAGTTAACATTGCAATTCCTTTGTGTCTCTTTAGCTTGTGATACATTTTATGATGCATAGAATAAAAAAAAATAAAATTAAAAAGATGGTAAGTCAAAATTGAAGCTGTGAAGACTAGAAAGTCAGTGTAAAATAGTACCAGTAAAATATTTTTCACTTCTAGGGAAAGAAACATAGAAAATCTAAACATTTAAAAAAGCTTAGTGGTTAGCAAAGGTTCCTTTTTATTAGCGGTGGTTCACCATGCTGCATTCTTTTTTCAGTCAAAAATAAGGCTATATTACCCATGGTCAGCAGTACTTTATCTGGAGATTTATAATGTGGACACTTTCTATCTTCATCTTAGTTTTATCCTTCCGAAGTTTGAGTTGAAACAAAAACATAAAAGTAATCTCTCAGCTGTTTTACTGACTGAAGTTATAAATGTGCTATGACAGTCTGCCATTGAGATGTGAGATACTTAGTAGGATTTATCTGTCTGGTAGTGCAAGCAGCAATTCTTTAAAATTCTTCAAAAAGCATTTTTTTTTTTTTGTATATTTTGTTGATAATGATGATAGGTTGGCTATTTTATTATCTTTTTTAATAATATTTTCTGATATAAGTTCTGGTATAGTCCCTAAAGGACATATCATAATAGCCTGCAAAGCTGTTGCCTAATTAAAAAAATGTGATTTCAATTCCTCTTTTAGATAGTGACTATCAAAAAATTGGTCTAAGAAGTAGTCCCAAACACTGAAAATTGATCTTTAGTAAAAAACATAGGAGAGCAAGGCATAGAGCTTTTCCTGCTGAATTACATATTTCAGTGTTTCTCTTCTTAGAAAATAAAATTCATTCAGTGAATAGAGATGTTTTAGCAACACATCAAGCAAGTTCTGTACAAATGGACAGTGCATATAGATACATGTGTCCTTAAATATAGGAAGGAAAATATCTATTCGTGGTCATTCTTATGCATTAGCCTGCTTCTTGTGTATAAATAGGTGGTTTTTAGTTTTCTGATGTTATTTCTTCTGTGAGTATTAAAGTTTGGCCCAGTGCCGCTGTAGCTGAGCTTTAATAAATTACACACATTAATAAAAAGGAATGACATGTTAATGAAAATATGTCATGTCTTCTGAACACATTTGAAAACAATATGAAGATCTATCATTTTATCTTTTGACTACAGGCAGTACATTATTGAGTACAAAAACTGTCTTTGTTCCTAGTTGAAAAAATTTGAGTACATTCATGCTTGCTGTGACATCAAAAAATCAACTTCTAACCATGTACATTGTTGATGTCCTCTGGGTATGAGTGTTTGGAATTAGGAACATAGTAAATGTTCAAGACAAACCCTGTCATCCAATCTGTAAGCATGTGCTACATTTTCTTCTTCACTGTTTTACCTAACAGTAGGACAGATAATTTTGCTGAGTATGTATATTGTTCTGAGCTTCCTCTATACATTGGACATATTCAAAGTAATGTTGGAAGAGCTTTGACAAAATAGACAAAATTAATTTGCTTTAAATAATTTTTTGTCAGCTCCGAAAGGAGATAATCTCTCCAAATGTTTTTAAACAAGTCTTTAGCTTGGAGAAGAGAAAGCTATGGGGAGACCTCATTGTGGCCTTCCAATATTTAAAAGGAGTGTACAAACAAGAGGAAGAACAACTGTTTACAAGAGTGGATAGTGATAGGACAAGTGGGAATGGTTTTGAACTAAGACGGGAGGTTTAGGTTAGATAATAGGAGGAGGAAGTTTTTCACACAGAGAGTGGTGACACACTGGAAAAGGTTGCCTAAGGAGGTTTTGGATGCCCCATCCCTGGAGGCATTCAAGGCCAGGCTGGATGTAGCTCTGGACAGCCTGGTCTGGTGGTTGGCGACCCTGTACAAAGCAGGGGGTTAAAACTCGATGACCTTTGAGGTCCTTTTCAACCCAGGCCATTCTGTGATTCTTTGATTCTATGATTCTTCCATGCTCCAAGGCAGAGCAAGTCAGCAATTGCCTCATGAGACTGAATGTGTACAACTCTTGAAGGAACTTGTTGATGTGGCTTCCAGGATGCTCTCCATCATATTTGAAAAGTCATGGCAGTCAGGTAAAGTCCCTGGTGGCTGAAAGGGAAGCATTATTCCCACTTTCAAGAAAAAGATGAAAGTATGACCTGGATAACTACAGGCCAGTTCTGTGAGGAAGATCATGGAATAGATGCTCCTGGAAGAGATGTTAAAGAATATTCAAGACAAGGAACGTTGTCAGTGATATTGTGTTCAAGTTGAGGCTGTTCTAAGTGGTGCCCCTCAGGGATTGTCTTGGGACTGATATCTGTGGCATAGATAGAGAGACTGAGTGTACTCTCCGCAAATTTGCTGATGGCACCAAGCTGAATGGTACAGTTGAAAAACTAGGAGGAAGAGATGCCATCCAGAGAGACCTGGGCAGGCTTGAAAAATGGGCCTAGAAGAACTTAATGAGATTCAACGTGACTAAGTGCAAGGTGTTGCACTTGGCTTGGGGCAATCCCAGATATATGTACACTGGGAGAACAGCCCATTGAACTCTTTGAGACGAGCCCTGCAGAGGAGACCTGGGGAGATCCTGGTGGACAAAGCTGTACATGAACCAGCAGTGTGTGCTAGCTGATGGGAAGACAAGCTATATCCTGGGCAGCATCAAAAGAAGGGTGAGCAGCAGGGAGAGGGAGGTGATTATTTCTTCTCTACTTTGCCCTTCTGACATCCCATCTGCAGTACTGTATTGAGAACTAGGGACCTCAGCACAAGAAAGCTGCAGAGCCAGAGATGAGGAGGGACACAGACCCATGTAGATGGGCAGATAATGGTAGGACAAGGGAGACTGGCTTTAATCTAAATGAAGGGAGATTTAGGTCAGACTTTAGGGAGAATTTTTTTACTCAGAGCATGGTGAGGCACTGGAACAGGTTACCAGAGAAGTTGTGAGTGCCACATCCTTGGAGGGGATGGGGCCCCGGGACAGTTTGATCTAGTGAGTGGCAGCCCTGTCAATGGCAGACTAGTAGGAATTAGATGATCTTTAAGGTCCCTTGCCACTGAAACCATTCTGTGATTCAAACCTAGCTTTTTAGACTTCGCTAATGATCTAAAAGTGAGAGCTTTCAGTCTCATCTGCACCAGCAGCATGCAGTGAGGATAATACAGATTTCATAACTACCGATACTCAGGTTGCATTTTGTTAAAGGTGCAGAACACTTCAGAAAAAACACCTTAGTTATTTGTTCTGTTATCTGGGTCTCACTGAAATTTTTGGCTTCTTAATTCATTTCTAGCAATCTTCTGTTCTTTTATTTGTTGGGGAGTTCCTGAAGAGAAGCAACTTAATCTTCTGGGCATATGAGAGTTTTGTCCTGGTTTAAAAGATAACAGTGTGCAAGAGAAAATGTAGCCCTTATTTATGGCTACATTTAGAGAATGAGAATATCTAAATTTGAGAATTCAATTTTAAAGAAATAAAAATTTATAAATATTGAAACTGAATTGGAAAAAAAAGAAAAAGTTTCATCCTGTTTGTGGTATGACTATTCCTCCTACAGCCATTTATAATCATCTATATAGACCTTGCACCTTGTTTTGTCGTCTTCAGTATTCTGGCATTCTGTTGACATACTGTGGAGATCATTCAGAACAATTTGTATTGAATAGATTGTATATCACTTGGTCTTCTTTGTATTCCTTCTTACTGAAAAGCAAACAAAGCCCTCAGCCTATAAATATCATAAATAGACCTGTTCTTACTAAGCATTTTTTAAGCAATAGTTTAGCTATGCTATAGAAAGCGACTCTCAAACAGTGGATTGAATTGAACATTGACTGAAGATGTACTTGGTCTGAGGGTTCTAAATAATTAATCAACTAGTTATAAGTTGATATTTGGCTGTGTTGAGGCCCCCATGTTGTGCATTCCTAATTACCTTCCATGTGGGAATGTCCATTCACTCCCAGATTTTGCTGCATGCAAATGTCAGAAGATTGAAAATAGGCAGGTTAAAACAAACAAACAAACAAAAAAAAAAAACTGAAAAAAAAATTTCTTAGTCAGCTTCCTTTTATTTTCTCTTCATCATCATCTACTACGGACTTCAAGTATTTGTTTTCAGGGTTTGCTCTATCTTTCATTCTTGTGAAGAGTTTAAGTTATAGAGTAGTAAATACGCACTTGTGAGTTTTTTTACATTTAAAGTAAATAAGCCAACATTTCTTTGTTACATGCTTTTGCAACTTTGATTATATTCATAATTGCCGTAAACTTAATGAAGATTCTTTTTTCCCCTTTAAAATAAGAAAATGCATCCTAACTTTAAAAGATATCCATAATTTTGTGGTACTTGATCTGTCCTGGTTTTAGCAGATATGCATAACGCATTTCCTTAAAAGTCTTGCTTCAAATCCTTGCAATTGATAAGCAGAATATTTATGTACTTTGTGTAATGTTCTTTTATTACTTATCTGTCTCTTTTTCTGCCACTCCCCCCCCCCCCCAAAAAAAAAAAAAAAAAATGTAGTGTCCTTTGATTCCTGGACATCATATATAGAGAAAAAATGAGGGAAAAACTTAATATTTTGCTACTTCCATTTGTTCCACTGCTCGTATTATTTACGTTCATGCTTTTTCTGGATGGTTGTTGGGTTTATACCTAATCATTTTTAAGGAGAAATCTTCATGTCTTGAACTTTTAGAAATCCATTTAATATTTTAAAGTTCAATTTGTAAGTCAACTCACTGTTTGTAAGGCAGTTCCATTTTGAAATTGGTTCAACGTTTGAACCTCTGCACATTGGTTCCACTTCAGTATGCCACAGAGACCTAATCCTCACAGAAATGCTATTTGATCCCAGGAAGGAAAAAAAAGATAATGGATTGACCCTCTGCATGAAACCATAAAACAGAGTTCTGGGTTGCTGCCATTCAAATGAATAGAAACCGGCAGCAATTTTAACACCTTTCCAGTTTCAATTTTATTGCATTTGCAGGCACATGCTGAAATGGTAAACATTTTAATGGTCAGGCTCTGTCCACTTATACCATTACTATATCCCTATTATCTCCTGGTTTGTGTGAAACAGAAATGAAAAGGTGGCAGATTGCTGTGAATGAAAAGAATGAAGATGCCATTTGCATTCATTCCAGTTGAAGCAAATCTCCTTCTTTCCTATTTCTTTGTTCTTCAGAGAGATCTCTCACAGCTTCTGAAATCTGTGAGCCAAGCACTACGTTTCGATCATGTAGCTGAAACCCTATGTGTCAGTCTACCATTGCTTTCATAACACTAAACCTCTTTTTATAAAAGTCCATCAATTATTTCATTTCTTTTTAAATCTAATTGATTCAATTTAATAGAAAACTTCAGCCACACGTATTCTTTTTAATTTTAATTTTAATTTTATTTTTTACTTTTAATAAGTATGACTCTGTAAAGGGCCCAGAGCACAGAAAACCCATTTAAAAGGCAAGCAGCTTATATCTTTCTACCTTCTTGGTTTAAAATAAGCTTAGCTGAGACACTCTCCTGCATGACCCTTTTTCAAGGATGAACTTGCACATTTCCATTTCCTTGGCTAAATTGTGAGAATGGAATGATCTTTAAACTTAAACATACAGTGTGCATTCCTAATCTGTTCCTTCTTAACAATGAATCATTTTAGAAACATCCCCTTTGTTGTCCCCCTTGCCTATGAGGCTTTTGAAAGTAAGCAGTTTCTTTAAAACCAGTCATCAATTAAGAGAACAAGGGTTTGGAGTACATTGTTTTATTTCCTATCCACAGATATCTTCTTGAACTCTGTGGAGGAGACCCCAGCCACATCTGGCACTTTCTAGAGGGGAAGCAGAATGAACAAAAGCAGGCTGCAGTGGGTGCACTGTAGCATAAACTGCATAATTTGAAGAGCCAGTCAATTAAACCGAGGAATTAGTTTTTGCATTTAGAGTCAGCACTTCTCGACTCGGATGGTTATTGGAAAAAAATGTTTTTCAGCTCAATACTGCTCATTGCCTCAAATAGGTACATCTAGAATGACTTGTTGCCAAAGGATATGGAGTGTGTGTGTATGAGTGGGTGGGGATGTGCAGTCCGTAGCCATAGTACTATAACTACAACTCTTTTGCCCCACTGAGTTAACCACGCAATCGAGCATACTAACTATAATACTGAAGGATTAAGCAAGGAAGAATTCTGATGTGCTCACTTTCATCTTGTGTTCTTACGGAGGTGGCTCGGGTTAATAGGTATTTTCTTCTGTACCATACAGTTAGTAGTCCCTGAAAAATATACTGGTAAGAAAAAGTTATGAAGAAGCATAAAACTAACTTGCTTGGACTCAGTGATCCTTGTTGGCCCCTTCCAGTTCAGGATATTCTTGTTGATGAATAAATTTACAAGTTCCATTAAACGTAATCCCAGAGGAACACATCTAAATTGTCAGCAGAGCAGTAGTTCCTGCATTTCCCGTTACATGTTTTGATAAACATTTTGTACCAAAAAATTTATTAAATCACCAGTAGCTTCATGAGACAGTAGTGTATGCTCTTCTCCAGGCATATCTTTATTCCTACATCCCTGATCTCAGAAGGGCTAACAACCATGAAGGGGCTGAGAAAGAGTGACATCTTTCTCTGATCTCACAGAGAGATCAGCAGTCCTCTAGAACAAGGATTTAATATAAAAAGAAGTGAGTTACAGAGAGGCAGAACTGTAATTTTCTAATCCTTACTACTTTTCATTTAAAAAAAAATATATATAAAAAAAGACGAATAGTTCAGAGGTATATATCTTGATTAGAAATGTCTGCATCAAAAATACTTGCTTATGCAACCTCAAGCACATATGCAGTGTGTTCTGGGCAGTCACTTGATCCAAGGAACTGGAGTCTGTAGGTGCACCTCAAGAGGCCTCAGCTGTGAGCTGTAGCACTATGTGTAGTGATCAGGATTAAAACAAAATGCTTGTGATAATCCCTGATCTATAAACTAGTAACTGTAGCTATGTGTCCTTTACTAATGGTACAGCTCACCTTTTTTACTTCAAATTAACTCCCATAAATGTAATGCCCATTAATATAAGACACAATTTTCCTACCTTGATATAGTCCCTGACCACGCAACTGAAATGAAAGCATGGATCCAAGCAAAAATTCTTTATTTCTATAAGCTACATTTCAACCCCAATGATAAGTGCTCAGCATTTCCTTGTGGTATCTGTGTTAAGCTTTCAGGAAAAGAGAAGCTTTAAAAAATGGCATAGCACCCCAGAAAGCAACATTTATTGTCTCAAAGGCATGGAAAAATCCCAATCCACAGCAAATTTCATACCACTTGAAAACTAACCACAAGCTTGAAAGCTCTATTTGAATATCCTCCAAGGTTTTTATAATTCTGATATGAATTTGGATTCAAATGTTGTGACTGGCTCATCTGAAATGAAACACAAACACAGATCCAAACACTCCAACTCCAAACTTTGCCAAGGTATGCAGATTTGGTTTGACTTTACTGGTTTCTTCTTCATTCTTAAGTTAACTCTTTTTCTTAAACAAAAGTGTTTTTTTCACTTATGACAATAATGTTAAAATAATGTGCTAGAAAAGAATTTTTCCCACACGCTCTCCATTAAATGTACTATGAGCCTTTGTTTGCCACTTTCAAATTACATGAATAATTTCTTGCCGTTTTATGCAATTAGTCACACTTTGAATCGATCAGCTTACAGAGGGAGAGCCATTTTTATGTCAGTGTGCATGAACATGAGTGGATTGGTTACTAAACCTGGTTATTTTTTTTAACTTATAACTGAATATAGGTAGAAATTAATATTCGTGATATAAAATATATAGGGTTTCTCTTCATCAGCTTTTAAAGGAGGAACATACAAAAAACAATAGTGGAGTGTTCCCATTTATGCGTGGAGAAAAAAACTGGATGACTTCAGAAATTGTTGCTTGTCATGTATGGAAGTGGGAGAGCCGTGTATGGTCACAGTGTAAGGAAGGAATGCTATTCAGAGGGACAGACTGGAAACACTGGAAAGGTGGGCCTGGGTGAATCTAACAAGGTTCAACACGGCAAAGTGCAAGGTTTTGCATTTGGGCTGGAGGAATGCCAGGCATCTATACAGACTGGGAGGAGCAGTCCTTGAGAATAGTCCTCCAGAGAAGGACCTGGGGGTCTTAGTGGATGAAAAATTTAACATGAGTCAGCAGTGCGCTCTTGCAGCTCGGAAAGCAAATGGTATCCTGGGCTCCATCAGAAGAGGGGTGGCCAGCAGGGACAGGGATTTAATTGTCCTTTTCTACTCTGTCCTCATGTGGCCCCATCTGGAATACTGTGTCCAGGTCTGGAGCCCCCAATAGAAGAAAGATAGAGAGCTGTTGGAGAGGGTCTGGAGGAGGGCCACAGAGATGATCAGAGAGCTGGAACACCTCCCCTACAAAGACAGGCTGAGGGAGCTGGGCTTGTTCAGCTTGGAGAAGAGAAGGCTGCAAGGTGACCTCATTGCAGCCTTTCAGTACCTAAAGGGAATCTACAGACAGGAGGGGAGTCAACTCTTTGAAAGGGTAGATGACAGCAGGACAAGGGGAAATGATATTAAGTTGAAGGAGGGAAGATTTAGGTTGGATGTCAGGGGGAAGTTCTTTACAGAGAGAGTGGTGAGGCGCTGGAACAGCTGCCCGGAGAGGTTGTGGATCCCCATCCCTGGAGATGTTCAAGGCCAGGTTGGATGGGGCCCCGGGGAGCCTGGTCCAGTATTAAATGTGGAGGTTAGTGGCCCTGCATGTGGCAGGGGGGTTGGAGATTCCTGATCTTTGAGGTCCCTTCCAACCCTGGCCATTCTGTGATTCTGTGCATGGATCTGAGTGTGTCTTTCTTCTGCTTTCTTCCATGATTGCAGAGCATTTGCTATGTCCAGATTTTAGTTCCAGTGTGTATCTAGGTTCAGATGAAATCTCAAGTCATAATAAATCTTCACTAAATTTCCCTTGAGTTCATAGAGATTTTTCGGTACTCCTTTTCCAATTGCCAAGCTTTTTCTGTCCTTTTGGCAGTGAGAAATGCTTGCTATCCAAGTTAAATAAGTTGACTAGCAGTGGAGTAAGACTCAAGCTGTCTCATAGCTAAATATCCTTAAACTGAAGGTTAATAAATATTTTTTATCCAATCTAATATCTCATCATTTATTTATTTATTTATTTTAATTATGGTGAAACAAAAAATAGATATCGTGTTGATTAGAAGTCAGGAAACTGAAAATGTAGTTACGCTACATAGGAAATCGCTATTGCAAGATGCCCTGCAGGCATCAAATTGCAGAAGAGTGCAGAAAAATTCAGAGGGGTTAAGTCCATCTTAAGCCACCAAATGCAACTATTTGAAAGCAATGTCTTGCTCTCACAATTAGCATTTTCTGCAGTCACAGGGGTTCATGTTTCTGCTGGATGCACCCCACTATGACTTATAACTGCCAGGTGAGTGAAAGCTGCCTTGTCTTTTCCTGCTGCGTTTTATTTGCTTGTGCTGTATCCCCCCTGTGCTCCTAGAAAACTTTTGCTTTTAACAAAAGCACTGAACCTTGTTCCATAGAGCCAGCCTTGGCCTGCTAGTTTATTTTAATAGCCAGCAACGTGATCCCTACAAGTATGAATTTTCCCTTTTCCCTTAAGTGTTCCTTCAAGATGTCCTTTGACAGAATCTCTTGATTCCCATTCAGATTTTCTATGGATAGTTCACAACGGATAACCTTTTTTGGAGATACTTACCATTGCTCCCTCAATGTCTTGTAACTCTACAAACACAATATTTGTTTTAGATGGTATCCCATCTAAGTTTTATTATAAAGGAGCTCCTTGTAAGCATCTACAAGGCTTCCACATCCTCCTTCTCCAAGTCCTCCTTAAAACAGGAGATAGGAGTTGAAGTCCTGTGTTTGCAACCTTTTTTCCTAATAGTGTTTTTCTAATTCTTTGCACTTTGTCTGCATTCATCTGTTATCTTTCATTTTACTTAAATCATAAGACGTCTATGATTCCACTCACTTTTTTATATTTACTGCTTTTATAGAGCAGAAATATAAGCCATGTCTAAAATTCTACTATGTGTCATTATAGCAATAATTAAACAGCACCAAAATATGTACTGTAGGAAAAAGCAGATGTGTCAAATATAGACCGGAAGGAACTGTTTCAGTTTTATGATGCTCCTGATAGAGAAGCTTAGCATTCAGTGCAGTCTTTTTGTTTTGGCTTTATTGAGTGTGAGAGATGCAAGTTTTTATTTGTTTCTCTATTTGTTGCCTCAGAGGATGTGTCTGCAGTGAAGACAGAGGAGATTTTAGAGGGAGTTAAACCAGCTGTATGAGTAAACTTCAGAAGTGGCACAAGGACTTTTTTTTTTCCTAGAGATCTCCAGGCAATTGTGTGGATGTCATTACAGTCCATGAAATTAAAGCTGCAATCCATTAAAAGTCGCTTCACAAATTGAAGGGAAAAGCCAGCAAGAATTGTTTTAAATCCTCTGATTTCTTTATCAGGAAATCTGAGTTTCTTCATTTAAGAAGTTTCTTGTTCTAGTATGTTAATAATTTCTAATTTAAATTATCAACAAAAATATAACAGAGGTTACTGTTTTCATGTTCACATATTGTATATGTTGCCTTCTGTAGAAAATAAGGACAGCAGGGTTTGTGTACAATTTCTTCTCTGTTTGCTTCATGATTTAGAAAATAATTTTAGAACATAACTGAAGATACAGTCACAATTTAAAAGAAAATCTCAACAAAGGTCCTGATCAGAGCATTCTGTGTTCTCCAGAGTGATTGCTATTTTCCTTTTCCCATTGTTTGCACTTACATGACAATAAGACTCTCAATTGAAAGTGGATGGCAAGACAAACATGCCCAATAACACTTCACTACTTTACCAATACTTTAATAAAGTTGAAAGATCAATTCAGTTTTTAGCTTTTCTCGGAGAGGTGTTGCGTTACAAGATACAGAAAGATGAATGCTGATCTCTGAAAACCACTAACGTATAAAGTGCTACAGAATTTTTTTTTAATGTAACTGTGTGATAAAGCAAGCTTCTGTAGATGAATCAATGATGCAGCTGTCCTAAGTCATCTAGAAAAGTAAAAAATGAAGTCATTAGTAAGAAATAAAATGCAAACATTACTGAATACTGGAACATTTTTCTCCCCATATTTCACCTTGAATTTTTACTTCTTTGTGTCAGATGCACCAAGGTGAAAATAAGATGTGTAAGCTTAGTTTCTGCCCATATCACAGTAGAAGTGAGTTAGTGAACCAAGAGAACTGAAATGCCTTCTGCTTTTAAAACTAAGTATACTTTGCCAGATGAAAGCATATGCTGAATATCATGTATGAAGTATGAAAAGAACCAGTTATAATTCACTGCTTGCTGTCTTTGAACATGTAAGGATGGAACAAAGAGAGAAAGCGAGAAGTATTGCTGCTCTATTGCCAACCTAATACTAATATGATAGGTCCTTGAAGACTTTGAAGTCAGACTGTTAATGTGTGGCACGCTAATTCTATGTATTACAACCAGGTCACCCTGTACTCAATTTCTTCTTAATTTGTCCCTAACACTGTCTGTTCATTTCAGGATTACTCTAGGGGTGCAAGTTTTGTTCTGGACTAACAGACTGTAAATTATCCATCTCTCCTGGTAAAAGAGAAGTCCACACCCTTCTCTTCACTTCTCTTCCTCTTATTCTTCTTCTCTTTGCTACTCTGATGTAGGTTCACTACTCAGATGCATGATGTTGCTTTTTGCTGTCTTCTCTGAGTTGATGCTACAAATCAGAATAGAAAGAGGAAGACTTCTGCACTAGTTTGTCATTGGCTGAAGACACATGAGCCTACAATTGATCATATAGTCTGTTCTTAAGAACAGTTTTATGTTTCTTGCTAGTATTGGTCTGGTAATATCTTGATGTAGTTTGATCTCATCTAAGCCAACAGAAATGCCTTCTTGCCTCCAGCTTGCATGAAGTATCCAGCTGGTGTGAAACTCTGAAAGATAGTTGCCATCAATGGAGGTATTATGGTCTTATTTTGCTGTCCTTTATTCTCCATGCTATGTTCTTGTAAGGTAATAAATTGAGGTGACATATTGTCTTGATCCATAAATTACCTTTTGGTATTCTGAGTTATCAACGGTTGGTTTACCAAAAACTTAAAAAGAACAGCCCCCAACTTCTTAATGACCAAAGCACTACTTTCCTTTGAGGGTGTACATCACCTGTGTAAGTCTTGATAACTGTCTGGGTATATCCAATAAATTTTTCTCAGGAACTTGGACCCATTCAACCTCTTCATCTTGCTACTGACAGAAGCAATAATTCTTTAATGTGACATACCCAACTACTTAGGTAATGTACGTGTTCAAAGAAGTGCAGTGCAGACTACCAAAATAAGACACTTTATTGTGTGTTTCTTTGTTCTGAAACAGCATAAAAGAAAAATACATGTCATGAAGTTAATGTTTTTATATGTTGCAGGGGGAAAGGCTCAAGTAAAAGTGTTCATAAGCACGATACTAAGTGCATAGAATTATTCTCTACTGTGAGTCTGGAGGGAAAAAACATGAAATGGTTGTGGATATTAAAACTCTTTGATCCTTACAAGTTAAGTTAATTGAGATTTGTCACTGCTGATAACAGAACATACTGGTTCTGAACAACATCTTGGTGGAGAGTCCAGAGTACATAGTTTCCCAGTATTGGAAGTCAATGCAGTGTGAACGTGGCTAGTTACGGCACGCAGAGTTGAATGCATCCAAGAACTCTGTGTGTTTCTATGTAGCACCATAGGGTATGGTCAGCACTGCCAGTTCTCAGCACAAAACCAGATGTCTGAGATGCTGGTGGGTTTGTTTGGAATTGTTCTTAAGTATGTGGAAGGCTACTGCAATTGTATTAGATCAATGCCTAAGATGAAAGGATAATTCATGGTGGAAGGGATCTCAGTTTCTAGTCCTCAATCAGAGCAGGATCATCTTTGAAATCAGACCAGGCAGCTCAGGGTGTGAACAGACGAGGTTACAAAGGCTGAGACATAAAAAGCTCCAAAGACTGAGACATAAATCTCTCCATGCAACCAGCTAATATTATCCTGAAAGGGAAATTCAGTTTTCAAATTTGGTCCACCTGTGCAATCTTAAATTTAACCTTTATTCCAGTGTATGTATTTTACAGATCTATTTTTGTGTGTGTTTGTGAAAAAGTTGCAATTGCTGTATTTGTAAGCGACAATCCTTCTTCCATAACACTTCTTAGCCAGAACAGCTTGCTAAGAACAAAACTGACACAAAGGTTGGAAAATCTGTGTATTAGAGATAGTTGTAATTCCCTCTCCCCAGGTGTTTTCCCATAGACTGGAACATCATCTTTCTGGCTTTGGATGATTCTCTGAGACCTGTTTGCTGTCTACTGAAATTAAGGGCTCTTTATCCTGAATGCAGATATTCCAAAGATATCATTTCACTTAATTTGTTAGAAAATAGATTGAATTTGACATCAAATACTATTTGACTCCATGGAAACAAGAAGCCTCTTCTCCATTCATATTGTGTCTCTGAAGTATCATCAATACTGTATTCCTTATCCTGCTAATAATAATTACGAGCTTAATCCAGGATTAAATGTTAATTTAATCCTACTTCATCAAACAGTCACAGTAGTCTGTTTTCCTCTCCAAAGCATTAAAATAAAGAAATTAGGTAAATTTAAGGAAAGATCATAACAGTAGATCTTCTTTGTAACATCTTTGCTAGTAATAGCTCTCAAACATAAATGGTAAAAGACAGATCTCTTGCAGTACCTGATGATTAGATAGAATTAGTTGAAAAGCTACTGTTTTAACTACATTTAAAAGCTACTTCAGAATAAATACATGTTAATGTAACACATGTAGAAAAATTTCACCAACAAAAAATGTTGCATGCAATTATTTTGTTTTCTTCTGAGAGAAAAAAAAAGGTAGTATTCTCCCTTCTTTGGTTAATTAATCATCCTTGAATTTCTGAGAGATATACAGCCTTATTCCCACAATCATCTTTGTCTAAACTATACACACACTATCGGAGTAAGGAAGAACTATGCAGCTTAAATGCCATCAAAGAGTTGATGCAGAGCTGGAATGGTACCAGTTTGTCATCCAAAAGTCAAATTTCTGATGGAAGGATTTATACCTGTGTCATTTCCTTCCCTGCACCCAAACTCCATGTGCTGAGATTGACTTAAAGTCTACATCACAACCTTCTCACTGTATTTTCTTCCAAAAGTGAGGAGATAGATTATTAGCATGCATACCATACTGTGGTCATCAGAGCAGCAATGAGATAAGAGAAAAAATGTTGTCAAACATGGCAGAATCTGCAAACTTTTATCCAGTTGTATGTTTAAACACAGAAATACTGCTGTAAGAAATGCAGTTGACACGTTTCAAACATGGGCTTTTGACTTCTGCCAGCAAGGAAGAAATCTTCAACTTTAACAGTTAATACAAAATATTTGTGTGCCTGGTGAATACATTAAGTTAATTAGAACAAAATTGTTTGCCTTTCCTCCTATCATTTGTTCAGCTCAACATTTCTGTATGCTTAGGAGGGAGGTGGTTTTAATACAGGGGCAATGCTGGTTATAAGCTTTTCTCCTGGAGAATTTATCCTGTGCTTGGTATGCATTGTTTTTACAAGAATGAACTTGTTATTTGGGGCACAGAGCACAGTTTGCTTAGTACAAAGGTCTTGTTTCTGCTATCATGCAGAGGAGATTTGGGCAGAAATAAAACGAAGTCACTGTGAAATGTCCCATCTTGATATAATGCATCTCAGTTAACAGCAGGGAGTCACAGTAGTTGAAATAATTAGATAAGACTTTGTTCCTTCCACCTAAAGGAGAAGCCATGTGGTGGCAAAATACAAAGAAAAATTGCTAGGCCATATGTATTGCAGTTCTCTGTTTCCACAAAGTTATTTTCTTCTATAAAATGCTTACCATAAAATATTGATATCTATAACAAGGAACGTTTATACTTTGTTGGGTCAAAACTGTAGGCACACATTTCAGCTTAAGCCTACATCATGACTGTCAGTAAGTAAAGTGCTTCAAAATGGACTTTAAGAAAACACACAGCAGTATGCCACTTCTTATAGGCAGATTCTGCCACAGTTTTCAAAGCAAAAGTCAAAATGCAACATTTCTTGATATATTTCCCAGTAGACTGAGGATTGATTTCTTCCAAGATATTTTGAAGCAAAACTGTGTTTATGAGTTCATGAAAAGTTCATGTAAACCAAAGCAAACATTTTGAAACTATGCTAATTATAAAGCGAATAGAACTTCTTACAACTCAGTTACATGAAAAAGAAAAGGAATAAAAGCAGAAAAAAAAAAAATCAAGAGAATTGGATGATGTTTTCTTTTGTATTTCAGCTTCATCAGTGAAAGGATTCTGTCTCCCAAGCTAGCTGATTTAAGTGGAGCTTCACTCACAGATAGGTTCAGACCCGGAGGAGCAAAAGTCTTTAAGTCAAGGAATTAAAAAGAAACTTAACAAGGTCTAAAGAGAATACAGCAAACATTGTTTGAAATGAAGAAAAAAGGGCAAAAAAGTTTGATGTGCCCCCTGTCAAGTAGACAAATTGAAATGACCAAAACGACAGAAACAATAATTAAGGCAGCAATAATTATTTTATATATATAAATGTATGCATTTATTTATATATGAAAATTCTCAGGCTCAAAAGGAAAGCAGTAAAACTGGTGACAACTAGGAAAGTCAAATTCATGATGTTTCTCATATGATAGCATCAGCTCTGTGCAGCTGCTTGAAAAATTTGCATGTAATATCAAGAGAAGAACATCTGCTGCTCAGTATGCAGCAGGCCACCAAAGCTGCTGTAGAGGAGAGGTGGGAGGAAGAGATAGATAGGAACTAGACCATGATAAGCAGAACACGAAGTGGCATCCCACTGAATGGCATGACCTCTATTATCACTTTTGAAGTCATTTACTCCCACTTCTCCTTCAGTGTTGAGCAGTCACTATGATGGAGGTAGCTGCCATAGGCAAGTTAACATGGTAGTCAATCTCCCAACGTGGGATAATTTTCATTGAACAAGTGTTTTCCACAACATGAAATACATGTTTTCAAAGTGACAAAATCCTTTTTATGAACCGAGGAACAAATTACCTATCCCCTGCTTCCAGCCAGTACACAGCTAATATGGAGAGGCAGCATGGCAAAAGACTCCATCAGATAGAAGAACGATGGCACAAGGTAAATATAAAGGGATCTATTTGTGAGCAGTCATGCATAATAAGAGAGATGAGTATTATATATATATTAAAAAAAATACTGATTCAGGCATATGTTTTAAAACTATCTTAAAGGGCTTAAAAAAAAAAATAAATCTGTTTCTCTCAGTAAATTCTTTAAGTTATAATGGTTCATTACGCCGAGCAGCAAGAAATAATAGGATAGAGTTTTGAAATGAAGTTGCAACCTGTACAGTTCAAAGAAAAATATGTTTGTTTGTTTTTTTTTTCCTTTCTAAGTATCTCAGTAATTCAGAAATTGAGTCTTAAGAGTATATAAATTATTATTTACAAGTTGTGTGTTTTACTTCACTGTACACATACGCAGGCATAAACCACGAGAAACCATTTTGTTTAAAGAGTAGTACGCTACTTTTCTTTTTATTCCACCATTTTCACACACTGACAGTTCTTCTTGTCTCCCTTAAATAATTGTACTGTCAATATTAAAGCCAAAGTAGTACTACTGGTCATTTCAGGAACACATTTGTAATGCAGCAGGGCTTAAAAGATGTTGTCAGATCAGCTATATTTGGTTTGAGAGCAACACAATTGTCTAATAATCTAATAATAATTTAAAAATCTGTGACACCATCTGTGCAAAAAGCCTGACAGAGGCTGTGCTTTCGCACAGTATGGCTTGCCTACAAAATGATTTGATGTCTACGGTGGGCAGCTGTTTTTACAAGTTTTGCTATCAGAATTATCTTTCTTTGTCCTCCATGTTATGTGCATAGAGGTCCCTATCTGGAAAAATGCTAATGAAGACAGTATGGCAGTTATGAAAAGACCTTGTACTGACTGTGTGCAACAATTCTGATTAATGGATTCAGTGGGAATGGTACGAGCCAACTTTTAAATTACAGTTTGGATAATTTTGTCAGGTATAACATTATGAAATGCCAAACATGGTTATTAGGAATAGCAGAATCTAAGACTTTTGCTTATTTAATCAGTAAACTGAAATATTTAGAAAAAGAATTTCGGATTTGTATTACAGTCACTGTCACTGAACTGTTTGTTGTTGTGGTTTTTTTTTTTTTTTTTTTTTTTGGAAAATATTTTCTAATTTTGAGCAATGAACTGTTCAAAACCTGTTCTCTCTTCTGCTACAGACCTGTAAACCTGTGAGTATGAGTTTGTGTGAAGTAGGTGCTAGCCACTGTATGCACGTAGCTGTAAATCATTCAGAATTTCAGCTTATTCTAGAAAGTACAGTGGATTGCTACCAAGGATTTTTACAAATACTATCAGCTTTCTAGTTAAATTCACTTTATCTGCAGGGGTTGAGGAATAAATGGTAATATGAACAGAAGTGGAGGAGTGAGATCCCAGGGATGCTGCTTGGGATGTATAGCTGAATAGCTTATATAGCTGTACCATCTGAATATTCACAAAAGCAAAACAAAACAAAAAAATTGTTTGACCAGCTAGAGTGCAGAAACCTGTTATAAAGCATTGTTCTTCTTTTACTCGTATTTTATTAGTCTGTCAGCACTCCATAGGAGAACCTAAAAGATGGGGATTCTTGGTTCTCTGTCTGGACCCAGACAGCAAGGAAGACTCAGATATGTGCCATAGAAACAGAATGAAATAAAAACATTCACAAGTTGCGTTCATTGGCTCCTTAGTATCATGTACTTTGTTCTAAGCCCTAACCTGAAATCTAAATTGCTCAGTTATGGCAGCAAATACACACATGTAAAAGGAAGACTTTCTAGAAATTAATACTTCTAGAGCATCCTGTGGTGTAGTGACTTATGCATGTGTATATAAAAAACACTTTGAAAAAAGAGCTTATGTATAAACCACTTTTCAAAGGTGCGTCATGTAAGAGACTTTCTGGTAGAGAACTTCACTAATATTAATATTTACCTCTTGTGAGTCATAATTCATTTTGTCACAGACTGCAGTAGCAGTGCTTTGCTTTTATTAAAATAATAGCTTTGTTGACTAGCAGTGTTTGGAGCTATTTCATAACAAGGGTCACCATGTGCTTCCTTTGTCACCATGACCTTCATATTATGTCTGTACTTTCTACTTCAGTCTAACACACTGCTTTCATTTACTTGATGGTTCCATGGTTCAACAGCACTTAAAGAGTTGTTGATGGCAAATGGGAAAGTTTCAAAATACTGCTCTTTAAAATAATACCTTCTGTTACACTGTATCCTAAATTTATTTGCTTTCTCTTTTCTTTTTAAAAGGAAGACAATTGCATAAAAAGTAGTTTTGTGTTTTTTGTTTTTTCTTCGATTCTTCAACAATTTTATTTTTTTTAATTTTATTTTCACAAAATCATAGGATCACAGAATGGCCAGGGTTGGAAGGGACCTCAAAGATCATGAATCTCCAAACCCCTGCCACAGGCAGGGCCGCCAACCTCCACATTTAATACTAGATCAGGTCGCCCAGGGCCCCATCCAACCTGGCCTTGAACACCTCCAGGGATGAGGCATCCATAACCTCTCTGGGCACCTCACCACTCTCATAGTGAAGAATTTGTTTTACTTTTTTCTTTCATTTCTTTTTACCACAAAATTCACTTCTTAGGTCATAGGTGGCCAACCCTTTGGTTTGTCTGGGTCTCAGTGAGTGAAGAGGAATTGTTTGGTCTGCATGTACATAAGTTACATCAATGCCTCGTATTTGTTTCCATGACTTTTCCTGGCTTTTTTTCTTTCTTTCTTTCTTTCTTTTTTTTTTTTTTTTGGTGAAACTAACACATCAGTGTTTTTCAGTGGAAGTAGCTACAATTTTTAGCAATTTCTCAAGCTGTTTGTCAGACACTTCTGATGAAAGTTTACTCTTCCTATCCTTCATCCTTGAAAATTGTTGACTACAAATGTACGTACTGCCAGAAGGCACTGACATAAATGAGGTCTGATTGTGAAGCAAGGGATATTTCTCTCTGTAAGATAGGTCTTATAGAAGTCTGGTAGAGATGCATGATCAAATTTTTCTTCAACTTGCATATCTGATTGCAACTCAGTACATTTCATTTGAAAGTTCTCAGGTAATTTATGTCAACTTAAAATAGAATCACAAATATATTTTAAAAAAATCGATTTTTTCAGCAATCTTGACATTTGTTCTCAAATTCATTTATCTGAACAAAAATCAAGGCTGCATTATTTGTTGCTGTTCACAGGACTGTGTTGAACCAACGTATCAAAATGAATAAAACTATTTGCAATAACTTGAGTTAACACTGCACTGTGCTATACGGAGGTCAGACAGTTATTTTCTAAGTGCAAGTTAGTACATCCAGCTTTGGGATGTTTTAAATGTAGTCTGCTCCTTGTCATTGTGAGAGCACAGTCTGGGAAAATGACCACTGTGAGGTCATCTGCGTGCCCTGGTTGTCCCTGATACTGTTTTGTCCTGTAGGAGTGGTATCTTCTGAACTATCTGTGGCAGCCTTTGCCACAAAAAGTGGCAACATGTAAATACATCAGGATGCAAGGAAAAAAAATATTTTCTTGCAGATGGAATGTTGATTTGTGAAAATGATCTCATGTACACACTCATGGGATAATAGGGGCTCAGAAATCCATGTCTGTGGACTGTACAATTTAACAGAAATGTAAAAAACTTCCAGAATTGAGAGCAGTACTATATTTTTTAATTGAATTAAATTATTGTAACTCATGATTAGCCCTTCAGTATTTCTTTTACTACAAAAGGACCTGTTTTTCACCATTCATTCTGAATAATGCATGCATGCCAGAATTTCATGATTTGTCTTTTTAATAAACTGCAAGTATTTGTGGTGTCATCTCCACTGACAGATTTGATACAACATGAAACATCTTTTACACCTTTGGGAATATTTCATTATTTTTCCTCAGTTTCATTTGATGACAGTCTGGTCTGTTTTGGTCAGAATAACTATTCAGCCTTCACACCACCCTAAGGCACAATAAAGCACTGTAGTATTAAATCTAATTCTAGTATTACTTGCTGTCCTATTTGCTTGTGACTGTTTTCTTAAAAACCTTGGGATTCTATATGCCATCTCTTCTTGCATTTTTAAGCTGTATTTCAACCCATTTCAAGCAGGGATCAAAGCAGTTGAATTTACTTTATTAAAGTGAATTTACTTTATTAAAAGTTTAAAATGACCCTCATGTAGTTAAGATAAGTGAGTTTCATATGTTCTGCCTTTACTTGGTCTGTCACTAGCATTCAACTCATTGGATCGGCTACAGAAAATGCTCTTACAGTGCCTTGTCTGTCATCAAATATTTCATGTCCAGAGCAGTGCGTTCTCTTGTTGTATCATATCCTTCTGAACATTTATTTCAGGTGATTTGCTCAGGTAGGAGGAGACAGTTGGATGTAACATTTGTTGTTTCAGTGTTTGCTTTAGCACTTCTTCATTTTAGCAGCCTTTTCATGCATCGCTTCATTATTACAGCTTATGTTATCACTTATCCACAGATGACACATGGATCTTTAATTCTGGATGGTCTACTCAGATTTTGCCTTGTATTTCTCTGCCTGCAACATCTCCATAACTGGATGAAGGCTAATCTTTTATTACAAACAAAGAAGTCAAAAAGGATTGTTTTTAATCCTTTTGTTTAGTTTTTTTTGTTTGTTTGTTTTGTTTTGTTTTGTTTTGCTGGTGAGTACTTCTTGTCCCAAATACTGCCTCTCTTTTCCTACTTGTATGGTATAAGAATCTTAAAGTGTTGAATATGGTTCATTATATAATCAACACCTTGCAGTTCAAAATGTGATTTTTTTTTCTTTCATTTTTTTCTCCTTCTTCCATTGGCAGAACTTAGAAAAGAAATCCCTGAAATATCTGATCCAAGTTCTCTGAAAGTCAAGCAGAACACCAGTTTTTTTTATATGACTACCACTTCTCAGGCCAGTGACCTAAATTTTAGATTACAGCAAATACAAAACTCACAGTGCTTTACTCCATGTGCAATCCCATTTTTATTATTTGATTTCTTTTTTTTTTTTTTTACTTGCCCAGAATATCAATTTGTTTATATTTTTTTCTTTCCTAAACTGTAGGAGCCGTAAAAATTGTAGAAAATATTTTTGAATTGAGCTTTCTCTGTAATATCTTCTATGCAATTAAAAGTCATCAAAATCTAATGTAGTTTGTCAAGTTTTAATGTACTTTTCATTTTCATTTAGAATTGATCTTCAGTTAATTTATGCAGAATATTTACTCTTCTACTGTATACTCTTTTATTTAACTTTTGGCTCAGGACATGTTCTTTTCATTCAGTGCACACTTTATGTTAAAAACGTTTAAATTACTTAATGAGACATAGTCACAGGTTGCTGACATTGTTGTAATTGTTGCTTTACTGTCTTTGCAGTAGCATGAATAGGTGTTTTAATTCTCAATCAAAGCTATTCTCTCACCCTTAGAAAATATCAGTTGTATTATTTTTTATTTATTTATTTTATTTTCCAGGAAGTTCCCAGTGTGATAACCATAAATATACATAATTTGTACAGTGGCATTAATAGAATTCTGTTTAGAAGGAATTATCCCCTCTGAAGTTTTTCTAAGTGGTGTGTAGGTATGCAGTAAATTGACTAATCTTGTGCTAGAGTGAAGACAACATCAGAGTGATTCTTGCACTGAGCTTGACATCCAGCTTCAGGACGAGAGATGCAAATCCTGCAGAGAAAGCAATAAATGGTTAAATTTGGACATAGGTGCCTGGAATTTCTGTGCATCCACAAGCCAGACATGCAGAGTTAGAGTTCAGGTTGCACGTCAGTGTCTTTGGAGCAGTTGGCAACCGGTGTGGGGAGCAGGCACGATAAGGCTACCAGGAGGAGGAGGTTACTGGTACCTGAAATAAGCAGCACTGTAGTTCTCTCCGCAGGGCCAGCAAGTCATGAAGGATGGGAACCGTTGTAGATTGACAGGTGCTGTGTGCCAGTAGTCTCAGAGGATCCATAGTGCAAGAATTCTGTAGTCACCAGGAAATTCAGATAGAGAGACACTGCTCTTAAATGACTGGAATGACACATGATGGAGTTGTGACACAGAGCCTTACCGCCGTTTTGGCAGAAGTCCTTGAAAATGAGGATTTAGAATTGCTTTGGTTTTGGGCTTCTGAAAATAATAACGCTACTAGGTCCTAATTTCTAATTCATCTCTACAAATATTGCTAGTTCTGTAAAGTCATTGAAACGCTAGATACCAGATGCAAGAAAAGTGTTTTTAATGGTCCTTGCGGATGATGAGAGATTCTGTCATCTCAGTGACCAATGGCCAAGGTATGCTGTGCAGGTAGGCCTGGAATTGTGAGCAGGAAAAAAAATAAGAGGATCATATGTGGCTCTTTTTGAAATAGAAGATGAAAAAAAAAAGGAAAATTAAAAGTGGCAAATGACAGCAGGAGAAACCTGTTTTTTAGAGACACCAGCAGGCTGCAGCTGGTAGTTTAGGAAGTGCGTGCTGGAGACTGACCTGTGGCATAGCTGTGCCCATTGACTCCATGAACAACCTTCTTATCCAGAGACAGAGCTCATAATCACCTGTTCTATCAGATACGTTAATATTTTATCATGTTGACTCATTCTAGCAGACAAACACACTACCGTCCACAAGTAAACCTGATTTATGAATTTGTAAATTAAGTTCATTGTATATTGATTGTCCTGCAATGCCATTCATTATGTGTCATATTTGTATCTCCTTCTCTACTGATAATAGTTCTAAGCTTCGTACCCCTAACAAAAGCATGTAAACATTAACGCACAATATATTAGCAAGAGGAAAACAGACGTTCAAAACAGAGATAGAGAACTTCACTATCCACAAATTTCCAACACACTAGATTTTTTTTTTTGTGGTAAAGTTCACTGTGGTCCCAGTGCTCATCTTTAATCAGTCATCTTGATTCCCATTAAAACAATTCTTTTGAAAGTTCTTTTGAAGCTGATAATAACAATTACATTCAGACTAGCATGTTTTTATGTGTTCTCATTTCATTTTCCCCTTTCTTAAATGCAGATACAGTGTTGTTTTTTCTGTATTAATAAATACAATCTTGCTTTGATAGCAGTTTTAGTCTTTTTCCCATGTGCCATTTTTCTTTATATTGCATCTGCAGTGACAGCTGTTTAAATTTCCCAGCCCAAGGCCTTTATGAACTTGATAGTTTTGCTTTCCATTAGCTGTTAAAATTTCCTTTTTCACTTCTTAATCCTAATATTATTTTTAATATTTTTTAATATATTAAATCTTTTCTTAGTTCTTTTGTTAAGAACTAATGTTCTTAATAAACACAGAAACAGTATTTTTAATTTGGAGACTATAAATAAGTTGACTTTAGCTGAACTTCACTGAAAATCAGATTTCTTTTTTCATCCTTCATCTTTTACAGCTTAGGGAACTTTTCCTGTTTGTTAAATCTCCCTCCAGAGTTACAGCTCAGCTTCAATTCAGATAATTCTCAGTTGATCTCTATACTTTGAGATTTCCAAAATACAAGCTTGTTTTTGAAATATTTTTTTATCCTTCTGCAGTTGATGTCTTTCCATTCATATTTTGTCCTGTAACTCATGCTGCAAATTCCTAGCAAGATTTTAATCTTTGCCTTGGAAAACTTTTGCCTTCTGCTGTATTTGGGAACTTGAACTCTTAACTCATCATCCTTTCCAGCTGGTTACTCACGTTTCTCCTTTTGAAACTCAAAAATTCCTCAAGCCCTGTATTTCTTAACCAAATCAATTTGCTCCATAATTACGTTTTTATTTTATCCATTAGATAAAATTCATTCTTGTTTTATCATACAGTACTGAAAATACGTTAAAATCAAATTAAAACAAAACCTCTTCTGGATTTCTGACTTTTGTCACTGCTGACTCGCCCATTAGCAGTGTTTCATTATTAGTAGCTATTATTAATAACTTTGAGTTGCCAGTCTTTATTTGCAGAAGTGAGGTCACCAGTAACTGCATATTTCTCACATTTTCTTTACTGTATGTCATTACATGACGATCTTCTTTATCATAATCTGAACCTTTGAATCTCAACCTGTTGATACCTATCTGTCATACATTAGAATTTCTAGAGTTAGTCTTTTAAACAAAACTGAAAATAATCTTTTAAGAAGAAAAAGAATAACGGTAAAAAATTTCATCTTGGAAGCTTACAGTGATGAGAAAGTCTTTTGAGCTGGTTTCATTTACCTGACATTATGGAAAAGAACTAAAACATGTGAAGGAATACCCAGGTAAAGTTCATATTTCAGTGTGCTCTAAAGTGTTTGAAATTCTACAAAAAACTTTTTGAAGACATAGATACATAGACTGAAAATCACAACATTTGAGACTGAATATATTAAAAGGCAAAAAGGACAAGCACTGTGATAGAGGTATCACTGTGGAATCTCAACCAGTTCTTCACTGTAAAAGTAGTTTAATTAACAAAAGTGGGACTAAAAACTGGTATACTGCAACTAAACTGTAACAATGTCACTTGCTCTTTCTCAAGTGTTCTTTTGCAATAGAAATTCATTAACAATGTAAAATGAAACACAGAATGCTTTTATTAAGAAACTGCACCTCTTAAAAAACTGCATTTTTATTGGAAAATTCTGACTAAACTGGTTAAGAAATCCCAAAGTGGACACTCCTTGTAGTACCATCTTATCCTGTTCTTACTGTGACTTCTATATTCTGGAAGCCAGTGTCTTCCCTGAGCCCTCTCACCCAGTGCTCCTGCAAAAGCTTTGCTGTCTTGCTGATGTCTGAGGCATCTTTATGGCAGTGCAGCTGTCGGGTGTCCAAACACCACCTGACTGATTGTGGGGGTGAGGCTGAAGTTGTAAAGCTGGTACAGTTTACCAAAAGTACTCATTTTATCTTCCTCTTGAGCTTAACTAGCCTTTGGATTTTCAACTGTGTTATTTTTGCTCTTGTTTGATCTCATGCCTGCAAAACTGTGAGTGCTGGTTCTCATCTTCTGTCATGCACTTCTCCTGTACTACATACATTCAGAAAAGGACACATTAAACAAAAGGGTATACTTACAGAAGGAAAGGGAGGAAAAAAAGGAATCATTGCAGAATTCCCTTGAGGAATGCAGTGACATGAGAAAAAGCTTGAACTGCCAGGGACATGTCATCACTGGCTGGGCTGAGCAACAGGCCTGAGGAGTGCAAGTGTGGACTATCACAAGGCCCTGTTAGGAGAGGAAGATGTCAATCTCATCTGAAGAGAAGAGGCTAATAGCAGTGAAAAATAGCAGCAAGAGATTTGATGTTCCAGAAGAGCAGCCAAGGGCAGTAGTGTTCTGAGTCATGATTTGTAGAATCACAGAATGATTGATAAGGTTGGAAAAGAACTCCAAGATCATCTAGTCCAACCATCCACCTGCCACCAATATTTCCCCACTAAACCATTTCCCTTAGTACAACATCTTAACAATTCTTGAACACCTCCAGGTTGAACACCACCAAGTTCTTGAACACCACCTCACTGGCAGCCCATTCCAGTGCCTGACCACTCTTTCACAGAGAAGAAATTTTTCCTAATATCCAACCTGAACCCTCCCTTGCGCAGCTCGAGTTCATTCCCTCTCATCCTATCTCTAGTTATGTGGGAGAAGAGGCCAACCACCACCTTGCCACAAGCTCCTTTCAGGCAGCTGTAGAGAGCGATAAGGTCACTGTGTATTAAATAATCCCAGTTCCCTCAGCTGCTTCTCATAAGACTTGTGCTCCACATCCCTCATCAGCTTCGTTGCCCTTCTCTGAACACACTCCAGGCCCTCGATGTCTTTCTTGGAATGAGGGGCCCAAAAGTGAACACAGTACTTAGGGTGCTATCTCACCAGAGTTGAGTACAGAGGGGACAGTTACCTCCCTGCTCCTGCTGGCGGTGCTATCTCTGACACAAGCCAGGATGCCATTGGCCTTCTTGGCCATCTGGGCACACTGCTGACTCATGTTCAGTTGAGCATCAATCAATACCCCCAGGTCCATTTCCTCTACACAGTCTTCCAGCCACTCTGCCCCAAGCCTGTAGCGTTGCCTGGGGTTGTTGTGACCAAACTGTAGGACCCAGCACTTGGTCTTGTTGAACTTCATCCCATTGGCCTCAGCCCAGCTATCTAGCCATCTAGATCCCTCTGTAGGGCCTTCCTACCCTCAGGCAGAATTCTTTTATTCAGTGACCATATTAAAGAGAAAACTTGTGGGAGGAGAGAGAGAAGCATACCATCACAGTATATTGCTTCTAAGTCATTTAGTCCATTCCTGTGCACAGCTTTCTCTTGTCCTCTCTTTTTAATAATGTCTGAATACATTTAAAATATATTTCAATATTTTGAAATGAAAAGTGTGTATATTTTTCTAAGCAACCTCAGAATGGAATATTTTGAATTTTGTGGAAAGAAATCCTATTTTTAATCATTGAGTGATTACTCAATTCATTCAGGGTTCACAAAAATTTTTACAGAACTGACTGGTACTACAGCGAATGGGCTAGACCTTGGAAAAAAAATCTAAACATTATTATGCTTTTCATACTTGATACCCAATGGGCACCTAGTGTGTTGTGAAAGATAAGTAATATTTAAGTGGATTATTTATGCAGTAAAAAAAAAAAACATATTTCAGTATCATGATATATGGCATATATTCCATTCCAGAGAAGGCTTCATATGTCATATGTGTCACACACCTTGTATTGTTTTCTGCAGCATTCGTGTAGTACATGACAGAAGACATAATTTGAGTAACAGTTGGCATATTAAAGCCCTCCTGTGCATGGAGGTGTTATTTATAAAGGTAACATACAATTGTAATTTTTCAACAGGGCCTAGTTTCGTTCTTTTGTTTTAAGCAGAAGAATAGTAAATAATTTAAAATCTTGATTAAGAGCCAAGGATTATATTTTCAAAGTTATCCTTCTACTAGTTTTATCTAACTGAATGGTACTAATATTACATCTTTCTATTCAGAACTGACACTCAGCACATCTTAAATAGATGGAGAGAAACTTGACCTCTTTTGCAGCTTGTATCCACAAGTTAGTGAGGGATCATCCTATACTGTGCTGTAAGATTTCAGAGGCCGTGTAATTGCCAGTGCACTTGGCTGGCAACTGCAAAGGTATTGCATGGTCATATTGTGCCAGGATGAGTGCTCAAAGATTTCTGATACCTGACTATACCACTCAAGCCTGGATTTGTACACAGTCTCGGTGTTTACGCAGTTTCATCTATAAAGTCAGAAGTATAATCTCAGTGACATGGCTGTCCTCGAACATCAAATCTTGTCTAGAAGAAAATCAATTAAAATAAAAGTAAAGGGTTTACTGAAAAATGTATTTTAAAGAAAATATCTGATACTTGGAAGAATCCAAATAGTACTAAACAGTCCTAGATTATCACATGGTTTTGCCTGAGGCTTTCGATGCTTTGGAAGCCTAAATTTACACACAAAGATGGAGCTTTATTTGCATGCATTTTTCATTTAGTCTCAAACTGTCAAGAAAGTATATGTACACAAAGTGTTGCAGAGATATCTATTAAATCATTTATAAGTGAAGTTGTCAAATTTACATACTTAATTGCACACAAGTGAGCACCAGTGCACAAAATCAAAACTTACTCTCACATGAGAAAAGAAGCATAGATTTGTAACTTTGTGCATGTGTAAAGAATTGATTGGTATTTATTTTGAGTATTATTTTTATTGTTTGCTTTGTCACAATGCATGAAAGAGGACAAAAAAATCTTACTTTACACTTTGTTAGAGATATCTCAGGAGATGGCAGATAATTAGTTTTAAATATTTTTTGTCACCTTCAAATAGCAATTATGTATTTCATAAATATTTTATCTATACAAATATTATCATAAGTTAACTATACAGCCTCCTCTATAAGAACAAATTTATATTGAAATCCTGGGTGTATTACAGTCACAGGGAGAATTGCCAAGATTTTAGTAGGATGAGGATTTCATCTCTAGTTATACTCCTGCAAAGAAAGAATAGAGTTCATGATACTATAAATCACTATTCCATATCAAATATGATATTAAATGTAGATATGCTTCTAACACTATCCTATTCACTTCAAAATCTGCTATTGTGAAAGTAACCATTCTGAGTTATAGTTCAAAACGATGATAAAATCAGAGCATCAAATTTGAATTCCGACTTTGCTCTGAAATATATAAGGATGTTAATTTCAGTGAAACTGTAATTTGATAAATATTTGCAAAGAGAGAAACTAGAACCAGAAGAAGTTTATTTGTTCCTTTTTGTGTGTGTTATTTTGTTTATTTATTAAGTTCTAGTGAAAAGATGATTTGTATTTTTTGCCTTGGGGCAGGAGATAAAAAACTGCATCTAAAATTCCCTATTTATTTCTAAGTAATACAGTACTGTATAGAAAAGTCATAAAAACAGAGACTGCAAATTGAATTCCAATAACTCTATTCTGTGAAAAACAAAAACTCCATCTAGTAAATCGGAAAGCATTATTGACAATTATATGCAAATTACCAGTCTTTTGGCAGACTCTTCAAAACTATTATCTTATGGCAACTCTGTAAATTACACAGTTATGCCAGTAATGTCAGATTGTTCATTATACTTTATTGATACATTTACGTTCCATTATATTGGAATATTTTTGATGGGTCTTATGAGACTTTCTTATTTGCTTATTTTTTTTTAGCTAAATTTCCCTTGCATCTTGTACTTACCCTCACCCTCATAATCATAACTTCTTGTAAAGTTGAAGTGATGGAGCAAGTCAACTGGTTGAAGGACCATCACCATTCAATGTTTATTATATCCTGAAGGAAAGGCCACCAGGTAATGCAGGCAAAAAATGAGTGTCGTATTGTTGTTGTAAGACTTCATGGACTCCTGTGAATATCTTCTCTTTTCAAACCTGGTCACTCTTGAGCTCAGGCCACGTATTCTTCTCCCTGCCCCAAATTCAGTAGCCTGTGTTTCTTCCTGAGCTGAGAACAAATTTACTCTTGCTTCTCTGCTACGAAGTATGTGCTCACTCTCTCTATTACAGCTTATATTTAATAAACGAGGAACAGGCACCCTGTTTATGTTTATTCATAACAAGTTTAGGTGTTACTTTTGAAGATAAAGAAACGAGTTTGATGATACACAATATCAGCTACACGCTCTGCACTGATAGCAAACTTTAGCAATCAAGGAAAGATAAAAAGGTTTTGCAGAATTTAATCACATACTTCAAAGTAGGCTTAAGAACATATATTTCAGAAATTGAGATAAAGTATGAATGTTTAATTTATCTTCTTTCTTTTTTACCATGAGTGTTTCTGATTCTGTTGCTAATAACCTCATTGCTTGTCAGCCAACACCTCTTGTTTTTTTTTTTTTAAACGGAGTTATTTTTTACTTTTTTTCTGAAGTAACCTTTGTTGAAAAAAAAACCCTTAATGAAAAAAACACTTAATTAGCTTTTAGTTTTCCAAAGGATGTGACTGATACTTAATTTTGCTTGTGTAGATGACATATGTTTTTTGGGGTGTCTTGATATCATTTTACACAATTGTTGGAAAGAAGGAAGCTGATGTAAAAATAAGCAATTTGTGAGCAATGTCACAAGCTGAGGTTCAGCTCTGGTGAATAACTCCATTTCTAGAGTAATCTGTGACAGTATGGGGATGCTGAATCACGGCCTGACCCTCTGATTAATCACCTGAGGTGAGCAATGGGTCTAGGAGAGATGGAGCCAAGCTCCACCTCTTCCAGCAGCACAGATGAATTGCCTTCACCTGTGCTCCCGTGGCTGACTCATTGCTCGCCTCAGGTGACTAATCAGAGGTTCAGGCTGTGATTCAGCAGCCTCATACAGTGACCATATCTTTATGTGTTGCTAAGGACAGACGATGGAGTGTTTCACTTAGGCTGGTTGTTGCAATAACGTGAGAAATACGCTTCTCTGCTATGACTAGAGGTAACTGTGAACTTGTTTGGACAAGGTTTCTAACCAGTTAAGAAGCGCCACCTGGCATAATATTTTCTCCTTTTTCTTTTGGATATTTTTAATTGGATCTTGGTAATAGGGATATTGTTTAAGCAAAACTCAAAAGATATCTGTGCCCTTTTTTATAAAATCAAAATAAATATGACTGATGTTATGAACAAATATTTAATTTTATGTAGGGGCAATGTTAGTAGTATATTCTAGAATGAATATACTTCTCCAGATTGTATCAGCTAACTTCTATGCCTCATGTGATGTAGTGTGTTTGGAGAAGAGCAGCTCTTTTTTTCCTTATTCAGGTCCACCTGCTAATCTTCGAAGTGGAAAAGTCAGGATGAAGGGCAGCTGTCACAGACTGAAATACAATTTTTTGGAAGACTTAAATTAATATTTTTTTTTACAAGTCTTACTGAAATGAAATTCTGGTACATCTTGATAGTATTGTCAGAGACCCCCTTCTCTTTTCATTCTGTAGCTATAAAAGTGTCAAACTGAGAATAAGAGCTGACCTATGTTTGTATATTTCAGAATCCCAAAACTCTTTCTCTAGAGCGAGGACTGACAGCAGACTCTGGTCACAAAGTAGTCTATTTTTGAAGAGACAAACCTTGAGGAAACCTCTTGATTTATTTTAGCTTTTGTTTAGCTTTTCTCTCTGCTGGTTCCAAAAATGTGATTGTGATAGAACAAAGAAAAATCAAAGAACAAGGGATTAATGTCTCAGTGGCAAACAGTGCTGACAGCCAAGCTGCTAGTTAGTGCAGAAAGCTGTTAGCTTGTGGTAAAAGGCTCTATGGGCCTCCAACATTGGTACCATGGGTTTGTGTGAAGGAGGGTGCTACATCTACTATTTTAGGTCTTGCAGTTCTGAGACTTGTTCTTTCTTTGGTGTTCAAAACTAAGTGATGTAAACATAGAAGGAAATATTGCACATCTGTACAGCATGCATCTCACTTGCTACTTTCCAAGGACAGAAGAAGTCAGGCTAAGGACTGTGCCATAGAAGCTGCTGAGAGCCAAGGTCTTCATGAGGGACTGGGGGCTGGATCTGCTGGCTCGAAGTGCTGGCCAAGGAGTAGAGCAGATTCAGTTTGTGAGGAGAACATGAGAACCATCTGAAAATTCATTGCAGATAAACATTTAACATCTAGCCTGTGGCCGGTTTAAAGTAGTCATGGTAAGATATTTCTTTACATGTTAACAGGCATTGTTCAGATAAACAAACACTAATATTTTGAAGGAGTTGAACCATGTAAAGGATATCAGTCTAAATGTCAGCCTTAGAACTTGAGATTCAAGCGCAGTTTTAAAAACAGAAGGCTCAGAAATTGTAACCTTGCGCATAGATATGAGGTCTGAAGAGCAGGTCTGCTATTTTGGCATATTAGTAGTGCTAAGTGAACTCCTCCTGTGTTTTGGGTCTGTGTAATGCCAGCTCTGCAGTATGTCTGGCTTCTTTCCTAACACTATCTCATTATACTTTCTGAAAAGGAAAACATACTTCCTAGAAACTACCTACAAGGTGGTTTGGCTTAGCCTTCCTTTTTTTTCCAGTTTTTTACATTTTCCTTTCTCTCATGGCAGCAGAAAGCAGAGGCTCCCATGAGAATTCCTCTGCGCTACAGTTCATTTACAGCTGATTTTAGAGACAGTGCAAGAAGAGTACTTTGATTCTGAGCATGTCTGCTGTCTTCCTGACTGAAACAGGGAAGTGCATAAATCCAGATATTAAAATAAATAGACAAAAAAACAGATGTTTTAAGAAAGCTCTAGAACCTTAAAACCTTTGTTTGTTCTGTATTTTACTTGATTATCTGAACATGTTCTCACTTTCCTAGCAAACAACTGCAAAGAGAAGTGCAAACAGACAAAGGGAACAGCAAAGAGGATTTTAAAAATGCATGCAATTACAGAGGAGTTTAGACAGAGAAAATCCTTCCCTTTGGCTTCTGTGTTTAAAGTGAATTGCTGCAAATACTGTATTGTGTAACTAGTGGCTTACCTCTGCACACTGTTTTGCAAGAGATGTGAGGCTGGTAGGATGGGTTAATTGTTTTATTTTGTTGCAAGAAGATGGGGGGCGCATGGAGTCCTTTCCTTCATTGTGTTCCATTTCCGCGAGAGACCAATGGCGGTAAAACAGAAAAACGTGACTTGATAAACCTGGAAATAGCTGTTTCTTCCAGTCCCCTTCTGAGATTATGTGGTCTTTGTAGCACTTGGAATTCTGCATGATTAGAAGAAAAAGCTAAATAATTTGACACAACAAAGCAGTGCACAACTTCAGCTGCTAACAATGACTTAGTAGCTTGCCTGTCTTTCCAGAATCTGACAAGTGCCTGAGGAAAGACAAACAACTCCTATTGCGAAAAGGAAGGAAGAAGTATTAAATGTGGCTGATTTTGAAAGGAAAAAAGAAAGTCTTTGCATGACAAATGAAAATAGAAATGCAAATCAGCTCCAAATACTTAACATATCTGATAAACAATTGCATAAAAATAGCAAGTGGAGACTTTAAAGACCTTCAGACATTCTTTATTCATATTTACTGTCAGAGTAGCCTTAGTTAATTTAGGAATAAGCGTTTACAATGCTGGACACAAGCATATTCTCCCTGGTCAGGTAGACATTTCTGTGACACATGCAAGCATCAGCTCCTAAACTTCAGGATTTTAGTCATACAAATGATTAATATCACGAGAACTAAAAATATGCTCATAGGCTAAGATATTCCTCAACATTTCCTGAAGCACAAGTGTGACATAGAGAATTAAAGATGTGGGAGAAAAAAGAGAGGAAGAACATTGTCTAATCATAGTGTGTTGTTCAGTGGTGTCTGCACAGCTCATCTATTTGAGCTGATTGTGCCCATCTACTTAAAGGGTTGTTTTCTGATAGCTATATTTCAACTATTCTACAGTCTAGAAAAGCAGCTCTGCTTTATCACCTCTACAGGTACTGACTCCGAAATAATTTATATAGCATAACTTGCAAGAAAACCTGACAAAAGCAAACAATATTGAATCTGCTGGGCCTAAGGTGGATCACCTCTTTTAAAACATTTATTTTAAAAGAAAGGATGCACTGCTCCCATATGCAGAGTCTCTACTTCAGTAGGATAACTAACCCATAGGTCAGTTATATGTTGTTTTTTGTTTTTTGTTTTTTTTTCTCCTATTGTGGCATTTCTCTGTAACATGCACATTTTTGAAAATACAAGCACCTCCTTCTCTGCATTTATCGATGCCCTTTACAGTAGCACTACTGTTTCAGAATACTCCATGGAAACAGAAGCAATAATGCACAGTGTGACTTGAATTTCAATTTCCAGAGAAGGCATTGCAAGTGTTAAAATTTCAGCTTAACCTGTTGTGCAAACAGATGTCAAAACAACACATAAATTCTTTTCCAGCTATGGTCTGCCTGAGGAAAAAAGAAATTCTAAAGGGAAATCTTAAAAATAAGCTTTAGCATGAGATCAGATCTGGTTAAACATTTTTTTGTTTGCAAGTATATGTTATTTATGATCATAATGTTCTTCAGCCTTCTTAAACTCCAGTCACCAAACATAACCCAATGACAATGAATTATTCCCTGGATGTCTTACAGCTGCAAAATAAAAGTTGATGTTAAGATCTTGGATCAGCCTTCAGTTCACTATCATTAGGTAAAATAGTGTTTTCTCTTGAGAAAATATAATATAAACTCTTCTTATTTCAATAGGATGGCTTTGGGACTCAAATGGTTAACATGTCTAGTAAATATTAAACTGTTGTTCTTTCCCTTTAATAAAAACTGTTTTATTACTACTTACATTTTTCAAGCTTAATGCTTTCATTAATCAGCATATCAAGTAATGGCATTAAACATTAATAAGACATAGAAACAGGTGATTTTCTTTCAAATAGCTGAACTATAACACAGAAATGCTGTGGCTAATATTAGCCCCACTTTCCTGTTGCAGACTGAGGAGATGGATTATATACCTGTACTTTTATTCCTCCGTCAGCTTGCTCATTTGTGCCCCAAGCCAAACTGAACAAGACTTTCAAGATTGTCTTTAAGGAGTTATCCTCTTCTGTGTCCAGTGGCTACCTGGTGTTTGCAAAAGCTCTCTGTACTTTGCCTCACAGTTTACATAGAAGAGCTATGATATTTCAGTGGAAATGGCAGCGTTCTGCACTAAAGGAAAATGAACAAAGAAAATTTCAAATAGTTGGTGTTACAACAGGGCGCAAGACTTAGAAGCATTAGAAACTGGGTTGGTTTTTTTTTTGTTGTTTTTGTTTTTTTTGTTTTGTTTTGTTTATTTGTTTGTTTTTTCTTCCTTCAAGTAGGCTTGAAACTTTGGTGAGAAATGGAAATCTGATTCCTTCCCTCTGCACACAAGTATGGTGGTCCTGAAGAGCTCCCATCGCAGCTGCAAGTGGTTAGGAAGCACTTGTTCATGCTCACTGCTCCCTCCGGCCTTTGTGGGCAAACTACAGCTTTGAATTCCCATCTGCTTTCCCTGACACTTCCCACAAAGCATATTTTTTTTCTTATTGAAAGGCAACACATGTTAGGTTATCCTGATATCCTCATTTTTTTAATGTGTAAAACAATAGTTCTATGGAAGTCCTAATTTTTGAGGGATGAGACATGATTTGTGAGGCTTTTTCCTCTCAGAAACTTAATTTATCCTCTTTTTCTTTTGACAGCCTATTTATCTCACCTTGGCTAAATCATCTATATAGATAATAATTCATATTCCAGTCGTCAGAAGGTTCTGCTATTTTATGTTTCCTTAGCACAGGTTAGAAATAAGTAAATTAATGTTCTTCCAGGCTGAAATTATCATTTATTACAGTCTGTTATCTTGTATTTCATTCTCTGTTTAGTCAAGAATACAAAGCCAGCACTTTTTCCCCAAAACTTCGATATGGTTTTTACAGTTTTGCCTTTCACATTATGTCTCTCCCTCTCTTTTTTTCCTCAGTCTAATTCCAGCGTGCTTTGCATATGTCCTGCCCCAGTCATAACAAACCTCCATCAAGTAGCCATCTGGGCACATTGTGCTTTCAGTTATGAAGGACAATTCACCTGCAGGAGTTCTCTTTCTCAGTCCAGTGAGAAGAGTATTACGGATTTCCTCTAGGAATCTTCATAGCACAGTTCTGGTTTGGAGTGTCTGTGGATAAAATACATTCCAGTGTATTTGCCTATTTGCTCCTAAGTTGAAAGAGTGGGAGTCAAGATAAATATTTCCTTGCAGAATGAAAACAGTAGGTTTTTCCACAAGTCTGTTTCTGTCCTTTTCCATTAAAATTTAAAATACTCCTTGAAGAGGAAATCTAGATATTTTTGCATACTTAAAAACAGGTGAACACAAAGCACTCATATTACATTGTAATCGTAGGTGATATCTCACTCTGTGTACCTAAGAAAAGCCCTTAAAGACTGGTGAAATATATCTGGGCTGATTAAAGAAGAATTGTATTGCCATTTAAGTTACTGTTATGGCCTGAGTGTTATTTTGTCTGATCCTAGTATTAATTTAGAACTTTATGCAAAAAAAGTTTACTTACAAATTAGCCTTCTGTATTATAATCAGTGGTGTATTTCAGCATGCTAGTTTGTATGTTCCTGGGACATGTCTTCAGATAGTTGCATTTCTATAATTCAGTAGCTTAAAATTCCCTCTCATGACCTAGTCTCCATTTATTTGTAATGTTTTCCTAGTAGTTATCTGAGACCAGTGAAAAACCTAGAACACGGTGTGTTATTTAGTGAAATTTGTCAAAACTGTGTCAATTTGTATAAATAAATACATTATTTATTTATATAATTTGTTCCATCTAAACAATAGCAACTGAGACATTTGCTTAAAATCATATCTCCTATTTTGAAAATAGGAAGCTAAGGAGCACCTAGGCTTTCAGGGCAAACATTCAGCTTGTGCACATTTCATATAAGGAGGTGAGCTTAGTTTTTAAAAGTGCAGTCTGTCAGAGCTTGGTCACGCACCACGGGCAGACCAAGAATATACCAAAATACAAGAAACCTGAAAATCACATTTCTCTTCTGGCCATGTCGTTTGTTTGTTTTTCTCTCATCCAGCACTCTAAAGGATTGCTAAGGCTTCTGTAAATGTCAGAAGTTTATGTCATAGTGTTCAGCACTCCATAAAGCCTTGCACATTTTCTGTGTTCACATGGTACTTAATTATTATTCAAAGTCAGTTAGAAATTTCCTACCTGAAGCAGCAGCAGTTTTTCTAGGTAAAAATAAATACATTTATGCACTTGAGATGTTCATTAAGGCAATGGCTTGGGTATTTTTTTCAGTATTTAGACATTATTTTGCTTCTATTAGTTCTTAAAGTAGCTTTTCTACTCAAAATAATAGAGCTCGTAACATTAAAATCAATTACACTTACAGATATCCTGGATGAGATATACTGTCCTTGCTCTGCAGGTCTCACTTCCAACTTTGAAGGCTACAATCTGAATTCAATACATGTAGGCATTAAGAATTAACACAAGATATAAAGTCTCTCTGGTTGTGTTCATAAAATGTCAGCCATGAGTTCTGTTAGCACAGTAAACTAAAATGCAATGAGAAATGTTTCAGGGGGACTTATTTTGGTATTTTGGAAATCTTAGAAGTAGTATTATGACCTTGGATGGTCCAGATTTGTTATTAACCTTAGGTGTGTCCTATATTCTGTCCTGCATATGTGGAATACATATGAGGAGTGGCTGAAATCTCTTAGTTCTTTTCAGCCCAAAGAAGAGAAGACTGAGGGGATACCTCATCCCCTGCGCTTTCTTCACGAGGGGGGAGCAGAGGAGCAGGCACTGATCTCCTTTCTCTGGTGACAGCGATGCAACCATGGGAATGACAGAACTGCCATAAGGGAGGGTCAGGCTGGATATCAGGAAAAGGTTCTTCACTGAGAGGATGGTCGGGCACTGGAGCAGGCTCCGCAAGGCTATGGTCATGGCACTGAGCCTTCTGGAGCTCAGAAAGCATCTGGACAATACTCTCAGACATATAGTTTGCTTTTGGGGGTGATTTTGTGTTGAGTCAGGAGCTGGGATATTCTATTACATAAATGCACGTATGTATGCATTTCACTTGAAGCTTCTGCTGTACTAAAGCTACTCATATAGTCTGGAGTGAAAGAAAAAGACAATTCTGAGCTCTTAGACGCTGTTCTGCTGTAATCATGATGGCCCAACTCAATTTCAGCCCTTACTTGCCTGGATCACCATGGAGCTGGATCAGCCTATGCCATTCTTTTATGTGGGACAAAAGTGAGAACATTACAACAAATATTGTTGCTACCTCCTAAAGCGTTGCTGCATGAGGTGTCATTCTAAGAGGGGACTTTGAAATAGGTGTGACAAGTTAGAACAGTGAAGAGCACAAGGGTGAGATGTTTTTGCCAGTGAAGGAGGATGGAGGTGTAGAACTGGAGAAAACTCCACTGCCCAAACAAGAAATTCACTCACTCCTAAGATTAAAACTCAGACTACTTAGGAATTGCAGCATTAGATATAATTTTGAGAGGTCTTTTTTCTGAAAATCAGATAGTTTTAAAGTGCCAATTTATTTTCTGAAATAGGGGATTCTGTTTTTTCTTTCCCCGTTTTCCCCCCATTGATCTCTTTGGCCTGAAATTGCAAAGCTTGTAAAATCTCAGATGATTTCATTTGATTTTGACCAGATTGCAGGTTAAAAATTAAAAGTCAGACCAAAAAAGTTTAATTTTGTTTTGTTTTTCTGGTAAACTACTTTATTTCTTTCATGCTTAATTTATTATAAGATGGTTTTAGTTTAATATAGTGTGGCTATATTTGCTAACATACATCTTGTGATGACTCATATTGTGGAGACACAAGGTACATTATAAAGTGTGTTAAAAAGAATTGTCTTCAGATACTGATCAGCTTTTGAAGGAAGAGGAGAATTTGTGAATGTACAACTCCAGCAACTTTCACCCTGGGAATCAGCACTGATTCTTCTGTTGATACATTCCTTTTGGTAAAGCAAAACATAGATAACAGCATATAATATCCACAAGCAAAAAGAAATACCCAATTCCCATTTTTTTACCCTCTCCTAATATTCATGTGTCTTTGCTGTTTATACTTCCTAGTGAAGTACAGCTCAATCTTTTTTGAAGAGTAAACAAACACCACAGTATCAAACTGTTTTGGTTTAAGGACATCCAAAGGCAGTGAAATAAAGGGAAGACATTTTCTTATTACTGGTACTTCTCCAAGAAAGGTTGTTGTTTTTATTGAGTGGAAAAATGTCACATTTATTCAGTATTCCCTATAGCATTGATCCAGTCTATTGCATATTTGGAAAGTCAGTGCAGTTCATCCACAACAAATTGCAAGGCTTCGTATAAAGCTATCCAGTCCCTAAAGATTCTCATTTGACACTTTTGCCTTGAGAAGTCCATGGAGGCAATAGACTTGCAGAAGTTTAAGGTGTTTACAGACTGTACGTCAACTACTACAGCATTTCCAAGAATACTGCTTATTCCTTTTGGCTGACTTTTCCATACCTGACTGCATCAGGGCAGTCTCCTGACTGCATTAACAGATGATGGAGAAAGAAGCTCCTTCTCTGCTTCTGTTCTTGGTTGTTGTTGTTTGTTTGTTTGTTTGTTTTGTTTTGTTTTTGTTTTGTGTGTGTGGGTTTTTTTTAATCTATTTTATGAAACTTTTTTTTTTTTTTTTCCCCTTAAACTCTTTCTTTGTTCTCCTAGCATAACAAATAAGCCTAATCCCAAACCCAGGTTGTTTTAGACTATGCCAGCCTACTTGCCTTAATTTACTGTATAAAGGCTGGGTGGTCAGTGGAGTAGCTACATATATATGTGTTTGAATTTGAGAAAGTTCAGAAAGAAAATCATTCACGCTGCTTTAGGGCTCAGGATATGGGCAGTTAAGCTTCCTTTTTGTCCTCAGGAGGAATGTAACGACCATAGCTTTTCTAAGAACTAGACTCACAGCTCGGTGAACTCCGTAACTTGAACTGGAATCTTGCCACTTGAAAAAGACAAGTTTTGCACTTTGCTTCCATAATTCTTTAATTATGTACTGTTTCTTAAGTTTTCAGTCACTTTTGAAAATGTGTTAGGGAGCTATTCAATGTTGCAGGTAAGAGTGCACTTTTTTGGATATGGCACAATGAACATATATGCAGTGTAAACTAACATAAACTGCTAGCTTATACCCTAAATAAAACTAGAGAGGGTGTGACATGATTAGTAATTCTTCAGTATGCATCGGTGTACTTATTTTGCATCTTTGGAAAATTTGCATGATGCTTGTAAGTGCCTATGCAAGCTGAGGCTGTCTTCACTGCTAGTCTTATGTTAACAAGATTATGCTAAAAGGCATTCGCCTGATGCTGCTTTCTCACTGTCATTCTGCTATGCAGACAAGCTTTTTTTTCTCTACTGGACTGAATATGATGGAGTGGCTACTCTTTCCTCCCTCCTTTTCTTCCTCCTTTCTTCCCTCCTTTCCTTCCTCCTTTCTTTCCTCCCTCCTTCCCTCCCTCCTTTCTTCCCTCCTCTCCTTCCTCCTTTCTCTCTCCTCTCCTTTCTTCCCTCCCTTCCCTCCCTCCTTCCTCCCCCTCCCTTCCTCTCTCTTCCTCTCTCTTCCTCTCTCTTCCTCTCCCTTCCTCTCCCTTCCTCTCCCTTCCTCTCCCTTTCTCTCTCCTCCTCTCTCTTCCTCTCTCTTCCTCTCTCTCTTTCTTTCTTTCTAAGCATGAAAAGAGTCCCCAAATCAGAAAAAAGCCTTCCAGCCTGATGTTTAGGTCATAGTTCTCCAGTGTCTGTAATTATTTATAACATGTGGAATAGCTTCTACAGCAAAGAGTGGGAGCTTTAAAAAAATAGTCAAACAGACTTACTCCAAAATACCTCTTATGTGTTTGAATTCTCTCACATAAAGGTGGGAACAAAGCCTGTGTGTCACAAATTTGGGGTAATGGCAATGATTACTGGACTGGGTATTTATTGTAAGGTGGTGTCACATCATTCTTGGTAAATCTGTCCTTCAGAATCATTAGTTATGGAAAATTATTTCATTGAATTTCTACATTTCTTTTTTGATAACCCACACAGTCTTTTTACTGCAAATGCTGTATTCATTTGGGAATGTGCAGCTCTAGTTTCAGTATAAGAACTTGATTTCCTAGGGACCAACACTCTGTGGGTACCAATCGTTTTTTGTATACATTGTTGACTATATAGGTAAACACAATTTTTACAGCAAACATGCCACGTTAAAATGTTTATCTGATGATTTCATACATCTCTTTATATGTAATTAAAATGCTTTCCATTCGATGGAAGCCCACATAAATATAAACTCATTTTAATTATCTTTGAGGCTTTGCCACTAACTTAAAAATAAAGTGTCCTGTTTGAAAGAAAATAATATTTTTTTTCAATGACACTATCAACTGTGGGTATAAACTGGCTTTTCACTATGACTTTACTAATTACTATAGAAAAGCTAATAGAACTTAAGGTCTGGTTTTACATAAGCTTTGATTAGAGAAAGTTAGAAGAATTTTGCGTAACAAAAATCCTTCAGTACATTATTATTATTATTATTATTATTATTATTATTATTATTATTATTACAACTATTACTACTACTACATCAATTAATACTCAGCTTCCCTTTCCTCTAGGTGGAGTCAGCCTTTTTTCCTTTGGGCAAATTTTGTGTATACATTTGCTTTCCTTTTTGTGTATGTGCTAAGACTGAATGATTAAAAGAAAGTGGGCTTTCATCTCTGTAATTAACATTTGCATGAAGCATAAAATGTGAAAATTAGAATTGAGGATGCAGTCGAGGGGGAAACTGAACCTGTCTGATCTTTCCTGATTTAAAACCATTTGACAGACCAACCCTTTGAGATTCCAGCCCTGTTCAATGAAATGCCAGCCGGGAACTCCAGCTGGGAGGCATGCAACCATTCATCCCTCTGAAGCAGCTCAGTACTGTGTGGCAAGGAGAGAGAACAACCTCCACTTCTCATGGTCTTGTGAGCTGCACTTTGTGGATGTGTTCTTCCAGGGCTAGAGGGAGGCAGACATTGGCTGGCTGTCTCAAAAAAAGGCTTCCAAGCACTCCAGGAGCCTCTCGTAAGCATAAGAATCCAATGTTTACTCCCTATCTCTGCCTCCTTACTTCTGTTTACACCAAAGAAAAGAAGCAAATGTCTGCACTGAAATGAGATGGAGGAAAAGGAGGCATTGCTTAACATAAGTGTATTTCACTGTTTGTGTTCAGTTCCACAAATATGAAATGAAACAACACTAAGTTGGAAACCAGATTTGCTTTTGAACAGTATATATAACCATTTTGTAATACTTAGATTATAAATAACATAAGACTGGATAGCAAGATGAGCAATCCAGTGTTGAGTTGTATGAGGTAGTGATGCCTAAGATTTAAAGAAGAATTCTTAAATATATATGGTCTTCCTTGGTACGACAAAGGCTTTGAAGTGCGATGCTGCCAAAAATGAGCTCAGTTGCAGCTCCAGACTTCCCAGTGCAAATTAGGAAAAGAAACAGCCTGAACAACACAGCATTTATATATCTTAATGAGAACTGGCCAGCTCTCAGCATCCTGTGGCAGAGGCACTGGGAGAGCAGGTGTTGCTGACCTACACTGGGGCCTATGTAGGAGTTGGCCTCCTTCTGGGTGAAGGCAGAGACTTGTGTTAGTGAGCTCCTCTCAGGACCTGTGAAATCCCCTGAAAAGCCCCAGCTCATCTCTTTCTGGTTGGCACTCAGAGCTCAGCTGCCATGATGTGGAAGGCAGTGCAGAACTGTTGGTCTTTCAAAGGAGTGTGACTGCCAATAATTCATAGGCACCTTTAGGCCTGCACGACATTTTCTGAGGATTTGCACACTGTTCCTCAGGTACCCATTTCAAGCTTCCAAATAGTGGCATGGATCTCAACTGGGTTTCTATGTTAAGAACTGGAATATTCTTTGAGGAAGCAAGTCCAGAATGTAGCAGAGAAAGATTAAAATGATTAGGAAAAAGCAAACTGCTTTCTGCCCCCTCCCCCCCCTAAGAAAACAAGAAAGCTATGGAACTAACCCTAGTTAGAGCCTCCAAGCTGTTACATAATTTTGGCTATATCTAAATCTGCAGAAGAGAAATTGTGCAGACCCACTTGCAGAGTCTGTACTGCTCTACTGCTTCTGCTCCAGTGCTGAGCTCTGTTGTCCCTGCAGGGCTCTGCTTTTGGGAACCTGAGCCTACTCTGGGTTAAGTTTCTTCTTCTTTCCATCCCTGCTATCCTTCACAGCTGATCACTGTCCAGAGATGACTGTCATTTTACTTGTGATCTCTTGCTTATGGTATGTCTGTAAGGTAATGCATAGAAAATACTTAACTGGCATGCTGTATGTTGATTGCAGATTACCAAAATTAATAAGCCTTATCTTACAGTGGTAATATGTTAATAAAAATTATAAGTAGCTTTGATGAGTGTAGATTAAGGCTTTTTTTTTTTTCCCTAACATCTCTGAGTGCACTACTTTTATTGTCTATTGTGCACATGTAGGATTAAAATAGTCTTTTAGAAAAAACTGTCAGATTAGAAAACTAACAATTGTAATAATTAAAAACAAATCAATTTTAATTAATTTATTTTTTTAGAAATGCACTTATGCACTTTAATACCTTTGATTAAGATATATATTTTAATTTCTAATTGCTGTGAAAGAAGTAGAATAGATTTGTGGGGGCTAAGATAAGTCTCTTGATGAGAAGAAGTACAGGGAACAGATGACAGTAATGATGTACGTGGGTAATAAGTGAATATGAATTTCCCACACATCTAGGAGAACAAAGAAACAAACAAACAATTCAAGCAGCATCATAAATAAAAACATACATTCTAAAGCAGACATTTTAAACTCTTTTTTGGAACCACCATTTGAATTTACTTCTAATGTAATTAGTATCAGCCAGTATTTAATGTTAACGTGTGAGCATGCATGAATTCATCCAGATACATATGAAGGCATATAAAATATATTTAGTACTTGAGCACAGCTAGCAGAACGATGTCATCATGCAAAGAGATGTTCACACTGTATAATTACCTTATGACAAACACATACATCGGGATTATAAAGAATCTTCAATCAAGGAGCTGTGCCATTCTGCATACGGTATAATTTTAAGTAGAAATGTTCCAGCTGTTGCCAGTACTGCTGTCAAGTTTGTATCTAATCTCACTCCTGGTAGCAAAAAGCCTGATTTAATATTGCTTCTGTGGTCTGAATTTTTAAGAGTCAGGGTTCCAATCCCCAGTGTTTTTGCTGGGCTGTGCAAGACCAGCTCTTTAGAAGTATGAAAAACCTAAAAAATTGAGATTGCTTCAGTGATGTTTCCAAAAAATACTTTACCATTATCTGCCCTTTGCACTGCCAGCGTAACTTTAAAAAATGTCTGGTAGTTATTATAGTTCAGCAAAAGAACAAAATAGCCTTTATTAATGAAAAAAAGTGGGAGGTGACAATAATTCTTGTGGAGTAAATACATATTTTATCCTATAAAAACTGAGATTCTGGAACTCTTAGTTGAGCAGAAGCCACCGACTTCTGCTCTGCTGACCCAACGTTCTCCAAGTGCGTGACAGGTCAGGGTTTGTCTTGCCATTCCTACTGTGAAAGGAAAGATTGTCAGGGCTAAGGTTGTCCAGCCTCTCCACAGCTGACAATGGAAGTCTGAGATACAGGAGTCTTACCTGCTTTGTTCTTAAGTCTTGTTTTCTATCACCTAAATCCCTCTATGGCTAGCCACTGTGAGATGCTTTAAAAGAAGGAACATAGACAGCTACCCACCTTTGTCAAGACTGGTATAAATCAACATCTGTGCGTGTCTGTGTACATACAAAGTTGTGTATATATTCAAGTCAGTATTGCTTTTTTTTTTTTTTTTTTTTTTTTTTTTTTGCTACAAAGAATTCAGAATTATTAAATATGGTCTTTCCTACTTTCTGACAACTAACAGACTAAGATAAAAAGAATGACGTGTACCTTTGGGACTGACTCTTTGTTTGCCTTTGCCTTTAAGATTTAACTAATCCCAATTAGTGTTCCATATTTAATATACATGAATCTGTATTTAGAGGGTGCCAATCTCTTCGTTTTTAGATCTTTTAGAATAGCGTAGTAAGCATAACACGATGCCTTTCAAGATGTCCCCAAGTAGAATCAGGAATATAAAATTATCATTTCGGTCTTTTGTAATATTAAAAATGAAATGCCTGTGGAAACAAAGTGAAAATGGAAAAAACATACCAAAAAAACCCAACAACCTCAAAAAAAAAAAGAACAATGAGAAGGCCAAATGTACTATGGCTTAATGTATTTATGCACCACAAATACACAAAAAAGTCTAAACATCTAAAAATGTTATGATTCTTGATAAATTACCTTTTCAACCCATATTTATAACAGAAAAATCTGTTTTGCTTGGCCCACCTAAATGCAAAAATAAGGTCTGGTGATGTGTTTGAAAAAAACAAAGTTCTTCCACCTTCCACCATTACCACCCTGCAGGGCAACAGACATTTTGTGGAGAGCACCAGAATATTTCAAAGAGAACTGGGGGCTCATCTGTAATGTTCAGCACAAAGCTGGCAATAAGATTCCCTATGAAGAGCAGACAGGCTATTAAACAGGCTTACAGTTCTGTGCTGCCAGATTCGTGTGACTGAGTCCTGAAAACAAATCCCCATGGTTTAGAGGAAATCCCTGAAGAACAGCTGTGAGGATACTTTTGCTATCTTGCTATACTGGCTTCATGTCACTTTGTCGTAACCAAAACCTGAAAACTGCTGACCTGGCAACTAATATTTTAAAACAAGCTTTGCATGCCAAAGTTCATTTAACTGTGATCTAGTGGGATCTGCTGTCAGAAATTCACATCATGTTCCAGGACTCTGAGGGCAAACAGCAAGTATCCTCTCCCAAAGTAGTGCTGCTGCAATTTTGACAAGCATGTACTGAAAAGAAGGCAGGGAATACAGGTAAACTATGCAGGCTGAAAAATCCTGCTGAAAGACACAAGAAGTGCAGTTCATCTTATGGGAGTTCTTCGAGTTAAATTGAGGCTAAGGCTTTCATTACCACCTCTAACCACCTATAATTTTGCTCTTTCTGTTCTCAGCAAAGAGAGACAGACATCTCTGAAAAGCAATTCTTTTAAAAGAGGTAGGTAGATCAATCTCTCTGTCTACCCACCCCGAGTAACATCATACCTTTCCTGAATGAAAGGACGAATTCACGATGGCAGCTAAGTCAAGACTTTGGAGTTTGGAGTCCTTACTTCAGTTAGTGAGCTCGTAGGGGAGCACCAAGGCATTCTATTTAGGAAGTTCTTTTCCAGTTAATGTTTTTATTCAAGAAATTAAAATCTGATGAATGCAAGGGCTTCATTTTAGCTTAATTACCAAAGAACACACCCTAAAACAAACTATTAAAATTTGGTACCCTTCAGATTTCTGGTTGCTGAAATCCAAAGGGAACCAGAATTTTCCAGATGGTACTACTTTTTAAATGCTCCTCTTACTTCCTCTTTGTTACGTGCCTTATGATCATCCAAGTGAACAACCATTTTCAAAATTAAATATTTTAATATCACTTGAGTGAACCACTGATCTGTTTGTGAGTGTTTTCTCTTTAGGAGAGAAGATTTTTTATTATTTAGATATGGTTTCCTTCCGTCACCTAGATTTAAAAAAAAAACAAAAAACAAAAAACACAACCCCCAAACAAACAAACAAACAAAAAAAAACCAGCAATGAAAAACGAATTTTTTTTTCTTCTTGTTTTTCTTCCACCTACAATCATTGCCAAGAGCATTCCACGCTGCCTGCAATAGCCAGTACTTGACATGTCAGAAACCTAACAAGTCCCCAGCCTTCACCCTTACTGCAGATGTTTGCTCTGCACAAATCCCCATACATAGGGGAAATTGTTTCTGAATGTTGGTGTACTGGCATTCCTGGTCCGGAAATACAGCATTCGTTTACATTTCTTTTATTGTCTCTTGTTATCTAATGTAGCTCTAAAATGTTCAGTTGAGTATATTATTGATAATCATTCTTCTATAAAACCACATTATGTTGTTGCAGAGTTGTTCTTGGTGGACATCTGTGCATCCACAGATGTGGATGTTAGCTATTTTTTCCGTGTAACTAGGTGCATGTGCATGTATGCAGTATGTATATTTTATATATATCTACCTGTACAGATACCTATAAAACAGAGCAGCCGAGCTTTCATGTCCATAAAAGCTGTTTTTCTCTCTAGCAGCCTTTACCTCCTTCTTTTGCTGTTTTTCTTTCCAGTATGTATTCTTGATCTGGTGATCTATTGCTGGATTTGATTTTTTGTTCATGATTTAGTGAAGCCAAGAAAGAAAGGAAATGAGAGGCTTAACATATTTCTGAGGATCTCTGAGCAACTTTGTAAATTCATATTGTAGTTTCTTTTCTCAGTAGAAATTCTGCTTTACTTCAGTAATACAAACCTCCTCAGCACCCTCTTTTGCCTCGTGGTTTGAGTGAGAAAGCTGTAAAGTGATGTTCATTTGTGTTATCAAATTATTTTTATTGATAGGAGTATGTTTCTATGGAACTCGCATTCAGATGAGTTGTTTTTTTTCTCAGATTTTAGAGTTCTTTTCTCCAAAATGCTTTTACTGATTATTTTGGTTTGAACGTTTATTGCATTTATATTTCCTTGAATTGAACAAATACAGAAAGTTTGTTTGTTTGTTTGTTTGTTTGTTTTAATTCTGAATTTTAGAAATGTTAAATGTAAAAGTATTTCAGAAGGATGGCTGGCCTAATAGCCAGACAGTATTAAGAAAAAATTGCAAGTGTCAGACTGAAGTATGTAACACCATACATTATCATATACAAAGTGTGTGTCAGACTTCTTTATGTATACTGTAGAGTCAGATCAGAGGTATCTCCTACAGATTTTAGCTTAGGAATCTTGTCTTTTGGTAGTTTGTATCAACTAACTTCAAAGCATTATGGAAATATGCAGTCAGCGAGTCTTTAATATGCCTCTAACACTAGTAACGTGTAACTACTAGTCTACCCATTTCTCCTGAGTGATGTCTCTCATGAAAAATAATGATACCATCCTCAAACCACGCTTCTTTTTTATTTTCTTTTTCCTTTTTCTATTTGGAAAATGTCTCCCTAACTCATTTTCAAAATCGTATCTCCTACTAGTGCTTCAGTTGTATATGTGTCCTCCAGTATTTTTATTTCTCGGATTATTGGTTTACATTGAGAGCTGTTATGCATCTATGTTGTCAGAAATTAAGTGTAGGCAACAGTTACGAAAGTTAAGATAAACCATATCTATCCTCCCCTAAGAGAATATGCAAGACCTTGATGTTCCTCAGTAGAAAAATGGGAGTGAGTGGAGATTCTAAACTTCTGGTACTGTAACCACCAAATATGCTGACATGGGAAGCTGTCATTTTCTAAATTAACCAAGCCAATCACCAGTGACAGGGAAAAGCAGAATGCTTTTTGTTGAAAGAAGAGGAATTTACTTCTCTTGTTTTACTATTTGAAAAAAAAACAAAAAACTAAATAACTAGAGAGAGGTGTATGTTCAGGCTTCATTTTTAGAATTTAACAGAACTTATCTTTTTGTTTATTTTGCCAGCACATCTTGAGGCTGTAAATGTGATATATTGGAGTTGATCTGGAATATAATCTGCTATTCAGAAGTGTGTTTATCCAGTACAGGTAATTATTTTCTTAAACATTTCTGACATAATATTTCTGAATTGAAAATAAAAGCAAATGACAAACAGATATGTAGAAATCACCTATCGTAAAAATCCAATCTGTATTTCTAAATCTCAAGGGTTTCTGCTGTTCAGTCCTAATACAAGAGCACTAAAATCTAATAGAAATGAGCAGCAAGTAATAGGAAACAGGAAATGAGAAAAATATGTAGAAATGACTTGCATTGTTTTGGATCAGGTTGCAATTCAGACTGCTTGATTATAGATTACTTATGCATCTGTCTACAAGATGTACGTTATCAAGTGGAGGCAGTAAATTTACCAGTGAATTTTGTTGATGAGAATGTAGAAAAGCTATTCCATGTTGAAGATTTAACAATATAATTTGCTAAAGATTTAAGAGCACACACATTTTTGGATGAATACCCCATTGAGATGCTTACATACCATTATTCTTACGAAGTTTAGCAATTTGTAGATAAAAAAGTACCAGCTGTGATCTCAAGAGTAAATTACTTCTAGGAGTGAAAAGTAAGATGTTTGAAAAGTAAACGTGTTTTGAGAACAGTACAGATAAATTGGTGAGAATGTTCAGCATTACAAATTAGGAATTACAGAAGAGAATTCTGAACAGATAGTGAAACATTTCAATGTTCCCCATAATCTATTATTTTTTGTTCCAGGCAACATAATGGAAAGTTGTCCATTCAAAACTTACAAAAATATTCATATGTACATTGGGAGCATCTTTATTTTGGGTTGTGCTCTAAAGATCTAAATCTTTCTTGTCTGAAGGCATTCATTAAAATGCCTGTTTTCCCAATCATCTTTATATGCAGGTTTAAAGCATGGGGAGAAAATGGGGTTCAAATCTATCTTGAACAATGTCAACTCCAGAAAATTATTTATTTATTTTTTTAAAGCTGCAACAGGATAAGTTGAAAAACTGCCCAAGTGTTTCCTTCCAGTTATGTCCAGCAGCCACTAAATCCTCTGGTTTGTGTTAGTCATATGTAAGAAGTACCACCTCTGACAGCCATTCAAATAATAGATATCATATATTAGTAAAAAAAAAAATTAGAAATTTGGAATTGTAAAAACTGAATTATAAAAAGTAGATCTTTTTTTTTTTTTTCCCAAAAAGACATTATAATAAGTCAGAGGATATCCACTGCTGTGTTTTCAGTTTGGCTGTGTGTACAGAAGCAGGTGAAAGTAACTAAACCCTAATAGTAATAACAGGGAGGAGAAGGTTTAACAGGCAGGGCTCCAGAACTCTACAGTTGGCTTCAGGTACTGGGTGTAATTATGCCTTGGCAAAACAGTGGCTGAGAAATATGTGGCAGCTGCTTAACTGTGAATCCAACACTGCCGTTTAGGTACAAAGAGTTCCAAAACCCAACGGTTGCTTTAGTATGTGGAAAGATAGAACAGAGGTGGATGATGCACAGTGTTACATTTGAGGACATATTTCCAAATAGACTGTGTATGTTGATGCCTATGTAAATATTTAAATTATGTGTTTCAGAAATTAAATATTTCACATGCACTTTCATTAATACATTTAAAAACTTGTTTTTGTGTTGCGAGATCTGTTTACTTTGAAGCCGGTTGAAGAATAACTGGTCGTTTTTTACAGTTTGTAAAGAAAAACACTGTTTTCTGACAGGTTTAAAATGCTTGTTGTGGGCGTAATTTCAATAGTAAGTAAATAAATAAGAAATAATTGCTTTGTTAGCTGCCTACTGCTGTATGAAGAATTTGGAAATTTGTCCAATAGCATGTAAGTCAATGGCATGGAAATGTACTTGACTCTATAATCTTATCTGTAATATTTTGCATATGATAATTATGTGGAGAATTCAGTGTTCTACTTAAATGTTTTACTTGATAATTCAGATTTTTATTTTTGTTTTTTCATGACTTAAGAAGTTATAAAACAATATTAATTTTCTGTAAAATAAAACCACCGTTTGGTGTTAATTGGCATCCCCTCTTATTATTTGCCCATATTGTCACTAATGAAGTAACCATGTAAGAATAAGGCCTTATCTAATAGATCTTTATCTCATCATCCACAGCAGTCTCCTACACCGGTTCCCGAGTCATCTCTAATAATTAAAACAACTAATAAATATTAAAGTAGTGAAACAAAAGCAGTACCGGGAAGGATTTTACTGCAGTTTAGGGAGTTGGTTGTTCAGATCCTTAAGCAACTAAAATCCTTTGGCTGTCTCAGTGAAGGAATGAATATTTTCTTGTTTCCCAGTGTGTAGAATACAGACTGTGATAACAGTCTCACAATTCACCTAGGATCTGAACGTGCGTATTAGCTTTTGTCAACAAGGAGCGCAAGCCACTATTCACTTTTTGTTAAACTTGCAGTGAAATCATTTTACAAGCACTTATTACTCTACTAAAGCAGAAGTCTGTCATGTATGTATGCTAAGGATAGAGAAACAAGTATACGTATTTTAATATTGTTGAAATCTACATCTGACAGTCTTTATAGCTGGTCTTGCAGAGTGGTTGCCGTGTGCCACGGGGACCACCTAGTGTGCTGGATGCAGCCAGCAACCCCCTGCATACCGCCTGCAACCTTCCCTGCATTAGAGAGAGGAAACCCAGGTTTTCCCAGTCCTCCCTTTGGCACCTTCTAAAGCTGTCTCTTTCTAGGAAGAGCAAGCATTTCCTGCCCTGCCCTCCTGCTAACAGCAGCCCTCTTTCTCCATTTGTTTTGTCTTTTAAGCTTTCTGGTTTTCATTCTTTTGTGGAGCGTGGGAGAGTCACATGGGCTGCATTAGCAGTTAGTTTAGAGAAAGAGGTGTTACGTACAGTTAAGAAAAATGCTTGATTGAAAAAAAAGAAAGAGTTCTTCACGTTCAGAAGGCTTCACATTATTAAATCTTCATATCCTGAGATCAGTAATGAGGCATATATTGCTACCACTCCAATAATAATCCTGCTTCTCAAAAGCAACATTGCCAAAATTCTCACTCTTAACTCCCTCCTTTAAATAAGCAAATAAAAACTTGGCGATGTTTAAAAAAAAAAAAAGCATAAAGAATATTAAGCTAAAGGGAAAAATACTGAGAAGAAGAAATGTCCCTTTGGAGTGCTAATGTGGTTTGCATTCAAAGAGGAAGTCATTTTTGATTAACTAGGAGGTAATGTTTCCCCACAAGGGTGGGTCATAATGATGAATAAATAATGTAATCAAATATTAAATTAACTTTAAAACCTTATTTGCACGTTACTTTGAAAAAAGTTTATTGATATAGCATTTTGTTTACAATTATTATTCTTAGGCAATTTTATGATAAGTGAAGAGAAAGGCCAACAGTAGCACCTTGTCTTTCAATGCAAACATGTGTATATTGATTATTTTTTTCTCTAACAAAATCATGACCTTTTGTGGCTCAGAATTTCCTCAGGAATAACTTTTCTTATAATTATCAAATATTTCTGAGAGGGTATTCTCCACTTCTGTACATAAATCCTCTTTTGAATTTTGCATCCTGTCGGAGGGAAGCAGTGAAGCCCTGATACTGGTACAGCTCCGCTGGATGAAAGGGGCGTGCGGTGTCAAGGGAGAGGAGAGACCAAAGATGTGAGCTGCACTTACCTTGCCTAGCCCAGCATTCTTGGGGTTTGGACAAATTACAGCAAACTGTAGACAAGGCCAGGCAAAGGTCAAAGAATCAGATAGATATAAATGGCCCTGCTCTCTGTTGCACTCCTGCAGACAGCATTTAGCCTTGAGGTTGTCCATTCATAGAAAGGGAATTCAGTGTAGTTTGCTAATACAGTTGGTCACATTCTTGCCTTATCTCCTGTAAAAGTTGTATGTTCTGTAACAGTTTTTCAGCTGAGAGAGAAAAGGGTCCCTGTCCTTTCTATTCTGTTTCTCAGTATAGAGCATTATAATATCATGGAATTCTTCTAAGATTCAACTTGAATGCTTGCCCAATGTTTTAAAATTAACTTCATAGAGTGTCTCCTGAAGGCTTGGTCCTGTGTAATTCCAAGAAAGATTCATTGATAAAACTTGAAGCTTCTCCAAAGGATCTCATTGTTTCTTATTTACATGAATTGATTTGATGGAAATGTTTCTCTAGCTCACTGGCAGGTCACTTGTGTAGTAAATTAAAGGCTGGGATTGCAGGCCCAACAATAATTGAATTTATTTACTAGCTTGTGTTTCTGTTTATGAAGGTGAGCAATGGTTTCCATTACAATGTGTTTGTGTGGCAATATAGCACACCTGCTTTTCAGAAGACAGTATCATAAAGCACTCACTTGGATTGTCTAGTCTTGCATTGAGAGGTCATTGTATCCTGTACTGTATAAATAATAGAGCAGGTTGTAACTTTTGTTTAAAAAAAGCAGTTAAAACTAGTAGTCATAAAAACATGCTGTTAAAGACGATGTCATTTGAATATTTGTGGAAATGCTAAACAGTTTAAAGTGGTAGATATATCTGAATATATATATGGATAGATAAAGTGAATACATTCCATTCCTTATAGTTATTGAAAGTCCTTATGCTCACAGAAGGCCACATCTAAAATGTTCTCTATCAGTGAAATATCTGATATTATATTAAGCAGTATAATATCGGAAAAAGTTATATTAACATTTTAAAATAGGCAGCTTATGTAACTTATACAAGACATAAAATGCTAAGGAAGTTGAATAAATCGGTGAAATGATACTTATTCTGTTTTATGGTAATGTTTGAAATTGTCACTGCAGTGGTAGTGATGTGTGATTCTTGCAAGATAACAGGACTGGCATGGTTTTTCAAGTATGGTGAAACTTTCAATGTTAATTCTTTGCTCTCATTAGGTGAATCTGTGTAGATGAGGAAATGGTACTTGATTTTGTGCTAGAGAATGTCTATAATGCCCTTATTTCAAACCTGAAGATTTTGACCTTGCTATCAGAAGATAAACACACACTGTTTTTCACACCAAAGTGTGAAACGACATTGTGAGGTAGACATCTTGTCTTTGCATATTCTGTGAGCTAGTACTTGACTTTGCTGAATACTGCATACTTAATGAACCTGTGCTCAGGTGCTAATACATAGGTGAGCTCCAGGTGTAGAATTCTTATGCAAGGATACCAGTTCAGGATGCTTAAAACAGGTTAGAAAAGGGAAGCATCTGAAAGTAAAAGTCCAACATATGAGACTGAGAGCCCATCAGGAAACTCCATCAGTGGGTGAAACATGGCTAGTAGATAAAGATTTTGCCTTTGCAGATAGCAAATATCAGAATGTGGGATCTAGGGGAAGGTAAGGAAAAACACTGAAAAAAATCAACAAACTGTCCTAAAGATCTACTGAGAAGCAGAAGTTGGGAGCACTTCCATGACTTTCAGGTTTTCATACTATGGGAAATCTTCCTTGAGTAACTTCGGGATCTAAAGCACACTGTATCCTCAAACAGGTAGTTTGCAGTATGTGGTCTATGTAGTCCCCACAATGATAACAGCTGCATCTAATTAATGTCCTTATGACAGGCATATCACCATGGAAACAAGGATAGTTGCAGACTACTTGATTTATAGAAATAATAGCTTTAATAAAACATTTCTTGCTCTTTCAAGTTCTGATTTAATTAGAAAGAAAAGTGATCTATACAGTGTAGATGCTATCTCCAGTAGTTATTGGAAGTGTATATTAATGCAGCTGGTGCAATTCTTCATCTTACTCTGTCTCTATTTTGAGTGCTAGGTGGATACAGGCATGCCTGCCTTGTTACTTGAAGGGTGATCAAAAGTTTATACAATCGTCTTTGATTATGTTATACAGCAGTATAAGGACATTCTCTCCATAAGCATGACTATGATAGTGTTAAAAGGAACCTGAGATAGAGTATTTAAGTTAATGGCTGAACATAATTTTCACTCTTTGAAGCAATTGTGAGCACAAAGTGATTTTTCCAACAAACTTACTCACTTTTGATGGAATTTGTCATTGCTTGTTAGCTAAGGCCATATTGGAAATAGAGCATCAAATCCTTTATCCTCTTCTGAAGCAGTTTCTCAGACCTAAATGTATCTGAAGAGTATGGCCACAAGTATTTCTGTACCTTCTCCTTCTCTCTTACAGTAATGCAGAGGGTGACAAGGACTGGAATTTTTGTTGCAATAGTATCTTAAAATAAACAAAAAATGTTGCAATACATGCTTATCTATCTGATGGCACTAAAATCTCTTGCACTGATTCATAAGCCAAAGTGCCAAGACTTTTTTGCAGATGTCGAAAAGGGGAATACAAAATCACCAAGTACGTTTATACACAAAATATGAAATGTTAAATACATGAACATATACACATAAAAAATAAAGAACAGTTGCAAATGGTAATATCTAATTTGAAAACATTTGTCTCAATGTGAGATGCAAAGCTCAGTTTTAGAAATGATTTTAAAGAGATTAAATAAATAAGACCCTGGAAAGAAAGTTACTGATACAACGGAAATAAAGAGATTCTGCGTGATATGCTGTCCTATATGTTACCCTAGAAAACCAAAAGTTCAAACTTAGATAACCAGATGATCGTTTCCAGACTTCTGTGTCAGTGTGCTTCTGCTTAGAAGGTTAAACACCATTTTAGAAATTATCAAATTTACCAGCTGCTGTGTTCTGAGGTTCACCAATGACTGCCATTCCCTTCTTTCTCCCTCATGCAATATGCTGTGAATGTTTCAGTACAGAAATAGTTGCTAAACTGATCCTAAATAATGAATACACACTCCCACAAATGTTTCAGAAAAAAAAAGAAAATAATCCCTCTCCAGTGCCATCTGTGAAGAAGGCTGGAATAAATCTAATAATGAACGGTTATAAGAAATGAAAGGAGGAGTCAGTGCTATAGGCTTAAGTATTAGGCTATTACAAGAAATAATAATAATAAAAAACCATATTCTTAGTGTTTACACCCTCTTTATCTGAGTAACTGTGGCCTCTTACGGTCATGTTTGCTATGAAGCCTACATCAATCGTCTTCATATCATATGTATACAGTACAGCCATTTATATGGTGCTTAGTGACTAGCCTAATAAATAGTATGTATACAGGTATGTCTCATGAGTTCTTATTTTCTCAAGTGTATGCTTCAGATGTATTATTTTCTTTAGTGCAAAGCAGAAAGAAGAGGAAAATTAATATTGGTGATGAGTCAAGCGTTATAACTGCAGATTTAACTTATTGAGAGTGTACTCTTACTACTCAGTCTGATACTTATGGAATATAACAAACCTGAGGAATCTATGCTGCGTAAGTGTCCTTGTATTGTAGCCCAACTGAAAACCTGTCAAGTTTAGTCACATCCCATTCCTTTTTAATGAAATTAATGGAAAGAGTGATAATGACTGTAGCCAGAGTGGATGAGCAGAAGTGTTCGGGTATATCTTCTACCTTGGAAAGAGTATTTTTGGTACTCTAACAAGTCAGAGTAAGTGATAGATGAAGACAAATCTGCTGAAAGACTGTACTTTTCTAAGTACAACAGTATTGATGGCAAGACCACTACCCTGATGAATGAAGTTTTCCTGGAGTGGATTCCAAGTACGGCTGAAGGAGTGCTACTCAGCATTTTAAAGGTGGTGTGACATCCCAGTGAACAGACCAATAGTATCATGCTTCAGAACAAGCACTGACCCAACGGGTCATTTCCTGGAGACATGGTTAAAACTGAAACTTCACTGGATTTAGGGGAAGCTTTGATTCAGGGTTAGGATTCCTATCATCCTAACAAGATATAGGTACATGTATTCTTTCTTGCTAGCTGGTATTTTTGCAGGTATGTCCTCAAGTTTTCATATGCATTCTGAAATGATAATTGGGAAGATAGAAACATTTCAATTTTGTCCTAGACATACACAATATGATTTACACTTCTACATTTGGATTTAATTGATTTTGGTCCTTATTAAAACACTTCTCCAAGTAAGAAACTGCACAACCTAACGCTTAACATTTGATGAGAAATGTGCTTTAGTGGAAGGACTTGGGAAAGGTCTCAGGACTAAATGGACCGTCAGTGTGTCTATTATACCTGTAATATATGGCTAAAATATGGCTGGAGGTCACTTTCTTGAACTTAAACTAAGCACAGCAGCTCAGTATCTTACTGTACTATGTAGTTAAGATGCTTTTGTACTGGAGCTTGTTATCTGGTTACTACTTATCATTTTTTTTGCTGGTAATGTCGGAACCCAATCATCTCTGGCAAGGTTCTTTTAGATATTGCATGTTAGGAAGGTATAATAACTAATACAAAAGGTACTTATTTGTAGATACCTGATTTTAGGTGGGATTTTTGATTTAGCAGAGCAGTACAGAATATACTGAAAATACAGATGTAAATTATATTGAGCACAATACGATTGCAATACACAGTGTAATCTCCAGTGCTGGTCTCTGTGCTCCCTATCACCATGTTGCCTTTCCCACTTGCTGGAAAGGAACGTGTGGGTTCGGGACAGCTCAGTCTCAATGCTCTCTTTGAAATCCTGCTAATTATTCAGGCTGTATGCTCCCTATTGGTCTGTCTAATGCAGGGAGATGTTCATGCCCTCCTATCTCCTTTATGTTGAGACAAAGTCAGCTTCTCTACATCAGCTGTGGTCAGTCCCACCCCGACAGCTTATGACGCATTGCCCTCTCACGTCTTCTTTGCTTCTTCTGTTGTTGTAGGGGCTTCCTGTCCAGCCCCAGATGTGCAGGATGCTCTGTAAAGCATTGGCTGCTTCTTAAACTGCCCACTTGAACTTATATGTCAGTTAGCATCTATATATTTAGAAACTTTGAATCTTTTATATTCAGGTGTATCATATTGTTTTATTTTCATCACAGTATGACTGAAGTGGTGTGCCTATTCTATCCAGTATTATGTACTTTGTTTGGAGAATACTTTTATCCAAATACAGGTAGAGATAGTCCTACCTGAATGTTGGAATATGTCCAAACATCTCTACACTTGTTCTATCCCATACTGGAACAAAAGATTCCTATCACAGAAAAGAGCCCCAGTTCAAAAATGTAAAATTTTAATCAAAGCAAAAAACAAGAAGTTAAATCAAATAGACCTGAAGTACAGAAAGCTTTGTTTCAGGTTTGAAGTCTTTCTTGTATTTCTTTCTTGTATTTTTTTATTCCCTGAGACTAGAAATGATCTATTCCCATGAAAATTTTGGTTTTCTTGAATGAAGATTTTTAAAGAAATAGGATTTTATTTCCAGAATACACTTTCAGTGCAACTGTTTAATGTACCTTCAAGTTGTGAATAAATTTCTAAAGCGCTTCCATCTTTCAGGAATCTCATCTCGAATGCCATTGCCGCTCAAGTATTTAACTAGGAGAGAAAAATTCTGTCTCTTTTATATGAGTTTGAAGCAGAAAAAAAAAATACTGGGTCCCTGCCACACCTTCCTCATGAGTAACTTTTGTATCAGAAGTAGTATTGCCAGCAGGAGCAGGAAGTGATATCCCTCTGTACTCAGCTCTGGTGAGGCCGTACCTCGAGTATTGCCTTCACTTTTGGGCTCCTCAGTACAAAAAAGACATCAAGGCTATGGAGCATGTACAGAGAAGGGCAACTAAGCTGGTGAGGGCTCTGGAGCACAAGTATTATAAGGAATGGTTTAGTGGAAAATATTGATGTTAAGTGGAAGGTTGAAATGGATGATCGTGGAGGTCTTTTCCATCCTTGGTGATTCTGTAATTTTATGAGTCTATGAACTTCTTGTAACCCACCACAAAAAACAAGTATACATATCAATTATAACTTTTACAGTGTTATCTCAAATGTTTTTTTCATAGGTATCATAATGTGTCATATTAATCAGGTCAAAGATCTCAAGCAGATGAAAGTCACATTGTTTGCTTGATTTATCAGATAATAGTTCAATTCTGCTGTAAGTGATCAAAGCTCATTTAGGACCTCTCTCACAGTGCTGACCCTTATATATGCAGTGGCCAACAGTGTAGTCCAGAGGTGTAAGACTTAAACAGAAAGTTAGCTATTTAATATGCCACACATAAGTATCTGCAAATGCAGTTGGCTTAAGTTAGTCAGATAAGTAATTTAGTTATAAGGAAAAATGTTCCCTTCCCCTTTCTAAATTCATAGGTAGTGAGATTTTAGAAGAACACAGACATGATATGCTTGATATATTGATGATATATCACAAATAAACCATATGTCATCTGGACACAGAAATTTACTGATCAAGGTCTTTGAGCACAAGGTTTGTATGTAAAATAGCACAATGTGTGTCCTCATTCTGATCACATTTCATTAAATTTTAACATAACATTTAGGAAGTAGCAACACGTCAGAAATAGAAGTGCAAAAATCATTTATTCCCATGAATAGATGAAATAATAGAAAATAATCTCATGGTCAGTGAACCTCAAATGTGAAAGTAGATGAAAGATGGTAACAATAAGGCCAATGAATATTAAATGAAAGAAATTATAGGGAAGAAAAAAATGAAATTAGGAAATTATTTTTTAAAGGGTATCTAATAAGTTCCGTTTAATTGCCAGCTTTTCCTAAGTAGCATTCCAGTCTTTTCAGCTTGCTCACCTCCTAATGCAGCTCAGCCTTATCCATTTTAATCTGTCCTTTAATTCATGTTCAATAGTATAGCCATCATGATAAGATTAACATAAATGTAAATAATATTTAAATTTAAGATGGAATGGAGATTTTTACTAATAAATGTAATAATCTGAATATTTATTGCATCAGTGGTTTAGGAAATGGATACTCTCAAATTTTTTTGTAATAAAAATCTCTCCAATGTCTTTAGACAAAGTATTGTGAAGTCGGTACACCTGGATATTACAGCAGCATTTCTTGTAAAGTCTACAAAGGGCAGACATGCTGTGATTCAACTGGTGAATGATGACATGAGATTGTAAATTAAGAAAAATAAAGTCAATGCAGAACTGAAACCTAGTCTGAAGAATACAGTAAATTATCCTGACATATTAAAAAAAGACAAAACACAAATGTCTACTAAGTCTGAGGTATAATTGGCACTTAAGAAACATTTGCAGTGTGCTCTTAGTGTATTAGCAGAGACCAAAGAGATACTGGGTCATTATGTAAAAATTGGTAATTAAGAGGAAGCAATTTTCCAGTTAATTTACATGTTCATTATAGATTGAATATTATTTAGTTTTCTGTGTCCTTTTTGTGTCTCGTAAACTTGACCCAAGGGATCTAAAAGTGTTAAAAGATATGTAAATTATAAAATAAGATGTATATTTAACTGACTCATTGAAACTTTATTGTGGCTAATGATTCTTCCAGCAATAATTGCATAAGGGAAAACATTTCTTTTTAAGTAAATAGTGTTCACTACCTTTTAGAGCTGCTGTCACTGGGAAAAAGAAACAGTAATGTACTGAAATGTCTATATTCTTTGATGAGCTCTCTGAGGGAATCTTGTAGCTTCAAATTAAACTGATAAATAGAAAGCGATATATCCTTCAAAATATGTTAACTGACTTGACTACAAAGAAAAATAAAGACATTCCATACAGTTATGAGAAACTGATGGCAGGCTAAGTTTCAAGAAGAAAAGAATGAGTTATTATCATAGTAGAAGTGAAATTTTCCTCACATAATGCACCAGTATGTAGGACTGTTAATGAAAGATGCCCAACTTAGCAAAGAGAACTGCCATATTAATAAACACCTAACCATTAATCACTTAGATGTAGTATAAGTCAAGATTGAAAACTTTGTGTACTCAAACACAAAGTGTGGTTTCTCTTGATAATCTCTCCGGGTTGCCCATTGAGATTGATAAAGTTCTGGTTGAAGCTGATGGGAGAATTGCCACTGAATGAAATGACATATGCCTGTATATTTTGCAAATGAACTTCTATATTCTGATTAGATGGTATTTTAATAATTGAGGGATCATCTTTATCTTTCGAAAGCTTCAAAGGTTTATTCCATATACCCAACTGTGTATTCTTGTATGAATCATTACTATCTGTTGCTTTTAATTGTGATGATAAAGTTTTAATATTCTTTTTCAGAACTAATTACTTCATTTACTAGCACAGTTCAACCACTTCCAGACTTGGCATTTTGCATAGTCTTATATGTAAAGTTAGTGAAAGGTTTGAGAAAGGAATGATTTAGTAAGCTTTGTATGCAAACAATATTTTGTCTTTCCATGTACTCCAAATTCTTACAGAGATGAATTTCAAGCCAGCTTGTGAAGAGAGGTTTAGTTAGAAAAATACCACAATTTTCATTTGTGCATTTTGACTCCGTATATTTTTTTCCATAAGCAGAGGAAAGAAAAAAAAATTACTAGCTTGCAGTTAATTATATAATACAGAAAATACATACCAACTTCAAGAAATACATTTTTTTTTTAACAATTTAGACTTTCTTCTACAAGTATTTACTAGTGCCAGGATACCTAGACTGCAAGATACATTGGTGTATCATGCACTGAAAATCTGGATGTGTGTTGACAAGGATTTGTAGGGTTTCTTCAGGACCCATGCGGATAGGTTCTTTTGCCTCATTTTTAGAGAATAATGTGCAAAGCTTTCTAATTCCTACATCTCTTTCATATATAACTAGGTATTTTTTTTTTCTTCCTTCATTTGTTTGAGTACATAATGCATACAATGGATATACAGCACTATCAGCTTAGTAATCAAATAGACTTTTTATTGCTAAGGTAATTGCTTCCTGAGCGATGTTCATAAACCTTCTTACTAGCCCTATATCCATCCATTCATGTTTCATTTCATTTCTTAGGAAGAATTACATGATATGAAGTGTTCTCAGAAGTCCAGCAAATCTAAGCTGAGTGAAATTAAGGAGGAGTGTTTTAGATCTTAAGTGTGATATTCAGACCTCATTTGAAGTCAGTGGCAGCATTTCAGTTGAAGACAGTATTTCAAAAAAAAAAGCCTTTTGAGCAGAAATTATCCTACTAACACTTCCCTCTCATGTAAATTAGCAAAGTTACAGCTCTTAGATCTCTCCTGAGTTCTCTGCAAGGAAGTATGAAGTTTGTCAGGCAAACAGATATCAAAATTTATAGGATACTTTAAAAATTTAAGCCAGTGCCCCAGATTGCATTTCAACGCTTTGAGTACTTGCAGAGCAACGTGGTGCTCAGTTTAAAATTCTTACTCTGTGAATACAGGCTTGGTGAGGAGGGAGTTGGTACCTGAAGTCGGTTCAGTTTCAATGATTTCCATCCAACATGTTGCATTAATTTTGTTTAAATATAGAAAAAAGTAGCACAGTGTCTGAATCAGAACATATCGTTCCCATATTCTTAAAAGCTGGTAGAAAAGCAAATCTCCTCGCAGAGAGTTGCTTTAATAGTGCAGTCTTAGCATGGATATGAAAAAAGCTTCAACCCTCTCATAAGACGATATTGCAGTAACCTATAAGAAATGAAAGCAGTTTAGTTTCTTGAATTCAGTTAATTTAGCGTATAGATATTTGATGTATCAGACAAAATTAACTTAAAACGATGGTACCTACAAAGTATAAATTTTACTCATTGTAATTGACCAGTGGGAAGTAAACTACTGAAAAATTAAACGTATTACATTTAAATTCAATATGAGTTAAATAGTTTGGTGTCTTGTCACTTCGGCAGGACCTTCCCAGAGGTCCTTATTTGCTTTTTGTAAGTCTATTATTTGGAGCATTCAAAATTCCAGAGCTCAAAGAAAAATCTAGTGACATATCAACATACCATAACTGCCTTCAAAGACATGGTGGAAGAATAAATAATATGAGAAAAAATCTTGTCTGATAAGTCCAGCAAAATCCATACACCAGTTGAGATACTATCCAGTGTCAGAGCATTCTAGTGAATATAGGAGAAGCCAAAAAGCAGAAACAAAAATATTCAATGATTTGTAGTAGTATGCAATCTAATTGTGAGAGCAGCTTCGATTTTGCCAGTTGCTTATGTCAAGTAGAGGTACACAGCTTTGTTAAGAAAATAGAAGACAGAGGCTCAGTTAACCATATTTCTGTGTATCTGAATTATTTCCTCACATGGGAACATGCAAACAGATTTTCAGTATATGTAGTTTTCAAAACATTGTGTTCTAAGAAGGATATGCTTAATTGAGAGCTGGATTTCTTCTTCTTCCTTTTTTTTTTTTTTTTTTTTTAAAAACTTCAACCTGTCTACAAATACAATTTTTTAGGAAGACTTCTTCTTGATTCTTAATATGTATTGAAAATCTTTTGAAAAATTGAACACAGTAAATTTTGGGAGTTCCAAAGTCAGAAGAGCATGATCCTTGCTTAGAAGATTTGGGATTTTACAAAATACAAAGGAAATCACGTATATTGAAGATGTAAAGAATCTCTTCTCTGTGTGACCAAGTATAGAAAATCTTTAAGCCTTGGAGTTTTACTACAGTAATGATGTTTTGCTTTCTGTAAAAGAGAGTGTAAATCACCCTGATGATTGTTTTGTGTAGTAATTTATATCTTTGTAAGACAGTTGCAAAGTGGATGTAAAATTTGACTGTAGCAAACTACCACATTTCCCTAGACCAGTAGCTGTGTTATGTTCTCAGTTTGGCTGTTACAAGCACAACATAATGAAGAAAAGAGAGCTGTGACAGTCACTTATATCACTCACTTTGCAGGATAAGCCCAGGAAAATAAGGCTGATGTATTTGCCTGATGTGTCATAGCATGAGTCAGGCATAATTCCCAGCAGTTTGAAGATAACTAGCCAATAGATTTAAAACATTAAAAAAAAAAAAAAAAAAAAAAAAAGGTTAAATAATCACCTTATCCATCAAAAACTTAAAATGACCCATGAAACTTAGGAATCTTTGGAAATGCTGAGAATTTAGGTAAAGTATTCTGAGATATAATGCCTATAAATTTATTGAAGTACTGTCACAAGGTCCTTAGCGTGAGTGGACTGAAATATCAGTAGGTGATTTCTGAAAAAATTAAAAAAATATCAGTGTAAAACCTACAGCTGTGTTGCCTTTAGCTGAAGCTTTGGCTGAGTTTCCTTTGTGTAAGTGTATTACTTTGATCAGGAAAGACTGAGTTTTTGTTTGTTTGTTTATTTGCTAGTTTTCCAATCAGTGTTAAAAAAAGTTCCTTCTTGAAGGAGTAAGGACTGGCAATGTGTCAAAATCTCTGTATATTGTTATGCAGCTGGCATATGTACTAGGAAAAAGAATACAAATCAAAACTGTGATGTGCTACTGCTTTCAGATAAGCTTTTCAGAGATAAGAGAATCCTGTTGCAAATAGCGTTATTTCAAAATTGTTGTAAATCATGACCAATATTCACTCTATGCTAAGAATTCAATAACATCATATACCATTTCAATGGCATTGCCTTCAAAATTGTTGTGATGCTGAGTTACTGCCTGTCAGCCCTTCAGACTAAAGATATTTTTTAATATCTCAGGTCATGTAAAGCTAAGCAGGTTAACCTAACACCATGTTGCAACATTCCCACAGAGTTAATGTGAAGCTTTAGGCCTTTTAAATTTCAACAGCATCGACTCACAAAGAGACAGTAAGGGAGAGAAACAAAGGCAGACCTTTAAACATGTCTTGATCCTTCTAGTATTTGTCAGTATGTTTTATATTTTAATGATGTACGTATTTCCTAAGATACACCTTCAAATTGCATAGATAAATATTAGAAATTTCAGTGTCAGAATTAAGCTCCCTATGGTATCTTAAGGCTTGTAGAAATACCCATTTGTTAAGTTGTCACGTTTTCAAATTACATACTTGTAACCATCATTTACTAGCAGTGCGCGCATAACTATATCCACAGCTTTGCAGGAAGAGATGTTACTCAAAGTAATGCATTTTAGGCATTTTCTTATTGTTAGAAGAGGCATTCTTTGTTCACAAGTATTTAAATTTTTGCAGAGTGATGAAGTTGAGAGAGTGGTGTTATGTGGATTAGCTGCGTAAGAACAGGTACCTCAGGAATTGTGTCCAAGATTATTCCTAGCAACTGCCCCTCTCCGATCATCAGCCATGAAGATCCAATCTGGTAAGAAACAAAGCCTTTGGGAAGCATGCAAGGTGTCAGACTAAACTCTGACTCACCTGAATTGTGAATTTATTTCATCAGGGAAGCAAAAAGAATCCACATGATCCCTTGAGCCACTGAAATTATTTCTTAAGACTGTCTGAACATACTCGTGTGTTTCCAGTGATAAGATACCTGTCTTCACATAGTGGCTGCAGAAGGCGGAATTAAGTGAAGCCTGTGTATCCAACACTGATTCAGACTGTGTCTAACCTAATCTTTATCTCTTGCCTAAACAAACATAAACAAGTGGTTCCTCAGGAGTCTGAACCTGTAATGGCTGGAGGTGAGTCAGGGCTAATACGCCATGTTTGAGATGGGATGATCCTTACAGAGGGGTCAGCTGGAGAACTCTTCTGTGCACACTCAAACACGTTAGGCTCTGAATAAGCCAATGGTGCTCACCCCAAAATAATTTTGTGAATTTGAGCCGCATTTACACATATCTAACAAACCCTCTTAGGCATAGTTTACTGAGAATCAGCTGTGCAACTGCTCACTGGATCCAGTGAGCAGCCAGATCCAGAAGACCAACTCAACTAAGTTTAGGCATCCTGGCTGAACCAAAATTGCCTCTGTCAGAGATATGAATATTACTCTTCTGAGCTCCCTGATACACTCTGTCTTAGGGTTTTCATTTTCTACTTCCTCATTGTCCCGTGGAATTGCAGTCTGTCTAATGCCTGTTCTTTTCTGATTGTGGAATAGCAGAAGTTTGGTTTCTCAGGTCTTCATTTGAAAGATTTTTTTCTCAGAGTAACATTTGTTGTCATTTATTTTGAATACACAGTTTTAAACTTATGAATCCATCATTTAGCAATTGCACTTCTAGTATGAAATGTAACTATGCATGCTGCAGGGAAAAAAGTCATTAGAGGTCTCAGCTAAGATCTCTTCATGTACCCCTCCTTTTTAGCTGGAGTTGGATAAGATCATTGTTTACCAAAATCAGAAATGAAAGGAAAGCTTATGAAATGCCAATTTGTGTAATGAACCTGTAATTCTGTTAGCATTCGATTTTATAGTGAAATAAGAGACTGAATTTCTTTTATTCAGCACTTTCCTTTATTCATTGAACTTCACTTACATTTTCCTGGAATCTATGAAAATGTAGAATTCCTTTAGTGTCATATATTCTTTTTCATGCACTTCTCACCTTCTTTCTGTATGTGACAATTCATACAAAATCTTCTTTTCTGGTCATTTTTAAATGTCTGTGAATCAGGTAGAAAATTGACCTGAAGTTTTAGCTGAGAGTTCCTCTTGAACAAATGATTTTCTAGGTGATATAATCCATCAGAGTCTTTTTTCCTTGTACCTTCATGTTAAGTAAGATGGACTTTCATGCTAAGGAAGACTTAGCCAAAGCAAAAGTCAGGAGCATAAATCAAAACTGTCCCTTGTGGACTGGAGACTTGGACCTCAGTGAAATTTTCTATCAGTTTTAAGAGAAATATGACAAAAAACCATTTCTGTTTTGAATTCTGTATGTTGGGAGTAGTCTGCTCAATGTTTATTGTTTCCACAATGAGGGATATTTTGGGCTTGAGGTTTCAGAAATACTGGAAAGCGTATGTTAGTTTAGTGTTTCTCTCTGCAAATATTCTACTCCATTAAAGTGATCCAAAAATACTTTTAAAAATAGAAGTTTGACAAATAGAAGTATATGAGGTTGCAATATTTAACTTCATTTTACTGTCATTTTTTTTAGTTAAATTATGTATCTAAGACACTTTTATGAGTATATTCACACAGTGACTTCCATGGAAAACATCAAAACTTTCAGAGCCTGTGGTAATTCATATGGATTTAATTTACTGTTTTTTTTTTTTTTTTTCCTTAGGGTAGAGTAAATTCTCTATCTCTCACCCTTTCTAAGAGCAAATATCAATGCAGTAGAATGCAGAGGACTGGAAAAAGAGTGCTGCATTCTGATCTAAAGTTTTAATAATTCCAACAGTTTTTCTATTTCAAATTTAATGATTATTTAATGATACCTCACAACTTCCCAATGTACATTTCCATGGCATATGCAGTAACTCCCTACAGCTTTTTATATTACCACTACTGGGGTAAAGAACTGTCAGTGAAAAATGCCCTTAGTATTTAGATCTCATTTGTAGAAAGAATGTGATTTTGTGAGCCATCATTACATCCTGTTTGTTTCCTTATCAGTTTTCAGTGAGTTTCTGCTACCTCTGCTTGCTTTGCATCTTCTTGGTGCAATTTGTAACTACACTGAGTTGTGATAACAATAAACTAAGTAAGATGTTCTTGAACAGTGTGAGGCTCCTCATTCTCTCTTTGGAGTTTTTGGTAATGTGAAAGGAGTTGGATCCTGATCATCTTTGATTTGGACAAACATCCAATTAAAAACAGCCTCCCATTATAAAATTAAACACTAAAAAGCAACTAGAATTTTAATTAATTTTATAAATTAATTATAAATTTGCTTTGGATGTTTCTCTAGATTTTTCCAATAGACCTTCTGAGAATATTCTGAAGAATTTACTAGAAACTGGTAAATTTAGTACACTTTTTAATGCATGTACAGAATGTGATATGCAAGTATTCAAGAATTATATAAAATTATCATTTTTAAGCATTCTATAGAAACTATAGAAGTCAAGCTATTTGAAACTCCTAGGTTTTAATTCTTTCTGGGATGCGTGTCTGTTGTAACATGCAATAGAAGTCTCCATCCTGAATAGTTTTCTTATAATTCAGGACATTCTGGATTGATTGACACGGAGAAGTAAAAGTGAGATACCATATTTAACTTACTCTAGTTATCAGAAGCTTTTCGCTACAGATGGTTGGAGTTGCTTTAGAATATCTAAATCAGCACTTCCTCCTCCTGTTTCATCTCCTTCCTCTCTCTGTTTTTCCTTCCACTTCCAGTACATCACTTTTATCCATCCATTAGTAACAGATTCTCACATAGCACTTTGATACTGAATTAAGTTCAAATGTATCCAAATGCTGTTTTAAATTGCATTTAATATTATCTGGAAATCCCAATGAAGATGAATTATCATCTTTTTATTTCTTGACAACTCATGTGAGGAAGTTTATAAGAATATGCCAGAAATCAATAGTTTCTGTAGACTGCTTTTCTGAAAGGTGTCAATGAAAAAGTTGTCTGAAACTGCAGTATCCTTCTCAGAAGTTTCATCTGGATACTGTGTTAACATAAATGCAGAGCTGAGATCATCTTACCAGATTCCTCAACTAGGGATAACTGTAACAATTAGATCAATACAATGGGAAAGGTGTTACAACAAAGGTGTGATGATGGAAAGACCAGCACAATAAAAAGGTGCTATGAAGGAAGGGAAGATTGCTCATCCATATCAGTAGATTCTAGGTTTGCAGGGGAAAGCTTCTCTTAGAGAGGTGCAGCCAGGCTCCACCCCTTCAGATCACAGAGGTGAATTGCCTTCACCTGTGCTACCAGGGCTGACCAAATCCTTTTCCCAGGTACTTAATCAGTGGTTTAGGCTGTGACTCAACAGTTCCCATACAATAACTGAAGTGTAAGAATTCTCCTTCAAATAATCTGTCTTGTGCCAATACAGCTCCCACGTTCCCTGTGCTGCCTGTTGCTGCTTTGCTGGACCTTCTTGGCTTTACCTCATTATGAGAGACTTGCGAGAGTAGCAGCAAGGCTATATTAAGCTCCACATAAGATTCCCACTATTTCTTTATTTTGCCATGCTGCAAATCTTGCAAAAATATTCCTTCTTCTGGAATTATCCCTTTGAAAAGCAGATGGCTCAGTAAATTGATTCAAACTAGACTGAATCTTAATGAAGGCTGACATTTAAAAGCAATTTATACAGACCAGTTAGTAACTTTTTGTTTGTAATAATAAATAATAGACTATAAGTTCATGAACCTGTTTACAGTGTTATCAATACTATTGTAAATTCTAACAACGTTTTTCCCATCTCATTTTCTTCCTTCTTGCACAGTTTTTAAGGAATTATGGGGCTCAATATGTAGACCTTGTTTCTGATAAGAAATCTGTATGTAACTTTGTGTAAGATGAGGATGTTTGCTATTTGGCATCACTAAGCCATTGATGTTAAGTGATGAAAAAAGAGACCTTAAGAAAAATGATTTCTCTTATGTCTGTTTGTTGTAACACATTCTATTCACTCCATGGAGGAACAAAAAATTAATAAGGAGGAAAAATCTCAGTAATTTGGAATAACTGCATGTTCTGTAATGATTTTCTGGCTAAGGTTTCTTTTCCTTTCTGCAATGAATTTTTAGAGAAATATCTAGACTGTTAAGCATGCATTTGATGAAGACCCTTTCTTAACCTATAAACATGAACACAACAATATCAAAAGATGTTTCAGATTAAGCAGAATAATTTTCCATGTGTGCTAGATAACTGCACTGCCACAGCCTGAACAACTGATTGATCACCTGAGGCAACAACTGAGTCAGCCCTGGGAACACAGGTGAAGGCAATTTAGCTGTGTGACCAGAAGGGGTGGAGCCTGACTCCAACTCTCCTAGTCCCAGTTTAGGAATTGACTGCCAGTGGGAAGGGATTTCTTTCTGGAGATCCATCCTTCTGGAGTTTTATGCCGTGAGCCTAGGGTACGGGTGAGCATTTCATTTTTGATTGTCTCTTTCCACCATGATAATCTTTATAATTATAAACCTGTAAAATACCATCCTAACCATGCTACTCTTCTAACTGTACATTTGTTAATTGTACATGCAGGAATATATATTAGTCACCGTACCCTCTTTTTACTTCTGTAATGAATTCCTGTTGTTTATGTCCATAAGGCTTGCTTATGGGTTATAACTGTAAAAACTGATTTTGAAAGCAAAAACTGAATCGTATTTATTCATTATTATATTTTGACTTTGTACTCCTCATCTCTATCCTTCTGTCCACCATATTACCTTTCTTTGATCTACCCCAGTTCAGATATTATCTGGAACAGTTGTCCCTGAGTGAAGTAGGGATTTGATGTTAATGACTTCCAAAGGTCTATATTTCCAAAAAGATGAGGCTGAGCTCTCAGAGATGCTAGTTCTCAAATGGAACAAATGGATCCGTCAGCTGTGTTCTGTATTCCTTGTGTGAAGTCAAGGAGGACTTTAGCATGTAGAGATTAAATCCTTTTTAGAAGAGTTGCTGTGACACTGAGAAATGATTTGCTGTTTTATAGTAGGTTAGGGTGGAGGAGGGTCAAAATTCTTTGCAGTTAATTTATAAGGTCTTATGCAGTTCACCTGGCAATGACTTAGAAAAAGAGTCTTTTACAATATAGATATCGCTAGATAGCTATGATTTTTTTGTTGATGTGATCTTGTAATGCAGCCTTGTAAATGAGTTCTCCCTCATTCCTAAAGAGGTTATTTCAGAGCAGAATTTACATTTACGGTATTGATTAAAGAAATAGTTGCCAAATATATCTGGATAATAGTTTCATGAAAAACAGCTACTTTATAATTTATAATGCTTTATAATTCCCACATAACACAAAGTGTGTACTTGGTCCTTCAAAGGGAAGTCGTTGTGGGGAGAAATGGAATGCCAGAGTAGGTGAACAAAGCTTGTAATAATTACAGTGTAAAAGAATGCAGTGAAGCACTGTAAGGTCTCTGGCCTTTTGTTAATGCTTTTCAAAGCTGAGATTTTCTGAGACTTCTGTGGCCATTATTGCTTCAATCTTAACACGAAGGGCTCAATAACATTTTACCCAAATCCTGCTTTTTAAATATTACAAGATGACATAATATCTGTGGAGACAGATTTCAAATTGTCATGTAAATTTCAGGAGCATTAGCTTTCGAAGTTTATTACTGCTTTCTAATATTCATTGCTCTTAAGCTTCTTATTTACAGAGGCAGTCTATCTATTTTGAATGACTGTGGTAAATGGAGAGATTAATATAACATTTCCTATAAATTCTCTTTACTTGGAGCCAATGACAAGCTAGGCTTTGTTATTTATTTTATTGCTTTTGTTTGTGTGTGTGTATGTATTTTATTTTCAGTAAGTAAAAGCACTTGCAAGGCAGAATTGTTACACTTGTCCCAGGCCGTAAGGAATCCCTTTAAAGTAATCTCAAATATACACAGTTTTTACCAATATTATCTTGGTGAGACTCTAGTCCACTTTTCTAATTCTTCTGCCTTTCCTTCCTCCACCTCATCCCCCTTTCTTCTCCCTTTCCTTCATTCCCATCCTTCTCCTTTCTTCCTTCCTTTCTCCTTCCTTGCTTTCCTTCTTTTCTCCTTCCTGCCTTAGGAACGTGTCAAATGTCATCAGAGAACCGTTCCTTTAAGGATTCTCACTTCCAAAACTGCAGAGAATTCTGCTAGCACTGTGCTTGGAAGTCTTACTGCTTTAAACGTACTCTGTCCTGACATTTAACTGAATTTTTCTTTTTTTAATCTGTAGCCTGTAAATGATTCTGAGATGCTATCTTTTGAGTAATGCATGAGAGGGATGCTCTATTCAAACATAAGTTTATTCTAAGTCAGAGGAACTACTGTTCAGGAAATAGATATTTTTATATAACACAAATGCTGCAACAATGGTTGTACAGATAAAAATGTTCGTACTAGCTGACCAAGAAGGACAAGTATTCTGTTATTTAATAACTGTGACAAAGAATAATAAATACCACAAAGCATGCAGCATAGTGAGGAAATTACATGAAAGTGAGATAAGAAAAAGAACATCTTTTCCTGTTAGTTCATATTTACTTAAATTTTTATCTCTGACCTCTCCATAAAGCAGGATTTTCATTGTTCAGTGTCCCTGAAGAGAGATATTCCACTCTTTCAAATAAGAATAGAAGCAATGAAGCAAACATGAATTCAGCCACACAAATCTAGTGACAGTGAGCTGGCTCAACCAACGGAAGACATTTTGCTGTGATCTGCAGAACTTGAATACCTAGCAGCTAGGAAGTGCAATAGGCTGACCTTCACTGACAGCACCAATCGTACTTTTCATACCCTTTAAGAAAGCTAGGATTGTTTTTAATCAGCCTTCAGGAAGCTTCACACAGTGGCTGTCAGAAGTAGAAGGAATTCTGTGATCCAGATATTTACACTTACATTATTTGCATTCATGGTAAATATTTTGGTCATCTACGTTAGGAATCTCAGGACATTGAAAAATTAGAAATAATACTGCCTTGGAAGAATGATTCCTACATGTCAATCCCGTACTCAACTTTTTTCTCCATAAATTTGTCTTTTAATATCTATTCTTGAGTTATTTGTAATATCTTATACAATTGTCAAACAAGAAGTTGCAGTGTCAAAAAAGATTTAAGGAGAACCAAAGCATTTTCAGCAACCAATGCTGAATCTTGAAGTTATGTTGCCTTACTTTTCAGTTAGCAAGTATTTCACTCAGTTTCTTGTGGGAGGCCTGCTAAAGTTTGAGGCTCTGTTGAAATTGTTCCTTTAGAAAATCATGAGGAAGGCCAACTTTGGATTTCTTCAATTTTGATTGCTAATGAAGATTTTAGTTAGCAAAAGCAGAGTGGGAGTCTTCCAGAGAAGTCACACAAACATTTTTGATTAAGATAGAATTGTACCACATGCATGCTTCCTCTACGGCTGCAAATTACAGTAAGCAGTGTGGGGAATCAGAGAAGCTCTAAAATAAAATTATAATTAGGTAAAACAATTTTATATTTTATTAACTTTCTTTAGCTTCTGATAGATTGGTTGGAGTACTTCCTATTCTGAGATGCTCATGCTAAGCACACAGCCTACTTTCAGAGTGGCACAGGATACCTTCCTGCTCCTCACAGGGACACCATTTGCAGTGGCTTGGTGACAATATGAGACACCACTTACGTTATTTCCAAGAATGGGAGGAATCTACTTGGATGTCCTGGGTTAGGTAGCCAAAATGAAGATTTCCATTTTGCTTCACAAGAAACAGTCAGTCTTGATGATTTAAGACAAGTTGATAGTGATAGGACAAGAGGGGATGCTTTTAAACTAAGATGGGAGGTGTAGGTTAGATATTAGGAGGAAGTTTTTCTCATAAAGGGTGGTCAGAGAGGTTGTGGATGCCCCATCCCTGGGGGCATTCAAGGCCAGGCTGGATGTGGTTCTGGGCAGCCTGGTCTAGTGGTTGGCAACCCTGTACATAGCAGGGGGTTGAAACTAGATGATCATTGTGATCCTTTTCGACCTAGGCTATTCTATGAAGACAGTCATTTGGAAGATGCTGCCTATGCTCATTTTTTTTGTCCTCATATGTAATAATTTTGTACTTCTACTTAAATGGTTCAGCATAAAATGCATTGTATTGCTTTCATTTTGTAATAATGTATGTCACTATGTTTTAGTCCACCGTAGTTAATGTTTTTGGTGTAGAACTTTCCAATTTGTCTCTGTGTGTATGTGTTGTTTCCTTTTGTCAACAGTGTATCATAGTTTCATGCATTGCATCAACCTCGATATGCTACAGATGAATAGAATGAAAAATTTGTTTTCCAAAGTATTAGTAAAAACTTATTTCCCCAGAATAGTGGAGGCCAGAGAGCTGGCAGGCAGACTTTTCAAAGCTGGTGCACAGTTTCCGTTCAATAATTATTTTCATTCTCGCAGTGTACATTCTCAGCAGCAAGTGGAGCATCCAAACTGTAGTCCATGTCTGGAATCGCATTAAAAGGGAAGGTGAAAGAACTCTTTACCTACGCTGATTTTTCTTCCTGCTGTAAAGTTCCACATTCACATTGCTGAAAATAATTAGGAAATCAGGTTGAGGACCCCTGTGGCCTTTTGATTCAGTAGCTTGCTGAAATAATAATTGTAACAATACAGTGCAATAATTTGCCTGATGCAATGAAGTTTCAAGTCCTTGATCTGTGGCCATGATTCAGTAAAATTAAAAACCAATGCAATGTTCCACTGTGTTAGTGTGCAGTGGCGTGTACTGACAAGGCATCTCTAACAAGTGCTGTTGGTTTCATTTACAGACCTGCCAATAGTGGCTAGCAGTTGCCTATGAAAAGCCATTATACACTGGCCCATAAAGCAACACAAAATTTTCATTATGTTTCACTTAAAAAGTGCTTGTTTTGCAGGATAGAGGCCATGTCAATAAAATGGATTGGGTGTCACTTAAACCAAGTGACGTGCTAATCTCCTGGAGCTCTTGTGTCCATAATCTCTACAGGACACAAGTCAGTTTAGAAGCATGAGCTGTTCTCGCAGGTAGTGACTATTGAGCTCTTTAATGTAAATTCAAAGGCAAAGCTTATCAGTGTGTTTCAGAAATTGCTTCAGTGTGGTTGCTGTCTATAGGAAAAAAATCCCCACACTTCCCCCAAAATCCCTGGGCAACTTCCAAGCTTTCACTGTGCCTGCAAGCACCTTTTAATTATAAAGAAATTGGTTTTGGTGATATGTGCCCTGTGACCAATTGGATTAGAGGCATTTCTTCTGGCTATTATTAAGCTAACTTGACTATTGCCCTTGTGTAGCTAAGCATGATCAAAATATAAAGTATGGGGAAGCATCTCAATTATGAACCATAGTACGGTGCTCCTGCAGACTAAATTCTTCTGTTCATTAGGAAAAAAAAGCTTCAATGACTAGTAATGCTATCAAGAAAAGGCAGAATAATAGGCGCAGGATCAAGGATACTGTAGTTCATCCACATGAGTTACAAAGGCTACCGAATGACTCCGACTGGCTTTTTAACATTTCTGTAGGCTGCTTATTATTAGACAATTGGTAGGGCCGTTGAAATCCATGGACGGTCTCTGACTCCTTGTAATGATCTGAAGACAAAAAGTAAGGTCTCCTTGGATGACTGTAATTATCTGCCAAACGTTATTATGAGATACTGAAATGCGTTTTTTCCGTTGTACATTTATTCTGTATTTGGGTTTATCCTGTTCCTCTGCTAAATAACAACACATCTCATACTAGCTATAAATTAAGGTGGTTACTTTTGTTCATTTGAGTTGTAGCAAGGTTTTCACTGGAGAGGTGATCTGTGAATCAAAACCGGTTCATCGGAGTTTGTAAGCAGTAGTTTAAAACAAACAAACAAAAAAAGCTGGGAGCAGAAAGCTCATCTGTATTTCTGAATTTCTGACATTCTGATCTATCTCATTCTGAAGTCATGAACTGCCAAAAGTAAATGGATGGGCTCCATTTGTTCCTCTGCTGTCATTGTTTACGGAGAGTAATGCAAAACGCAGCCTTTCTGGCTGGCTGTGGCTATATTTAGTGTGAATTAATTGATAACAGGGAACCAACTCTTCAAAATGTTTATACTTCTCATACGTAGCATGAGGAGGGGTGAAAAGGAGGAGTCAAAACAAAGGAGTCTTAGGAGATCTGAAATGTCATCATGGATGGAGCTTTTTTGTTTGTTAGGAGTTAATCATAAACAACAACATGAGAACGTGCTCCAACTAAAATAATTTATTATGAAAATGAAGTATTAGAATAAGGAACCAGAGTTAATCTTCATCAGTCTGATCTATCTGTCAGACTGATAGATTTCCACGTAATGATTGAAAAAGTTTACTGATTTGTAAAACAGACAATATCACTGCTTCTGTTACCACTTTACACTTCTTTGAATGGTGTGGATATTTTATCAACTGTTTTGAGGCATTGAAGTTGGTAGGATTTTTGCTGTGCTCTCTCTCTCTCTCTCAAAAAAAAAAAAGAAAAAAATATATATCTGTGCAGTTATTGAGTGCTGCAGACACTTAGCCATCATTTCTGCCTTTCCTAAAAACTAAAACCTGTTTTCTAATTCCTATATTAGAATTGATCGCAGTCAATTTGTACTCATCTGCTTGGACCATATTTTATTTCTTTATTGTGTGTAAGCACTCCATTCACTAGCCCTTCTCTGCTAAGACTACAGTGAGCAAACTTAATTCCTCTTTAGCCATTTTTTCTACATAAAACACCGTGGTTTAAGGAGACTCTTGTTTCCTTTGGTCACTTTGACAGACCTTATCATTTGATCTAAGATAAACTCTTTTAAGTTGTAAAGGTGGCTTTTATTAGAAGTATGAACAAAATTAAGATTTAAGGTCTCATCAGTTAAATAGCTGTATTACCATTTGTCAGTTTTTTTTTTTCTGGAAATACCTCGTTATATGTTTGCATTTGTCTTTTGCATGAGTACATTACAAATTATCTAAAAATCAGTCCTATACATAGGATCTTAAATTTTTCTGTGATACACTAGGAGACTTATATTTTTGTATTCCATTTGAAGTGAGAATAGAAACAAATTGTTGTTAGTTGCTTGTAAAATTTTGCACTTTGTAATACCTCATTTCATCTCATACCTGAGCCCCTTCCTCAATGCCGTCTGTTTTCCTCCATTATATTTCCATATCTCCCGCTGTTATTGATTCAGTTCAATATTTTATTATGAAAAAATGCAATTAGTATTCAACATTTTTGTGCCAAGTTTAGCTGTAAAATTATTAAGTAAGATTGATCCTAAAAGAAAATTTGGAGAACTCTGCTATTGATCTTGTTCCAGTACAGCTGTTTGTTCAGGATGACCTGTCATTATCTGTTCTCTAGTGAGGTCCTTTGGCATTTGATATTTCCTGTACTCATCCCCATCTTTTCCATTTATAGAACAAGTTCTTGCTATATTAAATATTTTACTGAAATTAAATAGTTTACCTCATGACATTCCATTTGTTCTAAGGGGCTGCTGATCTCAAATCTGGCAGCGCATTATGGTATGATTACTCCAGGTAATCCCATATGAAACTAATTTTGAGGTCCTCCTTTATCTCATTTTCTGTTAATTGCCACGTCTTCGGTAATTCTTGCATTCAAAATAGTGATCCAACATTTTCTGTTATGACTTTGCCGAGCTCTCGTTGAGGAGTCTTTTCCATGTGATTTTTACACAAAATGGATTCAAGCCCTTTTTTTTTCCCCCCTTTATTGCGCTATAGAAGAGCATGTGAGCAGGGTATCAGTTATATCATCATCAGGAGAGGGGGTGTGGATTTCTGTTGAAAATCCCATGCCTCAAGCACCAGACCATCACCAACAGAGGAATGGCTGTATTTTTTGGAACATGAGTTCATCCACTTAATCTGTAGCACCATGAATTAAAGTAATTATACCATTAGTGACATCCTTTCACTTAAGTCAAATGTCTTCCCTCATCTTGCTGATAGAAAGTGAATAATTCCTACAGAGATACAAGTCAGAGTTTCTTCTCAACTTCGATTAAGTAGGACTTAGTAAGTATTCACTTTGATGAGAACAAGTAGAGTGCTCTGCACTTTTTTTTTTTTAGCCACATCTCCTTTTTGAAAATGGTTGATGCATATCCTTCTGCATGTATGACTAAGAGAGTGAGGAGTTAATGGCTCAGCGTAACAAGGTGCTCTGTGCCAGCTGTAATGAATTGGCTTAAATATTAGCAGTATAAAGTAATTTAAGATTGAATTTTACAGCTCATATTTTTACTGTTAGCATTACCCACTATTACAAGATATCTCTATCTCATATTTCACACCATTTAGGACTAACTGATTGTCACTGAAATCTCTTCCTCTTGGCCCAAAGAGATGTCATATGTGAGAAGCTAAAAGGAAGGATAAATACGTTTAGAAACTTGAACTAGAACTGTCTTCAGTTGAATATATTTTTAATCATCTTATTTGGCAACTGTTAAATTATCCAAATCATATCCTGTTTCTAACATTCTCCTATTGCAACATGAAACAGTTCGTTCACAGATGTCTCAATGTTTCAGCATTCTTTTGGGGTGTCAGGAGAAATATGTCTTAAAATAGTAATACTTCTGCTTTATGATCTTTGCCTTTTACTTCTGAGTTAGTGAACTAGAAAGTAGCAAATGATAATGTTGATCCATGTGAACTCTACAAAAAGTATATATTGACCATAAATCAACTTGTACTGAGGTAATTTTACTCCTTTTGTCATTTGTATTCATTGAGGCACACAAAGGTACACATCATGTTAATAAAATAATTTTATATAGTAGTATTTTTAATGCATTATTATCGTTGAAAAAAATTGCTAAATCTACGTTTATCTGAACATCTCATTTAGTGAGAAGACTCAGAAAAATATCTCCACAAATGACTTTTTTTGAAATCCCACATTTCCTCTTCAGAACCACAATTTCTACTTATGGATCTAATTTAAAAAATGGGAAGAACTGATCCAGATTAAAATTAGGTCCAAAAAAAAGGTTTTCTTCACTATAGCTAGGACCTGCAGGTAGTTGCATAGCATGGAAGTGTGGAAGCTGGAGAGATTGGTAAGGAGGTGAGATAAAAAGAAAGGCTGTTGAAGGAAGAACTGCTCCTGTTTTACTTTGTTTTCATAATGGACTATAAAATAAATGCAAGATGCTGCCAGAAAAGCAACAAAATAATGCATTTACTTACAAAAGTGTTGGGTTTTGGTTTTTTTTGTTTGTTTTTCTGCAGTGGAAAAGCAGTGCTTGGAAATAGAATTTAAATGAAAAGTGAAAAGAAGTCAATTTTTTTTTTTTTTTTTTTTCAGAAAACTTTAAAAGTACAGGTTTGCTTTTGCGTAGGAGAGGAGTTCTGGCACTGACATTCGTCTCTAGAGTGTTCAGATTTTAACATATTCCTGCAGCCTTCAAACTGATGTTCAACAATTGAAAAATATGTTCTGCCTTTGAATGAAAATTAGTCCTGACTGTTGCTGTTGGCTTGGATTTACTGTCCTTCTACACCTGTTTTTAGGCAGTGAAAACCACAGCCAGATTGGGAAGCCCTTAGTGTATTTGGACAGAGGGACAAATAGACAGAAATACCTTGAGGCGCAAATAATGAAAAACAAAAGCCTGCTTGGAAGAGAAAAATCTAAAGGAAAGTTGGTTTACCAAGTGGCATTGTAATCTTTTAATGGCTGTGCAAAGTTTAAAGTGATACAGGGTCAATGTGCTATGAAGATGAATTAGTACAGGTACACGAAGCAATTATGCAAATAATCATGCTATAGAAACAGCCAACACTTAAACACTGAAATAAAAGCATTTATCTATACACTGAAGCTTTTCAATGTCACCTTTGTGAGGACTACTCTGAAACTTTCCTTCTAAATTTTACTGCGTCTTTCTGCATGCAACAGTTCTTTGATTTAGACTTTCTCTTCCGGTGGTGTGTTATCCAGCAGAGGCCAAACTGTCACCATCAGAGGGATGATCCTATTCTGATTGCTTGCTCATGTGAAATCTTACTCCGTCCTTCCAGTGGCTTTGTGGGCTCTCATAAACTACTTTTTCCCTCTGATATTCGATGATATAATTGCATAACTGTGCTCTTGAAATTGTCCTTTCATCCCCCCCCATCCTCTCTTCTTCCTCTCACCCCCCCCCCCCCCCACCTTTCTCTTAACAAAAATATAAAAGAAATGGGCTTTTATGGGTTTCACTATAAATCAAAGTCTTAAAATACTCTAAAAGCAATGAAAAAAAGCCAGCAGTATTTTTTTGTGGATTGAGACTAAACTGAGTGAACTATTCTTTTTTCAGATGGTACCAAATGCTTTTTTCAAGATAGACTGCTGCAGGCTGTATTTTTTTGCATGCATATACTAGGTCATGGAGCCTGAGTTGTATTCTTTAAAGCAAAAATGGAAAATATCTGTTATTTATTTGTTTATTTGTTACAATCATATTTGCAAATCATTTTATCTTAAATACATTTATTTGCTTCAGAAATAAGCAAAAGATGGAGTGAACTGGTTTTTAGACACTCAGGTGTTTATTGTGGAGACACAGAAAACACTTTTTCCAGATTACTAAAAAGGCAGCTATGAGGCAAAACATCAGCACTTGTGTTTTGTTGAGTCTTTACAGAATGTGGAACAACTAAGGTGAAAATAAAACAACCTACAATCCTTTTACAGTGATCTGAGAGCAAATGTGCAGTCATGCAAACCTTATGTGCCACCTCAAATGGTAATCCATGGTTTGCATTTACTGTGCATAAGGAACTGGCTGTAAGGTTTTTAAATTAACTGCCTAGTTAATGTTAATTATTTCTTGTACTTATGTTTAGATAGCAGTGAAACTGGTGAAATGTATCTTTAAGTATGTCTGACCTGAGTCAGCTGAAGTCATTGTGCTCTGCTAACTTGTGTCTTAAGATAAGGGAGCAGGATCCTGCTGACATTCTGGCTCTGAAGAGTCTTTGATCAGTGCGCATGTGCATAAACTCTATCAGTTCTCTTTGAGAAAACATCAGTGTTTCATTCAAATATCAGGGAATCCATTCTGAATTGACTAGTTGGATTGGTTTGGTGAATTCAGTCAGCTCTCTTCAACTAGCACATTTGTGGTAGCTTATCACGCTCCTTGAAGAAACAAGGAATTGTGCATCACAGTGCTTGAAATCTAGGCTCAATTCTTCTTCTAAGGAGCAGTATATGGGAAAGGCAGTCTAGAGAAAGATGTATTTTTCAAAGCAGCCAAAAGATTTCATGTCCCTGTCTGCATCTACTATAAAAGAAAGATGTCCTTTTCTAGCTCCTAACTACCTGTTCTGGGAATTGCCTCAGTTTCTTACTGCAGTAATGGTCACCTGCATGTCTGCAGACCCAGGATGGGTGATGATTTTTCACTGCACAACACAGCTGATAGCAGATTTCTTAGCAAGGATACCACACAAAAAGGATGAGGGCTCAGGAATCTGTTCTCTCTCAATTTATGTATCATAAACTAGTGGATTGATGGTTGCCTGTGTTTATTTGGAGGGGATGTGTAGGTAGTAACGTCAGTATCAGACTAATCATCATCACTTACTTAAACCCTAAAGTCAGGGAGTTTTAGAAATGGATATGGATTCTTGGCTTGCAAATCTTCTATTCAATAAGACCACTGTACCAGCAGTCTTGCCATTTTGTCTTCAGCTCACATATTGTAGACACACCATCTTCCAGACTGCTTTGGGTAATCCTATGTTACATCTGCTTCTTAATACACTGTGAAACACATTGGTAACTTTATCCTCAGCTCTTCCATCTCCTGCTCCTTACATCACAGTTGCCCAATTCATCTAAGCTAGAAATCTACCAGCATAAATGTGTAAATCTTTATTTCTATCAATTGCATCAGTGCAGATAGATAACAGTGGATATATTCACAGTGTGAAGAGTTTAATTATAGTTTTCCTTCTACTATCTGACAGGACCAGAGAGCATGAAAAACACAGAATAGTTCAAAGCAGAAGATGTTTGCATATATCTTAAAAATTTAAATACAGCATTTAAATTAATTTATTTCCCCCAAAAGATGTGGTACTATTACTAAAAGCAGTTATTCCCCTTCTATCCACTCACCAGTTGATGAAATCATTACATGGTAAAAAAAAACTGCTATGGAGAGCTTTTTTAAAGCACAGTCTTAGTACCCATAAAAGGTAGTGCAGAGTACTGATAATCGTGTTTGGATTTAAACACAACAGTTCATGATATCTGAGGGCTAATAAAGCTTTTTGGAATCTTTGTAATCAAAAATTCTGGACTGATCTTGGAAATGTGGTGGCAAATAAAGCTGTGGCTGGAGAACACTAAGCACGGAAGAATGAAACTATAAACAGAGCTATTACTAATTTTTACAGTTTTCCTAATATGGGTTGTTGCATAGAATATTTCTTCAGCTGCCAAGATGATATAACCACACACAGCCGCAGTTTCAAAGAGTACTTTTTGAGGGCTCAGTATGGTGCATGTTCCTTCTTACGTTGTGTCTGTTCCTTTCTCACTATGTAAATATCTTCTAACAGCTCTTCTTTCCTCCTACCCTTCCAACAGTGACCTTTGTAATGTGAAAACAGGCATAAGCCTGTTTTGATGAAGCTAAAATAACCCACCTCAAAATTGAACATCTGCAACCTAACCCTGGGATTGAAATTCATCTCAGATGTGCAGTGAATTTTGATTGCTCATATTCTGTGTGCTTTCTTTTGTTTTGTTTTACTGCTGTTAGGGCAGGCACTCGAGCTTTTATATGCAAATGGCAACCAAGATGGCAAGGAGAAGAAGCCTTATTCTTCTTGCCTTTCTCAGTGAACAGCTACAGCTGCATTTACTGCACAAGTTTCTTCAGGTGAATAACACCAGGAATTAGGTGTTGAGGCAGAAGCAGTAGGGAACAACACAAGCACTTTTCCACAAAGCCTCCCAGCTGTTTTGACCATAAGATTTGCAATGCTCTGTTTAAGTTCTGTACCCATAAACTTCTGCTGCCCTTAGCAGAGGCATTTTGATGCACAACACCTGTAATAATAACACATTTAGGTGCATTTAATCTGCTTTATTTGTTCTCAGATACCTAGAGTTGTTCTTTGCAGGTTAAAAGAGACTTTTTCAGGTCTGCTACTTGTAGGTAGATGCAAAGAATCAGAGTGAATTCACAGAACACAATTACAGAGTAATTTGTATATAGTAGTGCAAAATTCAAATGATTTGTAGTCACAGCGAGAAGAAATAGAGGCTTTAAAAACAAACAAACAAAAAAAAAAAACCAACACAGCTTAGGAAACACTGTTGCTGAAGCCCTTTGTATATATGAGCTACAGTGCATTATTCACCTGCGTTCTGCTTTATTCTCAGTCTTCTCCCTTTCCATCCAAGGATAAGTTTTACATTGGGTATGTGGTTTATATTGTGCTGTATACTCTTCTTGCCTCCTGATCACCTCTTGCTTAGTTCTAGACAACTACAGCCACCACATTTTTCAAGAACCCCAATCAAGCTCCTTGTGCAAGCATCTGAACTTGTTTTATTTTCTCAAAGAGGTCATTATGTGTAGTTGGAAGAAACTGACATAGTTGCAATCAGAGTAAGTCTTAAGGTTAAATCATGCATTTAAAAGGTTCTGTACTGAGTATATACTAAATAGTAATTTTGACAAGCTTAGAGAAAACAGTATTTCTAGAGCTCGCATAGACTGAAAGTGAACTTAATAGTGGCTGACCATCCCCTCTCATACATAAGGACATTAGAAGATTTGTGCGTGGTGATAGCATCAGATGGGTAGTGCATCATTTTAACACAGGCCAATATATCACGTTTGTCTCCAGACACGTTTCTGAGCATCAGCATCTGAACAGAATTGCTATGTAATCTTTAATCTGTCCTTGCACACCCTTCCCTGGCTGTGGCAATATTAAGAGAAACAGGCAGCCACAGTATGAAGGTGGACCTTTGTCATCATTGTTTTGCCATGGAATCGCCCTGGGGAATAGAAAAGGATGAGCTACTGCTGCTGTCTGGCTCCACTCTTGAACCTCCCCTCCTTGCAGGAGCTGCAAGCTATTTGGATCCCAATGGGGAGCTATTGAATGATGCTTTGAATGTGAGCAATCGCTGCCTTGCAGTGGCGAGGGTCCACAGCATGCATTGAGTTCCTTCTGGGCATGGCTTCAAGCAACCACAGTCACACATTTGGGAAAAGATCTTTTGCTGGAGATCTTACCTCAGATTTATTATTTCTGCTGAATTTTGGCCAATGAGTTGAAATTCCCACTGGGAGGTAGGAGGAAAATAAGTGGAAAGATATAGAAAACAGAAAGGATGAAGGACAGAATAAGTTGAGCAACAACCAGTGTATTCAGAACTAAAAATGAGAAATCAATCATCCATGCCTAAAACTTAACAGGATTATTTTAAACTGTGGCTGACTGTGCATATAAGACAGTCAGGAAGCACAATAGCAGTCTCTTAAGTACCAATTAGTGAACAATGGAAAGTGCAGGCCCAGTGAGGTGAAAAATCATGTATAATTTTTGTGTGTGTGACACAGGTGTTTCTCTTTTGGAAACAAATCCATTTTGTGGGGAACAGAGAGAGAAATACGCAGGATGTAACCGGAAGCTGGAGGCCCACAATGATGTCGACAAGCTTCATTGTCTTAAAAAGAGACTGTTTCTCCAGAATGTCTTATTTTAGAGTTTTCTGGGAGGAGGAGAAGCACATATTAGTTAACTGCTTTAAAGATGTAATGCCTTTACGTTTGGAAATGGTTCCCTCACAAAATGTAAATACCCCAACTTTTAGCAAAGCAGCTCTCTGTAATTCAAATGTGCAAAACAATCCTAAAATTTCTGCTGACCGTTTATTAGGAAGAATTTGTACTGTGAGATCTGAGAAAGTTGTAGTATGACTGCACACATTTACACATTCAAGGAGGCTATTATGTTTCTTCCTTGAGAGAAGCTTATAAAAATGCAGAAGGGTGCTTTCATTCAGAAGTATACTGTCACATACTAGGCGGGTTCTTTTTTTTATGTTTCTTTTCCTTTTAGCTAAGAACTGCAGTCCCAAGTCTTAATTGTACTGAATATAAAGATAAAGCCACTGTCATAGACTCCACTTAAGAAATTGGACTTGCATTTCAGAGATTAAAAATATAAAGAAGAGATGCTCATTTATCAATTGAGTGGTGATAGTGCCTGTACGTAGTGCTGTCTTCAGGCTGTTCCTTTCTGACCTGGCTCAGCCGAGGGAGTTCTCACACATCTTTACATTGTCCTGAGATCTGACTTAACACTCCTGTCTTTCCTATGCACTTCCTCAATTTAAATAATAACATATAGTAAATTAGGTGTCAGTGTATTTGGCAGGACATTTTTAAAGAGGGGAAAATAATGATTTGCTGCAGGATGGGTAAATGGTGATTAGGTCATGCAAGGAATATCACAAAGCCAAGGGGTTCATTCCACAGCAAAAAGCAGCAGGAGCTGCATTGCTATCTGCAATCTGCACAGAATCATAAACAGAAGATCCAGTAAGTGCAGATCCAAAACCAGGCGCCTTAAAATGTACTGCCTTATATGGATATAATGCTATTTTGTCCTACATCCTATATTTTTTTTTTTCCTGGTAAGCTTTTTATTTTTTTTAATTACTGCAGAGTGCAAATTAAACATATGTTCCTATGTGAGCATATACGTCTGCATTTTTTTCTGTCTGAAATTTTCTGGAAATGTTGAGCAAGAATGTGGAGACAAAGTGAAAACAAAGTTGTATTGTAAACTGCTGTTTGATGACTGACTAGCAAAAGAAATTCACAGAAATGCTGTGGATAAACACAGTGCTGCATTTGTGTAGTTTAAAACGATGCTCAAAGACAACAATGATGATCAGGCCATAAGTGGCTTATAGGAAAGGAGGTAGGTACAAGGCAAGAAAAAGATTAAGAGATTATTGTTAATGTTGCTAGTATGATGGACATTCAATTCTTCTTTTAATCTTTGTCAGTGGAAACATCCATTTTGATAAAACAAACTGTTTTGAAAGAACTCTGAGATGTCTTCACATTCTTCATTGTTAAAATAGACAAGAGAGGAGGCTATCTGTAACTTAATATTTCTGTGATATAGAGGGAAAGGGACAGGTTTCTGGATTATTCTTTTTTCAAGACTAAATATATATACATAAATGAAATACTTCATAACTCTTGTTATGAAAATGAAAAATCAAAAACAAATCACTTTCCTCTTTTTAAAGAATAGGCTAGAATAGCAAGAATTATAGTTAGTGGTTGCCCTCATTTTAGGCTTGAAGCAGACTGTGATAGAAACTACATCGTGAAATAAATTATTCTTTTTTAATTACTTGCAGTAGAAGTTATACCTTTATCTATAAAATCAAAGTAACTGATAGATAAGAGGAATGTTGACGTATTTAGTGGCTAAATTGACTTACACCTTCAATTCATGAAACATAGAAGAGGATTTGATCATCTGTTACTACAGTGTAGGAGTATGAAAAGCTCCGACACACTGACAGATTGCATGCAACATCATGCTTCTTCTCCAGGGAAAACACTGGTTCTTATTTTGAAAGGTTCAGACACTACTCAAATATGAGTATCTATAAAATGCTCATTAGGGACAATAAAAATCATTCTCTATGACAGCAGTGTTATTAAGTATCATCAGAACTTTGATTAATTTTCATTCTTGTTTGGGAATTTGTCACTTGAAGAGATGCTGTAGTCAGAGCTCACTTGTCTTTTGGGCTTTTGCTCTTATTTTGAGCAGAAGAGATTTTTGGACAGGGCTATCTGGAACTTGTAATTGTTCAAGCTTGTATTATGCATAGCACTGGGAACAAGAAAACAAACACACCATCCCAAAATGGACCCAGGCAGTCATCTAAGCCAGAGCCTGGGCTTTAAGAGTGGCCAGGAGCTGAATGCAGAAGAGGAGAACAGGACAAATGTAGAGAGAGATTGCTGTGGTTATGCTTTTCAGTTTCTGGTAATTTCCTTTATAAAACTCATCAGTTAAAGAGATATTGTTATTTGATGGTGGTATGTAGCCCGTTATTTTAGGGTAAGGAGAGACCAGAAGGAAATCTGTTAGGGTATGACTTTTTTTTTTCCCCCTCTGATGAATGTTTCTCATTTGTAGAATACTTACGCATATTATTTTGAAAAAGCATGTGGCTGTCTCTAGAAAATGGTAGAAGAATCCCTAAGAGTGTTAATATATCATGAATCTCTTAGCTTTTTGGATGATCACCTAAAGTAAATGGAAGTAAGAAGAATTACTGTCTTAATTGTTAATTATACACTGCCTCACAGGAGTTTTCTGCAGAATTGCTGTAACTTCATCCCCCCCACAGTCGCAATTGCATTCATTACTAAGTCTGTTAAGGTCAGATTATATGGCTTCTATTTGCTCCAAATATTTCACATACAGTTCTACTGAATAAAGTAGAAACATTTTAACATTTTCAATATAACACTAAACAGAAAAAAAGTTATCTAGATTTTTTTTTTTAAAGTACCATCATTTTAGGAAAAAAAAAAAATGTACATAGAGAATTTCAAGAAAAAAAGGTACTACTTTTGCCCAAGCTCTCTCATTCTTCTTACCCTAGTCCCCATCCTACAGAGATTTTATAGATCTGCTGTTTATAAGTAAATGCAGGTGTAAATAATATGGAAACAAATTAAATGAATCATGTCTGTAAAATGAAGTTAAATAAGACAATGCTAGTCAAACTGAATACCAACTAATAAAACATATACAATACTTATTTAATTAGATTGAAATATTGGTTAAAATCTTTATGAATTATTTAACGTATTGATTTAGTTATAAGCAAAGAGAAATGTGTATGTCTTGGCTGAATGCATATTTAATTTCAATCAGATAGGATATCTAGAGAAGAGACAATTCAAAAATTAATGAGGATTAAGGAACAGAACAAATGAAGGCTTGGGCTACCTAAATAAATTTAGATAGAATTAGGTGGAATGTGAGTGTGTATGTACATCCAAAATTCTGAGAAGGGGAAGCGAGGAGATAAAGGGAAGGAGAAGAGAGTCTTCTAACAGAACGTTTGTCAAGAATAAAGCCAGAGAGCTCCGATCTATTTGATACAGGTCTCACCTGAACCTAGTGATAAGCATGCGAGGGTTTCTTATTAAGTTAATGGACAAGATAATGGCGGTCAGACTTCCAGTTTGAGCTGTATCTTTAAGCAATTTTTACTGAAAGGTTAAAACAATTATATTGAAGTCAGCAATTTCTGGACATAGAGATCTCTTCTGAAAACTTTCCAGAACTGAGAGTCTGTGCATAGTTTTTTTTTTTTACCTGGACATTCAGTTTAAAAAGTAGAATCTAGCTACATAATGAGGTTAATTACAGAAATTCAAGAGTAGCTACAATGGAACAGTAGCTTTCAGTAAATTATGCTGATATATTTCAATTTCCACATATGTAGATGCTAACATATATGTATATATAAGGTATGTAACATTTATGTTGTGATTTTTTAACAGCTTTGTAAATCATGACTATATTTTGAAATTTTTTTTTTTGCAATAAGATTGGATTTAAAATTGTACAGTGTGAGCAAGGACATATGTTTGGAAGACAAATGTCATCAAGCTCTTTCTGGAAATTTAGTATAACTTACATGGTGTGAAGCTTTCAGTCTTTTCCCTTCCTTTCCTAAGATTAAAAGTAACATTGTTGAATTTAGATTGTCTTAAAGGTGAACAAAATATATAATAAATCTTTGTGTTGTTACTAATGACTAAGGTTTGACTGCGACCAGTTCAGTCAGGTCTTTCATAAAGTTATGACAGCAGTTTGAGATTTTTTCATTAGAAGACCAAAAAAACCTGCATATTTTGCATGATCCTCTTTTCATACTATGGTTAGTTTTCTCAGATTTCTTGCCTGTTTTTCTGAAAAGAGAGTATTTGCCAAGGTCTTCGTTTTGCTTCAGAACCAATGAATGTCAAAAGTTTCCGGAGTTTCCTGTCTATAGTACGACCTTACTAATATGAGGAAACTAGTGGGAGATGTATGTATTCTGCTTTCATGTGTTGTTGTTTGTTGTTTTCTTAAACTCTTTTCAAATGTGTGTTCAGACACTTTATTCAGATTAATAAATTGATTCTAAACTTCATAAAATTTGGATCATACAGAGCCATTAGACCTTTTAAACTCTCTTTTTGCAAGGCTCATATCCTCTCTCAGCTTCTGATAAAAAGGAAGATATCCTGAAGAACATGACAGAAAATTGTGTTGGCCAAGAGGTACATACACTAGTAATCTCACTAGAGACTACTACAAATATTTGTACCTACACTAGTAATTGATTTTTTTTAATTTGTTCTTTGAAGTTCTGGATAAATCTTTGTTTATTATTAATTACATATGGGGTTAATCTTTTCTGTAAACCACTTAGTAAACACTGAATCGAATGTACTATACCAGTTTGCTACTCAGATCCATAGTCCCATCCATCAAAGAGAACAGAATGACAATATCTACTTTTTTTGAATCCAAGCTTATGGGCAATGCTTCTACCTGTAATCTCTGATCCATAATGATTTTTACCTATGAAGAAGGATTAGACTGACCATTCTATTGTTCCTAACCATTCTTCAAGTTCTTTTGAGATGTTCAAAGGCTGGTAACTCTCTTTATCTCTGGAATGGCCCCAGTTTTCTGAAGGTTGTTAGATATTAATGCTTGGGGAAATAAATCTTTTGTCAATTTCTTTGTGGCATTTGTCTGCAGTTGTTTTGTTTTGTTTTTTTTTTTCTTCAAAAATTCTAACCTCATCAAGATAGTGACTCATATCCACTCTTACAGCAGATGGCAACATTTTTATTGTAGTGAATATATGCCATTTATGCAAATTTGTCCACCCACTGAATCTGTGGATCCAATTTTTCCAGCCTTGAATCTTTAGAAACAGTTCTGGCTTTTTAGCTACATAACAGATAATAGATTGTGCATGAAGGATTCTTTTTAAAAACCAGTCTATACTAAATGTCTTTTTTTTTTTTTCCTGTAGTCCCAAGACCGTTCTTTCTGCATTATTCCAGAAATACTGAAAAATAGCCATTGTAGAGGAACTCACATAATAAAATGTTCTCCTAAATGTCATGTGCATTATGTCCATTTCTTCCACACGCTGTTTCAGCCGCTCTGCCCCAAGCCTGTATTGTTGCCTGGGGTTGTTGTGACAAAAGTGCAGGACTTGGCACTTCGTCTAGTTGAACTTCATCCCACTGGCCTCAGCCAATTTATCCAGCTTATTCAGATTCCTCTGTAGGGCCATCCTACTTACTTCCTCCCAGTTTGTTGTCATTTGCAAACTTACTGAGAGTGCACTCGGTCCCCTTGTGCAGGTCATGAAAAAAAAATATTAAACAGGTCAGGCCCCAGTACCGTCTCTTGGGGAATACCACCTGTGCCTGGAATGGTTACAGGGAGTAATAGTATTTTTGCTTCATTTTCTCCTATGCGCCTTGAAATAAGTGACTAGGATGTATTAGAAGAGGTTCTGGTGAAATCTGCCTGTGATTTTGGTGCTTGAATGGAATATTATTTGTCATCAAACTGTTGTTTTGGAAATACAGTTCACCTTTCTACAAAAGGCTGATCCCTTTTTCAAATCTAGGTTTAAATATGAAACGTTACTCTGAAGCATTCCAGGAGCTTGTTGAGTACAAAACAACCAGAAGGGAGATAAACCATGCTTTTGGCTGAGTTTTTAACACCCATGGTCAAGAGTACTTAGCAGGTAGCTCAGCTTCAAAGAAAAGCTCCAGGTTTCATCTCCAGTATAGCTGTTGTGTTCCAAAGATAATTTGGCAGCCTTCAAGTTTTTCATTCAGCTAACATGCTAAATTGGGTATGTTAAAGTGAAACTGAAACCTTCTTTGTATTTGGCTTTTTTGAAGTGCTGCTGGGCAAGGTAGTAGGGTATAAATGTTGTCAGAGGACAGCAAAGAAAGTACTCTGGGCTGTGTAGGCTTTATTTTGACAAATGTACACACACAGTCATAAACCAAAAATCTTAACAACAGCAAACCACTGATAACAGTCATTAACATGCTTATTTAAGTTGTACTGAAACTTACTTAGGGAACCAGAGTAGTAAGAGCCACAGTATGATTTATCACTTTGCAATAAACTACTTTGGGATCGTTTTATGCTCTTGTAAAAATAAATGTCTGCAAATGACACTTTGGAATGGCAGAAGAAGTGAGTATTTGCATGATAACTGACTCTACACATTTTGTTGCTTATAAATTGATGTAGTTAAATTAATCTCAGTTTATAATGGGGGACACGAATCTAAGTAGGAGAGATAAAACTACTAATTGCAAAATCAGACTTGATAACATCCTAATGAATATGAAGCCATATACCCATTTGATGAGTCTGCCTATTTCTGGTCATTCACCAATACAAAAGATTCTTTTTTTTTTTTTGTCGTATGAATTCAAAACTTTATTAAAACCACTTTGAAACAATTTCCTCTGCATGAATGCTAATATTTAATCTTTCCAGAAGGCCCAAAGAAATATATACTAAAAGCTCATCCATTTTTTTTTTATAACATTTTTATCCAAACTGGAAAACATGTAGTTACAGACAAACATTCACACACATCCATAAATGAAGGGGTTTTTTTTGGTTTTTTTTTTTTTTTTGTTTTGTTTTGTTTTTTTTGTTTTGTTTTTCATATTGTCATCTTAGATATTACTTGACATTTAGGGAAAAAGCTGGTCAATTTTTTACCTGAGTCTTAGAGCTCATTTTTAGTGATGTAATACTACTTTCCGTGGTTTGCATAAAGGAAAATGATTGCAATTTGCTCCTCTTTCTGAGTTCTGCCAAGCATAATCTTCTTCACATCTGCAGATAATCTTTCATACAAACTGATGATATTATTTATGTCACCATAAACAGCAGTTGTGATTGTACTTACAAACCCCTACTATAATTGTCTTTGAATGTGATTGTTTTCATAATTAGTGTCAGTGTTTATGTTACAAGTATTATGTCAGTTTTAAGTTTATTACATGCGATTGGTCACTAAGGCAATCTGTGATAGGTTGTTTTATTATGTCTCTAATACTGCTTATATGTTGAGCACTGAAGTAATTGATACCCCAAGCAAAAAAGGTTTGTCCCTGTACGTATGGTGGATTGGTTCATCTAGAGTCCATCTCAACCCTTTCTATTTCAAACTGAACAGTGAGGGAAAAATCAATAAAACCTTACAGATTTTGCACACTTGAGGAAACACAGTGGCAAAGAGGAGACAGAGAAGAGAGATCTCTCCTGTGTATCCAAATTTAAAGATCAAATGTATCCTAAATAAAGTTCAGTGCTGAAACTTTCCAAAGAATTACAAGGAGGTTTTTCATATTTCTTGCTCATTGAGGTTTATTAAGGGAGCAACCATAGTGTTGTGTAAACATTAGAAAGATAGAGCTGCCTCCGCTCTCTTTTCTTCCAGCCTCCAAAGCTGCAAGATTTAGGGATATCTCCCAGAGTAATTGCAGCTTCTTACAATTCTTTATTCAAGGTGTTGCATTATTCAGAAAAAGAGTCTGGATTTTCCACTGCAGTGGAGATCCAATGAACGTTTTTCCTTTTTAAGATGTCTTTACAATCAGCACCACTTGGTCTTCTGGCTGTGTATTTGTTTCTCCTTGCAGACATTCTCGTATGTTTGAGAGGGTTCTATGGGATTAAAAATGTTCCTTTTATTTGTTTCTGGCATAGTGCACTCTCCTCGTGAACTATACAGAGCTGAGTTTCAAATTTGAGGATTTTAACAGAGGGAAGCAGGAGGGTGGGTCTGATATGTGAGCAGATGCTGTCAGAGGAGGATATGGCTCTGAAGCCACACCAGCACTGTCAGCATTAGTGTGCTGCACTGCCTTCTTCGGATGCAGGTTCAAGGCTGAGTGGAAATGATGCACTTCTGGTCATCTTGCACGTAGAAAGGTGACTGGACATGTAAAATAACCACAACTGTCAAATTAATTATTGATTGCAGCACGATCTATAACTAAATGCAAAATTAAACATTTATTCTGATCAATAAATGATGTGACAGTTGTGGTTACTCTCTGTGTTGAGTTGGATTTCCATATATCTGTGTCCCGCTTAGGCCCCTTGAGTGCAGAGACATGGAAGACATAAGATACATAGAACAGGAGGATGGCCTGCCTATCTTGCTGTCTTCCTTCTTTCCCTCTTTCTTTTTCCAGTTGTCACACTAAGCCCTGCCAGTTCATACCCATTTGGGAACATGAGGGACACAGCTCCTACAGGGGCTTCAGAGATGTCTTGATATGGCCTCCTCTAGCCTCTGGGGACATTGCCACTGAGAGAGCATGAGAGAGCACTGTAGATGATGCTTACCATCCTCACCTTCTGCATTGAATTCTTTCCCTCGGAAGAAAAGAGAACTTTTTGGTCTTGTATTTATTGTGGCCCTTCTTGAGTGTTTTACTCACTGTATCTTTCCATTTCATCATGGCAGTATTAAGAAGCGTTACTCTTAGCTTGAGATAATTGAAGAAGAAGAGAGGTAAGGAAATTGCACTTGTTTTCCTCAAGAAACCAAATAAAATGAGGGAATCTGCTTTACTTCCTCAATGCCACAATCAAGCACAGCATCCATGAATTTGCAGTTGAAAATTGTGTTCACACTGCCTGTGTGAGGTATGGAATCCAAAGGAAGAAAGTGGACTTTGGATCAGGCTTTAATACCCCATTTTTGAAATCTGTGTGTTTTGTACAGCGTATGCCATACCTGCCTTGCTGCAATGGGAAAAGATAAAGTTTTCTGATAAACAGTCAACTGGCTTTGAATTCTATTATGAAGATAATTTATAGGGTTGTAAGTGTTTTGCAGCTGCCTCCAGGAATGAAATGCATATGATTTATGCATCTGGAAGGGGGGGGGGGGGAGAAAAAAAAAAAAGGGAACTGTCTGATCCTTCCCACCATGACAGCATATCGTTCTGAGAAGTAACTGTTTGAGGTTAATTTAGATCACATCAATCTGTATTACTTGACCTTTTCAGAATAAACAGAACCAAAAAGTGACTACACAAAAAAGTCAATCTTAAAGCCAATTACACTAATAGCATTTGATGTGTAAATGGGTGTTTATTATTAAAAAAAAAAAAATAAAATCACTGCAATAAAGCTGAGGGGCATTTAAAGACAGGAGATGTCTAATTGTAGCATATCCAGTAATGAAATCACAGTCAGCCTAGTTGCTGATTAAGGTTAATTTGAATCACATCAATGTGGATTAACTTGGCCTTTGCAGAATGAACAACACCTTTGTGCCAACATGATCAATTAGTCCCCTTAACTTCATACGTCTGCTTGGAAAGGTTAGATTTATTAGTTATCAGGATAACCACTTGGAGATTAAAATCTCAGTTTCCTTTGCTTTTTTTTTTTCAGCACAGCCTAAGGAAAAAGAAAAGAAAATATGAAACTTTAAAAATCACACTTCAGCTTAATGTTTTATCTAATAGGCTTGAAAAGTCATGTTTATTCTAACATTAGATAAAAGGCCAGAGACTGGACATAAAATTGAATTGTGTTACTGTATCCAGAAAGTATTGTATGTGCTTATACTTCTACGCTAGTTTTCAAAAGGTCTGCTCCCAAATTCATTGCTGCTACAAATTCTTTTTACAAAAAGAATTTCTCCAGAAATGAGCATGCCAGGTCAAATCTATTTTTTCTGCATTTAGTTTTCTCCTTGTCATCCTCTCAGTATTTGAGGATGTGAAATAAGGGGAGGCTGTGTACAGAAATGAATGCTGATGAAGACTCCAGTATGGCCACAGTGGAACCCCAAGTGCAGGCTGTGGTCAGCCAGGGCCATTACTGTGGTGATGTTTATCCCAAAAGGCTATAAGGCCTGATTGTTTCATATCTCTCTCTACCCATTCCCCAGCCACAGAACAAACCTGTGGACTGAACGAAAGTTGTGTTATAGGTCTTGCAAAATTCTCCAGAAAAGGATTTTGAATGTTGTATGGGTGACTTTTCTGGCTCAGACTGTGAGACTAAGCAATCCCTTCTCCTTCTTCTAATGATACCACCTTTTGACCTGCTAAAAACAAACACTCAAAAAAATCCTCAGATTCCAGTTGCCCAGGCTCGCTGACAAGCACCCCTTACGCCATAAACTGTAATTCAAGGCTACACACATTTGAAGAGTCAGTGGTAACAGTGCTGGTGAATTTGACAAATATGCTCAGGACTTAATAGCGTATACTGGATTGAAGCTCCTGCAAGAATATTCTATTTTCAGAGTGTAAAAGATAGAGACAAACAGTTTGATTTAGCAAATCATAAAATCACAGAATCATAGAATGGCTCAGGTTAGAAGGGACCTTAGAGATCATCTACTTCAACCTCCCTGCCATAGACAGGATTGCCAGCTCCCCAGGGCCCCATCCAACCCGGACTTTATACCTCCAGGGATGGCACATCCACAGCTCCTCTGGGCAGTCTGTTCCAGTGCCTCATCATCCTCTGAATAAAGATTTTTTTCTTAACATCTAACCTAAATTTCTCCTCTTTTAGTTTAAAGCCATTCTCCCTTGTCCTCTATCACTATTAGACTGTGTGAAAAGTCACTTTCGTTCCCGCTTATAAGCTCCCTTGAAGTATTGGAAGGCCACTATGCGGTCAAAGCTAAGCTGCTCCCTCAACCTTTCTTCATAGCAGAGGTACCATTTCCTTTCTTTCTTGGTACAGTGTTGTGTTGCTGGGCAGTTGGTCTAATGCAAACAAAGGCACCAGCTATTTGATTGTGCTGGAGTATGTTTTATTTATTTATTCATTTTTCCTTTTTGCCTGTTTGTTTTAATAGTAAGATAGTTGTAAGATATCATCTGAAACCAAACTGTTTTCAGTAAAGCTGAGAGAAAATAGTGTTACTGCACCTTTGTCATTTTCCCAATGCATTCCAGAAAAGCCAATTTGTCTAGTAGCCACAGTGATTGCTCATTAGCTAAGTAACATTAAACATTTCCCTCACATGGATGTCTTCAGTTACACTTCATAGTGCCTACCTTTGTGAATCTGTCAGTACTCCTTTGTACATTTGTGTTGGTGGCTACAAACGAGCAGGCTAACAAATCTTGAAAGGATGAGCCTATCATTGGTGCCATACCATCTAAATGCAGCTGTACTTGTTTTCAAACCAAAGTAATATCTGTACAACAGTAATCTGTAACAGTGATGCTCTTCTGCTTCCACATAGCCAAAAGGACAGTAGTGTGCAGCCCTGGGGTGGTCAGGGAAACTGCCAGTGTGTCGTCATTCAGGTCAGTGGTCATAGAAAGTATGAATCTTCATTTTCTGTAGTAAAACCAAGCCAGTTAGAATTTAAGAAGTTGTACAGCAGGAATAGAGAAAGCAAATATTTTCTGGCATGTCTAAAATAGTACATGATGGAAAATCTTTGGAAAACTCTTCATTGATGAGCAAACCAGATAAATGGAGGATGGTCTTGGAGGTGAGATACTTAACAGGAAACACTTTTCATCATTACCATGTCAATCACTGTCTCAGGCATTCTTCTGCTCATTTGCAATCACAAAATAATCCACTTGTAATTAAAACATTACTTACGTGGAAATGGAAAGGAAATGGTTGATTTTACTTCTTCTGGTGCCTTGTGAGTGGTATTTCATCAATTTTTAAGGTACATTTATTATTACTGTCATATCTAGAAGACCAGGATAAAGCATGAATCCTGATCTGCTGGCCTGACGTGCCCATTCGGTCCAAGGAGATTGCTTGGACTACAGATATTTACTCTTCACCCTGTCCCTTCCCAGCCATCTGCTCTGCATTCTCTCAATTGTAAGCCAGGCAAACAGCGAGTACCACTTGTGCCATCAGCTCTCTTCCTAACAGCTGAGAGTGCCTGGCTGTCCACTGCTGGTTCAGGCATTATAGGGGTGTATTGGAACTGTTGAATCACAGCCTGAACCTCAGATAGATCACCTGAGATGAGGACTGGTCAGCCCCGAGAGCATAGGTGAAGGCAATTCACCTGTGTGAATGGAAGGTGTGAAGCCTGGCTCCACCTCTCCTAGACCCCATTTAAGGGCTGACTTCTACTGAGTAAGGACCTCTCTCTGCAGATTGTTCCTTGTGGGGTTTCTTGCAAGCCTCTAACACTGGTGAGCATTTTCCATTTATCTCTGATTATCTTTTCCAATGCAATAATCTTACCAGCCTAACTTCTCTGTATGCTTATTGATCATCCAATACTTTACAACATCTGTATACTTATTGATCTTACACAGGGGTTGCCAGCAGCTGAGCGCCAACAGCTGAGCACCAGCAGTCATGTTTTCCACACACAGGCAGTCACTACAGCCTTCTCAGAAAGCTGATATACTCTGACCTGGTCAGAACTGTCAGCTCACGCTGTATCAGACGCAGTCTGAACTGGAGATGTGACTTGTTAACTTAATGGCATCCAGAAGAAGCTCATCAAACAGCAGTATATACCTTGAGAATGAATGTGTTCTATGCATAAACAGACATGGAACTGCCTTAAAAGATCAGTGGCTAAACGCTCATTCTGCACGTTATGGGTGAGAATAGAGTAATTTACTTATTAATTTTTAAAAATGGTGTTAAAACCTGTTGTATATTCTTAGCAGAATCAAAATGTTTGTCTTTTTAGTATATGTATTATATGTATTAACTATTTTTGTAGATACATATGTCACATGTAGCCTACCAGTTGCATATATGCATATGTCCAGATTCCATAAGTCATTCATACTTCAAGGATGCATTCATTATGTCAATATTATGTAACAAAGGAAAACCATATATTTTGTAGTGGCTTCACAACAGGTTTTAGCTCCTCCTCCTCTCTTATCATACTATTGTTTTTCTATTGTGAGCAATCTAAGCTGACTTTCAGCAGGGGCCTCACATGACTAAAGAAGATCCTGAAATGTTAACAAAAGGGAGATTAATATGGAACAACTCTGAATCCTCTGATTCTTTCTTTGTATGTTACACTGGTTAGGCTGTATTTTTAAATGAGGCAAGCAGTGGCTGATATATAAGATACCCTGAAGGCTTTCTATCTCTTTTGCATATCAGCTTTCTTCTTAGGAAAACAAACAAAAACAACTTCCTAAACAACAACAACAAAACCCTGGAAGTTATTTTTAATAAGAATAGGCTCAGGTCTTATAAAGCTTCATACTTAAATTTGATTTTTTTTTTAATATATATTACTTGTTTTTCCTCTATGAATGAAAGTTTTTACAGCTTCTTGGAAAGTGAAGCAATACTCAAAAGGGAAAAGAGTGGAAAATGTAATGGATAAACACTTGCAGTTGTCACCAGATGATAATAAAAGTTACAGCACGCTGCTCCAATCTGGTACCAAAGCTTGGGCAGAGAACAATGCAGTGATGGGTTTCCATGGCAACATGCTTCTCCTGCCCCATCCCACATGTGGATCTGAGCACTATGATTATTAGCTCCTACACTGAGAGGGCAACTACAAAACGCAGGAATTTATCACAAGGATGGGGAGAATGCCTGAGAGGCATAAAATGACATGGAAGAATTGTGGCAGTCAGATAATGCAGCACAGTCTTCCCCACCCTTGTGCCCAGCACTCCTCTCAAATGAGAGGAGAGCAGTGTCATGGGCATCCTGTGGCCACCACTGTTCCTTTGGAGCAGCTCCTAGGCAGCTGGGGCTATTACTCGCCGGGGTTGCCTTGAAGTTCTCCCTTCCCCTTCCAAGCTGATGTGGCGTTCCTTGACTTCCATGGAGTGGATAAATGTGTTGGGGCAGCAAACATTGTTTTGTTCAGAGTTTCATACAGTGTGTAGCACAGCATGGCCTTACACTGTGAGGGCTGATGGGCTTCAGAGCTGTAATGAAGCCATGTCACCTTCTCCCCTGTTTCACAGTACCATAATCTGCAGCAACTTTGAGTTATGGCTGTGCTGCACTTTATCCTCTGCCATTCTCTCTCATTAAAATAAGATTTCCATCCCTGTTCTTACCATAGTTGAAACAATAAATTAAAATTCCATAGTATATTTCATATGTATATGCGTCTACAGATTGCTGAGGTGGTTTATGTTTTTTATTAAATATACAGGTTTTCACCTTTAATAAAGTGAACACCAAAGACAACCATCCTAAAATCTCTTGTCTGTATGGCATTAAAATGCTTGGTCAGCTATTTTCCTTTAATTTCTCTGCATGACCAATGGATTAATATCTAACAGCCACCATTATCACATAATTTGGATAACATTGCTCATGATACTTAGCAGCGGTGTCTTTCCATCATTCTGAACTCCCTGTGACCCACATATGTCTCCTTCCTCTTCACTGGTTGAATCAACAATTATACTATGTTGATGAACACCAAGAATAGGGAAACACACATATGCATTTGCTTTTAAGTCTCAGAGTTGTCTGAATACAGAAGAAGCCTGTGGCAATTTATGCCCTGCTGAAATACAGTTATCTTAACTGATATATGGGGATTACCATAATATTTCCTATTAAGCCTATGTGATTTTCCTTTCATTTCCATAGATAAAAAATGGTAATACATTATCACCAGTGACATTGCAGGCACTGACTTTAGCTATAAAAGTAAAAATCTAGCTGTATACATAAATAATGATAAGATCATTGCTGTTAGGTGCTGCTGATGGAGGTGTTCAGTCTTAGCAGCCAAAAGTTATGCTGAGCATATTAAACCTTCTAGAAATTTACTCTAAGGATGCTCCTAGTTGAAAATACTCTAATTAGCACTACCAATTCAGAAGTTCACCAGATATCATCATTAATAATTCTAATTCAACTAATGCCATGAATCAAAATACAGAGACAGCAAATACTACATGGTGTCCCTGTAGCTTTTTAAATCATGCAGAGTAACAAATACATGACATTAAGATAGTGCTCAATCACTGTTCATTTTCCTCTGTTCCTCACCACGTAACCGAATGCGTTATGCATTAAATTCATTACCACTCAACTGGGTTGCTCATAGGAAACTTCTTTTTACAGTACAAAAATACAACATCAGAGACATTATTTGGCTTAAATAAAGTGTTTTCTAGTACGCATGAAGTTGTGATTATTTTTCTTCCCAAATTGTCACTTAGTTGTTTGTCCCTGAAACTGCGCTGCAACTTTACTTCTGCTCTTTTCTTCCATCCCCTTTCCATGCCTTAGTAAAACAATGTCATCCCACCTCTGCAGCTGAATTACTTTGTTCGTTGAAGAATGAAGATTATAGCCCTCTGATACGATTTTTTTTTTTTTTTTTCAGTCAAATTATGTAAATCCCTTCTTGCATAAACCCAATCTATTTCCCTGGAATATAAAACTGTCAAAATTGAGAAAGAAGAAAATAAATAATTGAATAAATAAATGAATAAATAAATAAATATCTCTCTCACGGACTCTGAAGGAAGGTAGCCTTTTTAAATTCCGTGAAGATTAATTTCTGTAAGGAACAAACCATTCTTCCGAGGAATGTTTCCTATGGTCCTTACATACATTTTGAAGTCAATCTGAACATGTCAGGAGACCTGCCATGCTGTGGTGGGGGCATTTTGCCCATACAAGCCTTTCTTGTATATCATATTGGACCAGATATTTTTCCTAGTGAAAAAGAAACCTTCCTTTTCAGCCAAAGTAATAGATTTTATGCTAAAATGGCACTTGAAGAAATTACTCTGAAGAAAGAAATTGGCAAGCAAGAAAATCAGGTGTTTGTATGATACTTGGATTTAAGCAGCAACTTCTGGAGCCAGAATTTGAGAGGGAGTATTAGAGTTTGGTGAAGAATCTGAAATGCAGCCAATGAAAATTGAACAGAATTTCTGTAGTGTCAGACATTTTCCTTGTGTCTGTGTATGCTGAGTAGCGTTCATTGTATTAGCTTTTACATATTATCTACTGCACTGTGTCAAAATGATGTTGAATTAAGATAGTGCCAAGGACAGAAACAAAGGAATGAAAATCCTGTTTTCTAAGAGCAACTTCCACATCTGCAGAGCAAATTTGAGCACAAGAACTCATTTTGATATGAAGTAACATATTTAAAGTATAGAACTGGACATTAAATAACTAGAGAGCTGGATTACCCTAGTTTAGTCCTAGAATGGAAGAGCATTACCTGGGATTCAGGAATTCATCAGCCAGACTGCTTTGCCAAAGTAATATGATATTATTACCATTCCACTGCTTATCACTGGAACTGCTGATGGGAAGTGTTTAAAAGTGACAGTATAAAGGACCCTAGTATTTGACACAGATACTGTCCAGTATTGCGTGGAGAATACCTGAGAATATCCTAGTAGATGCTGAGACTGAAATATTTAATTTCAAATTACTGGATTTTAAAAAAATGTCAAAGATATATTTGGGATGAAATAGATTGCTTGTATCTTGTGGTATAGCCTATATAATTGCGCTTGTTTATCTGAAAGATGATGCTTATATTATTCCTTCATCAACAGTCTAGCTACCATGAATTTTCTGATGCTTCCAAAGAAGAGCAAGTGATGAGTATTCGGCTTAAATTATACAAACAACTATTATTTACCCCAATTTTGTTTTCTACCATTCACTTGCTCACATGTTCACTTGCCTTTTGTGCTTATTTGTAAAAGAATGGTGATGTAATCATGTACCATTTAACAAGAACATCATACAGCTGCATGACCCTATTTTAAATATGCTACTTCAAATTATTTCGGTTTCATTACTGTTTTCTTCCTTTTGTGAATAGAGCTAAGCAGAGAGCTATGGAAAAACCTTCAAATTGTGTGAAAACAAACTTGTGTCAACACAAAACTAAAAGAGAAAAGTGCCTAAGCATTTCTGAATGACCAGTGTGGAGATGTCCACTCCTTCTGGCTCCAGGACTGGATATCCCAGGGCATATCATGCAGCCATCTGCTGGCATCTCTACATGGTTTTGTGAGCAGTGTAGCCCTGCTCAGTCAGAGCAGCAAGCTGTGCTATGGCAGGCTCTGTTGCCTCTGTGGAAATGCCTGTTGTGCCCTGTGGTTGCATCTGCTTGAGTCCTGGCCTAGGCAGCAGTATTCTAGTTTGGAGCAGAAATGTTTTTCACGGAACAGATGCTGTGCTGGTTCTGCTCAGTAGTGTGGTCACTAACTCACTCTGAGAGCTCTTTTGTTGCTTCCCACATCTCTTCCCTGATTTCTTCCCCTACAGAGATGCAGTATAGGAGCAATTCCTTTCTAGCAAAACATTTATGGAAGCATGAGTTTGCTTTTTCTTCATTTTATTTATCCTCCTTGACCCATCCAATAAATAAACCACAGATAGAATGTGAAATAAAATCAGCCTTTTTCCATGATAGTTTTATGGAAACCAAATTTTTTTTTATGAATATGGGCAACACTTATTTGATAAAAACTTTTGAGTGCTTTTATTGCATATGAATGAATGTACACTTCTCTCTAATCAAACCATACTTAGTGCACTGTTTAAAATGTGATCATTTTACAGAGCTGAATGCAACCTTGAACAAAAATACTGGGATGGGAAATAGATTGTCTATTCTCGTGTAACAATATATAAAAAATGTGTAAGAATAATATGCAAATATTGAATGTGAATATTGACCCAAGCCTTACATTCAAGTAAATAAATTGTGTTTAATGAAAGAAATCCTACAGCATGGTAATAATAAGTTGTACAAATCAGAAAAGAAACAAAGGTGGTGATTGATGAACAGCCAAACTAGCCAAGGTGGTTTCCTACTGACTGATGAATCATTTTGTTGAGGGGGTGTTGCAAGGGTACAACATAGGACTGATGCAGAGCAATTGCTGTCCTGCATGGCTCTTTTCTGCAGGTGACCCAGTGATGGGCTTAGTTTGGCCTCAGCAGGGAATGTGAGGTGACATGTCGGTAAAGTGATGCAAGCCTGTAATACTGTGGAACTTTCGAGAAAATATAACCGTGCAGATTTTGAGAGCTGTAGTTACTTTAGGTTCTTACAAAATGGCTGCTAATACAAGGCATGAAGGCCTAAAATAAGCAGTGGAACTCACATCCATCATTTAGATTTTATGGAAAATTAGTCACGCCAAACAAGCTCTGTGACTTTTTGCTCTTATTGAAACTGTAAATTTAGTGAAAATAACTTCATTGACTTCTGTAATTTGGTGTCTGACTTTATTTAGAAACAAAGAAACCCACCATGCATACTTAGTTATTGTAAAACACTTGCAGCTGCAATTTAGATACCTACACCTGCTCATAGGGGTACACCACTGATTCTGTGAGTGATGATGTGAAACACGTGAAAGCTGGGGAGGATTTTTCTGTCAGTGGAAGTGGAAAGGCAACTGCTAAAGGGGAAATGGGTAATAGGATTTTATACCTTTGTTTGTTTATCTATTTTTTATTTCCCTTTTTTTTTTTTTTTTTGCAAGCTTTACTTAAATTGAAATGTAGGGAAAGTGAGAAAATGAGCACAGCTGATCTCTAATGAGAGTTCAGAGATGTTTCATTCTGGTGGGGTTATTTCCTGAGATGATGACTTACACCTGCTCTCTGTTGCAAGGTTGCTGATGTACGGGATACCTGGTTTGGATATGAAGACATGACTGAGCAGAAAATTGAAGGTATGCCTTGATAGATGTATCTTTTAACTCAGCTTTGAAATAATGTTCAAGTTACGCTAGATTATTTGTTTTGTGGCTCTTAAATGCACGTAAAAGTGCTCTTTGATGCAGCTGAGGTAGTGTCTGTTCTAGAGTTCTGTGGGTTTGATTGAGTGTAGCTTCTCATGTAGCTTCTCAAGCGAGGAACTGTCTTGTATGTCAGCAAGTATCTTTGTTATGTTTTAGTTACGGTTTCTTCCTGATCTCATGTTGCTCTGTATTTTCACTGGATGAAATAGTTGCTGTGAGCACTTGCTGGGAGAGCTGAGGTGATATGTTGCAATGAATGATAATCTAAATGAATTTGTTATGATTTTTTTTTTAGATGGGCTCACTTGAAAATCCATTCAAATACTGCTGTGCGTTGTGTTTGTAGCGTAGAAATAAAGAAAGTAGGCCACGTTTATGAGGGGAGTTGCCTGATCTGAAATAAATGTGTTTTGAGGAGATCCTGATGGACATGTTCAGAAAGTAATAGAAATTCTGAGTACCTGATGAGGTGCTTTAATAAAGGTGGTGTTTGTAGTTGACTACTGAAAATTTGAGAAATAAAGTATTAAAGACGTGGAACTTCCAGTGAAATTACAGCAAGTTGTTATGCTGATAAAAGTTGTTGGAAAGTTGATGTTGGAAAATAAGGAAGAACTGCTGAGAAATTGTTAAAATTCTTTGTGATCTAGAATAGAAATGTCACAGTAACAACTATCTGAATTTTTATTCAAAAGAAAATTAACATGTAATTTGATGACTTTTTGATATTTATTTTTCTGCCTGGTGTTACAAATGCTTCTTAGTTATTGGCTTGTTTGTTTGTTTCTATCTCCAAAAACTACTTGAACTTTCTTTGTTGTTTCTTTCTTAAATCTCTTATACAATTCATATTTTTATAGCCTTCTATGCATTTCATCCTTGTGCTCGATGAGACTAGATTTGAAAGTAATTAAAGAATAGCACTTCACAGAGCAGCAGGTCATGTGGAGACTTGCTCAATATCTGATCAACTTTGGTTATTATTAAGTTTATATTGAAGAAAGAGACTCTAACTCAGCTATGTGGACATCTGAATTTTAGTTGATTGCTCAAAATTCTAGCTAATTTAATGTGGAGTTTTGGATAGAATATATTCTAGACTGAAAAGCTTAATAACAGATTACATCCACCTTAAGCATTGAGAGGTGGTACTTCTTAACTGAAAAGATGCAACAAAGTTTCAGTGAACAATCCCTAACCCATGATTTTTAAGCATTACAGTTGCAAGAATGAAATTGTAGCTTTAGAAAAAAGCTATTATGAAGTGATCTTACTGACTTTTCATAGAACTGATTTCCTAAATGTAATACAGGTTGGAAATGCATGGAGTTCTGTATCCTATCTAGCATGTTTTCAGTACGATAGTCAGGAAGTTTTGAAATGCATCTGTATTATTGCAATTCTAAAAAGTACAACTAGCAACTTTGCTTGTTTGGTTGGTTTGGTTTCCCCCTCCCCCCAGGATAATGTTTGGTAGCATGTGGCATGATTTCTACGTTGGTATTTGTCAAGGGAGGTCTGAAGAGCCTTAATGTCAAGCAACTGTATATCTGCTTGAAAGCAAGCAATAGTTCAAGTGCTTATGGCTGGGCTCTGTTTGCTCTCACTCTGCCTGCTGTTATATAGTATGACTATGTATTATTAGCTTTGTAACATCTGATCTGCAGATTTGAATCATTGCTTTCGAAAGAAAGCAATGAGAAATCAGGAGCTGATCTGCAGCCCAACTGAAGTTCAGGTGAGAATGATCTAGGATAATGATAGACAACATTTGCTGTGTCCTCATCCCAGTATAGAAAGTATGAGATCTTGGATGCTTTGTAGAAAAGCATCCTAGAAAAGACTCAAAGTGCTAGAATCAAAAGGCTGGGAAACTTGTGCTGAAAGGCCTTTGCAGTGCTGAATAATCTGGTTTAAGGAGAGTGAGTATTATCCATAAAGCTATGCGTGGGTATATGTATATATTGCACGTATCGTATATATGTATTGACTGGCCTTGTTTTTGTGGGATGGAAGTAACAGGCTGATTTGAGAGATCTTGTTCTTGTGCTGTTTTTCTAAACTTTCTCTATATTCAACCCAGTAGCAAATAAAGACTTGAGAGTTTTTTATTGTTACACATCACCTTAGCTTCTTGAATAATTACTTTTGTGGTTTAAAACCTATAAATCTATTCTTCATGTGTATGATGAGGTGCAACCAAAGTAATGTTACATGTTATTGTAGTTCTTTGCAATACATCCATCATAAACTTGAGGAGACCTCCAACATCCACGTCAAGACTTCAGCTATATTACTGTAAAAGTTTTGCCAGAAATATGAAAGATCTCTTTGACTGTAATTGGAAGTGACTAGGGATGAAAGAGGGGGAGTCTTAAGGACACAATGCAATGAGAAGTGAGTCCAGTAGGTGTGTAGCCATCCCTGTGTATATATTACTACAGGAAGCTCTTCTAAAGGGAGCATCACAACTTGTGAAAATAGTGGAATGCAGTAACTGCAATATTTTACTTTATCCACAGTGAAGATATAAAAGCAAGAGGCAAAGCCAGGTGTCAGGTTCACATGGTTTACAATTGGTTAGAAAACAGAAATCACTTCATTAACACAATCTGGTTCATGATAAGGATTTTTTTGGTCCTTCTTAATCTTTAAAAAAAAAAAAAAAGGGAATGCTACAGGTTAAAGCTGCTTTCCATACAGGTTTTTTTTCCACTATAAAAGTTGATGTTGATGATATAAACTCTTCACATTTCTGTAAGGATCCTTACCAGAAGGATATCTTAATTGCTGCTTAGCTAGTTTCTTACAGAAGCAGAATCTCATCCATTCACTAAGAAATTCAAATGTATGATTTCAAAGTGTCTTATGAGTATTATTGCACATTCATAGTAAGTCATCTTAGTGTGCTTCAGAAATCAGGACCTTAAAATGTACGTCTTGTACTACTTTAGTTTAATGGGCTGTCAACTGTCCAGGCAGATCCAGTACAAAGTTAGACATGTCTTTAATCTTCAAAGAACACAATGAAAAAAGTGAATTTATTTAGTTATTAGCTAGAAGGTACAAAACAACTGAGAAGCAAAACAGTACTTTTTTTCTGACTTGAATTAGGTAATTGAAATTTTAGCTGTCCATGTGTGTAAAACATCCTCATAGTTATCGAGGGGTTTACTGAAGAGTAAGTGCTCATTTGTCTCTATTTAGTAAACAGTCATAAACTCAACACTTGCTCGGTTTTTTACATTCCCTACATTTAAATGAGGTGTTTATGTACCTCTTGATGCTTTCTAACATAAAAGTGGTGGCGGGGGAGAAGTTGTATCTGAACTGAATGAAGTTAAAGTTTTTGAGAGCAAGACTTGGTTTCTTCTTTCTCTAAAGAATTGTAACAATAGGAGACTCATATGCACAAATAGGTTGTATGTATGTATTGTCCATTATTTTAAACAAATATCTTTTATTTTATGCTTGCAATTAGAAATACTTGACCTTTACTTTCCTTTAAATTTACAAGCTGCTTAGTAATCTCAAAGCCCAGATCTCTGATGTTATTAAAGGTTATTACTTCCATAGGAAAAAGAACTGCAATAGTATAGGAGCTAAAAATCCTTACTGCTTGGCTTTCAGAACAACTGTATATCATCAGCAGTGATCCTCAGGAACAGGATTGTCTTAAGATATTACTGTAGGACAGTTAGTCAAGTACATGACATGCTTTGCTCCTCTTAGATACAGGGTAATATCTGGAAGGAAAAGATCAAATTTGTACAACTCTGACATGTTCTAGAAGCAAAGTAGCTGTTTATATTAACATTATTTTTGTCATTTCACCCAGACTAGCTCTTTATTTCCTGTAGAGGTTCTCAGCAGATAGACCTAAAGAGCAGCTGCTCTGAGCACTGGTGGAGTTGGGATATATATGATGAATGAATTCAGTTTCATGGCCAAATTGCTTATCCAGACATGAAGGAAATAAAGCTTGTTTATTCTCCTTTCCCCTCTCCTTTCTAGCCTATTTCTGCTATTCAAACTTTAATTTACTCTTTGCATTAAATTATTCACTTGGAGCTATTTTGTATGTTGTGTTATTTTTATGTTCTTAAGATTTTGCAAAAAATAAAGCTTTAAAGGAGGGAGAGTGTCATGCAGTGTTCTATTTTAGCTGGAATTCTTTGTGTTGTACTTATAGCACCAATATATAGATCACTAAACTAAAACCACTCTTAAAAGATCAAATTCACTGAATAAACTCAAAATTCAAACTGCTGGGGGCAGAGGAAGACTAAGACATAATAATTGAAACTGGAATCATGAGTTTTCATCATGAAAATGTGTTTACCACCCAGTATGTCATACCGTAATAATGCTAGACTTCTAAAGTCTACTTGGTCTAAAGTAGTAGCAGTAGTCTTTTTGTTGAGGAACTAATTACATTTTCAGACAGTTACCAATGTTGTCTGTAACTAGTACAAGCTTGGGAAACATCAATCAGTTGTGTGATGGTCTTACGTGGCATGGGTGGTTGGTGTAGTTTGGGGTCTGTAGGATTATGGTAGGACTCCATCAAGAGTCCTGTATTTTCACATTGTTTTATAAATAAGTAAACAATTACAACATGTTCCCTTCTTTGGATTTGAAGGTTGGACTACTTGGTGGATAAAGAATTGTTCTGAAGGTCACAGCCAATTTTGGTCGATGACTTCAAGTCCAGGTGTGGGATGGTAATGAGCAGCATCCTCTGGGGTTTGCTTGGAACTGATGTTCTTAAAAATCTTTATTAGTGACATACATGATGGGATTGAGTGCACCTTCAGCAAGTTTGCTGATGACACCAACCTGAGCAGTGCAGTTGATGAAGCAGAAGGAAGGGATGCTATTCAGAAGGACCTTGATAAACTTGAAAGGTGGACCTTTGTGAACCTAATGAAGTTCAACAAAGCCATGTGTAAGATCTTGCACTTGAGTTGAGGTAATCACAAATATTTATACAGACTGGGAGAAGTCCTTGAGAGTAGCCCTTCTGAGAAGGACTCAGGAGTCCTGGTTGATGAAAAACTTATTGCAAGTCAGCAGTGTGCACTTGCAGTCCAGAAGGCCAGTGGTATCCTGGACCTCATCAGAAGAAGGGTGGCCAGTAGGGCAAGAAAGGTGATTGTTCCTCTCTATTCTGCCCTTGTAAGGCCCCCTCTGGAGTACTGCATTCAAGTCTGGTGTCCCCAACATAGGAAAGATGTGGAGCTTTTGGAGAGGCTCCAAAGGAGGGCCAGGAAGATGATCTAAGTGCTGTAGCACCTTTCCTATGAAGACAGGCCAAAGGAACTGGGCTTGTTCAGCTTGAAGAAGAGAAAGCTATGGGGAGACCTCATTACAGCCTTCCAGTATTTAAAGGAAGTTCATAAACATGAGGGAACTCAATTTTTCATATGGGCAGATAGTTCCCCATATACAAGGGGAAATCTTAAACTAAAGGAAGGGAGGTTTAGATTAGATGTCAGGGGGTTCTTTTTTACTGAGAGAATGGTGAGGTGCTGGAGAAGGTTACCTGGAGAGATTGTGGATGCCCTATCTCTGGAGCTGTTTAAGGCTAGGTTGTATAGGGCCCTGTGCAGCCTGATCTAGTACTTGATCTAGCAGCTAGCAACCTTGCCAATGGCAGGGGGTTTGGAAGTTGATGATCCTTGAGATCCCTTCCAACCCAAGACGTTCTCTGGTGGTCATAGAACATCATGATTAGCTACCAAAAAAAAATTTAGTGGAAGAACTGCTGAAGAGTTTTTAATGCTTGGATGCTTTCTGGCTCTCTTTAAATTGAGTACCCCTGTGTATTTGAGCAGAGGTGTTTGAACTACAGTCAAATCACCTTCAACTTCTGGAGAAATATTAGAAGAGTTTAAGCACTAAGAAGGTAAGATGCTGTTGCTGAGATCAAATTATGCCAAGTCAATCTGATTTCCTTCTGTGCTTGAGTAATGAGCCTTGCAGCCCAAAGAGAAGCTGTAAAGTTTAGAATAGTTGTGTGATATTCTCATAAGCAAATTAGGGAAACTAATTCTAGGTGAGTGCAAAACTAATTAGGAAAAACACTTGGAGTATTTATCTGTCAAACTTGAAGCTTCATAGGTTGTGATCTTCATTGGTTCCTTCTGCATTTGATTCTGTTCACTTTTTTTTTTTTAGCAACTTGTATAATAGAAAAAGCATGAAGCCTGCTAAGTTACTAGATAATACTATTGTAAGAAAAATGCCAGCTACAGATAGGAATAGGTGAAGTGAAAGTGTCTTTAAACGAATAGCATTGAATTGACAGCACGTCTTAAGTTCCATTCCAGCTGAATTTCTGCTGTACAAATGCAAAGAAGGTAACAGTTAGTGAGGTGGAAATCTTGCACAAAAGGACAACAGGCCACAAGCTGAGCATGAGATCTTTCATAAATGTCCTTGACAAATGGATGGGTGCCATCCATCTTTCAAGTAATCCTTCTCTGTTTAGCACTGGCAAGCGTTTATACAGAACGGTTTATGCAGATTTGGGTAACAAATGTTGGGTTCATTTCTCTATTTAAGCCACTCATTGCTAACTCTCTCCTCCTTTCTTCTCTCTTTTTCTCATACTTACTGAAATCTGTAAGTCTGCTGAATCTATAGGAAGTGAGATGCAGGTGACAAAAGTTGTGAGAAATATTTGATTCTGAAGAACTGTGGATAAGTATTATGGGCAAGCTTAGTGATACAAGTTGGTTGGCTGGCTCTTTGTGTTTGGTTTTTTTTGTGGTTGTTTTTTTGTTTGTTTGTTTTGTTTTAATGAAGTAGGTAGCAGAATGCTGTCTTAATGGAATGTTATTTGTTCAAAATACTTGATAAGAAAACAGACAGTGGCTTAGATTTGTCTTCATATGTTTGTTTGTTTGTTTTTTTCCTTGATTTTGAGCACTTCCTATTCCCCTTGGCTGTGTTTTCTGTAATCTAATGATGTGCATTTGAGTTTTCATTTAGCTGCTGTCCTTGATAGTCCCTGAGACTGAAGCCACGCTGCACAAGCTAATTGGTGCGCTGATCCTTGATCAGCCTGAAGTACAGCATGATCTTGTGAACACAGAACAATTTCGTTAGAATACTTGCTATTAAGAATGCCTTTTACACTAAAGATTTTTTTTTTTAAAAAAAAAGGGGGCAAAGAAAGACTATACTGTAATATAGTCTTTCTGTATACTTGGCTACTGCTGACACAGTTGATATTCATCTTTATACAGTCTTAAGTGTTTCAGTAATTGTTTAAAGTGTGCTGTGTCTATAGATTTCTCTATTAAGCTTTTCAGCAAGCCTTTGAACAACTATATTCCCCAGTGAACATAGACTGTATTAGATCAGGTGTCAAACAAAGCATAACCTGTCTGGATCTGCTCTTCAGCTCATTCAGCTCCTCTCCTGGTCTGTATGGCTGTGATGCTTTATATCTAATATCTATGCCCCATCTAATGTTAGGTTTATAGTTGCACAACCTCCAGTGTTTAGACTCCTGTAGAAACTGATGCAAAAATGATTGAAAGACGAAAATTGGGTCTTGCATCTTTGTTGGGAGACTTTCTAGAAAACTAAAATTGCAAGAAATGTGGTAATGAACGAGAGAAAAATGTGCAAGTATGAAGAAAGGCTTAAAGGACAGTTTTCCTTTTTAGACTTCTGTTTGATGCATCTCTGCTTTCTTTTGCTTATGTTCAGTATCAATAGTTTTTCCCACTAAATTAATGTGATGTATCTGGATCAGTGATAGGCAGATCTTAAGTTTTCCAAATATAAAGTTTTGGGCAGAACAGGCTAGATCATCACTGGAAACTAGTACAACTCCATTAATATCAGAGACAACACTAATTTACATAAGCTGTGCTTCTGACCTTTTGTTCTTGTGAAACTTCAGAACAATTTGCAATTTAACATGGAGTTGTTTTTGAAACCAATTTAATTTTAAATGTTTCTGTGATAAAGATAACTTTGCTTTTAACTGTCATGAAAGTCCAAACTAAAGCAAAGTGTAACATAATCAAAATGCATCAAAAATGCAGCTCGTTTATTAGGTAAATTTTGACTTATCGAGTGTCCTTGAGTTTCTGAGTTCCCTCTGATCTTGCATTAAAAATTCTCCTTGTGCCTTCTCCAACACTCATTATCACTCATTAAGAGTTGAGATTTAAAAATTAGAAGTAAACGTAAGATTTTTTTTGAAAAGCAGCTGAGTCTTCCTCTTACAAATCATCCTTTCCAGACATCAAAGTTCAGGCTTTGAAAGAGGGCAGCTATGGATGGACATCATGGATACAGGCAAGTGAGTTTCATGTTCGAAAACGTGGACAAGAAAGCTGATTTTATTAAATTGTTCTTGTGGATCCTCTCACCTTGAGTAAAACAGTAGGTCTGATCTTTTGAGCTCTGTTATTTAAGCATAAATATGCTAAGTCTAAAAACCCCACAAAAACGAAAACCAAACGGGGCGGTTTTACTTTTTTAGTAAAACATATTTTACTGAAAGTATACATAAAAAGATATTTAAGTTATCTTACTGAAAATCCCTAGTTAGAAATTGGTAAATGAGCTTGGAGGTTTTTTTAAAAAAATAAAAAAAGAAAAAAAAGAAAAAAAAGTCAATAGCAACTGAGTACAGAAATGAAGAGAAATTCCAGGATATCATTTCAGTTGATATTACACATGCTGCAGATAGCCATATGCTGAAGAGTGCAGATTTCTTCTACTCCTTCAGTTAGGTGTCAGTAGTAGTAATAATTACATGGTGTTTGCCTAAAGATAATTCCTGAGTTGAATTTCCATTTGGGGATGAAATGTATTTCTGGCACTGTGATAAAGACGTGGAGTTACAATAACTGACCATGTTACTATTTCTATTATAGAGCTTATTATAAGGTAGTGCCTTGCCTGCCTCTCCCCTCAGAATGGGCTTGTTCAATAGACTATGTAGTATCAGTACACTATGTAGTCCTTCCCTAAAGTACTATACTAGCCTTGCTGCTGTTGCTTTGGGACAGAGTATTGGTAGGTGCTGGGGAGTTGGCTCTGCAGCTCAGTCTGATGTCTGACAGCTGGGGACAGCATCTGAATTCACTTTCTATGTCTGTTATCTTTGTTATATTAAGCATATTTTCATACGTCTGTTTTCAGTAAGTCTGCTGTATACCTCATATTCCCTAATGAATATATTTCAGTAAGCAGGACTTAGTGTATAAAATGTAATTATTTATTGAGAATTATATTAATGAGATAGGGCAGAATCTTTTCCTCTGTGAGGAGATTGGGTAGTTTATTTCTTGAGTGCCTGTCGTAAGTGCTTGAAAAATATTTATTTATGGATGGACCTCCGTAACAAACGGAATTTCCCAGGCATGTGTGCATTTAGTTATGTATTGTGACAATTTGAGTGTTTTCTACATGATGTTTTTGCTGACTTGATTTTCCAGGATATGTTTCTGTTTGCAGTTGGTGCCACTGTACTACTCACAAACACTAATATTGCTCAAATCAGGAATGGGATGGAGGATTACCCTGATGAAAATGCCATTGAATACATAATACTTGTAGAGCTTAGAGGGATTTAAAAATAAGAAAAAAAAAAAATCAAAGATAGAAGAATAAAATATCCTGTATCCCATCAATGACCTGAAAAAAATTATTTAGGACAAATTGAAACTAAATGGATATTGTTATATTGAGAATGAAGAGAAAATGGGAGAGATATGAACTAACTATTATCTGAAAAGCCTGAAGACGTACATCTCCTTTAGAGAGGATGTCATCTGTTTCTCAGGCAAGTCAAAGTAAATTTTCTTGTAGTATAAATAAAATTGACTGAGACTTTTTTTAATGTACTTTAAGATTCTTATCTTTCCCTCTAAAAATTAAGACAATGCAGACTTCTGTCCCCGTTCTCTTCCCCTTTCACCTCCCCCCTCCCTCCCAACAACCACACTTACTCAAGAAACAAATAAGCAAACCTGTTTGGGATGGATAGGTACTCTTATGGTGGGATCAGTAGTTTAGAATGAGCTGGATGTGTTTCACTTGTTAGGAAAACCGACAGACCAGGCCATCTTGTTTAAATGGCAGCTGTGCTTGACCCAAAGCAAGAAAATGCAGTCTAGATGGAAAGCTTTTTTTATTGTCACCTTCCACAATTGGAGATCAAATTGTGGATCTGCATAGGCTACTTTGTTCCATTTCCTAGGATGTCAGCCCTTGGTGCTGATTTCATAACTTGTGCTCTCTGCTGTTTGGCCGGGCTGATGAAGAAGAAAACTTTTGCTATCTATCAACACTTTGTGCGCTTGTGTCAAACAGTTTGTCTTATGGCTTGACCCTAAGGCTGCCTCCTCCTTCTCAAGAACTTGGATAAAACTTGACTGTACCCTCTTCTGTCTTATCTTTTTATGGTTGCAGCCTACTTTAAATGACCAAGTACTTAGCTGTTTTTCTTAATTACTTGGAAGGAAAAAAAAACCCTCAAACCTCAAAAGCACAGGAAAAGGTAACTTCCAATCCAACTCTGCGACTGTTCTACAAACAATCTTTGTTGCTTTTCTGCATCTTTATAGCTTCCTAGGAAGTATTTGTACCATTAATATGGAATCACAGAATAGCTATTTCCAAGGCTCTCTAACTGATCTTACTGCCGCTTTTTGGGTGAGGGTAGGGAACCCCAATTTTCTGATAACATACCAAGTGATGGAATATCCTGTTCGTACTCCAGATAATCTCCTTCCCATTCAGGTTCTGACGAAGGAGCTGTTCTTTTTTGAAGAAGCTTAGCAGGAGGGACTGCTGGGGGCACTTGTATTCTCTCCCTACAGGGATGTGCCTGGATAGCTCCTTCTGTTCAACATCTGCAGTTGGGTATGCAGGTGGCACTCTGCAAAATGGACCCTCCGTATGGCTAAAATTTTTGATGTCTGAAGTTCTCTAATTGTACAGCAGTGCAGAGGAAGCTGGAAGCTTGATGAAATACTTCTATTGGTCCTGCCTAAGTTTTTAAATCATAATAATGAATAGATGGTAATTTGTAATACAACTGTGATAAAATGGGGTCATTGACAGATTTAGTTGCTAATAGGTTATAAGCTGTCAATGTGCAACTACATCCTGGCTCAGTAATTTCACTGCAGGGCTCTCATTCAGACCATTCAGCAAAAATGTATCCTCTCCATCTATCTTTTTGGTAGAAATGCTGCAAGTAACTTCCTGTAGAGACTGAGTTGTCTAGGAGCAGTACCCACCCTCCCCCCGGCATAGATTTTACTTCTTTTGAAGGCTTGCATCTCTTTTAATCTTAGCATATTTCACCCTTTTTTGTTAAGAGTTAGTAGTCTTCTAATGGCCATATGCTCAACCAAGAATTAATGCAGTACCTAACAACAATCTGCCAGTTCCCTTCCAAAATGAGTGTCTCTTACAATGGCCTGCTCTGAAAATGAGACACAGATAAGTAACAGCTCTGAACTGCATGTGGCCTCTTATCTGTGTCTCCTTGCCTGCTGTTGGTTGATTTTTAAAACTAAATTCAGTCTCTGGTAAATATAAAAGTGAAATTAAAGACTAAGGACTCTCCATTTTGAAACTTTTGGAATCTATGACAAGGTTATCTTTTTACTTCTGAGCATTATGTGTCCTGTTTTGCCCTAAGGGGTTGTTTTTGGCAGGATGATGCTTGGAAAGAAGAGTGTCTTTAAACTGGGGAAAATCTAATAAGAACTGCCATCCTGAAGTGGTGAAAAAAACTTATAATACAGAAATGCGTGTGCATATGTTTTTAAAGAAGCTTTTTCCTTCACTGATTTAAAAAAAAAAAAAAAAAAAAATCTTGATTGTGAAAACTAGTATCTACAATTTCATCTTGATCTCTGATTTCAAGCAAATTATGCATTTTTCTTGAGAAAAGTCACTTTTTCAGGAAGTTCCAAGCTAGTTTATATTATATTTCTTGAATATAATTGAACATAACATTCATTTTCATTTTTCCTGCTCTTCGTTGATAGGTACTTTCTGTATGTTTTAAATGTTACGCTTGTCTCAAATATCATTCAAGATATTTTTCTCATTTATAACTGTTTTCTGCATCTCCTTCAGTAATTCCAGCCTATTGCCTTTTACCACGTACTGCCTGCTGGCACCTGCAACGCATTCAGGTCACATAAGTTCATCCGATACAGAGATGATTTGAGTGAGAATGCTCAAGTGAGTAGCTCAATTTTAACTGGCACTTGCAGCAACAGTAGAAAATAAGTTTCTCAGTGAATGCTTTATTTCTTAGCTATAGAAATCTTTCTAGTTTTAAATGAGCACTACGACTAAGATAATCAGTCTTGTTATATGACTAAACTTCAAAAATGTTTTCTATGTTTTAGCTTTGAAGTGACATTTCTTCTGCTTTCTTTTCTATGTAAATTACATGGTAGCATTTTATCTGATCAGAGAACTTGTATAAGATTGTTCTGTCAGAATGTGGACACGCAAAACTCAACAGCAGATGCATTGACCAGCTTAACTGAACTAATTTATAGAAGCAGTGTTATGGATGGTATACTTGGGCTTCAGAAAAGTTACAGTCTTTCAGTATGGTTATCTTTTGTGTTTTTTTTCTTTCCTTTTCTCACCTGAGGAAGTCCACAAGTAAACTGTTGATAATGTAGCTGCTGATGCCACTCAGTTTTCCCATTCAGAGATCTTCAGGGAGAGATGAGCCTTGTATGCTGTGTAGGGTGGGGAAAACTCAAACTCTGCAAAATTGCTTCTGCAGCAAAGTTTTCCTTTCATATATCAGAGAAATCTCTATCAAGAGATCTATAAAACAGGGTTGTGTGAACCCAGTATTCTCTATTCACACCTCTATTCACTTCTTTACTACTTCTTTTTTTGTCTGGTTTTCTTGATGGTGTGGCTTTCTTTAGTTAGTCTGCTTTTACTAGACATAAATAGTATACTTATGGACTTCCTTTTAAGAAAAAAGGTTAAATTCTCTTATCCCATTAAATGACAACTATTGTCATCATCCACTGAAACAAATGACCAAGACATAAATGGAGGTGGTAGCATTCAGTGTTAAACTATCTAATGATTTTCAGCCCAAGTATTTCATTTGCTGCTCTGCAGCCTAACAGCATCTATGTTCAAGATGCTATGCCCAATAGGATTTTCCCTACTGTTTTGTTTGTTTGTTTGTTTTTTTTTTTTTTTTAGCCTTTCCTACTAAATAATAGGCAGAAAATATTTCTAAAAACAAAGCTGAGTAGGTATGCTTTTATCTGTTTGAAAACACTTCGCATCTCCTGCATTTTTCTGGCTGTTGTGATTTGTACTGAGGCATAGACTCCTCAGTTCAAGAAAGACAGGGAATTTCTAGAGATAGTCTAGTGGAAGACTACAAAGAAAAAGGGTACAAGAAAAGACTGAGAGACCTGGGGCTGTTCAGCCTGGATAAGACCTGAACAACCCCTCAACCTGCTAACCACACTCTTTCAAGTGCAGCCCAGAATATGATTGGTTTTCTGGGCTTCAAGAGCACGGTGCTGGCTCATGTCCAGCTTGTCATTCACTAGTATCCCCAAACCCTTTTTGACAGGGCTGTACTCAATTCCTGTGTCACCCCAGCTTGTACTGATAGTGGGGGTTGCCATGACCCTAATGCAAGACCTCGCATTTGGATTTGTAGAACCTTATGAAGTCCTCTTGGGCCCACAGCTCGAACCTGTCTAGGTCTCTCTGAATGGCGTCGTCACCCTTGGGCATTTCAGCTGTGTCACACTGTTTGGTATCTTCAGCAAACTTGCTGGGAGTGCACTCAATCCCACTGTCAGCACCACTGATTAAGATATTAGAGAGCATCGATCCCAGTACTGATCTCTGAGGAACACCATCTGTCACTGACCTTCATCTGGACATTGAGTTGTTGGCCACCAGTTTTTGATCTTGCAATCAGTTCCTCACCTATCAAATCCATGTCTTTCCAATTTGGAGAGAAGGATGTTGTGGGAGACTGTAAAAGGCCTTACTGAAGTCCAGACAGATGACATCAGTGACTCTTCCCTTGTCCACTGATGTAGTTACACCATCATAAAAGGCCACTAGAGTGATCAGGCATACTATCCTCAATAAAGCCATTCTGGTTATCCTATATCATCTTCCTCTCTTCCATGTGCCTTAGCACAGCTTCCAGGAGGATCTGTTCCAAGATTTTCCCTCTTACAGAAGTGATTCTGACAGGTCAGTAGTTCCCTGGGTTGTCCTTTCTAGCCTTCTTGAAAATGGGAGTGATATCGGCTTTTTCCTGATCACCAGGAACTTCACTGACCACCATGATTATTTTTTTTTTCATATGTCACCAAGAGTGGGTTGGTGATCAGATAAGCCAATTCCCTAAGAACTCTGGAAAGCTTTTTGTTGGGATTGATGGATGTTCAGGTTTCTTAGGTGATTGCTAACTGATCTCAGCTTTCAATGTGAGGGATATTACTCCCTCATCTTCTGACCCCAAAGTAGGAACACTGAGGCAACAAGGTATAAGAAAGTCTTTGTCATGCAGTGCAATGTAACCTTAGAGTTACTCATGTGAGTCTCCTTGCATGTAAATGACTCTGCTTCCCTCCACTCCACCACAAGTCCTTTAGCAAGGCTTGTAAGGAAATTCCTGGAAATCGCTTTACTTTTTATTATTTTACAGCGTGCTCCGAAGTAGTGTTTATTCTTTTATGCTAGAGCTGGAGTTTTGACTTCAAGAAGAAGCAGGCTAAAATTTATTTTCTTAAAAAAAAAACAAAAAAAAAAAACCTATAGTTTGTTCAGATGACTTAAATTTCTATATCCAGCTATCAAGTGCCTTAATAATGGATGTAATAAAAACTTAATTCATAGTAGCTTACCTTTACATGGACTTCAGATTAAATTCTTCAACTCACTTGCTTTAGATTTGTTGCCTAGCCTTTCTTCATTTATGCAGTTATTACTAGTGTGCTCATCCAAACTTGGGAGATCAAGCAAAATGCAAAAAGTACTACAGAAACACTACCATTATAATGTTGTCTTGTTCCAAGCGAACTCCCTGCTAAGTTTGGGGTAGCTTCAGAGGTCTGGCAAACAGCATTGTCTGTACTATCAATGAAACGATTATTTAAAAGCAAATCAAAATGACATCTGTATCTTTCTCTCCCTAATGTTCCTCCTTTTTACAACATCTGGAAAGCTATAAATCATACTTGTGCTCTGGGAACTGCTGAGTCATGGCCTGAGCCTCTGATTGATCACCTGTGTCAAGCACTGAGTCAGCCACAGGAGCACAGGTGAAGGCAGTTCACCTGTGTTGCCAGAAGGGGTGGAGCCTGGCTACACTTCTCCTAAGACCATTTAAGGGCTGATTACCAGTGGGGAAGGATCTCTTCTGGAGATCCCTTTCTCTGGGGTTTCATAGCGAGCCCAGGATATGGGTAAGCATTTTATTTATTCTGTTCTGGTATAATAACTGTATAGTCAAACCCTCTGGTGTATTTCATAACTATAACATCTGCACATTCACTGATTATACATGCTCTTTTCTTCAGAGAAAATCTATCAATTGATAATTACATTTGATAAAGGTTTTAGAGGTCAGAGTGTGGCAGACTGAGCTATCTCTGTAACACACGTGAAGCTGGAGTTGCTCAAAGACCATCCAACATGGCAGTTTGCACCTGAAGTGTCAACAGAAACTGCTATCAAAGTTCTTATTTCATTATGAAAAAATGTAATAGTTGTGATGGAAATAGTAGAGTACAAGATTTCAGAATATCTGCACTTCAAAATGTGCCTTGTACTGTCATAAGGAAAGATATTCTGCTAGAAAGAAACAGTAATTTTTGTCTTTTGCCACTGCCAATTAGCAATCTTTGGGGGGTTACATGGATATAACAGTTCGTAGTACAAACTAGAAGGAAAGAGGAGTATGTGGGAAATAAACAATGTACGTCCATAATTTACAAGTTGGTTTTTTCTTTGCCGTGATCAGCTGAATGCTGAGCACAAGTTCAAAAACAAAAAACACAAAACAAAAACCAAACAAAAAAAAACAAACAACAAAAAAAACAAGTAACTTCCAGATATCTCATGACACTTGAGGAGGAACTTTTTCTTCTTATGGATCTTGCCTCAGTGTAGCTCCTGGCAATTATGGTGAAATAAGTTGGGATAGCAAATGCCTTTCCTGACTTATCAGGCAGATCTTGTTAATATGATAGTCAGCACCTGATTGCTCCCAGTGTTAAGGCTGCTCCTATAATAGAGGCAAATTTTACCTCATTCAAGAAATCATAGCATAGTTTGAAAACGATGAATGTCCCTGCTGAGTAATCTCTTGAAAATAATCTGTGATTTCTCTCTTTTTGCAGTTCTTCTTTCTCTAAAACAATTTCTACTTTGGTCTTTCAGGAGGCTTAATGAATTTTATAATCTACAATCCAGGGAGTAATGAAATAAGTTGTCTCTTTCACTCATCAAAAATAAAGTAACTGTTGGTAAGATTAAGTTACAGCAACAATTGAACAGTGAAAAGTTGTTTTTCTCTCTCTTAGAACTGTAGGGTTGCGGTAGCTCTTGCTTCCGTTCTCCCCAGCATCCTGTTTCATTTATTTTAGAGTCCTTTTAAGTAGAAACTCTGAATAACAGCCAATTTGGCTTCAATTGTAAGTGGTGACTACAGTTAACTGGGTTATGATCTTGGCTGAGAGAAACTAGGAACTGTACTAGCATCTTACGACTACCTACTGTTCAGTGGCTTTTGAGTTACTTGAGCAAAAAAAAGACAGCCTTATTTTGAATGCAAGCAAATGATTAAGATGGGAATGTAGTACAATCAAACTTCATAAGCTATTCTTATTCAAAAATACAAAGACCATTATTAGGAGAAAAAAGACCTCTGTTTTCTCAGTGTTAATAATACTCAGAAATTAATATATAAAAAGTGGATTTTAGAAAACATCATGTATTCAAAATTAAGTCATTCTTAGCAAATAATTCTTAATATAATACTTAATATTTCCTCATATGCAATTGGTAATGTACTAGCGAGCTCCATAACATGAGAATAAGGATGAACTTTCAAGCACTTTTAAGTAGCATCAAAGTTACCTAGAAGGTTTTAGCTTTATTAGACTGCTCCAGCAGTCCTAGGTGGATTTGGCAAAAGGAGGTGGAGTTACTTGAATGCTAAGGCGGTTAACTAGAAAGTATGAGGGCTGCTTTGAAAGTAATACCTCCTCTTTCATTATGTTGGTCCATGATGTCTGAAGTGGATGTTGGCGATATGGTAGTAGAGGTTGAACCTTTCCATCAGCATTCTATTAAATTTTGTTGCTGTGTGAAGGATAGCAGCAGAGAGGCAGTCTGACAAATTGATGTCTGACCTGGCAGTGCAAATGAACCAGGGGTGTGGTATTGAACTCCTGCACGTGGGAGAACTTACACCCATTGACATTCATGGTGCCTGATTGAGTGCAAACAGTGGATATTAGAACAGTGAGGGAGTAGGTGGTGTTTCAGCAGCAGTAACAGTAATGTTAAAAACAAGACGTTCTTTCTGACCATGCACAGCTGTCACACTATAAAATGAAGAGTGTCTTGATGAGCTTGTCTGTGTGAGTTGGTGGATTATGACCAGGCAGCTATGTATGGAGCTGTATATTGCCTTCAGTGCTTTGGAGGTAATGGTGACAATGTTGCAATATCACAGAATTTGCATCAGGTGTGTCCCGCAAATTCTCACAAAGAGCAGAAAGGACCCTGTATGTAAGTTTTTCAGGACCTATTAAATAAATAGGAGGCTGGAGTTTCCTAGGTCATGTCGTTACCAGTGATGACATCTGATTTCATCTGTACAAGCTAGATTCAAAATGGCAGTCCATGATGATGACGTGTGAATTCTCCATGGAAGTTCAAGATGCAGCCCTCAGTGGATAAAGCGATGTGCACTGTCCTTTGGGATAGGAAAGGAATGATTGTTTTGGATTGTCTGGAACTTGAACAAAGCATTGATTCTGATTGCAATATTGCAGTGCTAGCTGAGCTGAAGGCTTGAACTTCCAGAGGCAGTTTAGAGAAGACAAATTTTGTATTACAGTGTGATAAGTATCAGGCCACATACCAGTTTGAAGACCTTGGAACAGATTGCCGAACTTGTCTGGACTATCCTACCACACCCACAGCATAATCTGGATTTGGTACCTTCCAACTTCAACTTGTTCAGGCCAATGAAGGATGGACTGTGTTGGCAATATTTTCTTATCAGCAGTGCTGTCATAGCAGCTGTGTAACAGTTGGTCATCTCCGCTGGTGCAGATTATTACAAGTGTGGCATGTGTGCTCTCGTTGATTGCTAATGAAAATGTGCAGGTAATAGTGGTGACTATGTTGAAAAACAATGTTTTGTAGCTGAGAATTTTCTCTATCAAATCATGTTATTGTGCTCTTTGTATCTGTAGTTTCCATGAAAATAAGTAGGAGGCATTACTTCAGGAGCGACATTGTAGAATCATCCAGTCCAACTATTCACCTACCACCAATATTTCCTCATTAAACCATATCCCTTAGTACAACATTTAAACATTTCTTAAACATTGCCAGAGATGGTGACTCAACCACCTCTCTGGGCAGGCCATTCCAGTACCTGACTTCATAGAAAATTAAGCTATGTGCTATTCTGTCACTTCTAGTTTGGAATTGTACAAATGTTCCTGGTGTAGGGGTATAACGAGGATAGAGGTGATAATGGATAATTGATCTCCATATGCTTCACAAGGAGAGCTGACTAGCAGTGACTGTGCTTTTCTTCAGAATTGGGAAATAGCATCCTCCCATCCAGGCATTTGTGCAGTCTCAGGAAAAATAGGAGAATATGATACAAAATCCTTCTTGGATTCTAGGAAAGCTGGCCAAATACGTCTGTATGCTCAGGATGTGGTGCTGATGAAGTGATCCTTTTCTTCCCTAGAGGCTTAAAAATGTGGAAGCAATAAATTGCGGATTTACCTGAAGTGCTGTGGTTTGGGATGTTCTTATGTCTTTTTCCTGAAGCAACTTACAGTTAGAAGACCAAACTTTGATTAAATTGGCCTAATTGCAGTCTCCCAGCACTCTAGACATTTTTGTGCCTAGACTACATAAGTTCATTCCTTTCAAGAACAAGATAGTCCCACATCAATGTATCATGATTGTGTCCTTTCAGTCAACGTATCATCCTACTCCCTACCTTTTCCTTCATTAACTCTACCAGTCAAAACTTTTCTCACTCCTTTATCTCTGGATTTCTCCTGCGTAGTGTGACTAAACTCCGCTTGCTTGCTCTGCTTACCACCTGCTAGAATAGCTCTGCTCTATCTTATCTTCCATCTGCTCTCTCTTCCCACCATCTGCTGAGTAACAGGATCCTCTTTCTTGATCCTAACCCTCAATTTTGAAGCAGTGCATGTGTCCCCATGGGTCCGTGAGCTGGGGAGAGAAAATGCACAATGTGGGCGTTTGTTCACTAGGATAAAATGTCCATGATAAATGAACAGCTAAGCATTCAAGTTCATTTCTCTCTCCAGGAAGCTGCTGTGACTAATAACTTCAAGCATATTATATAGTCAGTGCCTTGGAAGTTTAGTGATTGTACACAGGGTACATTTTCTTTACTTCTCTGCTGTATCTTTTTTTTTTATGATGCAAGAATTGTTATCTGTCCCAGTATATTAGAACATGACCACTTATACTGCACACTTGTGTCTTCTGCAGAATGGCTGAGGTTGGAATGTACTTCTGGAGATCACGCCCTCCTGCTCAGGGTGGTATTAGCTAAAGTATAAGTTGTTCTGAGCCATTTCTTGTTACCTTTTGTTTTGGGTAACCTACTCTGGCATTTGACCACCCCAGTAGCTCAAGAAAATATGATGTTTAAATGAAACTTTGTATTATTCAGCTTTTCCTTCTTGTTCTGTCACTGGGCACTGCTAGGAAGAGTCTAGCTCAGTTATCTTTGCTCAACTTCACTGAGCATTTCAGCACATCAGTAAGATTTCCTTATTCCCCCCCATTCTCTCGTTTGTTTTATCCAGCATGAAACAGTGATTATAGCACATTTCACAGACACAGATTAGGTGCACCAAAACAATTTATTAAATGTATTCCAAGCAAGCCATTGCGTATGTGATCTATAATCACGTACTTTTTAAGCGAACAATGTATTAGCCTATGACTAATGAGTATTGGAAGGGAGAGGGAGGTTAGGTAAGACTGTGAGTACCAGGGAAGGTAAATTGGGCAGGAAAAGTTGTGTGACCCATTTCATTGAAGTGGGATGGAATCTGCAGGGGATGGTCTTGCAAGCTGAGGAGTCTCAAGGGGTTCTGAAAGCTGTCCTGCGGCATCTTGATTTTATATTTCTTTTACATGCTCTTTGCCATGATAAGCGAAGAGATTTGAACTGCTACAAGGTATTCAAGATGAAATATAGATGATAGTTTGAGAAGCATAGCTTTGCAGAAGAGCAAAAAAAAAAAAAAAAAAAATTCCATTGGTTCCTTTAGATCTCATTTTCAGTTCCCAAAAACTTGAGGGATTGTTCCTCAGTTAATTATCACAGGTTTTTATGGTATCTTTGTTTTTGCCGAAGGCAACGCTTCCTCATTTCCTTGGTGGCTTCTGGTTATATCTCAAACCCTTGGCGTGAGTACTAGGCTGCACATTGTTAGGTATGGATAAGGTGATGGAGGAAAATGGGGTGACAAAGGCATAGCTTCAGCCTTATCCAACCTACCCAGCTAGGGGCAGATCTTGTTATCATCCAGAGAATAGCTAATGGGCCTAATCCCCATCTCATTCTCCAGTCTTGCATTATCTCTCTCCTTCTTCAGCCAGCTATGCTTGGGCCATATTCCACACCCTTGAATCTGCTCTTTAGACCAAGTAGTCCCAAGTCTCATATCGCGTCAGATGCTTGAAATCTGTAACTGTGTTGGTGGCCAATCTTGCTGGTCCCTTATCAGTATGCCTGCATCTGTCCCGTGCCCCTGTCCATCAGTACAGCCAATTCTCTGTCCACGTGGCCATCCTTTTATCTGTTTCCTCGGTTTGTCTTTTATGATGTTCTGTATGAAACAGACTGACCTGGGTTAGGGCACTGGATTGCGGAGAAAGTTAAAGCTCTCTTGTGGGTTTGGTACGGTGGGGTAAGCAGAGAGGCAAGGGATGCACTGTTCTGGCTCTGGCAGTTGGACTTCAGGGAAAATCCAATCTGTTCCTTAGGTTTATAAAAGTTAGTCATACCACTGAATGTTTTCTTCCCAATATTTAATAGAAACCTAATAAAAAAGAGAAATATGAAATTTTGTTTAAACCTTAATAATCCAGAAAGTATAAATTGAATATTTAGTGTTTTATGACGACATTAAATACCGTTATATAGCATTGTGCAACAAAAATACAGTCATAAAAATCAATTCTAGTATCTCAAGAACAGTATACATTTAGCTCAGATTCTGTTTCTGGATCAATTTATTGAAGTTAGATCTATTTAAGCCTACCTAAAATGCTGTCATCAGAAGTTTATCTTTTATGATTGAGACTGGAAGTAAATTTCCTTGCTTGTGTTATTATGGGTTGCTAAATGGTCTCTGTTCATACAACTTAAGTCTTAAGTGGAGTAGGGATTCCTGCAGCTCAAAATGAGTAGTAGTTACTTTTCCTCAGTTTTGTGTGAAGTCGGTGGAAGACAAATTCTATTTTATTTAATAGCAAATAGTCTACAGCTACCTTTGTAAAACACTTTCTATTCAACAAATACTCTGGACAGGATGTAGTCAAATTCAGCTCTTAAAAACACAATGACAGCTTTTGGTAACTGAAGTATCTGTGACTTCTCTCATGCTCTGAGGCATTCTTCATAAGTTTAACTCTTTGGGAATCTCCAATCTATTGCAGTCTTTTCACTTAATCCTGCTAAATTAATACTCTTAAACTTACTACACTTACAACGTTCCAAGCTGCAATTTGAATGCATCCTTATTTATATAATTTATCAATTTTCTTCACATGCAATGAAGTGCAACATTACATAGATCAGAAAATTCTGTATTTCACTTGCTTAGTGTTCGTGGTTACATCTTACACTCAAAATCCAGTCCCTTTAAAAAAAAAAAAAAACTGCAAAATTTCTTTTTTTTTTTTTTTTTTGTTCCCATGTTTTCCCACATCTGTGAATAAACCAAACAATATTTGACCTAAATGTTTGCATCCGCAGATCTCTCTCCTCTCTCTTGCTTGTTCTGTGTTGTGCTTTGTGGCATTCTCTGTCACACTCAGGAAGAAAGCCTAAGCTGTAATGAGACAGCCCAATTCTGCACACAGATATCGATAGCTCTCAGTGACTCAGACTTTGCCCAGTGCAGCCTTTTCTGCTGCTTTACTAATACTTTACCCAAACAATATACTTCCCAGACTAGTTTTTCACCAAAATTATTTTTCTTAAACACTTCAAAATTTTTTTGGTCAATTAAGTTTTTGTTCCTTGTAATTTTGATTTATTTCTTTTTCTTGCTGGGTAATCTAAACAGATGTTTGCTGGAGGAAGGAAGAGATCTCTTACCTTCATCTCCTCAAATAGTTATTTATTTATGGTCTGTGTTGTATGCTTTATAGTATTATCATAGTGCACCCTGGACATGATTTTGCTCTTACAAAAGTCTTACTTCAGCCAGCTGGTTTTTACTATTGATAAAGAAAATGTCAGAATTGCAGCAGATAACGTAGCGGGTTTTTTTGTTTGTTTTTTTTTCTATAGTGTGCACTATGAAAATCTTCCAAGTGTATTATCATTTGTTTTGGAGCCCTGAATGTATGAGCAAATGCTGCCTACTTGCTGTATGAGTCTGCAGAAAGCCTCAAACAACTGTCATGTGAAATAACTGCAAATTGGCTCGTTCTCAAGTCTTTATAGTACAATTGTGTTATTTAAAAATCAGGATGGTATTAAATGATTTATTTTAGGGAGTAAGTACTTGAATTTTCTTTCAGTTATACTTGATGAAGTACAAGTCATGTAACAATTAGGTTCATAAACCAAGGACATAGCTGTATTAATTTGAAGGGAAAAACCCGCAGTGGTTATAATAGAGCAGACTGCCTTTTAGCTGCATGTCAGTTTTGACATACATGAAGACTGCTTATGAGTCTTAAGAAACCATGGAAACAACTTTTTTGTTATCAGCGCTTCAACATGAATTTCTGTTTCTTGAAGAAAAATGTTATATATAAGTAGTCAGATAATAGTCATAGCAGACAGTCTTATTTGTACAGACAGCAAGGTATCATTTAAATATCTCTCTTCATTCCAGAAATATGAGATACTGTAAATTTCACATTGGGAAGGGTGTGGAAACAAAAACAACGTAGTAAAGCTGATGAGGCTTGAAACTAACATAAAATCAGACTTTTTGATGTCTCTATTTCTGAAACACCACAAATAGAAAGTAGAATGGGCTGTTAATGTACTCTAGTTGTGTGGCTTTGTCTTTGTTTTTAAATAGAGTTATGCAGACGTCTAGGTGAGCACCTTTCAGTGTGTCACCCTTCTTGTGCCAGAATGTGATTCTTGATGTTGTTCACTCTCCATTTTATGATGCCACTGATCAGGGGCAAAGGAAATGTTTTGTGAATTTCCAGTGATATTCTTTTTCATTGTTTCATAAGCTGGCCAAACTCCAAAATGAATGCAATGAAAAACCTTATTGTTCTTCTATTTCTTGGCTACTTCTTGAAATTTGTTCAGTGCTATACAACAGCATTGTTTCATTCAAGTGTTGTTTGTATTCATCTGTGATTATTGCACCTTTTCACTGAAAATGAGTGATTATGTTGTATCCATGATGCTAGACTCCAATAATATCTTCTTCCTGATTGACTTTATTGCAAGTGATTAGAGGTAGGATGTCCATTTACCACATGAAGAAAGACAGTTTATAGCTCAGTCACTCTCTAAAACATATCTTAATTAGGAATTGACTATTTCTGCTTTTAATTAATACAACTTTGTTGGCGATTTCATATGTTTATTAAATAGGTAATATGACTTCCAGTATGCAAGGTAAAGCAACGTAAGATGGAAAGAAATACAATGTAGGTGTCAGACTTTTTCTACCAAACTAAGATTCACAGCACTAGTGTGAAATAATGTAAGCTATTAAAGGAGGACGCAAATAAAGACTTTTTCTTTTAAACCTGCAAGCGTGTTATCTTACTCCTTAGTGTCCTGTATAGCTTAAAAGATCTTTTTTCTGTAAGCATACTTAACAGAATTTAAGACTTAGGTAACTCTTGCACCTGAATGAAGTTACATTCAGGTTAAAAGATGTCTAACAAGCTACAGAAGCAGTGCTGGATAGGAAGCCACCCTTCAAGAAGTGTGTGAGGGGTGAAATGGAAATGGGGGCTGTGCTATCCCTTCCTCCTATGCCTTTATCCATAGGAAAATTATATGCATCTGAGCCTATGAGAAGTGCCCTATCAAAGCTTGCTGAGGAAAAACAAGAAGGTAAGTTAGACCTGCAGCAGTGATAGATACCTGAACTGATGCTATGAGTGTGTTTGTAATGGATAAGATTGCTGATGAAAGGTTTTGATTCTTGGTACAAGAGAAAAGCAATTACTGAAAGTCAAATCTATGCATAAAATAACTGTCACTGACTGGCTAGAGACTGATTACGGTAGCTAACATTATGGAAGCTTAGGTGGGACTACATTTAATTATACCGATTTTCTTTTTTACTTTTTTTTCCATTTATTATTTTTATCCTAACAAGGTTCTCCTAGGGGGCACATTCTCTGTTTGGGGCTTATGATCGGGGATATTTGGGAGAAACGATGTGATATCATCTTGTCAAAAGTTAGGGTGTCTTTATTCAAAGCTTGTCTTCAACATGAGTGTTTTCTGCTAGGGTATTGCTTTACTATTAGCTTACGGTCTTTATTCCTGTAAAACAAAAAAAAAAATATTCTGCCCAGTGACATTTTTTTCCTATAATTTTAAGATTACTAGCATATGTTATCTTTCCTAAGGCTAAGTAAGTGTACAAAGAAGATAAGAGGCTTTAGTTTTATGTCTAGAAAAATCAGGAAACAAAAACCCCTCCCAGTGGGGGAGTAAGGTATAAAGCTGACCTTATGTAATTTACCTTAAGGTAAGATTGAAAGGTTTTTGTTAGGTGGCTGTCTTTCCTTCACACTTCATTCTTTCTACCTTTCCTTGATTTATCTTATCTCTTCATTATCCTGAGGTGAAAATGGCAAACTTCTCTTCTTCTGATGACAGCTCTTTAAAGTCTGAATCACTAAGGCCAAGCCCAGAAGCAACTGGAGGCAATTAGGAACACTTTCTTTAAAAATTTGGACCCAACCTGTACATGCTTAACTTGGGAGATCAGAGAGAAATTTAGCTAGAGGACAATGGTACTAATAGCTACCAGATCTAACAAACCATAAAGGTGTGCACCAGAGAACTGTGGCAATATTGACTGTGTGTTCATTAAGGACATGAGCTCCAGATGATGAAAGCATTGCTCTGCTGGGAGGCATTTTGCTACTTAAAATGGCAGACAAAGTTGCTTTCTGTTTTATTCTGTTGGCTAAAAAAGAAAATAAAAGGAAGTGCAGAACTTGTTGGCCTGAAACTATTCTTGGAATTAAGTTTTCTGCAGTGTTCTTCCACTGTCTCTGAAGAGGCTTAATCACCACTTCTTGAGCTTGAAACCCACCAGAAACATTAAGATTAATAAGCACTAATGTCACTTCTTTCCTGATGACTAACAGTCTTGTATATTTAATGTATCTAAAACAGAATTCAGTATAATCATAGCAATGAAAAGTAAATCTTGCCTCTCCGTGAGGCTAATCTGAATTTTCACTTTTCTTTTTCACTCTTTTACTTTTCTGCTTGCTTCCATTTCAATTATATTCTCAACAGAGAATTCATGTTTCTTTACCCTTTAATCTTCACACTGTAGTCTATTTTCTTTCTTTTTTTTTTTTCTCTCCAGTTAATTGTACTAATTGCGGTTTAATGTCTGTGTGCTTCCATTCTGGCACACTTTGACGAAAAGTGCGTCGAATCAATCATTGACCAAATAATTTACCAATAAATCAGGTGGCTTTGAAGTTTGAGTTAATTGATTTTAATGTCTTCAGTGTTCTTTGTGTCTTTGATCTAAGCTATTCTGTGGAGTAAGGAAGTAGAGTTTTTAGGCTAGAGTGTTAAAGGGCACTGTGAGCTATGGGATTAAGCAAGAACACCATCCTTCCACTTGATACTATTATTATTTTTTTTTTTTGGCAATGTTGTGATGTAGAGCCTACTGAAAGCTCCAGAAGGAAAACCAGAGAGCACAAGGCTTGCCTACCACCATTTAAATCCATGCAAGCTTTCCATACGGTTGCCCCAGTTGCAGCTTTGCCAGCTGCAAGCTCTTGACTCTGCAGTGGCAGCAGCAGGAACTTGTGTTCCCTTCCCTGGGCAGCACTGTGGTTCTTCTCTCCAGTATGGAGCAGTAGTACCTCAGGGAGCTCATGGGTGCCCTGCTGGTTGCATGTCAAGCCCTGCCAGCTACATCTTGACCTTCACACAGTTCTGTTTAATTAAGCACACTGGAATATTCACTTGCAAAAGTATTGGTATTGCTAATGCTTATGGTTACACAGCAACCAAAACTTAAACCAATATTCATGTTTATGTCTAATCACTGAAGGCAGAACTCAGAGATATTAGAGTCAATCATAGAATGGTGTGGTTTGGAAGGGGCCTTTGAGAACATCTAGTTCCAACCCCCTGGACAGGGTTGCCAACAATCAGACCAGACTGCCCATCCAACCTGGCCTTGAATACCTCCAGGGATGAGGCATCCACAGCTTCTCTGGGAAAATTGTTCAGTGCCTCATCATTGTCTGAGTAAAGAATTTCCGCATAGCATCCAAATTCAATTTCTCCCTTTTTTTTTTTTTTCCTCAAAGCAAAGGAAAAAAAACAACAGATGCTGACTTTTTGGGTTGGTTTCCACCACTACCACTCTCAATCCCAAAGAGAAGCAGAAGAATCGATTGTTTCTGTTCCCTATTGGCCAGCTAGTAAAGATATAGCACAGTATTAATAAAGGTATATATTAAAGCACTGTGACCTGGGGCTAATGGTAGGTAAATGTGAGAGCCCAGCTCAAGGAAAAGGTAACAAACAACTGTTTCTCTTCAGTAAGAGTGCATATGCATAGGCTGGAAATGAGGTAGAAGATTTTTTTCTTGAAGAGGCTCATCAAAGCCGTGTTTTTAGCTGTTCTTCTCTGTCAGATCTCCTCACATAAAAGCCAAATGATTTGAACAAATTATTAACTAAATCAGTTCTTATAACCATTTTTTCCCCCTGCGCTTATAATAGTGCCTAATTTGTCCACTATGGTCCTTTTTACAAGAGCAGTTGGTTTTGTTAGTTTGTGCTTGAGATTTTTTTTTTATCTGTCCCTAATAGTTTTTCATCTTGGATAGCTGTCTGATTCTATATCTAAAACTAGTCCTTCTACAAATGCTACAACAACACTAAAAGAGAAAGAAAAAAAAAAAAGTGAGAAGCAAAGGCATAGCAAAGTAAGAGCTGCCAACAGCACACGTTGTGCATGCTGTATGCTTGAGAGGACCTGAGAGACTTGTGAAAAGCAGAATGGAGATGAGGAAAAACCTAACTTGCTAGCCAGTGGTGTAATTAAGTGCCATTTATCCTTTTTACAATATTTACGTTGGCAGGGCTTCATTAGGGATTTATGACCATCTGTCTTACACATTTATTGTATACATTGCAGATTTTGCAAATTAAAACTGCTTTGAAAATAGAATAAATTCTTCTGCTCTGTGTATCCCAACACCTGACTTTCCTGAGGATATCCAAGTTCCATGCAACTGCTTACTGCACTTCACAAAATACTGCCTTGGCTTGATGCCACATCAGTGGACAGTCAGCAGAGTCAACAATGTGATAGGAGTCAATGTCATTCCCATGTGTCTATTTTAGCACTATGGATATGGCAGACAGTCTTCAACTGTTACATAGTCTGACACTTTTAATGTGTGTTTTTTCTTTTCTTAGCTTTAAACATTATTCACCTTCTTTCAACTTAGCTCTCTTATTTATTTTTTTTATTTTGTAATGAGTACATTTTATTAAATCACATTAGATGTACTTGAGCTCTTTTGTGTTATCGTCCTTAAAGTGCAAACAAAGGCACAGGAACGTTTGCTTTCCTGCTGCCTTCCCTGTTGCTCAGTTCCATCTGTGGGCTGAGTAATGCCACATAAAGCGTGAAATCCTGCTCTGGCCATCAGTAACTCCTGAAAAGTGTACTCTGAAAAAGAGATGAAAGCTTGCTCAGGGAGGGTAAATCAGCATTTTGTGGTGGAAGCACAGCTGCTGTTTTGCTCCTTGGCAGTAGTGTGCAAAGACACTGAGTTCCTTTGACTGGAGTTGTGCTTTCTCTGAGCAGTTTGAATATCTATCTACAAACCCCCAGGCATCTGGTGTTTGCCTAGGGCAATATCCCCCAGTACAAGAAAAAGATAGTAGCAGTTATTGTAGACATATCCTCATAAAATGAAGCCCACGTACAAATTTTAGTTTTCCAAAGCCTTTGAAACAAAGAGAAAATGATTCATTTTTGCAGAAATACTGAAAAAACTCAGGGGCATCCAGGACCACAGGGCCAGGTCTGGTGCTGGCTTCCTGAATGAAGCTGGCTGTCACTGTGGGATACAGTATAGGGCTCTCGTTTGAAGAACAGTTTTCAGACAGTAAGTTGAGGACTTGGACACGCTTTTGTTCCTGAGTACTTCATCTCCTGCTGTGTATTAGTGAACTTTTCTTTTTTTTGACTACAGTGGCAATGGAATACTTAACTGATACAGCATTTGAAGAGTAGGACAGATCAGCAGTGTTGACTAACAGAAATTAATCATGATAGTAATAACTTCTGCATTGAAGATCTGCAAAAAATTAACCCAACACCTGAAAATGTTAAAAAGACATAAATTGGACCCATCTCTGATGTGAATCTCATGATAAGTTACAAGTACCTGGATGACCCTACTATAGGAAAGTTGCCTTTCTACTTACTCTAACACTTAACGGCAGTGTTAACTTGGCTCCACTTAAATGAATTTAAGTTCATGTACTACTACTAATTATACAGCATATGTAAATCAAGTTGTAGCCATTTCACAGAAAATTCAAAGTGCTGCTGTTTTGGCTAGAAGTCTTTACTCCTTCCTGAAATGACTGATATCACCACCACCAACTGCTTTTATTCTTGGCAGTGAATTACAAAATACTCTCTTTTGGTAAATCCCTCTGTTATACCTGAAGCTTTGTCTCCCACACTGTTACCACTGCAGTTTGTTTCCTCATAGACTAAAAGCTTGGGAGTTGGAGAGCTGCTGCACTGCTTTGCAGTGTTTTTCAGCAGTGGATTAGATGGGGAGACTGGCTTGCTGGGGAGAGAGACCAAAATCTTCCAGGTTGAAATCTGTCCTTGCATCTCCTTTCAGAGAAAAAACGAAAGCCTGTGGAATAAACATTGGACATTCAGTTGGCATTACTTCCGTTTGGAGCTGCTCTTGCAGTGCTCTATGAGGAAATTCATTGCTCCTCTGCATCTGGGTGCTCTGTGATCTATTACTCATGTTAACTTTTAAAAATAAGGACTAATTTGCTAACCTAATGTCTGAGCAAACTGTGGCAGTGTTGGTGAAGTCTGTGAGAGCCACTTCTTTGTGTCGGACTGCTGTGCCATATAGTACTTAAGCTTAGCAATGCTAGTTTTTCAGACCTTTTCTTTCTTTCGGCTTGTATCAAGCATATGTTGGTTCATTGCACGCTGGCATCTCAGAGAATTTCCTAGCTGCCTTTCTATCATTCCTGAGTCCAAATTAAAACTGTCAATTATACACGAAAGATTGGTGAGATCAAAGTCTTCCCTTAGTCCTGCTACTTGTGCATCTGTTTTACCAGTAGAATGGCAAAACTAAACTCTATCAGAATACTATTTTTCAGTTTAATCCTGTTACATTTAATCAAAATTATCATATCTGTAGTTTCATACAATTGTACAGGGGATGATGAGGATTGTTGATGCTTGTAAATGCCAAAAGAATTTAAAGAATGTGAAAAAGATACCTTCCACAGAGTAACTTCATGATTCCTTTCAGTGTTTGACAATGTTATTTAGAGTCAGAATTATAAATCAGATACTTTCAGAGTAAGATAGCAAGAAAGGTTGGTTTTTTTAACTTAAAAATGTTATAAATGAAAAATATGAATGTTGATGAGAGATGAAATTCTGTCCCATATATTACAATGAAGTGTCACTGGGTCCTCCTTTATATTTTTGATATATCTGTTACAAAAACATTTATTCCTTTCCCAAAGTTTTCCTCAGGAATCCATGTAGCTAAGTATTTTGTTCAAGCTAAAGATCTCCGAACACAATTTTAAGAAAATTAAAATATTCTTTTTTAGAACAGGGTTCCAGTGAAGTAAATAAGCTCACGTGTACTTTTCCATTCCAACATGACTGTGATGAAACATAAGCATAAACAACTGTGGGTACCGAAGTGCTCCAACTTTTCAAAGTCCATGCTGATACAAGTTGATAAACAGTACAAAAATATCCTCTGGCTACTTAGTCTTTTTAGTGTTGGAAAAGTTCAGTCATGATGAAGGTCTTGTGAAGAAATACGTAGAATGTTACACTTTTCAAAACATTTCAAAGATTTTAGAGTTGGTTTAATAAGTGGAGTAATACGAGCTTCTTTGGTCTTCAGCTAAAGCTTCTTTGTACAGAGATTTCTTCGATGTAGTGAATTTTTTTTTTCTTTCCTTTTTTTTTTTTTGTTTGTTCCCTATGGATTTTGTCATTAAGCATGACAGTTTAGATTGTGTCAGCTAGCACTCTAATAAAGGGAACTTCTGGTGTTTTTAGTTCTCTGCTTATTTGAGCTGTTGGGGGTAGAGTCAAAAGAGAAGAAAATTTATACAAAGTGTTCTATTTGTCTGTTGCTCAGCTGGATGTTTGTTCTGAAGATTTTAAAACAATGCACAGCGATAAATCTCGTGTAGGGTACAGAAAGGATTCACTCTGCTGGCTTTTCTATTGGTGCTATACGCATACAAGACATTTGTCATCCAGTTGCAGTGACTTTGGAATCATCATCATCAGTTATTCCTTTCTGAGACTCTGAAATTGCTTAACAATTGCAAACTATTTGAGGCCTATTGTTTGGTATGATTCTGAGAGGTCACTCTAATATCCTTGACATCTTATGTTCTCTTTCAAATAAGCTGATCCATGTCAGTGCTTAAAAAATAATTAAAAAACAAAACAACAACAACAAAAAACAACTTAGCTGAGCCATACATAGACACAAAAAAACCAGGCTAATTAGTTCACTGTGTTAGATTTAATGTGATACTGGCTATAGAAATGACAGCTTTCTACACATCCTGCTTCATTTTGGAAATGCTTTTAATCTTCTTTTTTTGTGTGTGTGTGCTAATCTAGAGAAGAAAGAAGGTTTACGTAACATCATTTCAAAGCAGAGGCATATCTGTTCTTGTTTCACAGATCTGTAAAGTATAATTGTACATCTGAAATGTTTTCAAGAAGAATGTAATGCACCTCGGCATATACTTTTTAAAAATGTACTTTCCAAATTGAATTCTATAGTCTAATTAGACAAGTTAAGGAAATAGGCCAATATTCTGACCTCAGCTGAGCCCGTTTAAATTCATAGCATTTCTGCTTGTTATGCTGATGTTACTCCACTTGCTTTTGCTGATGTAGTCATGGCAGTGGCATGACTTTTAGCAGTCTGCCCATTACAGATGGGGAAAAATGAAATTGAGACTGTTTTCAAGCATTTCCATGTTCTGTCTGTTTTATTTAGAGGAAAGCATACAAATACCTGAGGGTAGAATTATTTTTTTTAACTTTTTTTTTTCTTTTTTTCTTTTTTTTTTTTTTTTTCCCTAATGGAAGTCTTGGATTCGGGAGGCAAAAACACTTGGGTGCATGAGAGTCATCCCTTGAGCAATGACTATGTATAGCTTCTTACATTAGCACCTCAGCCCGAGCCTGCAGGGCCTTCTTGTGCTCCCTGCCCTCTTAGAGAACAACAGTGTTTTTTTGTTGTAGGAAACAAGCCTTAAATTCTATAGCCTCATCAACTCTGCAGTACAAATTGTGAAAATGTTTCATAGGACTTCTGCTATCACTAGTCTGGTTGGCCTTGTGCTGGGTACTCGTAGCAGAGACTGAAGGAGTGGGTCTTTCCTGTCAGTTTTTTTTAACACACTGATGACACCTGAAACTTTTCACAAAAAGCAGGAGATGAGGTTAGCTGGTACCTGATTCTAGTAGGGTGCACACAGTGATTAGGTGCACGGTAGCCCTCATTCTTCACTTTGAAAGGGAACATGATGACCAGCGAGCTGTTGGTTTTCTTAGATGAATCTCAGTTTCATCTTTGCTCTTTATTTTCATTTGTTCCAACCCCTCAATAAACAATCAACCTTGCTTTGCAGCTCAGTAGCTAGGATAGATTTCTGGGATGAAGTTGAGTGAATTGTCCTGTGTTCCAGTTAAGTGCTCTAATTTTTACAGATTTTGCTTATTTAAAGGCAAAAGGAAATGGGCTTTTTCTCCCCCTTTCCTTCATTTAACCAGAAATGGTCTTCTCATCTAAACTGGTTCATACATTCCTTCAGGCAATCCAATTTTTATGGGGGAAAAGAAAAAAACAACCAACTTTCATCAGAAAATCCCTGACTTCTTGTGCTCCCAGGAGACTCTCATCTACTGGATTTCAGTTTCTTTGCCTTTGACACATTGGCTCAAAAAAAACTTTAAAAAGAAGCAGAAGCGAGACCACCATTTATCTTTCCCTGCTGCTTTCTGACTTGTAAATGAGTAAAGTTTTTCTTAAGTACTTTTGTGGTAATTATTCTGTAATGATTAAAAATATTGTAATTCAGAGTGTTTTCTAGCTCTGAATCTCTTCCTGTTGATTATTAGGAGATGATAAATGCTAATGATAACTATTAGTCAGTTTTGGAATTCTAAATCTTTCCTCCTAATCAATTACTTCATGTTATTCTTTTTAATGTTGTTTTCCAGACATTTTTCTTCTTTCAGACTCAGTAGGAAAGCTTAGTAGTCATAGTCTATATATTTACATTCCAGTATGGCTAGGAGAAACATCAGAAAAAAACCTTTAAATTGTAGGAAACAACTAGAGAGTTGATTGCTTAACCACAGGGGTTATTGTCAACAACTTCTTCAACTTAATTCTTTTAAAAAACTTTTAGACTATCTTGTGAATTTAATTTAATTTAATTTTACTTTATTTTTCTAATGAGTTTGAAATTATGAACATTTACACCCACTAGAGAATTTGTTTGCTGTGTATGAGTAGAAATAAGAAAGGCAACGAGCACAAGAGAAAAGGGAAGGTGAGCTGTAATGATCTCAGGTGACGTAATTGCTAGAAAAACTTAAAGCTGTTTGAGGTGGCTTCCACTTATCCCAGATCCCTGGACAGTATTATGGTTGAGCATACACTCTTGAGGGTTTTGTAAGGGTTTACTTATACTTAGTTTCTCATTTTCGGTAATGTGGATTGGGTCTGAGACCCACAGTTCCTCTGCCTTCAGGAAGTAGCGTGCTTGTGTAGTCTGAGGTGTCAGTGCTTGATCAGTAACTAGTGTAATACTGGTCTGGCAATGAAACGCTGCAGGTTTTCTTTGGCTAAGTGGAAAAATGGTCAAAATACAATTTGTAATACAAAATTCGTTCTTGTACGCAGTATTATGCAGCCAATATTACTTCTCCTAATATGATGGCAAACTAATCTTAAATTTAACTTACTATAAATCCTGCTCGGCTTTCAAATCAATTGCAGCAACAAAATAACTAGGAAAGTTTGGATTTCTATGTGTTTGTAAAGAACAACAGTTTCTGAGAAATGAAAGTCTTGAGCTTCACAGATAAACTGTAAATACTTCAAGAAGTGTGTGCTAAGAGTGGAAATTCTTTCAGAGTGACATTAACGACACTGGCACAAACTGCAGCACATTTTAAATTAACTTTCCTGAATTTACAATGCATGCAAAATATTGATACAGTTCAGAGAGCTGCCTGTGCAGTGCAGTGGAGGTAAGTATAGCACTGTTTGTCCCAGCGTAAGAGATGTGAGAGGCAGGGAAGCTGTTTACCCTCTGCTTCCACAGCTCTGGGTTGAAGATAACAGGGCAGGTGTAAATCAGAATTATGGAGGGAGAACAGCTCCCCATTGTGCAGGGACCACAGTCTGGCTTTGGCCCTCCTTGTGTATGTCAGCTGACATGCTGCCCTGTTCCCACACTGGTTGCTCTGGAGGTGAGGCAGTGGGGCTGCTGATGATCCCGTGCCAGTTGCACCCCAGCACCAGGACAGCTGTCAGGTAGCTGTGCTGGCCATGAGGATCAATACGCACCACTCCGGTTGTGAAAGGCAGTAAAATGAGGGAAACATAAAAGCAGAAAACCTCCATCAACCAGGCTTGAAGATTTAGGATCAAGCCAAGTCATCAAACTGTTTTTGAGACAGTGCTATGCAAATGAACAAAAAAGACTGACTTTACTCTTATAAAAAGATTTGCATACACTGAAATGATGGGTTTAAAATGATTGAGGAGTAAGAAAAAGGCATGGACATACTGACATAATACTGGTGTAAAATAACATATAATGCAGGGAGAGAGTTTATCTACTCCTAAACATTACTTAATCTAACTGTATTGACTTTCTACTTTTATCTTACGTGTAGTATCTACTTTATGGATAGAGAAATAAATTTAACATCAGTCTGTGGGCAAGGACTGGATCTCTACACGTTATTCTAATTAATTTTCCCAAAAGACTGTTTATAATTATGCAAGTTACACTGATTTCTTGTAAGAGAGCATTTGTTGTTCCAGACTCTGCAGTGTTTTGTCCCATGCTTCTTCCTTTTCTTCCACATCCTTCCAGGACTTGACTGATAAGGATGTAAGCAACACTTCACCTTTACCCTCTCTCCTGCTGTGTTTTGTTCAAAAACATGGTGATCTTTTCCTTGCTTTTCCTCCAACAATAATCGTACCGGTGTATTGCTCACTACTTAAATCCAGAAAACTGGTGATTTATTTATTTGTTTATTTATTTATTTTACTTTCCTTGAATCTATCAGAGGCTATGTTGAGTGGTCTGGAGGAACACCAAGGTGTAAGCGAGTGCCTACGCTGTTCTACCCATTAAAGATTTCCCCCCATGTGCTTTTCACTTGCTGTCTTTCTTCTTCATATGTTGCCCATGCTGCTTCTGGTATCTCTGTCCCTCTCTAATCTTTGCAAGCCGAGGTTTTACTAGGATTTTTTTTTTTTTCCCCCCAGACAACTATAATCAGTTATGCTTGAGGGACCTCATTGTCTTTTTGAAGTGGTATGGTGAAATAAAACAAGGGGCAATAGGCTGTTTTGTTCCTCTCAGTAGACACAAATGATTTCATCTGTCTTCTTTTAATAGTATTACAGTTTAATTAGTTTTTAAAAACGTTGTCTGTACAAAATCTGGAAGGTTAAAAAGAACTGCAAAAAATATAGAGTGACAGCTAACATATTCTGATTCACATTAGACATAATCTGCTAATGTGAATTTATCTGTCATCTGAGGCAGGCACTCAGAAGGAGAGTGGCAGCCAAAATACAGTTTTTTAACATGACTTGAATTTTATTCACAGGAAGGTACAGATGAGATATCTATAGATCTTAGATTTCAGCTATTCTCCGCCTCTTTTCATATTTGGCATATCCCACAATTATGAAATAAAGTATGAAATAAAATCACACTTGAACTCACCAAAGTACTCTTTACTACATTTGTGAGGTTCTTAAGTGAAATCCTTTGCTGACACCTGGAACATTCAAGTTGGCCAAGTAGGTTAAATCACCTAACAAGAAATCCTCCCAGAACGCTTTAACTGTCATTATCCTCTACAGTTATTTCAAATCAAATGTTCACTGGACTTAAACAGACAACTTGCTTAATTACACAGTGAGTTGTTTCCTGCTCAAGTTAGCAGCAGTTTGTAATGTGTAAGGGGTTGGTAGGCTATTCAAAGTTGGCTGGGACGACCTGCTTTTCAAAATGTGTCCCTAGCATAGAGCTATTATCATAACTGATTTCCTATTCCTTGTTGCTTGTGGTCTTTGGGCAGTAACGTGGTTACAGGATAGTCACTAAAATGGCATATGAATAAGGTAGGCAGACCTAGTTTGTACAGTTACTACTTATGAAGATACATTAAAAACATTGCGATAATATCAGCTATGGACAAAAAATTAGATTGACAAATATCAGTCATTAATTTACAATTATGTATAGCTGCATATGTGTGTGCAGCTACATACAACTGTACATAGGAATTGGCAGACATCAAGGATTATTTTTCAGTAATTGCTATTTAATGGTTAAGATATTTAACGAACATTCTGTTGTCAGATTAAAGGAAAAATATCAAAACACAAATGAAATCCAGGGTTACACCTGAAACTTTTTCCTTGATTCTACTGCTACCTGGGTTTCCCTTTATGAACTGTAAACTGTAAGATAATTTTCTTGTCACTTGCATGAAACATTTTTTTACTCATCTTTACTCTAGTGCTTATGTGTTATTTAAGGAAATAGTCCCATTATTTGTCTAATCACAACTACAGCTACGTAGCATGAGCAAAAATCAGTAAAGTGTACTTCTTATAATTGTTTAGGTTTTGTTTTCCAGTAATGCATAAGTGGTATTTATCTGGCAAAGCTCAAACCTTGTCTTGGTTCCATCCAACAAATTAGTTTAGAGTTTGATAAGATTGCATCAGTGTTGTTTTTTTTTTTTAATGCTTAGCCCTAAACAATGTTCTCCTACAAGTTGTAATGGTTGACATTTTGTGAAAGAATTGCAGACTTCCCAGAATTGCTTCTCGGGATTCTGTCAGGAAGATTAGAACTGTAAAAATGACATGTACCTTTCAAATAGCTCTATAACTTGAACTCAGTGATGAAGATGTGTGACACCTGGGCAATATTTTATTAACTCTCCAGTAACAACAAAATGTGTTTAAAGCATACATATGCATATGCTCCCAGTAGAAAAGACTATATAATAAGATCCATGTACAGAGAAGCAAAATTATGGTAGTGATTTATTTTCAGTAAACATTAAAAATTTAATGAGGCATTTTACACGTTTATATTATGTTAGTGTTTTCTTCTCATCTAAATGCGAGTCTTCTGTGTGCCCAGGTAGCCAAGAAGGTCATTGGCATCCTGGCTTGTCTCGGAAATAGTTTTGCCAGCAGGAGCAGAGAGGTTATTGTCTTCCTGTACTTAGCATTGGTGAGGCCACACCTTGAGTACTGTGTTCAGCTTTGGGCCCTTCTCTACAAGAAGGACAGTGAGGCCCTGGAACATGTTCAGAGAAGGGCAAGGAAGCTCATGAGGAGACTGGAGCGTCTTACGGGCGGCAGCTGAGGGAACTGGGATTGTTCAGTCTGAAGAAGAGGAGGTTCAAAGAAGACCATACAACTATCTGAGGTGGTGAGGTGGGAGTCAGCCTCTTCTCCATAACTAGCAACAGGATGAGAGGGAATGGCCTCAAGTTACATCAGGGGAGGTTTAGGTTGGATGTTAGGAAAAACTTCTCCAAAAGAGCAGTCTGCCCATGGAGGTGATTGAGTCCATGGGGGTGTTCAAGAAATGTTTAGATTGGTACTTAGAGACATGGTTTAGTGGTGCAATATTGGTAACAAGTGGGATGGTTTGACTGGATGATCTTAGAGGTCTTTTCCAACACTGGCAACTCTATGATTCTCTTGTATTCATAAATAACTTACATATTGTGGAATCTAGTGTTCCTTACCTATATTCTATGTTGAGCAACAGCAGATTGATAATGTTCCCAGCAAAACAAGATATCTAAAATCTTAAGCTCTCATTCTTAAGATGCATTGGAGACATACATAGATGATTCCAACAACACATTAGGATGAAAAGAAAAGGTAGGGCTAAAAAATGCTGTCTTCACAGACAATATGAATTGTTCTAATTACTTCAGTATGCTTCAGGTAAGCAATAGGGCAGTTTATACAAACCATCCAGTTCTTACTGGGGAAAAAACATTTAAGAATGTGAAACTGGGTGAATGGAAAACAGTAAGGGCTTGTAATTCATTCATTTGGAGGACTGAAAACCAGTTGTAATTTAGAGAAAAAGAAAAAGAAATCCCTATTCTCCCATCCTCCCTTCTCCCCTTTATTTTTTGGCAGAGGGGAGAAGGAGTGGTGAAATTTGTAGGTTGTGTGGTTTGACATGCATACAGCTAAGCACCACATGGCCCTTGGTTCATATCTACACAATGGGATGAGAGAGAGAGTTTGGGGGAAAACAAGCAAAGGGAAAATAATAAAATGCACAGAACAAATCATGCACAAGGCAATTGCTTGTCAGCTCATGGATTTCCATCCAAGCTTCAGCCAATCCCTGGCCAACTCTTCCAGTTTTGGATCCTAAATCCAACCTACAGCACAGTACCAGCTACTAGGAAGAAAATTAACGAGGATAATAGGTAATCTCTTCTAGGACAACATCCCAAGTGGAATATTGTGTAGTGAAGCTTTCAAGTTGATTCCTGAAAGATTGCATAGAGAAGCCATCTTTGTCAGAGAAACTACTAGAAACATAGCAGCAGACAGATACGGCAGTGTCAGTAAGTCTTTAAGCAGGACTGATCTTCTCTGGAAGCTCATGGAGCCCTTAAATGGAGATCTGTAAGATCATTTGGATGAATATTCATGTGGTGTTTCCCGCAAATGCAAATAAACTGAACTGCATTAGTCTTTCTACCCTACATTTCAATAGTTTTTGGAGATGATGCCTACAAATTTGAACAAGGGTCTTTCTTACCTCTGCTGCAGTGTTGCAAAGTAACAATCTTGTACTGAGTACACCTTACCTTGTAGTTAATTATCTCTTAATTAAGTCATTTAGGAAGCTTCCTTCACAAAACACATACATATCAACAGTGGTTTTGATTTTTCTTTTTTTTTTTTCTTTTTTTTTTTTTAATTTAGTGTTTTGCTTTTGTAAACTGACCAACATCTCCAACCCAACTTTCACATACAACACAAATTTAATGTCTGCCCGAGAAGCAATCCTCAGGGTCGCCAAGCTACCCTGCTTTTAACAGTAAAAAACAAGCACCATCCAAAGAAAGTCAGTCTTCTAACTCTTAAGAAATTTTGGCTGTATAGCTTGAGTACACGTGGGAAAGAAATAGCCTCAGGTACTTGACTGTGGAAAACTTAGAAGATATTATTCTTCTGATCCCTTTGTAAATATAAATGGTTAGAGCTAAAACAAAGCTGTCAACATCTGAGAATAGACAAAGGTATACAGTTGAAACCTGCTCTATATACCAGTGTACACATTCATTTGTAGAGATGGTACTAGTCTTTTCTTTTTTCCTAGCCTCTATTGATGCTGTAAATATTAAATGAGAAGCTAAGGTGGGTGACGCAGTTACTTACCATCAATTTCAACACAGTGAGAAGATAAAAAGCATTTAAAAGTATATACTTCTAACACAGTTTGCTGTAGTGATACTTAATACAGAAACAACCAAAAAAATGTAGATGATCACTTACACTGAAACTTAACTGAGGTGAGTTGTGTATCTTGCTTGTTGTGTTTTGCTGGCTGAGTTGTGTGCTTGCTACAGCAGTTGTGGAGCATGATGAATGTTGTCTTAAAGAGTCTGAGATGTCAAGACTTCACAGTGAATATACACCACGAAGCAGTCTGTGCCATCGTACATTGATCATTTTCAGCATTTCTGCATTTTGTCATTCTCTTTCATCATCCATGTATGGGTAAGAGTATGTTTGTGCCCAGGATGTATCCTTATGGGGAGCTGAGACAGAGCCAGCATGTCTGCTGGAGCTGTAGAGTGCTGCTCTGCCCTGCAGTATGGATATCTGACTGTGGTGGCCATATAGCACATTCTTTAAGTCAGTGAAACAACTGCTCTTGGTTTTCTGAGATGCTACTGTTCTCTCATCTGTTTAAAACTATCTCTGGAAGTAAGCAAATGCTTATTGGAACACAGATCAGAAGGCTGGTAAACAAACAGCATTGCCAGTCCTTTGAGTGTGCTTGTGTATGTAAAAGAATGGGGAAGAAAGTAACAGTAGTTGAAATGGCACAAAGGAGAGGATTAATGGGGGATTTGTGTGCTTCCAGAAGGAAAAGAAGAACCAGCGTGTGATATTTAAATACACTTTTTAAAGTGCGCATTTGTGCTTGCAAGTAAAATGGGAACAGCTGCACCAATTAGATTGAGGCTATTTATCTGTGAAGTTGGCCATTTACAGATAATAGCAAGCAATAGTTGCATTATGGGGAGGGGTAGAACGGGTGTCAGTGCCCACCATTGGGTTTACAATCAATTATTCCAAGAGCATGGAGTGTGAATAGGCAGCCTCTGAGAGGAGAGGTGTAACCAGGCAATATGGACTGCTGCAGGAGCAGCCCCCTTGGCAGGGCTGCCAGTGTAACCAGAGGGTCAGTATGTCACATCGAGTTTGTTTTAACAACAAATCCGGTTCCGCTCCTTAAAATATTTTTCACTGGGCTTCGCTGTTGCCAATGCTGTGGAACTGTCCTGCACTCTTAAGGGAACGAAGTGCAATGAATGAACTTTTATCTTTGTATAAACTGCATGGTATTTTGAAATCATATTTAAAATATTTAGTAGTTAAAAATGCAGCTACCAGAGTGATGTAATGTAAACTAGTTGCCTGATGTGTTGTATCTACCTGATTTTGCAGATACTATGTCTCTTCTAGTCTGCAGTTAAGAAAATAACTGAATATTCAGCTTGCATTTCATTCTGAGAAGATAAGCATCTCTCTGTGCTTGACATCCTTTTGGATGCACTGTTTGAAATGCTGGCACCAACAGAGTCAATTAAAAAGTATCACTGGCTTCAAGACTTTGCCTGAGTTGTGTTTCTTCTTCTATTTCTTGGCCAGTTGCGGATACGTTCATAATTATTTGAGAAGATGCAAGAGAAATCCTTGCACATCTAAACTTAATGAAGGATCTTCTCTAAAGCTTTATTTTGACATATGGTATTTCTTTATGTTTCAGCACTCGATTTCTTTGCACGAGTGGAAATAAAGGCTTGCAGTGACCAGCATTTTTTAAAAGATAAATGAAGAGCATCTTGATTTCTAGCTTTTTAGGTACCTAGCATATGTTGCAGCTTATTTATAAGAAGTATTGAAGCATTTGGGAAAGAGAGCAAATAATTCTACTGGGTTTTGCAACTTTTTTTTTTTTTTTGTTGTTGTTGTTACTTTTTGTCTGCCACATCCTAGTGAGACTTCTTAGGAAGCTTTAAGTAAAAGAATAAAAATCTTAAGGACTTTTCTTCCTGTCTACTCTGGACTTTGTTGCTCAGAATGAGATTAAAAATGATAACAAATATATATATATACATACTCCACATGTCAAATAATGTCATTTTCACATACCAATAATCCTCCTTTTTTATGGGTGTTCGCAAACTTTGATAACTCAAATTGTGGTATGGTTTACTTACACACATGCAATATGAGCTTTTTGGAGTGTTCAGTGTGTAACCATGATTCCAAATGCATTAAATGCTTACAGAGCAGTTGAAGCTATCAGGAAATATGGTTCTTAATACTGAAAACAATCTTTTTTCTTTTTTTTTTTCGCTTTGTAGTACTGAGCATTCCCAGATACAATTTTCCTATCTAATAAACCTATTGCTATGTGCTAATTTAGCTATGTGATGCTCTGTGGTGAAAGAGCCAGTGCAGTTGCAAAGTACTGGTATTTTTACCTGAACCATTACATCTTTTAAAGTTGGCTAATCACTACTTCAAAGAGGATGTGGAAATTTTTTTTTGCATCACCTCACCATGGCAACCCACCTCCCCAAACAGGAAAGTGATTAAAAGAGTTCTTCTCCAAAGTCTCTGCCTAAAGACATTGGTATTGTAATGTGATTAGAGATACCTAGAATTACTTCCTTCTGTTTACTTTTTAATCAGTTATCTAAATGTGATTTCATTAAAACTACATTAAACAAAATACATTAAGAAGCCGTAGATGAATTCCAGGCTCAGATTTTAAGTTTTAGGTATGGATTTTGTTAAAACTCCAGCAATTCTCAGGTAAGGAAATATATGTCTCCTAGATTAAATATGAATTTATGATCTTTCTTCCTTGACTTCTTCTGATTGATAAAGTTATTGTTTTCTTAAATTTCTCAAGCTAACAGACTGTACATTTAACACACTGGTAACAGGTTGCTTGCCCTGCAAGAACAAAGAGTTTGTGGAATTTGTTATTCTCAAACTGCAGTCTGATGGAATTCGTGCAGGCTGGTGTTTTGAAGAAAGAAAGTGCTCTGTGCTAGTATATAAAAAGGTAATCTAATATTACATAAGAATTTTCAATTTCTACAGGTTTTAAATTCTGTTTACTTGGTAATTTGGCTGTGAGTGTTTTAAAACATTCAAGGGATCTTTGCCAATGGACTGCTGCTAGCTGCTGCAATTTTTTGCTTTTATGCAGTGTATCAAGCATGGTATATTGAATCCAGATTTTGCTATGATAACTAAATTTTTCTTTTTTGTTATGGAGACTTTATCAAATTTAGTATTTCAGTAAATGACTGCTGCCTTCCATGTTCTGTGGTCTTGCTGTGCTGATATTTAGGTCTATATTCTTCCTAATGCTGCAGAACAGACTTTCTGCTGAACAGTGATTTTACACAGTGAGTTCATGGTGAAGTTTATATCAAAAAAACTATGTGAAGAATTGCTAAGCTGCTGTTCCTTCTGATAATTATCTCTGCTAGCTCAGTGATTCTTGTGCATAGGTCTTGGCATCATTACGAGGGGTCTTTAAGTCCTTCATACTTCAGCATGAGCTGAAAATATTCATCACCGGTGCTGTTTTGTATCTCACCCAGCAAGGTGTCATCCTAGTTAGGTGTTGGGCAAGCTGGGCCCTCTTCATCATTTGTTCAAAACATGCCATGTTGAATGTAGATGTGACTTTTCACCAATTTTTCTTATTTGCAAGTTTGCAATATGCAAAAATCAGTATGTTTAAGGGAGACCACTGCAGATGCAATGGGGGAAAGTGAATTTCCCACCTAAATTAGCATGGAAGAGGTTGTGGGTGTTCCTTCTCTGGAAGCATTCAAGACCACACTGGATGGGGCTTTGAGCAAACTGATCTAGTGGAAGGTTTCCCTGCCTATAGCAGGGGGTTGGAACTAGGTGATCCTAAATGTCCCTTCGAATCTACGATTCTATGATCTGAGAGAATGAATGGGATGGAGTGATATTTTTTCTTCTCTCTAACCTAGGGAGATAGAGTAAAATTCTCAAGTTTTAACCCACGGCCATAGCTGTTGTTATGTTTCAGGCATTGGAAAAGTAATCATCAAGGTTTCTGTGAGTTCAGTTTGCCATCTGCACTGCAGTGGTTGCATGCCCAGATCTGTTAGGCTGGATGTAATGATGTGTGTAGCATGGAATTGTTTAACAGGTATTTTTTACAAAGTTACTGCTTTGTTGCTTTCTAAGCCTTTTACTAAAATTACTAGCTCAAATGTTTCCTTATTATTTAATTTTAAAGCAATTGGCAAGTACATCTGTATCTGTGCATCTGGTGACTTGTCTGTGGCTATCAATCCTATTTAGAGAAACAGATGTAGGTTTGCCCAGTGTCATGATATTCTTTGGGATGTATTTAAGCCTTGTAATGTTTTCCTAACACGTAAGGCAGTGAGTTTGTTCATAATATGTTCAGTACCAGTGTGGACATGGTTGGTTTTCATGTCTGGATAAAAATGAATGGGCAACATGCTGTACACATGGGAATAAATGTTTGCTTTTGAAAACGTGGGGTAGACTGTCCATGACTGTGGGCGAGATCAAATACCATGAGATTGCACTGGTATATGTACATGACGTGCAGAAATGATCTGGCTTTGTCCCCATTTTCCTCTGCCCAATGACCACATTCAAAGCATGGCTAGCATAAAAATCTAATCTGATGTCTTACAAAATTGTATTGTAGGATGGTGTTAAGGACCTCACCTACTCAGAATACCCCAGAGCAGAGGTTTGAGGCTTTGGGAAGGTTCAAACAGAAAGGGCTTAAATGTGCATCTCCTGGGGGACTACCAATAACTATGAGTTTCTTGAGTAAAGAAAGAAAGAAAATAACGATGTTTTTCCTCTCTTTCTGTTGAAGTTCTGCTACTCAGCAGAAAAGGATAAAAAATGAATGTGGCCAGATGGGAAGAATGAGAGAATAAATATGATTATAGCTTCATAGGTGAGGTGTTTTACAAGGCAAAGTTAGTGGCTCTTCTCCCTTTTATCTGAATGTCTTATGCACTTTAACATTAAACAATTGCTGGAATAAAAAAAAACCTTTCTACTTATTAAAAATCCTTTTTTTTTTTTTTTTTTTTTTGTAGTTCCTGTGCTAAATCTCTAGAGATATTGCTGTATCAGTTCTTCTTGGTGATTTGTTAGTCATTTTCTCTGTTTCATGCAAGGAGACTTGATTTTTACATATGGCTTATGTGTTCTCAGAGAACAATTGTTTGTTTTGCTTCAGGGTGTTTTCAATCAGAATCTTTTGATTATTCTTATTTATAAAAGTATGTTGTGTATATGCAGTAGTATGCTATTTGTTATGCAAAGTCAAACAAAAGTGCCTTTTTTGAAAAATTGTATGTGTTGAGATGAGATTGAAGCTAGAGAATGAGAACAATTTTGTTGTTTTTACTTTCTTTGGAAGCTAAGTATTGATGCACAAAAAAATTAGATTTCTGTAGTACAGAATACAGAAAATTGTGTAACTTTAAGGTGGTTTTTTTTTCTTGATTGTGATAAATGCGTAACAGATGCTAAATATATTAAGAAGAAGAGACAGGAAAAAAAATGGGAAAGAGGATCTGATTTCATCCTGATTCCAGCTTTTGGAATCTCAAATGTATACTGCTTTTTATTTCTTTTTCCAAGGGCCATCAGTTTCACTCAGTACCAGTGGAGCTCTTGATTCATTTTGCTGCCAGTTATAGGTCCCAATTTTAAACTTCTGAAATGTGATGGTCTTAGAAATTTTCAGTTGTCAAATTAGTAAATTGCAAATCTTCTTTTAGGGTAAATTGATTGAAGGTAGAGTTTTCAACGGTAACATTGCTTTGGTTGCTGCAATATAGAGAATTGCTGTATTATATGTACATTTGTCGAAAAGAGGACATGAAGGGCAAGGTAGTCTGAACTGGGTGGATCTTTTGCCACTTGTCTGTCTTGAGCTGGAGTCCCTGTTGGCATGGCATACAGCAACAGGTGACTGGGACTGAGGTGCTTACCTGGCTGTGGCTCTTCCATTTGTAAGTCAAGAGCAGCAAAATTGTGTGCGAACTGCTAGCAACTTGGTCTGAAACTAAGCTTTCAGCTTACCATGAAGAAAAACAGTTCACAAGGAACAATGTTAAGTCAGAGAGCTTTCTCCTTCGGAAGTGTCACTTTCAATGAGATTTGGCACTGAAAGGAGCTCTTGCATTGCAGAGAGAAGGCACTATGAAACGCTGAACAACAGTTGTTTCCTGAGAGAGAAAAAAATGGCATTTGGAAAACGTAGCTCTAAAGAAAGCAAGACTTGGTTCGAAAAAAACAAACACAAGAACAAAACCTCCCCTGAAAATAGCAGCATGACAACAACTTTACTCAGCACTCCTGGGATCTGGGTGTGTGATCTGCTGCTGCTGAGCCATTGCCAGGCAGTTGTTGTTCATGGGAACAGACCTGTTTGTTTCAGTGGGAGCATTCCCTGTGAGCCTCAGGTGACTAGGGAACAATTGCTAAAGTATTTTAGGTACAATCTATGGAGTTATGGGGGAAAGAGTTGGAAGCATGATTTTTTAAAATATATATATTTTTTTCAGATTTTCACGTCACTGAGGATCAATATATATCAATCACTTGCCTTGAAATCACTTTTAACCAAATTTAAACCCAAAGAAAAGTGTTAAATTATTAAAATCATTCCTATGATTCCTCATGAATCCTCGTGAAATACTCATAAGAATTTTAAGTAGGGGGGAGAGCAGGACTCATCTGAATCTAACATTTAATTTGCTTTCTTCCCCTTGAACTCAATGATTGCTGTGGCTGTTTTCTACCCTTGCCTGCTAGGACATGTGCTGACCAACATTTCTTTCACATGGCCTTGTTCTTGGTGACATGCAGCTTTTGTTACAAATCTTGTTCTTTAAATCCTCCCCCAAACACTTCATCTGAGGTATTTTTTACCTCCCCCTCTAATACTGATTAAAGTTGTTAAAGCTCAGGTGCTTCTCAGTATGCTTGCTTGAGCATCTTGTAATGCTTGGGTTCTCAGTTATAAGCACACAGGGTATTTTTCTCTCCTGTGGCTAAAGCATGTTTGCATGCTTGCCTAATAGAGTTGCAACCTTGAACTTGGTGAAAAGTATCTAAGTGCTATGAGGATAGAATTTTGTATGATGCTAATTAGTTGGGTGGTTATGAACAAGTGTAGTGTTTGAATAGGTCTGTGGAAAGATCTCAGTTTTGCACAGTGAGACTGATTACTTTTATTCTGAGAGAACTAATATACGATTGTACTGTTCAGAGTATTGGTATACTAATAAAATATACTGAAGTTAATTTTAAGTTAATATATTTTATTGTTAACGGTGGTAAAAAAATATTGGCTGTTTTGTCTGATGGTGATTTAGGTAAAAGTATTCTTTTACAAGCTTTTTCTTTTTTAAATTTCACGCTGGTGCAAGTGTGAAAAATCCTTTTATTTGCTAATTAGGTAAGACTGTAAAGCTAAAGAGTACAGTCAGCTGCTAAATTTGCACCACAGAAATTATTTTTGTTCATGATAACACCTCTTGTTGCTGTTACCTTAAAGGCATGTGTTCACTTCACACATAAACCAGAATAAGTTCACAAAAATGGCCATGGAAAATAAAAAAGGGCATAAGTAAAAAGGAAGTCCATAAATCAAGACAGTGTAATCCTGAAACTGTTGCTCACCTATTTCCCAAAGCCTGGAGCTCCTGAGCCCCTCGAGCAGCCCTCATGGCTTTCAGAGCCCCCAGCTATTCCCCAGCTCATCTCCCCGTCTGAGCCTCTCTGGAGGCCTTTCTGGACGTACTCTTCAAGCTGTGCCCAGCACATTTGGTTAAGATCAACCCCAGCCTCCATGTGCAGCAGTAGCTTCTGCTTTCTGCTAAATGCAGCCGTCTTGAGCAGCAGCTTTCCTTCATGTGATGCTCCAGCAGTAAGAACGCTCATCCAGGCGCTGGTGCGGGCACACAATGATTCCCTTTGCCTGCAGGGCCTGACCACCCGCTCAGGAGCTTTTCTGGGGGCTTCCTTTTATGCTGGCAATTGAAGCTGTGCTTAACTCAGTCCACTAGACAGAGTGCAGAGATGCTCATTCAGGGCTTGGGATTGCTTTCCAGGAGACTGAGCTCGTCACTGAGATGCTGCAAGCACTCGGTCCTAGGAGATGGAGCTACGTTAATCGAAGCTGACAGTCGCTGGTTGTGCTCTACGGTCGCTGAATGATAAAATGTATTCAAATGTGCTGCCAGTGGAACATTTGGTATGACTGTTTATTTCTCATACCGTGCCTGATGCGCTCATTAAAAATAAGAGATCCGTCTGGACAGATTAATTCTGTGCTCCGATTGGCTGTGCTACTTGAAACAAGTCATAAATAGAAGTCAAATATTTTGCAACAGAATATGTTCATTTTGCTGCTAGCTGGATTACAAGGAGGTTATTTTTCTGCTTTCAGGAATTGGTTAGCTCATTCAAAAATAAATCTGCTGGTAACGTAGCTATAATTTTATTTTCAAAATAATAGATTATAAGCATATTACTTAAGCGATGAACATGCATCTATTTGAAGTCTTTATAGCTTATACTGAAGCAAGCCTGTCATGAATACAGAAGCAGCAGAAGGAACTTATTAGTAAACCCCTCCACTTAAACCCTCCAAATGAACCCAGAGAAATATGGAGAGCTAGTCTATTTGTCAACATTGCTGATACTACAGTCTCACAGTTAGAAGCTGAAGTAACACTGACTACCAGCTATATATGTAAAAAAATGTTGATGTTGAATGTACAGAACCAGGGCTATTTTTTGTACATATATGAGTAACTAATCACAAGTGCTAGGAAAAGGCAAGGAAACCAGCTTAACCCTAACTAATCCAATTCAAACTACATCACTATACCACAATTTTTACCAACATTTTTCCCTCTAGGATTTCTCAAATGTAAACTAGCTAATGCTAGCAGTTCTGTACACAAAGCTGTATTTTTAGTAGAAATAAGTTGTGTGTAGTTGCTTATGTGTTTATAAAATGCTGCAAAGAATACAATCAAAATGCTAATATGGTTCTTCTCTAGTACTAGGATAAATCTCTCTGAAAACATCAAATCAAAAAGGTTAGAGATATGAAACGTATGTATTTTTGCTTGCTAGTCAGTATGTTTTAGCAGAGATGTGGGCAGGAGCATGTGGGAAATGATTAGATTTGTGGATGCTGAAATAAATAAAGGGAGACTTTTTTTTCCCCCCAAAGAATGAACAAATGACCGTGTCAGTGACTATACAGTATTAAAAGAAAAGGTGTTTTGCAAGTCATGTTTTGTGCATTTTGAATACGGGTGAAATAGTTTTCTGTAGAAATTAACCAGAATGCTGAGTGGGATGGAAGCAGTTTCTCTAGTTGGGGCATCTTGGACACAGAACCAGAAAATCTGGTGTTTGAAATGTTTTATGTGGTACAAGGTTTTGCAGTCACAGTGCCGTAGTGGGTGCTACTCTGGGAAACCAGAAATGTGCCTGCAGGGGGCAGAGAGAAAGAAAAGGACTTATTTGTTGCTTTCCCTCCCTCTGTACATTTGCACGTGCACAGTCACCTGCCTATGCATGCAGTCTTTTAGCAGTCTGATAGCTTTCAATACATGTATAAGACATGCTTTTGCTGATGGCATGATGGAAGATACCTTGGTGGGTGCCATGATCTTCAGCGTGAGAAGTGGGGAGTGGAGGTGCATGTGTTCACTTTCTTCTATCTCCCTCTGTGTTACTAGAGATTTACATTGCTTAGAGTTTCTGACTGTATGTGACTCAATTTTATTATGATATTGGCTACATCATCTTTTTATATATGCTGAACATAGGTGTGGTACCATCTTAACTAATCTTGTAATCACTATTTTGAACACACAATGAAGCATTACAGCGTTTGAGATAGTGCAGCATTGGTCAGTGTTTGTCAGTGCGATGTTGTGGTTAGTAGTGGCTGGGAAGCACTTGCCTTCTTCAAAATCTTTTTGCTTCTGATAACTGTGCTTTTTTGTAAGTGCATACATGCACACAGATGCACACATAAATATTATACAGCAACTGCTGTGCGTGCCAATTATTTTTCCACTAAACTTGTGCAAAGTCAGAATGTGACGTGAGGCTTTCAGTTGTGTTTGGTTTGGGGAATGATAGGCGTTGGTTTTAAAATCTGCCTGGATGGATGAGATGGAGAGCATGGGGGGCTTGGAATATCACAGGACCACAATAGAATCTTTTCAGTTGGAAGGAACTTTAAAGGTCATCTAGCCCAACTCCGCTTCAGTAAACAGGAACACCTACAGCTAGATCAGGCTGGACGGGGCTCTTAGCTACCTGACCTTGAATGTCTCCAAAGTCACGTCAAGATGAAACACCCAGGTACATTTGGACTTTGGATCTCCAGGTACAAGTCAGAGTGAGATGGTGGGACTTGAGATGAAAGGGGAGCATTGTTGCGTTTAGCAGTGCAGATGTGACGGAGGGTGTTGAAGAACGGTGGAAGGAAAAGAGTAGAAAGATCTGAAGGTTTTGGCACATTAACCAGGTGGAGCATAAAGGAATCCCAAAAAAGAAATGAGGCTTAAAACCTGACTTGATGTTTCCAGTGAGACGTAAGAAGCACCAAAAACCCATTCTAGAATAATAATCTGCTTTATAGGTGCACACTCAGGATGGTTTGTCTCTAGAAGAGGCAGAGATTGTACCTATGCCACTCACCTTTATCTGCAGGAAATTAAAAAACAACAACAACAAAAAAAACAACAACAACAACAACAACAACAAACATGCATATGTTTGGGCAACTTGATCTAGTTGCAGATGTCCCTGTTCATTGCAGCAGAGTTGGACCAGGCTACCTTCAGAGGTCCCATAAAACTTCAAAGATTCTATGATATGCAATGCACAACAGCAATAATAAAGCAACAATCTTAAATGAAGATCCTGAAGATTCGTCATACCTCAACTCCAACCTGGAGTTTCAGATCCGTGTTTCCTAAATCTGATTCCATTGAAGCAATGTCACAGAATGAATTCTGCTTATCCTGTTTCTTTTCTTTCCCCAGGAAAATGAGACAATATTAAAAATAGGTTGATCAATTCTTCAGTGCTTTAGCTACAATGCATATGTATATTACATATTTTCATGGAAAGTTGGTTTTCATAGGAGGCCAAATACCATCAAATCTTAACGATTTTTCCACTTCATTTTGTATTCCCTGCTGCTTGGCACCCACTCGTACCTTAGCTTGCCAAAAGAGTAACTTGACAATTAGGTATGTTAGCGCAATTAAGCATTTTTATAAACTATGTAAAATAACACTCTAAATGGTATGATGAATAATCTTTTCTCTCAAAGCTTTTTAAAGCTATTTTTTAAAACAATACTCCTATTATAACTTTATCAGTGTAATACTGCAGTACACAAGCATTATGAAAGGGGAATGGTATCTCATGCTTCAGACAATAAGCAGTCCCTTCTGTCCTAAAGAGGTTTGTTACAGTTGTTCATCACTACAGTATCCTAGGGCTTTCCAAGTGTGTCTAACATCAGTCACTGTTCTCTTATTTTCTTTTCAGAGAACAAGTGCGTGCTACAGAGTGTTTCAGACTTCAGAATTTGTCTGTCTCCTTGCTTGTATTTGTTAGAGAAAACATGACCAAAAAAGAATCTTTGCAGAGAATGGTGTTCTCATTTACTGAAGACATTCATCCCATTGTTTTGGCCCCCAGCCCCCCTCAAAATTCTATCTCTGCCAAAGGATAAGCCTCAGTTTTATTGAGGAGGGGAGAGTCACAGCACCAGGGCAGGTTAACTTTTTATCACAGTTTTTATTCTTATTCTTTGGGTAATTTAGCCCTGGGACTCTATGTCTGTACCTTGTAGACAGAAACCAGGAGGTTGAATTTCTTTTTAAGTTCTAGGTAAAGTCAACCAAAACATGTATGCTTTAACATTTGATACTCTTCCCTCACTGCTGTGCCTTTCAGCTTCTTGTCTTGAGTGCACGTACTGGTGATGTTCAGTGACTGCAGACCAAACTGAAATATACTTCCAGTTTCTCTTCCCTTTCATTTCATTTCCCCATTGACTGTGTTTGGCTGCATTTAGTATCCTAGCTATAGCCACTTTCATCATCATTACCTTCAAATCCTTATCTTCTGCATTTCCCACTTTGTATTCTGGTCATCTTGCTGATTTCTTATAAAGAGAAAATCAGGAGCAAGATTTCTCCTGGGCTCTTCATTGCTAGAGCACCCACTTTGCTTTAGAAATCCTGGAAGATGTTTACTTCAATATGTATGTGATGAGAGCTTCCTGAATGGCTCGTGAGGATCACTCTGTTAGCGTTATGCAAAGTGCTGAGCAGTGTAAGGCAGCTCCCATGTCTTGATTTCAAAATCACCAAAGAAACAAAGTTATGAATTTCTTGTTAGCCTTGAAATGAACCTTAATGCAAGTAGGTAAATGTAAAATATTGTAAAGTTTCTAGACAAAGGTATGTGGAAGCAAAGAAAACTGAATACCAGTCTGCGTAGAGATGATTCATCTTTGGTTGTAGGCTAGGCATGAGTGAAGCCTGAGCAAGCAGAAGTCCTTGTGCAAACTTCTCTTTCCACACCTGCTCCCAGCAACTAGGTGAGCTGCCTGGTTTCCCTCTGCACCTGGAAGGGTCTGTGTTTTTATGAACTGGTGCTGTGAGATAGGGAGCAGCACAGAAGCCACAGCCCTTCTTTCAAGGGCTTCCATAGTGTCATGCATCTCTTCCTTCCCTACGCACATCTTCAGTGTTCCTTTTTTAATAAAAGACTGTTGTTCTGGAAATTATCTGAAGTTCTTATTTGGTATTTTGTGTATTCCATGGAATGAGTAATCTGTAGCAAATGAGGATATCATATCTTGTTTACTATGTCAGAGTAATCTGTCATGTATTTTGTAGATCGATTTAACATTTCTCTATGTTTGTTTTCCACACCATCTTTCTTGGACTGTCATATTGCCTCAAGCTTTGCAGGCAATAATTCAAAATTATTTTAGCTTTTTATTATTTTTTTTTCTCAAAAACATGTTTCCTACTGCTGACTTTGTTTGGTACTTGATTTCCATTAGAAAATTTCAATTTCAACTCTTAGTTCTTGAAGTAGACAGGCAAATTACTTTCTAGAGTACTTAAATGAATATAACAGAAGGAAAAATAATATAAAATCAAAATAGAAGTTTCTTACCCTTCCCATTCTGTGTGTCTTAATGGACAATTAGGTCTTTCTAGACAGATGTCTCCTTTGCTTCCCTGACAGAGACACTGACTTTTTCAGTTAGGGAAGTGCAAACCTGTCTCCTGCACCATGGCTCAGCATAGAACAGCGCATTGCAGACTGGCAAGGATCTAAAAATCACTTCTTCCATTTCCATCCCCTGCTGACAAAGGGCTCAGGGTTCAAACCTGCGGCCCAGATCTCTGCTATTGCTGTCCCTCTGCTTTCTTTCTGGCGTCTGTTTATGTGCAACATCTGTAAATAATTTTCCAGTGTGATACCTTTGCTTTGCCACTGTGAAGCTTTGCAGCTGCTCAGGAGCATAGTTATTTCTAGGATGACCTGTGCTAAGTGTGACTGTCTGGTAACCTTACTTTCTTTGCCCTCTCTCTTGCCTTGACTTTCTCTTAGTCCCTTCAATGCTTAAATTATTATTTGAAATTCTACAACTTCTCTTGTCAGAGTTGGATTTTGTTTTATTTCTTTATTATTTTGTGATGGAAAAGCTTCCCTAGACACACCAGTGGTTTCAGAGCCAATACCTAATCCTGAATACAAGTTAAACACGCACAGCATGTAATGCATCCCTTAAAAACTGTGTAACTCTGGAGAAAGATCCAGTGATAATGATTGCAAGCTGAAGCTTATCAGAGCAAAACTGTGACGATGGGTTACTTCAGTGCAGCTGTAGCTGATGGAAAGCATATTTATTTCTCGTGTTCAGGATTTTCTGTTGGAATATAGTGTTAGTGGCTGAAAAACTGGGGTAGGGAGCTGAGGTCTCTTGGTCCCCACAGTCCCCCTGGACCCAGAGATGCCTTCTCTTGGTGTGCTCCTTCTATGCTGTCAGCACAAAGTGTGTTGTGATTGCTTTGTCTGCAGTTGATAGGCAGTTAGATGTACAATGGGAAAAAATGTTCTCCTTTCAGTAATGCTGATCACTTCCAAAAGTAGGACTTGTAGGAATACCAATGTTGGACAGACAACACTAGGAGTTTTTGACCCTATTATTTTATGTGGTAAGAAAGCAAAGGGCAGAAAAGGAGCAGGCTATTTCTGGCCAATTTTTATCTCCTTTGATGAGAGACTACCAGAACTGAAACCAGTAGAAATAATGTGAGTAGTATGACCATACTTTTTTTAAAATCGATATATTAAGTGTCAAAGACTTAGAAAACTTACACCAACTGTGTGACTTTTCTAAGGTAGACTATGAAGAAATTTTTCAGCTAACTCTAAATCTGTTGCACATCTTTAAATTAGCACTAAGGTGTTGTGAAAGCTTTTGTTGTTGCAGGTAAGTGGCATCTTCTAAATTGACAAGTATGTCCACATTAAATTTCCAAGTCCTGTTCTTTGGTAAATGAGAATACTGATCATCAAATATTACATCTCCACTCAAAAGGCTGTTTTGAGAAATTGTTATGGGTGAGTTGCATTATAGGTAGGCATCTGCTCTTAAATTAAATCATTCCTTAGCCTTTCTATTCATTTGGACTCATTGGTGCCACCAGACATTGAAATAACCTTGACAACAACAAAAAATACACTTTTCCATCTGTAGCCAGAGATGATTGCACACTATCCAACTGTATTACAGAGAAATGACAGGACCACAGTGAGGCACGGTTCTATGATGTTATGTTCTGTTATTAAAGGATACAATACTGGGGGGGGGAGGGGGGGAGAAATGAGGGAGAGAAATACCTGAAAGAGTGCCATCTGGTACAAAGTGTGTTTCCACGTAACTTATAAAAATGCCAGTAATATAGATCAATTTTTGTATTATTTTCACCCATCCTTCCTGGTCCAACTGGAGAATATAGTGTGTAGAAACCTGCAAAATGGTACTAAGAAAACACAGGAAAATGGAATCTGTGTATTGTATTGCTACATAGAAAGGAACTGACTAGCAGTTACTTTTTCTTCAGTGTCAGATGATCATTTTTATAGAACACTATGTTGTGAGATAGGGGAGCTATGTTGGTAATAATCTGGACCAACATGTCAATACTTAGCTACTCTTATAGCTGCATTATTTGAGAGTGAGATTTGGGCTGAAAGAAAGTGAGGCCTTGAGCAAATGTCTAGAGGATATTTATTTTCCTGAGATTTAGAAACTCTGACAAGAACATATTTAGTTAAGGGCACTGAAAACAAACTTCAGCCTGCCAGCTAATAGCAGTCTCTCAAACTGAGCTGTCTTCCTGAAAAAGAAATGAGAAAAACAACAACGACAAAAATAATAAATAAATAAATAGACCAAAAAACCAAAACAACAACAACAACAAAAAAAAAAAACATCAATCCTCAAAACAGAAAACAAACAAACAAAAACTCACCTGCCTCTACCATAAAGATAGGGACAAAAACAGAGACAAATGAAATACTTTTGGTTTATGTATAATTTTTTTTTATCTCTAATGAAGCACAAAAACTCTTCATACTCTTCTTGCCTCCACCTATTTGGTCACATTGATAGGAAGTGTTAGTGCAAGTAGACACTTCATGTTGTGTTTCTATAGCTGGAAATGACATGTTTAATTTTATTTAAAGTAATTTTTTTTTTAAAAAAAGTATACATTTATTGGAAGTGAGATGAAATAATAACATTATTTTCATTCATGTAAAATAATATCTGTTAAAAACAAACTTATCCTTTCCAAACATTCTTTCTAATTACTCAGGTGCTATCTGAATTAACAAGCATCTGTAAAGGGCGAATACAGAACTTGACATGATCTCATCTCATGATAGCTTGATATCCAAAAGCAGCTATGTGGTCCAGGGCATGGTTTATGGGACTATTAATGCATACTCTGTAGATACTGCCAAGTGCCCTCTTCTACCCAAGCCATACTTTAATGGCCTCATAAAATATGCCCTTAAGTCTCTTTGGAGTATTGAATATATTCTTCCACTGGAGAATTTCATCTTTAGAATACAAAGTCACTCAATACAGTTTTTGTAGTGGAAGAATGAGACTAATTAGTTTAATAGCTGGTGAAATGCATTATTTAAATTGAAAGGATTTGTTGCGCTTTCTTATTTTGAAGCCATTTCTGATTTTTTTTTTTTTTTTTTTTTTTTTTTTAATATAGCTCATTGCAGTTTATGTGTCAGCCCGGTGCCTTTACTTGTATACTTCATCTTTTAAAACACCCTCAAAATGTACTCTGCACTGTTTGCCTGATTTTTTTCACCCTTTCAGTTTAGCTGAATCCAACAGTTTTTCACTGGTGTGGATACTTCTCCCAGATTTTATATTGGGTTACCAAAATTGTACCCCTAAAAAGAATGCTGATGGGAACACAAATTCAAAGCTACAGCGTGTCTTTCTTTATTGCAACTTTTGCTTTAAAATGGAAAATATTAAAATGGCACAGGTACTCAAAGATTCTGTTGAAGTCAGGTACAACGGACTGAAATTTTATAAAATTCTCCTATACAGACCATATCAGTCACCATATCTACTTCCAAATTTTTGTTTTCAGTTGTATGTAAAAAAAAATTAGGATCGTCAGAACTCTTTCACTTTTTTTTTTTCTTTCTTTCTTTCTTTCTTTTTTTTTTTTTCCATAAAAGCCATCCTGTTACAAAATGAATTAACTTAAAATATTCTTTGTTGAATCAAGGGAGACTGTTTAATTTGTTCTTCCTTCCCTATTCTTCCTTTCTCTGTCATTCTACGTTAAAGAGAAAGGTTAAGACTGTTTAAAACTTAGTTTTCACTGATGAGTCCTGGAATTTATTTGTTATGAATGTCTTTACAAGTAAGAGTGAAGAAGTTAAGGCTATGTTCCTCCCTATCCCTTACTATGCTCCCAGTTATCCTTTGTTTTTCCTTGGGCATGAGATATGCATATAACGTAGAACTACATGACTCATATAATAAAATAGATTAGTGATTCAGAACAAGGATTAAAACAGGTTGCTAAGGTACAGATATATTATCTTGTGAGGAGCTGCAAAGAAAAATCAAGGTTCAGTTTTGTTTTGTTTTTTAAAGGCAAAAAGTGAAGAAAGAGCATCTAAAATGTAGTCCTTATCCTTGAACCATGACAAGGTAGGTCAGCAATTAGGACAACTCAAGATTTGATAGGTTTTCATTTTATCACTGGATCAAGAATTGGAGGAATAAATGTTTTTCAGAATGTGGCTTAAGTGGTGGCAGACAAGATAAGTTGGGGTGAATAGTCTGATGATATAAATGTGTAGATCCCTGCTAAAATCAATGGGATTGTGGTGACCTCTACCAAGTGGAGGTCTGCCACAGCATCTGCAGAAAGATGGCAGAGGTACTGTGCAGAGAAACAAAACCCACTGACGTTCCTGGGAGTACGAATAGCGAGACATTGCTGGAACTGATCTAATAATTGGTAATAAAGGGAAACTCAAAGAAATAAAATAAGGCAATTAAGTGTGAAACCTTCCCAATGCTGAGAAGTATTGGAAAAAGTCTCAAAATAGAATTGCAGCCTCTGATTGTCAGTTTGAACGGATTAATAGCACTAAGTAACAGAAGAGACCATGAATTAGAGTGCTCTTAGGTATCCTTACTTGTTATGAAACTAGTTTGTGATTCTTTGTTGCTTGTAGTGTTACAAAAAATACCTTAAAATATCCATCTAAAAGGTTAGGGAAGGTCTTTCAAAACATAGAAAGAGCTATGCTGATACTCCTTCCATGAGGAGGGGGGAAATAAATTACATACTAAACTCTGCTTCTACATGAGTATTTCAATTGAAAGAGTGGGAAATGTTTTAATTTTGATTTGACTACTTCTACAAACAAAGATTGATTTCTATATACATTGTGTAAATGAATGCTGCTTAACTTTGTATTTGAAAGTTACAGTCATCTTAAAAGTAATCACTGTTTGCACGTATGTCTTAGGGTTTTACCGTAAGCAACAGAGTTATTTTCATTAAGAAATGTGTGTAAAATTGAATTGCTCATTCTTTTTAGTGTAATCTCAAAATGTAAAGAAAAAAAAAATCACTTGGGCTAGTATGATATTACTTTTCCAACGTGCCCCCTTAATTAAACCTTCACTGAATCAAACCTAATATCTTTGTCAAATTAGGTCAGGCTTCCATGTATCAATGTCAAAGCTACTAAAATAGTTCACTGCTCAGAGGAGAAGGGGGGAGAAAAGCTTTCTAAGGCTGTGAGGTATTAGAGCTGTTTGTTTAAGAAATTTTGGAACAAAAAGTGTGTTTGTAATCAGAAAAATATGTATCTCTTTTCCTGTATTTATCCAGATACTATTTTAGGAAGGAAAAGACTGAATAGTGCAAAAGTGTCTTGTCTTGCAGCTGTCCTCACGGTGGAAGGTTTCTGATAGATTGTTAAAACTGCGGTTGGATATAAAACACATACGGAATTGAAACAAAGAGCCACAACATTGTTTCTGACAGATACTGGCAGTGAGTACGAGGGGAAAAAATACTTGAACCATAAGCATGCAGGGATATTCTCCCCATGTAGGCTAGTATAGGGACACCTTCATGTTTGAAAAAATTAACACATTTATTTGAATAAATATTTTGTGAAAGAATTTGTAGTTACATGAAATTGCAGAGAGGTGCCATGTTGCAGAATTACTGAAAAATAAATTGGATGTGATTTTAGTTAGTCTTAATTTCATGGATAACTATTATCAGTGTCTTCCAATTGCCTGCTTTCTCTGTATTTCTGAGCTTGTTGAGAAACCCAGCTCCTTCTGGACCCCACTGTTTGCTTGTTCTCCACAGAAACTCGCTGTTGACTCTTGTCTTAATTTCTGTCTCTCAACTGTGTGCAAAATATGGATGAAAATAACAACCTAATGTTAAATGGCAACTTGAAGGAGCACAGATATGTTTCATCAGAAGGGATTCAGACTATATTAACTTCTGCCTGGAAGTCCTCATCATTCAGCTTTTTCCTTTCAAGAGTCCCAGAGGGCATAATGCCTGCTGGGCTCTGCAAAGACTGCATGGCTTCTGAGGGGCAAGGCAGTGATACAGGAAAGTGGGGTTGTTGCTTCCATTTCTTTTTGGAAGACCTTCAGCAGATATGTTTTGCTGAGACTCAGGTCACTGTTATAGTAACCTGCCTTCTCTTTCACAGTACTCCTCCCATAGTCCTAACTGATGACACTGAGCTATCTGGCCTGCAGATGCAATATCAGAATTTTTATTTATATATATATATATATATATATATTTAATACTATATTTGAAGTGTTTCAGTCTCGATCACATGAATAGATAATTTTTGGATCTCAGACATCAATTATTTTATTCCAGTTCCTGCTCTCTCTGTAAGGTCCATTAGATAAATATTTGACTGTGGATAATTAGTTGGCATTTGAATTCAGTGAGAACTTAATATGCTTTGGATGAAATAACTCTGCAGATCTGCTTAACTCTGTGATTTTGTAGATCTGCAATTAGCAAATGATTTCTGAGGGGAAACTCCTTGGCTTCTGCAAGTCGGGCGCCTGGCTGGCGACATTCTTGGGTCTGGAAGCATTTCCAACTTCCTTGTTCATGTCTTAGAGTAGTAATTGGAAGCAGTAGAGATTAGTTCTTATGTTAGATGTAGTTTGTCATCTCTAGCAGCCTTTTGGTAGCCTTTCACTCATGCTACATTAACAGTACCCTCTGGCTGATTTGGGAATGTGCATGGGTGACTGTATGTGCTCGTTTATATATAGTGAAAAATGACATCTCGGAGAGAAATGGAATGGAAATCCCTTAACTAGTGTAACTTTGAAATCAGCAGTGATTTCCTGATGTGCAACAGCAAGCTTGCTTAGCAATGTTTTTAACAACTGTGTTGCAGTTGAGGAAAAGGACCTAAGAGTCATCAGTTGTTGTGACTGAGAGCTGGCAAGTTTTTGCTCTGATTTTGCTCTATCTCCCTAAGACTGTGCTGTGTTTTTCGCTCGTTGTTCAACATCTATGAATACCTCATCAGTAGTATTTTTTCTTAGTCTAGTTACCTTCTCTATAGAATTATTCCAAAAGTGCAAAATATTTTGAACAGCTACTACCACACTCACCTTTTCCTCTTATGCAAGAGAACAAGAATGTATCTGCAGAGTGTTTCACAGCCTTTCCTTCAGAGGTGAAGCACAGAGCAGACATTTATACAAATGTCAGTAAATGCAGAGGGATTAAAGCTATGTTTTCTTCATATTTTTCATTTTTTGCTCTGCTCGAGTTTTGTTGTTGTTGTTGTTGTTGTTGTTTTTTTTTTTTTTAAGAGATAAACTGAAAAAAAAACCTGGTCTCAGCTATGTGAAATAATGTAAATAATTCACAGTGTCATTTTCCCATCTTTTAAAAACCCTAAGTTTTAGCATACTAATTGCCTAGAGTTTCTGCTTGCTTATGCTGTGAATATCTTTATTTCTAAATAAATATATATCGGATCATAAATCTTGTATCACAAACAGAAGAAAAGTAAGTTAGGACAACTAGAGGAAAAAATAGATTCTGAGGAATGAATAACAGAAAAAAATACCAAATCCACACACACCAAAAAAAAAACCACCCTTGTTTTGATCTCATCAATACTTCCTGCAATATTGATCTCATCAATAGCATTTCCTCTAGCATTCTCTTTTCCTTTTAAATTTTTCGTCAACACATGTTAACTGCAGAGATCCTTAAACACATTTTTGTATAATAAAATATTAGGATAGAGAGGTAGCTTTCGGGGAATCTTGTTTCATTTTAGGCTTGTTTTAAGCTTTTTTTTTTTTTTTTTTTTTTTTTTGAGTATTATCAAATGGGGCAGAATATATTTATTTATTTATTATATGATATAGTTAAGGCTCTTGCAGAAAGTTCTAATGTGAAAGTGCTAAAAGATGCCCAAATTCCATCAGAGCTGCACTTCCAGTTTGCTATGATGTCAGTATTTATTTGCTCTCTTGTAAACATTAGGAGACTTGTTGACATTTCTGAGATGGAAAGATTTCCTTATTTCACCTCTACTTAGGTATCCATGACTTAGATCCATTTTTATTGCCTGAAATAGTCTTTTTCCACGCCATTCCTTGCAACATAGCTTCTGTATGAATAAAACTTGGACATGCTGCTTTTGTAAGAAAATACAAGGGCCAATTTACATCCTTCATATCTACAGGTAAGAAAATCCTATTCCTGAATGATGGTACAGAGTAAGACTATATAGTACACGAGGCCCTGAGATCTTCACTGGACACATCTTGCTTAAGATCAAATTCTCAGAAGACTGTATTTGGGTAGCTAACTCCTTATAAAGTAATAATATCAGTGTTGGCAATAAGTAAAAAGGAAGGACTTGGTATCACCCCTATTTTTCTACCCAAATTCCAGATTTCAAATAAGAGACCACACTTTATTAAGTTTTCCAGTGCCAGATCAAATTAGAAATACTTTTTTTTGCATAACAATAGAAATATAATTGTTGCAATCAGAGAAATTGGAATACTTAGAAAACAATTTTCTTAATAGCAATGCACAAATAAAACTGTTAATTAAGTTCAGACAGTGATAATATAGAACATCTATCCTTATGGCAGTCTTTCAGAAAATGAGATTTTGCAATTAGATATGTGATTTGACTTATCTTTTCAGATCTACTTTCCTTAACTTCTTAATATTCTTAATATGTATGTCTCCTACTGAAAATTTGGATGCTGAGATGCCTGCTATCTGTAGAGATAATAAAGGTAAATGGTAGACTAGAATGCTATTTTTTTTCCTGGTAGTTAGTTGAGTCTCATTAGTCACCTACACCAGTGCTGTAAACTTTTTTTTTTTTTTTTTAAGTAAAAATGATCACTGCTAAAACTTCAGTCATCTATAAGTAAAGCAGTTTTTCAGTTCATATATTTTTATCTTGTAGTTCTTTAACGGGAGAAATTAAGAAGAGCAACAAGATCAAACTTTCTGTTGAGATAGATATCTCAACTGTAACTGTAAATCATTATCCAAAATAATGACTATAATTTTAAGGTCAAAAGCAGCATCCTTACTATAATATATCATGTCAGTGATTATGGATTACAAATTAATGGACAAATGGAAGTAGAAATAGGGAGAACAGAAGGAAGTATTAAAAATAATTTGGTAAGCAATACTGTGTATCAGTAAAACAGAAGATAGCCTAATTTAAAAACTGTTATTTGAATTAATACTGTTCTGCTATCTGCAAACAGTTGTGTTGTGGTAACATGAACTTGTAATATATTTGTGTTTAAAGAATTGTGATTATGCCAAATAAAGATTTGTATTTCTAGGTTAATTTTGTTCACCACTGTCTTTTCTACTATCTCCATCTCTGTTTCTTCCAAGAGGCGAGTGCTGAAAATATTGCAGGCACTGAACTCTGTGGAAGAGCTGTCTTTATTGCCTACTTTTGGTGGTGCTAAACAAGTGAGGTGTGAATTTGTGTTTGGTACTTCTAACCACCAGCACATAAAAAAAACTTTTTATTATTATTTCAGTAACACTATTGCATGTTCTGCTTTGGGGAAAAAAAAAACAAAAACAACAACAACAACAACAAAAAACAAGATGTGAATATTACATAAATGCCATGAAGCATTATGCATCATAGCAGAGTATTCTGTGTAGAAATTTACTGATGAAGGAAAATGCAAGATTATAGAATCCTTAGAGTTGGAAGGGACATTTAGAGGTCAACTAGTTCTACTCCCTTGCATGAAGAGGGACACCTACAGCTATATCAGGTTGCCTGGGGGCCTGATCCAGTTTCTCCTTGAAAATCTCCAGGGTTGGAGGATTCACTGCATTTCTGAGCAACCTGTCCCAGTGCCTCATCAGCCTTTCTGTAAAAGACTTTTTCCTTATATCCAACCTAAATCTTCCCTCTTTAAGCTTGTAGACATTTCCTCTTGTTCTACCACCACAGATCCAGCTAGAGACTGTCTCTTTCCTGGAGCTCCCCTTTAGATACTGAAAGGCCACTATCGAATCACTTCATGGAGCCATTGACCACTACTCTCTGGACTCAATCCTGCAGCCAGTTCTCTGTCCATTGAATAGTCCACCCATCAAATCCGTATCTTTCCAATTTGGGGAGAAGGATGTTGTGGGGTACTGTGTTGAAGGCCTTACTGAAGTTGAGATAGTAGTTTTTCCCTTTTTCATTGACCCAGTGACTGTTCTTTATGTTCTATTCCTTTCCTGATGCAGATAGCAACACTCCCTTCTTTCTTCACCGTTCCCATCTGAACAGCTGGTAGCTGTCAATAACTACACCCTAGTCGTGGGAATCATCACACCAGGAAGATATGCATTTGGAATATGTGGTAAACCAAGCAAAATATCTATTGTCAATGCATTAAAATGATCCTTCAAAGTTGGTGGCTTAGGTACTGCTTCCTTCAAAACTGGTGGGTTAGGGACTTCTCAGAGAAGTGATTTGGTCCTCAGTATTTTTCTATTACATGCATTTTTGTCACTCAGTCTTTTACTGCTTGTAACGTAAAGCATTTATAATGCCATGGATCAAGAGCTCTGTAGAAAAAAGTTCTGTATTTTAACTACTTGTGTGAAAAAATCTGCTTTTTTTTTTTTTTCTTCTTTCAGATATATGACTGTGTGTAACATACAGTAACAATCTTTACTTTTATTTTTCATACTGAGACTGATACAGAAGAAAGTCTCTTTACCAGAGTTGCATACTGGGATTTGGTAGATTGAAAAGTAAAAACAATAGGCATTACTGCCCCTGGCTCACAAGATGTGAAAATACCAATGAAAAGCCTATCGAGCTGCCCAGCTAGACATTATTTGTTGCTTTGTACTAAAATCCTCTCTATAAGAGTTTAGGCATAGAAAAGATGCTGTGATAATTTTCAATGCAATGGTTAGCAAGCAGTCAGTGATATAGTGTAGTTAAGGGGATAATTTAAGAAGTACTGGTTTTGCTTTTTTGCATTTCTTATGCTACTTCTTTTTCATTGTTTCAGCTGTGGATTGCAGTAATGTAGAAACCAGGGCAACAAATGCTGAATGTTTAAAGAGATTGGCACCAAAAGGAAGCCTGATGAAGCAGATTTAGTGGTAGTGTTTCCAATACCAGTATTTTGCTGGTATTTTACATTGTGGTGTGGATTGAATCTCTTTTGCCAGAATGTCTCATATGAACAGTGGTATTTAAAAAATTAAATATCAGAGGAGGGAAAAGTTTGTTTCACATAACGTTACTAACTTAAAATATACCTGTTCTACCATTACTGATTCAGTATTTGTTTTATAGGGCAGCAGGGTTGGGCAATGCTGAAGCAAGTGCCATGATTTTTACACTTCTCAGAACCAAAAGCCTGAAAATAACAGTTCAGGTAGAGGATTTATATGATTTGAGTTAAAGGCTTTCTTTAGAGATTGAAATGGGTTAGAAAACACAATCACAGATTATGTTTTTAGAAAGTATTTATACATAAATACAGAAAATCCTTTTACGGAAGCGATGATTTACTTGGGAATGAAAATCTGGTAACTGGTGCTTATCCTGTGAAGGAGTTCCTCGTTACTTGAATTTCATCTCATGTTTACTTCTGCATTGGTTCAGAATGATGGCTTCTCTTGAGACTGAAACATTTTTCAATGAATGGCACTCATGCAACAATGGGAAATAAATATATTATTTTAAAAATCATAAAAGACTGTTTTGCAACCAGGAGCACTACAGGAGGTACCTTGTGCTTGATAGTCTTGATCTTGGTATTCATTTCATAGAACCCTAGGAGGAGCTTTGTTTTAGAGAGGTTGTATGGATGCGCAGTTTTGCTCACTCTCAAAAATGTGAGAGTACGCACTTAAAGTTTTTCAGTGATTCTTAACGTACAAGGTGTTTGGAAGATGAGAGACAGAGAATGCACTGCTTTATTATGCTTTTATCATGTCAAATGGTAGTAGGAGAAACGAGGCTATGCATACACATGACATAATATGTATGCCCAGCGAGTGACCAAGCTTGGAGCGTATTATGCAGGAGGGAGAAACAAGATACTGAAATGCTTTAATAGTCAAAGGAAGGCAAGACAATGAAAAATTTGACCTGCTTATTTCAGTTAAACTTATAATTCCAGGAAACTTATAAAAAACAAAACTATTATGAACTATATTAGTTCCTCTCCATTTTACTTCAGTCACTTCTACATCCAACCTCTCTTTTGTTTACAAAGGCACATGAAAAGTTTTTTTCCCCTTTTATGTTTCTCTAATTTAAAATTCCATTGAAAGCGTTAATTTTCTCTGCTGCTAATATTCTATTTGTTTTCTTATGATGTTAACCACTTTGTTCAGTTATCAGTTTAATTAATGTATTCTCTAATTACTAGTGGCAGAACCTTAAATATTACATATTTTGAAACTGTTTAAAAAATTTCAGCATAATCCTAAGCCTTACTGTAGTGTATTAAACTTAAATCATCTTCTATTTATGCAAATATTGTCTAAAATGCAAGGACTGCCTTCTGCATATCTTATAGGAGAGAAGTGACTAGCTAGGGGGTGGGGACATGTCTTTGGAATCCAAACCAAAAGGATTTAACATTCCTAGTTTCCACTTTCTGGAACAATTATCTTGATAGAATATAAGTTGATTGACAACTGCATTACTTCTAAAATAAAAAAGTTTTGTAAGGTTACCTTCTTTAATTAAAAAAATATTTTGGTAGGAGATGATTGTTGCTATGCTCTCTGAAAAAAAAAAAAATCCAATAACCACCTATTTGTGGTGTTTGTCAACTCTTTGTTAACCTTTTTCATAATGAAAGCAGTTGTATCTGAATATTTTCTTCTCATTTAATATAATATCATATAATATCCAGTTTGTAAAATACCAGGCATGTTTGTGAAATGTTGAATTTCAGTGGGAAATTTCTACTGCTGATGGTGATAAAGAATGAACATGAGTTTCCCAAGGTATAAGCCTTCATTCTATTTTGTCCCCAACCTTGCAGGAATAAGAAAGAAATGACATAATGATTGGTAGTAAGAAAACATATTGGCTCAAAACTGGAGTTTTCATGAATGAATGAGGCATGAATTGGGTATTTCAGTGGTGTATTTGGAATTCATTACTCTTAGATTTAATTCACTTCTGGTAATGTGAAGTGAAGCTAGGGAGTTGCAAGAAAGGAGGAGAAAGGAGCTCTTCTAACAGTACTTTATTGAGACTACTTCAAGGCATCAGAAGTATTGCTTTATAATATGTACGAAAACAAACTAATGGTTGTGAAATTGGATCTCTTCTGGGATCCTGCTATTACCTGTCAGACTGACATCTGACTGTTCTAAATAACCTTATGTCAGCCTTACCAAAGAGTAACCTACCATGGAAAAGAAGTCAGGAAAACATTACAGTGTGGGGCCAAATGATGTTGTAAATCCAAGCAGCCAATCTGGGAGTCAGTGAAAGCTTCCTGCTGAAGGCAGGTTCCTAACAGTCAGCATAGCAAAGGGCAGGAGTGGAATGATAGTTTAAAGCAGTTTTTTGGCAGCCTGGAAAAGTCTTCAATGCCAGTGTAAGGAAAGTAAAAGCCTAAGCCTGATTTCCATTCTGCACAACTACATCAGTTTTGCTGAATTTGCCAAGAACTCCATATCCGGTTTATCAATGAACTAAATAAAATGTAGCAACTATTCTGGATTAAAACTATGAAGAAAATTCCATAGAGGCATGTAGTAAGTGAGTTTAAATAACTTTCCTGAATATGTGGATAAAGAAGAACACTTGAAAACAGCTTTTCTTTATCTCCCTGTAGTTAAAAAAAAAAAAAATATGAATAAATAAAAATAAAACTATGTTCCTAAATTTTTAGAAGATTTTCAACAGACTTATATCCCAGAAGTAGGAGGATCTGATTCTGGGAAACTTTTCTGAATAACAATCCTGTATTATTGCTCAAGAATTTATAAGGTGCTCGTATCATTAGTGAATTTAAGCAACTGTCTTAATGACTTCAAAGAACAAGAAAAATAAATTTCTTTCCTTCCTTTTTCCACATTGAATAGGACAGGACAACTCAGGAATGTGTGGTGTCATCTCGCTCTGTTCTTGGAGTAAATTGATAGTCATCAGCTCTTCAACATCTTTGTTTTCCAGCTAGTGAAAAAGAACAAAATTATTCTCTTCTGTCTTCATGTTCCTAATACCCATTTTCTTTTTCTTTAATGATCACTCTGCCTGAGACAGTTTAATCCTTAGTTGAAATTTAGACTAACTGACCACAAGGCATATTTTGTCATTATTTGCTTGAAATAGTCTTCAGGACTTCAAGTTTTAGGAATATTTGGATATATAAGAGATTGTAAATTTTTGTCTTCTGAAGTCTGTTTGTTTTAACTCTGAGCTGTAAGAGGTGACAAAAGAGAATGAATGAGCATACTTTTAAGCAAGCTGTTTAATTAGATTTAATTTAGAACTCATTTTTATATTGATTAAGCTCGGGTCAGTGTGAGTCTGACGAAAGTTAGCAAGGCCTTGACTTATGTCACTTTTCTTTGATTTAATTTGTAGTTTTCAATTGAAGCAGTGCTTTCTTTGGTTTGTTTTTGTCCCTCCCCCCTGACCCTTTTCTCCCATTAAAACAGCCCTGAGCTACACAGATGGCATTTCTTCCAATTTCTTTGTGATTCTCTATCTTTCAGTGACGATTAAAACCTGAGATTCTGAATATTTATAATTATTAAAAATCCCATTGCAATGTTTCTTTTTCCTGAAAGTCGATATGTTACCTTTGGAGTCCAGTTTTAATTCCATTTTAAGTAATTACTGTGGTCTTCCTAGATTTTATCTACTTTCTTAGATAATGAATTCTAATTTCTTATCCTAACCATCGATTCCTCTGTTTCACAGACTGTAAACTCATTGTTTCATGAAATGATTTCTATGTCAGCTCTAGTCTGAGCTTTGCTTTGTCTGTTTGTGAATATGCATGTGATTTCACTCATTTATTAATATATTTTGCATAAAAATTGGACTACATACAAAGACCTATGAAAGAACTAGATAACATGAAATATAATTGAGGTGGAAACTAAGTACACAAATAACAAGAAAAATGCTTATTAAAAACAATGTTGATTATTCTAGTGCTGAAAATATATTTTGATATAATGATTAAAGGAAAGCAATTTTAGGTTCCTTTGGAACATTACACTAAAGATCTGTTTTAACCACATTTATCTTGAATTAGCTAAGTTGGATGTGTGATTTTAGAAGTTCAGCAGTGCTTAAAATATCTGTATAAGCTCATGTATCTTTTGTGCATCTATTCAGGTCAGCTTTTAGCTAAATTCAATTTTATACACTAGAGTCATATGATTCTTTTAATAAACTGCAAAATTGTGGAGTAAAATTATATTATTTAATTTGCTTTTGTTTATTATTCTGTATGAAGTGTTTTTTTGTGAGTTGCAAGCATTTTTATCTGTAGCAGCTGAATGTAGCATCTCTGAAAGACAGAAGATGCCACTTCCAGAGTTAGTAAGAAAGTAATAATGTATATATTCAAATCTTACTTAGTAGTAGAGGTTAAAGAAAATTCAGAACACTTATAATTACAGCAAAGAGGATTTTTGTGATTTTCCCTGAGGAGATCTGCAAAAAATGACATATTTTATTTTTGTTTTGGTCACTTTGTGAAGCTATATTTCTGAAAAACTCTAGAGAACTACGTTTTCATTTATGATTTGAACTTGATCTTGGCTGCCTTATTATAAACATCTTAATGATGGTGCTTTGAACTCTTGAGAATGGAAGTGCCTGAGAAACTGCATTTCATGCTGATGGACACAATTTTGGAGCTGGCATTGTTTAAATTAATCTGTGAAATCTGACTGTATCATCCCATCACTTCAGTCTTATTGTTCATAAGAATATTTTGATTTGTCTGTTATGTGTATTTTTAATCAAGCAACTGGTATGATTAAAAATAGCAAAACATTCAGGAGTTTTTCATAATACGTAATAATCCTGATGGTGATTACTTAAACAGAGATCTACAGACAAATTTGTTCTTCCTGATTTTATCACTTGTGCTATTTTTGTTGAAGTTTGCAAATATGAAAATTGTCCAAAGCAATAAATGTGGAGTACTAATTTATGTTACATTTAGGGACTGCTGTTATCAGATTCTTTGTACGTTAGCTTCAGCTGAGTTAGATCCTCTGGCGAAGTGCAAAATTCACCTTTCAAGCAGGTAAAGCTTTGTCTGAAAGAACTGCTAAAAGTATGCACAGCCATGGTACAGCTCTTCTTTGATCACTCTGTGTAATAAAATAGAAAGAGACTGAGTGGCATATTCACGTGTATATTTTCTGAAGATTTGGTGATAAAATTGCTAATTAAGTTCAGAATTAAATTATTAATTTTAAGGGAAATCTGGCATATGTAGGTTTGGAGAGAAAGCAGTAATATTGCATCACAGAAGCTTACAGGACCTACCAGCATGTGTTATTTACAGCTTTTTTGAAAAAGGCTGGATCCAGGAGTCAAGAGTTTTCCTTTCAGCTGGCCTTTACTGAGTACTCATATAGGTTGGTGATTTTGGGTTCGAGTCCCATCTGGGTTGCCAAATTGTCATCTGAAATCTGGGAAGAAAACTCTTTAACTTCAATATGGTGTTAGAAAGTGGCATTCGTTTATTCTTCACGATAAGCACCGAACGACTTGACAAACAAACGTGCACTCTCAGATTTCAGGTTCTACATTTAGACAATTAAGACATACCTATGCAGTATTTTGGCATACATGTTCACTCTTTTTCAAGGTCTCATAGATATGTGCTAATGTGCCTTTGGGCATGCTCACTTGTATTCAGGATGATTGAGTGCCCACCTGCTTCTTCAACTTTTTTCACCATCAGCTTCATCAATGAACCCTTAGATCCACTTTTGTTCGCTTTTCCCCAGTTTTGAAGACTTCCATTGCTTATTAGCCCACAGTGAACCACTTTTTAAAAACGATGTATGTGGAACCTGAGGAAAATGTCCTTGCATATTTTGAGGCAAAAGATAAAAGTATTCTGTTGTGACTAGTACTTCTCATGAGGCAAAATCATTGAGGTGGAAGATAAAAATATTCTATTATGTTCCCAGTGGAAAATTATTGAGGAAAAAAGACTGTTCGTGTAAACACTAAAACTGAAATGGAAAGTTTTATAACTATCACTTATGGATTCCTTTTGATAAACTAATATATTGGTTCTTAAACTAATGTACTAATCCCTATTGCTAAACAAACCAATCTATATCAGTACAGAAGCTTTCTGTGGGTTTTAGATACTGTATCCTCTGATGTGTCTGATTGAGGCAGTTGACAAAGTTTGGCTGGTACTGTAGGAGAGGTGTTAAAAGAATTCAGTAAGCCTGATACCCTAGAATAAACTCTCTGTTTTAATGTATTGTTAAAGGGCACCTGATATTAAATTCCATGACAGAAACCAACTAAAATGAGTTTCATGGAAATTATTTGAGTGAATTTCATTATTATTGTGCCTTTGTCACAACTTGATGTGTACAGCTCTGCAGGAAAAACTGCTACTGAGCTCCATGCTAATATTTGTCAGTAGCCTATGTATTATTCTACCTATTCCATCTGCTTCTCCTCCTTGAAATAAGATCAGCAGATTAGGAAAAGTGTTTACTTCCCTCTCCCCTAAAATGATATGGCTCGTTACCAGCCTCCATGGAAGATGTGGACTTTTGAAATTGGACTGAGCCTTTAGTCTGAGCTGCTGCCACCAGTACCTTCACAAATCAGCTTGTCTCTTCTTTACCAAGCTGGGAAGAGAGCCTGCACTGTGCTTAGCTTCCACTCACAGCCAGGATTCATCCTGAGGCAGCAGACAAAGGGGCGGGTGTGATGGTAATGGGGACTCTAGCCATTGGACTCGAGTCACTGATTAGCTCATTTCACATCAACCATGTGGCTTTTAGACAGAAGCCTGGAGCCAAATGTCTCCCAATTACCTGAAGTAAATTGCTTCAGAGCTTGTTACCAAAATTCTGAGCACTGTTTTGGCTTCTGCCTGATATTTAATTAAACTCCATGCATCTGATAACTTCTCTGCATGATGTGGCAAATGGCAAATGCTTAGATTAATGTTCATTTGAAAATATAGTGAGAAAAAACACCAATATCTTGCAAGAGGAGTGTTGTCTTATTGTGAAGGAAAAGAGATTTTTGCTCTTCAAATCCTGAATACAAGCTGAGTCTAAATTACATTTCTTTCAGTTAGAGAACAAAAGACAGACATAGTGACATGATTCAAACACATTTTAACTTCATGCAAGTAACTTTCCAGTCTGACATCTTACACATTGGTGTCTCACTCAGCAGACTTAAGAAGTATTTCTTATGCATTTTCCTGACATCTAATAGTTAACTATCTGCTGCACAAAATACTGAACAAAGAAACAATTTCCATTTGTAAGAGTTGATGGATGGTATTGCTGTAAGACAAAAGATAATAATTAGAGGAAGGAAAGAGGAGAATATAATAAGCTGTTGGTCAGCAAATGTAGCAGTAAAGTTAATGGCCCACATCCCAGAAAAGGAGTCAAGAAATATTTTTGAAGATTTTTATGGAGAAATTGTGTTCCATGCAGGTCTAACACCAAAGTCAGCATCAATATTTATGTGAGAAAATCTTAAAAGTGGATGAGAGGCTGACATTATAGGGATGAGGAGGTTAATGAGATCTCATCTGTGAGTGTGAGATAATCGCATGTGTGGGAGGGGTAATGCAAGGTAAAGACTGACTGAAAATAGGGTTTTTCAGAAGAGTAATTTCTTATTTTTCTTATGAGATACAAAGGGAAAGTTGGTGGCATCTCCAAGGAGAGGGTTTATAATAAAATGTACTACTTTGCTGTGACTAATAGGCAGAAATTATTACCAACTAATATTTTATGCAAAGATAAAATGCCATGTGACTTGTTATCTCTGGCTTCTCACTCTGTAGTCTGCAATCTGTAGAGGTTTATTGGATGATTAAAACTGGAGACTCTGTTGTAGGGCTCTGAAGTTGATTACTCTGCTGTTGAATAATCTAATTACTGAGATCTTCCTGAACATTTGGATTTACTATTAAAAATTTACAAAAAAAAAAAACAAACAAAAGTGTCATTGCATGAAATATTTTAAGATCCTATGAATATCAAAAATTAAAACATAATTGCATATCACAGTGACAGTCTCGAACATTTCCTTATACTGTTTATCCTAAAACACAAACTCACAAACATTAATAAATAAAATAAATTCCACTTAGTTACTTATGCAAGTTGAAATATGTTCCCTGAAGAGGGTCACAGAAGAACAATCTGTCAGGATTGCATGTCTTGTTGATGATCTCAAACCTTTACTTAAAGTGGAAATGCATATTTGTCATTCACTGACTGTTATAAAGCAAGACAGGTTGCATAAAGTATATTTTGTCTAAAATGAGAAAAAAAAAGAGAAAATATGTTTGAGAGATCAGTATTATTGACTTGACATAAATCTAAACTAGAAACTTTCAAAGAACTGAGTTTGTGGAGTTGATTATACCACATCTATTGGACATTTGATGTGTACGCTTCACTGAAGCTGAGTCATGGCTGGTTTTGTTGAAGGCACATACAGAAAAAATTGCCTATAGAACAGGTAAGCTCCAGAGGTAATGCTTTGTGTCACCTGAAATATTACAAAGAGTTGCATTGCAAGCTTCATATCCAGCATGCTGTATAAACTGTGTACTAGTGAAATACATGGCTTTGTTTATTCCACTGAGGTGGTAGTTAGTCACAAGTAAGCAAGAAAGAGTTTATATCTTAATCCAGAAAAATAAGTATTTGCCATTACTCATTTTGGTTTTGATTGCCTGTGGCTGTACTTCACTGTATTTACCCCCAAATTGTCAAACTTTTGTACAGTGTACAAGAATATTCATTTCTCTAAAACTTCTCTAGCTATTCTTTAAATCAACTTTGTTCCCCAGTCAATTTCCTAATTTAGAGTACGTTTCTACAGTCAAGTCTGGGGTTGTTCTGGGATGCAATAGAAACATAAACAAATGAAACAAATGGTGTTCCATGATAGTGCTAGCCAGGAGTTGGGTAACATAACTATGCTGTCGGTGTTTCTTAAAGGTGTAATGTGAATTTCTTAGACTTTTCTAGAAAGTACATTCATTTATGCAGAGAGATGCACAGTGATAAGGATCTCAGATATTTGAAACCTTTTGAATTTTCAATACCATTTACATGGAACTTTTAACTTTTCTTGTTTAGAAACAAAGCATCAGGAGAGTAATAGGATAGTATATTGGCAGAGAAAGGAAGGCTTTGTAATTTTCTACTGGTTTAGCGCAAACTTCATTGATGTTTAAAAAATTGAGCATAATAACTCTTTGCTATGCTACTTTTCCTGAAATAGAAAATATTTCCCTGGATTAGAGAGTATTTGATTCAAAAGAAACATCTCATTTTAATTTTCTTTTCAAAAAAGTCATGCGTAAAGTGTCAATGGAAAGGAGAAGATTACATAAGAAAACATTTTTAAAAAGCAATTTTGTCTTCTGAAGGATTAAGCTCATAACAGCCTCCCAGTTTTGATCTGTATTCGTACAAGTGTATATGTATATAGAAGTGTGAGAATTTGGGGCCCTAGGCAGATTGATCTCTGTATTACTAGTACACCAATCACTGTTAAAAAAAAAAAAAAAAAAGTCTTAAACACTCTCTTAACTCTTACTTTCTAATATTCTTGTTGTGCTTTAGCAGGTAGGGATACAGTTTTCTTAGAAGTTCCATACACTTCAAAAAGTCTTACATTGTAGATTAAAAAATAATTATTTCTCTTCAACAGATAAGAAAAACAAGGGAAACATAAAAATTAATTTGCTATCTGTAAGTTGCCAAGAAGGTCAGTAATGGATTAAATGCTCCTCATGTTCTATGCTGAGAATTATGTATGATATTTTCCTTAAAATAAAGCATTGAGATACAGAATATGCCTTTTAAATTCAATATTGAAAGGAAGAATAATTTTTCTAATACATTGTTTTGATTCTTCCGCTCAAGATTGGTCCATCTGCATAGCATACCCTGTGTCAAGTTTCTTTACTTTGGATGGATAATAATTAGCATGTTTCTTTCCATTTGCCCTTTCTTCCTTTTGGATCAGTACAGCATTTATTAATTCTAATTAACCTTGCACTAGGATGACAAGTGTAATGAGGATCTTGAATAACACTTAACGATAACAGAAACACAAAAATGAACTTTTGCTTGCTTGCCAGATGGAGTTTTACCACTGTCTTACTGCTCTGACTCACAAAAACAAATATGTAATTTCTGCAACTCCTGGGTATGCATGCAGAAATGCTGTTGGTGATAAATATATCTGAAAAAACAAGGCTAAAGAAATACCACTTTTTGGGTTTGGCTTTTTTTTTTTTTTTTGCCTGAATATTTAAATGTACTTTACTACAGATGAGCAAAATAAACTCAGAAAAGCAACCTGTAATAGACCTTAGGAGAAAATAGTATTGTAATAGATGGTAGGATTTTTTTCTTTTTCTTTTTTTTTTTCCTGACAATACTTATATAAGCTATTGAGTCAGTGCTGTATTAAAATGGAATGTCTCACTGCTTTTGAATAACTATTTCATTACAAATAGAATCAAATTCTGAGTGAGATCTTCCTAGCTAAGTTTCTAGATGAGGGAAAGAAAGGAAGGAACTAGGCACGTTTTTAGTGAAAAGTCCTATTTCAATCTGAGGTTAAAAGTATAATGATTATTCCCTAATAACTTTGAGGGAGAACAGCATTATCTGAGAATAAATACTTTCATGAAAGTAAGCATCTGAACTTGTATATTAGCAATAGTTAACTTTTCTGTCCCTGTATATGTAAAGAAAATGTTTAGTAAATTCAGAAGGGTTTTTTTTTTCTCTCTTTTTTAAACAGAACAATACAGCTGAAATTTTGGTAGAGTCCATCACCCTTTCAAACAACAGTTCATTATACCTAGTCCCCTTAACATGTTGAAGGAATTGGTTGCTGAAGGGATTGATTACTGCAGGGTTGCCACTCCGCTGCAAATGCCATGTTATTGGTCTGAGATGCCACAAAGCAACAAGGTCTTTGACTGCTCTTTTGGGACATGTTGCCAATTACTCACTAGGTTGGCCATTATTGTCTATTTACAAAAATAACTCAGAATATATAAAGAAAATGAGACATCAATCTTTTGTATGTTGATCATACAATGTAATATTCTGTGTGTGAATGTGAAATTCTTCAAATGCTCACTGATCTGTGGTTTTACTTACAGGTGCCTCTACCTTCAAAAGTTAATAGCTCAAGAAATGTATTTTTGGGTATGACTTAATGATTGCTTTTTTGCACTTCTTGTCTAGCTACAGTTCAGGGGTGCATATTCTTCTGCCTGGACTATAGCTTATTTCCTTCTCATACTGTAAAATAGAGTTCTTGGCAAACTACTGAAAAGATTTTGGTAGCAAAGGATTAAAACTCATATAAACCTGTTCATGGCAGGGGAGTTGGAAGCCCTTCCAACCCAAGCCATTCTGTGATTGTATTCTATGATGATTCTCTATCTCTACAAATAACTGAGACAAAGAAATCCTTCTATATGTCTTGAGTTGCTGGTTGTACTTTTTTTTTTCCTACTAATATTCAAGTACTCTTTCCTATTCTTCCCTGTCATCACTGTTATCTTATTTTAACAAAATGTAGGTGCACACAAAAGATAGCTGTGAACAAGTCTTAGTCACTATTAAAGATAAAAAGTCATAGGACCATAGAAAAGATCTCTAAGATCATCCAGACCAAGTGCATCCAATATTACAAATTTAATTTGCTGCAAAGCTCATCTTTGTAGATTATACTCTACTACAGAGAGGCAGAGACAGTGTTTTTCTCTGCTTTTCTCCTCCGAAGTTCATGATTTTAGACAACATAATCGCTTTTTGGAGTAGGTAGTAAAAAGTAGCCTAAGATTTTATTTATTTATTTATTTAATAAAGACTTTGTTGTTTTTTGCTTCTTATCAGATCAGAAATGTGTTAAACTACAATGAAAGAATTCAAATTGACAGTAGTGTTTATATTGCCATGACAAATAATGTACAAGTAATATAACAGTAGGATCTCCCTTGGGGGTTACTTTCCAACCAGATTGCATTTTCTGAGCTGTTAGCTCATTATGAGTCTACCGTCATAGAGCGTACAAACAAACCTTACCATGTCCTTGTGTTAAAGGGAGCCTGATGTCTCTTCATTGGTTGATACTGGTGTTAGATACACTCCCTCCTCAAGGAGGTCTGTTTGTGCTTGCTGTCTGCAGTGGCTTTAACATTGATGAAGGTTACATACCTGAAGAGAAAAAATAGTGGTGTTCTTTTTCTTAATACATTGCGTTTTTATTTGGAAAAATGCAACTAAGAAGGACACTTTAACAAAAAGATAAGTTTTAACAAAGAGGGAGTTTTCTTGGTAAAAATGAACTTGAATGATGTGTCATTTGGCTTCAAAGTAGGCTCTTAAACATAGGCTTCTATTGATGGATTAGATTTCCCCGTGGTATAGAAAACTTCAGGATATTCTGATAGACACAACATTAGGACCCTTTTCTTCAGAGCTGAAGCAGAAGACAATATAGGAGGCTTTAAGACATTTAAAATGACAATAGATGCTTACAATTAAGTATCCAATTGTTCACAACATTACGTAGTACTTATTTATACTGCTCTTTGTAGCTGGCAATGTTAATAGCTAGACCATTTTTTCTGAAATGGTAGCTAGACCATTTTTTGTGAAATGGTCTTGGAGTGGGTTTGCATGGGAGGCATTTTATTTAATTTTAGATACAGGGAAATGTAGTACGAGGTCTCTATGTAGAGTTAGAAATAAAATGTGTTTATTAAGTACCAGGTCAATGCTTTCATCATCCTCTTCCTTGGTATGTCTTGGTATACAAATTCTATCTTCAGGAAATGGACTTCAAAATCCACACCACCAGGACAATATCTGCCCATATGGGAAACTTGGATGTCTCTCTTGCAGTTAATGATGCTGTCACATTATGCTAGAGAAATCTTTTCATATCGGAAGGTGCGGTGTGGACAATGAGTAGCCTGAGTCTGGCATTCCGTATCAGGAGATTATTTTTTCTGCCCTAGGAAGGAAGGGAGTAGCAGCCACTGAAGTAACACATCCTGTCTCATGTCTATCACTCAAATTATTTTGCTTTTCTCTCTTCCCATAAGAGCTGTATCTTCAGTAATAAACCAAGTATCTTGAAATGTATCTGAAGAGCTAACGCTGTATATGATTACACTGAACCTACATAAAGGATGTATCCTCACTTGTGCCTTCCTGCACTTGCTTTGCAAGGAAAATACTGAAATCTTAGGAAGCAAGAACAAATCTTGATCTTGAATTCAATTTGAACATACTATTTGTGTCTATAAAAAAACATTTTTAAGAGCTGGGATTTTTGAAAAAGTTCTGTCTTGGTTTAGATTTTCTTGTGCATTGTGCTTTTTGTGGTAGGGACACTAAAATTCAAGTGTATCAAGTGATAAGTCCTGAAAGGTAGGAAATTTGTCACTACTTTTAAATGTCTGTATGTTTATGGACATGCAAACATTTACTGCACTTACAGTAACCTCTTAATGTCATCATATAAATGTTCTAATATTTAGAAATTAATAAAACTTTACAAAATCTGATTTATGAACTTTGATGTTTAACACTGTAATGGCAGATCTTTGATTTGCATTTACTTTACACAAATGGATTAACTACAGATGGTACAAGGCATTGATGAATTGGTCTCATATTTTCTAATACTACAAAATATAGCCAGATGCTGTATATAAAAATAAAGAAGCAGCATAGTGGCAAGAAAAACAAACAAACAAACAAACCCAGCAGCATTAGCCCTATATAATGTGCAATAGAATGAATGTGAAGTTGATGCTTAGGAGTATTTATTAATTGGAATATCTATTTCTATATATGTGTCACCAGATTCCTAGGTATATTTAAATGTAGGATGCAGAGAATGCAAAGGTATAGAAAACTACCAAAATTGCCTTTTTTTCTTAATGCTTCTTATGATTTCTATTGACACAGTGCTATTGGACACCAGGGAGCACTTAATTTCTACCACTATTAAAGCATCATACTGAACTTCTCCCAGATTTAGCAACACCTCAGTAGCAGTTTCTCTCTTGTTAAATGCTTTGTAGTGGAAGGAATTGGTGAGAATAAACCACATCTTCAGGAACAAGAGAAAGGGAAAGGCGAGGAAAAGAAATTCCCCAACTGGTGTGAAATAGTCATAAAGGAGAGGCAAAGTTTGCGCCTGAAGCCCTGAGCTGAAAAATGATTGTACCGGATCTGCAGCTGTCTTTAATGAGTGAGTGACTAACTCCAAAGGATTAAGTCAGGCAGTTGTGCACATGCTTCTTAAGTTTTGTTGTGGGAGAGAGTGAAGGTAGTATATATAAACATGAAGAAGCTTTCCTGTGAATATGGAAGGGCAGTACAAGCACAATCTCTAGCAAGCTATTAAAACAGTACAACGTAAATAAAGGAGAGGCTTGTGTCCCAGATCAGTAGGAAAGTGCTCAATGCTGTTTCTCTTCATATTATGAGCATGCTGAAATTGCACATGTGTGTTCAGTGTGGTAGTTTGAGCCTCATTTTGTCCATGGAAACTGGATCAGGCGTCTGGCAGACAAGCCACAGAGTATTCAGGAGCAGACACACTTAACAGTCATTTCCAGAAAGAAAACGACATGAAAGAATGCGTGCTTTTATATTAAAGCTGTCTGAAAATGGAAACTAATATGTTACAAGATTTCTGTTTTTGGAAGGAAAAAATATACATGCTATTATAGATGTGAAATACAGCCAAACTGTATTTTATCCAATCATAACATCAAAGAATTGTCATAGACAATCTTACCAAAACCAAAAAAATCCCTGTTTGCTAACACCTCTGTATTTCTTTGATCAGGAAGCAAATATTCTCTCTAATAACTGTTGGCCGTAGATGAAAAAGGAGTGAGGTTTTAATTTATTTAGCTTATTTTAAAACTGCTTGAAATGCTTAAATGCCACAAAAGTTGTAACATTGCTCTAGCTGCTGGCATAGTTCCATGTACTTGGGCAACGTTAACTTCCAAAGGCAAAGCCAACATGTAGATTATAATTAAACTAACAGGTTGCAGTTATGTTCTTTGCTTTCAAGTTTTGTTTTATTTAGGATAATGTTAGACGATATAGCAGTCACCTATTTGAGAACTGTATGTAGGTTGTCACAGGCAAAAATAAATGAAAATAAAATAATAACTTAAAAACCACAATAACAAAGCCAGGCATCTAAATTCAACTGTCATCTGAACTGTGCTGCTCCTCACATGAATCCAAGGAGAGCAGCAATCTCCATACATGTGCTGTGTCTCTTGAATGATGCCAGGGAGCGATAGGAATCAGTTGTGCCTCTCTCATCTCCTTCCTCTCAAGGAGAGCAAGAGTATGTCATTGGAGGTGCTCAGACCTTCGATCCTTTAAATTTGAGAGAAACAAAAAGAACTTCAAAGGTGATTTTGTACAATTTCATGTCTGCAGGTGGAAAAAAAAATTCCAAAGAATATTGGAGAAAAAAAGCTGTTTTCCTTCTTCCTCTTGCTTTCTTTTATAAAATACAAATATAGAAATTTTCATCCACCTAAAAATACCATAGTTCCACCTTTGCAGCACTTTCTTTCTTCTCTTATGACAAACGTATTACTCACTATAATCATTCATACTTGGTCACAGACTCTCTTTACTCCCACTTTATTTCTAAGAAGTCAGCCTACTCAGCAATGATATTACCTTCATACATCAGAAATGGTAATTCAGAGTAGAAACAATACATTTCCACTAAGCAACCTCCATTGGTCAGCTGCATCTCTGGAATCTGGACAGGCTGGATAGCTGGGCTGAGGCCAGGGGGATGAAGTTCAACATGACCAAGTGCTGGGTTCTGCAGTTTGGCCACAATAACCCCAGGCAACACTACAAGGTTGGGGCAGAATAGGTGGAAGACTATGTAGGGGAAATGTACCTGAGGATATTGGTCAGCACTCAGCTGAACACAAGCTAGCAGCGTGCCCAGGTGGCCAAGAGGACCAATGGCATCCTGGCTTGTATCAGAAATATCGTTGCCAGCTGGACCAGGGAAGTGATCGTCTCTATGTACTGAGCTCTGGTGAAGGCTGCACCTTGAGTACTGTGTTCAGTTTTGTGTCCCTCATTACAAGAAAGACACTGAGATCCTGGAGCATGTCCATAGAAGGGCATCAAAGCTGGTGAGGGATCTGGAGCATAGGCTTTAAAAGGAGAAGCTGAGGAAACTGGGGTTGTTCAGTCTAGAGAAGAGAAGGCTTAGGGGAGACTTTAATCGCTTTCTACAGTGACCTTAAAGGAGGTTGTGGTGAGGTGGAGATTGGCCTCTTCTCTCACATATCAAGTGATAGGATGAGAGGGAATGGCCTCATGTTGCGCCAGGGGAAATTCAAGTTGGACTCTAGGAAAACCTTTTCTGAAAGAGTGGTCAAGTACTGGAATAGGCTGTCCAGGGAGGTAGTGGAATCACTGACCCTGGAGGTGTTCAAGAAATATTTAGATGTTGTGTTGAGGGACATGATTTTGTGGAAAACATTGGTGATAGGTGGATAGTTGGACTGGATATCTTGGAGGTCTTTTCTAACCTTGGTGATTCTATGATCTCCCCATATCTTTGTTTTTCTCTGGTAAGAAGTAGGCAGACACCAAATTCTGCACAGGGTTGCTCCAAAGTTTTTAGAACTGAATATAAAGAATTACATTCAGTGGCTTAACACAACAGCAAGATGTTTAGAGAGGAATAAGTATTGTACTGGGAACCTCGGTTCTTTCATGATTAGTGTTTGCAAGGTGAAAAATTTTGAATTTATATATATATAAAAAAAATTCTACTAGTACTTATTTTGTTTTATGAGTCTCTTTCTTTGATTAAATTTTTAAGCCTGTTTTAGAACTGCCTGCCCTCTAAACATAAGAGGTGTGATCATATTTAGTTCAGAGAGTCAGGAAAATATTTTACTTGATTCCACAGATAAACTGTTTTCCCTGACTATGAAATTGTTTCTGGACTATGTACAGCAGTCTCCTTGTTTAAAGGCAAAACACCTCAATGTAAAGCTGCCTTTTGTAACCTATAAAGTGATGTCTTGTGATTGCTTTATGAAGAATAAACTAATCTCACAAACTCAGATCTATTATAAGATCTAATGACAACAAACATGTCCCCTGTGAGAGGTTATGCTCCAGGCACAATTTCCATCATGTTTACAGCAGTCATTTTGAACTGGTACTATACAAAAAGATGATGACAACAGTTGTGCATTCCTCATGTGAAAATGGTAACAGTAAGTTTTTCTGTCTAGTCTCAAAAGAGGGACTTGGATGCTTTCTCTGGACCTAACTGTACTTCAGGTGATCAGTCAGCATAGCCTGTCCTAAAAATAACTCAATGTCAATGGCTCTTAGTTGAAATAAAGGGACATTACCTGAGAAGTGCCTAGGGCATCACATACCTACATCAGTGAATAGAAAACAGTGTTGTTCCTTGTTTAGTGCATGTGATTACACTCAGGCTGTAGAGTATAAAAAAGTAATATGAAAAAAAATGTCATCTCCTATGTTCAGTAAGATCTGCAGATATTAAGAAATATGTTCAAAGGTTTTTACTAGGTACAGTGCACATCGCATAAAATGTACTGTAGTTGTGAATTCCAGTTTGGAAACCCAAGCAGTGCTGAGTCTCTTCTAGTCAGTGAGTAGTAATGGTTAAAAAAGAAATCTAGGGCTAGGATTTTTAATAAATTGATATTGATGGTATTATAATGCTACTTGTAAATTAGGTGGCCTCTGCAATCTTGTTTTCAGCTCTGTTTATTTTATTTTGAAAAAAAACCTACAGGAAAAACAGAAGGAGTTCAGAAAATAGCAATGAAAGTGCCTATAGAAGTGGAAAAACAGTCATATGAAGTAAGATTGAAAAGACAGGAGCAGTTTACTTTAGAATAGAGATGAACAAGATAGGACATGAAAAATAACTGAGTAAAAACACGGTGAGTAGCAATGACTATAGAGAAGTCAGAGCAGGCTCTCTACTTAGCTGCTGACACAATATTAGAGGAAAGCAGTAGTCAGAGAAATTGAAAGACACCAAATCTAAAATTGATATGAAGAATTTTTTTTTTTTTTAGCCAACACTAAACTAACAGAAGTTGTTGCCACAACATGTTGTTGAAGTCAAGAGCTCAGTCAAATTAGGAAAGGAAATGGGTGTTCACATAGATTATAACACCCAGAGTTATTAGGACTTTAAAAATAATAAGAAATTTAGAAATGCTATAAATCTTTATTCTTTAGGGCAGAACACAATGATAGTAGCTAGGAATATTATTTTCCCTTGAACATCATCTTTTAACATACAATAGGTGAGTTCGTGCTTTTCCCCTGAAGCATCAGAGACTGGCTGTTCTGAGATAAGTGGTCAAGAACATCCCTAATATTTTCTACGAAGAACTTCAAAAGACTGTGACTTAAAATATTTGTTGTGTTGCATCAACCACTTGTCTAGAAGGCTCAAAAATATTGTTATTATTTTGTAGGCCCAGGCTCAGTATGTATATATGAATAAACTGGGAAAGCTGTAAGGGCCTGATAGCTGGCTGGCCAGCTATATACATTGAGGCTGACAGGTTAATGGTAATAGCCATGTCATACTTCAGAGGCCAGGAAGAAGACTACATACAGCCTAGCAGTTAACCAGATTTGTACCTTAGTCCAAGCAGAAATAGATATGTACATAGCAAGCATGCATGCCAACAACAAATGGTTGAGATGGGTGTTAAATAGATGAAGGAACTACAAGGTCAATTAGCAAAATTGTAAAGCAAAATAGTAGAATGTGGTGGTTTTTTGTTTTTCTTTTTTATGTCTGGCATATTCTCAGTAAGTGCTTACTATCTACTAGTGTTGCAATGTTCTAGTGTTTTCTACAGCGTCCTGAAAGGAAGAAAAATGTGTTATTTCTGATTTTCCACCATAGAGATCTTTACAGTTTTAAAGGTCTCAGTTTTCCAATAGACATGGAAATGGTGTGGTACCAACAAAAAAGTGTGCAAATTTATTTTAATTAAATAAATAAATTAAAAAAAAAAAAAAACACAAATACTCCTCACTTTAATAAGGTAGGTTTTACTCTGTTATGTGAAAACTTCTTATAATTAAATCCATAGACTCAATAATTATCATGACTTGGTATAGCTTGGTTGAGATTTGGAGGTAAAAGTTACATGGGACAGGCCTGTAAAGATACAGGAGCATTCTTAATAAAGATCTGTCTTTATAACTATGTGTCTGTATGAATGAGTTTATGATGCTTGTATAACTTGAAATTGTAATTCGTTGGTGTGGTTTTTTGTTTGTTTGTTTCTGTTTTCTTCTTCACAAGCATTTAATTTCTCCTGTAATGGATTATAATTTTGTCTGTGAATTCTAGAACAATGTCTCTTCTCTCAAAAAAGTTTCATGAAGGAATCAAAATGACAACATAACTCAGTGGATAAAATAAATAATCTGAGTATCCAAAATACTGTATCTGATAACCTAAACTTTCTCTTAGCATTCTCCCAGTTACTTAGTTCACATACACGATTAGAAGCAGTGCCCTATTTAACCCTGAATCTTCATGAAACCTCTCTCCCAGAGGACTCCTTTTTAAGACAAAATCTCTATCCTCAAATTTGAGAGTCTTTTGATAACTATTAAAACACTGCTAGCTGACTAAATAAGATCTGCCTTTGATCCTGCTTCCACAGATGAGCAGATACGGCTTTTAGCATCCTTACAGGCAAGGATATTGCAGGCTGAATCCCTATTTCTACAGTATAATCTTCCATGATTTGGTACTAATTAGTGCACTAAATAAAGGTTCTGCATCCTTCCTTTAGGATCTTAACCTAGGAAGAATCTTAACCTAGCAAATAAATGTTGAAAATCTTATTAACCATGTAGCTGTCTAGCTGATTTTCGTTAACTAAAGGGAAAAGACTTTGTTTTTACTATACCAGGTAGTGCCTCATTGTTTATATGATAATTTTTCATCTAAATATGCATCTTTGTTTAATGAAAAATAGTTCTTCGCTACAGAGACTTGTTTTGTTTGCACTTAACTGAAACTTTTCAGTCACAGGTGTTTTTTAAGTGTGTTTAGTAGTGGTGAGTTTATTTCAAATCAGCTGCTTTTGTTTATCTGTGAGTCAAGCTGTTGACTCTTGTGAAGTTACTGCATCTAAGAAAACTTAATTTCTGATTATTAAAGTCCTTAGTTCTGTATTTCCTCTTAGAAATCCAAAAATGCTCCTGAATTGTTTTCCCACTTTGCTCAGGATAGGAGACTAAAAGTTCTTGAGGTTAGAAATACTTCACCCTAAGAGCAGCAGACTTAAATTAAAAATGACATTTATGAGTGTAATAGCTTTTGTGATATATTGAAAAAGGGACCTTTGAAGAGAAAATTACAGGAGAATGAGCTATTTATATTTTTATTATTGAACAATGTGAACAATACAGATTGTATTCTGGAAGAAATCATGCAAAATTTAGCATAGCCTAGTACGTATGCATTTGGAGTTCTGACAAAGACCTAGTCCAAGCTCTCTTCCAGCTAGCAAATCAGAAATTGCATGTGCTGCTGAGCTTCTTTGTATACTTCCATATTCTGAGATCTTATTAGGGGCTTAAAACAAACAAAAAAAAAAAGTAACCCAGATCTGTTGTTTTACTTTGTTATGTTCATTTGGATATAGATTTTTGAGAGCTATTCAGGCATAACAAAGTGTACGTACCATTATTTGTAATATAGTACATTCTATTCATTTGTAGCTTTTCCTTTTTCTAAATCTAATTGTAATCTATATCTCAAACCTCTTTGTCATGAATTACCATTTTCTGAATGTTGTTTTGAAATTCTGTTGTCAATCTATCCCTGATGGTAAATTATTATCAGTTAGAAAATGATTAGCAATCTGCTTAAACATCACCTGCCTTCCCAGCTAATTAAATAGCTTGGTTCTGACCTGCTTCTCATTTGGTGAGAACAGCAGGATGGCTTCAGAACAAAAAAAATAATGAACATCAAATCATTGTGTCTCAACAGTACAGACTGCTACAGCCACTGCTTGATGTTGGTACATCTTAGGAAAAATAAATAAATATAAGAAACTAAATGGAACTAATTTTATTTTATTTTTTTAAAAAGAAGAGTCCATGGATTGTGGTCTCAGAATGGAAAAGCAATGTATTAAGAGGAAAAATGCAGATGAATAAAGTGTTAGATAACACAGCGATTATTGAAGAGAATGCCTCTAAAAAGCAACAACGTACACAAAATCGGTGATCTTTTGTGACTTTTTTAATGAGTCTCTGATGTTCACCTTTCCTAGCAATCCAATAAAAAATTTAGAGTAACTCCTTGAGCCACTGTTGTCACTCACTAGTATGCACTAGATGGCTATCACAAAACAAATTGTACTAGCTGTATTTATGTCGAAAGGTGATTTTATTCAATGCATTTTGTTCCTGCTTTTAGATTCCATAAAGTATTCTCCTTACTTACTGAGTGTGCATGGTTTGCTATCTGTCCTGAGGTAAAGGAGTCCTGTTCATTGAAAGAATTTATTTATTTATTTATTTATTGTAATTTTGCTTCTTTGATCCAGTTTGTTATTATGCTTCATGGAGATGCTTTGACATTTTAATTACTGATACCTAAACATGTTTATTTACATTCCCTACTGTTAAATGCGAGTCAATAAATATTATAATTAATTTACTAAGTGAACCTAAAAATGGACCTTTCCATGATGTATAAAATCCCCTTTCCAGCCCTCAATCCACCTATGGATTGAACCATTTCTGCCACTGAATTTCTAGAAGATTTTCCAAGTTTTTCATAATGCAGTGCATACTTGCAAGATGAAAGAAGATAAAAAATACTATTGTAAAATATATTCCAAATAGCAGTTGTTAAAGAATAAATGAGACTTTAGATAGCAAGATCATAGAGAAGATATTTCAGTGTTAGTGCTATAGTAAAGGTTGTTGTATACTTTCTCTTAACTGGAAAATGGGCCTAGTGGACATGCATGTGAATGGAAAACTCATGTTTCCAAGTTGGGCTAGAATGGATGCAAAAATCCAAGGAACCTGAACAATCTCTCTCCTTAAAGCTTCATCAAACTCTCTGTTTTTGTGACTTTTCTTATGATCAAACCTTTTCTATTGAGGGGTGGTGGGGCAGAATTCTGTTTTGTTGGAAAAATCCTACACCTAGAACTCAGTTAAGCATAAATATACATAAGCCTCAAATAAAGTAGATGATTTAATATATTCCACATCTAAAGCATCCCATAAACATCTAATTAATCTGCTGAACAGTTCTTCAAAGTAGGTAAGAATTATACTTGTTTTAGAAATGAAGAAACAGTAGCAGAGGGATTATACAATTTGTTCAAGGTCGAACTCCAAGCCTGCATAGAGGCCAATTGCACAAAGCTTTGTTTCTTAATCCATTATAACCATCATAAGACCAGCTTCTCTTCATCACCCTCAAAGACGTGGAAAAGTATGCTATGGAAAAATCTAATTTTCTGAGCTTTTTTTTTTTTTTTTCTATATATAAAGAAGTTAATGAATCATTTGGATTATGCAGTTCCATAAATGAGTTTTATGAAAGATTTGAACTGTTTTCAATGCCTATTGTCAAAAAGTGCCTTAAGAACTCTGCCCCTACCGTGCCCTTCCCATCATTTGTGATGTGCTCTCCTCAGCTTAAAAGCATGGCTCTTGCTAATTACAAAAACCTGTTTTAAATTTTAAACCCCCTTCACTGAGTTTTGCCTTAACAGCTAGCTAAAAGATGATACTGTTACAAACCAGTAACTCTGAAAATCAGCTTATATTTAAATATTCATGTACAACTGGCTGGAAATGGGAGAACATATTAGACTACATACCTATATTAATTCTACATGATAGAGTTAAAAATATTAGGTGAAAAGTAAGATTTCACTCTTCCCATTGTTCTGTCTTGTGAAGATATCAATAACTATTCTGGTTTCATTGAGAGAATACATGCACTTGACTTGGCTTTCTGTGGTAAATTTTCCTGAGAGTTATATATAGAAAAAATAAATTTAAAAAGCTAATATTAAGATGTATTTCAGGCTTAGTTTTATTCTTTAAAAGAAATTATTTAAAATCCTTTTAGTTCCACTGGATTCAAGTCTTACACAACTGACAACTTTGGAGCTTAATTAAGTTTCAGACAGAGGCTATTTTACCTTGTCTTAATGTCTCTGATTACACGGAACATATTTGTGGAGTAAAGTGTATTTCTGATTTAAAGGGCGTAATGGAACAAATAGGTATTATATAGTATTCCTCTTCAAGGTAAACTGGGATGGATAATTTAATTTCCAAGGCAACAAATTATCTTATCATGAGTGAACAGGCAATTTCTTCCCTGCAATAAACTAAGTAGGGATAGACAGCTCTAACCAGATGAAATCATTATCCTTTTTAAAGCAGAAGCATTGAATAAAAGTAATTTTCTCAGCCTTAGTTTTACAGTAGAATGTAGCTCGTGAAAACCCTGCACACTGTGGTCTTAGGTAGGAACGACAGGTTTAACCCTTTTGATGGGAAAAGATAAACAGTGTTGTATTATACAGATGATGAAAGGAAAAATAATCAAACATATACATGAAGAACGTGTATGTGTGTGTATATGTCTGTGTATAAATAAATGTGCAAGTGCTCCAAAAGTAATGCCTCCCATTTTATTCTGTTGGCCCATGACATCAGAGGCAGATGTTGGTGGTGGAAATAGAAGATAAACCTTCCCACCAATATTTCATTGCACTTTGTTTCTGAGTGACAGATGGCAGCAGAGTGGCAGTCTGAAAAATGATGTCTGACATGGAAGTGCAGACGGTGCAAAGATATGTCATTGCTCCACGCAGAAAAAGTTGCATCCATTGACATTTGTCAACACTTGCTGAATGTTTTTGTAGCCCAACAGTGAGGTGAGCCACAGGATGGTACATTTCCGCAGCTGCATCAGCGAGTCACTTCCACTGGTGCTGGTTCTTATGATCATGGCATGCAGGCTGTTGTTCATTGCTGGCAAAAAAATGCATAGCTAATGGTGATGACTATGTTGAAACATAATGTTTGGTAGTTGAGAATGTTCTCTATCAAATAGTGTTACTGTGCTCTTTGTATCTGTTGTATGGAAATAATTAGGAAACATTAGTTTTGGAGTACGTGTATGTATTTATATATAATATATACGATTAAGAGAGCAAGGATAATACTACTTCTTTGCTATATATTTTATATTATGTGTACTTGTACATAATTATGTAAATATATATTTATTATTTAATCTACAAATCCTTACACAGAGGTTAGGTTTCTACCAAGATAGGTGAAAAAACTGTACTAACAAAGAATTATAAGATTTGTAAGATAATTATATTATATATATATAGATTTATAAGATAATTATATTTATAATATGATTTATATATTATTTATATATATATTTATATATTTATTTATATATAATTATCTTATTATTATATTTATAATTATAATTATAAGAATTATAAGATAAGAATGCCAACAAAATTACATTGCCACCCATTTTTATTCCTTTTTCTGGCAAAATCAAGTTCAGTAGTACCCTTGCTTAGGGCTTTGTTATTTTCCCCCTCAGAACTTTATTATTGCCTGGATGTGCATTGACTTTGAAGGGCTGATGATTGCATAAAGCAGAGGTTTTTTTAAAGCCTTTAGTACTTTTATTTTTCATTTCATGACTAAAAAATGCATCTCTAGTAGATTTGTGATGGTTTTCTTCAAGAAAGATGACAAATTGTTTTTGGATAGTGATTTACATAAAAATGCAAAAAAGTGCAGTGTATAGCCAGAACGAGGGTAAGGTTTTTTCTGTCTTGTTTGCCTCTAAGCAGGAAACTGTGGCATTGATTGATGCAGTACTCTGAGCATTCTTCATAATTCTTTTTCCTTTAAAACAGACAAACACACACACACACACACAAAACCCAACCTTGTAAGAATCTTCAGTATTTGCACAATGCAAAAATGCATTGATGAATTAGCACTCATAATCAAAGAACAAAAATTTCTTCTCCTGAAATGATACATTGCATCCTGTATTTCTATGAACTTAATAATTTTGTTTCTTTCTTATTATGACTAACAAAAAAAAAAAAATCATGCTTATTGAAGTGCCAGTTATGCATTGTTCTTATCTGAACTGGGACAGAATGCTTGCACTTAATCACTAATACTATAGAAAAGCATTGTGTGGAAGCTGGCTTTTTATTTGTTTGGATGAACAGCAATAAAAGCCAGCACTGATCACTACTGGTGCTCATTTTCATATTAGGTCTTGTTTTAGCCATAAGTTAGCAACACTTAAATCATCTTGGCTTAAAAACTGAGCTGTTTAACTTAAACCTGCAACATTTAGGAAATGCCACAAATAAGACTGCCTGTGTAACCATAATTTTAACTGCTGTGCATATGTCTATTTCAGTAACATTTTAGAGTGGACACACTAGTCTATGAAACAGTGGAAACTTCAGTCTGCTTTGTTGGTTGTAAAATAGAAAGGCACACAGAAAGACTGGAATCCATGAAGACAAAGTAGTGTCTGTGGGTTATTGGAAACGAGTAAAGAAAAAAAGAGGTGCTTTGGGGGGGAAAAAAAAAAAAAAAAAAAAAGCCAGGTAGCAGGTAAAGTAAGCATGTGAAGTTATTCATGGAAAAATTTATTATGATTGTAAAAACAAATCAAAAAATGTAATTTTAAAAATCCAAGTGGCTGACGAGACATTTCTGAAGGGTACTGAATCTGTTTTGAATAATTTTAAGGGCTGAAAATTATCTCCTTTAAAAATCATGGATGCATTTATTGTGTTTTTTTACCTCAATCTCTTTGTCCAACAATTCTTCATTTTAAAATTGATGATAGTGATTGCTTTTTCCACTCCCTGCTTTCCCTTGAGACACAATGAAGCTGCAGTGGTTTTCTATGTTCTCTGATGCCATATCCAACACTGCACCTGTGTCTTGGCTATCTGACAAGTGGGCAGCCACTCAAATGAGTCATAGCTGTCTATGGATCCCCCTGGCCTACCCTTCAATTATTTAAAAATAAATTAACCAACAAACCTCTTCAGATTTTTTTGGGGTAGGTGAGAAATCTTCTGGAGCTAATGGCTATTCCAGAAGCTAGCTAAATGGTCTTCTGTAGTCTGAGAATAGCTGTTATAATCTGAGAATTTGTGTGAGAACAGGATACATCATCCTTTTCCTTGGCAGTCTGAAACTGGTGTTATCCAGACACATCTACAAGTTTGGATTCTCCGGTTCGCTTCCCTGTGTTGAGAATGTTAAAATTTGACTATTTTTTTGAGAAAAAACTACTTTTTTTCCAGATACATTAATTTCTTATCAGACAGAAATTCCAGTTCCCCAGTAGCATTAAAAAATTTTTGGACAAAGCACATGAATTTTTATCGAAATCCTAATGTCACAATCCTCCTATCTGTAATAATGCAAGCAGTCATAAGCAGTAGTATGAATAGAAGGCAAGAAAATGAAAAAAAGCTTCTCTAGTGTGTCTACCACCAATCCTCTGTTGAGTTAGTGGGCACCCATGGGAGAATGCACGTATAGCCTGAACCTGCAGCCACGTGCATGTTTTAGTAGAGAGATGTGTATGTTTATTTGCAATTTTAAGTCTGATGTTTCCTGTCTGAAGTAGGTATTGTTGTTGGTTTTTTGTTTGTTTTTATTTTTTATTTTTACAACAATGAAATGCTTACTTAAGGTATTTCTGTCTGTAATTGTGTTTAGAGTAAGTACTTGCTAACGTGAGTATGTGATGAGGAAAGGATCTGGAGGAGAAAGGTTGTGCTCCTGAAATAGGTATGCAGAGAATCCAGTCTAGGCAATTATATGTCCACATAATTTAAGGTTAATAATTATCATTTACTCACTGAAGTTTCAATTTAATTTTAACAAAGGTCACTGATGCTCAGTTTATCAAGTGGATTAGTCATGATCCCACCAAAAGGGTGAAGATCATAAGTAGCTCTATTGCTGATCACCAGGACCTTGAGGCTCCGTTTGTCTACTTTACTTGATAGGTTTTCTGTTAACAGTGCAACCTGAGACTTCATTATCAGTGAATTTTCTGACAACTTCAATTTTGGTTGTCTTTATTAATTTATATTATTCCACTAATGAAATTTCACCAAGAGCAACTGAAATGTTCTAATTATTTTGCACCAGATTTTGATCATATTCTGAGCCTATGTAATTGCCTCAGATTTACTCCTCTATAATTGAGATCATAATTTGACCCAATATGTTAATGACTTTAAATTGTTTCATCCTTTTTTATGTTTTAATGAAGATTTGTAAATGGGGTCACCTACTTGCTCATACACTCTTACAGAAGGGTGTCTCGTTTGTTTGATACTGGTAATCTAGGGAGTGTCTGTGGACAAAGACCAACTTGAATGTCACTAACTGCTGTCAGAAAGGATGTTTAATAGAGAGATAATATATGAGAAAGAGGAATAAGCAGGCTGTTGGCAACAATGAAATCAAAATTCAGCCAAGACATGTATTTTGGCAGCAGGAATTTATTTCAAGCGGAATAAGGCTTCAGGATCTCAACAGTTCCTAGTAAATGACAGCCATAGTAAGAAGCAGGAGAGATTGCCGTTAGGGGTAAAGAGTACATGTAGCACACATTCCAGAGATGTACAGGTAGTGACATAGCTGCTATCTGTTTAAGGTATTAAAAATGATCCCTTTCTAATGGGTTATCATAACCACCAGTGACATCAGCACTAGCCACAGGTGTATTTTGTAACCTGCCTTTCGAGAGGTGGAATAGCATTTGCATTCTGGATTATTTCCTTGCTTTTTCCAATGGCAGTTCAAAATAAAAATACACGGCTACTCTGGGAAAGAAGAGGCAGAATTTAAGATTCCCTTTCTATCTGAATAAATACGTATTGTCTGGAGTTATATCCATTTGTGCTATTCTCCTTTTGTACCAAGAATCTTCCACTTGAGAAAAGAGATGTAGGGAAAAAACAATCACAATTAGTGATGAACAGTGTGTGCTTGCAGCCCAGCAGGCCAACAGTATACTGGGTTTCATCAGAAGAGTGGTGGTCAGCAGGGTGAGGGAAGCATTCATTGCCCTCTGTTCTGCCCTTGTGAAGTCCCAGATGGAGTACCATGTCCAAGTCTGGGACCCACCACACAGGAAAGATGTGGATCTTTTGGAGAAGCTCCAGAGGCGGGCCAAAAAGTTGATCCAAGGGCTGAAGCACCTCTACTATGGACATAGGCTGAAAGAACTGGGATAGTTCAGCCTGGAAGAGAGAAGCTGCGGGGAGACATCATTGCAGCCATCCATTATGTAAAAGGAGTTTATAAACATGAGGAAAATGAACTTCTTACATGGGTAGTTAGTGACAGGACAAGGGGGAACGATTTTAAATGAAAGGAACAGAGTTTTAGATTAGATGTCAGGGGGTAAATTTTTACTGAGAGAATGGTGAGGTGCTGGAACAGGCTGCCCAGAGAGGTTGTGGATGTTCCGTCCCTGGTGGTGTTTAAGTCCAGGTTGTATGGGACTCTCTGCAGCCTGATCTACTACTCGACCAAGCAGCTGGCAACCTTGCCTTTAGCAGAGGGAGGTTGAAGTCGATGATCCTTGAGGTCCCTTCTAACCCAACCATTCTATGGTTATTCGATTCTATGGTTAGTGTGACATCTGCTGCGTTTTGTGTAGAACCCAATTCTAACATATCTGCCATCTGGGGACCTTTAAGGGACATAGTTTTAAGGAAGCTTAATCTAATTACGTGAGAAAATACTGGAATTGTGATGTACCTGAGCATTGCATTCTCAGGAAACAGAACAATTGTAATGAATTTTAGATTAAGAAAGAGGTACCTACAAAGTTTAGGATCTGTACAGTGAAGTATATTTATTAAGGGGGAAGATTTTATACTGTAAATTTGGACTTTGGCTCTGGTCATCGACTTCTGCTCGAGATACCAGAGCACTGTGTGAATACTGCAGTGACTTGCCAAGAGTTTATAAACAGAGAATAAACTTTATAGATCCTGATCCATGCCTTTTCCAAAGGTGTGTGAATTCTGTATACTTTCTGCTCTTGTGTGCTTTCTTATGTCCCCAGAGAAAACAGGATTGTGTTTTATTCCATTTTTTTTCATTCTCTATCATTGTTTTGTGTTCGAATGTTTTGAACTAGATTCAATGTGACTTCAAAAGCTGATAGGCCTCAATAAGCACCATCTAGTTTCTCCAGACATGCTTCTTTTTTTTTTTCACAGTTTTTACTGTTTTTTGCCCTATAGCTGTACACTCTCTGCTACAGCTCTGCATTAATTATTACTTACAATACCTCAAGAAACTGAATCAGTTATTTTCTTAAAAAATAAAAAAAATTTAAAAAAATTGTAGCTTATTTTATGTTTCTTAGATGAATTAAGTTAGATTCTTAGTCGCCGGGGCAAAGTGTTGGAGAAGTGTCCAGTTACTTCAAAAATCCTCTGATGTAATTGATTTCAAATTAGATTACTGAATAATAATATTATATATATATATATTTATATAGATAGATAGATCAATCTTTGCTAAGATTGGGGCTGAATATCTGCTACTCCACTAAACCTACAGAACTATTTCACAAAGAGTCAGTAGTTGAAATGATCTATTTTCTGGAGCAACAGTACTTGACCGTTAACTGTAACAGTTCATTGAAGTCAAAATGGAGTCTGGAGTGGGATCAACATTATCCTCACTGAGCTGAAGAGACTGAACTGTTTTTTTCATCTTACTTACATCTCTCATTCTGCTTCTATGAATATGTGAGGCTTTATGATTAAACAACAGGCCTGGGAGTTTGAAAATTTGTGTTGTATTCCCCATTCTGCCACAAAGTTGACAGCAGGATGTATAGCTTAGCTTACAGAGTTTTTGTAAGTATAAGAACATTATGATGTGTGCAATTGAATACTTAATTTATGCACATAGACATAACAGTGACCATACACGTAAATAAGATATTTGCAGATGCAAATAGCTAGTTATGCATATAATAGGCCAACAGAAACTTACAGTTGTTGTAATTATATCCACAAACTACTTGAATGCATGAGCAGGCACGTTCTGAAAAACAGAAAGCTGGCAATTCTGTTCCTTTTTAGCATTTTATAGATCAGAAAAACACTATTATTATTCTTATGCATAATGATGCTTGGCTTACTAACATTTGTAATGAGCTTTAAGACTATTAAATAGGAGGTACTAAAAATCAGCAGTCTTTTATTTGTCTATGTCATGGCCAATTTATTTCTTAAATTTCTTCCTGTGTATGATCTTGAAAATTTACTTATTGTTTGATTCACACTTGTAGTACTGAGTATCACAAAGCCTGTGTATGTTGGATTGTACTTCTCTAGTCCCCGAAAAGAAAAAAAAAAAGTGTGAAGATAAAATGAAGCTACTCCTTAGTGCTTTGAAAATTTTTACTTAGCTGAGCTATACTGTGGTGGGCAGGATGCAACTGAATGTGGAGGACATTTGTTTGCTTTGTAACTTCACTGTGATCCCTCAGGCACTTCATGTACAGCCTAGCCTGCATGATAGAGTAGCAGCAGGGGAGAAAGTGAAGGCAAACACAGGATGTCAGAAAGAAGTCTTTAAAGTAGATGTTCAGATAGTTGAAATATTGAATATCCTGTTTGGGGATTGTCTTTCAGGGAAGAATCAAAACTAGAATGCTCTGCCCAAGAAATCACAAAGTAGTGCCAAATATTAAGTCTAGCCAGCTGCATGTGAGAGATCTTTGTACCTAAGGAGGTTGTTGATTCAGGAGATTCAAAGCTACAGATTTTTCATTCTGTGTGTTCTGAACAATAGTGATTTGTGAAGCAGTACTTCCATGCCTTCTTTGAGATAACCTGTATGTTACTATATCCTACCAGAGAGAATGATTTAGAATTAGTTACAACTCAGTAATTTCCACTCAGGTCATTCCCTTCAATTGTTGCAATTGAGAGCTAGATGTGTTTTCATCAAACATTCGTTCAGTGATGTCAAATTACAAGCAAATGTGAAAGTAATTTTCCTGAAGAAAATAAGAGAGCTCAAACAAAACTGTTTGCTTAATGGCATGATTTTTTAATTATGTATTCTGAATTATTTCCAATTAGGGCTATATTTCAGGACAGATGACCTTCCAATATTTCCTATGTATCTGGAATACAAACTACTCAGGCTGGAGGATGTGGCACATCTCTGAGGCACTCTTGTTATGGGAATGGTGATACAGAGGGATCTGTGCTTGGAACTTTTCCAGTGGTAAAGGGCATTCATCCAGGTTCCAACAGCCAGACCACGTTTTCAATTACTAAGACCAATGGTAATTCATTTTACACTGAAATTTTCGGGATATGTATTTTCTAGTTTGAATTTGTTAAGTTTCTAGCTGCAAGTGGTAATAGTTAACTCTTTTTTTAACTAACTACTTGTAATCTGGCTCTAAGTGAATAAATATAGACTTCGGAAAGTGAGAAATAAATATTTTGAAAATTTTGAACTGGATATTTTGTCTAGTTTTCTAAACTTTCATTTATAGGAAAACTAATCTGAAAGCTTGTACAATAATAAGTCTTTTTTTTTTTTCATATCTGCAAAATTTGGATATCACTGTTTTGTAGTCTAAAAATTGGCCTTAATATGTGGATCTTGTTCAGGGTATAACCTTTTTTCAGTAGTTTTTACACTGAAATAGCTCATTTATACTATATTTTCAGTACATAGACTGTTTTAGTTCCAGAGAAGTCACTGAAAATACCATTATAATAGTTAAATAATCTTAAATGCTGTTACAAGAAGATTTTGGGTGTGTTGGGTTTTTCTCCATACTGATAGAAGGCTTATTTTCCACACAACCTCTGTGACCAAACCTTTGTTGTTTGCACTGATTGTGTAGCTGAAATCATCATTTTAATAACACAAATGAATGTCATTTCAGCTGATTAAACGGGCAGTATTACTGGGACCAGGGTGCATCCTCATATTAGTTTGAACTGAGACCCTATTAAGTGTTCGCTATAAATAGCATGAGTAGCAGAAATGTTCTTAGAAAAAATATGAAAGCTATAGCTGAGGTAATAGGAATATGGATCCTCAGTTAATCTCCAGGGAACAGCTTTTTCATTTAACTTCGGAATATTCAGATGAATTTTAAATTGTGTATAACCATATCTACAAAAATGCGTCCTACTCAATTGATGCTAATAAAGTAATTTGGAAGGCTAAGAATCTTAGTTTTATCTGATAGTTTTATAAACTTGCTTTGACTTGAGGTTTATGGCACACATTAAAAGTTGGACAGCTGCTAAAAATAAGTTTGTAATCTTGAGATAGGGAATCTTCAGAAACTTAGGAGATACAGATAAGCTGTTCACTGGCTCGCAACTCATCTGAACTCAAGTGAAACTTGTCCTGGAAATCTCTATGGAAATCTGAGAAAACTTAAGGAATTGTCTTTATCTGTTATTTAAAGCAAAGAAGGTTGAGGCATATCTGCACTCAGTCCTGCTATTGATTTACTGAATGACCTTGAATAAGTGTCCAGATGCTCTGGTTGAATATGAGTGGAAGTAGTGCCTCACTTGCACCTTTTTTCTTTTGCAAGCTAATGGTAACCAAATTTTACCTGAGAAGTTTTGTAAAATCCACGAACTACTATCTTGTTATGACTGGGGTGCTCAGCACCTATTTTTCCTCAGGGGTCAAGGATCTTAAACTATTGTCTATGATCCTCCATGTCTCACAGAGAAGTTGCTCTTTATAGCATTTTCACAGCCAGACTGATGAAGCTGGTTCTAGTTGCTGTTTTGCAGAAGTGGTTACCTCATGTTTGGTTTTGAAATGAGTGAGAAAGTTCTGCAGATGTTTTTGTACTCTTAGAGAAGGTCTACCTTCTTACAGTGATTAGATTAAGATATTCATCCATCACCTTCATTTAAGTTAACCCCTATCTCTGATATTTTATTTGTTAGTTGTTATAAATAAATCTTATGTGAAAACATTAATGATTAATCATGCTCTGTAACTCTTCTGGAGTAACTGGTTGCTTGGCAGGCTTTAAAACATTTATTACCACAATTATTAATACTTCTACTATTCTGATCATTGGCTGGGGCTTACTGTACTTAAAAATTTAGTCAGAATATTTGCCAGTACGTATGGATCTTAAAAGCCATTTGTTACATGAACCTTTTTGGGATTCTTAGTTAAAAGGTTTGGCAAGTTTCCTTGTATGTAAGTTTGTTACTGTTTCCCTGTGTTTTATTTAGGAGGTTCTGAGTTTTCGAATCTTCTATGAAGGTTACAGAGGTAACAGTGGGGGTACAATCAGCAGTAGCAGGTTAGAATAACTGAAAGTATCAGCTTCGTGCTATGATTTCTTTTAAGTTTTAAATTAAAACAAAACAAAACAAAGCAAAACAAAACAGAAAAACCCCAGGAAATTTAGTAATTAAGCATAACTGGATTTTTTAACATCTTATTGTCGAGGTAATTTATAGGATTCACTTGGTGCTCTATCCATGTGCTAGCAAGTTCTTAGGCTGTAAAAATCTGTGTATGTTCTCTTAGATAAAACCAACTAATGAAAAAGGAAATTAATTTTATTTTTAACTACCTTTTGTTGACAAAAAATACTTATTGGAATATTTGATAATGTAGAAATCAGATAGGCAATATATATCTTTTATTTTTAGTTTTTTTTTTTTTTCTGTTAGGAATCACAAGAGAAGTTTGAACACAGGGAAGAAATAAATGATAAGATCTGAATCTAGGAAAAAATTAGTGACAGGAATCTCAGATTTTATTACTTTTATCTATTTTTCACAAAATAAAAATATAAGTAAAATGAACCAAAACTGTGCATCCTAACCCCTCTGACAGCACACCTTGGAATTCATGAGCAAGTGCAAGATCTACAGCTTGAGAGAATCTCTTGCACAAATACAAAAGCCTTGTTTATATAATTTTGTGAGTTGATGCAATTAAGTTGAAGTGTACTTAGTCTAAAGATTACAAATATGCTTCTCTGTGTACATGACACTTTTTAGAGGACTGTAACAAGATGGTTTAAGTAGCAGACAGCACCTCTTTGTATGACAGTAATAATTGGCTTAAGAGGCAGGCAATATTAGTGAACATTTGTCTGTGCTCTTTGAAAAATGTCTTCAGTCCCGGGAAATGTGTTTGCTCCTGCGTTCATTTTTGTAGTTAATATGCACACTGCCATTTGCCTACCAAAGCAAGATCTCTTTAAGAAGATTATTGCTCAAAACATCAGCATTTGAAGAGGAAGGAACATTTCCATGGCAGGCGCTGGTGACGTCATCTCAGCAGGTAGTGACATTTTGAATGCTTGATGACATTTCCTCTTGTAAATAGACAAGGGAAGTCAGTAGGTGCAGCATTGCTTTACCTTTCATAAAATGTCACTGCACTGAGGACAGTGAAAGAGCTCCTGTATATTATTTTATTGTTTTTGGGAAGCAGAAGGAAATTACACCAAAAGGCTTGTAGCATCCTATATATTTCTTTCACTATTTGCCAAGATTGCTCTAAAGAAATACCAATGAACTTCAAGTGCACGCATTGTTAGTTTTTATAACAAATAGCTCTCTTATTTAAATTCATGCCTCTTTAAATTCATGCCTCTTTACACTTCTAATGCTTCTAACTTGAGCTCATAGAAAATATGTATTTTACAATCTTACCATCTGTCCTTCATGATTTACTTAAAAGAAAAATAAAACAACACCTGTTATTAGCACCTACAATTTCTTCTTTCCTTATCTCTTTTGTTTGCTTTTTTGCATCTGAACTTATATATCACTGGTAATTAAAATAATGCTTTTAGTTTTGATCCATGCTCTTTTTGGCCATCACTTGCTTTCATTCGTCTTACACCCTGATATTTCCAGTGAGGAGAAATGTTGTTGTGGTGCTCAGATCTTGCATTTTTCCTCTACTGTAAACATCCTGGGACTTCTGTGATTATAGATCATAGAAAAGGAAGTGGAATTATTCTGAGTGTAGTTATCCGCAGGAGAAAACGTACAAGATCTGCCATGTTTCCTTTTTTCTTAGAAAGCTGACCCCAGCGTAGGTTTATGAATCCCACTGAACTCTGAGTCTAATGGAAAAACATTTCAGGAACAGTTTGGTGCAATGTTTTGTTTGTAAAATACATCTCCTGAATGACATCTATCTTTCCAGTCTGAGCTGTAACCAGCTGGTTTTCATCCAGATCTAGTTTCTGCCAGCTACTCAAAGCAGTTGGCACCATCTCTGTCTATCTCTTATGAAAAAATCAGAATAGAAAAAAATATAATCAGCATGTTAATAATATTTATAGTACAGAGTCATTAGATGATCATTCCCAGTGGTTTTCCATCAAAACTGAACTGAACCCATGGACTATTATAAACTCACAGGACATTTTCTATGTAATTATTTAAGAAAACCTTAACAAATTTTGTCTTGTAAGATTTGTTTAAAGATAAGCTAATGCAAGACAGAAATATCCTATATTCACCAAATCAATATCAAAGAATTACCAGCATTGGAAAAGACCTCTAAGATCATCCAGTCCAACCACCCACCTACCACCAGTATTTCCCACTAATCCCTGTCCGTCAGTACAACATCTAACCGTTTCTTAAACACCTCCAGGGACAATTACTCCACCACCTCCCTGGGCAGCCCGTTCCAGCACCTGACCGCTCTTTTGGAGAATATGTTTTTCCAAATGTCCAACTTGAATTTCCCCTGCTGCAGCTTGAGGCCATTCCTTCTAGTCCTATCACTAGTTATGTAGGAGAAGAGGATTGGTGCTCCCTTAGGGTGTCCCTAGCCTCCTTTTGCCTACCTAAACACTTCCTGATCACCTGCTGCACAGGCTTTCTTGTTTTGAACTGTTTCATCACTGTGATGCTGTTAAACAGCAGCTGGAAAGGGCAGCAATGAGATGCTGCTGTGCCCATCTGTGTGTTTCTTGCCACTTGCAGCTATGACCTGTGTCATTACCACTGTTGCTTATGATTTCATGACGTTCTTTTCCAATCCGAGCTTTTCTTCTGTGCTATTAATCAAATGGCTGACTGCTCTCTTTCCTGCTGTCCATCCTTTGCCTCATAATTATGCTTCTAAGTTTTCTTTTACCAGCTGATGATCTATGAAGTTTTATTTTCTGGTCTTAATAGGCCAGCAAAAAGCTCTTCCAGTTCTCTTTTTGATTCTGTAACAAGGACCAGGTGTGATGAATTTGATTGACAAGATATTATCTTGGTTTTTCTTTTCTCAGCTGACTCCAGAAAATATCTGTGTACCCACAGACTAGATTTCTATGACCTTCTTTTCTGATTTTTTGATTATTTTATGAAAAGGGCTGTTTGAGTCTGTATAAATGAAATTTGCTATGCAGAAAATAGACCTTTGGCAAATAAATGTGTGTGAATGGGGAGAAACTGTGGTCAAAAATAGAACCAGGTGTTTGGCAAACATCTAGTCTTGATGAACAGTCAGAAGTTTGAGATATTTTTTTCTGGGTAATTGTCATATGTGTGGTTAAATAAATAGATAAATAAATAAACGAGATTTCTCAACAAGAAATTGTTCATCTCCACTCAGAGAAGATAGAAGAGAGAAATGTCTGAATTGTCATATTGCATAGCTTGGAAGACTCATTGTGATTAGCACAATTTATCCTCATCATGTTAGAGCGAGTCTGACATCAATATTTAAAAGGGCACAAATCATCTTCCAAAGATATGACTCTGTGAGTAAATTTTGCACCCACTCATTCTAAGTGGGCTACAAATCTATTCACATGTTCTTCATCTCAACTGAGCAACAGCATATATTGCTGTTAAAGGAAGCTGAGCTGAAAATAGCTCCCCCCCAAAAAAAGTAGATTAATCTCGTGGAAACTCCACTGAAACATTCTAACATTAACTGACAGTTTCCCGTGATCCAGGTAATTTATTCATGAAACTTATGGAGGTTAATCAAAAGTTCATATAATTGTAATAAACAGAATACATAATGGACTAATCATGCAATTCAAGGCATTTTTTAATTTATTTGAAATATCAGATAAAAATAACTAAGAGGTGTGCCAGGAAGCCAGCGAATAATTTGGAAACTGATGAGCATGGCATACCTGCTGAACTATGAATAGATAATGTAATGTCTTAAATATATAGATAAATATAATAACATTGCAAGTGTTCTGCATGCCTATACTTTTTTGAAGGCTTGAAAATTGATTCTAAAACTCACATTGCCACCTCTTGTACGATCCAATTTCCAATTTAGCACTCAGAGCGCAACTGTGAGGTATCGATAAATGGGCCCAATTCGCCCTCTTCTAACGTTTGAGCAAATCTATTAATCAAAGTGTATTGCTATAACGAATTTGTTCTTGCTTTTAACATAAAGTTAGAGAATATAAACTTCTGAACATGGATGCACTTCTATTTTGTTCAAGATGTACTCTGACTTTGACACTTCGTGGGGAAGAAAATAGATCTGCTTGCTTACTATGACCCTATAGTATGTGCACATGAGGATTTAGGACTGTACACATCTTACTAAGTGCATCAGACTGGCCAGATGTGGATGTAAATCTCTTTACCAGTATTGAAAAATGTGAACACAAAATAGGTATTTGTTTTCATTAGCTGTTTTCTTCCAAAGAAGAATTTGCTAAAGATGGTAAGAACAGAGGCTCAGAGTTCAGTGTAATGTGTGAATTGTTGATGACTGTTGTTGTTGTTTTGTTTTCTTTTAAATGAGATGGTGGAAAAAATAAATATGTTTATGTGCAAACGCTTAGACACACAAAGACTGCATTTTCTCATAAGTCCCTAGATAAAATAGATATGTATAGATATATAACACCTGTAAACTAAATACACACATCTATCGATGTGTTGATCTATCTATGTGTGGGTATATATACTGGTGCGTACTGAGTACTGATGAGTGACCAAGCACTGAAACAAATTGCCCAGAAGAGTTGTCAAGTCTTCTCCTTACAGATCCTTTGAAGACAACTGGGCGTGGCCTGGGCACCCTGATCTGGATGATCCCACTGAAGCCAGTGGGAATTGGACCAGCTGGACCCAGAGGTCTCTTTTAATGTCAATCATTTTGTGAAATTCTCATGTATGAGAAATACATGACCATTCATATGGGAAATACATTTTTTTAATGCCTTATGTATTTTCCTTATACTGAAAACGTAATTTTTTACTTTGTTTCTGGACAGTGAAAATCAGGACACATGCAAAAATTTAGTAGACTGGTATGCTGCAGAAGAAACAATCTTTCTAGAAACATTAAAAGATCTGAAACAAAAACTTCCATTTCTAGAATCATGGTTTTTCCAGGATAGAAAGTTAAACAGACTAATGAGGAGTTCATACAAAAATAAATATTAAACGTTTAACGGGGAGACATTTTTAAGACCTTGGCTGGAAGACTTTCAGCCCAACAGTTGCTTTAATCAGTTTATTCAATTATATTTGGGGGAATCACTTCAAAAGCACAAGAAATTTTTGTCTTTTGGTTTATAAGTGATGAATGGCTTTTGGGCTGTTTCCTTCTTAAAAAAAAGAAAAAAAAAAGATTAGCACCTCCTGTAGCACCTTCACTTTCCAGGATTGCCTTGAAAGCAGTGTGTAAAGAAGCAGGGTGATTTTTTTTAAAGCTAGAAGCCATTGTGCCACTATTAATGGACAGCCCTGTTTTGCTTGTGTGATACTAGCAGAAGCAGTGGGTGCAGACCTTGTTTCAGCATTATGTTCTCCTGCACTTGGCAGAAAACTTGGTAAGCTGAATCCTGGCAGGTAAAATATTTTTTTGGAAGCAGCCAGGCTTTTTGAAGCAAGAGGATCAGCTCCTCTCTGACGTTCTTTTTTTTCTAATAGACACTTTTACTTGAAGGCAATCAAATCTTTTCCACTCTGTACACAAGCTCCTTCCTTTCAGGCAAGTAAACTTTTTCCTCCCTCTTTATTTCCCCCTGGTAAGCAAACATAACCTAAAAGAAAAGGACAGATTAAAGCTACTTGCTCAAAAAACTTGCCTTCTTCCTATACTAGGAATTTGTCTTGTGACCTACTTCCTTAACACTGTTTGCTATTGAGCAAGGACAAAACCCAAATGTCATTTCACGACATAATCCACTGTCAAAATTGGCACTAGCCAGCAGGCCTGCTGGTGGTTGCTCACAGCTATCAACTGTAGAGTAGGCATAGAAAATGCATTTTTTCCACAGAATATGGTAAGTCAAGGTTGAAGAGTATTGGGAAGGAAGGGTGGGAGAACTAGTGCTGCCTCTGTCATGTCTCATATATTCTTGAGACTTAAGTTTCCAGTACTTGTCAATGACTTGTCAAGCTAGCATTCTTCAAAAACCTGCTGTTAATTGGTGTCACATACACTTGCTATGTGTTTGTTGTCTTGTGGTGGGTTTCTTTTTTTGTTTGTTTGTTTCTTTTTTTTTGCAAAGCCAGTAGTGGTTTTATTACTTACCTGCAACTCTATTGGCTATGTCAATAAACAAGAATATACCTCCTTTATAAGGTGATATTTTCCACTTCATTTGAGTATCTGAGGAGAAACTATGCTCTAGAGACTTTCTATTGTGAAACAAACTTTAAAAAATCAAGTGTAAAAGTCTGGAATTATGAAACTAACAATGATTTTGTTGACTAATTACCACCCTTTCACTGAGACTCCAGGTTGGAAGATTTTTCCCTGTGAAGTCCAAAGTACATACAGCATAATACATCCTTCTTTTTATAAAATACCTTGTACAATAACAGTTAAAGAAATAAATAAATACAGTTCTCCCCCAGATATACCAAGTGAGAGCTCCTTGTAATATCAAAAGCTTTACAACTGAATTTTACAGGACTTTGTTCTAAATCACACTGGGATAATGTGAAAAGATGTCTGAGTGTTAGGATCACTGAAAGAAGGCTATGTTAACATGCTTGAGCTGACATCTGTTGCAAGAGTTTGAAAAATTAAATGCAAATGTCTGAAGTCAATTTTGAAATTAATATAACTTGAGGTGAAATTCTCTATACATTTTTTGTATTTTAATGAGAGAAAGAAAACAAGTTTGTTTTTTTTTACTCATCAGCATTGTTTCCTAGGCATTTCAAGTATTCTTGAGATTATTTATTAACATTCATTCCTGAAAGCTCCTTTTCCTGCAGATCATGTAAATAGTTCTGATTTCATAGGCACAACCAGCTGAACGGAGATATTCCCTTGATAGGAGATGCATGTCCTATCTCATCTGAGGATGTTGATAGATGTCACTTAGTATCATGTCTCCATTTTCACATTCACATAAAGAGCATAAAAAATTGTATTATTATTTTCTTTTTTTAACATTCTTTTTACTGATATCTTCTTAGTAGTGATGAATCTGATCTTTTTAATACTGAGGCATGCCTGATTTAACATGCAAAGTATCTGTAGGATACCAAACTGTGCTGAGCAGATGGGAGAGGAGCCAGGACTGATGGACATGATTGGGTTTGTGCAGAATGTCATGATTGTTATCACTGCAGTTTGTCAGAGGACAGCAAGGCAGCTGTGTAAGGGCCTTGGGTAACTTCTTGGTTGTCAGGCACATAGCAGAATATTTTCACTGTACCTCTGAGCGCATATAAGATGTAGTACATTTCCTGAAGAATACCATGCATATTTAATTGAACTCCTTGCCTAGTGAGTCTAACATGTCGTATCAGCTTTTATTCAGTGTCTTACACAAATCTCAGATGTTGTTTTATTTTATTTTTCCTTTATACTTTATTCTAGTGCAATAACCGGATATTGCTTTTTGTCTTCTTGCGATATTTGCTACAAATGCAACAGGTGAAAACAGACAATATTATAGCTTTTTGCAGATGTTAGATAATGTCTCATGTGGGCCTGGTACCTAGAGATAATTACACCTTTTAGTAGATTTACACTGCCCATTTTATTTCCTGTCACCGGGGGAATAATTATATCCTACCTACCTGCCATTTCATGCTGTTTTATCAACTATTTCTTTTTTTTTTAATGTACGATGAAACTGTTGGGACCAGTAACTTTTATTTCTTCCATTTATCAAAATATTTAACTAGCATACTCTAAGGTAAGTCATCATTAAATAATAGTTCAGGGCACTGCTGAGGTTAAGCCTAAATCATTATAGTTGTTTCTCTTGCTCCAAACTCCCCAGATCTCCCTCCTGGCAGTGCAAAAACCTTGACAGCTATGGGCTTAGGTCACACCATTTAGTATCAAGGAACTGTCAGATCTCGTTTTCTTTTTGCTATTCTGCTCATTAGTCAAAGCAGATTCTTTGCTGCAGCAAGCCTGCGTGCTGCATCCTAACCGAGTACATCCTCAGGAATCTGATCCCAGATGATCTGCCATACAGGGTGAAAATCTCAGTGCTCTGTCACAATAACCCAACTGTAACATCTTCCTGTATTTACTTTACAAAGCCTGACAGTTTCAGAAGCTGCCATATTTAAAATGCTTTCAATTTCTCTTGCAGCTTGCTTTTTTTTTAATTCTGTGAGGAATTAGGGGTTTTCCCCAAACAAGATATACACATAACAGTACTCTCAGCAAATGGCCAGTAGATGAGTATACTGTTGGTGCATGCCTTAAATGATTCAAAGACTCATCTATAATGATAAGATAAACAGAGAGAAGTTCAGCTATAGAAAAATGTTTTTCTATTTTCCTCATAATCTCTTTGTAAAATATGAGGAATTGAATTATAGTTCTTTATTCTAAAATACAGAATTGCCAGATATGAAAAACACTGCATTAAATTCCTGAAATTTGTTAGTCTTTCACAGAGAAAAGTACACACCTGATATATTTTTTATTTTTTAGTATAACAAACTGAACAGATTATTTTAGATGTAGATAGGTATATATATTTTGCATACAGAAATATTTCTAAAACACAAAGTCAAGCACATTTATGCTAGAAGATATGAGAACTAATATCTGCTATTCAGTAGATTGAAAATCAGTCCCTTATGAGTATTAATTGTGGGAGTATGAATACAGCATAGTATTTTTCTTCTTGACGTTTGATTATTCCAGAATGATGAGTAGACTGTAGAAAACTGAATACCCACCTGTTTAATAATATGTTTCTTTGTGATTTATTCCAGTCTTGCTCTACTACAGTTTTTAGTCTCTGAGCAATCCTAGTGGGACCCTGCTACCTAAGGCTCACCTAGTACATGCTTGCCTTTGTCTTTCAGATGCTGTGCAAGTGTTCAAGATACTATGGTGGAGCTTTGGCTTGTACATTACTTGGGAGGACTTCAGCACATGATCCCGTAGCTGGTACTCATCATCTTCAGTGTTGGTTTTCCTTTTGTTCCTTCTGCATTATCTTGTGTCAAACCATTCCAAAGCCATCACTCATTTTTGTCTTCATGGTTCTCTGATAAGGAAGGACCTTCCCATTCTATGAGTAAAGGAACTTAAGCTAGTAACTCTAATGGCAACAGTGCTCATTTTAGGGTGGCAGGTTGAAAAGCCTGAATTATTTCTGTGGTGTTATTTTCTTAGATTTTGTTAATTTTTAGAACATTTGAAGCTGCTAATCATTTCTGATAGTGAATATCCAGGATCAGTTAAATACCCTGTTAGTGATCATCTTGAGAAGATGACTCTGTATAATGGGAATTCAAGGGGAAATGAAGGAGTCTGTTTAGAGAGCAGTAGTTTCTCTTTTTGCAATGCACTTGTTCTTAAATACGTTAGAACACACAGGCATTGCTATAAGCACTGGAGTTCAAGTACTAAGTCAGTGCTGACTTCTACCCTGTGCCCTGACCACCCAAACAGTGGAGGAAAATGGTGGCTGAAAGATTTACTACCTAAGATCATTCCCCAGGTGTAAGGAAGTATACTCTCTGAACGCAGTTATACAGGCTGTGTTTCTGTATCTTTTCTTGTATTTTGTCATACAAGATTCATTTTATAACTTCGGAATTCAAAACAAAACAAAAACATGCTTACATTTGTTTATGTTTTCCAGTGCTCCTTTAAGAGTCATTTTAGGAAGATAATAGCTTTCATCAGAAGTAGCAGAAAGGATAGTTAAATCTATAGTTTTCCAATGAAACAATTCAGTCCTCCTGTTACTGAAGGAGTTTGTTACATCATGAGTCTGTGTATGTAACAGTTCTCAAAAAGACCAACTATGCTCACTTCCTCCTTCAAATACTTATGGCACCACTTGAAACACATGAGCTCATTATTTAATATTTATGTAATGTTATGAAGATACTGTCATCCAAATCCATAATGACTTTTAATTATAGGAAAACTAACTGCAAATTTGCATCTCTTATGTGATGTTGCATTTGAAATGTTGTTTATGGTACGTAAAGATTTATTGTTATTGTAATTGAAATAATCAGAATCTAATCACTGTTATTCTAGACCTAATTGTTATAGTATTGTTATAGAAAACGTGGAATAATAATGCAGTTCATATTTTTGCATGTGCTTCTTGGTTTCTGCCCAGTTTCATGGTACTGTGCTCCTCCCTTCTTAAGCTGACGCTGGGCCATCACAAGTCAGCAGCATCCAGAGTTCTTCACAGGGAGGAATAGCAGGTTGTTCATGTCAGTGGCATCCTTTTCTTCCCTCTGTGATCCATGCGCTCGGAATGATAGAATCATAGAATCATAGAACGGCATGGGTTGAAAAGGACCACAGTGGTCATCCAGTCACCCTCTTCTTTCTTCACTGATCTGCAGTCCCATGTGACAGCTGAATTTGCTTTACATGTTGTCTTTTATATGTGTTAGATGCCATTTCTTTGTTTTCTCTGTTGTTTTTAAAACCAGATTTGCCCTGCTCCAGGTTTACGTCTTTTTATCTGACCATGTATATGTTGTCTACAGTTGCAGTTCCTCCATGCCCTATCTCTGTTCTCTGATACTACACTGTCTTGGGCTGTGTCTTCTTTCCCTAGGTCCTAAAGCCACTGTATTCATACCTGACCTGTGTTTCTCTGCTCTGCCTCGTTTTGTTAGAGCCTCAAGAGTCTCATGCTCCATGAAATAACTTCTTGTAACTGCTATCTTTATCAACATGTCGTTGTACCACATGAAGATGCACAGAAATAAAATAAATTAGCCAGTGACACTTAGTGTCACTGCAGGAGGTTGAGGGGAGTTCAGGCAAAGCCGATCTGGCAGGAATCAGTCCTGAGGCTGTGCAAATTCAGTATGAAGATTATTGCCTGTTCAGCTACAGCAGTACTGTACTGCAGGGCTGCATGGTTACAGGACGTGATACTTTACTTTCTATTGTTAAAATATTTGTTGTTAAAATTTCATTTTTTAATTAATGTTATCATAGAACGGTATCTAAGATACTATAAAGTATATGTACTATAAAAAGTACTTAACATGCCATTTAATTTTGCTACAACAGCCATAGTCAATGGAATATCTTCAGTTGGGAGATGGTTTCTTGCAATTTAGTAAAAAAATCTAGGTATGCATGCCTTGTTGTTCCTGTAGTAAGAAAGAATGTAGAAGAGCTGCTGCAAAGTAATCCCTATTTTATTATGTTGGCCCATGATGTCAGAGGCAGATATTGGTGGTTTAGCAGTAGAGGCTGAACCTACCTGCCAGCATTCCGTTACATGTTGTTGCCATGTAACAAATGGCAACAGAGGGGCATGCTGACAGAATGGCATCTGGCATGGAAGTGTGGATGAAGAAAATGTGTGTCACTGAATTCCTCCATGTGGAAAAAATGGCAGTTGCTATATTCATCAGTGCTTTCCTGGTTTGTGGAAACCAAATAGTGGATGTGAGCACAGTGCAGTGGAGGGCATTTCAGCAGTGACAGCAGGGACAGTGGGTCACCTCCTCTGATACTGATTTTTATGAGTGTGACATGCAGGCTCTTGATCAAAGGTGGTGAAAGTGTATAGCTAACGGTGGTTCCTAAGTTGAAAACTAGTGCTTTGCAGCTGAGTGTGAGCTCTGTCAAATAGTGTGATTATACTCTTTGTATCTATTGTAGTTTCCATGGCAACAAGCAAGAGCCATTACTTTTGGAGCAACATACATACATGAAAGCTCTATCAATCCTGAATTTGGATTTACAGTTAAGCACCTGTTGTGATTTAACCTGATGGGCAGCTAAATGCCACACTGCATTTGCTCGCTCCCTCCTCCCATAATGATGAGAGAGAGAATCAGAAAAGGAAAAGGTCAAACTTTGAGTCTAAGAAAGGACTATTTACTAAGACAGAAAAGGAAGAGAGAAATGATAATAATAACAGTGCATGTGTGTGTGTACATATATAAAACAAGTGATGCACAAAGCGATTGCTCACCACTGCTGACCAATGCTGTAACCTAGAATTGGCAGTGGTCCCCCCCCCCAGCCAATTTTTCTCAGTTTTATAGTTTTTCACATGATATCACTTGTCATGGAATATCCCTTTGGTCAGTTTAGGTCAGCTATCCTCATTCTGTCCTCTCATAGCTCCTCATGTCCCATAGCGCCCTTGCTGGCAGGACAGTACGAAAGCTGAAAAGCTGAAATGTCCTTGGCTCTGTACAGCACTGCTCAGCAAGAAGTAAACCATTGGTGTGTTACCAATGTTGCTTTGGCTTTAGGCCAGGCACTGTGAAGCAAATAACTCTATCCTGGCTGAAACAAGGACAGTATCCAAATAAAAGTAGCGTGATCTTCAGAACTTGAGTACAATTTGCTTTTATAATGTCCTAATTCAATATGTTAGGACTTGTTTTCTGTTGTGACTCATAACTACTTGTGGGTCATGACTTAGCTGCTTACTGGTAGCTCTCACATTCAGTGGTCATGCCAATATTGGAATAATTGCTTTTGCTGTTTCTCTGTGAAATTGAAATGGTTTGAGGCTATTCTATAACTATTAATACTGCTTTCCAAGAAGAAAAATAGTGAAGCAGGCAGTGGATTTGAGACTAAAGTTAAACATCTGCTTAAACTAGTTAATGACGATGAATTTTCATTTGGGATTTTTGCAAGAACGTGATTTTAAAAACTGGAGAACTGCGTAGATTGGTGCAGTTTTGCACTGCAATGTATCTCACAGGTGCAAGGCTGTTATTATTTACACTTTTTCAATCGACTTTCATAAAGTGACTTAAGTTTTATAAAATCATTTGCATTTTACTGCTGTCTGGATTTACTTGTGTCTGCTGGTGTTCCTGTATGTGGATTATTTAGTCTTCTTACTTGAGGTGGACAAGCACTGCTCTGTATCTTCAAAAGGTAGTCTTAGAAATTGTGGCAACCTTATCAGTGCAAAAGGAGGAGATTATGGCCCAACTGTCATGTACCCGTATAAATTCTGTCTCACTCTTTCTGTGTCAAGAGTCTTTTGGCAGGAACATAATACTTCCTTCAAAATCAGTTTGTTCCTTTTTCTTTTTTTTTTTTCTTTTTTCTTTTTTTTTTTCCCTCATATATTCCATTTATCTGATTTTACTTCTTCGAAATAGTCCTCAGCCCTGCAGACTGATTAGATCCTAATTCTTTTGGCATGCTGTCAACTTGTCCTACTCAGAATAACTATTAGGACTTTGCTTTTGCTTCTCCTCTGCAATTTTATTTCCCTTTTGGTGCCTCATGTCTTTTCTTTGTGATTTTCACCTATTTTGCCTGAAGCTGTCTTCTGACAATATGTTACCACCTCTCTCTGTGGATTTGTTCTTTTGCCTGCCCAAGTAATTTATTTATGTGTTAGCTTCCTCTTCACCATTATCCGGGCTGTTTGACTTTGCGTGTATTGCTTTTCATAGTGCCTCAAATCTCTAGTAAGTTATTAACAATTTGAAAGGCTTTTGTTGCTTTTAATGCAACAACTTAATCATGCTGACTGGATGTTTTTAAATGACTGAAATTCCTTGTGCACACACATTGAGATAACACCTTTTGCATGCCTGTAACAGCTGTAAAACTGAACATAGGCTTCATTAAGAATGTTTTTTTTCCTCTTGGCAGTTAAATGACATAATAAGATTACATGCCCAAACAAATAAAAATCAGTCCTTAGATTGTGATGCGCTGCTATTTCTGTATTTTCATTACATATATTAATGGGGGAAAAAATAGAGAAAAGGTGAGACATTCTGTTCAATTTAAACAGCCCTTCAAAGCCTGGTACTTGAATGTGATAGAAATCTCCTCTGATGTTTTGTCCCTTAATTCAAAAAGAAAAAAGAAAGAAAGAAAGAAAAAAAAAAAAGAATAATACCCAACTCAGGATAGGGCTTCTGTTCCTTTTCATTAGTTCCTCTGTAGGAAGGATGATGTAGACAGACATCAGAAATTCAACAGCAGAGATCAAAACAAACCCTATCTTTATTCCCCTTACACTGAAAGTGCTAACATGGTGGATGGAATTGCTTACTCTGATATGTGTAAAATTTTGAAGGCACAGTAATTACTTTTTTACTACAAAACTCATAGACACTGCTTTCCTCAAACTTCTTGGTGCCATAAATTCTGTTTTTTAGTTATTCTAGGTAATCCTTTATTTTTCTTTGTTTTAAGAGTTAAATATGATTTCATGTGTGCTGCCTTTCTTGTAGCCATCCAAGCAGCCACATAAGGGACCATAAGTTCAAACTAAATTTGTGAGTTTTGTATAGGCTTCTTCTAACTTACCCATAAAGTGATTCCTTTGGGCAAGATACTGTGTTTCCAATCTTGGCAAAGAAAATGAGTAAAAAGCAATTTTGTCTTGCTGTATTTTGTTTTCTCTCTGTGGAATAGATCTGGAAAGATGGCGGAAGCTTGACCCTGAGGCAGAGGCTGGCCCAAAGTTGCAGATCTTGAGATCAAGCTCCCCTGGAGATGACCATCTTGAGCAGGCAATAAGTGTTTCATGCATTTTTTGAAAGACATTCTAAAGAATACTCTGAATATTTTTCTGATACATTGATTTTACTGATCAAAGCTTGAAAGATTATGTCCATGGTTGTGTAGAAGGAAGGAAGTAACTTTTATCTTAGAGGAATCTTTGTAGCTATTTCAATAGCAGAAGTAGTGGCCAAGTGCCCAGCCTTTTATCTTTGAGTCTCTAGAGGGTCTTGACAATTTGTCTTGAATATAGACTTCACTAAAATCAACTCTATCTTTGTCACCTCCACATTGGGCACTAATGTACTTTCTGAAGAGCTTATCTCATAGTGAACATTAAATTAGAACTCCATAAACTTAATTTGCTTCCACTGCTTCATTTGCTTCCAAGTGTAATACTTGGTATTGATTTTAACTTATATTTAACTTTTATAGTGGTAGTTGCACGTACTTAAGAGGCTGCTACTTCTTGCTGTGAAACCTGACTTGAGTATAAGATTTTAGCCATTGCAGACAACAGCATTTGTTTTCTCTGAAAGACCTGCAAAGTGTTAACTTAGTAGAAACCAAGGCTTCAAGATATTCTCTGTAGACTATGTATGCTTTTATAGTGGCATTGGAGAATAGCTATGAAATGGCTACCATCCCTGGTTTGGTCTAACATTTGTCTTCTCTTAAAATATATTGTTTCTTTTTCAAAATTATATTTTATTCTTGAGAATTTTCTTCTAATATGTTTGTGATCAATTAAAGTGTATTTTGCAATACGCTGGAGACATCAGACTAAATTCAGCCCTATTTTCTATTCATTCTCAGTTATTGTTCTTCTTGTTGACAGTGTCAAGAGAATAAATGTAATGAAGTCAGCACAAACTCTGTAATAACTATCCTTCATATGCTTTAAGTTTTCTGGAAAATTTTGGACTTTTCTCCATAGAACAAATGCTTACACTTTGCTTTTCCTATTTATTTATTTTTTTAAAAAGAATGCAACAAATTATGCACGCATTTTGCAGACATAGATTGCTTTTGGTAAGATCTCTTAATGTTAGTTTGTACGTGGATGACTTCACTCAATGACTTTTTTTTCAAGGTAAAATTTAGTTTTCTATTTTTGGTATGCAGACCACTGTGTGACCTTGAGCTGCCATCTGGAGTTGAGTTTCAATTCGAGCAAAAGCGTACAGTACATAAAGGGCACAGATTCCCCTTGATCTTTTGGTCCAGAAGAGAGGACCTAACATCCCTCGTGTATGGTAGAATGCATGAGTGTGGCAAGTATGTGGTATTCTCATGCAGGCAGTAAGAGCTGTCATTCTTCATTCAGTATGTGCTATCAGTAAGAAATTCTCATTCTTCTTTTGAACTTTCCAACTGTTTTGTGGGATGCATGACTCCCAAGAGAACAATCAGTCTTTTAAACTCTTTGCTAGCTGAATTTTTAAATGGTGCACTTCTGATGAAGTTCTTACAAACTGGTGAGTATTTTAATTTTCTTCAGTAATTTTCAATGTCAGTAGTACTAGGTCTATTATACCCATACAAACCAGTGCAGCATGATTTGTCTTAAAGTGACATAAAGAAACTGAACATGGAAAAGAGCTGAAATATAGTTAGGATTTATGATTTAAAAATTAATATATAAATCACTTGTGATCTTTTCAAGACAGAACAGTTGAAAACTATTTCCACTACAGGAAGTAGATATTAAACAAATGTGGATAAATGTAGACATTGTGGAAGATGTCCAACTTGGAGAATTGCCAAAGCACTAAAATTAATACGTTATATAAATTGTGAAATTTATGTAGCCAAACATTTGTTGAACTAAATGATCTTAGTGATCTTTTCCAAACTTCATGATTCTGTGTTCATCAAGAAAGTGATTTTGTGTTTCCTTCAGAGCATTAAATATCCCAATTTTAATTGAATATAAGATATGGAACCCAGTGAATACTTGAAATGCATGTTAAGAAATATCTTTTCTGATATGTACCTTTTTATTTCAAAGAAGAGAATATGTCTGGAAGAGTCATTTATATGCAGTTTAGAATTCTAGTTGAACAATTCCTTCCCCTTTCCTGAAATGTACAAAGGAGCATCTCCATCCTTAGTGACCTTTCTTAATTTATGTCACCTGGTAAGATTTTTAACCTGTGATTGCATTGAACTTAGTAAGTACAAATGAAAAGCATACTCAGTACTTAATTGCATTAAAATAGATAAAACTTCTTTAGAAAAATATTAAGCTCTCACAAGAAGTTGCAAGACATTCTAGAAAAAGAAAAAAAATGATTAAAACTCTCTGAGAGTTTCTTTTCTGGAAACCTTTTCAATTTTCCTTTAACTGACATATTCTATCTTTATTCTCTTCTCAAAATTACTGTTTTACTATGGTAAGCATTAAGTAGTGATAGGTAATTGAAATTCATTAGTAAAGGGAATGAGCAGAATAATGGTAAAACTAGAGAATAATAGAAAAATAGAAAAGTATCTAAAATACTGTAGCTTTGTGTGTGTGTGTGTTTTTCTCCTTGTATTTTGCTTGAAATGTTCTTGTGACCACTATTTCATTTCTTTCCAAATGACTGGACAGGTTTTCAATTGCTTCTAATCAATGTAATTTGGTGATGTTAATTTTTTTTTTATTTATTTTTACTGTTAGAAGAGCTATTTTTAGAAAATTAATGTTACACACAGATTAGAAAACTAAATTGCTATGTCTGTACTGAAGAAGCAACATCTGTGTTGCCACCTACCCAGCAGACAAAGATTTTTAAATTTGGGTTTTCTCTGCAAAATGGTATGTTGTGATTCCTATCCAGATAATAAAGCCAAGCAAATAAATTCTACAAAACAAGACTCCTGAAATACAGCAGGGTAATTTTTTTGAACATGTCTCTCATTGACTAATCAAGAGATGGTTGGAGCAGTGCAAACTATTACATGGGGGCAAATGGCTTATAAATCAAGATAACTTTTTATGGATTCAAGTCTTTCCTGAAAAACTAAACATTTCAAGAAAAGCATTTGCCAGAACATTAGCTGAAGGAATAAGCTCCAGCTCATTGTTGCTGTTTGATGAGGAGTGATGACAGGAGAACCTCAAGCCAAGTGAGGCCTACTACAGATACACAAATCAGAGAAAAACAAATAAAAAAAGAATGGGTATTTATAAAATAGATAAGAATTCTCTGTTCTTAGTTGCAAGTATCCCTTAATGATGGCCTTTAATGAAACAGCTTTAAAGTTGATTGGGTTAAATCTGGAGTGAGAGTGCACCACCACGTGTGCTGGGCTGAGGAGACCATCATATCAGGTTAGTGTTCTGCTTTGGTTTCTAGCTGCCATCTTGCTTTAAACTACCTTTTCTGTTTTGTCAGATTGCTTAAGCTGGTAGTATGCACCAAATGCCAGATAGATAGATGTTGTGTGACTGAAGAGTCTTAATATTCCCACTGACAACTATTCTCTTGAGAGAGAAATCATGCTTAGAAGTGTTAGGATTTCTCCTTTGTTGTTTGCATTGTGGCGTGAGATTATATTTAACCTTTAGATTACATTTTAAAAGAAAACAGATATTGTTTCACTTTGTTTTACTTTTCATACAGAGTTATGTAAGTCTTGGTAAACACATGGAAAATGAAACCACTTAGTTTGCATTACCTCACTTACAGTGGCACATAAGTGGGTATTTGTGAAGCACCTGCTGGAAAATCAAAGATGACATTGCTAGGTCTTTCATATTGATGTTACAGTTGTATCTGCTTGTTTGTATTTTTCCAGCATAAGTAGAAATATGGATGATAACATGTTCATTATTGGCTTTTCCACAAATGATGTATTGAACTTAGTTCCTGGCAGCAACAAATCAAAATATTGGAAGCCCATACAGTTCTTACAGTCCAGTGTGACAGAAAAACATCAGATGGAATAGAGAACTGAGAGCAAATAAAGCACGTAGGGTTTAAGGTATGATAAAAACTAATATAAAGTGTATGTAATAAGCAGAGGATTTAAGAGGGACGTGGAAGATTAGACCTTAGCTATGCTAACAGTTGTACAGAGTTTTACTTCACTCATACCTATTGAGAAGATATTTTTAAATCACCTTTTGACACAATACCTAATTTTAAGGTCAATGAAACCTTAAGAAGAAAAAAGAATCATGCACAAACTGTGAAATAATTGAAAAGCAAAGAAATAGGCAATTATGCCAACTAAAATGAATGTCTTCAGTTAAAAGTAAGGAAATTTAGTGTATTTTTTTTAAAGTAGAAAATATAAAAGATGTTTCGGTCTTTAAAATTCTTACTGAAGAAAATAAGTCTCATCAAGGAATGAAAGCTGCTAATCTGAAAGTATTACTTTATTCATTTGCAAACATTTGAATTAAAAAGATAAAAAAATTGAAAAGATAAAACAAATTCAAACTCTAAGTTCCTCAGCGTGGTAACTTAACTGGAAAGAAGCTCAAATATGAATTTGCAAGGAAAATTTTCCCCTCATTTCCAACCTTAAATTGAAGTGGTTTTACGTGACTCATTTACTGATACTGCTTGTTATGGGAGGTGGTGAGAGCAAAGGTTGTGTAAACAATTTGCTCTTGATTGTTTTTCAATGCTGAAGTACTTCTCTAAGAGCCATTTAAATCTTCCAGCTTTGTGTGTCCCTCCATTTTCTCATTTTTCAGAAGTATGAATGGATTATGAAACTACAGAATGAAAAAAAAATCCACCACGTTAACAGTTAAAAATGCTTAGTGAAAATGCAAACTGGAAACATGTCCAATTGATTTATGGTTGTAAATGTATGCAGTGGGAAGCATAAGTGTTTCTACTAAGTAAATTATCTTCTTCCTATGAGGTTTTCTTTTGTGGTGCTACCCCTGATATATCGCTATGCATTCAAGCCACCAGCTCTGTTGAAGTTCATTAGAAATTCCGCTGCATATAATACATTTCACTATTACAGCAAAAGTCTTTACTCCCAAGAGTGAGCACTGTAATACATTTTTATGATGTAATTGTCCACAGCCTAGAGAGCACCTGTTAGCTAAATATGATTTAGCACATTCCTGCTACCACTGTTAAAATACAGTGCTGTAGAGCAAAGTAGTTAGGAAGCAAAGTAAGAGCTTGATTTTTGTTAGTGTGTGTGTGCATGTGCACATGAGATTTAACAGCAGTATATTTTCATGATATAATTTTTCTCCTATTGAAAATCTCATTCTGTATGTAATTAGGACAGAAAGATAAGTTTTGTTTAGTGAGCAGTTTGCAACATGTAACTTTCTATGAAAAGGACATGACAGAAAATATTTGCAGTGATAGCTAATAGACGCATACTATTAGCTGCTAAAATACTATTGCTGCTAAAATGCATTTTGAATTACTGTATCAGCGATAGACTAGATTGTGAAAGTTTTACTACATGTTGCTGAAGATTACTGTGTGCATATATATCATTATATCATTATATATGAAGGTCATTCTTGGTATAGCTTTATAAAATATAATGATTTTGAAATAGCAGATTGTTTAAGGTGTGTTTTGTTACATTCCTCTGAACTGGCATGCTGAAATGCAAAGTTTAATATCAAGCATTCTGAGTTCTCTCATATTTAACATAACACAGGGATTTTGTTTGTTTGTTTTTTTAACATTTGAGTACAGAGATGTCAGAATAATTATTAATAAGGATGGAATACAGCGTGTCTTAATAGGAAAACAAGTTTCTGGTGGGAAGTCCATCAGATAACATATTATACAGATCTACTGTTAGACAGAATATGGCATTCCTATTTGTGTTTTTCCCATGCAGAAATAGTTACTCTGACTCCCAGTTTGAGTTAAAAAAAAAAAAAAAAAAAGTGTTAACAAGCACCAAGCAAGTTCTGATTGGACAATTGTATGTCATAATTTTGGCAAGTTCCTAAATAAAAGGAATTAAGTTTAGATATTTGGAAACTTAAATTACCATTTTTTTTTTTCCAAGCCTGTTGATCCTTATGACCTTGTTTGTTCTAAATATGGGTCTATCTGCAAGGGAAGGCATAATTTTATACTCTACAGGCTTAAATTAAATGCCAAAGAGCTTCAAAAGCCATTTTAATTGCTAAAATGAGAAGATGACACACATCAAAGAATCTTTATTTTTCATGCCAATGCCTACATAGCTTTTTTATATCCATTTAAAGCTGTTAGTTAGACTCCATCCTTATTACGAATTCCCTATATTGTCTTATTTTTTAAAGGGTACAACATCACAGTTTCAGAAGGAATGAGAAATTAAGAATGCAATTGCCATATTGTGACTTAGAAGCATGGTAAAATGAGGGTTTACATGATGCTTTTTGTATCGTTTTTACCTCCCTTTGCCTCTAAAACTGGAAACCAGCAGCTGTCTATGGTCCAGCCCTCTAAGCCAAGGTGGACCTGAAAACACTTCTAGTTACTCACCTCCTATACAGTCCCACTGTGTACTACTCATACTATCATGGGTAATTTGCTTTGCAAGAGTAGGCAAAAAAAGATTTTTTAAAAAAATTATGTAAACAATAGACTTAATCTACACTAAAGCCTCCTGAAACAATGCTGTTAACCAGTAAACACTACAGCTGTATTTGAACTTCTAGCAATACTACAATTAGGAGGGAAATCTTTCTCAGATTTAAGAAGTAATGCTCAAGCTCTTCACAAATGACAGCAATACAAAATATACCGAATTCTCTTTTCAAAGCTTTTCAGTTATCTTCCAAATTTTTTCATAATATTTATGTATGTGTGTACTCAGAACCCCACAAGTGATTTCATTTTCGTGCTGATCCACTGTTTCCCACCATTTTTAAAGGAGTGATTTCTTGCTCCTGAAAAAAAAAAAAAAGACACACGCACACAAACAAAGAAACAAACAAAAAACTCTAATACTTCTTGAGTTTGGTTTCTCCTTGTAGTATTCGTTTTGGAAACAAATTTTGTAAATGTTACTTCGCGTGTGATTTTATTTCTTAGGAAGAGAAGTTGCTTTTCTGTAGAAACTTAGGGTGGATTCCATTTGTTAGACAAACCAAATGGCTTTACTTACAAGAAGGGGAAAGCATACTCCAGGCAGCCTCTTGTTTGTATGCTTAACCTCAAAAGAATGCAAAGCTTTACAGCTTTTTCTTCCAGTAAAAGAAAAGTAAGAAAATTCTGCATCAGTATACAAATGTTTGTGTCTCCCCCACATATGAGATCTTTCTTTAACAGAGACTGGTTTACTAAATAAATAAATGCTGTAGATCCCACTTATTCTCACCTTCGCAAAGTTTCTGATTTGATAACTATATGATAAATTATTAGCTAACTTTGAGAAAGAATTCATGGTGAAATGTTTATTACAGGTAAAAAGTTAGAGAACGCAGTAACTTGTGTTGAAATTATTGGAGTGGAGAACTCACTAATATCATTAATTATATTTTTCCAGGAATTATCTTAAGGCTTTAAAATCAATTGATCAATCAAAATTTGTAGCACAAAAGTCAATAGCTTTCTCCTGTCACATATATAGTATACTGTGAGATATTTGTATAGTTTACTGAGGAGATTGAGATGAATTCAAGTTGTTGCTTATTTAGTCAGTTTCTCTTAGTATTTTTCTCTAAAACTTTAAGAAATTAGAGAGAGGAAGGAGCAAAACTGATAATAGTGTAACTGAGGTAATCATTTCTAGAGCCTCTTGGGTCACTAGTGTAGGGTTTAGTGATATTATTTGCTTTAAAAATATTTCTTCCTACATTTTGAAATGTATGATGAGATAATTTCAGGTGTCAGTATTAATAATTTACTGTCCTACTTGACTTATAATTTAACCTAGTTAATACACTTGAGATAGCATGATTTTTTAATGTTTCAACATTTGTACATAGTGCATTGTACAGCTGATAATATATAAAGAAAGCATTGGATGGTCAAAGTGTATGCACAATACTACTGCAAGAAAAGAACTGATTTTCTTGTTCAGTTCAAGATCATTGAAAACATGGAAAGAAATATAGCTTTCCTTCTAAAAACAGTGGATTGGATGAGTGGTTTGATTCTTTCCCTATCATTTACATTTACTGTGTGAACAGTGATTGTGATCATTTTTTAAACACTAAAAGGATCAGCTTGACTTTTCTCAATCTTTAAGGCAGATTTTGCAAACTACATATCCTGCAAGTTTTCTAGCCTTAGATTATGAATTCAATTCTAATTGAAAAAAGATAAGAATGAGTTATGTAAAATGAAGTAACAAAAAAAAAAAAAGTTTTAATTAATTGCATTTCTATGATTGTCAGAGCATTATAGATACCTTCAAAGTCTCTACATACGAAATGGATGGAGACAACACAAAGAAGTGCATTAATGAATTGGCAGAAAACAGAAGACATTTATCAAAATCAAGGCAGCAGGAAGACATACTTTTTATGTGAGGCTAGCTAAATGCATGATGAAATGACTAATGTAAGGCTGCAGGATTTTAGCAAATTGTTGATGATCATGCAGAAGGGCATGCACCTTGTGTCTCAGAAGACAAAAGCAAAAGTGGTCACTATGACTGTGGAAGAGCAAACTGTGGAGGAGGTTGAAGTGACGAGTAGTGGGAAGCATGGATGTCAAAGAGAGTGTAGTAATAGCAAGACTACGAGGCTGTTCCTAAGGGCAGATAGAGGTCAAAATAAACTCTACCTAGGAGCATTAAAACACGTTGCCAGCACTAATACATATAGTATCTGCCTATAAAGTAATTATTTTTCTGTGCAAATTATTTACAAATGACTGATTGCCATTTCACCTCTAATTATGATTGCTTAAGACTGTTATGAAAACAAAGAATAATGAGTAAAAAAGATATTTTGTCAGGTGCCTTTGGGTAGTGGTAAGGATTCATATCATTAACTTTTGCACTGGATTTTGCTTTCTCATACATAGAGTTTCTTATTCCATTCCGACAGCTTTTTGACAAGTTACAGTCTATATACTGGCATACATATATGTAAGGTCTTCTTTCTACATTATTTTAAATCAATACTGAGGTGTTTCTCACATGGATTGTTATATGAAGAAAGTAGATCCCATTTGCCTCCAAAATGTGCCAGGAAGACAATGCACAGGGTGTTTTACTAGGGGAAAGTCCTTTCTGTCCTAGCTTTTATGGCCAAAAGAGTTGAGTCTTTATTTAGTCTACAGGAGGCAGAGTGCTCTTTCCTGCAGATGGTAGGCTGGCATTACGTACACTTAAGAGAAAATTATGACTGGTGAAGTAGAGCTTTTGACAAAGAAAACATTGAATCTGAAATTCTCTATTCTTTAGAGTTAAAGTGGCTGAATTGTGGCTTCATGTAACAGTACTGTACAGGAAATAGTGCTGATTCAAATTATCACAAGAAAAACCTGTTTTCTAAGTGCCTTTTCAGCCTGCCTCGAAGTGGCAGCTCCATTATGCTCACTCCCCATGTGAACTACGGCCTTGTCCCTTTTTCAGCTAATTTGCTCCTGGGGAAAACTGCTATTAAGTCATCTTTGTGCAGGAGTATAGAGAGGATCATTTGTTGTTCTCTCTTCCACTGCATGAACACAGATACCTGGAAATCTACTCCAAAATGTGCATGGAAAGATGCACATTTGCTTTTGCTCTTCTGTATCAAGGATAATCAATTTAAGCATGTTATGGGGGAAAATTAATCAAAATCTTCTTAAAGGAAACTATCAGCTGAGATTGAATCTGAACTCTGTTTTGGTGGTCTCTTTCTGGTAGAAAATAAAAATTCCTAAATAAAATTACTTAGCTTGAGGACAAATGTGTCAGCAACTATTTAGCTTCTGCTTATTGCTCCTGACTTATGTATCTTAGTTAAAAAAGCATGAAGCTATGTGTAAGCACTGTTCAAAATAATTCTTGAATGTATTTGTATTCATGATAAAAGATTTTCATCATCAGGATGATGACACTTCATTGTCAATTATGTATCCATTTGCTTAGCTGCATTGCTGCTGATTTTTTTTTTTTTAATACAGAAATGAGTTGTAATCAATAACTTGTCATATTATTCATTCCTAATGGACTAGCCAAAGGATTTTGACATTACTATCTGAATAAATTATCTGAAATATATATTTTCATTATTTGACCAGCTCTCTAGATTGTTAAATAATGTTCTGTGAATAATTTATTCAACATTTTTCTGTCAATCCTTGAATAATTTACTCGAGAATACATTATTTTTGTTATTCAGTGAGCTGTATTTCCAGCATCTGTGGAAATGTCTTTGTTGTGTGGAAGCATAGAGATCTCTGGAAGGGGAGAGAAACTTTTAACTAGCATAACTTTGCTTCTTTGTAATGTGTGTTCAGGACCTTTTTTTATATACCCAAGTGCATAATTAAATGAATCCATTTTCATCTCTCTCTTAATTTAACAAGTAGTTTTCTATAACAGTCTTTAACTCAATGACCCCTGCTATTCTTATTGGAAGTCTTGCACTGTTGCTATCCTGCCTCTGCTTGTCTCTCAAGTCTTCCACAGCATTCAGAAAACTTCAATTATTTTAATTTGTCTGCTGAAGATAGATGATGAGGAGAAGATTTACATTCCTTTTCTGGAGCTGTTAACCCAGGCATTTTGAAGATAATATTTACATAAATATGTACTGAATAATACAGGTCTGTGGTACACAAGCATAAGTGAAAAGAATAAGCTTTTAAAAATGCAATCTCAAGGAAAGACTGAAAAGGCAGCCTAACAAAAAGGTATGTTGTGAAATATCCATATCTGTTTAACAGATTGTTTTTCATTCAAGCGGCAGAAAATGCCCCAAGCAGCTGTGCTGGAGTAATGATGAAATGAAATGATTTGAAGATGAATAACCCCATCTCCTCCTTATAGCATCCATTTTGCAGCTTCAGTCCTGACATTGGGAGCGTGAGGTGAAGTGAGTGGCCTCTTGACTGCACCAGAATTGGTGTGTGCACCAATTCCTCTGTTCCTCTGAGTGTTAGTGGGAAAGATGTAATTGAATATGCAATACACGGCTCTTAAGAATTTGCAGCGTGGAATACAGCTAGAAAAACAAACTGGAGGGCAGGGGATAGTATCAGAAACCAAAATCTAGTGATGTTCCAGGACAAGTCTAGCAGGGAAAAAACTAATCCAAAGGCCAGTACCAGCACAGCTTATTGGAAAATCATGGAGTGGCTTGGAAGGGTTGGAAGAAACCTTAAAGCCTATTCAGTTCCACCCTCTCTGCTGTTGGCACGGTTGTCACCCACCAGACTGGGCTGCCCAGGACTCCATCCAACTTGGCTTTGAGCGTCTTCAAAGACAGAGCATCCTCAGCTTCTCTAGGCATCATGTGCCACTGCCTCACCCCCCTCTGAGTGAAAAATTTCTGCCTAACATCTAATCTAGATCTCCTCTCCTGTAGTTCAAAACCATTTCACCTTGTCCTATCACTATCTGCCTGTGTAAAAAGCCAGCCTGCTTTCTGAATATAGGCTCTTTTAAGTTCTGGAAGGCTGGAAGGAATAGAGGGTGAAGAAATGAGATCATAAGTTTCTGTGGTACTGTAGGAGAAAATGTAGACTGTGCTTAAAACAGGCCCATAAAAATAATAAAATAACTTAAAAAAATGCAAGTAGCAACAAAGAATAGTTAAACTGCATCACCACTTTTAAAACAAAACATTTCGGAGTAGGAATAGAGTCTACAGTTACTGCAGTCTCTGTCCAGTGTTCCCATTAAATAAAATGGCATATTTCATGAAGAGGACTGTGACATCAGACTGAAAGTGGAACTCTTCTTACAGACATAGCAAGTGCAAGGTACAAACTAGTGACTTTGCTAGCTCTCAAGGAATCACCAAGAAAGGTGATTCTGGAAAGCTAAGTTTCTGGGAAGGCAAAGTTGAGGCAATATTTATTGCATCTGATGGAACTAACGAAGCAGATAAGAGTCTTGATGTTCAGTGAATGTCTCTAACAAAACAAGCAATAAGATCAAGCCAGAACTACTTGATATAGTATGTAGTCTTGTCACCATCCCCCTATAGACAGAGGGAAAATATTGGTTGCTTTCAATGTAAACTTTTTTATTTAATATTATTTTTTGTGTATAAAAGTTTTTTCAGAATGCACTGCTGTGTACAGTTATACCTGTGTGTTTCTATCTTCTGAAACTAGTCTTCTGAATATGGTGATTTTGGAGAGAAGAAGGCTGTGTGCTTTTGTTTTTCTTATTTGAAGAACAGAAAAGATAGGTTGGAAGGATAAGCACAGGCTGTAGGAAGGGAGAGCTAAAAGAGCGCTGTAAAAATCTTCTGTAAATGTTATTTTTGTCATAAAGACAAAAGTTGGAATTTGTTCATCATTAACCTGAGTGCAATAACTGAAAGGAACACACATAATCACATTTATATTGACTGCATGGGATTTGCTTTTATATTCTGTCTTGCCATGTTATGGCTGTTTTTATACTAAGCATCTATTCTTGTAGGTGTTTTTTTTTTTCCCTTTCTTTAATTAAATACTAACTTTTCTCATATTAAAAATGCTTGTATCTTATTTGGGCCTTGATTTGTTTGAGTTCCTAGTGCCCTAAAGGTCATAAGGGCCATTTATTCAATTATTAATGCAGCCAATGAATAGAGGAGCTTCCTATCACATTTTTGTTCCAACTTCTTTCAAATTAACAGTTAAGAACTGCTATAAAGTCTAGTGAGCTCAGGACTGCCTGCCCCTATAGTACAAAGTTAATGTTTTGCCCTTGCAAGTAGTTAAGGAGTTGTAACTAATTGAAAAAAGTACTGTTCCAAAATGAAGTAAAAGAACAAATTATTTTTGCTAGTGACTGTGGTCCTGCTCTAAATTACATTACCAAAAAACAACATTTTATTTTTTACTATTACTGTTAGGCTTTTAGCTACTGTGAGTTTGTTTATCTTCCTTTAAAGGAAGACTATGAAAGCTAACCTTAATGCTGGATTTTACAATGTTTACTGAGCTGCTTTTTAAAAATTTTCTGAGCTTGTAAAAGTATAATTATCGTATCCTAATAATTATAACAGACGACATTTCTTTTCCTCTTCACACTGTTTGATCTAAACTGCAAATTTCTGATCTTCTTGTCAAAGACAGAGCTGTTTTCTTGGGAATATTTTGAACTTTGATGAAAGTTTTATGACACTTCCAACAAAACATGCTGCTCATTAAAGTTTCATAGAGAGAGAGCTCTATCTGAATTGTTTTCGAATTGTAAATATCTCATAATTGTCATCAGTGAGTAGCTGATGAAATACCTGTTCCCAGAAGCTTGTATCTGCACACGGGAGCTTGGTGTCTCAGATAAATACGTGCTTTTGCTGTCCCAGAGTACCAAGAGTTGGCTTCTTTCATTCTGTTGTGGCTATGGTCCCAAAACTTGAGCACTGATGAAACTAATGATTTATTTATAGCATTTTTGCAGAGGAAACAAGTTTTTGTTGTCTCTAAATATCTTTTTCAAATCTTTTGTTGTTGTTGTTGTTGTTGTTGTAAGAGGTACCAAGAGATTAATGTCCCATTAGTTTCCTAATTTTTTTGTGAGCTGAAACTTATACATCTGTCTTCTGACAGTGATGGCTAACTATGGCTCCTCAGCTACGTAAGCATAAGAGGCAGTGCTGTTTAATCAAAGGACATCACAACTGACAATTGACACAACTGCTAACTCTCCTTAAGTCTTCAGCCTCAGGTGATCTTCACAAAACAAATTAATGTGTGTTGTTTGTGTGTGTGTATAGAATCATAGAATCATAGAATGGCCTGGGTTGAAAAGGACCATAATGATCATTTAATATCAACCCCCCTGCTATGTGCAGGGTCGCCCACCACCAGACCAGGCTGCCCAGAGCCATCCAGCTGGCCTTGAATGCCTCCAGGGATGGGGCATCCGCAACCTCTCTCCGCAACCTGTTCCAGTGCCTCACCATCCTCTGTGTGAAAAACTTCCTCCTAATGTCTAACCTAACCCTCCCCTGTCTCAGTTTAAGACCATTCTCCCTTGTCCTATAACTATCCAACCTCATAAACAGCCATTCCCCCTCCTGTTTATATGCTTCCTTCAAGTATTGGAAGGCCACAATGAGGTCTCTCTCATATATAGAGAGAGAGGGTTATTTCAAATACTTACTTGGCATACGTTAGTTTCAAATTGGGTATTTCTTGTAGTATCTCTGATAATTACAGAGAGAAAATGCCCTATTTAATGAAATGCTGTTCCATTTTGAAAGCACTTGGGTAACTTGACTCCCAGACAGCATGAGGTTTTATCTTGTTATGAAGATACAAAGACATTATTTAGACAAATTGTTTTTTTTTTTAAGAGACAGTCTAATTAAAAATTAGAACATTATTATTTAATAGGTATCTAATTAGAACAGATGACATTTTTCTTCCCTTCTAACTGCCTGAGAAATACCTGACTACTTCCCTTTTGGCTCTGTGAGATATTCACACACTCAGAAGAAGCACATCATGGCTCTCAAAGGCTGTGTACACTCTGCAAAGATGACAGCAGTGAACTAGGTAAGTTGAATGGAGACTGAAATAATTTTCCTCAGATTAGATGTATGATTTGCATATTGGCAAGAAGTAGTTTTCCTGAATCACCTCCTGAAGGTGAATTTTTGTTTTTATTGACGATGCAGGGAACCTGAGGAGATTGTATCTGATTTTATCTGGGTTAAGTGATGTGAATACCTCTTTCAGTCATAAAAGTAGAACATAGATGTTCATTTAAATTGTAGTGCTACCAGAGCTACAAAACAATGGTAATCACAATATAATTAGAGTCTGTATTGTGAGAAAGTTATGTATATTAAAGTGTGAGAATGACAATAAACTTCAGAAAGACAAATTTAATAAAATGAGGGAGCTCATCAAAAATGCCCTGAGGAAAAGTAAACTCCTTATATATAGCATTTATTCCACTTAAGAAAACAGTAATGGTGTCTCAGGAGGTACTGTGCTGCTGAACAAAATGAGAAATAGGAAGACAAAGAAGAAATTTACATAGCTAAACAGCAATTTTAAGTGATTGAATGAAGAAGAAATCCTTCAAAATCTGACCCACGCTAGCCAATTACCAGGAATGTAAACTAAATAACAGTAAATATGTTTGAGGAACATAGGAATGGCCAAAATAAATGTTCAAAATAACTAATGAAATATACAAGAAGAAGGAAAGCCTCTCTTTAAATACATACATTAAAATGGAAATGCTAGATTTGATAGATGAAAGCTTATTTTGTTAATGCATGTAATGTATTGTCAGTGATTCTGTCAGGAAAACACGTAGAAACAGAAATGATAGATCAGTGGGTACAGATACAGATACTTGTCAAAAATTCTTCTGAATGAACTCAACAAAATGTTGAAACATCCAACAAAATAATCAGTCTCTTGCCAATCCAGAAGGCTAAAGAGGTTTGGTTGGATCTGTATTTAAAAGGGGTTTTAACCTCAGCCATCACTAAAACACAGTCATAGAATATCTGCAAAATCATGGTGGAAAAATATCTAAGCAAAACAGTGTTCTAGAACTGGAAATTATTTTTCAGTAACTATTCAGTATTTCTCTGAATTTGCAGTGGATATGGAATAACTAAATGAGTTATACTCAAATCAACTGAGAAAGTTAAGCAGACACAGATAATTTAAATATTGGTAAAAGCTGTTTAATTAACAGAATATGGAGTCATGCAGAATTATAGAATGGCTTAGGCTGGAAGGAGTCTTAAAGATCCCTTCTGCAGTGCTCAGGATGACTAAAGACTGGATCAGGCTGCCCGTGACCCTGTATCTAACTTTGAATGCCTGGCCTTGAATGCCTTCAGGGATGGGGCATCCACAGTCTCTCTGAGCAACCTGTTCCAGTGCATCACCACTCTCTGAATAAACAGTTTCTGCCTAACATCTCATCTAGATCTCCCCTCTTTTAGTCTTAAACTTTTCCCTCTGGTCATCCTATCACTATTTGCTTGTGTAAAACATCAGTTTCCCTCCTGTTTATAAGCTCCCCTCAAATGCAGGAAAGCCACATGAGGTATATCCAGAGCCTTTTCTTCTCCAAACTAAACAAGCCCAACTCCCTCAGCCTTTCTTAACAGGAGAGGTGCTTCAGCCCTGTAATCATCTCTGTGGCCCTTGTCTGGACCCACACAAACAGCTTCATGTCTTTCTTGTGCTGAGGGCCTCAGACCTGGATATAGTACTCTAGATGAGGCTTCACAATGTTAGAGTAGAGGGGGACAATCACTTCCCTCTCCCTGTTGGCAGCTCCTCTTTTGGTGCAGCCCAGGATATAGTTGGCCTTCCAGGCTGCAAGTGCACACTGCTGTCTCATGCCCAGCTTTTCATCCACTGAGCCAGCCAAGTCCTTTTCCTCGAGGCTGCTTTTAGTCTGCATATATATCTGGGATTGGTCCTAGCCAAGTGCAACACCTTGCACTTTACCTTGTTGAACCTCATTAGGTTCTTGTGGGCCTGCTTCTCAAGCCTGCCTAGGTTCCTTTGGATGCGTGCCTTCCTTCTGTTATATCAACTGCACCACTCAACTTGATGTCATCCGCAAACTTGCTGAGAGTGCCCTCAATTCCACTGTCAATGTCATTGATAAAATTGATGAAGAGCACCAGTTCCAAGACAGACCCACAGGGGACATCACTCTTGACCAGCCTCCACCTGGACAGAGAACTATTGACCACAACCCTCTGGCTGCAGCCACCTAACCAATTATTTTTATCTATTGAATAGTCCAGCCTTCAAATCCATCTCTCCAATTTAGAGATAAGGATATAGTGCGGTACCATATCAGAGCCTTGCACAATTCCAGGTAGATGACATCAGTTACTTTTCTTTTGTTCACTGATGCTCTCACTCCATCATTTTATTATGCCTGCTTGACCATTCTCACCGTGAAGAAATTATCCCAAATGTCAAGTCTAAGGCTATCCTAGTACAGCTCGAGGCCATTTCCATGTGTCCTTTTATTTGCCACCTGAGAAGAGAGACTGATACGCACCTAACTACAGCCTCCTTTCAGGTAGTTTTAGCAAGTGGTGAGGTAACCTCAGTCTCCTTTTTTTCCAGACTGATCAGCCACAATTCTATCAGCTACTCCTTATCCTTATTTTCTTGTCCCTTCGCCAGCCTCAATGCTCTTCTTGAGCAATGCTTCTTGTAGTGAGGGGCCCAAAACTGAACACAAGATACTGGCTATAAGAAAATCTGCAGAGTTTTCTAGCTAATTACTAATTAAACTCAGATGTGAATGTCAGGGGAACAGAGGCAGATGAGATGAATGAGGATTTACCATGGATGGAACAGCGTAAAGAGTGGACCAGTGAACTTACCTAGCTGAATGAAGCCTGTAGAATATAGAAATGTAGTTCAGAAGAACTGATTTAACAATTAGAGCTGGTTACAAAATTAAAAAATATAACCTGAATGCAAAGTAGAGCACAAAAGATAGAAAGATTACAGAACAACTTCCAGACTTCAAAACTGTTTCAGAGCAGTTAAATTATTGCCATTGTAGAAACCTCAGAAAAATTATTTGCTGAATGCGGCTTCAGGCAAAAAAAAAAAAAAAAAAAAAAAACAACCAAGATATTAGAATGCATAAGGCAGAGGCAGAATGGAAGAAAATCATAAAGAAAATGTTATAATGTATGTCTGTAAACAGACATCTGTGGTGAAGGCTTATATTCATCTCCTCTCTAAATATTGAAAATTATTTGACTCGTAGAAATTTTCTGTTATATGAAAAGAGTTTGAAAAAACTAATAGTACTATTTTAGGGAAGAAACAAACAGTTCAGTTGGCAGAAAGGTGACTTAGATTTCATTTATTTATGTAAGTATTTAAATACTGAAGTAGTATACAAGATACTTATATATGGCACAAATAGTTTTTGTGGTAGATACTGAAAAGGTGATTTTAGTAACACAGACATATTTCAAATATGACAAATGCTCCTTGGGGTTGATAGCTGTCCTTATAATGGTCTGTAACATAAATAAAGAAACTGTTCCCTGTTCTTTATCTTAAATTCAGTGTAGCAAAAGCAGCCACCTTCTGAAAAAAGCGTTGAGACCCACGAAGACTGAAAAATTCCTGTGGCTGCAATACTACGGTCCTGAATAACTAAGGCCATTTTGTATTTGATAAATTTGAGGCCTTAGAAATATAAAGTCCAGATTTTTATCCTTCAGTTATAAGACATAAAACTATTAATGAACATTGTACAAGTGTCTCCTTGAAGCATGATTATCTTCTGAATAGAATATTTAGTCATTGCTATCTGTAATTATTATACATGTTTAATTCTAAAGATAAAAACAAAACAAAAAGAATCAAATTAAAATCTAAGGATGCACCATCATTTGAAGATTATAATACCTAACCACATTTTTTAAAGTTATTCTCTCTGTATATAGCATGATGGGGAAAAAAGATAAATACAGTTTATTTAGAGGATAAAACATCACAATACACATTAAAATACTTTAAAGAAAATACCTTAAAGCATAATTTAAAAGTTCCGAAAGAATCATTTTAATATAAAATTTTAACTATATAGGTACTCACATCTGTGAACATTTGTGTTTGTATATATACAAATAATTTATTATATAAATACACTTAGAGGACAAAAATAAGAAGGAAAAAAAAAAAAAAGAATTTCCTCAATTGAATTGATAAGTTTAGGCGCTTTGTTATACATGTCCTTCATTTTGTTGTTATCTTTTTCTCCAAAGTATACTTGGAGCCATCATGCAGTCCTTCCCTGCCCAGAAGTCCCATCAATGGGAGCTGGGGATAGGTAGCTAATTTAGGCACAGCTTTGCTGCAAACACTGTTCTGCCGCAGGCTTAAGAAGGCTTTTCCTCTCAGTCTGAAGGGCTTATTGAAAAAGGAAATCAGGAGCTACTTAACTCATCCAGTTCACTGTTGTAATTAAAAAAATATGATGCTGTAAAAAGTCAACTTGAAGTACTGTGAACTATGTTTTCTTGCCAAATGAAGCTAGAATAAACACTGTCTATTTTAAATGCCTGGCACAACCTTTATATTTAGTCTATGACCTTTTCTTATCTCCTAGTGATCTTAGGTAAGCAACTCTCATGTGTTACACTGCTCTGTGTCTACTACTTTGGATATGATTGGCTGAAAAGTAAAGAGGCAAATGTGTTTCTTCAATGAATATACCCCTCTGCAGATAAAGAGGTATATCCCAGATGAATAAAGTTTCAGCTTCAAGAAAATACAAAATGTAGAAGAGGATGAAGTAGCATATCACAGCCTCTTACCGTAGTTATAGCTTGAGCAGTAATGTTTTAATCCTTCCAAAATATTTTCTGAAGGAAATCCGTGTATGGGAGTGGTGCAGGATGGAATGCTGATATAGAATGAAATTTGGTGCTCAAAAAACTGCTCAAGTCTACATGGAATCATATATATAGACTCAGAGATGCTGAGCCATCTCTTTGTCTAAATTGGAACAATACTATATACCTCTGAAATCAAAACACTGTTAGGCTTGCAAGTTTAGATACTGGTGAACCGCTTCAGCTATATAAAGAATTCTGTTCTCTAAGGTGTGAAGGAAGAAACAACCTATGCTAAAGAGCTCAGCATCCAGTATAGCCAGTGTATTTTCTTGGCAATTTCTAATACTTGACATCTAGAAGGATACCCATTTGTAGTCTGTGTGACATTCCCTTTTATATGTAAATATTATGGATCCCAAGACACTTTATATTCTAGTTCAACATAGAATCATAGAATCGTAAAATCCTTAGAATTGGAAGGGATCTTTAGAGATCATCTAGTCCAACTCCTCTGCAATGAACAGGGACGCCCCAGGTATATCAGGTTACCCAGGGCCTGATCCAGCCTGGCCTTGAAAGTCTCCAGGGATGGAACATCCACCACATCACTTTTAATTTTTTTCAGGAGACTCATAAAGGTCAAGACTAACTGTTGTCTCAGGATGGAAAGTGGGGTCATAAAGTCGCCTCACCGGAGTCTGGAAATTCTCATGTCTGTGGAACGCTTATGCCATGCATTTGAATTTCATATTGTTTCCCAAGTAGGCATATTCACGTGATATAGTGCTCTGCAAAGGTAATCCTAGAGGCAGTGTAGATACATTAGTTAATTATCTCAGCAAAATTGAGTGTAATGCTGTGGTCTTATGACCCAGAAACCGTTTACCAGTGTTAGCACTGTGAGAATCAGATCGTGTCACTTTGTCTTGTCCTCCTCAGCATTGCATAAGCATGCTCAGGGAGGTCATAACTCCCATCATCTTCAGAGGATCTGTGGAAGCATTTCTGGATGCGATCAGCAGTAATATTGTGGTAATCTGCTGCGTGATTGCTTTCAAATGCCTCATGAAAGGCAAAATTGTACCTACAATCACAAATAAGAGGATAAATTTATTATAATTTCAGTATAGATTCTAGCGCTTGAACAGTTTTTAGTGCAATTCAAAATGAATAAAACTTTTGAATATCTACTTCTGTGATCTTGGGACTGAGCTCCACGTAATTCAGCTTAGAATTCCACTAATAAAACTCTTTAGAATTCTCACTCTTCTGGTGAATTGCTGAAGGAAATTTGAATATTTGATCTAAAACAATTGTAAGTCATTTAATCCTTGGAATGACCACATAGACTTAATCACTTCATTTTCTTCCTTTTTTTCTCCAGCAATTAGATTAGTGTAGATGACTTCATACCACGGGGGCACACAGATTTGGAATCACTCAGTTCTATACTGAGAACTACCCAATTCCTAGCATACTTTAAATGCAAAGACCATGCTGAGAAATGTATCATGCCTAATGTGATTAAAGTAAATATGTTTTTCTTTGTGGCTCTTGAAATTATTTTTCTTAAAATATCGGGACTTCTTGTCACTGTTCTCTGCTATGTACTTAATGTACTGGAAAGATATTTAATGATTCTTTAGAATAGAGGAAATGGGTGGTGTAAAGCTAGCTGGCTCATGACAGATTCATAGATGTTAAAATTGCAGATGCAATTAATAGTAATTTCAAATAATTTGACTTGAATTTGCATGTGCCTATATCACAGGACTCTGATTTTTGAAGTAGACCAGATGAGATAGCATATTATATCAGCCTGTAGTGAAGTTATCAAAACTAGCTATGTTGAAGAATGCCACAGTTCCCACATGAAACATTCACTATTTCCCTTTCAACTGGAGCCAGAACTTAAAGGTTAGGAAATGATGAGTGCCCCAGTCCTGTCCAGTTACGGAGTCAGTGTGATCAGAAGATTGAAAGAGACTATGAATTTTCCACACACATAATTTTTGAATATTGCTGCTAACTGCAGTGGACACTAAGCTTTTTTTTTTCCAGAAGATAATGCCTTTGTGTATGAAAACACCATATATTTCCTCACTTTTGGTGTCCTCAATGTTCCTATGGAATTAGCTATTAAAATTTTTCAAGAATCACAGTAGCAAAAATACCTATGCAGTTATCTCTCTGCATGTTAACTGAAAAGATTTAGAAGGCTAAAAGAAAAGATACCCCTTAAAGCAAACCTATGTGTTTCAGAAAACAGAAAGGTTCAGAAATTCCCAATTTTTACTATCCTGCTTATCCAACATTTTCATCTTAAACTTGATATCCCTATGATATTGGGATGAAAGGACTGAGCACAGCTCTGCCAAAAAAAGACCTGGGGTACTGGTGGATGGGAAGCTGCACGTGGGCCAGCAAGTGTGCCCTTGCAGCCCAGAAAGCCAGCTGTATCCTGGAGTATATCAAAAGAAAAAGAAGCTAGCAGGTTGAAGGCTGTGTAGATGTTGTACACATCTACATGGTTTAGTGGGAAATGTTGGAGATAGGTGAAAGGTTGGACTGGATGATCTTAGAGGTCTTTTCCAATCTTGATGATGCTGTGATTCTATGATCCTGCCCCACCACTGTGTGCTGGTGAGAACTCACCTGGGTTGCTGCATCGACATGTGGAGTCCTCAGTACATGAGTGACATGGACCTTTTGAAGCACATCCAGAGGGCCAGAGAAATGATTCAAGGGATGGAACACCTCTCCTATAAGGACAGCTTGAAAGAGGTGTGGCTGTTCAGCCTGGCTCTGAGATGACTGATAGCAGCATTTCAATATCTAAAGGAGAGCTACAGGAAAGAAGGGGCTATGGTGGTAGAACGAGGGGAAATGGCTTCAAGCTTAAAGAGGGTAGACTTAGGTTGGATATAAGGAAAAAGTCTTTTACAGTGAGGGTGGAGAGGCACTGGAACAGATTGCTCAGAGGTATGGATGCCCTGTCCCTGGAGACTTTTGTGGTGAAGCTAGATCAGGTCCTGGACAACCTGATCTGGCTGTGCATGTCCCTGTTCGTTGCTCTAAATGTCCCTTCCAACTCTTAGGATTCTATGATCCTGAACCATATTATTTATTTTTATCTTCCTGATTTTAAAACTCTGATTATCTTATCAGGGAAAAAAAAAAAGATACACCAGAAATTGTATATGCAATCTTATAAGCGGCCAAGACAGTTTTCATTTGGAAATCTAACCCCCTAAACACTCCTGGATTTGTTGTCCTGATCATAAAAATATGACAGAGTTCAAATAAAGTACCTTCCTGGAAATTACAGTCCATTGTCAGAAGGAAAAGTGCAGCTGGTGTATTATCTGTCAATTGCTCACTTATCTCAAAGATAAATACATAAGTATTGCAATAATATGTTCCAGACTTTGCTAAAATAAGCTTGTGGTTCTTTAAGTGCTTTCCGGTATATTGTATACCTCTGTATATAAACCTTATTTCTCAGAGATTAGGGTGGTTGGCAGAATGTAATACTGGCTGCATGTACACAAGAAGTACGTACCTGCCTTCTCATGGAAAAATCTTGTGCTTAAGTGCTTGGCCATGTCACAACAACTAAAAACCAGTACAATTGCACTCAGTTTGAAAGTGCCAGCTGTATTCTAGGAAGAATAGTATTGTATTGCATTTATTATCATTACATTAAAACCTCCATTACCTATATTCTTCAGAGAAATTGTTCAATCAGATTTGGACCTAAGTATCAGTTTGTCATAATAACTTATAGATTATACTGTCTGCATAACACAATGAGCTTTAATGAGTGAAGATTATGGTTCAGAAAGCATGTTTTAATACTCCACTTTATTCTTAAATATTTTGTTTACTTTTGATTAATTTCTGACTTTCTATAAATCCTGCTCTCTATAAAAATCACTTTATTATCTGTGCATTGAAAGGGGAAGACATTTGCCCTTAGCTGCAAAAGGAAATTAAAATATATCACATGGAATGAGGAGTGAGAAGGAGAGGGAACTCCTCCCTCTTTTTGAAATTTAATGCTCTGAATATCATAGCAGTTCTGACAAGGAAAGACTCGGCCCTGGGAAAATATATTTGGGTATACCATAATGAGGAAGGAAGAGTTCAGAAAAAGAGTCTGTTTCTGCTCTTTCTGTGAAAACAGAACTTTGTTTAAATTTGTACTGCCACAGCATCAGACCTGCATAGTTGCAGAGCAATACAAAATACTGGTGAAGGTGGATAAACATGAGAGTTATTTCATTAAAAAGATATTGTGTATTATTTGGTTGAATTGCAGTGAAATTAAATGTTATTTCTGTTTTGAGGTATTATCTTGTATTAAACTATAAGCATATCAGAATAATTTGTAGATTTGACTGAGACGGAGAAAGATCATTACTACACCATTTTACATAGGCATGTTTTTATGTGCTAAGTAAACTACGTTCCTCAGTAAAGAGGAGAAAAGTAAACTTGTTCCTCAGTTAACCCTTCTAAAAATAAAAATAAAAATCATAAATCAAGATAAAATCAAAGATTCCAAAACCTGATAATTAAGAGTCACCCCAGGAGAAGTATTTAGGAGAATGGGAAGTTTGGAGGCTTGCTTGAATGTAGTGAGGTTTCAAGGAGCATGTTCTTTGTGTGCTGGAGATGTTTTTGCAGCTTTTTATTTTATAGGAATAGGCTAGCTGGTATCTGCATAGTCTCCTTAGGACTCTGTTATAGTATTTGAGGAATGACCTGCTCCTTGAAGGTAATCTTGTGGGGTGTGAAGTGGCTGTTGGATAGCAACCCTACCTAACTGTTTCTGAGACTTACAAATTACCTGAGGCTTGCCAGCTGTGGAGAGTAGTTGAAGAGGGAGCATGTGAATGTTTCTTGGTTACACATCCGCCTCACTTCAAAAGTGCAATTGTCTGACATAGAGGCGAGTAGTAAAAACTTTATCAGCATAGAAGGTTGTGTAGTATTATGAAGCTGAAACCTGGGAACTGTTCAATAATTTGTAGGAAGTTACAGACGTTGAAGTTATTTTAAGGTCTTTTTAATGATAGTTTCTTCACTTAAGAGGATGTTGAAAATTATTCAAAGTGTGGTCATGGTCTTTCTGATACACATACGTAATACTGTTCTATTTCTTGTGTTGCATGCATAAAGAACTGAAAGTACCAGCAATAAGAGTAAGTATATTGCTGATTGACACAGCAGCAATGAAGTATGAGTTAGACTCTCTATGATTACTAGCTGCAGATCCATGACTGGAATGAGGAATGTTATGAAATTTTCTTGATGTATCAAAATAACTTCAGGTATATGCAACACAAGACTCCTTACCTAACTTACTAAGCATTCTAACAGTTAAAAATACTGCTCCTCTTCAATGTGTGCCTCACAAGCTCAGCTCTGTGTTGCTGTGGAAAAATGCAGAAACAGCAGCTTGGTTGGAGGAAGAGAGGTGTGTGCTGTTTCAGGTTTTATAGATTACTTGTTTAGTATTGCCAGCTTGAAAAGCTGCCACTTTTGTTTTTTTTCTAAAAACTGAAAAATAATCATGTTCATGAAGTCTGTTTCTAGTTCTTTCACTGACTATAGATACTGATCTTGCCTTTAGTAGTACACTAGAAAATATTGGCTGGGTTGCTTTTTAGTGGTTTGTGATGTTTCTCTTCTCTTCTCTTCTCTTCTCTTCTCTTCTCTTCTCTTCTCTTCTCTTCTCTTCTCTTCTCTTCTCTTCTCTTCTTTTTTTTTTTATCTATTGGCAAAGAGAGTAACTTGTATGCTATTCTTAAATTTGGGAAGGACTTTATAAAATTCGTCATTACAGGTCTAGCTACATGTTTTTATGGGAGCTCTAACTCTTTCTGAGCCTTGTGTAAGTTTGAGCTGCATAGTTGGATGTTTATAAACGAGGCTACAATTAGAGGGAAAGCAACCAAAACTTAGCTGACTTGTGATGGTATTGGGTGATCTCATGTCACTACCTCATATAAAAAGGGAGACTGCTGATAGAAGTGCTGCAAGGAACTCATTGTTACCAGAATTTGGGATACTATCTTCAAAGAGAATTTCATTAGAGAACTATTAAAATAAATGTGTTCCTGGCATATGTGGAGTATCAGTTCTGCTGCCAACTCAGGCAATAAGCAGTCAGTCAGTGGAGAGTGCAGGGTTTGAAACATACCTTAGAAATAAGTCTAAATATTTCAGTGAAAATAGTATCTTTAAGAAACTGGGCTATCTTGTCTCTTGGACTGTTTAAGAAATGAATAGTCATTTGCCTTTTTCCTTTATGCAGTCTCTCAAGACCATAAACTATAATTCACAAATCAAATGTCAGGAGCCCCTTTTAAGTTGTTTTTTTTTTTTTTTTTTTCCTTCTTTCTTTTCTTCCCTCCCTATTTTAAGGTTGTTTATACAATGAATTTCAGATGCTGGCTGCTCTTTGAAAATTATTAAAACCAGATCTGTTAAATGTTACTTGTCAAATTGCTAGCAATTCCCTGTGACAATGGTGATCATATTACCTCACATCTGCAACATACCTGGTCTGAGACAGTCACAGAGTCAGAAAGTCTTACATCCCTTTTTTAAAGCCTGAGAATTAGATACAGGTTTTGCTATTCTGAGACAAAGTATTTCTGGATGGTGAACTCCAATGCTCATTCTTTCATAATTAGTACTCTGTAACTACACAGACATCTGGTTTATTTCTTAAAATAATTAATATGTATGAAATGGAAATCTCTCTGAAAATTCTATTAGGTTTAAGGTAAGTGGATACTTAATAACTTAGTTATTTTAGTATTCAACCTCTTAACTTTTACCAGAATAATTAGACTGTTATCACAACTATATGCTATTTGAGACATGCAAACTTCTGCATTACTCTGATTATTTTCATCAGCTGACAAGGAATAGCTGACCAGTTCTCCTTTTTTACTTTATATTTTGCAACCATGAACAAGAATTTCAAATGTTAGAATTCCACTGATGTAGAGCTCCTGTACAAGTATCTCATCATTTTGAGAGACTAATTTATTGATTTTGAGTTGTCCCGTATCTGAAAAAATAATCTTGGATAATTCAGTAGAATTCTGATACCAAAAAAAAAAAAAAAAAAAATAGCCAATGGACACAGGTATTTCTAGGGCAAATAATAAGGCAAGAGTGTTACAGTAAACAACATGACTCCAAATGGAAAAGAGAATAACCACTTTCTTAGTGTAATGACACCAGCCAGATTACATCCAAAATAGAAGTTTTCATGTTGATTTACAAAACCAAGTGAATTTAAAAACAGATTAAGCTGCTGAGTTTAATTCATCTAAAGTTAGGAAAAGTCATGTTAAAAGTCCATCAGTTGCACCATTCTAGTTTATCTCCATTCACTGAAAGTGAGAAGTTTTGATATCCTGAGAATTTTAAGTCCAAACCTCAGAGCCTTTGATGTAGCATGCCTCTTTCTCATATATTCTAAATATGCAAAGAAATCTTGTATTCCTGTAACCAGGAGGCACTTTGAGGGTAGTCTCTTGGGTTTTGGAATATGACAGTGAATTTCAGCTTTACTTTCATGTTTCATTTCATGACAGCCACAACAAATAACCAAAGGTAGCTTTCCTCTTCAAAGAGGAGATCCAATTCCCAACAACAGATGTGGTTTTAATACTACTCTTGCCAGGTATGATTTAGATGGCACTTTCATTAGCTTTTCAGAATTTTTCTGTTTTCTGAATCATCTTTGGTATTGCGTTCTATAATCTTAGCTCAGCATGTCTTTTGCCAAAACTTGTACTGAAACCTCTTGTTCCCCTTGATTGTGGCTATAATTATTTAAAATATTTAATTAGTTATGGAGAAGCTTAGTTTCATTATTGCTTCCTCCTACAGTTGAAAATTTCTGATGAAATCCAGACTTTAATCTGGCATGGATAAGTGTAGTTCTATAAAAGTCAGTGTTGATTTATACTGTATCCCATTTTATCCTTCTGTTACTGAAGACGCTGCAATCGCTGCAGCCAGTGTAAAAGAGTGATTCTGTAAGTTTTTGTTCACATTAGGTTTATAAGTAGGAAATGTGTTAAATAAAAAAAACAGTGTTTAGGATGAGAAGTAAAATGCAGCTAATCTTCTCTGTTTCTACATGAGTCAAAAACTTTACTTCATGTTGTGCTCCAGTTGTGTGTATTACTGAAGTTGTAAATTCTGGCAGAAGAGTAGTTGAGATTATATTCTTGGAACAATTCTTACACCAGGGTAGGTTAACATCTCTAAATCAAAATAGATGCAGTTGAAGAATACTATTCACCGTGTAATTTTCAAAATAACTTGTTTCATTCAATTATGTTGTTAAATGGAGAGAAAAAAAAATAGAGAAGTATAGACAAAATGTTCAAAATTTCATTTTATGTGGTGGCTCTAATTTTCACTGATCTATTTATTTTGGCAAAACTTAATTACTCCAGAATATAGCATTGTAAAATCATAGAATGGTTTGGGTTGGAAGAGACCTTTAAGATCAGCTAGCTCCAACCTCTCTGCTATAGGCAGGGACACCTCCGTCTGGGCCAGGTTGCTCAGAGCCCCATCCAGCCTGGACTTGAATGCTTCCAGGGAGGAGGCATTCACAACCTCACTGGGCAATCTGTTCCAGTGTCTCACCACTTTAAAGGAATTTCTTTCTAATATCTAGTTTAAATCTAGCCTCTTCCAGTCTAAAGCCTTTCTCCTTGTCTGTCACTACCTGCCCTAGCTTTCCTGTAAGCCCCCTTCAGGTACTGGAAGGCCACTATACGGTCTCCTCAGAGTCTTCTCTTCTTCAGGGTGAAAGACTCCAGCTTTCTCAGACTGTCCTCATAAGGGAGGTGCTTCAGCTATCTGATCATCTTTATAGCCCTCTTTGGGACCTACTCCAAAAGCTCGATCTCCTTGTGTTGGTGACTCCAGAATTAGATGCAGTACTCCAGGTGGGGTCTCATCAAAGCAAGGTAGAGGGGCAGAATCAGCTCTCTCGACCTGCTGGTTATACTTCCCTTTATGCAACCCAGGATACAGATGGCCTTCTGGGCTGCAAGCGCACATTGCTGGCTCATGTTGAATCTTTCATCAATCAACGCTCCCAAATCCTTCTCAGGGCTGCTCTCAATCCATTCTCTACCCAAACTGTATTTGTGCTTGGGACTGCCTCAACCCAAATGCACAAACTTGTTGAACTTTGTGGCATGGGCCCACCTCTCAAGCCTGTCTAGGTCCCTCTGGATGGCATTCCTTCTCTCTAGTGTCGTCAACTGCATCACTCAGCTTGCTATTGTCTGCAAACTTGTTGAGAGAGCACTCAATCGCATTGTCCATGTTGCCTATAAAGATATTAAATAACACTGGTCCTAGAATTGATCCTTGAGTAATGCCACTCGTTACCAGAGTCCACTCATACACTAAGTCATTGACTGCAACTCTCTGAGTGTGACCATCCAGACAATTCCTTATCCAGCTACTGGTCTGTCCATCAAATCCATTTTTCTTCAATTTGGTGACATGCGGGACAGTGTCAAATGCTTTGCACAAGTCCACGTAGATGATGTAGTTGCTCTTCCTTTATCCACTGATACTGTAACTCCATTATAAAAGACTACGAAGTTTGTCAGGCACGATTTGCCCTTGGTGAGGCCATGTTGATTACCACCAATCACCTTGTCTTTATTATCCATGTGCTTTAGTAGGGCCTTCAGGACGACCTGCTCCATGATCTTGCCAGACACAGAGGTGATATCTTATTTAATCCATTTGATTAAATGTTAATCATTTATTCCTTTTCTCCCTTTTTTCTTACTATGTTCCTTCTCATTTCACTTTCAAACATTCAAGCATTTTGAAAGTGAAGTCTTGTTCTAGCTTCCATATTTGGAAAGGATATTGTAGAATTTCTTTTGAATAATCTATAACCATTCATTTATTAAAATCTGATTTTTCATGTTTTTGTTGCACTGAGAAAAATAAAATTGTCCTTCACATTTTTTTAATCTACTCAAAGTAACTAAGTAATTCAGGATTGTGTAAGCGTGCTGTAGCAAGTTGACTTAGCTAATGCAAGAAGAAATAAAACAGTATTATGGTGATAGCAAAAATAGAACTTCAATACAACATTAACTTTTTATTAATATTTTACTTGCTAAAGCATGTTTCAGCAGAAGTGAATTTAGCTTCTAAAGCTTATAACACAGAATTGCAGGGTCTGTATATCAGAGAATTTCTGTACTGAACTGGCATTTCATTAAAAATAAATTATATTAATATCTAGACATACTTAATGCTAACCATTACAGAAATTCAACAATTATCACCATAAATATTACTCGTATTTTGAAGATAGATAAATAACAAATAGAAATATAATTTCTCCCTTTGATTAAAACTCAATGAAGCATTTAATATAGCCTCTTGCACTTTATTTTACACTTTAGCAAATGGCTTTAAGAAGTATAATCAAAGTTCATGAGCTTGCAGTAATGACAGCATCTTTCTTTTCTGTGCACTGGAACATCACAACAGGAAATAAATACTTTTGATCATTTTTTTCTGTGTGGGGCTCCTACAATACCATTGGAAGCCACTCAACCTGGAATGAAAGTAAGATTTGTAATAAAGATCTGCACATTTTAAATGATACTTTTTTTTCCCCTAGATGGCTTAACCTTCATGAAACCTATAATTCAGAGATGTCACTTCTGAGTTGACTTTATTTCAAAAGGAAGAAAAAATATGGCCATTGCTGCACTATCTATCAATCATGTATTAATCTCTCTAATATATTGCAGTTTAGACCATGATTCCTTTCTTCTAAGCAATTAATTTGTATGAAAGTCAGCTTTAGAGAAGTCAGCTTTAGAGAAGTTTTATGGACAGAAGTCATTAGCAGTGATATTGAATATATTTTTTAAAATTTTGATCCTCTGGGGGGAGAAGGAAAAAAAAAATACTAAAACTCATTCTAATTAATTGCTTTTATTAATTTCCAAGTATTTCAGTGAATTTTAAAATGAGGAACTGTGTACAAAACTTAGTAAAGCTATTTCTAAATAGGCAGGTAAATAATCTGAAATACTAATTCCTGTTTGGTTTATCTGAAAAACATGTGTGAATGTGCAAATGTACATACAATTCCATAAACTTTAATGTTTATATTCAGAATTCTGATATCCACTGAGAGGAAGGGAAGGAAATAAAAATGTAAAATGTCTCCTTGCCCAAGTAAAAACACGTAATCTGCAACCTCTGTAGATTCCACAGCTCCCAGCAGTTTTGTGCCTCAACTGACTTGATTTAAATAAAAGAAGATTATTGGCACTATTGGAGTGTGTCTGGCATACATTTGAGGAGTAGAGAGACCAAAATAGACTTAAGCAAATAAGAGACTCAATGGCATTGTGGATCTTGAATGATTTAGGAGATGGTGGCAGCCAAGAAGGAAGGATTTCTCTTGTGATCTAGTCATTTTCTTTCCAAACGTTCACTCCCTGGTGCATCATTGTCACTGGCATTAGACCCAAGTATGAGGTTTTTGACTTTTTTTTTTTAATTTTATTTTTTTTCCCTTTTCACTCCAGCTGAGACCTGTGACTTTAATTATACTGATGATATGAAAATGATTGGTCTGTGTAGCCTCTTCAAGCTCTATTGCTTCTAATTTCTACCACTCTTTAAGTATTTTTATCACTTTGCTTAGGGGAGTAGAAAACAGGAGGAATGGACTTCTTCCTGTTTTATAACTTCACTGGTCATAATTGTATACGGTCTATCTGTTCTGACACAGTGCTGTTTCCACTAGGCTACATAAGAAAACGGAGCATCTATCTTTAGAAGTTTATGAATATGAAGCTGAAAATTATATCTTAGTAGAAAATATTGAGGATGAACAGCTTCAACAAAGGAACAATAAAAAAACCTCATAGTTATAAATTGGCCAGGAATATATTTAAACTGGAAATTAGAAGGACAAGCCAAAGATCAACTTACTTTGGTTACAGTAGGGAAATCAAAAAGCATATTTTTTTGTATGCTAATTATTGTTAGAGGAGTAGCAGTTATTAATATATTGCTCTTACAGCAACCTATCAAGTTTTTTTCCACAGACTTTCTTTTTTATTAATTTTCAACTACTGACTAAACCACAATGTAGACAAAATGGTGCATGCTGCAGTCACATTATTATATGTATTCCTTAAGCTGGTGGCAAAAAAAAAAACAGAACTTTAAGCTCCCTACAGGAAAAAAGAAATGTACTTTGTGTAAGAGACACACAGAAGGCAAAAAAAAAAAAAAAAAAAAAAAAAAAAAAAAAAAAAAAAGGGGGCAAAAAAAAGGAAGGTGATAGAACTCCATAGGAAGAGATGGAAAGAATGCTGAATGATTGAATTTGGCTCTTGAATGAAAAAGTGGGAGGAAACCAATGCAACAAGACAACCCTGGCTCTGCTGAAATCAAAATCTGAGAAAGTCTGAAAAATCACTGGAAAAAGAAGAGCAGTTACCTGTGAAATAGTGAATGTGATTGATATATTTTTATTTTTGCCTTCCCCGCAGCTTGTTGTAGATGCTAGGATAGCAATTTCGGTTGCAGGAGGCTGCAGGGCTTCAGCCTACACTGGATATACTGGCCCAGAATATGCTGTGCAAATCAAAATGATTTTGCATTTTGTTGGGAGAGAGATGGGGCAATTGGTACTTTTCTTTTGGAGGAGTGGGATTGTATGTGTGTGATTTTTTGTTTTTGTTTTTGTTTTTTTTTTTCATTCTGCCTGAATTGATGTGTATAAATGTTCAAGTTGTTTAAAATTGTCCTAAATTGTTTATAAACATTAACCAGCATTTCATGAAGCATGAATGTCTTCGTGTTTTTCAACTATGTTATGAACAATTGATACTCAAATTTATCTATAAAATAGTATTGAAATCATGGAATTAGTTCAGTTTTTTCTAAAAAGATGTGTAATTATGGTTGAAATTTTTATTTAAACATTTTCTTCTGTAAATATTCTTTAAAACAAACTTTCTGTGACATTGTATCAGTTTTCAGTGATGGATTTATGATACAAATTCATGTTAAAATGAAGGAAACTGATTCCCTTTTCTTAGAAAATCAAATAGAGTGGACTTGGCTTGAGGCTAGACTGGCAGAGACCCAAGTCCAATTATCTGTGCTTAACTACCTGCTTCAGGTCTTCCAACTTCCTGACAAATATCAGTCATTTGCTGTTATTGAGTAGTGTTACTTTTCTCCATTTTTTTTTGTTTTTTTTTTCATTTTCTTACTATGTATGATGCATCAAGAGAAATAAATAGAGGAAAACAGCAGTATGTGATGTGAAATGGAAAACATGCTTGTGTTCACATCCACAGTAAGTGCAGTAATACATACATACACCTGTAGTAAGTGAAAATTATATTTTCATTTTCACACAGCTTCCAGGTCTTGAAGTATGGAAATACAAAAGAGAGAAGAACAGAGAAAGAGCCATAAGGATAGTTCATCTTCTGTAATCCTTGAAGAGCTTCAGAGAGAATTTATTTGGTAGCCTTAGAGTGATTTTTTTGAACTATAAAATAGAAAATGTATTTGCAAAAAGGCACTGTTGGTTCTTTCCATATGAGTGTATCTGAATGGTGTGATTAGTTGCAGTGTGTCACAATGAGTTCCCCCTATGGTTTATTTAGTGTTGTAGGTTACTAACATAACACAGTGCTTAGGGAAATACTGATTAATATCACTTTTCCTTTTTAAAAATTGAATTAGCTACTATAGGCAAGGAGTGTTTCTAGTTAAAGGTATTTTTCATTCACTGGCAAAATGCTTTAAAAAAAGTGATAAAATTATTCTCCTCTGTGGGAGCATATAGGCAACATGAGTCTAAGCAGACACAGTGTCAGTTTTGATTTTGCTATTCTTCATTATGTTTCACTATTAAAGTCAAGAGCTTATTGCTGATGAAAGTGAACATCGTGCACTGAAATGTCAAGTTTATAAACTGCTGCCTCCCACTGAAGTTTTCTCCCTTTTTGTCTGTCTTGAAGAAAAGAACGTCAGTAGGTAGACGACTGTTGTGCTGTCAGTTACAAAGAGGAGGCTGAGCTCCACGTAGGGCTTCTGCTAGTTTGCTGCTATTAGAATGCTCTTGCTAGTCACATAAGGGAGGTAGAGTTGACATCAAGAAAGCAGTCTTTCAGGTATGAAGGATTATTAAACTTTGTAAGATATTTAGATGTGTAGCTCTTTAGGGGAAAGGCAAGTTGTGGCCAGCAGGTCCTAGAGTACATATGGTTTAGGGTGATGAGAGTGGTAAAAGTAAAGAATGCAACTGTTTTTAAAATGGTTATGAGACCTCTGAAATAGCTTCCTTCCTAATCACCATCAGTACATTATTTTCTCTCCCCACATGCTGCAGTAAAGAATCCTAAAAGTAAATTTGCCAGGGCCATGTTAATGTGTTAAACTCTGAAGTTCATACTGGGCTGAGGTACAGAAGATCTAGTTTGCTAGATATTGAAAATCTGCCTTCCTTTCTGAATTTATTTTTGTTTCCTGGGGAGAAGAGTAAGGATTTTTTGTCTAGGAAAGAATTTTCTAACTAGTTCAGATTAAGATCCCTTACAAGGTAAAATACTCTGTATTGAAAGACTTTCTGTCACTGTGATCTGTGATTTTGTGTCACTGTTACTAGCCAATCTGCAAGTAAGCTAAAGGTGAAATTTGCTGGCTTAGGTCGTAGCAGTATTAGAAGAGAGAAACAATATATAAATCCAATTAATTTACAGTTGATTGAAAATTTGTGTTTACTAATGCCAGACTGATAAATCTTTGTCCAGTATTGACGGACATTTCTCAGATACTGAAAAAAAGAAAATTGCATTTGCTCATATATGATGGTGTGTTGCCTGACTGATCTGGTGGCCTTCTATGATGGAGTTATGGCATCAGTGGAGAAAGGGAAGAAAACTGATGCCATCTATCCGGATTCCTGCAAGGTCTTTGATGTGGTCCACATTACATCCTTATCTCTAGTTGGAGAGGTATGATTTGAAGTATGGATTATTCAGTGAATGGAGAATTGATTTGAAGGTCACAGCCAGGGGGTTGTTGCCAATGGCTTTATGCTCAGGTAGAGGCCAGTGACGAGTGGTGTCCCCCTGGAGTCTGTCTCAGGACCAGTACTCTTTAACATCTTTATCAGTGACACAGATGTTGGGATCAAGTGCACCCTCAGTAATTTTGCTTATGACACATTCTGGGTACTGCAGTTGATACAGCAGTAGGAAGGGATGCCATCCACAGGGACCTTAATAAACTCAAAAGGTGGGCCCTTGTGAACCTAATGAGGTTCAACAAAGCAAAATGCAAGATTTTGCATTTGGGCCTAGGTAATCCCAGATACCTATACAGACTGGGAGAAGAACTCCTTGAGAATAACCATGCTGAGAAGGATTTAGGAGTCCTAGTAGATGAAGAACTGAACATGAGCCAGCAATGTGTGCTTGCAGCCTTGGAGGCCAATGATATTCTGGGTTCCATCAGAAGAGTGGCCAGTAGGGAGACGATTGTCCTGCTCTATCCTGTTCTTGTGAAACCCCAGCTGCACAGCTGAGTACTGTGTCCAGATCTCCAGGGGCCTCCAACAGTGGAAAGATGTGGAGCTTTTGATGATCCAAAGGCTGAAGCACCTTTCCTATGAAGATAAACTAAAGTACACAGCCTGGAGCTGTGGGGAGACCTTATTGCGGCTTTCCAATATTTAAAGGGAATTTATAAACATGAAGAAAGTCAACTATTTATATGAGTTGATAGTGATAGGACAAGGGGGAATGGTTTGAAATGAAAGGAGGGAAGATTTAGTTTGATGTAAGGGGGAGATTTTTCACTGAGATGGTGGTAAGTTGCTGGAACAGGCTGCCCAGAGAGGCTGTGGATGCCGTCCCTGGAGGTGTTAGTGGCCAGGTTGAATGGGGCCCTATGCAGCCTGATCTGGTACTTGATCTAGCAGCTGGCAACCTTTCCTGTGGCAGAGGGTTGGAACATGATGATCTTTGAGGTCCTTTCCAATCCGACCCATTCTATGACTAATAGGAAGGAAAACAGCTGCTTGAGATTAGATGTTTTTGAAACGAAAATGTATGATATATGTAGAGGTATAATCTTGGAAAACAATTCCAAGTCTTTAAAATACTGCTTAAATCATATGCTAACATATCTGTTAAATATTTCTTCATTTTGTGAAAAAGACAATGAAGTTGGCTGGATGTAAAGGGAGGAAGTGTAAAAAGTACTTTATTTTTCAAAGGTTCAAAAAGAAACTCTAGTACCTAGAAAGGATAGGTCACAATTTTGCTTGCCTGGTTAGTTGTGTTGTTTTTATTTTTTTCTTACTTTGAACTGTATTTTCCTATGCATTTCTTGCACTCTAGTAACAGACGTTGAATTAGACAATCTGCTGCTGCTGTCTAGAGCACAATTCATTATGACCAGAGTCTGAATAATCAATGAATTTTATGAATTTTGATATGTGTATTGAAGCAGAAGATATTAATCAGAAAGTAATATTCTATGATTAAGATAACATTTCTTCAATCAGTTTATGTTCCATGTACAATTTGATGATGGCAAAGTGGAGATAGAACAGCCATCTTAACGGCAGTAATGCATAGAATAATTCTTATTATAAAAGTCGTAAGAGATATAAATGTTAGTAATGTATTTCAAATCTTTTTTGTAAAAGGTAACATCACAGTTACACATAGCTAGTAGATAACTTTACGTAAACTTCCAACTATTTTGTTTGTATTTAAATTGGAACAAATCCATGAGTTTGATCAGCTTTGGTCATTTTCTATTAGTTATTACTAAAACATAATTTGCTTCAGGATAATATTGTGTCCATATCTGAATCTTATCCTATCTCCTGTTTGCTTTATAACCTGTGTTTTGTTTTCCATTAAAGAAAAAAGTGTGTTTCAGTCTGATTATCTGCAAGACAGACAGATTTAAATTTCGTGGATAGGTGATGATGCTGAATTTTAATCTTGATGACAGTTTGTTTTTAGTAAACTATGAGTTTCATTATTCTTAAGTGAGATGTATGTGTTAATTACATCTTTAAGTACTTGAATGTATTTTAAGAGCTTCCGTGAGGCTTATCACCATAATAGAAAACACCTTTTTTGTTACTAAGAGAGTAAATCTGGTAGAACACTCAGATTATATCCCTATTAAAATATTTTCTTATGTCAAATATAAATTGAGTGCCTTTGTTAGTATATTTTTATGCACTAAAGATACTACTATAGTTACACGATATAAACATAGATGTTTGTGGTATCCTAAACAATCTGCATTGTTACATATCATTCTGACATTCAAAAAACTCATTAAAACTGTGGTATATATTGTGTACTTGGACAGAGTAAGACTTCTGTTACATTGAAATGTTTGTGATCTAGATAGACTTGAAGTAATACCGTGCCATAGTAGTTCTGACTCCTCCTGTGTGGAGATAAATCAAGAAGTCTGGAAAATTTACTTACAGTCATTGCTGAGTTGTTTGAATGACTCCCTGAAGATGTGTAGAAAATAATATAAAAGGGAATGACTTAAATGCCTTACCTCTTCTGGGATTTCCCTACAACAGAAAATACATTTCTTTTACCTGTTTTGTTTTGCTTTTTCCAGTTTATTTTTAATAGTATACATTATTTAATCTTCAATGATTTATGTGCCAATATTGGTGGTAAATTTATTCCATAGAGAATTAATTATTTCACTATTGTAACACTTGACCAAGTTAGGAAGAGAACGCAATACATGTTAATTTTCCCTTGTTCTACTTTGGAAAAAAATGTTAAAGACTTTGTATTGGTTATTGATTTTTTTTTCTCTTCTCTTACTTTCATTTTAGTATTGATTTCTGTTCTGTTTTTCATCTGCTTTCACCTTCAGATAATTAATATTTATTTTTATAATTTTTATAAGGTCTGTTAAAAGGGGAATAAGGAAATGCTGGCCTTCTGGAATTTTTATGTAAGCTAGAATTTGAACAATGAAAACTCTATTTGCTATATAGACCAAAATTACGTTCCATGTAATTAAGTTCATTTTTATGCAGAAGGATTTTCTTACCTAAAAATCCTGCTATTTAAATAGATCTACCATATAACACGATCGTTAATGTGAAGGCATACTGTTAGACCATTATGGAATATCTAAACTGCTGAGATACTAATCCAAGGGAGTGTTCAGCTTTTCTAGACAGCACATAGATGTAATCTGGTAGTTATTTTCATCTGATTCTGAAAAAGTTCAGTACAAAATGGTACTGGTAGGTTGCAAACTCAAATGTTCCTCAGTGGTGTCGAAGATGCTAAAACCAGCAAAATGTAGAAAGAGTGACTTACAAGAGAAGAAACAGACAATCTCCATTGTCTTCAATTATTATATTAAATAGAACATGAATAGAACATGAGATATTCTGCACTAGAAGAAATAAGGAACTAGAGAACCAAAGCTGAAGTCTACACTTCTTTATTTTTCAGAGGGTTATCATGTTAAAGATTTAAATAAGTTAGCAGAAATAACACATTTTTCTTAAATTACAAACAAACAAAAATCCCCAAACTACACAAACATTAAAATTTTGTCAGGAGATAAACTTAGAGTTGATATTTTTATTTAAATGTTATTCCATCTTGAAGATTCCTTGTTAGGAATAAAAACATGATAAATTATTAACTAATTGTAATAACTAATTACATTAATACCTACCAACTCAAATGTTTATAATTATTTTTACTGTCCGAATAAACACAAAGATACCTCACAGCTAAATCCAGAGATTCAAAACGGTCCTCAAGAGAGAAAACTATAGATATGTTTGGTCTTTCTTGTGCATCTTTCACAGGCAATGGACTAGCAGTCCATTTACATAAATCACAGTTGCAATTACCGTGAAAAGTTTGTCACTCAGACTCCACAATCTACAGAGTTGCATGATACTGCTCGGAAAAAAAGGGGAGATAAAGTTTTTTACTGTTGCTGATAAATGCCTAATTTCAGACCTATATTAATGCAAAGCAGCATATGATTTTTGGACTTATGCAGAATCTTGCTGTGTTTCATTTATTTATTTATTTTTTTAATCTAAATGATAGCCAGAATGTAGTGCTCTATCTGAAAATGTTAAAATGCATATAAGCTGTATTTATGACTTCATGTTCAAGAACACATACTTCATACATCCCCTTTTCTGAAGAACTCTGGTTTAAGCTCATTGTACTGTTTCCAGACTTTTAGGCTTCTTATACTTGTGTCTCTGGTTAAAGACTTTCTCCTACATTGTGAGCACATCATTGTAATGTGGAAGTGAAAACTGTGGTCCAGTGCTTGAAGTATTCAAGTGTTTAAATTTTCCTGCCAAGTTCAGCTGACAGGTATTTATTTTTATTCTGAGTAATAAAAAGATGTCATTTGATAATAATATACAGACTTGGTAAAACTACCACTTTTTTTTTCCCCATGGTGCTTTTATTTCTTTCCAAATAGCAACTTAACTGAGTAGGAGAAGCTCTGGAGTAAGAAATGCTGTTTAAGTAAATTCAGTAACTCAAGATTTAGCAGGTATAATGGAGGTGAAAGTCCTTCAAACTATGCTTAAGATATTAAAAGACACTGTGCTTTTATCATAAAATATCAATGATGACTCAGGATCAGTGATGGATTTCAGAGACTGATGTTTGGCTGGCCTGTCATGTTCCCAGCTTGATTTCAAATACCATTTTTCTAGCAGTGAAATACAAAGAGAGGGGTTGAGGGATCCAAAGCAGCTCTTACCACAAACTTTTTATGATCCTGTCTTTGTTAGTGGTGAAGTGCTATGTTAATGCTTTTTCAGCTCTGAGGCTTCTTGGGTTCCTTAGAGGTAGGAGTGAATCCCATTCTTCAGTTCGAGGACAGGTGAGGGACAAGCACTGGAAGAGGAAGCTTCCTTACCCTGCCTCATTACTGAGTTTGGATTTTGAGCTTGAGACATTGCCTCTTCAGAAACTCTCAGGCTCAAAAGGTACTTCGTTACCCTCTGTGCTGACATTGCCAAGAGTGCCAATTAGTTCCAGGAGGTATTTGTGGCTGTAATAGAAATTCCTTCTCTGAGAGAAATAGTAATGATGGCAGGAGCACACTGTCAGGGCTAGGCTCACTAGGTCTCAGGTATATTATCTTAGCTGAATGCTTAGTAGTTTTGTTAATCACAGTAAGTCACACTACTTTGACTACACGCAGGTCTGTTTCACCTATCTGTCAGCTTTCTGTAACCTATAAGTACTTCCTGAACAAATTTAGTCCTTTGATTTCTGAACTCATCAATTTGCCTATTATCCCGTTGCAGTTATACTGAATGACTAGTCTATTTTCAGATTTATGTCCTTTTCAATCTGAAAATAATATATATTACTAAATGTGTTTATTTGTTTTATATTGAATTTTAATCCATTTTTTTAATATTAATGGATATTTTCTGGCTCTTAATTTTCATTTCTTTCTGCCATTCCATTAGACCTTTCTTTCATAGTACATACTTTTTCATTGAAAACTAATGCAAATTACCAGTAAGATGTCAACACCATGTTATTTTATTGTTCAACTTTATCTTCTTTGCAGTTAGGAGAGATATTTCTTGAATTTGTGTCCATTCCAATCATTATTCTCCTTAGTCCATTGTAAGAAAACACTTATGCTTTTTTTTTCATGTGCATTATTTATTCTTTGCCTGATGCTCCGACATCACTGCCACTCCAGATTCTGCTTGTTTTCCTTACTTTTCCTGATAATGGGCATTTAGTAGAGATATGGAATATATGGAAATAAATGAATTGTCTTTATGCACTGGTAGAAGATGAGTGCAAATTCATTTTCCCATGCATTATAAAAGGACTACCTTTTTGGTCACAGATGTGGATTAGAAAGTTATGGCCCATTGCCCAAACACTTGTGTGTTGGTTGTTTTGTTGTTTTTTTCCTTTGTCATGATACGGGAGCATTTTGTCTAGGGGCATTACTGAAGGTATAATCTGTCCTCATCTCTTGCAGGATGGTTGTGGGTTGTAGAATTTGAGATTCTACAGCTTTGTTTGTTGTATAACTATGCTTTCAGATTTAATTCCAAGGTAAAAATGAGATGCATCAACTTTTACTGGGCTTGTTTCAAAACCAAAGCATGCACTTTTTGTCCCAATGTGCCTTTGAAAGTCACCCACCATAGCAGTTCTGTACAGTAGGTAGCACTTTGTTTTATCTACACTCACACCTCAGGTGTAGAATTGAGGGTGAGATTTTGTAGCTTGGGCTGGGAGACTCGCAATATATATGGATGCTATTCCATGTAGTCTAGTGTTAAACTAACAGCTCTTCGTCTAGCATTTCACAATATGTGATCTGTTTCCCAGATGCTTATTTTCATGTGATTAATTTCAAGGATTTTTCAGGTGATTTTGAAGGTTACTAGTGACTTCTGCATTACCTTCCTAATGCCTTGAGTCAAAATAATATTGAGTACAGACTTACCTTCTTGTAATATGTTTGTTGGGGTCTGTTCATTTTGCAGAAAATTGTTAAAACCTTCAAGCTGCAAAAGGTTAAAACCCACTGAACTTGTGTACATTTCCACATTTTATACACATTACTTCCCTGACCCAGCATACGCTAAGTGTAAACACAGTTGCTGCTTATATTTAGCTGTTGTTAATTCCAGTGGTAGGCTTCTTAATATTGCAGTTCTAAATGTGTGTACTTATAGTATGGTAGATAAATATTATAGATATATATTATAGTTAAGTATTCAGAAAAAAATCCAAATCTCAAATATGAAAGACCTCATCATCATAATTATAAAGGCAAAAAGCAAACCAAAAACTTACGTCCTCTTTTCAACTTGTGTGTGCCCATTAAATATTGAAAATTGTCTACACTAAGAAACAGTTTAGGAATTCATTTCAGTTTGCTCCCTTAGAGTTTTACTAAAATTTCTCCTGACGGACAGATACTCATATACATTAATTTCTTGGGATAATTTGCTCTCCAACATCAAGAGAAGATTTCCCTAATCACTAGATAGACCTAAATACATAGGCATCCTTCATCTTTAATGCATTTCATCACTAATGAATTAATTAGCAGTGTTCTCCAGAGGGGAAGCATTTTTCCAAGTTTTAAAGTGAATTTCTTTGAAATTCTTCTGTTCAGTAAACAGCACAATGTCACGACATAGAAGGGGTGAGAGAAGGTGTGGGGCTACTTTTCCCCTCCTTTTGGTTTTAAATAGTACATATCACATAAACTCTGAACCTATTTCCTCATTAGATGCAGGGAAATGCTCAGCACGGCCAGCAATACATGAAATTTAAAGGACTTAAATATAAAGTTTCATATTTATATAAGTATATATATAAGTATATTTACTTATATTATATAAAATATAAAGTTTTTTCACGTTTTTTATTATTTGCCAAAGGAATTAAGTATTTCTTTTTAACCAACAATGCAGTTTTGCATGTGAATGCATTTTTTTTTCTGAACTTTTCCAATTAATCAAGATCTCTTATAATGAAGACTACAACAGTTACTGAGAACAACAATTATAAGTTATTGTTATGAAATGGAATTTGATATAGGATCAGTATAGGGAATTGATACGTAGCAGATATAACTGATTTTACTTGGGACTTAAAAATAAATCTGAATAATATGTAAAGAAGTAAGGATGAACATCATAGAATACATGTTAATCTGTCAGAGTTCAATGTGTGTATGTATCTAGTACAATGAACTGAAATCTTGTGTTAGACTTTTGGAAAAGAGATTGAAAACTGTTGAACTTGGTTTCTTCATCTGACTCATTTCACTGAGTACAGTCCTACTTTTAAACAGGCACTGATGAAGAGCGTGTATACCCCTGATGACTCAAAAAAATAATAAGTAAAAAAGAAGTCTAACAGATGGCTTAGCTACTACAGATGTAAAAATGCAAATAATTTGAAATTATATTGTTATACTTAGTGATTTTTCATTTGCTGAAGTAGTTTACAAGGGTGCGAAAGTAGCTGGTTTATTTCCCTTAATAGACAAATTTTCCCAACAACAATTCTGTAAAATGAAGTTCCTCCTGGTGAAATAGTTCCAACGTTAAAAAATAAAAAAAAAATAAAAAAAAAATAAAAAAGGTTGCTTTCCAAGGATTTGGATTTATTTAGTAGACCAGGCAGATAATACAGCTTCTATAACATATTTCCCTGCATTTTCAGGACTAGATAATGCATTTCTAAATTATATAGACTGATGATTCAAACAAAGCTGCGTTATTGATCCTAACTTTTGGTCCTGTGGTATCATTAAAGTTTCCATTTGTCTACAGCCTGATTCTGTTAATGGAAGATAGTGATCTTGTTTTTAGTTATTGTAAGTTATCTGTGACTCTCCGATGACATCTAACCTTCTCTCACATGACTTATTGTAAATTCACACCTTCCACTCTCTTTGAAAAAAAAATATCCTCAGTTATTTTTTTCATGTGTGGTTTTTGTTTTTTTTTGTTTTTTTTCTGCTTTATTATACTTTAGTTGAAAGAAAAATGAGAAATTTTAATCACAGCTGCTAAGGCTTGCTTTTCCACTGCAGGACGTAGTGGCTTCGTTAAGTTATTCACGTTTCAAGTCAGAAGAGTAAGGTCCCAGGAGTGCAGTATATGAGGGACAGACAGTAACGAACTGACTGATAGAGACAGAGCTTTGTAGCCAAACTCCTCTTGGCAGTCGATTTTCTGCAGAGCTGTTAGGAGCAACTAACGGAGAATCTGTAATGGGAAATCCGACATTAAGTAGGATGATGTGACTGGAACTTTGAGAGAATAGCTTTGCAACTGTGAACTAAAATGTAGGCTACACATCTGGTCAGAGGCATGTGTCACTGGTGGAATAAGAACCTCTGCTATTTCTTAAATGACATTAAAATTAATGCTATACTTCCATCACTTTGCTTCTGCTACCCTGCCACATGGTTTTCCATATTTTACAGTGCACACATCATTTGAGTTCTGAAGAAAATTTGCTTAGTCAAAAAGTCAGCTGTATTCAAATTATTCATAAGGGAAATTGCATCTTAGGCAATTAAAGTATGTGCTGGGCAAAAGAAAATGTTGCTTCCTGAAAGCAAAAAGCGGATGCTTCATCTACTAGAAATTCTATTACAAATTCTTTTCTGTTACTAAGCACCTAATATTGAAAAGAAGCTTGTTCTAATCAGGAAGGAATCATACAAGGTCATGGGGGAAAAGGCTTATTTCAATTTACATTGGTGCTTTTCTACTCTTGATATAGGCTTTCTTCCACCTCTATCAAATTCAAAAAATAAATCAAAATGTTCTGTATGTTAGTTTTATTTTCCTTTGAAATGCTGAGGGAGATCAATTCTGAACAACAAAAAAGAGTACTTGGGGGCAATGGGGCAATTATTTGAAGGTACAAGAGCACAGGTGGTGTTTTTCTCGCTCCCTTCAGTAGCAGGGGAAAATACTGAGATGAACAGGAAAGCCTACCTGATAAACACATTGCAAAGAGGCTGGTGCCATCTATGGAATTCTGTATTGTTCATTTTTGTTTTGTTTTTTTTTTATCACAGGACAGTCTATATGGTAGTGGTCATGTTGGAAACAGATAGGGTTCTCCTGCCTCAAAGGGGAAAAAGTATTCTAGACAAAGAGTTTCCAGGGCTCATTGAGAAGGCTTTAAATTAGGTTAAAAGGGGGAAGGAGGTAAAACCAGACTTGCTAGAGATGAGCCTAAGGGCAGCTTTCCAGGATTGCCAAGGACATTGAGGTGTCAGAGCATGTCTAGAGAAGGGCAATGAAGCTGGTGAAGGGTGTGGAGCATAATACCGAGGGAACTGGTATTGTTTAATCTGGAGAAGGGGAGGCTTAAGGTTGACCTTATTATTCTCTACAACTACCTGAAAGGAAGTTGTAGTGAGGTAGGGATTGATTTCTTTTTCTATATATCTGGTGATCAGATGAGAGGTGAAGTTAAGTTGTGCCAGGGAAGTTTCAAGCTGAGTATTTGGGAAACTTCCTCACCAAGGGAGTGGTGAGGTGCTGGAACTGGCTGCCCATGGAAGTGGTGGAGGTTTTTAAGAAAGCTGTAGATGTAGCACGTAAGGATGTGGTTTAGTTGGCAACACTGGTGGTGTCAGGTTGATGGTGGGACTTAGATGATCTTAGAGGTCTTTTCGAACCTTAATGATTCTATGAATTGATTTCATTTTCAGCTTGGCTTGCAGTGGTATGGAAAATAAGAGAGCAAGACTGATGTGATCCAGCTTTGGATTCTGGAGTCATGCTCCTCATATGGAAGTAGGGTTAATTTAGCTGGAAAAATGTAAGTAGAGTAGTTCTGGAATAAACAGTGCACTTCCATCATCAGTCTTTGATAATTTACTAGGAAGGGAAAAGAGCTAGGCCATATTTAAAATTAGCCTGAGGGAATAAGGTAGTATACTATGTATCTTTTGCCCCCTTAGAATATAAATTACTCCATTCAAGCCATTAAAAAAATTGGTTTTCTACTAGATGTATGTCTAGTTGCAAATCAGCATTTTATGACCCTTACAGCAAAACTGTATTATTTGGGCTGTCTTTTGCTTATGAATGAGTAACTCCTGTAAGCATTCTCCTGGACATATTTGTTTTTCTTTTTTTAATTGAATTTTGCAAACCTGCATTGAAAAAGTGAATGAACTGAAAATAACTAAAGACCCTACAGTTCCCAACCCAACAATCTGTTTGATCGTCAACTGCATTTACTACTTGTAGAAAGAGAAGCCACTCTGTTCATTTCCAGTCTTTTCTGTTTAGAGTGGGTAAAATCTGATTGAGTCTTGTTAATACTGTACCAGTCTATCTCTTATATTCAAAGATTTGTGAAATTTCTGTGTCTTAGCTGTCTCTTTGTTCTTTGCAAACCTTTGGAAGTGTTGAGCAGAAAAGGAATATACCATGTCAAATTGTTGCATGTATTTCCAGAGTATGCAGAAATTTATGGAACCTAGACCTTGGCATCTCTTATTAGCTGGCTGAAGAGGCTGAGGTGATGAGGCCAGTCATTGTCTTGGAAGATTGTACCCAGGGGTGCAGGACATCCTGTAGGCAATGGGGGGAGAAGATTTCTGTTCCTTCTTACTCTAGCCAACCAACAGAGCTGGAGATCTGTGAGAGAAACTACTTCTTTTTCTGCTAGCAGAAATCAACCGTGTAAGGAGTTGATTCTGAAAGGATATTATTCTTTTTCTGGTCTGTTTGCAGCCTACTTGCTGAGGTAGTTTTTACCTTTCTTAACCTCTCTGGTCCATCTCTGTTGCTGCATCAGATGGAGTGCTTAGGGCCATATCGTACCATTGATTTCCAGGCAGAATCCCACTGGGTTCTGTGGGAATTCTGTTTTAAAAATCAATGGCATAATATGATTCAAAATAATAAAAAGAGAGCAAAAGGGCATAGAGTTTAGTTCATCTATGAGCTATGATGTTGAAAAGTTCATTAGATACTTGCATCACATGGAGTGTATACTGAGCAATACTGTGCGTGCCTTGTTTAGAGACTGGATGCTTTTATTTTGACACAGCTTGTTCACATAAATGGTGGAGAACTGCATCTGAGGCATGGAATCCATGACTTACCTTAGAGTTTATCCAAACTTTTGAATTAACTCTATGCACTCTAGCTATGTTTGTCACTCGGATGCAGTCTTTTAACACTGAAAACTATTTTCTGGTATTTATATATTTCCCATCAAAAAAATATACACATAATCATAAAATTCAAAAAACTTTTACATTTCCCTGCTTGGCAGAATTGCTCTAATTTAATTAATTGATTTATTTTTTTTTCTAATCAAAGTTTTGAAAACCACAGAAGCAACGTCAGATTTATTGTGCATTTTTGAAATTTTATTTAGTTTATTAGAAGAGTTCTATTGCTCCTAAACGGCAGATAGCTCTTACGAAAGTTTGCTATTCCTATATCTCTGCCACTTTGTATTTGTCAGAACTTAAGGCCTCCATTTTGCTTTGGCTTTGTGATCTTCCAAATTAACAATTCAATTTTGCCTCTTCCCAGTAAGCAAACTCCTTTTGTTGGTTTTGAGACTTAATGTGTGAGATTTTTGTAGTTGTTTGTTTGTTTGTTTGTTTTTCTTTCTGCTTTTATGCCCACCTGTTCATATTTTCAAGAATTGTAACAAAAAGTCTGATTGTTTGATGCTGGATGTCATGAAGTTCTGTGGTACTGATTAGTTATTTGAAAAAAGACAAATTGGTATCTATGATTGGGAAAAGAGTCAATTTATTATATGTGAGCTAAGTAGATATAAGCAAGAATAGGAATTTGACATTTTAAAAGTTCCTGGGAATATGTTCTATCAAAATGCATGTATCTATATTACACGCTAGCATCTTAGATAAACCACACTGCAGCCCGTGACTGCTTATTAAAACACTGACAACCTACTTGTACATACAACTAGATTTTTGACAATGTTAAGTAGTACTTTGAGGGAAGATGCAAAAATAAAACAAAACAATGAAAAGCAGTGACACTAGTTTATTGTCCAAGTGGGCTATAAATAAGCCAAGCTCACGTAAAGTGCAGGCAATATGAGAGAAGGAGAGAAAGAAGGGGAAAAGACTTTAAAGAGGACTTTATATGTTGGAAGATTTAACCACTTATTTAATGAGTGTGAGTTCCCTTTCTAAAATTTCTATTAAAAGGCTGCTTGGACAATGCTGTAGAGACCTGTCCCCATGACTCGGGGACACATATCAAATGTTTTCAGAATGTACACATTGCTTCAAAAAGAGCATTTGAAAGAACAGTATCCTTGCATTTACTTTTGTTTTTCTTAATCTAACTGAAAGCAGAATAGTACTTTGAGTATTTTCATTTATCTAATTGCCAAGTAATACAGGAAATTCTATGTGAGTAAAATGTTCAGATGTTTTAAAAACCGTTGTTGTGGTTTGAGGTTTGCAAACATATAGGACGTTATACTTGAAGAGGGGGATGCTAGTAAAAGAAGCAGTGGCAGTACAATTCTTGGGAATTGCATGAAAAATCTTCTGGATATTAGCAGAGAAACTTATTGGAGAGCAACCAAGGGAGCTCCAAGAAATAGTTGCAGACTGAATCAAAGCTCAAAAAATGTGAGACTGTAGCTACTGATCTCTGACCTTACTAAGTGTGAGATCTTATATAGCAGCTTACACGGTTCATGTTCAGGTGGATAAGAGTAAATGCTGAACAAATCTTCAGGTCTTTCCTCTTTCTTCTGTAAACAGTGCCTTGTTTGAACATGCCTGGAATTTGTGGATCAGTGTGGGAGTCCAACTGTGGTTGCTTCTGCTTTAAGATAAATAGATATAAAATGAAAATCTATAATCTCAGGGAAAGTAAACTATATATAAAATAAATAAATTATATCTCTGAGAAGAGGTGGATGTTGCTGAGTGGAGGCAGATTGATCTGACAGCAAGGAGTTGCTGGTGATGACTAGAGAAGAGAGAGCAGGAATGAGTCTAATGTGGGAGCCCAAGGGGGCTTTCTGGCATTTTTTTTCCAACTATTTACAAAGAAAATACTGGGGCACCTAAGCCCCAAGCTGTAAAAAGCAGGTACATGCTTTTTGCACAATTGATCTGTATCCTCAAGGAGAGGGACACTAAGTGCAGTTGCAAGCATGATGTACTGTGGTATTTATAAAATATATCTGAATTAAGCTCTATATCTTTCTAGCCTTTCATGAACAAAATTTAAAGAAGACAAGAATGACAACTTCAGATTGTGAGATGAGAAGCAGACAAAAAGAAAGAAGGTAAATTGATTGAGTTTGTTATTTTTGTTGGCTTCCTATGTAAAGATGGAAAATGATCAAAGGCAGATGATACATGTCTATGTTTAAACCTCTTCTATCTCATCTATACTACTTATTTGTTTATTTATTTTTGCATTGAAAATTGAAATGTTCTACCTTGAAAATGGGCATGAAATATATATATATAACATATATATTATTATTTTTTTCTTTTAAACTAATCAAACAAACCAAAATATATCCAAGGAAAGCCAGACTTTGTTGAATTTGACTGAGTTAACAAATAGGAAATGAAAAAAAAAAATCTATTTTCATAAAATAAGATTTGTCTTGTATAATATTTGACTACAATTTACCATTTGTTTCATTCAATCACTCATTTATATCAGAGCCTTTTTATGTATGTATCTAGCCACAACACACTTCTGTATACACTTTTGTCTATTTTTTGGATTATATTTCCAATGATCTTGAAGTTCTGCAAGTACTCTATCATATAATATGTTTGCCACAACATGACAAGGCACATAAGCAATTTTTACATTATTCAACCAGTATTCTGTAGTCTACTATTATCTGCATTCTGTAAAATGCCCTCAAAATGTGATATCCACTTAATACTTGCTACAGGATATCTCCTGCAGCAAGAAAGAGCTTGGTAAGTGTGATTTGGAAGTTTGTTGTAACACTAGAAGACAGTAACTATATGTATCTTCACTGTAGTGGGTATTGGATCTGGAACTGAATGAGAGAGAATGTATCATTTCTATTTTATTTTTTTTTTAAGATATATACAAGGACAATGAAAACATGCATCTTTAAGTTTCAGCTCTTTAACTATTTTGTTTCTTTCTTTTTTTTTGTCCATGGGTTCTAGAAAACGCAGGAATGATTGGACTTTCAGCATATCACCTTCCAAATGGTCTCTGCACAAAGGTATGACAGGAGAAATTGATTTTCACTTTTCATCAATATTTCTAAATTGTAACACATATTTTACACCAAAAAAAAGATGCATCACCGTGTTTTTTGTCAGCATTCCTGAAATAAAAAGCACTGAAAGCTACTAGCTTGGAAGTTTCAGATTAGTAATTTACAGCCTGCAAATGGATTTCTTTCTTTCAATGATAAGTCAGTCAGTGAACCATTTATTGCACATGGATGATAGGTAATTCACTCACTGGATGTGATTATTTTTTTTTTTTTTCCTTTTCTTGGCATTTCTCCTCAAAGCTTGAGACAGAATGAATTTTGATTGAGACTTTCTGGACATTTCCAAAGTTTCATGCTTTATTTAGGTTTTACCAGATGAGCTTTGATAAAACATGATGTATGAACTGAGCGTGCCTTTCATAAGTTTGGTGGGTTTTTTTAATTATTGTTTGTATTAGAACTTGAAATACTGTTGTAAACTAGTTCTATTGGAACTGCAACTTCATGTATTCTGCTTCATCGTTTTTCTTGACTTGTAACTGATATCATTGGCAATCTGCAAAGCTGGTCTGATCCCTCATATGTCTTCCATTTATGGTTCTGGCTCAGGTAGGAGAAAGGAGCTTTTGGATCTGCAGGGACACCACATTTTCTAGCAAATGTTAACAATCTTCTATATCTTTTTGTTTATCTATATGTGTTTAGTTTTCTGCTTTGATCTTTACAGTCAGATAAATGTTACTATATATCATATTTATTTTCCTAGAGTTAGATGTGAAAATTAGCCTCAGAGAGGCAAGAATGAAGTGGCTCGTATTAGCTTAACAAAACAGCTGAACAAGACGTTTTCAATGCCATTTACTTATTAAACCCATTTCTTAGAACTCTGTGAGAGTTTGATGTAAACATTTATCTGAAGATACATCCTAAAGACTGCTGAAAGACTTGTTACAATGTAAACCCAAAATGTATTGGATATTATGCACTTTTAGACTGAGCAGCATTACAATACATATTTGTTATATATGCACATGTATAATTATAAACATAACTGGGGGTGAGTCTTACAGAGTACATAATCTATTCCTCCAAAGATCTAATGATTCTAAGGAACTCTAATGACAGAGAATTTACCACTTTGCCTTAACATTTTTATTTATTTTTTAATTATTTTTCTTTTTTTGTTCTTTGTTGTTGTTTTTTTTTTTACAAGTTAAAATCATTTCCAGCTAGAATTCACTGCAATTGTTTAGCTCCCTTATCTAAATACCACTCTATATTCAGATATGTAGCTTAAATAATTAACAATTATATACATAATTATATGAACATTCATTGTGCATGTTATCAATGTTCTACAATACATGAATATGTATCCTGAATGCCCAAATATTCTCTAGATCATTCTGAAAACATAAGAAGCTCTAGACAATCCATCTGAATGTTTTCTTTTTGTAACACAGTAAATCAAATCTTAAAAACAGTGAGAAATATATTACATTTATTAGTTGCACCTTTTCTTTTCTTACATTTTTTTAGATGCATATGTATTTTCTAAAAGTTCTTGAACTGACTTGTATTTTTTATATACATACACTAGATAAAACGCACTTAAGATGTGAAGCTTATCTTAGAGGAATGACATTTTCTGCCGTGGAAACTGATTCTTGGCAATCTTCCTAAAATCAGTTTTCAAGTTACTCATTTGTGTGTTTCAAATTACAGCGCCCATACTTTCACTTTTTGTTGTTGTAATAATTTGTCCCTAACCTATTAATGATTGCTATAATATATTCACACATCATGAAACCTAAATGTTGGATAAGTGCAGTCTGGAATAGATGGGTCATACTGAAGTTACAAAGGGTCTTGCTAAGTCTGGAAGTGAAATTCAAATTCCAGAAAGAGATGAAAAAATTTATTTAAGGACACAATAATTAGACCTTTAGACTTGGGTTTTCTTTTGTTTCTTTATACAAAGGCTCTGAACTCTGCACATAGTCAGGGAATGATCTAATACCCGACTAAGGACACAAACACTGGCTTTATTCATAAATTTTGAAATTAGATTTAAATAATCACAACAGGTGACAGCAATGAAAATATATCACTATGCATTCACTCATTATCTCCAAATACAATAATTGATAGATAGGTATGGCTTTAGTTAACAATGGAATGGAGGAAACTGTAAATCTTATAACCTAATCAAATTAGAAATCAATATTTCTTTTCCCTACCTTTTTTTTTTTTTTTTAAAGCAAAGCACTGAAAAAACCCACCATAACATTTTAGTCATTTAGCAACACTAAATTAAATTAATGTCTGTGGGCTAGACTGTACCTATAAGCATAATAGCTCCCAGGAGGAATGTTTTTAAAGGAGAAAGATGGAAAGGAAAAAGGAGGGAGGAGAAAGAGCAGAGATGGTGGTTTGTTGGTATGCAGACAAATGGGACTGTAGTCAGTGTATGCTAATGTGAACAAAATGCCTCAGAGAAAGCCTTGAACAGGGCAATCCCCAGCACTCATTATTGTTTCTACTAAAAAAAGAGAATACACGTGTCTCTTGTGGTCTGTGTAAATACAGGGAAGGTTGTTTTTCCCCAGAGTAGTTGAGTACAGCCACTTTCAAGCATTCTTGTTCTGACAGACAGAAACCCTTTTCTTTCCATCTCTTCTTCTCCCAGCTGCTGGATTTTTGAATGAATTTGTATTTCCTAGGAAATGAAACTATTGATTTTCTTTCTAAAGAAGAATGAAAAGTACATGTTGGGTTTTTTTTGTGTTTGTTTTTTGGTTTTGTTTTTTTGTTGTTGTTCTTGTTTTTTGTTTCCATAATCTGGATATTCTGACTTAAATCCAACCTTAGTCAAAATACTGGAGAGTGTATTCTCACATCCGCTGTTAACCTCAATAATGTTTCAAGTATTTATACCTGCTATGACACAGCTTTCAGCATCCTTGTTCCTAACAGCCATTCAGAGAATAACTCAACAATTGATTGAGCTATAATTTCATGGCAGGTTCTTCTTTCTTTTCTTTTTCTCATTTGCTTCATCATTCAGTATTTTCTCCTCTCTCCCTTTTTCCTTTTGCTGGTACCCTGTGATCAGACTCTTTCTGAAGTGGAAACCTGAATCTACTGAATTACCTTCTTGAAAGAAAGAAGGCAGGATGTTTGTGTGTGTCTATTTATAATGAATGCATACTGATGTGATACAGTGCATACTCATGGGAACCTCTTGGTATAAACTGTTAATATAATCTACACATATTTCCAGACCATATAAACAGCTATATTAAGTCTGTTGAAAATATTTGTATGATTTGTATTGAAGAGTTAGGGATAAGAAAGCTTACAAACTCCTTGCATAATAAAAAATCATCTTGTTTTTTTTCTGTTCCTTGTACTCTTTAAAGTACATTCATTCCATATTCAATGGACTTATGAAAGCAGATGTGTGAGTTCTCTTTGCTGAAACATGTTGAACTGCAGGCGTATAAAAATGAGAGAGAAATCCGTGCAATAATACATTAAAGTGGAAATAGTAGAACCTTCTTCATTTAAATAAAATGTGTTTGTCACTTCAGCTGTAACAAGAAATATTAAGTTTAATCATTTGTTGTATACAATTATATTAGCTTTGATCAGAAATGAGGTTTCAGTAATATGTGATGAATAAGAATAGGTATGTGAAAGGTGTTTTCACCTGTAAAATAATTTGGTTTAATTTCAAAGATGTGAACCCACATTGTGCATTCTACTAGATAAAATGTCTTTCTTATATTCCAGGGACTTTATTCAATTTACTGTTCATTGAAAATCAGATTGTATTGTATTTGCAGAACAATAGGTAAGCTCTTCTGTATTTAGTATGTGTAGATGCTTATAGGTACATACGGAGAAAAATGTATTCTTACATACTGTGTTGCTCTTTAAAGATTAAAGTATTATTTGTTTGTTTTTTCTTTAGTGTATACTGCATTGAGCTTACATTTTTATTGATATTCCTCTTTATTTGTTCCAACTGGTGTAAACGGAAAATTAATTCTTGTGAATTTTTTGAGCAGAAATAGAACATAAAGATACTTGAGCATAGGAAAGAGAGAGACAAACAACCAAAATACAATAAAGACATAAAATGAGTAGTAAGGATAAAAAACAGTGTTATGCATTTTGCAAAAAGATATTTGCTAGTCCCAGGCCTGCTCTTTCTTTTTGTGTGTATGTGTGCATGCAAACATGTCTTAAACCTGCTGCATTCAGTTTAATGTTCATTTTTCCCATAGTGTAAGCAAGCAAACATCAAAACAGTATTATGCTCTTGGCCTTACTTGAATTCCAAAGACAAGTATGCCCAAAAGTCATTTTTTTCTTTAATATTTTATTCATGCAAAGTGGTAAGTAGGTTAGTAGGTATAACAAACATACTTAACTCTAAATATCCATATTCTTCTCTATTGCAATGCTACCTTCACATTTCATGTTTATTAGCCCTGTTATAAAAATCTCATGTGTGGCCAAAAAAGAATATCCACAACAACAAAACAGAGAGTAAACTATCCCTTAGCTGATTTTAGCCATGCTGGAGTGAGGCAAAGGTCTGATTTTAAACTCTTAGCTCCATCCATATGTTCAGAAATGTTGTTCAAAATACCACACACTGCATAAATACAAAATAACAAGTCTGTTGTTCTTTCTCCCCTGCTTTTAAATGTATTTTTCATGTCTTTGGAATTAAAAAGCAGAATGAACGGTATTTTCAAATTTTTCATCTCCCACCCAGTACCTACCTACGTTTTTTGTGAAGCTTTTTATCATGTGAGTGCTTTTTTTTTTTTTTCTTTAAATACACATTGTTATGTGAAAGTAATATAAATAGCAATATGCTTCGTTCAAATAGTTTTGGACAAAAAGAAACATTAAAATGGATTTTCATTTTGTGCATCTGATAACATGTTTTTCTGTCTCTGTAATATAGATATCTAACATTGATCCTTTACACTACTGGGTCAGTTTGGTGTTTCTAGCTTCTATTTATTTACTCTATTTATTGTAAGCTATAATGTTAAAAAAGTCCATGATCAAGCACTTTCATAAGATGTTTACAGCTGTTTGTAATTACTGAAATTGTGTTCAATTCCATTTCTACAAAGAGAAGTGACACTTGACATATATTCCTTTAAATACGGTATACTTAGGCTTCATAATGTTTGGACTTTGGACTCTGTATATAAAAGTTTATGTATGCGGGATTCTTTTGTAATTTGTGAATTTCACCATGAGATTTCAAAATATCTTTAAGATGCCAAATTTTAGGACACCCAAATATAAGAAGTATTATCCATAATATTTCCCATTAAGCAATTATTTTTATTTTCTATATAGCTACATTTAACCATGAGGAAAATAAAATTATTTTTATTCTTATAGTGAAAAATCCAAGACAGTTTTGTATTTTTTCATACACACAGCAGTTGTGTATGAAAACCAGAAATTGTTTAAATTAAAAATATATACATTGCAAGGACTCCTGTGTGACTCTCAATATATGAATAAGGCTTCTTAAAGAATGTTTTCAAAGATTTTAAAATCCTTTTGTTACTTACAATAGCCACTGGAATAAATTTTTTTCAGGGGTACGTTTAGAACCTTAAGCCTGTCAACTTCCTCTAGTCACAGTCATTCCTCAATACCAGCAGCCTGTACCATATTTCAGCTAATTTGGTGAAGTTGGAAAATCAATTCTGTTTTACAAATACTAATGCTGTGATCATTATCTTTGCTCTAAGGGCTTACATTTGAACACAACATAATTCAGATTAATAATGCATATTTAATAAATGCTAACATAAGTACCAAGGAAGCACTTTGGTTTCCAAATGAATCTCCACATACAGTTGTAATATCTAATCAATAATTAATTATAAGCTAGTTGACCCAGTAGACTCTTGCTACTTATACGTATTAAAAAAGAGGAATCTGGTAAGCTGATTGGAAAACTAGAAAATATAATGTATAATCACTTTTTCTGCTATCTCTTCACTTGAACACAAGATTAAAATTTATTTAGTGTTCAAGAGTTCTTGCAACCACAAGCATAAAATTAAAAAGAAGATAAATCCTAAACAGGGAAACAAGTATACCAACACACTGTAATGCGTGTTTGACCTGTGATCTAGTCATATCCAATCTTGGACTTGGTATGCTTTCAGTGGGCTTAGTTGTGAACCAGCCTTTATGCTTATCACAGTGTCTAAGGTATCATAAAGCATCTTACTATAGTTTGCAAAGCAAGTCATGTCCATTTGACTGACAATGAGAAGTACCACACTGTTCTCTTTTGCCTACACCAGGACTAACTGCTGCAATGAAGACCTTGAATCTTAAAATGTTCAATCTTTAAACATATAACCATAATTTCTTGCAAGGTCAGAGCTTATTTTTAGGCAGTTCACTATCATTAAAGGTAAATCTGGTTTTAATGTATGAGGACCGCTCCAAAAGCAATTGGCCCACAACATCAGTGATGGTACGTCAGTAGAAGTTGAACCTTCCCACTAATATTGTTACATTTCATTGCTGTATGGCAGATGGCAGCAGGGGGACAGTCTGACAAAATGTCTGACATGGATGTGCAAGTGAAGAAAATGTGTATCAGTGATATTCATTGATGCTTTCTTGGATTCTGGAGATAAAACAGTGGATGTCAGTACAGTGAGGCAGTGAGTGGTGCATTTCAGCAGTAGCAACAGCAAAAGGTTCGCCTCCACTGGCGCAGATTTTTATGAGCACAGCATGTAGGCTCTTGTTCATTGCTGGTGAAGATACATAGCTAATGGTGGTAACTGTTGAAAAATAGTGCTTAGTAGAACTAAGTGTGCTCTATCAAACAGTATTTTTGTGCTCTTTGGATCTGTGGTAGTTTCCATGGAAATAAATAGGAGGTATTACTTTCGGAGAGACCTACATAGCTAGCTGTCACTGACTCTTCTGCTAGCAGTTGTCTACTGCTGGATACACTCAAGGTTATTTGTGACCTTTGGGAACCTTGAAGAATACAAAAAACAACTTGTTCCAGCAAACAAGCACATGCTTGTTGAGACTGTTGAGTAGAATCGGATATGTTAGCAGTTCTAGCAAATGCTTTGAGTTTTATCCATGTTCTTTTGTAAAAATGCACAATAATGTCTCTAATATCTGTCTTATTTAACAGCAGTGTGTCCAATGAATTCCCAGTGATGATTTCTCCTAACTTTGGGTCCTAGTCTGTAGTGGTTTCCACTCAACAGGGAACCCCTCTTATTTTTCTGGGCTTGTCTGAAGTCAGCTTTTCAGAAATCCAAAGCACACCTTACCCCACTTTGATTTTCTGATTGCAGTGCATGACACTTCTTCAATTTGTAGGTAGCTTAGATCAGAGAACTGAGCTTTGAATAGGTTGCAGACATCTAGTCAAGATTAAATTAAAGCTAACTTCGTGAATTTCTTATGAGCATAGTTACAAAGTTCTGGTTGGACAAATAGGAACAGACATGGCTCATAGCATCCAAAAGATGGATGGAGTCAAGATTGTGGCTTTCTAACAGTTTGGAAAGAAGAAGACTGGATCTCACTTTCAAGTCTGAGTTCTGCTTTGTTTTATTGATGATAATGATGGATATTCAGAACAAATGGACTAGCAAACAAAAACAATAACAGCAACTTCACCTCAGAATACATCTCTGACAGTTGTATCCCTGATAGAATATAACATTATATTGTTCTGTGGTTTTTTTTGGTCTTGAACAAAGGTATCCAGAAACATTCATAGGCTTTTAATCTTGTTTTAGTAAACAGAATAAAGAAATACTTACTTGCTTTGGTAAGACACCAGTCAGTTAGTAGATATACCTTAGTATGTAGATCGTTCCTTTACCAGCTGTGTTTTAGCAGCTTTCTACTCATGTAGTACGAGAACAACTGTCAAAGGTTTTACCAATTCATTACATAAAGTATGCAGCAAAGTGATAGATATATGATTTAACAGTTTATTATTCTTCATTAAAAATGCAGAAGGATGTTAACAAGGTTTTGTTCTCAAAGCTATTACATGGAGAGAAAAGGAAGAGAGGCTAAAGTAAAAAACAAAGCTATGGATTGTTACAGGTTTGTGTACTGTTAAAGTCAGATGAAAAATCATGTTTATTTATTCCAAAGCCTCATTGTGCAGTAAAACAGAGTTAATGAGAGATCAAACCTAATGCTCAGAAATCTTAAATTTTGGCAAATTTCAGCTCATCTTCACTTGGAGCTGGATGAATTTGAGTTTGTCTGTTTCTCTGCAGCTTCCATGGAAGTCTACACAGCTTACTAATTAGTCATTCCAAAGTAGAAGACAAGTGTATTGTCCTCATTATCACTTGTTTCTGGCTCTATGTATCAACTTTACTCCATAAGTCTCCTGTTGTTTTGCTTCCTGCTTCCTAGATCCATCTTTTGTGTGTGTGTGTGTGTGTGAAAATGGGCACAGCGAACTAATAAGAAAATTGTTCACTTTTATTTTTCTTTTCTACTTATGAGTTGCATATGAATAATTAACGAGCATGTTGCATGCATGAAGTGTTATATGCTGTAATAAGACAGTGTTGTAGATGTTACAGTCTGCAAAAGAAGCAGCTCTTGGCCCCTTTGCACCAATTGGTTGCCCACTTGTGAAACTGTACAAATATTTTATTAACATTTGTTAGATAATTTCTAAAGCAGAATCCAATTCCATATATTTAGAACGGTGAACATGTATTCTCAACTGAAAGAGATATTAGAATGAGGTACCCATACTATTCTTCATCTAGAAAATGAAATAATTTCTAACAACTTAATAGAGAATTAAATTTGAGTATATTTTTTTGTGATGTGTGAATATAAATATTTTAATTGAAGATTGTACATGTGTAGGACAATCTCCATTTCCATGAGCGATCTGGTACTGGTATTTTTTTCCTATTACATTTTGGTGCAAAGTAAGAGCAAAATCTTGGGTTCTGACTGAAAGTACAATTGCAAGAAATTTTCTAGGGTTTTTTTTGTGTTATAAGGTTTACAGGTATTTCATCAAGAACCTGTCCAGACCTTGGAACCCCTTGGAAACACTGAATAATGAAACATTCAAGCTTTTGCTATAGCAATAAGAGTAGAAAAGAAACAACCAATCCTTTTAGAAGTATTCCTCACCATTTGTACAAAATACATTCTACAGGAAGAGTATTATATTCTGATCCCATATTTTTTTCTCTCTCCCAATAGACAAATTTCAGTCTCGTGCGAGAGACTATAAACCAGTTTTGAAAAGATCAGTAGAGAAAATGTTGCATAGCCTTTGGTTTTGTATTGTGCATTTGACAATAATCATATTTGTTGTGAGGACAGAAGGACAAAAGATATTTGGCAGGTAGGGTGGTGCAGAAGGACATGGTTGAGAAACCATTTTGCCTATTTAGCACAAGCAATTTTGTTATTTTCATATTTAGGAATACTCGCCTCTCTATTTCAGAATAATCACCGTTGCTAAGAATTAGTGGTAAACATAACTTTTCAAGGTTAAAAAAATGAGTTAACCTTTTCATGGTTGTGATACTTTATAAACAAATACTAAAGCTTGTTATCAAATTCTGAGATTAAAATAGCTCTCCTTGTTAGGAAACATGAGCCTTGATCTATCAGGGTATGTTTGCATGTTTTACTTCTACTCAGGTTAAAACAACAACAAAAGACACTTCCTTGAGCTTTTTATTGCTCTGCAAGTCTTCTTGTGCTGTGGTAAGACCTTTGTTAGGACTTTAGAGCCAAAAAGAAGCACAAGTGAGTCATATACACTGAATGTGCTGTTTATTGTTATTGCCTTTATCATTCCTTGTATCTCATTTAAATGAGACATGTATCTTTCACTAACTTTTTTTTTTATATATACAACAAATGCAAAGGAAAGAAACCTATACTTTTGCTCTCTGCATCTCTAATTTGAAAATATGAGATGTTCAGGAAATCATGTTAAGCTTGCAACAATCTATTGAAAATTAGCTCGTTTGTATGAGCTGAATTGAGCACCAAAATGTCAGGTGTGCTCCTTTTCCCAGCATCATTGCTAATCTATAGTTTTGGTAACTGAAGAGAAATGATGTATAATGAAAATGTCTACTGTGCTGTGTATCATTAGCTATTCCTTATTACAGTCAGCCATCTATTCATCCTTTCTGGATGTACTCATGAATAAGATGCATAACAAACTGATGTTCTGTTTTTTCCTCATTAAGAATCTGATATCTTGTTCAGCAACACTGAAGAGGAAACGATTTGCGTTTGGTTCTCAGTGCGCGTTTTATAACCCATAGAAAATTAAAAATAAACAGCAATATGCACAGTGATTTCATATACTTTCTTTCATTTAAATTAGAAGCATTTCCAAAAAGGATATCAGACAGAGCTTGTATGGTGTGAAGGCTTCTTTTATAAGTGACTCATAGAATATTTGATGAATCAACATCTATGAGATAGATATCTTCTGCACTTTAATTCTGCACTTTAGTTCTTCAGTGTGACACATTGCTTATTATGCTGGTTATCCTCAAATCTCTGTCCTTTAAATGTTCATTTTTAGTAGGCTCTCCAGTTCCACAGATCTATAATGCATAAACATATTTTCAGTACATTTAACGGAAAGTAGGAATGATCAGTAGCTAAGGAGGAGGCAAAAGATGTAGCTAACTTTGTATATGGTCATGGAGCTAATTCCTAAAATTTTAACTGTAGTTAACTTCTGGGGCTTTTCTCAATTGGTTTGGAGTACAAGCTCTTTAAAATAAAGTATTATTATAAACATTTTTATAATTATTATTTATTATTATTTTTTACAGTATCTAACTCCACGGGTGCCACAGATACTTTGTGATGCCGCTAACAAATAATAAACTTCTATAAATGTAGGCTTTAGATCACTAAGATTTGGCTGGCAATAAGCTGAAATTGAATGATTATTCAAATAAATCTCCAGCATTTGGAGATCATGAAAGGATCTGCTATTCACTTTTTTAGATGGAAATATGCTGTTAGGTGGGAAATTAAAATTCGTTTGCCCACTTAAGAATAATTTTATACTTGAAACAAGACCTGATAAAGGAAGTAGGGGGAAAAAAATCAAATGAAATGGAAATCATGTACTCTCTCTCTTTATGCCTTTCTGACTGACAACATTTGTTGTGTTGGGCAGAGGTGTGGCTACACATAATCACTGTGGACCAGTACAGGGCCAGATTCTCATTCACTCTGTAAAATCTGAACAAAACTTTTAGTTCATTCTTAACGTTTTCTATGTCCAATCTGAATGTGTTAGCGAACAGACCTAGTGAAAACTGTCAAGATAAATATAATATTTCTACCTTTGCTGGTAGTCCATCATCTGCCTCTAGTTTATATATACCCTGTAACGCATAGCTGACAAAACTATAAATTATTGTGAATAATCACAGTGCAGCTACATCCGTTTAGAATTACTTATTGAAACAGTCTCTTTGGACTTGGAGAGTGTTCCTCAGTTATAAAAAAAAATATGAAAAGATCTATTATCTCATTTTACACCTACAAACCTAAGTGATAAGTGTTTTTAAAAATAACTCCTTCGATCAGTGTTATATGTCCAGATGGAATTGTTTTCCTTTTCACACTGCCTGTGCCCATATCACTACTGCAGAATTCAATCCCTAAATTCTGTGCCTTGATGACTAACACAAGGACATGTTTTTTTAATAACTAGTTGAGAAGGATCAAAGAGCACACAGTAAGTTACATGGAATTGATATTGATCAACAAGGCTTTCTCAAAGCTCAACAGGACTTTCAGCTAGTACCACATATACCAGGTATCTGATGCACTTTGAGTATGTATGAGCGTGTGAGAAAACAAAACAATCAAATATACAAAGGAGGATTGTGGAGGGGGGAAGGAAATACAGAAGGAAAAGCAAATGGGTAAATCAAAGTGTGTTAACTCAAACCTGCAATGCAGCTGCCTGTTTTTCCGTTACTTTGTGCAGTGCTTTGAAGCACAGATGCTAGGCAAAGAAGGCTTGGCAATTTTGCAGCACATCCCTTAAGAAAACAGGATTGTGGCTATGAATATGTCTTGATTTTAACACCGAATATTGCCTTTCCAGATGCATATATTATCCTACACAGAATGAGGAGAAAATCTTTCTTCAATATCATTTCCTAATCTTTTCATATGAACCTTGGCCTGGCCTCATCCAGGTATGGGGATGAGGTGGGGTAATAAAGAGATAAAGAACTGGTCTCCTGTCATTTTAGAAGGTGGGAGCAAAAAAAATTGCTCTTCTTTCTAATAACTTGCTTGTAGATTTCACTTATTCAAAGATTAATCTCCTTGTTGAACAAGCAGGACTGACAGTTCTTTCAGTTAATACTCCTTGACTGATCATAGCTAGATTATTAACATTTCTTCATCTAATTTTGGCCAGACTCCCATCTAATCCCAGGATATGAGGGAAAGTCATATCTCCCTCACATTTTTTTTTAGATAATTTAGCTATGTACAACTATAGCTTGTCCATCTAAACTCAGCTTTTTTCTTTATATTTTTCTTTATATCTTCTTTGCTACATTTCAGTCCCGCTCCTATTCTTTCACATTTCTATAATCCTTAACTTTGTAATTGTCTTGGATGTGGTTTGAACTATTAGTATGGCTTTTCTCTCCCCAGAGGAGTCTAGATCTCTCTTTGTGACAATTTCAAATTTCATCATTAAAAGTAATACATTTATATGAAACATTATTGCATGTAAAATGTTAGCTACATGAGGAAAATACCAAACAGAATTTTTCATCAGAATGTCTTTCTCTGTAATAGCATTCTGTGCTGATCATCGTAGCCAGGTATCTTGAACTACTATAAACAATGCATTTTACAATTAGCAGGAGTAACAGCAAAGGAGTGTACCACCCTCATTTTTAACACATTTACTTATAATCGAAAGAAAAACAGAGGCTTCTCAGCATGCTGAGGACTTAATTTTAATAACTGATGTTTACTTAATGGTTGTAACTGCAGCTAAGAGATTGCAGCTAAGAGTTCATAACATGCTAGCATTCCCAGCTGTTATCATTCAAATAAGAAGGAAGACTGAGAAATTAACACTGAGAAAACTACTTAGCCACATGGTAGAGCACATAGGGTATAAACTTGACTGCAAAAGAGCACAACTGTGTATGGAATAGAAACATTTTCCCCAGTATGAAATATAGTTGTAAGGTTTTTTTTTATATTTTACTTAAAAGGTCCTCACAGTAGAATCTTTTGAAAGGAAACACATCCAACTGATAGTGTTTGTACCTATTTGTAATGTATGTCTATAATACTGCTCTTTTTTTTTTTTTGTTTTGTTTTGTTTTGTTTTTTTGAATTCTGAGCAGAACTGATTGATTGGTAGTTATTACCCTCATTTTGTCAACGCTAAAATTGACATGATTCTATTCAGATCTTCACAGAAATTACAGTACCAAATGGTATCATCAAATGTAATATTCTGTACAAGAATTACATTATGTTTATTATAGTTATTTAAAGGGATGAAAAAAATGATGTGAAGATCTTATTCAGGAAAACATTCATCAGATTGCTACCTTTTGTGCTCAGCTTGGCTTTTAAGTGTTTTGCTGTTCTTCCATCTATCTCCGAGTGCTTTTTATGAAAAAGCAAGTTTTGGTTACTTTATATATTAGATAGGCTAACAGAGGCACAAAATGATAAAAAAAATGATTCATTTCATCTCTGCAGGTCAGCTTCAAAATAAGGAGCACAACTAGGAACACATTATTTTTTACTTCCCTGTGTGCCACACACAGCATTATGGTATTCGCAATTCTCACTTGCAGGATTTAAAATAGACGCATTTTTTTTGTTGTTGTTTTTGTTGTGGGGTTTCTTTGTTTGTTTGTTTAGTATAGATATGGATACGTAACTCTCAGTAGCACTGTGGAGTACACAGACATGCCTGAGAATGCTGGGCTGTATTGATCTAAATGAATACTGAGACCACACAGCATTAGTCTCGAGATATTAATTCAGATATCTCTGAGTGATGGTGGCATTTGAAGCTTTCAGTGAGGGAAGGTTCTCTGCCAGCCACCAAGAAAAACAGATCTCATCTATCGTAGGTGAAGGCAAAGCATTTCTTTTTAAGGTACTTGTGTTTCACTCTTTTTGCCTCTGCAGATGGGTGTCCCTGGCTTGAGAATCATGGCTTCCTGGCGGGGCACCCAAGAGTCCATAAATAACTGTATTCATGGTGTAAGTAATATGAAATTCCATTTCAGATATCCAAATATATATATGTAATTAAAGAAAGATAATAATTAAAAAAAAAATGAAAATTTGTGCTTAGAATCAAGGAAGCTGACAGATTCCCACATTAGCAGCTGAAAGTGACCCACCCCCCAAGAAGCACACCAAGGATGGGCTTGGGGCAGGGCAGAGGGTGACAACTGTTTCTCTCCCCTAAACACTGGGGTTTCCGCACTGCTGCAATCCAGAGATTTCCTTGGAAGTGCCTGGTAGCACTCTGAATGGAATCATATCATAGAATAGCTTGAATTCGAAGATCATCTAGTTCCAACTCTCTGCTGTGGGCAGGGCTGCAACTCACCAGCTCAGGCTGCCCAGGGCCCCATCCAGCCTGACCTTGAACACCTCCAGGGATAGGGCACCCACAGCTTTTTTGGGCAGCCTGTTCCACTGCCTCACCTCCCTTTGAGTAAAATATTTCCTCCTAAAATCTAACCTAAATCTCCCTCTTTTAGTTTGAAACTGTTCCCTCATATCTGCCCCTGTAAAATGTCACTCCTTATCTTTCTTATAGGCCCCCTTCAAATAGTGAAAGGGTATAGTGATGTCTCCCCAGAGCCTTTTCTTCTCTAGACTGAGCAAGCACAGTTCCCTCAGCCTGTCTTTGTAATAGAGGTGCTCCAGTCGTCTGATCATCTTTGTGGTCCTCCTCTGGGCCCAATCCAACAGCTCTACATCATTCTTGTTCTTCTAGTGAAACATATCTAATAGAAATGCATCTAATTAAGGTACCTTCTGTTATGTTGAAATTGGATGAGTATAGCCTAAGAGTTGTTATGGAATGACTGACGCTTAAATTTCTGTTCCCTGCTTCAGGACTGTGTCTCTCTTTTTTTCTTTTCCTTTTGCATTTATCACTCAAATTTCTGTATGCTATAGCCTCAAGGTGATGGTGGATTAAAGGAAAAAAGTAAAAGGAAAAAAATCACGTTATTCATTATGAATTGTCCATGTTTCAAATAGTATGGGTATGTAGATGCAGTGAGAGTAATTTGCATTAATAGTTATAAACCAACTTTGATTTCTCATAACAATATAAATAATGAACAATAATGAACAAAATTTATTTTGTTTTAGACATTTCACTGGAGCTATAACTATAAAATGAAAATATAGTTTTTTACAGTCTCATTAGTTTGCTTTTTTCACAAAATAAAATATAAGCAATAGGTTTTTCTGTTTCAAAATAATCATTATTTTTCAGTATTTCATTTTCTGCAGTTCTCTCAAAGTGCTTGTGATAATATAGTTAATGCAGGTAATTTTATTCTGGTGGTGTATTATACATTAAGGTAGCTTTAAATATTGGGTATATTTTCTGAATTCCAGCCGAGTACAATTTCTCTTGACCTAACACTTCCTACTTTAAAATCTTCTTTCCAGTATTAAATTCTGACCTTTGGCTTCTGACATCGTCTTCTACAAAAATAGCATTTGCTATTTGCAAAGAAGTCTTTATTTTATTTTCACGGCTAATAATTTATTTTTCTAGTGGAAAAGCCTTAGTGGCTGCTCATTTTCATTTTTAATTAACATTGAACACAGATATCTTCTTCACTTCTACTCTATCATAAAGTGTTGTTCTCTTTCTGTCTTTAAGTTTCCATGACAGTTGTCTTCATATCGGTTATGTAGAAAAAGTAAGGGAGATCATAAACTGTTTTTATTCAGTACATACTAGTCCATGCTCTGCAATGAAATGTGTATGCCTCGTGTGATTCTGCTGAAGAAAATTAACTAGTCGTTCAGCTGGGACTAATTACAAGCTGCAGCAGCTGGAGAGAGAAAGATCAGGAGGCCAGATGGCTTGGAGAAGCGTAGGGGATTTTCTATTCGTTACAGGTTTGAAGTACTTCCTTAGTTATCTGGGAAAAAATATCAGAGGATGACAGAAAGAAAAAGTCCTTGGGAGAGAGAGCTTGTGAACAAGGTGGAAAGCATTCCTAGTGGTTTTGTTTTGTTTTTCTGAAGTATGAATGATTAAATTTGGGTGTTCTTCCTGGCTAGCTTTGAAAAGATGGGGTGGGAAAGTGTCTGAAAGTTGCAGAGGATTCTGATCCCTTTGCTCACCAAATATTTTGCTGCTGGGGAGGAGATTAACTGAAGATCTCCATCTGGGGCCATTGTTGGTGTGCTGAATATTTGTGTACCATTTTGTATTCTGGATATGGGAGAGTGTTGATTAGTGAAGATTGGGTTGAAAGAATCTCTCTGGTTATTAGTGTGTGAAACCCTTTATTGATGTCCACAGTAAACTCATTAAAATTAGGCTCTCAGTTCAGTGATTGCTTGTTTCATCTTTGCATTTAACTGGTGATTTTTTTGACATATTCCTTTTCCATTTAGTTGTGGCTTATATAAGCTTGTGTTCTGGTTATTGTGGATTATTTTGCTGAAATAGTGGTTATTCTTGAGTACAAGAACTGAGCGTAGCTACTTAGGATTTCATCAAAACAGTGTGTTGTAAATGGCAGACTATTCAGAAAGTAAGCATTACTAAACTTGGATACCTGCAACTTAGAAATGTTGGATTTACGTATCCCAGCTGCTTAGGATAGAGGATCTTTTTTATCATACTTGAGATATGAGTTTGAATAGATAAGATTAACTGAAAATCATTTTAGGAATTTGCTGACAGCTCATGCTTGTCAGACAAGCAATCTGTATCGTATGATATCCACTATTGCTAACAATACTCTATAATTTGAAAATCTTAAGTACCTCGATTTGTGGGTTTTGTTTTCTTTTTCCTTTTTCTTTTTCTTTCTATGTGTCTGACATTTCAAGAAATAGGGTGAAGGGATTTCAGAATTGAAGGAGTAATCGTAGAAAAGCTTACTTAAGAGGTTGAAAATGAATTGGAATATTTTTAGTTGGGCTCTGTTTTATTCTTACACCGGTAGGAAGTTAAATTTTGTGTTCTATTTTGGATCAATTTTACTACATAAACCTTCATGCAGCATTTAATCAAGGCTTGAGAGGATTGTGTATTTAGTTTTGCATAGTCAGTAAGGCTAGGTATAGTGGCAGAAGTGGAAAGATACATATGTTTATCTACACAGTCATTTAGCCAATGATCAATAAATGTCTGACGATAGATCAATACAGATGTAATCTCCAATCTGTGGACTTCGAAGAACAATCTCCTGAGCGTTCTTACCACAAAATCTATATTTGCTCCTGTCTTCATTCAAGCTGATTTATGCTCTGATGCTGTTTGCTTTCAAGGACCTCCATTTCTCTAAGTGCTGCCCAGTACGTAAGCAACAATCCATCAGCACGCTACTAATATCACAGAGGCTTATATTTAATTACAGATAAGAGGCTCAGTGGGACTAAAAACGAAGTAACCAATCACTAAGATTTGATATACTGAAATATAAAAAGAGATGGAAGCCATAAAGCACAAAGGAACTTTGTGAAACAAATAGGTGTTCTGATGTTGTGCTCAAAACATATGGAATGTGAGAATAAGTTATGTGATAAAGTAGACTTTCAGTCTTTTTTCTTTTTTTTTTCACATAATAAATACACTTTGTAAAGAAAAGAAGTCTATTGAGTAACCATCAAATACTCACGTGAACCAAATACTCTTGTGACTAGTTGGTGTAAATTTAGTGTCTTAATTATATGTACGTAGAGAATATGTATGGATTAGGTCTGTTTCTAAATAAAAATCTGCATTTTTATTTTGCTGTAATACCAAAAAAAAAATTGCTAATCTTCCCTAACGTAAGATTTTTTTCAGCATCCCTTTTTCCCGTACATTAAAAGTGATATAGTTTCACCATACCAGATATAGCACAACTTCTTAAATGTTCCTTACATTTGCTCGTATTTGCATATTTAAAAAAATTTTTTTTGCACAGACTTGGGAAAACTGCCAGCGTCTTTATTTAAACTGGTATGTGAAGAACCAGTGTATGGGCTGACATGGAGGGAAGGTGGTACACAATAAACATGCGCAACTTTAATGTTGCTTTAAATGTAGTTCTGATATAATAAATCCAAAAACTCCAGATAGACTGACTTTGTTAGGAAACTAACGTAGCAGAAATACAGCTTAACAGTATCTGTCCTATTTGAAAGTTAATTTTATCTGGGTCTAATATTAATCCATTAATTCTTCTAAGCTGATGAAAATATTTTTTAAGAAGGAAGCCTGTATTCTCCAGTAAATTCCTGACTAGTTTAGTCCCATCTCCTTGCACAATGAAGTTAAAGCAACAACAAAGTTAAACCAGTATAGGCAAGTAACTCGGGATTTAATGCCTGCTATTTATTTCCATGGAAACAACAACAGATACAAAGAGCACAATAACACTGTTTAATACAACAGATTCTCAGCTACAAAACATGAGTTTTCAACATAGTCACCATCTATAGCTGTGCATCTTCACCAGCAATGAACAAGAGCATGCGTGCTGCACTCATAAAAATCTGCACTGGCCTGCTGTTGCTACTACTGAAACACAGCACTCGCTGTGCTCACATCCACTGTTTGGTCTCCACAAACCAAGCATGTCAGTGGATGTCAGTGGGTGCAGTTTTTTTCCATAGGGAAGATTACACACCTTTCTTGCATGTATGTTTCCATGTCAGATTGCCCCTCTGCTACCAGATGTCACACGACAACAAAACGTAATGGAAAAAGAAAAAATGTAATGGAATATTAATAGGAAGGTTCAACCTCTACTGCCATAGCACCAAAATCCACCTCTGATGTCATGGACCAACATAATAAAGCAGGAGGCATTGCTTTTAGAGAAGCCCTTGTAGACACAAAAGATGATTAAAATAAGCATCTTAAACTATCGTAACCGAATCTTACGAAATGTGAAAAATTCTGTATTAGTTGGATGGAGATAGAAGAGTCAACCAATGGAAGAGGTAGGCAATAAAAACAAAGAGAGAAAGACTGCAGCCAAAATGAAGAAAAGAGAAAATGCCACATGATATGTTTAAGCATGTGATGTGGTAATATTATTTCAGCTTAATTATGCCTGTTGTAGTAGCTGGATAAATGGAAATAGTGGCTAATCACTGTCAGCTCTGTAGTTTGTTTTTATTGATGAAATCTGAAGTATTAATCTTTTGCTTCTGAAAAGATAACCTGAAGTTGAGACTCTTAATAAAGAATGAATCTGCATGCCTGTAAAAAGGGATTATTGCTAAATATCTGTGAAATATTGTTAGATATACTAATCTTCAGGGAAGGACCATTCTGTTAATTTGCTGGTCACTGGATTTGTAGCTGTTAAGGTTTTTCTGTCATTTTCTCCTTTTATTTTGCCCCAGGTTTGGCGTCCTCTAAGGACTTTCAGGTATATTTCCTGGATGTGAGTTTGCAAGTACAGCTATTTGTACACTGAAAAATCTGCCTTAAACTTTAGCTTTAAAAATATTTTATTATCTTCCGTAAGATGAATAGGAGCTTATGTAATAAATTCTTGAACGTGCAATCATTAAGTATAAATGTATAAGAAAAGGTTAAGTAGAATGAATTGTGATAAGATTAAGAGAGATGAATATAGGTTTGCTTTAATCTCTTAAGTCACCGTTTGACTTGGTGTGGTGTAACGTAGAGGTAGTGTATTTACAAATTTTACAGATCACTGTCTGTAATAAGATTTGCCTTCTTATAAAATAATGATGAGGTGGAGAAGGGGGAGAGAAATTAAAAATGAAGCTTCTTTAAAGTTTTCTATATCTTCCAGATTACGTATTGAAAGGTAAGCAGGGGTCAGCCAGATTTTGGATTGAGTACCGTGATTCACCAAATAGGAAGAATGAGTAAAAACTTTTTTGTACTACTGGTCTGCATTTGAATTAAAAACTCCTCTACGTTCCCTCAGTATCTGGCTGTGGAGATGCACCACTGTCAAGTTCGTCTGTGGGTTAAGCTCTTTTTAATGGCTGGATTTTCTGCTGAGATTTTCCAGGAGTGTCAAGTAAATTCAGTACTTCTCACTGAAACAAGTTTATTTTATTTCATAATCAGAAAGTCTGGCTTCTCTTACTAGCTGAAGTAAGAGAACATCCAAACATCTGCTGGATAGACCAGGTGCTGTATTTTAATTTATCCACCAAACGGTGGATAATGTAAGTTTCTCATCCTTTTGGTGTTTTGAATATTGAAGTTGTGAAGGTATCCATGCTTCTTCTGTGTGATGTTTCCACGTGTCAGATGGAATGCTTCTGCTGCAGACATCTGAAGGCGAAGAAGTGTCAGTAGGTGAAACATGCTATATGCACAAGCTCATCTGAATACCTGGGTCCCAGATAGTCTTAAAAAGAAAATTTAAATCACTCTTTGATATGTGGCAATGTGTCAGAATCCAGGGCTCGAATAATGATGGCCAAGAAAAGAAGTACACAAGATGAAGGATGATGAGAGGATGAGAAATAAAGTAGTTTATAGTACTTAGCTGGCAAAAAAGACACTACAAATCTCTTTAATCTTAGTTGTTAATTAGATTTCACATATTTTGCACATGTTAGACTCTAGAATGATCTGAGAGTATAGGATTATCACTCATGCTTTGTCAAGACTTACTGTGGAGTTTTGTAGAGAGAAGCCAGAATAATGAATTAGAAATGCTTAGGATTTAGAAGCATTGCTGAGTCCTATCTCTAAAGTTACTCAACCTCTTTATCACTGCAGTACAGGTGCTTCTATTTCTCTGTGTAAACCAAAATTCTTGTGTTTCTTGTGAGATATTCTGATATGATCCTGGTAGTTATACATACACTTGCTAATTTTACCCAGGATTTCAGGTTTCACTTAGGTACAAAATAGAAATATATGAATTGGTACTTGCAGCCAAATGTAACTAGCTGGAAAACCCGTAATATACAGGAAAATCAGAAAAACATTTTTAAAAGCTGACAGTGTCATGCAGATATGGACTAAAAGCGTGAAACACTTTTTATTAGAATGATGTTTTTAGTAAGAGTACTAATGTATCTGTCAAAAACCACCCCTGGAATGTTATTCTGTCAATGTATACAACCTTTGGTATTTCAGAATGTGCTGGAAATACTTACGGAAACCATTTGGTACGGTATCATGTAGCTTACAAAGATAATTTCTGTGATTTAGAAATAAACCTATGATTAAAAATACTGCTTCTAATCTGTAGCTGTTTCTGATTGTTCAGTAATTCCACTTTTCTAGAATTAGTGTATCATGAATGACTATATAAAAATGATAGGCAAGGTAAATTAACCATCTTGTTTGCTTTGAATCCAAAAGTTTAAATTACAGCAACTTTCACTACTGGTGGACATACAAAGAACAAAAGCAGTTATCTAACTATGCTATTACAGAAAGCAATAAAATCTTTATTTGCTGTACAAACAGTTCGATCTTGAATAATTTCTAAATGTTGTGCTTTAATATTGCTGACATATAAACAAATTAATTGAATTGTGACTAAAAAAAAATTCAGGGTATAGATCTGCTGTCCCCAACAAACATTAGCAAAAACCCTTTTCTTGCTTGACAGCCAAACAAATGCCTATTTTCTCATGTTGTCTGAGTGTTTAGATTTTGAGCTGTGGATACTGGGAGGAAGTTGTGAAAAAAAGAGATGATCTGATTAACAACAGAATGCATGGCTTGTGAATAATTATTTAAAATTGTCAATGTGTGTAACCAGTGTGTAGATGATATTCATAGAATCTGACAAGACATGACTTGTCAATATGAAAAATAACGTGACAGAAAGTAAGCACAAGAGATGCAAAGTGTCACTTTACAGTTATGAGTACAAATATGACGGTAAAACTCTCATCCAATTCTCATTATGTAGGTAATTACAAAATAAGGTATTTATATGATAGTTTAAGTAAAACTCATATGCCCGTCAGCACTCTGAGAACATTTTACTTCAAAGATAGAAAGGAATTTTGCTCTTGCTTATGATAATTAAGATAAAAAATCCTTGCCTGAAATGCTGTTAACTCTATTGTATATTTCCTTCTATTGTGTATTTTCTACTAGAGCTTGCTTTTTAGGATGATGATGTGATATAGTAACAGAGTAAATGATGATATCATATTGCTAATTAAATGTTCCGATAATCACATTATGTAATTATATAAACCTAATCAAACAAAGGGTTTATTATTTAGAAGAATTATATGTATATATGTATATATATATATATATACACATTTTTTTTCCCCTAGGTATTACTTTTTTTTTCAATGGGGACTTAATCTAGTCTGTATTAGAGGAGTTACTTTTAAATGACTTGCATGAATTTTTAGCTTATAGTGTATCAAACTGTATTTGATCCCAGATAAATGGAATGACAAATATTAGATTTACTATATAACAGAGCAAAAGGTAGAAGTTGACTTAATAACAAATAGATTCTCATTAGGATGCTGTATTTCTTTACTGGGAAATCTCTAAACTATTTGCATGTGCATGACCTATTTCAAAATTCCATCAGTATTGATGCTTGGTCAAGTTTCAGGGCAAGTTGCTTTCAGTCTAGGTTCAAGAATACCTCCAATTCCTAATTTATTACTGTATGGGGCTGCTGAATCACGGCCTGAACCTGTGATTAATCACCTGAGGCGAGCAATGAGTCAGCCACGGGAGCACAGGTGAAGGCAATTCACCTGTGCTGCAGGAAGGGGTGGAACCTGGCTCACCTCTCCTAGACCCATTTAAGAGCTGACTGCCAGTGGGGAAGGATCTCTCTGGAGATCCACTCCACTGGAGTCCATCTTGTGAGTCCAGGATAGGGTGAGTGACTTTCTTTCCTTACTCCAATATAACAATTACATTAGCCATGCTCCTGGATATCCCATACCATCTGTATATCCATTGATTATACAATTACTATAAATTTAAAAAGCTACTACTTAGGTCAAGGCTGTTGTAAGCAAGTTAATGAATTAGGCTTCAGAAACTTTAAGAAGTACAGGTGTGAATATGTTGTGTTAGTTGCTTCTGAGGCTAGCAGAAGGCGCTGTTATCTTGTTCTCTTATATACATGATGTACAGCTTTTGAGGATATCTAAGCAAGTACTCTTGGACACTTACGCAGGAAGTAAACATCAAGTAAGCTTCTGTTTAGCAACTGAGAACATCCCTGTCCGTCATACTGCGAGGCCTGCCATCAATGTAGGTAACTGAAACACCAAAACTCTGTCAAGTATAAAATGCAGTGTGAAATCAGGTGAAGCAAATGGAGGAAATAGTAATTCTACGTTCAGACTTCTTCATGTTAACCGATATCCTGCTAGTACCAAGGTAACTCTTGTTACCTTGCCGCTTTCCAAGCTTTTATAATTATCCTCAAGTGCTGGTGACTATTATCTAGCATCTCTGTTCACTTACCAGAAAATCTGAAATACTGATGAGTTGCTCTCAATTAAAGCCTTAGGAAGCTTTTGTTCGGAGAGGAACAAACTTATAAAGCTCTAATAGTTTAAGTACTGTAGAAGATATATTCTATAAAGAAGTAGCCCTTCCTGAATTGTAGTGGTTTCACATCATGGGCAAATGAAAGATGTACTGTTATTCCCTTATGTTTGGGACCATCCTATGGTTTCTGATCTTGGATGGATATAAGGAGGGGAACACAAGCCAGCAGTCACCCGTGTCTCAGCTCTTTCTTAAGACAGCCGAGACAAGGAAATGAGGAAGGAGGAGATGCATTCCCTGAGATAGCTTAATTCCCAGCATTTACAGCTGGAGAACAATGTGTAGGGTGTTTGTATTCCCCTCTACTTAAACTGCATAGGCAGTAATGTATTCTAACTAAATGGAAATTCCACTTCTCCCATCTGAAAATTCCCCATTCCTTTGAGATCTGAGATAAAATATTAGAAGGATTGCTAAAGGTAGGCTGCCCTCAATACAGGAAGAGGTATCTCTGTATTAAGGCTGATGCAAATAAACAAGACAGGGAAAGAATGCTGTTTCTGTGTGCACCTATTCTGTCAAAGGCTTCCACCCCTAAGACTGTCAAATTGGATCGTTCTTATTGACTTTTTTAATGTTGTCTATAATAAATAAATAAGTTGACAGATAACAGGAGATATACTGTGCCTGCAACTAACCAAACTTCAGTATTACAGTTTGTTTAAATCCAGTGTACTTCAAAGAGCATAAGAAAACATTTCCATTTTTATTCTTTTTATTTTGAGGAAACAGGTGGGAGGTTAAATATTCTATTTTTTCAGTACTTAGGGGAAAGAAAAAAAAAGATTGCCACTTTTCTAATACAATAAAGCACTAGAATTATATAGAATAATAGACATGCAAAAGAAGTTATTCTTTCCCTTTTATTGTATTAGGAGATCTAGACAGAAAGTGATGCTATGACCTAATATGTCCCAAACATCTGAAATCTAAAAAAAGCTGTTGTGACCATTCTGGGAGGCTCTGTAGCTCCCAAAAGTTAGGATTATTGTTTCCATTTGATTTTGGTGGATGTTACCTAGATAGGCAAGGGAGCCCTAGGAATGTAACATGTAGGAAGAGCTCTCCTGGTGATTTTTCAGTTTGAGGTGAGCATGTATAGTTCGTGGTATCACTGTGCTTTTCGTCAAAGCAGAGCACAATGCTTCCAGTTTTTCTCTGCTCTTGAGTTGAAGGAACTTTCAAACCAGTCATCCTTGTCATAGTAGAATGGTTTCTTGTTACTCTGTCAACTGATAAAAGGTCTCACGCGTGTAAAGTGAGAATTGTTGGCCATCCTGTAGGTTTGAGCTTGGCAAAATTATTGAAGTGTTCGAGCATTCTTCATTGTAGTAGATAGTTTCCAAAATGGACTAGGAAAAAACCCAGCATAAATACAAGAAAAAATTAACCAGCGTACGCAGGAAGTTATTAAACCATTTGATTCAGAAGGCCAAGAATGAACACAGGAATGAAGGACTAAATATGCCTGTCACAAAGGGAAAAATGCTTTCTCAGCAAGTTTCATTACGCAGACCTCCCTAATTAAATGATTAAACACTGTCCAGGGTGTGGACAATTTCTTATTTTTCATTTTTTTAGAAGTTATTCACAACCTTAGTTTATCCATTGATTTTAATGAATTATATTCACTTAAATGTCAATCTTAATGACATACCAAGGCTTTGTGGAAAATATTTCAATTAATAAACAAGTAAGTTGCTCACACAAAAATATATATTTTTTTAAGTTGTTTTAATAGACTCTTTCTTAAGCATTAATCATAATATCTTTGTAGGTGTAGTTTATTAACTTGTTTGAGCAACATTACATGAAAGAAATCAGAGAATCAAGCAGCACTTGTTTTCCTAATGATTTCTCTTCAGAGTAGTGTGCTTTTTGTAGAAGAAAGAGCACGTTTCCTCCTCAGGATGAGTATTTTCTGCTCTTGCATCAGTACCGTGTTCCCTCACAGCTGTTCCTGCCTCCCTGTGGGGAACACAATAAGCTGCAATTAAATGCAGGTGCTTGGAAGCAGGAGTGCCCTTGCTCTGTTCAACAATCTGAAGCAACAAACAAAAGAACCAGAGAGACAGGAATCCACCTTCTGTTTAATGGGGCATGAACACTTTTTCTTGGCACCAAGACAAGTGTCTACCTTTTGTTAGAAGTACGTTCCTCTTTTTCCCTAGGTGGCAACACAGAGGCTTACCTCTTGTTTATTAGTTCACTGCTAGGGGAGAGAGAATCCAAACAAAACCATATGCTGTGACAGGAAAACAGCAGTCACTAGGCACAGAAAGAAGAGCTCTTGCCTTTGTAGAGTAATACAGTTTATTTCTGTTTCTAGATTTGTGGAGGAGAGAGGGAAAAATATTCCTTTTCCCTCCTTGTCCCTTTCCTCTCTGTGTTGTGTAGTCAAGGGGTGGTAATAAGCAGACATATCTTTAACTAGAATGCAGATTGCGTTTTTCTAGAGTAAGAATTTTTGTTGTGGAGTTACTTGGATACCAAAAAAACAGCAGAAAAGATGCCAGGGGCCTAACTTGATTAGATATTCCTGTGTTTAAGTTGCTGCTCCTGAAAGTGGTAGGAGTCCTATTCTCAGCAGGTGAGCCCTGCTGTTTGGAACGAGGTGGAGAAAGTACTCGCATACAGCTCAGGGGAGATGAATTGCTCTTCCAAACTCCTGATCTCTTTCAGAAATGCTCTAGTGAGGTCTTCTTAACTTTGCCACAGAGATTGTGTCTTTCCCTGACTATTGCATTTGTACTCTGCAGGTCCCAGCTCACCGTTTATTCTCTGATCTGTTGGATGTGGAGCAGTAGCATCTCAAAATGACAGTCACATCATGTTGGATAAAAGAAAGAAACCAGAGAAGTCACAATTCACTTTGGGTATGAACATTCTTGATCTACTTTCTCTTCAGGAAACCTAACTTCTCAGCCAAAATGCTGATCAGTTTTCCTGTGATCATCAGACAAATGCCTCTGTAATGTTCCCCTTGACTCCCCTCACTGCTTCATGTGCAGCACTGCCAGCAGTGTCCCACATCTGGATGAGGCATGTGCCTATGGCAATTGCCCAGCCAAAAATGTATTTTCTGCTTTGGAGTGCATGTTTTTTTCTAAAGGAGAACCCTGAGCAAGGGATATTATTTCTTCTTTTGAAGGGCCTGAGCCATGAAATGTTGTCTTGTACAATTAATGAATATACAGATGGTATAGTATATCCAGAAGCTTGGCTGATGTTATTGTTATATTGGAGTAGGAAAAGAAAGATGCTCACCCTTCCTGGGCTTGCAAAATAGACTCCAGTGAAGTGGATCTCCAGAAGAGATCCTTCCCCACTGGCAGTCAGTTCTTAAATGGGTCTAGGAGAGATGCAGCCAGGCTCCACCCCTTCCTGCAGCACAAGTGAATTGCCTTCACCTGTGCTCCCGTGGCTGACTCATTGCTCTCCTCAGGTGATTAATCAGAGGTTCAGGCTGTGATTCAGCAGCCCCATACACTTCTTGATCCCCTTAGACTTCTTCAAGCTTAATTGAAGTATATCAACATTTATGGGGGAACAACTGTGGGTATATTTACACTTTCAAATAATTATGTATGCCACATTTGTTCTAAAAATATTAACAGTTAAAAAGAGAATGCTTGTGTTGGGCAGTTTTCTGCAAGGGGAGGGCTTTTCCTTCATGAAGTGTTATAAATGTACTCTTCTTTGTGAGATGGTATATAGTACTGTGAAGCTAGTAAAACACTGTGGAAGCCAATATCACCTTTGCTTGCAACTGCAAGATTATCTGTAATGAGCGGTCCTTATGCTGGTTTTTAGGATAGATTTGCAAAGTAGGTTATGAGCTATACCACAGTTTCAAAGACAACAGTTCTTTTGAGTAACTTAACAGATTTACCTAGCTGATTTACTGTGGGTTTTAAAGCAAGCTATGAGGCAAAATTTTATTTCCTGAAAAGTGAGAATCGAGCTTTCAAGGTGTTTTCAGATGGATATTTTTTTAGCTTTGAAGAGTTCAGGTTTTGGGGATGCTCTCATTTTTGGAACATTTTGTACAAATATAATGAGAAATAAATTATGTTTCCAGGCAGCAGACAGCTTGACAGATAACAGGTTCTCCTAAGGGTCAGTGAATCCCTTTGCATAGCTTTCCTAATTAGGAAGAAAACTAAAACCTATCTTTAAAAAGAATGAGTGTAGGAAATAGAAGGGCAGATGTGTGAACAAGGAGGAAGGGGGATAAGGAAATAAACTGAGAAAGCTGTGTCTGTCCAGGTAATTGTATTCCCCATGGATTGCTCAGTGCTGGCTAGTATTATAATGATTTTGTTTCGGAGAAGGAGGAGTGGGATTTCATCTCTTCTGCTACACATCTGGTCAAAATTTGCCCTCTTCTACTCAAACAAGTAGCCAAAAAGCAGGTTTCAGGCAGTTTTGAATCCTGTGACTTTAAGAAGAATAAATCTCATAATGGTTTCTACGTACTTTATATGACAAACAGACTTATATATCTGTGAATGTTGGCAGTCATAGTGGCTCAATATTCTTTTTTTCTTCCCTCTTCTTTTACAGGAGGTCTTCTCCTCAGGGTATGTGAAGTGGGGTTGTTTTTTAACAAGCTAATTAAATAGCAGTAGTTTCCTGTAATGGAGATTATCTAATTGGATAGCTGTTTAATGGCTTGCTTTGAAATTTAAACTAACTCATACCTGTAACTGTACATAGAGTGGAAATAAGCATTGCCCATAATGAGCCTTTCCTCTCTCCCCCTCCCCTTCCCTCTGTTATATGTAGCTGCAGGTAAAGTGTGCTGTGAGAACAAATATAAAAGACAGTATTAGCCTGTCAATTTGGAAGTAAAATACCGTAAGAATTGCTAGTTTTGTATAAATCAGCGCGCTAGTATTCTCCTACTGAATGCATCTTCAGGTTTTTGTTGTCCTTTTCCCCGCATCCACTCTAAATATGGAAGAGGAAGAAGATAACTACTGCTGGGGAGGAGGGGTTTTAACAATTTATGCTGGTTTTTTCATAATGGTTTTGAGGCTAAAACATGTTTGTGATATTCAAAGAGAATATTTCAGAAAGTGAATGCAATGGTATGATGAAATAGAGTCCTTCAGGTGGCTCTGAGGTATGAAGAATTGATTGACTCTATGGCCCTAGCCTTCAGAGGTCAAAGTTATAAGCCAAGATAGCATAACTCTTGTTCAAGACTGTGGCAGAAAGTGGAAAAGACAAGAGCAGCTGAATTAAATCTGGAGATCATGTTCAGGGTTATGAAGCATTCACTGAGTGCTAGGACCTTTATCATTAACGTTTCCAGGAGGTCACAGGTCTCCTGTGACCAGGGAACTCTCTCCCTTAGAGCACTGTGAAAAAGAAATCTGTGATCTGTCTGCTTTTTTTTCCTCTCTTTCCTTTTGATATGCTGTAACTAATTTTAATAGTGTGCATTGGAGGATGTGTTCCATATCCTATACATTTTTTTGCTTTTTTTCTTCTCCTCACGTTTTATGAAAAAGTTTTGCTTAACTGCAGCTGCAGCATTTCCTTATTTTTTTTTATAGAAATTAGGATGAAGGGGGTTAAAGTCAGGCTATCAACAAAAACCTCTTTTCTTTGGGTGCAGACAGATGTCTGGACATTGAAGCAGTCCAGCAGCTGCAGATGTAGATTAAGTAGTTTCTGTTGTGCCAGAAAGAGGAAAATGAAAACAAGTTGGTTTGTCAGAGAAGCTAAAGACCCAGTGATAACTTAAACAGGTCTTCTCAATGCCATCTTCTTTCATGCAAAATAAGGGAATTAGTTTTCTTATCATCTATGGCATAATCACACTAAAGGTTTTCATTTTTTCCTGTGCACCATTATATATCACAAAGCTGGTTACAACATCTACTCACTTGGATACAACTGTATTTAAGAATATGTCCTAACTTTTTATTGAAGCTTAAATCCTTTGTTCTTGGAAACATGCATGTGGCAGTAGTTTAGTTTTGGAGATTTACTATGAATCTGTAATAAGCAGGAAGCAAGCACAAAAAAAAAAAGTATATCTCCAGTTGGTACTGTTAATATCTTGTGCTTTTATTATAATTTTCTTAAAAGACCCATGACAGTGTTCCCTCTTCAACGTGTTCACTTGTTAAGATGAAGGATGATGCCAAAGTACTGAATTAAATATGTTCTACTTCTCTTCCTCCCTCCCTTCCTCTTCAGTCAATTTTTTCTCTTACATTTTTAGTAAAATTGCCTTCATATCATGCATGCAAGGTGTCAGATCCTTTTACGTGTTGAATGATAATACAATTACTTTAAAAGTACAGATAGAAATGTATGAGAATTACGATCAGTATTGTGATTTAACTCGTGTAAAATCAGATGTTTTCCAAAAGATTAAAAGAGACATTACAAAAAAAAAAAGTAAGCAATGTAAATGTGGTGGAAATTGAAACTCTCTGGATCTCTCCAAGATGATTTTGCAGTTTTTAACTGAAGTATGAAACAGGTCAAATTCTTCCCAAGTGTTTCTCCTTAAATATTGATTTATGCTAGAAATAAATGTGACACGAAGTGTCTCACCACTGATGTGTAATCAGTGGAACTCCTTCCAAAACCATACTGCACAATGTACTGCTGTTGCCTTGAGGTTGGTGATTAAACCCTCAGTTCCTTTTCCCTGTTGAATTCTGGACTGCCATGAGATTTCCTATTCAGTGCTTTAGTTGTGTAAGAAAGAGGTGTGAAAAGAATGGATTGTTATTACACTGGACACACAGGTCGTGCAAGGCTGTGGTTAGGACTCTGTATACTGTTTGTGCTTCTTAGATGTTTGATTTCTAAAAAACAGAACCCTTGGATGTTATCATGCCAGCATGTCCTAGTTGGACGCGGACAGAAGATCCAGTCAAATGTGCTTTTAAAAACTCAGGGTCGCAGTTGTAACTTGGACTGCTTTGAATCCCCTGGTTTTTGTTTTTTTTAATGGTGACTGAGGCAAAACTTTTTTGCAGCCTGTTTTCTTTTTGCAAAATGCCTGAAAGCTGAGAACTTCTTAAGAAATGCATAAATAACAGGATAGAATATGGCAGAAATCCAGGTATTTAGATACAGTTGTTTTAGTAGTTTGGTTGTTTTTTGTTTTAGTTTTCCACACAGTGGAAATAGATATTGAATAATAAGAGGCTATGATTGTATAGCAAAAAGAAAGGCTTCAAAACAGAAGAATTCCTAAGTAGAATGAATGTCTTTATCTAGAACACAATTGAAGTTGTGTCCCTTAAAATGCTGATACTTTGAAATTTTCCTTCAGCAGTCTTTGTCCTTTTTTTTTTTCCTTTCTTCTACTTATGTCATGTACTACAATATGAGATATTCAGTTGTGCCTTAAATGTCAAATGTTAAATGTGATGATTATTATAACCCCGTCTTGATTTGACATGGTGTATTATTCTAACTGGCTTTTGGTCTTAATCTTCTAGCTTTTTAAAATGAAAAGTTTTTGTAGTTCTGCAGACTAACAAATGTGCAGTAAAAATGCAGAGATCCCAGCCCTCTTGTACAAAAAAGGATACAAACATTTCCACTGAAATTAGGTTCAACAGGCCTTGGTAAAAGGTCTGCTGATATCTAGAATGTTTACAAGAAAGGAAAACCTTATTAGATAACTTATTAATACTTTGTAGCCCTCTATGCAATCCTCATAAATGCAACGTGAATTTGGTACAATGATAACAGTGATAGAAAAGTAACATGAGAAGGAACTGTTTGAGATATGTAAGGCCAATAGCTGAATCAGTAATTTGCTATAGGTTATTATATATGTTGTCTAATGATAAATCAAAATTCAGATAAAGGTTTTTCATTAGAAGATCTAAACTTACAGAGCTACTCAGTAGCAGCCAAACTACATGGATTAATTTTCTCAATTTGCCAAATACTGTCTGTTATACTGTTTTGTAATGGTGACATCATTTTTATTCCCAGGATGATGTGAGAAATTTCCTTCAGGCATAGGAATATTTTGCTGTATATTTAGTTTTAATGAGTTTGTTACTCATTGAAAAGTGACAGCGTAGCAGTCACCTAAGCTCCCTACTTTTTAAGAAGTGTATTTTCTTTAACTCAGCACTGTGGACAGGGTAGATGTCACTGTTTTAAGCTGCTGTGTTTCACAAGTGGTTTCATACTTGTTTCACAAGTGGTTATACATTGTAAAAGGAAAGTACAAAAACTGCCTCCTCAGAAAACTGTATTTCTACAGATATTTTGCATTAACAGCTCAGTCAACCAGTCTAAAAAAGAAATCCAAATCTCTCTCTTCATCACTTCCAAACAATGCATGTCTTAATCTAGAAAGGCTTTGTGTTGTTGAATAAGTGATCTTACACTTTGACTAAAAATCATTGCAGTTGTACTGCTCTCATCTTTTCTATGAGTTATTCAGTTATATCTGACTTTATCTTGATGATTTCTCTTGATCAACACTCTTCACAAGTCAATTCCATTTTTCTCCCAAGAAGTTATTAACTAATTAATATTATTTCCAAGACTGAGCAACGTTGATCCAGTCGAGTGATAATCACTGTTATTTTTCTTTGGTTAATTCTTTTCACAGAATTATTGCAGCCTGTCTTTTGTGGCTGAACTTATGATTTTTGTTCTAGTTTTGTTCTAGTGCTGTATTGAATGTTCAGTAACTTATTTGAACTTATTGTCAATTTATATTGTTTATAAAACAATTATTGCATTAGTCTGGAACAATCAACCTTGAATAAAATTCAATACAAGTTTATTGTACTTCCATTAACTTAGGTTCTGATCTTTCGTAAATAAGTTTTTAGGGATGGGGCTTTGGTTGACTGAGATTGGACTGACTGTCATAAAGTTGCTTTGACCTGTGTTATTATTTTCTTCTTCTCTAAAAAGAGGTACAATATATCAAACTTCCCCATTGTTGTGTTATTTTTATGCTTTTAATATTACTATATGTTCCTGAAGTTCCAAACTTTTAAAAAGTCTTGGGACAAATTATCTGATGCTATCTTTCAATAGATTCACTCCTTTATCTCTCTCTCTCTCTCTCTCTCTCTCTCTCTCTCTCTCTCTCTCTCTCTCTCTCTCTCTCTCTCTCTCTCTCTCTCTCTCTCTCTCTCTCTCTCCCCTTTGAGCATGTTTAGTTTGGGGATTTTATTCTTATCTTAGGATGTAAGTTTACTGGCCATCTTGCTCTATTTTATATACAGCCTAGTATTTACTTGATGTTGGAGCCATACCTAACATTATCTTTAAACTCTGTGCCATTCTCAGTGAATGCTACTACTAGAAAGGGTAGTAGTAGATGCACACTTTCAGTATTATTTTTACTTTGGTCAAATTTTGTGATCTGCAGAGAAAATGATTTGTGAAGGGCAGGGTGTGAGAAACTACTTTTGGGCTGTGTGTAACAGACCTATTGTCATCACTGTGCTTACTAGTTGTTCCTTATTTTTAAAGAAAACGCCACGTTCATTAGTTTGCTTATAATAAAGAATCATTCAAGTGATAGTAATATATCTGAGAATAACTTGTCAATGTATGAAAACTGCATGCAAGGGGAACTTTAAAAAGTTATATCTAAAGTCATCAGTAATGACCTAAATATGCATTTAAGCAGTGATTGAATGATTTGGAGGATATATTTCCATGGTAATCTCTTCTATTAATGGTAAAGAAAAGAAAAGGAAGTGTGTTCATGCTCTCAGTGCTTTGCCCTATTTCTTAACAAGCCAGAAGAAACAGGCAAAACTGATGCAGTGTTACAATTCTTTTTGCCAGTTCAAATTACTTTGGGCTCCCTTAACACTAAACAGAGCTGTTTTTAAATCTTCTGTTTCCTGAGCAGACTGGGAATCCTGATGGCCTTAGAGGAGCAATATCATCTTCTGGTTGACAGATCTTGATCTGAAGCCAGATATCCCATGACTCTCACTTTTCTGCTATTAAGTTCTCATAGTTACTACCACCAGTCTACTTACTTTCCCTTAAAATCCAGCCAGCTGTCTGTCAGTCTTAAATTTTAATAGATATATATCTTTCTAGTATTTGGTACATATTACATATCCGTCTTTCCAAAAAGCTGCCAAAAGTTCAGATTTTGTGAGTGCTGAATTAAACAAATAATATCAGTGTAAATGTATTCAAACATAACTCACTTTTTTATTTAGGTTGCTGCTTGCTGTCACTGGAAAAGGAATAAAATTTAACACAGAATAACACTGCTTCAATTAAGATATTGTTCAAATATTAATAACGTAGTTAAATGTGTTGTGTATACAATTTTTTTGAACATTTGGCATGTAATTCAAATTTATTGAGATTGTAAGGAATCTGGGAATCATAAAATAAGAATGAGCATTTTACAAGAATATTTTAGTGTTTTGTTTTTAACTGCATTTGAAAAAAAAACTTCAGTTCGATTATCATGTCTTAAAATAATATTCTCTACATCTCAAGAGACATATACTTTGATAAGTGACCCATAGGTAAACAAGTTATTTGAAAAAATATGTCCCAATGGATGTCCAGAGAATGCTTATCTTGCTGATTTAACAGGAGAATTTGGTTTTCTGGGATGAAAATCAAATAACCTTGTGCAGGATCACATAATTGAGCTATGAGGTTATAACTAGCAGTATAACTGTCATACTGGTCAGTATATAGGTGTTGCTTTCTTATCACTCAAGGGCAATGTATCTGTTGCTCATGTTTAATTTGAAAGCTCCTTACTGGAAAATATGTTGCACAAGATTCTGTTGATGACTCTAACCTTGTCAGAGCACAACAACTTGATTGGTGGAGTAAATAGCCCAGTGTGGAACAGGCTGGCATCTACTGCTACTATCTAATTATTTAATGGTTAACGTAGTCCACAAAAATACCTCTTCTAATCCTGTACAGGCTCACCTGTCTTTGTTGTCCAGAATGAAATCTGAGGCAGAATTAAATTTTCCCAAGGAAACAGATTCGAGATAGCGATGATTGTCAGGAGAACAGAAGTCCTATTGGAGTAAAAGAAGCAGCATAGAATAGTGGGGTTTGTATGTCAAAACAGGAGTGCTGGTATAGATGTAGGCAGCTGGTAATGGGGACATTTTTCTTCATGTGCTGGGAAGGACCCAGACTCTTGTGACGTTGACTGAGTCTGCACCTCAATTCTGCTCTTCTTGAAGAGGAAAACAGGGCAAATTCCCTTATTTAGAATTTTGGACATTGTGAACATAACATTGGTTAACCAATTGGTATTTCTTACTTGATGAGTTAGGGTTTTACGTGGTCTCTTCAAGATGAAATGATTATGTATTATGCATGCTGAAAATCATTATGTAATATGCTTCCCATCTCAAGCAGTGAAGATGGGATCCATTTATAAGCACAGAAAACTGAATCTGTTACTGTGTAGGAAGAAACAGCCTATTCAGCACAGCTCCACAGTAACTTTTACTAGTGTGAGTAATGCAGGTGTTTCTTTTGTACAGGTTACGGCAGCTACTTGGGCTTTTATTGCATGTCTGAGCAAATTTTGTACAATGGGTGCAAAAGTGTTGATATCATTTCTAAATAGATTGGCAGTGTTGCTGTTTTTTTCTTTTTATTGTTTCTTTTTCTCCATTCCTCCCTATGCAACTTTTTGTTTTTTTATTTTCAGTCTTTCTATTTTCCAAAACTCAGTCATGGCTCAACTGTAGGGATGGTAGAGCTCTTCTAATTGAAGAAAGGAATCTGAATGAACACACTGAGCTTACTGCAGGACCAGACATGAGTCTGTGTTTGTGGGAGTGAGGTAGCTAGATCTGGGGATAATTTCAGACAAATACCAGAAATCAGTCCAGCATAAATGAGTCTTATAAATCTGCTGGGTGGGAGGTAGGTAGAGTTTTTACCCGTATTTGGGAAAAGCTTAAAACATAGTCTTCTCCTCCCCTTCCCAGTGGATCTCTTGTTGAGAGATAGGACATTATGATTTGACCCACCTGTATCTTGCCAGGGAGTATGTCTTTATGCACAAAATAATAGCAACATTCAGACTTTTTCTTTCCTAATTGAATTTGTTTCTTGCTATCATTTATCTCGTGTTTCTGAACTTCCCATCACCCTTTCACCTGGCATCACAGCCAGTCTCCTGGGAAAAGATATTAAATCGGTTAATATTGAAAGGCTGCCCTTGTTGCTGATGTGATCTTATCAGTCAGTATTGACTGATTGCTTAGAAAGCAAAATTACGGGCAGTGTATACACAGTTAACATGCTTCTATGTGACAAACGTTGCTGGTATATGTAGGCTATATTCAGAATAGGTGATTCAGAAAACTGCACAGCAGCATTTTACTCAAGCAGATTAGTCCTTTGAGTACCTCTGTGACATGGACTGACACTTTTGCTCTTGACAACTCATGAAAATATAATCATAATAAGCTAATTTATTGTGAAGAAATCTTGTTGTGTTTTTCCTCTTAAGCCTCTTACAGTTTTGGATTTTTTTTTCTTTTATATTTTAGAGGATAGCAAAATTATTCCTCTGCAAAAAAGGAGGAAAAGCTCTAGGTTGCTCTGTCAGTAGGTGATGCATATTGTTTTGGAAGATATTATTTTTAGTGCATTCAGCAAAGGGTAAGCACTGTAACAAGTGTAACATCTTTTGAAGCCAGCATTAACAAATTCTGTAAAAATAAGCTTGCCATCTTTAATGCTGAGTAAACTTTACTTTCAAGATAGAGTGTAGATGAAGTTATAGGGTGAAACCATTACTAATTGTAGTTATTCCAAGTGTTTACGTCAGAAGGGTCTACATGTAAAGAAGGAAGAGTTGTGCTTCAATAGTCTTAACCTATACTTTTTTATTAAGCAAAAATAACATATTACTTAGTATTCTGTTGTTAGTGACTGAAAATGTTAACTGATGTTTAAGAATGGAGTGTGCTGGGGGGTTGTGTAGAAGTTTTCTTGTCCCTTCTCTCACAGTCAGATTTTCAAGCAACGCAGTCTCTGTTGGTAAAATGGAGAGTTCTGGAGAATGTGTATCCCAATGTGATATATCAAAAGCCCTCATGCTGTTCTCTGATCTTGACTTCACAAGACAGCTGGGAAAGCACTTTTTTGCACTTTAGTTTTACCCAGTCAGAAAGTATTTGCCAGTATGGCAGCACAGTACTGGAAAAGGACCTTATTAATTCAGGCATCTAGTTTAAAGAGAGGCAGACTCAAATATGTATGTGATATAATGACCACTCATGCTGTTCCTGAAGTGTTACCCTTGAGCAACAAAAATTAAAATTCATCAATGTGGAAGAAAGTGTGTCACAATGGATATCACATGTCTGACTGTGGAAGGATAGTGAGACCAGTTCGGAGAAGTCTTCTATTTCATTATTTTTCTGCTTTCATAATTCTCTTACATCTTTAAAGAGGGCTCATGAATGAATTCAGAAATAAGTTTTAAGACAGACAGACTGTCATTCTCCCTCCACTTCAATCTCAAAAACCACAAGCCATCTGAGAGCTGAACTGCTTTTTACTTCAAGAGGGAGAAATTGATAAGATTTAGATCAACCAGAAGAGTAAGAAAAGCAGCTAGGGGGTGAAAACACCTGAATTCTCAAAGGGCCACTTACTGCCAGCGTGAATCCAAGAAATTTTCTTATGCTCAGAATGGCCTAGTAATGTATTATAGTTCCATAATACTTGAATAAATAGGAAAGGAATTGATTGCACGCTTTTTATTTCTCTATTAGTTTAAAATAGAACATCTTCAAACATCTTCAGTGTTTGTTTGCTGAAGCACCTGAATACATCAATGGGTACATAATGAGAATGTATTTCGATCTCAGGAAGCACCAGAGGGGGATAAATAATGTACTCCATAGCAGAACTGGGAAATTCTTAAGCATCCCTTTAGCTGTACTATGATTTGTGTTGTGTATTTGCACTCAGGGCTGTGAAGCAGCAACTGTGCAGCTGCTTCTCTCTGTGAGCAGCAATAGGATATTTGGGCCAGGTGGTTGAACCCTTGACTCTACAATAATGGGCAATAGAAAAAAAAATTGCCCTAATCACCAGCCATATTTTGCTGCTTGGATCCTGCTCTTTCTCTGTCATCTTGAATTTAAGGTGGGTCCCTCATCCCCCACAGGCAACTAAACACAAATGCGAGTGTGATCACACACTTTGTGCTCACAGATCTTTGATCTCCAGATCAGAGACATGGACTGAGCACTGCTAAGACCTGCATAAACACAGAAAGGGCTTCATCCTGAGGGCATCACAGTGCTAGTAGTGGATCAAATTGCACTACACCGCATATTTATCTGGAGAGAAATACCAGATGTTTAATTTTGCTTTTTGCTGTTTGCAGTGTGTAATCTTACCAATGAAATCATTGGCTGCTTGCATGGAATTGAATATAAGAGATGAACAAAATCTTTGCCCTTTTCAGGTGGTTTGGTGCTACTTTTCTGTCTGTGACCTGGTCTAGCTGATCATTTCATGGTGTGTCTCTGGCAAAAACCTCTTTTCCTCTCTCTTCTACTTCTGGTATTATTCCAGCCACTGTCAGCAGAGGCTTGATGTGTTTTAGTGGCTGACTGGGAGGTATGCATGCCATTGTTTCTCCGTATGTTGAACAGTCTTACATGGAGTTGCCCAGGTACACTGTCTATAGCTATAGCATTTCTATTGCTAATTTCCTTAAAAGTAAATAGATTTTAGCTTGTGTACTGTGAGCTTTCAGAATTTGATTGATTGCAAGGCCACCAATGGTATAGAAATCTGTATTTCTTATTTGTGTAATAACTGCATACAGCAGAGATCAAAAGATGTGTGCAAACATTACAGGGGACAGATTAAAAAGAACGCATGTAAATAATTTTGTATATAATGGTAAATATGTTGAAACTAGACTAAAATAAAAATACAAATATTGGACTAAAATACAGCTAAGCAATATGTATTTATATACGTGCGTATACCTACACACACGTGGACATGGAAAGACTGATGCATATATAAAACCCTTCATCTTGTTAAAATAAATGATAATCCTGCATCGTGTGCTGTGGAGGACTACTTTTCCTCTTAGAGCTACAACATCCCAACTTGGAGTACACAAAGCAATGTGAATATTTAAATGTAGTATTCTGTGTAAGGCACGTTCATGTATGGAAATAGTGACATTTATTACTCTGAATATTTAAGGAAGAAATCTCTTATATGGAAATATTTCCATATATCTCCAAATATATACTATATCTTGTCCATCCCATATTTACATTATGCTGTAGTTCTAGAAAGAAGGAAAATTGAAAAGTACCTCATCAAGCATGCTATCTCTTCTGCCACTTCATTATCTTTCAGAAGCAAAATCCTTATCACTGACAGAATCTGCAAAAGACAGCCATGGACCATTAGTTCTTTGTATATTCTTTCGCTTCACCCTCCCTACCACTCGTGGTAGCTAATGGCATTCTAGATAAGCATCTTCCAGTTCTGTGTCTTACTGATCATTTTTACCATTATCAACTGCCTATTTGTGAGTGTAAGTGAAAGCTTTGCAGTGTATCATGAAATGCTCTGTGTATGTTTTCACTTACACTGTTACGATACCTAACATAGCCCTCAGTAACTTCCCACTTCGTCTGAATAAGTAGTAGGCTGTTATTTTTAAAAGTTTGTCTAAAGATTTTTGTATATACCTTTTATGATCTGTAATACAGCTCTCACCTGGAATGGAAGGCCTCTGCTTTGTGCACATATTGCACACTGCAACAGGGCGAAGTGCTTAGCATCTATTAAACTGATCGTCTGTAACCTCAGATCTGCTGTTTTAAGGTTATTTTTGTGCTGAATATTCCAAGATTTGTAATGAAAGTACATAAAATTCCCTGTGTATTTGCTTTATGCTTATACATTATTTGCTTCCTTCTGACCTCTTTCAATCTTACACTCTTCTGAGCATACTCACTACTTTGAAAACATTTCGTAATTCTGAAATCATGCAGAATATTTGCAATTTTTCCTCTCCGTATCTTCTTCTATTTCCTCAATGAAGTACCTAGAAAAGAAAGTGACTCAATTACTTGGTTCTGAAAACTACCTGTGTCATTTTTATTTTTTTTATCTTTGTGTGTGTGATTAGGGACCGGGAAGAAAAAAGGAATCCTTTATATTTATTCCTTCTAAGGTCTTCCTTTTACTGTCATTGGGCAAAGGTGGAAGGAATCAAGTGTAGAAGAACTGAGCTTTTGCCATGCTAAACAGAAAAATTCTAAAGTAAAAGATGAAGTAAACAGATTTACTTGAAAAGTAGTGCTGAAGTTAGTGGTTTCTCAAATAAAACATCCAGCTACCATGTGCTGAAATAAAATGAAAAACTGGAGTTGTGGAGAGAGGTGGACAATTTGCCCATGGAAGAACAGTCTACCTGGGCATACCTGCTTCAGTTAGGAAAATGGATCAAGCTGAAGCTTATATTTACTTAAGGATCAACCCCTGAACTCCTGTACTGTTTTGCAGCACTTTGAAGTACAGACAAAAATTTAACGTTTAGCAATGAAACTTATCCGAAAAACTGTGAACATATATGAATCATTAGAATGATAACTAGCGAGTTCTGTCTTCAGAGTAGGATGACTCTTGTACATAAATACTTCCAGTGGAACAAAGTTAAAAAGTAAATAGCACCTGTGGATAATTTTGTATATGAGAATAAATACCTATGTTTAGAATAAAAATATCCTTTGTTTTTTTTGTATCTAATGCATATCGCATAGTTGGACTAGATGACATCTAAGAATTCCTTCCGACCCAAACAATTCTATGATTCTATGTATTTCATATAGTTGAATACATATTTTGAATAATAACACTCTTACAGAAAATGAAAGTAACAAATACTGTCTGTTTCCCTTCAGTTGAAAGTATGATATGGTAAAATTTGCTGCTAGAAAACTCTCTGTTAATGGATGTTGATATCAACTATGTAACTTCTGCACTCATTACAGTTGTGAAGATTTAGTCTTTGGAATAGAATTTGTTTAAATACATTTACATTGTTCCTGTTGACAAGTAGGCATGAATGTCAATGGATACTGAACACTGTCTTACATGGATGTATTTTTAGTTCAAAAGCAACCAGAGTTTATACATATTTTCTCATCAAATGTAGCTTTAATGCGTCTGTAGTTTACCTCTAGTTGAATGAAAGTGTCAAGAGATTAAAACAAAGTAAAGAACACAATACTACATTGCTTGTTTTCTAGATTATGGAACTCTTCCTCTAGAAGAGATTTCAGTTTCTTAGCCTATATAACTAGGTTTACATCCCATGCTAGGCTTGTCTTCTTTACTCCATTACAGTTGCTAAAAAGCTGTCTAAACAGCATTGAAATGCTTTAAGAAAAAAAAAAATAGAGGAATACTCTTTTTAGTGCAATTTCTTCTTCAACTTAATGGCTCGAGGACAGAGACTTCATTTTTTTTTTTTTCCTTTGTGTAGTGATCCTGAACATTTGCTTATCTTGTTTTCTTTCCCTCCCTATCCTATAGGACTTGCAAGAAGCAGATTTCTGTTTCCAGTAGCTTTGTAAATGAAGGGAGAAGGAAATTTGCTGTTCCCAAGGCAATAAACTGCCTTGCTTTGTTTTATTGTTTTAGATAATCGAATATCTGTGAAAGACATTCAATAAAGTCATTGGAGATTAGTCTTCTAGTCATAGAAAAGCACAGAAAAAGCTTTTTCTACTGGGCTTGATCTAGGAAACCTAATTTAGTGACCATTGCTTTGTTGCTGGCACCATCATTGTGTATATTGTTTTGTACAGAGCCAGGAAAAGCAGGCTCTGCTATCAAATTAATGTTACCTGGATGAGTGAAGAGCTATAATTTATAAGAATTGGCTTAATGTACAAAAGAGAAAGGCCTTGCATTGTATTTCCTGCACAACAGGGGAAATGGAGCTTAAATGTAGCTTTTCATATTTGAGACAAGGAAATGTTTTTGTGATATTATTATTAATATGAATTCTGAAGCCACTTGCTATACTATACTGGTTTGGCTAAAAGAAAATTATTAACAAATAAATATTGGGAGTTGAAAACGCAAGGGGCACCATATTTGGTGTTAATGAGCAGCACAGGAGTTATTTCATTGTAATACTCAAACTGCTAAAATCTGAATCCATTTAGATTCATAATTATCATTAATGGAATTTAGTATTTTCAGGAGGGTGGAAAATATCCTGGCTTTAATAAAATATTAACGGGCAGAAACTCTGGATTAAATATTCATCCTGGTGCCTTTGGAGGTTATGTTCTATTACTACCGTACAGCCCATTAGTAAATAATGATCTAGTGGCAAAACCTTCTGGGACAAAGTATAGCTTAATACAGAACTGCTGTAAGAAGTTAAATTTTAGGATTTACATATTCTCTCTCTCTCTCTCTCTCTCTCTCTAATTTTAAGTAGTTACTTTGTTTACATGTAGAAAAGTTGGTAATGATAGTCATCTAAATCTTATCAGTAGATGTAAACTATCAATGTTGAGCTGGAGGCATGATTCCTCCAATACCAGTGATAGCTGCCTGGCTGCATGTTGAGCATTGCTTGGACAAATTTTACTCTTGCCTTGCTCAGTCTTACTCGCTCCAACCTTTTCTGTCAAACAGATCTGGGCAATTTGAAGTAGCAGCAAAAAGAGAAGCAGATAGTGAGGGTTTGAGGCATATCTTTTCCTAGTAATCACAACAGAAGCACGTTAATATTGCTAATTTGTGAAAGGATTATTGAATCTCCCATGAAAATAAAGATGCAAGTATTTCCGTTTTCTAGCATATGTTCATTGGAGTTGATAGAAAGTGTATTGTTGAAATTGATTAGTAATGGAAATTTGGGGCTTTGACATATCCATTTTTTAATAAAAAGATTCTCAATTTTAAAATCAGTCTTTCATTTAATAAGCAAACATTTGTAATGATATTGTAGCATCTCATGAGAGTTGTACTTGAGCTAAAAAATTTGCAACCTGCAGAGAACAAGGATAAGTAGCAATCTAAATACAGCTTTCAAGATGCACTGTGGCTAGTAAGTCCCGTGGTGTGCTTTTTTTTTTCTTTTTTTTTTTTTTGTCTATGTGAGAGAGAGAGGAGCATAGAGGCCCCAGGAAAAATGTTTTTCAAACAGGCAGCCAGGCTGCAACTTGCAATTTCCTTTCTCAGAGTACTACATACCTATTGAATTTGAAACAAATTGCCAGTGTGAACACTGTACCAAGGCATTTCTATCTCTGATGTCAAAGGTAATGCAATATATTGTATTTAGAAGTCAAAGAGCATAATGTCATGGAGGATACTAGAAATATGTCAGTTTTATTATTCAACTGCAAATATGGACTAGGACAATTATAATATACATAGGATTGTTTTGTCTGCGATAGAGACAATATTAGTGTTTTCTGATTCTTAATGAACGCTGTCAGTTCATTCACCAGTTAAAACTGGTATTGAATAGGGGGGATTCCAGCACCCCAGACTTTATGGTGCCATATCTCTCCAAGCCATAACAGTTCATGAAAACCTAAGTCCTTTCACAGACCTAAAGAATAAAAGTGGTTTCCAATGCAATTTCTAGAACTTCCAAGGAAAGAAAATTAGGCAGAGGAAAAAAAAAAAAAAAAAAGACAAACTTTTCCTTTGGATTACAGATGTACCAAATCAGTGGTCTAGTATTAAATGTGGAGGTTGGTGGCACTGCATGTGGCAGGGGTTTGGAGATTCGTGATCCTTAAGGTCCCTTCCAACCCTGGCCATTCTGTGATACTGTGATTTTTCTTATGTGGCTTTCAGTAGAGTATGAAGAGTAAATCCAAATATCTGAGGAAAATCTGGATGCATGAGTATATGCTGTTTCTGTTGTTTGTTTTCTGTTTCAGGTTCTTATGAAAGTAGATAACATTTTTGTTTGTTTGTTTGAAAACTATTGTAGTGCTCAACAGCTTAACAGAGCTGTTCTGCTAAACAGCTGCTTGTGTATTTCTGTGCTCTATTTAATCATATTCATGAAATACCCTTATTTACTAGGAAAATCACTGAACATCCACCTACAGAGTTCAACTCACTTTAACAAGTAAGGATCTTCTTTATTTGTGCATGTTAAGAAATCTCTAATTTACTAATCAATATAATTTACTACTGTAAGCAGTTTTTTTATACTCATGTGCATGGTAACGTGGCTGCAATGTCCCAAATCAAGATTTAGCTACTTAGTAGAAATAGCTCAGGAAAGGCTGCAGAGTTTGATGCAAGATCATCTCAGACAGAGTTTGTGGGAGATAGGCCCTCTTTGCTTATAGCTTTTCTCCCGTATGTGCATCTGATTTCCTAGAACTTAGGATTTTGTGAGCCTGGGATGGCTCCAGATAGTTACTTGGCAATTTGCCCTGGCACATCTGCCAAGGTGCTAACTGTAGCAATACTAAGGTTGTTTTCTGCAGAACCATCTTGGTCTGAAAAGGCACGGCAACAAGCTGTGGGTTTAAGATTTGCTGGGCACAGCCAGAGCTGACTTTGGGTCAAGCCACTTTATGCTTTCACATCCAGCTGTTTTGCTTTAAAGAGCCTGGTACTGAGTGCTGTGTTTTCCTAAGATTTTAGTTTCGGATTTACTCTACGTAATGTAATTATGTTCTTATAGCAACATTTCTTTTAAACAATTTCCAATGTACTTGAGATGATTGAGTATTAAACCATGATACTGCTATGGATGCTGTATTATAAAGGGATTCAGATCTATGGGTTACTGCCTATGGTTTGTTTCATAGTGGATGTCTGATAGTGATGACAACTGTAACATTAACTGGAAAATGAATAAAGAAATAGAAAATAGGCATTTTGCAAATGGATGAATAATCTGAAATGGGGAAGGTATGCATCTTCTCATCTTATTTGTTAAGATAGCAGTATATATTTACACATATCAGTGGGTGTGACAGCTTTACAGCTTATACTGTTTGTTTGCATTCAGATGTGACTGTACAAGATATTTTTATTTCTGGGCAATAAATTATATATAATCTCTGCATTATGAACTGTAAATATATGCAGCATATTAGGATCTGTGTTTGTGGTAATCTTGCTACTTACAAGAACGTATGATTTCATTGGTTTTACTACTACCTGAACTAAGTATGAAATGAAGACAGACAGACATATGTGTTTGTAGGATATAGAGATTCATATAACCCGATTGACTATGTTCTACACTTCTGCATGTGAAGGAAATAAGCACTAATGCAATAGCTCTGTAGAACTGTTACAAATGTGAGTCCGAATTTATTTAACTAGTCATGCTGTGTGGCTGCTGGAGAAAGAGGAGACTAATGAAGTCGCAGTGCTAGCTTATGTGCAGTGTTAAGACCACATGACTTTGGTAATGGAAGAAATGTGTGCTACAGTTTATATCTACATGATAAAGGTGCCACTGGCAAATTTGTCTGGTACATTTGTTTCTGCATTATAGATGTATAATGATTTTACAAAACACTAACTTCGGTGGAAAAATTTATCTGTGGAAACTGTTTTTCCTCCAGGTTACTGCCCTAAACTGTAGACACAGCTCAATGTTATGCTCAGAAAAATGAGTTTCTCAGTAAAGTAACTGTGAAACAAAAATACTTCAGGTTGTTGGCTGACTTATGTCTTTATGTCTGTGTGTGTCTACGTAAAAATATATATGTATGACTGCAGAGAAAGATGTGTTAGAATTATTCCAAAAATGATTTCCTTGTAACTTCAAAAAATATCTACTATGGTTGTTTCTAAAGCTCTTGCAGAAACTATAGCTGTAGTAGCTTTGTGACCAGTGTCAAGAAAATAGTCTTTGAAGAACTGCTTGGCCAGTTTTTAGGAAGCTGTCAAATAACTACACTGCAGGATGTCTGGGAAGTAAAATTTGTGTAGAATTTACTAATTTATTAATACAGATCTATTCAACATGTTGAATCTCCATTTTACTTGATAGATTTAAAATTATTTATCATGAAAAGGTAGCAACTTCTGGTGTGTGACTTCTGTTTTTCCTAACAGTTTGTAAGTCATGCTATCAACTAGGTTTTGACAAATCTACACTTCAGGATAGATTAAATCTACCTGATACCATTAACTTTGAGTAGCAGAGAAAGTGTCTAGTTAACTCTTCTGAAATGTCTTTCCTATACTGTTGTAAACTTGTTTAGTACCTTTATAGCAGCGTAGAGAGTGTACTCAGCCAAAGCTGTAGTTCATTGATAGTTTTTTAATCTATCAAGTTCATGGACAAAGCCTCATAATCCACTAACTGAACACATACATTTTGTTTATTTAAAAATCAACATTACACTTTTATTCTTAATTCAAATGTAAGAGTGCCAGTGTATCTGAAATATCTCTTTTTCCCGTAGACCCTGGATTTTTTTTTTCTACTGTATACTATCTGAGCACTAGGAAACCAAGCTTCTAGTCATCTTTTAAATGGCTGTAATTTCCTTTTGCTAACTAGCAGAATAACCTTATCTACAGCTGTATCTCAGTTTCAATCCAATTTATCTTCATCAATAATGCTACCCTTCACACCATCCTCTGGAAAGCTTAAAAGGAAAATAGCTTAATTAGGAACAGCAATGGCATTTCACTTTCAGAAAGATGGAATGTTCAACTTACTGTGTTGAAACAGTACTCTCTGATTAGAATAATTTATGTGACTGACACTAAATAAATATGAAGATAGGGCCTTCTGTAACCAGTGTGCCCAGAACAATGTTCTCTTGTGCTCACAAATTAGGAAGTTGTCATTAGAAACAATTAATATTCTTATACTTGTTATATAAGTAAATCAATATCTTTTGTATGAGATGCCAGATAATACAAATTTGAATATGGAATGAAATTTGATGATGTGCTTGAACTGTCATATTTGCATTTTTGTAGTTCATATTGATTATATTTCAGATTGTATCAGTAACTTTTCTTTGGCTTTTTGGTGGAAGAATAAACATTTCATGATGATCTTGATTCCATGTGCTGCATGATTATGAGTATAGTCCCCTTGCAACACTCAGGAAATCAAAAGTGGAAGAGACAACATTTTTCTTTTGTAATGGTCAAAGAACATATATGCTGTTTAAAATAGGGAACACATAATACTTAATTACATTAGCATAGAGAGAGCACAAAGGCATTGCAAAGGCAGAATGTTCTATTCAGAAATTATTTTATGGAGAGTGATCAGTGGTCAATATTATGAAATAGCTGAATTATTACAAATAATTAAGAAGCTTGAGGTAATGTTTTAATAGAATTCTGGATGGAGATTGCCACTGCCCTAAAAAAATAAAAGAACATCAAGGATTTACTATCAAGTCTGTTTCCTTCTACAGATTTGTCTGAATTGTGCTTGGAGAATTCTGATCAGAAAATGTCAAGTTCCTGGTCATCTCATTTGTTAAACTGTGGAATCTATGTACCAAAGGAAAAGAGATGACGGCCAGTCTCCTCCAGCATTCAATGAAATACCAGAAAGTACTATCAGTATTACTCAGGTGCGCCTAAAATTACATTGTGCAAATCAGATCTGAAGAAGGTGTGCTAAAAACTGTGTATGTTTGTTATTTATTATTTCACCTATTACTTGAATTTATGGTACTTATAGAGTCTTATGTTGAGGAGAATGTCAGTGTACTTCTCCCTCAGAAAAGGCAGGACTGTCACCTCTTGAAATGGGACTGGCAGAGTACGAGGAGAGACTGTTGTTCCCTGGCTGTCAAAAGCTGGGAGAATCTACAATTAATTCTGACATTCTGAGTTATCAAACATTCAGTATGAAAGTGAGACTTGTTTATATAATATTCTTTACCTGTGTACTAACTTTGTGATTTTTTTTTTCATAGAAAATCAAATTTCCTGTTTCTCTTATTAATTCTCTTGGGAAAACTGTTCTTATGCTCACAAAGTGCGATTCGGTGAAATACTAATGATTATAATAATTCAGATGCTTCAAGTAGATGGACAAGAAATATTCAGAACACAGAAACTCTGAGTTTTTTGTTTGGGGGTGCAAAAAAAAAAAAAAAAAGGAAGAGGGATGTACCTGGGCCCATTATAGATGTCACAATATTGAGGAGCTCAAATGTGGAAGAATTTGAGGCTTTTTAAAATTTTTTTAAGCTTGTAAGTCATATATCAATCCCAAAATGAAAACGTGTGCTTTACTTCCACGGTCCTAAGCTCCCCAGATATAATTTGTAGCATTAATTTTACAAATGAAGCAGCTGAAGGATGCTGGAGGCCCAATCCATTTCACAGAGATGGTAAAAATATGCAATTGGTCCCAGTTCAAAGTGACCAAATTCTTGATACAGCCAATACAGTAGAAATCACCACTTTCTTTTGTTATCACTTGCAACTTCTGAAGTATTTTCTCTGTCAAGCAACGCTCATTATCTCAGATGACTCCTATCTTCATCACTTCTGTGCTGCAAACTGCACAGCAAATAAAGGTCAAAGATAATTAGCTGAGGAAGGGGGCTGTTTATTTTCATCCTCACCAGAGCTTTTATTTTTGTAATTTATTAATAGAGAGTTAGTAATGTTACAGAATGAATCCCCAGTGAAAAATTTAATACTTATTGAAAACAATCTTCATGTGGTAGTTGCAAATTTAAGATGTTCCTTATAACCTGTCAAAATTTCATTTGTTACAAGCCTGATAGTATAAACTGAGTTCACAGTGAGACAAAAGAAACCCAAAGCTCAATTTTAAACCCTAAAAAGCTATGGTTAAACATTTGTAAATTCAGACTCAGCAAGTGAGAAAGTCCCTGGACAGAAAGCTAGGGAGAATGGCAGTGCATGATGTGGTGACTAATGATACAGAAGCCTTCAAATGGCATGAACTGTTGGGACTGAATAAAGAGATGTCTGTCTGGACTTTTTTTTTTTTTAAATGTTATCACCGTTCTCTGTCCTGGATGTGTTGGACTGTTGGATGCTGTTTCTTCTTCCTCACTTATTTTATTTTATTTTTTTTTGCTCTATGGTTATTTTATCTGGGTAGGTGTGGGATCACCTATCCAGTCATCGTCATCACTGTTCAGTTCACTAGCAAATACAAATGTGAACTTCTGGAAAACAATGAGAACAGCGGACTTAAAGCAAGTAAATCAGGGCGAGTTAATATATGAGTTTCCTAGTTCTATTCCTTCACAATAGCTGCTAATGATTATGTGCTTTTCACAATGAACTTAGAACTTGTAGAACTTGTATCTGAAGACAGATTTCACTAGCAATGTTCATCTTCCATTAGGATGATCAGGTGAAAAATAAGCAAATGGAAATCTGAATTTTGAGCTCTATTAGGAAAATGTGTGTGTGTAGCACTAGACAAAAGCTCAACACTTTCGGTATGTAAAAATAATATATATGTTTTAGCTAACTTCACACGAGACAAACATGAATGGAACAAACTTCTGAAACATTGAAAACCTCTTGCTATAGCTGAACTGATGAAAGTAGTTAATTTTGGGGGGAATTTTTTCTGTTTTAGTTGCAGAATTTGAATAATGAGGTTACTTACAAAGAAGATGGTTCATAAGATTTTTTTTTTTCTCCCAAACAATAGTGTGTGCACATTCGGTTTAAATGTTGGAGTTGCCTCTGACTGATTTTAAAATAATATGTTAATGAAATCATAAGCATATTTTTCACTCAGTCCTTAACAAAACTACACATTTCACAGCTACCAGTTACAGGTTGGTGCTGCGACTTTGACAGTTGTTTTGGAATATTTTGAAGTGCTGAAGGTGAAATGTAATTAACTGTATATATCACATAAATGTTTCGATCAATTTAAATTAGTCACTAGGTGGCCATGTATCACAGATGGAAGTGTGGTATTTAACAAGAAGAAAATTCTTATTAATAATGCAATCCTTTGTATATTAATCCATTAGTAGACTTTGTCTTATGTGCACGCACTGTCTGATTCAATTACATCAGTGGGCCTGAAAACATGAAATTTATCCTTCCTCTTCTTAGTATCTCTATCTACAATGCTTAAAGATAAAGTAGACATTGGAATCATAGGAAAACTGGATTGAATACAGAATTTTTTTTCCCCGTTTTCTAATCTGATGGCTTGAAAAGGACAAACTCATTTTCACTGATGTTCTTTCTGTTTTTATTGCCATTAAATGGATTAAGAGTTTGCCTTCTTATACATATTTAAGAGATATTATTCACCATGTGGGGGATAATAAATGTACTTTCCATGTGTAAAGTGTTGAGTTTAGCACCAAAATAAATAAATAAAATGAAAAAATCATAAAATACCAGCTGAAATTCTAATAAGGTCAGCAAGTTATGTGCATTTGGTTAATTTTCAGAATGTCCTTCCCCTCCCCCACTAAAAAATGAAAACACTTTTGTATATTTACAGCTTCCTGAAAAGGGAAATGTATCATTTTTGGTTATAGCTAAATATATGTTTAATGCCTGATATATCAGCTGTAACTTTGAAGAACAGGATATACATGTTTTATGAGATACAAACACCTGAAAACAAACAGAGTTGGTTTAAAAGAAATTGTGTCATTATTTTGTTACTTGAGGAAAAATGTTGTTTCACCTTAGAACAGCAAAAATGGAAGAGTAACACTGTTGCTTACCCCTGGTTATGGTATATATATTTCCAGGTTTTTATTTTTAAACATACATCTGTCCTCTTTTAGATTTATACAATGTAAATAGAGAAGGTAAATGTTTTCTTGAATGGATTTTTCCTGATACATTAGACTGTCTGAGAAAGTAAATAGAATTAGCTTTCCTAATTTTTATGATAGAGTAAAGGCAAAACAAGAACTAACCAGATTGCTTCTAGTAATGCACTAGATATTCCTGTTTTGGTTAAATATTCCAGAGTAATGTCATCAATCAAGAAGTTTTCCCATTCCACATGGAGAAATGTTACTTTGTTAAGCATTTCTTAACACTTTGACATATTTGAAAAATTGAGTCCTAGATCCTAAAGGTTATTTGTCATAGGAGAAGGAGAAAATATGTTCTATGCATGTGAGAATGGCAAATAAAGACTGTAAAGATGATAAATCTTGTGTTGAATACATAAACTACTTGGATTCATAGTTCCCAGCTTCATCTCACACAGTTGTAGTTTAATTTGGCCTTTGCTGACATATAACTGTATACAACAGGGAAGGAGTGGTCAGTAGATCATATCTCAGGATGAAGCCTGGTAAAGGAAACGGAGGAGAGATCAAGCAGTGTATATTGTATTTTGAATGTTGGCCATGCTGACTCCTTATAATAATAAGTTGATTTGATTTTCAGGATTACTGGTTTTTTTTTTTTTTTTTTTTTTTTTGCTTATTTTCAAAGACACACAAAGTAAGGTAAAGCAAGCCTTGATTCTGTCCTCTCTCACAAGATTTAAGTGATGAAATGCATATGATGGGCATGCAAAATTTTTTGCAGTACGAATTGTTGACCTGAAGACCAGCCTAGGTCACTTATTGGTATGATTAAAACCATTTTATACAAAAGAAACTTTCTAAAGGCTTTTTCTCAGAGCTGATAATTTCACACAGATAAAATTATTACTTTATATTAAATAATTTTGCCAGGCTACTGTGAACATTTATAAAAGCTGAAGAAGTTTGAAATGAGCAAAAAAAAAATCACTTTTTATAATTGTATATTATACATTGTGGCCATAGCATGCAACTTTGTTATGAGACAAATAGTTCAATTTTTAGGTTAATATGGAGAGTTTTGGCTGCATCACTTGGATAAAGATTTAGTAATTTTACAGTGAGAGGCAACAAAGTGATGCTATTTAATCTCTGTAGTGTTTGAATATAATCCTAATTTGGCATTTGTAATATTTTAGGATTCTTTCAGTAATAATAGTTCTCTCTTTGTTAATCTAGTAACATCACCAGATCATTAGATAATGTCTTTATGATATATTTCAAGGCTGTCAGAGGCACCTTCATCATTATAATATTCAGCAACTGAACACTCTAATGACAGATTAATGAAGGTCAGAGAACTGGGGGTTGGAAGTCATTGGTCATCCCTGGGTACATTGAAGAATAAAAAGCTGTAGCTACTGTGCTGAATCTCACACAAAACCATGAATTTTGTGAACCACACAAAAACAGGAATTCTCTTTCTCTGTGCTGTCTCTATAAGAGAAGACAGATAGAGGGCAGGTATGAGGAGGAGATATTTGTGAATCATTTCATGAACCAGTCCATGCAATTGATAGTAGTAGACTGTGGAAGGAGGACTGGAGAAGCTCAGGTCCTGCAATTTGAGCTCCCACTTAGCGTGGAGTGTTGGCCTGCTTTCCACAGAGCTCGGCTTTGCTGAAACCGTTGGCACTTTGGATGCAAAGTGTTGCCCCCTGAGTCTGTTTAGATGTAAGGAGTGCTTTTCTCCTCATCCACTGAAGCTACAGTCTTTATGTAGCAGCACATGCTTTTTTGGTGGGCACAGTATTTGTTTTGTTCTTTTTACTTAAATCAATCAGCACAATGGTACAAAAATAAATTGAATGGGAGATGCTCTAGACAGGGGTGAAAATTTAAGGTTCTGCAGATTTCAGGTATGATGCCAAAATAGTGAGAAATGCTTCACACTAACCTACTGGTAAATAATAGCTTTTGCTTTTGGTTCCCTGGTACGTAAATACCTTAAATTCCTGTGTTTTGCCTTTTGCTATATATAGCTTATATAGTTAATGCTATATAAGTATATTGTTATGCAAAATCTAGAGGATGAAATGTGTTTTGTGACAAGGTAATAAATGTGCCGTACATCCATAAAATAGTTGCTTTGTAATTCATGGACAAAAACCCATTAGTGGTCAAATACCATTCAGAAAGTGCCAGCTGGATTTTATTTATTTATTTTTTAATAACTCCAGTTACTTAGATGCTCTGTATGAATATTTTCATTGTTAAACGAACTCATAATCTTTTCTCAATCTGTAAATAGTCTAAGATATAATTATGGCTCAGTACAGTTCTTGAAAGTGAAGACTGGTACAGAGTTGTGCAAGGGAAAAAACATGACTACCAGTTCTGAAGTATATACTTTCTAGACTCTGGACAAACAAAGCAACTTAGTAAATTCAGTGATCTCAATTATTTTTGTGAGAAACTATATACTCCTTATAAAGTGAATTTTAAAAGATTAATTGTTGTTATATCATATTTGTAACATATTGATAGATAATGCCAGTAAAGACCCATCTCACAGTCAGAGCTGAGCATACTCAAAGACCTTCAAGTGATGTAGGGCAGATGATACCTTTGCTACCCCAGCTTTTTCATAGTTTCATAGGGGAATTTTTAATTAAATTATATTGCCTCAGGACCTTCCCCATATACTTGTCATGTATAAAACTAAAACATATGTGGAGTAAGGTGAGGAAGATGAACATTTTCATTAGAAAGCCACATTAGAAATTGACGTGCTAACTAGATATCCTATTTTAATAGACAGTGCTTTGATTTGCAGCTGTTTCTGCCATATTTGAATTTAAATCTGCATATAAATATCTTTTTTTTTTTTTTTTTTTTTTTTTTTCAAAAAGATTGATCTAGTGATTGCCAAAGAGAAGTAGATTTCTGTAAAGGAAATATAGAGGGATTTTATTTCTTTTCTAAAGTCTGGGAATGACAGAGCTCAGTCCTAGCTTATCTATATAAATTTATATAAGCCACATAGCATAAGAAGCTATTAATATTCAAGAGTTATTAGTACAAATCCCTTTATAAAGCAGACTTACTTTAGCTTTTGAGTGACATTGCAACATTGTTTTTCAATGAGACTGTCCTTGAGAGTCAACAAACTCCATTTCACTAAGAGGGTTAATTAAGGTCAAGTTTATAATGGGGTAGGAAGAAGCACGGACTGAAGCAGCCATATATCAGATTGAGATTTCAAGGTCTCTGCAATGCATTACGAACTGGGAGGCTGGCTAATGTGGGTGACATAACATATTCTACACCAAAAAAATGCTTGGAACAAACCTGAAAAATCAAATAGAGTTTTTTTCACTGAAGATCATTTCTGGACAGTGTTGTTAGCCTTATTTCTGAAGGATTGTACTGTGTATGAGAGAGGAGTGGTGGTCAGCAAACGTGTTTTCCTGGCTTTGTCCAGAATGTGGAAAGTACAACATCTCTGCATTGTCCAGGCTGTAGCAGGGAAGCGAATCTGGTTCTCCTGCGTCTCAAAGGTGTGGTCCTCTGGCTGTGTTATCTATGTATGTGATTCTTTTTGCATTATTTTTTTTTTCCCCTAACATAAATGTCATGGAATCAACACTCCTTCCCCCAGCCCCCTAACCTCCACCTTCCGTGCTGTGAGGTTCTAAATGGGCAACACCCTTCCTTGGAAACAGATCCTGTGAGTGATGCTGGAGCTGTTGATGAGAGACAGGGGCACTGTCCCCCTGCCCAAGCAGCAGCCTTAGTGGCTCCAGCTGACAGACAACAAGCTGTGTGCCTGTCTGGTCCAGCTCTGAGGCTCCTGCTTTTCTTGAAGTGCATGAAGCAGGCTAGGCTGGATGCTGTAAGATGGCAAGAGGAGGAAAGGATATATTAACCTGGCTTGTCTGTGACTTTTCCATTTGTTTGTAAGTACAGGGCAATATTTTGTTTTTCTTCAGATGAAGTCCCAGTTTGTGCTGGTGGAGTTGTTGGTAACTTCTGAGGTGCCTTCTGTAAAACTGCTTGTGAAAATGTATTCATACAGTCAGTCTCCTAGAATTTTAGAGCAGTGCTGGAGTTTAAATTCAATGGAAATCATCAGAATATCTCTCTTCAGTTTCTGAAAATTGACATGATGGTATTTGTGTTGTATTTACTTATATATGGTAATTAGGACTGAAACTTATTACGTAAATAAGTGTCAATAAAGAATACTGCTTCTGAGGACAAATGAAGGAGTACTTCTGTGGAATGGCTACAAATGAGAGCTCTCTCCTTCAGTCAAATAGTAATTCCATGAAGTTCAGACTATGACAGCAGCTCTAAACCAGGATGTTTAATTTCTCTTCAGGGGCTCGTTTGTCACAGGCTAACACTGCTTTGGATACTGTAAAGAAAGCTTGTCAGATTCTTCTCAGACGTCTTCATGATAGACCTCTGTTTCACAGAAGTTGTCCTGCTCTATTTCTGATTTTGGTGGTGATAGTCTGTGCCTTATTGGTGTAGATCTCTATATGGAGTGAGCTTCTCCAAACTTCATCATATTGGCTTCAAGGCTTCTATTACTCATTTGTTGATCATGTAAATGTTACACAGCTCAATATTATAAAAGATTATGTTTTTCAGGAGCAGAAGAGCAAAGCAATTGATTTTACCAGGGTTGCTTTGGAAAGGGCTTTTTCTCTACTACAAGTCCTAGTTTTCATTCAGTTTTTGAGAATTGAAATATTCTGGAAAATGATTGTGTCAAATCAAAATCTAGAAGGTATCTCTGTCATTAAGATAGCGAATTGTCAGGAGACAAGTGTTTTAACACCAAATTACTTAGTTTTTATTCCAGACTCTGGAGAAACAACGATTCACACTTGGTTTCTCCTGTCTAGCAATATGAAATCACAATATTTGTGCCACTCTTCAGCTCCTGCTCATTTTATTTTGAAGCCTTTCACCACAGTCCTTGCTTATGTATTCTCTTGAGCCTAATTCCTTCTCTCATTCCATCCCTGTGTAGTTTAGCCTCCTCTTGAAGCAGAACTCTGGACTTCCTGTGCACAAAACATGAGCCTATCTGTAAGCTTGGTTGCTTCCAGCTTCCTCCTGTGTGCCCGGCAGGGAACGAGCAGGGAAGCAGAGAAGCTCTGCTTTCAGCTACAGTGCTTTGTGCCACAGTGGCATCTAGCTGCAGCAGTAACAGCTAAACTACTGCAGTCTGTGCAGTCCTGGTTTGGAACAGGTCAGTTCAGATGAGCTTTTTAAAGAATTCATCCACCAAAATTCTGAGCATATGCAAAGTATGATCAAAGCCTTAGGATGGTTTTAGCATTCCCTTTTTTTCTGTATCCAGCAGATGAGCAAGAAACAGTCCCAAAAGTTTCACATCTCTGCTGCAAAACTGGAGTGGTTTGGGTTGGAAGGGACCTTTAAAATCCTGTAGTTCCAACCCCCCTGCTATTGTCAGGGACACAGCCCCATCCAGCCTGGCCTTGAACGCCTTCAGGGAGGGGCATCCACAACGTCAATGGGCAACCTATTCCAGAGTATCACCACCCTCACAGTAAAGAATTTCTTCCTAATGTCTAGTCTAAATCCATTCTTTTCCAGTTTAAGGCCATTTTTCCTCATCCTGTCGTAATATGCCCTCGTAAAAAGTCCCTCTCCAGCTTTCCTGTACTCCCATTTCAGGTACTGGAAGGCTTCTACGAGATCCCCCCAGAGCCTTCTCTTCTCCAGGCTGAAGACCGCCAGCTCTCTCAGCCTGTTCCTGTAGGGGAGGTGTTCCACAGCCCTCTAATCATCTTTGTGGCACTCCTCTGGACCTGCTCCAACAGCTCGGTGTCCTTCTTTTGCTGGGGCCCCAGAACTGGATGCAGTACTCCAGATGGGGTCTCAGGAGAACAGAATCACTTCTCTCATCCTGTTGGTTACAATTCTTCTCTTGCAAGCCAGGATACTTTTGACATTCTGGGCTGCAAGCACACGTTGCTAGCTCATGCTGAATCTTTCATCAACTGATATCCCCAAATCCTTCTCTTCAGGAGAGATGCTAAAGCGTTTGAAAGATCTGGCTAAAAAACAGTTTTCATATTTAAAATAATTTCACACCCTAATGTAGTCTTGGAAATAGTTTAAGTTTGTTTTGTTTTTTTTTACCAAAGACTTTTTAAAACATTTTAAAACATTTTTCAAACACTAACATGTAGTAAATACTCTCAAGTAACTAGCGGGGACTGAGTGAGCCATCACTACAGAAATGAGAAAAAGCTTCAGCAATTAAAGACACAGAATCTTCTTGTTGCAGTTAATGCTGAAGATATTTTTGCTGTTTCTCTGTTGGTATCGTTTAGAAATATATTTTGTTGACAGTTGTTTTATACTGTGGGTTTACAGATAGATCTTCAACCATAATTCAATTTGCGTGTATCCAGATTATAGCAACAAAACAAACCAATACAATAAATGTAAAATTTCCATAGGTTTAAACCTACAAAGGTTTTTAGCATGTCCAACTTTTCTGATTGCTGCTGGTGTTTAAGAAAATATGTGGGTTTATGGTCAATTTTTCATATCAGGAATAGGTCCATAAAGCTGCTGCTGGTGTGTAACAGTTTACAGCTCTACTCGAGTCCTGTAAGCATTCTTCTAATTTGTAAGTCAATCTTCATAACTTTTCTAGCGTTTTTCCTTCTAATTCTTCAAAGTAGATCAAAATCTTAAATCACTCTGCATGCAATGATTTGTGAGATACACATGCCGGTGAAAACATTTTTACAGTTAAAATAATCTTCAGGGTTGTTGTTTTTTTTGTGTCATGTAGATAAGGCTGGAAACTTGACGAGTGGACTGTAAAGAAAAAAAGTGTTTTCATTATTCTCATGGCAGACTCTCCTGACATTTATCAGAGGGGAGGCTGAAGAGCCATGGTGCGTGCAGCAACACCCAGCAGGGCGGTAACTGTGTCACAAAGCCGGCCATAGGGAACTGCTAATCAGGGCACGCAGGGCAGCAGGACTTTCTTGTTGGAATGCAGTCTCCAGTGTATTCTGGAGCATTTAGTAGTTTTAGATGGTAATAACCTTGTCCAATTAAAGAAAAAAAAAAAAAGTTAATTTTTAATGTGGTGACAATTTTGTGACATGTATTTGACAAGCTCCTTTGATCATGAGCTGAAGCTAGGACTGAGGAAACCTCAGAACACATTTATGTACTGCACAGCATCCACAGAGACAGGGGGACTGACATGGTACCTTGTCAGAAAAATCCTTTGGTATTCTTAACACACAATATTTATGTATTTCTAATTTGTTTTGCAAGAGTTTAGTTTTAATTAAAATTTAAACATTATGAAATCAATGATTTAGTTTCAGGGCTCTGGAGCAGAATGAAAAAATTTTTAATAAGCTTTTACATTTTTTATAGGAGGAAATGAAAGTTACAGTTTACTGTTCACCATGCTTTCTTTCCTTCTTTTTTAAAATTGAAAATACTAATTAAGATGATGTATTGGTGAGACTGTGGATCAAGGGGGAAGCCATGTCTCTTCACAGTACTACTGTAGTTGAGACCTGTGAGGGGATCGTAGAAGAGAAGGAAGTAGAGAAGGGAAGGATGATCTATGGCCTGGAAGTATATCTCATGTGGGCTCTTCCCTTCCTACCTCTGCCCTCTCCCTCATTTTGTTTCTTCAGGATAAAAAGCTTGTGTAGTGATTTGCTTTCCCTCTTCTGTAATTCAGCAGCTTGCTCTTCCGTATTTAGTATGAGCAGACAGTGACAAAGTAATAAAACCCACCCCAGCACTGTACTTTCAGAAATATTTTCTATTTTTAGTACTAATTTTATAATAATTTCTATTATTAGGCCCAGATTTAAAATTAAAATAAAAATTACCATGTCTTTTGGTAGAAACTATCACCAGATGAAGGAATTAAAACTTATTCATTTTTATATACAAGCCATTTAGAGATAAGGGTGTGGGCTTCATGGGGCATCTGTCAATAAGCTGTCTTACAGACATATAGTATATGTACATGCAATGATACTATATTCTATGTAGTATAATTACATTTTAAATACTGAAACATTTTTGTCTTGTTATTATTTTTTTTTTATCTTACATTTTTCCGATGGGCCTGAATTTCTTCAAGAAGTCATTTTTCAGGACTGTTTCCTAATTCTTATTGATATGCACAGAAGAGTGGTGATGGTGGGGAAGCTAGGTGCATGACTAGAGGAGGGTGTGGGGCTGAGGGATAAAATGGAAAGTCAATCTGTCTTCTATAAAAAATACATATTGGCTCAGTATATTGGTTACATTTGAAAGTTACAGTTAAAAAAGACAAGAAAAAAGAGCCTGAACTCTTTAAACTTCATGGTTACTTATGCCTTTAGAGATATAGATGAAGAGAAATTATTGAAGTAGAGAACGAGATGCAAATCCTCTAATGGTATTATAACAAACTTACATAAGCAGAGTCTGTGTGAACGAACTGTGGATTTGATACTGGAAAATTATTTATTATTTCTTTTGTCACGCACACACACATATATTTGGCTAATATCTGTATAAAGATCTTAATGGGGCAGGCTGAAATATGAGCCAACAGAGCTATATTAGGACAGAAAAATTAGTTTTTGAATCATTAGCATAAAAATGAGGGGCAATCTCATCTATTTCAAAATTATGGAATTAGAGGAGACCCTTTGAAAAACAGAAGTGGAAGGAAAATTAACAATGATTTCATGATAAAGCAGACTGGTATGTAGAAGGGAAACCAAGAGAGCAAATCACTGCAAACATAGAAGGCCTCCAGAATAAAACCTCACTTCATATATTAGACAACAACAGGAAAAGGAGATCGTGAAGCAGGAGGCTGAAAATATTGACCATACTTGCAGAGTGATTTTTTGGTAGAATTTTATCCTTAAACATATGATAGAGGAATTGTTGTTTTGCATGATTTCCAGGGGAAACATCTGAAATTAAGAGACCAATCATGTTTCCTGTTTCAATGCAGATATGAAATCTTCTGTTTCTCATTGTTCTTTATCCAGATTACCAACCCTTTGTATTTGTTTTGCGGTTGAGTACAAGGAAATTATCAGGATCAAGATGAAATTGTGCTGCTATTACACATCATTTTTAACTTGAGAGTTCTACCTATTTGTCTTGTAGGAAAGCCTAGTACAAAATGCCAAAGATTTGATGCATGCTGTAAATTAAATAATAATAATAATAAACCAGAAAATGTGAGTGGGAAAATGTTTCTGTGTGGATTTGTCTTGTCTGTGTATCAGGAGGATTCCCTCAGAGCTTTAGAAATTTCAGGATAAATAATATGGGACCTCTATCCCTGGGGTTATCAAGTGATTCTCCTGTATCACTTAAGCCCAAGCACATCTTAATAAATTCTTACATAAGTTTATTATCATTTTCACCATTGGTAAACATTCTTTAAAATATTAATCAAGGTTCAAGTGCACATACTTTTAAGTGTAAAAATTCAAAATGTATTTCAGAGATTAAAATCCGTAAAATCTTTCAGCATATTCAAAACTGGAGGTAGTTTGTTATAAATCAAAACTTAAGCAAGCTTTGGATGCAGGTGCTTGCTTCGTTCTAACTACATCAGTATCAGCATCACAGGAAAGTCTAGGATCTAAATGCAAGCCACTCTAAGAAGCTAAGAGTGGAGACCAACTCAGTATCCAGACTTTTCTTTTTCTTCTTTGTAACATTGTCTAAGTCCATGTATCAACAAGTGCCCTTTCAAACAAAACAAAACAAAACAAAAAAACAGAAGAAAAAAAAAACAGGAAAAAAAAACACAAGACAAAAGGCAGCTGTTAGTGAGTTTTCAGTTGTGGTATATGTGCTTCAGAGATCAACCTTTCCTTCTTCAGTGGCCAAAGACTTGCTATGCAATTATTAACCAATGGAATTTGCAAAATCTTTTAAATTAAAAAAAAAAAAAAAAAAAAGAAAAAAAAATTTAAAATAATAAAAAGGAAATAATACAAAATACCACAGTAAAGCATTCATTAACTTCAGTGAATGATTGCTGTGATATTTTGCTGGAATACCATATATTCTTCTGCATAGATCAACACTGTTAGTGCTATTGGCAAGTACTGATCGTTTACCAGCAAACATGACAGTCAAACCCCTAGTCTGGCATGTAATCAGGGCTATGAGATGCTCGGTACTCAGACACCACTTCTGCAAAGCCCTGAGATGTGTTTAGCTGTTGACATGTCAGGAGTCCCAGTGGTCCTCTAAGTGCTCTACTGGACTGAGGCCAACTTGGTCAGTTCTTTGAACAACAGGGCTGCTTGCAGTAAACATATATTTTACCCTATATTTTCAGTGTAGGAGCTGCCAAGCTCACATCTTGCTTGTAGACTTGTGACTCCAGTGATGTTGTCAGTCTCCATGTAGAAAGAAAAAAAAAATCTTTAACTCTGGAAAGGTCTGCCTACATGGCTCGTCAAACAATGCGACCAGACACATCTGTATATCCTCTTCCTGTTCTAATTGTTGTTCTAAGGTATGGCATTCATGTCTCTACCCATGGAATAGCTGTTAACCACAGTGAGTTCTTTTTCAAAGAACTTTTTAAACTAATGAAGCTGAGTGGTATTTTAAAATTGTTTCCAGTTCTCACAAGGGAAGAGCATTGCAGCAGAAAAAAAATTGCTTCAGTCTGCTGCTCATTGCTGATCCTTGGCCAAAAAAGTCATTCAGTGTTGCATAGATGAGTGACTCTAAAATCTGTATAAGCTAAATCACTTTTTTTTTTTTTCCTCAAGTGAATAGCATGCTCCGCTTGTGGGATTGTGCTGGGAACAAGTTCATTAAGCTAACAAAACGAGACAGGTATATAGCAGAACTGTCAGAAGGAGCTCACATTGATCCAACCCAGTGTCTTGTTAATGAAGTGCTGTATTTATGGGATAATATTAAAGGTTTTTAAGGTAGTGAACCATTTATGTCATTTTCTATGATAAGCATTACATTTTGCAAAACTACTTGCGTTGAGCAAGCCCTTTGGGTACTGTGATTCAGGTATAAATGTAAGACCTTTGAAAGAAAGGCTAATAAGTTTGATAGCTTCTGTATGTTTGTTTCTTTAAAAGAAAAGTTAGTTTTGAAAGCTAGCAGAGAAGCAATAAAGCTAATTTTTTCAATGTTGGTTTGTTTGCAGCAGTGTCTGAGTGGTAAAATGGAGGCCAGCACCTGGAGTTTTGGCTCTGAATCTACACAGTGATGAAATTTCACATTTTCAAAGAGTCTGGCCATTTTGCTGAATAATTTGTTCTTCCTTGTACTACAGAATCAAAATCTTTAAGGGAAAGAAGAAAAATAAAACTTTGAATATCAGTAAATTAAAATGAAGCATGCAAATATTAAGAAATAGTTATGAAGCATGAAGGAAGGCTTAAAGAACAAGATCTTTGTGAGACCATAGCTTGAGAGTGATCTCAAAGCACAGCTCTTGCTGAGGTTGTTGGTATAAATTTAAAAAGTAAAACCTGAATCTGATTTTCTTTAATGTATGATGGATCATTTATAGGCAAGAATTCCTTCTGATTTTTTCCTTATAGATATATTTTTTAATTAGAAAAATAAATGTAATGTCATCACTGTTACTCATATTTTATATTACTGTTTCTCTCCAGCAAACTTTTATATTCCAGGCTATAAAGATGGATCATGTTCTGAGGTGATTTCAGCTAAGTATTATGATTAGTATTCTCTGTTCACTTCGGGTCCTTTCCTTTTTAGTTCAAGTGTGGGGATCAGAATGAAAAACTCCAAACTTTGTAAGTAAAATATTCCTCATAATAATTATGCAAATTGCAATTGTCTACTGAATGAATTAATAGCATTCATCAGAATAGCATATGAAAAATCAAAGATACTTCCAAATGTTAAATAATGAATGGGTCATTCTGAAATTAAAAAAAAATTAAACAGCTACATGGTCATAGGCTGCTACTCACCCTGTGAAATTGCATTTGACCTCCATTTGGGTAATTGTATTATGCCTGCCTAAATTTCCATGCACAGTGATTTACAATTGAACATACTATTCTACTCCTCCTATTCTACTTTATTGCATGTGGCTGCTGTTTATTGCTGTGTAGTTATATTTATTTAGAGGATGATCATGTTCTCGTGGCTGACTCCCATGGCTCCAGTATAGATTGTATGACAAGTGTGCTTTCCAGCTAGATAATTAATACCATGTAAACAAAAGATTACTTATATTTATGTATGTTTATATATTCTGATGTACTTCTGATGAAAGAGAGGAGACAAAAATGTAGAACAAATGGAAAACAATTGCATTCATTTCTTCATGAAAATGACTGGGGTCTCCTTTCTAAGGACTGTGCCAAGAAACATCCCATAAACTACTTCATCAGGAACAGAGACATTTTCATGATGCTGGCCTTACAGCTCCATGCAGTACATATTGAATATGAAGATATTTCTTCCTGCCTGAACAAAGGCTCAGCAGTTATCTGACATCGGTCTTCAAATGTAATTGCAAGTTTAAACTCATTGAAGAGAAAGGTGTTTTATCATAGAGAAAGTAGCATGTGCTCGTTTTTCATTTTTAATCAGGCTTTAGCTCTGTGGCTTCATTCTAAGAGGAATTCATATCAGATGAAAATAATAGACAGAAGGTCTAATTTAAGCCCAATAATTTGAATCCTGTTTAAGAGTGTTGGAAAATGGATTGCTTTGTAATAGTTAAAGTAAAATGTCTTGCAGTTGTAACAAACGAACTTTTTCCCACTTTATGGCTAGAGGACTACATTTTGCAAAAGGGTAAGAACTTGATATAAAACAGTGGTTGACTTAGACGCACAAGCTCTGAACTGTATGTAATGCCTATTCTAACTGTACCTGGGTTGAACTGTAGAGTACTAAATAATGCATACGTGAAGTAAATGTTAGATCTGAGTGGCAGTGGAACTCTAGAGACTAGTCAAAACAAACAGCAACTTACTTCTTTTATTAGTAAATGTTTGGGCATTAGCAAGAAAGAGAAAAGTTCTTCTATTTCTGCAGTACCTTTGAAACCTGCCTAACACACTTTCTGTCAATCTGTTAAGTAAACCTTCCTGAAGAAATGGGTAGGTAAAGCAAGGCAGGTAAAGGAAGGACTAATTTGAGTCTATCCCCAAAACACATTTCAAGCGTGAACACAATCTGGTCTTTGAAAATGCCAGGCATCATGATGATTTTTTCTTCATCTCCATCTCATGTTTTAGTATTTTCTGCATCCTGGCAAGACTGATAAAAAAATAATTGTTCCACTTTCTAAAGGAACTTCTAGCCAGGACTCGAACTCAGTTTTGTTTTCAGTGCAGGAAGTGTATCATTCCCAAAACTTCAACTAGTTCTCAAGAAACATAGCAATTGAACTTTTTATTTGATTCCAGTGTTTTCTAACGTAGAGATATTTCTTAGGCTTGAGGTTCACCTGAAAATACAAACTTCAGTACTTCAGAAACTGAAATGGGACACTGAGAATTACAGTAGTGTTTAATGATATTAGATGTTGAACTACAACTATTGTTTAGGTAGAACATATAATGTGCATCCTAAATTCCTTAATTTACTTAATTATCTCCTAATTATAGTCTAATGAATTACTAATTTATCTTAATTTCCTCTGATAATTTCCCTATTAATCCCTACATCAATATGTTACATTTTTATCCTTCCTCATTTAATTGGGAAACAAATTCTATGGTCTTTGCTATGACAAAATAAATATTTCTGCGTCCTGCAAAAGATAACTAATTGTGGCTTTGAAGACTTCATATTTTCATTACAAAATCAAATGACAGTCCAAGGGTCAATTGCACTGAGAACCCAGGAAAACAAGAATTCTTGACATGTTATAGTTTTCCTACTTAAAAATCAAAATGAAAAAAAAGTTGTCTTTTTGTGAAAAGCAAATATTCTGATATATCTTCATGAAATATAGTAGTTTCAGTGTCTTGTGAAGCAGATCTTTAGTGATTCTCATTTTAGAGTATTTATTTATTTTATTGAAGAAATTTATGCCTTTTTTCTCCATGCGTGAATACTAGCCACTTGCATTTCTTCCTATGCCAGAGCTCAAATTTCTCCTTCCTTGAAAAACTTGTTCAATTAAAAGGTCTAGTTTCTTTCCCTCTCATTGAAATACAACAGCACAGAGGTGCAGGTATCAGTTGCTTGTATCTTGCATACATAAGGGGGGAAATCATTTCAAAGTGAAGGAAGTGCACAGTTAAAGTGATCTTTCACAATATAACTTAGGAGCATTTTAATCAAAAAGGATTCTGTTGTTAGCACAGATGGAGGCAAAGCAGTGGGAACATAAGCTGTCCAATGGTAGCAGAGCCAGAAAAAGAGAGGTTCTCAATTAAACAGTGTTGGCAGAGTGTAGTTCCCTGTAATTGTGTAGCAAGTCTGATGTTACATACAGGGATGAGCTGGAATGGTTTTATTTTGGAGATTTTTTAAGGGTTGCTTTCAGACTTACATCGCACAATTTTCAAATAAATAGATTTATTATGCTTTTCAATCAGTTAGGAAAAAAAAAATCTAAATCATCAGAGAGAGAAAAAAAATGAATCAAAATCTGTCGTAGGGTAGATGGCATCTTTGCACTTCTGGGAGATTTCTGAGTTAAGAGTGATATAGAAATATTTTTCCTCTGCATGATACATAGCATATATATTCTAAGTAGATCTCAGCTTAGAGAAGAAAGGAAGGAAAGATAAAGAGAAGGGGTAAGTCACAGGGAGAGTGGTGGATATTATATGTCTTTGCAGCTTATGATGGCATAACTTAAAGATGGCAACAGAAACAGCTGGAGCTTTTTGTTGCTGAGTTATTTTTGTACAGATAGTGGTTATGGTGAATGAGAACACTATCAGGGTGTTGTTACTCTTCTGACTGCTGCTGCTTCCACTGCGGTCTGTGTATTACCCAGATTACCAAGTTGGTGGGCTCACCTTATGCTGCCGATGATGAAGGACTTAAACCGAATTGCTTGATTATAAATTAGCTTTGATACATCCTCCTGAGAAGATGCTCACCTCTGACTGAGGGGCAGTAACAAACAAGTTGGCGTGTGAAATTTCTAACGGCCATAGCGGTTTTCTAATTAAATGTGTATCAGGTCTGTTGTATGACCTGAAGTAAATTAAGTGGAGAGCAAGAGGCTTTCGGCTGGCAGCATGGTCATGGAGCCCCAGTCCTTTCCTTCTCTGGAGAGAGTGAGGCAAGCAGGGCTTTGGCTTCTGCAAGACTTAAGGTTCCAACAACATTGTAAGCAGCCTAAATCTGGGGTAGAGTTTTTTTCCAGGATTATAATTTAGACTAAAAACTCCTACCTAAAAGCTTGCACAAGAGGCCACTCTTGGGTATTATTTTAATTCTCTGTGATTTCAGTGTTTTCTCTATTTTTTAATGGACATAAAGTATACTTTTATTAGAAAAAATGATTGTAGATTAACCTTTTGCATTTAATTTCCCACTTACGTTTATATTAGGACTTCTAGGTTTTTTTGGGCAAGGCCTTGTCTTACTCAGTGAATAAGTTTATCTGCTATATTAATAATCTTTCTAAAATCTGGAAATCTAGTTATCATCTTTCTTATCCTTTGAATTGAGGCTAAATACAAATTACAATTGTTTTTCTGGCCTTGTAGTATTCAGTAACATGAACCAAGTGGTAGAGTACAACTAAAGAATCCAGAAAATTCAAACTGAAGAAGTGTTTGATTTCCTTTTCTGTAGAATTTTGTTTTGTTTTTCTCAAGCACTAAGTCAGCAGTAAGCAGCAGCATCGCTGTGGAATCCAATCAAGTTATTTCTACTCATTGTCTTACTGACTTCTGCTTTTGGGGATCAAGACTTGTTAACTTCAAAGCCTGAGTTCAGTTGAACGAAGAAGACTGGTAAGTGGAAATAAGGTTACTAGCCTACATCCTCAATCAATCGAAAGGCATTTAAACTTACTGTCACTTAGTGTTGAAGATCATGGGGCTCTAAGAGTCTGCTTGTGTTTCAGTACTCAACAAATCAAGCTTCCAAAAAGTCTCATCACTTATCTCACTGACTGATTTTCTAGTAGCACACAGTGACCCACAACAGAAACTATTGCCTATTAAGGCAATCAGGCATAACTTGATATAAATTTTGGAAATATTAGAAAATGAAAAGCTGAATTCTTTTCTAGAACATAAATATCCCCTCTTATTTGTCCTATTGAAGTAGAGTGAGTAGCATGTTTTAGTATTTTAGTTAATAATTTCCCTCCATTCAAGGAATATAGTGCCATAAGTGCACTTTGTTTTGTTTTGAGTTTTCCCAAAAGGCAGAAGCCTTTGGTGTCAGTAAAGGTTCTCAAGTCCTTGAATTATCCCCTTGGCCTATCTTTAAAGCTAATCTTAGCCAAGCACTTACTAGTTATATAATAAAGTCAGTGATTATGGGCCAAATTCTTTTTTCAGTTACTTTACTGAAACCCATTGAAATCAATGTTTCAGATTGGACTTCTGTAACAGGGAAGAATTTGGGCTACTGTCTTCAAGAGGTAAGAACAGGGCCAATAACAACCTTTTCCAACAAAACAGACTGAGACAAACTTAGTGCCATGTGCTGTCCTTGATTATATAGAACTTCAAGGGTCCTAATTGGAATTTCTTTTATTTAGAAAAATGTTTTTTTACTATTGGTTAGGTGCAGAAGGAGCTTGGGTGGAAAGCATTGCAAATTAATTTAACAATTACGTTTACAAAGTCCTATATTTATTTCATAGGTGAGCAGCATCTTCATAGATGCGGTATGGCACTGTACAGATAGTAACAGGAGTCCTTTCTTCAAATCCCAAAAATCCCATCAAGAAATAACTCAAATTATGACTGTATATGAGGATTAGTATAGACAAATGACTTTGCTGCATAGTATTTTGTGGAAATAACATGACATCTACTCTGTTTCCAGTTCAACTACATCACTTTTGTAAAAGAAATTGTAATTCTTGTTGTCACGGAGTTTCAATCTTTAAATCAGAATACCTGTACGGGGTATGTCTGATTATGTGAATGTAGAAACCCATACACTTACTATAAACCACTGGACTAGTTTGACCGCAAAAATGAATAGAGAAAGTTATCTCAGCGTAAGGGCCGTATTCTAGTTGGGAACTAGAAGGAGACAAGAAAAATATTTTCTATTTGCTTTTTTTTTTTTTTGCTAAGCTACTCACCAGTCTCCTTGACTGACCTCAAAACTCAAGCTTTATTGTTCTTGTTTGAGTGCTTAGGCTTTTTTGATCTAATCATAAGTATAAATACATCTAAGCACCTTAAATACTGCTCTTTTTAATTCTTGAGTTCCTTTCATCCGTTTCTACAAGCAGTGTTTCAGACTTTCCTTTATACCTACTTCTGTGGTTCAGCAGACCTGTAGCCTTATTTTCTTCATAGAGGTGCACAGCAAATTGGTCTGTATTGTTAACTCCTAACATCATTGTGCTGTGTTTCTGCACTTGGATGATTGTGATGCTGTCTTCTATAACAGATATAGTCATATAGACACGTTCAAAATGTTTTACACTGCTTTGCACTGCTAAGTGGTTATATTGCATGCTAAAAGTAGTTGCTTTTCAGTGTCAGGTAGAACAATCTGTAACATTACATTCAAGTTAAAAAAATATAAATAATATGTTCGCAAAGTATTTTTAGGCTCTTGGCTGAAGGGAGATTTATATAAATGTAAGATATTATTATCTTTAGAGTCATTTTATTAAATAATAGTAGTAGGTGTCTCTAGGCATACAATTTATGTACATGAAAAACGATGGTTGACTGCTTGCATTAACAGCACAGTGTGTTGAAATGATGACAATAACAAATACCTCTGGAACACCAGCAGAAGCCATGGTATCACATATATACTGTGCAGTATGTGAACAGGCTGCAACAGCTTTATAGAGGATTGTAAGAAAGTGCATAAAACTAAGTTGAAATGGTATCAGAAAAGTACAGAATAAAGTGAGCAGCCTACATCTGGGGCTCTATGAGAGAATAAATTGGATTGCTAGTAAAGTAGAACTTCTGCTGATTGGCAGATGACACGTTTTTTCCTTATTTAGAAATTTATTTGGGATTTTTCACTGAGAGAGTGGTGATTTTCACTGAGGGGATGGTGAGGGGCTGGAACAGTCTTCCCAGGGAGTTTGTAGATGCCCTATCCCTGGAAGTGTTCAAGGCCAGGTTGGATGGACCCTGGGCCTTAATCTGGTACTTGATGTAGTGGCTGGCAACCCTGCCTGTGGCAGAGGGGTTGGAACCTGATGATCCTTGTGATACCTTCTAACCCAAGATATTTTTCAGTTTTGCTGTAGCAATGAACACAGGAAGAGACAAGTGTGAATCTGTCATTGTGAATCAGAAATGGCAGACCTTTTGAAGGATCCACCATTTCAAAAATTGTGTGGATATTTTTCTCTGAGAAACGTCTTAAAAAACTCATGAAATAGCCAGACTTCTAGTTTTCATTTTATTTTTTTGTCATTCTCCAATGAATGTCTGGATTTCTTTGAGGTAAAAATGTTGCCCTAATTCTTTAAAAGTGAAGCAAGAGTATTTTTCAAGAAAAGTAAAGATTTTGAAAGCAACAGAATGGCAAATGTGGATAAATTTGTCTGGAAAACAAAGAATCCACATGTGATAGAATATTGTGTTTCCCACATTTATTTTTGTTCTTTATTGGAGAGAACACTGCACCACTAAATTCCAAATTATCATGAAAACCCAGAAATAGAGCCCTAATTACATAGCCTGCTGATCAAGGCAGTCATCTGGGTTTTGGGACACTTGTATACAAGTTCCCTTCCAATTAGCACATTCCAGATGAGGTCCCAGTAGCTGGCCTGCAATCAGCTTGGCACACATTCAGTAAATAGTTTTCTGTGCAAAGAAGAAAACCTCAGAAAGAAGATGATACTCTTAAATATCCTGCTAGTTAATGCTTACTTAAAATGTACAGCGTGCAAGTATTTAATCTGAAGCTGAGATCTAGGTGTCATTTTTTCCTCAACTTTCTAGTGTTGAATCTAAATACAAAGATTTGACTGAAATAATGCTGTAAATTAAAATTCTAATCTGTTCTGTTATGGTTATGTTTCTTGATAGTGGTCTATGTAATATTTATCTAATTTACGTTTTATTTTAACTTTTTCAGCTTTTTATGCTTTGTTTTGCATTAAAGATTTGAGCAAAATCTTTGACTAAACATACATAAATCTCTGGCTTTAACCAACAACTTTTCTGGTAAGTGTGGAAATGGAATTTTGTTGTTATTGCAATATTAACCTCCTTAGAGATCGCTCCAAAAGTAATGCTTCTTATTTATTTACATGGAATCTACAACAGAAATGAAGAGCAAAACAGCAGTATTTGATAGAGCAAATTCTCAGCAGTTAAACACTAGTTTTCAACACAGTCACCACCATTAGCTATGCCTCCAGAGACAAACAAGAACATGCATGCCATGCTTATAAAAATCTGTACCAGTGGAGGTGACCCACTGTCACCACGGCTGAAATGTGCCTCCCACCAGCTCAATGTGCTCACATCCACTGTCTGGTCTCCATAAACACTTATCAAGTGTCAATGAATATCAGTGGCTGCAATTTTTTCTGCATGAAGGAATTCAGTTCTACCCTGTGATTCCTACACACTTCCATGTTAGACGCCGTTTTGTCAGACTACCCCTCTGCTGCTACCTGTCCCACAGCAACAAAATGTAATGGAATATTGGCAAGAAGATTCAGCTTTACTGCCATGTTTCAAACATCTGCCTCTGATGTCATGAGCCAACATAATAAAATAGGAAGCATTACTTTTGGAGCAGCCCTTGTACTAGAAAAATGCACTCTTAAGACATAGTATTTGCTTGAATGAGAAGTGAGGTCCGATTCAAAAAGCTTGCAGTACTTTGGCCTGACACTAGGAAAGCTTGAAATTCAGAAACGGGAAAGGGCTTGCAGATATGTGACAAGAACTAGCTTGAAGACTATGTCCTACTACAGATTTCAGAGCGAAGGGGAAAAAATCTATTCATATTTAAGAAGCCTTCCAATAGACTGTACACATTTCCCATTTATCTGGAATAGCACATTTATTGGGCAAGTCAGAGAAGTGCCTATGTATTTTATTGCTGTGAATTAATTTTTGTTTTTTCTTTTTTATCTTGCTGCATAGAGTGCATAGACCAGTTTTTCAGGAACAAAGGAAATGAAAACTATGACTTCCCTTTTTCTTTCTGCCCAAAGTGTTTTTAAGCCAACAAATAAATTTATGACTGGACACATTTTTTACAGAGAAGTCCAGGTAAAGAAACAGAAACATTTTTCAACCTACAGACTTTGGGAGACTCATGAAAATGACTGAAGATAATTTTATATAAACAGTACATATATCTATCTCTGAATATATATATACAAAACCATTTATCAAAGTAAAAGGTAAAAAGTGTATGTATCCATACACACACAACCTTTTCTGTGATGATCACATCTGCAAGAAAGAATTGAAATTAAATTTGCCTGTCTTACTAATGTTCTGCCTTTCTGTCTTCCCATGTTTTTCTAGACCACTGTTTCTGTCAGTCCACTAGTCTTTGTTTCATGACAGTAATTATTTGCCCAAATTCTTCAAGAATGAGTATGCATCGAACACAGTGGTGCTCATCTGTGGGTGAATTAATTAAAGCACCAAGAAATTCATGCTCAGAAACGAGAACAATTGGCTTGATGCACTCTAATGTAGATTTACTCACAGAGACCTAAGGGTATGAGAAGTAACTGCTGGGAGCATCCACCACAAATTGGAGTGTACTGTAAATTCTGTGTCTCTATTCTGAACTTAGGCTACTAGTCATACAGCAAGTGGCTCTTTCACCCACATCTGTTCATCCTGTCTCATTAATGTTGAAGACAGCTGTTGCCATTATGCTTCAGTGGGGTAAAGTGTAGTGAGAACAAAAGTCTGGAGAAGGCATTATGTGTAGGAAAGAAGGGCAGCAAGGGGGTCCAGAAGCCTGGAATGGAAGTAATTCAAATGAAGCTCCTGTATAACAGCGGGACCTGGAGGAGCTTTACTTCCAAGCCATATGGGATGGAAATTAGGTAATGAGAGGACCATTCCATCATCTATGATGATTTCCTGGAAACTGCAAACTTTGATATATGCATGAAGAAATATAAAGCTGTAGATCAGGAGAGGGAGGACTGGATTGGCAGCCTATGTAAGAATTCAGCCCAATAAGCAATAGTCATTGAAAATGCAATTAGATCTTAACAGCCTAATTCAGTTACAGGTGAAATTTCATAGGTTTCACTGTGGATAAACACGATGTGTGCAGTCACAGTTTATCCATTATTTAGCCAGTTATTTTCAGAAATGAGGATTGCATTAGGTTACTGGGAGCCTACTTCAGAACATGCATAGGCTGAAGTAATCAATAGCAGAGGTCTAATTATGTCCTTATGAATGTCAATGAGTTGTTGCAAAATTACTTCAAAGAGCGCAATAGCATTTAGGTCCTCAACCACATATTTGGAAGTAGAACAGATTGAAAACAAACTGATCAAACAAGTCTCTATTTATACAGCATTGTTTTCACGTGCATTGCTTTTGCTGATAACAGTTTTAGTGTTTGGTTAAAACTGTGCAACTTCCTCTATGGGCAATTTCATTAAATTAGTTCAAGATTTCATTGATTTTAGCTTTATATAAGAAAGAAATAACTTCAAATTTATATATATTGAGTTTAAATAGGATTATGATAAATTGCCTGTAGGCACTGGTGAGCCCACAAATTTTGGCAACTTAGTAATAATTCCCTCTTTCAAGCTCTGTAATAAGTCAATTGTTTCTCATCCCACTCATCTTCCAGCAAGACTTCCCAGGGTAACTTAGAATTAATTTCATTCTTTTTCTACTCCTAAGTTCTTAAAACCATAGACAAATATTGTCTAAAAGTCAAAACCGCTGTAAATATAATTTAGAACTAGTAAAATGCATCAGTTACATTTAGTTTTCTAATAAAGCTTAGAAATGTTTCTGTGTTTTTGTTTTGTTTTGTTTTGTTTTTTCATACTGAGGAGTTGGTTTTATTTTTTTTAGTAGGCATTATGTCTTAGTGAAAATTTTAAAACTTTTGGTTTGCTTTTGTAACTGTGTATCAAGTCTTCTGGTTTAGGATAGTGCAGCATACTGTGGTGGAGCTGGCTACCTTTTAGCTACTGTCATGCTCCTTTTGTTCAAAAATTGGCCATTGACCAGTCTGATTTGCTTCATGATTTAGAGAAAATTAAAGCTCATTGCCTTAATGCTGCTTACTGGCAAATAGAAATTGCTGGAACTTAAGGACAACACAGATTCATCCATTTTTTACCAATTGTGTTCTCTGCAATAGAGGTTCAGAGAAAAAGGGACATGGCATCACACCAATATTCCTGCTCATTAGTGAAAATCCTGTTCCTAGGGAAACTGTGCTGTTGGGCACATCTGTTGATTAGCTTCAGAGCAGCTAAAATGGTGCTGTATCTCTGGTACGTAGTAGATTGTTGCATGGCAGCACAACTAGCTATGTCCAGGATATTTCTGATCTGAAATATGTTGCTTTTTAAATATGTGAATGATGAGATATTGGGAAAAGATAATTATTGCTTTGTTTCAAGTGGAGAGTAAAATAGAAACAGGAAGAATGATACTTAACAAGTTTTTGATTCTGCCTTTTTGTTGCTGTTCTCCTGAGAAGAAACAAAACTGTCTACTACCTCTAAACCAGCTAAACTTTAGAGAAAAAAGTACAAGTGAGTGAAGGTGGTGGGAGAAAAGTGGTGAGTCTTGCTGCACTGACAAGACAAAACCAGATGCAGATGCAAAAAAAAAACCCTCTGTTTCATTGGTATTGATTCATGTGTATGTTCTTTTTTTTATAGTTAGACATCCAATTTCTGGAGAATGTAAGACTAATGTCTAAAATATGATGGCTATGAAATTATATCAGATTTGAAAAAAGCCAAGTGTTCAAGAAAGCTGTCTGCAACCTTTTACGTTGTGCAGCAGCCGAGAGAGAAATAATGTGAAGTTGTTGTCACTTAATGTTGGACTTCAAGAAGAAGCATTGTCAGATTGAAGGCCTGAATGAAATCTGTAAATACATCATGAACTAAATTGTTATAGTAATACTTAGGCAGTGGAATTTCATTTTAGAAGGTAGTTGCAGTGTCAGATGCAGTACAAAAGATTTACAGGAATTATGATGTCTGGAAACATTTGAAAGAATGTTCTTCTTCTGTCTGCACAACCGATACATCTGTAGCCTGTGATAGTGAAGCAGGAAAAATTAGCAGAAGTTGATATGACAGGATTTCTATTCAAGATGAAAAGCAGTAATTCCAGAATCTTCCAGAAATAAAAATCTCTTTGGAAATTCAAGATAAAATACATTTTTTAGATTTATAAATTCAATGTAGTTGAAATTTACATTTCTAAAGGCATGTCTGAATTCAGGCTTGCTGAATCAGAACAAGGATCTGCATACAAATGATATCTTACGTTAGTCACACAACAGGTCAGATTAGGTACTCCCTTTTTCAGAAATTCTATGAATGAAATCCAGTTTCTAAACTTCGGAAGGATCTTGGTTTCCTTTTCATATGCGAATCAAGGGATTTATTTGTGATATTTTTTTTTTTTCCCCAGGTTACTTTAAAGTCATCTACAACCAATGCATTTTCATTAGCTTTACCTTCTTTGAAGACTACAGGAATTATTCTTATGAGATAATTGAAGTATTACTACAAAAAAATGTATATACTTGAACTGTGTGAACTGTATTACCAGGGACAGTGGTAATGCAATCCTGTCCAAAGGTCAGATCATGGTAACTGAATTGAAAATGTGAATGCCACTGTCCCATAGAAAATTATAATTACTGTAATACATTCTCAAGTCCCACATCCTGTTTTTGAAGGTACACGAAATATTGCTAACGTATTTCTGCTTCTATCCTTGATGGGCCAGAGCACTTGCTTTGCTTCTGAAGGTTGTGCTGAAGTCAACATCAGCCAAACAAAACTTTTAATGGTAGTTTTTCCTCACTTTTGAGAGTTAAATCCAAAAGAAGATACTGTGTTATGTGTTGGTATATACCTCCATTTGCTTCTTCACCTAACAAAGTAAGTTATTATTGCAATCTATAATCCCCACCTGTTACAGTCAAGGATCCAGGAAGATTCAGAAGGATTGAGCACTGGGCATTAAGCAAACATCACAATTAAGTGCATTTGGAGGATGAAATAAAAACATTAAAAAACAAAACAAAAATAAACAAACAAATACAACAAACAGCCAGGCCACTGCTCCCCAAGCCACTGCGAAGATCCCAGAAGGCCTTGGCAATGTTGGCAATGTTTTTAGGAGAATGCAGGTGGATGACTGGACAAGAAAACTTTATTTATTTGTTTGTTTGTTTTGTTTGTTCATTTGTTTATTTTGGTCCAGTACACTTTTCAATCTCTGTTCTGGCATCTTGATCATTTAGCAATTGTAGAAGAAATGAGCACCAGAGTCTGTATGACCCATATGAAAGACATGTTAGCTTCACATGGAGAACAGCTGAGGCTGCTGTGTTGGTGAAGGTTTAGAAGTGGAGAATGAAGATTAATTTAGATGCTATTTTAAAAAGGAAAAGACCGTAAGAGTGGGCTTTACACCCTAAGGGTTATATGCTTTATGCATTATTCATGGATTATAATTGAATACATGATTATAGAAAAGGCAGGGGAGTGGCAGAACTATAAGTCCTGAAGGCTGTTACTTTACAAGGTAACAAGGAAGCTTAGTGTTCCTGCTGATAATGAACAGTTAAATGAAATAGTTTGGTACTACATCTTCATGATGATGTATCAAATACATTATTATTTTACATAACTTGAAGTAGTAAACTTTATTATGATTATAAATGATAGACATTAATGGATCATTAATCCATATAATACTGCAATCTCAATTAATTTAAAATTCTTCTTAAGAAACTTTCTGACACCTTATACCAGAAAATGACTTATTTTATTTATCCCTAATCATTCCACAATTCTTTGGTTCCAGCTCTAATTCTCAACTGTTTGTTCAGATCACCTTTAGCCATGATTCTCAAAAAATTTAAATGCAGAAACAGCATGTCATGCTTCATAGAAATATGTAAATTTGTTAACTGAACTATATCCTATAAGATAATACCCAAGAAGGCTCCACACATTAACCAATTCTATGCAATAGGGTTATATTTATTGCTGCATTATGTATAATTACTCAGGTAGGTGTTTTCCATTTTAAGTAATCAATCAATTAATTCCCATCTCATGATAGGCTGAGATTTGCAGTTAACAAATATCCTCTGTTTCTGAATTTTGGCAACTTGATTTCTCTAAACAGGACCTTGTCAAACATCAAGTTCTGAAGTGATATATTGACACAAAGGCCATGGGCTAAAATGATAATAAACTAGGTTGTATAGTTTGAGCAGCTACTTTTAAAAGCTGTAGAGGAAACTAAAAAACCTAAACTCTAAGCAGCCATTGTTTACCTTGGTGTACTATGCAAATTTGCATTGATTGGCTTCTTACTGGCATCAACTGGCCAGGTTCCACAGAAGTCAAGAAGAAACTGAGTTCAGTTTATATCTCATGCAAGATAACTTTTCACAATTTAATGAGTAAATAAGCAAAGGCATGAATCTCAGAAGTCAAGTTCCTAAAATGTTGTATTAACTTCTAAACTGGATTAGCATAATGGATCATATTGCAAAGTGGCAATAATAAGACTCAAAACTATCCACACAAATCTGGAAAAAGTCTTCTTGTTTAGTTATTCAAATTCAGGTCTTTCCTCATGGTTGATTGCAGTCTGAAAAAAGTGTGCCTGTGTGTTTTTTATACTAAATCTGGATAAATAATGCAGTAGAGGGTGTTAAGAAACTTTTGCAGTCAGTCAGGGCTGTGATAATAATTTTTACCTCTGAAAACCTATATCAAAATGCAGTTATGTTAGATGCATGGCTTTATAGCTATCCCTTCTACGTTCCAAACTCTTGATCTGGATGTAGTTCTGAGTGCCTTTTCTTCATTCGAAGTTATGTTTGGAAGAGGATTAGCATGATTATTATCATGATTCTGGCCTTACATGTTCTCACATACACAGATACTTTGCCTAGTGTCAGGAGCAGTGTGTTTCCTTGAGTACTGCTTGTGCTCCTACTTATCTCAAACTCCTTCTTGTGAAACTATGATGGCATCCTTACTGATTCAAGTCCTTCATGTCTATTGTACTGAAATAGTGTTCATAAGGAATATCTAGAGATTTATTCTGACCTCTCTTGTATAATTTCTATGTTTATTGAACTGCAGTAGTAAACCATTATGAACTATGCGGATAGGCATTTGACTCCCAACTGAATACTGTATATGGAACAACATATGATCAATTTTATGAATTCCTTAACTGAAGCTGCCAAAAAATGGCTTTTCTTTTAAGCTAGAGGGTCAAAAATACTTGTAAAGCTTCTGGATCCAGAGGATTTGTATGATAGTGATGCATAAGCATAATCTGAGCATAATTATTTTTTAATATTAAATATTAAATTAAAATTAAATATAAATAAAAAATTAATAATTATTTTTTAATAAATATTACAGTGATTTCATTTTACTAGATTTTAATTGTGTTTTTCATCAGGCTTCCATTGACTTCCAAAGTATCTATTTTGGCTTTTCTTCTTTTGCATTTTTTTTAAGCAATCCTCAGTATTTTCTAGCCAGGTGTTCTGTAAGAATAACTTTTGAGCCTCTTTGTTGTAAGCTGATCTTTGACAATACAGAAACTATTTCAAATAATTGTGTGGAAATGCTCCAGTATTTTCCTGCTGTTTCTCAAAATGTATTTGCTTTCAGAGGGGTGTTTCTTCCTTGATCTTCATACTGATTGGCAATTAAAAAAAAAAAAAAAATCCCTTGCTCTATAAAATTAATTGGAATAATTACCATACTTCTTCACTGTAGCATTGTTTTACTTTAAAAACAAAACCAAATGAGTTTGTGCTGTCAATTTTGTTTGTTTCTGAAGAAGCATGGTCATGAAGGCATTGTTACATTTCTAAAGATGTGGATGTCTTGGAATTATCACAGTATAATGCTTCTAAACTCTATCCAGGATCTAAAGAGAAAAGCACTTGAAAGAAATCTCTTTGGATCAGTTAAAAATTCATATGAATCTAATGCCAGTACTCTAAATTCTCCAATTAATATTCCAACTAATGCTCAACTTCGGCTTCCACAGAACTGAACTTGTAGAAATGACAGGTCTTACAGAAGGATGCAACCAATTGCTTTTTTTCTCCATTTCATGTACGAGTCATCTGCACTGAAATAGGACAAACCATCTAAAGTATTTGTTATGTCTTTGCTTTTCTGCACTCAGAGAAAGAGGCTCTTTTTCCAGGAACTAACTCACAGAACAGGAGGAGGGATGGCATGTGGAGGCCATGTATATACATTTACTGTACCCACAATAAAGCATTTATGCTTTGTCTCTGTGAATGATTATCTGTCATATTCTACAGTTATTACTTTGTGTACTTAATTTTGGTACTTTTTTGGCTCTTGGTGTGTGTAGAATGCGGTATACAAAATGGGTAGTGTTTTTGCCTGAAAGTAAAGGTTTATAAGAGTGTTTGTGTGAATGTCATTGATCACTGATAAAGATCTAATTGAAGAATTCAGTGAATGTTTTACAGTGGTTGTTATATCTACTATATCCACTGGAAGCAGAAGACTATCACAATGACAATTTATTGTATCCTAAAAAACAATATTTGCAATTAAAAGGCTAAATGTTAGCATTACTCTTATACTTAGATTTCCTTATGGCACACCTAAGAAAACCCAGAAAGAAGAATTTGTATTTGGGCTTTTTTATGCATTCCTTTCTAAATTCTAATGTATGTGCTTTGCATGGGCAGTGTAAAATGATTTTGTTTTGTTTTAGGACATTGTTAGAGAAGCCACTTGACATAACAGCAAATTCCTTTACAAGTCTTCAAGCCGCTCTATTCAATATACAGTGTTATAATTTTGCCACATGGGTCACAGAAAGGAATGATAAAAAACTGAATTATGATGTTGTGATACTTTAATTGAACTATACCTTTAAAATGGATATTTTTCTCAGTTTGAAAAGAATAGAAATATGCCGTGTATTATCACAGGCTAGAACTGCAGTAAAAATTATTAGAGGAGTCTGAGGAAGAAAACTTAACAAAAATTATCCAAACATGTTACTTGTATTCTTTCAAAATTCATCTTTGACGATTTCTTCAAGTCTTATGAAGCTACAGAAGTAACTTCAGTAGCTGCATTTTTAAAACAAAAATTGAAAATAAGCCTGAAAAGAATAAAAAGCTACTGGTAAGAACAAAACATTTTACTTTATCTCTGTTGTTTTCAAACATTGAAATAAAATCTCTGAATATTTCTGAGGGAGGGAAATATTTTATCACATTTATTTTAAAAAAATAAGTCTAAAATCCATTTAGAAGTGAGTGCTATTTTTATTTTTATTTTTATTTTTTTATATTATTCTTTCTAAATTTGGAGGAATGATGACTGAAGCCTCTTTTGTGTTGAATTTTTGTGTAAAACAAGAGAAAGACGTCAGGAATCTGGTATTTAAATAGCACACGAAACAACTTCAGAGAACAAAAAAAGAATATATTTTAAGCATTTAAAAAGTGAGTTTAGCATTTAATTGCTTTCAGAAGTTCTCAGACTATGAAAGGTGCATTTTCCAATTCAAAATATGAAGTATATGCTTAAATATTGTGGACTTTCTGCTTCTGGCAAAGTAGATATTTTACTGAAAGCACCTTTTTGTATCTAGAGAGCAAATGCTGTATCACAGATGAGTGAGTATGCTGCTCATGTACTTCATGACAAGTATATAGAAACAAAATGCTGCTCACCATGTCCTGCTCAGTTAGCAGAAAAAGGAACAGATAATAAAATCAGAGAAATTGATTTTAGTTTCAGGATGAAAAAAAAATGGATAGAAATGTTGAAATAAAATAGTGAAAATATTTATGAAGTATTTTCTTGGAAGTACAATTTCTGTAAGAAAAATATTCAAATTAAGTGATTTTTTTTTTTCTTTTTAACCAGATAGAAGGTCATTATGAGGAACTATACAAAGTGTTCTGAATGAACATCCTATGAGGAATTTGAAAAAACAGTGCTTTGATATATGTACATATTTATATTCAAAACCAGAGTCAGCCTACTTTAAATATTGGAGAGTATTAAATTTTGGAAAGCTGAAAATGGGTAATATGCAAAAAAATGGCTTTCTGATTATAAGCATATTTATGTTTTGCCTTTGTAAATAACATTTTCATATAGCATTAACAATCCATTTGCTTTCCTTTATGATGTTAAGTGCTTTTCATGTTTGGTTTTGTCTGAAACGAAATATTCCCTGAATATTTAAGCCACATAAAATTTCTTCATGGTGGATCTTTTGAGAAGTCTAGGAGATTTCTTGCATTGCCTTTGCATAGTGCACTACAAGGCCACAAGTTTTTAGGCATGTATGACTTTCTCAGCTTTCATAAGTTGTAGTATATTCAGTTGTTTCAGTTAACAGACTCTTTTTTCTATTCCTTTCCGATTGATGGAAATGAAAAAAGGAGACTTTTTAGTTTTCTCTTCGTATGATCATTGAGTGCTTTATGTGAGACTTCATATAAAATTAACAGAATTTAGAGAGGAAAGTAGAGAACATGAATATTCCAGTGGCTGGAAGAGAGATACTGAGATAGAAAGCAGTCCATTTTTAATTATTTAATGAGCTTTCAGAATATACTTAGTCCTTGTACTGTGTAATACAAAATAGTACACTATAGCAATTCCCCCTAAGTAAGGTCAATGGTTGTGATGGGGATATCCCTGCATTTATTCTCTGTTGACATCTGGGGGCTAAATTATAAGTAAAAAATTTAAACCTAGGTCAGACTGGCATACTGCAAGATGACATAAATCAGTAGGCCATATCACTGAGTGAGTTTATCCTTTACAAGTAATTTGTCAACAGAGATGTAATACTGAGATTTCTTTGGATTTTTCTTTTATTAACAGGACATTATGACACTATTGGACCTCTGAGAGATAGCAATTTGCCAAAAATGACAGTGAATTATATAGCAAGGTGACTGGTATCATCGGAAGGAGGACCAACCAACACAAAGATGAAACTATGAGAGCAACCACGCAGCAAGAAATAAGTGGAAAGGTTTATGCTGTCTATGGATATGGACAGCGTATATATATGGCTTTGCAAAAGCAGTTTGCTGGAAGAGGACATCATTAGAGGCTGAGGTAACTGCACTTGTTCTGAGCGTTGAAGTGGTGGGAAATATGTAGTTGATGGCAAGTTGTAGCTGTTGTCATGATGATAGAGCTAGAAGGTAACTTGGTAAAGATAGCTCTGAAGAAGAGTTACGCGCATTACTCCATTTATTTCTCACTGTCTGACACAGTTAGGCTGCAGTGAAATAATCATTAAAAGGCTAGTTGCAAAATATGCAACATTATGGGGAGCACAGCCTCAAATGTTTTTGTTCACTATTCAGCCAGGGAAAGTTCTTCCTCCTCTTTCTTGTGAGGCAATTATTTTAATACAGTGCAGCTTTCAGTGTTGCTAAGATGACTTTGGTAGAACGAAACTATACTAGTGCAGTTGAAGTTTAATACAGTTATGCTTTTCTTCCCTTGTCAGTCAGTCAGATGACGCACATGATGAGTTAGGAGCTATGTGTGATACTTTTTTGTATAAGCATTCATATTACAGAGGATGCAGCTCACCACTGTGAAAGGTTTGCTTTAAGCAGCCTGCAGCAAAGTCATGTATGCTGCTTTTCGAGTCATTAAAATGCAGTAATTTTGTGGACAAGTTCTTTTCTGCTAACCATTCCACACCATGTTCTGAAGTAACAAATTACATTTTTATTAAGAAAATTACTAAAATTTTCAGTGCTTGATACTACTTTTTTCTATTTCTTTATGTCAGTGATGTTTCTGATCTTGGAAAGAATGCACAATTTGAAGGAAGAAGAAAACTGTAACTGTTTCTACTTATGTTTTGTGTGTCTACCTGAAGATATAAAAAGGAAAAAGAGTTGAGAAACAACACGAGTAATTTACAGCAGTAATGAAGAAGGCAATTTCAAAGATTAATTTTAGCCTAAAATACATTACCCATCTCAGAATTTGAATAGATTCCTCATGTGTCTCTATTTCAGCTAACATTGTTTAGAAAATGTGGCTTTCCTAGCGATCAGATATTGTTTGATTCAATTACCAGGACTTCATGCTTTCTATATAGGGACTGTAGCTTTGTTAAAGCTAAAAATTTGACACTGTTTTTTGTAAGCTAAAAATTTGACACTGTCATTATTTAAACATTACCTTGTTCTTTTAATGTTGTTACTGTAAAAGTTGTAGGAATTTTTATTTTATTTTTCTCCTTGTTCCTTAGCCTTATGATTCCCACACCTTATATAACATGCGTATGTATCAATGGATGGAACATCCATGCAGAAGCTTCTGACATTGTTAAGATAAATCTACACAGCTTTTACTAAAAGCTTTAGCAAAACTTTCAGACTCTTTGCCTTCCTATAGTTTTGGAGGCTTGAAATCTTTTGTTTTGTTTAGTATGGAACTGCTAACTGATGGATAAAATAGGCTTATGTTGTATTATTTATTTGGAAAATCTGCCGCCAGTTTCCATGGATGCTTGGAGATTTAAAAAGGTGAATAAATTTTAAATATTTAAAATCTGCCATAAATAGCATATATTGCAAACTCCAAAGGTACAGAGAAGAATCATCTTGTAGGCATTGTTAAGTCCAGTGCTTAGAGAAAAGGATCTGCAAGGAGGAAGAGAGTAATTCAGTTACCACATGGACATGGAGAGCTTTGCAGTGTTCATGGAGTAAGAGAGCATAGGGAGCCTATTAGCTTAATGTGGAACCTGGTACACTATACTCACCTCTACCCATATGAGAAGCTATATTTGCAGATGTAACCAATATTTCTTATATGCCAAACTTTGCTGGCTTGCAAATTACAAGATGTTCGTCATTTATCATATCTTTAAGACTGCTCTTGTGGTCTGTCACTATAGCAACTCTGTTGGCTTCTGCAGCAACACCTGGTCCTATCAGTAGCTATATACTGTGGAGGTTTCCTTATAAATAATCCATGTGAAAGTGAATGTAGCTGTCATGTTAATTTGTGGGTAACCTGGTTCTGGCAAGTTTATAATTATATTTATGAAGCAAATAAAGCAGATTGTTTGCTTTTTCTTCAGCAATGACTTAACACAAACTGACAGAAACAAATAAATAAGTTTTACTAATCACAGTTGAGGTAAAGGAAATGTCACAGGAATGTTCTATTTGCCATCTTGCAAATATAGTCCTAAATATGGCCTACTGTCTCTCTGGCCTCCACTCAGTAAGTAGTGTGTTACTTTTTAGGAAATGTGTTTAGCTTCAAAGCAAATATCATATACAGATTTTACTTGCTTAATTTCATTTTTTCTCCCCTTCTGACCTTCAACTCTTTTCTAATCCTGTCCACCCTGCTCTTGTTCTATCCCTTACAGCTGGAGATAGCATTCACAAATGGCAGAATAATAGTTATTTTAAGAATATTACTGTTGATCAAGAAAGACATGTTTTAGTTAAGCTTCTGTTCGCCATTGAAACTAACTGGATGATAGCAAATTGAGAACTGGCAGCTCCTTTGAGTTCCAAGTATCTCTTCTCCAGATTTGTTCTTAATTTTGTGGCAGACCTTTTCACACATAAGTCAAAGAATTGCTAGCTTTGGAAAGAGTCTAAAATTGTGAATTGTGTTATGCTTTTTCATTACCCTTGATAGCTGAATATGTTGGTGGAAGGTAGTTGGAGTGGTAGAAGAGCCTTCAGTTCTTACCTTCTGTTGCTTCAACAGACATTTCAGCTAGAAATTGCAATATCTCTGTATAAAGTAGTAGGAATTAACTTTAGACTGAAAATGAACTGTTAGAGAAACTACAAGGAAAAAGTGCCTACAGGACATAATATCCTCTGGAATTATTCCTTATGCATGACTGTGTGATGAAAACTTTCTTATTACTTTTAGAGGACTAAATTGCTACTCCTTAGTCAAGATAAACAGCTAAGCTGAAAAAATTCTGATAGTTATCAGTGTGCATTGCAGTTTGATACTGAAAAAGAAACACAAATGACATAATGATCATTCCTTGTTTCTATTCTTGTTTGGCAAAATGTCTATTTAAACCAGTAGCTAATTTTATGGATTTTTTTTTTTTTTCAATTAAATCACTGTATTTATCTCTCTGGCAAGTGAAATAAATTCATTTTGTCCATTAAAGAATTACTAATGAATATGTTTAATTTATTTGAGATCCTATTTTTACTATTTCCTGTATTACAGGAGACTTTCATTAATTTAGAACAATGCAACACTTCCTGTATTTTACATCATACAGAACAATTTCTCAGTTTATAATTATACCATTCCTCCAATTTCTCTTTCTGCCATTCTCTATAAGGAATTTTTTAAATACAATATATATGACAAGACTTAGAAAAAAGAATAACCAAAGAATCAACTGAAACGGAAAGAAACCTTTTTAAGGAGTTAAATGAAGTCCGTACAACATAGCTGCAACTCATTTCATAGTATTGTTGCTATAGAAAATTAGCTTCTTCAGTTTGCTGCCTTGTCTTTTATACATGCCAGTGCAGTTAAGTGTGTCTTTGAGTTCATATCTGTGTATATAATTCATAGAGGAATTACATCTGGAGTTGCTTTCTACTGAAATAGCTGACCTGTTTTTATCTCCTCAAGGATGTATCTGTTCAATGGATCTTCTGGAAAAAAAAAAAAAAAAAAAAAAAAAAAAAAGATTTGCTGTCTCATAGTGCAATACTTAACAATACTTAACAACAATGAAGCAAATAAAAATATTATTGAATTGAATGTGGCCATTATTTCAGATGTAGTAAGTGAGAATGTGGTAGAAAAAGAGACAGAGAAGCAAACTCCATTGCCAGTTTTCTCTCTGCTTTCACAAGAATACAGTGTCCAGCTAATTAATCTGACCTTAGTATTTATAGTGTGCACAAAAAGAGGACAGTTTGTGTATCTAGTCAGTGTTTTGAAACAAGTTATTTCTTAAAGCTTAACAAAGTTATGAGTGTTTTAACACAATTTTAAATATTGATGTGTGTACAGGTATGGAAAGTCCTAGTTTAAGCAGCCTATTACACTAAAATAAATTAGAGAAACCTTGAAATATATATATATGGTTTGAACAACTGTGCATGTATTGAATATTAGCTTAATAATGTACTGGCCAAACCATAATTACCTCTGTGAATATGTGTTTCAGATCAAGTTATCATATAATCCTAAAAGCACGTTCAAAATTGATTCCTTAACATATTTCAAGGAATACTCTGTACATGGGACATGGTCCTAGCAGGCACAACATAAAAGTTTGCTCTTAGCCGAACTCGTAATTTCAGTTACTTCAGAAAAGAAGCAGTGTGATGTTCTGTGCTTTTTCCAGGCTTAATACTCATAAGGTAAACCTGGGATTTTTTTAAGGTTAAATGAAAATCATGAAATTAAATAGGAAGACGCATCACCGGAATTGCTATTGGCAATGATGAGGTTCAGTTTTTTTGTTTGCATTCCTCATGCAATCATCTGTGTGAAAATGGTAACACTTCTCCTAATAATCCTTAATAAGATGGCAACATTTCCAAAACCAATGTAGATTTTCTATTGACTTATCTCATTGTCTCCAATAGGATTGTTCGTGTACAAGAGCCACTCCAGTATTAATACCTTCCATTTTATTATGTTGGCTCACCATGTCAGAGGTGAATGTTGGTGGTATGGCAATAAAGACCAAGCCAATTCAGAAAACACCATTTTCTTTTATCATAAGGAGAATAGTATTGCAGATGTTTGTTATATGAGAAAAAAATTGATGTCTTTAAAATCTAGGAAAGACTTTGATTGACTATATATTTTGAATACAAATATGATTTAGCAGTTACAATTGAATTAATGGTGAGTAAAATATCAAGAACAAAACCCAAATAAATCGTCTAATACAACAGGAGGACAGGCTGCCCTGTTGCTGAGAATGATATGCTTATATTTTACTGGAACTGCAGAAACTTGTCTAACTTTTATTCTAATTATTCTGTTTTTCTATTGTTATTTTATACTGTAAATGATAATACAACAATTTTATTAATATTTCTGAGCTTGTAAAAATATGGAGGTTTTATGTGCCTAAGTCGGAATTTGCAGAATACATTGTACTTGTTTTTCTTGAAATGATTGCCTCTTCCTCAGGGCACTTCTTAGGATTATTTATGTTTTTCTTCTTGTATTATTTAGCGGGAGATGCTGGGTAGTGACAGTGGTCCCAAATCTCAAGGTTTTTTCCGCCAATTGATCAAGCTGAACTCAGGTGGAGAACTGCTATTTGGAGTTCTAATTCTTGGGTGGCCAGTAAGCCAATTTAAGTTAGCTAATATCATTCATCACTGAACGAAGAAAGCCTGTGGGAACTGGACAGGCGGCTAACTTTAGATCTCAGTTTAAGTAGCAAAGATGAAATGTACACTTGAAATAATAGCAAACGCTCCTCCCCAAATATTCTCAGCACAAAGCAGAACATAGTTTGATCAGAGAGTATCTAATATGACGTTTCCAAACTTCATAAAATATACATACTTTTCCCTGACTGATCTTAAAATATTTAATCTTTAAAGAAATTATTATGAAGTCTCTCTTGTTTGTGTGTTTTTCTTCTGTTTATTGCGTTCTGTGGTAGAGAGAGAAAGATAAAAAATAAAAGGACCTAGTAACGAGAGAAAGCAAATTCTTGCTCATAAAATAAAAAATGAATACTATAATAATAATAATAAAGTTTAGGGAGACCTTAAACAATTCTGTAGGAATTGTTGTACACCTTCAACTAATTATTTCAAAGCTACTAATAGGAGTCCAGGTGAGAAGATTTATTGAACTTCTTGCAGTTTCCTTCCATACACATCTAAATTTCCTTTGTGTAAAAATCCAGGTGTGTGAAGATGGTATGCAGCCATACCTTGACCCACTGTGTGCAGGCTGGAGGGAGCCCAGCATGCCCAGCAGACTAGAAATTGTGGGATGCCCCATTCCAGATGTATTCAGTGAATGTTCATTTTTTCTCTTCCTATGCAATGCAAGACAGGTCAGCCTACAGGGTTGCTGCCATAACAGCACTGCTCTCTGTTAATTAGGCAGCATGGTTACTGCAGTACTGTTACACATGCAGGAGTCCTAAACTTGATGCGATGCTCCTTTGAAAGGGAAATCCACAGCAAAGTGAGGATGGAAATGGCATTAAGCAAAATGTCTCTGTTAAAAATACTGAACTGTAAATGTCACTGTTGGTGAGGCTGGCAATGTGGTTCAGCCCAGTCTGTTGAAGGAAAGGCTTTATAAGAACTGTCTCTCTGAAGAGGGGTGATATCTAGGCCTAACAGAACTAAAAGATGGAAAAGGAAACACAATGATAGCATCAGTCTTCAGGGACAGAAAACTGTAGGAACAAATGAAAGATGTTCAGCTAATCTGAGCGTAGCAGGAACTGCTTTGGAACGGGGTACTTGGCTTCTCTACTTGTTCTGCTTCTGGCCACTCTCTGGGCCTCAATATGTCTTGTGTTTTTGGCCATCTTTTGTGCTACTGTAGTATCTGGCTTGCTGTGGCTCACTGCTGGTATTTGCTGTGTCCTAATACATTCTCCTTGTGATCTGGTGACAGAACCAATTGAGCTAGCAATGCTTTCAGCTTCACCAGTGATTCTCCCTTGATATGCTGCTCTTTGTATCTTTACAGAGATTGCTGTTCCTATGAAGAGTAGCATAATACAGAGCAACCTCTGAAAACTCCTGGAAATTTTGGAAGGAAGGTAACCATAAGAAAGGTGAAATTATATGCTTTCTTTAGGAAGGGCCTCCATCTGTGTTTCAAAGTTATTCTAATAACCATATTTCTTGGCCTCCTCTTTTTATTAAGCTTATTTCTCCTGGTCATCTCTTTTTCATTTGTTCTGTGAACAACTTTCTCTTCACTGCAAGTAATTTTCTGACCTGTTAAGCAGTGTCATTTTGACAGAAGACAAAAGGTCTCAGAGTTTTGAACTACCTACAATTTTCAGATCAGTGGCTGTCTTGAGGTAGTAAATTAGGGGGGGGGAAATAAAGGGGAGCTTGAGTTTACCTGTTTTGTTGATGCGCTAGGTGACTCACTGAAAACATTTGTGGCCCAAAATCAGTCATGGATGTGTTTTTTCTTTCTTAATAGGTTTTTGTGAAAAGAGAGGAGCTGTGGCAAGAGTTCAAAGGGTGTGGAGGAAGGATCTAATATTGCAAAAGTGACAAAGAATGATACTAGAATTCATAGGAAAGAACTGAAAGCAAAGTAGAGAGGGACAGAGGATCAAAGAACACAAGTCATAAATCTATGGGAAGGATTTTGTTAGCTGTACTCCTTATGAAATATGTAATTTAAATGCAGAAATTTTCTGAAGTCTCAGACCTTTTCATTAATCTCCAGGTTAGCACTTTAAAAAGGTTTGCTATAAACTCAGCATTTGATAGTTTCCTCCCATTGGTGGCAAGAATTCACTGCATTAGGTTTTACACCTTCATTTTTTTCTTTTAGAATTAGCGCCAAGCAGCTATATGCCACATGCACACTTCTCTATTATAGGCAATCCCCAGGAAGCTCATTAAGTTTTCTTTATGGCTCCTGTGCACTGCTGGAACCAGACCTAAGTGGAGTGTCTGACTGTCAGTGATTAGATACCATGATGGTATATACTTTAGAAAATATCATAGTTGGCATAGAGAAATAGACAAATATAACAGCACTGCAGAGGGCCGTTTATTCAACAGGCATTTCAGTGCATAAACAGTAACACACAGTTCCTGACATTAGCTTCCAGATTCAATAGTGAAATTATTTCTGAAAGAGCTTCTGTGTAACCTTACTGTACAGCAGAAAAAAATATATATTAAATTCAAGAAAATTGTGGATGTCAGAAAGAAGCAGATACGTACTAGCTTAAAATGTTACTGTTTATAATTGTATTTTGAACATACTGGTATAAAATACTTCTCTCAACCATACGCCATTTTAAGAAATATGGTATTGGTGGAATTTTTGGTGGATAAGTGAAGGAAAATTATATTGTTACTCATGCTATGCCAGCTTAACATGATTCTTACTGTAAAGATGTGAGAAACACACAGCAATAATGCCAACAGATATTCAGGCTCTGAAATAAAACTTGCCAGGTCTGTAACAAGATTTTCTATTAGCTCTTGTGTTGGTAATCATGAGGAACTAATGGTGTTATCAAAGTAATCTTTGATATATCTCTACTAAAAGCTATAGAAAAATCTTTTCCCTCATCATTTTGTTCTGCCTTTACCTCTTTGCACAGGATTTCTGATTATCAATTAATGTTCTTGACTTGATTTTTTCCATAATCAATCATCTTTTGTTTCAGCTCTTTCTACTTTTTTTCTATTGATTCATTGCACAGTTTTTCTTGTATTTGAGTGGATGGGCTGACCTTTCATACTTAAGTTACAATTTCCAGCACTTATGAGAACACTAATAAAACAACAGATGAGGAGATTATGCCCTGTAATGTGTATAGTTTATCATGCTGTGAGCCATAGCTCATGGCAATGCTCGTGCCAGTCATGTTTTAAAGCCTCTTGTAAAAACTTAGTTAAATCATTTTTTCTTAGCTCTCAGTAGTAGTCTAATAATGCCATTAGTCAGTGCAGGCTGTTACCTGTATCAGTCTGACTCAGAAAAGTGTATATGAAAAATAGGTCCCTTTCTTTAGCTGAGCATGTAACATTCTCTCTGTAACACGCAGCTCTCCTGCTTTTATGTGGAACTACTACCAATTCTCAATAACTTTTACTGCAGGCTTATGCAGTGTGGTGTGAATCACACCAAAATTACATGTGATGTGACAGAATCATACATTTCACAGTCTCAGTTTCATAAACAGTGAATGCAAACACTATCTGAAGATTAGTTACCTTATTAATACCACCTCCACATCACAAGTAGTGGCTAAACTCCTCCCAGAGTCACAGTTACCACTGTGTCTGATGGGACTCCTGGTACATATGTGTAGGCAGAACTTGGATGTGTGTAGCCTCGATGCCTCCGTACTGCCCGTCTGAGCAGGCCATGAGCTGCACCACCCCAACCGCACAGCCCTGGGCATGATTTGGCTTCCACTATTAGTCAGAATAACCACAGGCTGCTGTGATTTTTCTTGGCAGAAAGAGATCCCTGGAGGAATTCCTCTGTTTCTGAATACTTTGCATTAGTTGTAGACACTGTTTGAGATACTCTGTCTGTGTAAAGGATAGGGAATATGTTGCATAAAGCACTTTGCTCAGAGGCCTGTTAAAGGCACCTTTATGTCTCTAATGGACTAGAGCTGTGCATGAGGGATTAATCAAAGAGCAGAAATGATCCCCCCTTCCTGTTTCAAGAAATATTAGTATCTTACAGGCCTCATTTTCCTACAGCAATTGAGAAGTGAAGTGAATGCTTCGGGACAAGTCCCTTATTACTCGGGGACAGTAAAGTATAGAGCTTTACTGAGGCAATATATTTACTTCTTGGAAGAGTATATTCTGTCAATTCCCATTTATTTTATTTTTTTGTTTGTTTTTGAGTATACCTAGGAGCAATTCTGATAAGTTCTGAAAGAAATCGCCATGCAAGGTCACTGTGACAGGAGTTAGGGGAATATTTTTTATTTTCTCTAATAGCTTCTACAAAACAACAAAATCTTCACTACCATCTCTCCCCTTCTCCCTCCCTCCCTTCCCCCTCCCCAGTAATGAGCCATATACTTGTGTGAATTTTCGGTATCTAGAGAAAAATTAGAAATGGTACGGTAATGGGTTTGCAATATGCATTATCTCCACTGTATTACCACATACTTTAGAAGCCTGTTGATCTAGATGAAGTATGTTAACCCTTTATGTTTGTTGTCTAACTAGATGCAAAAAGAAAAAAATATATATGAATTATACTAAGCAGCTGTATTTTATATATATATAAATATATATATATATGTATATATATAAACTTTACCCTTATCACTTATCTGTATTATTCCCGTATCTTTTCTATTCTGCCCGACTGGAATAACTCATTTTCACCCTATCAGGTATGACTTTTCTACAATCATCTACAGCTGAAATTGCAGTTTTCCAACCCAATGCATTAAAGGTTTAGATGGTGCAAGTTCTAACCACCTCTTTTTCTCTTTGCTCCTTCTTCCAGTGAATTCTGTGCTATTGTAGTGGCCTGCTAATACCTGGTTTTAAAAGCAAGAGAAAAAATGAACTCGGTGTGGCTAAATAATTACCACTGCAATTCCATGACTTTATGTATACTTTGTTTTGTAGCACTGTAGCCAATGTTTGTTACAAAAATCTATAGTAGATTGTGTCACCTACTACATTTCAACGTCAAGGAAAGGGCTGAAAGCTGTTCTTAAGAGATCGGTACATCATCAGAGTAATGCACAAAACAAGCAAGCAAACAAGCTGATTAAAAAGAAGGTTGCCTATTGGAGTGTCCCTCTCAAAATAGGACTGTCATTTGCACTAGATCCTGTCAACCAGAGCTGTCTGCGGGAGTCTGGAAAATCTTCTAGGACTGATCTTGCACCAAGTCTACAGGTAAACTGTTCCAGTCTTGCCTTTACCACCTTGCGAGGAATGTTTTTCTCCAAGATATTACAGTATGCACCTATACCAAGAAGAGCTAGGCTGTGTAAAGTGCTCTCCACGTAACTGTAGGCTGCATAGCTGCCAACTGTTCCCTAAACTAAACAAATGCAGCTCCCTCAGTTTTCTTCTCATAAGTAATGTTATTTAGGGTCATTTTTGTCTTTATAGTCTTGTCCCAGATCTTCTCCAAAGTTTCAGTAAATCTCTTGAACTGGAGAGTCCAAAAACTGGTTGCCCTAATTCAAGTGAGCTTCAACGGTGCTGAGTTAGAAAAGTATAAAAATTTATCTTGATCTGCTGGCTTTGAAAAGGATGTGTAGTTTGTCTTGTTGCTCAGAAAGTACAGTTAGCTCATTTTCAGCTAAACATTCACAGTAACTACCAGACCTTTTCTGGCACTGCCGATACTGTTCAATTTGGCTTCCATCTGTTACTAACAAAATGACCTAAGACAAGGTTATTCTGACCTAGGTACAGAACTTTTGCTTTTCCATGAATTTTTTTCATGGACTTTCTGGATTGACTGGATAAATCTCAACACTCAAAGACTGAGTCTCTGGAATGTGTTAGAAGTTCAGACTTTGCTAATTTGACCACATTTAATTAAGTATTTTATCAGAGTGAGTCTTTCCATTGTAACAGAGACACATCAGAGGTTAATTTCATTCCCCTTGCTGTAAAAAATTGTGAACAGAATGTTCCACTGAAGCAGGACATCTATTCCAAATCTTGACCCTTGTGTTCTAACTTGCATGATCATCTATTCTGTAAACTCCCAAAGTCTGAGTTTTGTCTTTCTCACTTATAATATGCCGATCAGTCCAGATCACACTATACCAAAAAATTTAGTCTAGTTCAAAACAGACGTCTGGATTCTGACCAATTCATTTCAAGTATTACTAGTCTTGTAGTTATTGTTAGCTTACAGGCTAATTTATTTCAGTCATCTTAACCATCAACTTTTAAAAGCCTACAGTATATATATATATATATATATATATATATATATATATATATATATATATATATATATATATATATATTTTTTTTCCAGGACAGACTGAAAGAAATTCTGCTAGTATTTTTTTTTTTAATTTTATTAATCATAAAACTAGTTCTCATTTTCAAGTGCATAAAATAAGAAGAGCATTAAGATTTATTTATTTGAAAGAAAAATTGACTTTCTTGTGTCTATTTCTTGTTTTACTTCACCACTGAATCATTTCAGAATCATTGAAGGCAAAGGTGTTATACTAGTATAAAATCAATAAAAAGGGAGTTGAAAGGGCCATATTTTCTACATGCAGTGAATGAGAAATGAAAAAGAGGTTTATAATATCATAAACCTTGGAACTGTGTCTGGTGATTATCCTAGATATGGCCTGCCAGGGAAATGACCACCATCTGCTGCTGCCCACCAGCGTCCTGAAAATACAATCAGGCTGCTAGTATTTGCTGAAGCTAGCAGCAAAGTAATCCTTTCAGTTTCAGCTCTTAAGATTACATGTAATTGTGTGTAAGATGCAGTCTCAGTCTGCACAGATTTTTCAGACTCTGAACACTGAAATAGATCACATTTCCCTTGAACTTCCAATTCAGCCTCCCCTTTTCTATTTGTATTTCATTGCTGCTTTTGTTTTTAAGTTGCTGGTTTAAAAAAAGAAGAAGCAGAGCTATCTGTAGATTTCTTCTGGTTGATGGATTCAGAAGTGGGACTTTTTGTTAAATATCTGCTTTGAACTGAAGTTAATCTTTTACTTTACAAAATTAAGATAAGACTGCTTTTAAAATACAGAAAATATTTCAAGGTTCTGAGGGAGCTTTGAGTGGATATACACATCTCTACAAGAAGAACACAGAAGCTAGTCTATGGTAAGACAATATGTGATAAAGAAATCTGCTGAAGTGAAATAACCTGTAGCAGGGAGAAAAGGCACAAAAAACATGGATTACAAGAAGAAGGAGGTGATATGGAAGTGGGGAGAATTTTTAAAGAATACAAAGGAATCCTAATTCAAATTTGTCTGTTCCTGTGCACCTCTGACTTTCAAAGCACTAGTTATAGAGGATCTTCTTAGAAGATTTTCTTAGTAAAAAAAATAGGAAAAAATACTATACAAGTTCCCACTATTTTGAAGTGCAACTAAGTATTAATACATTCAACCAACGTCTTCTAAAATTAGAGGAATACACAGTTTGAGGGAATGGGAATATGAATAAGGCAGAAAAGAGAAAAATTGTGTAGGGATTCCATTTTGTTTGTTCTCATTCCCCTGCTTCAGAAGAAATAAAGAATTATTAAAAATTAAAATGCAAAGTCACTCTCAGACAAACCAAATGAGAATGGTTTCAGCTGGACTGGTAATATTGAGATCTCAGGGGACCCCGTTCTTCATCTGTTTCTGGCTATGATATAAAGAGTATCTCTGAACCATTTGGAGTGGCCTGCTGCAGTAATAATGTATTCCTTAGAGTTGCATGTCACATAGAGAAAAGGCAGGACAAGAGAAACAAAAACCACCTGAAGAGGTTTTTTATGTCAGTGTGAAATGATAAACTTTGACTTCTGTGAATGAAAATAAGGCTGAGAATCTATGGTGACGGTAGACACAAATTAAGGATACAAATTCATTTGGCTGTAAGAACTATTTCCCAAGAGATAGCCATCTCAATTTTTGGTCAGTGCCCAGGGGAGGCAGAAAGGGTTTAGAGTACAAGCTGAACTTGACCCAGTCATTGAAAGTGTTTGCAAAAGTAAGGTTATGAATATTTTAGAAAAACATTGTAGAATTTGTTCCTTTAGTCTTGAAAATATCATTGGGATTTGCATAGATGTTGTGTTAATAGATAGAAGGAAAAATAGATACAGTGGCTTTTCCAGTATTAATGGGCACTGAAGATATAATTTCCACTCCATGACATAGCAAATCCCATTGTGTATATAGGTAGAGATGAAAATAATGGCTTATGTATCATACTAAAACAACCTATTAGTCTATATTAGGGACTCCCATGTGCAAGCTTAAGAGAGTGAGAGTTATAAATTCCTCTAACTCCCTGCTTACCTCACTGCCTCTGTGACTGTTAGTCACATTACGTTTCCCAAACTCTCCTGTGCACAATATGGAAAACACAGTTGATAATGCAGAAGGAAAGAAGTCACAGCAGTTGCCTGTAGCAGCAGGAGGCAGAGGGCACAGCAGAAGATATCCTCATTGGTATTGGTCTTCTGAGACAGCTATGGCAGCTCTTTGCGTCTTCCACACCCATCCTCCCATCTTAGCTTTCAAGTCAGTTCTCTCCTTCTAATTATAAAATAATAAAGGAACTGGTTCTGTTACAATCATCTTGAGGTTTCAGTCCCAATTCTCCACTCGCAATATTTTTATTTCAGCTTAATTTCCTTTTCTCCAGTGATATTACTTCCCAGTTACGTTGAAAGAAAGCTTTCTGAGCTATCTGTATGGCTAACATATAGAGACAAATTCAGTTAAACATATATTAAGCAATCTATTGCAAGTGCTGCAGTACGTATAATAAGGAAGATGAAACCTAATGCGGAAAAAAGACAGATTGTTGTAACATAATTCTGTTTCTACTTTTTCTCATAGTGAGTGAAAGATGGAACAATGCATAACTGATGACAAAGATACAATGCAACAGATTTATCCTTATACCAGTCAAGTGGAACAACTGTGAAAAAGATAAAGGTCCTAACCTCACAAGGTATATAAATGATAAATGTGCAATAATATTTTCTCTTTCACTGTATTTTTTCACGTTTGATAATGCTGTATAGAGTGGCTGTTGTCTTAAGATCTCTATCTCAATATTGTATACTATATTTTATTGTTAAGTAAATTACTATGCTACCTTCATGAATATGTTTATTGTATCTGTATCTTAAGTTAAGATGCTAAAATTCTCTTAGAATACATACAAAGTGAGTAGCATCTTTACAGTGCTATTTGTTATGGTGAAGCTCAATGGTATTTCTTATTCAGGGTCTGTACCCATTTTACGTGAAAACAAATAATTAAAATAAATTATGACCTTAGAGTCTACAAACTAAGGAGACAAAAATATCTATCTGAGAGGGAGATTAATACAGGGATATCTGTTGACAGCATTATGAAGACCTCAAAGGGATGCATACATTTGTCTGCCCGAAGTGATGTGTGTGAGGAATTCCATGTCAGATTGTTAAGTTTAGTGAGCAGGATTTCTAGTAATAGATTTTCTGAAAAAATGTGGTTACCCGGGGGTGTTGTTTACTTCCCTATTGCTAGAGCATTCAGTGAGAATTTGGCCTTTTTCTTTTCCACTTGCGCATCTCTGTGTGTGTATGCACGTAATTGCTGGGTTTGCTTTTGTTTCGTGTATTTCTGCTCATGTGTTATCACGCTCAGTGTACTGAGAGAGATTTTGCGACCTTTAATGCAGCTGCCAGTCTCTTTCAATAGGTGCCTGTAAGGATACAAACCAGTTTTCCTGATAGTGATGAGCAACTCTTAGCTGTTGTTATTTCACCTTGCAGCTTTTTTTAATTGTCTTCCTCTGTTGTTTTACTCACTATTCACTGGAAAGATCCCACCTTCTGGAAACTCTGGGTCCTGAATGTTAGCAAAGCTGAAGGCTTTAAAATGCAGCCTGCTCAGCCATGCTGAATAACTAATGACCATTAAGTTTCTACTGCAAGGATAACATTATTAACAGCCCAAAACTCTCAGCTTGGGGTAGGGCTTTCACTTCATTCTGTTTTGTGTGTTCCAACATCTATCTGTTCATTGGCGCTCATTGTTTCAGATGTGGGAGCCAACTGAGGTGATATATGAGTAGAAACAAGGAAAGAATTTTAATAAGGAAAGCAGCATGGGCTAAGAGGTCTTCTCTGTACCTTAATATGCCTTGTGGTCTTCTTGTCTCCAAACACATCACACTATAAATAGCTTAGTTTTCACCAATCTGCTACTCTTGCAGAAAATAAGAGGCCCTAGGCTGGTCTACACTGTCTTGCTGGGAAAAAGCAACCCATATCAGCCACCTCAGCACATGAGCTGCTGAGACAGGTCTTCAGGGCATATCCAGATCACAGCTATCCTGCCCATAGAGCACTTGAATAGGGTGTTTGTAGGCACAACACCTGCCCTACACAGCTTACATCACCGTCCAGAAAGTTTGATCCTTTTGCGACTACATGTTTGCCTTAAAAGTCGGTTTTGACAGCTGATAAATAAACAGTCTTATCTGGCATATCAGCACCTAGCGGGAGAAACCGGAGAGACAAGGACAAATTTGGTGTTGTGCTGATCTGCATCGGAGGACCCATTCACTCCTTGCCCGAAAGGTTGTCAGCTGCTGTACTAGAGCAATAAGCCAAGCCTGTTCCCAGCCTCTCATTATTCAAATGCTTGAATAGATGTCCCACACAGTACCTAAACTCTAGCCTAGTTCAAGATCTGGATGTTCATTTATTGTTGACGTATAATCTTTTGATTATGTTGGCTTCTTTGAGTAAGTCTTGTAACAAGATATTTCTATTTCTACCTTGTTCTTCTTCTATCCTAGCTGTCTGGCTTTTGTTTGTTTGTTTATTTGTTTGTTTATTTGTTTTTTTCAGGGTATCTTAGCTCACAGATGAAAAATAGAATTATAAAAGTCATGGGGAAATGAGATTTCCATAGGAAATAAAGCTAAGTAAATTGGAATTTAACAGAAATTCTGCCTGAGTTTGGATTATTTTAAAGTCACTTACTTTCTATGAACTTGTAACAAACCCTTTTTTTAATGTGAAATTCATAACACTTCCTGTGTATCAATGAACAGTATATATTTAGCAGCAGTATCTACCTTCTGAATTTGAAGTAACTGAATGAGTGATTCATTTACAAAACCATAAGAAGATTTGGGAGCAGATTTCAGACTTGTCTGAATTCAACTTAGATGTTGATGACTTCAGAGTAGCTAACCTAATTTGTATCAGCTCAAGATGTGGGATTTACAACCTCTTCTCATCTATTTCTGATTCTGCTCCTCCCAAAACAAACAAACAAAATGCTTAATGATAATTCTTCAAAATGACTTCCAAAGGCTGTGTACCACAGTTTTCTCCTTTTCAAAATGGTATGATGATGATAGTTACATCGCTTGGATAGTGATTTGGAATTACGGAATTTGAGATTTTCAGAATGAAACATCTATGAAAATAAACTCTGTATAGAAGTGATATCATTTAATATCTTGCAATGGGAATAAATACAGGAAACAGCTTGATTTTTTTAGAAGCTAGGCCTATTTTATCCATGTTATCATCTAATCTACATCACAACTCTTTAGGGATGGATACTTTCTCACCCTTAATCTGATCGCTGCACAAACTGATAATAATCTTAGGTATAAATGATAAGGTACTCATGACATGAGAATGTGCCTAGAGCACTTTATTGCATTGCTTTTACCATTTCTTGGCCTATAAGTGTCTTTGTAGAAATCAAAGGTTATTTCAGTTCTGAAAATTGTGTTGCTGTTATTTCACTGCACTGAGCTTTCATGCAGTGCAGTAGCTATGAGAGGCAAGAGAGCTGTCCATTTTAGAAAGAAAAAGCTGAGACTATCCATTTAATGTCACTTAGGACCTATTACAGCAGAATAATACGATCATTTAGAATTTTAGATCAAAATATAAATAGTCTGAATCTATCCTGCATCCCAGAGGTGAGTAAATGGAGACTTTGCAGTCATAATACCAGATGTTTAGCTGTTGCTATAAATTCAACGACAAAAATTGAAAATAAAAAATGAGCTGCTAATTAAGGATATTAGGTGTCATGTCACAGGTGAAAGATGATCTAAAATGTTGTTTCAGAGTGCAGTGCAATAGTGAAATTAGCACATGTCTGTTATCACTGCTTGCAACTCTGCAGGAAACTAATGGAAATAGCTTAATCTTTTCAAGCTCCTCTAAGAGGAGAAATATAGTGTTTCACCTGTTAATGAATTTTCCCTCCTGTCTCACTTTTGGTAAATTCTTACTGCAGATCAGTTTTGTTTTGTTGAATGCCTTAGCTGCAGATTCAATAAATAACTGTAAAGATGAGTGATCCAATCATTCATTTTTAGTAAATGGCTGCTGTACTGATTTGTTGTGATAATGTTTGAAAAGGAAAAGGGCACAGTCCTAAAATTCCCCCTCTTAAACCAGTTTCAGAGAGTTCTTTTTCCATGGTGGTAAAAGGAAAGGCATTAATTATACATTTTCATTATGACAGAGCCAACATCGGCAGTGACTAAACATAATTTGTTTAGGTGACAGTGCAGGCTGTTCTCTGATCAAGTTTTGTTTCCCACCAGGAGGCATCAGTCTTAAATTACACAGCAAACAGGCAAGAGAAAGGAAGCAAACGATAAAACACTTCCCAAAGGGGGGTGTGTGGGGGGGGAATTGATTCTCATTGTCCTACTAAATAAATATTTGTTTATTTATATATTTCTGTTACTTAACAAGAAAGTCAGCAATGAGGTCCAGCTTTAATTAAAAGATGCATGTTTTCTTTGGGGCTTTCTTTGTATGACTATATTTTAGATTTTCAATAACAGTTGGCTTTTAATGAAAAGGGTCTGTTCATCTGGAAAAGAGGAAAGGAAGAAAGAAAAATCACTGAAAAGTGCCTATCATGCAAAACATGCAGTATCTTACTTCCTTGTCCTACTGTAATTCATAAGGAAGAGTAATTTGGATTTTATTTAGTAAGGTAAGTATAATATAAGGACCCGTGTGCTTGAATGTATTTAACTGTACATTTACAGTTAAATCTATACAATTAAAGTTGGACATATGCCTTTCTGAGGAAACCTCTGTATATTTTGAGTTAGAATTCAATGTAGTGCCATTAAGTAGAGGCCTAATTTTACTTGATCTTCAACTTCAGCGTATCTCTTATTTTGCATACATCTATAAATGTGTTTTAGTACCTTACTGAATCAAAGACCACAAAGGAATGCTTTGCTATTTGCTTTTAATTTTTAGCTTCTATTAAAAAGTGTTAGTTGTGATTTTCTATTGTAATTTGACTTTTAATATCATATCCCCTGATTGTTTCAGCCTCTGTATTTAGCAAAAGCAAATACAAGCTGATTTCTTATTATCACCGATGCTAATGTGAAAAACAATAAAAACTAGGATGAGCTATATGCTGTTTAACAGGAGTGTCTTCCTGTTCAGCATTCTGTTTTTCTTCCAGTGGAATTGCATGCCAATTTCAGATGAATGAATAGCCAGACAAATTCAAAAATGCACGTCATTTACCCCAGGTGCAGCAAATATTCCCTGGGAGCTGATATTGTGCAAAATTAGATTCCTGCTGAATACAAGTAAAGAACTACATATGATGAAAATGATTGTGGAGAATGTTGTGTGAGCTCAGCAGGTTTGATTTTAATTGAAATAGTTAATGTTTTCTGCATTTAAAATAAATAATTCAAAATACTTCTGACCGCTCAAACTCTCCAAAGTGATTAGACACTAAGAAGAGTGTCAAAGGGAAATTAATGCAGTGTTGTCTCCTTACTGCAAGCTTTTAAGTTAGCACAGTTTAATAATATAAAAATAATATAAATAACTGTATAGTTTTAGTTATTTGGAATCATAAAACGCAGTTGTCGAATACCAGGTACCTCAGTGCATGTCATACATAAATGATGATTACATTGTTATTTCCAAAAAGAAATGACACAGATGTGGATAAAATGCTAAATAAAGCCACATAAATTGCTAAAAAAGTGAATACAGCGGATCAGTTGGCAAATTCTCTAAATCTTTTACATATGTACTCAATTTCATTGCTCATAACTGAAAGTCGGAGCAAAGGATTAATATGAAGACTTGCTGACCTGCTGGCCTAAGATTACATCACCTCGAGTCAGAATTTTGTGCTCATTATTGAAGTGACAAAGGCTAAAAATTCCAGTAATATATTATGAGTACGTAATGTGGGGGGAGGATGTACAGGTTGCACTGTACATGGACACCCCCTTCTGGCTATTTAAGAAGTAGAAACTCTGAAATACTTTGAACATCTTGAATATAGTCTGTATTCCCTATACTACGTTCATACTTTTCTCTAGAGCACTCAATTGAATTATAACTGGATTTGTCGATCTGCAATGAAAATGACTTTCAAAGGGCACATTTGTAGTTGCTAGTACTGGTGAGCTTTGTACAAGAAAGGAGAAGAACTGTCGTTATCCAGCAGTTTTCTCCTGAGCATCTCAGCACAGCTAAGATAAAAACAGGTTGTTTTGCAAGCACTCCATTACCCTCTTCCAGAAGTAGAGTACAACTGCAGGAACAAAGTAGTTCTGTGCTGCTGAAGAATACTTGCCTGGCTTTAGAAATAGAATCATAGGATTGTTTCAGTTGGAAGAGACCTTTAATAGTCATTTAGCCCAACTCCCCTGCACTGAACAGGGACACCTACAGCTAGATCAGGTTGCTCAGAGCCCCATCTAGCCTGACCTTGCATGTCTTCAGGGAGAGGGTATCCACTGCCTCTCTGGACAAACTGTTCTGATGCTTTACTACCTTTAATGTAAAGGACTTTTTGCTTGTATCCAATCTATATCTTCCCTCCTTTAGTTTTAAACCATTTCCCCTTGTTCTATAACAACAGATCCTACTGAAGGATCTGTTCCCTTCTTTCCCTTTAGCTTTCCCTTAAAGCTCCCCTTTAGATATTGAAATGCTGTGATCAGTCACCTCAGAGCCAGGTTGAACAGCCTCAGCTCTTTCAAACTGTCCTCATAGGAGAGCTGTTCCATCCCTTGGATCATTTCTCTGGCTCTCCTCTGGGCAAGCTCCACCAGGTTCATGTCTCTTCTGTACTGAGGACTTCTCATCTAGATGTAGTACTGCAGATGAGGCCTCACCAGCACAGAGCAGAGAGGCAGGATCACCTCCCTTGCCCTGCTGGCCATGCTTCTTTTGATGTAGCCCAGGATTGGCTTTACTGGGCTGCAAGGGCACATTGCTTGCTCATGTACACCTTGCTTCCCATCAGTATGCCAAAATCCTTTTCAGCAGGACTCAGACCATAAGAATCAAATGGAACTGTGGCTAAGATGGGTGTAGCAGAAATGCTAAGTGATCATGTGTATGCAATACACCTGAATGACTGGAAGGAGTGGAGCCAGGATCCACCCCTTTCCAAACCTCATTTAAAGGTTGGCAGTGGCAGTGAGGGTATCTTGTTGGAGGTTTCTACCTACTTGTAGTTTTCTGTGGGTAAGCAGCTTTTTTCCTTTGTTTCTGTGGCTGATTAATTTTGGCTTATCTTCACTTGCTGCAGCATAGGATTTTGCCACTCTGCTATTATTGCTGTGCTTTCCATTACATTATGGTGTTAGAATAGGATAGATTTTACTCAGAATAAAATGCAAGAATGGTATTCAGGCCAAACTGTGCTTCAAGTGTTCAACTTGCAATGGAAATAATTCTTTTTATTGTTCTAGTAATGTTCCTGAAATGTGGAACTGGGCAGAGGACGTTGAAGCTGGAACTCAAGTGTTCCAGCCATTAGACAATCTTGTGTCCTGGGGCAATGAAAATCTTATTTACAGACACTTCATTGTAGCTAATTTTTTTTTTTTTTTTTTTTTTTTTCCCCCTTGACTCTTCATCATCACTGTTTCAGTGGAACAGGTGATAAATAAGACAGAAGTGCCTTGATGTATGTTTTTATGTGATTTTACTTCAGAGACAGGAAAAGATTAAATGACTGGATGGAACTTTGTAGGTATATATGTATGATAGTACATATATGAAATCTTACCTGATGAAAATGGATAATAATATGACAATGAAGTAGGTAAATGGGACAAATAAAATGAGAAATGCTAATTAAATCTGAAGAAAAAAATCCTGATCCTGTTGAAGTTGATGGGGGTGAACTCCCTTTGGGAGCAAGTAAGGGCAGGATTTCTACCAAAATGCCAGTACTGAAAAGTAATAGGATCATAGACTGAGAAATCTTTTGCAGTAATGTATTCTTGCATGGAAAAAAAAATAAAATAAAATTGTTGAAGCGTATTTCAAAATCAAAACCCTAGAAGTAAGTACCTCCAAGCTGAATGAAAATATGGTTCAAAAATTAATGTGGTAATTCAGGATCAACATTATGTATATATATTTTAGTATCTTCTTTCCCAACTTTTTAAGTTACTAGAAATTTTGTATTTGGAAATCTTTCCAAAGGGCATGACAGTTAACTATGATGACCAAATAGTTTCTGATAATCTTGTTTAGGTGAGCGTAGAAGATTGCAGTGTTGGAGAGGCAAGAAATTGTTCAAAACAGTAAAGCAGGCAGGAGTGTGAGTGCCAAAACTCAGCTGCAGTGATAGAAGCCTTCCTGCTGGAACAACTACAAAGTGAATTCCTGTGTCATTCGGTTAATTTTATTTTTGTTTAGTTTATTTTTAAAAACTGCTAAAAAAGAAAATCCCTTATCTCTCCTTTGTATATGCATAATTCTTCATAACTCTTGTTACATTCTGATAGTTTAGAGCAAAACCAAAAGGAACCAGGCAACTTCAAAAAGTATGTTCAGTTTTTTGATGCTGGAAACTGAAATTAATTGGTTTTTGAAATGTTCTCAACGATTTCAGATTTTGTTTGTGGAAAGTTAATACTGCTAGAGAGTTTTGCATCTTCAGCTCAACTTTCCCTCAAAAAACAGACAGTTAATGATAATATGTTACGTGACATTTCACATTCTCTTTGAAAAGACATCTTTTATTTAACAGTGTTCTGACTGTGTTTTAAAGATAATTTACCTAAAGTCATTGTCATTTATTCACACCATTAAAATACCATGCAGGCTTTGTGAACAGGGATGCTAAGATGATCTTGAAAGTTCAAAAAGGCACTTTTTGCAAGAGAGCTATAATATGGTTACACTTGGGGAGCATTTTTCCCTCTTATGCCTTGTGTTTATGCAGCTTTTATGACCTTAAGGAAAGTTCTCAAGCTGATCCATAGCTGAAGAATAATTTTCTTCATCGTAAGTATGGCACTTAAGACTGACTATTGTGATTTACTGAATTCACTGAAAATGTCTTTTGCTTCTTCGTGTTACAGATCAAAGCTGGGCAGCAGGGAGAGCTTTCCTCCTGTGTAAATGTTCTAGTTTTCATCTGGAGGCATCAGAGCTTCCTGGGAGATGCCAGACTGAAATGGTTTGGATGTGAAAAGCGTTACTTGGTTATTATCCAGACAGTAGCAAGCCATTATCTAAATTGTTCTTTTCTGGGGATACAATGAATGCTGAAATCTTAGCAATTTCCTTCCCAAACCCACTGAAGTGGACTAAGTTTTGGACTAAATACTGTTGTGAGCAGATTGGAGATCCAGATAAAAGGAATTAAGAAGAGAAGTTGCTCTGGCTCTTCATCTCTATAATGTGCTTAATTGAAGTTTTGAAGTCTGTGACTCCAGACTGGTTGCTTTTTTCCCAGACCCAGTCATTCTTAAGCCCCCTTTTAACTTATTCTCCTCAGCAGGATCTCTTCTGCTTACTAATTGCCAGCAGTGAAAATCTACAGATGCAAACTGATGAGGAAGCAAAGATTTTCAAACGGAAGTGACTAAACAAATTCCACACATTATGGGGTGGAAGGGAAATGCAGCTTTTCTTATTTGTGTGTGTTTATTTTAATAAGAAAGTCATCTGCTATTTCTATTGACAGTAATCTGACATCACAAAAAATGTTTCTGCAGATTCCTATAATCCCAGTTCTCCTCTCTGGGGTTTCTTAAACAGACAAGGGATGGACAATTGGAAATCAGCATGGCAGCTAGAACTCCTGGATTCATGTTGAACAGTATGTGTTTTCAGGTTTTTTCCAGCTATGACTCGCTCCATTGCTTGAGTAGAATGGTTCCCACTGATGTGGATTGGTAAGGACAAGTTCTATGGCTTCAAGTGAGTATGTTTCTTTTATCCCAGATTGTGTTAAATATTTGTAGTATACAGTGATAAATATTTAAAAGTGATTGTACATTTGAAGTCATCAGCAGGGAGAATTTCTAACAGTGTTTGGGTTTTGTTTTTTGTTTTGTTGCTGTTGTTTGTTGCTTTGGTTTTGTTTTTTTAAAATTTGAGTCATTACTAGCTAGTATCTATATCTATTAACTGAAGTTGTAGGCAAAAATGGTATTTTTTTCTAAATGAAGACAGCATTTGGCTGTGCTCGGCTGGCATACTTTCACTGAAACACAGCATTAGACCCTAGTACTATGTTTTACAGAGAACCGTAATATTACAGAGGTAAACTGATATCAAAAGATAGTAAGACAGCTTTTACAGAATCAAATTTTGCTTATTTCCAGTATGTTATTGTATGTTACATACAATATTGATCAATATCTCTATGGTGCTGCAGTCTGAAAGCAAGACCATAATCTGCAGTTATTGAGGAGGTTTGTAGCATCACAGGTTTTAAACCAGAATCCTTACTTAAAATTGTAAGACGTGATTGCTGGATGAAAGTTCAGGAGAATATGGAGTAAAAGCAGATATTTGCTGTTCTACTGCATGTAACGTTCATGAGAACATTATCAATCACTGGGTCAAGTTTCATTGTATTTCTAAAATGGGTTCAAGAAAGAACTGCAGGAGTGATTTGAAGTTAAAAATATCCGCTTTTCAGCAAGAAAGTAAAGGAAAACTGAAATGTCTGTTTCTAGCAGTGATTCAAGACACTCAAATCAGTTAGTATACTAACTTGCAAGAAATCCTAGGAAAAAACTTGGGTCTAGTTCAGATCAAAAACAACTTGTTTGCAACATAGGCTGTAATTACTTACTGAGGCACCACTATTGAGGATAGATATTACAATTGAGATCTGTGAAATCAGCTTTGAAAGATGTCTTAGCCGAACCAGAACTGCTAGATTCTTTGCAATTGCATGATATAATTTTCTAACAGTCACAGCTTTCTGTGCTTTACTCAGCTGAGAAGCTCTTACTATACATTGTTCTTGTTCTACTGTCAAATTATTTTCTATGTCTATTTTTCTGTGATAGGATGATCACTTTCTCTTCCACAAGCTGAAAAAGCTGAGATGCTTTAAATGTTGCATTATAATAAGAATGAGACCTTTTTGGATTCTTTTTGTTTTTCCACACTCACTTTTAACTCACTTTGTGTGTTTGAAAACAAGACACAAATACTATATTTCTAATACAAGTCCTGCTAGCACTCTGTGTGCATTCTTCATCTTTAAATTCCCCTCTTTGCATTACCAAAGATTGCATTAGACCTTCAGCAGTGGCAAGCTTATCCTGCAATGCTTGTAGCTGATGACTCATAAATCCTATTTTCACAGAATGAGTCTTTTGTCATGGCTTGAATGTTTTGCTTACATATATATTTCACATAATGCTTCTGTTTTAAAGCCTATTTATTGGCAGTTCATTCTTTAGTGGCTCTCTTCCTTGCTTGTTATTCTTCAAAACTTTTGTAGATGTGGCAGTAATTGCTTGTAATTATATTGCATTCTGTGTTGCTAATGAAAATACAGAAGAGCAATTGTCCAAAAGGGATTCTTAGAAGGATCTATCATTGGTTCTCTATCATAATTTCTATTTGGTTCAACTTCAAATCAATGTAGATTGCACTGAAAGTAATGCCTCCTACTGATTCCATGGGAGCTACAGCAGATGCAAGGATTACACAGATACAAAGATTACAACAACAATGTTTGAAAGAGTGCACTCTTAGCTACAAAACACTAATTTTCAACATAGTCACTGCCGTTAGCTAGGCATTTTTTTGCCAGCTATGAGCAAGAGCCTGCATGGTGCGCCCATAAAAATCCGTATGAATGTCTGGAATGTGGCTTGTCTGTGTCACTGTTTCCCTTGCTGAAATGAACTCATCATCTCATTATTCTCACATCTACAGTTTGGTCTCAATGTTCAGTAAGTGTCGATGTATGTCAATGGGTGCCATTTTTTCTATATAGAGGAATTCAGTGACATATTTTTGCTTCACACACTGTTCTATGTTGGATGCCATTTTGTCAGACTGCCCTTCTGCTACCATCTGTCATACAGCAACAAAATATAACAGGACACTGGAAAGGTTCAGCCTCTACTGCCATGCTGTACTGACAATAGCTGCATCGACCTCAGGGACCAACATAATAAAACAGGAGGCATAACTTTCAGAGCAGCCTTTGAATTTTATTACATGATGTTTTAATTTAATTTACAAGCTTTCTTTAGGTAAGTTAAATTATCTGGATAGTGGAAATTAACAGTGATTGTTTTAGCAATCCAGTACGCTGTTGAAAACAAGAAATCAAAGTACAAGTTACCCAGAAAAGTTTTAATCACAGAGAACTGCATTAAAAGCCTTTATTTTTATGATGATTATTCCTTATGGAGTCCCAAATAGATATTTCCATTTCTCCATTTCACATCCATCAGGACAGTCACTTAGTGGTTTCATGTGGACACTTTTTGAGTATTGAATGGGATGGATATTATTCTGACTCGCTGCAGAAATCGTACTGGTAAGTGAACATCTAAAATGTTTTCCTCATTAAGACAGTTCCTTGAAAAGAAGCAGAAAAGTCTTGTGATAGCTTGGCTTACATCTGAGAAGTAGCAATGTTAAAGAATATTTATCAGAGAATCATCAAGTCCTATCATCTCTCTGTAGTTTAGAAAGAAGTAGAAAACAAGAAGATACAAATATTGAAGAGTCTCCAGAGGCTCCCAGAATCTTTTATATAGGTATAACTCCTTCCGTAGATTCTCCTGCTGTGACTGAGACTGTTAGTTTATCAACTCAATCAAAATGCTGCCAGAAAACTCCAACAATCTCAAATAAGAAAAGGAGTTACTGGTAATTCCTCCAAGACCTCAATTACAAATTAAAATGAAACATGTATACTATCATCAAAACCTACTAATTCAGGTAAATTGTAATTCTTCTTTATATATATTTTGAAAGTGAAGACAAGGGGAAGACACAGTAAAAGGTGAGAAGCATTCTTGCTATATGGTGAGAAATGAACCAGAAATAACACCCAAGTAGGGGAGTTATTTATAGAAAGTAGAATCTGAAGAGAAATGCCAAGAGATGTCAAAACTGATTGAAACATGCAGCCTTGACAGCTTTGAAATTCACAGGCTGACTGCGTGCTAAAACTTCTGCATGATGCTTTATGTTCTTCAGCCACTAGGTTTGGCTAGCAGTTTTGTTTAAGTGGGTGAAGGAAAACAAGAAACTATGAAACATGGTAGCTCCTCTTCCCTCCCCCAGTCTTGCATAATGTATACTACTTACCACTTTGATACAGTTGAAATACTGACGTGAATCACTGAAATACCATTCTTTTCATTAACTGCAAAATGAAAGTTTAAAAAAAGTTTAAAAGGGATTAATTTAGACAAATCCCTATGCAAAGTTGATTCTTGATTATGATGCTGAATAACAATTAAATCCTTATTTTAACAATTCTCCAACAAACAAAAATATGCAGAGAGAAAGCACTGGGTGGGGTGATCTATTCTCCTGTCAGAGTACGAGTACTGTGTCTTTGGAGTGAAATCTTTTTGAAGATACACTACTATAAAAAATGTATAGTAAAGATAATGAAATACAGTATTTTCTCCATTATAGGCATAGATTAGTTGTAGTTCTGTAAGACTTGCCACATAATATGAAGGTAGCTGAAGCATGTAGCATAAGCCTTGCAAAACCACAAGAATATAAATGTTATTTTACTGTTTTATTATGTTTTGGGATTGTTGTTTTTTTTTAAATCTACTTTTTTGTTCTCCTTTCACAAAAAGGCAGACAAAATTGTACAATAGTTAACTGACCTATTTAAAGTTGTGTGGTGTCTTCAGTACACCTGAAACTAGATCTCTTAGTCTCACCCAGATGTCTGCATGGAGACCAGTAAAATGACTTTCCTTTTTTACAAAAAGAAAAATACATAGGCTTCACACGATTACATCTTACGTAGAAATATATAAAGGGCTTGTCAGATGTAACACTGTATGGATTCTCTCTTATTCAGGACCCATTATAACCAAATCATTGTAGAGCCTTATACAAAAGCAAGATACATGCCTTGCTCTTGTTTTCCTTTAAACTTTAGAAGAAAACTATCTTAAATAAAAATAAAAATAGCAATTACGATTCTTCTGCTAGTTTAATTTGCATTGAAAGCTCATGTGGAGATACAGTAAAATAAGTACAGAAATATGTTAGGAAGGATTCATCTGTTCTCATTACTAGACATTTCAAACTGGTATTTTCAAGCAATATCAGTTTTCTATTCATAACCACTTCTTAGAGTGAAAAAGTATATTGTTATAATAAAGGTAAATTTAGAAGTAATACATCACAATTGCAAAAGAGATTTTCCTACTGATGTGCTCTAAACTGGAGATGAATTAAACACTTCAATATTTCAATAATCATCAGAAAACCTTTTCAGTTTCAAGATCTAGATATGCAATCAATTTTATCTTTAATTATGTTTCATGGCATAACCTTCTGCTGACAGAACTACTCAAGGCTTATGCCAACCAGAATAATAGGTTGCATGTTATCGATTTAACTATCAGTTCTAGGAACTGAGCTTATGGTTTTATTAGACTGTTTTTAACAGTTACTTTCAGATAATCTAATTCTATACATCTAAACAAATATAGATCAGGTTCTCTTGAGATGTGCAATTGTTATACCTTCCTCGTAACCGCATACAATAATCAATTAAAATTACAGAGCATTCAGGATGTTCAGATGCATTATGTTGGATTCATTAAAGATCGAAAAATGTCAGTTAAGAAAGAGTGTATACAAGAGAGGTTTATACAAAATCATTTTATCAGAGAAACGATCTCTGAAAGCTGTAAAATTGCTCTCCATGGAGTTTCTTACCACGGAATATGTAAATTTCATTGCCCCATGCTAGTTTTAATGTATGCCCAGAAATTAAGGATGCTGGTTAGGAACTCAGGATGAACCTAAAATGTGTAATGTCCTCTATATTATCACAATTATATAATAAATGTTCTGTTCATGGCACTCAGACTCCAGCTAAAACTTTTTTTTTTTAATATGCATGTTGGACCAGAATTTTTCTGCTTGTTCTTGAGTAGTGTCTCTGCATGGATGTCTCTTTGGGTAGGCTTAGTGTCCTGAAAGCTACTGTAAGGTTCTCAGCTGGGATGCAGCTTGCTCTTTCCAGTTGGTATCACTTGGGAAAGCTCAGAAAATCTCCCAGAGGGACACTTCAGAGATTGAAAACTAGCTACTACTTCTGACTTTCCCCCAGCATATCTTAGTTGACTTGTATGTATATCCTTAAAAAGCACCTTCTGATAATACAAAAATCTCTGAAACATTCTAAGTAGATTAACATCCAGAACTAAACTGCTTTTAGATTCCTAATCCCCAGATCCCCACTTATTTTTATTATTTTAATTTGTGTAGATTTTGCTTTTGATTTAATTTGTAAGGAAAAAATTTCAAATTGTTAATTAACAGACTTAGAGAGAACCTTAAAGAGATGATTGCTAGAACCAGTTCTAGTAAGAAAACTTCTGAGGTTTAAGAATAATTATGGAGATTATGGATAATTATTTTTGAGGTGCATTATGCTGTATCCGAAAGAAGAGAGTACAATTTGTTTTGTTTGATATTGCTTTCTTTCTCTTTTAGTATGTTAAAGATTTTTGAATATATGTATATTTATATTTATATTTTTTTTTCCCTGGGAAGGTTGAAAGGTTTTGACTGAAAAGGATTTTTTTGCTTCTTTTTTATTTTTACATGATTTTTGTTATGATTTTAAGGTTTTCAGAAGCTCAAACTTCCAGTAAAATGTTTGAAATGGTTGAAACTGCCTTAGTTAATATTTATAGGTCCTTTTCTTTATATTCTAAACATGTACTCTATCAAGTAGAAATATGAGAATTTTCTTAAGATGATGTGTTCCTGCATTTTCTGTCACTCCTCTGCTTTTAAATTTCCTCAGCTGTTTGCTATCTGAATAAGCATTCAGATTCTTACATTGTGGGTTTGTGATCCTTTCTTCTAGGTTTGTGTGTACATTTACATCCTTTTCTATTTGCTGTGTGCTCACAATGTCTTTCTCTTTTACACAGAATGTCATTAAAATGTAAAGGATTGTACTTAACAAATAAATTTTGCTCCACTGAGGTGAGAAGCCTGCTGAGTCATATGAACTGAAGCTGTTTCCACTGAAAGCATGAAACATTAGTTTGCAATACCAGATCAGTTAGAATGCTAAACCCAAAGATATGTGAGTTGTTCTGAAAGTAATGCATCCTATTTATTTCCTTAGGAACTACAAAAGACAAGAAGAGCACAGTAACACTATTTGGTAGAGCAAATTCTCAGCTACAATACACTTTTTTCAACATGCATCTTCATCAGCAATGAATAAGAGCCTGCATGCTGTGCTCATTAAAAAATCTGCACTGGAAGAGGTCACCCACTGACACTGTTATCGCTGCTGAAATGCATCACTCATCTTCTCACTGTGCTCACATCCACTATTTGGTCTCCAGCAATGTTCAACAATTGTCGATGAATATCAGTGGGTGCCATTTTTTTCTTCATGGAGCACGCTTGCACTTCATCTGCACTTTCATGTTAGACAGTGTTCTGTCAGGCTGCCTCTCTTCTGCCATCTTTGCCATTTTCATACAGCAACAAATGTAATGCAAGATTGTCTGGAAGATTCAACCTCTAGTGCTATACACCAGCATCTGCCTCCATTGTAGACCAGCATAATATAACAGGAGGCATTACTTTTGGAGCAGCCCTTGTAATTTTGGTAGTCATTGAGATATATAAATGGTCAGATATATACCTGTATTTACAAGCCAAACCATACTGACACGTTGCTGATTCTTTCAGACACCAATATCTTCGTGTACAAGAAACCAAGAATTCACAGCAATGGCATCATAATTTTAAAAAGTCATCTTCTGTGAACACAGTTTTTCTTCTTCTTGCTTAGCTCACACATTTTTCTTATTTGAAAGTTATGGGGATTTCTGACAGGTGAGAAAAAGGATGCTTTTTTTTTTTTTTTTTTTTTTTATTCTCCATGTGTCCTATGTTTAATTTTCTTCATCATCTTTCTTTTCTTAATAGAGTTGAATAATAAATGGAGTTCCCACCTCCTGACTTTGTACTACAAACTGGTGAATCATTACAGATCTTTCAGTGCCACCTTTAGGGAAACTGGGAACTACCTTCAAAAACCTCCAAATATAGGTAAGTAATTTGATTTCTCTTCCCCATAAATCATTCTTTTTTAGAATATAAAATTAAAGAGATTTCTTGACGTTTACCTACCTTTACCTAGAAATAAAACAAAACTGGAAGGCATTTCTTTTATATTTGTTGTACTGAAACTTTTCATACCTTTTCAAAGTTAGATGCCTACAGGCTTTACTTTAGTTTAAATAAAAAATAATAAAAATTAAGATAAAGAAAATATAAAGCTTTTTTATGAAGCACTCTGAGACTGGATTTCCTTCTTTTTGCATACTCTGGGATGCTAATGAAATGTCAAGTAGATGATACGTCTCATCTTCTATATATAAAGCTCCTGACAATAGGAATATTCTCATTCAGTAGTATGTAAGTTTGATATGTACAGTGGTTTCCATAAAAACCAAAAAAAATCTGAGCTTATTTTACTTCGGGATCTCGATAAGAGTCATATGAAAATCTTTGTGTTATCTTCCAGATTAGTATTGCAACTTCTTGTTGAAGTCAGTCTCACTGAAGTTATTGACAAAATTCCATTGATTTATACTATTTGCATTGTTTTATTTGTTCATACTGCTGTTTTTATTTTACGATAGTATTAACACAGAAAACAGGCTTACAATAGTAAAATCACAGCAGATATTTTCTTGCTTTTCTACATTGCTAGTTTCAAAATAATTACAGATACATGCTTATTGTGTTTCTTCTTGATATCATTCAAGTCCAGAAATCTTCTTACGTAGGCACTTAACGATACCAATTCTAAAGATTATATTCAATTCACTGTACTATGTCCCATCCCTTACTAATAGCTTAAAGTTCATTAGAGCTTCTTAGAGTGGATTCTTAGGTGTGTTAACTATATGTACATATATTCTGAACCAAAGTTTAATTATTAGATCTAATGCACACATACAATATATACAATCATTATTCAATCATATTTCATCCTAGTCAAATACAGGCAGCTTTTCTGGTATTCTGTTCTCCCTTGTTGTTGTTGTTGTTGTTGTTGTTGTTGTTGTTTTAAATGTTTTGGAAGTATCTTTCCATACAGTATTATAAATTCTGTGAGTAGGTGAATTTTCATAGCTTTTTTTTTTTTTTTGCTAAAAATGAATCTAAACAGAATAAAAATGAAATTTTATCTGAGAGCACCACTGTAGGTTGTTGTCCATGTGTTGACAACCAACAGAATAGCAAAGATCTGTGAAATATGTAGGTGGCAATAATATCTAGTTATTTTGCTTTTTGCTAGTCAGTTGCATTGTCTCTTACTATTGTAAAAATATTATGATAACTAGAGAATTGAAAAGTCATACTAAGATATACTCCTTTCTTTTTCTCTATCTTGTTGGTCTTCCAGACTGCAAATGCACATTTTCTGCTCATGTTGGGTTGGTGTTTCATCTACCAACAGCCTCAAATCCTTCTTCTCAGAGCTGCTTTCAGGCCGTTCTCTGTCTAGCCTGTATCCATGCTTGGCATTGCCCTGACCCAAGTGAAGGTCCTTGCACATGGCCTTGTTGAACTTTGTGAGGCTGGTAATATTAAAATTGAGTAAGTGAGAACAAAGTAGATCTGCAAAATCGTGACAGTAATAATTAAATCTTCTGTCTGGTGTCAGGTAGAGTGTCAAATTGGTACATGCCTGCTTTCTTCTGTCTTTTATAGGTACTTGTTAAGTCAAGTATCAAATGCACTACAGTAAACCAATTTTCAGTTTATAACTTCAGCAAAGCATGTGCATAGTACTGTGTTTAATGTTTTATGAAATATACCTTATATCTGTTTGTGCTGAAGTCTAGAATAAGATTCACGATAAGGGAATGTTACATTAAAGAAGACTATGTTAACTGGTTATTCAGAGAATGATATTGGGTGAGCTCATTATTTAGAGTTGAAAGACATTAAAAACTATAAAAACTGACCAGTTTCTAAACACACACAGTTACCTGTGGTGCACCTACAGTTCACTAATAGCAGTGCATCTTTTGCTCACAGCAAGAAGGCAATGTAGTTGGGATTTTCTACAAAGCTTCAATGACCTCTGGCATTTGTTAACGATACTTTTTGAAATCTGAAAGCATATGCCATTCAGGGAAGTTGCAGTAATCCTAAAACGCTTATTGCAACAGTTGTCTTTTAGTTCCTGAATGGTCTGGGTGTGGTTGGTATTTGAATGACATATTTTTGAGGAGTCAGTCTTTTCATTTTGTGAAGTCTATTGTGCTTTTATGTTACTATCTGCTCCCTAATCGCTACTGCGTTGATTCTGAAAATTCTGCACTTTTCAGTTACAGGAAATCTGGCAAATTTTTTCTTCCTTCTATTAAATAAAAAAGTTGTAGATACAGCATTATATATGATTAATACCACGTGTGATGTTTAGCTTTTGTATGTCTTTCAAAACTTGGGGATTTTTAGGGAAAATAAAGAAACCTTCTCCGTATTTTTATTTGAACTAAGCATATCCTATTATGCTTACTAAGAGATTATGACAGCCCATTTAAAGGCTGAATTTCTGTAATTTTCCTCAGAATCTCTGATTAGTCCTTTGGTAAACACACACAGCATTGTGCTACTGCACTTATGATGTAGCACAGCACTGTGGAGGAACAGGAGTAGCGTGGGTCCTGCAAAGTGGGGCAGAGGGTGTTTGTCCTTTATTTCTGTTATGTAAACATTTTAGCTCACTGCAGACCTCTCTGTGTTTTCCTGACTAAGAGTTCTTTGGATTTCAAATGAACCTCTGACCAAACAAAAGAAGGTCCTAATTACTTAGAGCTCATTTTTTCTCTGATAGAGTTTAATGGGTAAGAAGTGTTACTATTGATTTCCATGGGAACAGGAAAGGGCTCATGTTATTCAACGCACACTGAAAATCCTATGACAGTTACAGGAAGGAGAAAGAAACAAGTTAACTCTTGTTAAATTGCAGGATGAAAATTGTATATTAGGACAGTTGTGCCTCAGGGTGAATGTGTAAGTGTAATAGTACTGAAACTGCCTCTTTTCAAAATATACGCATCCGTGACAGTTTGCTATTGAAAAAGCCAGCGATTCACATATGTAAAAAATAGAAGCTGAGCAAAAATGTCAAGGTGCAACAGAGGGCAAACTTAAATTACTTCTAATAAGAAAAGAAATTGTTAGTTTTCAAAAGGATAATTGCTGGGTCTCTTCCTAGGAATATATTTATATCATTAAAATATCATTTATGTATTAGAAATAATTATAAGTTAGGTGAAATAATTTTTCAAAGTTGGAAGTAGTTAGAGAAGCCTCCTATTCTGTACATTTCCTGTGCACAGAAACAGCTCACAGCACGGAAAGGAGGAATAAGCGGTCAGTTTTTGTGCTGAAAGATCACTGTAGGGTTCCACAGAGATGTATTCATCAGTGAAGTGAGAAAGAGAATGAATGGTGAAGTTATACAGTTTGGTAGGTTATTCACCATAACAAAGACGAGGGTAATGGCCAAAAAGATACAAAAAAAAAAAAAAAAAAAAAAAATTTCAGGGATTGGTGGTAAACTAGCAGATTAAATTCCATATCAATACACATAGTGTGATGAACACGGGAAGAAAAATCATTGCAACATAGCACGTATGGTAATATATATATATATACGGAATTAACTCTTACAGTGAGAACCTTATTACTGAGTAGTGTTAGAATTCTACAATATTTAGCTTCTATTTCTTCTGTATTCAAACCCCAAATATTTTATTAAAAAAAAAAAAAAGAGAAGGAAGTGGAGAGCATTGTTAGCCATTATATATGCATCTGCCACTTGACCTCAGTTTGAACGCTGTGTACAGATCCTATCCACCTTAAAGCAGTACGGTAAAATGTAACAGTGTAGATATAGCATAACAAAACTCAGTAAAATATAAAGAAAAGTGATGAGGATAAAGAGAAGTTGAGACATTTTTTGTGTTTGTATTTAGGGAAATTCAACTATGTAAAATGGGGAAGAGGAGGTGGGAATAAAGTATATAAACAAGAAGGTACCTGCGCTCTTATGCTTGTGGGGGTATCCGTAACTGATCGGTCAAAATCACACTAGTTTTTAAACCATTTTCAGTTGATACCAATATCTCTATACTTAGCAAATATATGTACTTGCATACTATACCGCTGAAACAAAGTTTCTGTTCAGGAAGGACAATAACCCTTTTATTTGCACAAACATCGTCCTTAAATACCCTTATATAATTTCTACTGGTATTACTGGATATCTTATAAATTCTAGTGAAATGGTAAGCAAGTGGCGCTGGACTGAATAACAGAAAATTCTTATAAATCTCTAAGTCACAAATAAATGGCTTAGCAGCCCTTTGGGCCTAATTTTTTGCATATTAAATTTTAAATTTAAATTAAATTTGCATATTAAATAAGTCAATTATATATATTTATTAGATTTACGACCTCTTACTGTTAAGCAATTAACAAACAAACTATGCCATTCTGTGACATCCATTTACTTCCCAGTTGATTTGTTTCTTTCTCACTTTTTCAGATTGCTCTGCCCTTTTAAATCCAGGATGAGTTGAGAAACAAGACAAAGTTACAAACAAGCTTTTTAAGGCATTTTATCTTCCCCCCCCCCCCCCCCCCCCCCCAGTGGATTACTCATACCGCCAGTTACTTGGATTCTTTTTGAAAAATGTGTTTTAAGACAGCGTGGAATGTCTGCAAACCACTGAAATAGATGGGTTTACTATTGCTCCTAGAGTACTCTTTACCTTCAGCTGAAGAAACAGTATGCTTAACTACGAAGGCTTAAGATTTATATTCAGGATGGGTTGAAGTGGTGCTGGTTCAGAAATAAACAGTATTGCTCTGGTTTTAATTTAACTTGGTTTGGAGAATCTCTGATGTAGGTATGAATTAGCATGGCCGTATTTGCGATAAGTGACAATTACATGGACATGCTTAGCTTGTTCTAGCAGTGATTGCTTTAAAAAATCTCCATCCATCTTTCTTTCAAGTCCATGCCAGTATTTTATTTTGCTGCAATGAAGATTTTGTTCAATGTGTTGTACTTATATCTTACTCAGTTACCAGTACGTTATGATTTTTCTTTGACAACAAGTTCTTTTTGAATGGGATAATTTTTAAAGAGGCACCATGCTTTGTATTTACTGCTACTCTCATAGAATCGTAGAATCATAGAATCACCAAGGTTGGAAAAGACCTAAAAGATCATCTAGTCCAACCGTTCACCTATTACCAATAGCTCCCACTAAACCATGTTCCTCAACAAAACATCCAGTCTTTCCTTGAACACCCCCAGGGTCGGCAATTCCACCACCTCCCTGGGCAGTCCATTCCAGTGCCTGACTACCCTTTCTGAAAAGTAATACTTCCTAATGTCCAGCTTGAATCTCCCCTGCCGTAGCTTGAATCAGGCAATAAGATATCTGCTACTGGTGGTACTGTATTTGTGAATAGAAGTGAACAGTTAGCACTACGGTGAAGGGGCCAAAAATTTTGTTCTGTAGCAACTAAGAACCAGATCTGAGGGAGTTCAGTATTATCTGATTTTTTCCATAAATGATAGGAGTATTTAAATGTATAATGTCTTCCACAGTCTTATTTAATCAATTTGAGGGAAAAATAATAACAGCATTAAATCAATTTCTGTGTAGAAAATTGCCTAAGGACTTAGACCCCAAATGGTTTGAATTTCAGTATAGAACTAGAGATAGCTTATTTTCACCTCTAACAGCAATTTTTCCCTCAGCTTCCCAATTCTGCCTCTGCATGTTGTATTCTAATGCAGATACCCTGAGTATGAAAAAGAGCTCTTCTGGGCATTTTGAATCCAATTTTTATGAATATTGTTTTGATGTTATCTATTTGCACAGTTTTCTAGCTTTGTGTTAGTAAGCCACTCCTTACTAGAACAAGTGGGGAAATTGATATTTATTCATATTATATCTATTAATATTACTTCTATTCAGCTGCATTGCCCACTTAATCAAACATTTATTGGCATGAAATGGAAGTGATGTTTCCTTTCTTTTGAGTCCCTGGGAACTGTGCCCATCATCCACAACTTTTCATATATAATGGAGAGTGGCTCAGCAACCATGTCACCAGCTCCTTTAGGACCCTGGCATGCATGTCAACCAGCCCCATAGACTTGTATACATTCAGTCTGATGAGGCGATCTCAGACTATGTCTGCCCTTACAGCTGGGGAGGAAGGGAAGAGGAATTACTCCCCCAGTTCCCACCTAGAGGCTCGGAGGTGCAAGCTTAGGGATGTGAGAGACAGGTAAATCCTGATTGCCGGTGAAGACGAAGGCTTAGTACCTCAGCCTTCTCCATATCTGTTGTAACTGGTTCTCCTTTCTCACTTACCAAAGGAGGTATGCTCTTTTTGTCCTGCCTCTTCTGGCCAACTTACCTATAGAATCCCTTCTTGTTTTTAACATCCCTCACAATGTTCAGTTCCACCTGTGTCTTGGCTTTCCCATTTTGCCCTCTGCAAGTCCAGACAGCATCCCTATCTTGTCCCCAGGTGACATGCCCTTGTTTCAACAGCTGGTACAATCTCTTCCTTCAGTCTAGCCAGCAGGTCCTTGCCTAGCCATGCCGGCTTCCTGCCTCCCCTGCCTACTTTCTTATTCTGAGGAACACAGAGCTCTTGCACTCTCAGAAAGGCATCCTTAAAGTGTAGCCAGTTTCTTCCACTCCTTTGTCTCTAAGAACAGCTTCTCAGGAGATCTCATCCAACAATTCCTTGAACAGCCTGAAGTTTGCTCTTCCAGAGTTCAGGGTCCTGACTCTACTCTTTGCCAGACCCACACACCTCGAGATCACTAATGCTTCATTCACTGTGTATTAATAAGCCCTGGTGACTTTTATCTGACTGGTTTGTTGTTTTTTTTTTGTTTATTTTGTTTTTAAAGAAAAATGTCAAATAATTTGAAGAAATCCTGCTACTTAAATGGTGTTGAATTTAATAAGAGATTCTGCAACAACTTAAAATCTGCTCAGGAACACTAGAAATGCTTTCCTCTTCTAATGAGAATCTTCAAAACCAGCTACATTAGGTGTTCTAGTACACCTGGTTTAAGTTGTAGTTTTTCAGTGGTTTTTGGCTTTCCTTGCATAAACATAAAATGTCTAGATAGTGATAATTTAATCTACTTTATTCATATAAATATGCTATACCATCACATTAGGAAACTTCACTTTATTTGTTCTGGTTTTATACCCATTTAGCTCAAAGTTGCTTCTCCATCTTTCTATTTCATCATTTGTATTTTTAATCCTACTTAGTTTCAAATAATTGGCAAGTGAAGTGTTAATTAAAAAACTGTTTTAAATACTCTCTTGAGCACATACCATTTCCCATAGATTTTTTTGTGAAGTTTCTGCATACTCAAATCAGCTGTTTCTAATTCAGCATAACGGTTAGCCATACAAGCTTTATTAAGTATTACAAGTTAATTCTGTGCTAGTTACTAGAGGTATCCTGGATTTATTTTCCTTTCTTCAGAAACAGTCTCAGTGCTCTTCTGCCTTTATAGATAGATAACAAACAAACAAACAAAAACCCCTCAGTTGTTCAAATGGAGCAACAACCATTCAAGACCAAGGATGTAAGTAAAATACATACAACAGTCCTATTGGCATACGATCAATTGCAACTACTACAGTTTGGATAGATTCCAAAGATTGCATATAACTTTCAAATAAATAGCCACCCTTACATGGCAAAACTGGTACATAAATAGACAGAAATAACCTCTGTATGGTGCCAGGACTTGAGCTACGCGAGCATCGTAGAAGAGGTCAAAAGGTACCACATTATTTTTGATTGCAAAAATGTCTCCCTTTTTAAAATAACTTACCAAATGAAATAGCTGTGACATTCAAAGCATAAGGGCCAAATAAATTCATGGGATTTGCAAATATTAAGAACTGCAGTGCATTACCTTCAAATCTTGCTTGAGAAAACAAGAAGTCATTTCAGAACATCAGAAAAGGTATTGATGTGTTCAGAGGAATGCCTACGCTTTTCGGGCCGATGGGAGAGAACTGAAGGTCGCTGCTTATGCAAGGTGTGGCCTCTCAGAGACAATACCAATATTTTATTATGAGCAGAAAACATTCTGATTTGACAAAGGTCATGCAGAGCAGCTTTTTTTTTCTGGAAAAAAAGGATTTTATTTATTATGCTACATCACAGGATTTAAATCTTTTCAACCTTGTGCTGAAGATATTTCTTAGGCAGTTTTTTCTGTTGTGATTCGCATATTTGTAGAAAATTCTGTAAGAAAGAAATGTCCTTGTCTCTTTCTTTTCCACAGAAATATCATCTTCATTGAAAAACAACCTTTGAATGTATTAAAGATGTTTGGTTTTTTTTCTCAAAAATGATAAGACTAAGATAAACATTTCACTCCTACACTTTTATATCATTAATAATAACTGACTGGGGGGAAAAATAAATGAATAACCTGAATTTTTCATTCTGTAGCTCTTAATTTATGCTTTGTGGACTCTCAAATTTCTATTGACCCCCTCTTTTTTTTTTTTCTTTTTTTTTTTTTTTTTTTTTTTTTTTTTTGTATCAACAGGATGAGCTCACATTCATTGTATGGGTTCGTGAGCTTGCATAAGTGACACTGCTGTGGAATGATTCCAAAGTGAGTACTTCTTTAATAACTCTGAAATAACTAATGCAACTGTGGACCTTTAACCATACATGCTTAAACAGAGAAACTACCCAAACTTCAGCTGAGTTATCGTGGATTCCAGTTTCTTGTTTTTTCTAACAAGGCGTTACCTTACCTACAAGTTATGTGCATGTCTTAGTAAACTAAACAAAATTACAGTACAGTAAAATGTGGTTGGATCTAATCAGTTTCTCATTACATGTAGATTTATTAAATCTGAGAACTAAGCAATGCTGAATTCATGTCAGAACCACGGTTAAAAACCTGGTGTGTGTCAGAACAGGATGTCTAACTGTGTCATTCTCGGGTTCTACACACGGCATTGCCACCTCTTTTTCCACTCTGCTTTGAGGTAGGTGAGATAGCTTCCTTCTGTAAGCATATTCCAGAATAATATCTCACTTTATTGCTGCTCCTTATCCTCTGCACCGTGGCAGCAGGGTCACAGTTTGTGCAATAAAATAGTGGCAGTAGGGGTCTCCTGATCCGCGTTTGTCTGGTCCAGCTTCTCATGTTACTGAAATTCCTTTGTATTTCTGTGGACCTGGAGAAGCTGATGATTCACATTAATTGTCACCTTTGCATACTGAAAAGAGTCTGTGGAATTGATAGGTTATTTTCCCTGGGATCTCATTAAAGATGGTGTAATCTGGAAGTTAGCCCAAAATAAGATCCCCAGCGTATCATAAGGTGAAAAATCACCTTATTTCCTCCCCTTGGTCCCATGCTGGAACTCTTTCTGTATTATAAATGAAACTTTGTTACAGATTCCTTGTACAAGCATTTAACAATAACATAAGCTTCAGCTGAGCCCTTTTATGGTAGATATAAGGTGTTATACATAATCTTCTTAGGAGCTTTGCATTCACTGCCTTATAGAGGCAGAATAATGATAACAAAGTTATGTCAACTTGGTAGCCAAGAAAAAGAAATGTTATCATTTCAAGTTATATATTCTTCTAAAGAGCATTTAATTAGCAAAACAAGACACAGTAGTTATTGTTCGTTGATTAGAAATGTAATAATTACTCCTGATTAGCTGATAAGAACAGGATAAGTAGGCAATTACCATTTAAAAAACTGAAATGCAAGTAAAATCAGTGGAAATATATATTATCTTGAAGTAAGTGGTAACTAAAATACATCATCTGCTCTTCTTTACAAGGTACAAGTTAAATTTTCTTTCAAAAAGTTCTTAGCATATGCTTTCCTCTCCCTCACTCTTTTGCTTTCAGTTGTCCCGGTTTCTGTAAAAGCCATTGTTTTTAAAGAAGACAACTGGTCATCCAGATTGTGTCAAATTTTTCTCAAAGAGAAACTCAGGCTTAGAAGAGGATATATATTCCAATTTTTTTTGTAACCTTTATTAGAAGGGGGAAACAATAACATTCAAGAATATTTGCTCTTATTCGGCTCATAAATTATTCTCAAACAGACTGAAATTAAGGAATTCACTCCTATTCAAAATTACTCAAAAATAGATTGTGCAAAGATAGTCCTGCTGTTCATTGGGTCTTTTTATAACCTGAATCATATTCCATTGTTCCTTTACTTTGATTAGATCACTAAAATATTTATAAATCTTTTAAAGGGTAATTGGAGATTTTCTAGCATTGAGTTCTTGAGGCTAACGCTGAGAAGTAGAAGCTAACAAATCCATCCATTAATGAAAAGTAAAGTTGAATAACAAATAATCAAATGTCACTGACAACATCATAACCTTTCATTTTTGTAAGGAATGGGTGTCTCAATGCTAAGTATTCTAAAGTAATGCCTTCTATTTTATTGTTTTGACCCACAATGTCAGAGGTAGATGTTGGTGGTCTGGCAGTAGAGGATGAAATTTCTTGCCAGTGTTCCATTACATCTTATAGCCATGAGACAGCTGGCAACAGAGGGGCAGTCTCACAAAATTCTGTGAGACTTCTGACTGGAAGTGCGTGCAAAACTAAAGAGTGTTGTGGAATTCCTCAACATGGGAAAAATGCATCTACTGATACTCATCCATACTGGCTTACCTCTGAAACCAAGCAGTGGATGCACGCAAGTCAAGTGGCAGGTGGTACATATCAGCAGCAGTGACAGCAGGTCACCTCTGTTTGTGCAGACTTTTATGAGCATGACACGTAGGCTCTCATTCATCACTGGTGAAAGTAAATGGCTAATGGTGGCAACCATGTTGAAAATCAGTGTTTCGTAGTGGATAATTCTCTCTTATCAAATAGCGTTATTGTGGTCTTTGATCTGAATGGAGTGTTCATGGAAATGCATAGATGTTATTACTTCTTGAGCAACCAACATAATTTTTATCATGTTTCAAACAGTTTAAAATGAGACACTTACTCTGGTCTGCTGTGCAGTACAATTTCTATTGCTCAGCTGCTATAAGGAGATTACAAAATAAACTCAATCTCCTCTGAAGGATAGCTTTTAAAGCACGTTCAGAAGCAAGTAACTCTTTTTACACATCTTCTAAGGTTTGTTTTTTAGGCATCAGATGAAGGGTGAAAGCGGTCATGGCCAAAGCGCTTTTGTAGGCAGAAAGGTCATAGGGCAGCCTATGCATTGGAGCTTATTAACAGCTGTCTAGTTTAGATCAGGAGCACGGACTCTTTCTGAGGACTGACTGCTTCCCCTGAAGAGGGTTCCACATGCATTTCTTTGAAGGCAATACTATCTCAAATATCCTTATCTCTAACTACTGCTTCTTACCCCCCTTGCTGCTTTGCTGGTACAGCTCTTTCCACAGCTTAGTAGTAAAGTGGACCAGAGAACTGATACAGTAAGAAAAGCCAAAATAGTACTTTTTTTTCAGCAGCATCACTTGCACTCAAAATAGACAGAGAAGTAGAGCATGTTAACTTCAACGAATAATTTATCTCTGTCATATTATCTAAAAAATAAGGTATTTTTAAATAATGGAAGCATATGTTAGATTTCTATTTTTAGGCAAAATTATGTTATTTTTAGATGAAATCATATTTCCATAGTTATACATTAAAGATAGTAGTGCAAAAATATTTTCTAACTGTAGCCAATTTTTTTTTCCTGAAGTTAGATTTGGATCATTTTCTTATTTAATTATTTTTATTTAACTGAAATATTTGGTATAATTATGTAGATCAAATAATGGCTGTGAACCTGTGAAGTGACATTCTGAATACTAACACCGAGTACTTATATTATTTTTTTTACTTTCCATTCGCAGCTTATGAGGGAACCATTAGTTATACAGCTGCTTTGGTTTTCTGAGTACCTCAATGCAACTTCACTTTTTGAAGAAGCTGCAGCTTTAAATAAAGCCTGTTTTTGATTTATGCAGTTGTTACATTTCCACTGTGGGAATACAGAGCACCACAAGTAAGTTCTCTGTAATGATTATCATTTTGGTGGCATGAGGATGATGTGCACAGTGCTTATTGTATTGGATACAATTGGATACTTATCATGTTATTTAGATAACTATACATAAATTTCATGAGAAGATAAGCTAGTGAAAGATCACAATTGGATGGAACTAATCTTATTTTCCTTCTGGAAAGAAGTGACTATCTCTTGATTTTCCTTGAAAATACGAGGGTAACAATAAAAAAAAATAATTCCATGATGACTTGCATATCCGTCACCTTGGGTAAATATGCACAAATTCATTTTCAATTTTTCTCTGTATTTCTCTAGCACTTAATTTTGTAAAAGTTCAAAGTACAAATTCAGACTTCTGATTCTATTTTTCTGTATTAGGCTTCATCTTGGCATGAAATGTTGCAACACCAGTCTGTTTGCCATTGTTCTTGTAATTTTATTTTTCCACTTAGCATTTCTTTAATGCACAGATTTGAGGAAAAAAAAACAGAAATGCTAAGTGAATGGATGGCTATGAATGGAGACTTTAGGTTTGTGGTCTCCTGCACTGCAGGATGAGACTGAAGTAATGAAAGCTTTAAATGATCACTGTGTAATAAAATCGTAGACTACAATTTGGATGACTGTCTCAGGACATGCTCTTTAGCATGATCTTGGCAGGGGGGTTGGAGCGTGATGATGCTTGAGTTCCCTTCCAACCACTTTATTATTCTGTGATATACAAAATGAAATCCTTAGTCTTTGTTCTGTAGAAATGATTCTTATTTTATACTAATTAGTGTTTGTTGGTTGTTTTTTTTTTTTTTTTCTGTAAATTGCTGAATGTGTAAATTAGAAGACTTTAATTTTCTGTTTTTTTTTTTTTTTTAATTATAATTATTTATCTTAATTAAAACAACAGGAACTTTTTTTAAAAATAATACTTCTGGAACAATTTTTGTCGATTAAGAACATGAAAAATGTTATCTCGCCTATCAAGCTAATTGGTTTTAATTCCAAATAAGCAAAAGGCATTTTCTTAGTCTCAGCTAGGACAGAATTATTTTTTTTCAGAGTGCCTGGTATGATACCATGTTTTGGTTCTAGGAGAAAAACAATGTTGACAACACACTGATGTGTTTATAGTTGCTCCTGGGCAGTGTTGTACAGAGAGCCAAGGCTGTTCTCAGCAAAGAGCCCAAGGAGCTGAGGGGGAATGGAATGGGGACAGCTGACTTGATCTGGCCAAATTGTATTCCATACCATATGACATCATGCAGAAATAATGTTAAAGTGAGATTAACGCCACTCTCTCTCTTCTGTTTGCTGGGGAGTTAGTTAGCTGTGCATCGGTTGTTACATACATTCATATATATGCATTCAAATATGTATACTGTCCTAACTATTAACAGTTCCTCTATCTCTGTATATGTATATATATATCTCAACCCATAAGTTCCAATTTGTTTGTTTTTTTTTTTTTTTGCAGTTCTTTCCCTCATCTAGACGGGAAGAAGGGGGAAGTGCAGGGCTCAGTGACAACTGGTATGCTTCTAAATAGTTGTGGAACGGTATTTATTGCACTACAGCTGGAAGCTGTGGGAATACAAAAAAAAAAAAAAAACACCACAAAACACTGTTCACAGCAGCAGCTGCGGTGCAAGATATACAGTATGAGAACCAAGGACATCTCTAGAAGAAGAAAGAACAGCTCTGATTGGATAAACGCCTTCATGAACAATTAAAGGAGCGGTTGTAGAATACTCTGTTGACGTGTAATGGTGGATGGAAAAGTTGTAAAGATGGATGGGAAAGCAAAATAAGGAAAACTTGTGGAGGTATATAAGTGATGTGAGAACTTATAATAAGGGATTTGGATCATTCATCTGAGTCTGTGCATCAGATGTTGCAGGAAGCAACTCTTAAAAATAGGTTACGTTTAGGGTGGAAATTGGTCAATCTACTAGTGGATTACCCTGGCATTGCTTAACTTTCCTCATGGCAAAGGTATTTTCAGCACAGTGGCTGTGCAGAAAAAGGACCTTTAGAGAAAGCATGACAACACAGAACTTTCATCGTATCTCATTTAAAAAAAAAAAAAAAAAAAAAAACTTTCCTCTGAAGCCAACACATATTTGTCTGAAAAAGTATCCATCTTAAGCTCTGTCATTTACAACTAAAACAAAATGAGAAAGAAGAATCTTTTGGGCTTCTCTGGCCTCAAGTCATTGGATCAACTGGTATCTAGCATTGCCAGAATCCAAAGGTATTTTCTTACTGAGTCTCGTGCGAGTCTCATATTCTGATAAAAGGAACCAATCCTTTATTCAGCAATAATATCTAATTAAATACCGTTGATTTAAATACGTGGTTATAAAGAACATTTTCCTAATTAGTATATGGGCAGTATATGCAAGGAAGGTATTTTGAAAGTGCATTATATAAACAAACATAATTTCTTATTGTGACACTGGAGAAACTTCACCTCAGAATCTTGAGAAAAGGAGTCTGTACATAAAAACCCTTAGGTTACTGTAGTTGAAATACTTTAAAAACAGATGGAGAACATGGTGTAAGCAAACCTGAATGGAAAGTACATGCCATGAACAGGGACACCTACAGCTAGATGAGGTTGCTTAGATCCACATCCCGCATTTATCTGCATTTTCCTGAAAGAAACATAAACTTGTCTAACAGTTGCAGAGGTCTTGTCATTCATTAGAAAAAAACTGGAAAATCATTGCAAATTCATAGTTGTGACAAGAAGCATTTTGTTCTGTTTTTACTTCATCTACCACAAGATGGATTTAGTTTTTGGTTAATGTTATCGCTATTCTGTGATTCCCAAGGGACTTTTCTTTAGAAGCGAAGGTTGTGGAGCAATAGTTAGCTGTGACAGCTACAAGCAGACCATTCTCGGATAACTCAGGTTTTTGTAGGAAGAACTGTCAGAAGCTAGACAGTTGGAAGTATTTCACAAGCTGTCCATTTTCAGTAGCAAACTCAGGAAGGAGTAGTGATAAAACTTACAGTTGAGAAAGAGCAATGTACTGCATACTCTTGCCATTTGAGAGCTAATCATAGAAGGAGGTTGCTCTTTGGGGATGCAGTTTTAGGAGATCAGAAACTAATGAAATGGGTAGACAACAATTTCCTTTTAAAGCATAAGATAGCTTTTTGTTTTTTAAGGGAAAATATATACCTCATTTGTGCACTTACTTAACTAAATGTTGAGCACTACTGTTGCTTTTTTTCTCCACATACGCCACTGAAAGAAACTCTGCTGCAGCAAAGAATTTTTTTCTTCCCCAGAAAGAGATTGTGAAGTTATCCGATCCATCATTCTGCTCAAAGAAGTCAACCTTGAAATCAGATGCCACTTCAGCAGCAAGTGAGATTGCTCAGGGCCAAATCCAGTTTAAATTCCAGTCGCCCCCAGCTATGGCTTTCTTCCTCCACCACCAACCAGACAGTGCAGGTATGTGAGAATATTGCATCTAAGATACAAGGCTCTGCCTTTTCCTTTATCAAGCTTCATGAGGTTCTTCCAGCTTGTCATTGACTTTCTTTTAAACAGGAGCTTTACCCTGTTCAACCCTTCTCCCAATTTAAATAATTTTATGTTCTGCAGACTATTTTAAGAATTTGAGAGACATTAGGGAAATAAGAAAATTGTAGCATGAAACATGCAGGGTGGCTTAACTTGAGTAACTGTGTTATGCAGTCAAACTGAAAAAAAATATTTTTTGAATGCTGTTTCTGGTCACAGGATGTGGCAAAATGACTATATTGGGGCTCAGGTTGTGGCTCTTGGGTATAAACTGCTTTCTAGTACCATTGCAGAAGAGTCCACTGCAAAAACTGCCAGCAAGGTAAAAAGAACTCAAAACATGTCAAATGGCAGACTGGGAAAGAACTTCAGTATCAAGTGACTTGATTCTGTACATGCACACTGCCTTCCTCAGTATTTTTTCCTCTTTGAGATTTACGTTTTTTATACGTCACTATCACTGCAAGCTTCTCTAGAATAGTCATATTTTAAAATGCTTTTTATTTCCTTTCTTTTACTTGTCAGAGTACTGTGCCTGAAATGCAACAGCTGTAAGAGAGTTAACTTTCACCCTCTCAGAATGGCAATCTTTTTTCTGTATACCAGGCATTTTGATATGTCTTATGCTCATGAAAAACCCTTTTAATTGCTTACTAGAAAACAAACTTGGTATATAATCATGCAAATATATTTAGGGAGTTACAATCCTTAACAAGATCAGTTTTTTTTCCCCTTAGAATTTTAAGGCAACTGATTAATGTCTCATTACTTTCACCCATGAATATAGGAAAGTTTACTGGTAAGCTCACAGAAAGCTAAGCTACATAGAACAGTTTCAGTAGCAAATATTCCTTTTCATTTGCTTCAGAGCTCTTCCTACTACCTGTTTACAAAGACACCTACAGATGACCACATTTAATTTGGCACAGAGCTCTTATGAGAATGTAGGTTGTCATAGAAGCATTTCTTTTTTTTTTTTTTTTTACTTTTCTGTTACTCTGATTTAGCAGGGCTTTGAGTATATGGTTAAAAAAAAAAAAAAAAAAGCAGAGAGCAGCCACGCAGCCAACTTCCTTCACTTCTGAAGCATTACTTGAGGTTTTCCTGTCTGTAATGCATGGGCTTTAACAGGAATCCAAAGACAGCAAGCTGCCACCAAACCATCACTGGTTTTTAGAGACACCAAAGCCGAGCCCTGGTAAGATCCCCATAGCCGGGTGCTTTCCCGCTCAGCTAGAATTCCAGCAGATGTTCACTCATGCATATATTTCCAACTGAAGTCTAGCTTACCAAGGCTATTAGCAGCATCTGTATCAGAGGCTTAAGTTCTCGTACTTGGAAGGGGAGGCCCTACAAGTTAACAGCATTTAAGATGACATTTTGGGACCTTTGGGTACATGAACAAATTGAGATAGCACATTGTTTATCAACAAAAGAGTTACAGCCACAGTCTGTTAGCAGCCTGGCTCAATCCTTGAAATGCAACTATGAGCTGGTAAACCCAGATTGACAGTATTTTTTCCTAAATGTAACAGTTGATCTCTATTACCTCCTCAAAATTCACACATCTCCTTGTTCAAGCAGGTAGCGTGGATTACTGCAGTAGAATCCTCAGAGCACAGAACTCTTCCTATGTAAAGGGCTTAACTAGACTCACTTAGCTGTTTTCTTGTTCAGTTTTCTACTGATCCCAGTCAATTTACTTTGAAGATGTAGCAAAATATCCGTAGTGAACACAAAATGTATACTTACTGCCTGCTGTGGGAGCATTTCACATAAAAAAACCCAACATCTTCAGATGTACAGGTGAAAGAAAAATCTCCCTAGGACAACCTGAGTTATTCCACTTGGTGACCCCTCAAGTCCTAGAGGAATGTATCTTTCCATAGCATCTTGTGCTCAGAAAGCACTTTAACTCTGTTCTCCTGCAGAGCATGGAACCCAACTCCTTCCAGTCATGCCTCTCCCCTTCAAGCCTGAGACCAAGCCTGCCACAGCAAAGCAGCCTCCGCTACCCAGGAGCCTCTTCCAACATCTGGTATCCACTCACCCATCCCAGGGGAGCCCTCCAAAGCTGGAGTACTCTCCATCTCATTCCCCTCCTCTCCCCAGCTGCTCCCCACAGCTGCTTCCATTCCACCCTTCCCCCTCCTTCCCCTCTCTCCCCCCCCCCATGAACACCCCAAAGCTGGGGGGCCCCTTCAGCCCCTCTGTCCCCAGGGAAGGAAGCCCCCCAGCTGGGTCTCCCTCTGCCCCCCCAGGGTGCCCCCAGCCAGTCATGGCTGCCCCAGACCAAGGTGACAGAGCCTACTCCCCCACCAAAAAAAAAAAAAGCTCCACCAAAGTAATAATAATTTAAAAAAAAAAAAAAGTAAAACCCCCAGGACTACACCACTCCCTGCTTCCCCTAACAGTTACCACCAATCAGATCCAGCAAACACAAAACCAGAACAAAGACGACCCACATACTGCTATTATCCCCAA